>NW_026526677.1:61371313-63915063 GCF_024362965.1 Panthera pardus
GACAAAGAGGGGTACATTCCCTCAATTTAGGGACATGCCTCAGAAGTAACCTACACCACTTCTCACGTCCTGTTGGCCAGATTTTAGTCATATGGCCATACCTACCTGCAAGGGAGGCTGGGAAACATGGTCTTTCTTTTGGCTGGATAAGTGCCTGGCAAAAATCCATGAGTTCTTACAGAAAGAAGTAGGGAAAAACAGATACTGAGGGACAACTAGCAGCCTCTGCTATAGTCAGTTTATCATCTTTTTTCCTAAGGAACTGCATACCTTGAAGTCATAGGGTATGGGCATATCCTTGTGGGAGGACAGGTCTCTTCTTTGAGGGAATGATGATCCTTTGTGAGAGACAATTGTGAAAGAACAATTAAGTACAAGAGAAAAAATTGGTGTGAAAGATATGCCTGAGACAGGCAAGTGAAAGACCAGCTGTCTGTCTGGGTCTCTTTCCGGGGATTGGGACTTGGAGCAGTCTACATAGGCCATATAGGACCTTTGATTGCCTCTGATGTACGTACAGAATGAAGCCTCTCGTACAGTGTTCCAAGCTGAAGAGCAGACCTGACCTGAAGGCGATCTAACTCTTGTTGTCCTTACTATTTATTTCAGTTTTGCCATCCCCTGAGCCCTAGGGCAAGTCTTAACTGCCCATGTGTGGGCATAGCCATGCCACATGGAATTATAAGAGAGGGTATCTGTCCACGTTTGAATGCAGGCTCCATCAGGGCAGGCCCCTTTTCTGTTATGTAAAGGTTGCATGATGGTGAAAGGCATGAGCTTTCATGGATTGCTTCTACTACATTTAACCTCTGCTGTTTCCCTCCTTTGACACCCTCTAGCAGCCCTTCTCTGTGGCAATGACTTAGACGCAGGGTATGTCTCTGGCTTAGCACCATATTCCCAGTGCCAGATGAGTAGGAAACACCCAGTGATTGAATTGCACAAACCTATCATACAGAATCCTTCATAGTCTGGTTCCAGGGTACATTTTAGTCTATTCCTTTAGCCTAGGGTCTAGCTAGTCTCTAGCCTCAACTGTCTGCATAGAATAATAGCAGTATTGATAATTATTGTGCATTGCTGGGGCACCTGAGTGGCTCAGTTGGTTAAGTGTCCGACTTCGGCTCAGGTCATGATTTCGCAGTCCGTGAGTTCGAGCCCCGCATCGGGCTCTGTGCTGACAGCTTGGAGCCTGGAGCCTGCTTTGGATTCTGTGTCTCCTTCTCTCTCTGCCCCTCCCCCACGTGCTCTTTCTCTCTACTCTCTCTCAAAAGTAGATAAACATTAAAAAAAAGAATTAAGATTCTTGTGCATTGAGCGTGTAACAGGCGCTAGGTGTTGTTCTAAGTGTCTATGTGCATTGACTCCTCTGATCCTTACAGAACTCGATCACATGAGTGGAATTATTCTTCCCAGTTGTCTGATTAGGAAATTAGGCTCAGGGAGCTGAAACACTTTGCTGAAGGTCACATAGCCAGCAAGTGGTACAGCCAGGACTTGAAGTCAGGTAGTGTGCCTAGACCCTCAACCATTCCTATCCCCCACCCGCCTCCGCATCTAGTGCCTCTGTTTCAGAAGTGGCCTTGCTCTTTCTGGACACTGAGCCTGGGCTCTGCTGGAGTGCCTTTCCCCAATTTCTGGCTCTAGCAAACTCTACCTGCCCTTTAAAGTCCAGCCCAGATATTGTTTCTCTAACCTCACTTGTGTCTCCAGTCAGGGAGGGAGGCCGCCCCTCTTTCCTCTTTGTTCCCTTTACTATTTGCTCCTGGCCCTGCACTGGAAGCTCTCCTGAAACAGTGACCCCCAAATCACACCTTGGTATCCCCAGCTCTCAGCATGGTGCCTATATGTGGAAGGTCCTTTGTGTTTGTTGAATGAGTAGCTGACTCCACTATTTCACATACAAGGAAACAAGTCCAAAGAGGCTGAGGGACTTGTCTGCATCACAAAACAAGTGAGAGAAAAAGGCCAGACCCCAGGACTCCTGACTCCCAGCCCTGCTCTCTCTAATACACAACCACCTTGTCTGTGCATGAAAAGTTTGGAAAAGCCTTCTTCCTGCATGCTTGAGCCTTTCTTAATTCTGTCTTACATCTCACCCCAAAGAGGACCTCTTTGAGAGTGCTGGTGGGAGAGTGAGTTTTGGCAAGTCTTGTCTGGGAGTCATGAGGAAACAGAGAAAAATAGACAAACAATCCTGGGTTGTATTTTGCTGACCCAGTCCTCAAAAACAGCAGAACAAAACACTCAAAACTCAAGCTGGGGCCTCTGGCCAGCAGGGCACCAGATCAACTTGGATGGAATTCACTAAATGGATCTTCCTCCCTTTTCTTAAAATGGTGGGGCCTGTAGAGAGGAAATGTTTTCTAGTTTGTTTGGATTTTCTTTAAGGCAAAGCAAAAAAATATTGAAAATTTCACAAGGCCCTAGAATCTTCCAAATGTAAACAAGCTCTGCTCTAGCTCACTGCCCCATCCTGCCCCATCTCACTGCCAAATTTGAGTCTACTATATCCCTGGATGTGAAGCTCTCCCCACCCTCTCTAGTCAGAAAAGGCTGGAGAAAGAGCTGATCACCATTAATAATAGTTGGAAAAATCAGAGAAATTGTTAAGTAAACATTAAAATTCTTTTATTAACTTCCAACTCCAGTCTTTTGTATAAATATGGTAACATGACAGTGGTGAGAGCACAGGCTTTTGAAACAGCAGATCAGGGTAGCAATCCTGGTTCTACCCATTCTCAGCTGTGTGACTTTGAGTAGGTTAGTCACCCTCTCTGAGCCTCAGTTTTGTTATCTGTAAAACTGGTTAAAGTACCTATTGCCTAGGTTGTTGTGAGAACTGAATGAGATAATGTAAGTACAATGCCCAGCATTGTGCCTGGTACCTAATGAATGCTTAATCAATATTAGCTATTATTATTATTTGCACATGATGTCCTTTTTGGCTAAATACCCTTCCTTGTCTGCCTAAGAAGCTTCTACTCACCCTCTAATACCCATCACAAGGATGTCTCCCTTGGTGAATCATCCTCTGTTTCCTCTCCAGTATGGTCCCTGGTTCTCTCAGTTCCCCCTTCAGCCCCTCGTCTTTGCCTTTCTAACAGAGCAGGAATCTCACTGGATGGAAATCATTTGTTTCCCTGCCTGTCTTCCCCAATGGGTAATGTCAGCCAGGAGAACAGGCTCAGGTCTGGGCCCCCAGGCCTTAGGAAATGACATCTCCATCCTTAGATTAGAAACATGAGGAGGTTGGGGACAGGGGAGGCTTGCGGGGCTGGGGACTGCACAACTCCAAGGTGCAGTAGTCACGCTGTATTCTATTCTTCTGTGTGAATAGGGCCCCTGGAGTCATGTGACGTGGTGGCTCTGGGCCTCTGCATCAGACAGACTTGGTCTCAAATCTTAGCTCTGCCATTTTCTGGCTTCATTCCCTTAGGCCATTTAATCAATGTGGGTCTCACTGTCTTCACTTGTAAATGGGTGTTATGCTAGTGATCTCTCAGATTGTTGTTAAGATTAAATGAGATCGTATAGGTAACACTCCCAATGGTGCCTGGCCGGTGGTAGTTGTTACCTGGCCCTGGGTTTTTAATGACAGGATACATGCCAGAGTTGAGCATCAGACTGTGTTTGCATTATGGTGTGATTTCAAGGCCGTGTGAAGAGGCAGAAGAACCGTGCTCTGGAAGATAAGAACCCTGGGAACAAGGATGTGTGTGTGTGTGTGTGTGTGTGTGTGTGTGTGTGTGTGTGTTTTCTGTTCTCAACCCCACCGTTGTGGTCCATCTTTTCTTCTCTGCCCCGAGCCCATCCCAGTGTTACTGACCACACTCAGCTGGAGGAATCTCAGACAGAGGGGCTGCTGGGAGCCCACCCGGGCTGGACAGGCTGCCTGTGGGGCTGAGAAGCAGCAGCAGCCTTGGGGAGTGGCACTGCTCTGGGCCGGAGCCGTGGTGGAGGTGGTGGTTCAGAGCGTGGGTGGTGGGGCCAACTGCCTACAAATCTCCCTTTGGCCTCTTCCTGGCTGTTTTACTTCTCTGTGCCTCAGCTCCCTCACTGCACTAGTCAGCCAGGGCGGCCCTGAAAAACAACCACAGACCGGGTGGCTAAAACAAAAGAAATATATTTCCTCAGTTCTGGAGGTCAGAAGTCCAAAATCAAGGTGTTGGCAAGGGTTGTCTTCTTCTGAGGCCAACCGCCCCTTGGCTTGCAGGTGGCTTCTCCTTGTGTCTTCACTAGGTTTTCCTTCCTGTCTGTGTCCAAATTTCTTATTTTATTTATTTATTCATTTATTTGAGAGGGGCAGAGAAGAGGGAGAGAGAAGCTTAAGCAGGCTCCATGCCCAGTGCAGAGCCTAACACAGGGGCTCGATATCATGACCATGAGATTATGACCTGAGCTGAAATCAAGAGTTGGACACTTAACCAACTGGGCCACCGAGGCACTCCCAAATTTCTGCTTCTTATAAAGACACCAGTGATATTGGATTAGGGTCCAACCTAATGACCTCATTTAACTTAATTTCCTCTTTAGGCCCTTGGCTATTGAACTAAATGTCATTTAATTAAGTGGCCAGGTTGAGGGGAGAACCCAGTCTGAATCCTCCTTCAGGATTATTTCTACTCAACTGTGAGGCCAAGAACAGAACTGGGTTTCCAAGTGCCAGGACTCTGGTCCAGGCCTTTCCACCAGCGTTCTAGGTGACCTTGGGCAAATCCCTTCCCTGTCCTGGCCTGAAAGCGTCCTTGGCAAAATGCATCAAGGTGAAGTTCAGCTCTACCAGCTAGCAGACTCTTCTAGCCAGCGCTGGATAGACTCTTTAAAGACTCTCTAATACAGTTACATTGTTAGGTGTTGGGGGTTACAACTTCAACATATGAATTTTGGGGGAGACAATTGATCCCATAATACTCACCTATAAAACAGAGACAGTAAATTGTTCCTACCTCACATGGCTCTGGTGAGGATTAAAAATATTCATGACAATAAAGTACTTAGAATGTTGCTGGCTCATAAGTGTTAGCCCTTATTGTTGTCAGTCGGATTTCTTGGCATCAAATGAGGGCCTATGCTGGGCACTGGGGAGGGAGGTGGGGAGGGGCAGGTCCAGCCCACAGGAAGCTGACCCAGGCTTGTCACACTGACCAGCTTTGTGGCCCAGTCCATTTTCCCCATTGGAAAGTGCCAGGGGCAGAACTCAGAGGGAAGTGAGCCTCCAAATAGCCCAGGGGAAGGAACAGCATACAGATCTGCAGTGACACGGGTAAGGCAATGAAGTTCACTTATTCATTCAACAAACATGAACCGAGAATCTCCCCTTGGAGGCAGTGTGCTCAAGGCCGAGGCTATGGAAGTGTAAGAGGTAGTCCTTGCATTAGGACAGTTCTGTCCAGTGTGGAGAGCAAGGAGTACAGAGAGGAAGCAAAGAAGAGGTAATCAGGCACATTCCACACATTTTCCCACTTAGTCCTTATAATCGCTCCATCAGGTAGGTAATGCAGGTATTTTTATCCCCACTTGGTAGATGAAGTCATTGAGACAGAGAGCTCAGATGCTTGCCAATGTCACACAGCAGAGCCAAGGTTTAGACTGGTCTGCTTGACTGAAGGCCAGTTCTCTTTCCTCTTTGCCTTTCATGGTCAGTTATGTTTCCTTCTAGCACAACACTCTTAGATTATACACCAAAAAATAGACAATGGATGTCATGTTCTAATAGTCCTCTCAGCAGCCCTTCTCTCTGCTCAGGAATGATGATGGGTGCTCATCTTGTCTAACATGCCTCCTCTTCTAAGGAGGAAGGGGAGTGAGCCTCACCCTCACAAAAGCTTTCTGACTTTACTCAGGGGAGTGCCAGTGGTGTGACATGTGGTTTTAGCCCCAGCAACACTTGCTAGAGTCCATCATTTCCCACTGGAAATGCAAAAATTCCAGGACTGCTCCATCACTGAGTATCCGTTAACAGGACTAAAGGCTGGGAGAAGACATGCAGGGCCAGTCCCTGAAGCCTTATCAAGGGACTTCTGGTCTCTGCTCACATAGTTCCATAGAACATTTTTCTATCCAGCGCCGGCTAGAAGAGTCTGCTAGCTGGTAGAGCTGAACTTCACCTTGATGCATTTTGCCAAGGACGCTTTCAGGCCAGGACAGGGAAGGGATTTGCCCAAGGTCACCTAGAACGCTGGTGGAAAGGCCTGGACCAGAGTCCTGGCACTTGGAAACCCAGTTCTGTTCTTGGCCTCACAGTTGAGTAGAAATAATCCTGAAGGAGGATTCAGACCGGGTTCTCTCCTCAACTTGGCCACTTAATGTAAATTAAATGACATTTAGTTCAATAGCCAAGGGCCTAATATGTGCCAGGCATGTACTTACATGCAGTGTGGCCACAGGAAAGTAATTTTCTCTCTCTGCACTTCAGTTTCCTTATCTCTGAAAAAAGCCCCTCCTATGCTCCTTCTCTCAGAGCTGCTGTTGTGGGGATTAAATGAGAAAAAGGAAGCAAAGTGCTTTGTAAACTGTAAAGTGATGTGTACCTTGAGGAGTTGTTGCTAAGCCTGGACATCCCATTTGAGATCCCACTTGTGTGGTCTGCCTGGAGTAGACTTCCACCTGAGCACTGCCCACAATACTGGAATCTGTTTACATGTTCCAGTGGAGAAATGTTTGGGTTCAGCTTTGATTTCCCAGAGTCGAGCTCTGGGGTTAGAATGTGGCAGGTACTTCACAGAATAAATGAATAAACAGAACATGTGATGATCCAATTCTCAGGTCCATGGAGATGCCAACCAGAAGGACACTGGAAAACCAGAGGAGGAGGGGCTCAGTGGGAGGGCGGTGGAGGGTGAGAATGGTGTCCGCATAGACAGGAGGGTTTGGGTCACTGGAGAGGAGAGGGTGGGACACTCCAAGCAGTGGGAGTGGCTTGGGCAAAGGTCAGCAGATGGAAATCCATGTGGATTATGTAGGGGACACTGAGAAAGTGGGCAAGTAAGATCGCGGTAAAAGATGAGGACAGAAAGTGATGATGAGGACGATAATAATAATGGTAATAGTAATAGGTAATATAAGTATGGCACTTACTATACTCCAGGCACTGCTCAAAAAGCTATGGATGTATTCCTCATCAAACTCTTGCAACAACTCTATGAGGTGGGTATTATTACCTCTACTTTACAGACAAGGAAATGGAGAGGTTAAAAGTAACTTGCCTGCCTGAGGTTACATATCCATTATGTGGCAAAGCCAGGATTTGATTTCAGGCAGTCTCACTCCAGAATCTATGCTCTTTAATGTAGGTTGAAGTCTGTCTGTAAAAGGTTATGAACTTTGGGATTTTTCTTATACTATAGGAAAAGTTTGAGCAAGAGTTTGGAGCAAGGAGTTTGGAGCAAGAAGGAGTTTGAGCAAGAGAGGACATCATGATAGCAGAGGTCCTGAGCACCTTATGTGTGCTGGGTGCTGGTGATACAAAGAGCAAGACAGAGCTTCTGCCCTCATAGGCACTCAGTTCTTGTGTCAGAGCAGGCTCACTCTGGCTCTCCAGAGCCCATTGTGTGCCTCTTTTTCCTGATGATCAGTGATACCACTTCAGTAACTTGATATCCACTACAATGAGAGTGTTTGCACCATTGAAACTGGCCAATGCTACAAATCAGGGCTTTTCTCTGAGAGCTGGTTGTTACATATTTAGCAACACAACTGCTGACTGTGAATAGCTGCAATATGATGGTAAAAGTCCTCACCAGATATAGGGTGGTACAAAGAGGGGGTGGGACTAACCCTGCTTGGGGAGCCAAGGAGGCAAGGCTTATGCAGAGTGTTGAAGGATGGGCAGATGTTTGTTATGAAGACAGAGCAATAAAGCACAACTCAGGCACAGGTGAGGAGAGGCATGGCATACACATTCTAGAGTTCTATGAAAGGACAGTATGGATGTGAAGGAGCTTGGGAACCTATAAGGTTCATAAACCTACAAGGTTCATAAACACAAAAGGGTGTTTATGAAGCAAATCCAGTATCTGATTTATAAGTGAGATAACTGGGGTCATGTCACAACCCATTAACCTTTGTCTTTAGCTGGCAGGATCTCTAGAGGATTTCCAATGTGACTCAATTGGGCCTTTACCCAAAACCTCAGTAAGAGGGAACCTAGGCTTAGGGGAGAGACTTGGCATGAGAATGGACTAGAACACTCTAGGGCTGCCAGCGAAATGAGAAATGTTGACAAAAGCTTTGAGATGCCTTGTATATTGGGGTTGGAGGGCCAGGGAAGTTGGCGGGAAATAAGACCAGGCTAAGTGAGGGTCAGACACGTCTGGCTGGCCATGCACTTCCGGCCCAGAAATCAAAGCCAGACAGTGGCGCCACAGAGCTTGTTTTGTTATCTTTTGTGTCGAGTGGGGTTCTGGGTGCTGTGGGTTGCTCAGTGAACCTCTGGCTTACATAGGCCTTTTCTCCCCCTCGGTCCCTATGCCCCAGACCGGGGTGAACATGGCATCAGACTGTCTCCATGGTTTTCTGCTTGGTGCCACGCTGTCCTGAAGGTTCTAAAGGAGACTGAGGTCACTGGGCTCATGGAGCTGCCAGAGCCAGGACCCCACAGGACCTGGAAAAAAGCCCGGCCCCTCCCTTTGATGGGCTGGTTATCAGGTTGTTTTGCTCTGCAAGAGGATCATGGGGCCTCATTTCCCTGCCAACCACCCCCATCAGCCCAAGGCCATCCCTGCCCCCCCTCCCCCCACGTACAGACTCAGGTGGTCAGTGAAGAGACCACAGGAAAGGGATGGGCTGGCTGTGTAGATACATGAGCTGAGAAATCTAAGGCTGACCTTGACCAAGCCTCCAATCACAGTAGCATGTTTTAAGAATGATTTGTAAAAGAAAGCTGGACACTTGGGGTGAACAAAGGGGCAGTTACAAAAGTGCTATGTTTTAGGCCACACATCTGTTTACAAAGCAGAGTGACCGCAATCCTGGCCTGAGGCTGTGTTGGGCACATATGGGGGAGGGAGGGGAACCATGGCCACCTCTGTACAGGGAGCTCCAGCCTCGAGGCAGAACAGAGAGTCACAAGGCTTGGCCTTCATAAAAGGGTAAAGGGCTTTAGATGGTTTTGAGGGTGTGAGGTCATAGGAAGGTCACAGGAAGCAGTGCTTGAGATGGCCTTCAAGCATGCAGGGGCCCTATTTGGTGGCTGGCCTCAGGACGTGGTAACACCAAAATGCCTTAGGATTCCCCCCAGCTCCCTTTCTGACTGTCCCTCTTCTTGCTTGGGACCACACCAAGGATAGGAATGGAAAGCTGACAAGTTCACGCGTGCCTGGCATTGCCCTTCAGTTGAGACAAAGCTCTTGGCTGTGCAAAAGACTAAACTGCCTGGTTGAGATCATGGATCACCATCGGGCAGCGAAGGGCTCACAAGATGCACATCCTTGCCTCCCTGTGCACGCTCGCACTGACTCACTCGTCCTCTGGCATGGTGCTGCCTCTACCACTCCATGTGCTTTCTTAGTTTTGCTAAGCAATGGCTGCCCGCACCTGAGAGGCATGCACAGCGAATGTGCTGAATGCACCACCTGTCACTCCCCTTGTGCTGGAGTCACGTGTGAGGGCTCACCCTTTCCACCTGGCTCCCTGCTCTCTGCTCTTGCTGTTTCCTGCACCCATGGTACCCTGCTTAGCTGTCACAACCCAACTTACCCTTAGAGGCCTGGCTTGTTCGTCCCTTAAGCCGTTTATGAGACCGGAACTTGCTTTCAAGTTCCCACAGCACATTTTGTGGTCCTCTAAGCCTTTTCCAGATTGAACTTATTTGTGGCTGTTTCCATCCTCGGGGCCCACACACCAAATGCTCCAGGTGGGCTTGCTAAATTGTCCTCTCGAGGTGCTCCCTGCACGGCAGTCCACCAGTATGACTTCCTGAAAGAGCAAGTTATCTACTGAGTTCCTATGTGCCAGGCCTAGCTAGGAATTTTCACGGCCACCAGCTCACTTAAGTCACATTAACACCGGGAGGTGAGGTTGTTATCCCATGAGGAAACACATCGTGGCCCTGTGACTGGTCCAAGGTTCCATAACAAGCGATGGAGCCAGAATTCAAATTCAGGTCAGCCTGACTCCAAGGCCAGGGTATTTTTCACCCCTTATAAATAAGCAGATGCAAAATAGTAACACTGATGATCATTTATACTGTATTCTCACGTACATTATTTCATTTGATCCTCACAACAGCCCTGTGAGGTAGGTAGGGTTATGTATTACTGTTATGCCCATTTCACAGATGAAGAAATGGAGGTGGCTCAGTGAGGTGGGCGACTTGCGCAGTCACACAGCACATTAGTGGCTTCATAAGTCCTTTACTTTCTCTAACGTCAAGCCGTTTGAATTAAGAAGCACCAAGAAGATGGAGAAAGATACTTTTTATGGAGAAGGAAAAGGGCAGTGGTGATAAACTGTTTGATTGTGGTCACAGCTTCTGCTGTGTCTGTTCTAACCTGGGTTCTCCTGAGTGACCTTCCCAAGTACTATTGGCCTGGTGACCTGGGACAGCTGTCAGAGATTCCTGGGTCCCACTGTAGGGGGAAAAGGCCTTTATTACCTAATGGATGCAGCCTTGCCCACAGCCCAGCATACAAGCTCCTTGTTCCCAGGGTGTAATTATAGGAAGTCCCTTCCTCAGCCCATCTCCTGTGGGTGCCTGTGTCACTAGGCTTCCCTGGTTTTGTCCAAGAGCCCCTACCCAATGGGGAAGATTCCCAAGGCCAAACTTAGGGATGAATCATAATGTGCAGTTTTGAGGTCTGCACTATTCATCACCCCTTGGAAAGTGGTGGCTTGGGGTGTCTTGCTCTGGACCTTATCCCAGGGAGGTCCACGGGTTGGTTATGACCAGAAACTGTACCACAGCAGAAGGCCACTTCTTTCCGAGCAATGTCACAGTGCCTGGACGCTTACTCTGAGAGCAGTGTTATGGTAACTCCAGGGCTCCTTGGTGCAATCCGCCCTGCCATATCCTGGCCTCCTTCCTCTGGCAACACTTTCTTGGGGCAACAAATCTTTATCCTCCAACAGGAGGTGGTCAAAAGCTATGCGGAGCCACAGACGGTGAGGAGGCGGATGAAATGGGTGTCACAAAACAAAGTGAAGTGATCACAAGATGGGGCTGACTTACAAGGGATGGGAAGGGGGTTAACCTTGGTTCTGGACAAATCCCAGGGGGAATCCTAATTTGAGTAATAATATTTTCAGAATAAGGGTCTGGCCTTTTAAGGTGACTATTGTGAAAGAGTAAACAAACATACCTCTGAGTGAGAAAGAAGGTCTAGATCCAAGACTAGAAAATGGGCGTGGAAGAACAGATTTTGGTTCAATGTAAGGAAGGGCTTTCTAACAGCACTGGCCAACCACGGCAGGGGCTGCCTTGGGGTTGATGAGCTTCCCGTTGCTGGAAATATGCAAGGAGGGATGTGATCACTTGAAGGTGCTGGGGAGAGGTGCTTAGCCCCAAATGGGCTGGGGTGTGCTGGGGGCCAGGAAGGGCTAAACGACCACTAAATTATTTTCCAACCCTGAGAGTCCATAATATTATTTAAAATGACCTCTTTCAATGATACTTCAAATTCTTGGGGAAAGGATTACAGAAGTCATGTAACAGTCCACGTTATGAAATGCCTTCTGTTGCACTGGCTCCAGGTACTTTAAAATCTTCGCAGGGACAGCAGCTCACCTGTGAAGTGAAAAACCCCCACATGTCTACATTTGGCCCAGTTCAGAGGGATATCCCCATCTTCTGAACCCTGCCTGGATGCTCACTCCTCTAGGCCATGCCACAGCTCAAATCTCTCCCCACCACAGTGGGGGCCCAAAATGCAGCTCTGAAATCATACTGCATTTCCACGCCAGCCAAACATGGTTGTCCCTGGGCAAACAAGTCCAAGGTCCCGGCTGCATCCTAGGGACAGAGGAGCAGGTAGAGTGGGGATCTCTGGTTACTTTAGGTCCTGGGAAACTGAAGGAAGCCTCTTGTTTTCATCCCTTTCCCTCCACCAGGGGCTCCTTTCATAGATGGCTAAGTGAGGCACTGCCTAGTGGTACAGAGAGAGCTGGAGCCTGTGGAAAATTCGCCATTCCTTTGTAGCCAGAAAGCCCTCCTGTGGCCTCCTTTAGGACACACTGGCAGGCACTTCACTTATGACAAACTGCCCATCTATAGCTCAAAGTGGCAAGGAAAAAGGTAGCTCCGTTGAGAGGACACACGGATTCCTATAGGTAGACTGCATTGTGGGGGGAATCAAGTCCTGCTATGCGGTTAATACAGATTAGTAAAGCGCCCTGCCTCACACCACTGGTGAGACACTCTCCAGGACCTTGGCTGACATGCAGCTTCTTGGAAGCCCCCTCCTTCAGTGTTCCTGGGGTCCTTTTACCTGTACCGTATTAATCGAATAATCTTATTGTTCATAAAATCCACAGCGTGTGGGTGAGAAGAATCGATGCAGAAGCCATCACTCAGAGCAATTTTCAGCACCTCCTCCACGAAGACCTGGAAGCTGTTGATTTGCTTGTTGGCTGGCACCACCCAGAGCCTCTTGAGGTTCTGCTTGGTGTACTCCTCCTCTGGCAGGCCCTCCACATTGGCCACCCAGTCCAGAGTCAGGTGGTTGGGATCCTGCAAGTGGCTCGTGATGGAGGAGAGATTACCGTTGGAGCAATAGAAGAGCTTGGAGCCAAGGAGCTTGAGGAAGAGGCAAGAGGTACTGAAGATGTTGGCATTGAAGACCTCCATACTGGAGGAAGAGAGGCTATAGATCTGAGGTGCCTCCCGCACGGTGAAGTGGACTGTCTGCACACGCTGGTTCAGGGTGATATTGAGCATGGCATTCTTCTCAGCCTTGGAGAGCTCCACCTCCTTCTCCTGCAGTGCCTCAATCAGGGGCTGCACCTGGTAGAAGTCGGCCTCCCTTCGGAGCAGGCCCATCTCCTGGAAGTCCTCAGGCAAGTCCAAGTGGGAGGTCCGCAGGAAGTTGAGGATGTAGCGGAACACTTTGCCATCACGGTCAATGAAGCAGTTGCCCTGGCTGTCCCTCTTGGTGGGCATCTTTCCACTGAACATGGCACCCAGCATGGAGTCGGGGAAGCTGGTCAAGGTTGCCAGTGAAGTCGTATAGAGCTTCCCCCCAACGTTCAGTGTGATGGGGTCAGACATGGCAGGAGGCTGGGGTGCTGGAAAGTAGTCCTAGAGAGGGAGAGAAGTGAGAAATTACCCAACCATATCTGGTGTCTTAGTCTGTTGAGGCTGGTATAAAAGAATACCATAGATCAGGTGGCTTAAGCATTTATCTCTCACAGTTCTAGAGGCTGGAAAGTCCAAGATCAAGGTGTAGGCAGATTTGGTGTCTGGCAAGGGCTGTCTTCTCACTGGGTCCTCATGTAACAGAAGGGGCAAGAGAGCTCTTTTTAGAGTCTCTTTTATAAAGGCACTAATCCTGTTCATGAGGGCTCTATTCTCATAGCCTAATCACCTCCTAAAGGTGCTATGTCCATCACACTGGAGATTAGGATTTCAATATAGGGACCTGGGGGACACAAGCATTCAGACCATAACATCAATGTATGTACAGTTCTCAACTCCTTATTGTAGATCAAGCCTATAGTCCTAGAGGTTGAAATGAATTAATACCTGATGAGATAATTGCCACATTATTTAAGCGTATTAGGTTCACTAGGGAGTTAAAAAAAGAAAAAAGAAAAAATGAAAAAACAAAGCCTGGGTCCTGCCCTCCAGAGATTATTGTAATTGGTCTTTAATACCCTAGCATTGGTATTTTTTAAAAGCACCCTTGGTGATTCTAAATGTTCAGTTAAGACACAGAACCACTGCTCTAAGGAAGGAAAGAAAATGTGCTTGGACTAAATGCTCTGTTACCTGCCCTTACACACATTTGTTTACATACTGGTGATACATCTTTTGACTTAGACAATATCACCATCCATCCCAATCGTGCAGATGAGGAACACGGTCAGGATTCATTCCCCATGCTCAGAGAGGTGAAGGGACATGCCAAGTTTCAAACCCAGGTTCCTTTATGTGAGAGAGAAAAATACGTAAATGCTTACTAGTCAAACACTGGTACCTTCTAAGTACCTAGCCAATGCTCTGAGATTTAGGTCTCCCAGCCCAGCACTCCCTTCTGCTGTACCAATGATGCCTTCTTATTATTAGTCTATCTCAAGGATTTTACAATGAATAGCTATGATTAGTGCCATTTCCATCTCTGTCCCAGGCTTACAATGGGCCACTCAGCCCTCTGGACTCTGACACCCCTTCTTGGACTCTCATCCTCCTGTAACAATTAGCCTTGCAATGAAGATGTTCTTGACTCTTGGTGGCCTGCCCTTTCCCATCATGATGGCACCCCAGCTACCTCTGAAGAATTTGAGTTTCAGTGCAAACGTGGGACTCTACCCGCTTCTCTCCTTAACAAGCCCTTCTCCCCACTACCTTGCAGCCTCCAGTGTCTAAGGCTGGTGAGTCTCCTTCAACCTGAAGTCTTGGAGTCTAACTTCTCTTTAAGGTTCTAGAAAGGAAGGGATGTACCCTCAGCTTCCAACATACTTTCCCAAGATCCCACCTGCGGAACAGATTAAGCAACCCTTCCCTGATGCTGGGTGTGAGGGCCACAAAGAAGAATTGGACCCAGTGCCGCCCTCAAAAAGAAAAGGCTGGCAGGGAGACCAAGACAAGAGGCAGTGAGGGTGCAGTGACAAGGGAGATGGACCAAGAGCTAAGGGAGTAGGTCAGGAATGAATTCTGGCATGCTTACTATCCACATGGGAAAACAGAGGTCTGAGGGAGGACTTCCCCAAAGTCACCCAGCAAGGATGATGAGCAGGCCAGAGCACTTCTTACCCTCACCATGCCTGTCTTCTGAGGAGGCTGGCTGCACTAAGACCCCCTTAACTCCAGGGGATGGAGACTCCTGCCAGAAAATGGAGGCCGTCCATGCTGGTGGAGGGAGATGCTCAGCTGCCTCACCCAACTGTCTAGGGGGTCACCTCATGACTCCTTCCTCATCTAATGGGGCACTTTGATACTGTAGAAAGGCATTAACCATCTGGAGTGTCTGTAGAGAAACGAGCCATGGTGAAGTTACAAAATTGGCAGCAGAAGCCTGGAGCAGATGGGCTGTGGGACAGCGGGGAGGTCCAACTGAAGGGGTGGGGCTAGGGCTGAGGAAGGGATGGCTGCTGTGTGGGGACCTGCAGCTGCAGGAAGGTGCTCTGGCTTCAGGGCTGACACTGGTCAGTTCTGTCTACAGAGGGCCCAGGCAGGAGATGGACCCATGAGCCAGTGCCATCCCCTTCCTCTTTCCAGAATCTTCCTTTTCTTTCTAGGTAGTAATTTGCATATGTTAGTTTTCAGTCTCTCTCCTTGATTTCCTTAAAAAAAATTTTTTTTAATGTTTATTTTAGAGAAAGAGTGTGGGTGAGGGAGAGGCAGAAGGGGGGGGGGGCGGACAGAGGATCTGAAGCCGGCTCTGTACTGACAGTGGAAAGCCTCATGTGGGGCTGGAACTCACAAACCGTGAGATCATGACCTGAGCCAAAGCAGACACTTAACCGACTGAGCAACCCAGGCGCCCCATCTCGTTGACTTAAGGCCCAGGCTCTATCCAGTAGCTCAGCAACATGGAAAGAGCAGCCTCAGGCATCAGAGAGGCCGGGCTGTCTTTGCTGTTGGTTCTGTGGGCTGCAGACCCCATATCTCCTCTGTACGTTAGTGTTGAAGAGCTCAGAGCACTGGGTGGTGGTGGGGGGGAGAGGGAGGGAGATAGTCAGGAGCCACAAGGCACACCTGGCATACCTGGGGGCTCTTGGGTGGGTACCCAAACTCCTATTTCTCTGCTTGCAAAAGCAGCAGAGCACCTGCCTTCCTGCCTCTTCCCCAGAGCCGTGCGACTCCCTGGCATCGTCACTGCCTGTCAGCTACACAGGCAGTCGGGGCAGAGACTGGTTAGAAGCCAGATTTCCTGCCCCCTCCCTCAGTCTAAGGTGCTCTCTGTGGTATTCTCTCCATGCCACAAGTCACAGAGCTCAGCCATCCAAGCCCCCATTTTCCACCATCACAGGTGTACAGGTCGTGGTGTAAATGGCACAAGGACACATGAGGACAGGACCTGGCACCTCGGGGCAGGAGGTGCTGAAAGCTTTGTGTGATGAAGGGTTTGTGGTCAGGTGGGGATGAACCGACGATCCTCACTGAGCTCCAGTCCCCTGTGTATCCTCAGCTGTGTCCTGGACTTCTCCACCTTGATGTTCCACGGGTATCAGAAGGCCTGACACAGAATTCCTCTTCTCCCAAACCCACAGTGAACGCTTCTCAGCCACTCAACTGCCTGAGCCTAAGATCCAGGAGGCAGCTCCGAGTCCTCATCCCTATAATTTTTCTCACTCCGACTCTTCAAACGCATCCCTAAAGCCCTCCCCGGGCTCTGGCTTCTCCTCTGCTCTCCTGACCTCCTCATTTGGCTCCCTGCCTTCTTCCTCTCCACCTTCCATTTCAGTCTTCTGGAGCACTACTGCCTGGCCAGACCACCTTGCTCTTCCAAGCTCACCTCCAGCCCCTCCCCCACTCTATCCTCCCGCATTCCAGATGGCACTGCACACATCCTCATGCTGTCACCTGCCTGGCTTTGCTCTCCCTATACCACCCTCTCCACCTTCTCTGCTGTCAACCTTGAAGGCCCCACCTATGAGCCACTGCGTCTCTGTAAGGCCATCCCCAGATCTCCACTAGGTTAACAGCTCTCCTCTTGGGGGTTCCTGGTCCTTTGCACAGCCTACCTGGCCGTGCCCACCATTCCATCATGTTATGAGCTGATTTGCACATGGCCCTCCTTCAAGGTGCAGATCACTGGACATCTACATGCAAAAAAAGAACCTTGACCCATATCTCGTACCATGTAGGAAAAATTAACTCCAAACAGACCATAGACCTATAGGTAAAATCTTTTGAAAACTAAAACTTCTGGGAGAAAACCTTTGTGACTTTGGGTTAGGCAAAGATTTGTTGCATGGGACCCAAAAGGCACAAACCATAAAAAAATCGACACACTGGACTTCACCAAACGAGAAACTCCTCTTCAAAAGGCAGTGTTGAGAAAATGAAAATAAGACACACTGGCAGAAAGTATTTGCAAAACATAGATCTGATAAAAGGTTGTTAACAAGAATGTAGAAAGAGCTCTCAAAACAGAAAACAGATAACCCAATGAAAAAATGGGCAGATGATCTGAACACACACTTCACCAAAGTCATATTGATGACAAATAACCACTTGAAAAAAAAGCTCAACAGCAATAGTCATGAAGGACATGAAACTTAAAACCACAATTAGGTAACACTGTATACCTATTAAAATGGCTCCAATAAAAAAATCTGACCATACCAGGGCGCCTGGGTGGCTCAGTCGATTAAGCACCCGACTCTTTTTTTTTTTTTTTTTTTTTTTTTTTTAAATTTATTTTTGGGACAGAGAGAGAGACAGAGCATGAACGGGGGAGGGGCAGAGAGAGGGAGACACAGAATCGGAAACAGGCTCCAGGCTCCGAGCCATCAGCCCAGAGCCTGACGCGGGGCTCGAACTCACGGACCGCGAGATCGTGACCTGGCTGAAGTCGGACGCTTAACCGACTGCGCCACCCAGGCGCCCCATAAGCACCCGACTCTTGATTTCAGTTCAGGGCATGATCTCATGGTTCATGAGTTTGAGCCTCACGTTGGGCTCTGTGCTGACAGCGCACAGCCTGCTTGGGATTCTCTCCCTCCCTCCCTCCCTCCATCCCTCTCTACCCCTCCCCCATGCTCTCTCTCTCAAAATAAATACATAAACTTAAAAAAAAAATCTGATCATACCGAACGCTGCTGACTATACAGAGCAATGAGTCTCCTGCATTGCCGGTGAGAATGCAAAATGGTACAACCACGGTGGAAGTTTGGCATTCAGTTTCCGCATGACCCATCAATCCCACTCCTCATTATGTACCCAGAGAAATGAGGACATATGTCCATGCAAACACCTGTACCTGAATAGTTACAGCAGCTTTATTCATAATTGCTCAAACCTGGAAACAACTAAAATGTAAATGGTAAACACAGTCACACAACCATACAATGGAATATGACTCAGGAATACAAAGGGACTAGCTACTGACATATACTACAAGAGAAGAATGTCAAAAGCATTATGTTAAGTAAAAGAAGCCAGCCTCAAAAGGTTACATAGGTAGGGCGCCTGGGTGGCTTAGTCGGTTAAGTGTCTGACTTTGGCTCAGGTCATTCTCTCTCATGTTTGTGAATTTGAGCCCCGTGTCAGGCTCCGTGCTGACAGCTTAGAGCCTGGAGCCTGCTTTGCATTGTGTCTCCCTCTCTGCCTTTCACCTGCTTGTGCTCTGTCTCTCTCTCTCTCGAAAGTAAATAAACATAAAAAAAAAAAAAGGTTACAGAGGTATGTGATCTTATTTATGTAATGTTCTAAAAAAGGTAAAACTATAGAGACAGAAATCAGACCAGTAATTGCTAGGGCCTGGACTGGGGAAAAAATTGGCTACAAACAGGCAAGAGGGAATACCTTGAAGTCATGGGAATACACTATGTCTTGATGTGGTGGTAGTTATAAAAGTTATGAAAATTCATGTAACAGCATACCTCAAGAGGGTGAGTTTTCACTGTATGTAAATTATGACTTCATAAACTGGAAAAAGGATCAAGATTGGGATTGTCTCATGAAATCAACACAATGGGTTGTGACCAGCTACATATATTGTTGGGAAACTTTTTTTTCAGTTGTGTGTGTTTGTGCGTGAACTGGATGGTGATCTAAAGTATGTCTTCATACTGTGAGCTGTGACAAAAATTGTTGTTGAAAACCACTGCCTAGGTTGCGATCTCCTTGAAGCACAGACACATCTCATGTCCCCGCACAGGCACTGCCTAGCACACAGCGGATGCTAGTGTCATGGGGATGGGGGAGGGGGGTGGGCAGCGGGGTGGGATGGATGAACATTTACTGGGCGTTTTACTACATCCAAGACCTTTACACTCACCAGCCTTTTAAATTCTTGGAGCAATCCTACAAAGTAGGCATCATTCTCCGTTTGGCAGATGACAGAAAAGTGGACTCAGAGAGAATGGACACACAGCCAACTAGCAGAGAGCCCGTTCTCAGCCCACTCAGGCTGCAGAGCTGTAACAGCAACAAAGGGCTGTGATAGCTTCAGACAAGTTTGACAATCTCTGAAGCAGCCTTTAAAAGCACTGCTCTGCAGCCTGCTTGGCAAGACGGTTACCACTTACCTAGCGCACACCTCCTGCTCTATGTGAGGAGCTTCATGTAACACTTGGTAGCATTTTATTTGCAATAAAAACATATAGAAAAGTACAGAAAATGATACTATTGTGCTAAATGCTGTACATGCATTCCTTCATTTGATGTCTTCATAAGCACCCTGTGAAAGAGACTATTATTATCTCCATTTTACAGATGAGGAAACTGAGGCTCAGAAAGTGTAGGAGTCAGTGGAGGAGCTGGGATCTGAATCCAGTTCTGTGTGGGTCCAACACTTGTGATCATTCCTCTTTCCCACCACGGGGTCTTAATGTGAGTGAGAGATGCACATACCCTATTCTCCATCCCGACTAGATGGAAATGTCCTTGGGTGGTGGGTCTGCGGCCGGCCTGGGGCTCTGCCCACTCCCATCGATGGAAGTGGGGACAGGACCCGAGGACAGCCCACAGTGCCTCCATGGCTGACACAGGGCAAATCCACTGAAAAGCCCAAGCCCTTCTATTTCAACAGCAGCCGATGATGTCTAATGACAAAGCCACGAAACACAAAATGCCAGGTTTTTCAGAGCCAGATTAGAAAGGATGAATGAGAACTCACACAGGACCAGGAAGTAGATAAAAGAAATCACCACTGAACGAATTATTTTTCTTCAGCAGGAGGCTTTCCAAGCCTGCCTCTCGACTAAAAAACCAAGCAAGAGATTAGCCCTCTTTCCCTGTTTGAGAAAAGGGCTGGTGTCAAACCATCAAACCAGGAAATTATGCCATACTGATCCCCAGACCGCCTGAGTTGGGGAGGCCAGGGGGCCTTGGAAGTTGCTGCTGGAATTCTCTCCTTTCTGGAATGGGTCTGTGGCCCAAATGAGAGGGGGTCTTGAGGCCCAGCCTGGTACCATGCAAAGGGAAATTCCAGTCTGGGGCCTGGAAATTACCTGGCTGCAACCTCTACCTTTCTGTGACACAGAAAATAGAATTCTTTGACAGCAGATGTCCTGTGAGGAAGGGCAGCCAAGACATTGCTCTAGAGTCCTACTTTAAAACGTGGTCCAGGCACCCACGTGTCCCTGCAGTCCTCATGCAGGACACAGCTAATGCTGAGTACCTGCTGTGTACCATACCTGCTAGCTCTGTTATACATATGAGCTCATTTAAGCCCCGTAACACCCTTTCAAGAAAAGTATTATCTGCACTTTGCAAATGAGAACCTCAGGCTTTAAGAGGTAGGGAACTTGCACCAAACAGTGTCGGAGCCAGGATTCAAGTCTAGGCCTGTCTAACTGCAAAGTGTGGATTGTGAACAAAGGCCCTTGGAGAGATCTGTCACTTGTTCCCCTCCTACCTCTTACCAGGTGCTCTTACACCTGCCATCTGAATTTGATTCTGACCTACATAAAGACCAGGGTGTAGAGAATCAACACTTCCTGAGAACCAAGGACATGCCCTGAGCTATGCAAGGCACTTTCCAACAGACTATTTCATTAAAACACCACACAGATGCTGTGAGGTAGGTACGAGTGTTATCCCGGTGTTTAGGATTATAAAACTGATGCACAGAGTAGTGATGACAGCTGCTGAAGATCACACAGCTAGAGGCAGCAGAGCTAGAATTCCAAATGAGGTCTCTCTCCAAAGCCTGTGTCCCTTCCAGTAATATAAACCATAATACTTTATTAGGCAGCATAAAGAGGATTTGAATAGAGACTTGTAATGCTTCTGAAAGAGATGAAATATCTTCAAGTTGTTCTAAAATTAACTACAGTTGTTATGCTGTCCTAATCCAAATCCCAATAGTATTTCTTCAAAGGATTAAAAAAAAAGATTAAAATCTTACTTTGGAAAAATTGATAAGTGATAACTTGAAGGAATATTTGAAAAAGAGTAATTACCTTAAATGCTAGTTAAGATAACTAGTAACTACTAGTAATGTATTAAATAGGATTATAAAGCAATGACATTCCAAACTGTGGTATTGAAACAATAAAAAGGAGAAGGAAATTTATAATATGTACTGAAAAGACTTATTAGCAATTAAAAAATAAATATATATTGATCTTTACCACAACTCTGCGACCCTGGCAGAACAAATCACATAATCTTGATTTCACCCACGCAGAGAGAATGAGTCCCTGACCCAGGGCTTCATGTGCATTCTTGATTTCTGAGTCATGGCCTGTAGAAGGTTCTGGGCTTGGACATGGCTCAGAGAACAGTCCTTTGGAGGCAGCCTGGGGTCTTCTCTAATCTGGGTCTTGAGCAAGAGACTGAACTGAGCCACAGAGGTTTTGGCCAACAGTCCATACACTCAGAGTCTTTAGGCATGGGCTTTCTGTGCAATTTCCTATATTACTGCCCATTGAGCTTCCATAATGAAACTACTTGCCATGCAATCTATTCCTTCTACACAGTGACGCCCAGTTGTAACAACACTAAATCTACTGATAATTACTTCTCTACCTGTCCACCTGTCCACGCGTCCATCCATCCATCCATCTATCCATCCATCCATCATTTCTTAGCTCTGCTCACTCAAAGAGCCTACCAGTAGCACCCCAGTAGCAATGAGCACACCTGACTCCAGATCTTGGTTTCTAAATGTCATCTCCTACAAAAAGAAACCAGGGTTTCCCGGAGAAATTGATGGTTCCGGGACTTTGATAGAAGAAGTGCAAGGTGAGCCTGGAACATCTCTTGCCAGACAGCAGAGAAGCAATGAAAGATTAATGAGATCTTGTGAAAACAACACAGAAGATCTTAAAAGTTCTCATCAAAGGAAAAAAAGGATTTTTGTAACTATGTGTTGTGGTGAATGGTAACTAAACTTATTGGGATAATCATTTCGCAATATATACATATATCAAATCATTATGTTGTATACCTAAAACTAATACAATGTTAAACGTCAATCATATCGCAATTAAAACAAAACACGGGAGCTGGCCTGAAGGGACTCTCTTAGGCCAAATTTGGAATAATTTGAACACCAAAAAGATTAATGATGATAATGGGTTATAACACATTGAATTTAAAAAAAATCATGACTCTTTGTTACTCCAAGAAGAAAAAAGACAGGGAGAGGAGAGAAAGACACACACAAACAGTGGAAAAAATTATTCTATAACAAAGAATACCAGCTAATAAATAAAGAATGGCACACTTAGAAAATTATCACTCTGCAACTTTCAATGTTGCAACTCGGGCAAGGATCATCAATGGATGTAGTGAAAGGTTACTGGGAACACACAATTTCGACATTCTCAAGGAATCACTCCAAAGACTAATGACAAAGGGAAAAATTACACCAATGGAGAGATCAGGCAGTCATGACCTTAACCAACAATCAAATTTAGCATTCATGGATAGTAGGACCCTGATATTATACACTTCCTGATGGGATGCAATAAGAACACGATGTTGCCAGAAAGGAAAAACAAAAAACAAAAAACAAAAAACCAACAACCCTGAATAACCATTGATAAAATAACCAAATTTATACAGGTAGAAGAGGCTCTATATAGAGTAAATGAGTTGCTTAAAGAGATATAACTAAATATAATGCATGAATCTTGACTACTTCTGACAAAAAAGGAAAACAAAACAAAAACCCAACTACGTAAGATTGGCAGTTGGAGAAATGTGAGCATATTGTTTATTAAGTGATATTTACTTCTTTCAAATTTTCTTAGGTACAATAATAGTATTATGGTTATGTAGGAGAATTCTGTAACTAGGAGTTACATGCTGAAGAATTTAGGGGTCAAGTGTCAAGATATCTGTAATTTGTAAATAGTTTAGCAAAAAGGTATGTGCAAAAGGAAAATCAGCAAAGGGTGAATTGGTGCATATAGGTGAAAGGCTACTCTTTAAACTTATCTGTAGCCTTGAAAATTCTAAAAATATTTTTATTTTGAAAGAGGGAAGAAAAGAATGCTTCCCTCATGGGACTATAGATGTAAAATTCCAGTCAGAGTGCCCGACCCCCAAACCAGCCAGGTTCAATAAACACATCTGTTATTACTACTACCAAGAAGCATTATAATCTGGTAATTTTCCTCTCCATGTGTTGCCGTGCTTTGGAGGATGAGGGAACCAACCAGGGCTAAGCTAAAATAGCCCACAGTTGGTGGAGGAGACAGAATTTAAACCCGAGTGGTCTCTCTCCATAGACCCACCACTCACAGAAACCACGGAGCCAGGCCTGCCTGTTTCTGTGTTGGGATCCAGGCTGGGAGAAGATGGCTGTTCAGGCCTTGTTCCCCCTGCCTCCTCCAGAACCTAGAGTCTCTGCTACTACAGCAGGAAAGAAACTCCTGTCATGTTCACAAAGCGGGGCCCATTCTGGGCCTTAGAAATGTTGTGGGTGGGCAAAAAACCGGAGGGGCTTTGGCATCACCCAGGCCTGTGTTTGAATTAGGCTCTGACACTTTAGCTGTGTGGGCCTGGGCTGATTCTGGGTAGATGGTGACTGTAACAACAGCAGCAAGAATAATGGCTGAGCAGTTATTACTGTGCTAGGCACCTTCTGCATGTTGATTTCATAGATGAATGGATACTATCATTATCCATGTCAGGCCCTCTCTGATCTCTGCAATTTGCTGTCATCCCTTTTGCCTGCACTCTAAAAGAAAATCCCTTTCATCTGTCAGTCCCCTCAGCTGGAATTCCTTTCTTTCCTCTCTACATCTTCAGAACATTTTATTTCCACCTCTTACCAAAAGCCTACTTTGTTTAGGTAGTGCCTGACCACTCTGTTGAGGCTGACATCTTCCCTCTTCGTACCTGCCAGAAGCAGGCAGAGTAGGGGAAGGGGAAATTTCTTCCCCTTAGTGAGATCTGTTTTCTTCACCCCAGACTGACATCTACCAATAAGGAGGTTCATCACCACCTCCTGAATCTTAAAAACTTTTTATTTTGAAACACATTCTTGAAGTTTCAGTTTGGAATCTAAGCCAAGCCCAGGTGACCACCTGGAAGTAAATGGAGGAATTCCCACTGTGTAGAAGATAGATTGAACATGGCTGGGTAACTTTCAAGGGTGACAATACTCAGAGTGAGTAATGTGTCTCCCAGTAAGCTGGATGAGACTTCCCCCCCGCTTACTCAGTCCACCAAGATAAAGACTGGCTCACAGCCCTGGGGACCATATGGGAGCACCGCCCTTCACCTCCCAGTTCCTGGCGTCCCCACACCCAACAGATGTACTTTCAGCTCTGTTTTGCCCAGTTCGTATCTCTAAGAAGCCCACAGGCTGCTCAATACCCCCACAGCCCACACTGTAGGGGGAAAAGGTGCTTTCTAAACTCAGGTGACACACAGGGGCCCTGCAGTGAGCTGCCCAATTAGGGTACAGCACAGGGAAAAGTGAGCTGGAAGGAAGCCACCTGACCTGACAACCCAGCTAGCTTCTCCATTTGCACAGCAAAGTACCTGGTGCAGACTCCCAACAACCACCACCATCCCCCATCTTCTTCCAGAATTTTCCTTCATCCTCTCAGCTTACTCTCAGGCTTCCTCTTGTGGTCTTCCTCAGACACAAGCACTCCATTTCAACCACTCTCTTTCTGTGGTCTTCCTGCTAAACAGAGGGCTTTGAAATCCATCTCATTTCATCTTCACAATATCCATAGGAGGGGTGCCTTAGAGGTTGGCATTCAGAAAGGTTGAAGCTGGTCCTGTCACACAACCTGCATACAGCAGGACATCTAAACTCTTGTTTCTTCCCTGCCATCCACTCCAGATTAAACCTCTGTCTCCCTGAAGTGCAGGAAATAAAGCAGGGTCTTTGGAGTAAGGAGTCCTATGGTTTGGGGCAAGTTACTTCACTTCTCTAAGCCTCTTGTTCCTCACCTGTAAATAAATACGGTGCCGCCTCTACAGGGTAAGAGCGTTGAATGAGATCATGTGTGACGCACTGAGTTCAAGGGATGGGCTCTTTATTTCTATCACAAGGAAAGGAAGATGTTTGTTCTGTGCATTCATGGGTATTTGCCCACTCGGGCACCCCTGTACCCAAACTGTATCAACGCGCGGCCGACCCTGGGCTTTCCGGGGCTGGGAAGGCTCCTTTCCATCTCTGTGTCTCCGCCCCTCTTTCCCCATTGCTTTTTGGACCATCCCAACCAGTCTAACCTAGGCTTGCCTTATCGGCTTTCTCAGCACTGACACCCCAGCCCTGGCCACCCGCTCCTCCGACCTCACTCTACTTCTCCTCCTCACCTAGAGACTCCGCCCTTCTTTGCCCCACCCACCAGACTCCGCCCACAGTCTCGACCCTCTTAATCCGGGTTTTTCCAACCTTCCCCATCCCGCCAGACTCTTTCCACCAGCTCCGCCCCTTCTTCCCAACACGCGCCCCCTCCCCCGCAGTCTCTGGCGTTGCCATCCCCATTGCACAGATGAGAATGGCGAGGCTAAGATAGGCAAGATGACCTCTCATAGTAGGACAGGTGCCAGCTGGGCCCGCGTCCCCTCACCGGCTGTCTCTGCGCCCCGAGTCTCCGCTTGCGCCGCGCCGCACCCACCTCCTGCCCTCGCTCTGCAGCCTCCCCTCCGCGGGCGGCCAGCGCAGCTTTGCGAGGGGGGAGGAGGGCCAGAGCCCAGCCCAGGGGCGTGGCGGCCCGGGACCCGCGCGCTGCGCTCCGGGATTTGTAGTTCTCCCTGGTCTCTTTGCGGCTCGGCACGCCTAGCGCAAACTCCATCTCCCAGGAGGCATTGCAGTGAGCCGTCCAGCTCCCCGCCCCGCCCCCGCTAGAGCTGAGACCGGCTGGCCTTAAAGGGGACGCGGCCTGAGTGGCGGTTCCCAGGGTGGCCCCCGCTCCGGCTCCTCCCCGTTTCCCGCACCTCGCCCCTCCCCACGCTTCGTCCCGCAGCCCCGCAGCCCCGCAGCCCCGCAGCCTAGCGGCCGCGCGGCTGAGTCGAGCTCCCTGGGTACAAGCTTGTACAGAGCTGGGTGGGGAGTTTGGACTTTGCAGTGGAAGCAGCATCCCTGCCTGCTGAGCGGGACCTGGCGGAGGGCGTCCCCACTCCAGGGGGAGCAGAGGACTCGCCCTGACCTAGCCTGGCCTAGACTAGTCCTGCCAGGCCTGAGCGCCCCACCCAAGAGCTGGCTCTGAGGCAGGGGCCACCGGGGTCCCAGAGGTAAGGGGGTCGGGTCGTGTGTGCAGGTTGTGGGGAGTGTCTGCACCCTGGCGGTTCGAGAGCCCTGGGCACGCGCGAAGGGCTCCCAGAGTTTGGGGCTGGGAGAAGGGAGGTCCAGGTGCAACTTGGGCCTCGCTGTGTGACCTTGGGCGAGTAGCTGCCCCTCTCTGGGCTTCATCCTCTTTCATCACTTGTGTTTGGTGGTGATCCTGCCCTCCCCCTCAACCATGAAGCTCACCGGCCTTTCGTGGGGACCGCAGCCTCAGCCTGGGCTGGGCGCCAGTGCACCGGTATAACTGGAAGGAAGGGTGGGACTAAGATGGGGCACAAACTGGGGGGCTAAGAGGTCGCACCCGCCTGGAATGGGCTTCTGTTCTCAGCAACCTCGCCCGGGTATATTCCCTCTACAAGACATGAGACTCCTTGTGTGTTAGCCTGGTTCCCCGCCCTTCCAGAAACCCTGGGGTGGGGGTGGGGACATGTGAGGGGTGGCCCCAGCAGGGATGAGTGATTGTGGTGGGTTTCTGAGAAGGGAATATATGCTCCTACCCTCTTCTTTTCTCTCCTTCAGTAAAAGAGCTGTTGCTTTTTACCAGTAAAACCCTTTTTTTTCTTTCTTTCTAGGAGACAGTTTGGTGGCCCAGGCAAGGGCCTCCCAGTAGTAGGGCAAGGGGATTCTTTCAGGGCTGCCTTAGGTAGAAGAAATTAAGTTAAAAAAATTCAGAGACAGATATTGCTGTCCAGAGATCTGGGTGGGGGGAGGGTGCTGGGAGGGTCAGCTTAGTGCTCCCCAGGCAGCTCTGGCACCCAGGGGAGTCAGAGGAGGAAGACTGGGTGTGAGGGTCAGAGATAGAAGAAATGGGCTTCTTCACTCTTAGGTACTGGCTTAGGGCTTGGAGGGTCGTCTGTGCTCTGAGATAGGGAGAGGTTGAGACTTTCCTGAAGCCCCCTCCCCTGTCCCATTGGATTCTGTGAGCTTTTGGCCTGAGAGCTAACCAGGAACAGTTTTTGTTTTTTCCTTCTGCTTTGGTTGTTTGAGTCATTTTTAAAAGGCTAAAGCCTCATTGGGTCCTGTCTGGTGACCTCTGTAGGGACTTTCTTGGCTGATGTTTGAGTCTTAGGGTTATGGATATGGAAGACCAGACCTGGCTGAAGAGAGGGCACTGACTGGGCCAGTCTCTGGAAGGTGTTTTCTGGTTATATCTTCAGTTGTATCTCATCTTGCTGTCACATGTTTCTCACTGGGCACTTAGCACTCCTTCACCTCTCTGCCTGGTCTTGTGCTGGGCACTAGGGCACAAATAGGGGATTGGATCTATTTCCAAAGAAGATCCTAGCCTAGTGAGAAGATAGACCTAGAATCCAGTGGCACTGCTGAGGGATGAGAAAAGCAAAGAGACTTGGATTGCAGAGGGGTTAGGAAAGGTTTCCCAGAGAAGGGGGCATGTGACCTGGGCATCAGAGGATGAGTCAGAATTTGCCAGGAGAGAAAAGGGAGAAGCCTTTCCCAGAAGAGAGGACATCACCAAAAGGTGGCCAGGAGGAAAAGCCCACTGTGCAAATTCCTTCAGATTTGTAACCAAACAGTGTTTGTCAAGTTCATGTCCATCCCTTCCCCCCATCAGCCAGGTGTCACAGAAAGGGCTTGAATGTCAAGCTCTGGAGTTTGGATCTTATGCTGAAGGGGCTAGGGAGCCTTGTGAGTTCTGAGCAAGGCATGGCAGGATGGAGCTTATCATCTAATGAGGTTAATCTGAAGATGTTATCAGGGTGGGTGGGTCAGAGAGACCAGGGAGGGATGAGGAAGCCTGAATTAGGGCCCAGGGTGTGGGGGCAGGGCAGGACATTATACACACCCCCTGCCCAGACACAGTGCTTTGGGGGTGGTGGAGATGAGTCAGTCTTCACCATGCAGGACCAGAGACCTGTCAATACACAGTGGAAATGCGAAGGGTCATCTGAGAGGGACAGATTAAAGGATCTGGGCCTTCCAGGGTGAGGGATTGTGATGTTCCTGTATGCTTAGTGTGTGCCCTGGAGCAGACTGGGGGTTGCTGGGACTGTCAGACTGAGAGGTATAAGCCAAGGGCTTGGGGAAGAGCAGCAGCGTTGGCGGGGAAAGGCTATGGGGTGGTTAGGCGGTCATCTCCCATTTTGGGGCTCCGAGGCTCAGAATGGTGAAAGAGCACCTCAGAATGGTGAAAGGCTATGGGCACCATGGGGCATAGTGCCTGGGCTAGATTCAAAGCCTGGACTCTATCCTGCAGAACACATACCTCTATTGGAGGATGGATTGAGGCAGGGAATGAGGAGATGAGTTAGGAGGCTACTGCACTAGTCCAGGCAAGAAGTAAAGAGGAGCTGATCTTGGGTGCTGCTGGAGCTCAGGGAGAGATAGGGGAAATGCTAAGTTGGCAGTGAGGACTAATGGATAAAATTCCTGGTAGAATCAGCAAGTTCCGGAGTGTGTGTCTGCTTGTCCCCTTCCCGGACAGTGTCTGTTTCCCCCCTCGGTGCGAAATAGCCCAAGAATAGACTCATGACTGCCCAGCTCTCATTTTTTTTTTTTTACACCTTGTCCCATTCCCTGCCAGGGCTAAAATGGTCTCCATTTTCCAGGTGAAAAAACTGAGGAGCCTGGCAGGGACTCACCCAAGGTCACCTGGTGATTCAGAAGCAGAGAACCTGGGCCTCATGCTTTTAATGCAGGCTCTTCTGAGGGAGGTTACGGCTGCTGTGTGCTGCTGCATTTGGTGTGGGGCAGCTGTCTCTTGGGTCAGAGCCAGCACCGACAGGCCGTCTCCTTGTCCAGAGCCTAGAGGAGTAATCCAACCTCCCCTGAGGAATGCTGGCAGTCTGCTACTTCCTCCCCCAGGGAGACCAAGCGCAGGTTCTTATCCCACCCTGCCAAGGCTGTGTCCCTCTCTCTTGTTCATCCTCCACTTTTCCAACCATGCCCTAGGGAAATCAGGCCTTGTCTGCTTTTTGTGGCCTGTGATGAGGTCAGGTGAGCTCCAAGCCTCTAAAACCCTTTTGCATGAATGCACCCAAGATATTGAGTGGGTTTAGTTGGTGACCATGGTGACAGCTGACCTCAGACTGCCTGTGTGGGAGTGGGGGCAGGTAGGCAGGGCTTGCTTGGAGTGGCCAGGCCACGGACTGCACAGAGGCTGCGTGGCTGGCCTCAGAGATCACAGACCTCACAGAATGGCGCTATTGATGAGCTTCCAGGTGCAAACCATCTTATGTGGTAGGTTTCAGGTAGAATGATATGAAATTGCCAACATCTGACCCTTTGCTTTCATGTGGTTCAACCTGATATCATTTATCCCCATTTTGCAGAAAAGAGGCTTATGATGTGATCTGCTCAAGGACACATAATGAGTTGCAAGACTAAAATAATATTTGCCTAAGGTCACACTAGAATGTAGGACTCCTCATTCGTAATCTGTTTTTCTTTCCATTTCCAGAACCTTCCGTAGTCCCAGAACTCCATTTCTGCCTGCCCCCAGGTTCTCTTCCTCCACACATGATGTCAATATCTCATCGATTAGGGCTTCTTTTGGCTGCCTGAGTAACAGGATTTCTTGGCATCCTTGGTTGAGAGCATATTAAGTCCACTGGCCTGGAGGGCAGGGGTTGGGTTTTGCAGGGACGGTCTATAAGGGAGGTTGGTCACAAGCACTGCCTAGGAAAGAAAGGACCAGGGATGAAGGGAGATCAGTTTTAAGAGGTCTTTTGAGATTATGCCTTGCACTGGCACTCTTGACCAACGTGTTTGCCGCCACCCCCAGACTTTTAGGGACGAGAAATTCCTAAGGGCATGGATTTTGCTTCTAAAGTGAAGGGGACTGATACCTTCTGAGCACTTTCCTGTGCCCAGCACCATGCTGAGGACTTTATATTTGCTTTAACAACAACCCTGCAGGGTGGAACCAGGCTCAGAGAGCAGAAGTAACAGTGATGGTAAGAAGACTTCATTTGTGGTTGAATCTTATTTGGAGTAAAGAGTTCAACACATTATTCCAGGAGGCTTGGAGTGGGCCCTAGGCATATGAATTTGTACTAAGTACCCAGGTGACTCTGAGGCAGCCAAGCCAGTATTTGGGGACCACTGATCTGTACTCTGGCTTCACCCACAGTAATCTCGGAGATGCCAGCCACTGAGAAATAAGCCCTAGTGCTTGCCCTGAGGAGCTCACAGCCTTGTGAGAGAGACAGAGACTTAAACAAATGGGCCCATTGCTTGGTAACACGTGCCATAATGGAAGCTTGGTCTCAGCCAAGAGCCGGAACAGAGAAGGGAGCATCTCCATAGGGCCTGGCACAGAGTCGGGGGCCCACAAGATCTGTGGTTCTGAATAAAAGTTTCTGGCTCCTCATTTAGTGAATGTCTGGCTTGTCTTCACACCAACTCCAGCTCTCAAGAATAGTTTTTACTGAGCCAATAAGTTTAAACATCTGGACGCTGAACCTTGTATCAGGTCCTGCCTAGAGTGGGATTATACGAAGAAGCAAAGAAATGGCTGTCTTCTAGAAGCTGCAAGTTGGATGTTAGGAGCACAAGCTTTACCTTTGTGAACAAGCTTGAGAAGCAGGAGAAAAGTGGGTCAGCTTGGGAGAAAGGCTTCCAGGAAACTGCCCAAAGGGAGGAGAAAGGGAAGGCTATTGTGGCTCAGAGGAATAAGGTAGCAGTAACTCACCGTATTTTGCATTTGTTTCTTCAACAAATGCCTACTACGGATCAGGCACTGGGCTAGGTGAGTGAACAAAACTGACATGGTTCCTGCAGTCAGGAGCCTATATAGTATAGTGGAGGAGGCTGACTTCATCCAAGTGATCATGATAAGTGCTATAAAGGACAGGGTGCCCTGAAATTGTTAACAGGGGTGTTTGACCCAGACAAAGAGGTTGGGGAGGGCTTCCTTGAGGAAGTGAATTTGAACCGGAAGTCTGCAGGGTGAGTCAAGGAGGGAGGAGCATATGCAAAGGTCCCAGTGGCAGGGAGAACACAGTGAATCAAGAGTGAGGGGCTGGTGTGGGATCAGGCTGGGGGTGGGGGGGCAGGCAGGGCCTTGAGCGTGCAAGTCTGTGGAGCCAGGGCCACACAGACATGAAATGTTCTGCTTTATTGGAGGGAATTATGTGACCCCAGCTATAATGGAGGAAGAGGCTACAGGTGGCTGTAGGAATGGAGGGTGAGGGATGAATTCACGCCTGGAGGTCCAGGGATATTCTAACTGAAGACAGGGTGTTTGAGGTAAGCTCTGAAGGAAAATAGGAGTTTGGCTGGCTGTGTGAATGTGTGGTGGTGGTGGAGGTCCTGGGAGATAGGATGTTTTTCAGGCAAAAGGCACAGCATACACAAAAACGTGGAGTCTTCGAAAGGTGTAGATCACTTGGGAAATGGCAAGAACTGGATTTGGGGCAGAATAAAGTGTGCGGGGATCTCCCTGTTAGTTCTTCCTTGGGACCCTAAGCCCTCCCTCCCCGGAGGTGTGATTTTGTGTGTGTGTGTGTGACCCCTCCCTTCCCCCCCAGGATGGGACTTGGCCAAGGTTCTGGACAACAGCTTCTATATCCAGCTGCTACTTGCCCCAAGAGCGGATGAGTTCACCAGGGATGCCTGGGGAGAGGAGGGCAGAAGAGTGGGGAAAGGGGTGGAAGGTTCAGATATTGCCTTTATGAGATTAAAAGGGCTCATCAGCAATAACGACAACTCCCTGGGGCTCATTACATGCCTGGCATTGTGTTTTACTTCATTGCATACCTCCCAGTGAGGCAGGTATCCTCGCCCCATTTCACAAATGAGAAAACCGAGGCCCAGAGAGGTGGTTGCTCGCCCCAAGTCTTAGTTCCGGGGGCTCGCTTGGGGAACTGGACCTGCTGGACAGAGTGTGACCCTGCTCCCTGTTCCCTGCAGCGCGGCATCATGGACAAGATCCTGGAGGCGGTGGTGACATCCTCGTACCCCGCGAGTGTGAAGCAGGGCCTGGTGCGGCGCGTGCTGGAGGCGGCGCGGCAGCCGCTGGAGCGGGAGCAGTGCCTGGCGCTGCTGGCGCTGGGCGCGCGCCTCTACGTGGGCGGCGCGGAGGAGCTGCCGCGCCGCGTGGGCTGCCAGCTGCTACACGTGGCCGGTCGCCACCACCCGGAAGTCTTCGCCGAGTTCTTTAGCGCGCGCCGCGTGCTTCGCCTGCTGCAGGGTGGCGCCGGCCCGCCCGGCCCCCGTGCTCTCGCCTGCGTACAGCTCGGTCTGCAGCTGTTACCCGAGGGGCCCGCGGCCGACGAGGTGTTTGCGCTGCTCCGGCGGGAGGTGCTGCGCACGGTGTGTGAGCGCCCGGGGCCCGCGGTCTGCGCGCAAGTCGCCCGGTTACTGGCGAGGCATCCGCGCTGCGTCCCCGACGGCCCGCACCGCCTGCTTTTCTGCCAGCAGCTGGTGCGCTGCCTGGGTCGCTTCCGTTGTCCGGCCGAGGGCGAGGAGGGCGCCGTGGAGTTCCTGGAGCAGGCCCAGCAGGTGAGCGGGCTCCTGGCGCAGCTGTGGCGCACTCAGCCCGCTGCCATCCTGCCCTGCCTGAAGGAGCTGTTTGCCGTCATCTCTTGCACAGGTGTGTGTGCGCGGGGGCTGGCGTGGGGGCTCGTGTGCTCCATGAGCCCAACGTGCGCCGGGCAGGTGGCTGTAGGTGCGGGTTCCCGTGCTTGGTGTGCCCTGTGGCAGGTGTGTGTAAGGGGCTAATGCGCAGGTGGGGGAATGCAATGTTCCTTACTTTAATTAGGGCTATCCTGGGGTCCTGCTGTGGGTCTTATCCTGTGGTGCGTGATGGGCACACTCAGGAGCAGACTGCTGGGTGAGGTGAAGGAGGGACCCAGATCATGCTGGCCAGAAGCAGGACTAGGGTCTGAGTGAGACAACAGGAAAGGGGTGGTGTCCTCATGCCCTTTGGGTCAGGTGGGTTTTGTAGAAGGGTGACTTTCGATTCAGATTTTGAGAGATGGGCAGCAGCAGGGGCAAAGTGTACCAGGCAGGCAGAGGTGAAGCTCCGGACTCACGATGAAGCCTGAACATCTCAACTCTGAAATGTAAACGCTTGGTCCTCCATTGGCAATTGTGGTACTTGGACTACAGTAGAAACGAGTGAAATAAGATCTGTGCCTTCCCTGATTATAGGGCTGTTCAGTTGAGAGGAAAGGAATGCACCTGGTGGGACAAAGAGAGCCAAGGTCAGGTGTATAAGCTCTTATCCAGTTGGACAACAGATTTTGATAACTAAATGTTCTTTCTCATCTCTAGTCCTTTGTGTGGTTCCACCTGGAATGTCCTCCCTCAAGTCACACAGCCCTTCTATCTGTTCTTGCCAGTCCTAATGTTACCCTTTCTTACAGATTTTGCCTATATAGGTACAATTGGTGGTGGTGAGGGGGTGGTCAGTGCTTTCTCTGTGCCCAGTACAGGGCACGTGAAGGTTTGTTGAGTGAATAAGCTAAGGTGGGATTGGAGGCTGTGATGCTGTAGGAGTTAAGGGGGTGGCCCCTCTGTGCTCTTTTCAGAAGCCTAGCCTAGTTCCTTGGCAGCATGAAGGCATGGGGTACTGGGGGAGGTGAGGCGTCTACCTATCTTGCTAAGCTCATCCCAGTTCCCCTATTCCAGAGGAAGAGCCTCCGTCTAGCGCCCTGGCCAGCGTGGTCCAGCACCTCCCATTGGAGCTAATGGATGGTGTCGTCCGGAACCTCAGCAATGATGACAGTGTGACAGACTCTCAGATGCTGACGGCCATCAGCAGGTGGGCTGAAGGCAGGGTGGGGATCAGGTCTCTCTCCTTATACTGGGTGCGGTTGCTGGGCTAGATTTAGTGTCAGGAGGTCCAGGCCCTCATGCTTTTTCATTCATCCATACTTTTTTGAGTCCTGCTCCGTGCCTGGCCTAGGACTGGATGTGGGAGACACAGAGAGCCTTTCCCTAGCAGTGCTCTCAGGTTGGTTGCCAACTCTGTGATCCCGGACAAGTCAGTGAACTCTTTGAGCCTCCGTTTCCCCCTCTGTAATAGCAAAGGTGGTGTCAGAAGTTGTTAGGCTTCCATGGGGTCATACTAGAAGCTGCAAGTATATTATGAAGTGCATTCTGAGTTTGGCAGGTATGATAAATGGAGTTTGGATGCTTTTCAGCTCATTGCTTTTGCATATCTCATCACCTCATTTGAATGTCATCGAACCTGTGATCTAGCCCCACCTGCTGGTCCAGTGATCCTAGAATATACTGCCTACCCTCCTCCCTGCAGGCCTTTGGCCCTGTAGATCCCACTCACCTGGCATGCTTCCCCTGCCATGCTTTCCATACCTGTGTGCAGATCTACTATCTCCAGTGGGCCTTCCTGAATTTCTTGTCTTTAGTGGGGAAGAGTGTGGGCTCCAGAAGTAAGTTGTCCTGGCTCTACTGCTTCTAGCCTGTGTGACTTTGGGCAAGTTACTACACCTCTGTAGGTCTCAGCTTCATTTATAAAATGCTGTGTAATTGAACCCATCTTATGGGGTCGTTGCAAGGATTAAATAACACGTGTAAAGTGCTTAGAGCAGTGGTGATAATTACCATCATAATTATTATGACCTTATTCTTTTGTTGTTCAACCTCTTTATAGTATAGTCTACTGAGTCCAAAAGTAATGATACAGTGACATTTTCCTGAGTGCCTTCTATGTGGCAGCTTCATGCTGTGTGCATACAAGCATTATCTTGTGGGGGTCAGATGGGTTAATACATGTAAGGCAGATGGAGTAGTGCTTGGTGCACAATTAATACCATGAGAGTTAGCTATTGTTACCTCTTTTAATCCATACCACAGTCCTGTGAGGTAGGTATTGTCCCCATTTTACAGAGGAGGAAACTGAGGCTAGAGAAAGTGACGTGGTCTAGGTCACAGGCAAGGGTCTGCTGGAGCCAAAGCTTCCAACCTTGGGGCAGTGCTCCTGTGGTTGGGCCCCATGGTCCAGACAGAGACAGTTGAAAGCCCTAGTCTGCCACTGCAGCCTCGTGTGTGGCGGGGGAGTGAGGTTTGGGCTGTTGAGAGAGCCTGTCCCACCTCCTGCTGCACTGGGAGCCCCAGTCTCTGCCAGATGCCTGTGCTGGGCTCATTTGCAGTTCTCAGAGGTGTCTTGTCCATCCCACGGACCCCAGGGCTGCTCTGTGTAGGTGCGGATAAGTGTGGGGTCTCAGGACATCATGGCTAGTGCCTGGGCTGCCTCCACCCAGGCTTTTGGGCCTCCCTGGTCCTTGTGTCATTGTCACTCCCCTCACCAGGATGATCGACTGGGTGTCGTGGCCTCTGGGGAAGAACATTGACAAGTGGATCATTGCACTGTTGAAGGGTTTGGCCGCTGTTAAGAAGTTCAGCATCTTGATTGAGGTTTCGCTTGCCAAAATTGAGAAGGTTGGTGGCCCCTGTCCTAGCCCTGGCTTACAGCTTTTCCCACTCTCTCTTGCCAGGGGCAGTGTGGGTCTGGGAGGCAGAGCACTGGGGCTCTCACCCAAGCTTGCTGTGACCCGGGATAATTCACTGCCCCTCTGTGGGCCTCAGGTTTCCCACATTGATTTCTCTGCTCATTCAAGAATATGTGTCTGTCACTTTGGGTCTGTCTATCCATCCCTCCCATCAGATATCTGTGTTACTACCCATCTGTCCATCGACTAGATCTGTGGCATGTCTGTGTTCTTGGTCTTGCATGGGTCTGTTGCTTTACCTCTGGTGTCTCTGATCACCTCTCAGGCCTGTGGCTACACTTGGCCTCTGTGGCCCAGGTGTGGGGGACTCCTCACCAGGGACTCTCTTCCAGGTTTTCTCCAAGCTTCTGTACCCCATTGTCCGGGGAGCTGCCTTGTCTGTCCTCAAGTACATGCTCCTGACCTTCCAGCACTCCCATGAAGCCTTCCACCTGGTAAGGGCCCTGCGTGCTGGCCTGAGGATGGGCGGCCCTTCATCCCCCACTGGTTTGGGTGGAGAGCAGACATGCTGTCTCTGTTGGGGTTGGGGGTTTGAAGCCCAAGACCTTAAAATCCAGGATATTAGGACTGGAGGAGACTTGAGACTCCATTTTGCGGGAGTTTTTTAGGAGACTAAGGCCAGAGAATTTGCATGGCCTCCCAACAGGCCCGTAGTAGAGTGACAGCCCTAGAATGAAGTCAGCTACTGTTCTTTGGGTGCCTGCTGTGTGCTAGGCACAGTGCTAAATGCAGGACACATATTAACTGTCAGCCCTAAAGGAGAGTCTGTCCTTTTTTCCGTTTTTCAGCTGAGGAAACTGCAATTTAGGGAGGCTAAATCACTTGTCCCAGACACACAGCTGGTGAGCAGTACAGGGAAGATTTCTAGCAAAGTTGGTCTGACTTCTGACCCATTGTCTTTCTTATACCTTGCTGCTGACCAGCACCCGGGCGGCATGGCCTCCAGCTCAGGGCCCTTTCTGCTATCTTTGGGGCTGTCCCTTGGGAAGGACAGCTTGTAGTCCTTGGCAGGGGGGGTGGGTGGGTACCTTCCTGCCTTTCTTCCCTAGATCTGCAGATGGGTCCCTAGATACTCATGGCTCCTGGTCAGGGCATAAATGTCATGCTTTATGATTTGCTGCAGTGGGAAAAGCACAGAACCAGGGATTGGAGTAGTTGGGATTGATTCCCATCTCTGCCATTTGCCAGATGTGGTGACTTTGGGCCAGGTGTTTACCTCTGAGGGCTTGGAACAGGGTAAGCCCCTAGGATGGTGGGAGAGTGTTAGATGAGATGATATTTGTCAAAAGCCTGCCACAAGTTCCTTTCCAGGGACTGGACAGATACTTGTTTATTTGCATCCTTCTCCTGAGCTCCCTGCTCCCAGTTCTTGTGGGCTGACTCTGTCCATCCCTGGGACATTATGGTAGAGCACCCCCATGGTTTGAAAGTTAGCACTCTGTAGCACAGAGGAAAGAAACAGTCTTTGGATTCAGACAGACACATGTGTTACTTCTCCCATAACACATAGGGGAAGTTCTTGGTAAATTATGTAATCTCTCCAACCTCAATTTCTTCATCTATAAGATGGGAGTAATAATTGCCAAATAAAGTCATTGTGAGGGTGAAGTGCTTGACCTGTAAGTGTTTGGTGAAAGAATGATGGTGGAGAGAAGAGTAGTCCTGATCACTCAGGCTAGGCTCTCCTAGAAGGCCAGTTGGCTGAAGCTTATCAGCTGGGCTTGGGTTCAGGCCTCCTCTCAAGTGTGGGAAGGAATTATTTATCCCATTTGACAAATGAAGAGACTGAGGCAGGATATCCAAGGTCATGTGTATTGTGAAAAGAGTCACTTGCCTGCATAGCATGGAGTCCCATGTAGATAAGGGGGATAGTGGCAGGTGGAAGAGCTCCCTGCCTCAAGGAGCTCTGGGTATTTTCAGCACTGATCACCAATCCATGGCTCACGTGAGTGGTAAATGTACTGAGCCTAATCCTCCTCTCCTCTCACAGCTCCTCCCTCACATCCCCCCCATGGTGGCCTCTCTGGTCAAGGAGGACTCCAACTCGGGGACCAGCTGCCTGGAGCAGCTGGCGGAGCTGGTCCATTGCATGGTCTTCCGGTTTCCAGGCTTCCCAGATCTGTATGAGCCTGTCATGGAGGCCATTAAGGTGAGTGACAGTCTACCACTGCTCCCTTGCCCTACTCCAAAAAAGGTGCTGGTTTGGGCCTTGCTCAATGCCATAATACCCTAATACAGGTTAGTGACAGCCCCCCATCATTTGGTCTCTGCCTGTCTCCCATCACCTCCCCTGGCCCACCTGTGCTTCAGGCACACTGAACCACCTGCCATTTCCCCAGATGGGTCACCTCTCTTGATTTTCCAAGCCTTTGCATATGTCATTCTTCTAACTATAAACTGTTCTCTTGATCTGCCTGGATAGCTCCTGTTTCCATTGAATCTTCTCCACTAAGGCTCTGCTCAAGTGTTACTTCCCTCAGAAAGCTTTTCCTGACAACTCTCGATAACCCCCTCTCCACTGCAGGCTGGGTCAGGACTTCTTTGAGCTTCTACAGCTCCCACATCCCTTTGTCACGTGCTGTCACTGTCTATCTGTGTGTCTGTCTCCCCCAGCTGTAGCGCTCCAGAGCAGGGATTGTTTACCTGTGTTCACATGGCTTTACTGATGCTCTGCTTTGTGCAAGACCCAGCTTGGGAACTGGGGACACGGGCTCGAGGCAGAACAAGTCTCCTCCACTGAGGAGCTTGCAGCCTAGCGGGGTGACAGGCCTGCCCAGAAGTCACTCTGATCTAAGTGTCTTAGGAAACACCTGTGAGGAGCCAGAGACAGGAAGGATCATCCCCAGTTGGAGGGGGAAGCTACCGGGAAGAAGGAGATTCTGACCTGGGCTTGCTAGGTTGCTAGGACAATAACATTTGTAGGTGTAGTGCAACATTTGACAGTGTTTTCCATATATTTTGTTTGTTAATGCCCACAAGAAACAAGCAGGTACTATTGTTACCTGAATCTCATAGATGAGGGAAATGAGACTTGGAGAGGCTTGGTGACTTGTGCAAAGTCATGCAGGTAGTGAGAGACCTAAGCAGGGTGCTTGGTTGCTGAGCCCTTTCCCATTGCCTGATACAGAGGACAGGTCCAAGTGTGGGTGAAAGATGTCTAGGTAGATGGTGGCCCTTATTATAGACCCTCTGATCTGACTTTCGTTTCCGTAGTCACAGCAGATAGGTAACCTGAAAAGCGTCCCACTATAGAACACCTAGAAATGCTTGTTAAAATATAACAAACGTCTTTTTAAGTACATAGCTGAGCTTGCAAGAAAGTAATGGGGAATCCCCAGGGGCCAAAAAGGAAGCGAGAACTGGAATCCAGAAAGGTAAGTGAGAGATGATGCTCTTTTTGCCCTGGGGTGGGGAGGGAACGAGGGAGGGTGAAACCTTAGTCACTAAGCAGCTTGAGCTTGTAGGGACAGGGGGTGAGGCTTAGGGCCTGCTCCCACTAGGGCATTAGCACTAAGAAGCCCATATATTCTAGGACCCAAGAAAGGCTTTATTGTTGGCAAATGAGTGACCTAGAAAAAATACATGCATGTCAAGTAGATGTTGAGGAAACTTTTCTGGCTTTGTCTGCGCTCAGGATTGAGAAAAATGAATTTTGTAATCATTGGCCTGCTCTCTTATGGGTTTAGGGTTTGAGTTCTCACTGTTTTTGTGGTTGTGGGACTCCACAAAGGCACTAAGTAAGCTTAGGCACTAACATTAAAAATGGTTATGAACTTGTAATACCCAAGAGTTGCCTCATAGAAACAGAAATGAAAATGCTTTCAAGTCACAAAGATAAACTACTGCTAAAGATGAGTTTATAATCCAAAAATGACAAAACACACAAGGGAACAATCCACCATGAGTGAGAGAGAGTAGATGCAATCAACAAAACCTCTGGCATTTACTTGGGTCTTGGCAGTTTTTCCAGCCTGAGAATTTGAGAGAGCCTGCCTACAATACAAGTGGGTACCTTGCTAGATCACAAGCTGCCTGTCACTGGAGGTAGATGAGCAGAGAGGACAGGGCTTTGACTTGGGGGAAGTGACTATTACTGTTTCCTATTAGCCTGTGAGCTTCTGGAGGGCAGGGACCATGTTTTGACCTCTGTGTCCTGCAAATATGTGAGTGAATTAGCATATGGAGAATGCTCTCCTGGAGGTGTGAACGAAGAGGAGGGAGCATGGCCCTGCACTGGGCCCTGAGGGAAACCCACACTGAGTGAGACCCAGGCTTTTCACACTAGGGGCTGTGGTCTGATCCAGGGGACAGTGAGTCTGTAAATACCTTTACCACTAGGTGCAGGCAGCTAGGCTTTATAAGTATAGAGAACATGTGTACCCCACTTGAGAAGATCTGGGAAAGTCTTGTAGAGAGGGGATATAGGAGTTAAGCTTTGAGGGATGGGGACTGGCAGGATGAAGCCCTCCTTTCCAGAGGCGTCAGAGGGAAAGGTGTGGGAGGGGAATGCGCAGTTTGTCAACAGAGTGGAAGGGACATCAGAAAGATCAGACTGGAGGTCCTGAAACCAGACTGATTCTGTTCAATCTAGCAGATAGGGGCTTCCCAAACATTTCCTCCGAATACTTGAGCCCAGAAAGGGGAGTTACCCAAGCAGCCTGACATAAGCTCAGTGTTTCTCTAAAATCTCATTTTATCTCAGAGACTCAAATATGGATTTCATAATGATGAACATTTGTTTTAATGTAAACATTTTTATTCCTTGAATATTAGAGAATATAGCTCCAAGGGAGGTGTGCTGTATTTGCCCTGTGGCTTTGAACACCTTTTGATATAAACTAGTTTGAGAGGCAAGAGAGCAATGTATCCATAGAATTTTTAAAAAATTTTTTTCTAAGATTTATTTACTTATGGAGAGAGAGAGAGAGAGAGAGAGAATGAATCCTAGGCAGTCTCTGGGCAGAGCCTGTCTTGAGGCTTGAACTCATGAGCTGTGAGATCATGGCCTGAGCTGAAACCCAGAATCAGATGCTTAACTGACTAAGCCACCCGGGCACCCCTCTCCATAGGATTTTATGGGGTTTTTTATAAAATTTTTTTTTTTTTTTTTTAGTTTTTAGTTTTGAGAGAGAGAGCATGAGCAGGGGAGGGGCAGACAGAGAGAGACACACACAGAATCCAAAGCAGGCTTCAAGCTCTTAGCTGTCAGCACAGAGCCCAGTGTGGGGCTTGAGCTCATGAGCTGTGAGATCATGACCTGAGCCAAAGTCGGACGCTTAACCAACTGAGCCACTCAGGCACCTTGGATTTTATTGTTTATAAAGTTCTTTTACATCTCTTCCATGAGCACATTCTTCTTTGTATAAAGGCTCCTCTATAAATAAGTTCTGGAAGGTTCTCTTAGGCAGTTTCTCTGGGAGCTGTGGTACTTGCTAAGGGAGCCATTGTATATAAATTTCCAGTAACATTAGGAGCTTGAAACTTACTTCATGGTTTTATGTTCCTAAGAGTACCAAGTTACCTTCTTTGGGAAAAATGACATTTGATGTTTTTTTTTTTCTGTAGTGTGGATAGTTTTGCATCTTTGTGTGTGTGTGTGTACTTGTCTACATGCGTGAAGTTCTCTTTTTTTCTTACTGCCTTTTTGTCCCTATTCATGTTTTGTGTGGAGTGGGAATTGGATAGGGAATAATAGGAAGAAAAAAGAAGGGACTAAGAAGATAACGAGCTTGCATCTTTTTATCTTGGCTTGGAAGTTCTTACTTTTTTTTTTTTTTTTTTTCTTTCTTTTATCATTTGTGAGAGTTGACTGATCTGGTAAATGTTCTTGGGAAATGAACAAATAGAAGCGTTAAACCACTGCTTGAACCGGACCTTTTGCAGTGGTCAGACGATGTGCACTGGGGAGACTAGGGCTTTCAATGCTCAGCTGGTTTGAAACTCTGGAGGCTCGGACAAATCTGGGGACTGTGCTTAGGATCTGGAAATAATAGGGCTTTGAGGAACGTCATGTAAATCTGTTAAGTAACTCTCTATTATGCCTAGGTGTTTTCCTTTAAAATAGATTATCATTAGAACCCGTGTTGGGTAATGTTCTTTTAGGTGCACGTTTTAATGTGAGGAGAATGAGTAAGAAAGCATGCTAATCCCTGAGCCCTTGACCAGGAACCCATACCTCAGGCCCCCATGACCCTCCACCGTCCTGTGACCAGGGATCCATACCTCAGGCGCCCAGGACCCTCCACCATCCTGTCTGTGACCAGGGATCCATACCTTAGGCCCCCAAGACCCTCCACCATCCTGTCTGTGGGATCTTGCTTGGAGGCGGTGACTAATTAAACCTGATGGCAAACCTAAAAGTAGAAGAAGTGGGAGCATCACTGTGTGCATACTCACAGGCACAGTGAGAGTATGGCATGCCAAATTGATATGCCTCACTTGATGCATATGAGGACATTGAGTCTGAGAGGCTCACTGACCATGGCCAGGCAGCTAGTTAAGACAAGAGTCAGGATTAGGACTGAGATCTTGACTCTGTTGAATCTGTTGACTGGTGAGCCTGTGTGGTCATTGCTTAGAGTCTGCTGTACCCTGGGCTCCTCTAAGAACATGTGGATTATTTGCTTACTGCTTGTATGTCCCTGGAAAATTCTTTTCTCTGAGTCTTAGTTTTTTCATCTATAAGATGGGAATTTTATACCTTCCTAATAAGACAGTTGTGACATGAAAAGGTCATATAGAAGTCCCACGTGTCAGAATGAGAATCTAGAGTAAGTCTGGAAGCAGAAAGCTGTTAACACATATATCGAGAACATTTGTGGGGCAGTGTGCTTGGGTAGGGGTGGGGTAGGCCATAGTCCAAGAAGACTTCCCAGAGGAAGTGATATTTTTAGAGCTGACCGTGGTCCCCACCATCCTGCTAACTTGTTCCCTCCTCAGGACCTCCATGTTCCCAATGAGGACCGCATCAAGCAGCTGCTGGGGCAAGATGCCTGGACCTCGCAGAAGAGTGAGCTGGCTGGTTTCTACCCCCGGCTCATGGCCAAGTCAGACACGGGCAAGATTGGTTTAATCAATTTGGGAAACACATGCTACGTGAACAGCATTCTTCAAGCCTTATTCATGGCTTCTGAGTAGGTGCTGCTTTCATATTTCCTCTCTGCCCCTGCCTCTCTCCTTTGGGCTCCCTGGTGAATGGGGGTGGGGATGGGGGTTTGGAGAGGATGGGTCTTGCTTTGCATTGCTGGCATAATTCCCTGCAGTCTGTAGGTCTTGATGGGGCAAGTGAGAGGTCCCAGAGGGCTCTAGGCCATTGCCAAGGCAGAAGGTCAACACTGGATGGGAGCTTGAGATGGGACTTCAGGGGCTGGAACAGGTTTTGCACAGGGTTGGTCAACATCACTGATTTTTCCCCTGGGTGGATTGTGTCTTTCCGAATAGAACTTCCATTCATCCTGGTCTTAGACATCCCCTGCTCCCTCTACTAAAACAAAATCTTTTTTCTCAGTGGCTACCTATCCAACATAAGGTTTGCTTAAAAATCAAAGTTTCAGCCACAGAAGTGGACATCTTTTCTCCCCAATTTGTGTGTGTGTGTGTGTGTGTGTGTGTGTGTTTAAAATGCACATAACATTTACTGTATTAACCATTGTAATTGTGCAGTTTAGTGGTAAATACATTCACATTGTTGTACAACTTTCCATCATCCATCCATGTAACTTTCATCTTGTAAATCTGAAACTCTATACTTTAATTAAACAATAACTTCTCATGTTCCCATTCTCCCTTCCCCCAGCCTCTGACAACCTTATTATACTGGCAACCCAAGTGTTTTTACATTTTGGCTATCGTGAATAATGCTGCTGTGAACATGGGTGTACAAATAACTTTTGAGATACTACTTTCAATTCTTCTGCATATATGTCTAGAAGTGAAATAGTTGGGTCCTAGGGTAGTTCTATTTTTAATTTTTTGAGGAACCTCTGTACTGTCTTCCACGGTGGCTGCACCAGTTTGCATTCCCAGTGGTGCATGAGGGTTTCAGTTTGTCCATATCCTCCCCGACATTTCTGTTTTTTGACAGTAGCCATCCCAGTGGGTGTGAGGTGGTATTCCGCTGTAGTTTTGATTTGCATTTTCCTAATGATCAGTGATGTTGAGCATATTTTCATGTGCTCATTGGCCATGTGCTCAGTCTCTTCTCAGATACATTAATTGCAAATATTTCTCCCGTAATCTGGGTTGCCTTTTTGATCTGGATATTTTAAAAATTTTTGTTGAAGGTGTATTTATTATTGAGATATATTTGACATTCTATTAACTTCAAGTGTACAATATATCTGATATTGTATGTCTTATGAAATGATCACCACGATAAGTCTGGTTAACATCCATCACCACACACAATTAAAATTTTTCTTTTGTGTGATGAGGACTTTTAAGATGTACTCTATTAGCAACTTCCAAGTATACAATACAGTATTATTAACTATAGTCACTGTGCTATACATTAAATCCCAGGACTTGTTATTATAACCGGAAGTATGTACCTTTTGACGACCTTCACCTATTTCACCCACTCCCCACCTCTGGCAACCACCAATCTGTTCTCTGTATCTATTATTTTGTTTGATTCCATATATAAGTGACATCACACAGTATTTGTGTTTTTCTGTCTGACTTCGCTTTCCATAATGCCCTCTAGGTTCATCCAATTGTCATAAATTGTAGAATTTCCTTCATTCTCATGGCTGAGTAATATTCATTACATGTATAAGGAATATATGTATTTTAGGATATTTAGGATATTAGGATATGTATTTAGGATATTAGGATATCAGATATGTGATTTGCAAATATTTTCTCTTATGCTGTAGGATGCCTTCTTATTTTGTTGATGGTTTCCTTTGATGTGCAGAAGCTTTTTAGTTCGGTGTAGCCCTGCTTGTTTATTTTGCTTTTGTCATCTTTATTTTGTGTCAGATCCAAAAAAAATCATCACCAAGATGATGTTAAGGAGCTTACAGATTATATATATATGTATGTATGTGTGTGTGTGTGTGTATGTGTGTATATATATATATATATATATATATGTATATATTTTACTTTTAAGTTTGTTTATTTTGAAAGAGAGAACACTCAAGCAAGGGAGGGGCAGAGAGAATCCCAAGCAAGCTCTGCACTGTCTGTGAGGAGCCTGGACATGGGGCTCCAACTCATGAAACTGTGAGATCATGACCTGAGCTGAAATTAAGAGTCAGATGTGTAACTCAGGCACCCCAGACTATGTTTTCTTATAGAAGTAAGATGGTTTCAAGTCTCATGTGCAAATCTTAATCCATTTTGAGTTGATTTTTGTGTATGTTGTAAGATAAGGGTCCAGTTTCATCCTTTTGCATATGGCTGTCCAGTTATCCCAACATTATTTATTGAAGAGACTGTCCTTTCCCCATTGTATCTTCTTAGCTCCTTTTTTGTATATTGATTGGGCAAATAAGCATGGGTTTATTTTGGGGCACTGTCTTCTGTTCCATTGATCTATTTATCTTTTTATGCCAGTCCCATATTGTTTTGATTACCATAGTTTTGTAATGTAGTTTGAAATCCGGAATCTTGATGTCTTCAGCTTTTTCTTTTTTAAAATTGATTGGACTATTTGAAGTCTTTTGTGGGTCTATATCGATTTTAGGGTAGTTCTGTTTGGTGAAAAATGCCAGTAGAATTTTGATAAGGATTTCATTGAATTTTAAGTTGCTTTGGCTATTACGGACATTTTAACAGTATTATTTTTTCTAATCCATGAACACAGAATATCTTTCCATTTATTTGTGTCATCTCCAATTTCTTTCATCAGTGATCCTCATTCTGATATGTTGTCAGAAGTTCAGGGTAGTAGCCTAACATTCAATTTCTTTCATCAGTGATCCTTATTCTGATGTGTTGTCAGAAGGTCAGGGTAGTAGCCTAACACTACGTCCCAATGCCTGTCTCATTCCGTTTGCTTCATCTCATCACATAGGCATTTTATCATCTTACATCATTATAGGAATAAGGGTGAATACAGTACAATATTTAGAGAGAGAGATCATTCACATAACTTTTATTACAGTATGTGGTTATAATTTTATTGTTGCTAATGTCTTACAGTACCTAATTTATAAAATAAGCTTTATCATAGGTATATATATAGGAGAAAACAGTATATACAGGATTTGGTACTATCTGTAGTTTCAGGCATCCACTGGGAGTCTTGGAATGTATCTCCTACTGGTAAGGGGACTACTGTACAGGTCTTTTACCTCCTTGGTTAAATTTGATAGAATTGTAAATGTGGGTTGTTTTTAAATTTATTATTCTTACAGTTTGTTATTACTGTATTGAAATGCAGCAGACTTTTGCATATTGATTTTTTTATCCTGCAACTTTACTGAATTCATTTATTCTAAGGGTCTTTTTGGTGAGGAGTCTAGGGGTTTTTTAATATGTAATATCATATCGTCTACAAATAGAGACAGTTTTATTTCTTCATGTCCAATTATGATGCCTTTTCTTTTCCTTGCCTAATTATTAGCTAGGACTTCCAGTACCATGTTGAATAAAAGTGATGAGAGTGGACATCCTTATCTTGTTTGTGATCTTAGAGGAAAAGCTTTCAGGTTTTCATCATTGAGTATGTTGTTGGCTATGACCTTGTCATAGATGTTTTTTATTATGTTGAGTTAGGTTTCCTTTATACCAACTATTTTTGAGAGTTTTTTATTTTATTATTATTTTTTAATGTTTATTCATTTTTGAGAGAGAGACAAGAGTGTGAGCAGGGAAGGGGCAGAGAGAGGGAGACACAGAATCCAAAGCAGGCTCCAGGCTCTGAGCTGTCAGCACAGAGCCTGATGTGGGGCTGGAACTCACGAACAGTGAGATCATGACCTGAGTTGAAGTTGGACGCTTAACTGACTGAGCCACCCAGGTGCTCCGAGCGTTTTTATTATTCATAAGTGGGTAAATTGAATTTTATCAAATGCTTTATGTGTCTATGAGACGATCATGATTTTTTATCCGTTTTGTTATATGGTGTGCCGTATTGATTACTTTGTGGATGTTGAACCATCTTTGCATTCCTCCTATATATCCAACTTGATCATGTTGTATGCACCATTATGTGTATTGTTGAATTTGGTTTGCTAATATTTTGCTGAGGATTTTTACATCTATGTTCATCAGGGATATTGGCCTATAATTCTCCTGTGTTGTCTGATTTTGGTGTTAGGGTAATGCTGGCCTTATAAAATGAGTTTGGAAGTATTCCCTCTTCTGGTTGTTTTCTTTTGTTTTTTTGCGGGGGGAGTGTTTGAGAAGGCTTGGCGTTAATTCTTTGAATGTTTGGAACAATTCAGTGAAGCCATCTGGTCCTGGTCTTTTGTTTGTTGGAAGGTTTTTAATTACTGAATCCGTCTCTTTACTAGCAATCAGTCTGTTCAGATTTTCTACTTCTTTGTAATTCAGTCTTTACAGTTTATATGTTTCTAAGAATTTCTCCATTTCTTCCAGGTTGTCCAGTTTGTTCGAGTATAATTGTTCATAGTACGATCCTTCGTATTTCTGTGGTATCAGTTGTAATGTCTCTTTTATTTATTTAGTTTTATGTCCTCTCTCATTTTTCCTTGGTGAGTGTAGCTAAAGGTTTGTCTATTTTGTTTATCTTTTCAAAAAAAACAGCTCTTAGTTTCACTGATCTTTGCTATTGTATTTTTAGTCTCTGTTTCATTTATTTTTGCTCTGGCCTTTATTTCCTTCATCTTATTTTGGGGCTTAGTTCTTTTTCTAGTTCCTTGAGGTGTAAAGTTCGTTCATTTGAGATCTTTCTTGTAACGTAAGTATTTATCACTATGAACTTCCTCTTAGAATTGCTTTTCCTGCATCCCATATTTAGTATGCTGTATTTTCATTTGTCTTAGGGTATTTTGTAACTTCTCTTTTTATTTCTTCTTTGACCCACTGGTCGGTCAGTAGCATGTTTTTTAGTGTCCACATATTTGTGAATTTTCTGTTTTTTTTCTTGTAAGTCATTTCTAGTTTCATACCATTGTGGTCAGAAAAGATGCTTGATACGATTTTAGTCTTCTTAAGTTTATTGAGACTTGTGACCCAACATATGATCTGTCCTGGAGAATGTACCACATGAGCTTAAGTAGAATGTGTATTCTATTACTTTTGGCTGGAGTGTTCTGTAAATGTCTGTTCTACTCCTCTGTTCTAATATGTGAGCCCAACGTTTTCTTACTGATTTTTCTGTCTCAGTGATCTATGCATTAACAGAATTGGGGTATAAAAGTCCCCTGTTATTATTGTATTGTGTCCATTTCTCCCTTTAGGTCTGTTAATATTTGCTTATATATTTAGGTGCTCCTATGTTTGGTGCATAAATATTTACAGATGGTTTTTTTTTTTTTTAAATTTTTTTTTAACGTTTATTTATTTTTGAGACAGAGAGAGACAGAGCGTGAACAGGGGAGGGGCAGAGAGAGAGGGAGACAGAGACTCCGAAACAGGCTCCAGGCTCTGAGCTGTCAGCACAGAGCCCGACGCGGGGCTCGAACTCACAGACCGCGAGATCATGACCTGAGCCGAAGTCGGACGCTTAACCGACCGAGCCACCCAGGCGCCCCCAGATGTTTTCTTGTTGGATTGACCTTTTCTGAATATATATTGGCCTTTTTTTTGGTCTCTTTTTACGATCGTGTCTACTTTAAGTGTCTATTTTAAGTATATTTTAAGTCTATTTTAAGTATAGACTTCTTCTGGTTTCCATTTTCATGAAATACCTCTTTGTATCCCTTCAGTTTCAATCTGTGTACATTTGAAGTGAGAGTTTCTTGTAGGCAGCATATAGATGGCTTTTTTTTTTTTTTTTTAATCTATTCAGCCACCCTGTATCCTTTGATGGAAGAGTGTAGTCCATTTACATTTAAAGTAATTATCAGTAGGCACATACTTAATGCTATTTTGCTAATTATTTTCTGGCTGCTTTGTAATTCCTTTGTACCTTTCTTCTCTTGCCCTCTTCCTTTTGTGATTTGATGATTTTCTGTAGTGGCATGCTTAGATTTCTTTCTCTTTCGTGTATCTACTGTACGTTTGTGTTTTGTGGTTGCCATGCTAACATAAAATAACATATTTATAACAGTCTATTTCGAGTTGATGACTTAATTTTGAATGCATTCTAAAGCTCTAGTTGTTAATCCCCCACCATGTTTTATGTTTTTGATGTCACAATTTACTTCCTTTTATCTTGCATATCTCTTAACAAATTATTGTAGTTATAGTTCCTTTTACTACTTTTGTCTTTAACCTTCACACTAGCTTTGTAAGTGATGAACCTACCACCTTTGCAAAATTATATTATTCTGAATTTTAATATACGTTTATCTTTATTAGTGAGATTTATACTTTCATATACTTTCCTGTTGCTAATTAGTACCTTTCAGCTTAAAGCAGTCCCTTTAACATTTCTTAAGCTGCTATAGTGGTGATGAACTCCTTCAGTTTTTGCCTGTATGGAAAACTCTCCTTCAATTCTGAAGGACAGCTCTGCTGGGTAGAGTATTCTTGGTAGGAGGGTTTTTGTTTCTTTAACCTGTGGCACTCCTTTCTAGTTGGCAAAATTTTCGCTGAAAATATGCTGATATTCTTATGAGCGTTCCCTTGTCTGTAACAAGTTGTTTTATTCTAGCTGCCCCTTTTTTTTTTTTTTTAATGTTTATTTATTTTTGAGAGAGAGAGAGAGAGAGCGTGCGTGAGCAGGGGAGGGAGACACAGAATCTGAAGCAGGCTCCAGGCTCCAAGCTGTCAGCATAGAGCCTGATGTGGGGCTTGAACTCATGAGCCATGAGATCATGACCTGAGCTGAGGTCAGACACTTAACCGACTGAGCCACCCAGGCATCCCACTGGTCTCCATTTTTCTGAGGTTTTATCTTGTTCTTTCATTTGGAATACAGTTCTCTGTTTCTTCATCATTCTTGACTCTCTGTGTTGGTTTCTGTGCATTAGATAAAACAGCCATCCCTCCCAGTCTTGAAGGAGTGGCCTTGTGTAGATGAACCTTTTTGTTCACCCTTGCCCTTGCTTTTTTGGCTGTCTCTCAAACCATTGTGATTGTCCAAACAGCCTACTTTGTTCTTGGTGGCTCTCAGTAGTTCAGACTGTGCCAAGACCTGTCAATGTCCTAAAAGGGAGGATCTCAGGCCCTCTTGATGCAGGGCTTATTAGAAGCCAGACCCTCAGGTAGCAGCTTTTAAAGTATGCAAATAAACCTCTTTCAGGGGCGGACTGGGAGATGGGCATTTCTATCTGTGAAGATAACCTAATAGTCCTCTTTCACGGAAAGACTGTGCATTTCTGTCTGCTGCCTCTCTGCTGTTCCCTGATATGGTAGTTCAACTGTTTTCTGTTTGTTACAGCCCTGTGTGATCTACACGTGTAAGCTTCTCTGGCCATGAGAGTCAGACATTCAAGGGGTGCTCCCTGGGTGGCACCTGCAAAAACCAGGGCACCAGATATATGCATAAGCTCCTTTCTGGCAATGCAACCTGGAGTGAGGCAGAGAGAGAGAGTGCAGAGATGACACCTGTTATCCTCTGCAGTCTTTGGAAAATATTTTGTTAGGCCCTAGATGTGTGTTAAATTAGAAGCCTGCTTGCAGGCTGAACTTCTAGGATAGACAAATGGACCTTTTTCCCAGAAAGACTGGGCTTGATTCACTCAGCTGCCTCTGCTGGCTCCTGGCGGGTTAGCCATGCTTGGTCCATGCAAGCCGTTTAAGCACGGTTTCTCAGTTTGTTGTAGCATTGTTGGTTTTGTGGACATTAGCCCTGTTGATTTTCAAAGGTAGATACTTTGGGGACCATCCTTTAGGTGCAGGTCTTAAAAGTTAGAGTGGCAGATCTAGGGTTCAAACGCTTCTCTCCTCAGGAAGAAGCTGGTGGTTGTGATTTCCCTCCTGATTGTGGGTCACCATGCTGGGGATGGGGTTTCTGTTGAAATTGTCTCCACCTCTCCTACCCATTTCAATGTTGTTTTTTTCTGTTTCACGTGATATGTAGGAGTTGCTTAGTTTTTAGATTTATTGCAAAGGGAATTGTTCCATATGTAGCTGTATATTTAGTGTGTCTGTGAGAGGAGTTGAGTTCAGGATCCTTTCATCTTGACGTGAAACCCTGAATGGTGTCGTTATGCACAAATTTTACATTTTCGTGAAGTCAGTTTGTTTAATTTTGTTGTTGCCTGTGACTTTGGTGTCCTATCTTAGATCATTGCCAAATCCAATGTGAAGCTTTTGTTCTGTGTTTTCTTCCAAGAGTTTTGTTGTAAATTTAGGTCCTTGATCCATTCTGAGTTGATTTTTATACATGGTGTTAGATAAGGGGCCAACTTCATTCTTTTGTTTATGGACATTTAGTTTTCCCAGTACCATTTCTTGAAAAGACTATTCTTTCCTCCATTGAATGATCTTGGCACTTTGTTAAAGATCATTTGACCTGTTTTTCATTCCATTGGTCTCTATGTTTGTCTTTATGCCAGTATCACAGTGTTTTGATCACTGTAGCTTTGTGTAGTAGGTTTTAACATCAGGAAGTGTGAATTCTCCAGTCTGTTAATCTTTTTCAAGATTGTTTTTCATGATTTCTGATCCCATGGGATTCCAATATGAATTTTGGAATGTGTTTTTTTTTTTTTTCAGTTGCTGCAAAATCATTGGATTTTCATAGGGATTGCATTGAATGTGTAGATCACTTTGGGAAATATTCACGTTTTTATAATATTAACTCTTAGCCCATGAACATGGAATGTGTTTCCATTTATTTGTGTCTCCACTTCTTTCAGCAAAGTTGTGAAGTTTCCATTGTGCAGTCTTTTACCTCTTTGGTTAATCTTAAGCATTTTACTCTTTTTGATACTATTGTAATTGGAATTGTTTTTATAATTTCCTTTTTGAATTGTTCGTTGTTGGGGTATAAAAATGCAGCTGGTTTTGGTGTGTTAACTTTGTATCCTGCTACTTTGCTGAATTATTAGTTCTAACAGCTTTTACTGTGGTCGTTAGGATTTTCTACATACAAGATTATATCATCTGCAGACAGATAATTTTATTTACATTTACTTTTTTTTGCGTGGTTGCTCTGGCTAGACCTTCTAGTCCTGTGTTGAATAGAAGAGGTGAAAGTAGACATTGTTGCATTGTTCCTTGAGGAAAAGCTTTTAGTCTTTCACCATTGAGTATTAATGTTCGCTCTGGGTTTTTAGTATATGGCTTTTATTACGTGGGGGTAATTTCCTTCTATTGTGTAAAGTATTTTTTGTCATAAGAGTATGTTGCATTTTGTCAAATGCTTCCTCTGTATCAGTTGAGGTGATCATGTGGTTCTCTCCTTTATTCTGGTGACGTATGTATATTACAGTGATTAATTTTTTTTTGTATGTTGAACCATCCTTGCTTTCCAGGAATAAATGCTATGTGGTTATAGTGCAGAATGCTTTTAATGTGCTGCTGAATTCTGTTTGCTAGTATTTTGCTGAGGATGTTTGCATAAGGGTATTAGTCTGTAGTTTTCTTTTAATGTCTCTGGCTGGCTTTGGTATCAGGGTTATGCTGACCTCCTAGAATAAATAGGAAGTGTTCTTTACTTTTTAGTTTTTCAGAAAAGTTTGGGAAAGTTTGGTATGCTTCTTTAAGATTGGTAGAATTTACTCGAAAGCCATGAGCTCCAGGACTTTTTCCTTGGGAGATTTTTGATTACTGTTCAATCTCCTTACTAGTTTTGGTCTGTTCAGACTACTATTCATATTACTCTCTTATTATCCTTTTTATTTCTATTGAATTGGTGCTAATGCCCCCATGTTACATGCTGATTTTAGTAATTTGAGTCTTTTTTTCCTTAGTCCACTTAGCTAAACGTTTGTCAATTTTTTGGCTCTTTTTGAAGAACCACCTTTTGGCTTTATTGATTTTTTTTTTTTCTCCCCTATTTTTCTGTTTTCTATTTTATTCATCTCTGCTCTAATCCTTCTGGCTTTGGGTTTAGTTCTTTTTCTAGTTCTTTAAGTTGTGAATCCAGGTTGTTGATGTAAAAAATCTTTTTAATTTTTAATTTGTAAAAAATCTTTTTTTTAAGCTTATGCATTTATTTGTTTGATTTTTAATGCTTATTTTTTATTTACTTTGAGAGCGAGAGAAAGGTACAAGTGGGGAAGGGCAGAGAGGGAGAGAGAATCCCAAGCAGACTCTGTGTTGTCAGCGCAGAGCCCAGTGTGGGGCTTGATTCCACCACCTGGGAGATCATGACCTAAGCCGAAATCAAGAGTTGGACACTTAACTGCCTGGGCCACCCAGGAGCCCCTAAAGTTTATTTATTTTGAGAGAGTGAACAAGAACACACGTAGGGGAGGGGCAGAGAGAGGGAGAGAGAATCCCAAGCAGTCTCCATTCTGTCAGCACAAAGCCTTGTGTGGAGATTGAACTCATGAACCGTGAGATCATGACCTGAGCCTAGATCAAGAGTCAGACACTTAACTGGCTGAGCCACCCAGGTGCCCCTGAAATCTTTCTTGTTTTTTTTTTTTTTTTTTAAATGTTTGTTTATTTTTGTGACACAGAGCATGAACGGGGGAGGGGCAGAGAGGGAGGGAGACACAGCATGCGAAGCAGGCTCCAGGCTCTGAGCTGTTGGCACAGAGCCTGACACAGGGCTCAAACTCACAGACTGTGAGATCATGACCTGAGCCAAAGTCGGATGCTCAACAGACTGAGCCACCCAGGCGCCCCTCTTGTTTTTTAATAGCATTTATAACTATTTCCCCCCTTAATCACTACTTTTGCTGTATCCCATAAATTTTGGTATGTTGTGTTTTTGTTAGCATTTGTATCTAAGTAGTTTCTAATTTTCCTTGTGAGGTCTTCTTTGATCTTTGGTTGTTAAAAAGTGTATTGTTTAATTTCCACAATCTTGTGAATTTTCTAGTTCTATTTATGTTATTGAATTTGGTTTATCCACGTGTGGTCAGAGAAGATACTTTGATATTTATCTTTTAAAATTTACTGAGAACTCATTTGTGGCCTAATTTTATAGTCTTTCTGGAAAAGACCTCAGTGTACTTGAGAATGTGTAATCTGCTGGTGTTGGGTTGAGTGTTCTGTATACATCTGTTAGACCTGGGTGGTTATTCTGTTAAGTCCTCTGTTGCCTTATCTTCTTTCTGGTTGTTCTATCTGTGATTGTGGGTGGGGTACTGAGGCCTCCAGCTGTTAGGGTAGAAATGTCGATTTCTCCCTTGAATTCTCTCAGTGTTTGCTTCATTTATTTTGATGGTCTGTCATTTGGTGCATAAATGTTTATAATTACTATCTTTTTGCTGTATTGAGTTTTTTATGAATATATAAAGTCCTTCTTTGTCTCTTGTTAGCTTTTTTGATTTAGTCTGTTTTGTCTGACATTAGTCCAGCTACTTCTGCTCTGTTCTGGTTTTCATTTGCATGGAATATCCTTTTCCATCCTTTGACTTTCCGGCTGTCTTTGGATTGCAAGTGAGTCTCTCATAGACAGTATATTGTTGGATTGTGTATTTTTGTCCATTCTGCCAATCTTTGCTTTTTTATTGGAGAGTTTAATCTGTTTACTTTTACAGTAATTTGATCAGGAGGGACTTCTGTCATTGTGCCATTTTTTTTTTTAACATACCCTATAGCTCTTTTGTCCCTAATATCTTGCATTCCTGTCATCTTCTGTGTCCAGTTGATTTTTTTTTTTTTTTTAATTAACGCTTATTTTTGAGAAACAGAGGAAGGCACAGGATCTGAAGCAGGCTCCTGGCTCTGAGCTGTCAGCAGAGAGCCCAATGCGGGGCTTGAACCCATGAACTGTGAGATCATGACCTGGGCCAAAGTCAGATGCTTAACCACCCAGGCGCTCTTCCAGTTGATTTTTTTTTTTTTTATAGCAAAATGTAAAAAAAAAAATTTTTAATGTTTATTTATTATTGAGAGACAGAGTATGAGCATGGGAGGGGCAGAGAGAGGCGGAGACACAGAATCTGAAGCAGGCTCCAGGCTCTGAGCTCTTAGCATGGAGCCTGATGCAGGGCTCGAACTCACAAACTGCAAGATCATGACCTGAGCTGAAGTCGGACACTTAGCTGACTGAGCCACCCAGGTGCCCCTATAGCGAAATGTTTAAATTCTTTCTTAATTTCCTTATGTGATTATTGTATAGTTGTATTCTTTGTTGTTACCATGGGGATTTTTGAGAGTCAGAGATGGAGTACGAGCAGGGGAGGGGCAGAGAGAGAGGGAGACACAGAATCCAAAGCAGGCTCCAGGCTCTGAGCTGTCAGCACAGAGTCTGACATGGGGCTCGAACTCACGAACTGTGAGATCATGACCTGAGCCGAACTTGGACGCTTAACCGACTGAGCCACCCAGGCGCCCTGACTAATTTATGTATTTAATCAAATTTTGGGGGTAGTTTTCAGTCATTATTTCTTCAGATATTCTCTCTGCCCCTTTTTTGCCCTCCTTTCTTTTTCTGGGACTCTGATGATGTATATGTTGGTCCTTTTGATGGTGTTTCACAGTTCTCTTAGGTTCTGTTCACTTTACGTCAGTCTTTTTCTTTCAGTTACGCAGCTGTGATTATTTCCATTGTTCTGTCTTCAAGGTCACTGGCTCGTAGGCTTGCTCAAATCTGCCTTTGAATCCCTGTACTGAACTTTTAATTTAAGTTATTGTTCTTTTCAGCTCCAGAATTTCTTTTTGGTTTCTATTTGGGTTTTCTGTCTCTTCGTTGACATTTTCATTTTGTTCACACATTGTCTCCATGACTTTCTTCACACCTTCCTTTAGTTTTTTTAATCATCTGTAAGGCTGTTATTTCAAAGTCTTTGATTCATTGGCCATTAAGTCTTTTTCAGGGACATACTTTGTTGGATGATTTTTTTCCTTGGACTGGGCCATACTTTCCCATTTCTTTGTATGTCTTCTGATTCCTTGTTGAACTCTGGACGTTCGATTTTCATGATGTGGTAACTCTGGAAATCACATTCCCTCCCTCTCCCGGTGTTTGCTGTGGGTTTGTTTGTTTTTTGTTTTTTAATTGTTAGAGGCCATCTCTGTGCTGAAGATGAGCCTGAGGGTAATGTCCTCATCGTCTTTTCTGAGCCTTTCCTTGGGCATGTGCAGCCACTTTCTAATTTTACCTATATATGCAGTTTCTGAATGTTCTAGTCTTTAGTGTCTGGCTCCTGAAATGGGAAAGGTAAAAAGTAAGGGAGGGCAGAGGAGCCCTGGCCTTTTGAATCTCCTGTCAGTTATTTTAGCTTGAGGTTGAGGGGCTGGCAACAGTGGAGTAAGGTGTGTGTATGCAGTGGCAATGGCTGCCTGCCTCTTTGCACCTTCATGATCAGAAGCAGCACTCGGCATAGATCCCCAATATGTGGGAGACAGGAGTACTTTTTACCCTCCCTACCTGCTGTAGGCTGTGTGTAAGCTGTTTTTAGAAACGCACACAGCTGTCTGTCATTTGGCTGGGGTTTGGGAGATGGATACTTGCTACTGTGCTCAGAGGTGAAATTGATGGTGGTTTACAGTGGAAGCCTTCCCCACAATGTGCAAGCTTTCAGAGGACTCTAGACTAGTTTTCAGATAGTCAACATTAGACCGATTCTGCCAATGCAATTTTTGTCTAGATGGGGAGATAGTTTCCTGGTGTTTACTACTCTGTCATCTTCCCAGAATCCCTCCTCTCTCTTAATTTAAGACTTTCTCCCCCTTTTTAAGAACAATTTTAGGTTTACAACAAAATTGAGGGGAAGGTATAGAGATTTACCATACACTTTGTACACTTGCATTGCCTCCCTCAATATGAATATCACTCACAAGAACAATACACTTCTTTAAAAAAAAATTTTTTTTTGAAGAGGCTATTCATGCCCAGCATGGAACCCAACGTGTGGCTTGAACTCATGACTCTGAGATCAAGACCTGAGTTGAGATTATGAGTCAGGCATTTAACCAAGTGAGCCCCCCAGGCTCCCCAGTATACTTCTTTATTTTTTAAACCAAGGATGAGCCTACATTGACACATCATAATCACCCAAAGTCCACAGTTTATGTTCACTCTTGGTGTTGTACATTGTGTTGGTCTGGACAAATGTAAAAGGACATGTATCTATCACTGTGGTATCATACAGAATACTTTCATTGCCCTAAATATCCTCTGTGATCTTCCTGTTTATCCCCCTCAGTTCCTGACAGCCACTGATCTTTTCATGGTTTCCATAGTTTTGCCTTTTCTAGATTGGAATCATACAGTTTCATATCAGTTTGTACTTTTCAGATTGGTTTCTTTCTGTTAGCAATATGCATTTAAGGTTTCTCCATTTCTTTTCATGGCGTGATAGCTCATTTCTTTTTAGTGCTGAATAGTATTCCATTGTCTGGATGAACTACAGAGTATCCATTTGACTATTGAAGGACATATTGGTTACTTATAAGTTTGGCAATTAAGAATAAAGTTGCTGTAGAAACCAATATTGCACTGTATGTTGGCTACTTAAAATAAAAAAAAAAAGGGGGGGGGGTGCCTGGGTGGCTCAGTTGGTTAAGCGTCCGACTTTGACTCAGGTCACGATCTCATAGTTTGTGGGTTCGAGCCCCGCGTCGGGCTGTGTGCAGCTCAGAGCCTGGAGCCTGCTTTGGATTCTGTGTCCGTCTCTTGCACTGCCCCTCCCTTGCTCATGCTCTCGCTCTCGCGCGCTCTCTCTCTCTCTCTCTGAGTAAATAAAACATTAAAAAATAAAAAAATAAATTTGTGTGGACAAAAGGGTCCGTTCCTTTGGGTAAATAACAAGAAGCATGATAGCTGTATTAGATGGTTTGGTTTTGTAAGAAACTGCTTAAAAGAGAAGAAAAAAGGAAGAGAAACTGCCGAGACGTCTTCCAGAGTGGCTGTACCATTATGCATTCCCACCAGCAATGAATGAGATTTCCTGTTGCTCTACATCCTTGCCAATGTTTGGTGTTTTCTGTGTTTGGGATTTTAACTATTCTAATAGATGTGTAGTAGTATCTTGTTGCTGTTTTATGTAGATCTCTGGAATTCATTTGTCTAGCATAGCCAAAACTTTATGCCCTTTGACCATTTCCTTCTCTTTCCTGCCCCTGTCAACTACTGTTCTGCTCTCTGCTTCCATGAGTTTGACCATTCTACTTACTTACTACTGAAATATAATTGACATACAAAGTTACATTAATTTCAGTTGTACAGAATACTGATTTGACAAGTCTGTATATTATGGTATGCTCACCACAGGTGTAGCTACCATCTGTTGCTATAGAACGCTATCATAATGCATTGATTATATTCTCTGTACTATATCTTTTATCCTTGGAACTTATTCCATAACTGGAAGCTTATATCTATCATTCCCCTTTACCCATTTTCCCCATCCCCCTGCACCCCTCCCCCTGGCAGCCATCTTCTCTGTATTTATGAGTCTGTTTTTCTGCTTTTGCTCAAAAAGACTACACATATAAGCGAAATCATATGGTATTTGTCTTTGATTTATTTCATTTAGCATAATACTCTCTAGGTCCATCCATGTTATAAATGGCAAGATCTTGTTCTTTATGGCTGAGTAATATTCCATTATATATCTATATCTGTATATATCTATTATATATATATATTATATATATATATATAATATATATATATATATAATATATATATATATACATACACACACACACACAGACATATATATACCACCTCATTGTTATTCATTTATTTATGGATGGACACTTGGGTTACTTCCATATCTTGGCTATTGTAAATAATGCTGCAATAAACATGGGGCTATGTATGTCTTTTCAAATTAGTTTTTGTTTTCTTTGGGAAAGTACCCAATAGTGGAATTACTAGATTGTATGGTAGTTCTTTTTTTAATTTTTTGAGGAATCTCCATACTGTTTTCCACAGTGGCTACACCATCTTGGATTCCTACCAACAGAGCACGAGGGTTCTGTTTTCTCCATATCTTTGCCAGTGCTTATTTCTTGTCTTTTTGAGTCTAGCCATTCAGCCAGATGTAAGGTGATATTTCATTGTGGTTTTGACTTGCATTTCCCTGATGATGAGTGATGTTGAACATCTTTTCATGTGTCTGTTGACCATCTGTATCTTCTTTGGAAAAATGTCTCTTTAGGTCATCTTCTCATTTTTAAAAATTGGATTAAGTTTTGGCATTGAGTTGAATAACTTATTTTTATATTTGGATATTCTTAACAGGCTGTATCATTTGAAAATATCTATTTAGCAGGTTACCTTTTTGTTGGGTAGATGGTTTCCTTTGCTGTGCAATAGCTTTTCTTTTTGGTGTGTTCCCAGTAGTTTATGCCTTTGTTCTCCTTGTCTGAGGAGACCTATCTAAAAATACATTGCTAAGGCTGATGTCAAAGAAATTACTTGGCCTGTGTTGTCTTCTAGGAGTTTTATGGTTTCATGTCACACATTTAGGTCTTTAATCCATTTGAGTTTATTTTTGTGTGTGGTATAAGAAGTTGGTTCAGTTTTATTCTTTTGTATGTACCTGTCCAGTTTTTCCAGTGCGATTTGGCACAAAGACTTACCCATTGTATATTCTTGCCTCCTTTGTTGTAGGGTAACTGGCCATAAAATGGTGAGTTTATTTTTGGGCTTTCTCCTTGGTTTCATTGATCTATGTGTCTATTTTTGTGCCACTGCCATACTGTTGAGATTATTGCAGCTATGTAGTATATGTTGAAATGTGGGATTGTGATGCCTCCAGCTTTGTTCTTTCTCAAGACTACTTTTGGCAATTCAGGGTCTTTTGTGGTTCCATACAAATTTTAGGATTGCTTGTTCTAGTTCTGTGCCAAATGTTGCTGGTATTTTGATGGGGATTGCATTGAATCTCTAGATTGCTTTGGGTAGCATGGACCTGTTAACAGTATTAATTCTCTGAATCCATGAACATGGAATAACTTTCCATTTTGGTGTCTTCAATTTCTTTCTTTTAAAAAAATTTTTTTTTAATGTTTATTTTTTGAGAGAGAGAGAGAAAGTGTGAGCAGGGGAGGGGGCAGAGAGAGAGGGAGACACAGAATCCGATGCAGGCTCCAGACTCTGAGCTGTCAGCACAGAGCCTGGTGCAGGGCTCGAACTCAAAAACGGTGAGATCATGACCTGAGCCCAAGTTGGATGCTTCTGCGACAGCCACTCAGGTGCCCCTGTGTCTTCAATTTCTTTCATCAATTGTTTTATTGTTTTCAGAGTACAGGTCTTTTACCTTCTTTGTTAAGTTTATTCCTAGGTCTTTTAATATTTTGGTATAATTAAAAATGGAATTATTTTCATAACTTCTCTTTCTGATACTTTTTTATTAGTGTATAAAAGTGTAAGGGATTTCTGTGTATTAATTTTGTATTCTGCAACTTTATTGATTTGTTTATTCTAATAGTTTTTTGAAAAGGTGGAGTCTTTAAGATTTTCTGTGTGTAGCATGTTACCTGCAAATAGTGACAGTTAAACTTCTTCCCAATTTGGATGCCTTTTATTTCTCAGCTGTTGTGGCTTGGACTTCAGTTCCATGTTGAATAATGGTGAGAATGGACATCTTTGTCCTGTTCCTGATCTTCTAGGAAAAGTTCTGTTTGTCACCATTGAGTGTGATGTTAGCTGTGAGTTTTTCATATATGGCCTTTATTATGTTGAGGTATGTTTTCTGTAACACAGGGAGAGTTTTTACCACGAACAGATGTTGACTTTTGTCAAATGCGTTTTCTCTGTCTTTTGAGGTGATCATATGATTTTATAGTTTGTTTTGTTAATATGTATCTCTTTGGTTTGTGAATAGTGTACCATTTGTGCACCCTGGAATAAATCCCACTTCGTTGTGGTGAATCGTTCTTTTAATGCATTGTTGGATTTGGTTTGTTAATATTTTGTTGAGGATTTTTGCATCTGTGTTCATTGGGGATATTTACCTGTGGGTTTTTGTTTTTTGTAGTATCTTTGGTTTGGGTATTAGTAATGCTGATGTCATAGAATATATTTGGAAGCCTTTTTTTCTATTTTGTGGAATAGTTTGAGGAGAATGTTTGGTAGAATTCACCTGAGAATTTATCCGGTCTTGGATTTTTGTTTGTTGGTAGTTATTTGATTACTGATTCAGTTTTGTTACTAGTAACTGGTCTGTGCAGATGTTCTATTCTTGATTTAGTTTTGGAAGATTGTATGTTTCTTGGAATTTATCCATTTGTTCTAGGTTGTCCAGTTTGTTGGCATATAGTTTTTTGTAGTAGTCTCTTATAATCCTTTGTATTTCTGTGGTGTCATTTGTTTTCTTTTGTTTCTAATTTTATTTAGTTGGGTCATCTGTCTTTTTTCCTTGATGAGTGGCTCAAAGGGGTATCAATTTTTAAAAAATCTTTTTAAACAGCCAGCTCTTGGTTTCATTGATAGGTATTTTTTAGTTCCTGTCTCATTTATCTCTGCTGTGATCTTTATTATTTCCTTCCATTTAGTAACCTTGGGCTTTTTTTTTTCTAGTTCATTTATGTATAAGATTAGATTTTTTTGAGGTTTTCTTGTTTCTTGAGGTAGGCCTGTATTAGTATAAACTTCCCTTTTAGAACTGCTTTTGCCACATCCCAAAGATTTTGAACTGTTGGGTTTTTATATGTGTTTTTTAAAAATTTCCTCTTTGATTTCTTCCTTGACCCACCCATTGGTTGTTTGAGGAGTGTGTTGTTTAGTTGCTCTAGTGTTGGCTGCATAGATACTTACTTTTTTTTTTTTTTTTTTTTTGGGGGGGGGAGAGGGTGAAAGAGAGGGGCAGAAAGAGAGAGAAAATCCCATGAGGGGGCAGAGAGAGGGAGGGGAGAGATAGAGAGAGGGGAGAGAGAGAAGCAGGGCTCACCCGAAGTGAGGCCTATGCTTACCCAGAGCAGGACACGATCTCCCATGGAGTGGGGCCTGAACTCACCTTGATCTTAACTGAACCTTGAGATCATGACCTGAGCCGAAGTCAGATGCTTAGTGACTAAGCCACCCAGGCTCAAATATCTGCATAGGTATTTTCAATAAGTATGACCTCTTGTTGAATTGATCCTTTATCACTATGTAATGGCCTTCTTTTTCTCATGTCACAGGCTTTGTCTCAAAGTTTATTGTATCTAAGTATTGTCACCTGCTTTTGTTTGTTTGTTTGCTTCCATTTGCATGGATCACCCTGGGACACCTCAGCCTGCCTTGCCCTTGGCTTCAGACAACACCATCAGGGCTTCCCCTGTGCTCAGCGCCTTACACCCTCCAGCTAGTGTGCAGTTAAACTTCACCTATCCTGCAGGGGGCACCTTCTTTGCAGGCCACAAGGGAGTGGCATGACTTCTTTCAAAGCAGTGAAAGGAAAACACCTACAATCAAGAGCACTCTATCCAGCAAGTTTACTAAAGCGGCCTTACAAGAGACATTAAAAAGATTTCTTTAGGGGTGCCTGGGTGGCTCAGTTGGTTAAGCGTCCGACTTCGGCTCAGGTCATGATCTCACGGTTCGTGGGTTTGAGCCCCGCATCGGGCTCTGTGCTGACAGCTCGGAGCCTGGAGCCTGTTTCGGATTCTGTGTCTCCCTCTCACTCTGCCCCTCCCCCACTCGCATTATCTCTCTGTCTCAAAAATAAATCAACATTAAAAAAAAAATTAAAAATAAAGATTTCTTTAAAGTGGGAAACAAAGAGGCTATAATTAGAAGTAAGAAACTTAATGATAATAATAAAAAGAAATAAAATTAAGAGTAAAAAAATGTAATTATATGTCAACATATATGTAAAACCTGGTGGGGCAAGTAAAAAAGTTCTTTTTAGAATGTGTCTGAACTTAAGTGACCATCAGCTTAATATAGACTGCTGTATACTTAGGATGTTATATGTGAACCTAATGGTTACCACAAACTCAAAACCTATAATATACACACAGAAAGTAGAAAGCCAAGCATAACACTAAGAACAGTTATCAGTCACAAGGGAAGAGTACAGGAGAAGAAGAAAGGAACAGAGAAGAATGACAAAAACAACCAGAAAACAATTTTTAAAATGGTGGTAAGTGCATATATCTCAGTAGTTTCTTTAAATGTATATGGTCTAAATGCCGTAATCAGAAGACATAGAGTGGTGGAATGGATAAACAAAACCCATCCAGATGCTGCCTATAAGAGACTCACTTCAGACCCCGGTGGGGGAGCTGTAGCTGAAGTGGGTGCAGGCTGGGGTGGTCCTGGGACTCTGTGCACAAAGGGTGCCTGGCAGGACAGCTGAAGTGGGTGCAGGCTGGGGTGTCTGGGGTTGCTCAGTGTGGAGGGCATCCTGGTGGGGTGGCTGGAGCTATGGCCTCTGTGGGCCAGAGTATCTCAGGGTGCTTTGTGCAGTGGGCACCTTGGGATGGCTAGAGCTGAGGTAGGGTATGGGCCAGGGCATCCCAAGGTGCTCTGCACAAAGGACACCCTGGCAGGACAGCTGAAGCCACAGTAGTCACAAGGCGGGCTGTCCGCGATACTCTGCAAGTGGGGTTCCCTGGTGGGGCAGCTGGAGCTGAGGCAGGATGCGAGCTAGGCTGTCTTGGGGCACTCCTTTTTTTTTTTTTTTTTTTTAAATGTTTATTTATTATTGAGAGAGCATGAGCATGGGAGGGGCAGAGAGAGGAGGAGACGCAGAATACGAAGCAGGCTCCAGGCTCTGAGCTGTTAGCATAGAGCGCGACGCAGAGCTCAAACTCACAAACCACGAGATCGTGACCTGAGTCGAAGTCAGACGCTCAACCGACGGAGCCACCCTGGCTCCCCAGTCTTGGGGCACTCCTTGTGGGGGGTGCCCTGGTGGACTGGCTGGCACCAAAGCAGGTGTGAGCTGGGACATCCTGGAGTGCTCTGAGCTGCGGGTACCCTAGCAAGCCATCTGGAGCCAAAGCGATGTGGGCCTGGTGATTTCCAGGGTCCTTTGTGACTGTGTCACCTTGGCGAGATGGCCGCAGCTGTAATGATCATAAACTGTGGTGCTCACCAGTCCTTTTATCTGAAGAGAGTTCCAGCAGCTCCCCTGCTATTTGGTAGGGTTCTAAGGCTGGTTCCTTCATATTCTAGTTACAAACTGAGGTGGGGTTTTTTTGTTTTTGTTTTGTTTTTTGTCTGTGCCTCAGGGTAGACCGATCTGCTCATGGTCCCTCAGTACTACCCTTCCACCCTGCAGTTCACAGAGTTGGTAGTGTGTGAACTGTGTGTCTGTCTTGTTCTTTATGTGGTCTGTCTCCTGTGCAGAAGCTGTTCAGTCAGCCTTTAGTTCTTCTTTGGGAAGAGTTGCTCTGTAAAGGGATGTAGATTTGATATGTCTGGAGGATGTAAGTGAAGGGTCTTCTACATCGCCATCTTGGACCAGAACTTATCTTGTTTTAATTTGCATTTCTCTAATGACATATGATGTGGAATATCTTTTCAGTGTGCTTATTTGCCACGTGTATGTTTTTGGTGAAGTGCCTGTTAAGATGTTTGGCTCTTTTTTAAATTGAGTTCTAATTGACGTAGGACAATTATGTTAGTTTTGGGTTTACAACATAGTATTCAACATTTGTGTGCAGCGTGAAATGATCACAGGGAGTCTAGTTACCATCTGTCCCTTTATGATGTTAATACAATATTAGTGACTATATATTATCCAAGTTGTATATTACATCCTCATGACTGGTTGATTGATTGATTTATAGAAAGGGTATGTGAACAGGGGAGAGGGGCGGAGGGAGGGAGGGAGAGAATCCTAGGCAGACTCCGCTCGATCCCATGACCTTGGGATCATGATCGGAGCTGAAATAAAGAGTTGGATGCTCAACCGACTGAGCCACCCAGGCACCTCTATAATAGTTCTATTTTTGTTGAGGAATCTCCATACTGTCTCCCACGGTGGTTGCACCAATTTACATTCCCACCAACAGTGCACAAGGGCTCCCTTTTCTCCACATCCTTGCCAGCACTTGCTATCTCTTCTCTTTTTGATTCTAGCCGTTCTACCAGGTGTAAGGTGATACCTCATTGTGGTTTTCATTTGCATTTCCCTGAATGATGAGTGATGTTGAGCATCTTTTTATGTACCTGTTGGCCATCTGGATGTCTTCTTTGGAAAAAATCTATTCATATCCTCTGTCCATTTTTTAAAAAATGTTTTATTTATTTTTGAGAGAGTGCAAGTCAGGGAGGGGCAAAGAGAGAGGGGGACAGAGGATCTGAAGTGGGCTCCACGCTAACAGCAGCGAGCCTGATGAAGGGCTCAAACTCACAAACCCTGAGATTATGACCTGAGCCAAAGTCAGACGTTCACCTGTCCTCCACTGTCATCCCCCTCTGTCCATTTGTAATTGGATTTTTAAAATACTGAGTTGTGAGTTCTTGATATAATTTGGATATTAACTCCTTATCAGATATATCATTTGCAAATACCTTTTTCATTCAGTAGGCTGTCTTTTCATTTTTTGATGATTTCTTTTACTGTGCACGTTGTTAGTCTGATGTAATATTTTTGTTTTTGTTTCCCTTGCCTTGTCCAAAAAGACAATTGCCAAGACAGATATCAAGTAGTTTTACCACCGGTGTTTTTTTCTAGGAGTTTCATGGTTTACAGTATTACATTCAAGTGTTTAATCCATTTTGAGTTGGTTTTTGTGTTAAGATGTAAGATAGTGGTGTAGTTCCATTCTTGTGCATGTAGCTGTCCAGTCTTCCCAGCACCGTTTATGTATTTTGTTTTCAAAGAACCAGCTCTCAGTTTCATTGATCATTTCTATTGTGTGTTTCTATTTCATTTATGCTCTGATCTTTATTATTTCCTTTCTTCCACTAACTTTGGGCTTTGTTCTTTTTCTAGTTCCTTTAGGTGTAAAGTTAAATGGTTTGTGATTTCTTTTGTTTCTTGAGGTAGGCCTGTACTACTGTGAGCTTCCCTCTTAGAACTTATTTTGCTGCATCCCGTAGATGTTGGTGTATTTCTGTTTTCACTTATCTCTAGGTATTTTTTGATTTCTTCTGTGACCTAGTAGTGGTTTAGTTTTAATATGTGGTTTAATATCCACATATTAGTAGTTCTCCCATTTTCCTTCTTGTAAATGATCGTGGTCAGAGAAGATGCTAGATATGTTTTCAGTTGTCTTGAATTTATTGAGACTTCTTTTGCATCCTAACGTGTGATGTATCCGGCAGAATGTACCATGTTCATTTGAATAGAATGTATATTCTCCTGGTTTTGGATGGAGGGTTCTGTATTTATCTGTTAAATTCATCTGGTCTAATGTGTTGTTGAAGGTTTATGTTTCTTTATTGATTTTTCTGTCTGGATAATTGATACATTGATGCAAGTGGGGTATTAAAATCCCTTACTATTGTATTGTTGTCATTTTATTCCTTTTTTATGTGCATACATATTTATAAGTGTTGTATCTTCTTACTAGATCAACCCCTCTATCACCCTGTGATGCCCCTCTTTGTCTTTTGTTAAAGTACTTGTAAATTCCATTGTGTTTGATGTGAGTATGGTTTCACCACCTTTTTTTTCATTTCCATTTGTGTGGAATATCTTTTTTTTCCCGTCCCTTCACTTTCAGTCTGTGGGTCCCTCCTTCTAAGAGAGTCTCTTGTAGGCAGGGTATATGGATGAGTACTGTTTTTTTAATCCATTCAGCCACTCCTCTGATTGAAGAATTTAGTCCATTTACATTGAAAGTAATTATTGAGAATTATGGACTTACTGCCATTTTGTTAATTGTTTTCTGCCTGTGTTTATGGTTCCTTTCTTTTTCTTTTTAACATTTTCTTAAAAAAATATTAGATTCTTTTCTCATTTTCTTTGTATAGTTTTGGTTTGTGGTTATTGTGATGTTCACATACATCATCCTATTTATGTAACATTTTATTTTGATAACAACTGATGGTTGAACACATTTGAAAAGTACATTTTTACTCCCCTCCCTAGATTTATGTTTTTGATATCACTGTTTATATCTTTTTATTAAAATGTATATGTTAAGCAAATTATTACAGGTTCAGTTAATTTTGTGACACCTTTTAATTTTCTTAGTACCTTATAACTGATTAATCTATTATCTTTACTGTATATTTACCTTCTGCAGTGAGCTTTTTACTTTTGTGTGTTTTCTTTTATTAATTAGTGACATTCTTTTCAGCCTAATGAAATCTCTTTATTATTTTTTGTAAGGCCTGTTTAGTAGTGATGAATTCCTTTTCCTTTAGCTTTTGCTAGTCCTTTTTTTTTTTTTTTTTTTTAAGTTTTAAATTATTTTTTGAGAGTAAGTGCACAGGGGAGGGACAGAGAGGGAGAGAGAGAGAATCCCAAGTAGACTCAACACTGTCTGTGTAGAGCCTGATGTGGAGCCTGAACTCACAAACCGTGAGATTGTGACCTGGGCTGAAATCAAGAGTTGGATGCTTAACTGACTGAGCCACCCAGGCACCCCAGCTTTTGCTTGTCTTTAAAACTCTTTGTTTCTCCTTCAAATTTGAGTGATCACCTTGCAGCGTAGAGTATTATTGGTTGGAAGTTTTTTCTTTTTTTTTTTTTCTTTTTGAGAGAGTACATGTGTGCAAGTGAGTATGAGAGGGGGAGAGGCAGAAAGAGAGGCAGATTCCAGGCTTCGAGCCATCAGCACAGTGCCCTATGCAGTGTTTAAACTCACAAGCCATGAGATCATGACCTGAGCTGAAGGTGGATGCTTAACTGACTGAGCCATCTAGGTGCCCCAGGAGGCACTTTGAATCTGCCCCACCAACTCTCCTCTGGCCTGTCCAGCTTCTGCTGGTGTTTTTCTCTTGGTGCTTTTAAGATTCTCCCTTTCATTTTTGACATTTTAATTGTAATGTTTCTTGTCGTGGCTGTCTTTGGGTTCATCTTCTTTGAAACTGCCTGGGCTTTCTAGACTTGGATGTCTGTTTCTTTCCCCAGGTTTGGGAAGTTTTCAGCTTGTTTCTTCAGATACATTTTCTACCCCTTTCTTTCTTCTTTTGGGACCCCTATAGTATGAATGTTACTCTGCTTGATGTTGTCTCAGAGGTCCCTTGAGTTTTCTTCATTTTTCTAAAATTCTGTTTCCTTTTTGCTGTTCTGAGTTCCATTGCTTTATCTTCCCGTTTGCTGCTTTCTTCTTTCTATAAATTTGTCCTCTTTATCACTGATTCACTGTTCTGCCTCATCCATCCTTGCCACTGTGGCATCCATCTGAGATTGCAGCTTAGTTATAGCCTATTTTATTTCATAGTCATCCTGACTAGTTTTTACTTCTTTTATCTCTGCAGAGAGGGATTTTAATCTATTTTTGATCCCAGCTAGTATTTTTATTACCGTGATTCTAAATTCTGGTTCAGACATCTTGTATCTGTGTTGATTAAGTCCCTGGCTGTCGTTTCTTCCTGCTCTTTCTTTTGGGGTGAATTCCTTCGTTTTGTCATTTTGAAGGGAGAAAAGGAATTGATAAGGTAAAAAATAAATATAAAATTAAAAAATTAAAAACAACACACACACAAAATCAAATAAATGATGCTAGATTCTAGGTGTGTTTTGATCTGGTTATTGAAAGGAGCTTGATAGAGACAAAAAGGAAGAGTTTGAAAATTTGAGAAAATGAATACAATGAAATAGAATAAAATGAAATGATGTAATGAAATAGGATTTGAAAAATATATGAAAAAGAAAAAGTAGAAAAAATATTTTTAATAAAAATTAAAAATAAAAATTTTTTCTCTTTCTGTATTCAAGGAAAAAAAAGAAACGAAAAAGAAAAATTGAATAGATGGACCAACGAATACACTGAAATACGTTTGAAATTACATTGGTTTCCCCTAGAAGTCAAACCATGAAGCACTTTATAGCCCATAAACTAAGCAGGTGGAGAGGTTTGTGGTGTTCCTGAAGAGTGAGGTTGGCCCAGTTGGGTGGGGCTTAGTGTAACAGCTCTGTTCTCCACTAGATGGTGCTACTTAGCTTACTGGGGTGGATTGTTCTGGCTTGTAGGTGTGTATGCACATGCACAAGGGGTGAAAATGACATCATCCAGCTACTCAGTCTCTGGTATTGGGTCTCTGGTATTGGAACTCTATGCTCTCCCTGACTAGCAATTGCGCACCCATCCTTTGTCTCCAGCTTCCATCCCCTCCCTGCTTTTACACTGTCTATGACCAAGCTGTCAGGTTGCCAGGTGGCACCTCCCTCCTGAGTTTTATCTCAAACATGGCTATTTTCCGACCCCTCACTTCTGAGGAACTGCGGCTTTGACTTGCTCAGATCCTCTGGGGGAGGGTCTCAGAGCATTGGCCAGGTGCCAGCCAAGCATGGTTCTTGGGACCATGCTGCTGCTGATGCCCAGAGAGTGCGGCTAGGCGCCAGCCTGCCCCAGAAGAAGTTCACGCTATCGTGTAGCAGCAGTGTTTCAGAGATCATGGAAAATCACAACACATGTCTGGCACCAGGCTTCACCCTCAATGACCTTCCTCCAGCACCATTGAATGTGGTTGTTCTCTGGGGGCTGCTGGGACCTGGTGGCTGCAGAGCCTCTACCAAAAGCCCTTCCAGCGGTGGAACCACTTCTCCCCGTGTGGCCTGAGAACCTCCCAGACCCCACTGTGCTGCTGGGGATTTGCCTTTCCCACCAGAGCACTGCCAGGTATTGAGCTGTGGAGTTTCAGACTCTAGGCTCCCCCTGTTTATAGAGTCCTAATGGAATTTAAGCCCTCTCCTTTCTCCCTTTTTAGTTCAGTCCCTGCGGCTGTTTCTACTTTTCCACTTTTTCTCCAGCTGCTTTTGGCGGGGTTGGGGGTGCTTTTCCCAAACTCTCCCCCCTACCCCCATCTCCGTCCTCTCTCCGCACACAAAAACAGCTCCCTGCCCTCCGCGGCTTCTCTCTCCCCAAGTTCACCTCTCCGTGCCACGTACCTACTGAGTTCTGTAGTTCAGGTTGTGCAGATTGTTGTGTTAATCCTCAGATCAGTTATCTAGGTGTTCAGGATGGTTTAGTGTTGATCTGGCTGCATTTCATGGACGCGAGACACACGAAAAACTTCCATGCTGTTCTGCCATCTTGGCTCCACCCCGTGCTGATTTCTTCTTTCATCCATTCTGCTGTTGAGCTGCCTTAATGTATTTTTCTTTGGAGTGGTTGTATTCTTCAGCTGTGTGACTTCTGTGTGGTACTTCCTTATGTTTTCTGGTTTTCTCTTGAGGTTCTCACTGTTCATCCACTCCTCCCCAAGATTGGTGAGCATCTTTATGCCCATTAATTTGAATTCTTTATCAGGTAGATTACTTATCTCCATATCCTTAAGGTCTTTTTCTGAGGCTTGTCTCATTCTTTTGTTTGGAGCACAGTTCTGTTTCCTCATTTCGCTTGATTCTGTGTGTGTGTTTATTTCTATGTATTAGGTAAAATAGCTGCCTCTGGTGATTTTTGTTCACCTTTGCCCTAGTTCTTGGTCGTCTCTTGAACTTTCGTAATTAAAAAAAAATTTTTTTTTTAATTTTTTAATTTACACCCATATAGTTAGCATATAGCAATACTCCTATTTCAGGAGTAGATTCCAGTGATTCATCCCTGTGTCTAACTCCCAGTGCTCATCCCAACAAGTGTCTTCCTTAATGCCGCTTGCCCATTTAGCCCATTCCCCCACCCACAGCCCCTCCAGCAACCCTCAGTTCTCTGTATTTAAGAGCCTCTTATGTTTTGTTCCCCTCCCTGTTTTTATATTAGTTTTACTTTCCTTCCCTTATGTTCATCTGCTTTGTATCTTAAATTCTTCATGAGTGGAGTCATATGATATTTGTCTTTCTCTGGTTGACTTATTTTGCTTAGCATAATACCCTCTAGTTCCATCCATGTTGTTGCAAATGACAAGATCTTAATTCTTTTTGATTGCCGAGTAATACTCCATTGTGTATATGTGTATATGTGTGTGTGTATACACACACCGCATTTTCTTTATCTGTTCATCTGTCGATGGGCATTTGAGCTCTTTCCATACTTTGGCTATTGTCAATAGTGCTGCTATAAACATTGGGGTGCATGTGCCTCTTCAAGACAACACCCCTGTATCCCTTGGATAAATACCTAGTAGTGCAGTTGCTGGGTTGTAGGGTAGTTCTGTTCTTAATTTTTTGAGGAACCTCCATACTGTTTTCCAGAGTGGCTGCACCAGCTTGCAGTCCCACCAACAATGCAAAAGAGATCCTCTTTCTCCGCATCCTTGCCAACATCTGCTGTTGCCTGAGTTGTTGATGTTAGCCATTATAACAGGTGTGAGGTGGTATCTCATTGTGGTTTTGATTTGTATTTCCCTCATACTGAGTGATATTGACCATTTTTTCATGTGCCATTTAGCCATCTATCTGGATGTCTTCTTTGGAAAAGTGTCTGTTCTGGTCTTTTGCTCATGTCTTCACTGGATTATGTTTTTTGGGTGTTGAGTTTGGTAAGTTCTTCATAGATTTTGGATACAAACCCTTTATCAGATACGTCATTTGCAGATACCTTCTCCTACTCTGTCAGTTGCCTTTTAGTTTTGCTGATTGTTTCCTTCGCTTTGCAGAAGCTTTTTATCTTGATGAGGTCCCAATGGTTCATTTTTGCTTTTATTTATTTCCCTTGCCTCTGGAGACATGTTGGGTAAGAAGTTGGTGTGGCTGAGGTCAAAGAGGTTTTTGCCTGCTTTTTCCTCTAGGATTTTGATGGCTTCCTATATTACATTTAGGTTTAATCTATTTTGAGTTTATTTTTTAACATTTTTATTCATTTTTGAGAGACCGAGATAAAGCGTGAGCAGGAGAGGGGCAAAGAGAGAGGGAGGCAGAATCTGGAGCAGTCTCCAGGCTCTGAGCTTTCAGCACAGAGCCCGACATGGGGCTTGAACCTACAAACCGTGAGATCATGACCCGAGCCGAAGTCGGACATTTAACCGACTGAGCCACCCAGGCGCCCCCATTTTGAGTTTATTTCTGTGTATGGTGTAAGAAAGTGGTCCAGGTTCATTCTTCTGCATGTCGCTGTCCAGTTTTCCCAGCACCACTTGCTGAAGAGACTGTCTTTATTCCATTGGATATTCTCTCCTGCTTTGTCAAAGATTAGTTGGCTATATGTTTGTGGGTCCATTTCTGGGTTCTCTATTCTGTTCTGTTGATCTGAGTGTCTGTTCTTGTGCCAGTGCCATACTGTCTTCATGATTACAACTTTGCAAGACAGCTTGAAGTTGGGATTGTGATGCCTCCTGCTTTGGTTTTCTTTTTCAAGATTGTTTTGGCTATTCAGGGTCTTTTCTGGTTCCATACAAATTTTAGGATTGTTTGTTCTAGCTCTGTGAAGAATGCTGGTGTTATTTTGATAGGGATTGCATTGAATATGTAGATGGCTTTGGGTAGTATCGACATTTTAGCAATATTTTTCCAATCCATGAGCATGGGTTATTTTTCCATTTTTTTGTGCCTTTTTCAGTTTACTTCATGAGCTTTCTCTAGTGTTCAGTGTATAGATTTTTCACTTCTGTGGTTAGATTTATTCGTAGGTATTTTATGGTTTTTGGTGCATTTGTAAATGGGATCAATTCCTTGATTTCTCTTTCTGTTGTTTCATTATTGGTGTATAGAAATGCAACTGATTTCTGTGTATTGATTTTTATATCCTGTGACTTTGCTGAATTCATGGATCAGTTCTGGCAGTTTTTTGGTGGAATCTTTTCGGTTTTCCATAGAGAGTATCATGTCATCTGTGAAGAGTGAAAGTTTGACTTCTTCCTTGCTGATTTAGATGCCTTTTATTCTTTTGTGTTTTCTGATTGCTGAGACTAGGACTTCCAACACTACGTTAAACAACAGCGTTAAGAGTGGACATCCCTGTCATACTCCTGACCTTAGGGAGAAAGCTCTCAGTTTTTCCCCATTGAGGATATTAGTGGTGGGTCTTTCATATATAGCTTTTTTCATCTTGAGTTATGATCCTTCTATCCCTACTTTCTTGAGAGTTTTTATCAAGAACTTTTGTGATTTTTCTAAACCACCTGATTTATTCTTGATATGTACCTATTAATATGACCCTATATGAGGGTGTGCCAAGACCAGTCAGTGATCTAAGGGGAGGGATCTCATTTACCACCTGGTTTCAGGTGATGGGAAGCCAGACTCTTGGGCATTGGCTTTTAAGTATACAAATATATTCAGCCCTATGTTGCTATAATAGTAGTCCCTGCTGGCCTCCAGACCAGGAGATCTGGAGGTGTCTCCTGGACAGCAGTTTTAAAAATCTCAGCTCCAGACAAGCATAGAAGCTCCTTTCTGGGAGTTGTGTCTAGGTAGCGAGATGAAGGCTGTGTGTGAGGATGGCATCTCCTTCTATTCCCTGGAAGTCCTTCTTAGCCTCCCGATGTGTGGAAAACCCGAAGCCTTTCCCTTAGGCTGATGCTCTGGGCTAAGTATTTGGCCTTTTTCACAGGAAGAATTGGGTTGTGTTTCAGTCTGTTGTCTGTACAGCACCCTGGGGGTGGTAGCCTGCCAAGAACTGTCTTTCTGTTTGTTACCTTTCTGTGGAACTCACTAACACTGGCCCTGTCGGGCCACCAGCACCAGTCAATCAAGTGGTATCTGTCTCCTGTGTGGACTGTGCATACCTACTCACTTTAGCAAGGCAGCCAGACATGTCAGGGTGGGCGGGGGGGGGGGGGGGGGGGCTTCAGAAAGACAACAGAAAAATGTCATGACTGCGTATGCCTTTGGACTTCAGTAGTATGGTGGGAGAGTGCCCTGTCTCTGCACGCATGCCAGCTTTGGTGGCGGGGTTGGGGGAGGACTGTTGCATGTATCTGCAGTAGCAGATTTTAGCCAGGGAGTGGGAGAACTCTGTGACAATTTGTGTTTGCCTGCCCCAGCTGGAGAGCAGGGGAACACTGCCACCGCCTGTGCTCTCTGGCCTCAGCAGGTGTCATGATCCTGCTTGCTCTCCTGTCCAGGAAGGTGGTGGGTGGGTGCCAGGACCGAGTTTGCCCGCCTGTGCCAGCAGTCTCTGCGGAGTGAGGCGGTGGTGTCCACCAGTGCCTCTGTCTCCAGGGAGCATCTCAGCTGTCCCCTGCTCCTCCAGCTGTTGTCCCCAGATCAGCAAATGAATTTTTCTAACATATAGTTTAGATGCTTTGCAAACTGTTGTTTTTTCACTCGATCTCAGGGCAAGCCCTCTAAGAGGGGAATCTCTGTTTACTGTAGCACATTGGGACCCTTGGTTTTCCCAGTCAGATGTTCTGGGGGCTCGTCTTTCCAGTGCAGATCCCAGGCACTGGGCTGCCAGATGGGAGGCATCAACTCCCCTGTTCCCTGGGAGAAGCACCTGTCTAGTGACGTCCCTCCCAGTTTTGTGTCTCTGCCCCCAAGGGTGGGGGGGTTTTTTGCAAGACAGTGTTTCTGCATCTCCTAGCATCTCAGTGTGGCCCTTCTCTCCTTTGTTGTGGAGAAGCAGTTCCTCTAGATTTCAGATCTTTTTCAGAGGGAAACAGTCCATAGGTAGCTGTAGATGGAGTGTGTCTGTGGAGTTCAGGACCTTACTACACCACTGTGTTGGACCCTCACTACCCCTGTATTTGGCCCAGTTTTTAATCGGTCATTGGTTTTCTTCTGTTGAGTTTTAAGAATTATTGGTACATTTTGGAGAATATGCCTTTATCAGATAGGTCTTTTGCACATATTTTCTCCTAGTCTCTGGCTTATCTTTTAATTCTCTTGATAATGTCTTTAACAGAAGATTTTAAAAGGAAATCCAGTTTGTCAATTGTATTTTTAGATTCTGTTTTTGGTGTTGCATCTAAAAAGGTGGCACCATACCCAAGGTCGTGTAGTTTTTTCCTTTGTTATCTTCACAGAATTTTATGGTTTTGCATTTTATATTTAGGTCTGTGATCCATTCCGAGTGAATTTTTGTGATGTCAGGTACATGTTTAGGTGTTTGTATATATAAGTTTGTTTATTTTGAGACAGGGAGAGAGCTCAAGTGCACGGGCAGGGGAGGGGCAGAGGAAGAATCCCAAGTAGGCTCTGTGGTGTCAGTGCAGAGCCCGACTTGGGGCTTGATCTCACGGTTTGTGAGATCATGACCTGAGCTGAGATCAGGAGTTGGACATTTTAACTGACTGAGCTGCCCAGGCACCTCATAGATAGATATATTCATTCATTCATTCTCTCTCTCTCTCTCTCTCTCTCTCGTTTTAATGTAGATGTCTAATTGTTCCAGCACCATTTGTTGACAAGACTCTTTGCTCCTTTTTTTTTTTTTTTTTTTTTTTTTGCCTTTGCTCCTTTGTCAAAGGTCAGTTGACTATATTTGTGGGGGTCTATTTCTGGGTTCTCTGTTATATTCTGTTGATCCATTTGACTCCTCTTTCATCACCACATTTAGACATCTTTTTAAAAATTAATAGAGCAGGTAAGCTTTGCTTCACCTTATGGTATGACCTCAAATTGGTTTCTCCTCTCTGAGCTTCAGATACACTAGGGGGAGGTTGGAGCTAATCTTTAGCACTTCCTAACATGTATACTTCTCAGACCTGGTGAAGGATTATTTTTTTCCAGCTTAGAGTCTGCTCAGACTGTTAAATCTCTGTAAAATATGGTCAGATGACTTACTGGGAGAAAGGCCATGGGCTTATATGCTCATAGGTCAGATCACTATACATGTTGCTAAGTGCTCATTCAGCTTCTGAAATTAAAGTCTGTGGGTACATGTTCCTAAATGCTCACTCAGCTTCTGAACTTAAACTTTGTGGCAGACAGGTAGGTGGACCACACTTTGATAACACTGTTATATGCAGTGGGCTCAGGTTGGAAAGATGCCTGACCTGTTTGCCTAGAGCTGCTTGTGAGAACAGCAGCTGAGGTGAGGCCTGAGAATTGGCTTGTTCCAAGTAATGCGGGTGTCAGCGGTATGATCTTGTCTCCTCCAGGATCATACTCTGTTGCTGGGAGTCAGTCTGGCCCCACTGTGTCCCCTTTATTTAGCAGACTCCTCACTCTTGACCCCTGCCCTCACTCGGAGGCAGGGGAACTGCTTGGCGTGGTCCTAGGACCATGGTGCAGGGGCCCTAAGAAGGGGCTGTAAGAGAGGACTTGGAGGGTCAAGGTTGGAGCAAGGCCTGCTGCTCTGGGTAGGTCTGAACACCATTTCCGAGGGAAGGAGGAGACGGGCGTGAATGGCTGCGGTGGCTGGTGATGATCCATACTGGCACAGACTCTGGTGCATGCCCGAGACTTCCAGCCTTAGAACTCCAGGACCATAGGATCTTAGCACCTTTGAATCTTTGAACTTGGAGTCATGAGCTGTCTGAACTGGAAGGAGCTGCAGGGGTCACCTCATGGTCTAAGCTGGGTTATTCATCTGCTCTTCTTCCCCGGCCCCCGATGCAGACTTGAGATTGAAATGGCTGTTTTGCCTTTAACTGGCTGCCCTGTTTGTGCTGTGGGTGAGTAGGGGCTCCTTGGATGCCCTTGGCTTACCTGGATGCTTTTGCTTTATTTTGAAGCTTCAGACACTGTGTGCTCAGATTGACAGAGAACAACTCACAGCCCTTGATGACCAAGCTGCAGTGGCTCTTTGCCTTTCTGGAGCACAGCCAGGTGAGTGCAGGGGGAGTTGGGGTGTGGTGGAGAGGAGGCTCTGGTCTGACACCCTTCCCTTCCCCAGGACCTGTCTGTATCTGCCTCTAAGTCCCTGCTTCCTGATGTAAGCTGTTCAGCCCCAGGTTGGGGCTGGCACGGGTTCATGGCCAATTTAGTGCCTTGTGGGACAGAAGAGGGAGTGTCTCTTTGAGCCCCTTCTGTGTTCTGCCCACCTGTCTCCCCTCAGTGATTCACTCCCTCACATTAGATGCTGCTTTGCTCATCTGTCATTTTGGAGCACTTCACTGCCAGTCACCCTGAGGGGTGTTAATTGTTTTGTTCACGGTCCCCGCCCTCATGGAACCTAAAGCCCTTAGCCAAGCATTATGTGAGGCCCTGTGGGGGCCACGGAGGTGAGTCAGCTACAGCTCCTGCCTTCACGGAGCTCCCAGTCTGCTGGGGGAGGCAGACCTGCAGCTAACAAAGGTCGTGCTCCAACAGAGGGAGGCGCACTGTGTCGTATGCTCGCAAGGGAGGGAGGGGAGCAGATTGTGATGGTGGAGGGGATCACTGGGAAGATGGCACAGAACAGGCGTCGGCACATCTGGGACTTGAACTCTTTAAGTTTTCGATGGAGGAAAGGTATTTTAGGCAGAAGGAATGGCATTGAACAGGGTCTGGAGATGTGTCAGGAAAGAGTGAGTTCTTAGAGGATTGTTCTTCTCCATGAACCTAATGCCATGCTCATAGGCTGCATGGCCTTGGTGGGATGGGATGGGTCAGGTCAGGTACAACTAGGAAGGGGGAAGACTTCAGAGAGGAGGCCAGATGTTTGGGACAGAGAATCCCCAGGTGGACCCTCAGGCCTAGCACTTGGCCGAGCTGGTTAGTGAGTGGCCTCCTGCTCCTGACCCCGTCTTTCATCTGCATTGGTCCTAGAGGCCTGCCATTTCTCCAGAGAATTTCCTGTCTGCATCCTGGACACCCTGGTTCAGCCCTGGCACCCAGCAGGACTGCTCTGAGTACCTGAAGTACCTGTTGGATCGGTGAGGGCGGCCAGACCTGGCTCTGCATGGGGGCTTCAGGGCTGGAGAAGGGTGCCTGTGGGATAGTCTGTGTCTCCGGTCCTGTTGCCTCCTCCTGGAAACGGGTGCCACGCTGCACTTGTGGAAAGCGTAATGTGTGTGGAGGCGTGTGAGGGGTGGGCAGGGTCTGCGTGTATGACCGGGGAGGGGTTAGTATGTACACACGCGTGTGCTGTGCTTGCCTGAGTGCAGGGGCGCGTGTTCAGCATAGCTCTGGGGGCACGTGCACGCAGGTACGGCCTGTCTTCGTGTGGCAGGTTTGTGTGTCTGTATGGGGGGGGGGTATGTGGCACATGTGCTTGGCTTGTGAGTGTGCACGTGCATGGATGACATTTTGCACACCTGTGTGTAGTCCCTGTGCGGACGCATGTACACATCTAAACGTGTGGCCTGCAGATAAGGTAGATGGCACAAATCAGGCCCGAGCACGGGGCAAGGATCTGTGCCTGTGTGTGAACGCCCTGCGCTCTCTGCTCCAGGCTACACGAGGAGGAGAAGACGGGGACCAGGATCTGCCAAAAGCTCAAGCAGTCCAGCTCGCCCTCCCCACTGGAGGAGCCCCCCAGCCCAAGTCCCACCTCTGTGGAGAAGATGTTCGGAGGCAAGATTGTTACTCGGATACGCTGCCTCCACTGCCTCAATGTTTCCTCCAGGGAAGAGGCCTTCACGGACCTCTCTCTCGCTTTCCCCCCCACCGACCGCTGTCGCCGCCGCCGCCTGGGCTCAGTGATGCTCCCTGCAGAGGACGTTGGGGTCGGGGACCCCCCGTCACCATCCCAAGCCCAGGTTCCAAGCAGGGTGGGTTCTCGGAGGCAGAGGAAACATTGCGTCACGGGGGATGCCCCCGGTGCCGTCCTGGACATTGAAGGTCTGGGCCCCCACGGACCTGGGGGGCAGATCAGTGGGGAGGAGAAGGTGGAGAGGCAGGAGGAAGTGGAGGAGGAAGCTCGGGAGGAGGAGAGGCCCCGAAAGCAGGAGGAGGAGGAAGAGAAAGAGAAGGAGGCGGTGGCAGAGGAGGAAGAGAAGGCTGAGAAGGAGAAGGAGGCAGAGACCGCAAAGGAGAAGGAAGAGGACGGCACGGGGCCAGGGAGCCAGAGGGGCGCTGCCGGGGAGGGCTCCCGGTCCGTCCTGGACCTGGTCAACTACTTCCTGTCCCCCGAGCGGCTGACGGCGGAGAACCGCTACTACTGCGAGCCTTGTGCCTCGCTGCAGGACGCCGAGAAGGCAGTGGAGCTGAGCCAGGGGCCGCGCTACCTCATCCTGACCCTGCTGCGCTTCTCCTTTGACTTGCGCTCCATGCGCCGCCGCAAGATCCTGGACGACGTCTCCATCCCCTTGCTGCTCCGCCTGCCCCTGGCGGGGGGCCGTGGCCAGGCCTACGACCTCTGCAGTGTCGTCGTGCACTCGGGAGTGTCCTCGGAGAGCGGCCACTACTACTGCTATGCCCGTGAGGGCGCCGCCCGCCCGGCCCCCTCTTTGGGCGCTGCGGACAGGCCCGAGCCCGAGAACCAGTGGTACCTGTTCAACGACACTCGGGTGTCCTTCTCTTCCTTCGAGTCCGTCAGTAATGTCACCTCCTTCTTCCCCAAGGACACGGCCTACGTGCTCTTTTACCGGCAGCGGCCTGGGGAGGGGCCTGAGACCGAGCCGAGCTCTCCCAGAGGTCGGGCAGAGCCCACCCTCCACAAAGACTTGATGGAGGCCATTTCCAAAGACAACATCCTTTACCTGCAGGTGAGCAGGCCCACCTGGGCTGGGGCTGAGCTCCTGGGTGGAGGGCTTCCCGCACAACCAGCAGCTTGGATGCGTTATTGCTCCACTGTGTCCTCCTTTTCTTTTTAATGTTTGTTTGAGAGAGAGAAAGCACACGTTGGGCGGTCGGGGGCGGGGAAGGCCAGAGAGAGAATCCCAAGCAGGCTGCACCTCACATTGAGATCATGACCTGAACCCACATCGAGAGTCTCAACCAACTGAGCCACACAGACGCCCCCATCTCTTTTTTTCATGTTTATTTTGAGAGAGAGAAAGCTTGCATGAGGGGAAGGGTGGAGAGAATTCCAAGCAGGTTCCACAGGGGGCTCCAGCTCACTGTGAGATCATGACCTGAGCCACCCAGGTGTCCCATCTCCTTTTTCTGCTGTCCTTTCATCAGCTACTTTGTGCTGGGAATATGTTGGTGGACTAGACAGACATAATCCTTAACTTCAGAGGAACAGACTTTCCGTTATTTGTTAACATTTGTCTCGTGTATCTGAAGGAGCAACACGGGGTTTTGTGAATGAAGAGTTGAGGCTTCCAGGGGGTACCCGGGGACCACCCTGCCCCAAACCTCTTCTCATGTGCCATCTACTCCCCTCTTTGGAGTCAGGGGCAGTATCAGAATACTTAGCAGCTGGAACAGCAGAGTAGTCGCAGGACCCGTGGACATTAAGTGCCAGGTAGTCGGTGTTTTGAGTGGGGATAGCAGGCCTGATTGTACATTTCTGCTGGGCTGTCAGAGGCAGGGCCAGCGGTAAGGAGTCTCCGTGAGGCTGGCCTCAGTTCAGCCTGAGGAAGACGTGTCTCACCGGTGAGTTTGTTCTTAATGCCTTGAGAGGCAGTGAGCTGGACAGTTGCATCAGGAAACCTGTGGAGAGGTCCCTGTGCGCTGTGACTTGATCTTTAAGTCCCTGGACCCTCCTCCCTGGTGCCATGTCAGGCCCTTGTTTGTTATTCATAGTCTTGTATGAATGCGTTTCTTTTATAAAACCGAGGGGCTGAGAGATTTTACTGGGAGAAGGAGGAAAGGTTTTGAAGCTGAGATACAGGGTAGAAGGATGGATCCTCTCCAACCCATCCTCCCACTGAGCTGGAACACTCCTTGGGCAGAAGCTGTGGCCCCAGGGGCCGTGGGAGACACTCAGAGATGCTGTGCTGGACGGCAGTAGGGCAGGGAGTGAGGGGAAGACTCTGGCTTCAGAGCCTGAATTTTAAGCCTCCCCCCTGCCTCCCCCGCCCCATCTGTGTTTCCAGGAGCAGGAGAAGGAGGCACGGAGCAGGGCGGCCTACATCTCTGCACTCCCAGCATCTCCGCACTGGGGGAGGGGCTTCGATGAAGACAAGGATGAGGACGAAGGCTCTCCGGGAGGCTGCAATCCTGCAGGTGGCAATGGCGGGGACTTCCACAGACTGGTCTTCTAATGTGGACTCTTCCCCAGCCTGAAACCTCAGGGGAGGCCTTGACCCCTTCCCTCTGGGAACTGGGTGGGGACGGAGGTGCTCTGCCAGGTGGGGTCTTGAGGAGGCGGGAGAGGTGGAGAGGATGCTTCTGGGACACCGGTCCTCAGCCTGAAGGGTCTGCAGAGACTCAGATATGGAGGTGAGCTCCAAGCCCCTGACACTGGGATCAGCCCCTTTAAGATTTTACACCCAAGTGTCCTGGTCAACTTGAAGCAGCTTCGATGGACACTGTCTGGGCCTTGTCCCCCTGTCTCCCCAGCAGGGCTGAACTCCACAGCTCTAGTGTTTTGGCATCAAGTAGCATTTCCCTTTCTAGCTCCTTTCAGACAATCCTATTGCTCTCTACTATAAAAAGCAGAGCAGCATGTGGGGACCTGTGTGTCACAGTGGTGGCCACCTTCTTGTTTCTCTGAGGGGGGTTTCAGAGGCACTGTGTGTGGTTGCCTGCACCCGTTGTACTTTTTTGAGAGGAGTGGAGGTGGGAAGCAGCCTGGCACAGGATCAGAGACGGTCTCCCTCCACACCAAACAGTGGTGCGTAGAGGGGGGGGGACAGTCCCCTCGTCACAGCGGGAGACCCTTAATCCCCAGTCCCCCTCCCCCCTAGCCTGCCTCAGTGCCTGAGATGCCACCTTTTGCATCCCCTTTCTGGTGAAGATAGAGAATCCTTATTTTACTGCAACTGTGTTTGTGTTGCTCGCGAAGCCATTGTCCGTCCTGAGGAAAGCTGGCTGGCTCAGCTCCTCATCAGTTGGCTTTAGAGCGCGGCCTGGGGGCTGGTGGCGGGGGGGGGGGGGGTTGGTAGAGGAGCAGATATTGACCTCATTGTGCCCTGACACTGCTGTACCCTTCTAAATGGAGAGGAGAGACTCAGGGTCTCAAACAGGAATAAAAATAGGTTCTCTGAAGCCTTCAAAGATGTCATTCTTCCTGCCTCAGTGGCTGTGATGTCTGCCATGCCCTTAGGTTCTTGCTGTGTCTGGGCAGTAGTGACATGCCATGGGAGGTGAACGCACGCTTTTAAGTCAAAGGTGAGGACTCTGCCCAGAGGGCAGAGCTGGGTGGGACCGGTGGTGGGGGGCATACTCGGGTGTGGACAGAAGGGAGAACACGGGGCTGCCCTATGGGATACTGTCCAAGGGACTCACCTCTCAGGTGAAGCCAAAGCCCTTGCATCTGGGGATTTTTCAGACCCTGAGAGCTCTAGACTGCCCAGAACTGGCTAGTGCTGTTACCTCCTTCGAGTACTTGGGGCCAGTGTGTGGCCCCTCTTGGGACACATCTGGGCCCGGAAAGATGGGAGGCAGCCCCCTAGGCCTGCACCCAGGTCCTTCCCCAGATGCCATCTCATTCTTGGAGCTGGAAAGGCATGCACGAGTCCTTTCCACCAATGCTGCCCGTCTTGAGAGGGCAGAGAAGGGAGGGAGGCAGTGGTGTGGCCAGGGGCTTAGGCCTGTGCTGGAGGTGGAAATGTCACAGACCCTGGAGCCGGTGGACTAGAAGCTGGACCCATAGTCTGTCAGAGACCAAGTCACTCAGAATTCCTCTCTATGCTCTGTGCACCATTTTGTACATCAGGAATACAAATTCCAAGGTAAGGAGGATTCATTCTTGTTCCCAGCTAGGACAGGTGCCCAGTTACTTACTATTAAAGTGAAAGGGAGCAAACTGGTGCCCACTGGAGCACCCAGGATGGGTGTGAGTGCGTGTGGACTCCATCCCCTTCAGATGAGGCAAGCTCCAGCAGCCGTCTCCATTTGCTTCTAATGGACTTTATTGTTGTCCTGCTCCAACACCACAGTAAAAAGGGACCTGCAAGCTCCAGGCCTGTACCATGTGTCACCACAGCAAAAACAGGACCCACTGGAACACACTCCCACCCCACCCCTACTCACAGAGGATAAATACATGTTACAAATTTTTTTTTAAAGAAAACAGAATAAATTAATAACTTAAGTGATTAGGCACCAACAGTGATTTGAAAAATTAAATGTCAATTTTAAATGGTCTAACAGGGCAAGAACCTAAGACTGGGCTGCCAGCCCATTTTCTCTTCCCAACAAATAGACAATTCTGTGCGACATGATTCTAAATTTCAAGACACGTGTAACCAACACACAAGAATACACACCACCAGCTATCACATGACATCCTGAATCTCCAGGGGGCCCCTCAGTAGGCCATCCAGGGAGCTTGGGGAGCCCCAGAATGCAGGCCCTCCAGAGAAGAGGGAGCTCCAGAGCTTACGTGCCTTGCTTCCCTCTTTGTAGACCAAGTCCTAACTTGCCTCCACCCTGTCCTCTTGAGTCCAGAGCTCTGTCAAAAGGGGGTCAGGGGGAGAGACTGGTCAGCCAGGGCTTGGAGCCAAGGCTGTAGCCCTGCAGCAAGTAAAGGGGCCAGAGGGCAGGCTGGAGTGGAGCCCTTGCTCCACTCGCTCCAGAATAGTTGTGCTTCTCTCCTAGGAACAGGGCATAGCTGAAGGGTTTCCAATGTAGATGTCACTGAAGTCCATCTCGGGGAGGGGGCTGGGTTAACTGATTAATGCTCTGGGTGCTGCCTGGTGAGCCAGACCCTGGGAAAGATGTTCCAGAGCAGGGAGTTTTCCCTTAGCACAGCTCAGCTCGGAAGGGCCTCGGGCTAATCTAACACCCTTTCAAAGATGGTGGCCCCTTCACACCTGGCTTTTTTTTGCCCATCACTCTGCAACCCTCCTTCCCACTCTGCTTGTTCCTGCTCCAGTTGAACTTTGCAGAGGTGGAGCTCCGGGCCCAAGGAGTCCTCGTGGGAGCTGTGCCAGCTGGGAAGGCATCCCCAACCTGGGGTCTACCCTTGCCAGGCCACCAGGGAGAGGGCCATTGATCAGCTTTTTAAACAGAACTGACAGATGTAGACTAGTCACCTGACAGTTTTGACGCCTGTGAGCCCGAGTCTCCACCTTCAACAGGCCCATTTCCCCTTATGCTTCCTGCCATCTCTACCCTCCTCCCCCACTTCCAGCCTAAGGGTCTGGGAGGTACAGGAACGAAGAGCCCGAAAGGGGCCTCCTTGGACATCAGACCTGAAGACCTCCATTTCTAAAGACTGCAGCCAATTTCATTCACATTGTGGTACGTTCTGAAAGTGCTGACATTGTAAGGCATCCTGGGGCTAAGGGGGAGCACCATTAAACGCTCTGCCCTAGGAGACTTTGGAGAGGGCCTTACAGGACATGGTATAGGTCACTGCCACCAGCCCCAGGGCTTGGGAAGGATTGGACCCCCAGCCCTGCCCTCCTCCCCTAGAAAACTCCATCTTTGGCACCCCCTTTTCCTAGATACCACCTCCTCTGGCCTGATCTGCACCAACCTCCTGAAGAAGTAGCCTTGTTGCCTGTGCTCTCCAATATTTCCAGTCTCTCACAGCCGTTACCAATGCCCTCGTGACTCCTGCCACCCCTGCCTTCTCAAGCGCACAAACTGATTAATCCCTGTGTTTCCAGAACCTGGCCCCAGCAGGCATTACAAAATGCAGCTGAGTTAGGAGACGGGCTACTGTTGAGCAAATAATTTCTGCCAGGTCAGAGCTTCTTAGAGAAGGGCCAGGTGTGGGCTCGTAAGGGCTGATTGGTGACTGGGAGCCACCTCCACCAGGCAGGGTGGGAAGTCTTTTATTTTTTTCCCAAAGGAAGGAGGTCTCTTCATCCATGGTTGGACGAAACATCTGATCTGCCCAGTTGCCTCTGCAACTCTGGAAGATTTGGGTCCCTCCTCCCCAGGTTGCCAGAAAGTACCTGGGGGTGAGGTCCTGCCTCCTGTACCCTGCAGGGTCAGGTCTGAGTCCAGTGTGGCACTGGGCTAGCAGGGAGCGACAGCTGTAAGATGAACTGGGCAAGCACTATGGGCTCCCGGCACCACACTCGTACCTCCATTGGGCCCTGGCACGAGCCCCTGCTCTCCTACCCATCCTTGGGGACACCACTCTCCCCTGCTTTCCCCGCTGCCCTCGGTCTGCCCTGCACACGTGGCTCCTTCACTTTCTGCTCCTCTCTGCATCCCCAGGCACTGTCCACCTCCACCATCCTTACCCTGCCTCCCATCTGTCAGTCATCCGCCCACCCCCACCGCCTGTCTTGCACAAACTCACTTGCTGCACCCTCCCCACTGCGGTATACGGCCCTAAAGCACCTCCAGTCCACCCCACGCTCCATCCCGACCCTGCATCACTTGCCTCCCTCCACTGCACACCCAGCACCGTCGAAGCCTCCTCTAGCGGGTCCACCCAGGGAAGAGGGCCTGTAAGCTCCACAGTCCTGGGGGCCCTGACTCCACAGGGTCCTTGTCACCCCCTGCCCCCTGTTTTTGGTTGCCTATCCTCTGTTTTCCTTCCTTTTGTCCTCATTCTTCTGGCTCTCCCAACCTACAACAGCTACCAAGTTAGGAGGCCCCTGCCCATATCAACTGCCTTCTGCGCCTGGGATCTCATTCCTCTGTCCCTCAAGACCACCTCTAACCTTCCTTCTCAACTCCATCTTTTGGTGGCCTTGCCTCTCCCCTACCAAGAAAGACAAGGATGAAGAAGTCCATGTCCACTTTGGTCTGCTGGTCCTGGGCTCCTTGGACCAGCGAGATGACGTGGCATCTTGTGGGACTTAAGGAGAGGTAGCCCAGTAGCTGGAGGGAAGAGGGCTTGAGGGCCAAGACCGTATGTGAGGTGTGGAATCTGGCTCAGAGCCCCAGCCCCTCCCAACGCCTAGTAGGTATTTAGGTCTAAAGGACAGAAAAAGAGGCTGAAGGATGCTTTTTGGCAATAGCTCTAACTAAGGTGGGTAGAGGATGGCCATTACTGATAAAAATCAAAGGTGGGCCCTGAGTGGGCAGAGTAGTGCCTTGATCAGGCCCTCACCTCCCAGGAGAAGGGTTCAGGGTCCCTGACATCAAGTGCTTTGAAGGCCAGAGTGGAGGGGACAACTGGAGAGAAGGGGGCGGGGGCAGACGGGGAGGAGCCAGCTCCGGTGATTCTACCTCCAGGCACCTCCCCAGACTTGGTGGCCCCTGTGTCACAGCTTGGTGCCCTTGGAAGGCTCCGAGGACTGCCTCACGTCTGTCCACTCCTGCATGGTGCTCTGCAGAGCCTGGGTCTTCTCCTTGTCCACCTGAACGTAGTCTACCTTCTCATCGGAAGTCACAGAGGACGTGGACGGCTGAGGACAGAATGGGGAAGTGCTGTGAGCTGTCAGTAAGGGGGCTCTTTATGAGCTGCCTCAAAGGGAGAAGGGATGGGCCTCTGCCTGCCACCCTGACTGGCCTCAGGAGCCTGTATTCTCTTTCTGAAACTGGTCTTTAAAGCCTAAACTGCATCATCGCTCCTGCTCATGTAACAGCCTCTTGTCAGTGCTCCTGATTTCCCAACTCCTAGGGGACCCAGGTCTTCCATCTCTGCCTCCACCCACCTCCCTGTGGCCACTCATCCAGAAAGAATTTGCTGGGTGCCAACAAGCAGCAGCCAGCGGGGAGCTCTCACAGCCACCCAGTGGTCTGGACCCGGCAGCTAAGTATGCTTCCTGTGGAGGGCTTTCCGGGGCCCAGGCATCCCCTCTGCAGGTCCCCGTATCAGAGGCACTTAGTTGATGCACCTAGACAGTGAGTTTTCAAAGAGGAGCTCAGGACCAGGACACAAGATCCCATTCTGTCACCCTGAGCAGCTCCTGTCTCCTGGTGTGGGTCCATTTGCTCAGCTGTACAAGGGGGATGGACTGGCTGAAATGGTCCTAGGGACTTCAAGCACCCATGTGTGTGAGAGAGGAAGCATGTGAGCCCTCTAAGACCCAGACTAAACGAAAAGCGGTAGAGTAGCCGGCAGCCGGGCACTCCACCACTCCCACCGAGCCCCGTACCTTGCGGTGGGGGCTTGGGGAGCTCGGCTGAAAGTCCAGGGCCAGATAGTCAACGCTGCCCGTGCTCTTCTTAGGGGCTGGACTGCTGGTGCCGCTGGGGATGGGAGACGCAGACACTGGGTTTTGCTATCACAAAGGAAGGAAAAACCATCAGTCAGTTGAGGAGACAGAGTAACCCACCACCTGGGAATACACACATCTCTGGGAGGAAGGAGAGTGCCCGCTTGGAGTCATGCACCAGGGCCAGGGACTTCTCATGTTCTCATTTAAGCCCTCACCGCAATCCTGTGATGTAGGTATTATTACTATTCTTGTTTATTTAAAGCAACGATAAAGCTGTGGTTCAGAGAAGCAAAGTAACTTGCCTACGGTCGTACAGTTCATGAGCAGGGATGGGAGCCGGGTCTGTTTTTAACTACCAAACCTGTGTTGCTCCCACTGTGCCAGGCCACCTCCCTTCTGGGCCGTCGGGCCAGATCTCCTCCTCAGGTTCCCTGACCAACCCGGCCTTGGCTTGCTGGCCCCTAAGAAGGGGTGCATTTCCTTTATGCCCTGCAGGTTGGAAAGTCTTCTGTTGTACCAAACCTGCTTCTCTGAAGCTCCCTTCCCTGGCCCGGCATGGGGCCGTCACCCCAAAGCAGCTCACTCCCACCAGATCTGAGCAGGGCGGCCTCAGCCCTGGGCTGCACAAGTGCTACGCTCTAGGCTCCTGTCTCCATCAAGACCAACTTGTCTACGATTTTCCTGAAGTCATATTCTAATGAGAATGGCAACAGTCCTATGTTCTGTTTTTGGCTGCTTACTGTTTGGTTGATTCGTTTTTTCATTATTCATGCAGCAACTCCCAGGTGCGGGGCAGCCATTCCCTCTTCAGTGAAAATCTCAGGGAGGAAACTTCTCCTGTGCTGCCTGTGTTTATACCTCTACCGTGGCCTTCACCACCGTGAGTCATGTTACGTGTGTTTGGCCACCCCTTAGGAGATAACTCAATAAATGCTTATGCTCAGGGCGCCTGGGTGGCTCCGTTGGTTAAGTGTCTGACTTTGGCCCAGGTCATGATCTCGTGGTCAGTGAGTTCCAGCCCCACGTCGGGCTCTGTGCTGACAGTTCAGAGCCTGCTTCAGATTCTGCGTCTCCCTCCCTCTCTGCCCCTCCCTCTCAAAAATAAAGTTAAAAAAAATAAAAAATAAATGCTTATGCTCACATTCTTGCTCATGTTTGTGGCAACAGCACAAAGATTTTAACAGGAAAGAAGAAAGAAGTCAACTTTGAAGGATGCTCTAGTTATTCTCTACATGCTCGCTATGACTATTCTGAAGCCCCTTTCTAATCGCCTGGACTGCTAAACCTTCTGGAGCTCCTGTGCCCCACAGGAAAGTCCGGACCTCCCAAGACAGCATTCAGGGTCCTTCATGATCTGGATTCAGCACAGCCTCCACCTGTAGCCGTAGCCATAGTTAACGGTCATTCTCTGTGTTCCCTCCTTGTACACGGCCGCCTTCCCTCTCCCCAGCCCGATATGACTGCCCATTCCACAATTGTGTCCCCACAGCACTGGCTCTCCAGGAATACTGACCATGCCACCCATGTAACAGTCATGAGTGGCAGACCTTCTTCGCCCTTTAAAACCATGGCCTCCTGGAGGGCAGAGACCGTGTCTTCCTTGCCTCTATCATTACCCCACAGTGCTCGACACACTTGTGCTCAAGAAGAATTGCAGCAGCAAAGTAATCACAAATCATGGGTAACTGAGGTGGTCCCAGGATAGTCTGAGGGCGGCATTCCTGCAGACCGCAGAGGACGTACCATAGGGACGTAGTTCTCTTCGCTGTCTCCGGAGTCCGTGCTGGTGATGCTCTGGGTGGAGATGGGGCGGCAGTACTGGGAGGAGCTGGAGTTGAAGGTGTGACTGGGTAGGGAGAAGACAGAGTAAACTCGGGAGGACAGTTCTGTCTCCACCCTCGCAGCTCCACCCTCCATTATCACATTCGGATCTGATACAGAACAGGTACAATCACTCCCCCTCCACATATGAGGAAACCCAGCCCTGAGAGACCAAGAGACTGCTCAGCTACCGCCAGCATCGGGATGCAGCTCTCTGGACCCCACCCTTGCCCTGGCCAGCCCTCACAGCCCTGTTCCCAGGTCCCGCATCCACAAACAGATAACTCACACGGCCCTCGACCAAGACTTGGTGACAGGTGACTTGAAGGGGAGCTCATCGATGACAGTGTTGTTTCTCAGGTCAAGTGGTGTTGGCTTTGCTGGAGCAGGAACAGAAAGTCAAATGATCAGCCACACGATAATGCCACACATACACACGCTTATGTATAACACACAAGTATATTTATAAATACTTTCGTATTCCCACTTGTAAGCAGGGAAACTGAGGCTCAGCAGGTTCTATAATCTTTGCCTATGTTGACAGGCCCTGAAGCCATGTCTTCAGATCCCAAATGATATTTTCTCTGCACTGTAGCAATCACATTTTCAGAATCCAAAATGGGGACACTGGGTCTGACAACAGATTGTTCCTCCCAGATTTAATACTCATCCCGTATCCTCCAACAGCATCTCATACTTTATAAGGCACTTTTAGGTATGTTACCTGTGTCCCTCAGTGCTCTAGGAGGCAAGTATTCACATTTCTCAAGTGAGAAACAAGGCTCAGAGATGCACAATGATTTGCTTCTAACCCCATGTTGGCAGGTGGCAGAACTGCAACCCGAATGTGTCCTGTCCTGCTCATGCCTGCACTCCTGCCCAGGCTACTCCAGTAGCTGGTCCCTAGACCACTGGAATGAATTTGAGTGTTTGTGTATGTGTGTGAGAGTTTGGGGGTTCAGAGACTAAACACTTCCTTGCAAGGAAAGTTCAGGATCCACCCGATCCCCAAATGAATGCAAATGAGTGAAAATGGTTCTTGGACACTGTCCAGACATGGGACAGGGGAAAGAGGAGACTTACCTTTCCGGTCAGGTTTGAGGTTGCGGTTGACAGGGGGTGGCTGGATCTCACTCCCTCGGCTGGGGCCCCGGTGCAGAGAAAGGGCTGTTGAGGGGTAGCCAAGCGCGTCAAAGTGATGGGGTCCTGGGCTCATGGGGATGTAGACACTCTGGGAATTATCACCTGCTCGCTCCATGGCCAGCAGGGTGGAGGAACCTGGATTCATGGGCACGTAGTTGTCCTCAGAATTGGTGCTATCTGATCGGCCTACAACTGTTTTCCCTGGCTAGAGGGAGAGTGAAAGAAATACAGCAGTAACTACCATGAAGAAACAAGAAGGGGTGAGAATTTGTATACAAGGCAAAAGGGAAGTGGTAACTGAGTTAGCTGCCTGGGAAGACCAAGTAGAAAGTGCAGTGGGAGGCAGAAAGAAGTCTGTGGGTCCCTTCTAGTTTCCATGATCCCTTGTGACCCACTTAAAATTTTCAATAAATCTTTCGAATAAGTACCCTTGGTGGCTGGGTCCACAAGGCTTTCTGGGTGTCTGACCAAGGCTGCGGGTGGCCCAGGCCACTGACCACACAGGTTTGGTCTAGAGCCCTTATTCCACCTCAAGTCCAGACTCATTAGCAGGTCAGAGTCTCAAGCCCTAGCAGGGCAAGGAGCATAAAGTAAAGCTTGGCCCTGGCTGGCGAGGTCTCGGCCAGGTGCGCTTCCCTAGTCCAGCTCTCAGTGTGACCGCCGTGTTGCACAATGCAAGAACCCTGGCTATAGCCTTTCTTCAACTCCTGCCCTGTCTGTCCACACATACAACTAAGTTGCTTCTGCTTTAGTTACCCAATGTCTGGTCTTTCCAATGGGCATGAGGCCAGGCCCTAGTCTGTCGGAGAGTCGTGGTCAGCCCTGTCCAGAGGCCAGCCCGGGATCCTGCACTCAAATCATAATTCTGCCACCATGACTGACTGAGCACTGCCCCTACCCGGAGTCTCACACTACAGGCCCTCCTCCAGGTGGGACCTCAGAGCCCAGGTCCTCTGCATTCTAGACCTGTCCTACTTATTGGCAGGGCTGGTAGTCTTGTAGTCTAGCACACTTCCACACCAGACACCTGTATCTTACTTTCTAAAAAACTCAGGGATCTGAACTGAGACAAGGAACTAGGCAGGGTCCTATAGGGAGATGCCACCACTCCCTTCTTCCATGGGGTGTGAACTTTAGCCCAGCTGGGCTGGCCTGAGGACCCCTGGCTGACCCCCACTCACCAGGAAAGAACGGACCGCATCACTCATGGACTCGGCAGACCGGCCTGCACTCTCTCCTCCTCGCTGGGGGTACTCGTAGGATTCACAGGAAGAAGCTACGAGACAGGAACGGAGATTCACACGCACTCCCAGCTGATCCATGTGCTGACACTTCCCCAAACCCTCACCAGTGTTGCTCAGGGTCTTACTCCAGCAGATACTACCCTCAACCCCAAGTGATAGGGTATTACTTCCATCATGTCATTCCTCAGTTCAAAAATTCCTCCCAGACTGCTAGATCTAGCTCCAGTGTTGGCACCAACAGAGGATCCTTTCTGAACTACTTCTTCCTACAGGTATGCGCCTCTCCTTTAACTCCTATACCACCGAATGCCTGTCCCACTCCCCCAGGTCATTACTCGTACAGATACTACAGGAATAAGGATACTTGACTAATTTTTATGTGCTTTTATTTCCCCAACTAGATGTGAGCTCTCTGAAGGGTAGGGACATGTTTTATACTCATATGTATCATTTCAATTCCAAAGCACAAGGTGATTGATTGAATAGTTGACAGACTGAAAGAGTACTGTGCCGAGACTCAGGACCCCGGGTCCAAGTCCCGCTTCTGGCACTGATGGACTCTGCAACCCTGAATAAGTCTCTTAACTACCACAGGCCTCATGGGAAATGGGAGACTATGAGGCTTTGTCCCACCAAACTCTCAGGCTCACTATGTGGCTTCAGCAACAGGGTGGGTAAGAGCAGACTTTGCAAGCTATCCAGCAAGATGAAAATGAAAGATTAATATTACTGTCGTTTTTCATCAAACAGAGGTGGCTTATGCAGAGCTGGAATGTGCTCAGGGGGAGTCAGTGACAAGAAAATGTATATGCTTCAGAGAGACCTTCAGACTTTAACCAAAGAAATTCAAGTATGGCTTAGAAAATATTTAATAGCTCAAAATTTGTTTTAATAGTCTGTTAGCCCACATAGGTTTGGCTCCAGTTTGAAATGGTCCTCTAAATTTATTTGTTCAGTCTTTGGTTTTATATAAAAATGAATCAAATACTGTGATTTGGACTTTGAAACCCATAATAACTTATGCTGTGGTTAACCAAGAATGTTCCATCTCCTTCAGTACAATAGTAACTTCTCTCAGACAGAGTCGGCCACACTCCTGCACTGCAGAGTCTCCTACTGGCCTCCGGCTCTGGAGCACCAGCTGGGAAGGGTCTGGGTACAAGATGCCTGAACCTGTGAGTCTCAGGGACCCAGGTGGGCCTAGGTCTCCTTGGTATGGATGACCAAAGGCTGGCACGTTACTGAGAACTGCCACGCTCCCTCCCTTTCCCCAGGGTCGCAGCTGGGGTTTACACCAACCTCGGTGGAGCCGGCTGCTGTCCATCGCCGGGAGGGTATTGCGCCTGGGGATGGTGGCAGCGGCAGAGACGGATCTGTTGCTTTCACTGATTGGAGGTCTCTGCTGAGGACTGCCCCATCGAGGTGTTTCTGCCTGACTTGGCTTGGGGGGCCGGGGTGGGGGAGCTATGGCCGAATCCCCAGGAGTGGCCACTGCCATGGCATTGTGGTTCTTGTCCAGCGTGAATGTCCTAGGGATCTGGTAGGCTGAGAGTGGGGTGGCTGGAACGTCCATATTGTCCACCAGGAGGTCCCCAAACTCCCGACATAGAGTGTTGCTGGGTGTCTTGAAGGTGTATATGTCCTCATTATCGGTCTCAGAGCCCGTAAGGCTGCCCTTGGTGTGGCCGTGGGAGGCCAGGCTCCGGGGGAGGTCGTAGGTACTGTCTCTGAATTCTGTATTGTGCCGGCTTGGCTTGGGGAGGCTATAGAAGCCATGGACTTGACCGCTGACCCCATTGACGCAGTGTCCATTGCCCTGGGCAAGTTTCTGTACAGCTGTGTCGCTCCTCATGAGAAACGAGGCCCTGGTGCCCTGAGAGAAGCTGGCACTCCTAAGAGAGAGAAAAAGGGAAGGGACGGGGCAGGTTAAAGGGGTCCAGGACCATCTACCAGGGACACAAACTGGCTCGTTCAAAGCCCCGTGTGGCTGACTGGTGAGGCAAAACAGGCTGAGGAGGCAGGCTGGTTTCTCTTGATTTATTAGCTGTGTGACTTTGGGCAAGGCACTTTCTCTTTCTGAGCTTTAGTTAATATATCTACAAAAATGATGATTAAAAACATATTTTAGGAGCACCTGAGTGGCTCAGTCAGTTAAGCTTCAGACTTCGGCTCAGGTCATGATCTTATGGTTTGTGAGTTTGAGCCCCACATCGGGCTCACTGCTGTCAGCACAGAGCCTGCTTTGGATCCTCTGTCCCTCTCTCTCTCTCTCTGCCCCTCCCCTGCTCATGCATTCTCTTTCTCTCTCAAAAATAAATAAACATTAAGAAAAAAACATACTTTGAAGGCTGTTTAGAAATTCGACTCCAGTATGTCTAATATATAGATGTTCAATGGTGTTAGCATTTATCCCTCCCTCTACCCCCAGCCGGCTGTGATTAGCCGAGGTCGCTCTTACCCTTCAACCTTCTGGATTGATAAATAAGACAGCTATACCACCGATTTGTTCGCTGCTGTAAGTACCACAGAATACATACATTTGTATACAAAAGCCGTGAGACAGTGGAAAGAAACCGTTAAGTTGGTGTCACAAACTAGCAAACAAATCACTTATTTTATGTGAGTGTTGGTTTTCCAACGGTCAGCCTTTTGGAGGCTATAAGCTTCTTTAAGAATCTGATTAAAAGTTCTTGGCTCTTCTGGTTGGCTCAAGTCGGTTCAGGTCATGATCCCAGGGTTTTGGGATTGAGGCCCATGTCAGACTCTGCACTGAGCATGGAGCCTGCTTGAGATTCTCTCTTTATCTCTGCCCCTTTCGCTGGCTCACGCTCTAAAATAGTGTAAAATAAAGTAAAATAAATAATGACTAAAAAATGAAAGTTCTTTGCACTTCTTACTTGCATGAGGCAAATCTTGTATACGTACAAATATGCACGTTACAGCTGGGGCAGGTGAGGAGCTATAGCCCTCTGAGGCCAATCCATGGAACTCTGCCTTATAGAAGCTCTTTTAGCTCTTGGGGAGCTTGTTATTTATAGATGTGGCCACCAGATGGTGATAGAAAATAGGGCCCAGTAGTTTAGAAAGAGGAAGGCTCATAGGGCTAGTCTAGGCCAGGCTAGGCTCTTGTAAACTTGCATCCTTGACTACTTGGGGAGTTCCATTTCAGTCCCCAACCCTTTAGCGGCCCTCCTCTCTAGGCCTCAGGGTTCTTTCTCCTTTCCTATTCCATTTCACACAAATAACCAAGCCAAGGGCCATGGGCCTAGATGACTGAACAACTAGCCTTTAGATAATGGAGGGTTTGGAATAAAGGATGGGGGGGGGGGGCGCAATGGTAGATATAAGGTTGGATGCCCCCACTGGCACTGGGATCTGTTCATTTAGCAAACATTTACTGATGTCCTATTTTCCATCTGGGCTGGGAACAGTAGATACACAGATGCCTCCTGTCCTGGGGGACATAGTGGTAGAGGAGGTGACATACATACAAACTCACTACAATCACGTGGATGAGCATTCAGCTTTTGGCAGATTTATACTAACCCTCCCTGGCAGTGGTGGTAGAGAATGTCAGGGGAAGCTTCTTTAAAGATCTTACCTTTGAGTGAGTCTCGAAATAGGCCAGGCAAAAAGCAAGAGAAGGAAAAAGGTGTTCTAGTTAGATGCATAAAGAAGTAGAACACAACCTAGCAAGGTAAAGGAACTGCAAGTTGCTCAGGCTGGAACAAGTGTTAGGAGGTAGGGCTGAGCAGTGACATGGAGGGCCCAGGCTGGGGCTGCTGGGAACAGGGGAGCCCCTGGAGGATTTTAAGGTGGGGTGGGGGGTGGGGAGCACATCACACATATCCTGCAGTAACCCTAAAACATTGTTCAATGTTTCACATAATTTTATTCCAACCTTCACCTTATTCAAGAATGAACTCATCATCTTCTTCCTGTCTGAACAGTCTTAGGAATGCACCACTCACTCAAGCCAGGAACCCGGGAGTTACCCACATTATAATTTCTCACTCGATAACCCTATCAGGTCCTACCGAATCCACCCCAGTTCCGGTCCTCCTGGCTTTTCTTCTGCATAAATGAAAGGGCTAGTAACACATCTATCTCCCTACAGTCTGTCGGGACCTCTCTGATCCTCCCTACATCCTACAGACATTTACTTTCTTGACGTCCCAGCTTACACATTTTCAACACTGTCCCACTGCCTTCAGGACTAAGAAGTATTCCAGATCTAATTTATGTCTCTAGTCTCTCCTCCCTGTTTCCCCTCCAAATCTGGAACCACTCAGCTAACTCCCCTTGTTCCTAGTGTGCCCCACGCAGCCAAGCTTCTGGGCTTGTTGTGTTGTTCGTGCGGTCTGAAAGGCTTCCCGCTGTAATCTGGCGAGCTCCTGCTCCCATTTATCCCTTAAACTCAGCTCAAATGACACACTTTTTAAAGCTGTTTCTGACCATCCTCTACCTCCAAACATAATCAATCACTTGCTCAATTCTGTTCTTGGAGCAGGTAGCAATTATTATCTGGGTCAGTTACCACTGTACTTGTCCTCTCCACCAGACGGAGATATTTCCTCCAGGAAAGAAACTGTGTCTTAATATTCTTCCTTCCTCGGCCCCTGGATTAGCGCTGTCACAGGGGGAATGATGAATAAATGCTTCCTGAATGGTCAAGTCAATGAACATATAAGTAAACGAATGAATAAACAAAAGTGTTAGTGCTGCCGGCCCATCTCCTGACCTTGGCCACGCTCTGGATCAGCAGACTGAAAACCTTCCCCTTCAGAACCCACTAGATTATATCCCAACGTCCTGCTGTCCCATCCTCCTCCTCTTCAGTTACTAAGCTCCTCACTTGTCCCTAAATGTGTCCCATGTGGTCTATGCTCCAGCCCTGCACTTGCGTTATTTACCTTTCTCTGGAAAGCTTCCTTGATGCATTAGAATTTTACACAAAGTCCAAAAAAAAAAAAAAAAAAGTGCTTTTGCTCCACAAAGGTGTGACAGGCCTTCTAATTCTCCTCTTCACTTTAATTACTCCTTCCCCTTTGCTCCCAGCACACACTGTACTTCTTCTAGAGCACTCACTCGCCTCCTGTGAAAGCCGTTCGAGGCCGGGTCTCACCGCTTCCACCTGCCCCTGCGCCCTGGCACAATGCCTGACATGTGGCGGATCATGCCAATGCGTGGGGAGGGGGCGGTCATTACTTCAAGAGTCAAGTGAAAGGAGTTACATAAGGGGAACAAAATTGCCGGAAGCTGCGTGCTAGGACAGCAGAACTGGGTCTGCACCGGCCTGGGTACTCTGCTCAGAGTGATGCCACAGCCTGTCCCCTCTGTCCCCTGCACAGAGCAGGAGGGCACTTCTGAGCACTCGTCCTTTACTAGGCTCGTGTCAACCTTCCCCAAGGCCTATGTCACTGTGGGGTCCTGAGCTGCTTTCCTGGGATGAGCACCTGGAAGCGGTGGGTTTTGAGAGAGGCTTCTCTTGCAGGGCTGTGGGCCGATGGAGGCCTCATAAAAGGAACATCCTCACAGTTCTGACAGACAACTATGACCCTCACATATCACACAAGAGAAACAGTAAATGGCCGAGTTGTGCAGGGAGGTGATGGATGCGTAGGGGAGCAGAGACAAGTTTGAGAAAACATACTCCCTCAAGCCCGCGCTCAATGCCTCTCACTCCCGTTCCTGCGGCTGTTGGTGGGTGTCGCTATCATCACATCACTTCTTACTCGTGCTCTGGTCTTAATACCTACCCCAAACCTCCCCCTTATCTTTTATCAACGGTTTCCTAGTTTTCCTCAGCACTTTATTTTGCAATAGTTCTTTGGCATTTTTCCATATAATTTTATGTACGGCACAACATCATGATTTCACCCTTCTAGACTCCAAGTACCTTAACAATGAAGAGCCCGGTTTGATTTTTAATGGGTATGTTCCCATTTAAGGAAAGCTAATACACAAAAGATTGTAAGCAAAATAACCACCATTTAGTTCTGTAACTGTCACTGGCAATCGTAAGAGGTCATGTGGACCATCCTTCTGCATTTACCCGACCCAAATGGGATGTGTGGATCCTTCCAATGAGGGAAGAAAACTCAGAAAACACTGTTTCACAATCTCCAAGAAGTGAGGTGATCTTTGTATCTCAAACCCTTCTGGCTGCAGGTTTGAGCCCGCCTTCTCATTGTGGTTACAGAGCAAACTTATATATATAAAACTAAATGAAACTAAAAGTTGTATGTTCTCTGCCTTTAGTCAGTCAAAGCCACCCTCAGGTGAATGAGTCAGAGAAGTCTTAGAAATGATTAACCAAAGGTAAGGTCTTTGGTCAGTGACATTTCTGATTTCACTTTTTTTTTTCTTTTTTTTTTTTTTACTTTTTATTTTAGAGCACACGAATGGGAGAGAGGGGCAGAGGAAGAGAGAGAGAATCTTAAGAAGCAGGCTACCCACTCAATGCAGAGCCTGACACAGGGCTCGATCCCACAACCCTGGGAATTGTGATCTGAGCCGAAATCAAGAGTCAGATGCTCAACCCACTGAGCCACCCAGGCGCCCCTCTGATTTTATTTTTAATCTACCATATTTCTGCAGAATATTGCTGCAGGGTCAGTAATGCTTTCATTCTAGAATCTCATCACTTGAAATTTCTCTTCCCCCCACCCTTCAATTACAGCTTTCTAAGGCATGTGACTCACCGCAATGTATCTCCTGCTACAGGTTGAACAGACTGCTTGAAATAGGAAGACAGCAAAGGTCTAGAATCTGAAATGAGGCCTTTAAAAGGCTGGAGGGCAAAAATAAACCCAGGGACACTAATTGGTCTTCAAAGACTGAAAGGACTCTGCTTGATGGTGTCTGTTTAAAACTCCTTCCTTGGCAATAGTTACTACTTTTGAGGAGTTAGTTATTTTTGTTCAGTGCAAGAGCTAGATTTTAGGAACGAAGTCATTTTGGCCAGAATGCATATCCAGTACTTGAAGGAAGACAAGTGGGTAAAACTGAAGTAAAAGTCCTGATAAATAATTCATAGTTTTATCTTTTAGGGTGCTTAATTTACTGTAAAACATGTGGAGTTCCCCCATAAATGAAAAAAGGAATAGACAGATGGCTGGTTATTAGCCTCAGTAAATACTGTTTCACTATAATAATCTCAACAGACATATTTATATCTATGCTAGGCAGAGATGAACGAGCTGGTTCTCTCTTACAAGTCCCTGCTTAGAAGTAACCTTATGAGGTTATTTTGGAGATCAAGTGAGGTAACTAATGGGACGGTGGTTTGTAAACTGTAAAGCACTGTTTCTTTTGTCCAGAACACCTAATATGTAATGTGAATGTCAGAAATAGTACATCCACATACTCGTCGATACTTGGTATTGTCAGTCTTTTTCATTTTACCCATTCCAGCGGAAATGAAGCAAAATTGCTCGGAGGTTTTAATTCACATTTCCCTGGTGATCCAGCATCCTTCCATTTGCCATTTCTATATCTTTTTCTATGTGAAGTGTCTATTCAAATCTTTTGCCCATTAAAAAAAAATGGGTTGTCGTAAGTTGTAATAGTTCTTTATATTTTCTAGAAATGAATCCTGTGTCAGATATATTTGTTTCGAATATTTTCTCATATTTTGTGAATTGACATTTTGTTTTTTAATGGAGTTTTCTGAACAGCAAAAGTTTTGTGATTACACTACTTTATTAATTTATTTTCTTTTATGATTCTTGCATTTTGTAGTCTATTATAAAAATCTCTGCTTGCCTCAAGATCACAAAGATGTTTTCATGCAGAAATTTCACAGTATCAGATTTTACATTTAGGTCTCTGACACATTTAACTTATGAGTAGTGTGATATCAATAATTTTTTAAAAAATTCCTATAAGGATATCCAGCTGTTCCAGCACCACTGTTTGAAGAGACTTTCATTTTCCTGGGGTACCTGGGTGGCTCAGTCAGTTAAGCATTTGACTTTTGATTTCAGCTCAGGTCATGGTCTCACAGTTGTGAGATCGAGTCCTGTGTTGGGCTCAGCACGGGGTATGGAGCCTGCTTGGGATTCTCTCTCTGTCCCTCCTCCACTCATGCATGCACTCTCTCTGAATAAATAAATAATTTTTTCTGTAAAAGAGAAAAGACTTTTCATTTCCCTATTGGCATTTTTGTCAACACAGGCCACCCGTGCGCACACAGGCTTCACTATTCTGTTCTAGTGAGCTTTGTGTGTTTATCTTTGCATCAATACAACACCGTCTTGATGAACATTTGTTTGATGTAAGTCTTGAAGTTAGGGAGTATAAGTCCTCTAATTTTGTTGCTGTTCTTTTAAAAATCATGGTTATTCTAAATTGTTTGTATTTTCATATGAATTTTAAACTTAGCTTAACAACTTCTATGAAAAATCTTACTGGGATTTTTACTTGGACTGCAGTGGAATTATAGATCAATTTGGGAAGATTTGCCATTTTAATAATATTGCGTCTTCCAATTCATAACTACAGTCTATCACTCTCTGTATTTAGGTCTCTAATATCCCACAACAGTGCGTGACAATGATTTCAGTGAAGAGGTCCTGCGTGTCTTTTTTATTCCTAAGTAGTCCATGTTTTTTGGCATCATTATAATTTTTTTAAGTTCGTTTTCCAGTTTTTGCTAGTGCTAGTATGTAAAAATTAGCTTTTATATAATAATCCTTTATCCTGTGATCCTGCTAAATTCACTATTCATTCTAGTAGTTTTTTTTAGATTCTTTATAATTTTTATATAAACAATCAAGTCACCTATAGAGACAGTGTTACATCTTCCTTTTTTAAAAATTTTTAATTTTTTTAAAAATTTACATCTAAGTTTGTTAGCATATAGTTCAACAATGATTTCAGGAGTAGATTCCTTAATCTCCCTTACCCATTTAGCCCATCCCCACTCCCACAACTCCTCCAGTAACCCTCTGTTTGTTCTCCATATTTAAGAGTCTTTTATGTTTTGTCCCCCTCCCTGTTTTTATATTATTTTTGCTTCCTTTCCCTTGTGTTCATCTGTTGTGTGTCTTAAAGTCCTCGTATGAGTGAAGTCATATGATATTTGTCTTTCTCTAATTTTGCTTAGCATAATACCCTCTAGTTCCATCCACATAGTTGCAAATGGCAAGAATTCATTCTTTTTGAGTGCCGAGTAATATTCCATCACACACACACACACACACACACACACACACACACACACACACACACACACATCTTATTTATCCAATCATCCATCAATGGACATTTGGGCTCTTTCCATACTTTGGCTATTGTTGATAGTGCTGCTATAAACATTGGGGTGCATGTGCTGCTTCAAAACAGCATACCTGTATCCCTTGGATAAATACCTAGTAGTGTTAATTGCTGGGTCATAGGGTAGTTCTATTTTTAATTTTTTGAGGAACCTCCATACTGTTTTCCAGAGTGGCTGCACCAGTTTGCATTCCCACCAGCAGTGCAAAGGAGTTCCTCTTTCTCCACATCCTTGCCAACATCTGTTGTTGCCTGAGTTGTTAATGTTAGCCATTCAGAGAGGTCTGAGGTGGTATCTCATTGTGGTTTTGATTTGTATTTCCCTGATATTGAGTGGTGTTGACCATTTTTTTCATGTGTCTGTTACCCATCTGTCTGGATGTCTTGTTTGGAAAAGTGTGTATTCATGTCTTTTGCCCATTTCTTCACTGGATTATTTGGATTGTGGGTGTTGAGTTTGATAAGTTCTTTATAGATTTTGGATACTAACCCTTTATCGGATATGTCATTTGCAAATATCTTCTCCCATTCTGTCGGTTGCCTTTTAGTTTTGCTGATTGTTTCCTTTGCTGTGCAGAAGCTTTTTATTTTGATGAGGTCCCAATAGTTCATTTTTGCTTTCGTTTCCCTTGCCTCTGGAGACGTGTTGAGTAAGAAGTTGCTGCAGCCAAGATCAAAGAGGTTTTTTCCTGCTTTCTCCTCGAGCATTTTGATGACTTCCTGTCTTACATTTAGGTCTTTCATCCATTTTGAGTTTATGTATGATGTAAGAAAGTGGTCCAGGTTCATTCTTCTGTATGTCGCCGTCCAGTTTTCCCAGCACCACTTGCTGAAGAGACTGTCTTTATTCCATTGGATATTCTTTCCTGCTTTGTCAAAGATTAGTTGGCCATACATTTGTGTGTCCATTTATGGGTTCTCTATTCTGTTCCATTGATCTGAGTGTCTGTTTTTGTGCCATACATTTTCCTTTCTCATCTTTGTGCCGTTTATCCTGTTTGTCCCTTTGTTGAACTGGCTAGATTCTCTAGCACAATGTTGAACAGAAGTGGTGAGAGCAGGCATTCTGTCCTTGTTTCCAGTATTATGAGAGTATGCTTAAGATTTCTCTGTTAGGTATGATATTAGCTTTTGGTTATCCTCAGAAGTCTATTACTAATTTGAAGAAGTTCTCCTCTATTTATAGCTTCCTGAGAAAATTTTTTATGGAGAAGCATTGAGTTCTGTCAAATGCTTTCTCTGCGTTTACTAAGCTGATGATTATATTATTTTGTTCCTTATTCTCCTGATGTAATGAATTATACTGGTTGGTTTCTTAATATCAATCCAACCTTGCATTCCTGGGATGAGCACTACTTTATCATGATGGCTTTTTTTTTTTTAATATTTATTTTTGAGAGCGAGAGAGTGTGTGAGCGCACGCACGCAGGGGTGGGGCAGAGAGGGAGACATAGAATCTGAAGCAGGCTCCAGGCAATGAGCTGTCAGCACAGAGATGGATGCAGGGTTTGAACTCATGAACCACAAGATCATGACCTGAGCCGAAGCTGGGATGCTCAACTGACTGAGCCATCCAGGTGCCCCACTTTATCATGATGTCTTAACTCTAATGATGTATATACACACATATATTCCCTAATATATTTAAATTATTCCTAGCATGTGTGTGTGTGTGTGTGTGTGTATGCATCTGTATCCACAAGGAATATAGCCTTCCAATTTTCATTCTCATAATCTTTGTCAGGTTCATAAAGGGTATTTTGGTGTTAAAAAATAAGTTACAAAAGACCCCCACCTCTTATGTTTCCTGAAAGAATGTGGGTAATATTTGTGTTATTTTATGCTTGAATATTTGATAGAATTCACAAGTAAAACTACCTGGGCATGGCTTTCTAGGTATTTACCCAAAAGAAATGAAGCAAATGTGTACACAGCGATTTTTTAGTGGCTGTGTATGTACAAACACACCTTAATTTGTAATAGCTAAAACTGGAAACAATCCAAGTGCCCCTCAACACAGGAATGGATAAACGAATTGTGATATAAAGGTACACTGCGAAAATAAACTCAAAATGGATAAAGGACCTGAATGTGAGACAGGAAACCATCAAAACCCTAGAGGAGAAAACAGGAAAAGACCTCTCTGACCTCAGCCGCAGCAATTTCTTACTTGACACACCCCCAAAGGCCAGGGAATTAAAAGCAAAAATGAACTATTGGGACCTCATGAAGATAAAAAGCTTCTGCACAGCAAAGGAAACAATCAACAAAACTAAAAGGCAACCAACGGAACGGGAAAAGATATTTGCAAATGACACATCGGACAAAGGGCTAGTATCCAAAATCTATAAAGAGCTCACCAAACTCCACACCCAAAAAACAAATAATCCAGTGAAGAAACAGGCAGAAAACATGAATAGACACTTCTCTAAAGAACACATCCAAATGGTCAACAGGCACATGAAAAGACGCTCAACGTCACTCCTCATCAGGGAAATACAAATCAAAACCACACTCAGATCTATCACCCCTCGCCAGTCAGAGTGGCCAAAATGAACAAATCAGGAGATTATAGATGCTGGAGAGGATGTGGAGAAATGGAAACCCTCTTGCACTGTTGGTGGGAATGCAAACTGGTGCAGCCACTCTGGAAAACAGTGTGGAGGTTCCTCAAAAAATTAAAAATAGACCTACCCTATGACCCAGCAATAGCACTGCTAGGAATTTACCCAAGGGATACAGGAGTTCTGATGCATAGGGGCACTTGTACCCCAATGTTTATAGCAGCACTTTCAGCAACAGCCAAATTATGGAAAGAGCCTAACTGTCCATCAACTGATGAATGGATAAAGAAATTGTGGTTTATATACACAATGGAGTACTACGTGGCAATGAGACAGAATGAAATATGGCCCTTTGTAGCAACGTGGATGGAACTGGAGAGTGTGATGCTAAGTGAAATAAGTCATACAGAGAAAGACAGATACCATATGTTTTCACTCTTATGTGGATCCTGAGAAGCTTAAAAGAAACCCATGGGGGAGGGGAAGGAAAAAAAAAAAAGAGGTTAGAGTGGGAGAGAGCCAAAGCATAAGAGACTCTTAAAAACTGAGAACAAACTGAGGGTTGATGAGGGGTGGGGGGGGGGGGGGATGGGTATTGAGGAGGGCACCTTTTGGGACGAGCACTGGGTGTTGTATGGAAACCAATTTGACAATAAATTTCATATATTAAAAAAAATAAAGGTACACTGAATTACTACTTAGCAATAAAAAGGAACAACTAAAGATCCATGTAACAACATGGATAAATCTCAAAAGTATTACATTGATTGAAAGAAGCCAGGAAAAAAAAGTAAACACTATAATGATTCTACTCAATTAATCTTCTAGAAAATGAAAACTAATATAGTGATAGAAATATTGTTGGTAGTTCCTGAGGAATGAGATAGAGGGAAGGATGGATTATAAAGGGGCATGAGGAAACTTAATACATATTGACAGTGACTGTACTTCAATTACCCTCCAAAAATTATCGAAAATGAGTAGTATCAGTGATATTTGGGTCAGTATCAAGTGGTCTAACCTATGAAGAATAGAAGGAAAGCAGAGATGGAATGGGGCAAAAAAAAAAAACTTGAAGAAATATTGGTAATTTTGTTGTGCTGGATCAAAAATAGAAACAAATAGAATCAGAAAGTAAATGAAGCCTAAACAAAGAAAAACACACCTAGGAATATTGTAGTCAAACTGCTGAAAGCCAAAGAAAAAAGTCATAAAACTGTCAGAAGCCCAAATAGCCAAAACAATCTTCCAAACAAAGTGAAAGGTGAACAAAGTCAAAGGTCTCATGCTTCCTGATTTCAAAACATATTATTATAAAGCTACAATAATTAAAAGTGTGGTACTGGCATAAAGATAGATGTATAGACCAATGGAATAGAATACAACCCTCATGTATATGATTTAATGATTTTTCAGCATAGATGCTCAGACCATTCAATGGGGGAATGGCCAGTCTTTTCTTTTTTTTTTTTTTTTTCTTCAGGTGTATGACATAGTTATTCAATAAGTTTTTTTTAATATGAAATTTATTGTCAAATTGGTTTCCATACAACACCCAGTGCTCATCCCAACAGGTGCCCTCCTCAATGCCCATCACCCACTTTCCCCTCCCTCCCACCCCCCATCAACCCTCAGTTTGTTCTCAGTTTTTAAGAGTCTCTTATGCTTTGGCTCTCTCCCACTCTAACCTCTTTTTTTTTTTCCTTCCCCTCCCCCATGGGTTTCTTTTAAGCTTCTCAGGATCCACATAAGAGTGAAAACATATGGTATCTGTCTTTCTCTGTATGACTTATTTCACTTAGCATCACACTCTCCAGTTCCATCCATGTTGCTACAAAGGGCCATATTTCATTCTTTCTCACTGTCAAGTAGTATTCCACTGTGTACATAAACCACATCTTCTTTATCCATACATCAGTTGATGGACAGTTAGGCTCTTTCCATAATTTGGCTGTTGTTGAAAGTGCTGCTATAAACACTGGGGTACAAGTGCCCCTATGCATCAGAACTCCTGTATCCCTTGGGTAAATTCCTAGCAGTGCTATTGCTGGGTCATAGGGTAGGTCTATTTTTAATTTTTTGAGGAACCTCCACACTGTTTTCCAGAGTGGCTGCACCAGTTTGCATTCCCACCAACAGTGCAAGAGGGTTTCCATTTCTCCCCATCCTCTCCAGCATCTATAGTCTCCTGATTTATTCATTTTAGCCACTCTGACTGGCGTGAGATGATATCTCAGTGTGGTTTTGACTTGTATTTCCCTGATGAGGAGTGACGTTGAGCATCTTTTCATGTGCCTGCTGGCCATCTGGATGTGTTCTTTAGAGAAGTGTCTATTCATGTTTTCTGCCCATTTCTTCACTGGATTATTTATTTTTGGGGTGTGGAGAAAGCCATTTATGAAAAGCCCACAGCTAATAATCATCCTCAGTGGGCGAAAAACTGAGACCTTTCCCCCTGAGATCACGAACACGACAGGTATATCCACTCTCACCGCTGTTGTTTAACATAGTGTTGGAAGTGCTAGCATCAGCCATCAGACAACAAAAGGAAATCAAAGGCATCAAAATTGGCAAAGATGAAGTCAAGCTTTCACTTTTTGCAGATGACATGATATTATACATGGAAAACCCAATAGACTCCACCAAAAGTCTGCTAGAACTGATACATAAATTCATCAAAGTCGCAGGATACAAAATCAATGTACAGAAATCAGTTACATTCTTATACACTAATAATGAAGCAACAGAAAGACAAATAAAGAAACTGATCCCATTCAAAATTGCACCAAGAAGCATAAAATACCTAGGGATAAATATAACCAAAGATATAAAAGATCTGTATGTTGAAAACTATAGCAAGCTTATGAAGGAAATTGAAGAAGATAGAAAGAAATGGAAAAACATTCCATGCTCATGGATTGGAAGAATAAATATTGTCAAAATGTCAATACTACCCAAAGCAATATATACATTCATTGCAATCCCATTCAAAATTGCACCAGCATTCTTCTCGAAGCTAGAACAAGCAATCCTAAAATTTGTATGGAACCACAAAAGACCCCAAATAGCCAAAGTAATTTTGAAGAAGAAGACCAAAGCAGCAGGCATCACAATCCCAGACTTTAGTCTCTACTACAAAGCTGTAATCATCAAGACAGCGTGGTATTGGTACAAAAACAGACACATCAACCAAGGGAATAGAATAGAGACTCCAGAATAGGACCCACAAATGTATGGGCAACTAATCTTCGACAAAGCAGGAAAGAATATCCAATGGAAAAAAGACAATCTCTTTAACACATGGTGCTGGGAGAACTGGACAGCAACATGCAGAAGAATGAAACTAGACCACTTTCTTACACCATTCACAAAAATAAACTCAAAACGGATAAAGGACCTGAATGTGAGACAGGAAACCATCAAAACCCTAGAGGACAAAGCTGGAAAAAACCTCTCTGACATCAGCTGCAGCAATTTCTCACTTGACACATCTCCAAAGGCAAGGGAATTAAAAGCAAAAATGAACTATTGGGACCTCATGAGGATAAAAGCTTCTGCACTGCAAAGGAAACAATCAACAAAGGCAACCAATGGAATGGGAAAAGATATTTGCAAATGACATATCAGACAAAGGGATAGTATCCGAAATCTATAAAGAACTCACCAAACTCCACACCCGAAAAACAAATAATGCAGTGAAGTCTTTTTATCTAATGGTGCTGGGAAAATTGGATGTCTGTATGCAAAGAAATGAAGTTGGATCTTTACCTTAGATCATATGTAAAAAATTAACAAAAAAATGATCAAAGACCTAAACATAAGACCTAAATCTGTAAACTCTGAGAAGAAAATGTAAGAGGAAAAGCTTCCTGACACTGGATTTGGCAATGATTTTTTTATATAGACACCAAAAAGCACAGGCAACAAAAGTAAAAATAGATACATTGGACTACATCAAAGTATAAAACTTCTTGGCATCAAAGGACACAATCAACAGAGTGAAAGGTAATCTACAGAATGGGGGAAATATCTGTAAATCATGTATTTGGTAAGGGGTTAATATCGAGAATATACAAAGAACTTCTACAACCCAATAACAACAACAAACCAACCAGATTAAAAACAAAATGGACAGAGGCCTACAAAGACATTTCTCCAAAGATATTCAAATAGCCACCAAGACATGAAAAGATGCTGAACATCACTAATCATTATGGAAGGGAAGTGCAAATAAAAACACAGTGAGATACCACCTCATAGACATTAGGATGGCTACTATCAAAAAACCCAGAAAATAACAAATATTGGCAAGGATATGGAGAAACCGTAACCCTTGTGTACTGTTGTAAAATGGTGCAGCCACTATGAAAAACAGTATGGCAGTTTCTCAAAAGATAGAAAATATAATCACCAGAGGACCCAGCAATTCTATGTCTGGGTGTACCCCAAAATAATTGAAAGCTGAGTCTTTGAAGAGTATTTGTACACCCATGTACAGAGCCCCATTATCCAAAATAGCCAAATGGTGGAAGCAATCAAGGTGTCTATTTAGGGGGAAATAAACAAAATGTGGCATATACAGGCAATGAAGTATTATTCAGCCATAAAAAGGATGGTAATTCTGACATATGCTATAAAATGGATGAAATTTGAAGACATTATTCTAAGTGAAAAAAGCCACTTACAAAAAGACAAATACCATATGATTCCATTTACATGAGTTACCTAGAGAATTCAAACTCATACAGACAGTAGAAAGAAGATTGTCAGGGAGTAGGGGAAAGGGGAAACGGGAAATTTTTAGTGGGTGGAGAGTTTCAGTTTTGCAAGGTAAAAAGAGTTCTGGAGATTGGCTGTATAACAGTGTGGAAGAAAGTACTCTACATTACTGAACTGTACACTTAAAAATAGCTGAGATGGTAAATTTTATGTTATGTGTATTTCACAATTTTTTTTAAAAAGGAGAAAAAAAAACATTCAGAGGAATAAAGATACATAGCACATAGGATTCTATGAATAAAAATAACATCTGACCTCTCATCAGAAACAATGAATGGCAGAAGACTATAGAATGACATACTTTAAAATGCCAAAAGAAAATAACACTATCATTCCAGAATGTTATATCCAGCAAAAATATCTCAGAAATGAAGGCTAAATACAGATCTTTCCAGATAAATGAAAACTGGGAGAACATGTCAAAAGGGGACTTATATGGTAAGAAATGGCAAAGGAAGCACTTTTGGCTGAAGAGTGAAAACCAGGTGAAAACCTCACTAGACAATGTTTAATACTTGCCTTCAACACTCACATATTTTAAGGAACTTAGGGTGAAAATTATGCAGATAACTCCTATTTCTGCTGCGCTTCCTTCATTCCTGAAGATTTAGTTTCCTTTTGGTACTATTTTGCTTCAGCCTGAAGAACTTCCTTATCACTTCTTTAAATCTGATCTCTTGGAAATGCTCTTATTTTTCTTTCCTCTGAGAATCTCTTGATTTTGTTTTCATTCCTAAAGAATAATTTTGCAGGATATAAACGTGGGGGTTCATAGTTTTTTCCTTTCCCTTAATTTCAAATGCATTTTCCTTCATCACATGAAATATCGTTTTTTAATTTTAAATTTGTGTCTGATAATTCCAACATCTGGGTTATGTTGGAGTTGGCATCAGTGCTTCCCTTGAGAACCAGTTACCCATTGCCGGTTCTCTGTATGCTGAGAAATTTTGGATTATATACTTAATGTTGTGATATTATGCTGTGTGGACTCTGGGTTCTGTTATAATCCTCTGGAGAACGTGGAGGTTTTTGTTTTGCAGGCAACCTACGTGGTTAGATTCAGGCTGCCAAGTTCTGTGTCTCCTTCTGTGTGTCAGAGTGCAAATCTCAGTGTAGTTCTCAAAACCTCTGCTGTGCTGGTGTGGTCTGTCCAACATCCATGCAGCTCACAGTGAGCCTGAGACTTGTGCAGTTTCACACCCAGAATTAGGAAATCTCTTCTCCAACTGTCTTCACTCTGGGTACTCTACTCCTTTCCAGCCCCCAAAGGGCTCCTTTTCTGGTTCCTCTACCAAGAAATATGGGGTTTCCATTAGAGTTTCAGCTGTGCACTCCGCTGTGCTGCTGGGCGAGCAGGCCCGCCTTCAGGGAAATTCCATGAGATACAGAAATTCATCTCTGTGTAGCTGCAGCTCCAAATTTTTCTCCCCTTTATAATTTGCCTCATTTTATTTTTCTAGACTCAAAACAATGACAGGGTAATTGTATTTTGTCCACAGTGTTCAGTTGTGACCAGTGGGAGGGAGTGTTTCTGCCACCACACAGGAACTGGAACCTCTCAGTTATTTTCCAGAGTTTCTAGCTCTCTCCTGAATCTCACCATCTCTTCACTCAGGATCCAGTCCCTCCTCCCCTACCCCCACATATTATAGCAATTAACACACATATTTTAATGTCTTTGTATGCTGCTAGCTCCTTGGAAGAGTCAAATCTCTCAGTTTCTGCCTGCTTTTTGATTGCTCTTCAGTGCTTGAACAGTTGCTTTTTTATATTGTGTTTGGAGTTTATAATTGTTACAGTATGTTTAATTTTTTTTTAATGTTTATTTATTTTTGAGACAGAGAAAGACAGAGAGTGAATGGGGGAGGGTCAGAGAGAGGGAGACACAGAATCCAAAGCAGGCTCCAGGCTCTGAGCCGTCAGCACAGAGCCCGATGCAGGGCTCGAACTCACAGAGTGTGAGATCATGACCTGAGCCAAAGTCGGATGGTTAACCAACTGAGCCACCCAGGTGCCCCACAGTATGTTTAGTATCATGCAAACTACTCCAACACTTCCAGAAACTATATGGTGTTTCTGGACCGAAGAAAGCTTCCTTCCCACCCTCCATCACTTGGGAATTCTGCAAATTGTTTGAACTTATTTTTTCCCAAAGTCTCCAAGATCCTGCTCATCACTCTCTTACTCCCACACCCACACAAGTGAAAGCAGCAACACAGAGAAAAGCCCGCAGTAAAGCTGCCTCCCCAGCTGCTGCCAGACAAGTCTGGTCTCCCCTATTATGTTGACTCTCTATAAGAAATTTGTTTTGATGTTTTTTATGCACCTACTATATGACTTTGGTCTTGTCTTCACAAAGTGCAGAAATATATTAATATAAATATCCATAATATGAAGCAAAGAGTTCCAAATGCTGTGTGAGAGAGAATAAAAAAATGCTGTGGGAATGCAGGGAAGAAATAAATTTCATCTAGGAAAATTAACAGAGGTTTTACGGAGGAGGAGGAGGTGCAGAGAGTGGGCCACAACTGCTAATTCAAGCAGAGACATTTCTATATCTGTTGCTTTAGCAGCACCATCGGAGTGGGGGTGGTGGCAGTTGTCAATATTAGATAAAGCCTTCTACTTGAAGTGTGATCTACAGACATGCTGCACTGGCATCATCAGGTGTTCAGCAGAAAGGCAGGATCTCAGGACCCCCTCCAGGCCCACTGAATCAGCATTTCAACCAGATCCCCAGGTATTTCATATGCACTTTGAGAAGCATTAAGAGAAAGTACACTGTCTTTCGACAGAACTATGATTTGAAGACCTCCCCCTCTCTAACCTCAGGCAATCACACGTGCAGGAGAGGGGGATGCAGCACAAGGAGAAGAAACGTTAATATGTACTGAGGACGCACTACTTAGGGTGTATGTGTTCTGTCATTTTATGCTCATCAGTAAACCTCAGAATTAATTACTTCCATCCCGCAGATAAGGAAATGGAAGCTCAGGAGGTTAAAGAATTAGATCACAAGGAAAGTAGCAGAACTGAATTTGGACCCATATCTGATGGACTCCAAAGCCTGTGATCTGCTTCTGGTCACACCCCACTGCCTGTCTCGGGTGTGTGATTCAGGAGAATCAGTGCTATTTACAGCACTGCCGCTAACTAGTTCAGTGATCTTGGCTAATTCGTCCTTTTTTTTTTTAAAGAACTCAGCTCCTTATGGCTAAGTTGATCGTGTTTGAACTACTAAAACGTCACAAATGAATGAATCCTGAAACAAATGAAAATGGGCATTTGAGACAACCTTAAGACCGAGTTCGGGGAGCCTCTGTTGTGTGATGGTAAATGACTCAGAGACCCAGAAGCAGAATCGTGCAGTGTAGAGTCTAGGACCAGAAACAAGCAGACCTGGTTTCTAGCCCTACCTCTGTCACTTCTTAGTTGTGAACCTCATTTTCTTCATCTATGAGGCAGGGAGAAGGGAGCTAGACTGGCTACCTCTCAGTGCCTTTGATTGGGTCACGTGAGATTATACATGAAAATGTTCCATGGCATGATACATAGTTCTCTAATTGCCTTAATTTTTGTTAACACGAATTAGGTATTTCTAAATTAATTAAGAAATGTGATTTGTAGCCTGCTGGCCATGGTAGTAACTGGGAACAAGCTCTGGCAAAGTCCATCATTTCTGTGCTTTTGCTTACCCTAGCAATGGGAATAAAAGGTAATAAAAATATCTACAGGCTCCGCACCTGTGAGAGAGATTGGTGCCAGAAATACAAAGACCGTTATTCTCGAGCAGGAAGTCCTTGCTCTAGAACTTCCTGTGATGATGAGATGCTTCCTTATCCGTGCTGTTCAGTACAGCAGCCAATTAGCCACATGTGGCTACTGAGCACTTGAAATGTGGCTAGTGCAACTGAGAACTTACTTTTAAATTTTATTTCATTTGAATCCATTCACATTTAAATCACCACATATGGATAGTGACTACCATGCAGAACAGTGCAGCTCTAGAGCAAAAGTGAGATATGGATCTGTTCAGTAGTGTAAGATTTTATAGCTATATTCTTTTTTTTAAATATAATTTATTGTCAAGTTGGGTAACATACAGTGTGTACAGTGTGCTCTTGGTTTTGGGGGTAGATTCCTGTGATTTGCTGCTTATGTACAAAACCCAGTGCTCATCCCAACAAGTGCCCTCCTCAATGCCCGTCACCCATTTTCCCCTCTCCCCCCACCCAACAACTCTCAGTTTGTTCTCTGTATTTAAGAGTCTCTTACAGTTTGCCTCCCTCCCTCTCTGTTTACAACTATTTTTTCCCCTTCCCTTCCCCCATGGTCTTCTATTAAGTTTCTCAAGATCCACATATGAGAGTAAACACATATGATATCTATCTTTCTCTGACTGACTCCTTTCACTTAGGAAAATACTCTCCAGTTACATCCATGTTGCTGCAAATGTCAGGATTTCATTCTTTCTTATTGCCAAGTAGTACTCCATTGTATATATAAACCACATCTTCTTTATCCATTCATCAGTTGATGGACATTTAGGCTCTTTCCATAATTTGGCTATTGTTGAAAGCATTGGTTTATAGATATATTCTTAATGCCAGCAAATAAATTGATTTTTTTCCTAATTCTGAAACTCTAGCCCCTAGTGCCCTTTTTCCTCCAAATTAAACAAAACATTTTTATAGCATCGTTTCTGATCATGGGTTCCAGAGGAACCCAATTATCACTGTATAGCAGTAAAATGTGAAGGTTACCTAAGCAAAAGAAGGATGCTCTGTTAATAAATATGTCTGTTCACCTGAGAAGAGAAAACATTTCACTCCCCTGTCTTTAAAATTAAAAACTGTAGGACGGAAAGCGACTAGGTCCTGTGAGTGGGTGCTTGCCCCACCACTGCTTACAGCAGTCTCCTACCTTGCATTTTCCGCTCTCCGGCTTATGCACTGGTGCAAGTAGAGATACTCCTGAGGCGCACTGGTGGACAAGGTGGGCTGCATGTGGTTGGACACAGGGGGTTCAAAGGTGAACAAGGTTGGCTGGCTGGAGTGCGATGGGGCTGAGGACTTGCGTTCTCGAAGAAGGTGCTGACTGGAGCTGCTGAGCTCAGCTGGAGAAGAGCGGGGGCCGTGACTGGCAGAGGACATGTTTCTCAGGGAGTCTGTGAAACAAGAGAAGGAGCTCTGTGACTGAAAAGGGGAAGAAAAGTGGCCTTATCCCAAAGTGGGATGTCAGAGGAAGAAGAGATATTAAGAGCAGAGGCAATGATCCAGCAGCAGCCTTCTCTCCCCCTCACACACCTGCTCCTTCTCTGTCTGCCTGAGTGAAAGACTGTGGCCTCCTGGTGGAAACGGAGATGCCCTGTCCCTCGGCACTGCTCCTGGAGTCGTGGAGTCCGCTCCCTGTCACAACCCTGATGGTGATGGCCCTGCTCCCAGGAGGTGTGGCTGCCCATGGCTCAGGACTGTGACTCTGGCCCTTCTCCAGAGGGAGGGCAGCAAGTGCCACTGTCCTCCTCCTCTTTGGAGGCTCCTGCTGTCATCACCTCTGTCAAAGCTAAGGCTGGCTTTGTTAAATGAGCTTTGCTTCCTGAAGACCCATTGATTCAGACCCTGGACTGTACCTTATTGTGTAAATGATAAAAGCAGAAATGTACTTGCAGCAGACCGTCCCATGGAAGACTGGTCCCAGCTCCTCCTGCCTGCCCTTCCAAGTCCTCTGAGGACAACGATGTTCCCCGTTCCCCAACTCTTGTGCCCACCACTCTGTGTCAATTGGTCTTTTTTCTCTTAATTCTCATCTTAAACTCCCCTCTGTTGTGCTAGAAAAGCAGCAAGGTATTAAAGATAGATCATAGCTGAGAGTACTACCCTCCCAGCCAAGGGCATTACTCATTTGGCTGGTTCTCCAAGCCTAGTCCAAGTTCCTGAGCGTAACACATAAGGCCTTTCACAGTCTGACCTACTTCCTGCTTCTCTCCTCCTGTACCCGAGGCATTCGGAAGCTTCATCAGTCCCCAGACACACCAGTCCCTTTTACAACTCTTTCTCACGGCTTATGCTGTTCCTTCCGCCTGGATTTCACTTCTACTCCACTGGCACTCATATGCAGACTTGAAGACCCTACATGGATATCATATTCTCTCTGAAACCTTCCTGGACTCAGTCCTTTTTCTGGCTGCCAATGGCACTTGGCCTGTGCTTCATTATGTCCACTGTCACTCTGCCTCCCTGCTTGGCCTTGTTTCTATGAACAGTGCCTGATGCTGTTATGTCTACAGTCCCAGGATTCACCTAATAAAGGCCAGGCGCATAGACATTTCTTAGTCTGTGGAAGGAGAAAAAGGTCATGGAGCACATAATAATTCCACGGTGAAACTTCTTGTTCAAAAGAAATAAAGTTGTTTTTTGTTTTTTTTTTTTAATTTTTTTTTCAACGTTTTTTTATTTATTTTTGGGACAGAGAGAGACAGAGCATGAATGGGGGAGGGGCAGAGAGAGAGGGAGACACAGAATCGGAAACAGGCTCCAGGCTCCGAGCCATCAGCCCAGAGCCTGACGCGGGGCTCAAACTCACGGACCGCGAGATCGTGACCTGGCTGAAGTCGGACGCTTAACCGACTGCGCCACCCAGGCGCCCCAAAAGAAATAAAGTTTTAAAGATGTAATTGCTGGTGATGTGATAGCTAGTGGGGGATGACATTTCAGGGGTGGTGATGGGGGCTTGCTAGGGCCAGTCAAATCTTTTCAGAGGGGACATACTTCTGTTTCTACTCCCCATCATCTGACCTATTTTAGTACACTTCTCATGGCCCTAGGCAGGATCACCAGCTTGTTAGTGCTCTATCGCATTAATTAGTCCCCAGTCTTTACTGATGTGAGGCAGAACAACTTCTGCCTGTGTACAACAGAAAAGCCATGGGCCTCTGGGGAAAAACTGTTCCATCGACAGCTGTATTGACCTCCAAAATGAATTCCCATTACAGGTCTTGTAGTGAACTGGATGTTTGTTAACAGAATCAATGGCTTCATTACTCCATTAGATTTGCAAGATGAACTCTCTAATGGCAGAGGGGAGAGGGTTTATGCTAGGGGATGGAGTAGCCATGGAGGGCAAAGCTGCGGCCTGAGGGATGGGCAAAGCTGCGGCCTGAGAAGACATAGGGAAGGTGCCAAGAGGAAGCCTCTGGTGTGTTTCTACCTTCCCCTGTGGTCTTTCTGGACTCCTCTACCTCTGCCACCCTTTCAGTGGATGCATTTTTCAGGGTTTCACCCCAGAGCCTCCTCTATCATCACTGACTCAGGACACTCTCCCGGGGTGTTCTCTTCCAGCCAGGTGATGACAACTCTCAAAAAATCCATCTTTAACTCTGTTCTCTTTCCTGGGCTCTCATCTAAGATGCCTGTTGGGCATCTCCATTCAGATGTCCCACAAGCAGGTCAAGCTCAGTGATCTCCTCCTCCTCCTGTGTCCTGCTTCTCTGTGAAGTACATCAACATCACCATCCAATCAGCTGAGCCGGAAATGTAGGTGTTACTACAACCCCTCTCTGTTTGTCAACAACCGCACCATGTCACTATGTCCCTGCCCTGCTTAAAATTCTTCAGTGGATCCCTGTTATCCTCAGGACAACGTACAAAGCTCTCTCTTTTTAAAACCATTTTTCTGTTTATTTCTTTAACCTTATTTCTGACCAATCCTTCCTTGTGTTTCAAACAGAATTTTAGGAAAATAGTAACTTTTCTGTCCTATCACTCCATATATCTGGCTGTAAGCTCAGTGAGGGCAGAGACACTGTCTCTTTTCTAACACTTTTATCCCTTGCATCAAGCCCAGTATGAGACACAAGTCCATAAACATGTGTTGGTTAGACAAACGAAGCATGTAGCATTAGGCCACACTCCCTCAATAACGTTCACTGATTCCTCACTGCCTTCAGAATAAAGTTCAGGTTCCCAAGTCTGACAAGAAAGGCCATTCTGTCACAATCTACTTCTCCTGCCTGGCACCCATATATCTCGCATGCCCCCTACGTTGCATGCTTGGACTGTGGATCTGTATAAAAAGAGGAGTGACCTGTCCTCGTGGCTGGAGCCCTCTGCTCAGGCTGTGGATCAAATCTGAGAAATCTGTAGAGCTGGAGAAACCACTTCACCTGAGTCTCAGTTTGCAATAAGATGGTCATAAGAATGCAACAAGACATAAGATGGTCGTAAGAATGAACTGCACAAAGGGTCGGGACAACTCTGCATGCTGTAAATTCTCAAAAGGTATTCTAGTCACTTCTGTATTCCTGCTGCCTAAAGCAGTTCCAGAGCACAGTGGGTACTGAATATATACTTGTTGAATGAATAAAATAATTTTTACTAGCACAAAACCAAATATGCTTGTTTCTTGTGGTCAAAATAGGAGAGGCTTTCAAGGTCTGCTAATAAGATGAAGTAGGGGTTATGATGAGTTGGGCCCACTTGGAACTCCATTCTATAAGTATGAAGCCATGTCTATGAAATCAGTCAGCTCCATAATGATCTGCCACTCCAGAAAAGCTCTTTTGAAGCTGTTTTGGGATTAAACCTTGCCAAAATCTCATTTCTGCTTGCTATAGTGTCCCCCCCAAAACTCACTTTTACATGGAACCTCAGATTGTGACCTTGTTTGAAAATAGCATCTTTGCAGATCTAATTAGTTAAAATGAGGTCATAGTGATGGGTGTACTTAAAAGAACAGCAGACAAAGACACATAGGGAGAACACCATTGTGATGACAGAGGTAGAGACTGGATAAACAAAATGCGATATAGCTATACAATGGAATATTATTCAGCCATATGAAATACTAATACATGCCCCAACAGGATGAATCTCCAAAACACTGTGCGAAGTGAAAGAAGCCAGTGTAAAAGACTATAAATTATATGGCTTTATTTATGTGAAATGTCCAGAATCAGCACATCCATAAAGATAGCAAGCAGACTAGTGGTTTCCCAGGGGTGGGGGTGGGATGGGGGAGTGGGCATGGGGAGTGAATGCTAATGAGTATGGGGTTTCTTTTTGGGGTAATGAAAATGTTCCAGAATTAGATGGTGGTGACGGTTGCACAACCCTGTGAACATGCTAAAAAAACAATGACTTGTACACTTTAAATGGGTGATGTATGGCATGTGCATTTAAACACACACACACACGTATAAACACTTTGCAAAGTATGAAGTGTTAATTATGTGCAAGAGATTAATGGTCTAATTAAACACATCTGACCTTTAGCTTATTTCCTCTCTAAAGAGAATACTGAACACTCCTTACTAAAATAGATTGAGTAAGAGACATTCTCCCTTTCCTATCTTCAGTTCCCTGCCTGTCCTCCAACCTTATTGTTCAGGGGGGTTCACCCCCCAATCATGGCAAGACAGTAGGAATTTCAACAAAACAAAATATCAAGAAGTCATGTTTGGGGTCAAAAGACCCAAAGTGTAAAAGGTGAATAAAAAAACCCACAGAGGGGCGCCTGGGTGGCTCAGTCGGTTGGGCGGCCGACTTCGGCTCAGGTCACGATCTCACAGTCCGTGAGTTCAAGCCCCGCGTCGGGCTCTGTGCTGACGGCTCAGAGCCTGGAGCCTGCTTCGGATTCTGTGTCTCCCTCTCTCTCTGACCCTCCCCCCGTTCATGCTCTCTGTCTCAAAAATAAATAAATGTTAAAAAAAATTAAAAAAAACCCCACAGGTGTGAAAACAAATCCATGCAGTTGCATAAAACGTGCATAGGATTTGTTTTTATTGCCTGGCTACCTCTTGAAGGGAAGAAAAGAATGCTAAAGGCGTGTGGCTGGGCTGTTTTTGGTATGTGGCTATAACGCTGGTGTAATGATGTGTCTTGGGTCATTAGGAAGGTCAGTTATATAGCAAGAAGAAAATGGACGTTTCCAGACTCCAGGCCTGGGCTTCTATCTCCATGTCTAGACTAAAGATAATGCCAGAAAATGCTTGAGTCAATTTGTTTTCTTTTAAAAAGGGTTTTATTTTTTCCTCTTCTTCCTGGCTTCTTTTTAGGGCCCTAAAAATCACTCCCCTTCCTTTCCACAATCACCCCTGGGAAGCCTGCCCAGTGCACAAACACTCCGCCCACCTTCTTGCAAAACTCTAGAACAGGAAAGCTCTGAAGGATTTTAGTAGAGGGGCCCAGCCCAACCCAGCCCTGCCCAGCCCAGCCATCAACTGCCTAGTGATAACAGGAGCAGGAAAGGGGCAGTTGGCGGGAGTTTCTGGAAAAGATGACTGGCCAAATAATGACTGGTTCCCTTATCTCAATGCCCTTTTCATCTTTATCCTTCTCTCTCCCCAAATCCCTGCCCCAAGACTCAGTGGGTATCAGAACCCATGAAGTGGTAGACCAAAGCACATGCTGGGACCCAGGCTGGATTCAAAGCCTGGATCTGCTAAGTCCTTGCTCTGTGGCCTTGGACAGTTACCCAAACCTCTTTGTTCCTCACCTGTTCAACAGGTAAAATACATAGTTTTCCAGGGCTGCCATGTAGTTTGAGATCATACATATGAAGCATTTAGCAAAGTGCCTGCTCTGATTCCGTAATACGTGTGGAAATGCTGCCACCTTGAAATGGGCCGAGAGGTCTGGAGGAGCTTTCCAAGCAACAGAGAACGCGTGGAAGGTAACTGTTGTCTGTTTTAGTTCCAACTATAACTTGTATGTTATATGTGGAAGGAGACCAAAAAGGACAATACTGACTATAATAATCACTGCTGCCATTTACTAAGCACCTACTATGTGTGTCTAGTCTACTCTGCGAGGTAGAAATTATTATTTCCGTTTTTTTCCCTTCTTTTTGGATGAAGAAACTGAAGCTCAGAGAAGTTAATAATGAGCTCTGGGGTCACACAGCTAGAAAGCATCAGAACCTATCTGAAACAGATCTCACTTTCTTCAAAGCCAATTCTTTTCGTTCATGTAGAGAAAAGAGCTCCCACGAGATCCCTGAGTGAGGAACGGTATTAGCTTTATGAAAGGCAGAGTCAACTAACAGAATGACAGCCTAGGCCAAGCTCTGCTCTAACCGGCTGAGTGATCTTGGGCATGCCATTTCACCTTCCTGGGACTCATTTTCTCTATTCAAAAAAGGAAGAACTTGGATTAGGTCAGGGATATACATAAAAGCCATCTTTGGGAAACGTAAGAGAGCTGTTCCATGTAAGACCTAATGAGACATATTTACACAGAGATAGAATAAGATCAACTGGTTTCGCTTTTAATAATCTCTGGTTCTTTTTATTTTATTTATTTTTGTTTTTTTAAATGTTTATTTATTTTGAGAGAAAGAGAGAGCATGCATTGGAGGGAGGGGCAGAGAGAGGGAGAGAGAATCCCAAGCAGGCTCCACATAGTCAGCACAAAGCCCAACATGGGGCTCAATCCCATGACTGTGAGATCATGACCTGAGCCCAAATCAAGAATTGGATGCTTAACCGAATGATACACCCAGGCACCCCAATAATTTCTGGTTCTTAATTCCAGGACACAGGTAGAAGAATTAAGGTCAACTGAAAAATCAGGGGCAAAGCAAACTCAGAGACCCAAATGAGAACACAAATTCTTCCAAAAATCTTTTTTTTTTTTTGCATCATCAAAATTACAAACTGAAAGCCACCCTTGTTCTCACTGCCTTTTTCTATCATCTATCTAGGGTCCAAAAGGAACAATGTGTTACAGAAAAGGCCCTGATGTGGGTTCAGAAACATGGGTCAGAAACCATTTTACAACAGGGACCTAAGCAAAACTTTTAATCTCTCTGCACCTCATTTTTCATGTTGTCAAATGCCAAAGAGAAGGCAGTCAATGAACACATTTTGAAAAGAGAATAGTATAGGATTCTACAGGGTGAGTGGCCCCCTGGAGAAAGCTAACCAAAGAACAGGGACCAGAGGGTGGAGAATTCTAAAAACAAAAGCATGCTGACAGGTGCTGAGGGCAAGACTGGATCAACAGTTCATTTTAACTCACAATCACAAGAAATTATTTAAGGTGAATAATCCTCAGAATCATCCGGCACACATCATAATTAGAGGAATTGTTCATAAATTTAAGGCCAAACACAAAATAGCTTCACTCTATATGATAACTCACATAATATGGCAACTAGAAAGGGCCCTGGAGTCTAACTGCTCATTTATCACCACTGTCCTTCCCACTCACCCACATCTCTCATTTCCGATTGGAGAAACTGTGGCCCAGAAAGGTGAGGCTCCTTGTCCAAAGCCACATGGTAGGGCAGACCTGAAGCCTGGAATAAGAATTCAGATCTCCTCCTTCAGGGGTCCTTCTACCACACGGAAAGAACAATGTATCAGTGTGAATGAAGATGTACTCCCCATAACGTGCAGGGGAGGGGAGAGGCAATCAAGTCAGGGGATCTCATCACCGGGACACTGACTGGCAGGACTGTTATTTTGTCATGAGTTTATTATGTTACTCACATTTGCATGGTAAGTAAACATTCGCTGCACCAAACTACTAAAGACTAGTATAAATAATTCCCCAAGCTCAAAAATACATCTTCTAGTAGTTTATAAAAACTACAAAACAGAGAAAGAAAAAAGGGGAGGCACAGACAGACAGTAACACAAGACCCTGTGAGACTACCCTGTAGGACTAGGCTGCCTGATGCGTCCCCTTCTCTGGGGAAGGATCTGAGAAAGAATACTTCCCCCACTCCTCCGCCTGCCCCAAAGGGCTCTGAGAGCCAAGTCAGAACATCCTGACCTTGACATATAGGATCTCTCAGTACGCTTTAGCAGAAATTGATTTTGTGAAGGGTGCAGGGGAGGGAAAGAGTGACTGTAGCCGAGAGGCATGCCACATATCCTTACATAACCATCTCTGCCCTTGGGATCCTCACTTTAGAGAGGGGAAACTACAGGCCAGAGCAAATTCCAGGCTCTCCTTAAGGTCTCCAGTTAGAATTAATCATGCCTTCCTCTAAACCTTTTATAGTACCTCATTCTGCTGCTTATTCTACTTGTGTTGGAGTTCACAAGTTTGTCACACAAAAGTCGGTACTGAGCTGGTAGAAGCCGGGATCTGGCCCATCTCTGTTTCTCTGACAGTGTTTAGCACTATGCTCTGTGCCTAGTAAATGTCTGATTGAGAACAAGGTGTTCAATAAACACACCACGGCGGTGGGTTATTCTTCCTTGGGTCAGAAAAAATGAATGAATAGCTCCAGGATCCAAATGTAAACTATTCTTGTAGGGTGGGAAGAATTATCACTTTGCGAGGTTTTCTGGCTTGTGTGTATATCTGTTTTAGGGCAGCCAATCTATATTTAGCCATGCACTGTCCTGTTCATTTTAGAGGAGATCAGGTTACAAGTTTTGTTTTCCCCTAACCTGCCACACCTAGGTATGCACCTACATATGCCGGACCTCATTTGTGACAGACCTTACTCCTTCTCCTTGGAGTGGGGCTGGGTTGGCTGGGCATCCCGCTAGGAGAGTTAATTCATACTGGGAATGAAGCACTCCTGCCATTTACTTAGGGTCATGAGCACTGACTGTGGGTACTACAGCAGGAGCTGCAGGCCCATCAGAAAGAACAGATCTTGTCCCTGCCCTACAGGTTTATACTGCATTGAGAAAGACCCTATTTCTCTTCAAGGCAGCACTTCTGCCCTCCCCCCAAGGAACTTTGGGAACCTAATGGTATTCCCATAGGAATCAGTCTATCTAGTGGGCACCACAAGCTCACATGGCAATGATGCATTTGACCCTTGTGACCTTCCCACAAAAATATCATTGTAAGTTAAGCTAACCAACTTCCTAAGAGGTGAGCTTCCCCTGCCTTCTTTTACACTGACTTTCACTTAAGAGACAACTGGCAACCAGTGTGAAACACAAGTGTCAGATCCTAAAATGGAAGGTGCTTATCAAGAATCATTAGCAGTGGCAAAAATCACCAGAACAATACCCTACACTGCTCTGCTCTGGGTGGGGAGGCTGAGGGACTCAGGGGACCGAGCATTACCTGAAGTACAACTGTGGATTTGGGAGATGTAGTGTGGTATGGAAAATGAACATGGATTTTGAAATCTGAATCTTAGCTTACTAGCTGTGGGACCTAAGGATGGCGTGTGAATCTAAGAATCCTAGTTTGGGGGCACCTGGGTGGGTTAGTCGGTTAAGTATCTGACTTTGGCTCAGGTTATGATCTCACAGTCTGTGAGTTCGAGCCCTGCATTGGGCTCTGCGCTGACAGTTCAGAGCCTGGAGCCTGCTTCAGATTCTGTGTCTCCCTTCTCTCTCTCTGCCCCTTCCCTGCTCACTCGCTTGCTCTCTCTCAAAGATGAATAAAGATTAAAAAAAAACTTAAGAGTCCTAGTTTGTACAGTTTGTAAAATAGCAACCTGTAGGGTTGTCTCAGGGAGTAAAGAGATGCCACGGTCCCTGCACATCAGTACATCACAGAGGGAGGTCCTTTCTCAGCACTCCATCGTGGAAGGTGGCCTGACATGGGAGAAGGGCTTAAGCTTGGTGTTCACAGACCTTCAGGGTTTGATCAGAGCCAGGACTGGTGCCGGGAAGTACAAATGAACTCAACTGGCCTTTGTGAGGTACGTAGAGGACCCCAGAGGCAAAGAGCCTGGAAGGACCCAACTTCTAACCGGCAGCTTTTCTTAGTTGCTGCCTCCGGTCCTGGTGTCACAACAGTCTCTCCTGGCTTCATATATGTAGCTTTCCTACTCATCTTCCAGTCTTGTATCTTGATGCCTCAACAACTCTAGGTTTTTTTCTGCTGGATCCAAAAGGAAGCGCTTTTTTTTTTTTAAGTTTATTTATTTATTTTGAGAGAGATATGCATGGGGGAGGGGTAAATAGAGAGGGAGAGAGAGAATCCCAAGCAGGCTCTGCACTATCAGCGCACAGCCTGATGTGGGATTCAATCTCAAGAACCCCGCAAGTTCATGACCTAAGCCAAAATCAAGTCAGACAGTTAACTAACCTACCGAGGCACCCCAGAAGTGCTTGCTATCTTTTTAACACTGTTAGAAAGGCCAACACCTAAGACCATATGTAAATGTGTCTTGGTAGGCCTGTCAAGGTATGTTATTACATGAGAATAGGGGGTGGCAAACTATGGACCATAAGTCAAACTGGGCCTACCAGCTGTTTTTATAAATAAAGTTTTATTGGAACACAGCTATTCATTTACATACTGTTTATGGCTGTTTATGTGCTACAACAGTGAAGTTGAGTACTTGTGAGAGAACATAATGGTGGTAAAACCTACAATATTTACAATCTGACCTTTTACAGAGGAAGTTTGGAAACCTCTGGACTAGAAACTGTCATTCAGGTTTGTGTAACCATGTCCTCTTTCAAAATATTAGCATCTAATTTAAGTTCATCATTAAGGAGACAGAGGCTGAAACCAAGACCAATGAATCCCAAACTTATGCTTTGAAAAAAATCAAAAGGAGGAATCACAAGAAAAGCCAGTTTGGAAAGTGCATTAGTATAATTATAAGAAATCCTGTTCTTTTTCATTTTAGTACATCTTGGGCACAAACAACATGCTAGTCGCTGGTTAGCATATGGAATTAAAGGGTTCACAAAAGTAACATGATAAACTTATATTGAACCAGGCTTGGAGAGAAGTCACCAGATTGTCCTTTCTGATCCATAATGGTTTATTCTTCATAAATATCACAGATGCACAGGTCTGGAACTGACCAACAGATCACTTAGTTTAATATTTTATTTTACTGATAAGAAATCTAAGGTCCAGAGAGACCAAGTATTTTCTTACCAGTGACTGATTGGTAGTCCTGAGAAAGAATGTAAGTCCCTTATTTTTCAGGTTTAGTGTTTTTTTCTAGTAATACATCTCATTAGAAGAACAATAAACATTCTAAGTTTGAGTAGACTTTTCTACTTCTGAGGACAGTGAAAAGAGCTTCCACCTAATAATCTAACATGGTTCCCTGAAGTTCTCAAAAAAAGGACCATATTATGACTGGAAAGGGTCAGAATTATTATTGACATACTCTTTGATAAAACAGTAATACTTTCCTATGTGTATACAGTACCTTCTCATTTGCTTTGGTATAATTAATACAAAAAAAGCATGTTGGGATTATGACAGAGATTGGGCTCAATCTATAGATCAATCCAGGGAGAAACAACACAGTAACATTAGTGAATGTTCTACTTTACAACATGGTTTCTCTCTCCCTTTACTGGGTCTTCTTCATTTCTCCTGGCAATGTTTTGTCATTTGCTGTACAGAGATCTTATATGATTTTTGTTAAATTAATTAAGTGCTTTATTTTTTGAAGCTGTTGTAAAAGAAATTTTTATTATAATTTTATTTTCCAATTGTAGGTTGCTCTCGACAACTTTGACATTTATAACAGTCCTACAAAGTTGGCAGGGCAGTGATCTTTCCAGATTCATTTAACATAAGATGAGACTACGACTCAGAGGAATAAAATGACTTACTCAGTGATCTAGAGCTCTCAGGAAATGCCCAAACCAGGACTCAAGCCCAAGTCTTTTACACACCAAGCTGAAGGATCATTCTATTATCCAGCAGTATGTGAGGGTAGATGAGGAGCATATACTTATAAATTATAAGTGCTACACAAATATCCACTGGAATGGGCAAAAAAAAAAAAACAAAAAAACAAAAAAACCCAACTATTTTAATAAGACCAATAAAGAAACCCAGGCTCAGAAAGGCCTTTCCTGATCATCTGACCTCAAGCTACTCCTAATCACGTTACTCTGTCTTCTTCTCCTCATCAAAGCACTTATTGCTACCACTTAAACATTTTTTCATCTGTCTCTTCCCACTTGACTGTGAGCTCCCTTAAGAGTCTGAACCTCACATGTTCTATTCACCATTGATGCTTCAGTGGGCTGGCCATAAAATTCTGCCTCTCTGTCTCCTGATGTGGGCAGAACTGACTGATGGCCCCAGCTGCTGGCCTTCTGCATCCCTCAACTCCTCATAGCCATTCTCCTCCAGTGTCAAAGGAAATGGCAGGAGTATTGCTACAGGCCTGTTCCTGTGAGACACGAGACTCCTTTAATCAGAGACCTTCTCTTGAGAACGCTCACTGATCCAGAGGAAACTGTCCTAGAACTGTACTGCAGTCTAATCCTTCTCCTTGCCTTCTGTCACAGGAGTCAGTCCTGTACCCCACTGAAAGGCTTTGCTCCCTTCTCCCACTCCTTCCTATTATCCCTCACAGGTGTCTCACCCAATAAATCTCTTGCAGGTCTTAACTCATCTTGCATCTGCTTCTCAGAGAACCTGAACTCCTAGCCTCAGAGTCTAAAACAGTGCTTGATGAACAAGTGGTTGGGCCAGGTTCATACTGCAGGTAAACCACAAACCCAGAATTAGAACCCAGTCCTCTGGTCCTTCAGTCCAAAGCCTTTTACACTCAGATCACCAATCATCTGAGAAATATGTCCTTGGTGCCTTTGTCCAGGGGGCCATTGCTCTGATGGATTTTTTGAAGGGAAAATGTATTCACTAATGGTCAAGTCCCACAGCTGGCCTCTCAGCCATGATTGTAATTATGGGGACTCTAGTGGGTGTAAGAACATTTGTCCCAGATTCAGAGGAAATGGAAGCTATGGTTTAGGTCAGTGAGGAAAATCTGGCTTAGGTTTAAATTAAAAGCAGCAAGAACTCTGTATGATGTCCTCTTAAAGGAATATAAGGAGAGCGCCTACCTTGGCAAAGCCACAGAAAGTCAAGAGAGCGCAAAGGCAGCGGGAAGTCTTTCCCAGGACTTTGTGCATGTGCTGAAGACTCTGTACGGGGACTTTGATGACTTGAGGCAAGGACTGCATCTGGAATTTCAGGATATGGGCTTAATAGTTAAGAGCATGGACGTTGGAACCAGACTGTCTGGGTCTGAATCCCAGCTCCTTTGCTTACTAGTTGTGTGAATTAGGGAAAGTTACTGAACCTCTGTGTGCCCCAGTTTCCTCATCTGTAAAATGGGAATAATAATAGGTATCTATCTCATAAGATTATATGAGTTAAGATCTGTGAAATGCTCAGAATGGTCCCTTGCACAGAGTAAGCTCTATGTAAATATTAGCTTTTATTAGGAGTATTAGTACATTTAAAGAGACACCTTTGTTTTTGAGCACCTCAATAAATTAAGTGTAATGTATCTCAAATCAAGGAAGTCAGCAAGGTTTATCTGATAAACACACTAATCACGCTCAGTAAAAATGTTCTGGAGTTTGGGGAAAATAGAGACAGTGTTACTTAGGATGTTTCAGTATGGGGGACAGAAGAGGAGCATGGTGCATATACTCAAAGGACCGCTGTGAAGATCACTGGGAAGGCAACGACGATTTATGTGCCACACGTTTAAGAGATATTCAGTGTGCGCTTATCATGTACCAAACCCTGTGCTGTGTAATTTAAGTGGGCTCTTATCTAATCTTCATAATGATCTTGTGAAGAATGTCTTGTTTCTATTTTAGTGATACAGAAATTGAGGCTCAGAAAAGTAAATTAACTTACCTGTGTTAAGACTGACGTCATCAATGTTGTGGGTTCATGTATTTATATGATGCCAAGACTACGCTCTTTGTATTAAAGTGGCCTTCTAGATCAGTGTGTATGTGTGTGTGTGTATATATATGTATGTATGTACACATGTGTATAAAGTGTAGGTAGGTACACTTTATAAATTATATAGCCTTATGTAAATGTTAGATGCTATCACCATCACCATAGTCTGGAACACTAGCTGGAAGCCAAGAAACCCAGGTGCCAATTCTAGCCTTGCCAGTTAGCTGTAGGATTTTGAGCAAATTAGCTCCCCTCCTTTGACCTTTGGATACTGTGTTATTTGAGGAGTTTGGAACTAAACCCTCTCTAAGGGCATTTTCAAGACCTCATATTCTAGAATTTTCTCATTCTATGAAATCTATTCCCTTCTCTGTCTTGGCTGAGTGTTTTGGCTAATATGATTCACCAGCCATGAAGAATTTTGTTCACTGACTTCATCCACAAAAGGGGCGAGGAGATGGTGAATAAAAGCAAACAATAAACAAATGATAGCTATGTAAAATGAAATTTAGGTCAGTGGCACACCCTGTCTCTTCAGTCTAGTTAGTACATCATCCATCTTGAGTTTTTATTTTTTTAAATTATTTATTTTTGTTTATCGTTGTACTTTATAGCATGTTTGCAGCAGACCAATATTTTTACACTGTGTCCCAGCCTTCCCAGGTCACCATGGGAGTGAGAGAGGGCAGGCCTTCTGGGTCCACCTCAAGCTGGCAGCACTTGACTCTCTGTCCCCTGCAATATTCAAGGTGGCTTCCTTTCACCTGTTTTATATGTTATGTTCCATGCAAGATACAGTTAACAAGCAATGCAAAGAAAAAAGCTTGAAAATTACCATTTTGGTCTCCAATTTTAGTTTATAGTTGAAGAAACTAAGATCAACACACTGAATCAGTAACAAAGCTGAAACTTAAAACCAGGACTTTGACTCCCAATTCATATCCTAGAGACAGATGACCATGCCTACTGATTTTATTGAGCTCAGAATCCTACAAAGAGCTGTATGTGAGTGGATGTTTAAATAATCAAGATCTTCTGAGGCCCAAGGTGACTTACCCCTAAAATCAAAGTCATAATTCTATCTCTAGAAGAAAAATAGACTCAGATTGGGCTTTGGAATCTGGTCTGGGACCAATTCAACAATACTTAATTACCCTCCTTCTCTAAAGATAATCAGAAGCAACTCAAAGAACAAAAATGGGGGGACGTCTCAAGAGATGTCTGAGAGCTGTCAGAGGCTTCTGGGATTGAAGAGTTGGGACGAGGTGCTCTCCTCTCTAGCAGTCTATGGGTTCTGGCAGGTAAACACTAGACCTAATCCATGCTGGCTGCCTGGGGGCTGGTGAGGGGGCATGTCTGGTACGAAAGGGAAAGCAGGAAGAGGGATCCAGGCTCAGAATGAAAAGAAGAGGGTTGGGTTTCTCCCCGACGCCTTCTCCTCTTCCAGGGGGGCTGGGCCTCCCTGGAGGCCTGGGCTAGAGCCTGCTCCAGAAGAGCACAGGGGTGCCTGTGGGGATTTTATGGAGTTCATGTCCCAACTCAAAACCTACTCTCAGTGTGAGCAGACCCAGCTGTAGACAAAAGAAAACAAACAAAAAAAGATGGAGGATGAAGGCCTGATATTTCAGAGTTATTTAGAATAACATTTTTCTTTTTAAAAAAGGCATGAGGATTTCAGATCTGGCTGGAAACTAGTCTGGATGTTTATTTTCCTCATTGTCTCAGTGGAAAAAAAGGGTGGGTGATTCAGACAGCAGCCTCCGCCTCTGGGCTGGGGCCCGGGTCAGTCTCTACTCTGTTCTTTGCTCCTCAAGGAACTTGTCAGCCTCAGGAGAAGCTACATTTTACCTCCCACATTTGCTCTAAGCTTCCAATAAGGATCCCCCAGAGGAGCTGGGGGATCTGAGCTCGGCCAAAAAACAAAACAAAACAAAACAAAAACAAAACCACCAAGAGCAAAAGGTAGGAGAGGGAACAAGGGAGGAGATGGTCCTCCCAAGGATAAGAAGAGAGAAAGGGTGAGGTCTCTGAGAAAGGCCTCTTTCCACCCTGCCCTCCTCCATTCATGGCTCTCCCACTCACTGCATCTGGGGGAAAGGACCAAGGTCACCAGAGGGCATCTGGGTGGACTGCCTGGCTCCACCACAGCCCTCCCTGCTGTCCAATGTTCAGCTGGAATAAGGGGTCCTGACCTTTAAGGCACCAGTCCTTCTTTCTAGAAAGGAAGGAGCTGTTTGAAGATAGCCCCTTCCTGCCTTTGATAATAGTCTCCCACTGAAGGTTGAAGATTTCCCAAAAGCATCCAGTGGGGACTCAGGACTTAAAGCAATTCTGCTGTCGAGTTACTAGGGAAACTCATGGATCACTAGAAGTTTCAGTATTTACAAAATACTTAAAGGTGGGGCAGCCTAACTCAAAGCTGTGGTAGAGGTAAAGAACAGTTAGTTGGAACTCTGGGAAGTCCTTATTCCACAGAGCTGGGCATATGACTGCCATGAAGCTCCTGTGAGGGGGGGTCAGAAGAAGGGAAAGAGCTAAAATGATACATAGCATATGGAGGAGGCCCAGGCCTTATTTCAAAATCTTCAAGAATTACTAAGGACACTCCCTGAGTTCTAGTTCTAGTGGTTTTTTAGCTAGTCTAAGATGGATTGTGCTAAATAACATGTATTGGTGAGGGTGTAGAGAAAAAGGAACTCTCACGCATGGTTGGTGGGAATGCGAACCATGCAGCCACTGCGGAGAACAATATGGAGGTTCCTCAAAAGTTAAAAATAGAACTACCATATGATCCAGTAACCACACTACTGGGTATTTATCCAAAGAGTACAAAAACACTAATTTTATTTAAAAAATTTTGGGGGGCGCCTGGGTGGCTCAGTTGGTTAAGCGTCCACCTTCGGCTCAGGTCACGATCTCACAGTTGGTGGGTTCAAGCCTCACATTGGCCTCTGTGCTGACAGCTCAGAGACTGGAGCCTGCTTCCGATTATGTGTCTCCTTCTCTTTCTGCCCCTCCCCTGCTTGCACTCTGTCTCTGTCTCTCAAAGATAAATAAAAATGTTAAAAAAATAAATAAAACAATTTTTTTAATGTTTATTTTTTGAGAGAGAGAGAGAGAGACAGACAGACAGAGTATGAGTAGGGGGGTGCAGAGAGAGAGAGACACACAGAGACAGAATCTGGAGAGGCTCCAGGCTCTGAGCTGTCAGCACAGAGCCCCATGTGGGGCTTGAACCCACAGGCCATGAAATCATGACCTGAGCTGAAGTTGGGCTTAACCAACTGAGCTACCCAGGCGCCCAACAAAAACACTAATTTTAAAAGATACATACACCCTTATGTTTATTGCACCATTATTTACAACAGCCAAATTATGGAAGCAGCCCAAGTGTCCATCAACTGATGGATAAAGATGTGGTATATATACACAATGGAATATCACTCAGCCGTAAAAAAGAATGAAATATTGCCATTTGCAACAACATGGATGGAGCTACAATGTATTATGTTAAGCAGAAAAAGTCAGAGAAAGACAAATACTGTATGATTCCATGCCTATGTGGAATTTAAAAAAAACACAAAAAGTGAACAAAGGAAAAGAAAGAAAGAAACCAAGAAGCTGACTCTTAACTATAGAGAACTGATGGTTACCAGAGGGGAGGTAGATGGGGGGGATGGGGATAAAGGAGTGCACTTGTGATTAGCGCTGGGTGTTGTATGGAAGTGTTGAATCACTATATTATATACCTGAAACTAATATAATACTATATGTTATCTATACCTGAATTAAAATAAAATTAAATAAGATAGATTATGCTACCTTGCTAATTTAGCCCTCAAAGTTTAATATTCATGTATAGACAGCACTTTACTTTCTAAATGGTCAGTTCTCAGTAACGTAGAAACTTCCTGCTTTTACCCCCTGCTGGCTATTTTGTGACTTACGAGAAGCTGTAGCAAACAGGTCTGCGAAGCAGAGCTAGGACTAATGAGGAGGTAGAGCACACAGTCCTTGGACGGAGTTAAAGCCTTGGACTCTAGCCTCAGCAACACTGCTTTCTGCACCATTTAAACCTTAGCATCCTTACCCGTGCAAGAGGAAGAATGCTAGCAGCCCTATCTTATTTTGTTTGTTTCTTTACACTGAAAGGAGACTGTATAAGTGTTTTGTAGTCTGTCAAGTTCTCTAAGGACACCAGATACTTAAATCCTGTTCATCTTGACCTAAACATATAAAAATCATCATCACCACAACCACTACAGGGAAAACAGTGAACCAAGCAGGTATTGTTCACACTGTGCAACTATTGTCCTACCTTCCTCCCAACAACTGAGAGGGAGCATCACTTCCACTTTATAGATGATGAAACCTCAAAGAGATAAAGTTATTTATGCAGTATCATAGAGCAAATAAATCACAGAGCTGGGACTCAAGTACAGCTAGTGTGCCTTTCAGAGTCCATGTAAAAATGGCTGTGCAGGCCTCAGAATAGTTACTGAATACATAAAGGAGGGAGGGGACAAAGGGAAGGAGTCCTCGCCTTGGAGGATTCAAAGGATAGGGGTGAGGGCTTCCTAACAGTGGATGCCTCCTGAGCCCATGAATAATTCATCAAAGCTCTGTGCTGATGGCTGGTTCTTTTTGTGTGTGGTGCATCTGGTCAGGGACAGCTGCCCACAACTGGGCCACAAATGTGAGGACTCAGACTCGCCTGCTCATAAACAGAGCTCACAGAAGCTTCCTGCTCCCTTACTCTGGGGACTGAAGGCTATTTTGATTCCCAGAGGAAGATGGGGTTCTTATTTTTGTGCTTGTGCGTACATCTGTGCGCACACACCCCCCGCCGCCCCCCCAGACTCTACACATGTGATATGAAACCTTCTTGATATTCTTGGAATTGCTTTTCCTTCTGGAGCATCATCCCTGGTTTCCTTTTGGACAGAGTTTCCTCCATCCTTATGTCCATATTTAGACTCAGTTTCACTCCTGGTCTGTTCTTGATCCTAGACAGCTTTTATCCTAGGCATTTTTGGCTAGGGTATGTGAGGAGTTGGAGGGTGGCAGTAGAAAGAAGAAGCTGGGGGTGGCAATAAGGCTTTTTTTTTTTTTTTTTTTTTTTAAGACTCCATCTGCCATAGAACCTCTTCCAGACGAAAGTGAAAAACAGAAGTGTTTTTTTTTTTTTTAATGGGTCCCATCACAACTCTTACATAAAGAAGGAAAAAGGGTATATCTGCTTGAAGGAGGCTTCCCATGGAATGGAATGTTTCCAGGATCAAGCAGTGAGCAGGGATACAGCCTTGCACAGCCCCAGGGGATAGCTCTGCACAGAACACAAGGCCAATACTCCTCTGGGGACTATGAAACCAAAGTGGCTGTCAGAGGTCTGAGGTCTGTCTTGGTGAATCCAGAGAGAAGCAGAGTCACTGGGGGAGAAGATAATTTTATCTCTATTCAACAAAAGGACACTGGGATTCCAATCACATGACCTGTTCATATAACCCCAGAGTTGTGATTCAAACTCAGGTACCCTTACCCCCAGCCTACAGATTCAGCAATAGTGTGTGATAACTGGATTAAAACCCTAGAGTTTACTAAATTCTTGGGACAGTCCAGTGGAAGGATTTGAGCAATATGGGTTGGTGAGGAGGGAAACCTGAGCCAGCTGTAGGACCCCTTGTGGAAGGGGTCAGAGAGTGCTTCCAGCCCAACGCATAAGGTCCAAAGAGGCAACAATATCTGGGCTTGGTTCTGGCAGATGTTTATATTCCAGGAGGTAAGAGACAAAGAGCATATTACTTAAAAAAATTTTTTTTATGTTTAGTTTTATTTTTTTAATTTTTTTTTTAACGTTTATTTATTTTTGAGACAGAGAGAGACAGAGCATGAGTGGGGGAGGGGCACAGAGAGAGGGAGACACAGAATCTGAAGCAGGCTCCAGGCTCCTAGCTGTCAGCACAGAGCCCGACGCGGGGCTCGAACTCATGGACCGTGAGATCCTGACCTGAGCTGAAGTCGGACGCTTAACTGACCAAGCCACCCAGGCGCCCCTGTTTATTTAGTTTTTGAGAGAGAGAGACAGAGCATGAGTGGCAGAGGGGCAGAAAGAGAGAGGGAGACACAGAATGAGAAGCAGGCTCTGGGTTCTGAGCTGTCAGCACAGAGCCTGATGCAGGGCTCGAACTCACGGACCATGAAATCATGGCCTGGGCCAGAGTCAGGGGTTCAACCAACTGAGCCACCAGGCACCCCAAGAGGCAGCATATTATAATGCAAAGTCATACCTGGGTTAGACTAGAATCTTGGCTGTCATTTTCTAGCTGTGTGATTTTGGGTCAAAACTATTCCTCCCTCAAAGGATTCATGTGAATTTTTAGTGAAACTTTATGCAGAGCTCCTACTTCACATAGAGTACATGCTCAATATATAGCTCCAATTATTTTCTTTTGTGGCCACTGAGGGTTAGGCGTCAGTACTGGGTGTTTTCCATATAAGAAGGCTGCTGACACTGACACCCAAGAGACTGGATTATTCTCAGTAAGCCCCAGCAAAACGAGAGCAGTGTTGTATGAAGGAAGCCTCAGGGACAGATGACAGAGAGCCCATGTGAACCCAGCCGAGGCAGGTAGGAGGACAGAGAAGAGCTGGGGTCCTGGAGTGCTAGGCAGGGAAGAAGAAGCACTCATTCTCCTTATTTGAAAAGAATGGAAATAAGTCAGTCAGAGAAGGACAATATCATATGTTTTCACTCATATGTGGATCTTGAGAAACTTAACAGAAGACCATGGGGGAGGGGGGGGGGAAGTTACAGAGGGAGGGAGGCAAACCATAAGAGACTCTTAAGGACTGAGAACAAACTAAGGGTAGATGGTGGATGGGGGAGAGGGGAAAGTGGGGGATGGGCAGGGAGGAGGACACTTGCTGGGATGAGCACTGGGTGTTGTACGTAAGCCAATTTGACAATAAATTATATTTAAAAATGAAAACATTAAAAATTAAAAAAAGAAAAGAATGGAAACACAGTTGATAAAAGTGATTAAATGAAATAAATAAAAGTAGGTAATCAAATGTTAATTTCCTTCCTGCTTCTCCTCTATTCCTGACTCTCCGTTAAAAAACCCCACTTATTTGGGTGATTAGGCTTTAATTCCTTATCTGAGGGTTTTATAGACATAATCCATTTTTAAGAAAGTCTCTAAATTAAAACGTAAGCCATTATGTGGCCAGATCTTTTAACACAGTAAATTCTCCTATGATGGAAGAAAAGCCTGTTGTCTCCCTCAGAAAGATCTCACAAAGAATCCAAAACTTCTGTTACAGACAATATCCTTGCTCTGGTAATGAAACTACCTGGCATCTAATAAAATAACCCCCTTAAGAAAAGAAGTTGAAGGTTTAAGGGAATATATCTTTTAAAAGACAAGGGTAGTGGAAAAATACTGACTTGATTATTTGTTACTTTTCCCTCCTCCCTTCCCTCACTGAGCTGGTGGTACAGGCTGGTGTCTCCATGCTTGGTGATGCCTCTATTACAGTACTCCCCCGTGACTGCCTGGTTAGAGGTCTGCCCCCTTCACTAGACTAAGATATCTGAGCACTGGAACTCTACTGGTCATCTTTGTAACCTCAGTGGTTGTGACGAGGACCATCACAAAATAAGCACATGAATGGATGAATTTTCCTACCAAAGAAAACAAGCCTAGATAAATATGTGGTTCTACATATTTGCATTTGAACTGTACTTAAATCCTATACAATAAAAGGATCCAGATAATAATTCCTTTTTAAATTTGTGATTAAAAAAATATATTTGCACCAAGAGTAGTTTTTGTTATATCTCAAGGATATGTTTGTCTTGGTAGGAACACCTCTAATCCCACAAGGAAATAATTCAATTAAAAGGAATTTGCTCACATAGATTAATGGAACAGAAGAGAAAACCCAGGAAATAAACCCATAATTACATGGCCAATTAATCTTCGACAAAGGGGGAAAGAATATGCAGTGGGAAAAATAGTCTCTTCAACAAATGGTGTAGGGAAACTGGACAGCCACATGCAAAAGAGTGAAACTGGACACTTTCTTACACCATACACATAAATAAACTCAAAATGGATTAAGACCTAAATGTGACACTTGAAACCATAAAAAATCCCTGAAGAGAGCAGAGGCAGTGATTTCTCTGACACTGGTTGTAGCAGCTTTTTTTCCTAGATGGGTGTCCTGAGGCAAGGGAAACAAAAGCAAAAATAAACTATTAGGACTTCATCAAAATAAAAATTGATTGTTGTGAAGGAAACGATCAACAAAACTAAAAGGCAACCTATGGAATGGGAGAAGACATTTGCAAATAACATATCTGATAAAGGGTTAGTACCCAAAATAAATAAAGAGCTGATACAACTCAACACCCAAAAAACAAATAATCCAATTAAAAAATGGGCAGAAGAGGGGCGCCTGGGTGCTTCAGTTTGCTAAGCATCTGACTCTTGATTTCAGTGCAGGTCATGATCTCACAGTTCATGAGATCAAGTCCTGTGTTAGGCTCTGCTCTAACAACGCAGGGATTCTCTCAGCCCTTCCCCAGCTTACATGCATGTGCTCTTTCTCAAAATAAATAAATACTTTTTAAAAAATGGGCAGAAGACATGAACAGATATTTCTCCAAAGAAATCCAGATGGCAACAGACACATAAAAAGATGCTCAACATCACACATCATCAGGAAAATGCAAATCAAAACCACAATAAGATATCACATCACACCTGCTGGAATGGCTAAAATAAAAAATACAAGAAGAAAAAATTAAAAAACACAAGAAACAACAGATATAGGCGTGGATGTGGAGAAAAAGGAACCCTCGTGCACTATTGGTGGAAACGCAAACTGGTGCAGCCACTGTGGAAAACAGTATGGACGTTCGTCAGAAAGTTGGAAATAAAACTATCCCGCAATCCAGTAATCACACTATTGGGCATTTACCCCCCAAATACAAAAACACTAATACAAAGGGATACATGCACCACTATTATTTACAACAGCCAAACTACAGAAGTAGCCCAAATGTCCCTCAATAGCTGAATGGATAAAGAAGATGTGGGGTGTGTGTATGTGTGTATGCATGTGTGTGTCTATGTGTATGAATGAAATCTTGCCATTTGCACCAACATGGATGTATCTAGAGTATATTATGCTAAGTGAAAAAAGTCAGTGAGAGAAAGACAAATACCATATGATTTCACTCATATGTGGAATTTAAGAGACAAAACAAATGAGCATAGGAAAAAAGAGAGAAATCAAGAAACAGACTCTTAACTAGAGAGAGCAGAGGGTTACCAAAGGGGAGGTGGGGGAGCAGTGGGTGAAACAGGTGATGGGGATTAAAGAGTACATTTATTATGATGAGCACTGAGTAATGTATAGAATTGTTGAATCACTATGTTGTAATATAATATTGTATGTTAACTATACTGGAATTAAAATTTAAAAACTTAATTAAAAAAAAGCAATTGCTTTCTGATTACTTTCTTCCCCAATCATACCTATTATTATTTTTTTTTAAGCTGAGGTATTCTTTGGACCTATCTCTAACATTTATGAAAGCCTGGAGATTGGGGTTGGGGAGCTAAGTCTATGGTTTTTCCCTCCTGCCTTTTTTTTTTTTTAATTTTTTATGTTTTTATTTTATTTTTGAGAGAGAGAGACAGAGTGTGAATGGGGGAGGGGCAGAGAGAGAGTGGGAGACTCCAGACTCTGAGCTGTCGGTGGAGAGCCTGACGTGGGACTCAAACTCACAGACTGTGAGATCCAACCTGAGCTGAAGTTGGATGCTTAACCGACTGAGCCACCCAGATGCTCCTCCCTTCTGTTCTTTTGATTCCTTTTTTATTCTCTCTCTCCCTTTTTTCCCCAATAAGCTTTTTATTCTTTCATCAGGAATAAAATAAAGGGAAAAACAAAAAATTCGTGAAGCCTATAAATGACAGAAATTTGGGGAAATTCCATTCAGGAAACAAAGATTATACCAAAGATCCTAAGAGTAAATGCAGACTCATAATCTGCAAGGAAGAATAGAATCACAGAATTGCTAAGACAGGACATCTAGTCCAGGCACAACTGACTACATAATTTGTAGAGTCTGGTACAAAGTGAAAATGAGGCTCCTTGTTCAAAAGTTAAGAACTTCAACACAAATAAATGGAAAGATATCTCATGTTTATGGATTGGAAGAATTAACATTGTTAAAAGGTTCACACTACCCAAAGCCATTTACAGATTCAGTGAAATCCCTATCAAAGCTCCAATGTCATTAAAAAAAAATTTTTTTAATGTTTATTTATTCTTCAGAGAGAGAGAGAGAGAGAGAGAGACGGAACATGAGTGGGGGAGGGGCATAGCAAGAGAGGGACACAGAATCCGAAGCAGGCTCCAGGTTCTGAGCTGTCAGCATATAGCCTGACGCGGGGCTCGAACTCACAAGCCAAGAGATCATGACCTGAGCTGAAGTCGGACACTCAGTGGAGACAAGTGGGCACCCCTCCCAATGTCATTTTTTTTTTTTTACAATAACAGAAAAACAATTTTAAAATTCATATGGAACCACAAAAGATTCCAAATAGCGAAAGCAATCCTGAGAAAGAAGAATAAAGTTGCAGGTATCACACGTCCTGATTTCAGCCTATATGACAAAGCTATAGTAATCAAAACAGTATGGTATGACATAAAAACAGACACACAGATCAATGGAACATAATAGAAAGCCTCACATGTATGGTCAACTAATATTTGACAAGGGAGCCAAGCATACTCAGTGGGGAAAACATAGTGTCTTCAAAAAAAATGGTGCTAGGAAAACTGGATACTGACATGCAACAAATGATACTGGACCCTTATATTATATTACTCACAAAAACTAACTCAAAATGGATTAAAGATTTAAATGTAAGACCTAGGGGCATCTAGGTGGCTCAGTTGGTTGAGCATCCCACTCTTGATTTCAGCTCAGGTCATCATCTCATGGTTCTTGGGATAGAGCTCTGCATCTGGCTCTGCACTGACAGTGCAAAGTCTGATTGGGATACTCTCTCCTTCTCTCTCTGCCCCTCCCCCACTCATGTGTGCATGCTTAGATAAATAGATAGATAAATGTAAGATCTGAAACCATAAAACTCCCAAGAGAAAACAGAAAAAAAGATTCCTTGATGGTGGTATTGGCAAGGAGTTTTTTGGATATGATACGAAAAATACAAATAAGAAAAGCAAAATTAAACAAATGGAACTACATTAAACTAAAAAGCTTTCGTGGCTCAGTCAGTTAAGCACCAGATTTAGGCTCAGGTCATGATCTCACAGTTTGTGAATCTGAGACCTGCGTTCAGCTCTGTGCTGACAGCTCAGAGCCTGGAGCCTGCTTTGGATTCTGTGTCACCTCTCTCTCTGCCCCTCCCCCACTCATGCTGTCTCTCTCAAAATTAAATAAACATTAAAAAAATAAAAAAAAAAACAAACTAAAAAGCTTTGGCACAGCAAAAGTAACAAGATGAAAAGGCAATCAAAGAAATGGAAGAAGATATGTATTTTCAAATATCTGATACGGGGTTAATATCTAAAGTACATAAGGAATTCCTACAACTCAATAGCAAAAACAAAAATAAAAACAGATAACCCAATTAAAAAGTGGTCATAGGATCTGAATAGACACTCTTCCAAGGAAGATATTCATATGGGCAACAGTTACCTGAAAAGGCACAGGTCATTAATTATCAGGGAAATGCAAATAAAACCAAAACCACAATGAGAGAGCCTGCTAATGGGCTATTATCAAAAACTAAGAGATTACTGTGAGCAAGCATGTAGAGAAAAGGGAACCCTTGTGACTACTGGTGGGAACATAAATTGGTACAGCCACTATGGAAAACAGTATGGAGGTTTTTCAAAAAATTAAAAATAGAACTACCATATGATCCAGCAATTCCAATTATGCGTATATATCTGAAGGAACTGAAATCACCTTGAAGAGGTATCTACACCCCCATATTCACTGCAGCACTACTGATAATAGCCAAGACATGGAAACAATCTGTGTCCACTAATGGATGAATGGATAAAGGAAATTTTATAAATACATATGTAATATTATTCAGTCATAAAAAATAAGTAAATCCTGCCATTTATGACAATATAGATGAACCTTGAGGGCATTATGCTAAGTGAAATAAGTCAGAGAAGAACAAATACTGTATAACCTCAGTTAATACGTGGAAGCTGAAAAAAAAAACAAACTCACAGAAACAGAGAGTAGATTGGTGGTTACCAGGGGCAGAGGCAGGGGAAATGGATGAAGATCAAGGGTACAAACTTCTAGTTATAAAACGAATTAGTCTTGTACAGACGAATGTACAACATAGTGACTATAGTTAATAATACTGTAATATATATTTGAACATTGTTGAGAGAACAGGTGTTAAAAGTTCCCACCATATACACACACAAATCCTAACTATGTGAGATAATAGATGTGTTAACTAACCTTACTGTGGTAATCATTTTGCAACATACACATGTATCATATCATCACACTGTACACCTTAAACAATTATAAAAAAAAAAATGAAGGACTTCAAAATGGGGAGAGTACAGCATTACCCAAGTGCAAGGCTAAGGGTGGAGCCCTGTGAGACTGCATAGGTCTCATGCTCATGATGCTGGCCCTAAGTCTGGACGGGGGTTCCCAAACCTGGCTGGCTGTCAGAATCAACTTAGGAACTTTAAAAAATAAACTGAGATATAATTCATGTATCATAAATTTCCCCAATTTCAAAATGCAAAATTCAGTAGTTTTTAGTATATTCACAAAATTTTACAACCATCATCACTATCAAATCCCAGAACATTTTATCCCCCTAAACGAAATCCCATACTCGTTAGCAGGCACTCCTCATTCTCCCACTGTCAACCACCAATCTATCTCCTGTCTCTATGGATTTGCTAATTCTGACATTTCAAATAAATGGAATAAAAAACTATGTGATGCGTTGTGTTTTCTTCCATTTAGCACAATGTTTTCATGATTCATGCATGTGTAGAATGTACAACGTGGAATGTTAGATCATTCCATTTTATGGCTAAATAATACACACACACCACACCACATACTGTTTACTTGTTGGATAATGGACTAACCTGATGGATAATTCAGGTTGTGTTCACTTTTTGGTCATCATGAATAGTGCTGCTATGAACGTTTCTGTGCAAGTTTTTGTGTGAACATTTGTTTTTATTTCTCTTGAGTATATGCTTAGGAAGAGAATTACTGGGTTGTAGGTTTAACTTTTTGAAAAATTTCCACACTGTTTTCTGCAGTAGCTGTACCATTTTACACTCCTGCTAGCAATGCTGAGGGATAGATGAGTAATGGATGTTTCCCCACACCCCTGCCAACACTTGTCATTGTCCATCTTTTTGATCACAGCCATTCTAGTAGGTATGAAGTGGTATCTCATTGTGGTTTTGATTTCCATTTTCTAATGCGTAATCATGTTCAGCATCTTTTCATGTGCTTATTGACCATCTATTCTATGTATTTTCTCTGGAGAAATGTCTACACAGTTCCTTTGCCCGTTTTCAAATGGGGTCATCTTTTTGTTGCTGTTATTGACTTGTAAGAGCTCCTTTTATATTCTAGATACTAGACCTTTATCAGGTATATGACCCAGAAATATTTTCTCCCATTCTGTAGAAAGGGCTTTAGAAACTATTTTTTTTTAACGTTTATTTATTTTTGAGACAGAGAGAGACAGAGCATGAATGGGGGAGGGTCAGAGAGAGAGGGAGACACAGAATCTGAAACAGGCTCCAGGCTCTGAGCGGTCAGCACAGAGCCCGACGCGGAGCTCGAACTCCCAGACCTCGAGATCATGACCTGAGCCGAAGTCAGATGCCTAACCGACTGAGCCACCCAGGCGCCCCTAGAAACTATTGATTCCTTAGCCTAAAATCAGATCTACTGAATCACCACCTGTAATTTAAAAGGTAAAGAGCTTTCAGGTGATTCAGATGACCCAAGAGGCTTGGGAATGAGTAATTCAGACCAGGGCTTCTCAAAATTTAATTGTATACAAAATTTAATGTGCATACAAATCACCTGGAGATCTTAACAAAATTCAGATTTTGGGGCAACCAGAACACCACCATTAGAATACTACGGTAATCACTGTTGCACAGATGATGACTGTGAGCATCCATTGGTGAGTGTTAGAATTAGGGCGAAAGTTTAAGGAGAAATAGGATAATTGATCATTAAAGTATTTCCTCCAAAATATTTATTAATTGCAAAAGCAAAGACAGTGACTTTACAGTGGAGAAACTTGGCAGATACCACCTTAACCAAGAGATCAAGGTTCACATGACCAGTAGGTAATAAGACATACTGCTACCACGTGTCCTCTGATACAATGTGAGAAAGGCACACCTCTGTGTACTCTCCCCCAAACTGATAGCCTCCATCTAATCATGAGAAAACATCAGATAAACCCAAACTGAGGGACACTCTACAAAATATCTAACCAATACTTTTTGAAAGTATCAAAGTCAAAAAAAAAAAAAAAAAAGAAAGAAAAAAAAAGAAAGACTTAGGAACTGTCACAGATTGGAGGAGATATGGAGACATAATCACTAAATCTAATGTGGTATGCTGGACTGAATCCTGAAGGAATCAAGGCAAGGGTGAAAAAGAGGTGAAATCCAAATATACTGTACTTGAAAGCTTTGTACCAATGTTAACTGCCCAGTTTTGATAGCTGTACCATGGTTGAGTAAGATAGGGAAAGCTGAGGGAAAGGTACATGGGAACTTACTGTACAATTTTTGCAACTCTACTGAAAGTCTAAGATTATTTCAAAATAAGTTTAAAAAATACATATATATTCTGATTCTGCAACTCAGAGTTGGAAGTTCCCATGAGAAGCTGATGCTTTGGGTTCCCCAACCCCACTCTAAGTAGCAAGAGTCTAAACTAGCTGTTTTCAGACTTAATCGTGCATCAGAATCGTGGACCAGAATCACCAATCTGTAAAAACACAGATTGCTGGGCCCTACTCCAAGAGTTTCTGATTCAGTAAGTCTGGCTGGGGTGATCCTAAGAATCTGCATTTCTAACAGGTTCTCAGATGATGTTGATGTTGCTGATGAGCTAAGAATGGTTTCCGTGTTTTTTAATTTTTTTAAATTTATTTATTTATTTTGAGAGAGAGCACGCACACGCGTGCACATGAGTGGGGAAGGGGCAGAGAGAGGAGAGAAAGAATCCCAAGGAGGCTTTACACTGCTGAACCCATGAACTGTGAGATCATGATCCAAGCCAAAATCAAGAGTCAGATGTTTAAAAGACTGAGCCACCCAGGAGCTCCAGTTTGTATGTTTTTAGAGGGTTGCAAAAAAAAATTGGCCTTCAAATATTTACAGAAAATGGTTGCTGAGCCTCGGATGCTTGCTACTCAGAATGAAGCTGTGAACAGACACTTATGCCTAGGTCACACCCCTGAGATTCCTAGTGAGCTGATCTGGCATGGGTCCTTGGCATCAACATTTTAAAAATGCTCCCCTTTAATTCTGTTGTGCAACCAGGTTTAAGAACTACTGATTTAAGCTCTCCGCCTGCCTCAGGAAAAAAAAAAAACCCAAACATAAAAACCTATTTCTCAATCATCCCCAAGTTTGGGGATGAGCCCAAACAACTGTCAAAGGGCATTTCTGCAACTTAAAACTCAGTTACAAAAGTTGGGCTACTATTCTGTGAAAGTCAACAAGACCCAAATATAAATCGGCATTTCCCTCTCTCACCTATCCCCTCCCAAGTGAATATAAAAGAACACTGGATTATATATCAACAGTAATTACCCCAAACCCAAAGGAAAAAAAGTGGCACATGTAGCTGTGCAGGATGGTCTGAAATAGATGGGCTAGAACACGGAGAGGTGGACCAGAGAAGGAATCAAGGTGAGGACTGCCCTCTGGGATAAGTGGTGGGTAAGAGAGCACAGAGGGCTAGAAAGCTGAGGGAAGGGGAGAAAGGTGCAGGGCTGAGAAATGGAGTGGTGTTGAGGTACCTGAAGAAATACCACAAAGTACCTTTAGCTTCCTCATAACCTCAACATATCTGTTTCCCATTTGAATGTAATTAGGGCCAGGGGTTCCTCTAGTATTTGATCAGACCCTTCACAGTCTTACTCTTTGCCTATTACTCCTCTGCCAAAGATGAACGCTTTTAGCTGCAGTGGGCTGTCCTTGCTCAAGGGATCTGAAGGCCTTCATCTTAGTCCCAACTGCTAAGCCTGCTCCAGGAAGCACCTTGCCGCTTGGGAGAAAGGTTCCTGTTTGCTCTCCTACCTGTGCTCTCCTCAGCCTGATTGAAGCCACAGATCTGGCAGATGCTCTGGACCCACTTATTCATGTCCTCCTCCGTCTCGGCCACCAGATAAAAGGTGCGTTCACTGGTCTTGATGTCAAACACAAAACTATCCTGCAGCTCCTTCTTGTTGAAGGTCAGGCCTGCATCCACCTGCTCACAGAAGTTCAGGTTGATGATCCTCAAGGGCTTCTTAGAGTGATCGTTCTTGTAGTATTCCAGAACATCTGGGTCACCACTCATCCGGCCACTCCGCAGGATAAACCATCGCTTCTTCCAGGCCTGAGGAGGAAGAAGGAAAAAGAGGGGGAAAAGGTCATTAGTTCGTTCAAAGCTTCTCACAGGTGCTCAGAAATCACTAGGTTAAGGATGGGGACTGTTGCACCTGCAGGCTGAACATGGCCCTTATTTCTCTTTCATACTTCACCACAGTTTAAAAAATGGAGGATGATCTTAGAATGTGTGTTAGCGCAACACTTCACTATGGGAACAGGGTCTTATCATTCTGAAATGAGATGTGGCATTCCAATTTTTTAGATTAAGAAGTTAGATGGAGACTAAGACATTTTCGAGCAATTATTCCCTATGCTGGAATACAGATTCAAACTCATAGTACTGATAGTCAGGGTGGAACTTGCAAAACCACAGCATCTCAATATATGGATAGGGACCCCAACAAGTCATGGTGAGTGGAAGCAAAGAAGCAATATCACACACAGCCAGCAGCAGAAAAACAATTCCCTAATTTGTGTGTAGTATATTGTGCTTTTTAAGCAAATGATGGTGCCTTGGAAGAATCACCTAGAAAGCCTTCTAAAACTTCTCTGAAGTGGGGGGTGCCTGGGTGGTTCGGTTAAGTGTCCAGCTCTTGGTTTGGGCTCAGGTCATGATCTCACAGCTCGTGAGACAGAGCCCGGCATTGGGCTCTGTGCTGACAGCACGGAGCCTACTTGGGATTCTCTCATCCTCTCTCTCTGTCCCTCCCCTACTCACACTCTTGCTTTTTGAAAATAAATAAAAAATTTAAAAAATAACCTAAAACTTCTCTGAAGCACATAACTTTAAGATTTTTTTCACTGTCTTGCTCCTTGCAATAGCCCGAGTACTTGTAATAGGGCCTTGCACATATTAAATACTCTATATGTATCACTGAATGAATAAACTCCTTGTATCATTTCATACTATAGAATTTAACACTTGATCACATATTCTCTTATCCTGTCTTGTATATTCCATTTTTCCAACAAGACTGAGTAATCTGTGAGCAGACACCACACAAAGTGGTAAAAAGATGCTGCATGTAATAGCCTTGGGTTGAGGCTATGCTTAACTACTGATTTGCTGTAGTTAAGTCATTTGTAGATGTGGGCTCCCAGGCTGCCCCAAGATCCTATCTCAGTTACCTTGTCTAAGATTTTCTCTTGCTCTTTGGCCACTGTCTCTGAGCTTCTCTCTCTTTAAACGTCCAACATGGCCACTTTTTGGTTTCATGAGAAAATATAAGCAATCAAGAGAATTTAAATATGCTCCATCACCAAATTTACTGATCTGCCCGCATCTGGAGCAAAGTAGCCTGTTATTAGGGAGCATTCACAGTTCATCCGATCTAAAGCCAATATCCTTCCATTTGTGTGCCCCCTTTCACCTACAAGGGGACCGACACCACTGTATGATTCTCCCATTCTCTGGAAGCACTGCATTTTCCCTCCCTACTGGGATCATTCCCATAAGGACACCAACATCCGCCATCATGGGGAAAAAAATATAAAGCTTGACTTAATCCCATGTTCCCCTCTAGTGATGGCCCAGTTTTCTTTAGAGTAAAACCTCAAAGAGTTTTCTATATTACTGGACATTTGTCTCCTCTCTTGCCATTCTTTGGTGGAAAGCAATCTAATCAGGCTGCCCCACCACTGCATAACAAAGTTCTCAAAGACTTCAAGGCTGCTAAAGCAACTTTTGGGTTTTATTTGATCTCTCAACAACACCTGATAATGGTTTATTCTGTCCTCTTTGAAGCACCTTCTTCCCTTGGCTCACCCTCAACTTCCCTCCTCCCCAGCCTCTTTTTCAGACTCCAGGGCTGGTTCTTACTCATCTCCCTGACCTCTAAATATTGGAATGCTTCCATGCTCAGTTCTCAGTCTCTGTCTCTCCTCTCTCTACACCCACACCCTAGGTTATTTTATTCAGTTTCACAGCTTTAAAGACCATCTAATTGCTGCACTTCCCAAATGTATTTCTCCATCCCAGGTCCTTCCACTGAACTCCAGAGTCTTATACCCAACTCTTCACTAATAAGCATCTTAAACCCAGTGTGCTCAAAACTGAGCTCTTTACATCCTCCAAGCCTGTTCTTCCTGCAATCTTTTCCGTCTCAGTTAATAGCAGCTCCAGACTTCCAGGTGCTCAGACCACATATAGTGAGGTCATCATGGACTCCCTTCTTTCACATTCCACATCTACAACAAATCCTGTTGGTTCAAACAGTTCACTCGGTCTAGCCCACCATTCTGTAGTCCTCCTGCTTCTACCCTTTCATCCTGCAACTGATGCTCAACATGGAAGCTGATGTAAATCAGACTGTGTCACTTCTCTGCACAAAATCCCCAAAGGCTTCCCATCTCAGAGTAAAAACCAAAGTCTGCACAATGGCCAGTGGGTCTGATATGACGGTCAACTCTCCCCCATCCAACATCTCTTACCTCATCTCCAGCCATGCTCTGCCTTGGCCATTCTGCTCTTGCCACACTGGCCACATACTTCTGCCTCAGCGTCTTTGCTCTAGATGTTCCCTCTGCCTGGAATACTCTTCCCCCAGACGTCTTTCCTTCAAGTCTCTACTCAAATATCCCATTACGGGGGCAGCCATTCTTAACCACCCAACCCTCACACTCTCTTTCCCCCTGACTCTGCAACACTGCTCTTACTAGTACTTACACCATCTAAAATGCCACATTTTTGTTGAATGTCTGTATCTACCTCTCAAAATATAAACACAAAGAATGCTTTTTTAAAATCCCATGCTGCATCTTCAGTGTTTCAAATAGTGCCTGACACACAGCTGGTTATCAATAACTATGTATTGGATTAATGAGTAATTATTTTATTACATGAACTCCTTACAGCATCTAGTAGGTTACAGGGATAGAACTGATGCTTAATAAGTCTTACCTCAAAATGAATATAAGGTATGGCCAGATAGAATCGAGCTGAGGAAAACAAAAAATAAGAACTATATATTTACAGTCACCTAAAATCTTGCCCAGGTCATTGGCTTATAGAACTCTGGGTGTGCTTGTGGTCCATGTAGCAGGTGCATGCATATACATGGAAGTGTGTGATTAGCAAGGTGCATTTTTAAAAGGTATTGTTAATAGTTTAGCTTGTGTTTCAGTTGATGTGTCCCCTTCAGTGCTGGTCTCTGCAGAAAGAGCTGTCTCCAAATCACTGGTGTGCAGGTACAAGCATAAACAAACACAGAGACACCCACATAAACAAGAAAAAGGTGTTTACTACAGATAACATCGGAGCCTGTCAGATTCTGCTTCCAAGGAAGTGGTGTAGGCTGATAAATGACTGCTTATAAAATGCTGATAAATTTATGACCAAGCAGGCAAGTCTGTCTAGTCTAGTCCCAAATTCCCATCCCTCTTCTGACACACCATTTCTCTCCAAGTCTATGCACATTTCTTTTTTAAATCAAACAACTGAGAACACAAGTATAACCAACTTCAAAGAGTCTAGCTCCAATGACAACTTCTCTGATCTTCTCAGCTGAAATGGACCTCTACTTCTTCTGAACCTTTGTAACACTTTTTATGTAGTTTTTATGGCCTGTCATTTTTTACAACATATTACAGATATTTTGGAATTTATTGTTTCTTCCCAAGTATATTATGAACAACATCTGTATCCTTCTATGACTCTTGGTAGACATTTTGCTAAATGTTACTAAACAAGGCTCTTTATTGCTGAAATTTTCTTATCTCTCTGGACTCATTTATGCCTCCTTGCTTTCTTCCTTCCATCCATCCATCCATCCATCCATCCATCCATCCATCCAAGTATTTGTTTAGTGCTTACTATGCTACAGGTAGTATTCTAGATGTTGAGCGTACAGCATGAATTCCTGGTCTTACAGAACTTACTACAGTGCATAACACATTACATATTATTCTCCAAATATACCACATAATTGCATGCCTTCCTGTCTTTGCACAACCTACTGCATCTTCCTAGAATGACTTTACCCTCACCTTGTCTATCTAGAAAATTCCTATGTCCCTTCAGTGCCAGCTTGAAGTATCACTTCCCCTGGAAGGGCTTTACTAACTTTCCTGGGTAGAGCTGGTGCTTCTGTATTATACTCTCTTAATAATTTGTGCTTTCTTTGGCATTTCAGTTATTTATATATCTTCCTCCCCTTTAAGCTCTGAACATCTTGAGGTTAGGCTCCTTTCTGGCCAAAAGTTACTTGGAAAAGTGTTTGGTCTATATGAGAGCTCAATAAAGATCTATTGACTTTCTTCATTCTATCAATATATTAATTTACTCAAACTAATAAATGCAACTTAAATATATATATTTTCACAGAAGCAGGAAAGGAGGACAACAAGAGAAGTACAGCAAAGAGATTAAGAAAGATAAAGGTATAGTGTGGATTCTATATGATGTGAGTTCTTTACTCTCTTGTTCTCTTCATTCTGATACGAACAGTGACCATGTAATATTTATTTATTTATTATTATTTTTAGTTTATTTATTAATTTTTACACCCAATGTGGGACTCAAACTCACAACCCTGAGATCAAGAGTCAATGCTCTTCCAACTGAGCCAGCCAGGCGCCCCTGACCATGTACTAAATATTTATAAGGAAATCTGGGGCCTTCAGCTTGAAAGTGTCTCATGATACAGAAATGAAAAATTACTGTTGGATTACTGACACATAATGCAAGGAGAACATGGGACCTGAACATGTTACAAGAAGAAAGCTTTTTCAAGACTGTTCTTATATCTATACAAAATTTCTTAACAAAAATTAAGTCTAAATCGATCATGGACTTAAACATAAAATACAAAGAGAAATCAGCAAGATATATAAAGAATTATATAACGTAACCAAGTGAGGGTTATCTCAAGGATGTAAAACTAATTCAATATTCAAAAATCAATCAGTGTAATCCACCATAGTAATAGACTAAAGAAAAACCACATGGTCATATCAATGAATACAGAAAAAAAATTTGACAAAATTTGATCCCTATTTATAATAACAACACTTAAAAAATAGGAAGAGGGGGGAGCTTTCTTAATTTGATAAAAAGCACCAACAAAAGATCAACACCAACATTCTACTTTGTATTGAAAGAATGAATGCTTTTCCCCTAAAATCCGAAACAAGGCAAGGATGTATGCTTACTCTCACCACTCTTGCTGAAAATTCTAGTGAGGACAATAAAGAAATGGACATAAAAGGCATACAGTTTGGAAATGAAGAAAAAAACTGTCCCTATTTGCAGATGATATAATTTTCCACATAGAAAATCCCAAGGATATAGGGGAAAAAAAAAAAAAAAAGAGCTAAAAATCTCCTGGGACTAATGAGTCAAGTAAGGTCACAAGATACAAGATAAACATATGAAAATCAATTTGCTTCAATATGCTAGCAGTGAACATGTGGGCATAGAGAACAAAAATAAAATGCTATTTATAGTTTGTTTTTAAAAAATTAAATAAGTGTAAATCTAACAGAATATGCACAGGACATGTATGCTGATAGCTATACAATGCTGAAGAAAGAAAAAAAAACCCAAATACCATGATCATGAATGAGAATACTCAACATAGTACATCTCCCCAAATTGATGCTCAGGTTTAACATAATCTCAAAATTTCATCAAGAGTTTTTACATATGTAAAGAAAATTACACTAAAGTGTATATAGGAAGGCAAAGAAAGTGTAAAAAAATCGAAAAATATGATAAAAGAGGGGCTATTAATTCACTAGATTCCAATAATTATTATATATACACATACAGTTCTCAAGACTATGTGGCACTGGCAGAGGGACACACACACAGAACAAAGGAATAGAAGAGAGAACCCAGAAACAGAGCCACACAAATACACCCAACGGATTTCTGACAAAGGTGAAAAGCAATTCAATGGAAGAAAGACAGCCATTTCAACAAATAATGCTGAAGCAAGTGGATATCCATAAAGAACTAAATCTAAATCTCACCTCTTATATAAGAACTAAAAATGAATGATAGACTTAAATGTAAAACTAGAAAACATTTAGGACAAAAAAACGGAGGAAATCTATCAGGTTTAGGGCTAAGAAAGAGTTCTCAGACTTGACACCAAAAACAGAATCCATAAAAGGCAAAAGCTTATAAATTAGACTTCAATGAAATGTAAAACTTTTGCTATGCAAAAGTCTTTAAGAGGACGAAAAGACACATACAGACTGAAAGTGAAGGGATGAAGAAAGATATTTCATGCAAACAGAAATGAGGGGGTAAAAAAAAAAAAGCTAGTATGGCAATACTTGTATCAGACAAAATAGACTTGAAAACAATGTAACAAGGGACAAACAAGTGTTAAATGATGAGAAAGCAATCAATCCAAAAAGAAGATATAACAATTGTAAATATCTATGCATCTAACACAGGAGCACCTAAACACATAAAGCAATGAGTAAGAGACATAAAGAGAGAAGTTGACAATTAATACAGTAATGGTAGGGGACTTTAACACTCCACTCACATCAATAAACAGATCATGCAGAGAGAATATCAATAAGGAAACAGTGCCTCTGAATGACACATTAGATCTGATGAACTTAACAGATATGTATAGAACATTCTATCAAAAACCAGCAGACTACACATTCTTTTTAAGTGCACATGGAACAATCTTGAGGAAAAACTGCATGTTAGGCCACAAAAAATCTCAGGAAATCTAAGAAGATTGAAATCACATCAAACATCTTTTCTGACTACAACAGTAAGGAAACTAGACATCAATTACAATAAAAAATAAAACAAAATGAAACTGGAAAAAATCACAAACACATAGAAGCTAAACAACATGCTATTAAACAACCAGTGGGTTAATAAAAAATTAAAAAATGAAATTAAAAAAAACACATGGAGACAAATAAAAACGAAAACACAATGGCCTAAGATCTTTGGGATGCAGTGAAAGCAGTTCTAAGAGGGAAATTTATAGCAATACAGGTCTACCTCAAGAAACAAATAAAAAAAAAAAAAAACCTCAAACCATTTAACCTTACATTTAAAGGAACTAGAAAATGAACAAAGCCCGAGGCTAGTAAATTGCAGGAAATAATAAAGATCACAGCAGAGATAAATGAAGTGAGACTAAAAAAACAGAGGAAATATCAACAAAACCAAGAGGTAGTTCTTTGAAAAGACAAACAAAATTGATAAACTTTTAGTCAGACCCATCAAGAAAAACAAAAGAGAGAACTCAAATAAATAAAACTAGAAATGAAAAAGGAGAAGTAACAACCAGCACCACAGAAATACAAAAGATTGTAAGGGACTACTACAAAAAATTATATGCCAACAAACTATACAACCTAGCAGAAATGGAATGAATTCCTGGAAACACACAATCTTCCAAAACTGAATCAAGAATGAACAGAAAATCAAAACAGACTGATTACTAGTAAAAAAAAAAAAAAAATTGAATTGGTAATTAAAAACAAAAACAAAAGCAAAAACAAAAAACCTTCCAACAAACAAAAGTCCAGGCCAAAATGGCTTCACAAGTTAATTCTACCAAACATTAAAGAAGAGTAAATAACTATTTGTCTCAAACTATTTCACAAAATAGAAAAAGGAAAGAAAGCTTCCAAATTCATTCTATGAGGCCAGCATTACTCTGATACCAAAACCAGAAAAAGTGGCTACAAAACAAAACTCTAGGCCAGTATCTCTGATGAACATAAATGCCAAAATCTTCAACAAAATATCAGCACACCCAATTCAACAATGCACTAAAAAGATCATTCGCGACAATCAAGTGGGATTTATTCTGGGGATGTAGGGATGGTTAAATATCCACAAATCAACCAATGTGATACATCACATTAACAAAATGAAGGATAAAAACTCTCAACAAAGTTGGTTTTGAGGGAACACACCTCCACATAATAAAAGCCATATTTGAAAAACTCACAGCTAACATATTCAATGGTGAAAAACTGAATACTTTTCCTGTAAGATCAGGAAAAATGAATGTCCACCTTGCCACTTTTGTTCAGAGTCCAGAGTGCTAACCATTACACCATGGAACCCCACTCACTTTTGTTCACTATAGTACTGGAAGTCCTAGCTGGCACCAATCAGATGAGAAACAAAAGGCATCCAAATTGGTAAGGAAGAAATAAAACTTTCACTATTTGTTAATGACATGACACTATTTATATATAAATCCTAAAGATTTTACCAAAATATTATTAGAACTGATAAATGAATTCAGTAAAGTTTCAGGATACAAAATATACAGAAACGTTTTTTGTATTAGTGTTTCTATACACTACTGATGAGGTAGCAGAAAGAGAAATTAAGAAATAACCCCATTTACAATTGCACCAAAAAGAATACCTAGGAATAAATTTAACCAAGGAAGCAAAAGACCTATACTTTGAAAACTATTAGAAATTAATGAAAGAAACAGAAGATGATATAAGCAAATGGAAAGATATACCATGCTCACGAATTAGACAGATTATTATTGTTAAAATGTCCACACTACCCAAAGCAAATGACAGATTCAATATAATCTCTATCAAAATACCAAAAGGATTTTTAAAAAACTAGAACAAATAATACTAAAAGTTGGATAGTGCCACAAAAGAACCTGAATAGCCAAAGCAATCTTTTTTTAAAAACATGTTTATTTATTTTGAGAGAGAGAGAGAGCAAGCGAGCAAGCAGGGGAGCGGAAGAGAGATAGAGGGAGAGAGAGAAAATCCCAAGCAGGCTCCATGCTATCAGTGCAGAGCCTGACACGGGGCTCAACATGGGTCCTGAGCCCATGAACTGTGAGATGATGACCTGAGCTGAGAGCCAGATGCTTAACCGACTGAGCCACCCAGCACCCCCAGCCAAAACAATCTTGAGAAAGAACAAAGCTGGAGGTATCACATCCCAGATTTCAAGATATAATACAAAGCTATAATAATCAAAACAGTATGATACTGGCACAAAAATAAATACACAAATCAATCAAATAGGATGAAGAGCCCAGAAAAAAACCTCATGCTTACACAATCAATTCATCTATGACAAAGGAGGCAAGAATATAGAATGGAGAAAAGACAGTCTCTTCAGTAAATGGTGCTGGGAAAACTAGACAACTTTATGCAAAAGAAAGAAATTTCTTATAAAAATAAACTCAAAATGGATTCAAGATCTAAACGTGAGATGTGGAACCATAAAATTCCTAAATGAAAACACAGGCAGTAGTCTCTTGGACAGCAGCCTTAGCAATATATTTATGAATATTTCTCTTCAGGCAAAAGAAACAAAACCAAAAACAACAAGTGGGACTAACTAAAATAAAAAGCTTTAGCATAGTGAAGGAAACCATCAACAAAACAAAACAAAACAAACCAACCTACTGGGTGGGAAAAGATATTTGCCAATGATTTATCTGACAAAGCGTTAATATAAAAAAAATAAAGAACTTATGCAACTCAACAACCAAAAGAAAAAATATCTGATTAAAATATGGGCAGAGGATCTGAACAGACATTTCCCTAAAGAAGACATACAGATAGTTAACACAGACAAAAATGAAAAGATGCTCAACATTAGTAATCGTCAGGGAAATGAAAATAAAACCACAATGAGATATCACTTCACACCAGTTAGAATGGCTGTTATCAAAAAGACAAGAAATATAGTAAGTATAGGCAAGGATGTGGAGAAAAGGGAACCCTTGTGTTGCTGATGAAAATTTAAACTGGTGAAATCACTGCGGAAAACAGTATGGTGGTTCCTCGAAAAATTAAAAATAGAACTATCATATGATCCAGTAATTCTACTTCTAGATATTTACCATTCCCCCCATCAAAAACCCTGAAAACACTAAATCAAAAAGATACATGCATCTCTATATTCATTTCAGCATTATTTACAACAGCCAAGATATGGAAAGTGTCCATCCATAGATGAATGAATAAAGAAGATGTGTACACACACATACACACACACAGAGAAGAATGTTACTTGCCCATTAAAAGAGATCTTGCATTTGAAACAATGTGTATGTACGTAGAGGGTATTATGCTAAATGAATTAAGTCAGAGAAAGACAAATACCATGTGATTTTACTTACCTGTGGAAATTCGAAATCAAAACAAGCAAACAAACAACAGCAACAAACCAGAAACAGACTCATAAATGTAGAGAACAAACTGGTAGTAGCCACAGGGGTGGAGGTGGGGGGAATGTGTGAAATAGTTGAAGCGGACACAGAGGTATAGACTTTCTGTCATAAATAAGTCATGGAGATGAAAAGTATAGCATAGGGAATAATACCGTAACAGTGTTGTATGATGACAGATGGTAACTACACTATCATGGTGAACACTGCATAATGTATAGAAATGTCAAGCCACTATGTTGTGCACCTCAAACTAGTAACACTGCATATCAAATATACTTAAATAATACAAATTTTAAAAAAGATAAAAAGAGAAGCTTTTGAGTGGGAGAAAATACTTGCAAACCACATATTCAACAAAGAATAATATCTGGTAACATACAGAAAACTATCACACTCAACAGTCAGAAAAGGGAATTAGGGCAAGGGCAAAAGACATGGAAGACACTTCACTGAAGAGAATATACAGATGGTAAATCTGTATACATGTAAAGATGCTCAATATCTTTAGCTGTTCTGGAAACAGAAATTAAAATACAATGAGATATCACAGATCTATCAGAATTGCTAAAATAACAACACAAAATGCTGGCAATGAGGCAGAGAAAACGGGTCACTCAATATTGCTGGTAAGAGTCTAAAATGATCAGGGTGCCTGGGTGGCTTTGTTGGTTGAGTGTCTGACTCTTGATTTTGGCTCAGGTTATGATCTTGCAGGTTCGTGGGATTGAGCCCCTTGTCAGTCTCTGTGCTGAAAGCATGGAGCCTGCTTGAGATTCTCTCTTTCCTTCTCCCTCTCTCCCACCCTTAAAATAAATAAATAAACTAAAAAAAAAAAAAAAAAAAAGAAAGAAAGAATCTAAAATGATATAGCCACCCTGGAAAACAGTTTGGTCATTTAAAAAAAAAACTAAACATGCAACTCCTATACACCACAGCAACTGCTCTGCTCTGCTGGGTAGTTATCCCAGAGAAATAAAGATTTACATTCATACAAAAATTTTTCATGAATGTTTATATAAATTTTGTTTATAATAGCTCCAAACTGGAACAATCTAAATGTCCTTCAATAGGTAAATGGTTAAATAAACTGTGATGCCATAGGATACTACTTAGCAATAAAAAAAAAAAAAGTATTGACACATGCAAAGTCTTGAGTGAATCTCCACAGAGTTAGGCAGCATCAACAAAGCCAATCCCAAAAGGCTACATACTGCCCAATTCCACTCATGTACCATTCTTGAAACGGACAGAAGATTAGTGGTTGTCAGTGGTTTAAAGGAGGGGCTTGGAGTAGGACAGATGTGAGTATGGCTATAAAAGGACAGTATGAAAGATTCCCGCGGTGATGGAAATGTTCTAGATCTTGACTGTATCAATATCAACATTCTTGTGATGTTGTAGTACAGTTTCAGAAGATGTTACCATTGTGAGGAAACTAGTAGAGGGTATGTGGGGTCTCTGTATTACTTTTACCACTACATATGAAACTAAAATTATCTCAAAATAAAGTTAATTAAAAGGAAACTGATCCACAAGAGAATTGGAATGTTCACAGATGGGAAATGTATTTGAAGAAAACCATAAGGAGGAAAGGACTATTTCTCAGAGAAGAAAAATAAAGATCATGGAGAGAAAGGTTAACAGCTGGCTACCGACTATGACCAGATCCAGCTGTCCTCAATCTTTTCCAGTCAGGGATAGGGATGGGATCTTAGGGATTCATACTGTGAAAATATGAATAAACTTCAGAGTTCAGACTTCTGAGCAGGAGGGCACAAAATACCAAGACTCACCAGGATTTCCAAACCTTTCAAACTAATGCCAGCTCTAGGGATTGTAGGCTGTCCAGGCAAGGCATGATTCTAGGCCTTAGGGAATAAAAGTTCCCAGAGAAACAACAAACTTAAGATGCCAACAAGCTTCTCCTCTTTTTCTGTGTAGTAGTCAGCCTCCACGATAGCCCTCAATGAGTCTTATTTTCCAGTATAGCCTTATGTAGTCCCCTCCCATACTGAATAAGGATGACCAACAGCATATTGCATAAATGACCGTGCAGCTTTGAAGGCTAAGTAATTAAAGATGCTATAGCTTCTTTCCTGTTTGCCTTTGGATAAGCTGCCATGTTGTGAGGATACTCAAGCAGTACCGAGGAGTGCACATGGTGAGGAACTAAGTAAGGCCTTCTGCCAGCCATGTAAATGAGCTATTCTTAGAAGCAGATACTTCAGCCCCAGCCAAGCCTTCAGATGCCTGCAGCAGTAGGCAACTTTTTAACTGTAATTTAATGAGAGACCCTGAGCCAAATCCACCAATCTAAAGTGCTCCTGAGTTCTCGACTCACAGAAACCCTAAGAAATAATAATATTTATTGTTGTTTTAAGCCAGTAAGTTTTAAACCTTTTGTTATGCTTTAATAAATAACTAATACATTCTACTTTCCATTTCTAGGGCTAGGTGGGTATAACCAAGGGTAACCACTGGGAGGAAAGCCTTGTCTATTTAGAAGACTAAAAGCAGCTCAAGCCTAAAAGATAGACAAATAGGCCATTGGAACAGAAGGTTCCAGAAACAGACCCATACATACTTCATCACTAGATTTGTGAAAAAGTTGATACTGCAGTACTATAAAGAAAAGAACTGTCTTTTCAATAAACGGTGATAGGTCATTTCGTAAGTATGAAGAAAGATTCTTTTTATTCTTAAATGGTTGTTTATTTTTGAGAGAGAAAGAGAGAGAGAGAGTGCACAAGCAGGGGATGGGCAGAGGGAGACCAAGCAGACTCCTGTCAATGCCGAGCCTGGCATGGGGCTTGAACTCACAAACTGTGAGATTATGACCTGAGCTGAAATCAAGAGTTGGGTGCTTAACTGACTGAACGATTCAGATGCCCCAAAAGATTCTTAATCCTTTTTTATGCTATATATGAAAATTAATTTCAGATCATTATAAATCCAAATGTGAAAGATACAACATTATAAAGCATTTAGAGGAAAATGCCTTCATGGCTTTGGGCTACACAAATTTGTGGAATACTCAAAAGTTGCTAATAATACAAGAGAAAAAGTGATCAACGTTATTACATTACACTTAGTGTCTGGTCACCATCAAGAGGATGAAAAACCAAGTGAGTAAGAGGAGATATTTACAATACATATATCCATGAAGACTCATATTCAGAATATATTTAAAAAAATCCAACTCCACATATTAGCAGGAGAAAGACCACTTAATAGAAAAATGGGCAAAAGATCTGAATAGGCACTACACAAAAGACATCCATCCAAAAGGCTGTAAGCATAAAAGAAGATCTTGATTTCATTAGCCATTGCAAAATGCAAATTAATACCACTACACAACCACCAGAATGGTTCTAACAACAAAGACTGATAGTAATAAGCATGGGGAAGAGTATGGAGAAACTGAAACTTTCCATACCGTATTAGTAAGAGTGTAAATTGGTATAACCATCTTGGGAAACTATGGCAGTATCTACAAAAGCTGAACATATACCCCAGAACCTCACAATTCTACTCCTAGATACATGCCCTAAATAATTATGTACATATATCCACCAAAATACATGCACAAGTATGTTCATTGCAACACTTTTCAGAAATGCCCAGCCTGGGTGGCTCCATTGGTTAAGCGTCCGACTTCAGCTCAGGTCATGATCTCACGGTTCGTGGGTTCGAGCCCCGCATCTGGCTCTGTGCTGACAGCTCAGAGCCTAGAGCCTGCTTCAGATTCTGTGTCCCCCTCCCCCTGCCCCTCCCCCGCTTGCACTCTGTCTCTCTCAAAAATAAATAAAAACGTTAAAAAAAAAAAAAAAGAAATGCCCATATCATGCTTGCGTTTCTGCTCTATTTCAAGTGCTTATTATGTACACGTGGACTGCCGTGCTAGTTTCCTAATTAAATACTTATAAAATGCATCCAGTTTAATCTTCTAGTTTTTATAAATACTTATTTTTGAGAAGGGGGATAGGGGGCTTGACAGGGAAAGGGCAGAGGAAGGGGGACAGGATCCAAAGTGGGCTCTGTGCTGACAGCAGAGTCTGATGTGGGGCTCGAACTCATGAACCATGAGATCATGACCTGTGCCAAAGTTGGACACTTAACTGACTGAGCCATCCAGGTGCCCCTAATCTTCCAGTTTAATCAGAGCAAAACTCTGATCACGTTACTCCTCCCACTATCCAAAATTTTAATGGTTCCCTGTCAATTGCATAGCAAAGTTCAAATTCTATGGTTTAGGGTTTTTTTTAATTAAAAAAATTTAAATTTATTTTCAATGTGGTAAAATACACTGAACATAAAATTTACTATTTTAACTACTTAATTGTACAGTTATTTCTGTGGCATTAAGTATATTCACATTGTTGTAGAGCCATAAACACCTTTTTCATCTTCCCCAACTGAAATTCTATGTCTGTTAAACACTAATTCACAATTCTCCACTATATCCTGTCCCTAAAAACCACCATTATACTTTCTGTCTCTGTGAAATGGACTACTCGTGTATGTGGAATCATACAATATTTGCCCTCTTGTGACTGGCTTATTTCACTTAGCATGAGGTCTTCAATGTTAATCCATGTTGTAGCATGTGTCAAAATCTCATTCCCTTTTAAGGCTGAATAATATTCCATTATGTGTAGATGTCACATTTTGTTTATCCATTCCATCTGCTGATGGGCTCAAGTTCTGGGGCTCAGTTTTAGAGCCTTTACGATTCAGCTCAAACCTGCATTCCCATCTCATTTATACTCCTTTATTTATAATGTGATATATACATACATACATATATATATACATACACTGTTACTACTCAAACCAAGTTGATTTCTCACTGTTTCCTAAATATACTTTTCTACCTTCACACGCTCAATTTCCCTGTCTGAAAAGCGTCCCAATCTTCCCTGTCTAAATTGTCCAAAGTTTTTCTTATATTTGAATGCTTTCCTCTAATGTCACCATTTTTGATCATCCTTCATTCAAGGTTCCAACATCTAGAGCTTTTTCAGAACAGAGAGTCTTCCCCTTTCACAGAACCTCACACAGGGCCTTCCTGCAGTGCATGAGTGCTCTTATTCATTGAACTAAGTGAACTAGCTAAATTTCATTAAAACATAAGTGTACATACTTATATGCTTAAACATCTCACCATGAGTTTTTTTCTTGTTTTCAATAATAAGCTGTATTAAGCCACTTAAAAATGTCAAATAGACAATATGAAGAGTTAAAAGGGTATCTCTTTCTTCCTAATTCCTGGTACAACCCAGCCAGGCAGAAAAAAACCTATTAATTCAGAGCAACACAAACTCAAAGCAAGGGGCACAAATGCACAGAACTAAGGAGAGCAGGACTGAGATGCTATAGAGTAGGATGAGAAAAGCCTGAGCTCAGAGTGAAAAGACTTGAATTACAGTCCTTGTTCTTGCTCTATAAACTTGGACAAATTTTTTTAAGTTTCCTAAGCCTCAATAACCAGGCATATAAAAGGGGAAAAATACAAAACTAATAATATTGCATACAGTAATAAGTAAAATTAAAAAACATAAACACACCTAGAACCAACCTTGGCATGATAGGTGCCAAGTACATAGTTCTTGAATTAAAAGCAGTCCAAGGAGATTTGTGAGATCATGAAATTGGCAGAAGAGTTATCATTATAGAAGATCCCCAGATTTTCCACTCTATGTTCTTTCTTCTCAATCACCATTAAGAAGACATTATTGGAGCACCTGGGTGGCTCAGTCGGTTAAGAGTCTGATTCTTGGTTTTGGCTCAGGTCATGATCTCATGGTTCCTGAATTTGAAGCCCACATCAGGCTCAGTGTGCTAACAGCATGAAGTCTGTTTGGGATTCTCTCTCTCCCTCTCTCTCTGCCCCTCCCATGCTCACACACTCTCTCTCTCTCAAAATAAATAAACAAACTTAAAAAAAAGGCATTATCTTTTCTTCCTTTTTGCCCTGCATCACACATCAGCAACTGCTCTGAATTCTGCCTCTTTTGGTTAAAGCTATGACTCTTCTTCAGTTTCTCAGGTTCAAAATTAACTACTTCTATTCAGTTCTTCCTGCTACTTCACTGCTCATGCCAAATCAACAAGCTCCTTTGTAGCATTCAGTAAAACAAGCACAAATTCTGCTAAATGTTTTGAGGGATATAGAAAAGAGGTAAGATTAATTACTTTCAAGTAACTTATGAGTTTACAATGTTGCAGGAATAAAAGAGATGAACACATGTCCCTAAAATGAAAAAGCAAATGTTGGGGTACCTGCCTGGCTCAGTGGGTAGATCATCTGACACTTGACCTCAGGATCGTGAGTTCAAGCCCCATGTTGGGGGTGGGGCCTACTTAATTTTTTAAAAAAGGGCAAATTTTTAGAAGTACCATAAAGAAATATATAATATGTTATTAGACCCCTGAAGTAGGTAATCAAATTTGGTTGGGGCATGGAGAGAGAAAGGGAGAAAGAGAAATATGAATGAATATGAACAATGAAGAAGACAGGGTGTAATAGTTTGGGGAAGGAAGGAGAAATGGACATTTCTTCTACAGGACAGAGTATGACCAAGGTCTGGGTATGGGAAAAGGTAAGACAAGTTCAGAAAATATGGAATGGTCTCTTTTAAAAGTGTAGAAAAGGAGAAAAAGAAGAGCTCAGGGGTCCCGGAAAGCTTTTAACACCACGCTAAGAAATTCTTTCTTTTATTGGTAATGGGGAGCCACTGAAGAGTATAGATCAGCAGAGAAGTAACTGTTGCTGTGCTGTTATCTGGCACAATGATGAAGACAAGCCACAGAAAGGAAAAATGAGAGGCAGAAAAAACTATTTAGAAAGCTGTTGCAGTAATCTGCCATCCTGAAAGAAAATGGCAAGGAGACAGAAAGGGAAAGGCAATGCAAGTCACTTTATTCAACAGTGGGGCTTAAAAGAGTATAGGGTATAGGGGCCTACTCTCAGGAAAGTTAGAACCTTCCATTTGTGTCTGTGATTAAGAGAACACCACCATCTTCTCTGATGAAACAGAAGTGACTGTTTTCCTTTTGTACCCAAATCCAGTCAAAAAAACCAAAACCATTTCACAACCATTTAGACCACATGTGCGTACACATGACCTGGAAATTGCATCACTCCCAGTGTTGAGAGGAGTGCATGTCCCATATGAACCTGTCTCTGTTCTTTACGTTAGATTCCAAGGTAGCGTGTAGAATGAGGCCATGACTTCCTCCTGTTGCTCTTGGCACCTAGAACCCTTAGGTGATTGGGGGGGGGAGGGGCAAGTTAGCTCTACACTGGCCACAGTGCATAGGATGTTATGTTCAGGTCTGGCTGTGGTGACGGGACTTGAAATCCTATAGTACTAGGATTCAGTGAGCTTCTGCCTGGAGTCATGATTATAATGTTCTAAGATATAAGGGGCTGACATGTGGAAGAGCAATTTGATTTATTTTGGGTGATCCCACATTCTAAAGTTGAACTACTGCCAACAGGCATGTACTACAGAAAAGCAGATTTTTGCTCAGTGTAAGTAAGAATTTTCTGAAAGAGTGGTCCAAAGCAGGGCCCTTGGAAACTGGGGAACTACTCAGCAATGGGGATACTGAAGACAAGACAGCCTAGGCCAGGGGTCAGCAAACTTGTTCTGTAAAGGGCAGAGAGTAATTCTTTCATGCTTTGCAGGCCATATAGTCTGTCACAACTATTCAAATCCATAATGGCAGGGAAGAAGCCACAGACAATTTGTAAGCAAACAAGAATGGCTGTATTCCAATAAAACTAGGTAGAAAAAGTGGTATTGGGCAAGATTTTTTTGCCGACCCCTGGCTTAGGCTAAGGGTGAGAAGGGGGACTGAAAGGGGCCTCAATCAGTGGATCAATAGACAGACAAGGGATTAAGGTCTCTTCCAATTTTGAGAGTCTTATGTATTAGTAACCAAGAAAATCTAATATTGTAACACCTCATTCAATCAGATTAGATTCTCAAAACACAGGGATGTGTGCTTTTAAATAACTAACTGTTAACTAGAACACCTTTGTATTTTCAGCCTTAACAGCTGAAAACGTTTCCAAAACCCCAGAATTTTCTGCCTTGCCTTAGGTATCAACTGAAGATAACAGAACTTTTCTTTGATGACTAAGGACTTCTTGAGCTTCATATCATCTTTCTAGATACCAAATCTCACATGCCTTGTGGTTAAAATTGTAGAAAGGTCAAGACACTTCTTGGAAGAGGGTTTTGTGTAACTCCTAGAAATGGGTGTGTCCTTTGAACTTCCCTCTTTCTGATGAGAGTGAAGCCCAAAAGTGCTAATAAACCAGGAGAGTCCTGTCAAGTGAGGATTATAGTTAGTTATAATATAACCTCAGAATCTGAGGTTCCTGGATGGTATCAACTGACCGAACTTATTAGTCAGGGATACTAAAAACATATTTTCATCTTCAAAAAGTTCTTTGCTTTATATGTAAAAAAAAAAATTCACCAACATCACAATTGCATACACACACACACACACACACACACACACACACACACACAGTCACTCATTCACCTTTCTTTTAGTGAAACTTCCAGTTCAAACAATCACAAAGACATAGAAGAATGTGATTTGACTTGTGAGTATGTGAGGCACAACCACATCTCTATACACTGCAGCATGAAGTACACCAGGCCAGTCTTCTGTCCCATAACAGTTAAGAACAAACAATAAGAGTCCAGTGGATCATGTAATGGTCACAAATTTCTGGAGGACCACTTCTTGAGTGAGGAAGGGCTTCTTGTTATTCTTCCTCTAACAATCCTTCAACTACTCTAGACCATAGTGACTTTACTATGTGAGGAAAATGACTATGACTTCCCTGAGGGGGGAAAAATGGCACTTGCTGAACTCTTCCTATATATCATGTGCTTTCTATCCATTATCACATTTAATCCAAATCAATGCTGTAAGGCAAATATGATCCCCTTTTCACAGATGAGAAAAATGAGTTTCATTGAGGTTAAACAATTGGCAGAGATCTGCCCTACATCTTGTGGGTCAGGGCTAGGGTCCAGAAAGAACTTGAGAAGCTAATACAGATAAATTGCTGACTATACTGAGACACTGGCCAGAGAATCTGTGAAAGGTGAAGTTCAAAGTTGGTGACAGCAATAGAGGGATTAGAATCCAGGTCTCAGCTCTTAGTCCATAATTATTTCCACTCCTCAAATCCAAATCCCCCAGGAGAGGGAAGCATAATTACATGCTCCAGACTCATCCATCTGAGTAATGAAGTTTCTCTCTGACTCCAATGAACCTTATTTGTTCCTGGGGAATGGAATCAACCTTATCTTATCACAAGACTGTTACATTCTGAGGTCAGGGAACTTTTGTATCTCCAGCATTTAGCAAAGTACTTGGTACATGGTACGTACTTTATAACTCTTCAATGAAAGGTATATGAAAAAAAAAAGAATATCTATTTGTCCCTCTTTGGAAAAAAACAAACAAAACCTTTTTGTCAGATGACCTGCTAATGTAACACTTCCAGGATTCTAACAACCTCTATCCTGGGAGATGGCACACAGACATCATAAATATGAAAGATCACTTTTATGTGAAACCGACTCCAACCCTAGGCTTCAGGGGGGAGATCATGGGATCCTTGGTTCACTGATGGGCACATGATCGAAGCCAGTCTTAACAGTCATTAAGATTCAACTCCAGGCCTCCAGTCTGTCTTTGACTCAAAGTGGCCTCTATCACTGGACAGAAAGTTGTGATGATATGAGCCTGAGGTTGTAGGGACAGCCGTTTGGAGTCTGAGAACAGCTAACCTGAAGAGTGTCAAGTTAGAAAGATGGATCTTGATGAAATGTAAGTCCTATTAAGCTGATCCTGAGCCCAGGTTTCCCCCTTGTAGGCTTAGGTGACTTTTCTCATTTAAAGGAATTTAGGTCAATATCTGGTCAACACAGGTCTTAAGCGTGTGTCCAGTACTGAGACCCAGAGCAGTTTGTTACCACAAGGGTAACTCAGGGGTCCTTCCCACGTGCTCTTATCATATTCATGATTCAATCCATTTTCAGCTTCCTTCGCTTTCAATTTCTTTTCTATTCCGTTTTAGTCGCCTTCCTCCTTTCAATCATTCAATCAACATTTATCCAACAGATCACTGCCAGGTCCTTCAGAATAGTACCCAGGTAGCTCAGTACTCTGAGCTCAGGACTCTGCTAATGGTTGCGAGCAGAGAACCACTCTACCTGGGAGGAGTCAGGGAAAGCTGAAGAGCACAAGCAACATTGTGGTTGGGTCTTGGAGGATAAGTGGAGTTTTGCAGTTGCAGAAACAAGGCTGGAGGGGAAAAAGGCTTTTTTCAGGAAAAGAGAATAATATGCATGCAGTTAACTCTTGTTATTCACAGTAGTTATGACCTATAAAGTCACCATGAACACTAAATTATTGAACACATATTCATTTTTCCTAGGAGAAAAACAGGGTTAGTTTCCTGCAAGCCCATGGTCACAGTATTTTTGTCAACCGATATAATCTTATCTCATGTTTGTGTTTAAAGACTCCTCATTTAATATATATTGTTGATTCATTAACACTGAATTCAGCCAACAGCACCGTAACTCAAGTCTGAATGAAGGTTGTAAATACACGTGTTTTCTCCATAAGGCACAGCACAATTTTCCTGAGCTTCAGAACACTATGCTTGGGGCCCTTTTTAAACAGCAAAACCACCAGTGAAAAGCATGGCATTAAACAGATGGAGGGAAGACCATGAGAGCTGAAGCAAGAAGGCAGAGCACCACTCTGTCACCTCTGCTGGGGAATGTGTGTGTGGGGCACTGAAAGTTTCCAGTGCTCTGCACACAGGCACATCTGTGCCTGATCATGAAAGAAAGCACTGTGAGTTTTGCTTTGGGGGTTACAAATCAATTTTAGCAGGTAGGTGAATTTGCAAATGCAGAATCTGAAATCTGTGATTAGGAGGAATAACTACATATGGAAAACCTTGGGGCGTTCAAATAATAAGTAATAAAGCTAAGGTTGGTAAAGTTGAAGGAAGGAGAATGAAAAATTGTGAAAAGGAAATTACTGGAAAAGTGGTCTGGGATTATTTTAAGGGCTTCACGTGCAGAGTTTTATGTTTTTTCTGTATACCAATCACTTCTTTTTTTTTTTAAGTTGTGGTTGACATTCAAGGTTATATTAGTTTTTGAGTGTACAGGTCAATCATTCTTGATACCAAATGTTAATGTAAAATTTAGAATTTGAGAATTCCCCCATAGAGCAATAATTATTTTATAGTATTTATTAGCTAATAGATAAAAACTACTATGAATTCATTAACTCAATTATTTTATTAATTCAATTGTCTACATTTTTTAAAAAGTATGGATACTTGTAAATTCAGGGGGTAAATACTTGGTGTAAGTATGTGTTCATGTTTTCAAGGACCCAGGCCACCCTGTGGGAACCACTGTCATGTACTCAGGTGAGGAGCCTGCCTGGGCATAGAAGAAAGCATGTGCAAAGGTCCTGAGAAGAAATAAAGCTTGGCTCAAGGGAGGACCTGACAGGAGGTCATGGCTGGAGCACAATGAGCAGAGCAGAGAGTAGGAGGAGGGAAAGGCAGCAATAGATGATGATGGTGCCTTGTAGGTCATTTAATGAAGTTTAGATTTTATCTTAAATAGAAGATCCCTTAACAGGGATATAATTAAATAAATTGACATATCAGCAATTGAAGAAACAAGCTTGAGAACAATGTAGTATGATCCTATTTATGAACTCATATGTATACACATGACCACATATATATGTGTATGTACAGTATACATATATGTACGTACACACACACACACACACACACACACACATACACACACACACTCCTGCATTTTACAAACACTTAGAAAAGTATTTCAAACTGGTACCAGTGGTTCTCTGTGGAGGAGAGTGGAGTATATAAGAGAAATAAGGGAACTTTCACATTTTGGGTGCATGGGTAGCTCAGTCAGGTAAGGGTCCAGCTCTTGACTTTGGCTTGGGTCATGATCTCACAGTTTGTGGGTTGGAGCCCCATGTTAGGATCTGTGCTAACAGTGTGGAGCCTGCTTGGGATTCTTGCTCTCCCTCTCTCTCTTTCCCTCCCCTGCTCATGCATTCTGTCTCTCTCTCATTCAAAATAAATAAATGTTTCTAAAAAGGGAACTTTCACAATTTAATCTATATGGTGGTCTTAAATAAACATGAGACCACTGAAAGGTTTTACACTTTATTTTCATATTTACATTTCTTAGTTTGTGGCAAATGCAGTGTAGAGGGCAAACAGCATGAGCAGGGAGGCCAAATACACACTTTCTCAAGAAATAATGGTGATCTGGACCAGGACAGTGGCAAAGGACATATAGATCCAAGAAATACTTCAGAGGCTGAAATACCTAATCTTGGCAACAGACCGAATATGGGAGATATGGGAGAAGGAAGTATAAAGGCAGACTCCTAAGATTTCCTACCTGAGCAAGTAGTTGGGCTATGTCATGGCTTAGGGTGAGAACCACAACCACATCTCTCTGACAAGCCTATCACAATGCATTTTGGGCATTCTTTGCCTCAAATGCATCAAAAACAAAGGAGTAAAATGAATTGGACATGTGTGTGAGAGAGTGTCACATCTGGGAAACCAGAGAGCCTTGTATGAGTGATTACATTGACTAAATTGTATGAGATTGATTTCCCAAAGACCAGGTCAATCTTTCTGCAGGGGACTCATGGAAACCATTAGTGGAATTACCTCTTCCATTGACAAAACAACAAATGAGCTGTTGCCAGCCCTTTGTGTTTTGGAGAAACAAAGGTCATTCCGTTGAAGAACCTCTTTCTCATGTCCTTGAATGCTCTAAGTTGTATTTAAAGCCCTGAATTAAGCAAAGGTTACCAAAAACAAAAACAAAAAAACAAAAAACCAGGGCAACGTTGGAGGAAGGATAGACAAATCATGCCCATCAATATAGCTACACTGTTCCCCTTCCTCTAGGACAAAGGCTTCTCTCATCAGGCTCCCCCACTTCAAGTAATGGGAGAAGAGAAGGCTCCTGGGCTTTGGCTTCCCTACAGACCTGGTTTCATACTTTCTTAAACACATACCTGATTGTGTGACTTCCTTGCTTCAACAGAGGTACTCAAAACCTCAGTGTGTATCTGAATTTCGGAGACACATGTTCAAATGCAGATATTCCCAGGTACCAGGCCCGACAGAGATTCAAACTCAGTTAGTCTTGAGTGGGGTCCCGGACACAAACCCCAAGTATCTCCACAATAGAATGTCCAAGAATCCCATTCGGAGAAACACTGAACTGCATGGTTAATGGTGGTTAATGAAATGTGGTTACCATTTAGTGAGCTGCACTGAAAGAATAACTGGGTCATGGAGATCTGGGGTGTACTTCTAGCTCTCTCTCTGGTCATTTAACTGGGCATGTGAACCCAGGTTGGGGAGAACACTACTGCTCTGGTCCACAGAGTCCTCATTTATAAAGTGTGAATGTTCTATGTGGATCTGCAGCTTCCTTTCAATTACTGACATTTTAAGCCACAGGAAAAGACAAAAGGGTTGGTAATGTCAGGCAGGGCTTCTTACTCCACCGTACCAGACTGAATCTCCCTAAGGCGCTCAGATTGTAGATATACGTGAGCAAAAGCACAAAATCCAGTGCTTTCTGGAATTTGCTGGTCATGAGCAAATATTCTGAAGAGATACTTCTAAAGTACAGGATGAACTGGGCATGGGGCTCTTCCAGAGCCTGGCTTCTCTTCCCTAATCATACCACTCAATATAAATGCAGGAAAGTAATTCAAAGGATGGAAGGAGAAACAACCTAATTCCGAAGATTAGTTCAGGTGATCAAAATAAATGCCCCGCCTGCCTCCTGGGAGCTCTAATTTACATTAATCCAGCTGCATGAAGTATGTGTATCTGAAACACATTCCTATACAGAGACAATTCCATGGGCTCTATATGATCTCTTTTAAAAGGTTTCTTTTAATTTATAAGTCTTTATACAGTGTTAGAAGAATGACCTCTGGGCTAATGCCTCCCCCCCCCTTTTTTTCTTTTTTTTTCTATTTATTTATTTTTTTTTTAATATATGAAATTTATTGCAAATTGGTTTCCATACAACACCCAGTGCTCATCCCAAAAGGTGCCCTCCTCAATACCCATCACCCACCCTCCCCTCCCTCCCACCCCCCCATCAACCCTCAGTTTGTTCTCAGTTTTTAAGAGTCTCTTATGCTTTGGCTCTCTCCCACTCTAACCTCTTTTTTAATTTATTTATTTTGAGAGAGAGAGAGCGTGAACGAGGAAGGGGGGGGGGGGAGAGGGAGAGAGAGAGAGAGAGAGAGAGAGAGAGAGAGAGAGGTGGGGAGAGTCAGAGAGAAGCCCAAGCAGGCTCCACACTATCAGTGCAGAGCTGATGTGGGGCTCGAACCCATGAAACCACGAGATCATGACCTGAGCTGAAACCGAGAGTCAGATGCTTAACTGACTGAGCCACCCAGCTGCCCCTTTCCCCCTGGTTTTTTTAAAGTCAAAATTATAGTGGCTTATACAATAAGTTTTATATACAACAAAATTCACCTATTTTTTATTATAAATTTTTTTAACATTTATTTATTATTGAAAGAGACAGAGCATGAGCATGGGAGGGGCAGAGAGAGGGGGAGACACAGAACCTGAAGCAGACTCCAGGCTCTGAGCTCTGAGCTGTCAGCACAGAGCCCGAGGCGGGACCCGAACTCACAAACTGCGAGATCATGACCTGAGCCGAAGTCGGACACTCTACCAACTGAACCACCCAGGCGCCCCTAAAATTCACTCATTTTAAGAGTTCAGGCATGACAAATGTACATACCATTTAACCACCACCACAATTAACACAGAATAGTTCCAACACCCTAAAGGGGTCCCTTGAGCCATTTCTAGGTTAATTTCTACTCCCCACCCTGGCCACAGGCAACCACTGATCTACTTTCTATCACTATAAATTAGATCTGTCTTTTCAAGAATATAATAGAAATGGAATAATATAGCATATATTCTTTCATGGCTGGCTTCTTACATACAACATAAAGTTTTATGATTCATCCATATTGCTGTAAGCATCAGTAGTTTTTAAATTGCTGGTAGTATACTATTTTATGAAGGTACCATGATTTCTTTATCCATTCACCTATTGATGGACAATTAAGTTGTTTCCAGTTTGGGGCTATTATGAATAAAGCATCCATGAAAATTCATGCACATGTCTTTTTGTCAACATGTTTTAGTTTCTGTTAGGTAAATACCTATAAATGGAAGGGCTGCATCACATGGTAAGCATGTACCTGATATTGTAAGAAACTGTCACACTGTTTTTACAAAGTGGTTGTCAATTTTTGTGTTCCCACCAGCAATTTATGAGAATTCAGCTTCTCTAAAACACTAAGCCATTACAGCTAATCTAGTGGGTGTACAGTAGTGTCTCACTATGTTTTTAATTTGCATTGCCCTGATGACTAATGATGTTGAGCAATTTTCCATGAGCTTATTGGTCGTGATCTTCTTTTGTGATGTGTCTGTTCAAATCTTTTGCCCATTTTTAAATTGAGTTTTTTTGTTTGTTTTTGCTTTATTACTGAGGAGTAAGAGTTCTTTATATATTTCTGGGTACAGTCCTTTGTCAGTTATCTGTACTGAGAATATTTCTCCCAGTCTATGGCTTGCTTTTTCATTTTTTAAATGGTGTCTTTTAATGAGCAAAAGCCTCTAATTTTGAGCAATCAAATTTATTGTTTTTTTTTAGTAGCTCTGACATTTTTCTGTCTTATGTTTCTTCTCTAAGAAACTCCTTTCTATCCCAAGACAAAAAGATTTTCTGCTTTGTTTTCTCCTGGAATTTTTATAATTTTAGTTTTACGTTTATGTCTATGATCCATCTTGGTGCAGACTGTGAGATAAGGATCATGGTCCATGGTTTTCAAATGGATATTCAGCTGTTCTAGCAGTGTCTCGGAAAAGAAATATCCTCTCTCTCTGGAGACTGCTTTGGCTTTTTTGTTCCAAGTCAATGACTAAATATATGTAGGTCTATTTCTGGATTCTCTATTATGTTCAATTTATCTCTCTATATGCTTATGTCAGTATCATACTGTCTTCATTACTTCAGTTTACCTGGAAATTACCTGGAAATCAGGTAATGTGTGAATCCTCCAATTTCAATCATTTTCAAAATTGTTTGGCTATTCTAGTTCCTTTGCATTTCCATACAAATTTTAGAATCAGATTATCAATTTCTATCAAAAAAACAACAAACCTCCAAAGTGCTGGATTTTAACTGGGATTGCATTAAATCTAGAGATCAATTTGGAAAGAAACAACATGGTATCATTTCTTCCTTAAATTTACCAGAGAAGTCATCAGGCTTGGAGTTTTCTTTGTGGGAGGTTTTTAATTAGAATTTAAGTAATTTAATAAATACAAGGGCTATTTGGATTTTTACTTTCCTCAGTGTCAGCTTCATCCTTCATAGAATTTGTTAACTGCATATAAGTTATCACGTTTACTCAGGTAAAGTTGCTCATAATATTCTCATATTACCCTTTTCAAAAAATTGAGATACAATTCACATGGCATAAAATTTATCCTTTTAAAGTATATGGTTCAATGATGTTTTTTAGTATATTCACAAGGTTGTACAACTATCACTACTATCTAATTCCAGAACATTTTCATCACCCCAAAAAGAAATCCTATATCCCTTAGCAATCACTATCCATCTCCTCCCCACTTCCCAGACCCTTCGACTACTAAGCTTATCTTTCAAGGTTTGTAAAATCGGTAGTGATGGCTGATCCATTTTTCATGTACTCTATTTCTACAGATATCGAGTCCTAATGCATGAATCTAAAGAGTTGAAATCCCATCACAATCTGGGATTCTGGAGAGATGGAAGAAGAGAGAATTTTTCTGGTCTGTTAACTAGGCTCCTTATTGCCTAGCAGCATTTTGAACCAATGAGAGTGTGCCCAAATTACTGAAAGGTTTTGATTACTTCAACACTAAGGAAAGCAGCCTGACAATGAAAAGTGTATATGAATGAATACGAATATATATTATATGATGATATGAGAAAGTTTGGGAGGCACTGGCCTACAGTACAACTTTCTAACTTATCTCTGGACCTTCTTTTATTTGACCCAAGCTACTTCCTGTAACTGCCTTCTACACCATTCCCTCTCTCTATTCTTATTCTTACTCCCACAAATATCCTAGACTCCAGGAGGAATAACCTGCTTTAACCCAGAAACCCTGTAGTTGGTGCCTTTGAGATGTTCCCTGTAAAATACTACTAATCCTTTAAGATTCTGCACAAATGCATTTGGGGGAACTCTCTGGAAGGGCAGGGACCATGCCTATCTTCCCCTTCACAAAGCAAAAGCTAAACTGAATGCTGGCTGAAGACCCAGTACTGATAAGCTATCAGAGTATGCATTTCTTTTTCATATTTTCAAAACTGTCTTATGAAAAGGCAAGAAAAGGAGTATCATCATCACTCTGTAGGTCAAGGAACATTCATCCAGAAAATAGTAATGGTCTACTAACCTCATGAATGGAAGTTCCATACAGACCTGGAACAAGAACCCAAGTCTCCTTTTTATCATGCCACATATCATTATACCAGTATTCTTTTTTTTAAAGACAGGACACAAAAAGTCTTTTATTCTAAATTGAGTCCTACATGCATTTTTTAATTTGGGGAAAATTTTTTCAGCTTCATTGAGGTATAAATGACATAAAAATGGTAAGATATTCAAAGTGTACATTGTGGTGATTTGATATATGTATACAACCTATCTCTTAAATTTCCCAAATTTCCTAGTAGTGGTCTACGACAACTTATATTTACTTTAGACGGATACCAGATTGGAGATCAGGGTTGAAGATAGGAATGAATCCTGAATGCAGAACAGGGGACCTGATGAGAAGAGGAAGTGGCACACTAGGCTCCAGGTGTCCCAAAGCCTGCTTTAGAACTGCATGCCTAATGGTAGTCACTTCTCTGATTCAGAGTTGTCTGTGTGGAGTTAGGTACTGACTACATCAGGAACTAGAAGTGCCAGGACCTTTCATCTTAGGAAGTAAAAACCATCTAATCCTTTTATTTCTAGGCAACCTCTCCACCTTTGTCTGAGTGAATAAGAGAGCTGAATAATACATACCAGAGCAGGGACTCAGTTTTCAGGTAATTTTTCCATCTTGAGGCATCCTGACCCTGTGACATGGTACCCTCTGGGGCTCCAGCTACTTTCCCAAGATTCAATTTGTTCCATGACTTCAGAGCACAAGTTCACAGATTGCAATTGGGGACCTATGGCTGCCTCAAGGAAAAGTCAAGTATCTCCCGGGCTCAACCCTGGTGACTTTCCAAATAAAACTCAATGATTGAAACAAACCATTTCCGACCTTAACCCTTACTTGAGCAAAAAATGTTACACTGCAACAGACAAAAATACAGAATCAACTCCGGTAGTTTAATATCTAGAACACGTACCCTTATATTAAATTTATACCTGTCCACCATGCCTGACTTATACTTAGAAACTTAGTACTTGTTCTAACTTTTGTTAGAACCTTCTACTTTACTGTACTATATCCTAAACTGAAATAAGCTTTCCAGAAACCAGAATATAAGATGATTTCTTAATCTGCATTAATCATAATCAATCCCAACCAAATCCAAACCTATGTACTTTCTAAAACTATCAACATACAGCAACTGGAATAGAAAATTTCTCTAAAAGGATTATAAATAGAGATTTCATGTGTAAGCAGGTCTTGGTTAATGGCTACAAGCTTCATTTTGAATATTATTTATGTTATTTTATTTTATTTTTTTTAACATTTATTTATTTTTGAGACAGAGAGAGATAGGGCATGAATGGGGGAGGGGCAGAGAGAGAGGGAGACACGGAATCGGAAGCAGGCTCCAGGCTCTGAGCCATCAGCCCATAGCCTGACGCGGGGCTCGAACTCACGGACCGCGAGATCGTGACCTGAGCTGAAGTCGGACGCTCAACCGACTGAGCCACCCAGGTGCCCCTGAATATTATTTATGTTATTTTAGATGCACAAGTGTTTTCTAACCTTTTTGAAAACAAAAGACAGAAAAGATGCATGGTAATGCATGAAGCTGTGTGGTTCAAATTCCAGATATCACTTACTAGCTATGTGACCCTGATGAGTCACTTAACCTCTGTGAGCCTTGGTTTCCTTATCTGTAAAATGGAACAAATTCCAGGTACCTTACATGGTTATAGAGAAGGAAAATATAGGGTAAGATATATGTTTTTAAAAAAGGGTTATGTACAAATATAAACTTTTATCGTCTCATTGTTTTGGTCATGTGCCTCTAAACACCCCTGTTATTGGGGCATAATTTAGTGCAAAGAGACCACAGTGGTAGCTAAAAATACTGTCTGATATCTATGTAAAACAGGGTCAATAAAACCACACACTCTAGGGAAAGTCAGGTATGGAACCCATATATAAACTCAAATTTGAAAAAAAAAAAAAAAAACTTTCCAACTCCAGTCACTGTGAGTGGCCCAAGAGAGCAGTGCATGTGAACACCACAGCCTCACATGTGCACCTCCAGTCTTGAATGTGGGTGCTTCGTATTATTCTCTGCCAAAGGAATCAGAACATTTTGGAGGGGAGTGGATTCCATATTACGGAATAAAAAAAAATTAGGATAGGTCTGAATGCGTTTATTCAATAATAAAAGCAAGGGCTGCTTTAAATTGTACAGGAAAAACACTAAGGACTGCTGAAAATCAGGACTAGATTTAAAGGAATTCCCAATGTCCACGTTGTAACCTTTTAAAAGTAACTTCACCCTGTGAAAATATGAGTTCATAATATTTAAAGGAATAAAGTGTACAAAGATTTTTTTAATATAAAAGGCAAAAAATAAAGTATAAAAGGTGACTATAATCGGATTTGATATTTTTATTGATTTTATTGAGAAGGGAGTGAATACACTGGACATTTCCTCTCTTCTATTAAGCAATATATGTGATATAAAGTATAGATGCGTAACTGTTTATATCAGTGTAAGAAAAGAAAGCAGCAATACAGGGAACTATGAGTAAGTAAGAAATACAAGAAAAAGTAGAAATTATACAAACAACAGGAAGGACTGATCAGCATTGGTGGTCACACAGATCACTAACAAAAGGGGGAGGGGATCTAACAGTTAAGGAGCGCTGGTGGTCATAAACACTGACCAAGGGAAATGAGGGTGCAGTAATACATCCCAAGAGAACACTTCAGCTTGCAAAGGACAGCTAACTCCATGAACTCCTATTCTCTCATTGTCTAGCAATGCTTCTCAAACTTTCACATGCACCCAGAAAAAAAAAAAAAAAAAGAGGAAAACATGTACCAGAATTACCTATAGGACACACGTTAAAATGCCTATTTCTGGGCCCCATTCCCAGAGTTTCTGATTTAGAGGGTCTGGAGTGGGCGGGGGGGGGGGGGGGGAATGTCTGAGAATTTGCGTTTCTAAAAACTCTCCAGAAGATGCTGATATTGCTGGTTCTGGAACCACACTTTGAAAACCACTGCCCTACATGCATCACTAATTATAATGACATAATATTGAGGCATAGGTAAGTTCTGAATAATGCTAACATTGGCTCAGACACCATAATGACTGGACGGTATTTTATAACTCTGGCCAAGCAAGAAACTAAAAAAATTCCTCATTTCAAGGAATATATATTAGGGGTGCCTGGGTGGCTCAGTCGGTTAAGCGTCCGACTTTGGGTCAGGTCATCATCTTGCGGTCCGTGAGTTTGAGCCCTGCGTCGGGCTCTGTGCTGACAGCTCAGAGCCTGGAGCCTGTTTCAGATTCTGTGTCTCCCTCTCTCTCTGACCCTCCCCCATTCATGCTCTGTCTCTCTTTGTCTCAAAAATAAATAAATGTTAAAAAAACGTTTTTTTTAAAAAAGGAATATGTATTAAAATTTAAGAAAGTAAAACCGGGCACCCGGGTGGCTCAGTCAGTTAAATGTCTGCTCTTGGTTTCAGGTCATGATCTCAAGCTTTGTGAGTTCAAGCGCAGAACCTGTTTGGGATTCTCTATCTCTGTGTGTGTCTCTCTCTAATAAAGAAATAAACATTAAAAAAATAAAAAGTAAAACCTATATGAAAGTCATTAACTAAAGTTGCATTAATGTAACTGAAGTTCATTTAGAAAAAGGAAGTTCAGCCTCCTAACCAGTGGTTGGTCTACAACACTGCGAAAACAACCAAGCCATGTGCCCCAGCCAAAGGTCAACCAGTCTGTCATTGGACACCAGGACTTTGCCAATTTGAAAAGGTGTTTCTTTCCCTTTTAATTCTGGTTAGGTTATTTTCTTTCTTTTTTAAAATATTTATTTACTTTTGAGAGAGAGACAGAGACAATGAGCAGGGGAGGAGGAGAGAGAGAGGGAGACAGAGAATCCAAAGCAGCTCCACACCGTCAGCAGGGGAGTCCCATGATGGGCTCGAACTCATAGACCATGAGATCATGACCTGAGCCGGAACCAACAGTCAGACGCTTAACCAACTGAGACCCTGATAAGGTTGTGTTCTTGTCATTTCTCTGGGAAAGGTTATTTCCCTGGGAAACTCAAAATTATAACTTAAATCTTGGGAAGATTATCAAAATAAGTATAGCGATGCCAGAGAAGAGAATGCAAATAAATACAAAAGTAATGAAGAAATTAATTAAACCCAAGGTGTTAATGTTTTAAGCATAAATATACAAATGAGATTTGTGATCAGGGGTGCCTGGGTGGCTCAGTTGGTTAAGTGTCTGGCTCTTGGTTTTGGCTCAGGTCATGATCTCACGGTTTCGTGAGTTTGAGCCCCATGTCAGGCTCTGCACCGGCAGGGTGGCACCTACTTGGGATTCTCTCTCCCTCTCTCTCTTTCTGCTCCCCCCCCCCACTTGTGCTGTCCTTGTATCTCTCAAATACATAAACTTAAAAAAAAAGAGATTTGTGATCAATGTATTTGTTTATGTCTTATCTACTATTTAAGGTTTTTGAAGTATTCAAGAGAAATGCCAAATTAAACTTCTAACTGCAATTATGTTAAGAAAATGTAAACAAGTATATAAGTAACTAATGTAAAAATGTGCAAAAAATTTCAAAATTTTCAAAGTTTTGAAGTTAAACAGTAAACAAACTATACATAGATGACAGTACTTCTCTTTAGGCACAAAAGCCTCTTGGAAGCTCCAAGTACCTGACAGACTGCTCACATCAGCCAGAAATTTGACCATCAGGAAAGGTTTCAAAAAGATGCTCCTGAGTAGATAGCTCACAATATCCTAGACCGCTGATTTAAAGATGGAATGATGGCACACTGAAAAAATTCAACTATAGGACTGAACATCCACTATGCAAAGTGGGGAAGAAAGTAACATTTACTGAGCATTTACTTAGCACCAATCCAATCTCAGTACCTGGCTCACTCTACATGCTCAACAACCATTTTCAGTTATCCTAAGTCAGACAAATTGTGTTAAAGTGGAGAAAGGCATAACAAATTATGGAACATAGGAAAGAGAATGATTTTTTGTACCTTGAGAAGGGAGTCACAGAATATGCAAGGAGGAGAGGGTAGGAAGACATTCCATATTTTAAACACACAGAGGCATAGAAATATATGGCATCTTCTGGGAACAGCAAGTTCTCTGTGTGATTAAAAGAAATGATGTAGAGCGTGAGGAGGTCACAGCAAATGAGGCTAGGGAAGCAGGTTCAGATCTTATCCCAGAAAGCCTGGAATGCTGCCACATCAAGTAGCATTAAGTAGACTTAACCATCTAGATGGCTGGAAGAAACAGGATCAGATCTAGGCTTTAAATAAATATAACTGAGCTACACACAACAACATGAAAGGATCTTAAAGTTGAGAGAAGAAAGCAAGACTGAAAATGTGACTTCATTTATATAAAGTTCAAAAATAGACAAAATTGGGGTACCTGGGAGGCTCAGTCAGTTAAGACTCTTGATTTCAGCTCATGTAATGATCTCACAGTTTGTGAGTTTAACCCTGCATTGGGCTCTGCACTGGCAGTGCAAAGCCTGCTTGGGATTCTCTCTCGCTCACTCTCTCTCTCTCTCGTCTCTCTGTCCTTCCCCTGCTCTCTCTCTCTCAAAATAAGTAAATAAAATTTCAAAAATAGACAAAACTAACACTATTGCTTAGGAATACACATACTCATGGTAAAACTATAAACAAAGGCACAAAAGTCGCTATGCTTGGGCGGGGGAGAGGGCCAGAGTGAAGTAAGAAGAATATGATTATGAAGAGAAATCAGAGGGGTTTCTGAGGTGCTGTCAATTTTTTTGACTTGAGTAATAGTAATATGAGCGGTTACTTTATTATAATGTATGTTTTATGCATTTTTGTATGTGTATTATATAATAAAATGTTGCAGAAGACATCGTTAGAAGTGTCCTGGAAGGATGATGAGGGTGGGCAGAGTCTAGAGACAGGAAAAGAAATTAAGATGGTCACAATAATACAGGTAAGGGAAGAGAGCTTGAGTGGGGTCCTTGGTAACAGGGACAGAGACAGAAAATGGGGATCGAGAATTACTTAGAAGTGAGGTCCTAGAAAAAAAAAAAGAAGAGGTTAGGTCCTAGAGACCCATTAGAAATGGAAACTAAGGGAAAGGCAAGTGTCGAAATTGTAAGATTTTTTATGTTTCAAGCTTGAGAAACTGGGTGATAGGTGGGGAAAATACTAAGAAGAGCAGACAATGCATTTTTTAAAAATTAAGATCTGATTCACACACCATAAAATTCACTCTTTAAAGTGTACAGTCCAGTGGCTTATAGTATATTCAGAAAGTTGTGCAACCATCACTACCACCTAATTCCACCCTAATTATCTTCCACCCAAAAGAAACCCCACACTAATTTACTCATTAACAGTTAATTCCTCACTCTTTACCTACTGCCCCCCAACCAGTGTGGTTAAGACCTGTCTTGACTGAGTAACAGTGACATTCAATTGGTCTTAGGAGCCCAATCCCCCAAGAGATCCTATTTCAGAGTCTTAATTTGCTCTCCACACACAAAAAAGGTTCTGTAGAAGCTGAAAACCTTTTCTCAAAATGTAGAGGGGAACGTCCCCGCTCCTAGTTCGAACCTGGATAGGGAATTAAATCAACAAGAATCAAGGTGGCAGAAATAGGCATCTGGTTATAGTGGCTTTCAACCAGTAGCAAAACTGCCCACTCTCCTAGGGTTTGGAAATTTGTGTGTGTACTTCATGAAGGGTAAACTGTCACAGTGTCTGGGGACCGCTACAGGCATTATTTAGGACAGGGGACACGATACTAACCTCAAACAATGCATGGACAGTTCTGTATAACAAAGAACTGTCCCACCCCAAATTCCAACAGAGCCCCATCTCTCCTCTGAGGATTAACAGAGGCAGAATTCCTATTATTTCTGCAAACACAAAAAACGAAAATGGAGAGTTATGATCTGTAACCGGGAACCAGGCCCAGGCCCAAGAACATTTAGTTAAGAATAGCTTAGAGAACAGAAGATTTAAATTAGCTCACAGTGAGAAGAGACTATTAATAGAAACTCAGATATTAATAGTGATGAGTCTCAGTTAGCCCTGGAGGACCTTGGCCCAGGACTGGTAGCATCGGACCGTCACTGTTCTCTTGAGTCTATGTCATGTGTCAGAGCTGTGGCTTCAGGTATGAGAAAGGGTGAAGGCTCTACTTAGTGGTACGATTCACAGGCGGGGCATAAACTATCAGAAAGAGGACCCAGAGGGTTATGCTCTAGAGTCCATCTTAAAAAGTTAAGAAGGGCCAATAGGGAGCTCTACACAGGGAAAGAAGTTTGTCTCCTCCCTAAAACTTTTTTTCTCTCTGCATTGATTTTCTATGAAATTCTGCCATTGGTCACCCCTTTGACTAGAGCGTTGAAGAGCCTTGTTAAAATCAGCACTTTACCTTCAAACACTTATTATGTGTGAAGCTCTGGGAAGCATACACAACAATATGAGACAGAGATAGTCCTTAGATTAAAAGGGGCTTCCATTTTAGTGGTGAAATTAAAACATGGCCACAACCAAATAAAATACACATTCACCTGAAGACTATATCCCAACAGAAATAATTTAACAGCTGAAAGTAAATTCTGGGGTCAGCTTTACTACTTATGAATGGCATAAACTTGGGATCTTTCTTATCACTTAAGCCTCTGTGTCTTCAGCTATAAAATGAAGATGATAATCCTGACACAGTTCTTGTGAGAATTAGATATGAAAGCTTAGTTTTTTTCTTTCCCTAAATAAAGAATATAGTATAAACTCTACATACATAAACTTCCCTATAAAGTTCTCTTAGAGTAGAAAAGTGGGAGAATTTATATTTGATATGAGAACAGTTTTTACAAAGGAAGTGGTAGTCGAACTAGGTTTCAAACACATGGTTAGGAGAGTAAATGCATTTTACACCCAAAGTAATAATTTACTCAACAAATTTTCATTAAGCCACTGCTTTTGTGCCAGGGCATGGGGCAGGCAGAGGATGTTACTGACTTGGAGATGCTTTTTATATTGCTTCTTTAATGCCTCAATATGTTTATTAATTTTTTTCCACAAATACCCAAGATGGAATTAGTTGAGCAGAGTAACCAGACACCCAGAAAGCTTGAGACGGGAGGACTGAGGGAGAAGTGAAATCAGACAGGGGGTAGTGGGCCCTGAGAGACATACCTAACTACAAGTTCAGTCAGGCCAGCTCATGGGGAAGCCAGACATCTGATGGTCCCGAGATGGAGTGGGAGACACGAAGGAATAGGTAGAGGAGGGTCCTATTGACATGATTCTATCTGACAAACAATGCTGTCCAGTTCTGGATTGACTCATGCCTTGCTGCATGTGACTAAGAAAACCAACCTCCCTCCCAATTCGAGGCCTGGAAACAATTCTTCTTCCATGCCGACGTCACAAGGCAGAACATTATATGAGAAGCCCTGAACCAAATGGATATTGTGATCAACTGAATGCCCCTGGTATTTACTATAATCTCTGAGCCAGGCTGTCCTGTGAAAGAAGTTGGGAAGGAAGTGGAGAGGGAGGAGGACAAGCAGGCAGAGAAGGAAGAAGCCGAAGAGTGGATAGATTGTTTCCCTATAATTCTTCAATAAGAAAGTACGGAGAAAGAGGGAGATTAGTTTTTGCGGTTTTTACAAACTGTGTAGTATTTACCATAGTAATAAAAGCTAAATACATTTACTGTGTGCAAGGCACTGAACTAAGCACTTTACATATATTTTTTTATTAAAAAATTTTTTTTAATGTTATTTACTTATTTTTTGAGATAGAGAGAGAGAGAGCATGTATGGGAGTGCGCACAAGCATGAGCAGGGGAGAGGCAGAGAGAGAGGAAGACACAGAATCTGAAGCAGGCTCCAGGCTCTAAGCTGTCAGCACAGAGCCCAACGCGGGGCTTGAACTCACTAACAGTGAGATCATGACCCGAGCCGAAGTCGGATGCTTAACCAACTGAGCCACCCCAGTGTCCTGTACTTTACATACATTAACTCATTTCATCTTTACAACTATCCTATGAATAGTTACTAGATTATCTCATTTTAAAGAGAAGAAATTGGGGCATGAAGCACCTAAGTAACTCAACTGTAGACAGAAAACTAAAAGGGGCAAAGCAAGGACTTCTGACTCTGTCTACCAGGGTCTTCTTGCTAACCAAGGCTTCCTCTCTTAAACTCAGACCTGCCTTATATTTCCCAGCCAGGAATTTCTGCAAATTTCCAGGTCTGACTTATGAAGACTCAACAAGGGAGGTAGGCACCGAAGCTGCAAATACAAAATTATGATACACCATTTCACGTTAAATCTTAGAGAATCCTGAGCAGTGATCAGAAAATCTGGGTTCAATTCTCGGTCTGCTATTTACTGTGTGACCCTGGCAAGTTCCATGACCTCACTGACTCATGGAGAAATATCACCTTCTCTGTTTATCTTACAAGGTTGTTTGTGACAATCAGATGTGTACAAGCTTTAGTGTGTTGGCTCTGGGACCACTCTGAAGGTTTTTTTGTTTTTTTTTGTTTTTTTTTGTTTTTTTTTTAAGTTCTTCAAATGGTTTAGGTCAGTGCAGCTGCCGGATAAAGTGTTTACTACAATAAAGCAGACAGTCCTGAGACTGGATCATAATCCTGGATTGTTGAACTATTATTAGCCATTCCTGCTTTACATGTGAGTTCTGTGTAAAGCACTTCATGTGATTCCTGTCTGACTCAGGCACTCTGTGAATGGTTCCTTTACTTCTCCTTCCTGGCTCTGTGCTTTTATGGGTGAATTACATGGGACTTGATACTCCATGGGCTAAGGAATAACCCAGTTAGGAACATAACACAGAACTCTCTGGTATTCCCCCTTCTCAGGATCACTGGGGACTCACAGTCTCCCTATGATTCAGTTTCCCCAGCCCCCCAAAAGGCTGATTCATTTGTTCAGGGTACACCATGGAGTCCTGCCAAATGCAAATAAACCATCCATACGGCACGTGCCAAGCTATGCTGGGAGCAGGCTCATTACTGCCACAGTCACTACAACAAATAACAACAAAACCCTCTAGGAGCAAATTACCACACATAATAAACTTAATTCAAGAAACACTGAAGAGACCCTCAGTTGCATCTTAATTTACACAGCACCATTTGTCACACAAGTGCCCTGGGGCCTCTACAAACTGAAAATAAGACGTCAGTACAGATCAGCTTCAACTACGCCTCAGTGATCCTACCAACGTAAATCTACCTACCACAAAAAAGGTGTTGAACAGAACACAAGAAAGACTGCAGAAAGAGTAACTGAAAAGAACTCACTGTCTGAAAAATACGAGAGAGTTCTGTGCTCTATTCCTAACTGGGTTTTTCCTCAGCCTCTTGACTTGACAGTATCAAGTCCTGTGTAATTCACCCATAAAAGCACAGGGCCAGGAAAGAGAAGTAAAGGAAGCATTCACAGAGTGCCTGAGTCAGACAGGAATCACATGAGGTCCTTTACATAGGACTCACATGTAAATCAGGAGTGGCTATTAATATTGCCAACAATCTAAGGCAAAAGCATTGTGATTGTACTTCAAGCCTTTTTTTCCAAAGTAATATGTTAGTCACATAGTTTCAAGTCCTACCTTAATCTTCCACCTATGTAGCCGAACCCTTCAACTTTGCTGTTCTTTAGTATCCTACAAGGAAAATGGAGGTAAAACCAATCCTCCCTGCCATTCATTGAATGTTGTGAGCACTACATGTACATAGAGTAGTAAAATGCAAAATGCATGTAAAAGTATTTTGTCTTCTCCCAGCTAGACCACAGTCACTGGTAGGCAAAAACCATGTCACATGATCTTTTAAAAATCCCTCAAAGTAAGACTATATTGCACACGCTGAATGATCACACATTCACAAACATTACAAATGTCTATATAATAACAATACAAATATGAATATAATTATAATGAGATGCACTAAAGGCAGCATGAATAAAATGACAATGGTGTGTCAAGGTAGGGCCTGTTCCTGGAGCAGCTCAAATACAGGTTGACAGTTGCAGGAAGGGAGAGAGCAGATAAGGCTGAGAAAACAGGTTGGGGACAGACTATGGGAAAGGTTTAATGACCCTCTCAAAGTAATTTCAAAAGGGACAGGATCAGAGAAGCACAGACAGAGGAGGACAGAGGAGAGAAAAAGGGCAGAAGGGGAGAGGCTCTCAAGTGAACTCTAAACATATTGCATAGTTCTGTTCAGGGATAGCTGCAATTTTTCCCCCTTTTCTCTCCTTTCCCCTCTTCTTCTAACCTTGTATCATAAATGGGTTTTCCCCCCTTCTTCTGTGCCTTTGGCAGGCCAAGTTTACAAAGGAGGCTGGTTTTAGGGTGTCCTCAGGGATAGTTTAACTTCCCTTTTCTCATCCATGAAAGAATCATAACACCCAGGGTTATCATGCATATAAAATGAGGCAACATGGATCTTTCCAAAAAATAGTGCTGGGAAAACTGCATATTCACATGCAAAGGAATGAAACTGGACCTTTATATCATGCGTAAAAATTAACTAAAATGGATCAAAGACTTACACGTAAAACCTAAAACTATAAAACTCTTAGATGAAAACATAGAGGCAAATCTTCATGATACTGAATTTAGTAATGATTTCTTGGACATGATACCAAAAGCACAAACAAAAAAAGAAAAAAATAAACTGGACTACATCAAAATTGAACACTTTTGTGAATCCTAGGACACAAGGGAGTGAAAGGACAACCCAAGTGGGAGAAAATATCTGCACATTGTTTATCTGATAAGGGGTTAATAACAATAACAAAACAATCTGACTTAAAAATGGGCAAAGGGTTTGAATAGGTATTTCCTCAAAGATTATATACATATGGTGTACACAAAAATGCCAAACGTTACTAATCATTAGGGAAATGCCAACAAAAATCACAATGAGATACCACCTCACACTGATATGATAGATGATACCAATTGTCATTGGGTATATAAAATGGGGCAGTTGCTACAGAAAACAGTGGGACAGTTCTCCCCAAAATTAAAAATAGAATTACTATAGGACTTAGCAATTCCACTTCTGAGTATATACTAAAAAGAACTGAAAGTAGGGTCTTAAACAGGTGTTAGTAGCATTATTTACAAGAGCCAAAATGTGGAAAACTAACTCAGTGTCCATCGATGGATGAATGGAGAAACAAAATGCAGTATATATACAATGGAATGTATTGAGCCTTAAAAAGGAGGGAGAGTCTGACACATACAACAACATGGATGAACCTTGAGGACTATATACTTAATAAAAGTCCTGTCTGATTCTACTTGTGTGAAGTACCCAGGGTAGTCAAATATATAGGCACAGAAAAGTAGAATGGTGGCTGCCAGGGGCTGGAAGATGAGGGAATAGGGAGGTATTGTTAAATGTGCAGAGTTTTAGTTTTGCAAGATGAAAAGTATTTTGGAGGTGGATGGTGATTGTGGCTATATGACAATGTGAATACACTTAATGCCACTGAAGGGTACACTTAAAAATGATCAAGATGGTAAGTTTTATGTTATGTATTTTACCACAATTTAAAAAAGGAATACATTTCCAAAAATAAAAAATAAAGTAACATATATGAAGCCCTCAGGAAAACAAACAAACAAACAAACAAACACTTAGCAATGAACCTTGTTAGTTCGTTCCTTTCCTTTGACATAATCCTTTATTTCAAGGTTCTTTTCAGTTCACCTAAGGAACTCAGCCCCAACAATTAGAGCTCCCCAGTTCTGCCACTAAATCTGGCTGTGTATCCTGGAGTGAATTCCTTCCCTCACTGGGCTTTAAAAAAAGAGGAAAAAAAAAAGATGAAACTACATTATATACCGTTTCAACTTAAAAAAAATTTTTTTAATGTTTATTTATCTTTGAGAGAGAGAGAGAGAGAGAGAGTGTGAGCGGGTGAGGGGCAGAGAGAGGGAGACACAGAATCCAAAGCAGGCTTCAAGCTCTGATCTGCCAGCACACAGCCCAATGCAGGGCTCAAACCCATGAACTGTGAGATCATGACCAGAGTGAAGTCAGGTGCTTAACCGACTGAGCCACCCAGGTGCCCCTATACCATTTCAACTTTAAAAATAAACATACATTGAATGTCAATGACAGATTAGGAATAGACTAGCAGAAAAGAAGGAAAGGAAACATTTCTGAGCATTTATTATACACAAAATGTTGTGGCAGGGGCTGGGGATTCGCAAATACCAATACAGAAAAGGAAGGCGATAGTTCCTGATTCAGGAGAAACAAATGCAGAGATCGTGATCTACATGTTAAGTGCTACTACAAGGTGATAGGAACAGAGTGATTCCCCTGCTAAGGGAAACCCAGGAAAAATCTATAGTTGTAATGATAATTGAGGGGGCTTGCTTTTTGAGGAGAGATGCAAAGACCTGGAAGGAATCAATCAGATAGGACAGAGGCAGAAGGGCAAACAGGGCAAAAGACCAATACCAGGGAGCACCTTGCAGAGAATGAACATGCCAGGCAGAGCACAGTCCAGAGGAAAGGTGAAAGTCAGTCTGGAAAGGCACTTTGGGATCTGGTTTCTAAATGCCCAGAAAGCTGGGGAAAGCAGCTTGACTTTTATGCTGAAGGCAGTGGGGAAGCACTAACAGTTGAAACTGGAGAGTGACAAGATCTGACGTGCATGTAGAAATATCGCTTTAGTAACAGTGTATGGAGGCTAGATTAAGGGAAACAGGAAGCTATTGCTGTGGCTCAGACAAAACAGGATGAAGGCTTGAACGAAGGCAGTGGCAGTGGGGAAAGAGAGGAAAGGAAGCTCTATTTGCCTCACGCAGCTCCCATAGATTAAAGGCAGGAATGCTGCACAAACTCCAGGAGGTTGGCTCTTATACACCATGGACCTTGAACCATGTTCTTAGTTCTAAACAGTTTCTGACTAATTCTGAATGTCCCCAGGTCCAGGGCAATCACTCAAAGGGAAGAAACAGGCATAAAAGTTAATCTGTTTCAGCTGCTAGGCTACCCCCACCCCCTTCTCTCCAGAAATAATGGAAGGCAGCACTGGAAAAAGGAGCATCTGGCTGCAGTAAAGACCCATCCCTTCCAGTGCTGGAGCTGTTGGCTCATCCTTGGGAATCACAACAATCAAGAATGGAGAATCGTTCTTTTCATCCCTTCTAACAGCATTATCCCAGCAACCTCATCCCCTAACAATGGTGTGGTCTGTGTTATGTTTTCCCTCCATCGCTGCTTCTCTCCCCTCCTCCCCCTTCCCCCGGCCTGGGGCACAAGGGAGATGCTGTGCTCCAGACGCTACTGAGGCGGTGAGCCCCACAGCCTCTGAACAAGTCTTGGAGGGGCAGGATGCTCCTTCAGAAGGAGCTGCATGAAGAATCCGATTGAGAAGACCCAATGCTGAGTAAAGGGAATTGGGAAGACCCTGTCCCCCTGCTATTAAACTAGTAAAAGAGATTTTAATGACATTTCCCAGTGGTGATAAGAGTGTTATTAAGCAGACACCCTTGTCCATTGCTCAAAGCTATTTGTTGACATGATGTGTTTGGGAAACAATTTGGCAGTATTTCAAGAGCCTTAAAAATGTTCATCCCCTTTTACCCAGTAATTCTCATTTCTGGCAAGTGACTAAGGGAATAATTCAAAAGAAAGAAAATGATATACGCATGAAGATACATATTATAGCACTAGAAGTAAAAAAAAGGTGGTGAAGTTTCTGTTCTTCAGATTTTTTTCCTCTTGTGTCTTCTCTAACTCTCCCTTAGGCTTTGTAACGCTGATCTCTAGGCTCTTGAAAGAACCAGATATAATGACAAAAATTACAGTCTCTCACCTAAGTATACAACTTAAAGAAGGTCTGCTATAAGTAAATTCACTACATGACTAACCAAACTTACCAACAAGTTACATTAAAGGCTTTCTGTTCATTTTACAGGATGGCAAATAATTAGTTAAAAATCATGTAAAATAATGAACTCATTTACACATTCAGTTTTCTGTCATGTACCAGGTACTATGCTAGGGGCTAAGGGTATAGCGGTAAACAATACAGACATGGTCCTTGATCTCAAAGCCTGCTATCTATCACAGATATCAATAAGAAACAAGTAATTATGTTGGGATGAGCACTGGGTGTAGAATCACTGAATTCTACTCCTGAAACCAATTATCATACTATGTATTAACTAACTTCAATTTAAATTAAAAAAAAAGAAACAAGTAATTATAATGAAGCTTGATAAATATTATGATGAAGGGAAATATCGTGTGCTAATGGAATGAACAGCAAGAGGGTCTTATCCTTATTGAAGGGCTCAGAAAAAGCCAGTGGGAAGAAGTTAAGGAATTTGGACTCCATGCTAAGCACTGGAGTTTTTAAAAGGGGATTGCTATGACTGGATTTATGTTCTGGAAAGATCACTGACTGCTGTGTGAAAGTTGGAGAAGAGCAAGATTAGGGTCAGGCACATCCACTGGGAGGTTATTATAGTCCCAGTGAGAAACCATGGTGGCTTAGGCTATGGGGGGAATGGAGAGTGAGAGAAAGTAATGAGAAAGAGATCTTCCTTCCTTCCTTCCTTCCTTCCTTCCTTCCTTCCTTCCTTCCTTCCTTCCTTCCTTCTTTCCTTTCCTTTCCTTTCCTTTCCTTTCCTTTCCTTTCCTTTCCTTTCCGAGAGGGAGAGAGAGACACACAGTGCAAGTGGGGGAGGGGCAGAGAGAGAGGGAGACAGAGAATCTGAAACAGGCTCCAGGCTCTGAGCTGTCAGCACAGAGCCTGACGCAGGGCCCAAACTCACGAACTGTGAGATCATGACCTGAGCCGAAGTCGGACGCTCAACCAACTGAGCCACCCAGGTGCCCTAAGAAAGAGATATTTAATAGCTAGAATCAACTTCTTAATGATTGCCAGAATGACTTTGAGGCTTCTGGTTTGAGCAAACTGTGACATCTACTAACAGTTTTCCTGGAGCATGAGGAAATGTGGTACAGGGTAGGTGGCACAGAGTTCAATTTTAAAGATCTAGAAGTAGAGGGTCTTCAAGGTATTCTTTGTGGGGCTGTACTGTAGGCCAAGGATTTAGTCCTCAAAGTGCATACATGGACTGGAGATAAAGATTTGGAAACCCATCATTATACAGAGATGGTAACTGAGGCAATGGGAGTAGATGTGATCACACTTGTATCAGGATTTATTGAGCCTAGCATAGTACTAAGCTCTCTCACAAGAGAGGAAAGAAAGGGAAAGAATTTTCTCACATCATTTCTTCCAGGATACTTTGGCACAGTCCTAGGCTAATGGAAATCACTACAAGTACTGCCTCTGTGACTTCCTGCACTCACCACCGTATGTTATACTTGTTGGCTGACATCTCTTGCTTAAAGATTATAAATTCTGAGGTTCCTGGGTGGCTTAGTTGGTTGGGCATCTGACTTCAGCTCAGGTCATGATCTCATGGTTTGTGATTTTGAGCCGTGCATCAGGCTCTGTGCTGACGGCTCAGAGCCTGGAGCCTGCTTCAGATTCCATGTCTCCCTCTCTCTCTGCCCCTACCCCTCTCCCCACCCTGTCTCTCTCAAAAACAAAACAAAACAAAACAAAACAAAACAAAACAAAACAAAACAAAACACCCCCCAAAAAACATTAAAAAAAAAACATTAAAAAAAAAGACTTTAAGTTCCTTTGCAGGCACAACCATGTCTCCTATCTTTTTCCTCCCAGCCCCTGGCACATTCTGGAGCATAGTATCTGTATTCAGTGTTGGAAGAACTGATGTTCTAATTAGCAGATGCACACAGATGACACCATGTTTCCTCTGACACCTCTTATTTTATAAACATTATACTGGAGAAGGGAGACAACTGTATGTATATTTTAGCTAAACTTTTGTTTTTGGACAACTTTTCAAAAGTACTCTACTTGCAGAATAAAAGGATATGTCCTTAAGTTGTGAATTTATTTCTACCGGCCGTCAGCTCTTGGGTCATGAGCACATACTCAGTGTCTGTCAACTAAACTCTAGGTGGATTTTCAGCAGCCTCCTCTGGTACTCATGTAAGAGGGGCTCCTTTTGGCAACAGCCTTGATATGAGTTTGATGGAAGAGTACTGACTATTAGCACTTACTTGCTCATGGTGTAGTGATGGAGGGTAATCCAAGACACTTACACAGGGTTGGTCTCTACCCACAAGGATGCCTATAATCTCTGGCAGCATGGATTAGCAAAAGAGGACTGGATAGAAGATAAATACAGATAGAATGTTAAGAATAAGTAAGGTTAAATATTTGTATACCATTCAGACAGGAGATTAAAGACACTGAGCAGGGGGGACAGAGGAAAAGGGAATGTCAAGGGAGTCAAGGGAATGTTTAGTTAGAAAAACAGAAGGGCTGGAGGGAAAGCAATGGCTTGCCTTTTGTGAGTTTGTTAAAGATAAAGACACAATCTAACATAACAGCCTCCCACAATGGTAAGGGGAGGGGAATATTCGAGAGGTCAGATAATGTTCTAGACACTGTGCTAAGTGACTTATATGCAGTCTCTCATTACTGACTATGATCCTGTGAGATAGGAATCCTTAGTCCCATTTTACAGACAGTATAACTGAGGTTCAGGGAAGTAAAATAATTTCCCCAAGGTCTCATGACACTCAAGTATTTTCAGAGCCCAAAGACTATATAATCCCTTTATAGGGAAAAAATTCCCTAGGGAGAATGGTCATTTCTTTTTATTTTTTCCACTTATGACTGTGACCAGTTAATCCAAAGTCATTGATTTTACAGTGCAAGAGTCAGCTTCTACCAGAGCTCATGAAAGTGGACTGTTAAATTTTCAGGAATGTTGCAACCCAGTTAACGTCACCTTAGTAATTGGAAATCAGCCATGGTGGGAGTATTTCTAACATGGAAACTGGCAGGTACTACAAATCAGGGCAGCTTCTTCTTCTTCTTTTTTTGTTTTGTTTTGTTTTGGTTTGGTTTGGTTTTTTCCTGAGAATCTGTTGCTAAACACTTACCAGCATGCCTCTGCTTGAGAACCTCAGAGCTGGAACGAAATGACTTTCATCTCACTTGCCGAGTCCCATCCTAGTTCCACTTATTGGTTCTGGCTGTCTGGAAATCTATGCAATCTGAGGAGGAGTCTGAGACTTCATAAAGAAACCAAAACTGTGATGTCTGTCATAGGCAAGGAGGGGAAACTGGCAGTCACCATGCCTCATACCTGCCTGCCATCCCTGCCATGGTCTAATGCCCTAATTTTAGAAATGAAGAAACAGAGACCCAGAGAGGGAAAGTGATTTGCCTGAGGCCACATAGTGAATTAGGGGCAGAGCTGAAGCTAGAAGTCAAATAATCTGACTTCTAGTCCAGTGATCCTTCCAGGATCGCTAAGAGATCATGCAGTTGAGGCCCTTTTTGATGTAGCCAGCATCTCTATTAATAATATTGGGCAACAATGAGTGACAATGACCACTAAGCAGGAATGTTGCAGAGGGCATACAAACATACAATGAGGGGTAGACTGGAATGAACTTCTGGTTCTTCTAGCCCCGAAAGTTTATAAGGCTAGGTTTCTAAGAACTCTATCTATGCTCTTATGTGCCTTCTTCCTGACCACAGAAACTACTATCAACCTGAAGTGTGTGATTTCTAAGAATCTTACGTGCTTACATGACTGAGCAACACCCTGACAGCCACTACTTGGTCAAGAGTCAAGTCAAAAGATATAGAGATTACACTCAGAGGGGGAGTTTTCTAGAAAAAAATGAAATGAATAACATTGTGAATTAAAAACAATATTCACAGTAGTTTATTCCTATGAAATTTCATAGTAAAGAATCCCCAAACCATTTTTGCTCATTTCATTTTAAACACTGTATTTGGGAAGAAGTAATGTGGCTCAGGAATCAGGAGGTCTAAAATGGCAAACTGTAAAAAGTCTGCTTTCACCCTAACCCAGCCATCCTACTCTGCTTTGTGGAAATAATCATTGTTATAAGTTTCTTGTGTTTCATTTCAAATACATTTCATATATGTAACAGTAAAAAATTATAAGTTGGAGAGCTTGTTCCATATGAGTGTCTGAAGAACTTCATTACTTTTTGTGGAAGATACTTCCGACTTTGTGAGGTAGAAAAGGTGTTATTTTCAGATAAATGTCTTATTTAAAATTACCACAACTTGATACCAGAGTAGGATTAGCACACATGAATTCCATTCAAATATGAAAAATACTTAAGTTCACATTGATAAACCTTCAGGGGGATTTTGTTTTTTGTTTATTTGGTTTTCCTTATAAAATGAAATGATATATTGTGGTCACAGGTCAATAATAGTAGTGAAATCTATTGAATCACATGTACTTAATGTTTTTCCCTGGGTTCTTAAAAAAAGGCTACATGAAGAGCAAATAACTGAAATTATGGTCATGAAAGCACTTTGAAGGGCTCTCCTATAAGAAAAGAAATTATTACTTTAAATTAGTTCTTATTCCAACAAAACAAACAAGCAAAGGGGGAAAAATAGAGGAGAGAGAGAGGCAAACCAAGAAACAGACTCTTAACTATAGAGAACAATCTGATGGTTACCAGAGGGGAGGAGGTAGGGGGATGGATTAAACAGGTGATGCAGACCAAAGAGGGCACTTGTTGTGATGAGCACCAGGTATTGTGTGGAAGTGCTGAGTCACTATATTGTACACATGACACCAGTATCACACTGTATGTTAATCGGAATTTAAGTAAAAACTTAAAAAATAAATTAGTTCTTATCCCAAAAAGATTCAGATTATTTTATTATTTGTCTGTGACGATGTCTACATTTTGCTCTGAGCTACTTCAGCTTCTTGAGGGTAACAGTTTGTTTATCTCTATATTCTCAAAGACATAACATAGACTAAGAACTCATTGACTTTTGTTGAATAGATGAAATGATAGTATAGAAAATGTTTAAGTCACCTAAGAACTCAATTTGCTACCTTCAAACATATCCAAAGAAGACAGAGTTCTAACCATATGGGATGGAGACTAATGAGAAGGTGGACTGCAATTTACTTGGGCAGAGACCCCCTTCTCTGTTCTTCATCCACAGCAGGTAAGCCACCATCTTGGCCTATGCTCAAGGTCATTCCTAGTTAGCCCAAAAACATTATGTCCATTATTCAATACAATTCTACGAATACACAATGAGCATCTGTTCTGGTTATGCAGTGGGAACTCAATAAATCTATAGCTGGGTCAGTTTCTAATCCCTACATTATATTATCATCACTTCTGTACATGTCTAATTCCCCTAATAGATTGTAAGCAACTTCAAGGGATCATGTTTTAATCATCTTTGTAACTGAATACAGAATAGGTCTGCTGGGCACTCAAAGTCTAACAGATGAACAGATAGGGACACCTGCACCTCATGCTGGGAATTGGCAGTGGTAGGAAAGGAATGGTGGCAGGAAGTGAGTGATCAAGGGATGCTTCATGGGAAGGTAATAATATACAAGATGAGCCTTACAGTATGAAATATATGCCCCAAGACAAATTCTTATAACAAGAGATGAAGGATGGAAGAAAAAATATTCTGAATGTAAAGGGGAAGACATCATGAAAATGCATGGAGGTGGCAATAATCATGAACTGTTCAGGAAACAATAAACAAGTGACTGTTTCCAGAGCCCAGGAAAAGATGGGAATGAAAAAAATAGGTTGAGTCTCAATCACAGAGGGTCTTAAATTATCTACTAATGGTTTGCCTTGAAAAAGAATGTCAAGGCCCAAAAGTTTGAGTAGAAAGAATACGATATAAAGAAAAAAAAATCAGGATTTAATAGCAAGATACAGCTGGGCTTATATCCTAAACTGTAATCACTAGCAGCGTGACTTTGGAGAAGTAATTTAATCTCTTTGAGCTTTAGTATTTCCTCTATGAGCGTAATATATACCTTTCTAGATTGAAATAAAGAAGAAATGGATGTTAAAGATCTTTATAAACTGGCAAGTGTAATATAAATATTAATTGTTATAATCATAAGCTGTGCTTTGGGAAAAAAATCTTACAAACTTGTTGAGGATTTTTCAGAGGTGAGAGGAAAGCCTAGAAGTGGAAAAGACAGGAAGTATGGTGGTAGGGTGATCCTTTGCTAGTGCAGACGAAGACATAAGCCCTATGATCCTCATCTGCAGACCCAAGAACCTAAGGAGCTGACCCTGAACCATTCCTTAAACAACCACGTATCATACCAACCATTAGGCATCCATAATTCCAACTTACTCGATAAAAGAAATCCTGGGTCAATAATGGGATGATAGAAGTGATTTCCTGTTGCAGGTTATTTACTGGTGGCATTGCATTTGCAGCCTTCCCAAACAGCAATCCGTTAAACAGTCAGCCAAAAACACTAAGCGAAAGGGGGTCTTAAAAAGGCCATCAAGTGTCAGATGTTAATAACAGAGGAAACTGGGTGTGGAGTAGATGGGCACTCTCTGTATTATCTTCTCAATTTTTCTGTAAACCTAAAACAGTTTGAAGAAATAAAAGTATTTTCTTAAAAAAGCACACTACAGGTTCAGAGTGGATTTATTTATCATAGCCTTAAACTGGAAACAATCCAGGTATCCATTCATAGGAGAATGGATTAAAAAAACCCCAAAAAACAAAAAACAAATGTGGCACATTCATGCAATGGACTACTACTCAGCAACAAAAAAGAATGGGCTATCAATATAATCTACAACATGGATGGATGTCCAAAGTATTGTGTTAAGTGAAAGAAGCCTTGCACAAAAGAGCACATTCTGTAAGATTCCATTTCCAGTAAATTCTAAAATAGGCAAAAATAATCTATGGTGGGGAAAAAATGAGAATGGTTGCCTCTGGATAGTGAGGGTGGCTGTCTGGAAAGGCTCATGAGGAACCTTTCTGGGATGATGGTAATATTTTATAGCTTGATAGGTGTTTGAGCTACACAGGTCCACATATCTGTCAAATCTTAGAGAATGCTCTCTTAAGATCTTGGCATTTCTCTCCATGTAAATTTTACCTTAGAGAAAAATATTTAAAAAATACTAAGCTCTAGTTAATGAGTTCATGATATGCATGCTGAAATATTTAGGGAGAAATATACTGTATGAAATTTACTTTAAATGCTTTTAAAAGTAAGATTGATAATGGGTGGACAAAAGGATGGATAGATGGATAGGAGGTGATACTGTAAATATAGTGATATATTAAAGGCAGAATTGAATTGGTAGATATATAGGAATACACTGTAAAATTCTTTCAACTTTGCTGTATGGTTGAACATTTTCATTAAAAAATGTTGGGGAAAATAAAGAACATTTTGGGGGTCTTGTGTCTTAGATTTGGTGATTGAGAAAAAGAGATTATATTTAAGCTTATAAAGCTAGGCTCGTAGGATCTTAATATTAATAAAAATCCTTCATAAATGCCTGGGTGGCTCAGTTGGTTAAGCGTCCGACCTCGGCTCAGGTCATGATCTCACGGTGGGTGAATTTGAGCCCTGCGACAGGCTCTGTGCTGACAGCTCAGAGGCTGGAGCCTGCTGCGGATTCTATATCTCCCTCTCTCTCTGCCCCTCCCCTGCTCTCTCTCTTGCTCTCTCTCTCTCAAAAATAAATAAAGATTTAAAAATTTAATAAAAAATAAAAATCCTTTACATTTAACTCTTTGTGTGAATACAGATAGCTTTTTTTGTATTTATCCTCATTTATCTCCCAATCTGATCTGTGCACCTCTCAACTGTATTCTTGAGAATACCTTCATTTTAGCATTGATAATTTTGTAACTATGTTCATCTCTGTATCACCCTACTAGACTACCAAGAACTTCCTGAAGGCAGAGCCTTATTTTTCTTTTTGATTTTGTGTTCTCTTTGCCTAGAACAGTGTCTGACAAATACAGAGGGCATTCATTCAAACATTTGTTGAGTGTATCCCATGGGTTACAAGGAGAGCTGGCTGGGGCAGGCTCTTTTCAGGGCCAAGGAGAGATATGGAAGAGTTCCCATAGAGACACGTGATCCAAAACACATTCTGTGGAAGTGATTCTGCACTTGGAAGGTAACAAGTTGATTCATTGGGACTCATTTGTATTTCCTCATCTAGCTTTGATTCTGTCATATTGCCACCGGAAATACTCTTGAGATGAAGCTGGTGTGGTATATGATAACTTGGCTCACTCAACCTCTACTCCACTCCCCTTCTAGTTGGAAATACTGGAAAACTAAAAAAAATCACCTTCTCCAGATTCACTTGCAGTTAATCTGCCAGTCATTTGCACTCATACAAAATGGAAGCAAAGGGAAGACCATTTTTTCTGTTCCCTTGGCTGCAAGGGTCCAGACATGAAAGGGTTTTATGCACTTTCCAGTTTCCAGAGTGCCATGGGGCAGTTGTAGCAGTGGCTTCTCCAGTCCGACTTGTCAATTGCTAGTTCACAGCCACTGACTGAGTGGGGGTGGGGTGTTAGACTGATCACTCCAGGGGTATTGGGGGTGAAGACACAAATAGTAGACCAGAACACATAGCTTTAGTTCTTCATACCATTTGGTAAGCATCTAATTCCTTTTATTAAATTCCTTCCTGTTCAAAGTATCTGGAATGGTTTCCATCTCTTGCACTGATCCCAGACTATGAGAATAAAAATAAAAATAAAAAACAAGTTTGAGTGACTAAGGGCAGGCCCCTGTGAATGGGAAAGGGGCTGGATTTCAAAGTTTTTCACTCTGAGTATCTATTCAAGTAATTGTTGAACCCTGCCTTGTGCCAAACACTGGATGACAGGCTGGCCTGGAGAGACAGTGGTTTGCTTTCAGATAGCAGATCTGTGCTAATATGTGAAAGAAGAGCCCATAGTGATCCGTGTCTGAGAAAGGTAAGGAAAGGTCAGAATGAGAGTGCAGGTGCAGGGGTAACTTTAGAGGGGAGAGAAAATGCTTACTCTCAGACCTCAAATCAGATAGTAACTAAGATGTTTAGCATTTTCATGTACAACGTATTCCTCTCCGTTATCTCATTGAACACCCTCTCCCACCAGCTCTGTTTTTTACTGGGCACTTCCGATGTGGCAGGCACTTTACACACATTTTCTTATCTAAACTTTGGAACACTCTCTGAGGTGGGAACTGTTATTAGCTCCATAACTTGCCTGAGGTCTCACAGTTACTAATGGTCAGCACTCAAACTCGGATCTTTTGATCCTACATTCTTAAGGGATAACAAAGTCAGAATTTCATTTCCTCAAAAGACATAACATGTTTAAAAACAACACTGTACAGACATGAGGGATTGCTATCCTTATCATAGAAAACCTTTCTCCAAGTTTGAAGTCTCTGAGGTAAAAGGCCCAGTGTCCATACTGCTCCAGCCCTAGAAGGGGATGACAGAGGTACCTAGTCCGGCTCAAATCAGATGAAACTCACAATGGACAAAGGGAGTGGGGGACAGAGAAGAAAAGCCATTTGCTGCCTCCACAGCCTCCTCACTAAGGCAGCTCTTTATCTCCTACACCATTGTTTACAGCTCTGAGGACACCATCCGGACCTAATAAATGAAAGTGTCCATTGGGAAGGGGAAAAACACACACATGCCCCCCTCCACATACAAAAGGACATTTGTGTCAGGCAGCCTAAGAGGCTGACACACACCAAGGGCTTGCCCCTCCTCTCTTCACCCCTGGAAACAGACAAGAAAGGCAGCTTTCTGGTATTCCACAAAAGGCGGAGGCTGAGGCAGGGAAGAGAACACACACTCTCTAAAACTGCTGACTTGATTCATCCCCAAACTGACACAATGCAGAGAGGAAGACTTCAGGAAATGGGCAGATTATGTCCAAGAAAAGATTTCCTGCAAGCGGTTAACGGGAAACTTACATGAAAAGTGAGGACTAAAAATACACAGGCTATTGGATGCTAGTGGGAGGGCCCTTAGTTCTTCAAGAAGTGTCTGAGGAAGCTGCCAGGCTTGAAGCTCTCCCCACCCTCAAACCTAGTGACATCAACTTAGCATTGGCTTTATTCCCCTGAAAAGCTCATCAGGCACCTGATGTGATTAAAATTTCCACTTAACATTCATCAAGTCCATACTGTGTTCAAGGCTCTTTATTCATACAAGTCATCATAGCACTGAAGGTAGGAACCCCAGTACCTTGTACACATAGCTTGACACAAAAGGTGATGAGAGTAGACAGGTAGTATAAATGATATTGTATCTTCAAGTGAATTTTATTTATTTATTTTTATTGATTTTTGAGAGAGAGCGAGCGAGCATGTGCAAGCAGGGGAGGAGCAGAGAGAGAAGGGAACAGAAGATCTGAAAGTGGGCCCTGCACTGACAGCAGAGAGCTCGATGCGGGCTTGAACTCATGAACCGTGAGGCAGACTATTAAGTCATAAACCTCAAAGATCCAGGAGTTAGTAAGATTTAAAAGCTTGGAAGACCTGCACAAGTTTGGCGGTGGAATGCAAGGAAACTGATTTGCCCTTGAAGGCATACGTGATGTCAGGTCAAAGCTTGGCTTGAACACGAGGGCAACTAATATGCAACATTAGGAGACCAATAGCTATAAGAGAGTGCTGTTTGATTCTGAAAACGATGCTTAGAGGCAAGTAGGTGCTCAGAGGCAGAAGCAGGCCTGGGGAGTTCCTTCCATGTCCTAAGGCCAATGCAGAAATCTGAAGAAGACAGGAGTTTGCTTTCAAAGCCTTCTCCTTCCCCTTCTCTTATACTTCCAGAAGCTTAATTCTGCCAAACATTTATTGAGCCCCAAATTGGTGTAATCGCTGCCCCCCTCCCAGCACCGAACAACAATGGATCCAGAACTTCACGGTCTGATAGGGAAGATGGGTTCCACAAATAACAGAAGGGAGGGGAGCAGTGCTGGGCTGTCAGAGACCTGGCATAACTTTTGAAGAGCTCATTGCCCTGCCATTCCATCAGCACGCTTCCTAATTGAGCAATTTATAAGTCCTCATACCCCGAAATCTGGGGCCCTAATTACAAAGGAAAATCTTATCACCAATCATCCTTCAAACATAGACACATACGGTAAGTCCTTCTTCCAGGTTTATAATAAACAATGTGAGGCCAAAGATCTTCCAGTAATCCTATTTTTTATACACAGTGTGAGCCAGATGTGCAGGTACATTAGAAAAGAAACTGTAGGTGGTCCTCTGTGATTCGAGTCTAGGGAGGCAGGGCTGGGAGAACAGCACTTTTTTCTTTGTTTTGTTTAAATCAAGGATGATCTGAGACTTCCTTTGTTGTAAAATCCTAGGGATACGTTTTTTGTTGCTGCTCGTACCTTCACTGATTTCTTGGCAGCATGTGAGGCAGCCAAGTACTCCTCCTTTCCTGAAGGCTGCTCCCAAATCCTTTGGATTATCTTATACCACAACTTCCTGCACCTCTGTGCTCCTTTTCAGTCTTTGTGGGGATGCTTGTATGAGGATATTAGACGAATGCTCTATGATCCTCGGCTTTCTCTTTTCTCACTGTACAGACTCCTTGGGGATATAGATTTCTCTCATTGCAAAGAGCAGTCCTAGATTTCTGACTTCAGACTACACCTTAGGAGCTATTAAGCAGCCATGAGTAGAGTCAATACCTTCATTCTGCTCCTTCTTCCTTTTCTCTATATAAGAAGAAAGTGGGGTGGTAATTAACTGACACCTCAAATCTCCCAAGCCCTGGCAAAATGCTTCATAATATTAATAGATAATAATTAGGATTTTGAGTCTTGTTTTGTCTACGGATATCTGCACATTAAGTTTATTTTAGAACTTAGGACATATAGGTACCCCAGCTGTCATTTCATTTGCTATATTTAAACAACAGCCATCATCAGTCAGGAATATAAAGTATGGGGAAATTAGTGGCCAAAAGATAGGAGAAAAATGATGTTTGGAAATTCTTGGCTTTTGTGCAGTTAGAAACAAAACAAATAAGTTGGATTAGTGACTTAGGAAGTGATATAAATTAAACTAAAATATGTTAGCAACTACCCTCATCTCTACTTCTAAAGCTGCAGAGTCAAGGCAACGAGAAGAACTCCTCTGGATTCAGAAATCTGGCTATGTTTCCTCTGGCATCTACATTCCATTATGGACTTCTGAAGACTATAGCACTAGCAGAGAACAATGTTAAAAGCACCTTGGACTGGGCAAAAGGATTCTCCAACTGGCTTCGCTACTAAAAACTATTTGTTAAACATTCATCTAATATCCTCAAGTTCCAAGATCCTAGACATTCTTAGCATTTGGTCTCAGCAAAGGGTCACATAATCACTTACATCTTATTGTAGATTTTAATGGGTTTGATTTCCTTGCCCAATTCTATTTGCCTCTTGAGTCAACTCTCCAAAAAGATACAGAAACAGTGGCAGAGTGTACAAAAGACACCAAAGAAGAAACCCAAAAGGGTTTCCTTTTGGCTGTAGTCTCCCAGATGGCAGTGAGGGGCAGGAATTTTTGCCTTACTAGAGTAAGTAGGGCAAAATTCCTCAGAGTTAAGGCAAAGTTAAGACTTAGTTAAGAGATCAAAGAGTATTAAACATGGAATGATGTACTTCATCCCCTGAGAATCCCTACTATTCTCTTAGGAGAGAAGAGCAAGAAGGGAGATGTTGGAGGAAAAAATGGTAGAGGTTTAAGCAAAAGAAAATAAATTCCTCCCCCACAGAAAACCATCATTCTAATCACGCCCCAAAACTACAGTACCTCACATCCAGGTAACAGCAAGAAACAGAAAATGTTCTGTAAATAAATGAATAGCAATTGGGTTCCTCTGTACATTCCAGAGGGCACATTCTATGCAGACCCTGAAATTAAGGAGCTCCAAATCTAGTTAAGAAGCCATGTGTATTTAAAAAATAGAAAGCAGCGGGGCGCCTGGGTGGCTCGGTCGGTTGGGCGTCTGACTTCGGCTCAGGTCATGATCTCACGGTCTGTGAGTTCGAGCCCCGCGTTGGGCTCTGTGCTGACAGCTCAGAGCCTGGAGCCTGTTTCAGATCCTGTGTCTCCCTCTCTCTCTGCCCCTCCCCTGTTCACGCGCTGTCTCTCTCTGTCTCAAAAATAAATAAACGTTAAAAAAAATTAAAAAAATAAAAAATAAAAATAAAAATAAAAAATAGAAAGCAGCAAATAGACATGTCATAAGTGATACTAGGAGTTTAGAGTGGTGAGCAACTGCTGTGGTTCTGGGTGGTCTAGAAAGGCTGGAGGTCTGGAGCTGGGCCAGGTCAATGTGAAGGCCTGGATTATGCTATCCTTCCTGGTTGACATTTCTTCTCTGAATCAATCATCAAGGAACTTCCAAACACGCAATAACAATAACCACCAAGAAACTCTTCACACAGGTAAGTAAAATTACTTCATAAAGTGTAAAATGTTTAATATCCTATCAGTGGAATCTTGAGAAGAGCATGAGGGGGATTATCTGTTATCATCATCATCATCATCATCATCATCATCATCACAGCATTTACCATGAACTGAATGTTGAGCCAACACTGCAGTGTTGGCTGGATAACATAACACCCATTCACAGTCTCTGTCTTATTTGCCTTCATTACAGAGTCTAGAAGCAGAACATTTCCTTTTCTAGCCCTTATTGTAAATGGAGGTATCTGTGTGCCACATTTTGTACAATGAGACATAAGCAGAAATCTGCTGGGGCCCATTTTGATTTTCCTGTTTCCACAAAGTAGAAGCCAGCATGTTACGGAAGGCTGAGTAGGAAGATACAAAGAATAAGCATCTTTAAGCACAACACTGAGTATTTAAAACTAAGGTGGCAACTGCTTATCATAGAATTCTTGTAATGTGGTGGTGACTTAAACCACTCTCCATTAGCTTAATAAATTGAAAATATTCCTGATATACTTCCCATGTGCTTAACCAAGATTATAAGGTAGGTAAGTGACACAAAGAGAACTGAAGCCCATGTATGACAGATCCAAAACCCTGACTCTCACATGACACTAACAAGGGTGCACGTGTTCTCTGAAAACTCAGGTGTCTTAATGACCAGTCCAGTGGTTGTTTTGTTTGGAGGGACTGCTCCTCCTATGATGGTCATAGCCATTCTTACCGTAAAATTTTATATCCTGGATACATCTTAATAATATGCTTCAAAAAAACAATGACACCAATTTCATTGGCTCTCAGACCAGGGGCAAAGGGATTCAACTTACTGACCCAATCAGTTATCTTCTCGTGATTCCCTTCTTAGCACTCTAGGACCTTCTTCTTCCATTCTGAATTTCTTTCATGTTTGAAATCCAGAGAAATTTAACATTTGCCTACAGAAACTTTCCATCTCCTCTTTCATTTTCTGCACCCATTTGGGCTTTCAAGATGGCCACAAATGAGTTCTGCCCTTGTTTTCTATACAATAGGCAAGTGTCATTTCAACAAACTAAGCATCTGATAACACTTAAAAATAAACAGTACACTGTTTCTGGAGGGTCACTTATCCCCTTACAATAGAGCAAATTGGAAAGATCATTCAGAAATATTTCAAAGCCTAAAACAACACTGAGCTGATGGTGACAGTGATCAGCTGTTGGCAGCTGGTCGGGTTTTCATGGCTTTACTCTCAAGTGAAATGCACTCCTTATCTGTGGTTATGACTGGCCATTACATAGGAGGATTAATGGGGTTGCTTTTGGCTGTCATAGAAAGCTTAGGATGTCTTCTCTATGTGGGTCCCTAAAAGCAGACATCCTCTCTGCAAAGCTGACAGGTCACCTCCCTCAACCAATTAGCTAATTGTCTGAAATCACTCCTCGTAGATCAAGAAAAACTGTCTTGTGAATGAACTCTGTTCATGCAGAAAGCAAGAGCCTTTTGTTTCCTTCTCAAGACCCTATTCAACTCAAAGGCCCCTTCCACCTACAAAATTGTAAATTCTACAAATGTGAACAATCGGCTCCAAAGAATGAATCCTTCCGGCTTTACAGTGAATGAGTACTTTTTTGACTACAGGGTTTTGGGGTTTTTTTGTTTTGTTTTGGTTTGGTTTGGTTTTTGAAGAAAATTGTTTTTTAAATGTAGCTTCCTGACTGCACCAGGTGTGAAATGGTAAATAAAAGAACGTGCAGTTGTGTTGGCCATCTTTAATTGTTCCCTTCAAAGCTTGCCAAACTGATGTCATTCTGGATGCTTTCTATTCTGCTGACCAAGCTAGGCCTTCCTAGAAAAATCTATAGACTGTCCAGTTCTAATCAAGATGTTGCATCAAATTCTAAAGGCTCAGAGTTATCCAGGAGATTGGTAGCTAGCTCTCACTGAATAAAAAGGAGTGAGTAGCCCCTTTGCTGTGGTTAATACTAGGAACTGGAGACAACCTTTGTCTCTGGCCTGCTGGAATAAGATGGGCTAAAAATCAATCACTTTGCATTCAGTGATAAGACACCCTTTTTTTTTAATATCATTTGCATACTGTCTTTCACTGACCCTTATTTTCCTGCTTCCAAATACAATGCTATTTTGTTCAGACATCTACCCTTTCCTGTGCCATTTCCCCCTACAACTTAAAACTCCTTCTTCAAAAGCTAAAATCCTACAAAGCAAAGATACAACAGACAGCCTCTATCTCTTGCATCTGAGTTTTTACTGGAAAAGTTTTATTGGAGATACAAGGGCTCAATAAGGGATGGGCAGAATTTTAATAGAGATGGGGAAAGGAGTAGAAGCTCCCTTGGAAATGGAGGAAAGAAAGTACTTTCCATGTGACAGATACTATGCTAAGTACTTTCACATAAATGATTGATACCTTATAACAGATGACACGGGGAAAGGCAAGTATTATTATTATCATCATCATCATCTCAAAGTATTTAATCAGTTAAAAAAATTTGCCCAAGACAAAAAGTGTGTGTGTGTGTGTGTGTGTGTGTGTGTGTGTGTGTGTGTGGTGTGTGAGTGTGTGTGCTTGGCTGGCTCAGTTGGTAGAGCGTGTGACTCTTGATCTCAGGGTTGTGAGTTCAAGCCCCATGTTTGGCCTGGAGCCTACTTAAAAAAAAAATTGCCCAAGGTTACAGGTCTCAAGCCCAGCTGTAGCTCCAAATCATCTCTCCTCACCAAACTGATGAACAGTGACATGGAGGCAGGAAGGAACAAGACTCATTTAGGGTGGGAACTGAGCCCATATGGTAGGCAAGCATATGGTAGCTTCTGAGCATCTGTTCTTTGGGAGTCACCATTTAAAGAAAAGGGCCCTAGTAGTGCTATTAGCTGTAAACACAGTGAAACTGCTGATCATTTTGACAAGGTAAATCAGAAAGAGTGAAGTCTTTTAAGAAACCATCTGTAGTTCTGATATTGATGACTCTAGTTCAGGATCAGGACAGCTACTTCTTTCATCATTTCCTTTTGGCAATATATTTGAATTGAACCTAAATGCTACCTGAGCCTTGACCACAGTGTGTACCAGTGATCTAGCTCAGCACAGCTGAAGGCAATGATTATTCAAGGAACACTACGTGGCTACCTCCTGTCACACCTACATTTTGTATGCTATACAAGATTCCCCAGTTATGTCTCGGGGTCTTATTCATTTTATAGGCAACAAGAAAGAGAATACTGAATGTTGCTGAGGATGAAAAAATCGTGGGCACGGTGGTAGGGAGGGAGGAGGGTAATACTCAAAATAATTCTAGATGGTCAGACAACAGCCTCAAGATACCAAACAAGAGTTGAAAAGTGAAGTCCTAGAAGGGAGAGGGCCAGAAAGAAGGATAGAAAGCAGAATCCTTATCTTTGTTTCACAAAACTTCTTACCTTTTCATGATGATACCAAAGGTCTAATTCCTTCACTACTCTCTCTCTATTGCCACCTTCTAATTTGTCTTGGTTATTCTTCAAGAATTTTCTTCCTCTGACCCCACCTTAAAATTTCTGAAGCCAGTTATTATTTAATTAGATAAATATAATGTGTCATAGCCTCAGAACTGTTTTCAAATGTCTCATAATTTCCGTCTTCTGTGGGAGAGAAAGGCCAGTGTAAATATATTGTGTTCTTGCCCCTATGGACAAGATGGACTTCGCTTACTCAATTCTGGTCAGAGCTAAAACAGCTTAAAATGATTTCTCTATCTTCCCTATCAAAGCACAGCAGAAATAAATATAGGGAGTACCTCATTCTGTGGCACATGTAAATAAGGATACTCAGAGAAACAAACATTTCTACCCATAATTTTTCCTTGCTTCTGCCAAGAGTGACCACTGTCAACTGATCTGCCCAGAACTCCCCACTGTGCCTTTGTGCTTGGGCTCATCCTCACACATTATGTACCCCAATCTTACTCCCCAGATACATTGAAATGATACTCTTCCTTCAAGGATTACCTTCAATGCCACTTCCTCTAGACTGTTTCCTTTGATTTTTAAGTAGAATGCAAAACTTTCTCAACTAAACCCCTTTAACACCTTGTCTGTACCTCTTCTTACAAATCACAAAAAGACCTGTGTTATAGTTTCTTATGAATGTGTCCTATATCCCACTTTATTTTTAAAAAAATTTTTAACATTTATTTATTTTTGAGAGAGAGTGAGTGAGCGAGACACAGAATCCGAAGCAGGCTCCAGGCTCCGAGCTGTCAGCACACAGCCTGATGCGGGGCTCGAACCCACTAACTGTGAGGTGAGATCATGACCTGAGCCGAAGTCTGGCGCTCAACCGACTGAGCCACTCAAGCATTCTCTACATCCCACTTTATTTCCTCCATATGAAATTAGTTTTGAAGTAAGGGTCTATATCATTTGGACATCCCCCACAGTTCCCAGTATAGCATAGGTACTTAGTCCACATAGGATGCTCTCAACACTTACTGAAATGAATTAATGAACATATTACTTTAAATGAACATTCATATACATTACTTCAGGGTATGATTATCTCTACTTTACAAATAAGAAAATGAAGGTTTATAAAAGTTAAGTGATTCAGAAAACAGGCCATGCTTCCCACAAAAGCTGAGATAAAAGGCCCAAATAAGAGGATTCAGAATGAATCTGGGGACTTCTTGGATAACAGCTCCTATCTTTTATTGAATTATCAACTGAGAACATAAATTGCTACTTTTGGGGGGAATAAATGTGTCAATATGTATATGAATATCCATAAAAAATCATATAATTTAAACTTGTATGTCTACTTCATAAATCCATCTTAATATCCAGAGATGCAGATAGACTTATGCATGAAGATGACCATCATACTGTTGTTCAAAATAATGAAAGAATCAGTAAAATCTTCTGTTACCCAACTGAAATACTGAAAATATGTTTACTTCTCCTCCCTCCCAGATTCCAAAGACATGACAAAGTAGTACAAGGCTGAATAAATGAATACCTGTGCTTAGGGTGGGAGAGAAGAATAAAGAAAAAGAACAGACCAGAACATTTTTTTTAATGCATTTTATTATTTTTTTAAAGTAATATTTACATTCAATGGGAGGGGTCAAATTCATGACTCTGAATTGACATGTGATTAAGAGTCACATGTACTACTGACTGAGCCAGCCAGGCACCCCTAGACCAGAAATTTTTAACACTTTTCAAAAGATGGGAAGTAGATGGAATTACATTGGTAGATGTGCTACAATGTAGATGTATCTACAGCCCACCCAAGTGAAGGAAGCCAGGTAAAGGAACATGGGGAAAAGATACATGTAGTAGCCAATGCTGCTTCTTGATAAGGCCTAGAAAGGTATCATGCTGGGGATCAGAGCAGTACTGTTCGAAAGAAATGTAATACAAGCCACATATGTAATTCTGAAATTTCTTTTTATGCTTAAAAAGTAAAAAGAAACAGATAGAATTAATTATAATAGTATATCCAAAGTATTATCATTTCAATATATAATCAATGTAAAAATGAGATATTTTATCTTGTCTTTTTGTTCTTTGAAATCTGATTTGTATTTTATACTTACATCATACCTTAATTCAGATGAGCCAGATTTCAAGCTCACTTATAGCTAGTAGCTATTGTAACTGATATCACAGAATCAAAGAATAAGGAGAGCAACGTCAGGAAAAAGAGCAGAAATCAGTGATTAATTGAAGAACTTTCTAAAGAACCAGCTGGGTAGAAACAGTTTAGACACACAAGAACATAGAAAGTTTAACTTCTATGCACTCTTTCTGAAAGATGCTTTCAGGGATGCTTTATGGCAAAGTTAAAAAGGATTCTAAGAAAGAGATGACATAGGGTACAAGAAAGGAGATTTAACCCAGGACTTCAATGAAATGATAGTAGGCTTTGAGATTAGAACAGGAACTCTGTGGACTTAAAGAAGAATGTGTTAAGATGAAAGTTGGGGCATCTGGGTGGCTCAGTCGGTTAAGCAACTGACTTCATCTCAGGTCATGATGTCACAGTTCGTGGGTTTGAGCCCTGCATCAGGCTCTGTGCTGACAGCTCAGAGCCTGGAGCCTGCTTTGGATTCTGTGTTTCCCTCTCTCTCTGCCCCTCCCCCATTTGTGCTCTCTCTCTTTCTCAAAAATAAATAAAATGTAAAAAAAATAAATAAAAGATGAAAGTTATTTCCCTAAAACAAACAGTATGATTAGGAAGCCAACTGATGTTAGTCATAAGGTAAAGGCAGATGCTTCTTTCTTCAGTCAGGAAAAAAAGGCAATCCAAAACTCCCAAGAAAACAAAAAACAAAGACAAGGTGTAAATATGAAGCAAAGAAAATATGGCAAGTGATGGAATGTAGAAAGAGAATCTATTTGATCTTGATGTTTGAAATAGTCTCGTTTAAGTGTCATGGGTTTGGTACCAAAGAACTTTATTTTCTTCCTATGGGTCAACTTATGCAATTCTTCTCTGCTGTAATTATTTATATAATTGTAATACTGAAAAGGATATTTATTAGTTTTTAATTCTTAGAATCAATCCCCAGGTGAAACTTAAGACTTCTTTATTTTAGAAATCTGAATGTAAATGTTATTTAGTTACACAATACATACCTTATGATAGGAATGGACTAATTATCTCATCTTACTTGTTGGAAAGCCAAAATATTCTATATACAGTTAGAGAAAAATAGAGTTTTTGGTGTAAGTGGTAAGCTGCGTAGGATAAGTCTGACTAAGGGGCCTTAATAATACAATGATGCCCCTGTTCTTTATCCAGAAACGCTAAGGATCCAATATTCTGGTGCTACAAAGTATTTTAATGGCTGAATCGCATTGCAGTCATTAAATTATCTTCAAAATTTATAACAAGCATTTTAAAACTTATAATGTGAAGTGAGATAAACTATGCCCAAAATTATAGACAGTATGAAGCCTGGGCAAATGAAATGAAATTAGAGCTACATTTATACGTATTAGGAGAGATTTAGGTTAGAGTTAAGTAATCACCAGACTTCTGAGAGGCTTGAGAATCCAGTTGAGGAAACACAAGTATACAAGGAGTAGTCAAGTGTAAGTGCCAGGCACTGGTACTACATCTGATCTATCTCTGTAAACAATCTCCCTCCTCCAACACACACAGTCTATAATTATTAAATATTCACAGATTAAGATTCTCAAGGCTACTTGAATGCTTTAGGATGGCCAAGGAACCATCCAGCTTGGCAGTGTAGCCAAAGGAGGCTTCTTGGAAGAGGTAAACCCTGAATTGTATCTCAAAGGATGGACAGGTTTGAAATGGTGACTGGGGAGACCCCAGACTCCTTAATGGGTGAAGGGCCAACTCCTCAGACTGAAATGCAAAGAAGACTCCCATGGAAGACAGGAAAATGAGGCTACTTTTAAGGTGTGGTAACCAGAAGTTACCGAGAGACACTGGTTTGTCCCCATCCCACCACTGACACAGAGATTCATGTTTTGGAGGCTATATTTCAGAAGATGGAGGTACTCCCAAATGTGTAAACTGAGTTCCCTTCTTCCCATTAACCTATACTTGATCTTGTCTGTATTAGCCAAATAGACTATCTTTTCTCTTCCATTCTTCTCCCAGCTTAGGCTTCTGCCCAGAAGATAAGCTTCTCACTAGTAAACACTCAGATGTAGAGTTTGTTTCTAGAGACCCAGGATAATCTACTTGGCAGCCTCAAGGGAAAAAACAGGCAGAATGAATTTAATGCTTCACCTTCCATGGCTGGACTTCGATATAAGACTACCCAGCTTAAACAAAGCAGTATATTTGTTAAGGCATCTTAAATTAGGGCTCCATACTAAAAAACATCCTTTACAAGTCTCAAACACCCCTTCCTCAGACTATTTATAAGTATCCCATAAAAAGAGTGTTTATTCTTTGGAAAGAGATATAATAGAAGAGGAGAACAGGAAGAGATAATATAAGCACACACACGTGCCAGACATCGTATAGACATTCTATGACAAATCCATAGAGCACTTGTTATGCCCATTTTACAGGCAAGGAAAAGGAAGTTCAACTTCACAGAGATTGAGTGATTTGCTGCTTATGTAAATACTGGAGCTGGAATTCAAATCTACAAACTTCTTACTTCAAAACTCAGTGCTCTTCCCCCTATACCATACAGCCTAAGAAAGAAAGAAAGAAAGAAAGAAAGAAAGAAAGAAAGAAAGAAAGAAAGAAAGAGTGAATTTACCAAAGCTACATTGTTGAAAAGCAAGAACAGAGAGGTACAGCTGTTATCTTCACAAACCCTCCCATATATATTTTTTAAAGAAACAAAATTGTCTTAATAAGTAAGACTCAGACTCTTCTAAAATGACAAAAACAAAGAGCCTTAAGTAGACCTTTCTTTCAAAGGGGAAGGGGGGAATTAAATATCGGAAAGTAAGGGACTTCTCCTCTCACATGAGTCTGTCACAGCTCAAAGGATATTTTAGGGAAAAGATACTTACCTAGTGTGACCACAGAATCTAAGAGAATTTAGAAGGGGTGGTGGAGAAGAGAGAGGGAGAGAAGGGAGACTGACTCATTATTTGTTTTCCAAATACAAAAACTGAAGCAAAACACAGTGAGACTCAGCTATCCAGCTGGGTGCTCTTAAGGATTAACTGGGTGTGTGGCCAGGCGCTTAACTTCATATTTCAGATGGACCGCTGTAAAATGGAAGAAGAACTCATAATAAGGTTTCTTGTCAAGAGAGCACCAAGAGAGTTGTATTTATAGCTTCTGAAATACAGACCTAAGCAAATGGCCTGACATGGAGCCCCGGGCCCTAATTCCAATATACCTGCTATAGTTAATGTCATAAGGTTGTGCTTGGGGATATGAATGTCCTGATAATGGCAGCGTCATCCCGTATTTTTATACCCTTCTCACAGGTTATAGCTGGGCTTTTAAAATACAGATTCCAATTCAATATTGAAAACAAAATGCCAGTGTAATAGAGTAGAAAGAATATGGGATTTGGCATTGGGCCATCATGGACTTGAATCTTGGTTGTAAGATTTGAACAAGATACTTAATCTTTCTGAGACTTATTTTCCTCATCATTAAAATGAGGGATAATTACCTTAGAACACTTATTTATTGAGAATTAGAGTTCCTGATACATAAAACACTGTAAAGATAATTTCCATATTAATCCTTACCTCACACCATATACAAAATTTAACTTGAAATGGATCATAGATCTAAATGTAAAAGCTAAAACTCACAGCTCCTCGAAGAAAAGATAAGAGAAAAATCTTTGTAACTTTGAGGCAGAAAAACAAACAAAAAAACATAATCATAAAAGAAAAATAGAATAAGTAGACCACCAAAATTCAAAGCTTTTGCTCCTCAAATGGCACCATTGAAGAAAATGAAAAGGCAAGCCATACTGAAAGAAAATACATGTTTTCACACACCAACAGAAAAATTACAGCTAGTTCTACCTTACAAAAAGCTGGTATCCAGACCATTTAAAAAAACTCTTAGAACTTAGCTAACAAGAAGATAAATGAAACCATATAAAAAATGATCAAAAGCCTTAATCAGAGACTACACAAAAGAAGCTATACAAAAAGCCAGTTAGCACATGAAAAGATGCTAACGATTATTAGACATCAGGAAAAAGTAAATTGAAACCACAGTTATACACTATTACCTGTAAACCCATCAGAAAAACTAAAATGAAAAAGACTGACCATACCAAGTGCTGATGAGAATGCAGAGCAACTGAAAATCACATACTGTTGCTGGGAATGTGCAATAGTACAGCCAGTCTGGAAAACAATTTCTTAAAAAGTTTAAGAAACAATTATTCTATGACCCAGCCCATTTGACTCCTGGGTATTTACACAAGAGAAATGAAAACATATATCCGCACAAAGATGTGCAAATAAATGCTCCTATCAGCTTTATTTAAAATAGCCAGAAACTGAAAAAACCCCAATGTCCATCAATAGGTAGTATATCCATACACTGGAATCCTACTCAGTGATAAAAAGGATCTATGCACCAACATGGACACATCTAAAAAACATTATGCTGAAAGAAGTCAAACCAAAAGTGTGTATATTACATAATTCTATTCACATAAAATGCAAACTCATCTGACAACAGATGAATGCTTGCCTGAGGCTGAGGAAAAAGAAAGGGACGGATTGCAAAGGGACAAGAGAAATTTTGGGGGGACTAAGGGAAATGTTCTGTATCTTGACTGTAGTAGTCATTTCATGGGCAGAGCAACTGTCAAACTCACTGAATTTAAACAGATTTATTTTGTGTACGTTATTCCTTAAAGTTGATAAGGAAAAAAAATTAATTCACTTTGCCTCTCCTGCCACTAGAATCAAGTTAAAAAGCTACTACTGCCCACTTCTTGGTCACAGGGGAAACAAAAAGCTGTACATAAAAGGGTGGTATTGCAAAAGCCCTGTAATTTAGTATCAACAAGTGTTTCATTTATTGAATATCAATCAGGTGTTTGGTAACATAAGGCACTTCATATATATTATCTTATTTAATTCTAACAAATTTGACGAGGTAGGCACTATTAGCTCTTTTACAGATGAGGAAACGGTTCAGAAAATTTAAGAAATTCATCAAAAGCCACCCAGATGTAAATGGTAGAGTTAGATTCAAGGATGGATCTGGATTCAAAACAGTAAGCTTGACTTCAAAGACAATGCTATTACTTCCTACAGTGCTTAGGGCATCCTCAGAAAGGCAGAGCCGTGATGGCCCAGAGACAGGAAGTGTTAGTGAAGATTTCCTTTATCAGAACTGGGAAATCCTCTCAAGCAGGGAGTTATAGCAGTCTATTTCAAAGGAGACTGGGAGGATGGGAAATGGGGTGCAGCTCTGCTTGTGAGGCCAAAGACAATCCTCTCTCTCGGTTCCAGCATCTGCTGGTATTTTGTTAACTCTTGGCTCCTCCATATTCACCCACCCACTGGTTTCCCAGGGAAAAAAAGCCAAAATATCTTGGCTGAACAGGCGAATGGGTCACAGATGACAGAGGTAAAAAAAAAAAAAAAAGAAAAAAAAAGACATTCTGTAAATATGCTTCTTTTTAAAAGCAAAAACAAACTGCACACTTCCTTGTTCTGCATTTTCCTTATTCTCTTTGAGTTATCCATTTTCTGAAACATTTTCTTGTCTACATTTTCATTCATCACAGTGGAAAAAGTAAGGCAAATGGATCATGCTGGAAGTTTAAATAAATTTACAGTCTTCCTATTTCAGACCAGCTGTAGCCCATCTCCCCTGAAGCCAGGCCAACAAGAAGGTGCCTTGAGCTGCAGAAAATGGGCTATGGGAAACTAGGACCTGGAGGGGCGGCTCGGCACTGGGACCAACATTGTGGACAGAGCGTAAAGAGACCTGGGTTCTGGGATTAACTTTGTATAATTAAGTTAGAGACTCTGTCACGTCACTTTCCCTCTCAGAGTCTCAGAAGATTGGACTAAACATGTTTTTCAACTTTTAACAAAGGCCCTCCGTTTATAACCAAAAATAATCTTCCCCCTAAACCCTCAGATTCTCATGCACTTCCTCTTTGAGAATTGCTCTGTTGCCTTTTTATTCCCCCACAGCCAAGCTTCACTTTCTGAAATTTATACTATAAAAACAGGCAACTTCAGTGTACTGGTATATTATAATCCCAGACAAAAACTTTCAAACAGTATATACAAACATATACTGAAATTCTGTCATAATCCTTAGTGTGTGGCATTGAGAACCAGAGATTAGATGCCCTATTGCAAACTGCAGTATTTTTATTTTGGTTGTTCTCCATTTCCTCTCCCGATTTAGTTTGAACTGCAATTTTACTAAAGCTCCTTTGCTCCCTTCTTCACACATGGTAAGAAGTCACAGGGACATATGCTTTTGTGCTCCTTTAACTAGAGCATCCTCCCCCAAACTACACTCTGCCAAATTGTTTCTGGTAAGCAACTTTGCAAAGTAAAAATTCCCTAGACGATCTGGATAGGGTGTGAAAGAAAGACCCACAACCCAGCAGGGGAACTGAAACATTCTCCCCCAGTGTCCACTTCTGTCCTGGGAGGATGGGGGCAGGGAAGTTGCGGAAGAAGCTTTTAAAGGAAGCAAACTTGCAGGACTTCTGCTGCAAACAATTGTGTACTGTATCCAGCTGTTAAATAAGGCAACAGTCAGCTCAAAACCAGAGGAGAACAAAGGGGTCTGATCCCTTGCTCCTAAAACAGCAAAGTACTATGCTTCTGCTTCACATGTTTACAGCTTAGCACCTGTTTCTAGCTTCCAGGTCTGGAGCTCTAAGAGGTGTAAACCTTTATTTTTACATACAAAATATTGTGCAGAAGCATAACATAAAAAAATAAATTTGAGCTCTGGGGGATAGAGGACCCGGGGTGGGAGAGCTCTGCCAGCTCAGCTGCCATCATCCCTTTCGTCAGGCAACTATCTGGACTCCTAGGGCCACAAGGAACACTATTAGGTCTATTGATGTGGGTTGATTCATGTGTGATTGGTAGGCCTACTGATTTGTGGAGTTCACAGATAAAAACATAGATGATCATGCCCTTAATTTGACTCAGTAGGCTAGGGTGGTTGTTCTCAGCATTTTTCTTTCCCCTTATGTCTTCTTCAATGATCTCATTAATTCCCAATGCTTTGTTGATCGTTTCTATATGGAAGACTCAAATTATACACTTTAAGACATGATCTCTTTACTTAGCAGAGCATCTGAAACATATGGATGGGAAGAGAAAAGCAGGGATCCAGGCATGCAGACAGTTTGGCAGCAGAATCCAAGTGTTTGTTCCCAAAATTCAGGACCAACACTCTAGCTGTCAGAGGACTAGGGAGAGAAAAAGAATAATGGGAATCCCTAAAGAATCAAAGTGCAAGGGAAGGACTTGGCCAAAAGGAACCAGACAAGAGCTCTTCTTAGAATCGGGGGCCAAAGTCAGAGGGGGGCTAGCTTCCAGGCTGACTTCATGTTAATTCCCAGAGGCCTGGATCAAGTTCTTAAATCCTACCCCACCTCATCCCCATTACAAGCAGAACTGTTTCACAGACCTATCCTAAGGTATGAGAGGAGAGAGCCAAGTAAATCTTCACATGGATATGCCTGAGCATATCCAGGCCCTACTTGTGTCTAGCAAGTTGAAAGCATATCATGAGCAGAAAAGATGCAGAACAGATGTTCCTAATGTTTTCCAGGTCACTCGCAGAGATAGACACAGATCCCTATCAACTCAATAGCCATTTCTCTCTTTGTACCTTGTTACAGAACTATTTTGTTCAGAGAACTGGTAGAGACTTCATGGTCATGGGAAAGGTAAACCCCCTGCCCCAGTCCCAGGGGTTGAATCTCAACTGGTCTAAAGCAATTATGCAAATCAATTTCCCTTTGCCAGGATTGGACTAGAGAGGTGGGCATATAACCTAGTTCTGACCAAAAAAACGTAAGTTTTCTAAAGGGGAAAGAAAGTGCCTGTTTTTCTTGGTAACATGCTTGAGTCAATGACAGAACCCTGAAGCTTCCTCCCTCTTACTGGGCTACATGAACATCAATGTCCTTGTAATTTACTCAGATTTTCTGTTAAGTGTGACTAAAAGTTTTCCTGACTGATCTGCTGACCCACCTGAAAGAGTAGGCAGCAAGAGTGGTTGCTTAGCCTTAACTGGCCTTAGCTGGTTGACTGCAACTGTGGTGACTAGAGGTCCCAGTACATCGAAGTCCTGTATATTATGTCCTATAATGGAGGGACCATCACAGCCATGCAGGGGGAGAACTGTGTGGTCATTGCTGCCAACAGGCACTTAGGGATCCAGGCCCAGATGGTGACCACAGACTTCCAGAAGATCTTTCCCTGGAAGGTCGGCTATACATAGGCCTGGCCAGACTCGCCACTGAGGTCCAGACTGCTGCCCAGCATCTCAAGTTCCAGCTAAATCTGTATGAGCTGAAGGAAGGCTGGCAGATCAAGCCTTACATCCTCATGAGCACGGTGGACAACCTATCATATGAGAAACGGTTTGGCCCCTTCTACACAGAGCCATCATCTCTGGATTGGACCCAAAGACCTTTAAGCACTTCATTTGTTCTCTAGACCTCACTGGCCCCATGCTGACTGACGGACTTTGTGGTCAGTGGCACCTGATCTGAACAAACATATGGGATGCATGAGTCCCTCTGGGAGCCCACCATGGATCCAGAACACCTGTCTGAAACCATCTCACAAGCCATGATGAATGCTTGGATAGGGATGCAGTGTCAGGAATGGGAGTCACTGTCCACATCATTGAGAAGGACAAAATTACCACCAGGACACTGAAGGCCTGCGTGGACTAACCCTCTGTTCTCAGAGTCTACTTTTTTTTTTTTTTTTTTTTTAAATAAAATAGTTGTAATTTCTTTTGGGACACCTGGGTGGTTTAGTCAGTTAAGCATCTGACTCTTGATTTTGGCTCAGGTCATGATCTTAATTTGTGAGTTCAAGCCCCACATGGGGCTCTGCTGACAGTGTGGAGCCTGCTTGGGATTCTCTCTCTCTCTCTCTCTCTCTCTCCCTCTCTCTCTGCCCCTCCCCAACTTGTGTGCACTCACTCTTTCTCTCTCAAAATAAATGAAAAAAAAAAAAAAAGCTTTTCTTTCAAAAACTATGAGCCAAAAACTATGAGGCTGAAAGTATAGGCCTTATATCCAATAACCTTTTTTTTAATGTTTACTTATTTATTTTGAGAGAGAGAGAGAAGCAGAGAAAGAGAGAGAAAGAATCCCAAGCATGATCCATGCAGTCAGCACAAAGCCCGATGTGGGGCTCAATCTCACAACCTTGAGATCATGACCTGAGCTGAAATCAAGAGTCAGAAGCTTAACTGATTGAGCCACCCAGACACCCCTCCTGTAACTTTTATCATGTGGATATATGCAATATTTTGTCTTCAACTATAAGAGATTTACAGGTTTCAGGTCAAGAGTCCTTACTCTATACCAGCAGTTCTCAAAGTGTGCTCCCTGGACCAGCAGCATCAGCATGACCTGGAAATTTAGAAAAATCAGAAAAATAATTTCTCTAGCCAAACCCCAGACCTACTGAATCAGAAATCCTTGTAGTGGAGTCTAGCAATTTATGTTTTACTAAGTCTTCCAAGTGATCTGATTCATGCCAAAGTTTGAGGACAACTGCCCTGAGCTCACCATTAATTTCTATGATGACAAAAATGTTTACATCTGCACTATCCAGTATGGTAGACACTAGCCACGTATGTCTATTGAGCACTTATAATGTGGCAGTGCAACCAATAGACTAGCTTTATAATTTTACTTTGTTTTAGTTTATTTAAATTTAAACATCCCTGTGGCTAGTGGTTACTGCAGCTCTAGACAACCGTAAAGGATTTTACACTATCAAATGGCTCAATACTAAGTCATAAAATAGGCAGTGGTTCTCAAACTTCAGTATGTATCTCCATCACTAAAGGGGTTATAAAACACCGATTATAGGCTCCACCCCTACAATTTATGGTTCAGTAGGCCTAGCTTGGGGTTTGAGAATTTGCACTTCTTTTTTAATGTTTATTTTTGAGAAAGAGGGAGACAGCATATGCCAAAGCCAGGGAGGGGTAGAGAGAGAGTGAGAGAAAGAATCCCAAGCAGGCTCCATGTCCAGTGCAGAGCCTGATAAGGGGCTCTATCCCAGGACCACAAAATCACAACCCAAGCCAACATCAAGAGTCAAACTCTCAACCAAATGAGTCACCCAGGTGCTCCAAGAATTTGCACTTCTAATAGGCACCTATATGATGCTGATGCTACTGACCCAGGGAACCCACTCTGAGAAGCACTGAAGTAAGCAAAACTTTTTTTTTTTTTTGCCTTCTTATAACCTACATAAAAACTACTTTTCCACAATTCTTTTTTTTTTTGTTTGTTTTTAAAAGTTTACTCATTGTTGAGAGACAGAAAGACAGAGCACAAGTGGAGGAGGGGCAGAAACAGAGGGAGACACAGAATCCAAAGCAGGCACCAGGCTCTGAGCTGTCAGCACAGAGCCCAACGTGGGCTTGAACTCATGAACCACGAGATCATGACTTGAGCCAAAACTGGATGCTTAACCAACTGAGCCCCCTAGGTGCCCCTACTTTTCTACAATTCTAACCAATGTTTTCCTTTGTGTTAATCAAATTAATATATAAAGGTAAAGTTCCCTGAGAGTAGGAACTGACACCTTCCCATTCTGTATGTCTCATAGTCCATATGAGCTCAGTATCTTGGTTCCAGCAGGTATATGACATCGCTGAGAGTATAATGGGCACACCCCACATCTCCAAACAGGAAGATTTTTGGAAGTGTCTGTCATGTTTCCAAGACCATGATTACTTCCTCATAATCATCAGGTGGCAGGCTATATGTTTCAGAAGAAGTGCACAGAAAGGTTAATTGATCTGCCCAAGGCAATAGGTCTTATTTCTTATTTTTCTGTATTTTAAAGTATTATCTCATAAGTTGTTTACATCTAAGTAGATTTACAGAAGAGTTTGTATATATATATGCATATATATTTTACATATATTACATATGCAATATATATGTAACTTATACATAATATTTTATACATATATATACAGAGATACTGAAAACTAAAACATTCAAGAATGAAAAAGACTTCTGACACTATAATGGTATGAAAGGCAACAGGCCTAGAAATCTGGATGGGGGCTATACATTCTCAAATAACACTGCATACAAAACCATCTATGCCAAAGACCTGGCCCATCCAGCAATGCAGCTTTCAAGCATTAATGGGAAAGGCAAGAATCAAGGACAAACACACAGGGGATTTTTCTGAAGGTCAAAAAAGCAACAATAAATACCGTGCCCAGAAAAGCTTTTAAATCTGACCTTTTCTTCTGCTGAAGCCATTCGCCTTCCAGCATCTTCAATCTAATAGACTGAAGTAGGCTGAAATGGCTCTTAGGAGAGAACGGGGCTAGTCTTTTCCTTAATGCTGCCTCTCCACCACTACTCTAGCAGCATTACTGGTAATTACATCATTATACCATAATGGAACACATGCGGTGCAAGTGAAACATCCCAGCAGCTCCCCAGTCAGGGAGAGGGGAAAGAAGCTCCCTTCATTGTTCAATTTCTATTAACCCTTCAGGTTCTGGCTTATTCTCAAAGTCAAACCACCCCTAGGACATTTCACAATCTTAAAACACAGATCGTGAAAGCACAGCATCATTGAAGATCAGGAATAAAGTTAAACTCATTAGTGTGATGGAAATCCTCTGCTAGAATAGGAATTAGGACACCTGGGTATAGGTCTTGCTTTGCTATGAACACCTTATGTGACCTTGGGGAAATCATTTGCATCTTTTAGGTTTCAGTTTCTCATCTATAAAGAATAGCAAAGCTCCCAGGCAGAAGATCCCAAAAGGTCCTTGTAGGCAATCTGGGACTGGACCAAAAGATCACAAGGGTTCCTTCAGCTCTAACATTCTATTATCTAAAAAGACTCTATGAATAGGGGAGACAGGAGTGGAGTGAAATTCGAAAGGTCAACTCTGGTCTTCAAGCAGTTAATCCGATGAGGATTTTTGCCTCTACTCTGACCCATATATCAGTGTCAGATCATCTTCATCAAAATCCATAGCAACTTCTCATAAGACCAAACTCTGAACTCATTAACAGATCACAGAGAGTCTCCCCAAATAGAGAAAGGACATAGCAGTACACGCTATACTTGGACAGAACCAAAGTTCTAACTGTCACAGACTCCTTCTATGAACCCGAGTCAGTCACCCAACCTTGGCCAACTCATCTTCAAGACACAGTGGCAGAGGAGAGAGGGTAGAATGAAAGCTTTTCGCTCAGTCTGTGATTTTGATATCTTTGTAAAAGTTTCAAATGCCACCACTGGATATTGGGGCATGCAGGGGTGGGTGGAGTTTGGCACAAAAAGCACACTAAGAATGCCAAATCCTACAAGCAAGAGATGAGTTTTCTTATGATATTCTAAAGGTTTTCTCATAGATAAGGAAAAAATTACCTACCAGACTTCCAGGGAAGAACTAAAACATATAAAACTATATATTAATTTGCCACATATCTCAGAATTTTCTTTATATAGTGGCCTAAAAGAAAGAATGTAAAAAATGTGTTCTCTGCAGTTGTCTTCTGGTCTTCATATAGAAGGTATAAGACTTTGGTTTCCAGGAGTAAGGTGGTTAGATCCTCTTAATTAACCCTCCCAAAGAAAACAATTTAAAAAGCTACATAAGGGTGCCTGGGTGGCTCAGTCAGTTGAGCGTCTGATTCTCATGATCCCAGAGTTGTGGGATCAAGCCCCATGTCGGGCTCCACATTGAACGTGGAGCCTGCTTAAGATTCTTTTTTGCTCTCTCTCTCTCTCTCTCTCTCTCTCTCTCTCTCCCTCCCCAACTCTTTCCCCTGTTTGCATGCTCTCTCTCTAAAATAAATTAATAAAAATGAAAAATAAAAAGCTAAATAAAATATTCCTAAAAAATAATTTTTAAAATGCATCATGCTGAACTGTGAAGGAATGTACACAGAACAAAAATCAAATGAAATGAAAGCAGACAGAAACAACCCAAATGTCCATCAGCAATGAAAGGACAAAGAAAATATGGTTTATTCATATATTGGATTATTCAGCCACATTAAAAAGGAAGTTCTGGTACACACTACAACATGGATGAACTTGGAAAACATTATACTAAGTGACACAAGCCAGACATTAAAGGGCAAATTCCCTATGATTCCACTTACATGGAGTACCTTGAGTAGTCAAAATCATACAGACCAAAAGCAGAATAGGGTTTTCCAGTGGTTGGGATAGGGGTGTGCAATGATTGCTTGGGTGTGGGTAATAGAAGGTAAAGCTCAGGGCTCACAATCATATATGAAGCCCCTTATACACTTGGGATACCAAGGGACTATACCTTTGGTGCATAGATGAATCACAAATAAACCTGTAGTGCTGAAAGAGACCATAAAGAAACTGTCTTCTTTTAACCAGTAGAGAAAGAAAAATGTCTCTTAGAATCTCTAACTAAAAGCTGGCTCTAGTGAAGGTTCATGACCAAATCCATGCAATCTTTTTTTTTTTTTAATGTTTATTTATTTTTGAGAGAGACAGAGAGAGAGTGTGAGTGAGGGAGGGGCAAAGAGGGAGGGAGACAGAGAATCCCAAGCAGCCTCCACACCATCAGCGCAGAGCCTGATGTGGGGTTTGAACTCATGAATCCAATCATGAGATCATGACCTGGGCAGAAACCAAGAGTCAGACGCTTAACCGATGTGCCCCCAAATCCATGCAATCTTAAGTGAAGATCTAAAAGCAGTCCAGTTAGTTATGTCTTCAGACTATTGGTAGAAGCAACTCCTCATCCTTTCTGGTGGAATAAAAGCTTAACTCAGGTCTCACATACTTTCTACAGGTAAAGTCTTAAGAAACATTAGACCTTAAAAACAAAACACAAAACACACACCCAGAAATAAGCCACATGAATGAGAATCAGGAAAAACAGACAGTAAAATCAGATCATCAAAGACTTCAGATATTGGAATTAGATACACAACATAACAGGTTTATGAATATTATATTCTAATATTTAAAAGAGAGGCTTGCCAAAAATTAGCAAGGAACAAGAGAGTATAAAAAACAAAAACAAAACACAAGTGCATTTGAAAACAAACCAAACAGAACTTCCTGAAATGAAATTATAATTAAAATGAAAAAGTCAATGGCCAGGTTAAACAGCAGATTAGACACAGCTAAAACAAAACAAAACAAAACAAAACAAAACAACAAAACAATGAACTGGAAGAGCAATCCAAAAAAATTCCATAGAATGTGACTAAGAAATAAAGACATGAAAAATATGAGAGTTTGAGAGACATGGATGATATAGTAAAAGGGTCTAATCTTTTAACTGAAGTTCAAGAATGAGTTAAAGAGGATGGAGGAAGGCATTATTCAAATAGCTAACAGCTGAGAATTTTCCCAGAATCACTGATAGAACACCAATCTTCATATCCAGGAAGTTGAACAAATGTCAAGCAAGATAAATAGAAATAAGCAACATATTGTAATGAAACTTAAGAACACCAAAGACAAAAATTAAGATATTAAAAGAGAAGCAGAGATCACCTACAAAAGAACAGCATTAGACTATCAGCTGACTTTTCAACAGCAAGATCCAGAAGACCACAGAATAATATTTTCAATGTGTGAAAAAAAAAGAAATGTCAAGAGAATGAAAAGACAAACCACAGACAGGGAGAAAATATTTTTAACACATGCATCTGATAAATACACAAAGGAACTCTTAAAACTCAACAATAACCCACAATCATATTGTCAGTTAATCTTTTAACTAAGGAGGAAAGAATATGCAATGGGAAAAACACAGTCTCTTCAACAAATGTTGTTGGGAAAACTGGACAGCTACATGCAAAAGAATGAAACTGGACCACTTTATTACACCATACACATAAATAAACTCAAAATGGATTAAGGACCTAAATATGAGACCTGAAAGCATAAAAATCCTAGAAGAGAGCACAGACATAATTTCTCTGACAGTGGTCGTAGCAATATCTTTCTAGATATTTCTCCTGAAGGCAAGGGAAATAAAAACAAAAGTAAACTATTGGGACTACATCCAAATAAAAGGTTTCTGCACCAAAAAGGGGGAAAAAAGATCCACACTGAGACACGTTAAAATCAAAGTGTCAAAAGACAAAGTAAGAGAGACTCATTGTATACAAAGGATCTTCAAAATGATTAATAGCTGATTTCTCATCAGAAATCATGGAGGCCAGAAGGCAGTGAAATGATATATTTAAAGCACTGAAAGAAAAAAAAATGTCATACAAGAATTCAATATCTGGCAATAACTAACAAAACTAAAAGATAAACTGCTGAATGGGAGAAGACATTTACAAATGACATATCCAAAAAAGGGTTAGTATCCAAAATATATAAAGAACTCATACAACTCAACACCCAAAACCAAACAATCCAATTAAAAAATGGGCAGAAGACATGAACAGACATTTCTCTAAAGAAGAGAGATAGATGGCCAACAGACACAGGAAAAGATGCTCAACATCACTCATCATTAGGGAAATACAAATCAAAACTACGAGATATCAATGCACACCTGTCAGATGGCTAAAATCAAAAACATGACAAACAAGTGTTAGTGAAGATGTGGAGAAAAAGGAACCCTCTTGCACTACTGGTGGAAATACAAACTGGTGCAGCCACTGTGGAAAACAGTATGGAGGTTCTTTAAGAAATAAAAATAGAACTACCCTATGATCCAGTAATCTCACTACTGGCTATTTACTCAAAGAGTACAAAGGTACTGATTCAAAAGGATACATGCACCCTTATATGTATTGCAGCATTATTTACAAGAGCCAAATTATGGAAACAGCCAAGGGTCCATTGATAAATGAATGGATAAAAGAGATGTGATATATATTTCTCACATATAATTACATATATATATATCATAAAAAATTATATATATATATATATATATACACACACACACACACACACACACACATATATATAAAATAAAAAGAATGAAATCTTGCCACTTGCACCAACATGGATGGAGCTAGAGAGTATAATGCTAACACAAGTAAGTCCGTCAGAGAAAAGACAAATACCATGTGATTTCACTTATATGTAGAATTTAAGAAACAAAACAAACAAGCAAAGAGGGGGGAAAAAAGAGACAGAGAGGTGAACCAAGAAGCACACACTTAACTATAGAGAACAAACTGATGGTTACCAGAAAGGTGGCAGGTGGGGAATGGGGTGAAATAGGTGATGGGGATTAAAGAGTACATTTATCATGATGAGCACTGAATAATGTACAGAATTGTTGAATCACTGTATTGTACACCTGAAACTAATACAGCACTGTATGTTAACTAAACTGAAATTAAAATAAAAAACTTAAAAAAATAAAAATAAAATCAGAAACCCCCTCAACAATAAGGAAATAAATACCCTGATTTAAAAAATGGGCCAAAGACCTTAACACATACCTCACTAAAGAAGATAAACAAATGGCACATAAGCATATGAAAAGATGCTGCATGTTATATGCCATCAGGGAAATGCAAATTAAAACAATAAGATACCATTACACACCTACTATAATAGCCAAAATCCAGAACACTGACAACACCAAATGCTGGTGGGGTGGTGCCAACAGGAATTCTCATTCACTGATGATGGGGAATGCAAAATGGTACAGCTGTTTTGGAAAACAATTTGGTGGTTTCTTATGAAATAAACATACTCTTAGTATATGATCCAGTTATCATGCTCCTTGGAATTTACCCAAAGGAGATGAAAACTTATGTCTATATAAAAACTTTCACACTCATATTCATAGCAGCTTTATTCATGACTGTCCAAACCTGGAAGCAACCACAATGTCAAAAGGTGGATGGATAAACTATGGTACATTCAGACAGCGAAATATTATTCGGCACTAAAAAGACACAAACTATTCCAAACACAGGAGAAATGATAATTATGTGACAAGATAGAGGTGTTAGCCATTGCTATGGCAATTATATGTACATTTACTGCAAATAAATGTATCAAATCACTATGTTGAACACCTTCAACTTATACAATGTTATGTCAAATATAACTCAATAAAAAAAAAATAAACTATCAAAAGCCATGAAAAGACATAGAGGGATCTTAAATGGATATTACAAAGTGAAAGAAGCCAATCTGAAAAGGCTACAAACTATATGATTTCAACAAATGACATTCTGGAGAAAACAAAACTATGGAGATAGTAAAGAGATCAATGGTTGCCAGAGGTTAGGGGACAGGGGAAGAGATGAATAGGAGAAGCACAGAGAATTCTCAGGGTAGTGAAAATATTCTGTAGGATATCATAATGACGGATGCATGTCATGATGCATCTGTTCAAACCCACAGAATGTACAACACCAAGAGTGTGTGCATAATATATACTATGTAATTTTGTGTGATTATATTAATGCAGGTGCAGCAATTTTAACAAATGCACCATTCTGATGGGGGATGATGATAACAGGGGAGTGTATGCATGTGTAAGGGTAGGCGTTATATGGGAGATTTCTGTACCTTCTCTTCAATTTTGCTCTGTACCCAAAACTGTTCTAAGAATAAAATCTTAAAAATATTAACTGTCAGTGCAGAAGTCTACAGCTAATAATGCTCTTTCAACAACGAGAGAAAGATAAAACCATCATTCAGAGAAAACAGAGAGACTGCCACATATAGACCATCACTACAGGCAATTCTAAAGGATGTACTTGAGGAAGAAGGAAAATGATCCCATGTGGAATATCTAAACTAAAAGGAAACACACATGAGCAAAGATATTGATAAATATGTGGGAAATGTGCACACTGCCAGTGTGAAACAAGAATACTACTTAACTGGTGTGGTTATAAATAAGCAAGATAGAATTAAAATATTAGAGAACAAGAACACAAGAGAAGTGGTAGGAGTTTATTCTATGATTCTTATGTAATTCAGAAAGATAGTGTAGTGTATCGAATCGTGGTTCCTCCAAAACCTACATCTGCACTCTAATCCCTGGAACCTGTGACTATTATCTTCTATGGCAAAATATGTGACTAAGTGAAAGATTTTGAGAGGAGGCACTTTCCCTGGATAATCCAGGTGGGCTCTAAATGCAATCACATGTACTCTTCTGAAGGAGAGGTAGAGTTAGAACAGACACACAAGGAGAAGACACAGAAAAGGAGGAGACAATGTGACTATGGAGAGAGAGAACAGAATGACAGAGCCACCATCATCTGGAGCCACTAGAAACTGGGAGAGGCACAGAAAAGATTCTCTCTAGAGTCTTCAGAGGGAGCACAGCCCTTTGACACCTTGTTTTGGACTTCTGGCCTCTAGAACTGTGAGAGATTAAATTTCTATTGTCTTAAGCCAACAGATTTGTAGTAATTTTATATAGTAACTGCAAGAAACTAATACAGAAAGAATATTACTTTAGGCCAAATTAGAATGTATGAGCTAATAACAGCTCAATTCTCCCTAAGTGGATTTATAAATTTAACATGAACTCAGTAAAAATACCAACTTTTTTTTTTTTTAATACAAAAGGTAGTTATTAAGGTTCATACAGAAAAATAAACAAGAATATCAGTAACGGGAAACTTAGGCAACTATATGATAAAACCATACTATAAAACCTCATTAGTTAAAACAAAGTGTGTTGCCATATATACAGACAGACCAACCATTGTAATTTAATATATTGCAAATCCACAAATGGGTACTAATGCATAAAATATTTAGGTTGTGATAGATGTGGCATTTCAAATTGTGGGAAAAAGATTTAAGATGGCATTTGAGATTTATTTTTTCTTTCAATATATGAAATTTATTGTCAAATTGGTTTCCATACAACACCCAGTGCTCATCCCAAAAGGTGCCCTCCTCAATACCCATCACCCACCCTCCCCTCCCTCCCACCCCCCCATCAACCCTCAGTTTGTTCTCAGTTTTTAAGTCTCTTGGCATTTGAGATTTAAATGACAAAGGTGAATCTGTCCCTCTAAGCACAGATCAGTATATATTTCAAACAAAGCAGAGATTTAAACATAATATAAAATGCAACTATAAAAGTAATAAAATAAAGCACAGTACAATTTCTTTTATAACTTCCGAGTGGGAAACTCATTCTATTACATGCTGTCTAGAAGCCATAAAAAAGAAAAATCGTTAGAGTGACTACACAAAAATCTACAAATCCTGCATGGCAACATAAACAAACAAGCATACAAGTGTGTACACACATGTGCGCGCACACACACACACACACACACACCCTATAGGCAAAGCAAGAAAACAAATGATAAACTGGGTTAGAATCATAAATACTGTTCTAAAAATTGCAATTTCTATTATAAAAGGCTGATCTCTTAAAGAGGTCCTATAAATTAGTAAGACTAACAGCTCTGTGGAAAAATAAGCAAAGCATATGAACAAATTATTTACAGAAAAAGAAATATGAATTTAAACTACACTGAAATACTATTTCATTGGACTGGCAAAAATCCAGAAGTTCAGTAACTATGTGGACAAAACTGTGGGAAAACAGACACTTTCATACACTTTTGGTGGGAGTAGAAATAACTACACACCCTCTGGAGGGTACTGTGGCAAAGTTACATATAGTATATTAAAATTCTAATACTATTTATCCTTTAACCAAGAAATTCCTTTCTAAAAATTTACTGTGAGACAAACTAATACATGTGCACGATGACATACGTACATTTTGCAGATCTGTTTAAAGGAATAAGCTGAAAAACAATGTAAATGTCCATCAAGGACATTTTGTTATGGTTCCATTAATTAATGAAATACCAGTTGACTGTTAAAAAAAAAAAAAAACAAAAGAAAGGACTAGAGAAGGAAACTCCTTATGTACTAACATGGAAAAGAGTATCAAGAAGAACTATTAAGTAAAGAAGGCTAAACATAAAATTGTGCCTTATGCTGCCATTTGTATGAAATAGTTAAAGAGAGTATCTACATATTTGTATTTATATTTATAATCTATGTTGAATATATAGGGCAACATACATACATTTTATAAACACACACACATGGATTGGAATTAAGCAGATGGGGAGAGAAAGAAGTTATACTCTTCACAGTATACCTTTCAAAATATTTGACATTAAAACCATGTTAAAGTATTATCTATTACACATTTAAAAATCTTTGTAAGTTTGCATAATAGAATATGTTAACAAAGCAAACAGAGTATAATTTCCAAATTAGTAGAGGAGTAAAAATAAAATTAGAAAAAGTAAAATACTTAATCCAAAAGGCAAGAACACACAGAAGGCAAAACAATATGAGAAATAAAACTAAATATTTCCTTAATTACAATAAATGTTAATCAATTAAATTCAATTAAAAGACAAAGACTGTCTCACTGTTGTATTAACCATAATAAACATCAATTACCTAAACTTCTCAGTTAAAAGACAAAGACTGTCAGGCTAAACAAAAACACAATCGAGCTATATACTGTTCTTAAAAGATGCACCTAAAATATAAGAACACAAGTAGGTTGAAAGTCAAAGTTTGGAAAAAATTACATGAGGCATATATACTATTGAAAAAAAAATGACACTATGGTTATATGACTTATATTAAGTAAAGAGACATTAAAGCAAAAGGGTCACTTTGCAAAAACAGGAGGTTCAAAGGTAGAGAAGAGATCAAATTCTAAAATATTGGCCTCAAAATATATAAAGCAAGAATTGCTAACACTGCAAGAACTGCTATCCCTGACAAATCCATTATCATCATGGGAGATTTTAAACAACCTTTCAGTAATTGATATAAAAAGGGTGAGGCTCTCCTTTTGGCTCCTCAAATTAATGCACTTTGGAACTGCTAGATCACACCGGAAATGAGGTTTCTCACTCACTTCCTGAGAAAATAAATCAGGATAGAGAAACATGCTTCTTGTCTGGTTTTGGTGACCATATACAAATGTAAAAATGGTAAGTTACACCTTATCTGCACAGTGACCATTATAGCCAGACACATACTAATGACTTTGTCAGCAACTCTATGTGCTTATGTTTCAATTTCTTTTTTTTTTTTTTAATTTTTTTTTTTAACGTTTATTTATTTTTGAGACAGAGAGAGACAGAGCACGAATGGGGGAGGGTCAGAGAGAGAGGGAGACACAGAATCTGAAACAGGCTCCAGGCTCTGAGCAGTTAGCACAGAGCCCGACGCGGGGCTCGAACTCACATACCGCGAGGTCGTGACCTGAGCCGAAGTCGGACGCTTAACCGATTGAGCCACCCAGGCGCCCCTATGCTTCAATTTCTTAATCTCTAAGCTCTTTAGGGGAAGATGTTGTTCTTTTATACATATTTTTATCTATCCCAGCACCTACCACATGCCTAGTAAGTGCTCAGTGTTTTATTGAATCATCTTTACACATTCCCTTCAAAAATATTCCAACATTTATGAAGCACCTATTATATACCAAGCACTATATTAAGTACTGGGAATATACAGACTAATAAAGCAGTGTCTGTTCTCCAGGAGAAGAGAAACAGAAATATATCTTTTAAAAAGCTATAAATAGAGGTTTGAGTGGAGACCCCTCTCCCAACAAAGCACCTGGAAATTTGAGGGAAAGTTCTCATTTAACATGTACTTCTAAGTACCCACTATATTCTAGAATCAGGCATGTCCTAGAGAAGGGACATTTGACTTAAGTCTTGCCAAGTAGATGTGTGTATAGGGCAGGGACAGGGGGAGTCAGGCAGAGGATATTCAGGGCAATGAGAAATAAGAATATGAAATTCAGAAGAAAATGTGATTTGCTCAAACAGCTTGGGTAAAGACTGGTGTCTTTTCCACATGGTTTCTCGACAGTCCTTCCCCCATGGAGTCTCTTTACCTCAATACAGATATCTATCTAGATGGATGGCCTTGACCACAATCCAACAAGAAATTCTTTTAAAACTGCAGCACAGTACTCATAAATTTAAGTTTCATTAGATGTCCTTACTGGATACAACGCATGCTATTCTCTATTCTATTTTTTTTTTTAAATGCTAGTCACAACTACCACTGACTTCACACTCAATAACAACTCTCAACCCCATTTTGTAAAATACTTAATGCCTGGGATGGTCTATAATGTGCTTCTCTCTATTGCTTCTAATTGGAATGCCAATTCTATCTCCCCACTTGACATCCCAGGAAAAGTCCCCTCCAAACATATCGCTGAGCAACTACTATGTGCAGAGGAAACACTCTGCTAGCCTCAAGCCTGCTGGTTGTGGCTAAGTTCTCCAAAAAGCATAAACCAAGGATATTATAAAATTTTCCTGGGAAACTCGCCAAACTGTACATATTTACTATGTATCTACTGATACAGAGTGAGATGTGAATGTGAATTCTGGGAAAAACTTCCCAGGTGGTAGTGAATTGATGATCTGAGGTTCCTTCTACTCTTACAAAACAAATATTTGTTTAGGAAAGACGGTTTAGCAAAGGAGTAGACATAGACCAGAAAAATGAAACCTCAGATAAATAGAGGGACTTGCCAGGGGCCAAAAAGCCACTGGTAAAGCAAGGATTAGAATCTAGCTTATTCCATACCCAGTCCATTTCAGAAAGTTCGCACTAGGAAAACGAAGTCTCTCTGTGTTCCTTCTCCTTTACGTTGACCTTTTCTTTATCAGAAATTCTCCAAGAGGCCTTAGCTTACTAAGTGCTAATTAGATTTCCTCCACCTGCTCTGGGATTTAGCAGGCAGGCGGCAGGCGGTACTAATGCAGTGCCCTCCTCAGCTAACAAAGCCACTGGCATTCCCGGTATGCAGGGGCTGGCCTCCAGCTCTTTAGTCAACAGCAATTAAAGGACTCCTATCCAAAGCCCTAAGGAGGAAGACAGAGAAGGGAGGGGTATTCCTTGATCCAAAAAGTAGAGTACAGCCACTGATTGGAATTGATTGTACATAAGAGCTGGGTGGAAACAGGGAAAATTCTGGGAGGTAGGAATGGAATCTGGGTGAGGCAAGCAACTAATGAATACTCATCATCGTTCTCACCCCCCTAAGGAATGCTATTGTCGTCCAGATTGAGGGGATAAAGCCTTGTATGGCCAAGAGCCCTCATCCAAAAATAAGTTATCAAGAAACATTTCCCTTTCCCTTATTTCAAGACACAGGTCCAAACTGCTCAGCCAAGAATGACAAGTCTTCCACAATTCTATCCCTTCCTATCTATGTACCATAATTTAGTGAATGTTCAGCCACTAACTGGCAAAGTGCAGCCTGGATGTTCAGTCACTCCTGCCCTGTGACTCTACACGAGTCACCGGTTCTCTGGCTTTGATTTTCTCATCCGCAGCTCTCAGTTGATTTCAAGATCAAATGAGACAACACAGAAATGTTTTATAAACTGTAAAGTTGTGTAAAAGCTTTAATTCAACTCCTAATACCAATGCAACTAAATTCAAACATTTAGTAAATTCCTAGCACAGTGTTTATACAGAGTTGGTGCACAGATGTTATAAATATTAGCTGTTGGGTATACAAAAATAAACCAAACAGACTATGTGGAAATCACAGACTGATGGTAGGAGACAAGTTCTCCAGGAGAGTATAAGTACTAAGAGTAGGCACAGAGTAAGGAAGGGAGAGTAATTTATCCTGCTACTAAAGAATGGGGGTCAGGACTGTCCAAAACTCTGATAGTGAACAGAATATAATTGGGGCTGAGGGTCTGGAGAAAATATAGCTGGAAATTCAAATGTGCCATTTCATGATCCCCCATTAGAACAAATTCATTAATATCCCTGCCTTTATTCACAAAGTTATTTTTCATGAGAAACTTAAAAATTCTGCCAATCATTCAAAGAATACTTAAACACCCACTATGTGTATGGTATTATTAAGTATACAAAATACTACAAGGCAGGTCTCTTATAATGCTAAGCCATATATAATGCCTAAAGGGTTAAGGGGAACATTATCCCTCTCTAGAAGAGTTGAAAATCAAAACCTTTGTCTCATTTCCCCCCATAAAGTTCGACCAAGAGTCAAAATTCATTCTTTCCATCAAACAATATTCTTGGGGCACCTGGGTGGCTCAGTCGGTTAAGCGTCGGACTTTGGCTCAGGCCATGATCTTGTGGTGAGTTCCCGCTCTGCATTGGGCTCTGTGCTGACAGCTTGGAGCCTGGAGCCTGCTTCAGATTCTGTGTCTCCCACTGCCTCTCCTTCTGCCCCTCCCCCACTCACTGTGTGTGTGTGTGTGTGTGTGTGTGTGTGTGTCTCAAAAATAAATAAACATTAAAAAATAAAGAAAAAGAAAACAATATTCTTTAACCTACTATGTGCCAGACAACATTCTGGTCATGAGGAAAAAGCAGTGGAACAAAACAGACAAAAATCCTGCCTTCAGAGGGCATACGTTTGAGAGAGGTAAAAAGCCAAGCAGGTATATACACAGGTGATCCAAGGTGGGGGAGGGGAGAGAATACAGTGAATCTAAAAGCCTATAGGCTCTGGCTAACGTGGGCAGCTGCCTCACACTTCTAATTAATTGCTGCAAAGCAAAAATTTAGGCCCAGTGTTCCCAGATCTGGACATTGACAATTTTATGTAAAATTTCTCACCTTTTAATAACCTATAACTGATTAAAATTGTTTAAAACTCTACAGGCAAAGAAAGACAGTCTGTGGATGGAATTCAGGCCAAAGATACCAGCTTATGACCTTTGTATTACAACACTGTACCATGATTTTTGGTTTAGAGACATAGTCACTATATACAAATGTCTAAACTAAGTGCTAACAGGACTTGAGAAGGAAAGAATTCTAGCTAAGGAGGTCTGGGCAAGCATCAAGGAGGTGAAAGCCTCCTTCAGAAAATACCCCAGAATATTTGTATTCTTAATTCTCTCATTGTTTCTTGATTTCTCACAGCACTTACGGCTACACTGTCCTGTGGACACTTGTCAGGTACTTCTTTGCTACGAATGGCAAGATTTCTTTCTTCAACCAGAAAGTCCACAAACAGCAATGTTATCTAAGCCACTGCCTTGCTGGTTTGTTTGATCAATCAACAGATTAACACTGCTCATTAATATGACTAATTCCCATATGCTCTGAAATAGGCTTGCTATCTGGAAAGATATTCAGAAAAGCTCTGTCACCCCAAATTCTCAAAACAGGGACTTTATGCCTATTATTCTAGGCAAACAAAACAAAACAAAACCAAATAAACCCGAAACCTTGAAAATGTATGAAAAAAAATGAACCCATTCAGTCATTCTTTATTTCTCAGCATTTCTTTCAAAGGTGAGTTGACAACATCTATTAAAATTTAAATTCACTTTAACTTTTGTTAAATGCTTTGACTCAAAAATTCTACTAGACATTGATTTTATAGCTAAGTCACGTTTGCCCAGAAATCAGTGAAACATGGTACTGGTGATGAAAAAACATGCTAAAATCTAAAATAAATGTCCACCAATTACTATACAGGTAGCCACAATATAAGCAAATGCTTTAATAAAAATTGGAACAAAGCACACTATATAAAGCACGAATTTCAGTATTTGTACATAGCAAGTCAGAGAAGAAACAGTGGAGTCTAATAGAATCTGGTATTTATTGTGTAAATTTTTTTAATGTTTATTTTTGAGAGAGACAGAGAGACAGAGAGACAGAGACTGAGTGCTAGTGGGGGAGGTGTAGAAACAGACAGAGACACAGAATCCGAAGCAGGCTCCAGACTCTGAGCTGACAGCCCAGAGCCCTAAGCGGGGCTAGAACCCACAAACTGCAAGATCAAGACCTGAGCCGAAGTTGGATGCCTTACCAGCTGAGACACCCAGGCGCCCCAGAAGCTGATATTTAATGAAAATGACTCTACACCTATAGAAATGAACTATACAGCATAACAAACAAAAAAAGGAAACAAGAAAAAAATTTCGTTGTAAAAGTTTTAATCTTCACCTCAGGTCCTAGAAAATCATCTTCAAAGTTAAGTAGTTCATCCCCAGTGCCAGGAAAACTCCATCACCGCTGGTCTCCAGTTGATTCTCTTAATCAGTGGCACTCACTACACCAGAAACTGAGTCACTCCTGCTTTCAAAATAGGGGTCTGTTGCCCTTCATCTGGGGTGGTTTTATAGTGTCCATGATCTTAATGATAAATCAGTGCCTCTACTACTTTTGAACCATGCCTTAGTGTAGCAAAATTTAAATCTAAAATGTAATGGAATGGGGGTGCCTGGGTGGCTCAATTGGTTGAACGTCTGACTCTTGATTTCGGATCACATCATGATCCCAGGGTCATGGGATCAAGCCCCACGTCCAGATCCACAGTGATGGTGGAGCCTGCTTGAGATTCTTTCTCTCTCCTTCCCTCTGCTCCTCTCCCTTGCCCACAAACACACACACACTCTCCTTCTCTCTCTAAAAATAAAAAAAATTTAAAAAAAATGTAATGGAATCACCCTAAATGTACCTCTGATCCCCTATGGTTTCTTTGGTTCTAAAACTCTAGGATGTTTGCAGTGCCTGGGTGGCTCAGTCAGTTAAGTGTCCGACTTCAGTTCAGGTCATGATCTAACGATTCATGAGTTCGAGCCCTGAGTCAGGCTCTGCTGACAGCTCAGAGCCTGGAGCCTGCTTTGGATTCTGTCTTCTCTTTCTCTCTCTTTCTCTCTCTGCCCCTCCCGCACTCACTCTCTGTCTCTCTCTCAAAAAATGAATTAGCATTTAAAAAATAAATAAAACTCTAGGATGTGAAACTTGTATCTCTATGGTATTTTGTGTTCTCATTCTCCTCAGAGAAATCACAGTTCACCTTGCTGTTGAGTATCTTTTGCTTTGGCCCAGAGATTTCCATTGGCAATACATGTGCATTTGACACAAGGTAATATCGGGATGCAATTTTGGGACTGGAGGGAAAGAAACATGTTTCATATGCCAGCAAATGATGGAAATAACAAAGGCACTTACATTTATGCAACACTACACAGTTGTTGTGAAAACTAGAGGTTCATGAGAACTACATGGAATGTTATTTGCTTAATGGTTATTTGGGGTGAGATCTGGGTGAGTTTTTGCTTTGTCTGGATTTTTCACTATTCTCGATTTATAATGAATATGTGTTATTTTAACAAAAGTGATAGTCATTCCTTTAAAAAATAAATGCAGTTGATCTCTGAATGTTCAAATGGAACTATCTCCATGGTTTATTTTATCTCATAGGGTTGTGGTATACATTAATCATAAGGACTTAAAGTCTGGCACATAAGCATTCAAATATTACCTACTATTATATTGTTAAATACATTAGAAAATAACAAGGGTAAACTGGGCAAGGGTCTGAGATGGAAAAGATATTTATTTTTCATTGAATACTACCCTGTCCAGGTTCCCTAGAAAACAGAGCCTATGGCAAAACTTACCTGGCTTTTACTCAGGTGTTGACATCCCAGAACACAGAAGGAATAAAGGTTAGCAAGACAGAGTAGGAAGGAAAGCAAACACAAGGCTACGTATTAATAAACTGGCTATAGGTTAACATGAAAACACAACCAACTGCAAGATCAAGAATGTTTCAGGATAAACTATACAGAACTACTGTATCTGAGAATAGTGTGTGTGAGGAAATGGGGAGGGGAGGAGGAAAAAAGCAGACAGTGTGCAATTTACTGGTTGGCTCCTTCCCTCCCCAGCTTCCAACTTTTTTGTCAGGCTACCCAGCCTTTGTCAGTGCTACCCAGCCCCTCTGGATATTCACTGGGGAAGAACACACTCTACCTCTGAATCTGGAAGTGGTAGGAGCAGCCAGAACCCGTTTAGGTCTGGTCAGATGGAGCCTCGGTCTCTGAGCTGCTGTGGCTCTTTCCACAGTGGGCACAACAGAGACTATACCAGAGCCCAGCCCTCACTCAGAGGAAGGCCGAGACAGCCAGCAGTGTTAGGAAATATGGCAAAAGCAGCAGCAGCTAAGACTAGCCATTTTGCAAGCCAACTAGGGTCTGGGGGGTCAGGCAGAACGAAGGGAATCTGGGTAGATGTATTAATTGAGTCTCAAACAACACATACGCTTGTGTACAGAGTGGACTGCAGTAAGTAAGAAAGATATCCAAGTCTTAGTTGATCCTATGGCAAAAAATAACTGTTTCAGATAAATTCGACCATCCCATTAAGATGCAACAGTGGATACATAAGGCTTGCGTTATTCCCTAGACTCACTCTAAAATTTTCCTTCCAGGAAAAACTCGTAAAAAGAATGTAAGAATTCCTCTTTCATCAGTTACTTGCCTAAACAGAAAAACTATTAAGCACTGAAAGGACAAAAAGCCAGCTAAAGTGGAAAGACAGGGTAAGTGTAACCTGAATAAATCCCAACGATGGAATTACCTTAGTCCTGGGCAGAATGGTATTTAGAGCCATCAATCCAGCAATCAAAGGTTAAAAAAAAAAAAAAAAAAGTAATTCCAGCCTTTATTTGCATTTCTCAATGGGTATAAAAGCAATCAAAGTTATAATCCACACTTTTTATCTTCTCACTAATTACTACAGTTGTTCAAGGGTCTCCCACTCACCAACCTACCCTGCCCCCAACCTTCAAACCCAGTTGTAAATCTGCATTCTCTTTCCTCTTCATCTTCTAATTTTTTATTACAGAGATTATGTGTCTTCCTAATTTTGACATTTTCGCCCCATTCAGCCTACTAGAACAAAGTAGAGTTCTGGGAGAAGACCCAGAAAGCAAAAGTCCATGCCCCTTGGAAACCAGGGAGAAAGTAAGGGGGAAATAGTAAACAGTGATATGAATAACTTTTCCCTGTTATATACACTATATAAACATCCAGTTCTAAAGCTGCCAGGTGGTTGTAATGACTCTCTCTGATCAAATAATACAGCCCAAGTCATAAAACAAAAAAGGTCAAAGGTTTGAATGCAGAGATAAAAATCCTTTAATATACTGAAGGGGCCCAAGACAAGGAAAACTTCGAAAAACAAAAGCAAATACTTAAGTAACGCATGCAAAATTGCTTAGAATAGTACCTGGCATGATAGTCAATTAATGTAGTTATGATTGTTACTGTTATTGACCAGGGCCTTTCCACCCCCACTCCTTTGTTGTTAGGTTACCTACATATACCTCTTTCACAAAATTTACAACTTTGTGCACTAGTTCAATTTAGGGAGGAAAGCTGACTTAATAGCTCCTGTGAGGCAAGGGGCTTCTCTGTTGCTCCAGCCTAGCACAGTGCCTGACACACAGTTGGTATCAACACATGCCTGTGGAAGGACTGGCTTTTGTTAAGTGAAACATTCCGGTCCCAGGTCACCTTCTATGAGACCATTTGGCCAGGATCTGACAAATCAGAAGGTCTGACTAGAACTAATACCGAAATGTAACATATGATAAACAGACCAAGTGCAATCACACGTTCCAGTAAGTGACTTAAAAAGTCAAGTTGATCTCAATTTAGTTTTGTAACTTAAAAATACCACTTCCTCAATAAAGATTTTCCATATGCTCGACTACTGTGTCTGTCTGATCTCATGACCTCATCTCAACTCCCAACAAAAATTGGGAAAATTTGGCACAACAAAAGCCAAACCTATGACATACAAGATTGTATTGTATTGTAAAGCCTTTAAATTTTTGTTTTTCCCAAATTCCCAAATCTTCAAGATTCTGATACTCCACCAGAGCTGGAGAGGGATCGCACACAACTGTTATGTAATGTGGTAAGTACTGTAATGGGAGGATACACATTGTTCTACTGAAGTATGAAGGTGAGACCCGTTATTCTCTCCGAGTGAGTGGGTAGACACATCTGGGAAGTAAGAACCAAGAAAGAACATGCTAGGGGTTTATTCATTCTATGCATACAACGAGCAGTGGGTGAGAAGGGGAACAAATGCCAGAACGCAGTTGTTAAGCTTGATCTCCTATCAAGAACAGCACCAAATGTAGTCAGATGTTGTTCTCATTGCTGTAAGGAGAATTCTATTTTACACACAGGAGTATTTGTAATAAAGGGTAGGCCACACACTGCACACTTGGCAACATTCAGGGATTTGGAGTAAACTACTATTACAAAATATGCTCATCCATCCTACGAGCTTTTTGAAATCAAAGTCTACAAGTGTTCACTTTGATTCAGAAGTAGGCTGACTTTTGTCTTTTGATCCAGATACGGTTTGAAAAATCCAAGGTTCTGCTTCTGAATAAAATGTCTTTTCAGTTTCAGAGACATGGGGGATGTTTTTGCTGTAAATGTTTTACATGGAAAAATCATTTAACTGTAGAGCAAATAGATGGAAAAATTACAAAGAGAGATTCATAAACAGACTGGAGCAATCACTAAACAGCTTAACAACATATGGAGGCTGCTGATGTAGGGGCAAACTCTTGGGATTTATCAACTACAAATGACTCAGATCCAATCCCTGAATCAGGTACTAATCTGATTTGAGTTTCACAGAGACAGAGAAAGAGCCCCAGCACTGGACCACCCCACAACCTATCAAGCTTACCCAGTCAGTGAGAGTGAGCAGTCCTCCATTTCCCTGTGACTTAGTGATTGATGTGTCACATACAGTGCTCTTCAAATTCTCTCTGGGGGCCCTGCAACCCTGGAGTTCTGCCATGCTGTCCTAGCTCTTCACTGTGGACACTGTACTCCACTGACTGTCCATGGGAGATCAGCATGTAGATATGATTAGGGGACATTAATGGGGGAAATGTTAATAATAGGTGTGTGAACAGGATGAGACAGGGAGACTGCTTCCCCTTACAACTGTATTTCCAAATCATAAGTAATTTATTTCTGCCTTAGATTACTAGGACAGGTTTAACCCCTTTGAGAGCCAAGCGCATACATCCCAGATGTGATCCCAACTAGCCAAATGAAGATTCCTTAAGCAAAAAGGCCGCCTGCTTTGGCATTAATCAGAAGAGCTCACTAATGATGACAAACCACAACACTTCTAATAGAGAGCTAACACTGATAAATGACATGCTGTGTACCACACTCTGTTCTAAGTGCTTTATATATCAACTCATTTAATCCTTACAACAAACACTGTGAGCTAGGTTCTATCAATAGCCTCACTTCATGCATGAGGCACAGAATATGCTGCCCAGGTACTAAGTGGTGGGATTCAAATACAGGCCACGCAGCTCTTGCTACAACCGTTTCACCACTTTAAGTAAAAAGCCATTTTCAGAAATGTGTTCTCCAGCTTCTCCAGGTCAACACGCAAGCACTTTAGTGTGTAAGATGGGGAGCACATCCTTTGTCTGCTGTGAGATAAGACAAGAATGTCCTTATAGGTCTGGAGAAACCTAGGTTTCAAGTTCTAATGCAGGCTCATGATGCGGAGGGAGGACGAGAGTGACGAGGGTTGACCAGGGAAGTATAGCTTCTTCCTTCATTCGGAGGACCGTGGTACACTGGGGAGACAAGTGGACCCCGCTTCAGCTGCTGGCTCTGTCACATATATATTTTGTGTTCTTGGGCTGGTTTCTTAGCCTGATCTTGTCTTCTGGCTGAAAAGGCAATAGTATCTACCACACAGTATTGCAGCAAAGATTAAATGAGATGAGGGGCACCTGAGTGGCACAGTCGGTTAAGTGTCCAACTCTTGATTTCAGCTCAGGTCATGATCTCATGGGTTTATGAGATGGAGCTGCATCGGGCTCTGTGGTGCGGCATGGAGCCTGATTGGGATTCTCTCTCTCCCTCTCTCTCTGCTCCCCCACTACCCCCGTTTGTGTGTACAGTCTAAGATAAATAAATATTAAAATAAAAAGTGAAATGAGATGAATTAGGCTAATACATGCAAACGTTTCTTACTATAGAGTGAGTGAACAATAAAATTCACACTTAACCAACCTCACTTCCTATTTTCCCTGCCTGGCCCCCAGTAGAGAGATGAGAATAAATCTGTTTAGAAAGAAAAGCAATACTCAATAACTGTGGACACTGTTTTACTATTTAGCACCATTTGGGGGAAATTGTTTTTTATGCAGTGAAAACATGATTCTGGGTGCGGCTACCACTCATAGCGCCCCACACCTACCCAGGGAGTGTTAGGTGGAGCACATATGGCCCTACTCTGGCCATAGCCATTGGTCCAGGGACGTGAGTTTGACTCAAGAGGTCAGAAACCTTCCTTAATATTTTTCACTTTGGAGTTCCAGGAGTAAGGACCTTGCCTTTTGGGTCACAAAGATGGGGAGACTGGGGGCTGCTGGTGACCTTCATTTCTTATCACCTAGAGAAAAGAAATGCAACCACAGATAGGCAGTAATAGGACACAAGGAGAGTGCTGGGGGCACTGAAATATGATTTTAGGTCCAAAGTCCCTAGAGTTGCCCAAATAGCTGGCACATTTTCTTCAATTTTCTCAGCTTAATATTATACCAATACATTTCTTCTTTTTCTTTCTTTCTCCTTTTTTTTAAGTTTGTCTGAAGTAGTTTCTGTAATTACTAACTCAAAAGTCCTTAAAACATGAATTTATATTTTATGCCAGATTTTCTTCAAGGTGCTTTATGGATGAGATCTCATTCAACCCTCACAGCAGCCCTGATGGGAAGGCCCTGGTTCTCTTACCTCCTTCATTCCAATTGCACATCCACTTAGGGTGAACTCTTTTATAAGCCTAGGGTCATGATTGATAGTCACTTCCTGATCAAACAAAATTACACCCACGTTACCACACCATGAGAGTTTGCTCAGATTGTACTTGCTTCAGCCACAGGCCCAATCCAAAATAATCATGGTGGCCAGGGGAATGGAATGGCTGACTGGCCAAATCTTAAGGGTAGATGGAGCCACCTTCCCCAGAACAACAGAGATGTCTTAACAGAAATTAAGGAGCTGCCAGGAAGGAGAAAGGGGGCAATGGACATAAGGGAAGCAATCAACAGTGTTCACTATATACCCACAAGGAAAGCTGGAATAAACAAGTGTTTGAGATTATCTAGATTGATGAATCATTAGTCAATAACTCCCTTTGTTCCTATTATTTTCTATTGTGATCTCATACTTCTTCAGTCTAATTTAAGACTGTTGTCCTCCAGAAGCTTCAGCTATTCTCCAAAGGAAATCTAGTTAGTTCATCAATGACTCTCTAAACACTCATGAGTACCAAACTGAAATGCTGATTTGGCGAGATTAATAAGAGATAGCAAGGCATTTTCCACAAGTTGTAACACCAAAGACTTGATTAAAGCATGTCCCACTTGACTCAATTAAAATGTTCTTGGGTATCTCCTTGCCTTGGCTTCCTCCTTAGTAAGCATAAACTCAAAATAGTGGGAAAATTAAAAAAGGTAAAACTTGGGGCGCCTGGGTGGCGCAGTCGGTTAAGCGTCCGACTTCAGCCAGGTCACGATCTCGCGGTCCGTGAGTTCGAGCCCCGCGTCAGGCTCTGGGCTGATGGCTCGGAGCCTGGAGCCTGTTTCCGATTCTGTGTCTCCCTCTCTCTCTGCCCCTCCCCCGTTCATGCTCTGTCTCTCTCTGTCCCAAAAATAAATAAAAAACGTTGAAAAAAAAAATTTAAAAAAAAAAAAAAAAAAAAAAAAAAGGTAAAACTTTCCATCGGGACAAGGTTTTATCACTCAGCTGACCAATAAAACAGATTCCCACTGGTTAGACTGACAATGGTGAGCAAATGGGTTTTTTATAGAAATTTCTGTTAGAGTATATTAAGAAAATGATACAGATTTATAGCTCTAGACTAGGATTCAAGAGACTTGGCTTCTAGATCTAATACTCTAACTCACTCTAAGCTCTTAAGTAGAAAGAACAGTTTTAACGTGGAACAGATGTTCACTGTTCATCTTCCTGGTGAGAATGTCCTCCCTCTCATCAAGACTACCATCTTGGACAAGACCAATCTTCCTCTGAAACTTGTTTCCTGACTTACAAAAGGAGGGTGCCATAGTCTACTTCATTTGACTGATAATCAAAAAAGCTTAGCTGTGATTCACATGTATTACCTGAACATGTATTACTTGAATATTTGAAAAGAAAATTAATTCTATAGTTGTGGAATACAGTGCCCATTTGGGAGTTTCCAGTTTTTGACAATTATGAATAAAACTGCTATAAACATTCTTACATAAGCCTTTTTTTTCCTCTCCAAATTGAGATATACAACTATAGTTGAGTCTTAAATTTTTATCCAACATGATGATCTTGGTCATTTAATTAGTTTAGCTCATTTATATTCAATATATAATATTTATAAATTGCATATTTATTTATATTCAATATATCAATATATTTATTGATACAGTCAGGTTTAAGTAGAGTTTATTTCTGTTTGTTTCTCCTCTCTTCTTTCAATCAAGCTTTTAAGCTTTTCTCCCCTTATTCTCCCTCCATCTTTCTCTCTTTCTTTGGTGCTAGTTCTTAAGATTATAATACACATCCTGAATTCATCACACTATGCAAGGAACTTCAAATTCCAGGGGCACCTGGGTGGCTCAGTCGGTTAAGTGTCTGACTTCGGCTCAGGTCATGATCTCGCACTTTGTGAGTTCGAGCCCTATTTTGGGCTCTGTGCTGACAGCTCAGAGCCTAGAGCCTGCTTCAAATTCTGTGTCTCCCTCTCCCTCTGCCCCTCCCCTGCTCATGCTGACTTTCAATAATAAATAAACATTAAAAAAAAAAAAAAAGAAACTTGAAATTCCACTTACACCCTATTCCATTCTTGTGCCATCTATGTCTATCTACCTATTTATCTATATCTGTCATACATTTTACTTCTATGTATATTACAACCCCCCCCCCCCCCGCCAAATACACTGCTGTTATTATTTTTGGTTTAAAAAGTCAATTGACTTTTATAAATTGACAAGAAAAAAATAATTTTTTAAATTTAGTCATATTTATCATTTCTTCTGGCAACCCTTCCTCCCTTCCTATAGAATTAATTTTCCATCTGGTACTAATTTCCTTCAGCCTGGATTATTTCTTCTAGACTTTTTTTATATTGTGGGTCAGTCATCTGGCAATTTTTTTCAGTTTATTTTTGTTTTTGTTTTAATCTGACAATGTTTTTATTTTGCCCTTACGTATAAAACACAAGGTTTCTCTGGGTATAGGGTCTAAAATGATAGTGTTCTTCTAGGACTGTAACGATGTTATTACATTATCTTCTGGCTTCCACTATTTCTGACAAAAGTGACTATCATTCTGGTATCATGTATGTGTGTATGTGCTTTCCCTCTTGGGCCATTAAAAAAAATTTATACAATTTTTTCTTTTTAAAGCAGTTTGGCCATGATAGGCCTAGGTATGTCCTTCTTTGCATTTATCCTGCTTGGAATTAACTGAGCCTCCAGGATTTGTGGGTTGCTGTTTGTGACCAAATTTGGCAAAATTTCAGCTAATATTCCTTCAAATATTTTTCTTCTGCCCTAGTCTCCTCCACCTCCACCCTTTCTGGAACTCCAGTTATACATGTTAGATTTCTTGACACTATCCCAGAAGTCACTGAGCTTCTATTTATTTTCTATTAAATCTTTTTTCTGTACTTTGGTTTGAATAATCTCTCTTAAACTTATGTCATTTTTCCTGTTCCTGTCTTTTTTTCTTCAGGTTCTGTTAATCCCACTAATTAATTTTTTATTTCATATTATCTTTTCTAGTTCCAGAATTTCCATTTGGATCCTACCCCCCAAATCTCCCAATCTTTACTGAAAGTCCCTATCCATTCCCCTACTGTAACCTTTTTTTTTTTTTTTTTTTTTTTTTTTGCTGTACACATGAACATATTTATCACAGTTTCTTTTTTTTTCTTCCCAAAGATTTTATTTATTTATTTTTTTAAGCAAACTCTCCTCTCAATGTGGGGCTTGAACTTACCACCCCATGATCAGGAGTTGCATGCTCTACTGACCGGGCCAGCCAGACACCCCTATTATAGTTTCTTTAAAGGTCTTGTCTCTGAATTCCAATACCTGGGTTGTTTGTAGGTCTCTAAAAACTTATTTTTCTCTTGAGCATGGACATATTTTCCAGCTTCCTCACATGTTGAATCATCTTTTACTTTGGATGATACATTGAAGAGATTATGAATTCCATTATCATTCTCTGAAGAGTGAGTTATGTCTAGCAGGCAGCTGAATTACTAAAGGATAACCTCGAACTTGTGGAGGCTTTATGTTGTACTTTGTTGGGAAAGGTGTGCCCTTAGTCCTAAGGTGACTCCCTCCGTTGTCTGGGGACAGCCTCTGTAATTTCAAGTTGTGGCCCTTCCAAGGTCTCATTGAAAACTTGAAGTACTTACCCATGCCCTTCCAACCTGGCAGGTCTCTGACTATAAAATCTATCTCCCTGTTGGGCAACAGCTGAACTATCAGATCAGCAGGCTAGGCCCTCCAGCTGTTGTTTCCTCCTTAGGCCTTGAAGGTCTCACTCACCCGTGTACAATTCAGAGGTCAACCAAATAGTTGAGGGGTGTTTATACATAGACTCTGTTGCTCCCCTCTTCCAGGATTCTCCCTCACCCTCTCCTAGTGTTTTGTCAATCCCAAAGTCTTCAGCTTTCAATTTGAGTTCCAGCCATCGGCCTTAGGGAATACCCTCAAAAGAAAAGCCGCACAACCATGGCTGTCACCCAATGTCTATCCCTTATTTTACGAGTCAAATCCTCTCTGGTTTTTGCCTGCTCTGTTTGCTCTTCAATGACTTCAAACAATCATTTTTTTAAAATATATTTTGTTGAGAGCTTATAATTTTTCCCCCTGGAGATTGAATCTGATAAAATCTACTTTACCATCACTAGAACTGGAACTTCTCCCACCACAAAATTTAAGGATAAAACTCCAAAATCATGGACAATAAATAATTTTCAATCCAGACATACATAAAAACAGTATGAAGAAACTGTGTTTGAGGGACTTGATTTTTGAGTATTTTATTTATATATTGAATATTTTATCCAATTAGCTCATCACTTAATTCCTTCATAATGCTTATTTCACTCTTGCCTCACTTGGCTAATATGAAATTCCTCACAATGGCCCAAGTTTCTATTTCCCCATTACCTCTTTGGCTTCATTTCCTACCATCTTTCCCTTTATTGGGGCTGTCTAAATGCTCCCTGGACTCAGAGGCTTTGCCCCTGCAGTTCCTTCTTTCTGAAATTCCTGTTCCAGACAACAGCATGGTTCCTTCCTCATCTCGTTTCAGTTTTTGCTCAAATGTCAGTTCTCAGAAACCTTCCCTATTTTACTTGAAACTGTACCCTGTACATACATACTTCCTAATTCCCTCTGTGCTATAATTTTGCCTTCAATGCACACCCCCCAACCCGAATGTAAGTACAACTGTCAGGCACCTTGTCTCTTGCTCAGTTTCATGCCCAAGGTCTAGGAGATGGCCCCATATAGGGTGTTACTAGATAGTTTCCCATGGGTAAGTACTAGTTTTTATTATTCATGTATAAACTACAGACTTCTTCAAAGGCAGAGACATTTTTTTTAAGTTTATTTTGAGAGAGACAGAGACAGTGCAAGTGGGGTAGGGGCAAAGAGAGAGGGAAAGAGAGAATCCCAAGCAGGGTCTGCACTGTCAGCGTGGAGCTCAAACCCATGAAACTGTGAGATGATGACCTGAGCTGAAACCAAGAGTCAGATGTCCAACCAACTGAGCCACCCAGGTCCCCCAGCAGAGACCTTCTTATCCTCTGCTGCATCCCTGTACATCCAACTGAGGGTATAAACACAGTGGAGACTTAAGTATTTGCTTTTTTTTTTTTTTTTTGAGAGAGAGAGAGGAGAGAGAGAGAGAGAACAAACACAAGCTGGGAAGAGAGGCAGAGGGGGAAAGAGAGAATCTTAAGTAGGCTCCACACTCAGCACAGAGACTGACACACGGCTCGAGACTGATGTGGAACTGGATCATGACCTGAGCCGAAATCAAGAGTTGGATGCTTAACCGACTGAACCACCCAGGCACCCCTACATCATTTCTTAATACAATGGCCCTGTGATATGTATTATTTTCCTCCCCATTTTGTAGCTGTAGAAAGCAAGGCTTAACAGATGAAGTACATTTCCTCAGACACACAGCTATTAGGCAGAAGAGCCCAGATTAAAACCATTTGGGTCTGACTCTGAAGCTCAGTCTTTCAGCCACAACCACACATGACATCAAGTTAAGCTAAATATAATTCATTTGTTGAAAATAAGCCTCTACCTTCCTGGAAAAGCATCTGGCTATAAACAGAAGATGCACCTATAGGTTTCTGAGGTTCTGCTGAGGAAGAGAAGTTGGAGAGAAATGCTGTGGGACCTTAGATGAGGAATACCTTGTCTCTGAATGTGGCACTGACCAGAAGCCAAGGTTTCTTGTTTAGTTCCTGTCTTTGTCCAGCCCTTCGGTTCTGAAATAGAATCTGTATTTCAGACTCTTACACCAATATGTTTGCCATCACTTGTTGTTGCTGAGGGAGGTTCCTGTCAGGGCCTCAGCTGAGCCCTGGTATCCTATGCTGACCTGTGTCTTCAATCTCCTGGTCAGACAACATCAGGCAAATGATGACCTAGGGTCCCGGTGAAAAGGGGACACTGAAGAGCAAAATGTAACAAATGAAGAAAGACGTGGCCCCCAGATAATTAATTATACCCCACGTCCCCAGGAATGTGGAAGAAAGGAAAGATGGTAACAGCATCAGCTTATTCTTGGACGAGCTGAGCCTGGGGGGAAGAAGGAAGGAGAGAAGAGCCTCTTCTATGGATCCTGCTTTTCTAGAGACTTTGTCTTCACTTTTCCCTTCTTTCCCCCATTCTCTCTGCTTAGACAAAGAACAGCAGAAATATGGATAAACAGTCTACCAGGCATGATTGCAGACAGGTGACACAGGAGCCCTTACATATTCTTGACAAGAAGCAAGTTACAGTGGCCTCTTCAGGGAGGAGACAGGCCCTGACATGCCCCATCCTTCAGATCACAGGGTCCAAGTGGTCATCTGGCATGCCAGATCCAGTTTATCTGCTATATTTTTAACATTAGGAAACATTCACACTAGGTGGACTTCATTCCAGAAATCCAGTGATGCTCAAGAACACAAAGCAGCTCCAATCTTATAGACAGTACTAGGGAGAGCATTATTTGGATGCCCTGTGATGTCTAGATATACCTAAACTGTCAACACATCAATCTGGCAGCCAAAGATGGTAACTCCTCCAGGACTGCAAGTAAGGGGCACTAGTGAATGTCTTTTCTGAGACCAGTATTCACTCTGACCATTGGCTAGCCCTGCAAAGCAATGCAAAGGATACAATCCTGTATCCATATTTCCGGTACAACCAGTAGGAAGGGAGACAAAGTACAACAATGGGAAAAGCAATGGATCAAACCAGAAGTCCCAAGTTCCAGGTCTGTCACTCACTAGCTGTGAGGGTGTGAAGGAGCTGATCTGAGTCTCAAGTTTCTCCATCTATTAAATAGGCCCAAAGATATAAATGTTCTACAGATACTGATTCTCTCAAAAATGTTGACAGATTTTATATATATATACACACATATATATATGCATACATACATATATATGTATACATATACAATAACAGAAGATTATATATATTATACATGTATAGAGAGAGAGAAAGAGAGAGTGTGTGCACAAGCACTTAATAGGTACCAGGCACTATTCCAAGTGTTTTGCAGTTTTTTTCTTCTCAACAACTCTTTAAGGCAGGTGTTACTATCCTATCCTAATTTTACAGATGAGGAAATTGACTCTGAGAGGTGGAGAAACTTGCCCAATGTCACAAAGGTTACAAGTGGGGGTTTTGAGCAGTCTGGCTCCAGGATCCATATTCCTTACCTCTGAATATCGGCCCTGCTTACTTCTATCACTGTGTGACCTTCAGTAAGCTACTATATGTCATTAATTGTAAAATTTCCTTTTTTCTTGAATATTTTAATATCAGAACCAGAATGTTTCTTACGTTCCAGTTGGGACATAGCTGTCAACAAAGGTGTACTTGGTTGTCATTTCTGGTGCTGTGACTGCTCAAGTACAAGCCGGAATAAACAATTCAAGGTCTGTTTCAGGGAGAAATAGAAATCTCAGTTGCTAGGAGAAGACTTTTTGTTAAGATCTTCTGGTAAGATCAAGAAAACGCCAGCGCTGAAACCGACAGAATATGTCAGTGACTTGGAAGTAAAGTATGAATAATAATGGAACTTTTTAAAGAAGTGTTGTACCTTCAATGTTCTTGATGGCATAGAGGACAAAAGTGGAAAAATGTGGATAATGAGTCAGAAAGTGATTCAAGGCTGGAATCAAATATCAAGAAGTTTTAGGAATCCTTTACCAACATACTTCATTTATACTTCCCTTTTTGTTTATGTAAGACAGAGACCACTATAATTCCATGTCCAAGTAAGTCTAAGAGCACTCTTTCATTAAGGCATTTTTTCCCTTCTTAGCACTACATAAAATAACCCTATATGTTTAAATATATACCATCTGAGAATCAATGAACACTGAATAAGTAAGACCTTTATGAGCCCTCACTTGGAAAATGAAATGAGAAAGATGCCATAATGGCTACACAATAAGATGTAAATAAAATTCAAAGGCCCCCTATGACCTGACCTAAACAAACCTTTTTCCTTCTTGTTTCCTACCATTCTTTCAAGTGGGCTACACACTAGATTAAAATACATGTGGTTCCTTGAAGACTGCCTGCCCTTTTTCACTTCTGTGCCTTTTCACGGTTTCTTCCACTGAAAATGCCCCATCCCCCACCTACCTGAGAAACTTCATTTACTAGACAGTGACTTTGAATGGTTTTTTCAATCCCTCAATCCCTCAGTTTTCTCATCTCAGAAATGGGAATCTAAGTTTAGGTTTGCTTTGAGGATTTAATGACCTAATGTGCGTAAAGTGCTTAACATGCTTTCCAATTAACTTGTGGTCAGGCAGCATTATTTGTGTCTTGAGAAAGAGTCTCTAGACCGTGAACTGGCCAAGGACATACAGCATATTTCACAGCAAAGCCAGAATAAGAACCCAGACTACCTCACACCAGGGCTCTGGTTTAGAAAATGGCTCCCCTTCCCTAAGTGCCATCCTGTCCCCAAATATTGTTAGATTCGTGAGCAAGCTTCTTCTCTTTCCAGAAACCTGATGTTTCTCCTTCTCCTTTCCCTATTTCAGAAGTCCTAAACATGATACTAAAAGGTAAAAAGAAAGAAAGAAACAAACAAACAAACACATGTTTGAACACATCTGACTGAGTTTTAAACAAGTTTCATGGGTTTATCATTTTGGAGTCTTCAATATGATTACGTACATATTATCTCCAAAAAAGAGAAATATAGTACGGAATGTTTCCCAGCTTATTTGACCATAAAACCAAAGGCTGCTGTACCACATGTCTGAGGGCTGAGGTAGGGCCATTAAAATCTATGCCCTATCTTCACAGTCCCTATTCTTTTTTTTTTATTTAAAATTTTTTTTAACGTTTATTTATTTTTGGGACAGAGAGAGACAGAGCATGAACGGGGGAGGGGCAGAGAGAGAGGGAGACACAGAATCGGAAGCAGGCTCCAGGCTCTGAGCCATCAGCCCAGAGCCTGACGCGGGGCTCAAACTCACGGACCGTGAGATCGTGACCTGAGCCGAAGTCGGATGCTTAACCAACTGAGCCTCCCAGGCGCCCCTCACAGTTCCCTATTCTTAAAGAATAAAAACTCTGGCTCCTTAACATAACATACAAGAGTCTTTCTAACTTGGTGCCATTCACCTTGTCAATACTCCCTCCCACCCCCATCAGCTGCTTTCTCATCGTGGCAGGGGACCAGGCTCACAAGGTCTTCTCTCTGGCTAGAATACCTTTCTTCTCCCCTTCCAATGAAGCCTCCCCCTGGGGCTTGCAGACGTCCTTCACACAAGACCTCACTGAAGCCTTCTCTGGTCTTGCCCCCTCACTTAGCTGTGCCCCTCCATGTGCTCTCGCAGGGCTCTGTTTACACCTGCACTGCAGTACTCTTCTCAGTGGGTCTCGGTTAGCTATTGATCGACTGATGGATTTCCTTCTAATGCAGGCTCCTGAAAGCCAAATACTGTACCATTTACATCCCCAGTGAGGAGCATCCTGTAGGTACTCAGTAAAAGCCTACATTTCCTTAGCCCTCTCCTTCTGAGGCCTCCAGATTCCAAAACAAAGCTTTCCTGGATCCACAAAAGGGAAGACTTGAATTATGCCTTTTTTTCCCCCTAGTACAATTAACAAGAGGGATAGTTATGTTTTTATGCCTAATGGACCTTCTAAGAATAGCATTTAAATAACTGTGTACTGCATAGTTTCCTACACAAAGTCGAGTCGACACGCATGGAGATCAACTCATTTCTATCTTTTCACAGCCAATTATAATCAAGAGCCCCCTTTAGATTTAGCTATAATAAAGCCTACTCTTCCTTTTTTTTAATATTTATTTTTAATTTTTTAAAATTTACATCCAAATACAGTGCAACAATGATTTCAGGAGTAGATTCCTTAATGCTCCTTACCCACTTAGCCCATCCCCCCTCCCAAACCCCCTCCAGTAATCCTCTGTTTGTTCTCCATACTTAAGAGTCTCTCATGTTTTGTCCCTTTCCCTGTTTTTATATTATTTTTGCTTCCCTTCCCTTAGGTTCATCTGTTTTGTCTCTTAAAGTCCTCATATGAGTGAAGTCATATATTTGTCTTTCTCTGACTAATTTCACCTAGCATAATACCCTCCAGTTCCATCCACATAGTTGCAAATGGCAAGATTTCATTCTTTTTGAAAAGAGTAACACTCCATTGTATATATATATACCACATCTTCTTTATCCATTCATCCATCGATGGACATTTGGGCTCTTTCCATACTTTGGCTATTGTTGATAGTGCTGCCATAAACATGGGGGTGCAAGTGTCCCTTTGAAACAGCACACCTGTATCCCGTGGATAAATGCCTAGTAGTGCAATTACTGGGTCGCAGGGTAGTTCTATTTTTAGTTTTTTGAGGAAGTTCCGTACTGTTTTCCAGAGTGGCTACACCAGCTTGCATTCCCACCAACAATGCAAAAGACATCCTCTTTCTCTGCATCCTCGCCAACATCTGTTGTTGCCTGAGTTGGTAATGTTAGCCATTCTGACAGGTGTAAGGTGGTATCTCATTGTGGTTTTGATTTGTATTTCCCTGATGATGAGTGATGTTGAGCATTTTTTCATGTGTCGGTTGGCCATCTGGATGTATAAAGCCTATTCTTCTAACAGCTTAAAGCACTGGAAAATACTGTTCATCCAATTTTAATAAAGTCCCTGTAGATTCGGGAGCAGAAAACATTAATTTTATTTGTGTGTCTACTAATAACAAGGGATTTCAATAGGATCAATGGTATGAGATCAAAACTAGTGGTTATGGCCTATGGTTCTTCTACTCATGGTGAAGTTTTCTCTCAGATTCTCTTTCTTAAAAAACACATTTAATATAACTTTGGTCTGACTTTATAAACAGACTTCAAGCAAAAGCAGAAAGTCATACTACTATTTTTATGGGAGGTAAGATTAAGATACAGAATTCGTGAATTCAAACACTGAAGCACAAGAAATATCATAGCTAGAGGAAAATAAAAATAAATATATTTTTTCCCTTTCCCTCACACCAAAAGGGCTCTGAGGCTACAACTACTCCTTTTAGGACCTGGTTCCCACAAGCCTTTGGCCATCTTCTCCAGATACACTATATCTTAAATACACACTTTCTGAAATACACATTCCCAAAGTCTGGGGTACAATCTTTTTTTTTAATTTTATTTTTTATTTTTTAAAATTTACATCCAAATTAGTTAGCATAGAGTGCAACAGTGATTTCAGGAGTAGATTCCTTAGTGCCCCTTACCCATGTAGCCCATCGCCCCTCCCACAACCCCTCTAGTAACCCTGTTTGTTCTCTGTATTTATGAGTCTCTTCTGTTTTGTCCCCTTCCCTGTTTTTGTATTATTTTTGTTTCCCTTTCCTTATGATAATCTTAAAGTCCTCATATGAGTGAAGTCATATGATTTTTGTCTTTCTCTGACTAATTTCACTTAGCATAATACCCTCCAGTTCCATCCATGTAATTGCAAATGGCAAGATTTCATTCTTTTTGATTGCCGAGCAATACTCCATTGTATGTATGTATGTATATGTGTGTGTGTATACATATATATATATATGTATACATATATATGTATACACACACACACCACATCTTCTTTATCCATTCATCCATCGATGGACATTTGGGCTCTTTCCATACTTTGGCTATTGTTGATAGTGCTGCTATAAACATGGGGGTGCATGTGTCCCTTCGAAACAGAACACCTGTACCCCCTGGATAAATGCCTAGTAGTGCAATTTCTGGGTTATAGGGTAGTTCTATTTTTAGTTTTTTGAGGAACCTCCATACTGTTTTCCAGAGTGGCTGCACCAGCCTGCATTCCCATGGGGTACAATTTTCTACCTTCACTGATAGTAAACCAAATTGACCATCATGTTCCCAAGCTCTCATCAAGTTCATATTACCAGGGTATTTCCCACTGGGTCAGAATTCAGTCCATAATACCAGTGGTCTCTCAGTGGGGTGAGAAAGCAAAGGTGTCAACGTAGCCAGAAAAGGACGTGTTGAACGGCTTACTTGTCACACAACCAAACTCCAAACATGTCCGTTGAAATCTGCCATCCTGTCACTGTCAGGTTGGGTAACGTTAGCAAAGACATGCCACAAAGTGGCAGAAGGAATTAAAATGGAATGAGGAACTTGACTCACAGCTCATCGAGGACCCCATGGGGAAAGGAGGTGGGGAGATACCAGATCATTTGTCCGAGGTTGTCGTCTTACTCAACAGTAGAGCTCAGATTCAGACTCAGATCTACCCGATCAAGAACATGCGCTTATTCAGCACAGAGAGACCATCCAGGCACTGGGGGCAGACAGCTTGGGATCAAAATCTGACTTCTTTCTTTTCTAACGGAGAAATCTTACTAAATTGCCTCAATTCCCTGCTCTTCAGTTCCTCATCCATGAAACAGAAAAAACAAAAGTGCCCGCCTCTTAGAGCTGCTGTGGAGGTTAAATGCGATAATGCAGAGTTTGTGTACATCTGTGTGCTGTGTGCATGAACATGCAAATCTGTACATGAGTAAGCAAGTCCACATGCTCGAACTATATATATTTTTTCAACGTTTATGTATTTATTGGGGGGGTGGGTGGGTAAAGAGAGGGTAAGGGAGAATTCCAAACAGGCTCCATGCTGACAGCACCAAGTCCGATGATGTGGGGCTCCTTCTCATGAACCATGAGATCATGACCTGAGCCGAAATCAAGAACTGGATGCTCAGCCGACTGAGCCGCCCAGCAGCCCTGGTTCACAGTATAGTCTTAAGGAGTAATTTCTCTTCTCTTCATCCAAGTGCTCTTTACCAACCTTTTGCCCTCAGAGCTATGGATATCTTTAGAAAGTGTAGCTTTACAGTAAGCAATGTAACCATCTTACACCTACCACAAGTCTTGCCTACATTTGTTTTCTTAAAAAAAAAAAAAAAAAGAAAAGAAAAAATAGTTAACTGTGTCTTAAAACCATAGCTCTTTGGGTGGAAAGAGAGGAATGAGAAATTCCACTTAACAGAGAAGTGAACGATGGATATCTTCATCAGAAAAGAATTTTCCTTTTAATATCACCTTGAAAAGCCTAAGGATATTAATATAGTTCCGATTAATTTTAATGGGTACATATGAAGCACATGCTTTATACAGGCACCACAAATATGAGCACATGGCTCAGTCTCTGCTCTCAGCGTTCTCAGAATCTAGCAGGATTAGAGCTCCTAGCTCTGGGCAGAATGTGCAACGTGCCAGAACAGAGTATCAATCAACATGCTCTGAAATCAGAAGAGGGAAGATTAACATTTTACTGTGGGGGAAACATCTGAGACTGACATCAAGAACGAGCCCATGTTCTTCTCCATCTTTTCTTTCAGAGACTCTAAAAGAAGGAAGTTGCTCTTTTGCTGTTTTGATTCTTGGACTTTAATTTTTTATAAAGGCAGCAGAACTTGGCAAGTTCCAGAGAACACAATCAGGACTGGGCATATACTCTTAGCATCCCCTGTCATACTTACTGTTCTATTTTTAAAGTAATTTAAAATTGATTTGTAAGTACAAAAATAGCATGCGAATATATTCTTATTATTAAAAAAAAAAAAAAAAACTGAGACAAGTAGCTTGGCAGCTCCTTGGAAAGTTAAACACAGACTTACCACATGACCTAGCAATTCCACTGGGTCCTTTAGGAAGAATGGGATGGGAAACTGGTTTCCATGCAAATCATCCAAGCATTCATTTAACAATCATATTAGACTTGTTAAATAAAATGTGATATATTCACATAATGGAATATCATTCGGACGTAAAAAGGAATGACGTATATAAACACTACATCATGGATGAACCTGGAAACCATTATGCTAAGTAAAAAAAAAAAAAGTCACAAAAGACCACATATTATATGATTCCACTTGCATGAAATATTCAGAGTAGGCAAATCTGTAGAGACTGAAAATAGAAGAGTGGTCGCCATGGGATTTGGGAGGGAAGGTATGGAGAGTGACTGCTTATTAGGTATGAAGTTTTCTTTGGGGATAAGAATGTTCTGGAGTTAAACAGTGGTGATGGTCTTACAACTTTCGGATATACTGAAAACACTGAATTATACACTTTAAAATGGTGAATTTTAGAGTATCTGAATTATATCTCAACAAAGCTGTTATTGAAGAAAAAAGCTGAAACTCTCTAAAGTTGCAGCCCCTCTAATTATCCCTCCTACCAAAATCCCCCCACAGGTCACGGACTATCAGCTTAGTAGGACTCCTTGTTGGAACACTCTAGTTCCTCACAATGCCTGGCAGAAGCATTTCAGGCATTTGTTACACAATAACTTTGTACAAGGACAAGATAATACTGTTTAGTTCTCTTCAGGATAATATAGATCCTTTTGTATCCACCACCACACGAATGCATTAGTTCAGGATCAGGCAACTTTAGTGGCTGGTTTATACTAACACCACACACACCAAGCTCAGTAACGAAAAGAGCACAACACTTATGGGCTAAGAGCTTAGCAATCATAAATCCAGTTAACGGAAAACTCTGCTGCGAATGCCCATGTAAATAAGGAGGCACTTTGTACCTGCCCTCTCAGTTTACAAAGGGTTTAGAATCTATGAAACCAGGCTTCGCAAGGCTATTACTACTTTGGGGGCCACAAGAGCAAGCTATAAATAAATGATATCTAACTTGGTCAAACCCAACTTCAACAGAAGACTCAGACAATCTCATAAAAAGACTCTCAGATTGAAACCCATGGGGGAGGGGAAGGAAAAAAAAAAAGAGGTTAGAGTGGGAGAGAGCCAAAGCATAAGAGACTCTTACAAACTGAGAACAAACTGAGGGTTGATGGGGGGTGGGAGGGAGGGGAGGGTGGGTGATGGGTATTGAGGAGGGCACGTTTTGGGATGAGCACTGGGTGTTGTATGGAAACCAATCTGACAATAAATTTCATATATTAAAAAAAATAAAACAAATGTGAGATTAAAAAAAAAGACTCTCAGATTATTATAGTATTGTATTTCTAGTCTTTTTTTTTTTTTTTTTTTTTTTTTTTTGCAGAGGTTTTTCATTGTGGGCACACAAAGTCACACGAATTAACTTTTTAACACACATCCATGGACCCCATCCCTCAGAGGTTCTGATTTACTTAGGCCACAGAAGGCTGGCATTTGAATTCACATCATTTGGAAACACTCAGTGTTAGGAACTTTTAGGCACACGAGGATGGGAAACTGGTTTCCATGCAAATCATCCAAATATTCATTTAACAGTCATGTTAAACTTGTCAGAGGACTGGCAGCATACGCCAATTTTGCTGAAGAGAAAACCAAGGCTCAAGAATTCACTCCTTGAAGTCGGCAACAAGGACTGGGCAGCACTCTTTCAGAGTCCTGAGGGTGCCCCACAACATCTTCCTGATACAAAGTGTCCAAACCCTTATGGTACTGGCGTTGTGAAAATGTGGTTTGGGGGAAGGAAGCAAGTCTGTCACTGGTTTTTAGGTAATTGTACTTGGGCTTCAAAAGAATATAATTTTACCTGAGCTTCAGTATTTTTGAAATGTTTCCTAATTTGTATCCTGCTGTTGGCGGAGCAGTTTCTCTTCATGTACTCCTTCCATCAAGTGCCTCCTGGTTATTACCAGCCCAGCTGGAGCTGGAAAGGGGGATGTGACAGGGGAGAAGCCCTAGCCTAGGAAGGGGAAGCAGCAGAGAAGCCTGCCCCTCTGGCCCCATGGGGAAGGAAAGGGGCACAAGAGGTAAACAAAGGCACGATTCTCATTCACATACCCTCTCCCCGCATACACGCTCCTCCTTCCCATCAAAGCAGGTTCAACTCAGGGAGCAGTGGAGCTTCAGAAATTTTCAAGACTCATTATCCCAGACATAACATGGGGTGGGTTTCAGGCTACTAAAGTTCACTGTGCAGCCCTGTGCTGTTATAAGGCTTGGAGGCAGCAGCAGGAAGAGGCCAAAAGATGGGCATGGGGCAGCACTGTTCACCCCCGAAAGCTCGAGTTTGGCAGGCAGGGCATTCAGAAGTTATTATGAGATGGCCAGACCAGCAGAGGTGTGCTGTGAAAGCAGAGTCCTCAGTGGACAGGAACTCTGTGCTAACACATCACAACCTCCATAGGGGGTTTGTGCACATCATGCCCAAAGATCAAACAGAATTAGTTTCAACTCAACAAACAACTCTGGGATACATCCCAAACTGGACAATGAAGCAGAGGACACCACGTAGATACTCACACAAAGACATGGGAGGCATTCTTATTAAGCAGTCACTAATAGGTATTCCGCATCAACTGTTTCTCAGACTCTGTTCCAGGCTGAGAAGGTTTTGGAGATAAATGATGCAGACAAAGCCCCTGACTTGACCAAACAAGATTTTAGGGTGGCGAAAGGGAAGTGGGCAAAACTCTGAAAGATGAGGTATTTACTCAAAGAGCTCTTCTTAGGAAGTTGAATTTTGGAAAGATTCACAGGAGACTGTTTATCGTGAAAAATTAAGATATTATTATGACAGATTTAAAAATGGCCACAAATTCTTTTTTTAAAAATTTGTTTAATGTTGGGGCGCCTGGGTGGCTCAGTCGGTTGAGCGTCCAACTTTGGCTCAGGTCATGATCTCACCGTCCGTGAGTTCAAGCCCCGCATCGGGCTCTGTACTGACAGCTCAGAGCCTGGAGCCTGCTTTACATTCTGTGTCTTCCTCTCTCTCTGCCCCTCGCCCACTCATGCTCTGTCTTTCTCTCTCTCTCTCTCTCTCTCTGTCTCTCAAAAATAAATAAGCATTAAACAAATTTTTATTAAAAATTTTTATTAAAAAATTTAAAAATTAAAAAAATAAAAATTTTTAATAAAAATTTGTTTAATGTTTGTTTATTTTTGAGAGACACAAAGACAGACAGCAAGTAAGGGAGGGGCAGAGAGAGAGAGAGGGAGACACAGAATCTGAAGCAAGCTCTAGGTTGTGAGCTGCCAGCACAGAGCCCAACTCAGGGCTTGAACTCATAAACTGCAAGATCATGACCTGAGTCCAAGTCAGATGCTCAACCAACTGAGCCACCCAGGTGTCCGGCCACAAATTCTTTGATGTTCTATCTACCAAGAGGCTGTGAGTCTATGTTATTACCTCTCTGTGAATCTGAGTGGGCTTGTGACTCCTTCAATCACTGGAGTATGACAAAAGTAACACTGTGTAACTTCTAAGCCTGGGCCATTAAAAGACGCCATGAAGGGGGTGCCTGGGTGTCTCAGTCAGCTAAGCGTCTGACTTCGGCTCAGGTCATGATCTCATGGTTTGTGAGTTCGAGCCCCGCGTGGGGCTCTGTGCCGATAGCTTGGAGCCTAGAGCCTGCTTCAGATTCTATGTCTCCCTCTCTCTCTGCCCCTCTCCTCCTCGGACTCTGTCTCTCTGTCAAAAGTAAATAAACATTAAAAAAAAAAAAAAAAAGCTATAACCTGGGTCGTCCAAAATGAATTTGGTAAAACATCATTCTCTTGTCTATATTCTCAGTACGGGGCTGACATTCCCATGATGCCATTCAGAGCTGTCCATGAAATCAATTTTGCCTCTTTCCCTTGGCATATGGTAAACAAGAGGTACTCAGTAGCTTTCCAGAATGATTGATAGGGTCCAAGGATTCAGGGGAGAGAGAAGAAATTCCAGGCAAAGAAAGAGATCATGGTGAGTAAAGGTAACAACACTGGGGTCCCTAGGGAGAACAGAGTGGGCCACTTGGACCTCATTCTTAATCCTTTCCCCATCCAAACACTTTCCCTCAACATTCACGTGCTTGCATCCTTAGTTAGGTTGTTCTCATTACTTGAAAGGTTCTTTGCCCATCTGTTTGATGATCTCCTACTTGTTCTTCAAAGCCTTCCTCAACTGTCACATTCCCTGAGCCCTCCCTCATACTGCTCCACTCCAAGTGGAATCAATCGTCGTACGCCCCCTTTCACTGCAACACACTGCTCAACTTCTAGTGTAGCAGAATATTCTCCATGATATTTAGTAAGTTCAGATGTCTATTTTCCTTGATAAACTGTGAGTTATCAGAGAGCAAGGAAGATTCCTATTCATCGCCTTATCTCCTGCTTGAGTGCCTATGTGCCAAACTCTAGGTTAAAAAAGAAAAATGACTGCCTTTGAGGAGCGCACATAATTAAGGGGAGAGATCTAAAAACACAGTCACATAGCAATGTCACAAGAGCTGTAAGGAGGCATAATGAGATGATGTGGGAAGACAATCTCTATCAGAAGTAAATCAGGAAGTGGCACGAGGTAGGTGACATCTTAGGTAGGCCTTTCCAAATTAAAATCAGAAGGCTGCCTGGGGGCGGAATCCATGGAATCAGAGCTAAACAGGTCTAGGAAGGGAATGGCTAAGTAAGAGAAGTCTGGTCAGGTCTGGTCAATCTTTTCCCTCCCTACTGTGGGAAATTCCCTGTTCAGGTCATTCCAAGTTCCCTTTTTACCACACCCAAAGCCACTCACAGTCGTCCTTCCCAATTATAGCAACCATTTATGTCAGAAGGTACCTATCATTTGAAGATGCAACTCTTTATAAAATATGAGTCCATAATATGTGAAAATGCATTCAAATTGGTAGCAAAGAAATCAAAGTTAGAAGAAGGAACTACTTTTTTACCTGTCAAATTGTGAAGTATTTTCAAAAATTTACCATGTGTATCAGAGGAGAATCAGGGAAACTAAAACTTTCTCCTTTCTGAGAGGCAGTCTGATACAATGTATCAAAAACTTGTAAATAACTGCACTCTTTGAATTAGAAATTCCGTTTATAGGAATTATCTTAAGAATACAAATCTTTGCTACAAAGATCACCACAGCATTAGAATAGCAAAAAATAATAAACTACCTAAATGCCAAACGTTAGCGTCAAATAAATTTGGTGCTGCATTAAGTGTAACAGTTACCATTTACAGAGTGCTCACCATGTGCCTGGCATTATCATACTTAATACTACAGCAATCTATAAGGCAGTCATATAAGTGAATGTTGACTGAGGCTTTTCCCACTGCTCCCAAAAGTAGCAAAGAGAATGCACAGCTAAGATTAGAGAGGAGGTAAATTTCCCACAAGGTAAAGACAGCAGTCTATAACTGGGGCTGGACTATTTCAAGAATTTGGTAAGAAGCTATAGTATGACACCTGCTAATAAAACCATCACCTGTGCCTCTGCACTGCCCTCTCTCCCCTCCACACTACACAAAGGAAGAGTAGAGAGGAGGAGGGGAAACCATGCCCTAGCAGGTAGTGCTGTGTTTTGGGGTGGTACTCTCTCTACGGAGGGTTCTTCTAAGAGAATCCATTACACAGATTAGAGGTGCCGGAAAAAAAAAAAGGGTTGGGGCAAGAATTTTTAAAAATTATAATGCCTAGTGATTATCTGCTCAGGCAGTTAACTTACAGATCTGCCCTGTGCCATTCTGGACAGGGAAAGAGGAAATGGAGTGAGAAGGGGCACCAATGCTATTCCCCCACTGTTTGGCATGGATGTGAGTCCCCTGGGTCAAGCAGTCCCATGGAAATTGTTGGCCTTGAGTTCTCTTATCAAATCCCCACCCAAGAGGGCTGTCAAATGAGCAAGTGGGGCCCAGCTATGGGGTACAATAAAGGGAGGGACTGGCCTGACAGAGGCTGAAAGAACTTAACACCAGTTTCTTCTCCAGGTCTAGAGAACCTACCCTCTCAAGAACTCATAAGTGTAGAGAGCACACACACAGGCAGTGCTGGTCAGGTAACAGTAAATGCCATCAAGGAGGACCCAACAACAGCCATTTAAGGGATGCCTGGGTGGCTGAGGTGGTTAAGCACCCAACTCCTGATTTTGGCTCAGGTCATGATCTCATGGTACATGGGTTTGAGCCCTGAGTTGGGGCTGACACACATAACCTGCTTGGGATTCTGTCTCTGCCCCTCCCCTGCTCACTCTCTCTCTCTCTAAATAAACTTAAAAAAGAGAGAGAGAGACACTTACCCCTGTCCCTTTCCCTCTTGCCCATCCCTACACACCAGAACTGGAGCCTAGAAGAGGCAGAGCCCAGAACAGGCAGAGCAGAAGTATCCCAGACCATCCCTCCCCCATCCCTATACTCTCCAAAGGGAGGAACGGAGAAGAGGAGTATAAAAATAAACAGTATCTACCTTCTTCCACTTCATATCTTCAGAACCACAAGTCTGGGCAGTAATAGGAGTAGGAAAAGCTTTCGATTGGCTATACTGAAATTTTAAAATGGTAGACTTTCAATAACCCAGAGTGACCAGAAGGCTGTGGCCTCTGCCAAAGGTATCAAGTGATCCGTCCCGTAGAGGAGAAGATCTTGATAAAGCACAATTGGGAGTTCTGACTGGACAAAGATAAGCATTCATGTTTACACCCCTCTGAGTTAAAATTATTCAATTAGCTGGTTAAAGTTACCATTATCTCCACTTCACAAATTAGGGAATCAGAGCTCTGAAACAAAGAAATTTGCTCAAGACTGCAAAGCATGTGGGAGGCTCAATTTGGCTTCTAACCCAGGACTAATCCCAGAGGACACGCCTTTTACAGCACACCAGGATTTTTCAATATAGGGCCCAGCGGCATATTACCAGGGATGTGCAAATCCATTTCAAACAGTTTTCAAGATTTCACCTTAAGGGTGATCTTAAAATATATAAACATAATCTAGATCATTTGAATGATCATCTTACCAGAGAATGCTGCTATTTGATTAGCAGCATTTGCATTCATAATCCTATTAATATCAAGTATTATGCTTTTTAATTTTCATACACTAATGACTAATGAGAAAAGACAGAGGTGATGGTATATAAATGTGGTCATACCAATTAAAAGCCAAACGGTTTCCTAAACAGACCAAAGTTTCACTGTAGTTCAAACACAGAAATGAGATGAGAGAGAAGAATGGGGCACAGAACAGACAGGCTCCAGAGGAGGAAGGGCCATATTCACATCTCAAGGGTATTTCAGCAAAATACCCACTATTGTTAATGTGAAGCATATTGGTTCTGAAGCTTTGTTAATCTACTTTGGTTTTGTAATTGTAGAAGAGCTAGTAAGTGTACATTCGTATCTCAGTTTTTGTTTATAGACACTTTCGTGACATAATAATAAAGATCATTTAATTCAACACCAAAAATCTGTAAAGATGTTTAAAGTGTCTTTATACGCCACACACTTGAGAAGTGTTGGGTTATGTTACTTTGCTGAAGCAGCCATTAAAAGCCATGCCTTAGAAGACTATTTTGTAACACAGGGAAATATTTTCAGTGTATTAACTTGCAGCACACAAGAGGTGATACGGTCTTACTCTTTGTAAATGTACAAAGCACATACAAATATAGAAAAAAACAGACTGGGAAACACTAAAAAAAAATGTTTACACCATCGTAGGGGTATTACAGGCGCTCCTTATTCATATTGCTATTTGTTTTTTGTAATCCTGTGTTTGCAGTAAGTTGACTATGAGTGAAATTTAAGTATTACAAAAAAATAAATTTTTAATAGCCTATCCTATGAAAGTTCCCAAAACTTGTTGCTAAAAAAATTGCACCTTCAATCCACTTCAGCTCAAACTCTTTTGTCTCCAAAGAAACATAACCAATCCTAAAGTAATATTTATTCAAAACCTAAAAGCACAGAAATTACTAGTCAACCAATAACTCATTATTTTTTTAAGTAGGCTCCACACCCAACATGGGGCTTGAACTCACAACCCTAAGATCAGGGGTCGCATGCTCTATCTACCACAACCAGTAACTTATTGTGCTTTAGGTACCAGGGCTACATGGGTGAACTAAGAATGGGGTGCTCTCCAGAAGCTAAGCCTACAGTCACTGGTACTAGGGTATAAATAACACAAGAGCCAGGAAGAGGCTGGCTTCTGATGGGGAGGGCAGGATCAAAGGCGGCCACAAGGTGACACGTGAAATGAGTCCTAAGAATGTATCAGGAAATAAGCATAGAAATGTGAAATGGCAGATTACCCAGCAAGTAAAATACAAACATAGGTCCTGTGAAACTGAACTCACTGACCACATGAGAGCCATCTCTCCTCGGCTCCTGCAGCACTTGTCTTTGCCATTTGTACTGCCTGACATACTAATTCAGGCATGTTCCCCAGCAAGATTATAAACTAGGAGGAGAATACTATGTACTTTGTACACTCTTACCATGTTATTGACAGTAATTTCTGCAAGACTTAAAAAATTTTTTTTTAATGTTTATTCATTTTTTGAGAGAGAGAGACAGAGAGACAGAGAGAGAGAGAGAGAGAGAGCACGAGCATGAGCAGAGGAGGGTCAGAGAGGAAGACACAGAATCTGAAGCAGGCTCCAGGCTCTGAGCTGTCAGCAAGCACAGAGCACGACACAGGGCTCAAACTCACAAATTGCAAGATCATTACCTGAGCCCAAGTCAGATGCTTAACTGACTTGAGCCAGCCAGGCATCCCTGCAAGATTTCTAAAGGGCATTAAACTCAACACATTGTAGCCTCTGCTGGTATCCAAAGTATACAGTATACACACCTATCCATTGTTTTTTTTCCTCTAGAAAACTGTATCAAAAGATCAAAGCAACAGACTCATTCCTATAATCCTCCCAAGGATATCAGCCTGTCTACTATATATAAAACTTAACACTTTTCCTTGCTTTTGCAAGCCAGCAGAGCTCCAACCAGAACATTCTTCCAAAGCAGGCTAAGGAAAGACACACTGATAGCCAGTCCAAGAAAATCTTCCAAGTGAGTTGCAGTGATAGTGTATGATACCCAAATGCGGTGGCTCATCAGCTGCGATGAAATTCTCAGAAATTCCACCTCTATAACAGGTCTGTACAGCATATAACAGTGAATTAACTGGAAGTAACACAGATGTCTAACCAGAGGACATGTGTATATAAGATATGGTACATTCACTTGCATATTTTTTAAGACTTATTATGTACGTGCCCAGGATTTGCTTTAAAATATTCCAGTAAAGAAAGAGTAAAAGGGATAGATAAAACAAATATGATAAAATCTTGATAGTATTTCAAACTATGAATTGGTGGTCATGAGACCATTTTCTTTATTTTTGTGTACGACTGAAATTTTTCATCACTAAAAATGGGAAAAATACTATGTAGAAGTGAAAATATTCACAGTGGTAGCTTGTGGGGGCAGGGGAAGCAGAATACAAGTGACACTTCATGTTGCTTACAACCATGTAAAATTATATGTATGATCAACCCAGCAAGCAATAAGAGCCCCTTAATGCCCGTGTGAGTTTCTGGATAACATTTTTACTGAAAGAAAAGGATTCTTTGAGGAACTGGCTAATCTCAGGTCTGGATCAGGCAATGTACAAAACAAACCTGAAACATCTTGTCACACCAGATAACAAACCATCGAATACTAGTAAGATCATGTCAAAGGGACTGAGAAGCCAACCTAAATATCTTCAGTCACTGGCTAAAGATTGTACAACATGCACATCAATAAGAATAACCAAGAGGGGTGCCTGGCTCAGTTGGTGGAGTACAAAACTCTTGATTCAGGGTTGCGACTTCCAGCCCCAAGTTGGGTACAAAGGTTACTTAAAAGTAAAATCTTTTAAAATGTAAAACAACTAGAAAAGATTCAAATATATCAAATGTATCTAAATACGTGAGCTCATAATGATACTAAAAATACCCTAATTAACTGCTTTGAAGGGTACTATGGAACTCGCTCTCTTATTTTTCACAACTGGCCAATGAACAAAAAGAAACAAGTTTAAAGCTGGGGGGCAGGGGAGGTAGCTGTTAAGAATAAATGACGGCAACTTTGCTTTCCTTGTAGCTAGTACTGGACAAGGCTTCATCTAGCTCTAAGTGGGAAGCTTATATCATCAGGTAGTGTGCTCGTAATCTAGCAAAAGGAGACTGATACAAGCCTGATGTGAGAATGCGGGGTTATGAAACAACACCATAAGAACAAGCCAAGAAGAGGGCTCACTTCAGGGGTTCCTGGAGGGTAAGGAGACACCTGAGCTTAAAGGGTTTACCACTTACTGGGAAGTTTTTCCAACATTTTTGAAGTCGGGCTCCAGAATCTCACACATTGATCTTACATCCCCTAGCACACACTCGTTCCCCGGGGACTGGTCCAAGTGACAGCTTCAGGCAAATAAAATAACCGTGTGGTTCTTCTGCTTCCCTTCTCTGAGATCAGGAGAGCCGTGAGATGTTCCTTTCAGGAAAGGATTAACTCCCTAGAGTTGACAGAATATCTAGCTTGGGGGTTCCACTTACATTCTGATATTATATAAAATTCAGGTCTGGCCCAAATTTGAAAAGGACGTGAAGACCCTCATGTTCACGTTCGGAGTTCCTATGAGAGGGTTAACAATTGCAAATCGACACCAGCCCCTCCTGCCACATCCTCCATTATTCAATACCTACTCTGGGCTAGACACTGTACTAAGATTGTTTTCACTTGTTATCCTAATAAATTCTCAGACCCTGTGAAGAAACAGTACACCAGATTCATAGACAAGGATATAGGCTCAGAGAATCAAGTCATTTGCTTAGGGACCCAAAGGCCCTTGAAATACAAAGAGATCTTCTGAATACAAACAATGTCAACACACGACTGACATTTCCCATTGAAGGAGTGGCTATCTGAGAGGCAGAGACTCACTGAGTTAGAGTGATGGGCTTTATTAATAAATGTCATTTTTTCACCCAAGGTCTTTCACGGACTATCCCCACAGCTATTTACTATTCAAACCACTGATTTCCATTAAAGACTCCACTGTGGATGGAATTTCACTGCCTCCCCCCCACCCCATGTGCACTGCCCCTTTCCCATTTTAACTGCTATGTTCCTTTTTAGGCCCCGATGTTTCTTTTTCTTTCTTTCTTTTTTTTTTTTTTTTTCAATATATGAAGTTTATTGTCAAATTGGTTTCCATACAACACCCAGTGCTCATCCCTAGGCCCCGATGTTTCGAGTCTGACTCACATCCACAACTCCTACTCCAGGAAGCCCTGCCATCTTTTTCCATGCCCAGAGCTCTTGCCTTCATGAACATCCTTGCTACCTGGACCATATATCTCTATACAAGGGCATTGCTCTGTTTCACATGTACACTTCTGGTCTCTCTAGACTGCTGGTTCCTTGAAGCCAGTGTCGAGAATTGATTTATTCCTTTGGGAAGACAGAGGACACAAAACATACTCTATAAATGCTTGTCAACATTAACTGGATGAAGGCAATAGCCTGCTCGGGAACCTTTATTTCTCAGCATTTCCTATAAGCTTGAGGTTACCATATTCCATTATTCCCTTCCTGCTTGAGAAAGGCCACTGAGCAATAGAAAGCAACACAAAGTTGTTTCATTAAGCAAAGCAGCAGGCATGCATTCGTGCATTCCTGCTTTGTACAATTTTACTGCCTCTGGTCCTCAGATATCCCTGAAAGGACAGTCCATACGCATTCAGGGCTATAGGGATTCTATCCTGTCTTTTCCCTTGGATGAGAAGTATTAGCTGGGCCACGTACTAACCCTTCACTAATGAGTTGTGTTCTTTTGAAATTGTGCTAAAATGCACATATCATAACGTTTATCTTAACTATTTTTAAGTGTACACGGTTCACTGGCATGAAGTAGTCACACTGTTGTGCTATCATCATCAGCACACATCCCCCAGAACTGCTTTCATCTTACAAAACTGAAACTCTGTACTCATCAAACAATAGCTCCCCATTCTCCTCTCCCTGAAACCACCATTCCACCTTCCCTGTCTATGAATCTGACTCCTTGGTGCTTCATATAAGCGGAATCATATAGCTTGTGTCCTTTCAAGATTGGTTTATTTTACTTAACATAACGTCACTAAGATTTATCCATGTAGAATGTTCATGTGTCAGAACTTCCTTCCTTTTGAGCTGAATCATATTCCATGGTATATATTTATATAAAATACATTTTATTTATTCCTTCATCTGTTGATAGGCATGTGGCTGATTCCAAATGAGGAACTGTGATCCAATGCTAGTAACAAGAAGCTCAGAGACTGGCCTGGGTTAGAGCAGTCTCTTTGATGTTAAACACTATCACAGAATCAATCCAGTGATTAGGACCACAGAACAGAAAGCCGCTAAAGGAATGTCCGCCTGGTTATCTGTCCCAGGAATGCGGACCAGACAGAAATTTTATTTAAACACTCAAAGAGTCTGTTGTAATAAAGCTCTGGCTTCTTAGGATAGACAAATCTTAGATTTGCTTATTTCTGAAGACCTCCTGTTCCCTTGTTGTTGTTGTTCTCCTTCTCCTTCTTCTTTTTATCTTTGCTTGACTGAGGCCTAATTGACATGTGTAAGTTTAAGGGGTATAACATTGGCTCGACACACTTGTATATCGCACTAGGACATACCACCACAGCATGAGCGAACACCTCTATCACATCACACAATTACCATTTCTTTTTTCTGATGGGAACATTTAACATCCACTCTCTTAGCAACTTTTGAGTATACGGCATGGTATTTTAAGTACAATCACAAGGCTGTGCATTACATCTTCAGAACTTAATTCTTTTTTTTATTTTTTTTTTATGTTTATTTATTTTTGAGAGAGAGAGACAGAGACAGAGTGTGAGCAGGGGAGGGGCGGAGAGAGAGGGAGACACAGAATCGGAAGCAGGCTCCAGGCTCCGAGCTGTCAGTGCGAAGCCCGACGCAGGGCTCGAGCTCACAGACTGTGAGGTCATGACCTGAGCTGAAGTCGGACGCTTAACCGACTGAGCCACCCAGGCGCCCCATAACTTAATTCACTTTTAATTGGAAGTTTGTACCCTTTGACTAATATCTCTTCACTTCCCCCATGCTCTTAATCTCCAGTAACCACCATTCTACTATTTCTATGAGCTCAGCTGTTTTAGATTCCACATATAAGTGAGATCATACAGTATTTCTCTTATTTCACTTAGCATAATGCCCTCAAGGTCCATCCATGTTGTTGCAAATGGCAGGATTTCCTTCCTTCTCATGGATGCATAATATTCTTGTGTGTGTGTACATACACGCACACACGACACACACATCTTCTTTATCTATTTATCCACTGAAGGATGCTTAGGTTGTTTCCATATCTTTGCTATTGTGAATAATGCTATAATGAACATGGAGTGCAGATGTCTCTTTAACATCCTGTTTTCATTTCCTTTGGATATATACCCAGAAATGGCATTGTTGGATCATACGATACTTCTATTTTTAATTTTTTGAGGAGGTTCCATACTGTTTTCTTTTTAATTATAGTCATTCTGACAGGTGTGAGGTGATATCTCATTGTGGTTTTCATTTGCATTTCCCCGATGATTAACAATGCTGAGCACCTTTTCATGTACCAGTTGGTTATTTATACCTCTCCCTTGTTCTCCAACCCACAGGTTCTTTCTTGTCTACCTCTTCAGCCTCATAGGCCACTATCTGCATCACCCTGTAGATGGTCCAGCAACACCAAACTCTCTTTAGTGTCCCTGCACACACTCTGCAGTTCTTTGCCACTGGCCGCCACTGTCTGTGGTCTCAGTGTCTGGAAGACTTTCTTCTTTTGGCTTACTTCTAGTCATGGCCACCTCTCCAGGAAGCCTTTTCTTCTTCTTCTGCATAGTCCCAGAACTTGAATGCTTGGCATATAATGGCTGCTTGATAAATTATTAAACTAATATATTTGTCACACTCACATTCCGTGTTGAAAAGACAAATTTAAAGAAAATTTTAAGACTAATGGGATTACAGGTAATTTTTATTTGTATTTTAGTATTATTCAAATTTTCTAATGATAGGCTGACTTTTCAAATTTACCTTAAAAAAAAAATTAAGATTAACCTGATCAGGAATAAATGGAGAAATCAGTCTACCAGATTTTAAGACTTCTCATATAGCTATAGTTATCAAGACTATGTGGTATTGGCAGTAGAACTATGGAGCAGAATAGAAAATAGACCCACACAAATATGCCCAAGTGATTTACGACCAAGATGCAAAAGCAACTCAATAAAGGAAGCATGACCTTGTCAACAAAAGGTGCAGGGGCAACTGAGCGTCCATTGCCAAAAACACACAACAACACCAAAAAAATCTCAAAGTTTCAAATCTCATACAAAACTAACTAAAAAACAGATCATGGACTTAAAACTAAAAAATGTTTAGGGAAAAGAAAAGCTCTGCAGCTTTAGCTCAGCAAAGAGTTCTTAGACTTGACCAAAAAAAAAGTACAACTCATAGAAGGAAAAATTGATAAACTGGATCTCATCCAAACTAAAAACTTTAGCTCTCCTAAAGCCCGGTGAAGTGGGTGAAAAGACGAGTTATAGACTGGGAGGAAATATTTGCAAGCCACGTTATTTGACAAGGACTAGTATCTTGAGCATATAAAGTACTCTCAAAACTCAACCATAAGAAAAATAACACTCCAGGGGCACCTGGCTGGTTCAATCGGAGGAGCATGCAACTCTTGACCTCCAGGTCCTGAGTTCAAGCCCCACATGGGGAATAGAGATTACTTAAATAAAAACTTAAAAAAGCAAACAAACCAAAAACCAAAAACCAAACAATTCTTACAGAAAACGGACAAAAGACTTAAAGGAAGACATTTGACCAAAGAGGACATACAGATGATAAATAATCATCTGAAAAGATGTTCAATATCATCTACCATAAGAAAGTGTAAATTAAAACCAGTAAGTGAACAGTTTGAGAAAAGAATTATGGTACATGTATACCATGGAATACTATCGGGCGTTAAAAAGAATGAACTAGTGATACATACAGCCACTTGGATGAATCTCCAGAGAATTATGCTCAGTGAAAAAAGCCAATCCCTCAAAGTTACAAACTTACAAATTCATTTATATAAGACTCTTGAAATAATAAAATATAAAAATGGAGAACAGATTAGTGGTTGTCACAGGCTAAGGATGTGGTGGGAATGCCTTGGTAGCGGATGGGACTATAAAAGGGCAACATGAGGGATCACGTGGTGACGGAAATGTCCTGTATCTTGAGTCTATCATTATCAATATCCTGATGGTGATATTGCACTATAGTTTTGCTAAATGTTACCATTAGGAGAAAGTGAGTAAAGAGTACACATATCTCTTTTTACTATCTTTACAAATAGATGTGTACCTATGATTACCTCAGAGTAAAAGTTTAATTAACAACAACAACAACAACAAAAGCTTAGGCTTTGGGACAAAGCCAGGTGATGTTGGACAAGTCACATTCCTTCCTCATAGGGCTAAAATGATTAAATTAAAAGATCAATGGTCTAAGCACAGTGCTTGCCACAAAGTAAGCCATCAACAGACAGCTATTAAAATGACAATATTAAGAGTCATGGCAGTGGGGAGGGAGAAGTGTAGAGAAAACTATATTAAGATGATAGCACTAGTGGATTTGGTGAACGATTAGATGTGGAATAGTGGGTGACAGGGAGTCAAGGCTGATTCCGGTTTCACATTTGAGCAAGTGGGTGGTCAGTGGCACCATTTATTGAGCAGATATGGGATGAAGAATGAGAGTGTAGTTTTGGGTGTGGTGAGTTTGTGATGACTGGGAGACATTCGAGTAGAGATGTCCAGTTAACAACCATATATGCAGGTCTGGAGTTGAGAACACAACTCTGGGATGGAAATTTAACTTGATAACAACCAGCATGCAATGATAACTGAAGCCAGGAGGATGGACAAGATATCTGAGAAGGAGAAAAGAGCCTAGACCATAGCCACTGTGACCATAAATGAGCTTCAAACTTTAAGGATTGGGTAACAAGGGTCAATTTAGCAAAAGAGACATATAGTAGCCAAAAAAACAAAACAAAACAAAAAAACACACACAAGGAAGAAAAGTCAGGCATTTATCATATCACTTAAGAATAAGGTGCTTCAAGAAAGAGTGAGTGGTCTACTGTGACTAAGCAGTGAAGAAATTAAAATGAGAAGTGAAAAAACAGACCTCTGAATTCTGTGACCTGGGTGTCACTGGCACCTTTCAGAGAACAGCTTTTGTGAAATGACAAAGTAGGTTTCAGACTGGAACCAACTGACAAGAAGGGAGGAGAAATGGAAACAGTATAAACAACCATGAAGAAGCTTAGCTCTAAAGAAAAGCAGAAAGCACAGTGAGAAGGAAAGGATGTGATACTGAGGGAGGATTTTGTTAAAAGGAAGTGTGTTTACATGTTAATGGAAAGAAATAGGTAGAGAGGGGAAGACACAGAATATCCATAACAGAAAGGGTAATAACGACTTGAACAGATAGGATGGGATATGATCCAAAGCACAGGTAGCAGGATTGCTCAGTTAGAAGGGGCACCTCATCTACTCTAAGAAGTAGGGAAAAGGAAAGGAATCATGCAGATGCAGGTAAATTTGGAAATCTGGTTGCAGTATGTGCAGACAGCTACCCTCTGATAGCTTCAATGTTCTTGGTGGAGAAGGCAAGGTCATCTGCTAAGACTGACAGGATGGCTTAATTTTTATTCCGAGCATCAAATCCAGAGATACAGATATTTAATAAGCAAGTTGACTTAATAAAATAATTAGTTTCCTCAAAGCAGTTGTTCATTAGAATCACTACACAATTTTCTCCAAATTAGCCACTAGAGGGCAGTGCGGCTGTCCATAGTTTCTCTCTTTTACCCCAGTGAAATCAATAGAAAATTACAGAGCAGTGTAGGTCATAAAATGTTTTTCCTCAAGAAAATCTGGCTTCCGCATTATATATGTGTGTGCATTTATATGCACACACACTCATACACATGCACACTACAGCATGATGGGAGGGCTGTTCCTCCCGCTAGCCTCCCACTGCAACCATATGATGATGGTCCAGAGGCAATACTCACCATTTTCCAGAGGTCACTTTTTGTAATTCCCCCAAAGTGCACAGAAATACTGAATAGATCTTTACATCTTCTTATGATTAATAAATTAGAAAAGGCTGACGAAAACATCCCTAAACCTAATCTCTGCTAACATTTGCTATAGCTTCAAGTTGTTTTTTCCTCCCTCAACCTACCACCTCTTCAAATTAGAGAGAGGTTTTTTAAAATTCATTGTAAATATATATTAAAAAATAAAAAAAATAAAAAAAATAAAAATAAAAATAAAATTCATTGTAAATAGTTGCAATCTATTTCATGAACTTCTTTTCCCTTGATCTCAGATATGTGATATATTCTTAAAATGGAGACTTAACAATCCATGATACCACATGGCTATTGTATATACCAGAATAAGCAGCTATTTTAGGGTGTGTGTTTAGTAACGAGGCTGGGAAATAACTTGCTTCCTAGTTTGATTCTAATGAATTTGGGTCTCTAATGAACACAGGGAACTGGCAAAGTTTTAACTTGAAGCAAGGTGCAGAAATTCTCAACGCCCAAAAAGAAAAGATGTAAAGGCAGACTCTAACCCCAAGAGCTTGGGGTTAGACAACTCAGCCCAGTTTCAACTAAGAGAACTGAGCTCGCACTCAGTTCCAGTCATATCAGTGGAACACATTACACCCAAGCCCAAGAGAAGTTGTTAGTAGTTTGATCAGATGTCCATGGGCTGGAGCTGCAAGGAAGTGGGAAAGCGGGTGAGGTCATCATAGGACTGTAGGATGTCAAGTACTTCAAATGGGTGAAAAAGTTGCTTGACCCCAAAGCCTCCAAACTTGTTTTTGAACTAAAGTTGCTTGGGAACAAAAATACCAAAGAAATGGGTCCTAAAGAGAGTCTGGGTGATAGAGTTGAAGTAGTCATCAAATAGAGATATGGTATCAAACTGTTTGCAAACTGTATCAAAAGCAAAGTTTCAAGGATCTTTAGGGTAGTGCTCTAATTTCGAAAATTAAGAGTCACATTTGTCACTGGATACTCTATTCCACTAGCTGGTATGTTATTACACTTCGACCGATAGCTTTCTTAAGCTCTTTGGGGCCAAAACCTTTTTGTTTTGTTTTTTATAATTATAAAAACATCCATAGCAAATTACTCATCCTTAACCTAATATAAAAATTCACCTTTCCTAATGAGCTGATACAACTCTGAAAAGGGGGAACGTTTCTTTCTTAGCAGTGATAATGCTTTGGCTCCTTGGACATCCCTGAAAAACGAACGTAAGAACGGAGATGAACCCTCCATTGCCTCATCTTTACTGTATTTTAAATCTAGGTCCACTTTGAAAAGTCACTGTTAGAGTCTTCCCAGCAAGTGATTTAAATAAGAGCCTGCTTTCATTTACATACACACACACTTGCACTCCCCAACAACATTTCCTTTGAAAAACAGAATGTCACTTCCTCAATCCAGAGGCCAGAAGTCCCTCAGTTCTGATCTGGGGAGCCAAGACAGGAAACTCTGCTAAGCTTCTGCCTCTCCCCCCATGGACAGCCACTGGTGCAGCTGACAGAGGGCAGGGTCTGTTCGGAGTTCCCTTGATGCACTGCAGCTGGAAGGCAACAGCTCACTTTCATGCTGTGGGAATGATCCCAGAGAGGCCAGCACCAGGAGTCAGTTTAACAAGGGCATTTCAAAGGAAGTGAAAACGGAACAGAAGAGAGACCTTGACACCTTATACCGACCTTACTTCCATTTCCAAACGCCTGCAAACGGCCCAGAGTTGATTGTAATTACTACCATTGTGTACTTTGACCCCACCAGGCAAGGCACTGGAATGGGGGGGGGGGGGGACGAGAGGGGCGGTTAGCCAGACCTCTTCACCAGTCGGCACCAGACTGTATCCCACCTTCCCCTCGCTCGATGTTGCCAGTTTCTCACTTGGAAGGGAGAAGCTGTCCCAGCGATTTCGGTAAACACCGTCGGTCAGCACCACCTGGCAACTGAGAACCTTGATTTCTCCCGACCCCAGACACCAAGGACGACACAAAATCCCGGCCAGTTATACCAGACCAAACTGCAATGTCACCATCGTGGGGTGGGGTGGGGGGATGTCTGTGAGAGACATACGGAATGAAGGGGGACAAACAAATGAGTCACTTAATACAAGAGCTGCACATGCCGCTGACGCTGCCCGTGATGCAGAGGCTGTGGACTGGAAGGAAGCAGGCGGTCACCGGGAGGGGCGGGCAGAGAAAGGGAAGGGGGAAAGGGTGTGAGGAGCCTCGCCCTTTGTGGGGGCCGGACCCAGCCGCCCCGCAGCCTGCGCCCCCCTTTCCCGCCCACTCCCGCAGCCCTGCAGGCTGAAGCCGCTCGGGGTTACTATGGTCCCCCAGCCCCGGTAATCAACTCTCTCGGTCTCCAAAACAATCAATACAAACTTCGATACCGTATTTAGTTTACAGGGAAGCTGGCTGGGGAGGCGCTGCCGCCGCGCCCGCCCGGAGAAGAAGGAGCCGCAGCCTCAACCTGCCCGCCCGCCCGCCCGCCCGCTCCGCCCCTCGGCCGCGCACCTGTGACAGGTGTGCAGGTGCCCCACACAGCCCCGAGTCGCGGGGCGCGCGGGCCGCTCCTCGCCCCCCGGGGCCCCCAGGGCCCGCCCTCTCCGTCGGCGACGCCCCTCCCGGAGCCCCCAGTCCCTGAGCAGGCCGCGGGGCGCCCTCCACCCGCGCCCTCGGCGGCCGCACCCGCTCGTCGCCCGCACTCACATAGCGCCTCAACTTCTTCTCGGGAGGCGATTTCCTCAGCCAGCCGGTGCACACCACGTCGCCGCCGCCGCTCATGCTGCCGGCCGCCTGGAGCCCGCCGCGGGGTCGGGCTGACAAGGGCGCGGACGCGGGCCGCTGGGTCAGCCGGCCGGCGGTGCGCAGCTCACGGGGGAGGGGAGGGGCCGGGGCGGCCAGCGGCCGCGGGGCGAGGACGAGGCGGCGCGGCGCGGGCCCGGCTGCCTCGCGCGCTCCCGCTCTCCCCGCGCGCGCCCGCGCGCACTCCCAGCCGGGCCGCGGTGGGGGCGCCACAGCAGGAAAAAGGGCGGCGCGCGCTCGCCACGCCCACAGCCCGCCGCGCCCCCCGGCGGGCCGCCTTCAAAGACGCAAACACCGCCTTGCCTCTGGGGACCCGGGAAGCCCGAGGTTTGAGCAGACGCCGAGGCCGGCGGCCGGCCGCCAGCCGCGCCCCCGGGTCTTGCTTTCCGCCCTCAAGCTTCAACAGCAATCCGGGGATGCGGCCGCGCCCCTGGTGGGAACGGGGGTGGGGTGAAGGGAAGGGTCTGCGCGCCCTCGATCGAGAATCGATTTTTCACAGAGGGTCGTCAGGAAGGGACCCGAGGGCTGCTCGCGTTTCCTATGCACTCTGAGTTTCAGGTTTCAGTGGGTCAGGTTCTGGCTGAAATAAGTGATCCGCTTCCCAGCAAGAGTTTCATTAACTCTCGCACCCCCTTGGCGGGAGAAGCAAAGATGAAAACAGACTAATACGTGCTGGGCGCTTTTACATTCCTTGTTTACTTACTTGTCTTCACAAATCTACAAATTGGGCGAGCGGTATTATTCCCATTTTACAGATAGCCTAAAGTGCCAAAGCCTGTACAATGGAGAGCCAAGTGGGTCGTAATCCATTTTATCCATAGAGAAGTGTGCTATGGGCAGATAAGTAGGAGACACAGCATCTCACACTCTCCACACCACGTTGGACTAAGGCTATTTTGTCCATTTTCCAGTTTCTGTGCAGTGAAGCTACTTGTTTCAAGCTGTTGGACATCGTTCTGGTTTTATACCTGGGTTGGAGAAAGTTCACTCACTTTAATCAATTTGTAAAAGCAAATCCTTTACTATCTGCCAGCTTTTCTAAGCATCATGAGAGGTAGAAGTCAGCTCCCCTGCACCCCTCATTTCACTATCCTGCTGGATTGAATGTAGAGCCAGAACTATCAGGCTACAGCTGGGATCGGAGCTGCCTTAGCTTTCTGATTGAGCGATCCTTATGCCACATTTAAGGGCCGCCACTAGAATTATGGCCATTTTAACCTCTGGCTTTAGTACCTTGGAACCCTGAGACAAATATCAAAATACTCAAGCCTGCCAAATCGATCAGGAGGCGGCAACTCCCAACCAAAATAAAGTAATCTTTCTGACTTCATTCACATCTGAGTCATAGTGCCAAGTCTCAGGGATTGCAGTCTGAGAGATCTGCATGGATTGTCTGCAGCTGAAGGTATATGATGCAAGTCAGGCATACATATATGCCTCATCTTTCCCTAGAAGAGTAGTCTTCTGATACATATTCTTTGATAGGTGTATGATTCAAGACAGACTGGGAGCAGATTCAGCAATGGTTAGTTGGGCGTTGAGCTGCATTCTGCCAGAAGCTCTTAAATTGTTTTGCAAAAGACTCTTTCCTCCCCATTATTTACAATTCCATGTGGAAAAAGAAAAGTTTGGTGTTTTGTGGGCAATGAAAGGAGGGGCCTTGAAATACAACAGTTACAGAGTACAGGTTTCTCCCCACCCCTGCAATCCAAGAGGGGTGTGTTCCCATGAAACCTTTTGGTAAGCTGAAATGGGGTAAAGTGAAGAAGCAATTACCATCACCAAAAGGTGAAAATTCTGTTGGTGAGCAAAACAAGCAGTAATGTAGGTCTTTCGTAAAAGTGAAGGGGCATAAAGCAAACTTGTGGATAGTCTGGGAAACCTGTATCAGCTTGAAGAAGTCTTCTCTGAACATCCCATTCCTTCCCCAAAGCCTACAGAAAGGGCCTCTTCTCGGTGCTTGGTGCCTCACCCCACCTTTCTCATTACTTAGCTGCCAGCACCCAGCTCAGGCTGCACACAGGAAGCTGGACTGTTGTCTCTGGCTGCACCCTGGTGTGCCTCCGTCTTCTGAGCCTGAGATGTGTGCCAGGCCTGGGGACAGCCCTTGAACAGAACGTTCCTGTCTGGGCCTTCACTAAGTCCTCTCCACTGCGTGCTGTTTTTTGTTGTTGTTAATGCCCTCTGGTTTGCGCTGGTGAGAAGTGAGAAATGAATTAGGGGTGGTTTATTTACATGAAGATAGGCGCCATCTATTGGAACCAGTAGGGATGACAGCCCCCGCCCCCCACAGCCCCCAAACCTGTGAGGACACGCATCACTAGTCTATAATTTAGGCAATTTTGATTAAAGACCATGGGTATTTCCTGGGGGGAATTAATGACCGGCTGCAAAGAGTGCTTTGGGTCATTAATTCTATATTCTCATTAAGTCCTCAGGAAATGACCATCTCATGGTGAGAGCTTCTCTGGAGGAAGCATTGCAGAGATTAGAGAACTGCACACCTGGGAAGAAAGCATGGGCACAAGGGTTTGCTCCCGCCCCTCCCCCACCCAAGCCTGGGTTCTAAAGGGTGCACTCTGGCTTTGAGTGTCGTCAGCAACAGCCTGCATCCGTGCCTGTCTGCGAGTTGAGGGTTTGTGGCCAGCGGCAGGTGCATGGCTGATGGAACGGTCCCAGGAACGGGTTGGAAGGGCTGGAAGGAGAGCTGTCCTCAACTGCACACCAGGCTGGCATGATTAATACCACCCACGCCAAGCTTGACGTCAGTGATTGGACCGGGGGTGGGGATGGATTTTTGTGTCCTAGCCTAGCCTTTTCTCCCCTTCAATTTAGTTGACAGGTTAATTTCAGAGCTGAGTGCTGCTTGCTAAGGTCATTGTGGCCAGCTGAGCCACCTCAGCTGGTGACTTTCAGGACACTGGACTCTCATGAATGTTGAGGTGTGTGCCACTTTAACCCCGGATGCTTTGAGCTTACTTAGTTCCATCTAATTACTGTGAGCTACTCAAATCAATTTCTGGCATCTGGATGGGACAGAGATCTGAAAGTGGGCTTGAGGTGTGGCTGAAGACCTAATAGTGTGGTTTCCTCCCTGTCTGCAGCTGCTAAAAGTCTGAGAGTTACTTGACATTACACCCAGTGTTGGATATTCTGGAAATAAACTTTCTTATGGGAAAAGTTGGAGCAAGTCCCGTTTCCCAATTTCTCTTTTGTGAAAAATTAGAACTTGTGCTAATTGCTTTGGGGCAGTAAGGGTTCTGGGACATTTCTGCAGACACTGGTGAGGGTGGTACATCACTGTATTCAGAGACCATGCTGTGGATTTATCATATTCTCCCAGGAACGAAGACTTGTCAAGTCCCTGAGAAAGTGCCCTGGTATTCCAAACCATACTTCGCATGATGGCCTCTTACTTCCTTCAGAGAACTTCTACCTTGGATTGGATCTTGAACATATGTCAAGACCCCTTTCCTTAAAACTCACCATCCCCACACCTCAGCACAGTTGTTCATGTTTTTCTTGAATTCACATTGCACATATATAAATTAGGTTATCACACTGTACTGCAAATACGTGAGCAGGGCTGGGTCGTCCTCGTTTGTGGTATCCCTAAAGCCTCTCTGCATGGTGCCAGGCACATAATCAATGCTTGCTGAATGTCGTGAGAATGAAAAAAACAACCCTTAATGGATGACAGCTGGGAGCTGTGGACTCCTGAAGCATCCAGAAGTCTCTGATCCATCCACACCAGAGAACAGGATCTGTGAAGGTACTTATAAGCAGCTAGAGTGTTTAAATCCACAGTGACTGGTCTCATGGAAGGGGCTGAGCAGGTGGAGGTAATCCTATGCAGTTTCATGTTCACAGGTGGTTGAAATCCTGGGGTAGTTTCTAAAACAACGGCTCCTTAGACCTTTTGACTCCTATCTCCAGAGAAGTAACTGTTAACTTTTGGTTTCCAAACCCCGACACTGTTGTGCAGACTCCCCAGATACTCTTCTCTCTGGGGCTAAGAATTAAATCATTTGTGGTTTGTCTGATATCTGGCCTCATTGTGACAGTACTACAGGTGCTCTATCAGCCCCTTGTACCCACACACAATACTAGCAAAACAGGAGAACATATGTCTCCTGAGTCCAAGTTGAGTTTCTTCTAACAGCTGACCAGAAATGTCATTTTCTTCTGCAATGAATGCATGTATAGTGGCTTTGCAGATTTGCTAGTATTTTTGTTGGGGATCCAAAGGCCACAGGAGACCATCTCATTTTATTTCTACCAGAGGTACCCACAATGGTTATCTGATCCGTACAACCAGTGTTGTGCTGATAAATGTTTAAAACCTGGCTCACTGGTGGTTGTAGTGGACGAGGCCTTGATTTGTAGTATACGACAATTTTTGTGGTGCTAATACTATACCCTCCCCACCTTCCTGGCCAATTTCAAGCTACAGACTTTATGTTCATGAATACAGTTAAGGGATGCTCGTAATATATCTTTATTTAGTACTTCCAAAATAAAGATACAATAGACAGAGCAGAGATAACAGGAAAATGTAGTGAATTAGTAACTGATAGTTCTGGTTACTTATTCCCTTTGTTTTTCATATAATTTATTTAACTGTAAGTTTATGAGTTAGCTTATTAATGTATCATTCATATGCCATAAAAGTCACCCTTTTAAAGTGTGCAGCTCAGTTTTTAGTATTTCACGGAGTTATGTAACCGTTACTGCTATCTAATTTTAGACCATTTTTATTACCCCCAAAAGAAATTCCATATCCATTAGCAGCCACTCTTCATTCCCCTAATCTGAACCCCCGGCAGCCACTAATCTACTTTGTCTCTATGGATTTGCCAATTCTGTACATTTCATATAATTGGAATCCATGGCCTCTTGTGTCTGACTTCTTTCACTTTCTATAACATTTTCAAGGTCCATTCGTGTTGTAGCATACATCAGATCTTCTTTTTGTTGCAAATATTGCAATATTGCAAATATTAATATTTCCTTGACTGGATGTATCACATTTTATTTATTCATTCTTCAGTTGATGGATATTTCAGTTGTTTCCACTTTTTGGCTACTATGAATGTTGCTGTGAACATTCATATGTGTACAAGTTTTTGTGTGAACCTACGTCTTCACTGCTCTTGGGTATATACCTAGGAGTCAAGTTGCTGGATCATAGGGTGACTCTGTGCTTAATTTTTTTTTTTAAAGTAATCTCTACACCCAACGTGGGCCTCAAACCCATGGCCCCGAGATCAAAAGTCACATGCTCTATGGACTGAGCCAGCCAGGCACCCGTGTGTTTAACTTTTTAAGGAATGGTTGAACTGTTTCCCACAGTGGTTACACCATTTTGCATTACCAGCAATGTATGAGAGTTCCACTCTGTCTCCCATCTTCTCCGATTCTTGTTACTTTCCATTTAAAATTATTTAATTTTAATAATGCTATTTTTTAGCAACCAGCTTGCAAAATTTTTCACCACCGTCTGCGCTCATGGGTTGGTATGAGCCATCCCTAGCATATGACTGCACGCAGCCTACCAGAGGAGACCCTGCCATCCTTCTCTGTAGTTAAGTTCCATTTCTTTCCTGCTGACAAGAGCAATACTCAATAGATTTACATTTCCTTCTTCTGACATCCTTTCTATAGAAAACTGAAACCTTAAAAGATCTGATTTTCTTCTACTTTGGAATTAAGAAGATTTTGGATTCTGGAGGATCACAAAGTTTTCAACTCCCACCAAGCACCCTGGGAAGAACATAGTGTTTCCCTCGTACATTTGTGACGAGAAACAAAGATAAAAAACAAAATGTATCTTCCTGACACCCAGATAGATCTTCTGGATGAGCTCTCAAGCAGTTGCTTCAACAGGGCAAACAGCTGTGGTCTGTTTTCAACATAATTTGATGTAATCAGGGTTAATTTTGATGATGCAGTAACTCTGAAGACTGTTTTTTAACTGGATTACTGTTGGGTCAACAATCATGTGGTATTACATTTAGTGGCTGAAACAAAAGCCAGAATTAAAACAGCTTCCCCCCAGCCCCTTCTAAATGACAGCCCCACCGGGATTAGGAGTTATGAGGCACATTTAACACAATTAACTAAAAAAGGAAAGTAGTTGCAGTCAAATTACATGCAAGCTTCTCCAAGGTCCAGAGTGTTGACTGTGCAAAGAGCTGGAAACTTATTTGTTGCTGTTTTCTTTTCCTAGAATGATTAGAAATATGTTGGCAGTAATCATTATAAGTTAACGTTTTCGTAACATTCTAGGAAAAAGCCCGAAGATTTTCTTCAGAAAAAATTTTCCGGAACCAAATGATGATTTTAGCAGTTCCCAGTTCCCTATTTTCCATGCATGTTTTCAAAATGATTATTTTAAGCGAGGACTAAATTCAGGGTGCGGCATGCCAGGGTTGAATGAATATGGTACACAAAACTCTAAACACATTTGGAACTGTTTCTGAAGAGCAAAATCTTTTATCTTACTTTCATTGTTTATGGCCGGCCAACAGCAGGGTCTGGCTTGCTCTAGGCACACATGCTTTTTTATTTAGTCTCTTACAGTTGGCAGTTTTGGCTAGTCTGAAACCCAGCTAAGGCTTATGACAAAAGCCATTCTTATATAGTTTTGGAAAGAATCTTCAAAAATAGATGCCTTGGGAAGCTGCCAAATGTATTGGTTCTTCAAAACCTCTCTAATCTGATTTTGTACTTCAAAAAAGGTCTGATATTTGTCCAACCCCCCTCTGTAAATAAGCATCTATTCATTTGTTTTGTTTTTGTGACTCAGGGTATCAAGAAACTTGAAAAGCAAATATGTCACTCACTTATCCTCCTATGGCATCTTATCTATCAGGAATTTCTCATCTAAATAATTTCCTGATTAACGTGTATTCTGGGATAATGTGGGGGTATGACTAAAAGGTAATGGAAGTACAACAACAACAAAAAGTAATGAGAATTCTTTCCATAAATCAGATAGTGTATTAATGTTCTCTTTTAGTTGCAAAAGCAGATACCTGTTTTAAATTTCCTTAAGCCCAAATAGGAAATTTATTGGTTTAAAAAAAAAAAAAAAAAGAGGCACATCCCATGGAACCCAAGAAAAAGTTGAATAATCTGGCCTCAGGAAGGTTAGTAACTGAGGACTAAATATAGCAAAAACTAGGCAGCCAGTTTGGATGTGTGTGTCTGTCTCTCACAGGCCATCTGGTTTTTCATCTCCGAGCATGTGCCTTCATTTCTCTCTGCAGACTGCCTTCTCTGTCTCTTGAGGCACATGGTTGCTCTGCATTTCCTAAGTTTATATATTCCTGGTTCAAGCAACCAGTCCAGACTTTCTAGTGTTCTCAATCCCACTTTTCCAAGGGAAAATGATACCCATTTTGGGTCAGGTATCCACTGCCAGTCCACTCAGCAAGGGAAGCTCCTGTCCCCACTATGTCTGCAGGGGATCCATGGGCTAGGGTGCGGTGGGGGCGGTGATTCTCAGAGCAGGAATGGGCTTGATAACTAAACTGACACCTTGCCAAGTATTTAAGAGAGGCATGAAAACCGATCTACTTTCTTTCAGGACTTACCCAGTACCTATCATTTGAAACTCTGAAAACACTTAGAAAGGCATATACTCTTATCCAAATGCAAACTATATATTCAAATACATGTTACTCAGGAAAGGTCATTTATGTCCTTGTTATTTAATTCTCAGTAAGGATTTTCTGAGAACCTACTACCATGAGTTCAGCATAGGGACACCGAGATGAGTAAGACCAGGGTCTTAAGAAGTTCAGGGTGTTTCTGGGGAGAGAAATAGGTAGGCAGGGGTCTACAGTAGTGTGTGGACAATGTTGTAGAAGAGGTATGTTCAAAGGATTGTGGGAACACAGAGAATTATCAACCAGCTGTATGGGAACTAAAACTATGAGCTCTTAGGTTTTTCTTGTTTTGGGGTGCCCCACAGAGACAGGCACTGAGTTAGCAGTAATTAACTGAAAATCTGAGCAACTCTGAGTTCATCTGAGACTTGCTGTGAATTTCTCCCCTCAATCAAATATATTCATTTGTTATTTACTGAGCACTCACTGTGTGCAAGGACAGGGGTCGGTGCTGGTTTTGTAATGATGAACAGTAGAGCGAAGTTCTTGAGAACTCTATTTAGTTACTGTACTCTAGAAGCAACACCAGGACAGACACCTTAGAAACTCACATTCAGTAACAGCTCCTAAAGATACATTACTAGTTGAACTTATACTTTTAATTTTTAACTTTTTGTTCTATGTTCAGGCAAAGGCTCCAGACTTGGATTTTTATGCTTTAAAGGCTAGTTTAAAATTTTATGAAATATTGCAGATACATAAAGAGGGAAACACCAGTTTGGGAATTACTTTTTAAGGAGAATTTCCCTGTTGTCTGATGGACATATTTCTTTTTCCTTTTGTTCTTGGGTTTTTTTTTGGACACCTCAATGACACCTAATTCATTCAAGAGTTTTTTAATGAGTACCCACTATGTGCTGGATACTCTCCAGGGCACTGCAGATACAAAGATGGATGCGGTCTCTCTTGTGTTACGGAGCTCTCCTTCCTGCAGAGAAGACAAATGGCAGTGTAAGATGGCTGGTATCTGCATATGGTTCTCAGGGAGCATAATGAAAGGAGTGATTCTGGAAGCCACTGTCCAACCATCGGTATCTTGAAGTATAAGTAACATAAACATGTGAAAATGTAGAAACTCTAGTTGCATTTTGGAGTGTCACCCCTCCTAAAATAAAGCCTCACAGCCTCAGTGTGATTAGAGTTGTATTATTTTGATTCTAGGTGACTAAGAGGTGACAGGTGTGTCGCCTGGGAAAGCCACCCAAGCCCATCCACAGGCATGTGGAGACAAGCAGTGCTGTGTCAGAATGCAGGGTATACTCCAGCTCGACGGGCAGGACAGCAATCTGTTGAGGACGGCTAACCCAATGGAAAAAAGTTAATCAAGAGCTATATGACAGTCAAGCACCAAAACACAGAAGTTTCCACACATGATAATTTTGTGGTTGTTGATCAATGAATAGCCCGCTCCTAAGTTTTCTGAGAAACACTAACCATACATAAGAGCCTTCCAGAACAAGTTAGTAAAGCAGACATGTTTGTTTCAATAAAATTGACATATCTGGTTGGCGGGGGGGATAGGCTGGAAAAAGGAAGGGGAAGAATCTGGATGTTGATATATTACTGGGCATTGGAAGAATCAGAGCGGGAGAGATACAGATGCACAGGGGGAAAAAACATGGGGGAGGCAGTGGACAAGAAAGGGAGGAAAACAGATCTAGGTCAAGAGGTGTGGAAGGCTTCATGCTGCATGGATTTAAGAGTAACATCACTCTGTGGGCTGGCTTTCCCTCCTTGGTACAGAGGCATAAAAAACCAGCTCCAAGGTGCAGGCAGAACAATCAAAAATAGTATGTTCTTCAATGAGCAGATTTGTGTAATTATTACCTTTTACTGTAAAAATATTAAAACCTCCCTGAAGCTTTCTCACAGCATGGAATTAAACCACCTACATTAGGATCACTCAGGGTGACTGTTTAAGAAACGCAAACTGCGGGCTGTTCCATCTACTGAATCAGACTTTCTATGGTAGAACCAAGGTAATCTGAAAATTTTTAAATAATTTTTTTAAGTTTACTTATTCTGGGGGAGACAGAGAGAGAGAGACAGAGGAAGCGCATGTGTGCATGAGCAGGGGAGGAGTAGAGAGAGAGGGAGAGAGAGAATCCCAAGCAGGCTCCACGCTGACAGAACACAGCACAATATGGGGGCTCAATCTCATGAACTGTGAGATCAATGACCTGAGCCAAAATCAAGAGTTGGATGCTTAACCCACTGAGTCACCCAGGCGCCCCCTGAAATTTTTAATAAGCTCCCCAGGTGATTCTTATTCACAATAAACTCTGGCCAAGACCATCTGCAATGGGAGTCCCTGAGGCAAGGCGCATGTCCTACTTATCTCTGTATGTGCAGAGTCTAGCACTGCACCTGGCAGTTTGAGTGCTCAGTAAGTTTACTGAACTGAACACACCAAAGAGGTTTTAAAAGAAAAAGTCACTCGGGGCGCCTGGGTGGCGCAGTCGGTTAAGCGTCCGACTTCAGCCAGGTCACGATCTCGCGGTCCGTGAGTTCGAGCCCCGCGTCAGGCTCTGGGCTGATGGCTCGGAGCCTGGAGCCTGTTTCCGATTCTGTGTCTCCCTCTCTCTCTGCCCCTCCCCCGTTCATGCTCTGTCTCTCTCTGTCCCAAAAATAAAAATAAAAAAAAAAAAAAAGAAAAAAAAAAAAAAAAGAAAAAGTCACTCAATTCCACTGCCCTGAAATAGCTGATTTCATTTTTTTCCCGTATGCTTCTAGTCCATGTACACAGATTTTACACTACTGGTAACTGTAAACTACAATTTAACATTTTTTGAACACATTTTCACTCATAATTTTTGATGGCTATAAAATATTCATTCAACATGCAATAGATATTTTAGTTGATACAGTTTTGTTTTTTTTTTTTTTTTGAGTTTTAAAAAGGTTTCCCTCAGGAGATCTTATATTTGTGCAGTCTTTTCAGTTTAGGGAACCCTTTCACACAGTTTTGTTTCTCACAACACTTGTAAGATAAGCACTACCCTCATTCTGCAGATGCCTATCTAAACCCACAGATAAAATCACTTGCTCAAGGTTCTGCAGTTCAAAAGTAGAGCGTCAAGACTTAAATCAGAGGGGCGCCTGGGAGGCTCAGTGGGTTAAGCGTCCAACTCTTGATTTCAGCTCAGGTCATGATCTCACGGTGAGAATGAGCCCTGAGCTGATCTCCAGGCTCCGCAGTGAGTGTGCAGCCTGCTTGACATTGTCTCCCTCTCTCTCCTTCTGCCCCTCCCCAGCTTGCGTGCATACACACCCCCCACCCCCACACTCTCTCTCAAAAAAAAAAAAAAAAAAAAAGAAAAGGTCTTTTCTTTGTCTAATATCTTTTCCAACACACTAAACCTCCACCACATTTTCTGGCAGGAATATGACCCAACAGTTTCCTGATGTGAAAACCTTTAGTACAGAATGTAGAAGATGGAAATCACACTTAAAGAGATCACTGGCCAGCTATATCCTAATTGTATAGGAATGAGTTCCTGCCTTTTGGGACACGCAAAGATCATGTGAATTGGTGGAAATCTTCAGTGAAAAAACTTAATGTTCTTCAACAACAAATGTGTATGTGACCCAAATCCATTTTTGCAATCCCCAAATGAAGGGGGATGGGATTGCCCTGAACATTTTGAAACCGTAATTAAGATTCCTCAGCAGTTATTACGTATACAGGCAACCACTACAGGATGTAAGACAGCTGGAAGGGAGGCACTAGAGACTTTTAAGCTCTTCTAGTATCAAAACCGGTATCACAGCATACTTGGGTAGTAGCTGAGTGGACAGTGGAGGGAAGCATTCCTCTACCAAGAGAAAGGCCCACTTTAAGAATACACTGCCCGATGAATAACCTAGTGGGGTGCAGCCCCGGAGATTCTATCTTGGAGAAGAGAAGGCTGGGGAGAAGAAACGGTGTTCCTGTGTTCCTTATTACATTTGCTAGAGAGAGGCAGGTTTGGGTATTATCAGGTCAGAATTCTCCAAGGATAGCAGAAGTTCTCCCTTAGGTAGAGAGCTCTATTCACTGAAGGGACAGGGTAAACTACCAGGAGCTGGGAAAATACAAGAGAGGGCAGTTTATACATCACAGACAGGGGAAGAAATATGATCTTTAAGAGATTTTCAAACCCAGGATCCTAGGAAAAGAGCAAAGCAGTTATTGTTGAACCAGTGTGCAGAGAAGGTTATAAGTCAAAGAGTCACAGCTGCAAATGGCCCAGGTTTTGCAAAATACAGTTCTAGCTGTGCATATGTGTATTTGTAGCATGATAAAACCTGTGCTGGATGGGCCTACCACGTTTCTATTCTCAGAGCATCATCTTGACATATCAAAGGCTGGTCACTTTGGGGGAGGATATTAATAATCCCCACCAAAGTTCCTGCATCTATCTTTCCATGTATATTCTAGGGTGATCCTAAGAGGAGGGTAAGTAAGGCAAATATGAGCATAAACACATAAAAAAAAAAAAAAAAAAGAGAGAGAGACACAGTGAGCTTAAGTACACTGCTGGGTCCAGGGCCCTTTATTCCAGTGTTTGTCTGTACTAGAATGCCTTTGAACTCGACTGTCATTTCCCTCACCCTCTCAACTCTCGCCCCCTGTGTAAAACAAGGAAATCAGAGGCCAAAGTGTGTGTTTTGCAACATGTCCACTAAACTCTGAGGCTTAAGATACAAACTTCTTTGGTTACCATAAAGCTCTGTGCTTTCAGTTTCTCTGGAGGCTAAGAGTGGTGGACTTTATTTGCAGTCTTACTCTCCCTTGATATTAGGAATTCCTAATAACCAATCTTCATAACAAACTAATCTTTTATTAAACCAAATGAATTTGAGGCATAGTAAGCTACAAAAGAACAAGGTTCATAATACATTGTGACTACATTAAAAAATTCTGTAAACTGTAAAGCAATGTTCAATTGATAGTCATATTACTACTAATAATTATGAACAGTAAAGATGTAGCAGGAAGTTACTGAAGAGTCATGAACTATGTTAACTCAATAGCTGCCTGAATGACAGTTTAAGAACCACCCAAACTCCTGACTTCTTTACAAAGTTCCCCTGGAAACTCCCACACAGTGTGCTAATAGTGGTTGTAAATTCATTGGACTCCAAACAAACTGGAGCTAACTAGAATGCCCAAGGGCTACCTGGGACCTTAGCTGATCAGAGGAGTAATTCAGGACTCCAGTAATGGCAGAATGTGTAAGTTTCTGGAGGTGTGTTGGTCCTGATCTAATAAGATCTGTCTTGTGGACAGATCGTAATCATTTTTGTGTCAGGTGATTAAGGTTATTTTTTGTCCTGAATGCCTTTTAATTTGGACTATACACTGGGAAGAAACTACAGTCAGATATTACTCCCACCTGTTTTCTTTTTATTATACATACTTAAGATTGCAGACTGAATACAAATATTGATCAGAAGCCAACAAGCCCCACGCATTTCTTATCAATTCAATCCAGGCCAATTTGTCTTTCAACTCTGCATTTTTATGTTCTTGCCTCACCACTTACTAAAATAAATATATGAATAAATAGCAATCCAATCCAAATAAGCATCTTTCATCTATAATTATCTAAACAAGAGATTTAAAGAAGAGTAGAGTTAATCCATCTCACCAATTGCATCTTCAGTGCCTGTTCAGTCATGCTTGAATGTCCAGATTCAATTTATAGACAGAATGAATGTATAACATTGTAGAGGGACGCTTCTGGCAGATACTGTCTGAGAGGGACAAAAGGTCAAACAGTCCCTTTGCTGTTCTGTGACAGTCAGTCTCTGGGCTGGGTCAGAGGGTGGGAGAATTATGTCTAGATCTGGAATGGATCACTCACACAATTAAGTTCTTGTGAAACCAAAAAAATACATGAATGAATGAATAAATAGAAGCACAACCTCGCCAGGCCAGAGGACAGCCGGATGAAAGTAACTATTTTTCCCCACCTAATTCAAAATTTGAAATGAGAATGGAAATTAATGATGGAAAAACCATTTCTAAGTTTTAAAATATACACACTCTTTCTTGGGTGGCTGGGGTTGCTATTTTGAGGTGACGTTTGGAAATCTTGGGAAAACAGAATCTGATTTTTCCCTCATTGGAAACTGGTTACTCAAGCAGAAGTTGACACCCTCAAATCACCTTTTAACTCACAGTTTAAGCCCTATAAGAATATTATTATAGCGTGGGTAGTCCTTGACTTTTATTCATTCTACACAGGATTCTACAATGCTGCTTCTCTGCAGAATCTGGATATTCATACAGGAGCTGACAAGTGGGCATTTTAAAGTTTTCCCTGTAGATGCCGTCTGCCCTGCCGGCAAGTTTAGTTTTGGCATTTTCATGATCTTTGTCTGACACCAGTATTTGCTGTTGCTCAATTATCGGTAAAATAAAAGCAATGAGTCAAAGATGTCAATTTTGAGGCTTGTTATGAGTGGCAAGTGTTTGGCTTCAACCAGATACTCACTGTGTGATCAACTGTAGAGGAAAAGAACAAGTAAGTATGAAAGTTGGGAAATACACTGCTGAAACTTATCAAAAAGGCAAGAACAATGTTTATTTGAGGAGGAACTTCTCCCACCCCACGCACACACACAGTGAACACACTGAAGTCTATTGCAGAACTTTCAGTGATCTGACTTCACTGTACATTTTCAGAGACCTGATATGTGCTAAAAATCAAGTGTATAAGTTAGACTCTAAATCGATTGTTATTAGTGACTATCTCCAGCACAGATTCCTGAAAGATTAAGAGATAGAAAAAGAATCCTTAGAGTTGATCTATTTCGAAATGATAGTTCTGCAGGTGAAATAACTGGAGGGCACAAAGATGATCGTACCAGATTAACACTCTCCAGCTAAATCAATGGTGGCTCTGGGATCAGCACCTGGGGTTTCTGTGATTCACTGTTCTTTCTATCACTGTTGTTTTTGATGCCCCACCATCATATTAACATTATAATTCTATCTGGTGCCTCAAAAATCACTGGAGACATGATGCCCGAAAGCCTGGGAAAATATTAGTGCTTCAGGTTGGGGGCCTGTGAGAGTCTCTGATTCTCACTTCACAAAATTAATACAGTATCAAGACTTGAATGTCAAATCAATACTGACTGATGTTGCAAATGTTTTAAAATGGTTTCTGCATTTATCCTCCAGGTCTAAGGTTAAATATCACCTTTTCAGAGATACCTTCTCTAGCAAAGTTATCTATGCTTGCCCTGTTCCTTTTTTTTTTTTTTAATTTTTTTTATGTTTATTTATTTTTGACAGAGAGAGAGACAGAGCATGAGTGGGGGAGGGGCAGAGAGAGAGGGAGACACAGAATCAGAAGCAGGCTCCAGGCTCTGAGCTGTCAGCACAGAGCCCGACGCGGGGCTCGAACTCACAGACCACGAGATCATGACCTGAGCTGAAGTTGGACGCTCAACCAACTGAGCCACCCAGGCGCCCCTATGCTTGCCCTGTTCTTTATAAAATATTATAGCATATGTCATATTTTGAAATACATTTGTTTGCTTATTGATTGTGTATCTTCTCTAATAGACTGTGAATTCCATGAAGGCATGGGTCATTTCTCTTTTGTTCACTATCATTTATTTACCACCTAGCCCCATTCTTGGCATACTGAGTAAACTCAAATAATATCTGTTACACACAAACAAATGAATTTATCTCTCTAGCCCACGATTGAGGCAAGCCTTATGAAAGCTCTAATTATCTCTTTTGTCCTGCCCTAAACTTGGTATCTGAGCCCAGGGGATTAAAGTTCTAGGGAAGCAGATTTTAGCTCCGCAAAAACGAAAAATGAGACAGATTCAGAAATGGAATGAGCTATTTTGTGGGATACTGAACTCTTTGCCAACAAGTGCCTGCCCAGGTATAGGCGCTCTCTGCATCAGGCAGAAGTTTGGTCATGAGAACATCTTAGTGGCTTCTGTGATTTCCAGCTCTAAGGTTTGGCAGTTCCTTTCAGTCATTTGCTTTGGGTTAGGATAAAATAAAGTCCACATACAAACTCATCAGGAAATAACCTCAGATAAGTTATCTAATGAGACTTAGAAAATTGACTATTTAGGCATGCATGCCATTTACCATTATTTGATACATATAAATTCTACTGAGCATATAATTTGGCTGTAAGTCCATAGATATGTAACTCAATGAAGACTACAAGAGTTAAAAAAAATTTGTGTAGTATTTCAGTTTTAAGCATGCGTGTGTGTGCATGCACACACATGCACACACACACACTTTCATGTAATTGTTGTATCAACTCTGAGGAAAATGATGTATGAGCTCATACAGAGTAAACGGCTTGTCCAAATCATACGCGTAAAGTGCTACAGTTGTCAGGTCTCAGATTCCCAAATCAGCAATCCTCTCAAAAACTCTAATAGACAATATTGCCTTTTGAGTCCAAAATTACCCGTCCTCAGGTTTAGCTACATTTGCATGCTCATCTTACACTGGAAATACCTTCTTCCACTTTTCACTGTGGAAAGGTCAAATGGAACTTAAAAATATATCTGTATTTTTCTTTCAGAGGTATCAAAAATCTATTTTATTATTAGAGAAGTTACAAACATCTACTATAAACTACAACAGTCATTAGTTTAAATAATTAATACATCCCATTTGCTATTTTTATACTTAAAGATCAGCAGTTATTAAATGTGACTTTTTGTACCCCGTCTGATGAAAGATTTCAATTCAGAACATTAACTTAGTATTAACTCAAAAAAGACCCCAAAAGGAATATTTTCTTCTGTAATGTTTAGTAAAACGGTGAGAATAAGATGGGCATTTATCATAGATTAATTGGAAAGGGAGAAAAGATCCAACATTTTATTTTTAGCTCCTAGTTGTTTCTCAGAGGTCACAAAGAGCAGTGCTCTAATGATTAAAGACAAAGTAAAACACACGATCTCATCCTGTCTTAAGAGTCTGAAAGGACCTCTGAGACCACAGTTCAGTTTCTTCATTTCTTCTTAATTGACATAATAGATTTTGAGATTCTACCTGCTGCAAGTATCTTTTTGAGAGAGTTCATTTTTCCACGAATTGCTCTCAACTTTCTAAGAAAATCATGATCACTTCTATTTTTCATAGGTCATATCTTAGGGCATGACAATTACATATTGAAAACTTTTGCATTTCTATACTTCAAACATGTATTCTCTTATATGCACATTCACACGCAGTACCTCTGGCACAGGGTGATTTTCTTTAACTGGTCTTCCAGCTATAAAACACACGAATGAGTAAATCTTGGAAAAGGGATAACATCTTTGATATTGTCAATTCCCAAGATGCACTGCAGATAGCGTTCAAATCCCATCCCAAAGCCTCCATGTGGTACAGATCCAAATCGACGGAGGTCCAGATACCTGATTTTGAAAAGACAATCATCACCTATAGATGCTGTATTGTATCAGATGTCATGATAGAATTTTACATTTCAAAAATATTTTGCAGCCATTTGTTACCATCTACATAATTTTTTTAAAATGTTTATTTATTTTGAGACAGAGAGAGAGAGAGAGAGAGAGAGAATGAATCCCAAGCAGGTTCCGTGCTGTCAGAGCAGAGCCCAACATGAGACTTGATCTCACAAACTATGAGATCATGACCTGAGCTGAAATCAAGAGTTTGGTACTCAATCAACTGAGCCACCCAGGCACCATGATCTACATCACAGTAGTAAACAAATCTTTTCCCTCCAAAGACAGGTGAAGAACAAGTTATAATGAGCTGTCCAAGGTAACTCAAATAGCATTCCTGTCATGCATTCATAGGCTTTGGTCACTTGATCCTTTTTAAGTTATTTATGTACTTATATGCAGAAAATTTGCCTCATGAGGCTACAGAAAATGTTCTAATAACTTTATTAATTTTCTTGAAAATATATTCTTCTTCTATTTTTTAGTTTGTTAATGCTTTTTTTTTCCTACTAAAATCATGTTGTTCAATACAGAGAGAAGAGTGAAGAGTTTTGCCTGATAGGTTATAAAATGATACCCTCTGTATTAGATTGTAAGCTCTATTAAGAACAGGAACTGTGCCTTATTCAACCATTTTATCTCTATGTCTGCTCTGGAGAAGATGCTTCCTCCATGAAGATTTGTTGTCTGAAGGCACAAAAATATACTCTTGAACGCTAGAGTGAAATTTCCAGTCCTGTGCTTCAAACCTAGTATAGTATGTCCAAATCCATTTTTCTGGAAGGCTAGATAGCCTGCAAAACCTATCTATACTAATTCTATTCCCATTTAAAATCATGTGGCTAGAAAATGGTACGGCCATGATTCAAACTCAGATTTCAATACACCGGCTTGTCATAAATTTATTTTAGGAAAGGAAGGAGGAGGAAGACTTTATAGGTATTTTTATTATGTCATTTGGTGGGGGATTTCTTTATAGCTTCTTGAATGATTTGTAAAATCACTTCCAGAATAAAACTTAAGTGCCATAGCCGGTAGTCATTTGGATCCTCAAGAATAAAGACGATTACCTAATTTACCCACTATCAGTAATAATGACCACATGTATTGGTATTTTAGGCAATTAAGATTGAATATGGATCTTTCTAAAAGAGGAATTGCAACTGGGTGAGTTACCACCAAGTGAGGGATCAATGAACAGGAGTATCTAGTATAAAACTTCAGACCAGTAAGAACTATCAGGAATAATGGAAACAAGCACAATCTTGAGTAAATGAAATGTTTGGTAGCTGAATTAACTTCAAGTTTCCAAGGCATGGGGGCAGGGCATACTTTGATATACTGAGAAAATGAGATGAAAGGCCTATCAAGCCACCTGCCACAAACACCTGCAGGATCTGGGCTGGCTGCTAAAAGTCCAGCAATAGTTTCAGCTGGCTCTAAATTTCTCATACATCGATGTCAAAACACTGGCATAAATGGCTGGAAACTGAATTCAGCAGATGGATTTAGTCTGTAGCATTTTTCTTGCCCTTGCTTTGATATATAGAAAAATCCACTTCTAAAAAACAAGTTTTCGAAGGAATATGTATTTGTTAGATTGTTGTTAAACTGATTCTACGGCAGCCAGGTTACAGAAGAGATGGCACAAAAATTTGTGGAACTAGTTACAGATGTTATTTGCATATGGCACGGAGAAATAGGAAGTGAGTAAAATCTTTAGACACCTGGGGTGGTTACTCACAATGTAGTGGAACACGAGCAGCGATCGCAGACTTGAAGATTTCTAAAATCCCTTCTACCTTTAAAATACTGTGATTACCAGATAAAAGGAAGCAGAGTAGAATAACAGAGATTTGTATTTAGAGATCTTAAGAGTTTGAAAACTTTAGCTGGGACAAGAATAGTACTGAAATGAGTAAGACCAGAAAGGCCTACACTTATTTAACAAACAATTAAAATTTGTATTTAGCTAGTTTTTGCATACTATGAAGATTATCTTGTAGACAGACAAAAACAGGCAAAACGCATAAGCTTGCTCAATCAGGGGGCTCATCTACCTCATACCGAGACTGAGAACAAAGGAAAGGGGAAAGGAAACTAGCTTTTACTGAGGTTCTATTCTAGGTAGATACTTACCCTATATTATTTTATTTCGTCCTCACAATAATCCTCTTAAGTTGATATTATCATCCCATTTCAGAGCCAAGAAAACCAAGACTCAGAGAGATTAAGTATGTCTAAAGTCACTATTGGTACCGAGAACAAACTGAGGGTTGATGGGGGGTGGGAGGGAGGGGAGGGTGGGTGATGGGTATTGAGGAGGGCACCTTTTGGGATGAGCATTGGGTGTTGTATGGAAACCAATTTGACAATAAACTTCATATATTGAAAAAATAAAAAATAAGAAAGTCACTATTGGTAAATAATAAGGCATTTAAGGGTCATGACCTGCACATCATTTTAGGCTTCTGCCCTTCTGTAATCTAGGTATTTCAAAAGGCAAGTGTACAATTTGACCCTTCCTTCTCCTGAGGACAGCAGAAGAATTAATAATATTGTTGGTATTATTACACCAAGATCCTGAAGGAAAGCTACTATATAAAAATATAAGTACATAATTTGTATGTATTCAAAAGTACTTGAAGAAAGGGTTTGCAGAAAGAAAACCAGAGCAATTCTGGAGAAGTAAATGTATGAATGCAGACAAGTGCTCTTTCCTACGCAGCACAGATTTCTGCAGACTTTAGGGATCACTTAGCTCAAACTCTAATTTCACACACAGAGAAACTGAAGCATAATGGTTAGGAAAAAAGCCCCAGCTCCATGTTTCTAACTGTGTGCTCATGGTTAAGTTAGTTAATATCTCTAGACCTTAGGTCTGGAGGGGTAATAAAAAGGAGATAAGAATAGTAACCAACTCGCAGGGTGTTATGATAATTACATAAGAAAATATACATTAAAATTTTAACACAGTTATCCAGCAGCACCCAATAAGTAATAAATAAACGGCAGCCACTATCATTACTATTTTTCCAGGATTCAAAGGCAATAAATAATCTGAGAACTGAACTATTCATTTTTCTTAACAATGTTTCACAGTGCCTTGGGAATACACGTAAAACTTGTGTAACAATCAGACCAAACAGCTATAATAAGAATGATTAAGGGTCACATTCTTACCATTGGTAGGCTTCCGTTAGTCCTGATCTGTAAGAGGAAAATAACAAAATTCTTTCAGAGAATGGCAAGAAGATAAAGATACTAACCACCAAACATTTATTCTGGGTAGTATGCAAAGTGCTCTTTATAAAGAAGTATACACAAAAACCTGTGCTCTCAAAGAACATGCAATATAGTTGAGAAGCTGAACCTTTAATATGGTAAGAAAGCTAATGTATCCAATAGTCTAAGGTGTTATCAAGTGAGTGGCAGAGACAACAAATGTTACAGGAAGTATAGTCCAGAGCCCAAAAGAAGGGGTCCATGTCAGATGAGCTTACTGTCCTGTGACATAAGAAAAGCACCATAATTATGGGTGCTGGGAGGCACACAGAAGGAACACAAACACACAACTTTCATTCTGTAACATTGAAATAATAATATAGTTTCTGCCTCCAGAATATGGTTGAAAATTGTTTTCTGGCCAATTTGAAAAACGCTAATAAAGTTTTAAGCTCTTAGTACTCATGAAAATTAATTTCAGCCCTTTAAAGCTTGGCTGGCTCGGTTGGTGGAGTGTGCGACTCTTGACATCGGTGTAGTTAAGTCTGAGACTCACGTTGGGTGTACAGATTACTTAAAAATAAAATCTTAAAAAAAATTAATTTCAGCTTTTTAAAAAAATGTTTGGGATCACAGTGCATCTGAAGTGATAAAGACTATGAAAAAACCAGATATACAGAAAACATGAACAGAAGTCACAGATATATCCCTAAGATAGGGAAACACATATAACCATTTCATTAGGAAAGATAAATTTGGATATAATCAGATATTAGGTAAACATGTAATGTTATGAGGAAAGGTTTCCTGAAGGAAGGAAGCAAGCAAAGAAAACAGACCAATTAATCTTTCAACAGATGAGGTTTCTTGCCATGTGTGATTTTTATTGTGCTTAAAAAAAACCCAGAGAATCTTAAAATTCTTTCCATCTAAGGAGTTTGACCTTTACTTCAATTCCACAATTTTCCCAGGACTTTCTAACATTATAGTAGTAAGGAATTAGGGGCCGAACTAACAAAAAAGAAGCCTCCCAGAACATATTTATTCCCTTTCTTCTGGACCCTGACCAAATAGAGCAGTTCAAATGATTGGGATTACAAAACCAAGTTACCTAACAGATTTATAGGTTGGGATCTTGGAAAAAACATCAACTTTTTAAGCATTTCTCCACTAGGAAAAGAAGAACTTACAAATGGCTAATTTTACAGGATATTTTCAAAGTATTATGGCTTTTCCAGGTTACTCTGAAACCCAGTATTATCTGGAGAGTAGGAGAGTGGGATTAAGCCTTCAGCACGGGAAAAACTTTTTTTTTTTTTTTAAAGTCTGGCACAGCAAAAGTGGAAACCATGGAAAACAGAAGTTTATAACCTTGGTTAGTTTAGGAAGTCATTGTGGTTTGTTGGCAAACCACGCATGCATAGGAGTGGTAGTTCAATTAGAAACACAATTCTCTACTTCTCATCTCCAAAACATTTTCTGCATTTTATGGATTAATTTCTAGGTCTCAAACAGCAAGCTAAAATAAGTTATTCAAATAGCTTAATCAAGACCCTTACATAGCAGAAAACCCAAGGAAGGGAAAACTGCTTATTCTAAATGTTAGTTTAGTGGATATTTTTAGTATCTTTCTTTCTCCAGCTTTATCCTTTCTCTGGTTCAGAGTCTGTCTTTATGTCCCTATAGGAGTCTTTGTTTATGTCCCCAATCATAATTTAGAGTAAATAAAAAAGTACACAGAGAAGAGAAAAAATGAAGGACAAGCTTTAAGGTTGGCTTCTATCATTAACTTTTAAAAAAGCAATTTCTGGGGTGCCTGGGTGGCTCAGTGCTTAAGCGTCTGACTCTTGATTTGAGCTCAGGACATGATCAAATAATTCATGGGATGGAGCCCCGTGTCGGGTTGTGCGCTGACAGTGTGGAGCCTGCTTGGGATTGTCTCTCCCTCTCTCTCTCTGCCCCTCTCTCACTCGTGCTCTCTCTCCCAAAATAAATCAATGAACATTAAAAAAAAAATTTTAAAGCGATTTCCATAGGGAGAGATACATACAAATTAGTGGACAAGTAACACTATGGCCTTATTTCACATAACAGTTCCAATCTTTAAGACAGGGAAACTCAGAGAAGTCACATAACAACTTGCTCAAGGCCACAAAGAATCTGAGATCCAGGTCAGTCAGGCGCTGAGGCTCATTCACTCTTCTCTGTTACTTTGCCAAGACTGCCTCATCATCAATTTCTGAACTTTGTTTCTTTTAGGTCTGATCATTACCTGGCCAGTCGCTGCTCTAAGAAATGGTACCGTTCCTCTCTGAGGCTTCCTCCAAAGAGCTCTCCAACTCCAGGAACCAGAAGATCAACAGCAGCAACCTAAAAAGGAAAAAACTATAAACAATCTCACACATTCAGAGGATTCCAACAATTGTCAGCTTCTCAAGCAAGTGGAACTTTTAACATTTTGGCGACTGGCTATTTAACTGCTTACCAGAATATTATTTATGTTATCTGTTGACATGGTTTCAAAATCAAATTTTTAATATAATCTTTAGAATAAATGATACAGAAATTGCAGACAATTACCTCTCCTTTCTTGCACCATGTATACAATGTATTTAAATGTGTTTTCTTCACAAATGTGGTATATTAATTATAAAAAATGTCACAAAAAATGTGGCAAGTATTAAAAATTATGAGATATTAAAAATCACCTATCACCATGCAGAATAAATTGCATTTTTTGTTTTTAGATGTTGTATTCTTTATTTTGAAAATCAGGCTAGGGAAAGTCCCACTTTGCCAGGGAGGGGTAGATCAAGCCCTGTGTAGGGCTCTGTGTTGACAATGCGGAGCCTGCTTGGGATTCTGTCTCTCCCTCTCTCTGCCCTTCCCCTATTCTCTCTCAAAATGAATAAAATAAACTTAAAAAAAAAAAAGAAGTTATCAGTTTTTATTTAACTCCTTTTTTGTTGTTGAATATTTTGGTGTGTGTTGTTTGTTTTCTCTTTAATAATTTGACAATGAAGATTTTTCTTTAATTTGTAGTATTTTGGTAGGACTTGTAAAATATGTTCTGATTATTATTTTTAGTGTTTATTTCTTGAGAGAGAGAGAGAGAGAAAGAGAGTGTGAGCAGAGGAGGGGCAGAGAGAGAGGGAGACACAGAATCTGAAGCAGGCTCCAGGCTCCAAGCTGTCAGCACAGAGCCCCACGTGGGGCTTAAACTCACGAACTGTGAGATCATGACCTGAGCTGAAGTCAGACGCTTAACTGACTGAGCCACCCAGGCGCCCCCGATTATTATTTTTTTAACGTTTGTTTATTTATTTTGAGAGAGATCAAGCAGGGAAGGGAAAGATAGAGAGGCAGGGAGAGACAGAATCCCAAGCAGGCTCTATGCTGTTGGCGCAGAGCCCAGCGTGGGGCTTGATCTCATGAACCATGAGATCGTGACCTGAGCAGAAATCAAGAGGTGGGCGCTTAACTGATGGAGCCATCCAGGGGCCCCAAAAATGTTCCAATGATTAACCAAAGAAGTAAAAACTGAAACAATGAGATAGCATTTTAGAGTTATCAAAATGTGAAGGCAAAAAACCAACATAAACAGCATGGATTAGAAGATACATGAGCCACTACTCTCCCACGACTGACAAAACCTTTCTGGTCAGCAACTTGGGAGAAGATAATCAAAAGCCTTAAACATCCATATGCTGTGACCTGGCAATGGCAGTTCTAGGAACTAGTCCTAACAAAATAATCAGAGATGCAAAAAAAACCAAACAACAAAAAGCAAAAAACGATAAACAGGAAAAAAAGAAAAAAAACAGAAAAGATTACTGCATAGAGTATTTGTTGTGATATTACTTACAATAACAAAATTTTGTTCAAGCATATGTCAATAGGAGATGACAGTTAGATAAATCTTAGACACAGAAAGAAAAATAGATTGGCATCTAAAATAATGAGATGTTAATTATGCTGCCACTGTGATTTCTTCTTTTCTCTGTCTGGTATTTTATTTTCTACAATGAGGATGTATTACACTTTTGTGTTAAGAAAATAACAGAAAACTTTTAATAGGGGAAAATGGTAGCTTCATATTTTAATTTGTATTTCTTTATTTACTAGTAATACTTAATTTTTGAGAATGTTTATTTGCTATCTATATTATTTTGGGATCTGGTAATTCTTTTTTGTGGGGCAGGTAAGCATTATTAACACCAAGAATCTAAAGGCACAAAACTAAAAAAACATGCAACAAATGAAAGATTAGGAACTCATAAAACACATTTTATTTATTTATTTATTTAAAAAAATTTTTTTTAATTTTTTATTTATTTTTGTGAGAGAGAGAGAGAGAGAGAGAGAGAGAGACAGACAGACAGAGTGCAAGCAGGGGAGGGGCAGAGAGAGGAAGACACAGAATCTGAAGCAGGCTCCAGGCTCTGAGCTGTTAGCACAGAGCCCAACGCGGGGCTCAAACCCACAAACCAAGAAATCATGACCTGAGCCGAAGTCAGATACTTAACCAAATGAGCCACCCAGGTGCCCCACATAAAGCATATTTTAATCTTCAATTATTATTATTATTATTTTTAAAGTAAACTCTACACTCAACTGGGGCTTGAACTCACAACCCCAAGGTCAAGAGTCACATGCTCTAACAACTTAGCCAGCCAGGCGCCCCTCACATTGTAATCTTTAAATGCCATATTATAGTATAAACTCTTTTCTTAAATTCTACCTCATTGTATTATTAAGCCATCACCCTGTTCTGATTTCAGAACTTTATTTTTTCTTCTAAGTAGGCTTCACACCCAGCATGGAGCCCATGACTCTGAGATCAAGACCTGAGCTGAGATCAAGAATTGGATGCTTAACTGACTGACCAACCCATGTGCCCCTGATTTCAGAACTTTTGACTGAGATATCCTTTATAAATAATTGAGATTAATAAAGAATGTAATAATTCAAGAATGTGCTCCAAATACTGTATGTCTCATCCTCATTATTATCGTTAAAGGAGAAAAACATCAGGTATAATTTTCTTCACTTGGCTGAATTAGAATGAGAAAGAACAGAAATTCACTAATGGCTTCTACTTTTACTAAATTTCTTACCACTCAATAAGCTGGTGGGAAGACAAACAGATTTTGTCACACTACCACTGCTTATTGACCACATTTTAGTAATTCTTCTGTGAACTTGGGGGGAGTACAATGACCAAGCAGGTAATTCAGAATGTGGATTTGGTGACTCAGACGCGATGACAGGTAATGAAACACAGTTTTGGACAGGTGGACAAGACAGCCTTAGAGTAAATTGTCATGGGCTATATAGTTAATAGAGTTGGACTCCAATCAGAACCCTGCAGTTGCCCTTCCTATTCGCAGAGAAAGGGGAAGTTTCAAGGGAGTTTTTACGGCCACTGAAGGACTGGCATCTTTATTTCTTAGTATCTTGCCTTTGGACATGGCTAAAATATCCTATAAGTTGAGACATGTGTTCAAAAATTTAACTTTATTTTTTAGGTTTATTTATTTGAGAGAAAGAGAAAGAGCAGGGGAGGGGCAGAGAGAGTAAGAGCAGGGGAGGGGCAGTGATAGAGGGCTAGAGAGAGGGAATCTCAAGCAGGCTCTGTGCTGTCAGCATGGAGCCCGACATGAGGCTCGAACCCACAAACCATGAGATCATGACCTGGGCCGAAACTGAGTCGGATGCTTAACCAACTAGGCCATCCAGGTGCCTCCCCCAAATCTGTTAACTTTAGTACATTGTTTTAAATTTAGACTTATAAGCAATCAAGATTAGAAAAGAATAGACAACCAAGTGGTTCTCTGGTCTTTGCTTTAAAATATTTAAAGACTGAAAACCACTACCCTTGAAATATAGCATTCCATCTTTGGGTAGTTCTGACTACTAACAAGGGACAGGTATATCTAAAATCTATCATTTCCAAGGATTTTATTTTTTAAGTTTATTTATTTATTTTGAGAGCATGAGTGTGTGCATGTGTGCACGTGAGTGGGGGAGGGGCAGAGAGGGAAAGAGAGAATCCCAAGCAGGCTCTGTGCTGGCAGCATGGAGTCCAATGTGGGGGCCGATCTCCCGATGAGATCATGACCTGAGCCAAAACCAAAACTCAGAAGCTCAACTAATTGAACCACCCAGGTATCTCTGCAAGGTTTTGAAGTTGAGGCAATTCCAAGCCACAAAGGTAAGCAGTAACTTCTTCTGGTACTTTTGGTATAGGCAAAGCTTTAAAAGCCAGAGCTATAAAGGTCCACTGCCTCAAAAAAAAAAAAAAAAAAAAAAAAAAAAAAGATGCCGGAGAATCAGCTATCATGGAAGAACAAGAAATAATAGTCCAGCTGGAGCTGGTGGCCAATGATGAGGGAAGGAGTTGTTCTGCTTTCTCTATCCATTCATAAGAATCAAACAAGAAACTCATTTCCTGCTTGGTCTTACTGCTAATGCAACTAAAACAAGTAAAAAAAAAAAAAACAAACTTTGTAAATCTTAGCACTTTCTGTGAGTCTCAATTATGTTAATTTTGAACCTCAGTTTTTTTCAATATTATTTTCAGAGGGTATCTGGGTGGCTCAGTCAGTTGAGCGTCCGACTTCAACTCAGGTCATGATATCTCAGTTTGTGAGTTCCAGCACTACGTCGGGTTCTGTGCTGACGACAGCTCGGAGCCTGGAGCCTGCTGCTGATTCTGTGTCTCCCTCTCTCTCTACCCCTCCCCCCACTCATGTTCTGTCTCTCTTTCTCTCAAGAATAAATAAACATTAAAAAATTTAAAAAATATATATTATTTTTAGAGGACCATGAAAGACGCATATTTATCTTTGATTAAAAACCTCCTTTAATATTTGAGTTCACTGGAGAAACCATACTGGTTTTAGACCTTTCTGTTTAATTTTTGCTTATCTAGAATATTTGCAACTGCACAGTAATAGTTGTAGAAGTGGTAGCTTCTGAATCTTTTGAACCACCTTCAAAATCTTATGCCATAGTACAATATCTACATTTCCCCCCCTGGATTTCTTTAAACCTGTCTTCCTAATAAAGAAGGCATCCAACTGGTTAAGCCCAGTTATTTCCACATTAGCTATTATAAAATTAATGTGGTAGTTGCTGTATTAGTCAGGACAGGTTAGATTATGCTAATAACCTAGTAATAAACAATCCCAGAAGTGTACAACAGGGCTTCTCAGTCTCAGCATTAGTGATATTTTTGGCCAGATAATTTTGTTGTGAGGGTCTGTCCTGTGCGTTGTGGTATATTTACAGCATACCTGCCCTCTCTCCACCAGATGCCAGTTGCACTGCCCTAGTTCTGACAACCAGAAATGTTGCCAGACATTGCTAAATGTCTCCTGCATGGGAGTAGGGGGTTGGGGGTAGGGAGACGAAACAGAATAACACCTGACTGAGAACCAATGCTTTACAACAGTGAATTGGTTTTTTAAAACTTATGCTACATGTCCATCCTGGCTTGAAGCTGATTTAAAAAAAAAAAAAAAAAAAAAAAAGTCCTCTTTATGAGGTATTGCTGACTGGGCAGATGGAAAAAAAGCACAGACAACTATGTATGAAAGCATTTGTTGAGGAGTAATGCATGTAGATCACGTTTGCTCACTATTCTTTGGCCAATACAAGTCACATAACTCATGCTGATGGAGCAGGGAAGTACAATCTCGGGAGAAGTGGCAACTACTTATGTACATTAGAAAAGTTTACCTTGTTTCCTCCCCTCTCCCTCACCTTCCACTTCCACTCTCCCAACCAAATCCTCATTGTTAGCTATAATTAAGGTCAGAATAGCAGTTCTCCTATTTTCTTCCACTCTACTCTGGGAGAGGAACGTATCAAGCAAAAGGAAAGAACTTACCAGAATAGGAAAGAACTTAACAAAATAGCCTATTTTAATTGAATAAAAATTTTAGAAGACCTCTGGATCAAGTCCCATATCACTCCTAATTTTGTGACATGAAGGGAATACATACATCATCTATGTCCATTCTTTGGATGGTCTGAAAATTCACACCTCCAGGTGGATGAATTTCACGTTATGTTTTCTTGACAAAGAGTAAAGCTGCTTCTCCTCTTAAGACAGGTGTACCTTTTGAGTAAGGCATTCATTCCTTCACAATGCCTTGTGGATGTTCCAAGACCAGAGGGTACCGTTTCTTTTTTATCAAGGACAGATTCATCTCTTTGTAAAGAAAGGTCCACAAAGGCCTTGTTTTCTCTTCTTCCTCCATATAACCTTCTTCCCTTCTCTTCTTCTATATGCTTAGTTTCCTTTTGACCCTGTCAGATTATTATACTTCCTGCTTTCCTTTTATCATGATATCCTCCCATCTCTCTAAGAGATTCTACACACTTTTTGAGAAGATATAATAGAGCAAAGTATTCCTCAACTATAAACAAAGACATTTACATTTGGTATACACACAGCTGCACTTTCTTCTGATATGATATAAAAAATACTGCATTCCCTAAAGATTACTAACACAACCCCTTCAAATTTCCATACCTTTTAGTTAGGGTTGAGGTTCCCAGAAGGATTCTTCTATCTTGTATCTCCCCCTGGTAACTACTGAGCTAATTACTATAGAAACTAGGGTCTTTCCAGGGATCTAGTGGAGGTAAAGGGAACATACAGATATAATATAAATCATGACATAAAGGTGCACAAATTGTAAAACATGGAGGGAATCACACAAATTCCTTAAGAACTAATGAGAAAAACTTGGCTGTGTGTTTGCCAAGTGAAGAGTGGTAGGGGGTTAGAGTGCAAACAGGCTGGAAACAAGCAAGTTGCCTAGAACATTAGCTGGTGATTACAATTTGCCCTTATGGGCTGGCATGTCTGTGGTTTATGGGAGACTGAGGCTCGCTTACAGAGCTAGGGCCAAGCAATCCTGCCCTTCATTAGGGAAAGTGAAAATTAGGCTACACAGTAGAAAGTCCTCTTAATTCACAAATTTGACCAAATGTGAGCACTTCTGTTCCTATGCACCTTCGGCAGACTTGAAAGAAGTGGAAAGATTTTAGTTCTGCTGAACTTTCACTCTCCTACATGGTAAGTAACAATGAAGGCTACAAATAATTGTACTACATTCTTCGCTAACTTCCTTAGTCCAAAACAAAACTTATTCCACTTTGGACACATCTTTTAGGCCAGAATGCTGCTGGACACATCCTCCTCCACTGTACGTGAGTTTTTATTTGGTTTAAGTCCCACAGCTGTGGCGGCACACTGTCTAGAAATAGTTTGTGCTGGTGTTCAAGCTCCACAAGCCCTGGTCTCTATTTATGATACTCCCTTTGACTCTTACTCTTTGATTTCAATCAATATACTGAAAATAAAATGCAGACCTTGAATTAAAAAACAAACAGGCTAGACAGGAATAAGGCCTTTAATACATTACCTTTTCTATGCTAATTTCGGGGAGGGGTAGTTTAATATCCCTTCCTCTGCTACCTTTCTTCCTACCTCAGTATTTTTAACTATTAATGAAAAACACAAATTGAACACCTCCCTATTCAGTTTCTCATAGGCTGCTACCAACAATGGAGGAACATTACGTATTATTATCAAGAGAAGAAGAATGTTCCACAAACCACAGGAAACCTGTTTGTGGTTTCAGCCTCTATGAACTTTTGTTCTCACTGCTGACAGACAGTATTGTGCCCTAAAAACAAAGAGGCACAGGTAGGAAAGAGAGCCTTCCAGATGAGATGGTGTAAAGATTCAAATGGGCTGCAGGTAGCAATGGCCAAAAATGGACTTTGCCTAGTAAATGGCTAGCTGGTCTGGGAGCATTTTAGACGGAATAAAATGCATACTTTCAACTTTGACATAAATGCCGTGGATGGTCATTAGTCCTAGATATGAGAAAAATTAGCCATTCCCTTCATTGCTATTTTTGTTGGTTTGATGGAGGTTGGTTAATTAGCAACAGCCAGGGGAATTCATTAGATATCCTTTGGTTGACTATTATTCCTTCCAAGTCAACTTAACAGTATGTACTTTACTGAATGCCCACTAATGCTTAAGTTTTTATGATTTGCTAAGTAATACTGATACAATTTAAAAAATTAGAACATTACCTGGTGATCTTGGCATCTCACCAGGGACTGCTGGGCAGTTACCTTCTCCTGATCACAATGGCTGGAATGAAAAGATCCTCTCCTCTGCAAAGCCATTTCCCTAACTGAATACTTGGCACTGGTCTTTGGAGGACTTACTTAGGGACCCAGACCCAGGGAAATATAGCACTTTGCCTGTTTGATTCATTTTATTTAGGCCCATGATCTGTGTCCTTCAAATTAGCAAATATATTCACTAATTTACAAGTTATTCTTATATATCCAAGTGGGGAAAAACTTATGCTACTTGAAAACAGATAATCTTAAAGCTGTTTAGTACAGTGGAGTCATCTAATCCAATTCTCTGATTTTACAGAGGGAGAAAGTGAGGCTCAGAGACTGGACAGACTTGACTGAGGTCATATAGCTAACTAGTAAGATAGCTGGATTTCAAGCCCGGCACTATTAACTCCTTAGTCCAGTGTACTTTTCATTATAATAATAGTGCCTATCTTCATTTTTCGTTTTTTGGAGGGGGTGGGGAAGGGGTGAAAAGAAAGAAAAAGGAACAACAGCCGGAAAAATACACAATTGTACTATTTATGACCTCTGGTCAAATGTTACAGATGCAGGTTAAATGTTTCTCTACCCTTCTCTTTTGATTCCCCAGGGACGGCACCTATGAAACATGTCTGTCTGAATTTTTTACATTGCATTGTACCCATTGCAGAAACTCTTGCAACCCTGCCCACAACCTGTTATTATAGCCCAACTAAAAGAAACACAGAACTTAGTTATTTGGCCCAAAGCCTGTTCATTCACCATTGAAAAAAATAAAGTCGGGATGAAAGCAGGTACCCTACACAAGTGGGTTGAAATCTAGGATGTTAATAAATCAATGTTATAATCTATGTCTAATATATATATATAGTTTAACTACATTATGCTTTAATAATTTAGCTCTGAGAAGCTATATATTACAGTACTGTCTAAATTATATGAGGACACTAAAATACCATTATAATACTTTCAGTTTTCACACTGTGAGACCACATTATTAGAGAGACTTGTCATAAGGGAAGAAATATTTGCGACTGCAGTCTATCAGAGAATGGCTTTTTAAAGAAACTTGTGTGAGAGCATGTTTGATGTTGCAAAACACATTATTTTAACATTACTGTGCTTTATCATAATAAAGATTGTATCAAAATTTAGAAGGAAAGGGAGCTTTGCACTTACTGACTACCTGCCACCCCAAACACTGTGCTAGATATTTTTCTTAGATTATCTAATTTAATCTTCACAAGGCTGGAATAAGATTATCATCTTATTTTTTATGGATGGGGAAACTAAGATTCAAAGAAATTAGGTGGTTTATTTAAGATCACATGGCCTATAACACACAGACCTGGGACTTGAACCTAAGAGTGATTCTAAAGCCAATGGACTTTCTTTTATACAATATGTCACCGTCACCCTAGAGGTTTAGAGAAAAGCTGTTCTTTGGCTTCCCAGAAGTTTCCTCAGCAAATGAAGTCACTCACTCACTACTTCTCCACTGTGTGTCTACAACTGTGTTGGGGTCAATTCATCCATCTGTCCAATACCCAATCTATCACCAAATAGGTATCAAGTGCCTGTGATGCTCCAGGCATTATGCTAGGTCCTACGGATACAACGAAGAGTGAAAAGGAGGTCCATGAGTCCTGTGGCATAGAGAAGAGTCGTTAATTAAACAGTCATAAAAACAAATGTAAAATTACAACTGTGTTAAGGATTATGATGAATTAAGAGTTAGTAGCTCTGGGGCGCCTGGGTGGCTCAGTCGGTTGAGTGTCCGACTTCGGCTCAGGTCATAATCTCATGGTTTGTGAGTTTGAGCCCCGCATCCAGCTCTGTGCAGACAGCTCGGAGCCTGGAGCCTGCTTCAGATTCTGTGTCTCCTTCTCTCTCTGCCCCTCCCTTGCTTGTGTGCTCGCTCTCTCTCTCTCTCTCAAAAATAAATGTAAAAAAAAATTAGGGGCGCCTGGGTGGCGCAGTCGGTTAAGTGCCCGACTTCAGCCAGGTCACGATCTCGCGGTCCAGTGAGTTCGAGCCCCGCGTCAGGCTCTGGGCTGATGGCTCGGAGCCTGGAGCCTGTTTCCGATTCTGTGTCTCCCTCTCTCTCTGCCCCTCCCCCGTTCATGCTCTGTCTCTCTCTGTCCCAAAAATAAATAAAAAACGTTGAAAAAAAAAAATTAAAAAAAAAAAAAAATTAAAAAGAAAAAAGAAGAGTTAGTAGCTCTGGGTCTGAAATTTAATCTGGTACCATTGTAGTGTCTAACAGTGGTCTCTGACTCAGTCTGGAGGGTCATGGAAGGTTTCTCTGGGGAAATGATGACTGAATAGAGATTTGGAGAAATAGTAAAATTACTTAGGTAAAGAAAATTGTTCTAGATTGAGGGAACACTGTGCAAAGATACCATGATGAGAGAAAGCAGTACATGTCTGAAGACATGGAAGGGTGATGTGAATGTAGCAGAAATAGCAAAGGGGAGCAGCATAGTACATCAGGCAAGAGAGACAGGAGCAGCCAGATGATACTGGGGCCTAGGGGCCAAAGAAAGGATTCTGACTTTGGTACAAAAAGCAACGGGAGGCCACTGAATGGTTTTAAGAGGGGAGATAACATGACCAGATTCACATTTTGTAAAAGCCTACACTGAAGTGGGGAGAAATGACTCAGAGGAGGAAAAAGCGGACACAGGAGGACCAGTCAGGAAGCTTCTGAAATAAACCAGGCAAGAGATGATGGTACCTTAATCTAAAAAGGTAAAAGTGGAAATGAGGAGAAGCGGATGGATTTGAGATTTATTTAAAAGTATAAAAATGACAACTTCATAACAGCTTGAATATGGGAAGTGAGGAAGATTTCAAAGACGAGGCTGGTACATGGCTTGCTTAGATGGCAGGGAACATTGAAAGAAAGTCAAATTTGGTGGGAGGAGGGGAGAAGGGTAGAAATCGTGGGTAAGTTTTAGATTTGCTGAGATGCCTCTGAGATATATAAATGGCAGTAAGAGCTCAGAGCAGAAGTATGGATTAGAGACAGGACTGTCTGAGTTGTCTGAAAATAAATATTAAGCTGTGAGTACAGATGAAATCACCCGAGGAGAAAAAAGATCTATGATGGAGCCCTGAGGAATCCCATCATCCACTGGATCGATGGAAGAGGACAAACCTATAGAAGAGACTGAGAAAGAATAAACCACTGAGAACAGAGGAAAACTGGGAGAATGCAATGTCACAGGAGCCAAGGGAGGAGAAAAATTTCAAAATAAGAAAGCCATTAGTGCTGAGTAATGCCGAGAGGTAAAGTAAAAATTAAGACTTTTAAAGTCTGTGGATTTAATAACATGACAGTTATTACTGACCCTAGAAAGAGCTGCTTCAGTGGTACGACAGGTGTGGAAGTCACAGTAGAGGGAATGAAGAATGAGTAGTAGAAGCCACGGTGGCTATAAGAAACTTATTCCCATCCTGAGAAGAGTTTCATTTCAGAAAGGAAAACCAATACAGAGAGTACAAAAAATAGACACAATGTTACCAGTTTTACTAATTCTTTACATGCTACAGAAATTCAGAAGAGGAAGGCTGAAGGTGACTGGGTAACCCAGGAAAGTCTGTAAAGTGGCAAAGTTATTAATTAAAAAACTTTGAATTGATTTTTAAATCATTGAAGTATAGTTGACATACAATGTATAAGTTTCAGGTGGACAACAGTGACTCAACAATGAAATGCATTACTCAATGCCCACCACAACAAGTGTAGTCACCAGCTGTCACCATGCCACATTATTATTATAATAGAGAGGAGTATTTAAGAAGTGCACAACTGAATGTCTGAGAAGTGCTGAATGTCAGGAAGTGACATGCAAACACTACATGGCGTGTGTATGGGGGTGGGGGGAGCGGCGAGGTGGAAGCAGGATGGGATAGAGTGATAAAAAAGCCAACACATATGGACGCAGTTCTGTTTTGTGACGTAGGCTCAATACTGAATTTTTTAGGACTGGGTAATCTATGTCCTAGTCTCTCCTATTTTTTGCTGCTGACCTGTGGGCCAATTCCTCTCGCATAATCAATTATACCAGAAGGTTGGTAGGGAGAAGAGAAAATAAGAATCATAAATCAACTGTGCGCTCACTGGTTTTGGATAACGTTGTGTGAAAAGGTGGGATGCGTAAAATCAATGTAATTTTATATTTATGGCTTTGAGGTAGTATGACAGAGTAGGAAAGAACACAGACTTCAGAGCCAGAGGGAGTCAGATCTGATCACCAACTCTGTCATTCGCTGCCTATGCAGGCATGGGAAGTGCAATTGATGTCCCCGAACCCCAGCTTCTCATCTGCAAAATGGGAGAAATAAGTTTCTTGGCAAGTTAGAGATGAGATGTAGTGTCGCCTGATAGGAATCTATTAATCGATGGCTAATGCTATTTTACTAATACTATAATATATAGAGAAAGCAGGTAATACATTCAAATAGAGAACGTTGTATTCCTAAGATGAAGGCATTTTATTTACTGGTGGGCCCTGATCTAATTTTTCTATTGGTATTTATCTAGAGACAAGTGAAAAGCCCCAGATAGCGAAGTTTAGGTCTTAGACCTTTTGTGAGGTAAACATAATTTATTTGTCTCACAGACTTTTACCATTAATGATATTCAGTATTTAACTATTCAGTAAGTATTTAAAGATTAAAATATATTCTTATTTTATATTACGGCTAATTTTGTTAGAGTGGGATAAAGACACAAAAAAAAAAAAAAAAGAAAAAAAGGAAAAAGTAAACCAGAAGAATAAAAAAGCAATGAAAGTTAAGGGTGGAAAAAGGACAGAGCACAGGAGAGGCAAAAGCAGAGAAAGAGACAGAGAAAAGACAGAGAAGAGACAGTCAGAAGAGGAGTGACAGGAGAATCTGCCCGGCCCCCTCGGATCCCTCCAGATTCAGCCTCACCATTTCTGTATGACAGCCAAACCAAAGCACTCTGAGCCTCCTGCTCTGCCAAGGAAGCTCTTCCTCCGCCTCATCATACCACTGCTTTCCTTTCTTACCCGCATCCCTCCGCCCCTCAGTCTCCTTATCGGTATTTTACGTGACAGTAGACCTGCCACTGTTCAACACTGCTCTGGGCCACTTCCTCTCAATTACTTAAAAAAACAAAAGAAAACAAAAAAACACATTTACATTTGCATCTGCTAAACTAAGAAGGACATAACGCGACAGACAGGAGGAAATATGTTTATAGAACACTGAGATCTTCTGTAGGAATGCTTTTTTTTAGAGGTGCTTTGAGAAATGTTATTACTTTAAGACATGTCAAGTGATGGATATAATTTTGTAAAATATGCCAAGAGATAAATGAAATTAAATCAAGGGAAAAGCCCAGACTCTGAGATGACCAACCCTGATTTACTTAGTGATCTTTCTTACTGTGTGCTGAGGGCCATCTTCATTATCCCTCATGTAGAAAGGCTTGAGTGCTAATGGATAATTAATGACGAAGACTGGTATGTTGCCACAGTGCTTCACCAGGTACTTTTCATGTTCAGTATGTAGATCAACACCCCACTGTAGTGAGAAAAAAGAAGTTATCAAAGGAGAAGACAAAGCTGCAATACACAATGCAGTACCCGAAAATAACCTGTATCAGTTCCAAGGGCTTCCTCTGTGTATCAGTGATGTGTGGAGCTGTCTGCTGAGGTTACACAGATAAGTGAAACAGAGAGGTGTGTTATGAGAACATCCGAAGGCCTGGAGAGATGAAAACTGAAACCAGTAGATAAACACTATGCTTTCTGTCCCCCATCTTGGGGAGCGGCATTTAGCAGATGAATCGCATCTGCAAGAAAATAAAGTACACTTCCCACAGTGTGTAAAGACGGACTTCAAAATCATGGCTTTTATTAATATCGCCTACAGCTTCTTCTATGGTTACTGTTCCTAAGTCACAGGAAATTAAATGATGAAAGATAATATTCCTAATATTCAGTCTATCTCTGGCTAGATGGCTTCTCTCAGTGAATTTTTTTTTAATAAAAGAGTCAATTCATATATCAGATGTTCTGATGAATATTTAATAACACTGTTTATCTATTCATTCAACAAATACTAATGTGCCTATTAAGTCCCGGGTACCATGCTAGCTAGATACTGAACATAGTGGTGAGAAAAACAGAATCCCCGACTTCATGAAGCTTCCAGGGTGGGAGACAAATATTAAATAAAAAATTATACAAATTAACTGATTATAAATATAACAAGCATAACTATTATAACTCATAAGAGGATCTGACTGGACTGGGGATAGGAACAGTACATGGAATAGTTTGAAGATAGAGTCATTATAGAAATTCTTAACATTATATTACTCCTACTGTCTGCCAATACCTTAATTATAGAGAAGAAGCTCTGACATAGGAACAAGGAGACTCGCCTCTAACATTATGTGCATGCCCACTGATAAGTCATGTGACCTCTCTGAATATGTTACCATTCTCTTAAAGGATTTTCACCTTCCTAAACTTGGGAAACTTCTTTATAACCCTTTAGTCACGACTATTACAAAGGGTAGGATTCTTCTTCAAAATTATTATTTATTCTAACTCTTTCCACAAGGTTAAGCAAACATCAAAAAAAAAAGCCAATCTAAAGATGAGCAAATACTAAACACTGCTAATAAGAGAAATAAGATTATTTTAAAGGATTCTTCTCTTTTTTTTTTTTTAAAGTAAGCTCTACTCCCAACATGGGGTTTGAACTCACGACCCTGAGATTAAGGGTTGAATGCTCCACCGACTGAGCCACACGTCCAGCATTGTTAATGACAGATGATAAAGACAAGAGCAGGGGAAGATACATATAAGTATTAATATAAATGTAAATAAAAATACTACCTCTGGGGTGAAGGTGAAGTTCTGAGATGCCTGCTTTAAGATCTCTACTGCTTCAGTATAAGAAATGCTGGAAAGGAACAGGATAAAAGCAGAGAAAAGTCAATGCAATGGTACGTTGTTGATTAGTCCATCTGAAAACCACAAAAGGCCTATTCCCATATAATCTTTGAGGTCACAAATGAGTACCAAGTGGTTACTGAGTAATCAAGAATGATTAAAAATAAATCATCACTGAGTAATCAGAAATTAAGGCTGATCTAATCGTACAAGAGTCTGATCAGTATGAAGAGAAACAGCCATTCAATAATCCTATTGCTGATCTACTTGTAGTGTACACAGAGGAACTAGTCACTTAAGCAAGTAAAGATTTTCTCTGAATTCATGCTATGCCAATGCCCTAATAAAAGGTATGAAATATTGAGGTTGAAAGAGCAAAAGTCTTTCCATAAAGTCATCATTCATTCATACAATATACATTTATTGAGCACCTACTATGTGCTAGGCATTATTCTAGGCACTGGAGAAATAGTAAATAAAAACAAAGCCTTTATGGAGCAGATATTTGTGTGTGTGTGTGTGTGTGTGTATGTGTGTGTGTGTGTGTGTGGTGTGATGTGTATGTGTGTAGTGTGATGTGTGGTGTGTGATGGGGATGGTGGGTGGGAAGAAAGATAAACATAAAGAATATCATGTCAGGGTGCTATTGGAGCTGTGAAGAAAAACAAAGCAAGGTGAGAAGACAAAGGATGTTTGGGGATGCTATTTTATTTTATTAAACAATTTTTTTTTAATGTTATCTATTTTTGAGAGAGAGACACACACACACAGAGTGTGAGCAGGGAAGGGGCAGAGAGAGGGAGACACAGAATTGGAAGCAGGCTCCAGGCTCTGGGCTGTCAGCACAGGGCCCAACGCAGGGCTTGAACTCACGAACTGTGAGGTCATGACCTGACCCAAAGTTGGACGCTTAACTGACTGAGCCACCCAGGCACCTCTTGGGGGTGCTATTTTAAATAAGATGGCCAAGAGAAGTCTCACTGAGCTGGGGACCTGCATGACATAAGGAAATGAACCATACAAATATCTGAGGGGAAGTATTCCAGGCAAAAGGAACAGTAAGTACAAAGGCCTGAAGTGAAGGAACAGTTTGGCTCATTCAAGGAACAAAAAGGTCAGTGTGCCTGTAGCATAGTGAACAAGGGGAGGAATGTCAGGAAATTAGATAGGAGAGACAGTCAGAGGTCAGATCTTAGGGAGTCTTTCAGGCCATAGTCAGGGGTTTGTAATACATGCTCAGGGTTGTAAGACTGATTAGGAAAAATACCATTAGTTATCTCAGTAAGAAACTCTCATGTCTAAAGCAAGTCAAGCCAAGCATTTGTTTTAATTTAACTTAATAGGTAATATATGAACATAGTAAAAAAAAAAAATCACTATGTTTAAAAAAGCGTACATCTCCTGTCTCATAGCTACCTGGCTCCACCCCTGACGTACAAACACTGTTATTGGTTTCTTGTGTACCCTTCCACAGAGTTTTATACACCTATTAGCAAATATTAATATACAATCTTGTTTAACAGATGACAGCCACAGTATATGTGCCATATACACTTGTTTTCCTCAATCATATGCCATGCAGATCTTTCCATATCAGTATATAAAGAGTTTCTTCATTTTTTTTGAATTATTACATAATATTCCATTTTGTGGCTGTATCCTAATTAGTTTAACTACTAACCTACTGATGGACATTTCAGCTGTTTCTATCTTTTACTATTAGAAATCATGACTACATACATCAATTACAAATGATTCTACATTAATTCCATATTAATTTTGAATATGGAAAAAATAGAATTGTTGGATCAATGTGTATTTACATTTACAGTTTTTATGTATTTTGATACTGCCAAAGATTCTGATTCCCTTTTATAGTGTTCTACCAATTTATGCCTATTAGTAGTAAACAAAAATGTCAGTTTCCCTATGCCATTTGCAACAGTACTTTGGATGATTAAAAACAAAAATCTACAATAAAACATCAAAAAAACCTCAACCCAAACCCCAAAACAAACCAAACAAAACCCCAAGATCTACAAATTTTCTGAAGGACTTTGAGTTCAAAAAGTAACTTACTTAACACAAACTTATTCACTGAGGGAAAAATGAAGTTCATACCTCTAATAACTAATTGGAAAGAGTTATGTATATAGCACAAATGAAGCTTCCAAAGCTGTTTTGAGTGATTTTTCCAAGATGAAAAATTTATTCAAATTAAAATCTAGTATTACATAACAAGTTATTTCTAAGGTAACAATGGCGATGGTGTTGATGGTAGTAATAATTTTTAAATGAGTATTTTACAGAAGGGGAATAGAAGGTTAGAGGGGACAGTAAGTTGCCAAAAATCACTCACACAAATAAGTAGTAAACCTGATGTGCTGACTCCAGAGCCTAAGCTTTTAACTACTAAGATAATGCCTAGAACACTTGGGAGTTTAATTATGCTCAATCAAAACAAACACAATGGGCTCTGAGTTCTCCCTCTGACTCTACCACTTATTGGGTACTATGTAAATCACTTTACCTTAAGGAAAACATTTTATAAATTTCTGTAATGTTTTATACAACCAGTAAAAAAAAAAAAATTAAATATTCCTACTTGTAAAATAAGGGTATTGGACTACATTCTCTACAATTCTTTCCTGCTTAGACATTCTATTGTTCTATTCCATCAATTGCTTGAGATGATCTACTCCTTATACTGACAAATATAAGAGCTAAGTGGGAAGCACCAGGATTTTGTGCCAGTGATATGTTACTGCTACATTATTTTAAGAAAATGACTCTCTGTGTAAGTATCTCTTGTTATTCTGGATCTTCTGCCCCACTCCCCCTACACCCTAAGTTGAAGCACAGCTTTTGAGTTCAAATTACAGTTCTGACATTGGATATCCTTAGTGGCCTTTATCAACTCTCTCTCTAGTAAATTTTTTTTTTTGTATGTACAGAGAATAATAGTTCTTCTTCCCAGAAGCTATTTCTAAAGTACTTTGAAGAAGGAGGAACAGACACTGATATTGCATGATGCAGTATCAAACTACCTTCATATTTAAATTTTTTATTGTTGAATGAAGAAAATTATTCTGAAGCTATTGGAGTAAAACTGGTAAGAGAAAATTATTCGCATTCTTTGACTCAAATTCACAGATAAACGAAGAGCAAAAGAAGGTAAGTACTCTATTTTTAAAAAAACCATGGGGCGCCTGGGTGGCTCAGTTGGTTAAGCATCCGACTTCAGCTCAGGTCACGATCTTGCGGTCTGTGAGTTCGAGCCCCGTGTTGGGCTCTGGGCTGATGGCTCAGAGCCTGGAGCCTGCTTCCGATTCTGTGTCTCCCCCTCTCTGTGCCCCTCCCCCATTCATGCTCTGTCTCTCTCTCTCCCAAAAATAAATAAATGTTAAAAAAATAAAAATAAAAAAAAAACAAAAACAAAAAACCTTAATGCTATAAAGAAGAATAAAATAAATGAATTCTATTTCTGCTTGGTAAAGGCTAAATTCAATTACTACACAAGACCTTTAAATAATATATCTTCATAAAAAACAATCCTAACAAGTAGCCAAGAATACAATGAAATCTATTTATGCATAAGAACACAAGTCACTTGGTATCTTCTGTGTGTGCGTGTGTATGTATACTTTGGGGAGTGTCTCAATTATAATTCATCATGCTTAGGTCTACTCTCATGTCCTCTTATGGCTGTTAAAATCTTTGGTTTCAAAAGCTAGCAACACCCCCTCCATCTAGCATATACTCCACACCTTGAGAAAACTCTACGTCATGTCATTTATGTATACCCCTCTGGTGTTCAGTTCCCTCTTCATTTCTAGCTCCTGGAACTTCCTCTTACTTTCCAGTGAATTCAATAGTGTATTTAAATTTTTTTAAATAATTTTTAACAAGCATTTTTAGATGGTTTGTAGCAGGAGTTTTATTTAAGTTATCTAGCCTGGCACACTGTTTAAGCAGTATGGTCATTAGATCCTTTAAGCAGTTATGATAGACAAGTTATTACTTTTTTTTCAAGTTTATTTATTTTGAGAAAGAGAGTGTAAGTGGGGGAGGAGCAGAGAGAGAAGGAGAAAGAGAATCTCAAGCAGGCCCCGCATGGTTAGCACGGAGCCTGAGGTGGGGCTCGAACCCGAGAACTGTGAGATCATGACCTGAGCTGAAAACCAAGAGTTGGATGCTCAAGTGACTGAGCCACCCAGGTGCACTGACAAGTTATTACTTTATAGAAGAGGAAACTGAGGTTCAAAATGATTAAAGGTTTACTATTAACCAAGTTCATAGTTGTAATTAAATAATCATTCATTCAAATAGTTAACTATTCATCTTTTGCTCTAGATTTTAAATTCCATAAAAGGAACAATCCTTGCCTGTATTCACTACTGAATTGTTAATGACTAGCATAGTGCCTAACTCATAGCAGGTAGCCAATAAATATGTGTTGAAAAATACTAACCCACTGACTAATGGCTGATAACAAGTATAGCCAGAATTAGAATCCAGGTCCTCTAAGCCATAGCTTATTGCATTCACTGCCCAGAGTAAACAGTGATACATGTTAACAGGAAACCTCAGGGAGAGGACCTAGCCTAAAGAAGAATACTCTCGATCCCATGGTCGCTCAAATTTCATTTACTCATTCATTCCATTATTCAATAAATATTTACTGAGTTCCTGTTAGAGGTACTAAGCACGGGGGGGTGTTGTAACAGTGAACAAAATCAACAAGCTCCCTACCATATGGAGGTGAAAACACTAAACAAATCATCACAGGTATACATTTAAACCACAACCATGATTTGTGCCGTGGAATGGATGATGATGCCGGCAATGATTGATGGGACATAGCCCACGAGGTCATTTCCCAACCTCAGTATTTTACAGACCTGGACTCCAAAGCACAAGTTAAGTGATATGTGACGGTCATAAGGACAGCAAGGAGCTACAGCTACTCTAGCATTAATTCCAGTGTCCTTTTGAATAACATGAAGCATAGTGGTTGAAAGCATGAGCTTTGAAATCAGACGAGTGAGTTTGAATCCCCATTTCATGTTTTATTTGCCTAATCTGAGTTGATTCTTCATCTACAGAATGGCAGTAACAACTACTCACAGAGTTGTTGTGAAGATACAATGAACTACTGGTGTATGTAAAGTGTATCACTACCTGGCACATAGCAAATAGTCAATAAAAGGTGGATATTTTTTTTCCCATCTTAGATCTTATTCACTAGATAAGATGTTCTCTCTGGTTTTCTCTCCCCAGCACAGATCCTTCGGATGCCCAAATTAATTCTTTCCTACCTGCTTCCTTACTACTTTTATCAATATGCAATGTTCAGAAGTCTTCTGTAAGCTCCAGATCTGTACACTGAAACTGCCTACCCAACATCTACCTGAAAAGAATCTCAGCCTTAACATGACACCTGATGATGATGATCCTGATACCTCCTCCCAACTTCCCCCAAGGGCAATACCACTTTCCAAATCTCAGTTAACGGCAACTCCCATTTTTATAGCTGTATAAGACAAAAGGTTTGAAGTCACTCTTGACTTATCTTCTCTCTCCCGAATATTCTCAGCACATCCTGTTTGCTCTATCTTTAAAATATATCCAGAATAGAAAAACTATCTCCACTGCTACCATCCTGGCCGGTGATGGTTATTTTATGTGCCAACTTGGCTGGGCAATGGTATTCAGATATTTGCTCAAACATTATTCAGGATGTTTCTGTGAAGGTGTTTTTGGGTGAGATTAACATTTAAATCAGTGGACTCTGAGTAAAGCAGAGTACTCTCCACAGTGTAGGCCACAACCAATTAGTTGAAGGCTTTAATAGGACAAAGACTGGTCTCTCCCAAGAAACAGGGAATTCTGCCAGCAGAATGCCTTTGGACTCCCAGCTGTAACTCCTCCCTGAGACTCTAGCCTGCTGAACTACTCCATCAAATTTTGAACTCCTCAAGGATCCACACTGTAGGAGATGATTCCTTAAAAATAAATATTTACATATTCACATCATGTCGGTTTTGTTTCTCTGTGTAAATCTAATAGATGTTCTAAATCACCATGTACTCTCATCCAGATGACTCTAATAATCTTCTGGTTGGTTTTCTGCTCTCACTCTTGTGCTGGCTCTCACCCTGAAGTCTGTTCTCACCCAGTAGGCAGAGTGATCCTATTAAATCCAATTCAGATCTTATCAGTCCTGCACAGAACCTTTCAATGGTTTCCTTATCTTACTCAAGCAAAAACCCAAACTCTTCACAGTGGCCTAAAAAGCTATACATGATTTTCCACCTCCCACCACCTTTCCTTGTCTTCTATTATCCTTTTCCCTTATCCACTCCTCACTATTACTTGAACAAACCAGGTATGGCCCAACCTCAGGGCCTTTGTACTTGCTATTTCCTCTGCCTAGAATATTCTTTTTCCACATACCCATATAGCTAGCTCTCTTAGTTTCTTTAACTCTTTACTCAAAAATCATCTCAGTGAGATCTTTTCTGTCACACTAAGTAAAACTTCTACCTCTTCACTCTTTTTGTCTTATCTTCTCTCTCTTCTCTGGGTTTCTTCTCCCTCAGTATTATTCATTCTCACAGACTGTATGTTTTACTTATTTATCTTGTTTCTTGTTTCTTATTTCCTCCCCAGAAATGTAAGCTCAATGAAGGAAGGGAATTTTATCTGCTTTGTTTGCTGCTTTAAAACAGTTGTTTTAGATTTTAGAACAAGCCTGGCACATTGTGAGTATTCAATATACACTGTTTTTTCCTTTTTTCAAGTTTTCATTTAAATTCCAGTTAGTTAACATACTCCATATACACTTAAGTGAAAGAAAAAAAAAAAACCTCAAAAGCTTTCAGTTGTACTCCACTGCCTTTCGATTCTCTATCATAGGGCTCCTATTTCCTCTTTTTCTGATCTTACATCTGTTGTTTTGCTATTTATTCAGGCTCAACGACTCATCACTTTTAACTTGTAGCCTGAAGGTCTACACTGATATCTGAAATTCTCAGCTCAGTCAAGTATGCCAAGTTTTTCTTATTACCATTCTCCAGGACAGGCTGAATTCTTTATTCTCTTAGAACAAAAACTTCCTAAGCCTAATGATAGCAAGTGAAGAATGATACCAAATTACATTGAGAAACAATTTTCTAGTCTTCTGAGTACCAAACTTAACTCCTATACACACTAAATACACCGAATACTAAGACTTATATCAATGATTTGTATTATTTATGAAGAGATTGCTTATTGTTCTTTTTCCATATCAAGTATGTGTTTGTTTTATAATAAACTGTAAAATGGAACAACCTATCTGATTAGTACGGTTAGTGGAATTAACAGTCTGATATCAAGTACTACTTGTACAGGATAGTGGAAATGAAGAAAAAATGTATGTGTTATACTTAAAACACAGATCTTTAGATTTTAAAAAGTCACCAAAAAACCAGATTTAGAATATATTATCAGATTAGAGCAATTGAAGGTAAATTAAAAAAAAGACTGAAACAGTAAAAGTGATAGGCAGACATTACATGTATGTATTTTATAAGTTGGTTTTTTAGATGACACAAATGGAAAGATATTCCATGCTCATGGATTGGAAAAAACAAATACTGTTAAAATGTCCATACTATCCAAAGTAATCTACAATTTAATGCAATCCCTATCAAAATACCAATAGTATTTTTTACATAACTAGAACAAACAATTCTAAAACTTGTATAGAACCACAAAAGACCCCAAATAGCCAAAGCAATCTTGAAAAAGATGAACAAAACCGGAGGTATCACAATCCTAGATTTCAAGAGGTACTACAAAGCTGCAGTAATCAAAATGTATAGTACTGGCACAAAAAGAGACACACAGATCAATGGAACAGCTAAAGAGCCCAGAAATAAACATACAATTGCATGGTCAAATAATCTTTGGCAAGGAGGCAAGAATATCCAATGGGCAAAAGGCAGTCTCTTCAACAAATGGTGGTGGGAAAAGTGGACACCTACATGCAAAAGAATAAAACTGGACCACATTCTTACACCATACACAAAAATAAACTCAAAATAGATTAAGAACCTAAATGTGAGACCTGAAACTATAAACTCCTAGAGGAGAGCACAGGCAGTAATTTCTCTGACCTCAACCACAGCAACACTTTTTTAGATATGTCTCCTGGGGCAAGGGAAACAAAGGCCAAAATAAACTACGGGGACTACACGAAAATAAAAAGCTTTAGCACAGCAAAGGAAACAATAGACAAAATTAAAGGATAACCTATTGAAGAGAAGAAGACATCTGCAAATGACATAGCCAATAAAGGGTTAGTATTAATAATATATAAAAAACTGATATAACTCAACACCCAAAAAACAAATAGTCCAATTAAAAAATGGGCAGAAGACACAGACATTTCTCCAAAGAAGATATAGACAGATGGCCAACAGATACATGAAAAGATGCTCAACATCACTTATCATCAGAGAAATGTAAATTAAAGCCACAATGAGGTATCACCTCACACCAGTCAGAAAGGCTAAAATCAACAAAACATGAAACAAGTGTTGGCAAAGATGTGGAGAAAAAGGAACCCTCGTGCACTATTGGTGGGAATGCAACTGGTGCAGCCACTGTGGAAAACAGTATGGAGGTTACTCAAAAAATTAAAAATAGAACTACCATATGATCCAGCAATTCCACTACTGGGTATTTATCCAAAAAATTAAAAAACACTCATTTGAAAAAAATGTACGCGTGCTTATGTTTATTGCACCACTATTTACAACAGCCACATTATGGAAGCGTGTCCACTGATAGATGAATGGATAAAGAAGATGTGGTATCAATATGTACACGATGGAATATTACCCAGCCATAAAAAAGGAACAAAATCTTGCCATTCACAACAACATGGATGAATCTGGAGAGTATAATGCTAAGAGAATTAAGTCAGTCAGAGAAAGACAAATGCCATATGATTTCACTTATATGTAGGACTTAAGAAACAAAACAAACAAAGAAAAAAACAGACGAAGCAAAAAACCTCCCAGACTCTTAACTATAGAGAACAAACGGATGGCTACAGAGGGGAGGTGGGGAGGTGATGGGGATTAAAAATACACTTATCATGATAAGCAATGAATAACGTATATAATTGTTGAATCACATTGTATCACCTGAACCTGATATAATACCCTATGTTAATTATACAGGAATTAAAATAAAAGCTTTTTAATTGAGACAAATTTTTTTTTTTTTTAATTTTTTTTTTTTTTAACGTTTTATTTTTGAGACAGAGAGAGACAGAGCATGAACGGGGGAGGGGCAGAGAGAGAGGGAGACACAGAACTGGAAGCAGGCTCCAGGCTCTGAGCCATCAACCCAGGGCCCAACGCGGGGCTCGAACTCACGGACCGCGAGATCGCGACCCGAGCTGAAGTCGGCCGCTTAACCGACTGAGCCACCCAGGCGCCCCCCGAGACAAATTTTGATTACTAAAGTCAGTATTAGTTTGAATTGCATTAATACAATTAATAATTACTCTGTTCATTTATCTTGCTATGATTTATTCATTTATTTATTCATGAAACATTATCACCTAGGAACCAGACATAAGAGCTATAAAAACATTTAAAACCTGGGCCTTCCTTGTGATAAGGAGATACATATATATATAAAAATTTAATGCAGTACAATATATACTGTGATAAAGTGTAAACAAAGTTCAGAGAAAGTATAATTACTTACATTAAAAAGTTGTTTTTTAGCATATGTTCTAATCTGTCCTTGGTAAGAAAAGAGAAAAAAAATTATTAAATGCAATTATATTTATTATATGTAACTAATATACTTAAAGAGTAGATGGATTGGACTTTATCCACAAAACTAATTACCTTTTGACCAGGAGCTATGAATTTGTGACAGAGTTCAACATCTTCAGTACAGTTTGAAAGAACCATCATTGTTGCAGTCTTGAAGAGCCCCTCCATAACCTAAGAGAAATGACATAGAATTGCCTGACAAGTAGGCTACTTTATATGAAAACCTGTTTAGGGTGCGGACTGATCTCCAGGTTTTAGCGGCTATCAATCCATTAGGCTTCTTAATCCCTGAATGTACTATACCAAGTTAGTTCAGTTTTCCAGATTGCTTTGGGGAGGCAGTGCAACTTCTTCCCAGAGTGGGTAAAAAAAAAAAAAAAAAGAAAGAAAACTGTATGACTCTTCTGTTCATAGTTTCAATACTTAGTATTGAAGCGGGATGTTAAAGGAACAGCCAAAACTGACATCTCTCTAAACTGCGATATACTCACTGTAGAATCAGGACAATGACGGTACCTAGCTCACAGGATTGTTATGATAATTAAATGAGATAATCCATGTGTAAGACTTAGCTTTAGTACCTGGTTCAGAGAAGCATACAACAAACATTAGTTGTTGTGAACAGTAAGACACTTTGAGAAGTGCTTCATTCAGTCACTGGTAAATGAAAGTTGACTTTAAAATTAGAGGAGCAATGAGATACACCTATATAGATTTTATATATAGAGAGATAAGTCTACGTAGACTTTTGCTTTGCTAAAGCATACAGTAAAAAGAACACAAATCATGATACAACACAAATCAGTATGTAAGAATTCATTCTACTAGGAGTATCCACAGACATCTCACAGAAGAAACTCTTGCTGGAAGAAAAAAAGTGGAATGGAAGATATTTCTAATCAAAACTAAAATTTTTGGTCTGAAGTCAGGGAGCTATTAGGCCCTCTAAATGTTGTATTCAGAAAGATACAGACATTCATTAAGTACAGGCTGCCTCAAAGTCAGGTATCTTCCCTTCCTCTCTTGCATTTCTGGTACACCCTATCATGGCACCCACAGGGTGGGGCACAAGCATCTACTGAATTAACTTAATATGACCAGATACAGGAACATACTTAATTACCAACGGACAACTAGATACATTTATTTTTTATATAGTGTGTGTGTGTGTGCGCATACACACACACACACACACACACACACACACACACACACACATATATATTTTTTTTTTGTAGAAGAGTAAGGAAAAACCTGATGAAAGAAGAACAAAAGGAAGCTAAAGATCTTTTCCCTTGAGCCTATATTACCTTCAATCTAACAGTGAGATAAAGAAATCACTAAGTAACTGAATTATTTATGAAGGGTCATATACCTCAATCACTAACAAAAGCTGGCACATATGGGGAACACACAAAAACAGGCTGATTGGACACCCAGCCTGTACTAGTGAGGGGTACAATACACCTATCTGTAAGATGAAGACTGTGACCACTGGGGTTGTTAAACTGGTGTGTTTCACATGAGCAGTAAATTTCCATTTGAAGAAGAAAATCATTGCCTTCTCTAACCTTGACTTTCAGACTATGCTCTATAAATATATTTGAAGAAAACAGAAACTTAACTGAAGGGTTAGCATAACCTTCAGATGTTTTAAAAAATATATTACTCAATGGGTCAAAAATAGTAATATTTATTTGTTTATACCTCTTGAGGGGAAAATCCTTTGTTACTCTGATTTCATATTTTCATCAAGATAATAATTTCCACAGAATGTAATTTATAAAAGGGATAAAATTAAGAGAAGCAGAAGATTAATTTTCAGGGACGCACATCTTTCTTCTGTCTTTAAGGAAAAGCTTGCACTTCAATTAATTAAAAATCATTCAACAGTGTGTGCTGAGTACCACTCAGTGGAATACCAAATAAGAATTATTTAGTTATAGAATATACAATTATAGAGCAAAGATTATCATGTTTAATAAATTCTAATCTAATTTTTGTCTTTGGAACTTTTCTCTGATATCTATGTTTGGGCAGGAGAGACAGAGAGAGTCAAGGCAAAAACAGGGAGTAAAGGGTGTGGTTCCACTGCTTACAATACTCTCACTGTCTAAATCAAACAGTAATACAGAATAGGGTGGTATGCTCAGACTGAAAGCTGCCTAAGGAATTTTAAGCCTCCTCGTGAGTCTCAGATCCTGAATCCCCACAACTTAGAAAAGAGCTACTTGACAGCATTACTATTGCCATTTTTGGCCAGATAATTGTTTGTTGAGGGGGAGGGACCTGTACATTTTAGCATGCTGAACAGCGTCCCTAGCCTTTACCCACTAGATGCCAGTAGCAACCACTCACCCGTCTCTTCCATCCACTTCCTAGGAGAGACAACCAAAAACGTCCCCTGGGGATTCCTGATCCGAGAACAATCAGTGGGAGATGTTAAAGGGGTAAGTGGAAACTGTGGGGTATGGTCAAAACACCCCTTCAGGACCAAGAGTTTTTTCTCCACTTGGAATATTAACTGCTGATGTCTCATGGTTGGACTCCTCTTCAGGAACTGGCCAGGCCAAGAGTGCTATCTTACGCAAGAGTATGTCTCTTCCAAGACTAATCCATGTCAGGCAACTGTTGGACAGGGAAACAACAAAGGCCCACCACCCCCTTGTCTTCCTACGGGACAACTATGAACATTCCAGCTCCAAAGTTCCTCAAAGAATTAGCTAAGGCCTCTGTAAATGCATTGTAGTTCAACTTTTCCCTCTGCCCAATACAGCTTTCTTCCTTTCCTTACGGGTATTGCTCTCCAGAGCATTCCCCAATAATCCCAACCCCCAAATCTGCTCTATAGTTTGTTTACTAGGAAATCCAACCAGGACTGGATAATAAAATAGTAAGTCCGTTCTATTTGATGATATACGTGGTATTTATGTTTTAAGTAGAATTGGGCCATTTACTGGGTAAGAGCAGAAAGATATAAAATGAATAGAAGTGAGAGTTGATGAAAGTTGAAACATTCTGTAATTACAAATCCAAACTAAGATATTAGTGGTACTGGAGAGACAATTCATAATAACAACAATCATTTCTGGGTACAAAGTGCCATGACCTATTATTCTATGTGCCTTATATACATTATCTGTGTAATCCTCTGAACTACCGCATAAAGTAGGAACTATTACTCTCATTTTACAGATGAGGAAACTGAGGCTCAGAGAATTAACTCCTTTGTCTAAGGTCACATAGCAAGTAAGTGGTGGAGCTAAACATTCCTGGTCCATCCAACTTCAGAGCTTATGTGCTCTATCTGGATTACGGCCACAGCCTCCTAAAAAAGCTCCCACCCCCATTTTTATCTCCCTCTAAATAATTAAAATGTTACGTAAGAGATGTTTCTAAACTATAATAGACATTGGCTTTTCCCAACTGAGAACTCTTTCTCCTTTAAGTCCAAACTACTTAGTATGGCATTTACAAAGTCTTTCTTTCATGATCTGACTCTTGACTATCTCTCTGGCCGTACCTCTTGTCCCTCTTCTTCCCAAATAGAGCTCTGCTGGCTCCTGTACATGCTTTCCAATATAGCTATGGAGACATTTCTCTAACTATAAGGATGTTTTATTTATTTGCCTAACAAATAACGAGAGCTAGTATTTACTGAGCCTGCCATATGCCAGGCCCACTACTAGGTGCTTTACATTATACAAACATTTCATTTACTCCTCCCCATAACCTTATGAAATAGTTACTATTATTCTCATTTTATAGTTGAGAAAGCTAAAGATCATCAAGGTTAGATAACATCAAAACAAAAGTAATGGCAGAGCTGGGATATGAACTTAAATCTATCTGACTCTTGTACTTTAAAGGCACTTAATGTTTATCAAATTTAGTTCTCCATCTTCTTCACTCCATGAACACCTATAATGCACAGATGTACACAGAAGCATTTCAATCTCACAGATATCTGTTATTCAGAAATTGTTTTAAAACTTGCATACCTACCTGCATGAGATCTTGAAGACTCTCAACAAAAGAAATCTCTGCTTCTACCATATAAAACTCTGCCAGGTGTCTCCGGCTCTGAGAATTCTCTGCTCGGAATGTTGGACCAAAGGTAAACACTTGAGTAAAAGCTCTGCAATTCAAGATTAAAAGTATAAAAACAGGATTCACATTATTAATTTTAAGTATTTAAAACACTCAGTGTACTCTTAAGTATAAAAGGTTTTGTGCCTCTGTCTTGTCACAAATCCACCCATATTAGCTGCTATATTTCTCTAATGGGTGATAATAATAGTTTCATTAAAAATGTTACATTTATAGAAACCATTTTATCCCGAAGGAATTTGCAAATGCTTTACAAACCCTATGGCTTACTAAATATAGAATCAACCACTTCTGGGCGCACTCAACTGCAGCTGCCTTAAACAGCAGGCAACTACACTTCGCAGCAATCAAGAACAAAGTAAAGGAAAAATACCACAGCCCAACAAGCTTCACAGAGATTCTATATAGTCACAGTTAAAACTAGAATTTCACATGGATAAAGTATGCTCATTTTTTTTTTTTTAAGTGAAAAAAGAGTATCTGATATGTATGGTGATCTGTCTTGCTCAAATCCTCTTCAGGTCCTTCACAACCACCCAAGTGTTTCAATGATCGCTGAATGACCCCTGAAACTTGGGGGTGAGGACGGATTTTGAAGAACTGTCTACTTTATTCTCTGGTATTCAAGAGAATAGCTCATAGCGCAACAATTCAAATAGTGGGGGAAAATCTTACTTTTCAATTCCTGCAGAAAAGTGGACAGTACACTTTCATTCTTTAACACTTAAAGTCTCCCTCATGTGGAATCAGGCCAACAACTGGGGTTAAATCAAACATATATGAAATACTGAGTATTTCCTGAGGACTATCTAATCTTTGAATTTTAAGAGTTTGCTAGGACAAAACAAGAGACTTGGGGCTCCTCAGCTATTATCCTGAGTATTCATCATTTGACTGGCATTAGTCAAACAACATTAAGATCAGAAAACAGTGCAGAAAATAGATTATGGACACACACACACACACACACACACACACACACACACCCATTGGGCTTTTTTTTTTAAGATACTCTAGGAAATAAAACAGTAAGACAATTATAATGGAAATCAAGATATTTATTTTTTCTTTCAAAAGGCTATTTTAGTTGAGGCCTAGTTGGTAAGAAGCTTAGGAATTTATGTTTTGGTTCTAGTCACCTTCCTGAAACCATAATCAGTTAACCTCCAAGAACCTTAGTTTTTAATGGAAAAATAAACAATAAGAACTCAAAAATATTACTATGGTAACCTCTCTGTTGAACTTCAGATCCAGACGTGCCTACTAGAATGTTCCTGAAAACACTGACCCTACCTTGTGCAAAATGAAAATCCTTGCCCTGCTCCCAGAGTAAACAAAACACAAAGCAAAGAACAATCCTTCCTCTCCTTTTTCACTTTCCCCAATTCTATTAATCTCAGTTACTCCACCTCATCACCCAAACCAGCTCTCCCACTGCCCACATTTCCCATATCATATTGTTTACACCTAGGAAAACTCTCGAAAATCCACAGACTCCCTGCCCCTCCCTTTATTATTTTATTTTATTTTATTTTATTTTATTTTATTTTATTTTATTTTATTTTATTATTTTATTTTATTATTTTATTTTATTTTATTTTATTTTTTATTTGAGAGAGAGAGAGTGCATGTTGGGGAGGGAGCAGAGGGGGAGAGAGAGAATCCCAAGCATGCCCACTGCTCAGTGTAGAGCCTGACAGGGACTCAAACACATGACCCCGGAATCATGACCTGAGCTGAAATCAAGAGTTGGATGCTTAACTGACTGAGCCGCCCAGGTGCCCCCACCCCACTTTTTTTTTTTTTTTTTTTTTAATCTTCAAAGATACTGCTAGTATCTTTGTATCGCCTGGAGAACTACAACTTTTTAAAATTAATTTATTTAGAGAGAGTGCAAGCAGGGGAGGGGCAGAGAGAGCAGGAGAGAGAGAATCCCAAGCAGGATGTGCGCTGTCAGCACAGACCCTGACTCCGGGCTCTAAATCACCAACTGTGACATCATGACCTGAGCCGAAACCAAGAGTTGGATGCCTAACCGACTGAGCCACCCAGGCGCCCCGAACTACAACTTTTTAACTGGTGACTGCCACTTGTCTTTCTTCCTCCAGCCCCAAGCTACTATGACTTCTCAAACTCATGTGTGATTATACCAGCCATAATTTAAAAATCTTCAATGATTCCCTGTTTAAATTTTTTTTTTTTTCAACGTTTTTTATTTATTTTTGGGACAGAGAGAGACACAGCATGAGCAGGGGAGGGGCAGAGAGAGAGGGAGACACAGAATCGGAAACAGGCTCCAGGCTCCGAGCCATCAGCCCAGAGCCCGACGCGGGGCTCGAACTCACGGACTCACGGACCGCAAGATCGTGACCTGGCCGAAGTCGGACGCTTAACCGACTGCGCCACCCAGGCGCCCCAATGATTCCCTGTTTAAATGATACAATTCAAACTCCTAACTTTTACTCACTTTCTTTCTCAAAGCCTTTTCTCTAGTTATGCTGAAGATACTCCCCTCACACAGCATGCTCAGGCAAGTCTTTAGGCCTTTGCTAGGCTGTTCCCTGCCTCTAATGACCATTACTGGCTCCTCTCTCTCCAAAGAGCAAATTCCCAACTATCCTTCAAGACTTGACTCAAATGCCACTTTCTCTTTGTAACCTTACCATACATCCCCAAATTTACTGTTCCCTCCTTTATAGGACTATGACATTTTGTTTATGTATTATACAGAATATATCACTTGGAAATGCAATTATATATGTCTTTCTCTCCCAATAAACTACGAAATTTTCCAGAGCAGGAATCATGTTTTATTCATATTTACATCTCCAGTGCCTAAGATAAAACAGGTGCTCATGCTGAATGAATGAGTACTAATGATGATGACAGGCTTCCTCAGTTGTAAAGTGGAAAAGTACAGCATGCTCACAAACAGTAACATTACAAATAATGTACAGAAAAATACTCAGATATATTTTACTGTGGCTGTTACTCAGTACCTAAAAGGTGTCAAACAATCTAGGCCTGTTCCAAATAATAACCTAAAAAATTATAAGGCCCTGGGTTTCCAATCTGTGACTACACAATCTCTAGGTAGGTTGTCAGTAGTATATCTACATAAACGAAATGACATTTCTTTCTGAGACTTCATCAGTGATCTTCCTGAAATACAAGGAAAGCCAATGAGACTGTTTTTCAAAAGACACATATAATCTGTATTAAGATACTAGTTACAGAGATAATAGTTTATAAGAAGAACTACAAGTTCCAGTCAAAAGGACATCTGCTTCTCACATGGCAATTCTACGTAGGGTGCCCAAAGATGAGTAGCAATAGGGATTTTTAGTTTAACGACGGTTAATAATTTTCCCTAGCAATGTAGGGTAAGCCGCTCTAGTATAAAATAATGAAGAATGCCAGGGATTCTTATTTTAATTATAATATGGATCAGGCTCTGATTGAGGTACCCAAGAGTTAAGTATTATTCTAATAGGGTAAGTAAAAACTGATGGCCATGTGCTTCCTCTGAATTAACAGAAATTTAAAATGATCTGGAAGCTATGTTACAAAACTGCCTCATTCAGCATCTAGTCTTTAAGCAGATGAACATTTAATCATTCCATAATGAACATCTTCTGCCAGTGCCCAGTGTTTGCTTACAAAAGTAGGGACAGCAGCAGTAGTACCAGCGATAGCAGCTGCTGTTACAAGTACTCCTTGCGGGCCACACACTAGCTGTAAGAACCTTACAGTTAATTCCTTTATAGTTAACTCAATAAAGTATGTATTGTTACTTCTCTTTTTCAAGCTAAGAAATGGAACTTCAGAGAGGTTAAGAAGCTTTCCCTTAAGTCACGGAGTCGCAGCCTCTTAAGTGGTACAGGCCAGATTCAAATCCAGATCTGATCCTAGTGGTCACGGCCTTTATCACGATATGAAAATAATGATGCTCATAACTGAACACTGACAGACTCAGAGAATTACAAAGAAAACTTTATAATGCACCTCCCCCCATACTCTTCTCAGAGATAATCAGGGTGAGTAGTTTGATATATTTATTGTATTGTATTTATTATATTGATATATTTATCTACCTTACGAATAGTTTATTTGTTTTATGTGTTAAAGTTATAGCTTACTAGGATATGTTGCCTTCATGTAAGAAGAATGATAAATTTTCATCAATATTTCCTAACCTTTAGCAAGTCATTTAGCCTTTCTGGTCTCAAATTCTTACATGAGTGGGAGATAGGAGCAGCTTGGCATTAATCTCTAGTGTCTTTTACAACAATTTTGTTTCTAGGTCCACGTGAAATCATTCGTATTTTAATTTATGCTGACTTCTTCTTCTTTTTTGTCTTCCACAGACATGAAAGACATTTGCAGCAAGGCTTGGGCTAACCAACATTTAAAATAAGATCTGACAACAAGGCCATTTCTAAAATAAGACACAAAACCAGGTGAAAGGCCAGTACTGCTGTGAGAAGAGACCAGCAGAGAAAGAAAACACTCAGCACTAAAAAGCATTCTTGTGCCAAATTATGGAGAGAGGCAAACTATATAAGGAAAGTCCACGAGCTTGGACTTGATGTTTAAGATAACAAAAGTACATTCAATACACATCAACCAGCTTAACTACAAAAACAGCTTTTTAAAAATAAAAAATAAAGTTACCAAAAAAAGGTTGTACTACAGCCATAAATTGGTAAGTGGATTACTATAAAATGGTCACTGAGTGCTTGGCCATTTATTCTTTTGGGCCCTAAAATTTAAGAGCTAATCTTCATATTTTGAAAGAATAGAGGAATTACTGTTCCTTAGCTGGGGAAGAACTTATTCAGCAGAAGATGGATCAGCAACTTTCCCTAAGGACCCCACTCCCAACCTCCTATCACTTGTCTGTGGTCAGCTCAAAAAAATTCCATTGAACTAAAATGAACTCACAGCTTTCACCTAGCTTTTAAAACAGTCTTTGTCAAATGGTATTTCCATCTTTCAGAAGGAAATCATCTGTTTTACTACTGCTTTGAATCCACTGGCTTATCACTACTATGACACATTTGCCATTCATTATTTCCACAGAGCGGACCCCTACCTTTCAGCGTTCCCCTCTCACTCTGACCATCCAATGATACACTAGGTGGAAGGGTGTAATACGGAGCTCTCACCATTTCAACAATTCATGTCAAGATGCCTTAGGGAGGATGCATCCTCAAATCTAAAAATTATTCTCTACCATCACTGTTAAACATTTCTTAAAAAATTGTCTTTAATGTTTCCTAAATATTTGATTTAGTACTGAGTTTGAGGCCCAAACAAAATTTAATCTTAACTGTATAATGAGCTTCAAAGATCAAGAGAATCTGACTACAATCCTGGAGGGTTGGCTACTCTTCTCCAAGGAGATAACATCTTGCTCCGGGGGAAGGACATTCCAGAAAAGGGAACATCAAGCACACAGGTCTAAGGTAGGAACAAGCATGGTAATAGGAAAGTCTGGATATTTGATTCTCCTTGGAAGATTCTCTCCTCTTGAAACATTTAACACTGTATTCTCCTAGTTTTCCTATTTATTTGATGTCCATCTCTGTCTCTTCTACTCTAGCTGTTTATTAAACACTAGAGTTCCTCAATACTTAGTCACTAGAGGCTCCTCGGTTCTCACGGTATGCATTCTCCCTAAATGAGCTCACCTCAGCCAACAAATTTCAATCAATCACCTATCGGCATACAATTCACACATTTATATCTCCTGCCCACATTTCTTCTCTAAGCTCCAGAAGCATATCAGCTATTCGACTGATCTGCTGACTTGTCACAAATGCAACTCACACCTTCCCCTACCCTCATTTTGTCTTCAATCTTCTTCTAGCCTTCTTAAGTCAATCCTCTCATTAGGCTCTGTTTAGTAATACCATGTACTCCTGTTCACAGCACCTTTTAAAATTTAAAAAAAAAAAAAAAGAAACACATAGATGTGATCATTTGTTTAATGTCTGTCCATCTCCTTCATTTGTCTGTAGATTTCATTACCTTATCTATTTTTTGGTTCATCATATTACCCTCAGTCTTAACCCAGTGCCCAACAACACCAGACAATTACAGTTTGTCAAATAAGCAAATAACTTGTTTTCCATAAAATTTGCTGATCTCCAAACTGAATATTTGAAACAGCATTAGGTTAGGGGTGAGGATAGAGGAGTAATATGAGGAAGATGGTAAACAGAATATAAATTACTAAGCAAAAAATTCTGCTATTTTCTAAAATAGTTTTTCACAGAAGGCACTAGGAGATTAACAAAATCAGTTTTTTGAAAAGTGACTGCCCATATACTAGTTTTTACTCTATAGTCAACAAGTAAATTTTTGACAAGGACTAGATCTGGTGAACTTCTCTATTTAGCAAAGATTTTATTTCTTGATGAACTGAAATATTATCACATGAAAAAATCACCCTAAGTCTTATTCTATGTAAACAGAGCAACAGCTGATTCTTTTGCTTTTGTGACAGTGGATACCAACAATTTAGAATAATTATTCCACTTCATCATTCCTGCAATGATGGGCTCTTCAGAGGACTGGCTGATTGGATAGGAGGTCTTAGAAAATAAGATTTTTGTAAAAGGCCATAATTTGCGGACAGTCCTAAATGAATATTTATCCTGTTTCAATAAGACACTAAAATCACTTTTCCAAAAAAGCTAAAGCTAAACATTGTCAACTGCATCTATTCATACCTAGATTATCCTTCTTATACTTCTCGTATTTAACAGCCCTTATAATGAGGACCACTAAAGAGAACAAAATGTGGTACGTGCACCACATGGTATTTACATATTATTGAAGTCTATAAAGATTTCTAAGGTTATCTTTCTGAGGCCTGATGCTAGAGGTAGATGAGTCATTATGGCATTGAACTATCAACAATTTCCTGGGCTTACATCCTGTACAAATGACCCTTGCTTTTTTAAGGTTATGGTAATGATTAAGAACATGTACTCTAAAAACTTAAACTGAAATCCTGGCTCCTCCACTTATGAACTAGCCAAGTTAACTTCTTTTGAGAATAAATTTTCCATGTGAAAATGGGGTTATGTAGTATACATATGTATGTATGTAGTTAATACATATGTCATGAAGTTATTATAAAGATAAAATGAAACAAAATATGTGAAAAGCTTAACCTCATATTAACTAAATGGTAAGTGTCCAACAAATGGGTAATAACTACTTTTTTTGTTTGTTTCCTTTCTTTCCAAAGGTCTAAGTTCTCATTTGGTTGGTCTCAAGACCTCTTTATACTTTCAATTACTGAAGATCTCAAAGGAATTTTGTTTATGCAGGTTATGTCCACTAGTATTTACCATCAAAACTGAGAAATTTAAAAAACTGTGTTGATTTTAAAACAATGATAAACCCATATAAGTCATAAAGAACATTTTTTAATAAAAATTCATAAGAGGAGTGGTACTGTTTTACATTTTTATAAATCTCTTTCATGTCTGGCTTAATAGAAGACAGCTGGATTCTCATATCTGCTTATGCATTCAATCTGTTGTGCTATCGCATGTCACGAAGACTTTGGAAAACTTCAATGTACACTCATGAGAGAATGAGAATGAAAAAGGCAAATACTGTCTTAGTATTACTATGAAAATAATTTTAATCTCAAAGGCCTCTCCTGAAAGGATCTCAGGAGGCCTCAGGGAATCTCCACACCAAATTCTTGAGAATCACCATTTCAGGAAATGGTTCTCAATGAGGAGTATTAATTCTGGGCTTTATCTCTGGAGACCTTCACTCAGAAGGATGGTGGCAATGAGTATGTTTTAAAAGTTCCAAAAGTAATTATTATGTGAACCCATGATTAAGAACCACTACTCTAAAATATGTTTAGATTCCCTAATTGATATCCTTTTTTAGAAAGCCTCTTGACTAAAATTCTTAAATGAACGATAACATGTTTTGGTGAGGATGTAGACAAACTCCTCATACACAGCTTGTAGGAATGTAAAATTGTGCAGCTGCTATGGAGAAGTCTGGTGATCCCTCAAAAAGTTAAACATAGAATTATCATACGACCCAGCAATTCTACTTCTGAGTATATACCTCAAAGAAATGAAAATAGATGTTGAAACAAAACCTTGTACATGAATGTTCATAGCAGCATTATTCATGATAGGCAAAACTTGGAAAAACCCCAAATGTATGTTAACAGACTAATGGAAAAACAAAAGGTCACATATCCATACAATGGAGTATTATTCAGCCAGAAAGAGGAATGAAGTACTAATATACCCCACAATATGGATAAACCTTGGCATTATGCTGAAACTAAAGAAGGCAGACATGAAAAGCCCCATATTGTAAGCTTTCATTTCTGTGAAATATCCAGAACAGGCAAATATTTAGGACAGAAAGCAGAAGAGTGAGCGCCAAGGACCAGGGAGAAGGGAGAATAGAGAGTGAATGCTTCGTGGGTATGGGATTTCCCAGTGATGAAAATGTTCTGGAACTAGACAGCGGTGTTGGTTGCACAATGGCATGGATAGTAAACTTCTTGTTATGTATATTTTATCACAATAAAAAGTTCTTTTAAGTTTATTGGAACTAATTGTCCATGAGGTACTTCACACATTTTATTTTATCCTTGCTACCCAAAAAGCACTATACAACATGGTCATCCTGTTCTTGGTGGCTATTTCTGACTCCTCTTTCAGCTGCTTGCAATCTCTGAGACTGCCACTTCCGACCACTTACGGCTGCTCTTTCCCATCTTACGTTTTCCTCTACCTACAGCCCTTTCTTAGTAAGCACTGATGGTCAATCAGGATACTTTTTCATTTCATTTTAGGTTACAACCTAATGGTAACACATCCAATAAAGTTTATAGCTTTTAAGATCCCTTTTGCTCAGGCTCAGAGATTTACCAAAAATGACTTCTTTTTGGCATGTGTCTTTCCCCCCTACCTCCTTTAGCTACTCTCTGGTCTAAAGCTGTTGTGGAACACTGTGGATTCTAAAAGGATTCAGTCAGTTTACTGATTGAGTAAAAGGAAGTTTTGTTGTAAATGCTTAAATGATGTATTGCAGTGGTTCTACACCTTTAGCAGCATTAGACTCCCTGGGGCTTGTTAAAATTCAGCTTGCTGGACCCCACACTCAAGGTTTCTGCTTCAGTAGGTCTTAGGGTAGGCCTGAGAGGTCATATTTTTACAAGCTCCCAAGTGATGCTGCTGGTCCAAGGACAACACTTTGAGGACAACCGATCTGGTGGGGGGGGGGGGTTCTCAATCTTGACTGTGTAGAGTAAGTTATGGTTCTTCAAAAACAATCAAGAGACCCAGTCCCACCTGCAGACCGATTAAATCTGTTTTTCTGGGGGCTTGAGTTGAAATATGATGCACCTATATTTTTTAAAAGGCTTGCCAGACATTCTTTCTTTCCCTCCAGACATTCTAATGGACAGCTAGAGTTGAGAACCGCTGATGTAGACCTTCTAATTACCAATTATAATGCAACATAAAAGGGACAAATAATTGGTACAGAGGTACCATTTGCATAAGAGCTATAGACTAAGAATGAAATAAGACATTTTTAATATTCTTGACCAACTCCAAATCAGAGCTTGTTCTATGAACACAAAAGCATAAAGAGACCATGACAGACTAGAAACAGGCAAGATGCTTTTAGAGGAACACTTGGCCTGCAGAAATAATGCAGAAAAATCTCTATTTCTCTGCATTCATTTTCCCTGTATTCTAGAAGAGGAGGAAGAGGAGGGGGAGGGAAAGGATGGGTGAGAGGAGAAAAGGAAGACACAGAATAGAGAAATACCCATTTAGGCCCTGCAGTAAGTCTTTTACGTGTGTACCAAGTGACATATACAGGGATTTCAGAGCTGCACAACAATGCACTAGGAAAACACTAGGAAAAAATACCCATCAGCAATAAACTAGATGATTTGTGGCATATTCATACAAAGGAATATCCCACAGTAGCGAAAATGAATAGATTATGCAACATGAATATAAGGTAACAATGTGGAGGCTATTAGGAATATATTAAGTGAATAAAGGAAGTCATAGAAGAATACACACAGATGATTCCATTTATACAAAATTCAAAAGCTTGTGAAACTAAAAAATGAGTTGTTTATGAACATATGTGATGACACTATGAACAAAAAATGATAAACACAAAATTGAGGCTAGTGGCTAGTTCTCATGGGGAGGGAAGGGGAAAGACTACAGAAACATTTTGGGAGGACCAGAGTGTTGAATATATCATTATTCTTTATGCTTTACTTACACATCTATTTAAAAAGTAATTTTGTGTCCATGCAATATTTAGGCACCAAAAAAGACACAGGATGGACAAACTAATGGAACACAATAAAAAGTAAAAATGACAAAATTATACTAAAACTAAAGGGCAGGCATTGGCATCAGAGCCCCAAACACCTGACCACGATGCCACTCAGTTCTTCATACTTCCTACCTTTCTTCTCTCTCTGTCCATTCAATTTAACTCAACAAACATTAACACACTCTGAGTACCTGTATTTGTCCAGCATTACTGTGCTAAGGGCAACAGAAACCTTAGCACCTCACAGCACGTAACACGAGTGACTTCAATGCTTTATGCTTTGGCCAGAGGTCAGTTAAATTTGCACTGTTCAATATGGTGACTACTAGCCATATATGGCTATTTAACATTTACACTACTTAAAATTAAGTAAAATTAATAAAAATTCCGTCTCTCAAACTGGCCACATTTCAAGTGCTCAACAAGCCACATACAGCAGCTAGTGGCTACTGTATTGGACAGTGAAGATACAGAACACTCCCATTGCTGCAGTGAGTCCTACTGTCTAGCACCAAAGTAGACTGCTGAATTCTCAATGAATACAGAAGATAAACAACTGAGAAAAACATGTGCTCAGGCAATGGGACATGAGGGCAGGGATCAAAGGAGGCCAGAGTTGCTGGGGCCTACTCAGACATGTTTTACTTTACCCACAGCTATTGACCTGTCATGTCAGGTCCCTGTGGCTCTCCTCCCCTGTCTCATATCTGTTGCTTTATAAAAATAATGCCCTGCTTTGTGTTTGGAGCCATAGTTTCCCTCTTCTGATAAAATGGCTGCCTTTCTGAAAGGCACTGATACACAACCTAAGAATTATTCAGTAATCCATATTTCTAGCTTTTATTTAACTTTCCATCTATGTGCATACCTAACTCTGAGAAGCAGGCTTTGACAGGCTATTAAATCACCCCATGGCCAACTACAAGCCATTGCATTTATCATCTTCAAAAGATGAGGATGAACCTACTATTCTCCAATGAAAGTGGTTTCCTGAGAAGGAACACTCAAAACAGATACATGATACAATGAATAGTTCTTCCATCTTTTGATTTGCTTTCACTTATAAATACGTCACTAAATGCCAAAAAGAAACAATGAGTGCTGAATAATACTAAAAACAAATACTTTTAATTATATGGATTATGGTATAATCTACACAAAAGGTAGGGAGACTTTGGATTGAACAATTTGAGCAGGTATCTTCAAATTCTCCTGTCATACTCAATGCTCAATAGCTATATATGAAATACCAGTATTATATCAAACACATATTTTGGCTACAATGGGCATGCTTGTAAATTTTGAGATAATTCTTTATACAGTAGTCCCCAAAGCACGGTCTTCCCAGACTTCAAATGTTCTCACTGAACCTTGCACTATACTGCTGTGAAGTAGAATCAGGAGGAAAGCACAGAATAATTACCCAGTTGAAGAAACTAAGTAAAAGTCACTAAAAGATGTTACAGAAACAAAAACATTTAGGTTTTTATCTTTATCTTCCAACCTCCATCATGATCCACACACTAAATTTGCCTCTTAAATGTGAAATATGGCTGGCTCAGGTTTTGCATATTCTCCAAATTGTAGAGATTTATGTGACACATGTATATTTATCTGTCCTATGCACCTGTTTCAAGTGGCAAAACATGGGTTTTACTTTTTCAGTGCAGGGGTATACAATAGGAGATAAAGTGGGAACTGACATCAAGAGAAATAAGTACAATTATCAACTAACAAATGTGAGTGAGCTTATTTGTTACCAATTTCTACTGGTGAGAGAGAAGCAAAAAACCATGGCTGGCTGAGTGTCTTATTACCAATTTCTTTTCGAGAAGCAAAAATGAAATTTCCTTTTATTTTATAAAAAAGGAAGCAAATCTGTCTTACTAAAGCAAAATACATACAAGTGGTTTCTGCAATTCATGTACATAGTTTATAGGTGATTTAAAATAATTTTTAATAACACCAAAGTTTCTAAATTCATACAAAAAGAAATTCATACCAACAATATGGGACGGTAAAACGAAATTCTGTTAAATGAAATAATGTTACATTAAAATATCTAAACAGATCCAATATATTATTCCAGGTGTGTTAATGTATTTTTTGATGGAAAAAAAAATTTTTTAAGTAGAAAGATTGGTGAAAAAAGTCAAAAGTACAGAAGTAATTCAAGCCTACAGGTCATAGCAACCAACCAAGAAGAAACAGATATAGCAGCCTAGGACCTAACTATCTTACAACAATTATTATCTACTATGAAGTCATATTCATTTATTTCTTCATTAAACAAACATTAGGGTACTAACCACTATAAAAAAGAAATGAATCAGGCATGGCCTTTGCCCTCAAGGCTTATATAGACTAGGAGGGGAAATCACAGACCTAAATGTACAAGCTACAATGACAAAATTCCTAAGGAAAAAAATAGAAGAAAATCCCTGTAACCTTTTGAGTAAGATATAAAAATCATGAATCAAATAAGAAAAAAAAAGTGAGTATGTAGCAACAAAATAAAAAAAAAAACTTTAGTCTTCAAAAGGTACTGTAAACAGATGGAAATAGCAAGACACACTGGGAGAAAGTATGTACAATACATACATATGATAAAGGACTAGTATCTAAAGCATATGAATAACTCTTATAACTAAATAATAAAAAGACAAAGAACCTAACAAAAATGTGGAAAGGAACTGAAAACACAGTTAACAAAAGAAGATACATAAATGGCCAATAAGCACATGAGAAAAAAAAATTTCAACAATATTAGTCATCACAGAAATGCAAATTAAAACTGTAATGAGACATATACTTAGAAGGACTAAAAAAATACTGACAACAATTTTTGTCAAACACGTGGATCAAATAGAACTCTCATCTTTTGTTGGTGGGCATATAAAATAATACAAGTACTTCGCAAAACTGTTGGGCAGTTTCTTATAAAATTAATCACACATTTACCATACAATCCAGCAATTCCTAGGTATTTACCCAGAGGAAATGAAAACATGTGCACACATAGACTTGTGCATAAATTTTTATACAGTTTCATTATAATATCCCCAAACTGGAAACTAATGTCCATCAAAAGGTAAGTGAATTGGGGCGCCTGGGTGGCGCAGTCGGTTAAGCATCCGACTCCAGCCAGGTCACGATCTCGCGGTCCGTGAGTTCGAGCCCCGCGTCAGGCTCTGGGCTGATGGCTCGGAGCCTGGAGCCTGTTTCCGATTCTGTGTCTCCCTCTCTCTCTGCCCCTCCCCTGTTCATGCTCTGTCTCTCTCTGTCCCAAAAATAAATAAAAAACGTTGAAAAAAAAAATTAAAAAAAAAAAAAAAAAAAAAAGGTAAGTGAATTAACAAATTGTATATTCATGCAACGGAATAACATTTAGCAATAAAAAGGAACAAACTACTGGATGAATCTCAAAAGCATTATGTTGAGTGAAAGAAGTCAAATACAAAAAAGTAAATACTGTATAATACTATTTATATAAATCTAAACAAATTATATAAATACTATTTATATGAAATTCGAGAAAAAAATTCAATAAATTTTTTTTCAATGTTTATTTATTTTTGAGAGACAGAGACAGTACATGAGTGGGAGAGGGGCAAAGAGTGAGGGAGACAAAGGATCTGAAGCAGGTTCGAGGATTCGAGCTGTTAGCACAGAGCTCGATGCAGGGCTCAAACTCACAAGCCGGGAGATCATGACCTGAGCCGCAGTGGGATGCTTAACCAACTGAGCCACCCAGGAGTCCTATAGAAAAGGAAAATTCTAGTCTGTGACAACAGAAAGTTGATCAATGGTTGCTTAGGGCCTGGGGCCAGAGAGGGAGACTGCCTGCAAAGGGAAACAGGGGACTTTTATTTTGGTGATAGAAATATTTATTTTTATTACAGTAGAGGTTATAAGGCTTTATTAATTTGTCAAAATTTATTGAACTGTACATTTACAATGGGTGGTTTTCTCATATATAAAGTATATTCAATAAAGTTGATTGAGAAACAACAATAACAAAAAGCGCTTATTCATGCATTGGCTTAATTACTCAATTGGCCTGTTACTTAAGTTCTAGTCACTACACTATAAAAGGTGAAGTGTCAGGCTCCTGGAACCATAGAAGGGGCATAGCAATCATCTACTTCAAAGAACAAGAGAATCCAGAACTCAGTGATGTCTCATTGTCAACATAGCTGACCACAGCTCTTAGGGTAGATTATGACCTGATCTGCTCTCAGAGTTTATTTCTGATTTGGTCTTCAAATTCTGAAAGGTATCTTATTTTTGTGTCCTAATCCCTTCCTTCATTCCAAGGTACTGGTATAGTTTAACCTTCTGACCTGTCTTGTCTTGTGAGTTTTGAATTCTGGCAGACTCACTATTTGTCTCAGTCTTCTGCTTTGCATAAACGCCAGCGCTGTTACTCTTATGAAACTGGCTGCCTGCTATTTTTCCTGGTTACAACACCTTGGCTTCTTTCTTTATAATCACCCTGGGTTCTACAGGTCCCAGATGTCATAACGACCATCATCACAGCACTTACCATTTCAGCGTCAAACTGTGATAAACACTGGGCTGCACACAGTATCTAATTCTCACAATAGCTCTGCAAGGTGGCCATTACTATTCATCCTTATAGTTAGGAAGTGGAGGCTCAGATAAACTTACAAAACTAGTATGTATAAAAGGAGAATGCTAATTTGGGGCACGTGGGTGGCTCAGTTGGTTAAGCCATCTGACTTCAGTTCAGGCCATGATCTCATGGTTCGTGGGTTCGAGCCCCACATCAGGCTCTGTGCTAACAGCTCAGAGCCTGGAGCCTACTTCTGTGTCTCCTTCTCTCTCTGCCCCTCCCCTGTCTCTCTCTCTCAAAAATAAATAAACATTTAAAAAAAGAAAAAAGTGGTTTTTTTGTTTTTCGTTTTTTTTTTTTTTTAAGGAGAATTCTAATTTAAGTTTGACTATATGACAATTTGCTTGGACAAATTCAGCACTTTCTGGTAGGGATAACATTATCTCAGTAGCGACTTCACTCTGTAATAGCACTGGCAACCTCTATATGTCAATTGACATGTCTGTCCCATATTTTTAACATTCTCCTTGGTGTCCAACACAGTTACATACCATCTGGGTAAACACTAAAATTATTACCGAATAAATGAGTACCCAGAGTTATTTTTAGGTAGAAGAAAACAAGCTAGGGGGGAAAAAAAGACAAACGACACAAATTTTCTCTGTTCCCAACCCAACCTAAATTCTACAAACATGTAATAAACAGATTTTTCTCCCCCCTTCTCCTAAAAAAGTAATTAAACCCACCAGAGCAAAACAGAATTTGGACAAGATTACACAGTAATTGTAGACAATAATAATATCAGTTTTGCTCTTTATAGCTCCAATTACCATCCATAATGCTTAAATTACTACAGATTAATTGATACCTCACTATAGTAACCTGTTAGACAATGCTAACAGGCATTGCATTTTATGCAAAATGAGTTCTGTTTGTATCATTCCTCAAAGGACTGACTGGTAATTTTTTTTAACTCACAGCAAACGTGCTTATTTCAAAGGCATTCAATCCTTTAGATATTTTGCTCAGCCAGACCTGAGATAAAAGAAGAATGGGGCTGATTCTCTGATACACCTGAAGTGGAGAAAAGGAAAATTAGTAACAGCCTTCACAAAGGAATGCAATACTAGAAATAGGTAGAGAAGCCCATGTTTAGACTTGCAAGGTGGTATGCTGATACTGCAGAGTTAATAATGCGTTAGACAAAGGCACTAACTCATCACACAAATAATGCAGAGCCTAACGAGAAATGAAAGTAAATCATTACCACTCAAGCTAATAAAAATGAAGTTCAAATAGTAAATTGAGCACAGATATTTATAGGAGTCCCCCTTCTACTTGCTAGATGGGGTAATGCCCGATTCATGAATCATTTCATAAAGACAATTAGATCTTAAAAAAAAAACAAAAACCCACAGATATTTACATTCACTCCTTCCTGAGACAATCTTAAAATAATAATAAGTTAAAAGGAAGAAAGGGGAAGAGGGTCTTCAGGGGACAAGAGACTTCAACCAATCTTTGGTTGAAGAAAACAGTTGTTGAGTGATGACCAACATGTCAAAGTCTGGAAACCATTACCTAGAATAGAGAGTTAAGTATGCTGCAGAAGACAGGAGGTGAACTGCACACAGAACCTTGGTGAGGCTGGAGATGGGGGAAATGGAGATTCACTGATTGAGTTTACATACGGAACTGTCAGCCCTCTCACACTTCCCACAGAATGGCTGGAAGCCAGATGTCGCCATCAACCAGGGAAGAGTCTTTCTCCAGGGCAGTAGTCCTCAGCATCATTCTCACCTGATAGGTTTGTCATGACACAGATTGCCGGGCCCCACTCCCACTGTTTCTAATCCAGTAGTGGTTGCCAGGGGCTGGGGAGAAGAGGAATGGGTGGTGCCTACTAATGGATAAGTAATGAAACGATAAAAAATATAAAATTAGATAGTGGTAATGGTTGTGAAAGAGGACCCAGCTGTGCTTTAAACTGCCTCTATTTTGACTTCAGACTATACTTTCTAACTGAAGTTCTTTCCAGCTTATCTTTTCACTCAGGCAAAAGACCCAACAGGCAAAGCATCCCGTGATGGGAACCAAAACTACCCCCTTGAGCACTGACTGCCCTGACTTCGGCAAGCCCCCACATGACTGACTCCAAGACAGTGACCGACCTGATCTTTACCGCCCACCTGCACACACTCACCAATCTTTGTCCCACATCTTCCTTATATGAACCTGCCAGTATTTTCAGCACATTGGAGACAGCCTTTGGGATATTAGTCTGCTATTTTCCCAGCATGGTCCTCACTGATATAAATTCCTGTCTTGTTTCACCACCATCTGTCTTTCCGCCTTTGGATTTTGCCAGCAGCAAAGGGCTCAACCTGGTCTGTTTGGGACCTCCAAAGCCATGTGCTCCTGCACCCCTGGGCCCTAATTACAGTTGCACAATTTTGCAAATATAGTAAAAACTACTGAATTATAAATTTTAAAGGGTGAATTTTATGGTAAGTTAGTTATATCTCAATAAAGTTCTTCTTTAAAAAATCATTTTACTCATCTGTACACAGGGCTCTAACCAAAGCCCAACAAATAGATTGGAAAAAATTTTAAATCATGTCTCCCTTTTGTCTTTCCTATGCTAAACTTATTCAGATTCTTCAACCATTTCTTTAGACCATGATGTCTACATCCTTCTCATCCTGGCTGTTGCCCTAAAGTCAGATAGGATACGAAGTCACAACCTTTTCATACAAAGTTTAATAAAAGATTATAAGTATTTGGAAGTAGATAAGGGAACAGGGCAGAAAAGCTAGACAGTTTACTAGCTTTTCATGATTTGGCTAAATATAATTCATTCAAGGATAGTGTATTACACAAGATATTAAAGAACCAAAAGACATTCCACAACGAAATACAGATAACATGTACTGGGGTAACTAAAAGTCTGTATACCAAAAATGCTCTAAAGTTGTATTAACTAGATTCCTGTTGTTCCAAGAAAAGAAAAGCAATAGAATCCAAACTAAATATAACAGCCAGGGGTCATTAAATATAAATGACATTTTAAAATGCACTCTCATGTAATCATTCCACTGATAAGGTTACTTCTAAATTCAATTCGACCTAGACAAGGTTGAGATTCCCTTGCCATATGCTGTTCTTGCCTCAGGACAGTCTTTTGTATATATAACAGTTACCATGCTGTGAGTTTTTTACTTAATGCCTATCATGCTCATTCGATTGTACAGGGTCATGAAGGTTGGGATCCTATCTGTTGTGTTCATCTCTGTATCCCAGCACCTAACCTAGTGTTTGGTACACAGCTGACTCTCAACAAATGTTCAGTCAAGCTGAGATTGATTTTTGAACTCTGAATCAGGCAAATGATAGCAAAAGAAATTATGAAGACAAGAGGAACATGATAGTTTGAGGAATTTGTGGGCTAATTGGGAGATAAGCATATAAACAGGTAATTACAAGTTTTTTATAAATAGGATTGATAGAAATCCTTTCCAACAGGTATTAAAGTCTTGATTCTGTATTAATAATGTTACAAAATTAAATAGTCCCTAAATCCAAAAGCTCAGAGTCTAGTCAACAGAGAAGAAAATCAGTGATTCCAGTGTTATAAAACAGAATAAAGCAACATGGATATACAAAAGAAGCACACTTAAACAAGTAAGATGTGGGGGTGGGAGTGGGGATCCTGGGAGAGACTTTTTTTTAAGTTAAAAAAATTTTTTTAATATCTACTTATTTTTGAGAGAGAGCACAAGCGGGGAGGTACAGAGAGACAGGGAGACACAGAATTCGAAGCAGGCTCCAGGCTCCAACCTGTCAGCATAGAGCCCGTCACGAGGCTTGAACCCACAAACCATGAGATCATGACCTGAGTCCAAGTCGGATGCTTAACTCACTAAGCCCCCCAGGCGTCCCTGGGAGAGATCATTTTTAAGCTGAGTTTAGATGGGATAGGCAGGGGTTAGCTAGACAAAGGCCTGAGGACATTCCAGGAAGAATAACAACAAAGGCACAGAAACACCTGTATATTAAACAGGATGTGATTAGACAGTTATAAGCAGTTTAGGATAGCTGAAGCAAAACGAAGTAGATGCAAATGACTGAAAAGATGCAATGGGTGTTGAAAAAGAAAAGTTGGGGATGATATTAACACAGCTACTGGAAAGATTAACACAAACTGGAAAGAAGGTAGTACCATTTCCTGGCATCGGGAATTCAGAAGGAAAAAACAGACTGAGGGAATAAGATGATGGATTTAGTTTTGAACATGTTGAGATGGTTAAACAATAGCCAACTGGAGAAGACAACTGGCATTTCACAGGTGGGAACCGAGCAGAGATTTCACATTGGAGATATGAATTTCACAACACCATTCTTTGACCATTACCTCATAATTGTGCAGATTTTAACCCTACCTAGCACTTCCATACCAATGACTCTTCATTGAGACCTCCAATTCTTTAAATCCACCACTTTTTCCATCATCACCCACCACCCCTACTTCCTCACTCCTTCTTGATCATGACCTTCCATACGTATCTACTTCCATCAATCTCATTTGGCAATACCCAACCCCTGGTTAACCCAAATATTCACAATCTCTGTACTGCACCCAGACAAACTAAATATTCCTACTAAAAATGAAAAGCCTCTGCACTTACTGCTCAATTTGCCTGAAATGCTCATCCGCTAGCTATACTGTACAAATGAAGAAATTGGTAAGGAGATAATGAATTTCCTGAGTCTTTTATACAAATAGTCTGTGAATTCATATTTCTACCAAAAGTTATTTTTTTTCCTTTTTAAAGTTTATTTATTTATTTTTGAGAGACAAAGAGAGAGAGAGAGAGAGAGAAAGCAAGCAGGGGAGAAGGACAGAGAGAGAGAGAGAGAGGTGGCGGGGGGGGGGGGGGGGGGGACTCCCAAGCAGGCTCTGCATTGTCAGACCCTGACATGGCGCCTGATCTCACAAATAGTGAGATCATGACCTAAGCCAAAATTAAGAGTCGGACACTTAACTGAGCCATCCAGGCGCCCCCAAATAGTTAATTTTTAACATACGTAATACACTAAAAAGAAATCTCTTTGCTTTAAGGTCCCATTATCATAACAAGAGAACACCATAAAGAACCACCATTATTCATTATTCCTATTTCATTATTCATGAAATTAGGTAATTAAAGATCTCAAAGTTTCATGGTGATATCTTTTCCATGAAATAGAGTAAAAGAAGTGATTGATATATATTTAACTCTGGTGTGGGCTTGATTTTATAGCAGAAACTATACAGACAAATTTGGAAGAATGAGAATTCAATTTACCAATACTTACTAAATATCTACTAATTTTAGTAGACATAAATATTTAGGATGTTTATAATCTGAGGTAGACATGAAAAGAACTAAAAACTGGCTAAATGTTAAGAGGAACTTTTTTCCTTTAGGACATGAGATAGGTGAGTACTGTAAGAAAAAAGAGAAAAATAATATTTGAGAAAAGCAGGGAAGGACTCAAGGAGAAAGTCTGCTTTCAGTTGAGCTGTGGAGAAATGAGATATGGAAAAAAGGCAGTCTACTGCTACAGGGAGGGGCATTAGAAACAGGCACGTGCAAAAACATATAGAATGAATAAAATAGCTATAATCAAAAAACTCTTGAAAATCAAAGAAGTATAAATTAACAAAGTTCAGATAATCATCTAAGCATCAAGTGGATGAGGAATGAGAAAGTTCTATGGGATGGGAAGACAGTTTCACACTCAATTATAAAGGATACCTCTGTAACTCAGGTTCACATGTTGACATCCTTACCACAGCCACTTAACAGGATGAGTACATCCTGAGTATGAATGTTTCATGGCTTGTGAGCTCAGCATGTGAACTGATGAGATGACCCACGGGAGTGAGTTTAAGATTGCTCATACCAATCACAAAGCAAACAATCAAACTAGAAGAAAATCAACTTGAAGTGTAAGCTGATTCCTCCTTGTCCCCACAATGGAAACAGCTGATTTTTTCTCATTAAAAAAGTAATAAATACTAGTTTTTTGGATCTGAATAAAAGACAAACTTAAAGAAGAAAATAAAAATTAGCAGAGATGGCCACTGCTTATTAGTTGAACACTGATGTATATCTTTCCTGCATACACATGCATACACATTATAAAAACCTGGAATCACATTCTACTTTCTGTTTCATAACCATTTTCCCCCTTTTAACAACATGGTGTAAAGCTTTATCATCAGTTTTAAAAGCTGTACAGTAATCCATTGTTTGGATGATTCATAATTAATTTTACCCTCAGTTCATTGCCAAGGTCCATTATATCTAGTTTTAATTTTTAAGTTTCTTTGTTGAGCAATGTGTTGTTATTTTGAAAGAGGAAGTTTTTTAAAAATTTTTTTTAAAATGTTTATTTTTGAGAGAGAGAGAGAGAGAGAGAGACAGAGTTCGAGCCGGGGAGGGGCAGAGAGAGAGGGAGACACAGAATTTGAAGCAGGCTCCAGGCTCAGAGCCCGACACGGGGCTCGAACCCACGAACTGTGAGATCATGACCTGAGCCGAAGTCGGACGCTTAACCGACTGAGCCGCCCAGGCGCCCCGAAAGAGGAAGAACTTTTAAAGAAAATTTTAATTCCAGTAGAGTTAACATACAATGTTATATTAGTTTCAGGTGTACAATATCGTGATTCAACAGTTCCATCCATTACTCAGTGCTCATCAAGATAAGTGTACTCTTAATCCCCATCCCCTATTTCACCCACCCTCCCACCCACCACCCCTCTGGTAACCATCAGTTTGTTCTCTACAGCTAGGAGTCTGTTGTTGAGCCGTTTTAACTATTTCTTAAATTAGCACTTCATGATTTATACTTTCTTAAAAGTTATATTAGTTTCCTAAGGTGGTCATAACAAATTACCACAAACTGCTGGGCGTAAAAGCATACACATTTATTCTCTCACAGTTATAAATGCTAGAAATCTGAAATCGAAGTGTTGGCAGAGCCATGCTCCTTGTAAGGTTCTAAGGAGGAACTTTCCTAGTTTCTGGTGCCTCTCAGCAATCTTTAATATGCATTCCTCAGCATCACTCCTATCTCTGCTTCTGTCTTCACATGGTCTTCTTCCCTCCATGACTATCTCCTCCATGTCTCTGAATCCAAACACCCTTATTTCTTTTGAAAGATAAGAGTCAGTGACTTTAGGCCCACCCTAATCCACTATTTTAATTTGATTCTATCTGCAAAGATCTTTTTTCCAAATCAGGCTGTATTCAAGGGATTTCTCTTTGGGGTACATTAATTCAAGCCACTACAGATGTCATCCAAAAGACAGAGAAATTTGTACTACTTTGTTCAAACAGAATAAAACTAACTGAATCCTTTCATGAATCTAAGATGCATATAGGGTTTAGTGATCTTATTTTCCCTATATATTTAAAACACTTTGCTATTTCATCATCCTATAAATTATTTCATCATTACTCATCAATTACTCCTAGTTAGGTTAAAAAAGAGTAGAATATTGAAAATAGAAGAATGGTGGGTGCCTATGACAGACACATAGTGGATAAGAGGAAGATACAGAATGAGATAAATCAGCACCATTATATCATCCTCAGTTTTCTTACCGCAGTACACACAGAATTGTGTCATCTGTAAGAAAAGCCTGGAGACAGTATTGTTAAAGTCTTTTTGTAGTTTTCAGAGAACACAGTTGAGAATTGAGATCTTTTATTCTTCACTCACAATGACAAAGAGAAGAAAAATGATAAAGATGCTTCATAAATATTAGGCAAGCCAGGAAATGAATGCAAAGAGACAGATAGTAACAAGCTAGTCTCTAGTAATAATGGTAAAATTAGTTGTATATAAGTGAAATCTCAGACAATGAGCCTACACAGATAACGATATCCTAAATGAATTTTCTCAAACCCAAGAACTGATAAGGGAACAATACATTTTTAAGGGCAAAAAGGAAACATGATATTTTTATCCAATTAGTTATTCTACAGTTACGACTTCATCATGCAATGATATGCAACAAGAACTTGGATCATACCATTCTGCTGAAAGGGTATGCAACAATATTGTTTCATCATTTGTGCATAAGAATTTACTTGATATGGTTAATAAATGAACAAAGGCTGAAGGCAAGGATGTATACAAAAGTGTTTGGAGGAAATAATATCATGTAGAAATAAAAGAAGTTAAGTGACTTGATAACTGGTGTTCACGAATCTAAAAATAAAAATATTTTGCAATTATGGATCAAAATAGATGGCCACACTTTCTTCAACAAGATTATGAGCTATCCTGTTTTCAAAAGTATTACTTTTTGATGATAAGAGTGCAAGAACCAGAAGTAATAATAAGCTAGACATTATTAAAGAAGTATTTGAAATCGAGAATCTGTATTAAGTATAGATATATTTCTGGTTCATGCCATAGCAGTCAATAAATAGCTACATTCAAAGTGCTGTGTCTAGATGGGGTATTTTTAAAACCCAGAAAAGTGGGAATAAAAATTGAGGTTTGCTACCATCATCAAGACAATGAAAAACAACCCCAAGAATCAGAAAAAAAAAATTTGTAAATCATATATCTGATAAGGGACTTATATCCAGAGTATATAAAGAACTCTCACAACTAAATAATAAAAGACAACCAAACCAAAAAAAAAAAAAAAAAAAAAAAAAGAACCAAAGACTTAAATAGACATTCTTCCACAGAAGATATCCAAATGGCCAACAGGTACACTCACCATCAGTAGTCATTAGGGAAATGACAATCAAAACCATAATAAGATGCCATTTTGGCACAATAAAAAAGACATACAGTACGAGTTGACAAGAATGTAATGCAGGCACTGTGGAAAACAGCCTAGCAGTTCCTCACAGTTCCTACCATGTGACACACAGGTTCCATTTTTAAGTATCTATCAAGAGAAATGGTTACACAAATATTTGCACTCAAATATTCACTATTCGCTATCACTATATTCGCTCTTACTAATAATAGCCAAAAAGTAGAAATAACCCAAATGCCCATTATTACCTGCTGAATGTATAAACAACTATAGTATACTCATATATGTTATTTGGCAATAAAATCAAATGAAATACTACTACATGCTGCAATGTGTACAGACATTGAAAATATTATGCAAAGTGGAACAAAATATGATATACTATATATTTCATTTGTATGAAATATCCAGAATGGGCAAATGCACAGACACATAAAGTAGACAAGTAGTTGCACGGAGTGGGAGGGAGGATAGAGGGTAAGTGCTAATGGAAAAAGTTTCTTTTTGGATGACAAAAATATTCTTAAATTAGATTATGGTGATATTTGAACTGTGAAAATACACTAAAACCCATTGAATTGTATCCTTTAAAATGATAAATTTTATGGTAAGTAAGTTATCTCTCAATAAATCAGTCTGTAAAAATTTGGGTTTGCTATGTTTAAATTCTTATTAAAATTCTAATAAAGTTGATTTTCACTATTTCTTTATTTTTGCTTCTGAAAATTATTCAGAAGATGGCTTAAAAATATTTATTAAAAATAAGGTGAATTATCCCCAGATGGTAAAAGGTGATGACTATTTTCTTGGTACAGTGAGGGTTAATCAAGCTTCCTAAATGGATATTTAGATTATTAGTAATTTTCCCTAGAGTAAATAAAGTTGCTTTCAACATTTTTGCTTATACATCTTTACAAAGTTGTAAGATCATTCTCTTAAGAAAAATTCCTAGACATGAAATCCTTGGTAAAAGGTATTTCTATAGAGAGGCTCTACCAATTTATATTTCCAACAGCAATGTTCAAGAGGAAAACATGTTTTATCCTGAAATATGCTTGCCTGCATAGCTTACTAAAAAAATACATAATAAGGAAAAAACACCTGTTAACAAAACACCAAAAGCAAAAAGCAAAAGCAAAACAAAACCAACAAAGAAAGAAAAACAATAATAATCAGGGGTGCCTGGCTCAGATCATGATCTTGTGGTCTGTGAGTTCAAGCCCCACATCCAGCTCTGTGCTGACAGCTCAGAGCCTCTAGCCTGCTTCAGATTCTGTGTCTCCCTCTCTCTGCCCCTCCCCTGCTCACACATTCTCTCTCTCTCTCAAGAACATTAAAAAATAAAATAAAAATAAAAATAAAATAAAATAAAATAAAATAAAATAAAATAAATAAAATAAAATAAAATAAAATAACAATAATAATCAAAAGCTGTTTCAAATACATGAGGTTGAATATTTTCCTTATTCTGGCTTTAACTGACAAGAAATGTAAATTTTTATTACATGACATTTCTGAACATAGGTTTTGCAATTTAGTATTCCTAATTTTCTCAGAATAAATATGTCATGTATAAGTTATATTTAGAGGCAGAATATGATAAAAACACTTAGCTTTTCTTATTTAAAAAATGTATTTATAGCTGTGTCTACTGAGGGTGTAGAAGCAATAATCCCCCTAGAGCAGCAAGATACCCAGTGACTGAGTCTTGGTTTCTAAAATAACACTTTCCAGTAAAAGGAACCAAGTCTCTGAAGAAATGGCTGATTCTGTGTCTGGGTAGGGAAAATTAAAAACCTAGGATAAATGCCAAAACTTGGGAGCAACCAAGGTATCCCTCGGCAGGTGAATGGATAAACTATGGTCCATCCAGATAACAGAATATTATTCAGCACTAAAAAGAAATGAGCTACCAAGCCCTGGAGAAACCTTGAATGTATACGACACTAAGTGAAAGAAACCAATCTTAAAAGGCTACTTACTCTACGATTCCAACTATAGGACATTCTGAAAAAGGCAAAACTCTGGAGGCAGTAAAAAGAACAGTGGTTGCCAGGGATTAAGAGGGAGGGAGTGATAAATAGGAAGAGCACATTTAGGTCTTTGATCCATTTTGAGTTTATTTTTTGTGAATGGTGTAAGAAAGTGGTCTCGTTTCATTCTTCTGCATGTTGCTGTCCAGTTCTCTCAGCACCATTTGCTAAAGAGACTGTCTTTTTTCCATTGGATACTCCTTCCTGCTTTGTGAACGATTAGTTGGCCATACATTTGTAGGTCCAGTTCTGGGTTCTCTATTCTATTCCACTGGTCTATGTGTCTGTTTTTGTGCCAATACCATACTGTCTTGATGATTACAGCTTTGTAGCAGAGGCTGAAGTCTGGGATTGTGATGCCTCCCGCTTTGGTTTTCTTTTTCAGTATTAAAAATAGAACTACCCTACGACCCAGCAATAGCACTACTAGGAATTTACCCAAAGGATACGGGAGTGCTGATGTACAGGGGCACATGCCACAATGTTTATAGCAGCGCTTTCAACAATAGCCAAATTATGGAAACAGCCTAAATGTCTATCGACTGATGAATGGATAAAGAAGATGTGGTTTATATATACAGTGGAATACTACTTGGCAAAAATGAGAAAGAATGAAATCATGCCATTTGCAGCAACTGGAAGGTATTATGTTAAGTGAAATAAGTCAGTCAGAGAAAGACAGATATCATATGTGTTCACTCATATGTGGAACTTGAGAAACTTGACAGAAGACCATGGGGGAAGGGAAGGAGAAAAAAAATAGTTACAAACAGAGAGGGAGGGAGGCAAACCATAAGAGACTCTTAAATAGAGAACAAACCGAGGGCAAATGAGGGGTTGGGGGAGAGGGGAAAATGGGTGATGGGCATTGAGGAGGGCACTTGTTGGGATGGGCACTGGGTGTTGTATGTAAGCAATGAACCATAGGAATCTACCCCCAAGCCTCCCAAAGCCCCCCCAAAACACTGTACACACTGTATGTTAGTCAATTTGACAATAAATTATATTTTTAAAAAATCTAAAAAAATAAAATCACCTTTTTGCACCAAAAAAAAAGGGAGGGGGAAGAGCACAGAGGACTTTTAGGATAGTGAAACTATTCTAAATGATACTATAATGGCAGATACATGCCATTATTACACATTTGTCCAAAACAATAGAATGTACACCACCAAAAGTGAATCCTAATGTAAACTACAAACTTAAGAGTATTAATAATGTGTCAGTGTAGATTCACTGATCTAAACAAACAAATAAATAAATAAATAAATAAATAAATAAATAAATAAGGGGTATCTTATAGTACCAGAGAATAAGGAAGTACTCAAAAAACAAAATGATAGGGGCATGTCAAAAGGATATGAGAGTTGATATGAATGAGTTGCCAACAGCTAAAACTACAAAAGTTTGAACAACAAAATATGTAACAGAACTAGAGTATAACCCAACCTATAAAATAAATACATGAGTCCCTCCTGATATAAGTGAGTACAAAAATCACTAAGAGGGAAGTGGTAACAAATGTTCCATACAGAAGAATTCCAAATACCCTACCTTCTAGGAGGTGATGCTTAATTCCATCTCCCACCTCCCTAGAGTGAGGGTGGGCTAGACCTGGTGACTTACTTCCAAAGAACAAAGAAAGGGAAAAATAGTATATTTTCAGTGGAGAAACCCAACAGACACTATTTTAGCCAAGTAATAAAGGTTAATAATATTAATATTAATAAAGGTTAACATGGATGTCACATACCCCCTGATATCAGATCACTTCACCTCTATAGTACTCTTTCCAAAAACCCACATAACCCCAGTTTAAATATGAGAAAAACATCAGACAAATCCAGACTGGGATACATTCTACAAGTCATGAAAAAGAAAGAAAGACTGTGGAATTGATACAGACTAGAAGAGACTGGGGAGGCATGACAAACTGGATCCTGGAAGAAGGCACTGCTGGAAAACATGAAATCCAAATAAAGTCTGGAGTGCAGTTAATAGTAATGTATTAACATTGGGTTCTTAGTTTTGTCGGCTGTATCATGGCAATGTACAATAGTAAGAATGGGGGAAACTGGGCAAGAGGTATAAAAAAGTCTGCACTATCTGTGCAACTTTTATATATTTAAAAATTGCTCAAAATTAGAAAGTTTATTAAAAACAACAACAAAATTAAACTTTAATATGGAGCCATAAAACCACTAAACCAACATAGATATTTTTTTGAAAAATGTTGACGTTCCAAATTTAACTACCATTTACTCCATTTTGAAAGTCCACTAAATAGGGGCGCCCGGGTGCTCAGTCAGTTGAGCATCCGACTTTGGCTCAGGGCATGATCAGGTTTGTGAGTTTGAGCCCTGCATCAGGCTCACTGCTGTCAGCACTGAGCCTGCTTCAGATCCTCTGACCCCCAATCTCTCCCTGCTCACACTCTCTCTCTCTCAAAAACAAAACAAAATTTGAAAGTCTGCTGAATAAAATGAAAGAAAAAGCAGAGGGAAGAGTAACAATTTTTCATTGGAGATTAAATCAGGCATTAATCTGAAACATGAGGTACTGCATATTAATAGTCCTAGAACTATGCATATTCAACTAGATACATTTGACTGACTTATTAGAAATACTTCAAAACACATTAAACAATACTGAACCTCCTCTTCTGCCAATTTAATCTTCTGTCAGGTTTCTCTGTACACTGTGTTCTATGGTTCATTTCACGTTACTGAGAAAGAGGAAACATATTTAATCCACTAGTTGGTATTATAATGGCAAACACTTGGTAAATTTATATCTTTCATGTATTAGGACATTTCTGAGGGGAAGGTACTTTGCCATTAACTTTATAGATAAAAAAAAAAAAAAAAAAGAAAACCAAAAAATTAAGAAAGATTATGCAAAACACTTGGACGTAAGGCCAAAATGTAAATAGTGTGTCCTTTCAATGGACTGTGAGGACACAGACCCATTCAAATGTTATTAATTACTTATCAGAAAGTACTCTGCTCTATTATTCTATTTACTATTGAATTAAATATCCCAGATTAAGTAAATTTACATGTTAACTTGTAGATTTTTGTCTAGTAGAGCTGCAAATCATTTCTGTCAGGTAGAAGAGAAAATTGCAAATTAAAGAAATGGTGTCTAGGACATTATTAACCAGTTTGTAACTACCCTAGTAATCTTATTCTAAAATTCCTTTCTTAAATTGCCTATGAATACACAGCTCTTCAAATGCTCTCTGAAATAGTCTTACTCCTTTACTTGTTCCCTCAGTAATTAATGAATTGAATAAAATATTTGATACATGTTCAGTTTATATTTGTATGAGGCATGATTTTAATTAAAAAAAAATTTTTTTTAACGTTTATTTATTTTTGAGACAGAGAGAGACAGAGCATGAACGGGGGAGGGTCAGAGAGAGGGAGACACAGAATCTGAAACAGGCTCCAGGCTCTGAGCTGTCAGCACAGAGCCCGACGTGGGGCTCAAACTCACGGACCGCGAGATCATGACCTGAGCCGAAGTCGGCCGCTTAACCGACCGAGCCACCCAGGCGCCCCTTTAATTTTTTTAAAATTATGCTTTGAAAGGCATACGGAATTTTCCATGACATGCTTAACATGACCTTTTCCACACACAGCTCTGCAAATCCTACACTCTCACAGGGCTATTACAATAATAGGTTTTCTGCACAGTATTCTGATAGTCTTGTTAATTATCTGGTTATTAGACTTATCAAATAACAATTTCTGTCTCAAAGATAAATCAGAAAAAAGAATCTAAGTAAAGTATATGTTATTTTCAAGACCATGTGATCTGACTTCCAAGACTTTCTGATTTGTCATATGTCGCTCCTGATGGTTCTGTGGGTTAATTTTCTATATTTAAGCCAATTACTTAAAACATTTTTTTCTTCCATCTGTTCCAGGTACTACTTTTTTTGTTTTTGTTTTTTGTAAATGAAAGGGGCTAATACCTGGCTCTGATGTGAACTAAAACTGCCTTTACTTTCATAAACATGATTAAGTACACGTAAATTGTGAGATTTATGCAAAAAAAAAAAAAAAATTAGCAGAAAGAAAAAAAATCACAACTTCATCTTTCCAGTATTATATTTTTCACTAAAACCAGAAGTCTAGACTACTGTATTTTTGGAAGAAATCTGGTTATTGTGAAATCTAAATGTACTCTGGTGAATTCAAGTGAACTAATTATAAACACTAATTTCAATTTTTAGGTTTTAGCATTGGGAAGAAAAGCATTATTTCACTCTTACACAACCCATAATCAGTAGTCTATTAAAGCAAAAGAGAAAGAAAATTCTGTACCCTGACATCACTTCTAGGTGAAGTTGTCCCGAAACAGTTAAGAAAGCAGGAACATTGAAGAAATTCTCCTCAGGCACCTTAATTTTACTTGAAGGCTGCAAATGAAAAACACGAACCACAAAAAGCTATGAGATGTTTTGTTCTACTTTTTGCATTCACATACATTCCACAACTAAAAATTACAATGGAATTAAACATATGTGAGGACAAGTCGTTTTCTTAAAAATAGAGGCAGTTCTTAGTATACTCTTAAAAGAGAAGATGCCTACTTGGAAAGTGCTAAGGTCAAGGAAGTTTGCTCTGTATTTTCAAAAAGTACAACAACCAAAGGGCAAAGTACTTCTGTCACAAAATACATTTCTGCATAAAAAGTATTTCTGATTGATGGGGCGCCTGGGTGGCTCAGTTGGTTAAGCGTCCGACTTCAGCTCAGGCCATGATCTCGCAGTCCGTGAGTTTGAGCCCCGCGTTGGGCTCGGTACTGACAGCTCAGAGCCTAGAGCCTGTTTCAGATTCTGTGTCTCCCTCTCTCTCTGACCTTCCCCCATTCATGCTCTGTCTCTCTCTGTCTCAAAAATAAAAGTTAAAAAAAAAAAAAAAAGTATTTCTGATCGAGAGACAAGCCAAAGTAAGAGATTATGAATTAAAATTTTTAAATGTGAAGAATTAAATAATCTCTTAAAATTCTGACCTATGCTTGAGATTTGATTTTCTCAAGGGAATAGCCTCTAGAACATGTGTTGTCCTATTATTAAATTTTATTAATAATGCTTTTAATGCAGATTTTTATAAACACAGTATACACTTTTATATACATTATTTCACTTAATTTGCACCACAACTCAGAGGTAAGAAGAGCAGAACCCTATCTTTAAAAGATATTGGGAGCAACTGGGGCACCTGGGTAGCTCAGGTGGTTAAGCGTCCAATTCCTGGTTTTGGCTCAGGTCACGATCTTGTGGTTTCGTGGGTTCGAGCCCCACGTAGAGCTCAGTGCTGACAGGGTGGAGCTTGCTTGGGCTTCTCTCTCGCTCTCTCTCTCTCTCTCTCTCTCTGCTCCCCCCAACTTGTACTCTCTCTGTCTCTCTCAAAATAAATAAATAAACTTTAAAAAAAATATTTAAAAGATTGGGAGCAATTAGATTTAAAGATCTTTACAAATTTACAAAAGAGGGTGCTCATTCTATTTGAAACAGGTAGGAAACAAGCCAGGCAACATTTATAACAAGCTAAAAAATTCTCTGAAGGTCAACACAATTTAAATAGTATAAATTTAAGAAAGCTTCTGGATCCAGATATGACTATTATACTCACTTTTTTGGGAGAAAATTAATTTACTTATGCTTGTACCTCAAATTGTGCATTTGTTTGAAAGTGCTTTGGTGTAACAGTGCAGTTACTATAGCAATAAAGCCTATTTTATTTTGTTTACTTATATTTTGAGAGAGTGTGTGCAAGCAGGGAAGGGGCAGAGAGAGAATCCCCCCAGGCAGGCTCCATGTTCAGTGTAGAGCCCCACGACCATAGGATCACCTAACTGAGCCACCCAGGTGCCTGAAAAAAGCCAATTTTAAATACACAATAGAGAATGTGAAACTCCTTTTAAGAGACTTAGTATCAAATACTGAATTACAGAAATACATGAAACAAAGGCCTCTTAGGGCACGTGGGGCGCTCAGTTGGCTCAGCATCTGACTCTTGATCTTGACTCTGGTCTTGATCTCATGGTCAGGAGTTTTGGCTCTGTGCTGGGCATGAAGCCTACTTTAAAAAAAAAAAAAAGAAATAAAGAGAAATGAAGGCATCTTATTTAATTCCATTGGTTCTAAAAATATTGCATATCATATATAGGCATATATGTATATGAATGAGAACTCTAGTGTAAAAATTACCAATTAAAATCATTCATTTATTTTGTAATTACTGGTTATTTTTCAAACTCACTTTGAAACTGGTCCTAAACGTCCTATCACTGCTTTTTATTTTTTTTAATGTTTGTTTATTTATTTAGAGAGGTGGTGGCAGGGGGGAGAGGGACAGACAGAGACAGGGAGAGAGAGAGAATCCTAAGCAGACTGTTCTGTCAGCATGGAGCCCAAACCCATGAACTGGGAGATCACAACCTGTGCTGAAAAGAAGAGTTGGGCGTTTACCCAAGTGAGCCACCCGGGCACTTCCTATCACTGCTTTTTAAAAATCCATCTCTGAATCCCATATTCACTGAAAGGACGTTGTTTCCAGGGACTTAAGTACTCAATACTAACATATTTGCCCTGACATGTGTTAGGATTTCTAATAAAAAAATATATTTCCTCACTCTTTACAAAGCAATTATGATTCAAATAAGGTCCAGCATATTTATAAGAATATTATACTTTCTCCTTTCTTTCACCTCTTTAGTCTATAATTTGTATTGATGTTTTACCTCAACTCCTCCTTAAGTGATTTCTCTCATTTCCTGTACATATAAAAAGTTTAGTTTTTATGACTACATTTTAGTCTTTCACTTATTAGCATTTGTACAAAAAGGAATCTGGTCCTCTTACATCTCTTTAATCCAACTTATTTAAATAGGTAAAACATGTCACTACTTCATTATGCCTTCTAATATCATATGTACTCACATACTGAAATTCATACTATGCTTTAAAAATTACTTCCTTTTATTTCTTCTATTCACTACAGTTTATACGTTACATTGATTTTTTTTTAATTTTTTTTAATGTTTATTTATTTTTGAGACAGAGACAGAGTGTGAACAGGGGGGAGCAGAGAGAGTGGGAGACACAGAATCTGAAACAGGCTCCAGGCTCTGAGCTGTCAGCACAGAGCCTGACGTGGGGCTGGAACCCACGAACCGTGAGATCATGACCTGAGCCGAAGTCAGACGCCTAACCGACTGAGCCACCCGGGCGCCCCTTAATGCTTATTTATGAGAGAGAGAGAGACAGAGAGACAGAGAGACAGAGAGAGAGAGCACAAGTAGGGCAGGAACAGAGAGGGAGACACAGAACTCTAAGCAGGCTCCAGGCTCTGAGCTGTCAGCACAGAGCCCAATGAGGGGCTCGAACCCACAAACTGCAAGATCATGACCTGAGCTGAAGTCAGATGCCCAACTGACTGAGCCACCCAGGCGCCCCACATTACATTGTTTTTTTTAAACTTCTCTATGAATTAAGTTAGATTACCTATACATTTTACTTCAGAATGTTAAAGAGACATTACAAAACATTTTAAAAAGGAATTACTGAGAGTGATGTTGGCAAACATGACAGGATGGGTACCTTTGAAGGACTGTCCCTCCACAGAACAACTAAAAATAATGAGTAAAAACTGTCAGAATCAACTGTGGGAACTCTGGAAAACAGTCAAAGGTTTATAGCAACCAAACACATGCTGAATTAAGAGAGAGGAAACTTAAAAGTGATAGACTCCACCCAACAACGGCAGACTGCACATTTGTCTCAAGTACACATGGAATATTGTTGAGGACACCACATCCTAAGACATAAAACACATCTCAATAAACTAAAAAAGACTGAAATCATACAAGTTTTTTTTCCTTGGTCATAATGGAGTGAAACCAGAAACGTTAAATGGCGTAGTTGCTTAGGAAAACAGTTTGGTGGTTTCTTAAAAAGATAAAGAATTACTATACAACCTACCAATTCTACTCCTAGGTATATACCTGAAAGAATTAAAGCCGGGTAGTCAGGGCACCTGAGTGGCTCAGTCAGTTAAGCATCCAACACTTGGTTTTGGGTCAGGTCATGATCTCACAGTTTGTGGGTTTGAGCCCTGCGTCGGGCTCTATGTTGACAGCTTGGAGCCTGGAGCCTGCTTCAGATTCTGTGTCTCCCTCTCTTTCTGCCCCTCCCCTTCCCTCTTGCACGTGCATGCACTCTCTCTCTCTCTCAAAAATAAATAAAACATTAAAAAAAAAAGCCAGGTACTCAAATACATACGTGTACCTTAATGTTCATAACAGCACTATTTGCTATAGCCAGAGGTGGAAACAATTCAAATGTCCATTAATGGATAAATGAATGAACAAAATTAATATATGCAAAGAATGGAATAATATTCAGCCAGAAGATGAAATGAAATACTTATATACACATTGAAACATGGCTTACCTTGAACACGTTATGTTAAGTGAAAGTAAGACATAAAAGGCCACATATTGTATGATCTCATTTATAAGGAAATGTCTCAAAGAGGTAAATCCATAAAGACTGGTGAGAGCCATGGGTCTGGAGGAGGAAGGAGAAATGGCAACGGGCAGGAGCTTTCTTTTGGGGTAATGAAAATGTTTTGGAACTTGATACAGGTGGTAGTTATATAACATGATAAAAATGCATTAAATGCCACAAAATGTACCCTTTAAAATGGTTAATTATGTTATATGAATTCCACCTCAATTTTTTAAAAAGCATATATAAACAAGTAACTATTAGAGATGACAGGGTCAAAAACTAATAACACTGCAAATTTAAGATTTGTAATCTTAAATACTCGTTAGAAATGAAGAATAAAATATACCAATTATGCATCCAATTTGTGACTTTGCCAGTGGGTAGGACTTCTTTAACAAGATCCACCAAATCCAAATGATAAACTGAAATATGGACAACTATGTTTTAGTTTTTTAAAAATGCTTTTATTTATTTTTGAGAGACAGAGGCAGAGTGAAAGGGAGGCAGCGGATCCGAAGCAAGATCTGCACTGACAGCAGAGAGCCCAGTGCTAGGCTCAGACTTACAAACCATGAGACCATGACCTGAGCCAATGTTGGACACTTAACCGTTCGACTGAGCTACCCAGGCACTGTGACAAATTTGACATTAGCATTACGGATTTCTATTTAATAAAGAAAGTATATAAGCAAAGTCAGAAGAAGAATGACAGATTAAGAAGAAAATGTTTTCAGGGCACCTGGCTTGCTCAGTCAATAGATAATGTGACTCTTGATCTCAGGGTTGAGTTTGAGCCCCATGTTGGGTGTAGAGATCACTTAATAATAAAATCTTTCAAAAAAGAATAAAATATTTTCAGCATCTAATATTGACAAGTGATTAATGGACAGGATATATAAGGGCCTCCTGCCAAGAAAACAAGAAAATATGCCGCTTCCCAACTGGGCAAGGGATATGAAAAGAGATTTACAAAAAGGAAAATTCAAATGGCTAAGATGAAAGAGGAAACACTCAAATTCATTACAAATTAAAGAAATGCAAATGAAAATAAGGCATTTTAAGAAACATTCATTACATTTACCAGATTGACAAAAATTAGAAAGTTGTTTAATGTCAAGTGTAGGTGTAGACTCAGGGTACGATAGGCAGATTTCTAAGATGCACCCCAAGGTTCTCAACCCCAGCTTTATTTAGTCAACCACTAAGGCAGGAACTGCCAAGAAGGGATTTTGCAATTCAATTTCCAGATCAGAGAACACATGCAGTAATTTCTCTGACATCTGCCGTAGCAACATTTATCTAGATACGTCTACTGAGGCAAAGGAAAGAAAAGCAAAAAAACAAAAACAAAAACAAAAAAACCAAAAACTATTGGGACTACATCAAAATAAAAAGCTCTGCACATGGAAGGAAAAACAAAACTAAAAGACAACCTACTGAATGGGAGAAGATATTTGCAATAACATATCTGACAAAGGGTTAGTATCCAAAAAATATAAAGGACTTTACAGCTCAACACACAAAAACCAAATGGTATTCCCATTAAAAAATGGGCAGAACACATGAACAGACATTTCTCCAAAGAAGACAACCAGATGGCCAACAGACACATGAAAAGATGCTCATCATCACTTATCATCAGGGAAATGCAAATCAAAACTACAATGAGGTATCACCTCATATCTGTCAGAATGGCTAAAATAAAAAACATAAGATACAACAGGTGTTGGCAAGGATGTGGAGAAAGAGGACACCCTCTCTTGCAATGTTGGTGAGAATGCAAACTGGTGCAGCTACTCTGGAAAACTTTATGCAGGCTCCTCAAAAAATTAAAAATAGACCTCCCCTACGATCCAGTAATCGCACTGCGGGGTATTTACCCCAAAAATACAAAAACACGAATTCAAAGTATACATGCACCCTTATATTTATTGCAGCATTATTTACAATAGCCAAACTATGGAAGCACCCCAAGTGTCCATCAACAGATGAATGGATAGACAAGATGTGATAGGCGTGTGTGTGTGTGTGTGTGTGTGTGTGTGTATGTATGATGGATTTATTATATTGTAACAGTGGGATATTATTTAGCCATTAAAAAGTATGAAATCTTGCTATTTGCACAACATAGAGATACAGAGTATAATGCTAAGTGAAATAAGTCAGAAAAAGACAAATATCACGGGATCTTACTCATAAGCAGAATTTAAGAAACAAAACAAATGAGCAAATAAAAGGAAAAAAGAGAACTATAGAGAAAAGAACCATAGAGAACAAACTGATAGTTACCAGACAAGTGGGTGGGGGGAGGATGGGCGAAATAGAGGATGGGTATTAAAGAACACACTTGTGATGAAAAAAATAAAGCAATGAGCAAAAAATTAAAAAAAAAAAATAAAGTGAGATGACACTTATTCCTCCTGCCTTACAGTTTATTTACTAAAAGGTCCCCCAAATACAAAAATAAAATAAAGTTCCAAGTCAGATGGCCTCAAGATGTGGAGATTTGCTGGGTGTTCCCAACCTAACCACGTGAGTCCTTTAAAAGCAGAATTTTCTACAGCTGGTTGCAAAAGAGGAAGTCAGAGATTTGAAGAAGGACAAGGATTCAACAAGCTGTCACTGGCTTTGAGAGAGAGAAGGCCACATGCAATATATTCCTGGATATATATTCCAGAAACATTTTTATACAAGTCCATTAGGGAATACACTGAAGACCATTTATGCCGCACTTTTTTCCTGGGTGTAACTTGGAACTGGACACAACCAAAGAGCCCTTAACTAGAAGAATGAGTAAGTAAAATGTGGCAGGAAAATACCACTGAATATTTTGCACCAATGAGAAGCAACAAATAAATGTACCTACAGGGACAGAATTTCAACAGAGTTAAATGGGAAAAAGTAGGAAACAGAACAAGATGCATGGTACATTATCATTCATGTAAACTAAAAGCACATATAAAAGATCACTCATATTTTATGAGACTATATACACAATAAAAGATGACATATCAACAATATTAAAGTGAGTACCTCCAAAAGAGAAGAAAAAAGAATGGGAGAGGACATTGGAATAAAGAGGAAAAAATAAAACAAGAAAGGGACTATGTTGAATTGTGTTTTGCCAGCTTGGCATTACTGTCCCCATCCAAACTAAGGACTATGTTTCCTAAAATTCCCTTTCCTGCCTGGTTCCGGGTTATAGTTGGTCATCTACTATTGGAGAGGCAAGTGCAAAAGATTTGAGAGGAGAAAATAAAGCTCAAGTCGTGACTCTCAGAAGACTGTGGCAGTCTGCCCCAGTGACACACATATACTGAAGGGCTGGGTGATCTCTAGTTTCTAGCTTTTCTGTACTACTGACCAATAGTAGCTCTAAGGCAACCACCAAGTGCTGTACTGCAATTACTACAGAGTTAGGTTAGGTTAGATTAGATTAGATTAGATTAGATTAGATTAACTGAATTAATGGTTTCAATTTTTCACACCTCTCTGTATTGGCACCCCTTAGTATATCACACCCTAATTCTGAGTTTGGCCATGTGACTCGTTTTGACTGATGGTATGGTAACAAAAATTTACAAAAATAGTAGCTGTGCATTTCCACATTCTTTCTTGGACCTATGCTACCAAACAGATCATGCCCTGATTAGGCATGTCTGAGAGACATGTGAGGTCATCTAGATTGGCCAGTTTCCAGCTAAACCATCAGCTAACCAAGTCCAACTGAGATCAGTATCACCCAAATGACCTGTAGACTCATAGGAAAGAATAAACGGTTTTGTTACAAAGTAATATGACACAAGTGCCTTGGGAAGACCAATAACGACAGTGCACCATGAATGAAAATTATGTTTAACTGAACTCAATATTGCTGAGATTAAAAGAATACACATTCGGAGGTGCCTGGGTGGCTCAGTTGGTTGAGTGTCTGCCTCTTGATTTTGACTCAGGTCATGACCTCACCGTTCTTGAAATTGAACCCTGTGTCAGGATCTGCGCTGACAGCTTAGAGCCTGCTTGGAATTCTCTCCCGCTCTCTCTGACCCTCCCCTGCTTGAGCGCTCTCTTTCTCTCTTTACCAAAATAAGTAAACATTTAAAAAGAAAAAAAGAAAAAAAGTAAAAAAAGGGGTGCTTGGGTGACTCAGTTAGTTAAGAGTCCAACTTCGGGTAGTGGGATTGAGTCCCACATTGGGCTCAGCACTGAGCACGGAGCCTGCTTGGGATTCATTCTCTCTCTCTCTCTGCCCCCTGCCCCACTCACCTGTGCTCTCTCTAAAAAACAAAGCAAAACAAAACAGAAAACCAAAAAACAAACCCCAAAATACATTTAAAATAATGTATTTTTTAAAGTAGGACTTAGGACTCTGAGGTACTATCAGCAGGTACTCAAATGGTACATGGGTTTTATTCCCTGTGTATTTGTTTTTTTTTTCCACTATGTTTTTTTGACACAGACTTCATTTATTATTATTATTGCTGTTGTTTTAAAGTAAGCTCTATGCCCAATGTGGTACTTGAACTCATGATCCTGAGATCAAGAGTTGTATGCTCTAATGAACGAGCCAGCCAGGTGCCCCATTCTCTGTGTATTCTTTATCACATAAACATTAATGATTTTATCTTTTGTCCTATGGTGGCATGGATTCCTTTGATCGGCACCAATAAAAAAATTTAAAAAACAAGAACAAAGTATGGAACAAAGTCAAATACCAGGAAGAACGTTGGTGGTTACACTGCACTACCTGTAATGAAAACAGTTGAGGGAAGGCCAAGAGAAGAGAAGGCCAAATGATCACTGAGTTCTTTGAATAGGGAATGAATTTATACATCTTAGTATATTAAACACCTAGCACAGTGCCAGAGACCAGTAATTGTTCCAAAAATGCTTGTTAACCAAGAGTGATGTCAAGTGTGAGTGGAGGGAGTTAGCCATCAGAAATCAGAAGAGACGAAGTCTGATAAAAAGAAAGCAAGGAAAGGGGCGCCTGGGTGGCTCACTTGATTAAGGGATTGACTCTTGATATCTGCTCAGGTCATGATCTCATGGTTCATGGGTCCAAACCCTGCATCAGGCTCTGTGCTGACAGCACGGAGCCTGCTTGGGATTCTCTCTCTCCCTCTCTCCCTGCCCCACCCCAACTTGCACCCTCTCTCTCAAAATAAACGAAACATTAAAAAAGAGGGAAAAAAAACCAAGCAGCAAGGAAAGCACAAAAGGCATATGTAGCACATTTAGCCATAAAAGCTTCTAGTAAAGTGTCATGGCTTTGCTGGTCTAAAAGATACCTTTGGGCACTTTTAGCAGTATGTTTGTTTTCAAACATAGGTACTGATAAGCAGAGTACTACAAAGAGGAAGTATTTCTTATATTAACTTTTATAATTATACTGCTTATAATTAATTCTCTGTTATTTCCTAGTAGACCTGTAAATAGATGTTTACCATGTCTTTCTTTAATGTCACCCCAATTAACACCTACAAGAATTTTTATTTTATTAATTTATTCTTTATTTATCATTATTATTTTTTAAATTTAAATCCAAGTTACTTAAGATGTAGTGTAATAATGATTTCAGGAATACAATTTAGTGATTCATCACTTACATATAACACCCAGTGCTCATTCCAATAAGTGCCCTCCTTCATGCCCCTTGCCCATTTAGCCCATCCCCCCATCCAACACCACACGAGCCACCCTGTTTGTTCTCTATATTTCAGAGTCTCTTGTGGTTTGTCTCCCTCTCTGTTTTTATATTATTTTTGCTTCCCTTCCCTTCCCTTATGTTCATCTGTTTTGTTCCCTTACGTTCGCCTGTTTTGTTCTCAAGTTCTACACATGAGTGAAATCATAGTTGTCTTTCTCTTGACTTATTTTGCTTAATATAATACACTCTAACTCCATCCACATTGTGGCAAATGGCAAAATTACATTCTTTTTGATCACTAAGTAATATTCTATTGTATGTACATATATGTGTGTGTATGTATATGTGTGTATATATATACATATACATACACACACCAAATCTTGTTTATCCATTCATCTGTTGGACATTTGGGCTCTTTCCATACTTTGGCTATTGTTGACAGGACTGCTACAAACACTGGGGTGCATGTGCCCCTTCGAGGCACTCTGTATCATTTGGATGAATACCTAGCACTGCAATTGCTGGGTTGCACCTACAGGAATTTTTAAAAATACAAAAGGTAGAGAATGTATTTTGAATATATGGTTGTATGGTTAAAGTGCTTAGAGAAAATTTTTCATTTTCTTCAGAGAAATAAATTATGTGCCTACTATGGCTCTATCTTCCTCCTATCCACTCTGACTCACAAGCACATAATTTGCAGGTATCTTTTAGAATTAAATGCCATTTTTGGCTAGATATAAAAAGACATATTCTTGGGGCACCTGTGTGGCTCTGTTGGTTAGTTGTCTGGTTCTTGACTTTGGCTCACATCATGATCTCATGGCTCATAGGTTTAAGCCCCACATCGGGCTCTGCGCTGGCAGTGCAGGGCCTGCTTGAGATTCTCTCTCTCACTCCCTTTCTCTCTGTCCCTGCCCCACTCAGACACACTCTAAATAAAGACATAACCTTTAAAACAAAACAAAGACATATTCTCTCTCCTGCCAAGCTTACTCAACACCGTTCCCCTAAGTCTGACATCAAACAGGAAAATTTAGAAAAAATCTGATCAATTTCATCTGCTTCTGCATTCTCATGGATGTGGCTCACTCAGTTCCAAAGAGGGTATATATCTATTTATTTTCTTAGATACCCTTAACTCTGTAAACCAATCACTCTCACTCACCTATGCGACAGTTAATTTCCTTCTTTCTTTAAACTTGCAAGTCTTAAAATTACCCAAATTTACACAAAGCACTAGGAGAACCATAAGTTTTAAAGTAAAAATTAAACATAATACTAAAAATCACACGTTTTATTTATTTCTAAAAGTTTCTGAAGCAAAATATTGAGTTGGGTGACATTTGATTGTTTACTTTCTATGCTTTTCCTGTATTTTTAAAATTACAAAAAAAAAACACAGATCAATATTTACAGCTCTTAAAAATGTCCAGCATATAACTGTCTGATCCCCATAAATATCAATACTTCTCAACCTATTTTCTGCAAGCACAAAATAAAGGTTTTTTTAATTCAATTTCACCATTTTTGTTTTGCTTAGTGACCAATGTTCTGTAAGTTTTCCTTAAAAGTTCTAGTATTTTACCTACAAGATGCATTAGTCTTATGCTACCCTATGAATATAATTATTACAACTTCTGCAAGGGAAAATGACTTCTATGATCCAAAATAATCCCCTTAAAAATAAGTTTTCTGAATCTCTGAATATTGTGTTTCTGCTGTATCTTAAAAAAGAAAACAAAGTAACTAAACTAAATGTAATTAAAGAAATAAAGTAGAAATTAAAGTACTTTATACACTACCAAAACACCATAATGCCAACATCATTAAGTATGAGGCAAGTAATAAGATACCAAGCATTCTTCCTGGTTTATGTTTGGAAATATTTTTCAAAATGAATAAATGCTCTGATTCTAAAAATTTATTTCAATGTACAGTACTTTAAAAAAGTGTCTTTATATTCTTTTACATTTTATTATTTCTCCCAAATAAAATACTCCTAGTTTGAAAGAAATATGTTCAAGGTGGGTTAAAAGTAGATGAATTATGTACTATAATTCTAAGATTATGGAAATTACTACTGATGTGCTGGAGATACTACAAATTACCACAGCATTATTATCCCCAAATTCCTGGGGGGATAAACATATATTCACATCACACCATCTGCCACAATGTAAATAAAATTCTGCAACTTATTTCTGGTTGACACAATGACATAGCTACCAAATTGACCTAGGACCATTTACTTCAATGATGTAAGATACAATCTTTGTAGTATAGCTGAGGTCTCTTTCTGAGCCTTTAAGTTCTAGCCCCTGGTTTATTTATGCACCAATAACACTCTAATTTAGATGCTTTATAGCATATTCTAATTTCTGGTTATTCCACCAATTTTATGAATTTTTTATTTTTTAAAAAATTTTTTGTTTAAATTCCAATTACTTAACATATAGTGTAATATTAGTTTCAGGTGTACAATATAGTGATTCAACACTTCCACACATCACCCAGAGCTCATCACAAGTACACTCTAATCCCCATCACCTATTTAACCCATCCTCCCACTAAGCTCCCCCTGGTAACTATCCATTTGGTCTCTACAGCCAAGAGTCTGTTTCTTGGTTTGCCCCCTCCCTTTTTCCCTTTGCTTGTTTTTTAAATTCCACACATGAGTGAGATCATATGGTATTTGTCTTTTTCTGACTTATTTCATTTAGCATTATATTCTCTAATTCCATTCACGTTGCTGTAAATGGCAAGATTTCACTCTTTTTATGGCTGAGTAATATTCCAGTGTGTGTGTGTGTGTGTGTGTGTGTGTGTGTGTGTACATTTCTTTATCCACTTATCAACTGATGAACATTTGAGCTGTTTCCATAATTTGGTTACAGTAAATAATGCTGCTATAAACATCAGGGTACATTTATCTCTTTGAATTTTATTTTTGTATTCTTTGGGTAAAAATATCTAGTGATGCAACTGCTGGATTGTGGGGTAGTTCTATTTTTAACTTTTTGAGGAACCTCCATACTATTTTCAAGAGTAGCTGTACCAGTTGGCATTCCCACCAACAGAATAAGAGGGTTCCCCTTTGTCTGCAGCCTCACCAACACCTGTTGTTTCTTGCATTGTTGATTTGAGCCATTCTGACAGGTATAAGTGAGGTGATCTTTCATTGTAGGTTTGACTTACATTTCTCTGATGATAAATGATGTTCACCATCTTTTCAGGTATCTGTTGGCCATCTGGGTGCCCTCTTTGGAGAAATGTCTGTTCATGTCTTCCACCCATTTTTTAATCAGGTTATTTGTTTTTCGGGTGTTGAGCTTGATAACTTCTTTATTGATTTTGAATACTAACCCTTTACTGGATATGTTATTTGCAAATATCTTCTCCTATTCCATAGGCTGCCTTTTAGTTTTGTTGATTATTTCCTTCACTGCACAGAAGCTTTTTATCTTGATGTAGTCCCAACAGTTTACTTTTAATTTTGTTTCCCTTGCCTCAGGAGACCTATCTAGAAAGAAATTGTACAGCTTACCATTTTTGATCACTGTATTCTTTAGCATTAACATGAATGAAGCCTTTTCCAAAGTCTCTCAGTTGAAAAATAAATTTGAAAAAAAAATTCTCAGTTGAAAAATACAGTTATCTCCCATACTTCCAGGCCCTACTTCAATTTTCAGTTGAACAAATACTTAAAGTGACTCTTATGTGCCCAGCACTAGGTTAAATGCAGGCATACAGTAGTGAATAACAAGGTCCCTGAGGAACTCCAATTGTTTTCAGTTTCATGGGTTAACACCATGAAACAAAAGTTATTTAATATGAAGCAATGATACTGAGTTTTGCTAACTTGTGAATGCATCTGGAGGAGGTTATATCAACAAAGTTCTAACTTCCTGACTCATTCATCAATGAATCTAGCACCCCAAAGGAACTTACAGAACTTTCCCCATGTTTTTTATTCTTTTAAGTGTTCAAAATTCCAATAAAAACTGGCTCACAGATTGCTGAAAAAACTGCTGTTCATTTTTATGGCTGAGGGTGGGGGTATACAAATCATGTGATCCATAGAAAATGCCTCACAAGCAGCGTCTTGGCCAAGCATGCTGAAAAGCCAGTCAATACCACCACATACATATTAGAATGGCCAAGATCCAGAACACTGATAACACCAAATGCTGGTGAAGATATACAGCAGTAGGAACTCTTTCCTGTTCATTGCTGGTGGGAATGCAAAATGGGGCAGTCACTTTAGAAAACAGTTTGGTGGTTTCTTAGAAAACGAAATATACTCTTGAGCAATCGCACTGCTTGGTATTTGCCCAAAGGAGTTGAAAACGTGAACCAAAACCTGCACACATATTTACAGCAGCTTTATTCACAACTGCCAAAACTTGGAAGCAACCAAGATGTCCTTCAGTAGGTGAATGGATAAATTGTGGTACATCCAGATACCAGAATATTATTCAGCTAAAAAGAAATGAGGTATCAGGCCATGAAAAGACATAGAGGAAACAAATGCCTATTACTAAGTGAAAAAAGCCAGTTTGAAAAGGCTATATACTATAGGATTCCAACTACATGACATTCTGGAAAAGACAAAACCATGGAGATAATAACAAAGATCAGTTGCCAGGGGTAGGGTGGAGAGAGGGATGAATAGGTAGAACACAGGATTTTTAAAGCAGTGAAACGACTATGTATGCTACTGTAATGGTAGATACACATCAACACAGAATGCTATGTTCAAACATAGAATACACAACACTAGTGAACCTACTGCAAACTAGGGACTTTGGTTGATAATAATGTGTCAATACAGTCAACAATTTAACAAATGTACCACTCTGGTGGGGGATGTTGACAAGGAGGAGGCTATGCATGTATGGGGCAGGGAGTTTATGGGAAGCATTTGTGTTTTTGCTCAATCTCGCTCTCAATCTGAAACTACTCTAAAAAGGAAAATCCATTAAAAAAACTCAAGTCAACATATAAATGGATCTCTATAATCAACATGTTATATCCTTCATTTGCCAAGAGAAATGGTCTCATTTCTATCAGTCTCAGCAAATGTAAACAAAAGAGAGATAAAGGATTCTTCACACAGGACACAAGTAGCACCAGGAAGCTGTAGAGGTTGTCTGTGTTCAGATAGGGCATATCTTGATCTTTACACTGGCTTGTTTATCACAAATATGAGAATCAGAAACAGGAATGTATTTATTTTTTTACACTTTGTAGATGTGCCCAAAGGTTTCAGAATTAGATAATAAAACTAATAAATAAATAAATCCTGAGGAACAGAACTGACTTAACTATCACCTCATTATTTAAGATATTCCTTAGCTGGAACTTTTAAGCTTACTACACTAGCAATAAGGAATATAATCTCACTTGATATAAACAAAAAATTTAATTTGTGAACATGTTAAAACTTTAGAAAAGACAGTTTTTGATGCTGGGGTTGCATGGTTTAATGCATTAAAAAAATAGGTAATAATTTACTTATGAGGCAAAAATGCCGTTTCTAAGTAAAAGCATTTGCTGAAACAACACTAAAAAGCTGCTAATCTTTTTTCTTTAACTTTTCTATTGCAACACATACCACACATGCAGAAAAGTACAGAAAATGAACAGCTCCATGATTTATCACAAAATATATGCCTCAATGACTATTACCCAGCACATAAAATAGAACAGTAAGAACATATGACAAAACTCTAGTAACCCTGCTTCCAATAACTCATCTTTTTTTTTTTTTTTTTTAAATTTCTGAAATGTTTATTCATTTTTGAGAGGGAGCGAGACAGTGTGAGTGGAGGAGGGGCAGAAAGAGAGGGAGACACAGAATCTGAAGCAGGCTCCAGGCTCTGCACTGTCAGCACAGAGCCCAACACAGGGCATGAACTCACAAACTGTGGGATCATAACCTGAGCCAAAGTGGGATGCTTAACTGAGCCACCCAGGCGCCCCCCAATAACTCATCTTTCCTCCCAAAATGTTAATCTAACCACCAAAACCTTACATTACTTGTTTAAGAAAAACTAAGCCCCAAGTTAACAGAAGGGAGGAAATAACAAAGATCGAGTGGAAATAAATGAAATAGAAACTAAAATGACAACAGAAAAGATCAATAAAGCTAAGAGCTAGTTTTTGAAAAGATAAACAAAATAGGCAAACCATTAGCTAAACTTACCAAGAAAAAAGAGAGAGGGCTCAATAAATAAAATTATAAATGAAAGAGGAGACATTACAACTTATATCGCATAAATACAAAGGATTATGAGATTACTATGAATAACTATATGCTCCCAAATTGGACAATCTAGAAGAAACAGATAAATTCCTAGAAACTTACACCTACCATAAAGAAAAGTAATCAAAAGCCTTCTGACAAAGTCCAGGACGAGAGGGTTTCACTGGTGAATTCTACCACATTTAAAGAAGAACTAATTCCAATTCTTCTCAAACTCATCCAAAAAATGAAAAGGAATACTTCCAAACTCATTTTACAAGGGCAATATTACCCTAATAATGCCAAAGCCAGGCAAAGACACTAGAAGAAAAGAAAATAATAGGCAATATTCCTGATGAACATGGATACAAAACACTTAACAAAATATGAGCAAACCAAATTCAACAATACGTTAAAAGGCCATACACTATGATCAAGTGGATTTATCCCAGGAATGCAAAGATGGTTTAATATCCATAAATCCAACAATGTGATATATAACATGAACAAAATGAAGGTTAAAAATCATATGATCATCTCAACTGATGAGGAAAAAGCACTTGATAAAATTCACCATTCTTTCATGATAAAAACTCCCAATAACTTGGGTATAGAAGGAATGTACTCAACACAGGGCCATCTATGACAAGCCCACAGCTAACATCATACTCAGAAATGAAATGTGGAAAGACTTTCCTCTAAGATCAGGAAAAAGACAAGGGTGTTCACTCTCATCACTTTTAAACAGCATAGTAATGGAAGTCCTAGCCAGAGTAATTAGGCAAAAAAGGAAAAAAAGAAAAAAAGGCATCCAAATTGGAAAGGAAGAAGTAAAACTGTCAATATTTGCACATGACATAAGGTATTCTACATGGAAAATCTTAAAGACTCCACAAAAACAACTGTTAGAATAAATATTCAGTAAAATTGCAAGACACAAAATCAATATACAAACATCTGCATTTTTATACATCAACAATGAACTACTGGAAAGAGAAATAAAGAAAATAATCTCATTTACAGTTAGAACAACAAACACCCATGAATAAATTTAACCAAGGAGGCAAAAGATCTGTACATTGAAAACTAAGACACTGAAGAAAGAAGCTGAAGAAGACACAAATAAAAGATCCTCCATGCTCATGGATCAAAAGAATTAACATTGTTAAAATGTCCATACTCCCTAAAGCAATCTACAGATTCAATGTAATCCCTATAAAAATTCCAATGGCATTTTTCACAGAAACAGAAAAAATCCCAACATTTGTATAGAACCACAAAAGACTGAATAGCCAAAGCAATCTTGAGAAAGAAAAGCAAAGCTGGAGGCATCACACTTCCTGGTTTCCAACTATATTACAAAGCTATCAAAACAGTATGCTATTGGCATAATAACAGACACATGGATAAATGGAACAGAACAGATTCCGGAAATAAACTCATGCATAAATGTCAATTAATTTATAACAAAGGAGCCAAAAATATACAATGGGAAAAGGGTAGTCTCTTCAAGAAATTGTGTTGGGAAAACTGGACAGCTACAAGCAAAACAATGAAACGAGACCACTTTTTCCACAAAAATTAACTCAAAATGGATTAAAGACTTGAACACCAGACCTGAAGCTGTAAAACTCCTAGAACTTCAACCTAGAGGATAAGCTCCTTGACAATGGTCATGACAATGACTTTTTTGGATTTGGCATCAAGAGCAGAGAAACCCAAGTAATACTATATCAAACTAAAATGCTTCTGCACAGCAAAGGAAACCATCAACAAGATGAAAAGGAAACCTATGGAATGGGAGAAAATATCTGCAAATCACCTATCTGATAAGGGGCTAATATCCAAAATAAACAAAGAACTCAATATAACTCAATAGCAAAATAAAGAAACCAATTAAAGAATGGGCAAAGGACCTAAATAGACATTGTTCTAGAGAAGACATACAAATGGCCAACAGGTACAAGAAAAGGTGCTCAACATCATTAATCATCAGAGAAATACAAACCAAAACCACAATGAAATAGCTGTTAGGATTCTATTACCAAAAAGATAAGGGATAACAAACGCCAGGGAAGATGTGGAGAAAAGGAAACTCAAAATTTTATGTTTGCTGGTGGGAATGTGAACTGGCAAAGCCACTATAAAAACAGTATGGAGGTTCCTCAAGAAATTAAAAATAGAACTACCATATGATACAACAATCCTGCTTCTGAGTCTATATGCAAAGGATATGAAATCATTATCTCAAAGAGTATCTCCATGTTCGTAACAGCATTGTTCACAATAGCCAAGGTCTGGAAATAACTTAAGTGTTTGTCAACAGATGAATGGTTGTGAGATGTATAGATGTGAGATGTCATAAATTTGTGAGATGTGTGTATTTATACACATATATACACACACATGCACACACATACACAGGGGAATATTACTGAGTCTTAAAAAAGAAAAAAAAAAGAAGAAGGAAATCCTGTCATTTGCAACAACATGGATGAAACTCGAAGGTAACATGCTAAGGGAGAAAGCCAGACAGAGAAAGGCAAATACCTCATGATATCCCTTAAATGTGGACTCCTAAAAAACAAAAATCCAAAAAAACCAAACTCATAGAAACAGAGAGTAGGAAAGTGGTGGCTAGCCAGTGGGGAAAATAGGGAAAGGATGGTAAAAGGGTACAAACGTTCAGTTATAAGATAAATAAGGTCTGAGGATCTAATGTACGATATGATGACTACAGTTGATAACACTGTATTATGTAATTGAAATTTGCTAAGACAATAGAATTTAAATGTCCTCCCCACCAAAAAAGGTATATAAGTAAGGTGGTACATGTGCTAATAAACTTCACGGGGGGAATCCTTTCATAGTGTGTAAGTATATTGAATCATCATTTACACTTTAAAATATCTTACAATTTTAGGTGTCAATTATACCTCAGTAAAGCTGAGAAAAAAGCTTTAGATTACTTTTGTTTCTGACTTTATATAAAGGCAATCATATAGTATGTTTGACTTCATTCACTCAGAATTGTACTTAAGCGACTTATCCATGTTGTTGTGTGTTTTGCTGAAATTCATTTTTATTATTGTAGAGTATTCCATTCTCTAATTTTTGACAATTCACCTATTCTGTTGATAGACATTTGAACTGTTCCCACTTGAAGCTAGTATGAATAATACTGTTATGTACATTTTTTAATGTCTAGTGACATGCATCTACATGGAGAACTGTTGAGAATGCCTATCTTTGACATTAGCAGATTATGCAAACTGTTTTCCAAGTGGTTACACCAATGTCCTTTGCCACCAGCTGTGTATAAGATTTCACACTGTACTGTATCAAAGTAGTGATGATTCTCAATAGGTAGTCTGTGGTTATGTGGGGTGGGGTTTCTCAAGATCTTTTCAGAAAGCTCATGAGCTCAAATTTGCCATATTATCGTCCTAATAATAGAAAAGAGCTGTCTTTGCCACTCCGTTGATATTTGCACTGATGGTGCAGCAATTGCATAATACTACCGGCATCTCATTCAAATCATGGCAATGGCACCAAACTATAATAGTAGCCCTTGTATTCTTCACCACCTGCATTCACAATGAAAACAAAAACAAAAACAGAAACAAGCCAGTTTTACCTAACAGTGTCTTTGATGGGGGTGCCTGAGTGACTTAGTCTGTTAAGCATCTGACTCTAGATTTTGGCTCAAGTCACAACCTCACGGTTCGCGAGTTCGAGCCCCAAATCGGGCTCTGAGCTGGCAATGTGGAGCCTACTTGGGATTCTCTCTGTCCCTCCCCAGCTTGGCTTGCTCTCTCTCTTTCCCAAAGTAAGTAAGCTTTAAAAATAGTAAAAAACAACCAAAAAACAAACAAACAAAAAAACCAAAAACCAAAAATAGAGTGTCTTTGATGAAGATGTTTTATTTATTAATTTTGTTAAATCTTGACCCTTAGTACAAGTCTTTTTAGTATTTGGTATGACAAATCAAGAAGTACACATAAAACACTGAAGCGGGGCATATACTGAAGTACAAATGCTGTCTCGGGCAAAAGCAGTGTGTGATTGAGCTGAGAGTTGAACAAGCTACTTTATTTCATGGAACACCAATTTTACTTGAAAGAGTGATTAACAGTCTTGGATATTTGGCTGACATTTTCTCAAAAATGAATGAAGGAAAGCTATCATTGCAAAAAAACCAAGCAACAGTATTTTTTTTTTTTCCCCAATGATGAAATTTGAGCTTTCAAGCAAAAATTAGGATTTTGGAAAATGTGAATCTGCCACTGTGAGCTTGATAGCTTCCTTATATTTAAAGACTGTTTCGGGGCGCCTGGGTGGCGCAGTCGGTTAAGCGTCCGACTTCAGCCAGGTCACGATCTCGCGGTCCGTGAGTTCGAGCCCCGCGTCAGGCTCTGGGCTGATGGCTCGGAGCCTGGAGCCTGTTTCCGATTCTGTGTCTCCCTCTCTCTCTGCCCCTCCCCCGTTCATGCTCTGTCTCTCTCTGTCCCAAAAATAAATAAAAAATGTTGAAAAAAAAATTAAAAAAAAAAAATAAAGACTGTTTCGATGATATTTAGAGTGGATATTAATAAATTTACATATGCCAACGTTTAAAACAACTGTATAACTCAGATAATATTTTCCAATAACAAATACATGATGCTACAAAATTATACATGGGTAAAAAGATCCCACGTATATTACTCAAATTGTAATACAGATCAAAGGATTTCAATGTAACAGTACGAAAGGATATAAATATATTGGTTATACAGGCATACCTTGTTTTATTGTGCTTCACAAATATTGTGGGATTTTGGTGTGTTTTTACAAATTGAAGGTTTGTGGCAACCCTGCAATGAGCAAGTGTATCGGTGCCATTTTTGCAACAGCATTTGTTCACTTGGTGTCTATGTCACATTTGGGAATTCTCGTAATACTTCAAACATTTTCATTATTATTATATTTGTTATGGGAATCTGTGATCAGATCTGTAATTGTTGTGGGATACCATGAACCAGCCACATAAGATGGTGAATTTAATTGATAAATGTGTGTATTCTGATTGTCCCACTGACTGGCTGTTCCATCTCTCTCCCTCTCCTCAGGCTTCCCTATTCCCTGAGACATAACACTGAGATTAAGCCAATTAATAACCCTACAATAGCCTCTAAGTGTTCCAGTGAAAGGAAGAGTGTCACATCTCTCACTTTAAATCAAAATCTACAAATGATCAAGCTTAGTAAGGAAGGGATATTGAAAGCCAAGGCAGGTGGAAAAGCAGCTCTCTTGCACCAGTTAGCCACCTTGTGTGCACCTGTGCGCATAGGAAAAGTTCTTGAAGGAAATTAAAAGTGCTATCCAGTAAACGCATAAATAATAAGAAAGCAAAACAGCCTTATTGTTGATATGGAGAAAGTTTTAGTAGTCTGGATAGAAGATCAAACCAGCTACAACATTCCCTCAAGCCAAAGTCTAATCCAGAGCAAAGCCCTAACTCTCTTCGATTCTAGGAAGGCTGAGGAAGCTGCAGAAGACAAATATGAAGCTAGCAGAAGTTGGTTCATGAGTGTTAAGGAAAGAAGCCGCCTCCACAACATAAAAATGCAAGGTGAAACAGCAAGTGCTGATACAGAAGCTACAGCAAGTTATCTAGAAGATCTAGCTAAGATAATTCATGAAAATGGCTACAATAAACAGTAGATTTTCAATGCAGATAAAATAAGCCTTCTGTTGGAAGAAGATGCCATCTAGGGCTTTTGCAGCTAGAGAGAAATCAATGCTTGGCTTCAAAGCTTCAAAGGACAGGCTGACTCTCTTGTTAGGGGCTAATGCAGCTGGTGACTTTAAGTTGAAGCCAGTGCTCATTTACCATTCCTAAAATCCTAGGGTCCTTAAGAATTATGCTAAATCTATTCTGCCTGTGCTCTATAAATGGAACAACAAAGCCTGGATGACAGCACATCTGTTTACAACATGGCTTCCTGAGTATTTTAAGCCTACTGTTGAGATCTACTGCTCAGAAAAACAGATTCTTTTCAAAATGTTACTGCTCATTGACAATGCACCTGGTCACCCAAGAGCTCTGATGGAGATGTACAACAAAATGAATTGTGTTTTCATGCCTGTAAGTAACACAACATCCATTCTGCAGCTCATGGATCAGGAGTCACTTTGATTTTTAAATCTCTTTCTATAAGAAATACATTTTGCAAGGCTATAGTTGCCACAGATAGTGATTTCTCAGGAAGACTGGGGCAAAGTAAACAGAAGACCTTCTGGAAAATATTCACCATTCTAGATACCACGAACAACATTTGTGATTCATGGGAAGAGGTCAAAATATCAACATGAACAGGAGTTTGTGGATTCCAACCCTCAAGGATGACTTCATGGGGTTCAAGACTTCAGTGGAGGAAGTAACTGCAGCTGTGGTAGAAATAGCAAGAGAACTAGAATGACAAGTGGATCCTGAAGATGTGACTTAAGTGCTGCAATCTCATGACAAAACGTGAACAGATGAGGAGTGGCTTCTCATGGATGAGCTAAGAAAGTGGTTTTTTGAGATAGCATCTGCTCCTGGTGAAGATGCTATAAAGACTGTTGAAATGACCACAAAGGATTCAGAAAATTACAGAAACTTACTTGATAAAATGACAGCAGGGTTTGGGAGGATTGACTCCAATTCTGAAAGAATTGTGGGGGTAAAACGCTAGCAAACAGCACTGCATGCTACATAGAAACTGTTCAAGAAATGAAAAGTCAACTGACAGGGGCAGTTTAAGAAACTGCCACGGCCACCCTATCCTTCGGCAACCACCACCCTGATCAGTCAGCGGTTGCCAACAACATCTAGGCAAGACCCCTCACCAGCAAGAAAAGGTTACAATTCACTGAAAGCTCAGACAATGGTTAGCATTTTTTAGCAATAAAGTATTTTTAAATTAAGGTGTTTTTTTAGACATAATACTAATGCACACTTAAGAGACTCGTGTAGAGTGTAAGCATAATTTTTACATGCACAGGAAATCAAAAAGTTCATTTGACTTGCTTCATTATGATATTCACTTTACTGCAGTGGTCTGGAACTGAACCTGCAGTGTCTCTGGGATATGCCTGCAGTGTGAACTGGGAAGGGCATTCCAGGCATAAGCAAGAGCCAAGGAAGAGATCAGTACGTTATAATATCAGTACAGATTCTGCAACATAACTAATCTTTAAAAAACTACCATTTGTTCAATTGTGATATCAAAGAATAGCCACAGAAATCTGAAAAGACTACTAGAATACTCCTTTTCCAACTACATACCTATATGAGGCTAGATCTTAATCCCCTTCAACTAAAACAACACATTGCAACAGAGTAGATGCAGACAGAAATAAGAGAATCCAGATGTCTTATATTAGTCAGACTTTAATGAGATGTACAAATATAGAAAACAATACCACTTTTCTGAATTCTTTTTGTTTTAGAAAATACATTTATTTTTCATAGAAAATATTTTATTTATGCTAAAATAATGAGTCTATAAGTAACTTTACATGAAGTAATAAAAATTTTAAATTATTCTCAGCTTTGATTTCTAATGTGGCAAATATCAATATACCTCATATAAACAAAAGCTTGTCAGGGTCCTCCATAACATTTTAGTGTAAAGGGGTTTAGGGAATGCTGTACCAAAACAATTTGTCTCCCCCAAGAGGAAACAAAGTAGGTTACTTAACACAATCAAGGCCTAAAAGAAAGCCTTAATAAATAGAAGATGTCCAAATAGAATTATAGGCAGAAGTCTCACCGTCTTCAATACTGAAATCTTCCAATCAAACCTCAAGCCTCCTGCCAGAATAATCTTTATAAAACTGAAATTTTGATTACTCTGAAAACAACACAAAAATCCTTTGATGGTTCCCCAAAGCCTCCCTTGAACTAGCATAAAAGAAACCTTCTCTGGCATTAGCCTTCTAAAGCTTTCTTGCTCTAATTCATACTCATTTTGTGCACCCTACTCAAGTTGTATTGCAAATGCCCTCGTTAATCTCTGGGTCTTTGTACACAGAACATGGCTCCCTCTACCCAGAAGCCCTGAGTGGACTAAGTTACTTGTCCTTCAAGATTCAGCTGATAAAAATCACTGATCCATGAAGGCTTCTTACTACTAATGGCCACGCCTAATGCTCACTCTGAGCCTAGGTTAGGAAAAGGACCCTCCTATGTACTTCCATAATAACCTGTATATGCTAGTCATTCTTTTATCCAGGCACCGTGCTAGACAAAAAGACAAAGCAATGAATAAAAGAGCTCTCCTTGGGAGCTTATATTGCCTAATGGAGAAGAAAGAAAATGAACATGTAAACTAATAAAGATTCAAGATAAGTACAAGTAGTGATAAATGAGTCAGGGATATGGGGGAGTGGGGAGGGCAGTGTTCTGAAGCAGCAACGGGTCAACAGGGACCTCAAGGACTAGAATGGGTTTGCTCTATGAGGGAGGAATATCCCAGACACAAAGAATAGCTAGTGGAGAGTCCAGGAAGTAGAAAGGGGCTTCATACATTTGAGGAGTAGAAGGCAGGTTACTGTAGCTTGAGAAGATTAGGATTAGAGAGAGAGTGTGTTAACAGATTCAGTTGGAGAGGCAGGCAGGAGTGAGATCACTGTAGTGCCTTCATAAATCATGATAAGAAGTTTCGATTTTATTTTAAGAACACAGAGTAACCACTGAAATATTTTAAGCAGTGTTTTGGCATGATGTGTATTAAGATTACACTAGTGTCTGAGAGGAGAACAGATAATAGGAGAACAAGAGTGTAAATGGTGAGACTAATCACAGGCAAGAAAAGACAGTGGCTTAGATCAGAGGGGTAATATTGGAAACAGAAAGAGAGATAATGAGAATTTACACTGAGGTAAATCAACAAAATCTGCTAATACATTGGATGTGGCGTTGAGGAAGACAGGAGAAGCATGAATAAGTTTCACTTTTAGGTTGTTTACTTAATAAACAACTGAACCGGTAGCAGTAACTTTTATTGAGATGGTAAAGACTGGAAGAGGAAGAGGCTATGGAGAGAAGAAGTTGAGAGTTATATCTGAGACATATTATGTTTGAATGTATACTAGACATCAAAGAAAAAACATCAAGTAGGCAGTTGCTTTTACAAATCTGTAGCCCAGAAAGAGAGGGTGGGGATGGAGATAACGGTTTATAGTCATCAGTATGTAGACGGCACACAAAGCCTTGGAACCGGGTAAGATTACTGCAGGAGAGATTATAGACTCCTGCCTCTCAACGGTGATGGTAATGTTTCCCAGCAAATATTTTGGAAACTTTAGGGGGATTTAGTGGACAGGAGTCAAGGTTGTCCTGCAATATGTACAGAGTCCTACATAACTAAGATTTTTCTGGCAATCTTCCAACTTTCTGTTTGATATTAATACAGGCGATCAGCGTAAAATGACCAACAATGCAGATTTGAGCTGTCTGAGAAACAATTACTTTTATCTAGTTCATATACTGGGTCACAGTATAAGGTTTTATTTAGACATGACTTTTGAGCAAAAACATATGAAAATCACAATGGATGATTTTAAAGTTCCTCCCACTCGAATGGGCTTTGATTCAACTAACTTTGCCCTGATCACATAAAGTTTAATAGTGCAATGCAATTTAACCCAGCCTTTCTCTATCCTGCACAACAGAAAATTTTCTTTTGCTAGGTTATTCTGCCATTGGAAGACAGAAAATACAAAGTCAAGAAAAAAGAGACCAAGGACTACCAAAAATTTTTAAATATGTGTATCCCAGGGAGTTTCCTATCATGGGGGTCTAAATTTCTCTCTGTTTCTTTGAGGATTTCCAAGAAAATATTAAATAAGTATTTCGAATTGCTGTTTTTTTTATCTGTTCTCATAGCAGAACAAATATAGCTGAGTAGTTTCAAAATCCCAAGGGAATAGAGTAGAAAAGCCCACACAAATCTGACTCTACGTAAAACACAGAGCAAGGAGAGAGTAAGGAGCAGTAAACTGAACAGTAGAAAAGAAGACAATCAACAATGGAAAATTTGACCTCCAAAGTTACCGAAGCACCCACATCCTATTTGACTCCCTTTTACCCTGTTTCCATCTTCTACTTTGTCCCCTCCTCCCCCACTTACATTTTCCCCTATTTCATTTACTCATAATCCCAGGAGGAAAAGTCAAGAACAGAATGTATAAAGATGAAGCATGGCACAGAAATCTAAAAGGTCTAAAATCAAAACAGCATGCCATTGCCCCGTTTACCCTAATCCGCAATTTCCTTTAAAGAGCATGAAGGAAAAGGAGACTACTTACCATCTGTAAGCTCCACGTAACCAGTGAATATCCTATTTTCTTTCTTTACTGCATTTAAGGGTTTATTGAGAGGCTATGCCTTTCATGACACATATAATAAAGAATCAAAGAATCTCTGAGTTAGATGAGACTTTAATATAACTGCCATTAAGAAAAAAAAAAAAAGACCCTAACACTTAAAAATGTTGTGTTAAATGCTAAGTCAAATGTCATACTGAAACAGTTTTTGGCAAGACTAATAGTAAAATCCAGATTTCTCAGCTTCTAGTACAATTATCTTTCTAATACACCAGGTTGCTCTATTTTTTTTTTTCCCTGTCAGTAGAAACAACACAATAGGATTCAAAATGCTTTTTTAAAAAAGTCTATTAGTCTCTCCTAAGTATGGAATTCTGATTATATAAAACAAAACACAGAAACTAAATCTGTCACATAGTCCCCAAAGGTTGGTGGTTTTGTAGTTTTATGTTCCCTGTCAAGCTGTGTCTCAAAGGGGGCTGGTATCCTGTCATAGGAATTGCCCTGACATGCCATAGACTGCATCCCACATCTATAAAAACCAAACCCAAGGAAAACAGGCACAATAAGCTATATTCTACTTTGATGATTATGGTAGTTTTGAGAGTCTCCTACTATTAACAAGCCATATAAGTAGGTCTTTCAATGATTCAATAATCTCCAGTAAGTCCAGGTCATGTTTCCTTACTTTCCAATCGCTACAAATGTGTGTATCTTGGTATACACTGAACTTCTAATATAAAAATAATCTTTCTTAAAATAAAGATCCATTTACATTCCAGAACACCCACTAGCTAGAACACCCACCCTCAGCCCTGTGAAAGGTTTCATTCTGGCAACTATTTGATCAGCAGAAAAAGAAGTTGTTAGCTCAGACTGTTTGTAAACAGTCCACTTTCCTGCTGAGCAGTCGAGAAAGAGAGAAAGAACAAAGGAAATAACAAGAAAATGGGTTTGGTTGTAAGATCAGAGGGTGAGGCGGGGGCAAAACAAAAGGTGAATAAACAATGCTGCCTTACCTTTTTTTTTCTTTCAGGAGAGAAACAATGCTAATTGCCAAAAGTCAAATTTGCTCCCAAATATGAAGGGGTAAGGGAAAATGTAGCAACCATTTTCTTCATTATCATTTAAAAAATATTAATTTTGCCATATTAGTTATCAGACTGGGGCTATAAAGACGGATATGACATGCTTCTAGCTTGTCCCATTTTCTAGCCCTTTCCATGAGAAGGGAAATCTATTGTCCAGAGTTAAGTCTCCAAACCACTTGTACGTATCAACTAAACGAATATCTCACATTTACTGAGATAAAGGAAAAAGTGAGAACCCTAAGAGGAGGCGGGAAGGAAATATTCAAGCAATAAAGGCTAATTTGAAATATGACTTATCAGAAAAATTCCACTTTAGCTCTTTCTGATCATAAAAGCATTGGTTCCAAACCTTTTCGTCAACACTTTAAAACTTCTCTTTCGCTCCCTCCTTTCCATGTTTACCATCGCTACCAAGACCTGGTCTGTATCACTTCATATCTAGATTTTATGTCCATGATCTACTACCTACTCCTATCTCTCCCTCCTTCTACCCTATTCTTGATGCTTTCATCGAGCTTATAAATCCTCACTGGTTTTGCAGTGTGTCCTCTACTCTGTTCTAAGCTCCTTTACCTTTTCAGGCTTCTTTCTATTATTTTCAATTAAAACCTCTCAAAAACAGAAAAACATATTGAAAATACTCTTCAAACCTAACTGATCTTGTTCCCTCCATTTACCTTAGTCATTCTTACCCTCAGTGTTTGTTTTTGCTGTTCGCCGAGATATAATGCTTCACCAATCTTCTCCACCTAATCATTTACTGGTTTATAATGTTATTCAACTTTGTATGCACTCATGTCTTCCCTAGTTCCTTCCTGATAGGGACGATTTTATACTTCTTTTGTCCCTCCTAAAGGACTTGGCTACCACTAGACATAATAGACACTCAAATCTTTATAAAACAAAATTGCACCAAGCATCTTGAATCCTTGTCAAATTTCTAAGAAAGCCTGTCCCTTATGTCCCATACCTCCTCCCAGTATAAAAATTGAATCCAATCAACAATGTAAAAACATTTTCCTGCAGTTGCTGTGTGGAGCAAAGCAAGATGATGATACTTGGAACAGAAGGGCTTGGTCATCTTCACCTGTGGCTGTGGTACTTAAGAACAAACTATTATAAGGCATATGAATATAAATGGTATATGGAATGGAATATATATTATGGATATATATATAATATATAATATATATATATATATTATTCTGTATATATTATAAATATAATATGGCAAAATATGGTGCTACTCAAACATCATCAAAAAAAGATTTGTATCATTTTTGGAGATCAAAGTGTCTCCTTAAGTCAACAATGCCATGGAATGCTTCCTTCAAGGATGGCAACCATAAAATAAGTGTCTGACTTTCAACAAAAATCCATTCCTCAAAACAATTAAATGGCATTGGCCCTAAAAAGAATAAGCTCAAAAGAGTTTTCTAGTGTTTATGAAGCTGACCTTTTCATTTGAGCACTTAACTAAATTCTAATGTCTGGACCAGAAACATTAAAGTTCATGTTAACAAAAAAAAAAAAAAAAAAAAAGGAAAGTCAACTTCATACTTTAATTATTTAATGTATTCTAATTTAATTATTTAATTTTCAACAAAATGGATGGAGCTAGAGTATTATGCTAAGCAAAATAAGTCAAAGACAAATACCATATGATTTCACTCACATGTGGAATTTAAGAAACAAAACAAAAGAGCAAAGGAAAAAAAAAAAAAAGACAAAACCAAGAAACAGACTCTTAACTACAGAGAAGGAACTGATGGTTACCAGAGGGGAGGTGGGGAGGGGAATGGGGGAAAATACAGGATGGGGATTAAAGAGTACACTTATCATGATAAAAAAAACTTAAAAAAATAAAATGATAAAAAATAAGCAATGGAAACAACCATTTGTAGAAAAAAACAATCTCCTCCATATTAAAAGTTTAAAGGTTTTAACAGATGTGGACTCGCCATCATAACTACTGGGAAAATACAGGCCAGGAGTAGAGATGACAAAAACAACAACAAAAAATGTGCCTTGGTGCTGACATGCATAAACTACTTTCTAAATATATCCAGAATCCAACCACATTTTAGGATCTACCATTTCAACTCTGGTCTAAACCCCTATCATCTGTCTACCTGGATTACTGCATTAGATTCTTAAGTAGTTCTTCTTCTGTACTTACCCACCTACCATTTATTTTCCATACAGCAGAGTAATTTCATTAAAACAGACGTGATTTACATCATGCCTTTGCTTAGAACTCCCTAATGACTTTGCATCTCACTACAAGTTAAATTTCTCACAATGGCCTTTTGTAAAGCCCTCTATCTGAGGTTTCTGGTAGGAATCTTGATCATCACAATGATTAGGGAGAAGTATTGGTGTTTAGTGGGTACTATCGGTTTCAAATATTCCATGGAACATTCTTGTGAATTATGTGAATTTTGTTCTTTCAATATACTCTGAATTTTCCAGGATGCATCTTCCATGTTAATTAAGGGAAGCTTGCACTTTGGTGTAGAACTCTACACCAAGAATTATTCACTATATCACAAAATCCCATCATCATTAGCAACACATTTCATGGCTTTAGAGTCACTAATACAACATATCTATTTAAATCCTAATTTACAGCTCTCAAAGTGTGAGCAACTCTATATAATGGCTTGCCTATCTAGACTTGTCACACCACAGCATTCATACAACGAAATATGCAAATTATATTACTTTCACCTAATGTCTTCTTTATAAGGAAGCTGGGAACACTGTATTATTTTCTTTTTAAAATAAAGTGCTTAAAAGCTTCTATTATCTATACTTCAAGAGAAAAAGGGGTTATCACAATACACTTGTTATAGTGCACCTTACGAAGTTAAACATCACAGCCCTAGATCATCTGCCCCTACTCCCAACCTGTTACACCACCAGTCTGAGTTTCCCTCCTTCACTACATCTACACTGGCCTTCATGGTTATTTCTTAAAAACTTTAGGCAGCTTCAGGCACAGGGCCTTTGTATTTGCTGTTCCTTCTGACTGAAGAATGTTCTTCCCCCAGGCATCAACATTACTCACTCACTCCCTCACATCCATCATATTTTTGTTTGAATATCTTCTGAGTCTTTTTCTGACCACCCAGTTTAAACCTGAATGCCCTTCCAACAACTTCCTAACCTCTTTTCCCCGACTTTAATTTATTCCACAGTACAAATCACCATCTGTTCTGATTATCCATTGCCCAGTAACACAACACTCTAAACCTCAGTGGCTTAAAATAAACATCTACTGCTATCTTTCATGATTCTGTGGGTTGCTTAGGCTCATCTGGGTGGTTCTTGCTTGGGATCTCTTATGTGGTTACAGCCAAATGGCTGCTGGGACTGAAGTCATCTGAAGGCTCAACTGGGCTAGACACCCAAGATGATTTCTTCAACCACAAGTCTGGTACCTTAGCTGGGATGGCTCCAACAGCTGGGTGCTGGCCTGGAATCTTTGTCTTTAGCTTTCCCACATGACTAGTGTGGGCTAGCTCAAAGCATGATGGTCTCATGGCAGTCAGACTTCTCATACAGATGCTGCCTTCCCCTAGAGCTGACATTCCAAAAGACCAAAGGCAGAAACTAAGGTTTTGACCTAGCTAAGGAAGCTTCATTTCTATCTTGCTTTACGGGTTACACAGAAACGGCTCAAATGAAGTGTGGGAGGGGACAACAGAAGGGTTTTAACACTGGGAAGCAGAGTATACTAGGGAGCTACCTTTTGAGACAGTCACTACAATACCTAATACACTATATATTTTACTCACTGTGCTTCTCTTTCTACAATTATTCATCGCAGAAAGTGAAAGATAAAATTAAGAGCAAAAATCAAAGACAGAAATATCAAAAAGAGTCACAAATTGCCTACTTTGTCCTGTGGACATCATTGACCACTCTAGCACCTAATTTCTCTTGTCAGAGAATTCCCCTAGCAGACTTACCAAACAAAATGTGACCTACATTTGACATTTAATAATTCTGTACAATAACCATATATAATCCAATTAAACATTTAGTTATTCCATCTACAGTTTCATGTGTCAGCTTTATCTTCTGGATAAAGATTTGAGGACCAGCTCATTTTATTATATTTTTAAAGATTTTATTTTTAAGAAATCTCTACACCCAATGTGGGGCTGGTACTCACAATCCCCAAATCAACCAAGAGTCACATGTTCCATTGACTGAGCCAGTCAGGTGCTCCCCTGCTCATTTTAATTTAAAAAACAATTTTTAATAAAAATCCTCAACATGACACAATATGAAGCTGTGCTTACTAGTACATAACAGGGAAAAAAAACTGAACTAGCTAGTGAATTCTCCTAGTTGGTAGAGGCAAAAGAGTTATAGGTATAGGGGAGAAAAGGATGTTCACCATAATCACCTAGCTTTTTAAGCCTGTTTCTACATTTGATGTCGTATATTTAAGAGTTTCTCCAAAGGCAGTAGCTTTTAATATTGACTGCACCTGGTAAGCTTTAAAAATTCCCCAGGCTAGATGACATCTCAGACCAATTAATTTGGATTTCTGGGGGCACAGCCCAGGTATTCATACCTTTTTTTTTAAATTTTTTAAAAATGTTTTTATTTATTTTTGAGACAGAGATAGAACATGAGCAGGGGAGGAGAAGAGAGAGAGGGAGACACAGAATCTGAAGCAGGCTCCAGGCTCTGAGCTGTGAGCACACAGCCCAACACGAGGCTCAAAATCACAGACCATGAGACCATGACCTGAGCTGAAGTCAGATGCTTAACCGACTGAGCCACCCAGGTGCCTCATGGTATTCATACTTTTTAATGTTTCTAGGTGAATTAAACATGCAGTCAAGATTGAGAATCACTGCCTCAAATTCTCCTTTTTCCTTTACCCCCAGCAGTCTCTTCTAAACAAGGAGCATAAAAAAAAAAAAAAAAAAAGAAACAGTAAAAGATTTTAATTTTTTCAAAAGAAGGCGAAAAAGGGAGGAACTTTTTTTTTAAAGAAAAAAAAAAAAGGACAGAGGCACCAAGTAAGATGTTTAAAAGAAATCCAAATGCATAAGCAATCACAATAAACATTAGTGGACTAAATTAAACAGGAAAAGGACAAAGACTAAGTGATTTAATGTTTTCAAAAATCTAAATTATACGCTGTTTCCAAGATTACAATTTAAACATAAGACAAAATCAAAAGGTTAACAGTAAAACAATGAATGACAGGAAAAAGCATGCCAAATATTGATCAAAACCGAGTTAGTATGGTGAAGTCAACATCAAACAGAATAGACAATGAGGCAAAAAACAGTGCTAGAATGAAAGAGGCCCACTATAAAACTACACATTGATTTTATTCAAGTGGTTCTAAGTTTGTATATACCCAGTAGCATAGCCTAAAGAACACATAAAGCAAAAACTATGAGAAAAAATGGAAAAAGTACCAGAGGATTTTAACATACCAGTAAATGGCAGATAAAGTATACTAAATATCAGTAAACATATTACATACATATCTGCATATACAATAATCTTGTTCTAATACATATATATTGAAAACTGTACCCAATAAATGAAAAATATACTTCCAAAGATAAGCACAACATTTAATAATACAAAAAATATAAAGTGCCTAGGATTAAATATAAAAAGGTATTCATAATCTGTATAAAGAAAACGATTAAACTCTTTTGAAAAAGATTAAAAACTCCTAATACAGAGTGATCTATCATGTCCAGGGATAAGAATTTGATACCATAAAGATGCCAGTTTTTCCAAATTGATCTACAGAATCAGTGCTATTCAATTAAAGGCCAGATAGAGTTCCTTTTGGGGCTTGTCAACATGATTGATTAATTTCTATGGAAGAGAAAAAGATCCAGGATAGCCAAGAAACTCCTAAGAACGGGTAGAAAGATTCTTACTACATGTTAAGATTTCTTAAATAGCTATAGCAATTGAGAGAGTGAGGTATTGGCATAGGAATATTCTCATAAACCACTGAATACAACATACAGAAACACACACATATGTGGAAACTTGATTTATGACAGAGTTGGCAACTGTGATCACAAGAAGAGAAATGAACTATTCAATAAACAGTGTTGAAACAGTTATCCATTAAAAAAAAAACCGGGACTCTTACATCATATTCAAAACTCAATTCCAGGTAGATTAAAGACATATGTATAATGCACAAGCTATAAAATTTTTAGGAGACAATAAAAGATTTCTTTAAAAAACTTTTTTAAATGTTTATTTATTTTTGAGAGAAACAGAGTGCAAGTGGGAGAGGGGACAGAAAGAGAGACAGAATCAGAAGCAGGCTCTAGGCTCTGAGCTGTCACCACTGAGCCCGACACAGGGCTCAAACTCACAAACCGTGAGATCATGACCTAAGCTGAAGTTGGATGCTTAACCAACTGAGCCACTCAGGCATCCCAATAAAAGATTTCTTAAGCAAGATACAAAAGCACAAACCATAAAGGAAATGACTGAAGCTTGACTAAATTCAAATTAAGAACTGTTTATCAAAAGATACTATAAAGAAAGAGAAAATGCAAGCCAGAAACTGAGATAAAATATCTGCAACAATACACTCAACAAAGGGTAAATATTATCCAGAATATAAAAACACTGATATGAAAAGACAACACAATAGAAAATATTATAGAAAAAGAAATGAGTGGCCAATAACCATAAGAAAACATTCCCAACCTCAATATTTATCAGAGAAAATGACATCAAGATCTCATTTTACATCCTTGAGATTGGTGAAATTTTAGAAGACTAAAAATATCAGGTGTTGGCAAGGATGTGGAACAGCACACCCTACTGGTGGGAGTTTGAATACATTCTTCTCTTTCAGTAAAAATCTGGATTTATGTAGCAAAACTGAAACTAAAAACATGCACTTCCACTATGTCGTAAATACTCTTGAAGGCATATTGGAATCACCTGGAGAGCCTTAAAAAATACTAATGCTTAAATCTTATTTCCCAGAGATTTGGATTGAATTGAAATATACAGAGGGGAAAAAAAAAACACACCAAAAACAAAAACCCAACTAATCACAGAATAGTATGATTCCATTTGTATTAAGTTGAAAACCATGCAAAAAGAAACAATGTTTTGCCTACAAGCACACCCATGTGGTAAAAATATTTTTTTTATTTATTACTTTTTAAAGTTTATTTATTTTGAGAGAAAGCAGGAGCAGGAGAGGGACAGGTGGGGGGGGGGAGAGGGAGGGAGGGAGGGAGGGAGGGAGGGAGGAAGAGAGAGAGAAAGAGAGAGAGAGAGAATCCCAAGCAGGCTCCAATTATCAGTGCCCAATGCAGGGCTCAATCTCACTAACTGTGAGAACATGACCTGAACTTAAAAGACTCAGCTAGCCAGGCATCCCTAAAACTATTTTAATGTTTGTTTATTTTTGAGAAAGAGAGCAAGCACAAGCAAGAGTGGGGGAGGGGCAGAAAAAGGGGAAAACAGGATCCGAAGTGGGCTCTGCACTGACAGCAGCCAGCCCAACATGGGGCTTGATCACAAACTGTGAGATCATGACCTGAGCTGAAGTCGACACTTAACTGACTAAACCACCCAGCCACCCCTAAAACTTTTTTTTTTTTAAAGCACAGGAAAACAAACATAAAATTGGCACAGTAGGAAAAGGGAGGGAGATGGAATGGGAAAGGCACAAAATGAGGGATCAAAGGTACTAACAATGTTCTATTTCTTAAGTTCAGCAATGGGTACAGGTGTATGCTTTACACTGCCTACATAGCTTGCATTATTTGATATCTACATGATATTTAATAAAATAAATTAAGAATTACTCATAGGTTACTTATACAAAAACAAGCAGTACTTAAAGCTCTTGTCAACCATAGGTTATCAGTAAATGTTGTTATTCTCCTTCCCCAAGGAAAATAAAAGGCTGTCTGGGAAGAATGGCCAAAAAGAAAAGGCAAGGATACTTCATTTTAGTGTGGTGCTCAGCCCTTAACAGTAGTCTGCTACCTCATGAAGAATCTTTAACTTCAAAACTTTAATGTTTTGGTATCTTTCTCAAAAGCCAGTTTCAGGAGTCAATGTGATGTGTACAAACAGCATTTACTTGACTGGCAAACAGTTCTTGTTTAAACTACAACTCTGTCCCTTAACTGTGCGGTCTTTGGTAAGCTGTTTTTTTTGTTTTGTTTTGTTTTGTTTTTAAATCTGAGCCTGGTTTCCTCATGTAAAAATGAAAGAGAACTTACTCTACAAATATTTATGGAGCACCCACCATGTGCCAGAGAATGTACCAGGTATTATACAATAATGTACAAGAAACACACGGTATTTGTTCTCCCAAAGGCAAACAAATTCCTACTTCAAAAGGTTGCTGAAAAGATGATATAATATAAAGGAACTTGACATGGTGCCTGAAATATACTTGATATTCAATAAATGTTATTTCTCTTTCTTTTTCTGCCTGGATTACTTAAAGCTAATAAAATGGGATTAGTCCTTTTAGAAAGCCTGTATAGTGGTCTAACATTACAAAAAACACCAATGAAATAACATACATACAATCAAGTACTATAAAAGTATTAGTTGACTTAACATACTGTACAAAACATTAGATGTTATTAGTTTGATCTATCATCAGAATAAAATACTGGCATCTGAATCAAAGTAAAACTATTTTAAAATTATGAACCGAAGCATAACTGGATTCAGATTTCACAGTGTTTTTATATTCTTAATGATTTGACTTAAAATGTATCCTTGTAATATCTGCAATTTTCTTTTAATATGTCTGGCTTTCAAAGTCACATTATTTTGGTGGCATTTATTATTCTGGATTTTGTTTTTCCCATTTAAAAATGTCTTGCAAATTCATTTGCTGAGAAGCAAAACAGAAATAACTTTGTAAGTCAAATAGCACTAACTAGCACAGTAGTTTTCACAAGAAAGGAGGATTAACAAATATTTACAAGATGAATCAAATAGTGCAATTTTAGTCCAGTTGTGTGGCTGATGAGATTAGATCATTTTAAGAACGTACTCTACTTGGTGGATGCCGTAGGATGGAAGAAATAGCTCAGTCTTCCGAATGAGACCTAGTAGCAGCAGGCTGTATGGGCTCACAGTCTGAGGGATTTTTCTTTTTTTTAAACCGTGTGTTGATTCACAAAATCCTCACTTCACAGTGGAAACAGCAAAAACCCAGTATCAGGTCAGTGCTCTTCTCAATGCCCCAGAAAGCAGATTTGCTTCTCTTAATCTACTGTGATATTCTTTCTTCTCTTTAATTAGTTTCATTGAAAAAGTAATGTATCTGGTTAAAATTGGAAAAGAAAAGTTAAAAAATTTGGTAATACACTGACAGATGATTCATAAGAAATAGCACCCACGCATATTGCTGACAGAAATAAAGGCTAGTACAAACTCTCAAGAGAAAACGAGAACAGTGACTGCCTAGGGCAAGGAGAACTGGGTAGCTGAGAGTCAGGAGTGGAAGGGAAACTAATTTTTTAAACACCCTTTGTCACTTGTGAACAACGTAACTTTTACATATTTTTGTTGTTGTTGTTTTTAAGTAATACAAGCAGATGATTAAAAATTCAAAGCACACAAAACAGTAGGCCCCAGGCCCGGGGCAAACACTAGTATGTATGTCTCTTATCTATTTTCCTAGATATGCGTTGTAGGCATTTTTCACATGGCAGAAACTGGATGCCCCTAGCAGAAATGAACATTCTCGACAAAGAAGAAAAGGATTAATCTTAAAGCTGAAAGTTCTGCAAAGCTAAAAGCGCCCACAGAAAATATTCATCAAAACAAGTATCCTGGGTGCCTGGGTGGCTCAGTTGGTTAAGCGTCCAACTCTTGATCTCGGCTCAGGTCATGATCTCACAATTGGTAAGTCTGAGCCTCACGATGGGCTCTGCGCTGACAGTGTGAAGCCGGCTTGAATCCTCTCTCTCTCTCTCTCTCTCTCTCTCTCTCTCTCTGCTTCCCCAATTCTCCCCAATTCTCTCTCTCAAAATAGATAAATAAACTTAAAAAAAAAAAAAAGCCCAAGTATCCAAATGTCCCACCAATGTCAGGTAGCGTGGAGGACACAATTGTTCCCCATAAGAAGTTTACAATCTACATGAGGAAACAAAACAGATGTAAAAAAAAACCCAGTAAAGAACAACTGAATGTCAAAATAGGCTATACAGCAACTGAACACAAGTACAACAGGATTTGGAAGAAGGAAAAGCTTCACGTTAGATGAAAAAGTTGTTCTGAAAAGAGGTTGGACCTGGGTTAGCCCTCATACCATCTTGAAGGTTTAAAAGAAACAGGTAAGAGTATTAAAAAAGTGCAAACATCAAGCAGAACCAAAATGATGCGTGTCATAAATGACTTAGCCATAAAAACATAAAAGAAGTAAAATTTCTGAGGTCCAGCAACTTACGGTTACCATTTCTAAAATGCACAACAGTTTGGAAAAGAGAAAGTTTTGTTTATTAAGTTTTGCATATTATTATCTTATTAAGTTTGCATATGAACTTTAATTTTTGAAAAGCAGTTTTAAGTTTTCATACGTGTCACTTAATCCTTACAACTTATAAACATAGTGTCAATCACATTTTACAAGTGAGAAAACTGAGGATTGTTGTGGTAAAAAGTAGTTCAAAGTAACGAGTCTTTTTTTCCCCCTTTTTAACTCTCACATTTGGCATATGACAGAGGGGTAGTTGCGCAGACCCACTCCTCAGTGAAACTGATGAAAGCTATAAAATAAAAAATAAAAAACACACCTTACCCTCACCCCAGCCATTCAAAGTCTCTGGGAATGGTCCTAAGGATATACTGCAAATGAAGAAACATCTATTCAAGAAAATCTACCAAAACTTGGTAAGGACAAGTGGTGTTTGAATGACAACCCACTCCCCCTCCCTTCCCCATCACAGCTCAGCATGACAGAAACTCCATTCCAGATAGATAAAACAGCCAATGAAAGAAGGCTTTTTTTAAACCTCAGCTCCCAGCTGGAGGACTACCTTAGCAGGAGGGACAGCATGCCAGCATTTCTCACCTTCTCCACAGCTACCTACTGCTGAAGCTAAGTTCTGGGTGAATGTGGCCAAGAGGTAGGGTCTCCCTTCTTCTGCCTAGTCCCTGCTGATCAGAAGGAGGCTCGGCCTTGGGCAAGGCACTAAGAATACTGGGCCCTGATTCTCTTGCCCAGCCTCACAGGGTGTGGGTTCCACGTTGGGAGAGGCAAGCCGAGGAGACGTGGGGCTGCCACCCACTCCGTGGAGCTCGGTTGCTATACTGGCATGTCACTTAGAGAGAAGTGTCCATTGTCCCTGCCTCCAGTACCACAGCCTGGTTCAGAGATTTTGCCCAGGGATAGAAGCAGGCTATAAAAGCACTTTCAATTCCTTTTTAAAGAAACCAACTTCATTTGCAACAGAGTATGGAGAAGTTCAAACCTAAGGGTACTCTTAAAAAATGCTTGTGCTAAAAGGCTAATGCTAGCTATGGACAGATTCACTGGAGACAAAGACTAAACTGCAAACCTGAGAGATAGCAGGGAGGAGACTTTGTGGGCTCAGGATACATTCAAACACTGACTTTGGGAAGTACACCTTTAAAGGGGCCTGAATTTGACTGGATCAGTCTGTGAAGCAATTTATGCTCCAGAATATTGTTGAAAACAATAGCGCAATCACCTGGAATTGGTGGAGTTTAAGAGCTGGGTGTGCTATGGGAAAGAGATGGCCAGAGAGTCCAGCCAGAATCAATGCCATCTCTGGGAGATTATGGGCATACCAAGGCTGTGCCACCCAGGGGCAACATCAGAGGCTTCATTCACACTGCTGGAGAAATGGAGGGAATAGACTTGTTTCTAGGATAGAAAAAGAACTCCTATACTCAACAACAAAAAGACAACTAAGCTAATTAAAAAATTGAAAAAAGACTTAAGTAGACACTTCTCCAAAGATATACAAATGACCAACAGGCACATGAAAAGATGCTCAACATTCTTTGTCATTAAGAAAGTGCAAATCAAACCCACAAAGAGATACTGCATCCATTAGAATGGCTATAATGAGAAACTGAAAATTACAAGCATTGGCGATGATGCAGTGAAACTGGAACCCTCACACACTGCTGCTGGGAATATAATATGGTGCGGCCACTGTGGAAAATTAATTTGGCAGTTTCTCAAAGAGTTAAACATAGAATAGTCATATGACCCAGCAGTTCCACTCCTTGGTATATACTCAGAAGAACCGAAAACAAGTGTTCAAACAAAAACTTGTACACAAATATTCAGAGCAGCATTATCAGTAACATCCAAAGGTAGAAACAACCTAACGTCTACCAGTGAATAAATGGTTGAACAAAATATGGTATATCCACACAGTATAATATGACTTAGTAATAAAAAGAAATGAAATTCAGATACATGCTACAACAGAAGCCAGACACAAAAGGCCACATATTGTATGATTCCATTTATACGAAATTCCAGAACAAGAAATCCATAGAGCGAAAAAGTAGATTAGAGGTTACTAGGGGGAGAGGGGAATGAAGAGCTTCTGCCACAGAGCTTCTGTCGGAGTGATGAAGAAGTTTTAAGAAACGGATAGTAGTAACGGTTGTATCTCACTGTAAACAGAACTAATGGTATTGAATTGTACACTTAAAAATGGTTAAAATGGTAAATTTTATGTTACATGTATTACCACACACACAAACACAAAAGCAAACCAATCTAATGCCAAACTTCAATATACAGTGTAAGATTCAGCATGAAAATCTTAGTGTGAGACTCCCCACAGTATGAGATTCAGCTATGAAATTACACATCTTCTTGGGTTTCATTTAACAGGCTTACACTTTCAGTTCATTCTTAGCTTTAAAAAGTATTTAAATGTGTAATTTCTAGGCTTGAATAATATTCCTATTATATGAAGTATTACTTTTAGATTTTCTCAGCCTAATTTAATTTCACAATGTGTGACCATTTATCTATCATGCTTTGGCATAACAGAATTGTAATTTTAAAAACTTAAATTGCAAATGGTCAAAAGCAAAAAGCAAACAATGAAATACAACTTCATACCCTCTGGGTATGGCTATGTTTAAGAAACAAAAAAACAAAAACAAAAGGGCAATAATAAGGGTTGGCAAAGATGTGGAGAAACTGGAACCCCATGCATTGTGGGTGGTAACGTACGATGGTGCAGCCACTTTGGAAAATGGTTTGGCAGCTTCTCAAAATATTAAACACAGGGTTACCATATGACTCAGCAATTCCACCCAAGAGACATGAAATCATATGTTCATCGAAATGTTTTCACAAATGTTCATAGTAGCATTATTCATAACAGCCAGAAGATAGAAACAACCCAAATACCAAACAACTGCCAAATGGATAAACATAATGTTGTACATCTACACAACAGTATACTAGTTGAATGTGAAAGGGAATGAAGTACCAATAAATGCTACAGCATGAATGAACTTCAAAAACTTCGTGCTAAGTGAAAAAAAGCCAGAAATGTTATATGATTCCATTTATATGAAATGTTCCCCAAAAGACAAATCTGTAGAGAGCAGTTTAGTCGTTCCCTAAAGCTGGGGGTGGGAATGCGAAGGGACTGCTAATGGGTACCAGGTTTCACTTTGGGGTGATGAAAAGGCCTAAAATTAGATTGTAGTAACTGATGGCTGCACAATCTGGTGAATATACTAAAAACCATGGAACTGTATGTTTTAAGTGGGTAAGTTTTATGGTATGTAAACTATATCTCAATAAAGTTCTTTTAAAAATCTGCTCCATCTTTTCATTCCTATAGCTACCCAAGTTTATTTTCTATCATTTACCAATATGAACCTTCTAATTTGTCCACCCAGAGTCCAAGGAAAACCCCACACTCATTTCAATTACTTGACTCTGCTCACAGTGTTCCCCTATGAGGAATATTCTCCCTAGGTTACACTCAAGTCACAAATTCATTTTGAAGATTTTCCTGACCAAGTCAATCCTCATGGACCTAATTTTCCTCTAGATTCCATGCCACTTGTAATTGGTAACAGTGTAACCTCAAATACATTCATAAAGCAGTTTCATCTTTGAGAATGAACAGCTAATTTTTGTCATAATCTCTAATTCTTGGCTTTAATCTCTTTTACCTTCTCAGAGACGAGCTAGCATCTTGAACACAGGTGGTACAAATGTCTGCTGAATAACATACACATGCCTTGAATGCAACTTCCTCCATATGTGTTCAGTAGTACCAAAACCTTAACAAATATCCAAAGTCTTAAAGCAGGAAACAGAAGTGAAGAAAAAGGAACTAAAATGCTGGGACATGCTATCACTTCTCAAGAGTGTTTTAGAGAAGCATGCGTTCCTATAGTGCATTTCAAGGTGGCCATTTACTATTGTCCTCAAACTTGGGTGTGGACTAGGCATCCTTAACTTTAAATAGTTACTAACACTTCATTGTTGTCACAGTAAAAAAGAGCACTATAAAGAGAAGGAAGAATTTAAATATGCAACTCTACTTCCTCCTAACAGTGGGGTGCCAAGATTCAAACCCCAGTGCCTTTACATGCAGTCAGGAGGAAATTAACACAATGACCCTCGGAATTAGTACTGAACAGAGGTGTGTGAGGCGGGAATAAGAAGGAGCACTGCTTTCAAAGGACAGAGGGGCAGCAGGGGCAGAAGACAAGTCTTAAACACCAAACTTCTAAAAGCAACAAAGACAGCAGGTCATAGCAGAGAAGCCACCAATTGCTGAAACCCGATCGAAAGCCTGACTGCAGGAGCCTACAAAATTTCAGAGCATTTCTTTCTGGTATCCTGTATAGGCAAGTCTAATTCCACTATATGAAATTCTTTAACCTGGCCCTGAAATGACACAAACACTGAACACTTCTCATTTGTTTAGCTTCAGAAATATCTTTCCCTTCTCCTGTATTTATACTTATCTGGTAGCTTGCCTTATATTGTTTAAAAGCCAAAACACACAGACTGTAATCATTCAGACTTGCTTACGGGATTTCCCTGGTAGCAAAGCAGTTATCTTCAAATGTATCATTATTTCAGTTTATTACAGATTTTTTTTACTTGTTTAATTTGGGTCTCTTTAATAATTACCTTCTTATTTGTAAAAAAACTCCTTTAAATTATACCTTTCTTTCCCTGTCATTTGGTTTTTAATATTCGGTTGCTTAGAATAAGGGACTATGACATGTAGTTAAGGTGGGTAACTCTTCTTCACTTCAGTATTCAGAAGACTATTAAGGTGCGGAAAAAATACACAACATAAATGCTTAAAGAGAATGTTTTTCATAATGTAGGTATTGTTCTTTTATCATTTGCTACCTTTTTTGAACTCATATTTATAGATGCTAACACTACCAGTTTAAATGTTCAATGAAGAATTTTTATTTTGCGTTTTTGCAAAAACTATCAAGATTTCTTCAAACTATGTATGAATATAGACAGCATTTGATTATCATTTTGAATAATGCCTTCAACACATCAGGACAACTTCTCCCAGTGAATACTTTGTTCAATAATAAGAGAAAGCACCATTATCAAGAGTCAGGATGTTCAGAACTAGAGCAGAACAATTACATACAGGTCTTGCCATTTAATGGAATCACCCAGATGTATAAATAAGAATTCTGACTTCTTAGAGATAAAGAAACCACTTAATAAATGAAAGAAATACAAAAAGCACCACTTATCAACATAATTTCTCTTTGTGTATTATTGTATTACTGGCCAATGATTTTAAACAGGCTGTGAAATTGGTAAATGAATTTCAACTGCCTACAAGTAAAAAAAAAACACAAAAAACTGGTAACTTTCAAATAATGTGCAACAAGGGCAAGCTGACAATGCCTGGCATATACCAGGAGCTCAAAAAATTACTGCTGAACAAAGAATTAAAATTGGAGCATTCATGGGGTACCTGGGTGGCTTAGTTATTAGTTAAGCGTCCAACTTCAGCTCAGGTCATGATCTCCCACTTCGTGGGTTTGAGTCCTGCGTCTGGCTCTGTGCTGACAGTGCAGAGCCTGTTTGGGATTCCCCCTTTCTGCCCCCCCCCCCCCCCCGATTCGTGCTTTCTCTATCTCTCAAAATAAATGAATAAACTCTAAAAGATAATAAAAAAAAAATCAGAGGCTTCATGAAGTATACATGAGGTATACATTTCTTATGAAAACATGTTTTTAAAAGACTTTGGAGAAGAAAATATCCACATGTATACTTTCTTATTTTATCTTTTAAAATATGACTCATATCCAAAAATATTAACTAGGGCTTAACATGCACAAAAGGGATCTTAAAATCTTTATTAATCTCTTCAGGGTTTTCTCGTTCACCAATTCATAGTTGTAGAAGGAAAGCAAATGAAGTGCAAAATTAAAGACCCATTCCTTTGAGTCGCAGTGCAAGTAAGATAGCCAGTAGGACAGGAAATCAGAGAGGTTTGAATTTTCTATGTATGTTTTTTAAGGATTACTACTGACAACATTTCAGGTTCTAGTCATGGTCTATCCATACAACTCTTATTAAATTTAAAGCAAACCCTCAAAAGAACAATATTGAAGAGCAACCTATCCTTCAAGATGAGAAGCACAACTTACTTCAACTTGGAACAGTTCTCCAGCCCCTTCACAGTCATTGGATGTGATTATTGGAGTATGAATATGGACAAAGCCACTGTCCTGGAAAAAAAGAAAACCCACTTTTTTTCAGTACATGTGTACATGAAACAACTCTATTATACTATTAAAAGAGCACTAAGAGATTGCCATATCAAATCCCTAACCCCCCAAATGTAACTATTGAGATATCAAGCTGAGGCTTCCACTGTACACAGCAGCACAAAGAATTTTAAATCAAAAACTGACTTAGACATTACCTAATCCAGTATCACTTCAAAACAGCATCAGAAACTGAGGCCCAGAGAGATTTAATGAAACATTCACCTATTTAGTCAGTGGCAGAGAGAGCCAGGAGTGGAACCTAGGCCTGCAGGGTCTCTCTGGTGCTGTTTTTTCTTCCCACTTCTCTAGCACACTAGTAGTGATTTAACATACACACACACACTTAAGGCTAATGCATAATAATGCTGCCTGTATTGCTAAGGGACTACAAATGATCAATATGAAGTTCAGCTATTTTGGAATGAGACCTCTAATTGTCACAGACCACCAAAAAGGAGAAAAATTAAAGTTGACAAATAGGGACTGGAGAAATACATAGCAAAAAAGGCAGAAATGATTTTTAGGAAGTCTGTCATTAAATTGATGGCACAGCACACTACACATGGCACAGGCATTGCACTTCCTTTCCCTCAAAGATTGTGAGCAGCAAATCCATCCATTACTGAGGCGCCAATTGCAATTCTTCCGCTCCAACGTCTGAACTATTTCCATTAGTGAACCACAAAAGCTGTTTGCTAGGTGGATTGAAATAACCCAGCAACTTTAAGGTTATGCTTCTTTCATTTTGACTATGGATGTAGGCAAAAGGTTACATTCCGTGTAAATGTTGCAGGTGGGCGTGGAGGTAGCACAAGTGAACATATGCTGCAGAGGCAGAATAGTACGTGTTTCACACAAAAATTTGGGTCTTGAAATCAATACAATAAATTCATACATACACATTTAATCTCTGCCAAATTCTGTGTATCACTGGTGTAATGTAAAATGTCTCTAGTGCATCACACTAGGGGCCTCCCAAATTTGCCCCTTCCTTCCTAAAAAGGGTTGAATTCAAGTATCCTTGCTATGATACAAAGTGCCCAGTTAACTTGTCTTAGGATGTAGAATGATCAAATAAATATTCACACTATAAATTAGGAGTCTCAGAAAATATTCAAATAGGTACTTAAACTGGGAGCCATGTGCCTAGAGGTGCCACACAAAGCACATTACAGACAATGAATGAAACATAATCAATAACATTACTGCATAAAATTTTTATCTCCTAGGAACCAAGAATTATGGACATGAATCATTTATTCCACATGAATGCAGGCAACTATGAGCAGGAGTGCAGTAAACAAAGAAAGGAAGTGAAAAATCCAAAGGAAACGAGGGTGGTGAGAGGGAGGGGGGGAGGGAGGAGAAAATTTAACGGCTAAATGTAATTGCCAAAGTTAGAACTGGTCAATTGCCACAAGAAATAAAACTGCAAATCTTATGAAAATAACCATATGGTTTTTTTTTTTAAATCACTCAAGTTGTGGGAATTATTCTTAATACTCAATTAACACTAAACCTTTCAAAAGGTGTCACCAGCTTTTTAAGTCTAATACTGCTAGAAGGCTTATATCAAAGTGTTTAACATTACCACCAAAAGCTATGAAGACAGGCCAAAGGAAAAATAACAAAGCACTGAGAACAAAATCCAAAACAGAGAAAGTAGATAGGGAAGTAGAAAAATGAAAAGGAAGAAAAATAATGAGTCAGAGGAGTACTGTCTGCCTCCACCAGGGTAACAGTTGTCAAGTATTTATCCCATCCTGCACAAGGGGGTTCCTAACTAGAGATAGGAAGGCCAGAGAAGGGGCCAAAAATAAAAGCACGCACTTACCCAATTTTTCTGATTCCACACACCACCTCTAAATATCTAAATATTTTTGACAGATACACATTCTAGAACCAGATATTTTATATGGCACTGAGTATCTAAAAATTACAAAATTCACATACTAAGGACCTTGCATATCAAACACTCACAGACTGTATTTATCTTTCACATTCACACAAAGTATCATTATTTAATTACAATCAACAAAAAATGACAAAAACTGTCAGCCACTGGCAACCAAAAATGACAGCAAGAAGACAAAAAAAAAAAAACTTCCATAAAAAGCAGTCACAAGAACTCGAAGACACAGTAGTCTGGGGTCATTCAACAGAGGGGCAAAGAATACACCCTGGCAGGCTTTTAAGGTATATCCGTCTAGAGGAGGGAAAAATCTGATACTCAAAGGAAGAATCTTGACTCATCAAGAAAGGACAAACTCTTTAATGGCTCAATTTAGGAAGCAAGGAAATATGTAACACACTTTAGGATAACCTCCACTGGAAACTGGGAAAAAAAAGATAGTACCTAAAGAGATAATCCTGTTATTTGAGAAACTTAGCTCTTCTAAATAACTCATTCCTTGAGGTTTCTCCATACCCAAGTTTTAGTGCAAGGCAATTGTGTCAATTTTATGCACAAACCAAGTCATACACAAAACACGTTTGATCACTTGAACCAACAACTGAATTTCTAGGGTGCCTGGGTGGTTCAGTCAGTTAAGCTCCTGACTCTTGGTTTCAGCTCAGGTCATGATCTCGTGGTTGGTGAGTTCAAGCCCTGCATCCAGCTCTGCACTGACAGCATGGAGCCTGCTTGGGATTCTCTCTCTCTCCCTCTCTCTCTGCTCCTCTCCCACGCACGTGTGTTCTCAAAATAAACTTAAAAAAAAAAAATTAACTTTCTAATCTAAAAATATTAGGAAAAAACAGAAACTAAAATAGTCCCTTTTAAGTTAAGATACTTTAAGTTATGAAATTTTTACTTAAAAACTAAAACATAGAGTTTTAAGTCTCAACATCTTTCAGGATGCCTAAAGTAGTGAATTATAGTCCAAAGTACTAAATAGCATATAAGTATTATTTAATGTGCCTTAGTACTCTGTGATTTCAATCCAATCCCAACTGTTCCACATACAAGTGGGTAACATTATAGAATTATCAGAATTATATTTTCCAAGGCTTCATAATTAAAAAGTGAATTTATAACACTCAAAATTACCTACCTTTATAACTATAACCAATAGTGCTAAAATTCATTATTTTCAACCAGTTAAAATGTTACTTTGTTTTTTTTATTTCAAAATTTCCCAGTTTATTTTTAAGTTGTTTACATATTTATAGAAGCCTCAAGTAGAAAGTATATAGAGAAAGTAGGTAAAGCTCACTAGTCAGTGGACTGCCAATACCACCACCTAGTGGCCAGAAATCTATAAAACCTTCAGTATTGAAGCAGGGTGGCTTTATCCACTGTTTAAAGCCATATGGGGAAAAAAAAACATTTTTAGATCTGAACAAATTTTGTTTGTGTGGTTCAAGCACTACTAAAAAGCCATATGGAAGTTGCACAGAAAGTTTATGGAGCATATGGAAATGCACACTTTCAAACTATAATGGGATGATATAGTATAATATGATTATTTTTCTTTGTTTATTCAAAACTATATGCTTTAAAGCCATGATGCTCTTTAGCTGTTTCACCAGAAATTCGCTCTAAAGGAACTTTTCAAAGAGCAAGAACTCTCATGGTAAACTACGGTTGGGCTGGCCCTGCATGAATTTGGATACAGTCCAAAGAAGGGGTATGATGTTAGACAATCTCTGCAGATGAACTGGATCTGGAGAAGTGGCATAGGAAGAGCTCCAGAACCACTCAGAATAACACTGAACCTCATGTGCCGGGCCATTCCTTGCCTTTGGGGTCCTCTCATCCACATGTGGGGAGGATCCCTTCACCTCATCAACTTACCAACTATATTCCACTGTGGCTTTCCTGGGTAGGGGGAAATGGCTGACAAGCAAAGCTAAAAACGACAAAATACCTTTAGTTGTACATCAATCTACTTGATTAATACCAATAACTCTTAGGGCGCCTGGGTGGCTCGGTCAGTTAAGCGTCCGACGTCGGCTCAGGTCATGATCTTGTGCTTTACGAGTTCAAGTCCCACGTCGGGTTCTGTACTAACAGCTCAGAGCCTGAAGCCTGCTTCAGATTTGGTGTCTCCCTCTCTCTCTCTGTACCCCCCTTGCTTGCGCTCAGTCTGTCTCTCTCTCAAAAATAAATAAAAACATTAAAAATATATATATAAAGAAAAAAATACCAATAACTTTCAAATCGGTGCTTACTATGTATAAAATATGCCTATGACCAAGATGGAGAAACAGGGACCAGATTTACCCTCCCCCTTGAAACAACCAAAAAAACCCACCAAAAACAAAAATAAAGCCCCCACAAGCAAACCACATGAAAGGCTGGTTTTTTTTTTTAATTTTTTTTTTTTTTTTTTTCAACGTTTATTTTATTTTTGGGACAGAGAGAGACAGAGCATGAACGGGGGAGGGACAGAGAGAGAGGGAGACACAGAATCGGAAACAGGCTCCAGGCTCCGAGCCATCAGCCCAGAGCCCGACGCGGGGCTCGAACTCACGGACCGTGAGATCGTGACCTGGCTGAAGTCGGACGCTTAACCGACTGCGCCACCCAGGCGCCCCGAAAGGCTGGTTTTTAAGATGGATTCAGACAACAAAAGACAGTGATCCCTGAGATATGAAACAAACTTAGCAAATCCTATCAGTAGCCCTGCTTACCACCTTGAGATTATCCAGGCCATAGTAGGAAGAGGGGGAGAAATAAAGTGGAGCCCAGGAGACCTCTTGAGTTGAGGAGACAGAGCTGAGAGTGTGAAGGGACAAAAGTGGCTAGAATTCATAAGACAGAGTATCAGAGAGGAGAGAGCAGCACAGAGAACTCCAAGGATGTACAGAGGGTCACTCCAGAGTGTCAGGTAGAGGGATGACGGACACATCCATGTGGGGAAACTGTCAAAGGCCAAGGAAAGAACCATCCAGAAAGATTAGAGGAAACAGTGCCTGGTGCTCACATGTGGCTGGTTAATTAGCCCTAGACTGAGCACTGTTCCAGACCCATTTACCAAATCATAAAAGACCCAATAGGATCAAACAGTTTTCAAGTAGCTTAACCACATACCAGAACAAAATTTAAGAAGCTTTATAAATATCCAACATGGTAAAATTCACAGTGTCTGGCATCTAACCAAAGATTAGCAGGTATGCCAAGAGGCAAGAAATCATAAACTGTAATGAAGAGACTAATGAATCAATCAAAGCTGACTCATAACTGACAGACATGTTAGAATTAGGACATAAAATAGACATCAAATAGCTACTAAAAACATAAATATTTTTAATTAAAACCGTATTGTGGGGGCACCTAGGTGGCTCAGTCAGTTGAGCATCTGATTCTTGACTTCAGCTCAGGTCATGATCCCAGGATCATGGGAGAGAGAGCCCTGTGTTGGGCTCGGTGCTGAGTGTGGAGCCTGCTTAAGATTCTCTTCCTCTCTCCCTCTGCCCCTCTCCCCTGCCCATGCTCTCTCTCTGTCTCAAAAATAAAAAATAAATTAAAAGAAGAAAGTAAATGTAAAATAAAAATTAATATATGTTTAAAAAATGCATAAAACTGCCCTGTATAGGTTTTTTTTTTTAATTTTTTTTTTATGTTTATTTTTGAGAGACAAAGAGACAGAGCATGAGTGGGGGAGGAGCAGAGAGAGAGGGAGACACAGAATCCAAAGCAGGGTCCCGGCTCTGAGCTATCAGCACAGAGCCCAACACAGGGCTCGAACCCACACTGTGAGATCATGACCTGAGCCAAAGTCGGACACTCAACCGACTGAGCCACCCAGGCGCCCCTGCCCTGCATATATTTTAAAAGTTAAACAGAGACATGCAACATATTTTTTCCAAAAGGCCCAAATCAAACATAGAGATATGAAACCTACAATGTGAGATGAAAAATGCACTGGATTGGAGTAACAACAAATTAGTTATTGTAAAAGGAAAGATCAGGAAGCTAGACGGGCAGAAACTACCTTCCAAAAAAAACACACAGGGAAAAAGAAATTAAAAAAAAAAGAAAAGAACGTCACTGAGCTATGGAAGTATCAAGTGGCCTAATATATGGACAACAGAAGTCTCCAAAGGCAGGAAGTAACATAAAAAATATTTGAAGAAATAATGGATGAAAAACTTAATGAAAATTAAAACCCATAGATCCAAGAAATTCAACAAGGTCTAAACACAAGGAACAAAGAAAACTGCGCCCGGCACATCATAATCTAACTGCTTAAAACCAGTGATAAAGAGAAATTTTTAAATCAAAGAAAAAAAGTACCACACAAGTAAAGGGTGCTTGGAATAAACATTGTAACTAACAAAACTTTCAGGATAACACTCCAGGGTTACAATCATTCAATTTCTCCACAAGAAAGAACAGCTAGGAAGAAAAAAGAAAAAGAGTAGCTAGAAGCACACCAAGCACCTCACCTTAAAGAAAGAATGAATAGCAGCTGTGGCTTCACTGCGAATCCTCAGTATGGAACCCAGGGCATTAGTCCTGCACCTGAGGTGGGGATACTGTCTCAGGTACTCCAGAGGATGCCTCTCTTTATATTTAAAAGGAAAAGCCTGCCAATAAATGGAAAAAACAAATTGAAAGTTAAGACATATGTTCTATAAAATCAGTTTCCAGAACATTTGTTAAATAGTAATGCTTTGTAACAAAATTAAAAGCTTTCTTTCTCTATTTCTTAATATAAGTGAACATGGTCCAATTAACTACAAGTTAACTGAATGGCGAGGTAGGAATCAGAGATGTGGTTTTGAATCCAGCCCTACTACTTATTAGGCATAGAACCTTGGGCAAAATTAGTATTGCTGAGTCTAATCTGTTATTTATCAAATTTCTATCCATTAGCTTATATCAGTCACCACTTACAAATAGAGAGATTAGGATATAATTATGCAAAAACAGTCCACTGTTTGGCACACAGGAGTTCAGAATATTGTAGATATTAAAGATTGTTTTCTACAGCTGTGTACACACAGCTGGCATTCAATTTTAAAATCACCCAAATGTCTTGAAAGCCCACAATCATTTATAATCAATTGGCACTGTTTTTCACTGTTTATCAACAAGTCTAAGAACATGAGGGAGGGTCAACAGCCTTCTGTCACTAGCAGAGTAGTGTATACTTCAAAAATTTCAAATTATGACTCTATGTAGAAATATTCCACCCTGTGAACATTCATGTTACAAGATTTAGAAGATAAAAACAAACTGTTCTAAACTTGTTCTAAAGAACAAAACCAAAGTTTCAATAAAAAAGATCGCAGAGAAACTATTTTAAATAAAAAAGCCAAACTGGTAGCTTATTACGTATAGTCTTATCTATTTCTTTTAGTGCACATGCTAATTTATTTCATAATAGAAATAAGCACCATACCTACTGAAGTCAAAATATGACCACATTAATAGGTGTCTGGGGACTGCCTAGGGACCAGAATTCCCTAATGTCTGAATACTTACAAAATGACACTGAAATTAAGGGGAAGAGAAGGTGAGTGACAACCACAGAAGCCAAGAGAGAACGGCTTAAAAAGAGTAACACACGGCACATTTTAATAATCCTACACCCCTCTAAAAAAAGCAAAAACAAAAATGGTTACCATCTCCATTCCTCTCTGAATTCCAAATTATTTTTCACAGTCTACTTTTCAGAAACCTTAAAACCTGATTCCTGATTTTACGTGTCAATTAGTATTTATTAGTATTATTAGAATTTCTTGGAAAACTATTCAGAAGGACATTTTTCAAAAAGGTGCCCATTTTCTTATTTCCTTATATTTATTTCCCTCCAATTATCCAGAAAAAATTAAAAAGGAATTAAAATGATGCAATTTCCCTATATTTCCTTGTGTTTTGTTCATCAAATACTTGGAAGACAAGTATAGCAAAACTACAGAGGAGTCAAATGGCTAGTACATAAATTCCAGCTGTGGCACTAGTCAGCAATATAACCTTGGGCAAGCCATGTCTCCTGCCTGGGCCTCATTTTCTCCAATTTCAGAAGATGGATTGCCAACCTATAATTTTATTCTCTCTAACCTCTTTATCAGGTGATGAATAAAAGCTACTAACAAGGAGTCTTGCAAAAACAGAAAAAATTCTGTTGGGACAGTACTTATCATGCTTGGGCTGAGCAAACATGTCTTAATGTAGGATTTCTTATCTTTCTTCAGCCCAAGCATGATAAGTACTGTCCGACAGAATTTTCTGTGATAAGTTCCGTACCCACACTATCCAATATGGTAGCCAGCAGCTGCATGTGAAATGTATCTAATGTCACTGAGGAACTGATTTTATTACTTGATTTAATATTAAATTAATTAATACTAAACAACTACAGGTGGCTAGTGGCTACTATATTGGGACAACACAGTTCTAGATCCTGTAAAAGTCATTTCTAGGCAGGGCTTTCCTTAGAACACGTTCTCCCCAGCACGTCTCTGTCACTGAAGTTAACTGGGCATGCGGCTAAAAGTGGCAAGTTTCAATTATGACAGGTGTCCAAACAGATGTATAGATTAATACTTTGCTTTCAGTCATAAAATTCAGCCATTTACATACTGTTTACTATATTCTCTACATTCCTCAAGCTCCATAGCCTGTTTCAATTATCTGGGAAGTCACAATTGAAACATGTTCTAAGTGCCACCTTCCCAATAATCACACTTAAAACAGATTGCTGTTTTAAATTAAGCCTAAATAGTCTCCATAAATGTATCACAAAGCATACCTTGGCATCACAATTTCCAACAATTTCAATTTTTTCTGCCTTCAGTTCCACATTCTGCTTTTTGGATGGACTTTTCACCAGCTGCCCTTGAACTTCCACAGAACTCCCAAAAGCCAGTTCTCTATAGTAACAAAAAACAGCATAAACAAGATATCATTATACAGAATGTTCATTTTAATACAAAACTTGCTATCAGGACATTACAGTATTTAATGATAGAGGTTTCACCCTTAAATGGGCAGCAAATAATTAAGAGAGACTGAAGCAAAGGGTAAGTAGGGGATATTATTATGTGAAGATGTTAAAAAAAAGAAAGGTCTGGGAGCGCCTGGGTGGCTCAGTCAGTTAGTTCAGCATCTGACTCTCGATTTCAGCTTAGGTCATGTTCTCGCTTGTGGGATTGAGCCCAGAGTCGGGCTCCATGCTAATACCACAAAGCCTGCTTGGGATTATCTCTCTCTCCCTTTCTCTGTCCCTCCCCCACCTGCACTGTCTTTCTCTCTCTCAAAATAAAAACACAAGCTTTAAAAAAATGAAAAAGAAAGGCCTGAGCTTGAAGGATCTTGATTCCAAGTATTTGGACTTAGCCTTAAAGCTTTGAAAAGCAGGTTTGTTTAGAAAGATCACTCTGGGGTGCCTAAGGGACTCAGTTGGTTGAGCATCCAACTTTGGCTCAGGTCATGATCTCATGGTTCGTGAGTTCAAGCCCCACATCAGGCTTGCTGCTGTCAGTGTAGAGCCCACTTCAGACCCTTTGTCTCCCTCTCTCTCTCAAAAATAAACATTAAAAAAAATATGTGAACATTGGATTAGGGAAAAGGGGAGCAAAGGAGATGAAAAAAAGATTCTTTTGTTAAAAAAAAAAAAACTCACCTACTGTCAAAGCTTGAATCGGCTACAACTTGAAGGCTTTCCAAAGATGATCCATCATTTATATGCAGGAACAACACTTCCTTCTGGGATCGGACTGAACGAATCCATCCCTAATGAAGAAAAATTTCTAAATGTGAGTTTAAAACATGTAAATATTTTACGTTTTCATTACACATGCACACACAAGACTAAATGAAAAAAAAAAGTCCTCAGTCCTGCCTTAACAAATCAATTGCTTTTAGCATATATAATTCAATAGGATTCTTATCTCAGGGAGATACGGCTTTGGCATTCCACCTTTTTGTTTTGTTAATATAAAATTCATCATTCTCAGGGGCACCTGGGTGGCTCAGTTAGTTGAGCGTTCAGGTTGGTTTTGGCTCAGGTCATGATATCACAGTTCGTGAGTTCAAGTCCCACATCAGGCTCCACACTCTCTCTCCCTGCCCTCCCCTGCTTATTCTGTCTCTCTCTCAAAATAAATAAATAAACTTAATTTAAAAAACAAAAAAAACAAAAAAACCTCATCATTCTGAATACATGCCTAACGTTCCATTAGGCCGATGAGCCTAATTCATATAATCAATTTCCCCAATATTGACTATCCCAGGTATTCATTCCAGGTAATAATAATAGGGCACATTATTTGGGTCCCTGTCTCCTTTTATATTAAACTCCCAGGAGGGAAATTATGTAGTTATAGAACAGAAAAATCTTCACTGGATTTTTCCTTTTACAAAATATCACACAGACTCCTCAAAAAGCTTTTCACTGTGACATATATTTAGTACATAAGCTTTCAAAGACACTGTGAATTTAAATGACAGGTGAGTACAAATGAGGTCTTCTAGTAGTAACACTAAAACCAGTAACACTACAAACAGCTCTCACAGATCACATCCAACTTAAGTTTAACTAGCACAGAAGAGACAATATTCTTCTAGCAGACACTGAAAAACTGTGAACAACTGATTGTGTTTGATTATCAGACACGCTTGGGAAAAGCGAGAGGATTCTATTTAGAAAAACTGTATTGACCCTTACTTTGTGTTCCCACCACACCCTACTGACAACGCTATTAAAGCTCTCCCATTACTTATTCATATGTCTATCATATTGTGAAGGTTTAAGAACCATGCTTTAGTGGCTTTGAAGGCCATTGTCAGGGACACAGTAGATAGTCCGTTAATGGTTTTCAGTGAAAGGATATCTACCATGCACTAAAAATCTATGTGACAAATGTTTTACTACCTTCTTCATATACTATTTCATCTTTTTCTCACAACAGCTCTGTGGATTATCATTATAACCTGTCTCACAAGTGAAGAACCTCGGCTCAGAGAAGTCAAATAAGTTGTCAAAGGTCACACTGCTGGTAGACAGAGCCTGAATTTGGACCCAGGTCTACCAGAAAGCCCTTGGTCTTTTTCTAGGGCTACCCTGAAAAAAAGTGTAAATTGCCTGTCTCCTATATAAGGCCTTTCACAACCAAGTGTGCCCTTTCTGGTTTCACCTCCCCACATTTCCCTGATGGCAGCGGCTCTTTGGTTATGTTTAATCAATAGTAATTCCTAAAGCACCACTGTCTTGCTTTTCACTTGTTAGTAAAAGTTAACATTTGTGGAGCAGTGTTTAATGTGCTTCTGCTCTAAGCTCTTTATAAATATTTTACACTTAATCCTTACAAGAACTTAATGAAGTGAATATTCTCATTTTAGAAATGAAGAACATATTAAGTAAGTTAGGACAACCTCTCTAAATAATTAAAATCACAGTTCCCAAGGAGTAGAGCTAGAATTCAAATACAGTTCTCAGTTCAAAGTTCATGTTATCAAGCTTTTCTGGAATGTGATCTCCACCCCACCCCCAGTTCCTCTCCCTGAGGAACATATCCTTCAGGACTCAAGTGAAATGTCACTTAACACAAGAAGTCTTCCTTGACCTCACATAGTTAAGGATGTCCCTGTTTTCTCAAAGTTCCTTATTCCACTAATACTTATCACGTTGCCCCAATTACTTGTCTTAGCCATTAGACCAAGGCTGTCCCACAAACATATAATGTGAGCCATATATGTAATTTTGCTTGTTTTAGTGGTCACACTAAAAGTAGACAGGTACACTTAATTTTAATATTCTAACCCATTCTGCCAACATTGTCAATGTGTAATCAATATATATATTGAGATATTTTGTATTCTTTTGTTCTCCAAAATTGGTGTGTATTTTAAATTTACAGTTACCCTTCAATGTGGACTAGCCACATTTTAAGAGCTCAGTGCCACAAATGACAGGTAGCTACTATCTTAGACCACACAGCACTAAAATGAAAGCCTCTGATCTAGGCAGTAGCTTTTGTTCTTTTTATCTTTGCATCCTTTCTTGACTACCACTTAGAAGGGATCATTAATGTATGTATGTCAAATTAATAGATGAATACAAGAAAAGGGCTTGATTTGGATCATGGAAAAAACATGAAACCCCCAAAAATGCAGAGGAGTCATACTGCTAAAAATCAAAGAATTTGATTGAGGACAACAAAAATAACTGCAGCAGTGTTTCAGCAACCTAAAACGGTCAAACCACCTTGCTTGGTCTACTCCCTTAAAGGAAAATCTTCTCTGTAGAGCTGTTGCAAATATTAGCAAGAGAAATAATAGCACCTAACATTGATTGACTGTGGGCCACTGTTCTAAATGTCATAATACCTGTCATCTCACTTAATCTTCACCATTCTATGAGGTTAAGGCTATTATTAGCTTCATTGCCATAAGAATCAAACAGGTTTAGAGGAGAGAAGAGACCATAATTACTATTATAGAAGAGACCCATAATTAATGAGCCACTAAGTGCCACAGATCTGAACCTAGTCACCCTGACTCCAGAGTTGTTTCAAACCGCTACACTCTACTCTTTCTCCTATGTATTAAACATACATTATGTGCAAACCCTTTTTTCGGCCTCAGGGTGGTTACGAGTTGAATAAAAGCCATTGTTTAGTTGAACATATATTTACTGTAAGACATGGTGTCCGCTCTCATGGAGCTAGCTCAAGGCAACCGCTAGGTAACTGTGGTTATTCGTTATGAGGGATAAAGGAAAAGAAGCTCGTACGTTTATTCTGCCGTATAACTAACAAGTTTACAGGTAATGCTCTGGTACCGTGAAAGCAAAGTTCCAGCACGTCATAGAGTCAATCCCAACAGTTTTGCGCAAACTAACGATAGGCAAGGAAAGGAGAAAACTGTGAACGCACACGATGGCCAACATTTCCTCCTTTCTCTGCCTGTCGTTTTGTCTGACCTGACAAGGTAAGCCTAGACACGGAGGTGGCATGTAAGTTACTAAAAAGAAAATCCCATCCCCTTCCCATACACCAACCTGGACCTTAACGCGCTCCCCATTCGTGCTCCGGGCCCCGAGCGCGTCACGAACGCTCAGTCTGGCGGAAGGTTTGGGTCTCGGGCAGGGGGCTGAGGTGCAGGAGCGCAGGGCTCGGAGCAGGCACCGGGCCCCGAACATCGCGCTGCTGCCGCAAGCTCTCCTCGGGACCAGCACGGATCCCGGCGGGTGAGCACTTTGCCTGTGGAACCCTCCCCTACTATCGACTGCTCCCCGATTCTGGACCGCAGCCCTGCACTCACGCGCTCCGCACCTCCTACCCCTAACCCCGGCTGCTCCCTTCCCCTTCAGGGGCTCCAGCTGTGTCCCCACCACCTCCCCGCCGCTTCCCTCTCCGCAGACAGGGAGGAGCGGAGACAACACAGCCAGCTGCCTAAGCCAAAAATACCACGCGCCGTAGCCAGCACAGACACTTCAGGGACCCGCGTCTTTTCCAAACCCACAGACCACACCACCTCCCCCAGCTGAAACACGCGCGGCCGCCGCCCCTACGCCCTAAGCCAACGTCAACGTCATCACGCTACAAGGAGACCGAGAAGGAGCGTGCGCACTGGTGACTCCAGTTTACGGAGGGGGCGGGCCGGAGGCAGGGGCTGGCTGAGCAGGGGAGGAGGCGGGGCCAGGAACTAAAGCATTCTGGTTGTATGTAGGTGTTGTTGCTGGAGCAACTGAGGAGCACAGCTGGGATGAGGTCTGAAAGGTCTTCATTTCTACAGCTTCCAGTTGATGCCGAAGGACACTGAGAGGCAAGGAGTGACTGATGCACAGGGAAAGCCTCCAGGAGACTTCGTTGTTGAGAGGATTAGCCTGAGGATATCGGCCATTCCTGAGTTCTGAGCACAAAGACGAGACACAGACCCTTGCTTAAGTCACAGTTGTGTGGTATCAGACATCTAAACAGACAAGTGCATAAGAGTGATAGGATGCCAGAGATGGCTTACTGGAGAAGGTAACCCTCTGACGACTGAAGAGTAACTGAAGGGACTTTGTTTATGCAATTCAGAGAAGGCACAACAGTGTGAAGATGTTGGGGAGAGGCTAGAGGGAATGTTGGCCATTGCCTGCCGGAATCTTCAAATCTCTCTTTTTTTCCAACACAGTTATCTGCATTTGTTTGACCAGGAAACAATGACCCTTTTAAGTTTATCCCCTCACCACCAATTAAAAAAAATTCTGTAATTCAGTGACAATCATGAAAAGGTTTCTATCTAATTAAAAGAAAGAAGGGCTAATAACATAAAGTTGCTGCTATTATTATGCCCATTTTATAGATACGGGAACTTGGGCACAGGAAAGTGAAATGACTTAGTCAAGGATATATATCCTATAAGTGTGAGATTTAAACTTAGAAACTCTGGCTCCATGCACTAAACTATTATGCTATATACAATGTCTCAAGGTGGGAAATAAAATCATGGTCCCTTCCACCAAGAAGCTCATGGCCTGGACCTAGGAAATGGCAACCAAACAAATTATTGCAATATAAACCAATAAGTTCACATAAATATATGATCCACGTGGAGTGGTAGTCTAGAGAAGGAAATAAGGTGAGTTTTTTGAGGAGGGTCAGAATTTTGCGATGTTGGGATGTAAGAAAGAGTATTTCCTGCCAGAAGGTAGTCAGGAAAGGTTGCCAGGAGGGCAAACAGCCTGGAATAATTGTAAAACTGTTCTTAAGACAGACTGAAAAATATCTCCCACAAAAATACCATAGTTCTTGGACACTTCTTGAACCTTGCAAAAAGAATATTGAGGGGCACTTGGCTGGCTCAGTTGGGAGAGGATGTGACTCTTGATCTTGGAGTCATGAGTTTGAGCCCCACATTTGGCATAGAGATTGCTTAAATTAAAAAAAATTTAAATATGGAAACGTCCAAATACCTTCAGAATTATGTAGCTTTGGGTCTTTAACAAAAAAATAAGCATGGCTTTGGTGTATTGGCTACAAAATCTGGGAAGAACTCAATCACAGCAATAACATGTTTTTCAATTCAAATCTCCTCTTTGACTATGCCTACCTTGCCTAAGGGTTGAAAAGTAGTGGCCAACTGGCTCACTTCCTACCCAGGCTGTTTTTCTGTCTTGCCTTCTTTTTCCACCCCTTCTCCGTCAATTGTAAGAACTATGGTTTCTCAGGAAGTGAGGAACCTGACTTCCTTTACCCTCTTACTGCCTGTTTAAGCCAAAGGGTTAGTTAATTTCTAAGCAGGGACCAGTGCCTACTAGTATGGTGAAGACAAGGGAAGCCAGTGGGTGTAACTGAAAATTAGCAGTAGTTAACTGAAAATGTATACAACTGAAAGTCAACTATAGCAATCATGTGTCTGGTGCTAGGTTCAAACCACTCCATGTATTTATCTTGTGTTATATCAAATCGTGTTTTCTTATTTTTATTTTCAGTGTTGGAATGACACTGCTGTTTTTTAGATTTGTCACCTTTCAGACAGTAGCCAGAGTGATCTTTCCAAAATTAATATATTACTATGCTGGTAATAATAGTGCTATAAAATGCTTCCTATGTGCTAGGAAGTTTTCACATATGAACTCAATCCACACAATATCCCTCGGAAGTAGGGTTAGCATCATCATCCCCAGTTTCCAAAGGAGAAACTGAAGCTTGGAGAGGTTTCGAGCTTCTACCAAGTTACACTGGCAGTCTGGCACCAGAGTCCATTCTCTTCCCCACTTGTTACTCCAGTGATTAAACCGCTCTTCAGTGGCTGCCCCTACAACATAAAGAGGACTTGGCTTCTTTAGCATGCCTACTGGGCTCTCTGCGATTCTGGGAGTTCCCTGAGGTGCCCTGGAGTGAGGAACAGAAGTGAAATGTCCTTATTGTTACCTTTTGATAATACAGGTCTGGGCAATGAACACTGTCAGCATTACTTGTCAGCTTTAGAGAACGTTTTAATCAGGCGCAGCATGACAGGTTTTAGCTTAACTTGCAAAGCTTCAGGACTTCTAAAAAGCAGGCATCACTCTGATACCAATGTGGTCATAAAATACAACTCTGTCTTCAGGGTTTTCATTATGCTTGAATCCACTCATGAAACTCGCAACACCCAAAATTTGATTTCAAGATCATGACCTCAAAACATAGAGGAACACAGTGTTTGATGCAGAAATTATGGAGACATTAGGTGTAGACAAGGATTGGATGAATATTGTAAAGGATCCTGGGTTTCTCTGAAGAAGCTAACAAGGGTGAATACGGTTTAACTTGAAAAATGGAAAGGTACAGGCACAAAGCAGAATAAGAAGACACATTTGTAGTTTGGAACCTTCGGGAAAGCAGCTCATAATTATAAAGAGAAGCTGACAAGCAAGTGGTCAACGAAAGGAAAAGACACAGTAGTAACCAAGTGTTGAGGGAGCAAGGTGGTTTCCCTAGAGAGAGAAAGGTGGTTTTCCTAGTGGTTTTCCAGGGTCTGCACTTTCCTAGTGGAAGTGACATCTAAGTTGAGCCAAAGGATGAATAACAGCCAGGAAAAGGGGAATTGTATGTGATGAAGAGAGTTGACATCGTTCTAGATAATGATCTGGGTAGATCACATATGTAATCATTCCTTGAGCTATAAACTTAAGATTTGTGCATTTGACTTACATATACCTCAATAAAAATAGAAATTAAATATTAAAAAATAGGAGAATCAGTGGTGCCTGGGTGGTTCAGTTGGCTTAGCATCTGACTCTTGATCTTGGCTCAGGTCACGATCTCACAGTTCATGAATTTGAGCCCTGTGTCAGGCTCCAAGTGTGGAGCCTGCTTGGGATTCTTTCTCTCTCTCTCTCTCTCTCCCTCTTTCAAAATAAATAAATAACCTTTAAAAATTAGGGGAATCAAGTCTGCTGATAGGATGAAAGCATCTTCTTTCCCTGGCTAGTGCAAGAGCCTTTTTTTAAAAACCATGTGAACTATTTCCTGCATATGGAAGAGTTTAGAAAATAATGTAATAAAACCTGGTAGCTACCACCTAAGTTTGTCATATCAAATCCTAATATTTTGTCCTATCTCCTTGAGATCTTTCGCTTTCCAGGAAATGGATCTCCTTTGTACTCCTCTGCAATCCTATTTCCCACTTTTCCTCCTGGATAGAGGTAACCACTATCCAGAATTCAGTGTTTATCATTTCCTTCCATGTTTTTATATTGTAATTAGACACATACATAGAAATAATTATATATATAATACACACATCTAGGTACATATACATATATGTATATATACATTATGCATTTATAGTCTTTTGTATTGTTTTACAGATTTTTAAACTTTAAATTAATGGTGTCTTGCTCTATAAATTATTCTGCAACTCAAATTTACTTTTGAGATATAACCACGTAGCTCCAGCTCATTCTTTTTAATATCCTGTTATATGAATATGACACAATTAATTCATTCTCATTCTGATAGCTATTTGGGCTGCTTTCAATGTTTTTCTATTATAAACAGAGGTGGGTTTATCATGAAGGTAATGAAGGGTAAACTCCGAGCTCCTTATTTGCATTTATGCAATGCAAAGTATATGAAATTCATAAGGGTGTGAACCTCTTAGCATGCCCCTCTACCCCCAAAGTGCTGGGAGCTGCTGGGAGTTGTAAAGCAAGAGGGGAAGCAATCAGCAATCTGAGTCCAAAGGAACTCAGAGGGCATGAATTTCCAAAGTTCTAGAAATTTCTTGTAACTTCTCTCATTCTAAAACTTTTTTTTTTAATTTTTTTTTCTTAACGTTTTATTTATTTTTGACACAGGGAGAGACATAGCATGAACAGGGGAGGGTCAGAGAGAGGGAGACACAGAATCCGAAACAGGCTCCAGGCTCCGAGCTGTCAGCACAGAGCCCGACGCAGGGCTCGAACTCACGGACTGCGAGATCATGACCTGAGCTGAAGTTGGCCGCTCAACCTACTGAGCCACCCAGGTGCCCCTAAAACTTTTTTTTTTAATGTTTATTCACTTTTGAGAGAGAGAGAGAGAGAGAGAGAACGCAAGTGGAGGAGGGGCAGAGAGAGGGGGAGACACAGAATCCAAAGCAGGCTCCAGGCTCTGAGCTATCAGCACAGAGCTGATGCGGGGCTCAAGCTCACGGACTGTGAGATCATGACCCGAGCCGAAGTCGGCGGCTTAATCGACTGAGCCACCTAGGCACCTTGTCTCTCATTCTAAACAAATATTTACCTTAATATTCATAATTCTGTATTGTTTTCCTTAAAAAGAACCTCCTAAATGATGTAAGCTTCAAGCCCCACAGAACAGGATCTGCCTTTCGTTACTAGCATGCTGCAGTGACGACACCAGACACATGAAAGCGTGTCTGTGCATCATAAGCCTCACGTACAGAAGCCATGTGCCTTCAACTTTACTAGGCACTGACAAATTGCTCTCCAGAGTGAGGACTCTAATTTATATATCCTCCAGCAAGCGTACAAAGATCTCAGAGCACCATACCTTTACTGACAAGAGACAGAGTCAGGCTTTTGATTTTTTACCAATTCTGGGTTAAGAAAGAGTATCTCAGTGTTTTTAGAGATTGTATGTTGTTTGTTCTTTTGTTTTTCCTTGAAATTCTTTTTCAACCATAACACCCATCATTATCCATAGCATAGCGGAAAGAGCACTAGCCGGGCAATTCGAAAGGAGTCCTGGTTCAAATCTTGTCCATGGCCCCCTTGCTGTGGAAACTTCAAGAAGTCATTTAAACGCTAGACTTCCTTCACAGGGCTGTTGACAGGGTTAACTGCAGTGACTTGTGAATTCTGTGATCGAGAAATGCACATGGTAGGTATCTGACTGCATACTTCCCATTGTTTGAGTTTTAGAGTTAAGGAATCCCCTAAATTTTATCAGCCAATTCTCTTTAATTCTCAAAGCAGAAGGCTCAAGATGATTTCTATCTGCTCTGTAATTTCTTTTAGGTGCAGTTCTTCAGTGGGACTCGGAAACACCAGCAGCAATTGTTGAAATGCAAATTCCTGGGTCTCCTGTCTGATGACTCTACTCACTTTGAAAAGCACTTCTGGCTCTGTAGTTGGGTCTCCTCCTTTCCCTGGGTTCTTCCTTTTGCCTTCAGGAGGCCCTCTGAGACTCAAACTTCTTTTCTTCTGTACTACTGCTGCTACTACTATTATTAAACTTTGAATGTACTTTTCCTTTTAATTATAAAAATTATTTTAAGTTTATTTATTTATTTGTTTAGAGAGAGAGAGAGAGAGAGAGAGCGCCTGCAAGCAGGGGAGTGGCAGAGAGGGAAACACCGAATCCCAAGCAGGCTCCCTGCTGCCATCCCAGAGCTGTCCACTCTCATAGAAACTGAGCCCAGACCAAGAGTCAGGCAGAGGCTTAATCAAACCACTGAACCACCCAGGCGCCCCAAACTTCTGATGTATTTTCAAAGAAGCTGTAACAAAGTAACCTGCATCCATGCTGCCTTCCATGGCGGGTGTGTTGGGGGAGGAGGGGCAGTGCACCCTGGGTGGAGCATGACCCTGGGACTGCACCAGGACTTTCTTCCTCACCTGGCTCTGCTGAGGCCCAAGTGCAATCTGCACTGAGTATTTTGTTCATACATGATGCATGCACAACATGTATATCTGCAGGATACACTCCTAGAAATGATAAAAATAAAAATAAATAAAATAAAACAAAAATTTGTTCCATAAATATCTTTAAGGTTGCTTTATGTATCCAGTTGCTCTCTTCATCCCCCATTTTGACATCCTGATCTTGCCCACTGTGGTTTTAGTGTCTATATGTGTGGCAAAGACCTGGAAATTTTTATTTTATTTATTTCATTTTACTTAGTTTTTAAGACCTGGAAATCTATTAAGACCCTAGAAATCTTTTAAGACCCTAGAAGATCTTGGGGCGCCTGGGTGACTCAGTCAGTTAAGCATCTGACTTCGGCTTAGGTCATGATCTCACAGTTCATGGGTTAGAGGCCTGCGTCGGGCTCTGTGCTGACAGCTCAGAGCCTGGAGCCCACTTCAGATTCTGTGTCTCCCTCTCTCTCTCTCTCTCTGCCTCTCCCCCGCTCACACTCTGTCTCTCTCTCTCTCAAAAAAATAAACATTAGAAAATAGATTTCTCTAATGCAGTGACTACACTGCAGATGAAACAAAACATACTCCCAGGAGTAGCTAAGGTTTTTATCACCCTTTAAAATTTAGATTTATCAGAGACTGGACACAGTCTGCTACTAGATAGGTTAGACAAATTTTGATTTTGTACAATTACTTCTGGAGTTTGATACTTGTTAACTGGTGAGCTCATTGATAAATGTTTGCACATCTGAAATTGGGGTTGAAAGTAAATTATAACATCCCCTGCAAATAGGTTAGTGTGTAAGGCAGGTAAATTTTTATGCCTTATAATTTGGGATAATTTGGGATATAGTAATAGCCTAGGCTTTCACTGATGAGGATAAAAGGAGATTTAAAAAATGTTTTTGTTATCATGCAAATGACAGAAAAATACATAAAATATAAGTGTGTAGTTAATGAATGCTTATAAAATGAATACCTGGGTAACCACCATCCAGGTCAAGGAAAAGAACTTTCCCAGGACTCTTCCAGCCCAGGCCCTTCCCTTTGGAAAGCACAGTCTCCCTACTCTCCTGACCTTCTTGGTGATCTTTGCTTTTCTTTACAGTTTTACCACTTCAGTATATAGTCTAGACATTATGATTTTGTTTCCTCTATTTTTAGACTTTATATAAATACAGTCATACAGTATATGTTCTTTTGTGTATGATTTCTTTTCCTCCATATTATTTTTGTGAGAATCAGCTATGTCATTGCCTATAGCTAAAGTTTGTTCATTGTCATTGACATATGGTATCCCATTTTATGATTATAAACCAGTTTATTTATCCATTCTGTTAATGGATGTTTGGGTTGTTTCCAGTTTGAGGTTATTGTGAATATTTTTGTACAGAATTTATTACACATGTGTATGTATTTAAGCTGGTAATAATATCTAGGAGTAAAATTGCTGTATCACAAGATATACAAACTTCAGCTTTAGTAAACAGGGCCAGACTTTTCCCAAAGTGTCACCAGCCACTTCTGGGAATTCCTGTTGCTTTACCTTCTCACTGACACGCGGTCTCATCAGACTTTTAAATTTAGCCATATTGGTGGAGGTATACTAATCTCTTATTGCAGTTTTAGTTTGCATCTCCCTGATTATTGCTTGTTGAGCATCCTGAAATGTTTATTTTCACTAGGTCGTCTTCTTTAGTGAATTCACTAAGTCTTTTGCCCATTTTTTCCACTGAGTAGTCTTTGTTTGTAACTTATTTTCTAATTAATCTACACCAGTTCTTACATATATAATTTATTATTTTTTAAAAGATTTTTATTTTTAAGGGGTGCCTGGGTGGCTCATTTGGTTGACTGTCTGACTCTTGATTTCGGCTCAAGTCATGATCTCACAGTTCATGAGTTCAAGGCCCTCATCGGGCTCTGTGCTAACAGCATGGAGCCTGCTTCAGAATTTCTCTCTCCGTCTCTCAAAGTAAATAAATAAACTTAAAAAAATTTATTTTTAAGTAATCTCTACATCCAACATGGGGCTTGAACCCACAACCCCAAGATCAAGAGTCACATGTTCCAGTGATCCAGCCAACCAGGTGCTCCATTATGTCCATAATTCAGACATAAGCTCTTCTCAGTGATAACCAGTGCAAATACCTTCACCCACTCTGTGGGTTGCCTTTACCATGGTGTAGTGTGAGGAAATGGCCGAATGAGAGCAAACCTTGACATTATTTGATCCTCTGCTTTAGAAATAGTGTCTAGTTCTTGAACAAAATTATGGATGCTCAAAATTACCCTTTGATTTATTTGGACAATGTAAGACCAACATCTTTTGGCATTTCTCTTATTGTTCTTCTTTAAAAATGGATTTTTTCCTATTCAAAGGTTTACTTTTTTACCACCACCTCCCCCCTGCCCCCCGCCTTTTTTTTTTTTTTGCATGGTTAATGGTTTTTTCTATATACATCTGTGTGTTAATCTTCAGGGAATAATCTTAAAGCTTGGAATTTCACTTGAAATTGTTTGAAGCTAATTCTGGCTATTTGCAAATATTTCTGTGTATAACCAACCTCTAAAATTTCATAGCAGAAAACCAGATAACTCAGAAAAGAAAAATTACATGTAAGAGACAATACAATCTGAGTGGATCCTTCTATATTCATATTTTCTTTTCATTCACTCAGAGCTTCAAAGAATGAAGTTAGCTTTTCAAAATTTCTTTAATGCACACACAGCTTCATAATGAGCACTCAGTACATCTTGTCTGGGAAAATCTTTTCATGGCCTCTACCTCCAGTCATGCCTACATTTTTGCAGCATTTCCCACTGATAAAATAAAAGTGTAAAGAACAGATACTTTCTCTCCTAAAGTTTCCAAAAATGTTATGCACAAAGAAATGTTTCCAAGTAATAAAACTCCACAAATGTTTAGGTATTGTTTTAAATGTTTTATTTATTTTTGAGAGAGAGAGAGAGAGAGCGCGCGCGCGTGAGAGAAACAGAGTACAAGCAGGGAAGGGGCAGAGAGAGAGGGAGACACAGAATCCAAAGTAGGCTCCAGGCTCAGCTGTCAGCACAGAGACCGACGCAGTGCTTGAACTCAGAGCCACGGGATCATGACCTGAGCCAAAGTCAGATGCCTAACTGACTGAGTCACCCAGGTGCCCCTGGGTATTTTTTTTCATGGAGGAGTGCCTTATCACAGACAGAATTTTGGTTTATAACCGTAAATAAAAAGCAGATAGGCTTTTGGTCCATCTTATTATTGTTTTTAAATTTTCTTTTTTTTCAATTTTTGAAAGTTTATTTATTTATTTTGAGAGAGAGAGACAGAGAGGGAGAGGGTGGGAGGGAGAGAGAGAGAGTGCACACAAGCATGGGTGGGGCGGAGAGAAGGAGAGACAGGATCTCAAGTAGGCTCCCCACCATCAGTGCAGAGCCTGATGTGGGGCTCAACCTCACCAACAGCGAGATCATGATCTGAGAGGAGATTAAGAGTCAGATGCCTAACCAACTGCCCCATGCAGCTGCCCCATGTTTTTAAATTTTCTAAAGTTGTACACCCCTTTATTGCTTGCACTTTGGGCAGACTACTTCCACTGCCCCAACCTCGGTTTGCTGCCACTATCAAACATGATATTTTCTGCAGACTTTTGACAAATATTTTTTTTCATTTAAGAAAGTTCCCTGCTGCTTCTGAGGGATTACTACCCTCTCAGCCCAGTATATATGGACAGATAGATATAGGTACATAATGTCATAAATAATGAGCCATATGTTTGGAACAGAATAGCCTCTGCTTAAAAATATGCAAATTCTAACTGAAGAGAATTTTTTCCTTATGGCAGAGTTTGGAAGAGATGTTTTTCTGGAATGCAAAGGAACACTAGCACTCACCAGTGGTCTAAAATGAACAGACAATTACATAAGCACTAAAAGACACAAAAAGGAGATATGCTTATACCCTGGTTTTTCAAACAAGAAAAAAAATACTGATGACTTGGTAAACTGTTTTGAACTTCTAATAGAAGGGGCTTGTGAAAGATATATTAAAACAAGGATGGCAAGTAGATTGTACCTCAAGAAAACTCATGCCTGGACCTTCAGGGACCTGGATATTTCTTCTCCTACATTTCTAGCAGAACTTCCTTGAGCTCCACCATCCCCTATGGACAGCGGTAAGAAGATTCGACTGATAATGTGACTTTCCCAAAACTAACTTATCCTCCTCTTTTCAGGCTTTACGTTCAGAACATGTACATTGACAGAAAAATGTAAAATTTTAATTTCCAATATATTAGATTAAGCAACTTAACATTTCTTACTAGACTATAAGGAGTATGAGATATATATGTATATATATTTCTACAAAGTATGTGTGTAGATATATGTGTGTATATATGTATATACAAACAAACACATTAATCAGAAGTTACATTAAAAAGCTGTTGATGTAATCCCCATTTAAAAAGTATTTAATATTTGGGGCACCTGGCTGGCTCAGTTGGTAGAGCATACAACCCTTGATCTCAGGGTTGTGAGTTGCAGCCTCACATCAGGCATGAAGCCTACTTACAAAAAAAGTAGTTTATATTTATCAGTTTGGCTGGAGCCCAGTAAAATTATATAGTTTGGTTTACATTTCCTAGTGACTGGTTGTAGTTCCCAGTCTCTAAAATGGACCCAATGATCCTTGCCTCCTTCATAGAGTCCTTTCCACATTAGTCGCACAAGATTAGTCCATATAACCAAAAGAATATAGCAGATGTCTTAGTGTGTGACTTCTGAGGATAAGTCAAAAAAAAAAAAAAAATACTGCCCCTTCCAGCTTCTCTTGAATCAATTTCTCTGGGAGCTTCCAGGTACCATGTCATAAAGATACTCACCTAGTCCTACAAAGATGCCCATGCTGAGGAACTGAGGCATCTTGCCAGTAGTTAGCGCTACTGTATTACTGTATGAGAAAGACATATTCTATTTGTTGTTTCTCTAGAGAACCCTGAGTTAGTGAATTCATTAGTGAGTGAATGAGTTAGTGAGTTACTGTGTATTGTATGTAGGTATGTATTTAATGGTATTGGCTCATGTGACTATGGAGCCTGAGAAGTCTCACGATCTGTCCTTTGCAAGCTGGAGACCAAGGAAGGCCACTGGTGTAGTTTGAAAGCTTTAACAGCCAGAGAGCCTATGGTGTAGCTACCAGTCCAAGTCTGAAGGCCTGAGAACCAAAAGTTAGAGGGCAGAAGACTGATGTCCCAGCTCATTCAGTCAGGCAGAGAGAATTTCAACCTTCCTCTGCCTTTTTGTTCTATTCAATCCCTGAATGGATTGGATGATGCCCACCCACATTGGAGAGAGCCAGTTGCTTTTCTTAGTCCATCAATTTAAATGCTAATCCCTTCTGTGAAAAGATAAGTAAGTCCTGGGGATGTAATGTACAGCATTATGACTATAGTTAACAACAGTATATTGTATACTTGAACATAGCTAAGAGGTACAAAAGGGAAAGGAAGACAACTAACGCTCCTGTGTAGGTTTCTTGTGTGCCTGTCATGTGCTAGAAGACAAATGTGCATTAAAAATTACTTTTTGAGCACCTACCATGTGCTGAGCCAGGCACTGTCCTGGGTTTTGAGCAATACAATGGTAAATCCATCTGGAAACTCATTCTGCCAGATCCCATCCCTTCTCCCTGTGCTGATTCACTCAACAGGACTTTGTCCTAGGATTGTGAGTCCTGTGTGAACTGATGGAAAGGAAGAACATCATGTTTTCCAGGGTACTCTGATAGTCCTCGTCCTGGTTCCTGTTGAGTTTCCTCACCTCGTTCTTCAGCCTTCCTATTAATTTTGAGAGTTCCATGATTATTTCAATAAATCCTTCCTTTTTTCTTTTAAAAGTGTTTTGAATTTTCAAAGTATTTCAAAGTAATGTGGAATGACAGAACAGTTCAAATAACTCCCATGCCCTTTACTTAGGCATTATTAATATTTTGCATACTTACTTTATTGCACTCTGTATGTTATATACATATTATATATGTGGTATGTGTATTTAAGTGTACGCTATACATATATATTATATACAGGATATTTAGTATATATGTATGATATTTTCCTAAGCATTTCAAAGTTACAGACCCATGCTCCTTTACCCCAAATCCTACATTGTTTATTTCCTAAGTACAAGGATCTCCTCTTACGTAACCACAATATAAGGATCAAATTCAGGAAATGTAAGATTTAATAACTATTTTATTACATGTAATCCACTTTTCAGATTATACGAATTGTCGCCAAAATGTCATTTATATCAATTTCCCTTTCTGACCCAGGATCCAATCCCAGATTACACATTGCATTTAGTTGTCATGTTCTTTTTTCTCAAATTAGCCAGAGTTTATTTCTGTTCTTATAACCAGTGTTAATGATACAGTTTCTTCCTGTTGTTTACAACCAAAGAATCTTTATAATACAGTCAGTTACATAATTTAATCCTAATAAACTCTTCTAAGTAGGTATTAAAATCCCTGTTTTATAGATCAGCATTATTAGACTTCGAGAAGTTAAGAAACTTACCCATGATGACACAGAAAGTTCAAGAGCCAGGATTTAAATTCAAATCTTTTTAATTCCCAAGCCCCTACTTATTCCATTGCAGGCTTGGCAGGTATTAGTAAACCACCGTCTCTGTCTTCAAGAATCTCACAGGCTAGTGTGGGAGAGAGATAAATAAAGAAATAATTAGAATAGATGGCAGTAAATCCTAAATACAGAAGTATGTACAAGGTGTAGATGGAGCACAGTCAATGAACTTACTTCAAGTACAACAAGAAATATGGTCAGGGCTTCAACAGCAAGAGAAGAAAGTAAGATTAGTTTTCTTCCTTGATGCCAACTGGGAATTTATAGATTGTCTGTCTACTGTCCAAAGCATGATAAATATCAATGCTGATCAGCTAACGTCCAACATATGCTCAGGAGGTTCCACATTTAGTTGCCTAACATTGTTAACTTGGACAACTGCTAATGCAGTGTTACCTCCTGAATGTTAGGGACCCAAGTAGTTCCCACATCATTTCAATTCTTAGGTGGCCATTTTGATTTATGTTGACATTATCCAGTCTGACATTTAGCTGTAACATATTGCAAAGATCCTAATCTATAAGCTTGCTAAAAAATCTGCCTTGTTTAGTTTGATAGTTTTAAAATATTGACATTATAAAGGGAGTTCCAAAGGGAAAAGGGTCTGATCCCTTCAAGAAATCTAGAGCTCTTTCTCTTCTCTTTTTGTAAAAAGTCACATGAAAAGTAGGCATCAGGCCGGAGGAAAACTAGAGCTACGAAATCAGAGCAAATAGCATCTTCTATTTTGTGGCTTTGGTTCAGAACAAGATGACAAAAAGAAAATATGCAAAGGTCAGGAGCTCAGATCCTATCCAGGGAGCTGAAGCTTGGAACAATTAGGAGTATTGAGCAGAGTAACAGGAAGGTGTTAGCAAATCAATGGACCCTTGAGCTGAGTCAGGGGCTGAGTATTTGCTGGGGACCCCCAGAGGGACCTGGACAGTGTGAGAAGGACAAGAGCTGGATAAGTATGCAGTGATAATATCTATTATTGATGAGAGTATTTAATTTGTATTTAGTAGATAGATTTCTTTTAATACTTAACTTTCATGGTAAGTTGTTCATAAGTTACTTGCATAAGTAAGTGTTCAAGTAATGTTGAATTGGATTAAGCTGGAAGGTGGATGGTAAGACTATCCTACACAGAAAGATTTATATTATTTGTGGCTCATAGGATGCATTCTTACTTCTCTCATCTGAAGCTATCTTAAACAGGGACAACTGGTGACCAGCCACTAGCAACCCAAAGCGCAGGTATGGGGATTGACTGATTTAATAAATGTTTACTGAACAGTTATTGCCACCAGACCTTGTTTTAGGTAGTAGGGACACAAAAACATCTTTGTCTCTACTTTCAAGGAGTTCATAGACAAGGAAGCCCACAGTTATGACTGTCAGCTGTCCATTTTGACACTCCCTTTCTCAGTTCATCGATGGGTTTCAAAATCTGAGACCACAGAATATCAGCATCATACAAAACCCCTGAGATCATTTTCTTTATCACTCTGCTTTTGGCAGGACTCTCTAAATCCAACCTAAACCATGGGGCATACCCTCCTTTTTAAAGCTCTCCTAAGGTGTCAGTGAATTCACTGCGTGGTCTAGTCACAAGCCAATGTGGCATTCCTTCCACAGAATAAGGAAGTTCATGCAATAGTAATAGTAACCATTATTTACTGTGCATACCACATGCTGTGGTATGTGCTGGTTCCTGTGTGAGACATTCCACCGGGGCACCTGGGTGGCTCAGTCAGTTGAGCACGTTACTTCGGCTCAGGTCATGATCTCATGGTTCGTAAGTTCAAGCCCTGCATCGGGCTCTCTTCTATCAGTGCAGAGCCTGCTTGGGATGCTCTGTCCCCTTCTCTCTCTGCCCCTCCCCCACTCATGCGCCTGCACTTTCTCTCTCAAAAATATATAAACATTAAAAAAAAAAAAGACACTCCTATGTCATCTCAATGAAAACTCCTAATTCTGTGAGGTAAGTACCTTGTTCCTAAATTTATCTTTGGGAAAACTGAGGATCAAGAAGGGGCTTGCCCAAGGTCACAAATCTAGTTAGTGGCAGATATTCAGTTCCAGGGAAGTCTGATCCAAGAAGGCATGTGTCCACCTCACCGAACTACAGTATTCTTCCTCCTTATTTGCAGTAGGTATGATCAGTTCATCTCCCCAGCGTACTCCCTGATCATCTTATCAAGAGTGTGTGAATGGGAGCTCTGAAAGTTGATGCCAGCTGCTGGGCAGTGTGGGTGGGCATGGCCCAGGAGGGAGGAAGGCTATGAGAGAAGAGTCCCTTTTCAGATCCCAAAGACTCAAATGTGATACACACATACCATCCCTGTCACTTCCCCATGGCACTTGCAGAGTGTTGTGAGTTGGTTTCCTGACACTGGGAGAACTCAGGCCTTCTCTAGAACTTCTCTGTCTTCGGTGGTTGGATGTCCCTGTCCTCAAGGATTACTTCAACAATAGCAAACAGCCTCTGGGCCAGCTCCAAAACCAGCAATGGAAACATGGGCCTCCTTCAATTCACTGAGGCAAAGTGCTTAAGAGCAGGGACTCTGGAGTCAAATGAACTTCAAATTCTGACGCTGCTATTTATTCGCTGTGCGATCTTGGGCAAGCAACTTAACTTGTCTGTGCTTCAAATTTCTTACCTGTAAAAAAGGAATAATGGCTTTCAGTTAGAGAAGGATGATGATGGCGTAGATTGAAAAAAAAATTTTTTGAAGGGTTTTATGGGGTTATAATTGACACACATCACAGGTTTTGACACATCTGTCCACTGGTGAAACCTTCACCACAGTCAAGGTAGTGACTCCATCACCCCTAAAAATTTCCTCATGATCTTCTATCACTAATTCCTCTCATGTCCTTCTGTTACCACCCCCATCATGTGCTCACAACCAAATAGCCACTGATTTGAAAAGCTAAGATTTACTGGAGAATTAATTGATCCCTTTATCAGCATGTAATGCTCCTTTTTATCCCTGATAATTTTCTTTGCTCTGAAGTCAGCTTTGTCCGAAATTAATACAGCTACTTCAGTTTTCTTTTGATTAGTATCAGCCTTGTATGTCTTTCATTATCCCTTTATTTTTAATGTGCCTTTATATTTAAAGTGAGTTTCTATAGACAACGTATACTTGAGTTCTTTTTCTTTTTCAATACATTCTGATAGTTTGTCTCTTATTTGATGCATTTGGAACATTCAAATTTAAAGTGACTATAGTTGGTTTAATATCTACCATATTTATAACTATTTTCTATTTGTTTCTCTTCTCCTTTGGCTTTTACTCTTGTAACATTGCTGTCAGTCATTTCACTTACCTGTAAGCTATAATCACCAAATGCATTATCTGTATTCTTTTGAACAAATTGTTATCTCTTAAATTAAGAATAAAAAAATAGGGCGCCTCCATGGCTCAGTCAGTTCAGCATCCGACTCTTGATTCCACCGCAGGTCATGATTCCAGGGTTGTGGGATTGAGCCCCATGTCAGGCTCTGTGTTGAGTGTGGAAGCTGCTTAGGACTCTCTCTCTCTCTCTCTCCCTCTGCCCCTCCCCCACTCACACACTCTCTCTAAAAAAATAAAATAAAAATAAAAAATGTTATTTTACCATCGTTTATTCCTAACACCCTGACTTTCTTTACGTAGACCTGAGTTTCTAACCATTATAATTTCTTTCTCTCAGAAGAACTTTTAACAAATTTCTTGTAAGGCAGATCTACTGGTGACAAATTCCCTCAATTTTCGTTTGTTTGAGGAAGTCTTTACTTCTCCTTTCCTTTTGAAAGGTAAGTACCAACTGGATAAAGAATTCTAAATTGGGGCTTTTTTCTTTTAATACTTTAAATACTTCACTCTGTTCTCTACTTGCTTACATGGTTTCTGAAGAGAAACTTGATATAATTCTTATCCTTATTCCTCTATAGGTAAGCGTTCTCCCCACCCCCACCCACACCTTGTGCCTTATTTTAAAATTTTCTCTTTGATTTTTCTGCAGTTTCAACATAATATGTTCATGTGTAAATGTTTCGGAATTTCTCATATTTGACATTCTCTGGGATTCCTGGATCTGAGGTATGCTGTCTGTCATTACTTTTAGAAAATTCTCAGCCATTAGTGACTTCAAATATTTCTTCTGTTCCTTCCTTTCTTCTCCTTCTGGTATTTCATTACACATGTGTTGTACCTTTTGTAATTGTCCCACAATTCTAGGATATTCCATTCCTTTTTCTTATTACTTTTTTTTTTCTTTCTCCTTCTCAGTTTGGAAAGTTTCTGTTGACACATCTTCACACTTGTTGATTCTTCCATCAGCCACATCCAGTCTGCTGATGAGCCCATCAACGGCATCTTTCTTTGTTATACTGTTTTTGAGTTCTACACTTTCCTTTTGATTCTTTCTTAGAGTTTCCATATCTCAGCTTACGCTACCCATTTGTTTTACATGTTCACATTTTCATTAGATCTCTTAGCAGATCACTCACAGTTATTTTAAATTCCTAGTCTGATAGCTCCACACTTTATGTCACATCTGAGCCTGGTTTGAAGCTTGCTTTATCTCTTCAGGCTATGCTTGTGCTTTTTAGCATGCCTTGGCCCTTTTTTTGTGGAAAGCTGGACATGGAGTATCAGGTAAAGGGAATTGAGTTAAACAGGCCTTTATTGTGAGGTTTTGTGTTTATCTGAATTAGACTAGGTTTACTGTTTGCTGTAGCTGTAGACAGAGGCTAAAATCTCCCGTACTGTCCTTGTTTTCATCTCACCTGTCATCTTTGGAATTCCTTAGAGACTCTTTCTTTTCTTTCTTTCTTCCTTCCTTCAAATTTTTTTAATGTTTATTTATTTTTGAGAGACAGAGACACACACACAGAGTGTGAGCAGGGGAGGGGTAGAGAGAGGGAGACACAGAATCTGAAGCCGGCTCCAGGCTCTGAGCTGTCAGCACAGGGCCTGATGCAGGGCCCAAACTCATGAACCACGAGATCACGACCTGAGCTGAAGTCAGATGCTTAACTGACTGAGCCACCCAGGCGTCTCTCCTACTAGAGGCTCTTTCTTGAACAAAGTCTGAGTTTTGCAGTTCTTTCGGTAGTAATGAATGCCCTGTTACTATACAGGAGACTGATTTATGTAGTACTACAAGGTGTGTGTACATGTGTGGGGGAGAAGATTCCATAATTCTATAATTAGGTTTCAGACTTTCAAAGAGCCTGTGCCCTTAAGCTATGATCTTTACAAGCAATTTTCAGCTTTTTTCCCCCCTTAGGTGAGACGAAAAGTGTAGAAGCGGCTGTGGTTGGGTATTTCTCTTCTTCCACGTAGGTTACACTCTGGTAAAATAATTTCCTTTGAGGGCAGGCTTTTGTTAAGGAGAAAATTTGAGTATATTTCATGATGGTTACTTCTACTGGAAGCATAAAGGGATTTTTCTCAACCTATACCCTGAGAACCAGATGAGATTTCTGGAGGTAAAACTTGTAAAAGTGTTAAGTGTGGGGGTCTCCCTAAGATTGGGCACCCAAAGTTTTAAACTCTCAAACTAGTAAACAATGAGCCACCAACATTTTTTCAATTATAGTTTAAATGTTCCCACTACTTCAATAACCCAAGGGAAGGAAAATTGTCTTATGTTTCAAAATCTATAAGCAATAAAAGAAAATTTGATAAATTAGGCTGTAATTTTTTTTTTCCAGAGCAAAACAGCACAAGCAAAGCTAAAAGACAAGTGACAACTAGAAAAAGCTTTGCTGCTCCAATCACAAATAAAGGCCTAAACATTTGAAAAACTGAGGGGAAAAAAAGACCAACAATTCTTCAGGAATAAAAATTCCTCAGGCACAGAAAGAGAACTAAACAAAAACACTCTTACACATGTTAAAAGATGCTCCACCTCAATTATAATCAGATAGAAGAAATAAAATGTGGATATTTATCACTGCTCATCTATCAGATTGGCAAACATTCAAAATTTTGAGAAAATGTTCTGTTGAGAAGGATATGAAGGAAACAGGCACTCTGGAACCCTGGTACCTTTCTGGCAAGAACCCAAATGATACAACTTAAGTTGTAAGGGAATTTACAAGGGAATTCATAAGGGAATATGGTGACAATTAGCAAAGTTATATATCATTTATCTTTTGACTCAGCAATCCCACTTCTAGGAATAGGATTCCAAAGATACACCGACAAAAATAAAATATGATCTAAGCACCAAGTTGTAGTTTAATTTATAGTAACAAATGATTGGAGACAGCCCAGAATGTCCACCAATAGGGAGCTAGTTGAAGATATGATGGTACATCCACACAATGAAATATGATGAAGCTCCAAGAAGCAGTGAAAAGATCATTAAATACTGAAAGAAAGTGATTTCTAGGATATATTGCTAAGTGAAAAAAAATAGCAAGGTAGAGAATAGGGTCAAGTGTGCTAATTTTTGCCAAATAAATAAATAAATAAGACAGAAAGAAGAAAGAAATGTTAAACTAATGTCTACTTGCTATGTATGAGGGGAGAGGAAAAAATAGAGGGGAGAAGACAGACATATAAATTCAGGTTATTAAATAGTTTTGACTTGGGATGATGTTAACGTTTTAGATACATAAAAAGATAAAGTTATATGAAGAAAGAATAACAATAAAAAACAAATTGAAACAAATAAGCCCAACTATTCCAAGGTCATAGCATAAACACACTGAGAAAAAAATTCTTCAAATGATATAAAACTACAACAAAAATAAAACCAAAAAATTCTACAAAGAAATCTTAAGCTATATTCAGTTGTCTCATTATCATGTTGAAACTATTAAAGGTTTCTTGTGGGATAAATTAAAAAAGTAGTTATATTAATGTGTTTTGAAATAAAAATATTCACCTTAAGAGGAAAGATAATGAAGTATAAAATCATAGAAGCAAAAACCATGTAATTATAGATTATAATCACAAATGCAGTAAGAAGTTGTGATTTTCCTCCACATTAAAAAAATATAATTCTTCTAGCTCTGATCACTGAAAAGGCCTAGATGCCACAAAAACCCTGTAACAGTGAGCACCCATCTCTTCTAGACTGTGGTTTCTAAATACATTTTCTCAACAAAAGGAACCAGAGATCTTTTGAGAAATGATTGATTCCAATTCTGAGGTATGAAATGTACAAAGTGAATTTGGGATATCTTACTCTGTTAGCAAGCAACTGGGGTCATGTCAAAAGGACAATAGAAGTCAACTGTCCTAACAAAGGACAATTTATATATGAAAAGGCAATTGACTGAAGCGCATCACATCATAAAAACTCATTCGCTCAGGGCGCCTGGGTGGCTCAGTTGGTTGAGCGTCAGACTCTTGATTTCAGGTCAGGTCATGATACCTGGGTCATGGGATAGAGCCATGTCAGGCTCCACTCTGAACATGGAGCCTGCTTAAGATTCTTTATCTCCCTCTGCCTCTCTCTCTGCTGGTGCACTTTCTTTCTCTCTCTCAAAGAAAAAAAAAAAAAGGTGGAACACATTCTTGATTCTGCCCTTTGTTGATCAGTTTTCAAATCAATTCATTGGTACTCTAGTTTGTGTGTGTGTGTGTGTGTGTGTACATACACACACATATATGTATATGTATATGTATATGTATATGTATATGTATATGTATGGATACACACACACTCACAAACACAGAAAGATTATAAATAAGGGTTTTTTTTTTTTCCTACTGTTTATTTATTTTTGAGAAAGAGAGACAGCTTGAGTGGAGGAGGGGCAGAGAGAGAGACACACACAGAATCAGAAGCAGACTCCAGGCTCTGAGCTGTCAGCACAGAACCTGACACAGGGCTCGAACTCATGAACTGTGAGATCATGACCTGAGTTGCCGTCAGACGCTTAACTGACTGAGCCACCCAGGTGCCCCCCAGAATAAGACTTTTTTTCAAGTGTCATCATGAACTAATGAATTTTTATTTTAAACTTTTTAAAATTCATTTTTATTTTGTTTTAATTAAATTAATTAACACATACATATTTATTTGTTTTGAGAGAGAGAGAGCACATGCAAAGGGGGAGGGAGCAAAGGGAGAGATTGAGAATCTTAAGCAGTCTCCACGCTCAGCTTGGAGCCCAATGCAGGACTCAACTGACCCTCAAGTCATGACCCGAGCCGAAATCAAGAGTTGGATGCTCAACCAACTGAGCCACCCAGGCACCCCATGCCTTTCTTATATGAAGTGTATTTCAGAGTTAAATGGTTGAAAAAAAACCCCATTTTTCTTCTCCTTCTCCCTTTTTCTCTTCTTCCCCTAACTGCTCCTCCTTCTCCCTTTTTCTACCCTTCTAAAAGTTACCATATTTTTTTTCTAATTGTACCTCAGGCATACCAAATTGGGTTAGTCATAATTCTTGGTTTATAATACATGAATATCATTTGTGCTTCCCAGGCCCTCTCTTATTTATTATTCATTTATTTTTAACAAGAAAATGAACTTCCATTATACTAAAATTGTTCACGGGCAGAATGAAGTTCTGAACAATAAAAATGTTACACAGATGTTTTGAGAAATGTCTAGAAGTTGTTCAATTACTAAAGCATTCTCTTTATGAAGAAAGATAAATGTCCCAGTTGGATCTATCTATCTATCTATCTATCTATCATTTAATCAATCCATCTTCATTGATTCTTGTCCTGTCATCTCCATTCTGCCATACTGAACCATCCACTGAGTTTTTAAACTTTTGTTTCATGTGTTCTTTAGCAGTTTCCACAAGTTTCCATTTGTTTCCTTATATCTTTTATTTGTTTTGAGACTTTTTCTTTCCATTTGCTTCAAGAGTCTTCACCCTTACTCTTAGAACACCTTTAAAATACTTAAAAATTTTTTTTAATGTTTATTTATTTTGAGAGAGAGAGAGAGAGAGAGAGAGAGAGAGAGAGAGAGAGAGAGAAAGAGATATTGAGATTGTAAGCAGGGGAGGGATGGAGAGAGAGAGGGAGACAGAGAATCTGAAGCAGGCTCCAGGCTCTGAGCTGTCAGAACCAGAGCCCGATGTGGGGCCCGAACTCATGAACTGTGAGATCATGACCTGAGTCAAAGTCGGACACTTAACCAAATGAGCCACTCAGGTGCTCGGAAAGTTCTTTTTTAAATAAGGGTCCCACTTAAGTCAACACTGCTTTAAAAATTTTTTTTAATATTTTTTAATGTTTATTTATTTATTTTGAGAGAGAGGGAGAGAGAGGGAGCAAGCACGAGTTACGGACGGGCAGGGAGAGAGGGAGAGAGAAAGAGAGAATCCTAAGCAATCTCCACACTGTCAGCACAGAGCCCAAAGAAGGGCTTGAACCCACAAACTGTAAGATCATGATCTGAGCCCAAATCAAGTGTGGGACACTTAACCAACTGAGCCACCCAGACACCCCCAACATTGCTTTAACAAAACTAAATCTTAACATCACTAGAACCACACGTTATGTGCCTCCTGATGGGATGCAACAGAACATATGAATTAGTCCTGCTTGAAACAATTGACCTGAATTTAATTAAGTTTTTAGGGCTCCATGCCAGCTTATAGGAGGCATGGACACGTAAGAGTGAGGTGACACTGAAGACCCACCACTCAAACCCAGGTTGTAAGAACTCCCATAGTACAAATGACCTGCTGTCCCCCCACACACATGGCTTTAAGAAGAATATGGAACTTTGATAGAATAAAGGGATTTCAGAGATATGACGAGTAAAGGGGGAGATAAATCTCAGGATTCTTGAGAAGATTCAAGGGAATAAGGAATGTGAAATGCTTGGCACAGTGTCTGGAAAATGGTAAATGAAAGCTATTATTACCTCTTGTCACCTCTCAGAGACTCAGTCTCTTCTTTAGTTGTAAAACATGGAGGTGACAACCTCCCTCTCAAGGCTACTTAGGGTTCAAAGCATTCAGCTACCTTCAGTCCCCTTTCCCTCTGCATCTGGACCCTGTTCATCCCCAGTGCAGTGTGTACAGTTGGCCAGTAGATGGCAGTTCAGGCCAGTCTATCTGGAACCTGGACCCCAGAAGGAGCTAGTCTTATTTTGCTGTAACAAGGAGAATCTTGCCTCGTCCGGTGCTCCCCTTCTCTTCCTAGGTAGGTAGCGTAAAGCTGAGAGATTCAGTGGGGCTTCTTAGATATAATTAGGATTCTAGCAGTTTGCTGAGGATTCATTATTTGCTAGGCTGAGTGGCATTCCTTAGACCCAGTTAGCCCAGATGTCAAGTACTGCCTGGTGAGCTGTGCCCTGACCCTGCTTTTTGTCCCAATGCCTCCTGCTCCATCCTGAATCACTTGTATGCAGGTCCAATCAGGTTCAGCTTCTCTTCCCCATCAGAGTGGGGATAATTTACACCTATGTACCTACCCAGACCTGGTGTAAGAAGATGTCCTTCAGGAAACATTTGTCGAGTGAATAAGTAAATGCATTACAGATATTCAATCACATATCCTCCCTCTCCAGCAGTCTCCAGGACAGGGTATATACAGTTTCTTTTTGTCTCTCAGCCTACTAGGTAGCCTGAGTAGTGGTTTAGTCGTACATGCCCTGCAACTGGATTGTTCAGCTTCAGATATCACTTCCTCCACGTACTAGCTGCACATCCTCAGACGGGTCCCTCCATTTCCCTACCTGCACAATGGAGATGCAATAGTACCTCTCTTGTTGTCCTATGGCCAGGACTTAATGAGCAAACGCATTTAAAGTGCTCAGAAGAGTGCCTGGCACTCAGTAGGCACCCAGTGTATATATATATTTTTTAATTTTTTAATGTTTTTATTTATTTTTGCAACAGAGAGAGACAGAGCATGAGCAGGGGAGGGGCAGAGAGAGAGGGAGACACAGAATCGGAAGCAGGCTCCAGGCTCCGAGCTGTCAGCACAGAGCCCGATGCAGGGCTCGAACCCACAGACTGTGAGATCATGACCTGAGCCAAAGTTGGACACCCAACCAACTGAGCCACCCAGGCGCCCCAACACCCAGTGTATATTAACTGCCATCTGAACCTTGCTGTACTCTGAGACAGATTTAATGCACTTGCAAAAATGCATTCACGGAGGATACCTAAAGGAGATGGCTCTCAAGAAACAGCATCTTCCCCTCTAGCTCCTCTTTTCCTCCTGCTTCTTGCTATTGATGTGATTGTTACTGAATGTTTGGAGAGGTCCAAGGTGAGTTTCCAAAGGCCCACAAGTCATGAGTGCTGTTTTGACCATCTTCTTCCAGCCACAGCCTTGGCCTCTGCAGTCATCCACGTGGTGTTATGACAGAATATCTAGGATTCAAGGACCCTGTCACAGTAGCCCAAGGATCAGAAGGCACTGAGGAAGGGACCTCCAGAGCTGGTTTTTTTTCTCCTCTGTCCCCTTTCTGGTGTGTGTGTGTGTGTGCGTATGTGTGTGCGTGCGCGCGCATCCATGTGCTTTTGGGAGCATCTTCCAAGAGTCATTGCTCAACTTTGGGGCTGTTGTGCAGGTCAAAAGGATTCCTGTATTAAGTTCATCTGAACTTCAAAGTGAACACACAAAGTACAGGGCAGGACAGGGAATTATTATGGTCCTATATAATCTCTCCATTTTTTTCTGCATGTCAGTATGATGAAATGGCAAAGTGTGTGTGACAGGTGACCACTAGGTGGCGTTATCAACGTGAAGAAATCACTAATTAGCTATAAGCTCATCACCTGCCCTGTGCGATAGAATGGAAGAGCAGATAAACATCTATCTGGAGAAGATCAAACCCCCTATCTCAATAAATTTCAGCCATCCTGGCAAGATTCAGGGTGGGAAGGGCTACTGGCCCAGGAGAATATACACAAGAAAGCTAGGGTCAAGGAGTTAAAGTCAAGGACACCTGATTGGCCCCAGCCCATCAGTCCAGTCCTGATTCCTGAGGTCCCTCCTTTGCCTTGCCCAGGAGATGTGCCCAAGTACCCCCAAGACACCACGGTGCCTTTACCTCACCATGCCCTCTGCCCACCATACCCTTCTTCATTCTTTTTTTTTTTTTTTAATGTTTATTTATTTTTGAGAGAGAGAAAGAGAGACAGAGCACAAGCAGGGAAGAGGCAGAGAGAGAGGGAGACCTAGAATCCCAAGCAGGTTCCAGTCTCTGAGCTGTAAGCACAGAGCCTGATGTGGGGCTTGAACTCACAAACTGTGAGATCATGACCTGAGCCGAAGTCTGACGCCTAACCGACTGAGCCACCCAGGCGCCCCTCTTCATTCTTTTCTCAGGGTGTTGCCTCCCCCTGGGAGCCTCCCCTGATTAGGCTACTAGCTTCTTTGTGCCCCACTGTCCCTACACCCCCTTCTTTCCCAGCTCTTTGCCACTTTAGTGGACTTAGAGGTTTACCATTGAGTAGGGATTTCCTGGCTAGGTGTTGATGGGGGTGAGAAGCCATCAGGCTAGTTCTACTCAGTCTCCTCTGCCCCCTCAAAATGTGTAAGAGTTTTCTTGCCTACAGCATCCCTTTGGAGTTCCAGGGCCCACTCTCTGCCTCATGCCCTGAGAATGACCTAGCATGCTAAGTTTGTCCACACTGGGTAAGCAGTGTGTGGGGGCGGGGGATTGGCTATATGAATTGCAAAGTCCGGTGCAAAATGAAAATACTGGACCCCGTATTCAAAACTATGATGAATTTCAAGATGGAGACAGCAGAGCAGTAAACAAAGAGCAGGGCCCTTCTGACGGCAGGGGCCTGTGTGACTGCACGGGTTGCACACCTGTGAAGGTGGCCCTGAGTCTGGGGTTGAGCAAAGTCTCAGGTAGTCCTCATGTCTGTTGCACAGCCACCAGGTGAGCCACTGGCTGCTTGAAAGGGGTTGGCCATCAACAGACCATTTAGTGTATGAAGCCCTTCACATCAGACATTTCCTTACTCCCCAGGTTTAAGACATAAGAGAAACAGCCTCAAATTTAGAGTTAAGCCAACCTGGATTCAAATTCTGATTCCATTGCTTAACAGCACAAATCATGAACATCTCCAGGCCTCATATGCAAAATGGGAGGTAATAATATCTACCATGAATATGCAAATGAGATTTCATGTAGGTAGGTAGCACTTGGTCTAGAGCCCACACCTACCGCATCTCACTGAGCTCTCCCCACTGAGCCTCACCGTATGTCCATAGAAACATCTGATCAGGAGAGAACAGGAGCAGACATTGGGCCTAACAGCTGGGGGATGTTTGCCCAGTGAGGAGGGTCACCATATGGAAGATCCCAAGGAGCTCCTCCTGAGTGTGCCATAGTCAAGCAAGCAATGAAAGAGAGCACTCGGGAGACCCTGGAGATATTCTTAAATCAAGAATTACCATGGTGTGGTGGGGGGAAGATTCATTCATAATTTTTCCAACAAATGCACGTGAACGTTTCCTATGCCAGGTGCCGAGGATATAGTGGTAAGCATAACAGTTGGGGTCCCGTCCTCTGTTTGCTTAATGTGTGTGATTACTGTGTCCTGTTCTCTTGGATGCATCTGTCACTAGCCAACAGTCCAGCAGCATTTACTAGGTGCACACTATGAGGCAGGAAATGAGACCACAGCAGGTGCTACGAAACCCCACTAACCTCCTCAGATCCAAATGAATGAAAGCTGTGTGATTTCATTCCCCAAAGCCAACACCTGTGACTCTTTGCAGGCAGGCTGTCCTCACGCTGGTGGAGCCCGCTGACCAAGTGCACTGAGAGCCAGAAGTGACCAGGAAATGACATCCCCAGGGGCAGCCCTTAACATATGATTGACAGAGGTGTCAATACTCCTGCTGCCAACCACGGCTGGGGACAGCTCTCAGGCACTCCTTAGCTTATTTGCACAAGTCGCCCACTGGACTGAGCCAAAGTTACCCTCTTGGGACTTTGCTTGATCTCACACCTGTGATAGCCTTTTCTTGTCCCTCCTCTTCATTTGTCTACCTGCGTTTCCTCGGACCACTTCCCAGTAACGTTCAGACAAATCTTTGTTCAGGATCTGTTTATGCGGAACTCCCTCCCTGAAGATAGAAAAGAAGATGAAAAAAAAAAGAGGTTCGGTTGTTCCCAATCTTCATGTTACTATGAAGAGTGATGCCATGTGTCAGAGGTAAGTTATTATGAATAATAAAGTACAGCTTTGCAAAATAATTCCTTTTGTTATAGAGTGCATCCAAAATTATCCCTGTAGTATGATCACTCTCCCTCATTTGCATTCTGATATATTTTCTGAGTGGGGAAATATTCTTGCTTGCTGGGTGGGATTTGCACATAACCTACACCTTTCTTTTACCAAATCTAGATACATCCATGAGGGTGGGTTCTGCATGTAAACATCAACCATTGTGGGGTAGCTGGGTGGCTCAGTCAGTTAAGCGTCTGACTTTGGTTCAGGTTATGATCTCACTGCTCTTGGGCTTGAGCTCTGTGCCAGGCTCTGTGCTGACAGCTCAGAGCCTGGAGCCTGCTTTGGATTCTGTGTCTCCCTCTCTCTCTCTGCCCCTCCCTAGCTCATGCTCTGTCTCTCTCTGGCTCTCTCAAAAATAATAAACATTAAAAAAAAAACCAAAACCATCAACCATTGTGCGTTTTGCTGTGTGAAAAAAGTTGAGCCATGCTGGGTCAGATTCCTGGGAATTTTTGGCTTTATGCTTGTGTGGACTAGGTTCACAGGAGTAGGGCTTAAAGGTCCGTGATTCCCTTGGCCCATATAGACAGCACCCCTTCCTCCTACCAAGGAATGTCTTCCACTCTCAACTAATCCTTTCTCACCAAACCCACCTCTTCCAGGAAATTTTCTCAGATTCCTCCCCACCCCCAATCAGCCTACCCTGAGCTCCCCTTTTTTGGCACCTTGGAAAGTGGTTTTTGTTGGAACCACTTTCTTAGCACTTGGCTCAGTCCCCTTCCTCCTCTCAAGTCAGCTGGAGTCTCTGAATTTCTAGGGGAAATCACAGGCTGATCACGCAAGGAGCATATCAAGAGCCTTAGCCATGGCAGGAGGTGGGAAGTGGGGCCGGCCCTGCTATTACAGGTTATGGGCAGAGGATGAGCTCAAGTCCCCAGAGCTTGTTTCCTCCTAAAACCAAATGTATGTTGGTAAAGCGTGGATACCATGGCATCTGTGAGCCCACCTACCAGGTATGAAGCCTTGCCTTGCCTGCCCAGCCCACCTGCCTATACCCAGATACACCTGCCCTCAGGGTCTGGACCGGACCCTTGGATATTGATAGGGTTCTGTTCCCAATAGCCCTACACACTGTAGTATCTGGACTCCCTAGCTGTCTTGCCATGCTTCTGCTCTAAAACTGGAAACTCCCTATCCCCTAGATGAAGCTCAAGCTTGTGGTGCCACTTTGTTCCAGAGACTGGGCCTCTGGCCAACTTTCTTGGGGCAAAACCTAGAAAGTATCTGCTCCTTCACCAGTCTTTGGAGTTCTAGCAAGCCTGAGTGCCGAGGCTTCTTTCTGGAGTAGTGACAGGGAGCACTTACTCTCTTTTCTGAATCTTTCTACACCCCCTGATTTTTTAAGCCAAGGGTCCCGTTTTCTATCTTAAGGTCCCTTTTAGGCTGCTTGGGGTAATATCTTATCTAACATATGTGAAGTGCTCATTACACATTTTCTGATTAATTGCAATTCTCTTCTATGCCTCCCCAAGGGCCTGATTATAGCATCCATTCACTTCATCATCCATTATCTTTCCATCCATCCATCCGTTCACCCATCCAGTGCTATAATAAATATCTACATCCAAAAGAATGACTCCATTTCCTCTGTTTCCATCTCACAGACTGGGCAAGAGATTTTTACCCTAAGAATTTAGTCCTGGGAGTTTGGAAGGGACATATATTAAAGCTGAGAGAGGGGATGACAAAGTGAAAGCCCACCTGCTCTGCGTACATTGTCACCTACTGACCTCTACTAGACACAAGTGGGCTTGGAGATTATAGGACAGGTAGGAAAATGCTTCTATTCTTTCCAATGGGCTTAAAATTCTACAGCCCTAAGAACTGATATCTATTTTTGCAACGTATGTCTCCACAAATATGCTTTGGATACATCTTGAAGGGCAAAGAATGTATATGCAACTCCTACTGCCCCTGACACGTTTCTGAAAGGGGACCAGCCTGGGGGATGGTGGTTGGAGCTGATCCTGGGGTTATTCCAGACGGATGAATTCAGACGAGAAAGAAATGCTGGGGGTGCCTGGGTAGCTCAGTTGGTTAAGTGTGGGACTCTTGATTTCTGCTCAGGTCATGATCTCATGGTTTGTGGGATGGAACCCCAAGTGGGGCTCTGTGCTGACAGCATGGAGCCTGCTTGGGATTCTCTCTCTACCTCTCTCTGCCCCTTCCCCCTGTGTGTTCGTGCATGCTCTCTCTCTCTCAAAAATAAATAAATAATCTTAAAAAAAATAAATGCTGGACTGCCTGATGGGGGTAGAGGTGGACTCTCCAGCAGGGATGAGCGTCCCATGGCCGGGAGAGGGATCTCCACTGTGGGTCTGGAGGAAGAGACACCCACAGGGGTGCCAGAGTGAGGATGGAGAACAAAGTCAGCGAGGGATGAGACCAACTGGAAAGCCCTTGTAGGTGCAGCTAAGAGGTTAAACCTAAGAGGTTCAATTCTTAGACACTTCTCCCTTTGACATGGGAAAAGGTATAGTAGTACTCACTTTTAAAGTCTTTTTCCTCACAGGTTGTGGCTGCCTTCATGGCCTCTAGGCCTGCGGATCTGGAAAGGGTAAATCAGCCTCAGCCTGATTGGGGGCGGGGTTACAGAGGGCGGGGCCGGGGCGCTGGGGAGAAGACAAGCTCCCCTCTCAGCTCCAGAGGCCTGCGGCAGGGGGCAGGGCGTTCAGTGGAGGAGCCGCCCCCAGTTCCGAGGGGAGGTGGCCTTCCTCCAGAAGGGGACAGGAGACAACCCCGCTGTTTCTCAAATATACCAGAGAGAGTGAGCCCCTAAGGCAAAGGGAAAGCTGAACCTAGGGTGACCCCCAGCTCAGCACCTGCTTTGGACAAGGGACGCGCGCTGAGCATTAGAAAAGACACGGCCTCGGGGCGCCTGGGTGGCTCAGTCGGTTAAGCGTCCGACTTCGGCTCAGGTCACGACCTCGCGGTCCGTGAGTTCGAGCCCCGCGTCGGGCTCTGTGCTGACTGCTCAGAGCCTGGAGCCCGTTTCAGATTCTGTGTCTCCCTCTCTCTCTGACCCTCCCCCGTTCATGCTCTGTCTCTCTCTGTCTCAAAAATAAATAAATGTTTAAAAAAAAAAAAAAGAAAAGACACGGCCTCGGTGGGGAGGTGGGGCTCGAGGGGTTCCCGTGCAAGGGTAATTGAGAAGTGCCTGGCACGCTTCGGGCGCTCAGGGAGTGCCTTCTGACCGGGGAATGAGCGGCGAGAGGGCTTCAGGAATACATTTCAGCTGGGCCTGAAGAAGCGGTGAAGGCCCTCAGGTGTGAAGGTCCACGGGCATGTTTGAGAGGGGGGTGCGCTCCTGTGCAGCGGACAGAGGAAGACAGAGGAGGGGGTGGCAGGGGAGGGTCTGATACACCTGCTGTACTGTCCACAGCAGGTTTCGTAGACTGTGTAGTCAGCCCTGGGTCTCAAAGCATGAAGGGGTATCACTGTACCCTGGGAAGATGTGAGAAATACAAATTAATGGGCCCTGTCTCAGACCCACTGATTCAGAAATTGTTTTTTAATTTTTAACGTTTATTCATTTTTGAGAGACAGTGTGAATAGAGGAGGGGCAGAGAGACAGGGAGACACAGAATCCGAAGTAGGCTCCAGGCTCGGAGTTGTCAGCTTGAACCCGTGAACTGTGAGTTCATGACCTGAGCTGAGGTCTGACACTTAACAGACTGAGCCACTCAGGCGCCCCCCACTGATTCAGAAGTTCTGTAGGGGCGGGCGGGGGGGGGGGGGGGGTGGAGCAGGAGCAGCAGTCTGTCTTGATAAGCTCTGCAGGTGAATCTGATGCAGGGCCAAGGTTGAGAAGCACTAGTGTGGTGGGAAGAGTAGCGGACTTTGGAAGGTAGGTGGGCGTGGGGGTGGGGGCTGGGGAGGGAGGAGTATGCTGTAGAAAACTTACCTGGGAGAAAGCGCGTTGTGCTGTATTGTGACTCATTGCACACCGTGTCCTCTGAGGCGTGTGCATCATCATACCGCCATCACAGATGGAAGACCAAGGCTTAGGAGGGTTAAAAGACTTGCCATGATTCCATAGTAAGAGCTGGAGCCAATTTCTGCACCCGGGTTGGCCTGACTCCCAAAGTGGAGTAGGGATTTTCTCTACCGCTGTAGGTGCCTCCTGGCACCACAGCAAAGTGGTGGTCTGGGTCTCTGTGCCTGGAGAGCCACTGGTTGCCTGGGGGAAGGGAGGGGCCTGGAGCTTCCCAGAGGGCCTGGTGCTGAGCCAGTGCTGGGGCTAACGGGAGGGCAGGGAGGCTTGCTCTTACTCCTCTGCTCAATTACTTGCATTTTCATAAGGTTTGCCATTCACACCGGGGAGCTGGGCTTAGCAAATGTACTTTCTGAAGTGACCAGCTGTCATCTCGGACTTCTAGAGCTGAGAGGTTAAATGTGAGGTTAAGTGAGAAAAGCAGGGTGAGAAATTACCTGTATGCTGTGATTATAACTACCTTAGTTTTTTATTTTTAAAGATACAGTAAGAAGACACAAAGGAAAGGGAAAAAATGGTAAAATAATTTTCCCCCCCAATAGTTTGCAAGAGGACTCTGCATTCATTTAGTTTCAAAAGTACAGGGTGCCTGGGTAGCATCTGAATTCAGCTCAGGTCATGATCTCATGGTTCCTGAGTTCAGGCCCCACATCGGGGTCTCTGCTGTCAGCACAGAGCCCACTTTGGATCTTCTGTCCCCGCCTCTCTCTCTCTGCCTCTCCCCTGCTTTCACTCTCCCTCAAAAATAAATAAACATTAAAAAAAAAAAAAGTGCAACTCGTGGCATAGGAGACAACTCTGTGCCCAGTGGTTCTCTCTTCAGGGCAGTATTGGGCTTTCCTGCCCCTTGGAGTCTGTCCCTGAGGCCAGTGAAGACATCAGCTTGGGGGGAGGGGGTGCGGGATGCCCTGGGGGAGCCCTGGGACATAGCTGATGTCACAGCATGATGACATTCATGAGGCTAAGCCCCAGGGTCATGTGGCCTCTGGAAATGCTGATGGCAGCTTACGAGGGATTCTGGGGCCAAGGACCTGAATCTTCCAGGGCATCCCGAGAACAGCAGTGTCCAGTCGCTACTTTCTGAACAAAGGCCACCAGACACCTTAAACACAAAATATTCTTTTATTTGTCAACGAAGGCTACACGGGATCACTTCTGGTTTTGTTTTTATGCCTTTTTTTTCTTTTTCTAGAAGGTATCTACATCTGCATTTATTTACAGCCTTGTCGGTATTTACACAGTCAAGAATACAGTGTTAGAAACACAAAAGTGTCGAGAAAAAAACTTCTCAAAATTAGTTCCAGACTTCAGGAAAACTATTTCCACATGGTAAGGCCAGAGTCTCCAGTGTTGGTCGTCCAAAGGCAGCTTGGGACAGTCCTTTTGCCAAAGCTGCGGGTTCAGAAGTGTTCAAGAACAGGCGGGTTTAGAAAAGTGGGATTCTGGTGTTGGGTGAAACCAGGGTTGCCGGGCCCCACCAGACATCTGTGACCCAGCTTCTGCAGGAATGGCTGAGCCTGCCTGAGGGCTGGTTCTCCGTTGGCAGTTGGCCCTCAGAATCAATCACATGTTCTTGGGGACCGAGGAGTCACCCAGTGTCATGCCTTTGGCATTCCAGAGTGGGTAAGAAACCCAACATGAGCCCCACCGAGGCCTCCCCCCACTCTGATCTTCCACATTCATGATGAAACCTAAGAGCTCACCGCTGTCTGGGGCGGTCAAGTACACAGGGCTGGTTTTTGAGAATGTAAAGGTTGGAGAGGATAAAGTTTCTATCACCTGAGCAATGAGTCTTTAAAATGAGTTTGCTGTTTTCTGACGGTTAAATGAAAGGGTCTTGAACTACAGAGTTCTTTCTTTTAACCCCCTCCCTTCCAATAAAATATAGACAAGTGTATAAACCTAGCTGGGAATTATGAGCCTCAAGTGGAGGGCTTTTTGTTGTAACAAGGATCCCAACAGAAAGAGGAGACTGGGTTCTTTCTGGAACCCCTCAGGAGGCAGGCCCCAGCTCAGGACCAGAAGGCATGGACTGGGCTTAGTGGCTGCTACGAGGAATGGAGAATAGATCCGACTTTGAGCACCAGGGATGTCAAACCCCAAAGCCCAGGATCCTGCAGAGTCCTGGCAAGCTCCTTCCTCCTGGGCGCCAAGCTCAGCATCCCTGCCCTCACCAAGTGGCAACCACAAACACGAGGCTGCAGATGTGTACCTGCATTCTAAGACTTCACACCAAAAGCCCGATCTTTGCATAATGGAAACAGCCACCTACAAAGGTGGTACTTACAAGTCACAGCTGAAAAGGTCCTTTATAATTTTTTTTTCAAGCAAATGTGATTCTTTGTTATGTGTCTATGAAAACACTGCCCAGTGTTACCTTCCTTTGCCTCACCGTCACCTTCTGCTTCTGCCCCACCCCATCCTGATTATTTAAACCATTCTCAACTTCTGGTCAGTTTCCTAGGGATTGTTTCAAATTTTCCATCCCTAGGTGGAAATCAGGCACTGGGCTGTTCCTTGGGTTCTCAGCCAGCAATTCTGAGAGACCAGCATCAGGGGCTGATAAAGGTGCAATTTACCCCAGAGTTTCTTCCCCTTCATTCCCTTGTCATAGCTCTGCCCTCCAATGATGTCTGTCTGGAGGCTGGGTAAAAAAAGGGAATCTCATCTTACGAAAAACAGAGCTGGGGAATAAGTCCTGTTTAAAGCAATGGCAGAGAGGCTGAGGATCAGGGGGCGATGGTACCCGTGGAAGGCAGGGGAGAAGGCAGGAACTCTTCCAAAACAAACCCTTTGCTAGGGCAACATCCTGCAGAATCGTGAACCTGGGCCAGTGAGGGAAGGCTGGTTTCTCCAAGAAATGGACACTTTGAGTAGCTTAGTGCTAAAAGGGCAGGTGCCATCAAGGGTGGGATTTGATGCTCAGAGGTCACTCGGTGGGCATGGGGAACTCTGGCTTATGCCTTCAGACTCACTCTTGCTGTGAGATTGGGGCTGCTGGTCTCAGCAGAAGGACAGACTGAGAAGGGCGGTGCCATGTCACCTGCCAGCCCTAATGGAAGCCCACTCCAAAAGGCCAGGCCAGAAGCACCGTCTCCAGGAGCAACAGTACCGATGTGAAACCACAGTGTGTGATGCTGCCTACGCCACACCTGAGATCTTTTCTCTAAAGAAAGAATGCTTCAACTTCTCCCCGTACTGATGCTGGGCCTCCGTGGTGGTGTGGAGCCCAGGAAAGGCAAAACGTGAAGGAACATGCAATAATTCTGTGTTTTTGATCTTTACAAGTCCATCCTATTACTTTGGTGGGGGGTGGGGGTGGAGGGTTCAGAGGGTGGGGACGGTGTAGGGAGATGATTCCCTTGGCTCTCATGTTGGCTCTGACCTTCAAGTAGATGTCCCCAGCAGGTCTCGACTGATGTCAGGTAGCCAAGATAGAACCGATCAGCTAGGCTAATGGGCACGAGAGCTTCACCCAAGGGCTCCTTGTATCAAGAGTATGTTTTGAGAGGCATCAGTCTATTTTGGATTTAAAAAACAAATGTGTTCTTCAGGCCAAACTGCTTTCCATCCCGTCCAAGAACGATCCTGCCAGATGGGAGTCCACCACCAGCTCCCAGGGACCACACACAGCAGGCCCGAGGAATACTGCATCTGACTCAGCAGAGCTCTGTACCCAGAGGCACTGGGCAACCAGTGGGCATACGGGCCAAGGTGCACTGTCGCAGCAGTGTGACTTTTGTGGAAGCAGGAAGAGCACTTAGCGAAACATATCCTCTAATCCCAGTGGGATGATGTAAGGCGAAACCTCCTCTCCCGAGAAGCGGCGGGTGCCTCCCTCTGCCAGGCAGAACCCAGGCTACATGCTGCTCCGGTTCTCACACAGCAAAGACCTTCTTGGTTTCATTAACTCGTGTAATATTCTGAAGACTCTGTGAGTAAGGCTATAAAGGTGCCATGAGCTTATCAGTCCAACAAGGTTTCCACGGGGGATAGCTCAGACTCAGAATTCATTTTCCACACTTAATGTAAATGTAACCCATAAAAGTCCCATTTTATAAGAAGCCCAGCTCAAAAGGAAGCATTTGGCTTCCCCTCCTGGTCTCCCAGAACCTCCTGTGAGTGGTAATGATGATGGTAATTAGGCAGATGAACCAGGAGCAAGGAGCTCCTCGATCTTGCTGTGGCTGTCCCCTCCCCTCAATGCTTCCCTAGCCTGATGGCTGCTCTTGGGCGTGCCCACTTCCAAGAAGGCGAGAGAGCGTATGCCTCTTCCCAGTGACCTCAGGCATGGGTCTTCCCAGGGACAGCTGTAGCCTGGCCTCCCTGATCTGTGGGTACCGGCCTCAGGAACAGGTCCCAAACCTGGGGCAGCAGGGTGGGGGAGGGGGAGGGGGAGAGGGTTGGATGACCTTGCCAGGCCACACCAAATTAGCTCTTCCCTCCTTTCTCTTCAGTCTCTCTTTAAAACCCGGGATGGACTCCTCCAGAGGGGAAGCTGTTTTAGAAGAACTTCACAGAAGGAATTTCCTGAACGCTGACCCTGCTGCCTCCCAGCTGTGCTACTGGCTCATGTATGGGAGGCAGAGGAGCCTTCAGGAGCTGGTTAGAAGATGCTTGGCTTATGCCTTCCTCTCTTTGGCTGACTTCTTCTTAAGCATCTTTCCAGAATCAACGGCCACCAAACACCTCTCTCCACACTCCTGTTTCTCAGTGGTGGAGCTGAAAAGTGGAGGGAAGATACCCACAGTCATGGGGAGAGAGGTTCACCTGGGAAGGCAGGCTGGTACCCTTGCTGCCACTGCCCTCCTTTTGCCATGGGTGGCCTGCCCCTCCCTGGACCTTGTGCTCACGTGGAGGGCTTGCCAGTTCTCGCATCTGACTCTGGGAGAGAGGAGGCGATGAGTAATAAGGAACATCATGGGAAGACCAACCAACCACAGACATCCTGGGTGCCTCGCCTCTATGGGAGGGTGAGGCTCTTAGCCCCAGGATGTTACGTCACCAGACTGGGGGAAGGGACCTGGGGGACACTTTCTCCATCCCCGCATGGGGGTGGCACCGACAACTACACAGGATTTGCAAAAGGGTAGGGGGTTGCATTTAGCGTCAAAATATAAAGCTTGGACAGGAGTTTGGGGCAGCTTGGAACAGGTGCTAAATGATATCACAAAAGTCCCCAGAGCAAGATGAAGACATCTGTGGTCCTCCAGAGGCACAGAACATGGTGAGTCAAAAGCCGCCACTCGTCTGTGGGAGCTGAGCCAAAAATCCTCAGGTCCTGCAGACCCTCCTTCCGGGCCCCCTCAGTAGTTCGGTACTAGCCCGTCACTCTCTACACCCCTCACTCCTGCCCGACCCCCATGGAAGAAAGGGTTGCACATGAGACAAGTTAGCACAGACACTTGTGTCTCACATCACACTGGGTACCTAGGGACAGACAAGGACACACCTCAGGAGATGTGTCTCAGAGGAGAAATGTACCCCAACAACAAGGAAAACTCCTCAAGGAGAAAGGGAACAAGAGACAATAAAGTTTTCATTGTGATCACACTACAGAAAAAAATACCTTCTGTTCTTTGCAAAAAATGTGTGAAGGCCAAATCTGTGTTTTTCTTTTCTTAAAAAAAAGGATGTTGCATGAGTTACAATGCAACCAGTATCTTTTTTGTGTGTGTTGGTTTGTTTTCTGCACTTGTTAAAAAAAGGATTTTTTTTTTTTTTTTTTTTTTTTTTAAGTACAACACAGTCAGGTGTGTGGCCACGAAAGAGTAGCTGTCTTTGGCAAGAAGTGCAGGCCGCGGACCTCTCTGTCACCTCCGGCCCATCTCGCTCTGTCTCATGAAGTGGATGTTGTTGGCGCTGTCTGACAGTTCCGGGTACTGCTCCACGGAGATCACGAAGAAGCCGTCGTAGCCTTGAACCCGCCCCGTGTTCAGCGCCTGCTGCTTCTCCCCCTCTGTCCAGGCCCGCAGGCCTTCCTCCCCTTCCCGGAGTCGCTGCTGCTCGCGGGCCCACGCCTGGCGCACGGCTCTCTGCCGGGCCAGCTCCAGCACCCGCGCCTTCTCCTCATCCAATGTGGTCCCGTAGCGAGTGCTCAAGCACAGTGCCCCATACTGGAGCTGGATGTCTGTGTAGCGTCTAGTCCTGCCATTGAGCATCGTGTTGATCTGGGACACCGTGACGTTGACCCCGTTCTCCAGGGTTCGCCGCCCCCCACTGAGGCCCAGGATGGCCAGGTCGCCTTCCGAGGGCCCTGGTTTCACAAAGTAGTGGGTGTCCATCCCGTCAATGGTGAAGTGCAGGTTCTCCAGGTAGTGGGCGTTGTTCAAGATGGCAGCAACCCTCCGCCCGTCTTCGTTGGCCACACTGATGATGTCTGTGGTCACTCGGCCATCCTTCAAGGCAAACTTGACCCCCTTGCCAAAGACCGAGCCACTGGATGCAAACTTCTTTGTCTCTGGGGCCTGTTGGCAGCTGGTGATTGTGGAGCCGTAGAGCTGGTCAAAACGTTCTAGGGTGACAAAGGCCTTGAGCTGCTTCTGCACCTCACACTGTACCCCGAGGATAGACTGATGGGGGAGGAGAGAGAGAAAGAAGGAATGAGGCAAAGGGGAAAACCTCTCCCCAAGAGCCTGAAGAGTCAGCTCTCATAACTAATCGAATCTATACACATTAACCAGTAGCATCTAGCTCTACTGCTGACCACTAGAACATTCTGCCGTCCTTTATCCATCCGTTCACCCATCCTTCCGTTAAGAAACTCTTCAGCAAGCATCTGCTCTGTGCCAGGTTTCTTTCTGGGCACTGGAGAGGTACCAACGAATCAGACATCATCCCTGCTCTTGAGGAACCCATCATTTAGTGCAGAAAGACAGATGTGACAGAAAATAATTATCATCAAATGTGATAACTGGTGGTTTAAGAGAAGTAGCAGTAATAACTTGGGTAACAGGTCTTGGTCTTTGAGCTAAATCAGTCACATTCGGTATCTCATTTGATTTCCACAATAACTTCATATAGTAGGTACTCTTATTATTGATTTTACATCTAAGAAAAATAAGTCTCTAAGAGATTGTAATGGGCCCACATCCGTACAGGGGGTAAGTATTCAAGCCAACGTTTGAACTCTGTCTGATTCTAGAGGCTCAGCTTCAAGGGCTCTGGATCAGGGAGCAGAGGACAAGGATCAGAACATCTCAGCCCAAAGATGGAGGAATGAGGTGGACAAGGTAGGGTTCAAGGGCAGACTCACGCTTGAGTTGGAACTCGGAGGATAAGGGGACGATGTCAGATGGAGGAATGACAAGCAATGCGTTCTTGGCAAGAAGGCTTAGTAAGATGAAAAGCGGTCATTTATATAACCCCTCTTACCCTGCTTTATTGTTCTCCGTCATGTTTATAAACTATTTTCAAGGAGGGCCTCTGCCCCCATAGTGCTTCCTGGGGGCTCCTCAGATGCCTCTGCTCTCGGCTGCTTTGGGGGACAGATTGGGCCTGGTCTCCACATCATACCACCTACCCGTCCCTCCCATGGTGCAGGAGCTTGGCAAAGCCGGGTTCGTGCAAGCTCCAGGGCTTAACCAGCAACTCAGGGAAATGGCTTTAGAAACAGGCCTATCGGCTTCTCACTGAAATTAAGTCCTCTTTATAATTAATAGAACCCTGTCTGTGAACAATTATTTCCTAGAGTTTCACGAAAGCTGGAGTGCTCAACAACACAGATCTTCGATGCTTGCCAAGGGCAGAAATCAATAATTCATTGACGGGCGAGGTTGGCAAACAGGCCGTCAGAGACTGGGGCTCTGCATCGGGGGGAAGGGAAGCTGGCGGGGGTGGGGGGAGGTGGGGAGCAGCTGGGCTGCTGTGGAATCAGCCAGGTCAGCCGGGGGGGGGGGGTGTGGACAGTGGGGATTCAGCCAGACAGACGGCAGGGCTACAGCGGCACAGAACAGCAGAAAGGGGCCAGGCTTTGTGGTCAGACACACTGGGTTCTCATCGCCTTTCCTGCTGAGTGACCTTGAGCAAGTTTCTCTCTGAGCTCTGGTCTCCTCATCTGTAAAATGAGGAAGAATGCCTACCTCACACAGGGTTGTGTACTTCTTTCAACCATCTGTGCATTCAGCAAAAGGGCAGCACACTGGGTACCGAAGAAGACCCAGGATTTATTTGCCTTCTTGGGGCTCATAGTCCAGTGGGGATACAGGTGTGGTAAGTGCTCTGAAGAGGAGAATATGGGGTACCGCTAGGACCTAGACGTGCAGAATCATGTTCTCCAGAGTCTAGAGGACGGAGGCAGCTGAGCCGAGGATGAAGGGAATCAGGCTGGAGTAAGACACACGATGTGCAAGTTTCTGGCTGTCAGCAGTGTGCCATCTAACTATGCTGCTTTCCCTCTGGACAGGGATCCCCAGAAGGCCTGGTCTCCGCCTGATTCATGCCTGCATTCACGGGGTGCAGCGTGGGGTCTGGAAGAGGCAGCTCCTAGTACTTACATTATGAAGTGGGGGAGGGGGCGAAAAGGGGATGCCTGAAGTGAGGGGTGGGGTAGAGGGGTTTTTAAGGACCTTCACAGCTATATAATTCTGTGAGTCTTTAAAACCAGGCCATAAAAGGCACACAAGACAAGGTAACATTTTTTTGAACACCTTACAGACAGATCCGGGTGTGAATCCCAGTCTACCCCTTCCTTGCTTGTGTGGCACTGGAAAGCCTCAGGCATTAAACCTGTAAAATGCCAACAGTAATACCAGGGGATATGTGTGCGTTAACTTGTGTAGAATACCTCAGGCAGGTGCAGGTGAACGGAGGTGCTCAGAAAAGGTCACACTTGTATTTAGAACACACCCTCCCTCCTTGCCCTTTTGCTCTGGGCAGTGACAAAGGCTCATTGTTTTTGTGGAATTCCAAACTCCGCGTATCAGAGAAAACTTAATAGAGCTTGTGGGGGTCTGTGTTCTGTTACAGCTGGGTCCACAGTGGCTTGCCAGTGGTTACTACAGATTTCCTGAACAGCTTCTGGCAGGCACTGTGGCTGCACCACGTCAGTTTCCGTCACGGGCCCATGCTTTCCTGAAAAGCTTTGTAGGAGCCACTCCCATAAGGTCTGCCTGGCCTGAGGGTGGGTGGCCGTGTGTGCGCAGATTACCTTGCTGTTGTCCCACTCCTGAGTTTTCATCTGTGTGTGGACGAGCTCGTAGGATGGTTCCATGGCGTCCATGTCTGGCTTGGGGTAGCCAGGAATCACATTGTGCAGCTGGAATCCAAAGGTGAGGAGCCAGCTGTTGACATCTGGGTGGGAGAGAAGCAGAAATGTCCTTGTGGAGTGAGTGGACCTCAGAGGTGACATATCCCAATAAAGTGGCCCAGAGTGAGACAGCAGTGGGGGGGTGAGGGTGGGGGGTGTCGCAAGTGGGACATCAACTGCTACAAACACTTTGGAAAACTGTTTCATGGTTATTAAAGCCACACATACTCTTTGGACCATTGTTCCTCTCCTAGATATGTATCTAAGAGAGCTGTGACTTCAGTAGAACCTAGGTTTCCAGACTCCCCTGTCACTTAAACCTCTTTGGATTCAAACCCGGGGGGACCGGGGTGGGGGGTAGATGATGCACACCCACCCCCTGCATCAGGAGGAAACACTTGCAGAGGACAACTGCACCCAAAGGAAAGATTTAAGTGAATGACTTTCAAAGAGAAATTCCATTTAAAAACAAGCCCTCCCTCTTCTCCCAAGCAGCAAGATGGCCTCTACCAAACATCAAAGAGTCCCCCCCACCCCCGAGTCTACCTTTCATTTACTCTGGTAAGTGATGCTAAGGAAGTCATTTAATCTCCCTGTGCCTTCATTTTCCAATCTTTAATACTGGGCTTGAGGGGACACCTGGGTGGCTCAGTTGGTTAAGCATCCGACTTTGGCTCAGGTCATGATCTCATCATTCATGAGTTTCAGCCCCTGCATCAGGCTCTCTGCTATCCTCACAGAGCCCACTTTGGATCCTCTGTCTCCCTCTCTCTCTTCCCCTCCCCCACTCACATGCGTGCTCTCTGAAAATAAACAAACATTAAAAAAAATAGTGGGCTTGAGGATCTAGCGCCATAGGCATTGGTTTCATCGATTTTACAACATTCCTGGGGGGTTACTAATTATAGAATATTAGGTATAGGGATAGAGAGGACTTTCCCATGAGCCTTTGGCTCACTGAAGAACAGAATCAGGAAGCCAAGACGTAAGGGAAAGCAAGAGGATGGATAAAGTGTCATCTGTTACTAGGCCCAATGTTGCTGAGAGCGTTTCGTGTGCCCAGCACTGTGTTACTCCGACCCTCACCTTGTGCACTCAGAACCCTGAAGGGGAGATGACACACAGGCATGCAAAACTTTGACACAAGAAAAAAGATGAGAGGAGGGCAGAAGTCTTTCAGTTGGACAGGCTGACAAGTCTTCACAAAGAAGGTGGCCTTTAAGGCAGACACTGAAAGCTGTGTACCTTTTGTCAGGCTTCAGCAGAGATAAAGGGGGCACTTCAGGCAAAGACCGTGTGCAAGGCAAGGCCTGGAGAGGGCAGGTGAGTGTGGGGAGTGTTCAGGTAAGCGGAGAGCAGTTCAGCAAGGCAGAGAGAGAACCAGAAAGAAAAATTGTGGCTAGCGCAGGAGAAGCCTGGGATGGCAGGTAGGAGTTAACTGGGTGCCTGTAGGAGAGTGACAGCCAGCCTGTGTCCCAGCGTGGCTCGGCCTTCCTTGAGAAGAGGCAGTTGAAGATGCTAAAGCATTTGTTGAGCAGAGACTCAGAATCCAAAGTCTGGGGAAGGGGTGGGGTGAGGGGTGGAGTTGAGCCTCAGAGCTGGCAGTCCTGGGCTATGGGCATCCAGGCCTGCTTTTGCCTTCTTCCAAATGAGACATGTCTCTAGTCAGGGAGGCCCTGCTTAGGGTCCAGGCACTGGTGCAGCTGTCTTCCCCTACCACCCACTGAAGCCATTCCAGCGATGGGGATGTCCTTTGGGGGTTGAAAACTGTGTCCCTGCCACTGCTGCATCCTGTGCTGTCTTCTCATTCAAGGACCTCAAGTTTGCCTTTGTTTTTTTTTGTTTTTTGGATGCCCTGGAGCCCCTCTCTCTTGGGTGTGAAACATGGAGGTACCAGGGTGGAGGAAGATAGGAAGGGTGGCATAGAAACCCAGGTTCTACTTCTAGGAAGGTCGTGGAAGGAAAAGAACATGGTGAGGCAAGACTAAACCCATGTTCAAATTCAGGCTCCCCAAGTTGCACACTGTGTGAACTTGGACCGTTTCCTTAACCTCTCTGAGATTCAGTTTCCCTATCTACAAACTGATGGTAGAAATGGTTTTCACCAAGCCATGGAAAGAATAATAGTGTTACCACTTTGGGCAGCCATCATACAGCAGCAACTGTTCTAAGCTTGTTACACGAATGACTGGGTTTCCTATATTCTAAAGTGTCCAGCTCGGTTCCTGGCTCATAGAAGGTTTTCTGAGCTTTTTCAAACCCAGACCCCCACGTCACTGGACCTCCATTTCCTCATTTGTAACATGAGGCACTTGGGCTAGCTTGCCTCCAAAGTCCCTTTCTTCACTGAGTTTTTGAGAATCTCTGATTCTATGAATCGTGGCAGATGGTTTTTAGGAAATTAAAACAAACAGAACAAGGGGGGAAAAAATCCCCCATGAAGCCATTTGGCCTGAGGCTGAGAACCTGCATCTGAATTTGTAGTTGGAAAGGAAAACTTCTATCAGGATTACTGCAGATTCCCAGGAAACTGGGGGGCTGAAAAGAGGGCTGGGCCTTAATCATAAGTGATGGAAGGTAGGAATATTTCTCACTATGCCTTTAGGAAAAATGCTGAAAATCGATTTATTCATTGTTTTTTTTTTTCCCCTATGGCACTTTTCTGAAAAGTTGGGAATTTTACTCTTCCTTTTTATGACATCAGAGTTAGAAATTTCTGTCAAGTTAAAAAGCCCCTTTTTACCCATCCGCCCCAGACATCAGTGTAGCCACCTGGGACAGCGATGAATTAACAATCCTTTCTTATGTGGGCACATTACAGAGTGAATTTCATTCCAAGAATGAGGATTCTGGAGTTAGAGCAGAGTTCTACCCCTAGCCCTGCCACTTCTCAGTAGGTCAGTTACTTTATGGCTCTGACCTTCACTTTCCTCCTCTGAGAATGGAGTCAGTGATCCCCATCTCACTGGCTTCAGGTGAGGGTTAGTGCAATAGTGTATGGGATGGATCCTTGGTGGGTATTTTTTGGTTGCCTTCCTAGCATCCCATTCTGCCTTCTCACTCTTCCTTTTGGGGTATCCGTGTAGTTTTAGGGAGGCTGACTCCACCTAGGGGTTCAGCAATGGAGCATGTCACCTAGGCTAAGCCACTCAGTGCGTTTTCTCTCCCCAGCCACAGTGCTTGGTTCAGGGGTTGTCATGTGACCTCAGCCTATCCATTTGGAGCGTATGCTCCTTTTTATTGGTGTCATTGCTGGATGTGAGTGAGGTTGTACGTAGCTCGCATGGAAGCTAAACGGTTTAGTGAGAATTAGTGGGATCTTGGTTTGTAGTAACAGAATGTTTTCCTGTACCATTTTTTTTGTTTTTCCAGCTACAGTAAGTAACCTGCCAAGATACCTCGAAAGAAACTCACTGCAGGATGAGCAGGGGGTGTGCTTAATGTACACAGACATAATGGAAATGTTTTCTAAATCTGTTAAGTTTTCTTGGACTGCCAGCAAGTTGAGCATAGTGAGACCTTGTTGGGCTATTCCTGTTCACCACAGGCCCCAAGTCCGCTTTCATCGCACCCACCCACCACCGCGCCCACTCTTCTTCCTCACGCATGGGATGCCTGCTCTCAACATGACCACCTGGAATTCTTCCCGGAAAGAATCCTCCAGTCAGTGTCAGCAGCAGCAGGGTCCAGACCAGGCTACCAGGTTTGGGAGCTAGGAAGCCACATCCCTACGGGGCACTCATGTGAGCTGTACCTGTTGCCCTCTCTGCACTTCTGTAAACGCAGTCCCCTCTGCTTGGGTTGCCTTTCTCCCCATTACCTGAGGAATGTCCACTCAGAAGTGGGCCTCAAGGATGAACTGCTCCCTGGGCACAGCCGGCTGTGCGTCCTGTGTATCAACGGCCATCAGTGCAAACTTTCATCCTGGGCCCCTCACTGCTGTCTGTGTCTCCCTTGCAGTGTACATTCCTGGAGGGCAGGGATCATCTTTGTATCCCATCCCCTCAGGCCGAAAACAGTGGCTGCACCCAGGAGGCACTTGTTGAACGAAAATGAAACTGCCTTAAAATAGGGGGTGCAGGGTTGTGTCACAGGAGAAAGAGAAGGAAATGACCAGGTTTGCAAGTTGGGGCATGGCCAATTTTTGCCCACTGCAAACTCTCTTTTATAAAAAGCGCTGGTTTTATCCAGACCTGAATCCCCATAGCTGCTCTGACTCTTGACGTCTTCTGTGGCTGAGGTCTGGGAGTGGCTGCTTTGCTGGGTGGACTGTGGCTGCTGAAGACATTTCTGGCACGTGTGAACATTTATATTCCAGTTGGTTTCACAGCAGTGGAAAACAAAGCTCACTTTTTAAGTCAGGGTCGAGGTAAGGGAACCTTACATGAGCCAGGCACTGTGCTAGGCAGGTTATAAAATGTATCTCATTTCACCCTTGCAACCATCCTAGCAGGGTTTTGTTTTTTTTTTTTTTTCCTACTTGTCCATCCTCTCCCTTTCTCCCCTCTTCCTACCCTCTTTGGATTGAATATTTTTTTAGTCTACATTTTATTTCCGCTAGTGACTAATTAGCTATGCCTCTGCTTTCTTTTCTAGTGGATGCTCTAGGATTTACAACATGCATACTTATCAGTGTCAGTAGACATTCTAACATTTATTTATTTATTTATTTATTTACTTACGTAGGCTTCATGCCCAGAGTGGAACCCAGTGTGGGGCTTGAACTTAGAACCGTGAGATCAAGACCCGAACTGAGATCAAGAGTTGGATGCTTAACTGACTGAACCACCCAGGTGCCCCCTCACTTTAATTTACAGGTCAGCAAACTGGAATTAAGGGAAGTTAAGTAATTTCTGTGACTGTCCATAACTTAGAAATGGTGCATCCTTCAGCAGTTCTGTGTCCAAATTCTGAACTGTCCGTTACATTATCCCGAATGAGAAAATTGATTTTTTTTTTTCTTTAGCTATACCTTCACCCACCTTATTGGGGACTCATAGTCAGCCTGATCTCTGGGTCAGAAATTTCCAAAGTGCATTTTCAGGGATGCATCCAGTGAAGCACTAGGATTTCATGGTGAAAAAAAGGGGTTTCATGCTCAAATGCTTGAGAAACTGTGGGTAAAGGGGTTTCGTGGTCAGATGTTTGAGAAATAGTGGGTAACTGTGTTAAACAGTTCTCTTTACCAGAGGACTTCTCAGAGGCTTTCATAAGCTGCAATGTATTATGAAAATTTAAGAATGGTAGTTGCCCTGTCAAATCAATTTGAGGCCAGTACCAGTTTTTCCAGGGCATTTCTCTCAAGTAGTGTTTCTTAAAATCTACTTTGAAAATTGCTGTTCTAAGGAAAGCCAGTGTTTCCTGTGACCCAACTACCAGCTTTCTCAAGGAAGACCGTCCTGTCAGAGGACCAGAACAACAGTCCTGTCCTCCGAATGAGCCCTCATCCTCACCTGTCATGAAGCACTTGATGTCCTGAGAGTTGCTGATGGGGTTGTTGTTTTTAAACATGTAGAGATTGAAAGGCATGATGTTGCTGCTAGTAAGGTGTTTCCACAACTCGTGGTCTGGGCTAGTCCAACGACCAGCCAGCACATCGTAATCCCGCCGGCCCATGTGGATGAGCTTGGTGAGTGGATCGTAGAGGCCACCATGGTAGCCGATGATGATCTGAAAGTTGGGGTTGGTGTCCATGTAGATCTCTCCATAGGCAGTGTATAGAATCTGCTTGATCATCAAACCTGTTCCACTGAAGACAGCAAGAGGGGTCCCGATGTTGTCACAAGCTATGTAAAACTCATCACCGCTGCTCAGCTCCATGGCGAAGAGGTGCCCTTGCAGATCATAGTAGAGGGAGGTGATCTCGGAGCTGGAGTGGTTGTAAAGGTGGGTGACCTTGGTGGGGTTGGTCAGGTCTGCATAGAAGAACTGCAGGTGGTGGCTGTGGCTACTCTTGCTGGACACCCGCCGCCCCAGGCCATCGTAACGGTACCTGACGCTCCAGCCACCGGCCCGGTTGTAGGCCTTGATGAGCAGGCCAGCTGAGTTGTACTCAAAGACGTCCCCGCCCCGCTGCCTCAGGAAGCCATCCTCGTCCATCTTGTACTGCACATCACCCAGCCTAGTGATGCGGTCACGGAGGTCATACCTTAGCGGGGTGAGCCGTGCACTGTTCCCAGGGCTCAGTAAGTGCAGGTTCCCATTGAGGTCATAGCTGTAGCGCCAGAGCGGCTTGTCATTGATGGAGACCGTCTGTAGTTGGCCATCAGCGTCGTACTCATAGGAGTAGCGGGTGGTATTGGCATAGGGTCCCACCTTCAGCTCCTTCTTCACTACTCGCCCCATGTTATCATACTGGACGGTCATCCAGTACATGAGTGAGCGGAAAATCTCATATTGCACTTCCTTCATCCGGCCGTATGCGTCAAAGTGTTTGGTGTGGGTCATGACCGCTGTAGTGATGATCTGGTTAATGTCATAGTAGATGACACCAAACTTCCCAAACTGCTCTGTCTTCCCTGACACATCATCATAGCGATAGAGATCGATGGGCAGCGGGGTCTCATTGATCACAGCCTGCATGCTGGTCACCCGGAAACTGTTGTCATAGTTATAGTCAAAACGAGCATTGACCATGCCTTCCTCGGTGAAGCGGAAGATCTGGCGGTCGATCAGAGGCCCAATTTGACGGTAGCGGATGGTGCAGGTGAAGCCCTCATTCTGTAGGTTGATGGTCTTCAGCATGCCTGCTGTCTCGTCATAGGTGAAGCTCACCTTGGTGGTGTCATACAGCATCTCGGCTAGCTTTGACAGTTTGCCATACTTGTATATGACCCTGCGGCCGGTGCCCAGGTAGAAGGTGTGGAGGAGGTGCCCGTCCTCAGTGAAGTCCTGGATGACCGAGGCATTGCCTTCAGGGGGCTGGTAGATGTTCCTGTAGTAGCCCACTGAGCGAATGGTCTCTAGCGTCTGCCGGGCCACGTTGGGCATGGTCACAGAAGAGAGGCGGTCATTCTTGTCGAACTCAAAGATGTATTGCCGCTGGCTGTGGAGGAGCAGTACCATGGACTGGAGGGAAAGGAACACAGAAGTAAGAGTAGGGGAGTGCACGCAGGGGAAGTCTGTGCACTTAAGACTTAAAGGAGATGAATGAAAAGCCAAGGGAACTGGTGGTTGTCCTAAGTGAGGCCCAAACCACAGCCTTCTAAACAATGTGCCACAGGGTACTGCAGTGGGGTACAAATGGGTAAGATAAGGATCTCTCTCAGCCCTTGGCCCTGGCACTCAGGCCATCTGTCTTCCCATGGTGAGCAGCCTTGTCTGCTTGTCCCTTTGTGTGGTACAAAAATGATGATTTTGTGGGTGATGGTGTGTGAGAAAGGTTGGGAGCAGTGGCTAGAAGGATTTGCAACAGCCTCTCTCCTGGCTTCCTTCCTTCAGATTCCTTCTCAAATCAATGTTCCTACTCAAGCAAGAATGATTTTCCTAAAACACAGCCTGACAGTATCTACTGCCTGCTACACAACTTCTGTTGGCTACCTGTGGCCCACAGGATAAAGAATGCATCTGAGAAGGGCATTTAAGGCTTTATGCAGGAACAGGTCATATGCCCACCCTGGGCTGGGGTGGACTGTGATGGCAACAGGGAAACCTGATTCCTAACAATGGCTTGTTGCATGGCCCCAGGAAGGTTCTTTCCCCCTCTGGGTTGGGTTTTTCACTATGTCGGATGACTTCCAACGTCTCTCTTAGCACCACCACAGAACATTGCTTAGAGATGCTCACCCAGCACACGGTGGGGAAGACTGAGCACAAAGCAAGCACAGCCCAGACCCTGGACAGGTGACTGCGAACAGGAAACAAAGTAAAGACGTGGGTACCAGAACCGGGGCATGAAGTACAGGCTCTTTTACAGGAATAAGTCAGCAGATAACACACCTAAAGGAAGCTAGGCAGCAAAGCTAAATTTTCTCCGATTTGGGACCAACTTTTGCTTTCAGGGCTTTTCTGATTCTTAGCCCCTGGGATGAAATAAATCCTAACCTGAAGCAGAATGGATTTACGAAGGCCATGCCCACCACTGGAAGCTCAGGATTAATCACCTCCTGCCTAGGTACTGATCCCTAGGCCTCTGCCCTATTCTCTGTGACCAGATCACACTGTGTGCCCCAGACCTGGGAGCAGACCCCTGCCTGGGTCTCGGCCCTCAGTCCTGCTCTGTAGGACCAGTTAGTGTTGGGCCTGCCCCCAGTTCCAGTCTCTCATGTGGGCCTTTAACATTCTCCTGCCCCAGGACCCCCACCTGCCACACCACCACCACGATCCAGCCAGATGCCTCTCGGGCTCCCCAGCCCTCTATTGCAGATTTTTCTGTTTTCTTTTGGAGACCACATGGGTCCAATCTATCCCGCTGAGGGCAGCAAGCTGGGCCTGGCCATGGGTTGAGCCATGACACAATGGTCTTCTAAATGGCAAGGCCAGTGGTGGTGGGGGTGGGGGGGGATGGACACCTGCCTTCTCTAAGTATGTGTAGGTCCACGTCTTCCCATCAGCAAAGATCCTGGATGTGATGCGACCCGCCTGGTCGTATTCCATCCTCTCAGACATGATGCCTCTCTGGACGCCAGCGATATGGCCCCCTGGGGAGTATGTCACATTGACACCATTCAGCCTGCTGCTGGGTGACCAGAGGCTGGGCCGCCCTGCCTGGTCGTACAGGATCCGGAGGGTGAACTTGCGGTGGTCATCATAGATCTTCTCTGTGCGGGTCACACGGTCAAAGTCCAGGGACAGGAGGTTCCGGTTGTGAACCTGGAGTAGGAGGAAAGACAGAGTTAATCTGGACATTGAAGACTTTGATGTGAGAAGGTCCTGATTAGAGGAGGCAGCACAGGTCATGAGTGTCAACAGACGGGGTTTGGGTCCTGGCTCTATCACCTGCCAGTTCTATGAAGCTTCATCATCTGTAAAATGGGAATGCCAATTGCATAGGGCTGTTGTGAGAATACAGGCAGTGCAGGTATTGAGCAAATACTAGCTGGTCCTGAAGACGATCCGTGTGATATCCTAATGTCATACTTCTAATGGGGACAAAAAGGCAGCTCCTTCTTGACTCTCTCCTAAAAAGGGAGAGGCCAAGTGGGTCCAGATCCCCTTGCTAGGTCAGCTGGGCTGCTAGGTCAGCACACAATTCAATTTCCTTCCAGAGTCAGGAATACAGGCTCCCACAAGGGTAGAGGTAAGTCAGGGTTTTTCATAGTTTAATAAAGAAATATACTTTGAGGCCTACTTCTGTATTTGGATCCACCCTTTAGGCATGGGTTGCCCCTGAAACATTGCCCGGTACTCCAAAGCTAAAATGCTGTGTCCCCTCTAATTGGCACATGGCCTTATAGGACATTTGGGCACATTTTCCGACTCTTCCATCGGTCACTGGTTAAGTTTGACATATAGTAAGGGAAACACAAGAGGAAAGTAGATGATGTAGGTCATATGATACAAAACCGCACATGTGGACTGAGGTAATGAAAGGCCCTCTAGGACCCTGGGTGGTAAAAAAGGCTCAGGTCTAGGAATTAAGGTCAGGATTCCAGCCTCGATTCTGTGGCCAATTTATCTGTGTGACCTTGGGCAAGTGCCATTCCCTGTCCGAGTCTCAATTTCTTCCTCTGTGAAACAACAGGGCTATTGTGAGGACTGAAGAAGCCTGAGTAGATTACCAAACAGAGTTCTGGGCATATAGAAGGTACTGAATTAATGAATGTAATTATTTCCATTAAATGGCAGCAAAGGATCGCATTCTCAGAGAACGTAGAGATGTGTGTGTCTCCCCCTTTCCTCCAAACAAATTCTCAAACCTTGAAAATAAGGATTTATAATGATGATGCTGGGACAACTTTAGCTGTGAATGGCCTGCTTATAATAAGGTTGCCTTCCCAGGGGTAATCAAATACAATTGCAGAGCAAAAACAGTGTGGCAGACAATTCCCGTGAAAAATCGGAGGCACCGGAGACTGGAGCTGTGTTCTTTGCCGGGAGGGCAAAGGAAGATTCAGGGTCTGCACCACCAACAATGATGGGGGCCATTTTAAGGCATCTTTTGCAGGGTCCCCTGTGACTCCTCCCAAGGAGCTGCCACCCAGCCAGTTGCCCCCCCCCCCCCGCCACCCCTGGAGGGCCCCTAGGGAAGGCGAGCTACACCTCTGTGGCAAAATTAATAAAATTGAATTAAGCAGCTCACTGGGGAACCGCCTAATGCTTCCTGTGCTTGGCAGTGGCAGCAATGAGATTATTTTACATCTTTCTTTATTAAAAAAGTTCCCAGTTGTATAAAAAATGAGCTCCATTATGGGGAGGAGCACCCGGATAACATTCTAATTCCACATGCCGTCACTGTGGGTGGCCATTTATTTTGGGAGGACGCGGAGATGCGGCCACCGGGCTGGAGCACCATTAATCTCAGGCTGGGAGAGGGACCAATTAAAGCCTGGGAAACTTTTGGTCCAGTTCACACTGCAGAGAGGAAATCCTAATAGCACTAATCGCTGCCATTTATTGAGCACCTGGGTTCTACCAGCATTGGGCTAGGTACTTGGAATATATTATCTTGTTTCCGCAGAGGAGTCTGAGACTCAGAGGAGTTGCTCAGGGCTACACGCCAGGCCCAGGCAGGAATCAAACCAAGGTCAAATTTTCCATTTAGCACACTGCCTTAGATGTGCATGAGGGGGCTCCTGGAGAATTCAGACAGGGGGCTCGGGGAGGCTGCAGATGGTGGCGGGCCACAGAGAACAAAGACACTTACGGCCTTCCTCAGGGAACTAGTGGAAGGTTCTTTCCCACTTCGATTTTTGCTAGAGTTCTAGGCTGTTGAGGAGACACAGGAAGGCTGGTTTTGTGGATTCTAGTTGTGTGATATTGGCTGTGTCGAGACAGCGCCAGCCGTGTGGCATGAGGATGCTTCTGTGGTTTTTAGGAGTCAGCAACAATCTCGCTCAGTTCTGTGGTTCCCTTCAGCCCAGCCAGTGCCTACGGAGCAGCTGGGGTCTGCAAGGAGCTGTGCTCAGAACTGAGCTGGTTTCTTCGCTTTCACGCTCCCTGTCACCTTCCTTTCTGAAGCTAGAGGGAAAAGAAGTGGGGTAATCGGGCCTGGGGGGCGGGGGCGGTAATAGCACTCTGCAGAAACATGGGGGGTGAGGCAGTGAAAGGGCTGGCTCAGGGCATCCACATTCTGAAGAGCACTCTGAAATGCCAGACCACAGATGCCAACCCACTGGCAGCAGGGACAGCTGGGGTTGGGGGTCGTTTTGCTCATTTAGTAAGGGGACAACTGCCTGGAAGGAGTGGAGGATGTGGCTTAGGTTCCAAATAGCCAAACTGGATTCTGCTAGATATTAATAAGAACATAGTAGTAAGAATAGCAGGAACAACAGGAGTAGGTTATTGACCACTTCCTGTGTGCAAGGCTCGGTATGAGGCATTCTGTATATTATTTCCAATTCTTGTCGCAACTTGTAAAATTGATTCATCCTTCCCATTTTTTTTTGGAGAATGAGACTGAGGCTCCGGATGAATGAAATGGCATCACGGACAGGCTGAAATTCAGTCCGGGTATCACAGAAGCTGGAAATCCAACTCAGGCCTAACACCAAAGCCGGTGATCTTGCCACAACGGAAGAGAGATTCGAGATTTCTTATTAAGTGAGGTTTGCCTACTTTACCTTCCTCCTTTGGCAGGGGGCCCAGGAACATTTTCTCCCTCAGGGCCAGTTTCAAGAACAGAACTCAGTTCTCCGGATCGGTCCTCATTCTCTCTGGCTAGGGCCCCAGCCACCCCCAGAGGCGGAGCCCCGCCTGGAGCAGGCCTTGCTCACCCGCAGCCGGCGCCCGAACACGGTGACCTGGCCCCGCGCCTGCTCCTTGCGCTGCCGCCACTCCACCAGGTTGAGGCCGTTGTCGATGGGCAGCGTGACGTTCCGCTTGCCCACAGTGGGGTTGACCGTGCCGGCCAGCAGATGGGGCTCTGTCTGCAGTGCCACCTCCATGCCGTTGGCCAGCAGCAGCCGCAGGGAGCCGTCTGCCCCGATGTAGTAGCTGTTGCGGACCTGGTCTGAGGGACGGGAGAGGAGAGGGACCGTTTCTGCTCAGGAGGGTTGAGGATGGAGGGAGGGGTGTGCACAGCAGAGGTAGGGGTGTGGCTTCTAAATGGGTTTATTTTTCTGACTATGGAAATGAAACATTATCATTGAAGAAAACTAGGACGATATAGGGAGATCGTCCATGATCGCAATACCAAAAAAAAAAAAAAAAGCCACTGTAAATATTTTGTATACTCCTAGACTTCAGAATATTTCTGGGGGCGCCTGGGTGGCTCAGTCAGTTAAGCATCTGACTTAAGGCTCAGGTCATGAGTTCGAGCCCCGCATCTAGCTCTGTGCTGACAGCTCAGAGCCTGGAACCTGCTTTGGATTCTGGGTCTCCCTCTCTCTCTGCCCTTTTCCCGCTCATGCTCTGTCTCTCTCTCAGAAATAAACATTAAAAAAAGAATATTTCTGAATACATTATAAAGTAATTGCTTATAGTGTGCCACTGATCATTGTATTACATCATTGAATATTTTTCCTAAGTGTTTCTCTCTTTAAAAAATTTTTTAATGCTTGTTTATTTTTGAGAGAGCGAGCGGGAGAGAGAGTGGGGGAGGGGCAGAGAGAGAGGGAGACACAGAATCTGAAGCAGGCTCCAGGCTCCGAGCTGTCAGCACAGAGGCCAACACAAGGGCTTGAACTCACCAACCACGAGATCATGACCTGAGCCAAAGTTGGACGCTCAACTGACTGAGCCACCCTGGCCCCCCTCCTAAGTGTTTCTCCTAATGACTGTACAGTATTCCACTATATGGAAATGCCATAATTTATCTAACCAATCCTCAAGTAGATATTCTGATTATTTCTAGCTTTTCATAATTACAAAGTGACACTGCAAATAAACATATTTTAAACATTATGTTAAGTGAAAGAAGTCAGACACAAAAGACCACATAATGTATCAATAACTCCATTTATATGAAATATCCAGAATAAGACATCAAGTAGATTAGTGAGGGAAAGGCACTAATGGGGAATGGGGAGTGAGCACTTATGGGTACAAGCTTTCTTTTGGGGGAGTGGTAAACATTTTCTAGAACTAGACAACATTAATGATTGCATAACTTTGTAAATATACTAAACCCCCCTGAATTGTACACTTTAAAAGGGTGAATTTTAGAGTATGTGAATTATATCTCTATTAAAACTATATTTTTTGGATAAATCAATGTCTTCGTTTTGGGTTGTTAGGATTACTAGAACAAAGGGTTGAACATTATTTTTTTTTAATTTTTTAATGTTTTATTTATTTTTGAGACAGAGAGAGACAGAGCATGAGCAGGGGAGGGGCAGAGAGAGAGGGAGACACAGAATCTGAAACAGGCTCCAGGCTCTGAGCTGTCAGCACAGAGCCCGACGCAGGGCTTGAACTCACAGACCAGGAAGTCATGACCTGAGCCGAAGCCGGACGCTCAACCGACTGAGCCACCCAGGCGCCCCAGGGTTGAACATTTTTAAGGTTCTTGGTACACACCAGAGTAACTATTCTTTACATCAAGGTGAAAATAACTCCAGTACTTAAGTTGCTGACAAAATTCCAAATATATATGTATATATATATATATGTATATATATGTGTACATATATGTGTATATATATGTATATACATATATGTATATATATGTATATACATATATGTATATATATGTGTATATATATGTGTACATATATATACATATATATATAAGTCATTTTCATATACATACATATGTGCATAGATGAACCAATGATTTAAAAAATATGTCTGATTTTGAAATCTTAGACCTGATTTAAATATTTTAATTAGGATCTTTAGCTCAAAGAAACTTCTGGAGAAAAGCGAATTTCAGTTGTGAAATGCACACAATTCTTTTCTAACACTAGAAACACCTGAGTTAGTGCTGCAGCCTTCCCCTCTTGCCCTTCCTCAGCTGCTGCTTCTGTCTATACCTGCCCCTCTTCAATAAACTCTAGCCCAAGTCCTCTCTTCAAGGCTACGCTGAACTGTCACCTCTCCCCAGAAGCCTCCCCAGTTCCTTGGTCACAACAAATGCCTCCCCCTCCCTTAGCCTCTTGATGGGCCTCATTACTGGTCTGGCAACTGAGGGGTACAGGGTCTACACTCTGTTCTGCTGCACAGAGACTAAGAGCACGCATGGCCTTCAGAGCCACGCTACCAGGGTTCGAGTCCCAGCTCCACCATTCTCTTGCTGCAAGACCCTGGGCAAATTCCTTAACCTCCCATGCCTCTGGTTCTTCATCTGTACCTTGGGGATGAAAACTGTACTCTTACCTCATAGCATTAGGTGGGATAACGAATATGAAGAGCTGAGAATGGTGGTTGGCATATAGTGAGTGTTATGTAAAAGTGAGCTATTATTAGTTTTCTGTGTGAGCATTGTACTAGTCACTGCCATGGAGATCTCTTGTCATCTCTCCTCAGCCTCTACTGCCCCGTTTCACACATCTGTCATAGAGAACTTTTCTAGTACTGATCATGGGTCTTCAATAGCTCCCCATTGCCTTTAGATCAGTGCTTAAGAGAATGGGTTCTATTTGTCTGGGTCCAAATACCCTACCAGGCGTGTGTCTTTGGACAAGGTACTTAACCTCTTAGTGACTTAAACTGTCTTCATTTGGAAAATGGAGATGTTAATAATACCTCATAGGGTTGTTGTGAGGAGGGAGTAGGTACATGAATGTAAAACACTAACCATCTACTTTATACTTGATAGGTGTTCCAAGATGTTAGCTATCATTGTCGTTAGAGTACGTGCTCAGTAAACATTTGCTGGATTGAACTAGATCTATTCCAGGCTATGTATGTCAAGCAAAGAAAAAAAACAAAAAAAAACCCAAAAACAAAAAAACCCCACAAACAACCACAGACACACACAAAAGCAAAAACAAAAACAAACAAAAAACGGATGTAGTTTTGTAGGAAACTGTGGCTAAGTCTTCCCTGTTAGAATGGCATCAGATCAGCCCCGCCCTCTCTCCCTCCCTCCCTCCTTCCCCCTCCATCCTTCCCCTTTTCTTCCTCACACATGCAGGATTCTAAGATCTGCCTTAAACTTGGCTATGCATTATTCACTGGCCATCTGTATTTTCCTTCTTTTGAACAGTGAAAAGGCCCGTGTCATTTATCTCTTAAAGCTGCTTCTTGCTGAATGCACATATGTCCATTAGTGGTGACTTTGGATGGAATGGTGTTTGTAGAGGCCCATCTCAAACGAGCCCCATTTAATGTGAGCTGTGACTTCCCAAGCCTGCTCCTCATTAGCGGTTCCTCCTTATTTCTTCCCATAGCTCAGACATAAGATGCAGCTGAAAACACTTTTTACCAAGCCTCTACTGAGGTGGTTGCAAAACGGAACATGCAAGCCTGGTATGAGGGAAGGAGAGGAGCTTGGCAGAGGCACCAAAGAGGAAAAACAGGTACCACATTTCCTGGATTCCCCGATGAGTTTTTCCTTTTCCCACTTCAGTGTTTGTGAAATCGGAATGTGTCTTAAGTCCTTGCATGAATTTTGAGCCGTGTGTCTCCCTTCCTCCCCAAGCTGAAAAGTTGCTACTGAATTGATGGTACATTTTAAAAGTGAGGAAATGTGGCACTTTTGAATGGGAAAAAAAAAAAGTTGCCTAAAGATAAGTAAGACTGCATTAACTTTTGAGAAAAATGCAGCAAGCCAGCTTAGAGGTGTGCAGGGGATAAGACAGTTCTTAACCACAGGGAGGGACAAGATGTCTGAACAATCTGTGGCCCTGCTGTCCTCGGCCAGGCAGAGCCCTGGCCAGCTCGGAATCGGCACCTTCTCCTGGCAATAACTCAGTCCGAGCATAAACACCGTGAGTGTGTCCCAACCCACTGCTCTAGGTGCTGGTGGGGAAGGAACTGCAAGATACTGCTTCTCTTTCTTCTGACCGAGAACCACTACTGTTCTTTGAGCTTCTTTAAAGGCACTGTATTACATTTGGGAGTAGAAGCGGTTGTGGAAATATACAGTTATTTTCTTATGGTAAATCCAAGTGCCAGTTATTAAATAATTAGTTAATGAATCCAGCAAGAACTTACTGAGTTGTATTATGGGCCTGGCCCATGTTGGGCACTCTGTGTACACTGTAAAGGGATTGTCTGGGCAACGCTTATGAGGCAGCTACGGTAATTCGGCCCCATTTCCCAGCCCCAGAGACTGAGGCTCAGAGAAGAGTGACTCCACCCAATTCACACAGGTAGGAACTGAAACCGTAGGCACAGAGATCCCCCAGTCTGTCTACTCCAGAGCTTTTTTTCTGCTCCTTGCACTGCCTCACACCATTCAACAAGGCTTCAACTTGCTTTCGTTTCCTCAAGGAGAAAATCAAAGGCCCCCATGATGTGGTGGCAGAGTCAGGACTAGAATCTGGGCCTGTGACTCCCAGCCCAAGCCTCTTTTTACTACTTGTGTCAAAGCTTTTGGGAGCACAAAAAGCCATCAGGAGAGTGGTGAAAAAAATCAGGGCTCTCCCTAGTGATAGCTTCTTCTTTTTTTCATGCTTACTAGATCCAATGAAGTTGTGAACTCCACTCTGGGTCACCACCTCCCATGAGGACAACCAAGGCAGACAATCTGCAGCCAGATTTCATCACTGTGATTTCCCTAAAGCTCAAAGATCAACTCCTACCAGGGATTACTTGATGAATGCAGACGAGAAGGGTCTTTCCTCTGTGGAAGCCTAGAGAAGGCACGGACTGTTCTCACCTGAGCTTCAGGGAGGACTTCTCCATGCCTAGGTCCCTTTCGTGATTAGGCACAATCATTATTGTCCTTTGTCCTCACCCACACCAGTGTGAGAGCAAGCCTTTAACCTGGGAGCCATTAGAATGGCGGAATAGTGAGGGCATCTGGATTAGCAGCTAGTGGACTGTCTACCCTTTGTTCTCATGATGATGGGATGAGACAAGGGACTGTTACTCTGAGGCTTCTGGGAGAGAATATACAGGACTCAGGCTGGTGTGTTTTGCACATTCGAATGCAACACAGAGAGAAACCAGTTGTAATGCTCTGCTACTAAAGCTGCCCGGCTCTAGTAGCCGCTTGTTTCTGGTATCATCCTCTTCCAAAGGGGTCTCTTCACCCCCCTGCCTCAAAGTCCCCAAGCCTCCCAGCCGGCTTACCTTGCAGCAGTGTATAGAAGGCACCGGAAGCAGACAGGTTGGTGGTTATGGTGACATCATCCTTGCTGGAGGTCTCTACCTGGACATGCACTGAGCTGTCTGTATCGCTTCGGAAACTGCTCACCTGGCCAGTGGGGAAGGTCACATTTGTCAGGCGGCCAAAGCTGTCATACCTGAAAACCAAGGGGTGGCTCTGAGTAACAGAAATATAATGGTGCCATGGCCGGAACTTGGCGAGTTCCACCTGCTGCCACAGGTTTGCACGTTCTGCTTTTCTCTCTGGTTAGATACATTGCCGTGTCTCCTACACCTCCTTGCACACAGTTTCCAGGAAGGGACTCTACCGGTTGACACCTGACTGCAGGTGGAGGACTTACCTCTCTGAGTCTTCCTCTGCTAATTCTATAAAGCAGAGATGACAGCCCCTGCCCTGCCTCCCTCCCAGGATTACTGCGAGGAACCTGCGGCAGGGGCCTGTGCCTCCAAACTTACACCCACCCGTGTGGTGTGACAAGATGGCGGTCATCTGAGGCTGCTGACCCAAAGTCTTAAAGCCAGGGCACTCCCAGAGGTGACAGGGTCAAACGTGATGCTTGAATAACCCTCTCAAAACCCAGAGAAATGGTTATACAGGCTTTTCTTGAACACCACAAGAGATGGGGCTTCCTACAAAGCTACGGACCCTGGAGAAAGGGGGCTCTGAATTCAAACCAGGACTCTGCTCCCACATAAGGAGGCTTAACAGACGAGCTCTTGCAACCTCTTCCCGTCTAGATTTCACGTCAGGCACCAAGCAGTTACGCATATATCTGCAGTTGTCAGGACTCACAGCTTTGCTCTGCTGGCATCTTTTTGAAGCATCACAATTGAATCTTAATTCCCTTTTCCATCTCTGATAATAATGAAAGAAATGCCTACCATTACTGAACACCCACAACATATCAGGCATAGTGCTTTTCATACATCCTTTCCCTTAATCCTGGCAACTAGTCTAAACGGTATAAATGATCTCCTTTTTGGAGGAGGTTCAGAAAAGTCGAGTCACCTGCTCAAGGTCACACAGATCATAAGTGTGGTGGAGTCAAAAGTCAAAGTCAGATTTATCTGCTTCCAGGGTCCCACTTGCTTCTCTGCCTTGAGTGAGCATTTCTGTAGCGTCCGTTTGCAAACATCTGTTGTTGTGCTCTACCTGCGGCAAAGTCGTTGGGAGATGGTAGGGTAGGCTTTTAACACTCAGTTACAGTTTTTAATTGCGGGAGGCTGAAGTGTAAAAAGGTAGGTATAATAGCCTTTTTGCACCTGTGCGTGAATGGGAAAAAACTTCTTCGTCCAGATGTTAGTGTTTCTGACTTCTAGTCGTACTGAAGCTCACATGCGAGTTCAGTTTTGTGTCTCCCTGGTGGACTCTTTCCCCTGCTTTGCTCTCACTATTGCCGTGAAGCTGGCCTCTGGGCCCCGAGGGATTTGATGCTGGCGAAATGAAAGGCTCCAGAGTTCAGCTCAGTCCTGGCTCTTCCCATGATCCTCCAGCTGCACCTGGTTTCCTGATGCCTCAGGTGCTGCTGCTTCGACCGCTTCAGGTGAGACTTGGGAGGTGAGACCAGATAGGTGTTTGCTGAGCAATTTTTTGCCCAAGGTCAGATATAGGTGCTACATGGATTGTGTCCTCTACCAACTCTTTCTGTCCCTGTGCCTGGTACTAACCGTGGGACTCTTTACGCTGAATGCCAACAGTCCCTGGCCGGGACAGTCTGCCACAGACAAAGGTGCTGGTTACATGAATCACCCAGGTCCTTGATTCAAGACTAACTCTGGGGGAAATTGAATCTCTCTGTTGCTGAGGCCCGAGGAAGGGGGATGCAAGCGTTTTCCAGGATAGCAACAACACAGATCTGTACCACATACCTTGGGCTTGGTCTCAGCTGGGCAAGGGTGTGGGCTGTATCAGTCCTTGGGCTCTCCTATAGGTACCTTTGGCGCTTTGGAAAACTGTTTCTTGTCACGATTTCTCATTTTTCTTCCTTAGTACGGAGTCAGAGTCTTGTAAGAAAATGTCAGTCTGGCTTAGGGGAGGGTGACCATGTGGCTTAAAGCCCGGATTGGAGGGTCACAGGTGTAAGGTGCCCCTCAGAGCTGGGTGAGGAGGTGATTCTGAGACACTGCTGCTAGGAAGGAGGGTGAGTCTTGGGGTGAAGATCTGGAAGTTTGTCCTAAAGCCTCTCTCTCCTGGAGATGCTCTCAGAGCTCTGCTCCCTTTAACTCTAGGAGAGGCGGTTTTCTTTTCAACTCTTTATGGCTGCTGGAAATTTGAATAGGAAGGGATTGTACAAAAATGTATGATTTTTAGAGTGGTTATCTCTGGGAGGTAGAATTACTGGTGGCATTTTATATCCCAAAGATCTTAAAATAATGACCATGGATTATTTTCATAATCAGCAAAGTGCTGTGACAACCCAGATACTGCCATGTACAGAGAAGTCATGAGCATGGCCATCTTGGGGGAAGAGGCCCTTTTAAATTACTGGCATTTGGGGCACCTGGGTGGCTCAGTCACTTAAACATCTGACTTCAGCTCAGGTCATGATCTCATGGTTTGTGAGTTCAAGCCCCATGTCAGGCTCTGTGCTGACAGCTTGGAGCCTGGAGCCTGCTTCAGATTCTGTCTCCCTCTTTCTCTGCCCCTCCCCGACTTGTGCTCTGTCTCTCTCTCTCTCCCTCTCTCTCTTTCTCTGTCAAAAATAAACATTAAAAAATTTAAATTACTGGCATTTATGGAAGTCTCACATATAGGACATCTGCCAACATCAATCTCCAGACCTTTACGGTAAATATTACTAGGGTACCCCAAATTTCTGAGCTCAAAATCAAGACCCACCCTGCTCCCACCCCAGAAACTGGCTCAGCCCTGGTCACTGTACTTATGTCTGTGGGCTATGAGTATTCTGAGTCTTGTCAGATCCTGAGTTACCTTAAATCGGCAGGAAGACCCATTTCAGTTCAACAGGTTTATGGGATGGATATGCTATTCTAGTCTGGTTCTCTGAACACCTGTTATCCATGTACATACTCTTTATTGAGACGACTTACTCAGACTATCTAATTTCCTGATCTAACTGGATACAAAAGATTTTATTACATCACGCAAGATACTTAGCAAGGAGTTTTAGGGGCGCCTGGGTGGCTCAGTCAGTTAAGTGTCCGGCTTCGGTTCAGGTCATGATCTTGGGGTTTGTGAGTTCGAGCCCTGTGTTGGGCTCTGTGCTGACAGCTTGGAGCCTGGAGCCCGCTTCAGATTCTGTGTCTCCCTCTCTCTCTGCCCCTCTCCTGCTCACACTCTCTCAAAAATTAATAAATGTTAAAAAAAAAGGAGTTTTAGAGTCTTACAAATAACAATTGATAGGGAGATCATGGATTAGGGGTCACATGTCACTTCAATACTGCTTTAATATGGCCTTGCTCCAATGACACCACGTAAAGCTTTCCCTGGTTTCTCTCTTGTCCCTTCTCCCAGTAATACACTGGCAGAGCTGCATCACAGAATGGGTCCCCTGCTCTGTAACAGCTCACGTACAAGCTGTCACCTGCTTCAGCCTGGGGTGCTTAAGTCAGGACAGGACTGTGGTGTCAGACAGGCTGGGAATGTTAGTTGAACAAATGAATGACTGCACAATTGGATATGTGAGGCCCCCTTTGTTGCTCTGTGGGGAAGGGGAGACATGATTCATTTACATACACACTATCTCCTGTAGGACTTGACAGAGGCCTGATGCACAGTGGGTACCTGGCAAGCATCTGATGAACGCACACAAAGACGGAAACAGCTACTCTCACTAAATGATACTTCAGCAATCTCCATAGGCATCTCCCCAGAGCTCTGGTCTCCAAGACAGAAAGAGCCTTTGCATGAAGGCAGACAATTGTAATTATTATTGAAGGTAGCCTGTAATACATAATTAAATTGAGCTTGAAGAAGATACAATGAAAAGCCTCATGCCATCAAGATCTGGTTTTCATTTTATACGAGATGGCCGAAAACCAGTAATTTCCACTCCTCACATTTTCCATTAGAGGGACCGAATGTCTTAATTAAATGAACATCAAATAGAACAGCCAATTTATAGAATTTTCTTGTCTCTTATTAATTCATTTCAGTGCCTTCCAGAGCCTGGGAAATGCCACTGGATCTCCCTGCTGCCTGATCAATACCTGTGATTAGCCCATCAGAACACCGCTGTTTCTGGCTCTGCAGGGAAAAACTGGAGCTGCCCGTCCGGGGAACCCTGAACACCTAGGTGCCACGCCCCTTCTGTGGAGCCCTTTCTCTTCCTGCTACAGAGCTGCTGACAGAAAGACAGCGCCACTGGACAAGTTGGGACAGTTTTCCCCCCTCTCTGGATTCCAAGTGGCTGCTTCAAACCCTGGCCCTGCGATTGGGTGACTTTGGGACAGTGGCTTAGTTCTGTCTGTTTTGGCTCTAAAGAACTGGCAAATTTCTTTCTTTCTAACCAAGAGGAAGGAACGTGTTAATATGGGAAGCCCTTGGAGTCAGACGTTCTAGGCTTTGAATACAGGCTCTACACTTGCCAGCAATGAATGATAACCCTAGAGGATGGGCACTCAGTTCTCTTTTCCTGTGAACCATCAACCCCCTACAAACGACATGATTTCAGGCAGGTTACTTAACACAACCTCTGGGAGCCTCTGTTTTCTCCTCTATAAAATGAAGATAGTAACACCTGTCTCAGGAAGATACTGTGAAGTTCAAATAAGGTAACATGCTTAAAATGAAATGCAAATTTTTCATCAGGGCCTGCAGGACCACAGGAGACTGCCTTCCCCACCATGTCGACTCCCTGATGGGAGAAGGGACTTTGGTCGCAAATGTATCCCAGAACTTAGAAGAGTGCCTGGCATGTAGTCGATGTTCAATAACATAAATGAATGTTGGCTGAAGGACCTACTCTTTCCTGCTTCTCTTTCCAATTTCACTTTGAACTCTACTCTTCCATACTTCCTGTGTTCCACTGCATCTGCTTCCATTCTCCAAATATGCCACGTTCGATCCAGGCTCAGAGTGCTCACACTTAGTGTTCCTTTGGCAGAGAATGCTCTTCCCTCCAATCTTTGTATGGCTAGTTCCTTTCATTACTCACATTTCAGTTCAAATGTTATCACTTCAGTCAGGCCTTCCTTTAAATAGATAGGTCCTCCCATCTTGGCCACATTTTCTGATTTTATTGTTTTCATTACATATTATTTATGTGTTTATTGGTCATTTATCTGTCTCTTCCGACTATAATATAAGCTCTATGAGGACAGGGACCTTGTCTGTATTCTCATGCCTAGGAGACTATGCAGAATATAAAAGGCACTCAATACTTATTTCTTAGATGAATGAATGAATGAATAATAAAGAGTAGATATTATTACTGGCTTTTCAAGATATGGATTAAGAAAAACTAAGAATTTCTTCCCTTTCACCTCACCCCTTCCATATGAGGAAGGGCAAGTTCACAAATACCCATAGATTGTGATTACCTTTTAGGTACCAAGCACTATGCCCATAACCATCTTTGAGGTAGGCATTATTGTTGTCATTTCACAATTGGTGAAGCTGAGGCTCAGAAAGAATAAATAACTTGTCTAAGATCACACAGCTACTTGAGGAATATAGATTCAAAGTCAAGTCTGTCTGTCTGACCTTAAAGTCTGTGTTCTTTCATCAAGCTTCCCATAAGTGATGCTGTTTCAGGGAAAAACCTTTGTGTTCATCACTATGTTATAGAAAACATTGTGTTTGGAAATCTCAAGTGGGTCAAGAAGACTGATAGTTTTCTGTTCAAGGTGTTTGCTTTGATATCATTGCAATTGAATTTGCCGTGATGCACCCCCCCCCCACACACACACACACACATTCAGGGGATATGATGGAGATGGCCAGATGGTTGGCTTTTCATTATTTTTTTCCACTGACTTTTCTTCACTCCATTTTCCCAAAGCATCTTTGGAGAATGGGGAAAGAAAACACATAAAAGATTCATACAGTTGCCGTGAACTTGGCTCTCAGAAGAGGACCGCTAAAGGGTATCTTCACACACACTGCAAGGCTTTCTTCTTCACACTCAATATTTCACATCTCAAGCCACTTACTATGTTGCAGCTGGTGAGGAAAATGCCAAACTGCTTCTCTGATACTAACTTTTGCTGACTGGGATTTTTTAGTTGGAAAATAGAGATTTGATTTTTATGAATTTCATCTATGACTGTTTCAAATGCCACCACTGTCAACGAGAGGAATTGGATACCATATCCTCTGTGAATAATTAGAATTCACAGCCCATGCACATGGATAGTTCCCTTGGCCTCAGGTTACTATAAACGATGGCACTGCTACATCATTATCTTCTCCAAAACTGTACCAGAGCCAGGGTACTTTTTGGATTCTGCAATTAAAACTTATACTTGCTGCTAATTTCCTATAGAATTAAGTCCCACCAATGCATTTTAGCCTTGAGGATTTCTAACATCTGGTACACTGTACCGATGGTAGGTCTGATCTCTCACTGATGTTGTACCTGAAGCAGTGCATCTGGTGGAAAGGATTCAGGGAGATCTGTGATTGAATCCTAGCTCTGCCACTTGGGTGTATGAGGTCACAGAGCCAGTCAATGTCTGTGCTGGTTATCCTCTCTCCCCTCAGATCCATTCTGCGCTTTTCTCTGTGCCCAGAGGAGCTGACTACATCACTGTCCCTCCTCCCCCCACCGTACCCCCCTGCTTTCTGGCTTGTTTCTGGTTGGATTCAGTCAATGGTAGGCATTGGCAAGAGACTGGATGTTAAGAGGAGCCTTCCTTATTCCTGATCTACTTCAGTGCCATATTTCTAATAGCGACTTCATCTGTCCATAATTATAATTTTTATGAGATAGCTACTTATTCACTGTTATATGGCTTCCACTGGGCTTCAGTAACAACATCCTATTTCTGCCCTGCCTTGCCCTTAAGCCTCAGGGTTGGTCAAGGTTGTTCACCGTTTTTAATGCCTGAGTGCCTCACCATTCTTTCTTGGTTCTCTTATCCCTGCCTATACATCTATACCTCTATAACATTTCTTTATGTGAAAGATACTTTTCCTGGGTATAGAAGTCTGGTTGTTTTTGTCCCCCTTTCAGCATTTCTGTCTTCTCGCTTGCATGGTTTCTGATGAGAAGTCTGCTGTAATTCTTATCTTTGTTCCTCTATATAAAATGCCTCCACCTCCATCTGCTTTAAAGAGTTTCTCTTTTTCTTTTGTATTTTGAATAGATGACTAAGATGTGTGTGTGTGTGTGTGTGTGTGTGTGTGAACTTTGCTTGGTGTTTTCTGAACTTTTTGGGTCTGTGGTTTGGTGTCCATAATTACGTTACTTCTCCAAATATTTCTTCTGCCTTGCTCTTTTTCTCTTCTCCTAGAATTCTAATTATGGGTGGTCCCTAACTTACGATGTTTTGTTATGAATTTTTGACTTAATTTTCAAAAATTTTTTATTAACAAAAAAAAATTTTTTTGAAGGAGAGAAACAGAGTGGAGCTGGGGAAGGGCAGAGAGAGTGGGAGACACAGAATCTGAAGCAGGCTCCAGCTCCGAGCTGTCAGGACAGAGCCCAACTGAGGGCTTGAACTCACAAGCTGTGAGATCATGACTTGAGCTGAAGTGGGACTCTTAGCTGATTGAGACACTCAGGTGCCCTGATTTTTTGACTTTATGATGGTTCAAAAGTGATATGAACTCAGGAGAAACTGTACTTCGAATTATGAATTTTGATCTTCTCCCAGTCTAGTGATGTGACACCCTCTCGTGATGCTGGGCAGCAGGGAGACACAGCTCCCAGTCAGTCACCTGAATCACGAGGGTAAACATCCCATAATTGACAACCATTCTGCACCCATACAGCCATTTCTGTTTTTCATTTTCAGTACAGTATGTAATAAATTACATGAGATGCTCAACACTTCACTATAAAATAGGCTTTGTATTAGATGCTTTTGCCCAACTGGAGACTATTGGAAATGTTCTGAGCACATCTAAGGTAGGCTAGGCTAAGCTATAATGTTTGGTAGGTTAGGTGTATTAAATTCATTGACTTAGAATATTTTCAACTAATGGTAAGATCTGTCAGGATGTGATCCCACTGTAAGTCGAGGAAGATCTCTATATGTGTATTAGACAAGTTGATATTGCCTAGCTTTTGGATGTCTGGGTTCTGTATCTTTTTTTTTTTTCACTATTTTTTTTCTCTTTATATTTCAGTTTGGGTAGTTTCTATTGACCCATCTTCTTCCTTCAGCTGTCTCCATCTACTGATAAGCCCATTAAAGGCATTCTTCATCTCTGGAACTTGTTTTCATTTCTAGATGTTCATTTGATTTTTTTCTTACGGCTTCCACTTCTCTGCTGAAAATATCCATCTGATCTTTCATAGTGTTCACCTTTTCCATGAGATCTTTTAACGTTATGGTTATTTTAAATTCCCTGAAAGACAGCTTCAACATCTGTGTCATATCTAAGTGTGGTTCTGATGATTCCTTTGTCTCTTGGGAGTATGTTGTGTTTTCTAGCCTTTTTGTACGTTCAGTTGAAAGTGTGACATCTTGTGCACTACACTAGAAAATGAGGTAACAGGTTTTATGCCTGGAAATGAGTAGGAGCTTCCTTCTGCTAGGACTTTAGTGAAGGGGTTTGAGTTAATTTAGTTAGGATTTGGGCTGGCTTTGAAGTTTGATGTTTCTCTGGTTGACCTTAGTAGGCTTTAAGTTCCTCTAGTGATGCCTTGTGTTTAGGGAGCTAAAGTAGTTTGTCAGATGACTTTTTTTCTCAGTGTCAACTCCATCTTAAGCGTTAGAACCCCTTTCTGTGCTGTGCCTCAGGGAGGGTCTCTTTCCAGCCCTTATCCCTCTCTTACCTCACTCATGGTACTATTCTGCTTTCCATTGTTGTGTTTAGCTTTTTAGCTAAACTATGGGAGTGGGTGGTGAGCATGAGAGTTCTCTCTCGTTCTGAGTAAGCCTCGGTCTTATGTAACCATGTGTCCCGAGTCTCAAAAATGTAGCCTCTTCAGTGACTGCTACTGCCCCCCGTCAGGCTATAAGTCTGGACCCATTGCCTATCCCCCTCCCCTCCTAACAGAAGTTAAAATTGTTTTTCTTCCCTTATTCAGTGGCAGTGGGTCTCCGCCAGTGCCTAGGGAGGACAGTGGTGGCTGCCTTTCTCTCCACAGATGAAGGCTTTTGTTCCATATGGGAAATAAAGTGGGTTGGGATGGGAACAGAAGGCAGGACCTCCCAAGTTTACCACGGTAGACACTTACATCTTTCTCTACTCTTTTCTTAGAGTTACCTGGTCAGGCTGTGGAGAGAAATCATGGAGAGTATGTGGACTCTCTTACCCATTGTCTGCAGCCTCTAAGGGCTTCAAGCTCTCTTGCCAGTTTACACTTAGCCTTCATAAATCTGCCAAACCACCCTAGCTGATCTCTTGTGACCAGTTGTGTTAACCCCAGGTAAGCTAGTGCTCACGTCTCGGCTTTCTCTTCAGGAGTCTCTCTCCCTGGATTTGGTTAGGTGGTTGCCCTGTGACCTTAGAGAAGTTTAAGAAAAACTCATGAATTTGCCATTTTCCTGGCTTATTCCTACTGTTAAGTTTGGGAACGATGTACTTTCTAGCTCTTACATCCTCCAGTGAAACCCTTAAGCCAAGTGTCATTACTTGAACCACTTGAATTCTATGTCCTGCTGGGCACACGGATAATGCTGGAGCTGGGATTTGATACTCTTATCGCTACAGCCTATTTTTCCTCCCTTCTTTATTTCCCTTTCCTGTATTTACATTTCATTCATTAAATATTTACTGAGCACCTACTAGGTGGCAAGCCCTAAGCTTGATACAGAGACAAATTAGTATTTAGTGTGAGCATAACTATGACAGAAGCTGTCACAGGGCACCATGGGATACTAGAGCCACTTACCCCTGTTAAACTTAGGAAAGCTGGCTGCTCATACCCACCCAGCAAGCGAATTTTGGAACCTGCCTCGTGCTCATGAGGCCGTTCTCTTAGCCACTGAATGCCATCTGGCCAGGATCCCAAGTCTGAAATTAATGATACCACACATTGGAGATGAGGATTGCATTACAGAGTTCTTTGAGGTTTTCTGCCAGCAGACCTGTAGGCTGACGAGAGGAAAGTAACCTTCATTCCCCAGAACTGTGAACTCCTAAGTTGACTTGCTCTGAAGTGTGTTGTGTTTATGATAGATGCATTATTTAATCTGTTGAAAGGATCAATAAAGCCAACTTAAAACTTGTTTCAGTAATAGCCTGTGCTACAGGCAAGCCTGGGCTGATTTTTAAAAAAAAATATTAGAGCATTTGGGTTGGAATCCACTAAACTGCCTCATGGAGCTAAAAGTAGAAAATTCCCTAGAGCAATGGTGCATTTGGCAAAATCTGTCAAAATGTGTGTTAAGAAACACCACAATACTGATAATACTGCATCTTTACTTCTTGAGAGCTTCATGGTTTACAAGCATTTTTTACCTTTAGTGTTTGTTTAGTTTTTTTGATCCCCATAATGACCCTGAAATGGGGTAAGGGAGGCATGATTTCTGTCTGGTTGAAACCTAGGTCTGGAAACCAGTCAGCCAGCCCCTGAGTCACAGGGCTAATATTCAGTGAAAACAGATATCTGGGACCTTTGCTTTGTTCACAGTCTGAGCTGAACCATTTTTTCATGACCCACTCTGCATGCCTTTTTTCAGCCCATTTTGGAGATTCTTATGGACCTGACCCCTTCCTAGTTCTGCCTTGATCTCTCAGACTCGACCCTTGATTCTGCTCCTCTGCTATGAACTTTAATTCCCACCTACTTTCATTACAACTTTTGTTTGCTCCCTTGAGTAGTTTACTTGCAGCTGTTCCCGGGTAATACCTTTCATGCCTGAATAATATTTCTGCAATTACTGGTTACATCCACTTGTATTGCTTGAAGTGACGTCATCGATGATGATGATGGTGGTGGTGGTGGTGGTGACAGCAGCAGCAGTTCTCAGTTGATTACTTACGGTGAGTAAGACACTGAGTTTTCCATATTTTATCTCATTGAAATTTTGAACCTCAGACTATCCCATGAAATAGTACTATTTTTATCCCTACCATACAGATAAGTCACAAAGAACTTAGGTGAACCTAGTCGGGGTGGATGAAAGAACATGGATTTGTGTTCTGGCTCTGCAATGTACTCCCTGTGTAATTTTAGACTGCTCCCTAATCTCTCTGTGTTCCTAATCCCTCAGTTTGTTCACTGGTAACAAAATGGCGGATGATTAATTTCTCTGGTCTGAGGTTGCTGGGAATATGAAGTTGAAAAAGATCCTGGCACACAGTGGGGATGTCAAGATAAGTTTCTCTCTTAATTTTAGGGCTTTTATCTTCAATTCACAGGGGATTCTTGGGAATTCCAAATACCATTTTATAAAAAGTGATTATCCTACCTTTTTCTTCTTCATAAAACAACTGTGGCTATATATTCCATCAAGGGAGACAGGGAGCAGGGAAGGGGATCCTTTCTGGTGGAGGTGTAGGAAATGGTTTTAGATTTCAGGGTTGGTGGAGATTAATGGTTGCAGTGATGTGTAAACATTCAGTTTGGGATCTGAAGGAGTGACCTTGGGAACTGAGTGCTCCCCTTTGCTCTGACAAAGAAACCCCTGTGTTGGTTAAATAATGTAGAAGAGATTTCCATTGGGCAATGGAGGGAAATTGAATTATTTAGTGTATTTCCCTTTCAATGAGTTAATCAAGATAATTGCTGTTTTCCTGGATCTTTGTCTTTCTTTGTAATTAACAAGGCCCGGGTTTGGAGACAGGAATTTAGCCAGTGAACTTTGTACAAATTGCTGTGACATTTTTTTGGGTGCAAATTGTACTGAAAAATCTATTACAAATCCTTTTCCTCTGGATTCCAGGACTGTGAGAAACTGATGCTTGAACAAGCTTGAGAAAAATTTACAGTTCAAGGATTTAAGTTCATTTGGGATTAACAAACTCAGCAGGGGACAGCAGGGCAGGGCTGAAAGCACAGGAGCTCTGGCATCAGACAGACCCCAGTTCTGCCACATTCTCACTGTCTAACAGAGAGCCTCTCTGAGCTTTAGTTTCTATTTCTATAAAACGGATACTATTGTTCATTTTCCAGAGCTGTTGTGAGGATTAAATGCAATAATGTGGTTCCTAGCCCATATCTGGTGCTACTTAGATTTTTTAAAGCTTCCGGCCACCAACCCCTGCCCCCCTCCGCCCCCAAGATCTCAGCCTTGTAGCAAAACGAGAAGGTACAAAATCCATTCATTAAAATAGCTCAAAGAGGAAGACCTCAGATACATATGTATTTGATTTGACTAGGATTGGAATAAGCCGAACTTCTGGTTTTCTGCCTACACCACTTAAGAAGTGCTACCCTGGAGGAGGGGAAGGGAAGTGAGCCCCTGGGGGTGGGTGGCACGACCATAACATATAGTGATGCAATAGCGCCACTCTGAGGGGGGAAGCAGTAAAATTATACCAAGAGACATAGGAGCAGATCAAAGAACAGTTTACAATCACTTTGGGCAGGGGCAAAGGGTTCTGGCCTCACTTTCTACATAATATGCAATTGTGGCTGTTCCTTATTAAGGATCTCGACTCATAAAGAGAAAGGTTTCATTATGTTCGTATAACGGGTTTGAGAAGGGAGGCATGGGAAGCATTTGTTAAGTTCCACCCCAAATGGTTAAAATGAAAACAAATATTTTTTTGAAACTTGACGATGTGAGCTTTGATTACGTGGAAAATTCATCTACATGGAACCGTTCTTTCTCCCGTTGCCATTATTTCTGGACAGGAATCATATGAAGATGCTAGCGCTCTGTGGTTTTTATCTACATTACTTCCCTGTGCTATGCTGGGCAGGTATTTCCCTTGTACCGATGTGGCAACTGAGGCCTAGAGGGATGCAGGCCCAACTCTTCTAATGTCAAAGTTCGTGCCTTTTCCACTACATCGTGTTGCTTTCTAGGAGCAATCGTCTGGAATATGAACACGCAGAACATATTGTAGGCAATAATGGTTTGCATCCCAAATTCTGAGCGAAAACAAAATATATCCAAAAACTTTCATTCCATCGACTCACCTCTAATCGTACAATACATCTCATGAAACAAGATCATCAAGTGGCCTTGTTGTGATACTTACTCGTAAAATGTTGTCCATCCATTTTCATTGCTTTTGGTTGCCAGAAGGCCAGAGTTGCCATGGTACGTCATCATGGCCAACTCATGTCCTTGCGTGGTCACACTCTTGAGTGCACTGTTGGTGCCCATGGTCACCCAGTACACCTGGCCATCTGGGACCACCAGCCAGAGGGGCATCCCGGTAGAGTCTCGGCGGATGTTCACCATGTTGCCGTTGTTGTCTGTGATGAGTGTGACATCGCCATCCCCAGTGTAGGTGAAGTTGTACAAGTAATCTCCTGTAGGCAGACTCTGCGTGTACAGATGCTTTCCACTGGTATCAAACAGGTAGAGCTCCTGGTCGATTGGTGAGGACAGCTCATACATGTTCTGGGTGTTGAGGAAAGGCTTGTTCTTCCTGATAAACCGAATTCGGATATTCCCCAGGTCAGCCACATAAAGTTCCCCGTCGGCACACACAGCCAAGGAAGATGGGGTATTCAGCTTTGCATCCTTGGCGTAGCCATCATCTCCAGAGAAACAGTCACAGTTGGCATCATTTTTACAATCACAGCCACTGGGGGCTCCAGCAACCAGCGAGATCTCTCCGCTAGTGGTGACCTGCCTGATGCGGTTGGTCTTCTTCTCATCGGTCTCAGCAATGTACAGGACCCCATTGTGTGAGACGGCCAAGGCCGTGGCAGACTCCAGGGTTGCGTGGATGGCCACCTTGCTCAGCAGGAAGTGGTCGATGCCAGGGACCTGGCAGTGCATGGGTCTCCCAGCGACAATGCGCACCTGGTGGTTTTCAGAGATTTGCAGGACCACATTGTTGTCAAGGACGTAGAGAGAGTTGTCCATCGGGTTGATAGCTAAGTCTGTGGGCCACTCCAGGCGAACCTGACAATGGAGACACCGATACTCAGACGCCCGGCAAGGTGTTCACCACTTATCGCCCCACAGCCCATATAGCTTGTAATAATGTCCCAAGTGCCTTCACACGCAGTCCTGCCTGATCTCACAGTGGCTTGTCATCAACAATGGAGGTCAACCCCCCTGATCTGAGTGAAACCATGCAAAAGCTGCCCCCAAGACACCTGATGGTCTCCATTAGACTCCCAAAATATGAAGAAGGGAATAAAAAGGAAAAAAAAAAAAAAAAAAAGAAACGTAAAAAGTAAACAAGAGATAGACTTGGGAGCCAGACAGGTCTAGGTTCAGATCCTAGCCCCACCATTATGACCTTTGGCAAATTACTTTGCCTCTCTGAGCCTCAATATTCATTATCTGTAAAATAGGACTGACGATACCACAGAGTGCTTAACCTATCGTGAGTGCTCAAATAATGACAGCTAATGTTATGGAGGTGGGAGAAGAAGGCAGATACAGTCTGGAGGCTGAAGCAGGAATTGTTCAGATATCTCAGACTCTACGTGAACTGTTGATATGATACCTGTACGAAAGACGATATTTCAACCCACTGAATTCATGGATTAACACGAATATCCAAATTTAGTTTATCAGGAAGAACAAGCCTTTCCTCAATATCCAGAACTGACATCGCCTGGGAGCTGGTCAGAAATGCAGAATGGCAGTTCTCACCAAACCTACTGAATCAGAATCTGCATTTAAATAAAATCCCCGGATAACTCATGTGCACTCTGAAGTTTGTGAATCCCAGCTCTAGAAAATGGTTTCTATACAAATCAAAACCACCATGAGATACCACCTCACACCTGTCAGAATGGCTCAAATTAACAATTCGGGCAACAACAGATGTTGGCAAGGATGTGGAGAAAAAGGATCTTTTTAGCACTGTTGGTGGGAATGCAAACTGGTGCAGACACTCTGGAAAACAGTATAGAGGCTCCTCAAAAAATTAAAAACAGAACTACCCTACCCAGCAATTGCACTAACGGGTATTTACCCAAAGTATACAAAAATGCTGATTCGAAGGGGCACATGCACTCCAGTGTTTCTAGCAGCACTATCGACAATAGCCAAAGTATAGAAAGAGCCCAGATGTGCATTGACTGACAAATGGATAAAGAAGATGTGGTACATATATTCAATGGACTATTACTTGGAGACCAAAAAAGAATGAAATCTTGCCATTTGCAACAACGTGGATGGAACTAGAGGGTATTATGCTAAGTGAAATAAGTGAGTCAAAGAAAGACAAATAGCGTATGACTTCACTCGCATGGGGATTTAAGAAACAAAACAGATGAACATAGGGGAAGGGAAACAAAAAAAAGGTAAAAACAGAGAGGGAGACAAACTGTAAGAGACTTTTATGTGCTCTTATAGAAAACAAACTGAGGGTTGCTGGTAGGGTGTTGGGGGGATGGGCTAAATGGGTGATGGGCATTAAGGAGGGCACTTGTTGGGATGAGCACTGGGTGTTACATGTTAAGTGATAAATCACTAAATTCTATTCCTGAAACATTATTATTCTATATTAACTAATGTGGATTTAAATCTTAAAAAAGCAAAGAAACAAATAAAGTTAAAAAAAAAAAAGAAAATGGTTTCTAGCACCCCAGAGAACAGGTCCTCCCAGAAGACATTAATGAAGGTGGCGATGGGAATGAGGGGTTCAGAGGTCCTGGGGCCCAGCCCGAGCCTCCTCTGAGCTGGGCTGGGAAACTGGCAGGGACGATGGTGAGCTTGCAGGCAGGCATGCATGGGATGCAGTTGGCAGGGTCTGAGGTGAAGAATGCTGCGTTGGTGGAGGAGGAGGAGGTTGGATTGTGGAAACAGCACACTGGGAGGTAAGGTGCTGGCACTACGGGAAGCCACTGGCCAGCTGTGTCCCCAAGAGGTCATCCAGACACACTGCACATGGGCTGGAAGCGTCTCCTCCATCCCAGTTGTCTACCGCACTCCTAGGAACTCACCACTTTTGGTTCCTGAGCCCCCTACAAACCCTCGACGCTCCGTCCAACGTGGGGCTTACTTAAACGCGCACGTTACTTTAGGTAAGAAATTTCTCTCCCAGGAATTTGCTCTTGCACCCTGTAAACAGTGGTGCACACCACAGCGATGTTTAATGATGGTGAAAAACTGCAACCAAGTCAAGTGCCCAGCAAGAGGGAATTCACTAACTCAACGATGGTATTTAGTTCGCCCATGAGTTAGAATACTCTACGTAGCTCTTAAAAGTGATGTTGTAGATGCATATTTAATGACATTGGGAAATGTTTGCTATGTATTAATTGAAAAGAATAGGCTACAGAATTGTAAGCACAGTGTGATCCCAACTGGGGGAAAATGTAACAATAAATTAGATTACAGATAGAGGGGAGAAGAAAAACCAACATGTTAACAGTACTTGGATTAGGGGTAATTTTAACTTTCTTCTTTGTAATTTTTAACTTTTTACATTTTCTCCAATGCCCATGTGGTAGTTTACTAATGCAGAAAGAAACCCCAGTAAATTATATACCTATGAGATGTGGCCACCTCCGTCTGACCCTTCTGCTCAGGGCCATCCTCGGGCCCTGCTTCCTCACTCCCAGCCTGGGCCCCTCTGCCCACACAGAGCCAGGGAGCCTGAGGCAGGCCAGAGCCACTGGCCAGAGCCGCTGCCTTCACACTTCCCAGTACTCTCTGGAGCATAGCGTCACGGCAGCCCTTGGCTGCATCAGAACAGTTTACTGTAACGTGACAGGGGAGTTTTCAATTTCCTAAAACCCATTTCTTGTCAACACTGGCTGCTAAATATTTTATGCCTTCTGGTCCTCTGGCACCTTGGGGACCTGCTTGCTCAGACCTTTCTGCCAGTCATTATGATGAAAAGATGGCTCCCTGATGGGTGGGTGAGGAGGGGGAAGGAGGAGAGGAAAGAGGGGAAGGAAGGAAGGAAGAGCAAGCGCTTTTCTGCTCTCTCCTTCCTGCCCTGTGCACAGAGCACCTGGAAAAGAAGGAACAGGACTCTGAGAGTCAGTCCTGGCTCTGTCACAGAGCCTGTGTGTTAGTTCTGGAGCAGACCAAATACACAAGCTTCTCTGATTTCCCTCCTGTTAGTGACAGGGGTGCTCAGGCTTAATGTCCCATTGCTAAAATGGAGAAACAAGGCTTTAGAATTGCTGTGGTCCCTCCAGCTCCCACATTCTGTGATCCTGAGAAGGGATAGAGCCCCCTCTCTTCTGTCCCCCAGAACACTCTGTGCCTTTATCAAAGCACTCTGAGATGACTGCCTTATTGCAGACTTATTTGTTCTCAAAAACAGGATTGCCAGACGGATGAATGACTACACGACTGGTCAACGGCACAGAGAGAGCGAGGGATTTGGGGCCAGCACACCTCACCTCTTATCTCAGTTCTACAATTACTACAGGTGTGCGTTACTTAAACACTTTGAACTTCTTTCCTCATATGTAAATGGAGGTAATAAATATTACATAGAGCAATTGTGAGTATCAAGACAATGTACAAGGAATTGCTTTGTAAATTATAAAGGGAATGAATATTTACAGCCTATTACTAGCTGCCAGGCACTGTGCTAGGCAATTTATGTTCAGGATTTCATTAAAAAATTCATTTCCACATCCCTGATGGAAACAAGCACAGGGCTCTGCATTTATAACTGCAATTCCCCGCCCCCCGCCCACCCCACCCCCCCCCCCCCCCCCACCACCGCCCCGAGCCTCAGTTCTCTTATCTGTAAAATGGGGTAGATAATATCACCTCTTGGGAATATTGTGACAGCTAGGTAAGAAAAAGGAAGTCCTACTCATCTCTGTATTCTCCTTTCTAACAGTGCTTGGCACATAAGAAGTTCTTCAGAAGTCATTTTGGACTCTACATATAGTCACACTCTGTAGACTGCTGAGCTAGGAACTAATCCCCTCTTTTGATTGGCGGCAACATCTTCTGTTTCTTCTCTTCTCCATTCCTCCCTCTAGTTTCTCCTTGGGCCTGGGCTTATTTCCACCCAGGGGAGCTGGCCAAGTTCCTTGGTTCCCTGCTTTGCACTCTTGCCTCTGAGCTGTGTTCTTAGCTCTCTGGCTTACTCCCTGCTCCCCACGGGGCAGTAAAACAGCTCTGAGTGTTTGTACAGAGGAAGCTCTCAGAATGAAAGCCAGCACCCCCGCCCATACGTGTATATAAAAATATAAGCCGTGTCTGGAGAGTTTGGTAAAAAAAAAAAAAAATTCCATGCTTAGATTCAGATGAGGGTAGCGAGGACCAGGGGCAAAGGTATTTCAGCCCAGGATTTCTGAAGCTAAATGTGGGTTTTTTCCCCGTTCCACTACACGCCGGTTGTCCTCTGAGCTTTTGATTTGGCTGCTTGGTAGCACCTCTCACTAAAGTAAAACAACTTTCCAACGTGTGGATTGAAAATTTTCAGTGCCCTGTGCTGGCTGGTACGGGGCCCGTTTTGAGAATTGAAAATACTCGCGTGCACATCCTCAGGCCGTAGCAGCTTCCTGACGGGTAATTCAAGCTTGCTCACAGACTGGAGAGGGAAATTCTCGAGCCAGCAAGGGGAAGCCTGCCAAATTGGAAAGACGAGTGGCAGAGAACAGATTCCATTCTGGAGCGGAACAATCACATTAGCCAGTGCAGAGGAAAACCACGCCAGCAACCGAAAGGGATGTGACGCGGGTGTTGGGACCGCCAGCACCAGCCTTGGGGCTCTGGGGACAGCGCTCCACAACACATGTCACTAACAGGGGGGCCTCCTGGCCTCTGTTGCACCCTGAGTACAGGGAGCAGGTGAATAGTCAGTGGAAAAGGGCCTGTGTGCAGCCTGCCCTACAAGTAAGGGGGTTTAAAAAGCTAAGTGTGGTTATTGCTGTCCCCACTCTGCAATTTAACGTAACTCGTGCCTTCCTTTTTCCTGGGTTTTGCTAATGCTGGCAGCTCTGGCCAGGCCCTGACGAAAGATCTAGCAATAAAGGACACTTTCCTTGCCAAGACGTTGCAGGACAAACTAAGGACATGCTGAACTGCCAGTCACTGGGTCTGCACTGGATTACTGGTGTTCACTGCTAAGGTCCAAACTGTTTGGCATGGCATGGGAAGGTCGTTCCCTAACTGGCCCCAAATAACACTCCAGTTTCAACTCCTGCTTCTTCATTCCAAGAACCTTATGCTCAAGCATTCAATCTTCCAATGGTCCTTGAATATACTGGGCCCATGAACATCTTTGTACCTTTGCACATGCTGTTCCTTTTGTGTGAAATGTCTCCATTCTTCCTGGCCACCCAGAAACCCCTATTAAACCTTCAAAACCTGGCACAAATTGCACTTCCTTTGTGAACGTGGGCACCAGAACTTCTGTTGATTGACCACCTTTCAAGTGCCAAGCGGTGCCAGGAGCCTAGTATGCACTGTTCGTATTTTCTCGAAGCAATCCTGCCAGGCTGAAGTCAGCTATTTCCATTTTTAAAATATAAAAAAAAAAAAGAGGTTCAGAGGACTTCAGGAATTTGTCCAAAGTCACTCAGTTAGTGAGCAGCAAAGCTTGGAGTCAATCAGCCAATCAATTAATTAATCATGAAATACTGGTTGTACTCCTACTGTATACAAGGTACTCTGGCTAGAGCAGAGGAAAAGATGAACAGAATTCCTGTCCTCATGTCATTTACAGTAGAGAAAGAGAAAAGACAATGTACAAGTACCTGTGTTTCCAAAGAGGGGACTCACAGGCAGCTATGGATTTAAACTCACAGCATGTGACTCTCTGCTGCCTTTGAAGCTTCCTGGGGCAGATTTCTTCACTGTCCACGGGGATCCCTCTGACGACCACCTGTCATCCCTCTGGTGAACTCCCAGAGCGCCAAGCTTCGCCCTACTCATCTTTGTGTCCTTAGTGCTTCCCCAGGCCCAGCCCCAAGAATGTGCTCTTCAAAGGCTAGTGCAGCATAAAGATGGGGGGCCAGCGGGAGAGCGGATGAGCGTGCAGCCCCAGGGCTCTAGCAGGCAGAGTTCTCCCCTTACCTGAGAGATATCCATGACGGAGTCACAGCTGAGGGGCCGGGCTGAGGTAAGATCATTGGAGCCCAGCAGGGTGGAGATGACCCCATTCTGATCAATGCGTCTGATCATGGTGCCATCCACGAAGTAAATCAGCCCAGACTTGTCCACCGTGATGCCTGGGAAAGAGAAGCCAAAAACAGCGTTAGAGGTGGTAACAACCTACGCGCAGATGGAGCCTTGTGGGCTGATTAAGAACCTCCCCTCTGTGATTTGATTGCATCCTCCCCACAGGACTCACTCCCCATCCAAAGGCCGGAAGACAGATGCCCAGAGGCTTAGGGTGACTTATTCAAAGCAGGGATTAGAACCCGAGTCTCCAGGGCTCTGGTCCCTCCACCTTACTGCTGAGATTTTTACCTATCAGCTCAGGTAGTCACCAAAACTGGACTCCTACTTCTGGGGGTTTGTCAAGCACTGGACATAGCAGTAAGCAGAACCCTTTTCAGTGTCAAAGCTGTGAGTTAAGTTAACCTAACTTCTGAAGCCTTGTAATTCTCGCAATTAAATCCATCCCCATTTTGGTAACAATTTTTCTTTTCTTCCAAGAGAATCATCCTCCATGTTTTTCTATTCTTAGTTTATGGTCATTGGTAATTATAGATGTATACAGCCTAAACATGAATCCTTTGGGTTTGTGTAGAGAATATGGGTGAAATAAATGTTTAAAAAAGGCACATGGAAGAGAGCAGTCTGAATTCACCATTCACTTTCTCCATGACCAGCTGTGTGGCCTTGGGCAAGTCACTGGATATCTCTGCGTTTGGATTCTCAGCTCTTAAATAAAGGGATTGTTCTAAATTTGTACTTCTCACTCCCAGCTGTGTTTGTGAATCATCTGGAAGCCTTCTATCATGTATCCCACAGGTAGTTGGTTCAGAACATCTCAAGTGGAGCCTGAATATTTATCTGTATTTTTGACAAGCACCTTGGGTGATCATGATATAAAACAAAGTTTCAGAACCACTCTAGCACTCTAGTAAATCAGTACTTCTTAACCAGTGATGTGTATCAGAATCATCCTGAAGTGTTTATCCCCCCCCCCCCCCCCAACACACCCCTGCTTGGCCTCACTCCTGGAAATACTCATTCTGGGCGTGGCCAAGACTAATACGTTTTATTGTGGGTGAGATTGATTTCCACCCCGGGTGCAACATCCCGAGTTTAGAAATAGCCCTACCAAACTGAGAACTGCTCAGGGGTGCTAAGGGACGACACATGACCCCCAGGAGCACATGGTCTAGATGGGGAGGTTGGGGATGAGCCAGCACCAGGTGGAGTGCCCCAGGGAGAGACATGATGAAGGAAAGGCGATTCTGGTCAGTTTTGTTCTGCTCAGTCATCCCTGGGCAATGAAATGAAAGAAGGGGTTGGAGAAAGCTTCACAGAGGTAGAGACGCTTGCCAGAGAAAGCTTTCCAGTTGTATAACCTTGGCCATGGCATTTCACTAAGTCCAGCTTCCTCATCCACAGAATGGGGATAATAACATCTGATGTGTAACAGTTAGCCCTCAATAATTATTAGTGACTATAATTATGAGATTCGACCAGCACTTTGTGAAGACCCTTTGCCCGGGGTCTGCGTGTCCGTGACTGGGGCGGTTTCAGACACCCAAGGGGCTCTGAGTGATGAAGTCCCCTGGAGTGGTGTTCTTTCCACCCCCTCCTTAAGGCTGCTCAGGGCTGGGGAGCGATTTCACACAGAGGACAAGGCAGCCTTCAGGCAGGGAAGCCATTCCTCGTTCCTGCCTAGAATGTACATTAATTACATTCTTTAAGTAGCAGGACAGGAGTTTTCTTGTCTGCCTGGCTATGCTCTGTCTTTCTCTTCCATCTGCTAGGACTGATGAGTGCTCCACGAACAATCAGGATTCTTGTTTACAAAGTTGGCTGCACAGGCTAATAGAAGCGACCTGCCCCCTGATTAATTACTTCAGTTTTTCTCCTTTTGTTGTGCTAAATAGATGGACATCTTTTCTCCTCCCTGCTGCGAAGTGTCTGCATATTGTGGCACCCTTGTCATTTCTATCTGGGTTAATTACAGGCTTTTGGGCAATTTCACTGCTACTACATCTGTGTGCATGCATGCGTGCGTCTGTGTGTGCGGGGGTGGGAGGAGGGCGGGTGGAGAACACATATGTGTGTGAAGCAACTGAGAAAGACCTGGAGAGAATAACATTTTCAAAAAAAGCTTTTAATTTGAAGAGAATAGAATGTTGCAACTGCACGTGGTGTCGGGGCGGGGGGGGGGGGTCATTTAGCCCAATCCGCTGATTTATCAATGGGAAAAGTGAGGCCCAAAGGAGGAGGTCAGAGGGCAAGGAACAGTAGGACCGAATCATAATGCAGGATCCCTAAGTGTAAGCCTGTTCTTTCTGCTGCAGACTACTTGCTCAGTGTTAGGAAATCATAATTAGGAGGACATCATATTTAGGACCATGGATGTCACAATACTTCCCCCACAGTTACTACCTGACCAATCAGGTGTCTAATAGAGGTTGTATAATATAATATATGATGTGGTGTGATAACATAAGGTAATGTAATACAACAACTATAATAGGAGTCACTATGAGAATGTTTATCAAGTATCTGGAACCAATGAACCAAGCATTTTCATTCTTGATAATATTTAATCTGTACTGCAACTGTACAGTATATCTCTATTTCATAGGTGAGGAAAATGTGGCTCAGAGAGGTTAAGCAACTCACCTAAACTCACACAGCTATTAGGTGGCAATGTCTGAATTTGAATACAGAACTGCCTGATTTCACTAGACAATAATGCTTTGACTTAAAAGTGCATGTACCAGCTGCATTTTACCAACCACTTTTCACAGATATTAATTCACTCACTAGGGGTACATCTGGGTCTAGGAGAGGCCTGAAACCTGGCACCATTTGCTAATACAATCACATAGGACATTTTTGTGGTATAGCATATGAAATATATTTATTACGACCCTCAGAACAAACCTAGGAGGTGGACACCGAAGGTACTATTACCCCAATTTTATTGAGGGGGATGCTGAGGCTTAGACACTATAGGTCACCCAGCTTTATGGCCAGCACACAATGGATGCTTTGCTGATGAATGTCGACAATGATGGCTTCTCCTCCAAAAAGCCTTCCCCGTCTTCTAGGCACAAGGGGCCACTCTCGGCTTTTATTTAAGTCCCTTGCACAGTTCTGTTTCCTGGCTTGCCAAGGAGCACTTCTTCCTCTCTCCCACATCAGTGATTCACGCTCAAGTCTTATTTATTCTGCTGCATTAAAATTATCTATGCAACCACAGCATACCGCACACTCAGTAAATACTTGCTGAACAAGTGAGTGAAAAATTGTGATTGTGGGTATTAAGAGGTCTTTTTGAAGGACTCAAAATTGAAACTTACAGCTAACCCGTCTTACAGCATGTGAACATCTACAAAGATGATACACTGCAATGTTCTTATAAAACAGTAACATGAGAGAGAGCATAGATGTCCAACAGTTGGGGGCTGATAAGTGATGAGACGTCCATTCTATGGAATACTATATAGCCATAAAAATGAGTACAAAGAAGATGGGTAACATGGGGAAATGTTCGTGATATACCATCTAGGGGAAAAAAAGTAGGTTACCAAAACAGTTTGTTTAATGTGGCCTCATTTTGTTTTTGGTGAGCATACAAACACATGCATGCAAACACGTGGAAAAAAGACTAGAAGGAAAGGCAGGAAATGTTACCTAGGAATATCTCTGGGCAGGTGGAATCATGACAATTTTAACTTTTCTCTACAGACATCTTGGTATTTTCCAAAATGTTTTCACAACGATAAACATGTATTTCTTTTGAAAAATGGAGTGGGCATTAAACCTGAATTTTGCTATCAAAGGGTGTGAATTTACAATTTTTTCCAATTCTAAGCCTGACTGTGGTATTAGACTCACAGCTCCTGGGAAGTTAACTATTGGGACCTCAATCAACATTACTGCTTGTACTTAAAAAGCAAGGCCTTACTCACCCCTGGGGTTGGTCAGTGTGGCTTCGGTGGCCTTGCCACCATCCCCACAGCGAGTGTCATCAAAAGGGAGGCACTGGTCACCTGTTCCTGCGACCACCTCGGAGTTCTTGACAAGGTCCTTCACCACCACGGTGGACTTGATCTTAAAGACCCTCCGGCTGTTGGTGTCCGAGAGGAAAACAGCCCCGCTCATGGGGTCTGTGGTCAGGTAGTATTTGTGCGCTGGGCTGTGACTGGAAAATAAGGACACACCAGCTGGTGAGTACTTTCTTTCTTCCTATCAGCTAACCAGAGATGTACAACTAGACTTCATGCAAAAAGTCATATGGCGATGGTGTCCCCCTTTTGGGTGATTGTTCCCTAATTTTTCTGACCCCAGTGGTTGGCTTAGCTATCCCTCTTACCTAACGAATAATACAAAAAGCTCTTGCCAATGACTGTGATGTCCAGCCAGAGCTATGTCCATATTAGGTACTTAATACATGTTTTCTTAAAAGGATTATCAATGAGGCTTACCACAGGTGGCTTGTAAATCCAAGCCAGAAACAAGAGAGGGCCTGACTTGAAAAAAACACCTCAAGAGTTTAAAACACAAGATCTTCTCCTGCAAGTTTTTATAGCAGCCCCACTGCCTCCTCGGGCCTGACTGATAAGTCCCTGGCCAGATCTGACTCCCAGTTGGTGGCAATATAGTCTTCTGTCAATCCTCACGTTATACTTATCAGGGGCCCAGCAGTCTCCCTTCTGCAGTCAGATGTAATGAATTGCAGGATTAGTTTATAATTTGCAGCAACACCCAAGGAAAAATAAATAAACCAAGAGAGTAGTTCTGATGATAGTTCCATATCTGGAAATCAGTCATCATGACAAGGCTGTGCCAACAGAGGAAAGCAAAGGCAGACCACAGTTGTCTGGAGGGTTGCAGAGACAAGGTGCTACCCCTCGGCACATGGCAGGAAAGAGGCACAAGCTTAGGAATCAGATCGGTCTGGGTTTCACGTCTGGCTCTGTCATTTCCAGGTTCTGAAACCTGGGCAAGTTACCTGGCCTTCTGGGCCTTAAGTTTTCTTCCTCTGCAAAATGGGGTATTAACAGCCACCTTGTCGGTATACTGAGAAAATTATATAAAATCGTATGTGAAAGATATTTAGCATAGTGCATGGCACATGACAGATACTCAATAATTGTGACTGTTCTTTTAATTCCTAGTCATTATGTCTGGTTTTGCAGCTGGAGAGGAAGACAGACTAGGTATTCCTTATTAAGCCTGAATTTTCCTATCACATGGTACAGCTTTATAATTTCTTTCAGGTCTAGGCCAAATTTGGAGCTGGAATCTTAACTCCTGGAAACTAATTTTCAGTTCCTGTGCATGGCCTTGTTACTCCAGGTCTAGGCTGCATTGGAGCTGGAATCTTAACTCCTGGAAACTAATTTTCAGTTCCTGTGCATGGCCTCGTTACTCCAGGTCTAGGCCAAATTGGAGCTGGAATCCTGGAAACTAATTTTCAGTTCCTGTGCATGGCCAGCCTCAAACTGCATCTTAATACTGGTATCCCCTTCCAAGTCTCCAGAATGTCTTCCAATTCAAGGGAATCTCCCTCTGTTCAGGTTGGATGGCCCGGCACAGGCCATTTCCACTGGATGGTGGGATGTAAACCGTGCTGGGGATTCAGAGGGCAGACTGAGCAGGGTCTACAGCACCAGCAAAGTAGGCGCGCTGTCAATCCTTCAAGATGCAAGTAAGACAATCGGAAGAGCCTAGAAGGAAGCTGTTTTATGTTTCATCGGGCATGTAGGTTTTGGGTTCTTTTGAAAAACAAAATTTTATTTTACAGATTGGTGTTTTTTGAATTACATATGAAGACTGGGGCATCATAATCGTTTCAGTGTCAAGGTCCCTAAAGGTTTTAATCTGGCCCCAACTGTCATCATAACCATCCCTTGCTTTGGGTGTTATCTTGGGGACTGGCTGCTTCTTAACAGGGCCAGGTTCCCAGACCTAAGATTTCCCTGTTGGTTTTCTCTCCCTGAATTAGACTAAGGTCACGTGATTTTCTCCAACTGTCCTTCCTCTCTAGCTCTAACATGGTTGTCCCATCACATCATCCTTTTCAAATAAAAGGCAGGTCTCTCTGACTGCAGCCTGGGTCCTTTCCAGGCCATTCTTCCTTGTTGTAACCCAGACATTGTCACATCACCCCAGTGCCCTCTCTTCCAGGGCGCCCCCTGTTTTATAGGCTGATTTCAGACTCCCCAGCCTAGCAACACTCTCTGCAGCTGCCTCGTATCCCCCGGTATGCCCTGCAGTCCATCAGGGACATCTGGTCCCACACACACACCTCCGTACCTCCCTATAACTGCTGTTCCCACTCTGCAGTGTCCTGTCCCCTTCCCTTTCCAGCCTGCTAAACTCCTGCTCATTCTTCAGGTATCAGCTCAGTGGCACCTTTTCTGGCAAAACCTTCCCTAACCCGTGTGTGTGGAGATTCATATCTGCTCATAACTGGGTTACAGGACACTTCACATAATGCCGTGGTATTTATTTATGTGGCTGTCTCCCAGATCTGACAGTCAGTCCTTGAAGGGAAGAGATGGAATTTTATTCATTTTTGTATTTCTAATGTTCAACTTGATGCCTTCTAGGGCATAGCTGTCACTTGCTTTAAATGGATGGTATCTCCATTTTGAGTTTATTTAAATACCATTTTCACTCAAATTACTTGGGTGTTTCTTTTCCTTCTCTTTTGAGGGAAATGGATAACAGGATAGATGTGCTGTTTATGTTGAAATGTCCCTTGTGACTAACCCTCTAATGCAGCACAGATTTGATCTTCCCAGATGACACTGATTCTGGCTAAATAAAATGCAGTGACCTTAGATCCCAGTCTGCAATGTGGGGCAGCCCGGATCTCTCTGCTTCCCTGATGACAGCTGCGAGGTGGGGCGGTGAGCGAGGAGGGGTGGGGGGACGGGGAATCATTTCATTTCTTTGTGCATCACTCATGATAAACCGGTGCTATCTACCTTGGCAGCAAATGTGTCCCTGCGGGAATGTGGTGGGGGCCCTGTCCACTTAGATTAGCCCCCTGAGTTTCTGGCTCATGTCTTCTTGCAGTGACCCAGAGAAGTGCCACTCATGTACAGTTTCTCAGCTCAGTGAATTCCAGAAGAAGGTGGCACCAGCAGGATTGTCCCAGGGAGTCTGTAAGAGCCGCGGCCCATCTTCTGTGCTCAAGGACATATTTGAGGTCTGGCAGTCGGGTTAGTGTAGGGGAAAGAATGCTAGCTTTGAATTTAGAAGATGTGGGTTCTCACTGGAGCAAGTCCCCTAAATCGCTCAAACTGTAGGTCCCTGGGCTGTCAAATGATTAAGTCCCTGCTCTGCGTTGCTCACAGGCTTGTCATCAGGATCAAATGAAATTATACATCTCAACAGCCCTTTCTGGTTGGAAGAGCACTTGGACAGTCTTCAGCGCCCTCCTTCCTCATGCCACCTGTACAGGGAGCAGCACCTGGGCCCCCATCGGGGGCAGGGCCACCGTTTGGTGGAACACAGCTTGGAGAGATGACTGTCACTGGTACGAAGGCATCCGCTACCACCTCTGGGTGTGTGTTCCGTCCCAGACACCATCCTTGTGCTCTGCACGCACAGCCTGACGTTCCTCACAACTGCCATGTAAGGCAGGTGCTTTTTTTTTTTTTAGTATTTCAGAAAACTAAGACCACCAGAGGTGAAGTGCCTTGACCAGAGCTAGAGACTGCTAGGTGGCAGGATGGGCTTCTGACTCCAATCTTCTTGACCTAAAGGCTGTGTTCTTCCTATTTCCCCACACTGCCTCTCCAAGCCTAGGAAGCACCATTGCCCTTACTCACTGGGGAGCATCTGATCACGTCCATGTCCTGAGATCCAGTTCCAGCATCATTTCATCTGAAATGCCATTCCTGGATCCCCAGACCCCCAGACCCCAGACCTCCCCTGGAGAACTGGCCACTTGCTTCGTCGTGTCACCAGACCCTTAGCAAATATACTTTTCCTACCTGTAGGACCTTAAGACACTGTTCTGCTTAGTTGTCTATCTCCTCAATGACATCTCGAACTCTTCAAGGGCAGGGACCAGCTTCGAGTCCCTGCTGCTTGGCCCTGGGCTGGTGCAGAGTAAGTGCTCCAGAAAAGCCCACAAATTTATGCACCGGTGAATGAATGGCTATCCATCTTGCTGGGAGCATACAGGGGAAATAATAATGCTATGGATCTTACAGTGATGGTTCTCAAACATGGTTACACAGCACATTCACCAGGAAAGCCTAAGAAAGAAAAACCTCATCCACAATATCTGAAGAGCCTGGGCATCTGTCCCTTTAAGATCTCTCCAGGTGACTCTGAGGCACAGCCAGATTTGGAAACTGAGGCCTTAGAGGCATGCTCTTCAAATTTTAATATGCAGATGAATTACCTGGAGATTGTATTAAAATGCAAATTCCAGTTCAGCAGTTCTGAGGTGTGGCCTGAGAGCATATGTTTCTAATAAGTTCTCAGAGGATACCATTGTGGTCTGTCTGCTTGCTTCGAGCAGCAAGGCCTTTGAATACTCTCAAAATCATGGAAGGTGGCCTACAGCTGAAAGCCCTGGGATCAGCTCTGCAGCAGGGACCATGTCTGAGTCAGTTCTGATTCTTGGTATCTTGAGTCGGGCTGGGCACAGAGAAGGGTCACAGCTCTGTTTCCTGAGTCCACTGTGGGACCCACATTCTTTTCTACTTCCAAAAACGTGAGCTTGGCACTTCTGGAAGCTACGTACACACTTGGATGCTATAAGAGTACCATTCCGGACATTCATGAACTGAAATCAAGCCTCACACTGTCCTCTTTCTGGATGGTGTGGGACTTTCCTGATAGGAGCTGGGAGTCCAGGGACTAGAGGCAATCTATTCCCTGCTTCTTAGTGAGAATTCTCCCTTTGTCTCAGAGTAACTAGCATCCTCTGACCACATTTGGTGGCGGCCCTGGTAGAACTTGATTTACTGGCTTTTAGAACCAGGGGGGAGAGCCACAAAGACAGAGGTTCAAATACTAGTTCTACCACCCACTTAGTAGGTGACCTTGGGCAAATCACTTCATTACTCTGAGCCTTAGTTTCTTCATCTAAGAAATGGGGATAATCACAACTACATTAAAGGGCTACTCTGAGGACAAAATTGTATAAAGAATATAAATTTCTGAGCATAGTGCCAGTTCCATTAAGAAATAAAAATGCCCAGGGGCACCCGGGTGGCTCAGTTGGTTAAGCTCTGACTTCGGCTCAGGTCATGATCACACAGTGAGTTTGAGCCCCGCATCGGGCTCTGTGCTGACAGCTCGGAGCCTGGAGACTGCTTTGGATTCTGTGTCTCCCTCTCTATTTGTTCCTCTGCCCCCTCTCTCTTTCAAAAATAAAGGTTGAATAAAAATTTTAAAAAAGAAATAAAAATGCCCAATAAATGGCAGCTGGTCACCTGGAGAAACCTTCAGAGTATTTATGTTACTGCATAATGGAAAAGCCAAGTATGTCAGACTTAATATTGTCCTGCCCAACCTACTTCCTGGGGGAAGTTAGGGCTTTCTGTTGGAGTTAACTTAATACGTTGATGGAGACTGATGAAGACCTGAGTTCAAATGTGCCCCTGAAAAAGGCATCAAGCATCCTCCATCACCCTGGGGAAGAGATCCAGGAGGAAATGAGGATCCTCGCTCCCTGAGAGGGTCCACAGAAGAAGATGCCCAAAGGATTAGGGGTCCCTGCGCGGTGGGCTGGTATGGAGGCTGAACAGCCAGAGGCATGCAAGGCTGCCCTGGGGAGCATGTGTGCAGGCTACCATTCCTGGGAACAGCTGAGACAGTAAATGCTCATGGACAGAGAGGATAAAATTTTAGAATTTTTAATCCACTTCTGACATTTATGAATGGGGACACCAAGGCCTAGAGAGGGGAAGGGATTTACCAATATCCAGGTGCCAGTTAAAATCAGAGCTCAGACTTAGGTGTTTTCATTCCAGATTTTCTTTAAGAAACTAGAGAAGGCAGAAACAAATTCCCTTTTTCCTTCCACTTGGTTTTACTTTAGAAATCGTTTTTGGCACCTGAGAAAACGATGAATTGAGGGAGGGCAGGAAACTGGCTTTGAAATCATGCTATGGATGTATCAAAAGATCACTAAACATCAGGCACCAAAACCACAGCTCTCACAGTTCACAGATGATGAGACTGGAAGCCAGAAAAGCGGGATGCCCAACCCAAAGCCACACAAGTGCACAACAAAGCTGGACAAGAACCCTGACCTACTAATTCTTCCCAGCTCGGTCCCCTGTAACCCCACTGCGTCCCAGGCAGTTACCGCCACTCACTGAAGGTCTCAACGTGAAATGCTAGATTTTCACCCAAGATCTTCGTATGAAATGAACTTCTATGTTTTCTCTAAAACTGAACCTGAAGGTATGTATCGATGTATATAGTTCAGTATCAGCCATACAAAGCTCACTAAAAATTCTTTCAGATTTCCGTGTCAGGAAAAAGTATTCTCCCCTCTGAGAAGTGAGCACATTTTCCCATTTCTGAGAATGCAAACCATGAGAATAGTTATGTTTCCCTGTTTGCTCTGGCTGCCAGGAAGTCCAGGGTCTAATCTGACATACAATCACACATATGTGTTTCCTCTTTTTTCCTTTTGTTACCAACTTCTATTTAATTTACTTTAAGACACGTATCTTTGATTGTAAGAGGACTGAATTCCTTTTTGGGAAAGTTGACACCATCATCATCATATAATTGTTATGATGATGATGATGATGATGATGATAATAGTAATAATAATAATAATAATAATAATAATAATAATACTAGCAATAATAATAGCAGCCATGTCTGGAGCTCCCCTCTGTGCCTGGCACAATGCTAGATACTTTACAAGTATCCTCTGTAACCCTTAAAACGGTTTCCAAGAGAGATTTTGTTGACCTCAAGTCAAAAAGTAAAGCTCAGAAAGATGAGGTGATTTTTTTTTTCAAGGTCAGACAATGGGCGGGCGGGGAGGGGGCGGGTTTCAGTTTTCTCATCTGTAAATTAGATGTGCCATGAGCACCTACTTCACAGGGTGCTTTGGGGATGAACTGCTATAGCCCATGTAAATCCATGAACCTTCTTTCTGCCTCACGCTAAATGCTCTGTCCATGTTATTATTATCTTAAAATAATATATACGATTGTTACATTAATACCATATCTAATTACATAGATACGGAGATGATCGTTATTGGATTTGGGGTCTGCCTCTTTCCGCCAGCCTAAGATTTTCTTTTATTCCCACTCAGCACCCAGCCCACGCGCCACTTCGGTATGAGCCACGTGTGGGTAACTGAAAGCTACCTTGGTAGCCGCCCCAGCTCCATTTGCCCATGGCTTTTTCAAGTCACCCAGATGTGTGTTAGGCAGGGGACTCTGAAGTGACTGTTCCCCAGGAGTCAGTAGAGTGCCCCAAAGGCAGTGGTGCTGATGGGCAGACATTTCTCTTGGTGTCTCTGATGAGGTGGCTCCCTTCTGCCTGCTGAGCCTCACTGTGAGCCTACACGACAAATCCCCTCTGTGATAAAGATCCTATTTGATGAACCACCTATCTGGGTGGTTCATATGGCCTAAACATTCCTCCCCACTCTTCCCTTGCTGGCAAACTTTCTGGTGGGGTCACCTAGCATCCTAGCCACCAAAGCCAAGGCACCTGCGATGCCCACAGAAGTGCAAATCTGAAACCTGTCTTTGTCCAAGTTCTTCACCTGATCAAGATGTTCTCAAGACGTCCCATTGTGACTATGAAAGCCATTCAACACAGTTAGGAGGTTGTCCTCATTCACTCCAAGGATAAACGGATTGGTGTTCAAATTACTATGCCAAGGTTAAAATTGTTTCCCCTATTATTTCAGTCCGTCATGTCCACAGATTACCCAAGTAACTGCTACACTTTGCTAGAGATTAGAAGAGTTCGGGCTCTCGCCTCCCACCCCCACCATTATTAATGACTTTCTCTCATTGTAACTGATTACCTCCAATCAGTTCCAATCACACAGGATCCATTTGCTAGTGAGCCATCTGAATTTGACACATGCAGCTTACCACACAACATGCAACAAGGCAGAGGAGAGACAGGAAATTCTCCACTGGTTGGCTTACCTATGTCTGAAATCTTTATTTCTGACAGAAGACAGGAGAGCAGGGAATAGAAGAAAGAATGAGGTGTTAGCAGCGGGGTTAGAAGCATTATTAGCAGCCTGAGAACTTGACAGCAATGGTACTGTACAATACTATAATAAATAAAGACTTAGCAGCTATGACACTGATTTATTTTATATTGGATATTACTTGTCAGTGAGCTCACTTACAAGCAGCTACATATCACAGAAGAGGCATGGCTTCACCTGCACCACTACTGCTGACTTCAGGGAAGGGGATGAGCCTGACACACGCGGCTGCTCTCACCAGAGCTAAGACAGGGGCTGCAGCAGCGGCTTCCCTCCCCCCTCCCCGCCCCGTACAGAGTCACGCTCCCCGAGACACGCATGTTCACTGCTGTGCCTCTGTTGGTGTGCACGCTGCCCTACAGAGGGTATTCAAAACTTGCGTAGCCCACCATGATCCTCCTCATGACAGAATACAGAACTGGAGACATACCATAATTAGAAGGGCAGGGGGCGGGGGGGAACAGGGGGACAGGCCGGGAAGAAAATACATTAAGATTGACAACATACTGATACGTGTATTTTTCTTTCCAAATTTCATTTACTCCTCCCTTCCCTACTTATTTGTCTTCCACGATCTCCCCTCAAAGGTGGGAGGCAGGGAAAATGGGGCGTCTTATTTGAAGATGTGAAAATGGAGGCCCAGAGCGGGTAGATGTCTTGCCCACAGCTGGACAGCTTCTCTGCCAAGGTGGGCTGACCCCTAGGCTGTGGCTCTTCCCATTACCCTACAGGAGGTGGAAAGACAATGTGAGCAGCTGACTGGAGCAGACAGGCTTACGTCGTTCCCTGACGGATGTCTGTGGCAGTGAAACTCATAAAAGAGAGAAGAAAGGCAGAGAATATTCCATTGGTGGTTCTCACAAAGCCTGATATCCCACTTCCTATGAGTCCACAGAATTCAGGCTTCTGATTCTTGTCATGGCCAAAGACCTCCTGCTTCATTTGTCTCTGTGTGTGTGGGTGACTACGAACCCTCTCCTCTTGAGGGCTGCCATGACCGTGGTCAGTTAGCAAGCCTTCCCTTCCTTCACATGGGCACTGCAGAGACATTCTCAGCAGGCAATTACTTCCAGGGGATAACTTAACAAGGCATTAAAGCCAAAGTGGCCCTCTTTGGGTCAGGTGACAATTCTTTGGCCATGCAGAGCTGTGCGATGGACTTGTGGGCTTCGGTCCGCCACTCTAGAAGCTGGACCTTGGGCAGATTCTTTAAACTCCCCGAGTCTCCTTGGTCTTGTTTGTCAAGGGCAACAGTGGTAAATATCTTGCAGGACTGTTATAGTGGGCAAATAGTTGGGACTTCACAGAAGTGAGTTTCCTTTTCCCTGGCCAGTTTGGAAGAAGGCTTTCCAGCTCACAGGCCTGTTCTGTTCACACGAACTCCTGCCCAGGACATGGGCAGATCCTACTCCCTAAAGCAATTTTGAGGAACTTGGGGCAATTTCTCCTGAAAGGGAGTGTGGGGCAACCCTGTCTCTAACCACAGCTTCTCTGTAACCCTAGAACCCACCCTGTGACAGTGCTCTGGTTCTAAGAAGACCCGATTTAGGGAGTCTAGAGAAAATGCAACCCATCAGGCCCTTCCCCAAGCTCTAAGTATGGCTATGCTCCATCCCTCACGGTTGGGATGGGGAGAGAGAAAAGGTGGAGTCAGCTGGCCCTGCAGCATGCTAGGAGCACAGAGGCACTGCCAGATTTCAGCCCATGGGCCTTTATCTCAGTACCAGACAGCTGAAGAGGACTGCTCTAACTCGGATGAGTGTTTAGTAACAGGGCCAAACCTACTAATGCTGGCTTTGTCCGTTCTGCCATCTTTGTCCTTATAAGAGGTCTCATGAGACTAATTTCAATCTGTTTGGTGCCAGGAAACAGAAAGAAGTTCAAGGGCTTCCAAAAAGTCTAATTCCTGGTTGTTAGCAGCCTTCTACGTCTTCTGGGCGTCAAAGATATCCCCCTGCCCCACGAGTGGCTGGTCTTCCTTTCAGTGCCCGGTGGAGAGCAGCACCTGCTTCCCCAGAGCCCCCAGCTTACAGTTTAGCCCTGAGCTGGGAAGTGAAAAGTCTCAGATGGACTCTGACAGGTGAGGCTCCTCTGGGTGTCGTGGGTAATGCTAGGTGGGCTCCACGGGATAGCAAAGGGACAGTATTAGGAAGTGTGAGGAGGACATCACCTTACATACCTCAACTCCAGGATGTTGGTGACATTCCCAGAGGGGAAGATCCTCCGGATGTAGTTGAAATCTCCCACATAGAGGCTTCCGTCAGAGCCGCACGTGAGGGCCACGGGGGCCAGGAGTTTATTGCCATCGGCAAGGCCATTGCAGCTGGGGCAGGAGATGCTTCTCCGGCGCCCATTGCCCATGATGCTCCCGATGACGGGTGGCTGCTGAGACACAAACTGGTTCTCCCCATTCCCTTTGTGTAAGATGCCTGGGACAAGGACAGAAGAACAGAATCACCTATGGAGCAGGAAACGGCTGTCTTCTGCGGCTGACCACAGAGTTGCCTCGATTTTGCAAGGAATGCAAGATCTCTGCCTACGATTTCCAAGACTTACCCCCCAAGGCTGCCACACCCCCATCATGAAACCCAGAGTGTCCTGAACAGGCCATGCTGCCTTCCTGATTGAACGCTTTCAACAACTCTGTAAGATAGGTATCACTGTCCCCTCTGGATGCACAGGGGGGAACAGGCTAGTGGCTTACCTGAGGTTACACGGAGAGTAGAAGTGCTCTAAAGTCCAGGCCCCTAATCATTCAGCTCCACTCCTTCTCAAATAGACTGTACACATCTCCTGTACCTAGTCCCCATCTCTACTGCAGTGTGGATTTTTTATGACACTTACATGTTTTTCTCTCTTTAGACTGAAACCATGTTATTTCCCTTTCTATATCCCCGGTGCCTATCGCAGAACCTGACACAGAGTAGATCTCAATCAATGTTTAGAGAAATGCATGAGTGAAGTTCAGTCTCTTCTCACCAGGGTAGATTCAAGACACCTGGGTTTCTACCTGGTTTTGCTGCTAATGGGCTGATCCCAGATGTTGTATTGGCTTTCCTACTGTTTTAACAGAGCTTGGATCTCCGTTTCCTCACCAGCAAAATGAAGGGACTGACCTCAGTGACTTGTAGCCTTCATCCCATATCCACACTGTTTATTTTGGGCCCAGATCATCCTTTATCTCCCATATTATTGCCACAGTCTCCAAACTGGACTGTGCCTCTGACCTCACTCCTTCCATACTGAAGCCTGAATGAGTTTTGGGTTTATGGTCACAAGAATCTTCTCCCAGGCTGTCACCTATTAGCTCTGTCATTTATTAAATAGGTATCTTTCATTTTTACCTAGTCCAATCAAATCATTTTCCTACTCTAATGCTTGTGCTTTTTGGTTTTAGGGAATCCTTCTCTGAGATCATAAAGATATTCTTCTGTGTTTTCTACTAGTTTTCAAGTGTTACCTTTTAAATTTAGATCTGTAATCAATCTTGCTTATTTTGTATGTAGTGTGAACTTAATTTTACTTTTCTTCACCCACTGAGCCAGTTTTTCCAATACGATTTCTAAAATAACTATCCGTCTCCACCGATATCTGATGTTGCCTGTGTCATGTGCCAGTTTCTATGTGTGTATGGAGCGTAGCAGAAACCGTAGTCATCCACAGGTATCCATCCTGTCCCCCGTCCTTTTTCTGTAGCCACAGAACCCCTGATGTTTGGCTGTCCAGGTTATTATCTGGAACTGCCTACACTTGGCAGGTGACTAAGTTCTAGCCAGTGGCATGGAAATAGAAATGGGGTGGGCAGCTGTTGGGAGGTGTCCTTGCAATGGAAAGGGCTTGCCCTTAGCCCTTTTCCTCCTTCTTGCTGGATGGGATGTGGATATGAAGGCTGGAGCTTCAGCGGTCACCGTGAACCATAGCCTTGGGGATGGAGGCCTGATTGGAGCAGTGGGAGGGAGGTGCCTGAGCCCCTGAGCCTGCAGTATGCCAAGCCAGCCCTGGGTTATCTACCTCCAGACTTTCAGGCGAGGGAGAAACAAACTTTTTGCCTGTTTGGAATTCTGTTATTTTGGCTTTGCTGGCACTCATGGCCAAAATGATTCCTGATGACCACTTATAGGTCAGTTTCTGAACCCCATGCTCTGTTCTGTAGAAGCTATTTATCCGCTCGGATACAAGCACCACAATTTTGGAGACTGTGGTTTCTTTTAAGACGGATACCAAACTGTCTGGCAGTGCCTCTTTTTTCCTTTTTCTTTTAAAGGCTGTCTCAGCTATTCACAAATCTTTCTTCTATCATAAAATTTAGAATTAGTTGGTTAGTTTTTCCTTATACCTTTTTTTTAATTCAAATCGTTTTATTAAAATTATTTGGCAATTTTAATAGCAGTGCAAAGTTTTTGACTCTGACCACTGGACACGCTTACACACGAGTTTATGATATTTGGTCTGCTGTGGGTTTGGGTGCATGTACTTTTCCAAACCTTCTGCCCTTCCTTTCATTACCAAATGGCAAAGTGCCTTCAGTTTTGCTGTCTACAATATTCTACTACTGAATGACAGGAATCTGGAAAGTAAGATTGAAAAAAAAAATCCATAGATTCAAAAATTCTCTGCAAATATTAAGAACATGTAAAGTATACTAGAGACACAATGTTGTGGTTTTGGGTAGCATCCAGGGCCTCTCCAGAGTAGGTGGGAGATGTCAGACATCAGGAGCATATTTAGTTGTCCCATCCTGGAACACAGTCAAGGTGGGCTATCTGAAATACAGAGCTGATTATGTCACTTGGATGCTTGAAACCCTTCAGAGGCTTGACATCGGCCTCTGGATGAAGTTCAAAGTCCCAGTCTTCTGACCCTGGGCTCTGGCTGCTCAAGCTCTGGCTTTTGCTTCAGCTCTTGCCTTCACTTCATCCTTTGCTCAAACCATAAGAAACCTTCTCTCCAATTACTCTTCTTTCAGACTTCTGTGCCTTGGCACATACTGTGCCTTCTGCCTAGAATGTTCTCCCTACTTGATATATAGGGCTGATCCTCTGGATCTTTTGAGACTCAGTTCAGAGGTTCTCTCCAAAGAGACACCGTGCTGAACCGGGAAACTGAGTTGCTGCCCTCCATGCCCCAGTGTCCTGTGCTTTTGTGTGTGATGGCACCATCCACGGCACAGCCTGGAGACTGCCTGGGAAGTGTTTGCTTCCGACCAGAATATCATCTCTTGAGGTCTTTCATTTCTGCGTCTCCACTGCCTAGTTGTGACAAGCACAGAGCAGGCTCCCAAGGAGTATCTGTTGACTAATCCTTCTGATGACTGATCACATACAAGCCCATGTAATTTGAAATGTGCATTTTTTTTTCTTTTTTAAATCTGGCAGGGCACAGAGGTTACGAGACAAGGGCCACACCATGGCCTGGCTCCTGGAATTCTGTTAATGCACTTACCACTTTGGATGTTGAGGGCATGATGTTTGTCTAGGCTCCATCCTCCCAGCTTAGAAGCATCGATTTCATATCCCTGCAGCACTGCCGTTCTTTTTTCCCAGAGGATCAGATCTGGGCAGGATTCATACTCATAACCCACGGAAACTGTAGGAAACAAAAGCACACAGGTGAGCAAAGGCGCAAAATGCACAGGTGAGTAAAGCCTCTTCTTTGGCTTTGATATGCACGCAAGGCTCTGGCTTGTCTTTCGTAGAAAAGGAGAAAAGGTCATATTTCTAAGTGCCTTAGAAATCCTGAGCCTTAATATCCTTTTTTTAATAGAGCAATTGTGCATTATGAGGAAAAGTTAAAAAAAAAAAGTACTAAACAATTTAAAAAGGACCCAGGAGAATCAATTCCCAGGAAATAATCCTTTAGTATGGAAAATACTTCAGGCACAAAACTCTTCACTGCAGCACTATTTATAATAGTGCGAATTGGAAGTAATCTAAAAGTTTAAAAGGGGTTACAGGTTGAGCAAATCAAAGTGTACCCACTAGATGGGGCCCCTGGATGGCTCAGTCGGTTAAGTATCTGACTTTTGATTTTGGCTCAGGTCATGATCTCATGGTCATGAGATTGAGCCTGGCATTGGGTTCCATGCTGAGTGTGGAGACTGGTTGGGATTCTCTCTCCCTCTCCCTCTGCCCCTCCACAGCTCTCACGCTCTATAAACAAATAAGTAAGTACGTCTTCAAAGTGTACCCACTTGAGGAATATTATGCAGCCACCGGATAATTTGGTTATGAAGATAGTGGGGTGTCATGGAAAATGCTTATGGAATAATGCTAAGTTGTATATACAGTATTCTATCTAGGCTTAAAAAAAAACTATACACAAACTATAAACGAGAAAAGAAAATAAACATAAATGTTAACAAGTAGTTGTTTTATAGAAACATGTATGAATTTATTTATATTTTTGTCCGTTCATCACATTTTTATGAATGATAATGGTATTACTTTACTAAAGAAAAAAATTCAAGGTCGTTTATAATGAATACATGGAAAAAGAGCTCACTTAGGGTACTTTGAAAACTGGAAGTTGCTTTGAGTCTCAAAGCTTGAAAATCCCCTGGTTTCATTTCTGTTTCATAAATCCAGACCTCCTCAGGAGGGCACCGGGATGCAGGCTAACCATGGCAGCCGTCCTGAGACTGGATTTGTAAAAAGCCCTGTACCTGCCCTGTGGAAAGGAACCAGCAGAGACAGGAATGCCATTTCTTTCAAGCATCTTTCTGTGCTGACAGTATCCGTCAGGAGGTCAATATCCTACTGCATGTTCAGGACAGGAATTAACAAGTGGACAGTCCCTTAAAAGTTTCTTTAGGTGCCATAAAAGTTGTTAGCCATCTATGGCAGGAGGGGAATGTTCACAGGGACATCTTCTCTGTGACCGTGAGTCCCTTAAGCAGCCTCTACGCCTCCTATTGGTCACCTAAGGGAAGTGAGCCTCAGCCCTTGAAGTCCCACTATGCAGACACCTGCCTTTGTCCCTGGCTGGTGGACACTAAGGATACCCATTTCACCTGAAGAGGTTGCAAGGCTTTTTTTTTTTTTTTTTTTTTTTTTTTTTTTATGAGACCCCAGAAGTACTTTGAGTTACAGAAGGGAGAGTGAACAGAAAGAGATGGCATCTTCACTCCCAGCATGCCCTTGTACGGTAGGGTGGGATGCAAAACTACAGGGAAGGACTGGGATGAGTCCAGCTCCGTTCCTGTCTCATCCATCCTTGGGAGGTTCCCTCACCTCTCCCGGCCTCGGCTTTCTCTGGCAGAATCCGAGGACAATTTCTGACTCACAGGGTGGTTGTGAGGATTAAGTGGGATATTAACGTGCAGGGAAGCACACTGTTCAGAGCAGGTGTTCAACAGACATTCTCTTATTGACTGCCTGCCTTCCCTCCCTCCCTTCCTCTCTTTCTTCTTTACAACATTATTTCTCCTCTGCTTCCTCATTCTGCCATTGCTCAATCTAATAAGGGAATGAAACTGGAGTAGGTTTCAAGATGAGAAGGAATTTCCTGGGCTGATACTCTACGTGTTTGGGGGATTAGCCCCGCAGGGGTTAGGTCTGCTCACAGTCCAGCTCTGAACCCTTCCTGGGACTCTGCTATATACGGAGGCTGGAATGAGCACAGCCAGCCCCTGAAGCCCGACGTCTGAGTGGGGCTGGGACTCCAGGTGAGGCCACAGTCACCTTCTGCTTCATCTTAAAAACAGACAGAAACAATGAGGAGGGGGGGCCCTGGGTGGCTCTGTCAGTTAAGTGTCTGACTCTTGATTTCGGCTCAGGTCATGATCTCACGGTTCATGAGTTCAAGCCCTGCGTTGAGCTCTGTGCTGACAGCATGGAACCTGATTAGGATTCTCTCTCTTCCTTTCTCTCTCTCAAAAACAAATAAAAACTTTAACAACAACAACAACGACGACGACGACGACGACAGAACCTCTTTGATTGAAAATAAGGTAAAAAGGCCAACAAGCCTTCCTGATGAAGACAGAATCTTAGCTCCTGCACCTCAATAACTCTGAAGAAACCCAGGAGCTCCAGACTCCCACATTTCTCATGGGTGAGTTCAGGCCAGATGGTTGAGGGGGCCATAGCTGCATCTTCGTGGCACAAAGCCTCTTTTAGCTGTCACATACCACCAGAGCACTTTTCAAGGGCCCTTCTGCTTTTGTAACCCCCTTTAAAAAAAATTATCAGCTTTTCCACATTCAGGTCTTTGAGTACATTCTCTTAGGTCACGGATGGCCACCGAAAAGTCTTGAAGGCCGACTAAGCCGTAGGAATTTCTGAGAAGAGGAAGGGAGGAGGAAGAAACACGGCAAGTAGAAAAAGAGCCCCACGTCCCCAAGCGTCACTGTGTCTCTGAGGATGGCCTTGAGTCCTGGGGCTGAGAGGCTTACCGAAGGCTTCTGAGAGCCCGAACACCTTCTGGTTGTAGACATCTGTCTTGTCCCAGATGAAGTAATAGGACAAGTCCGGGGCCGCAGCAAACCACTTCCTGAAGAGGCGGCCCTCCACTGCCACCATGAGGTGCACCTTCATGAGGTTAAAGGGGATGGTAGGGTGGGTGAGGCTGATCCTCAGGACAGATTTGTAGCCAGGGGTACGGCTGCTAAGGTAGCTCAACCTCATCTTGCAGCCAGAGATAGCGATTTCCTCCTGCAAAGCCTAGAAGACAGATTACACAGCAAGTGACGGTCATGGACTCGTGGGAGGAGGGGGGCTGACAAGCCCCATGTGCTCTGGGTGTTCAAGAGGTAGAGGAGGAAGCAGAGATGGGGGACGAGGGAGAGGAGGAGCAGGAACTAGAAAAGAGAGACGAAAGAAGAGGGGGAGGCAGAGTGTGAAGAGAAGCAGGAGGAAGAGGGGAAGAGGGGCAAAGGGGAAACGGGAGGGAAGAGGAGGGATCCCAGAGTCAGGAGGCCTGGCTCCGGACCAGCTCCACGTGGTACACCCCTGCCCCATTCCACGCGGATGACGATGCTCACCCTGCTGCATTAGTGAGAGGAACACATGAGATAATGCGTGTAAAATATTTATCTTCATGTTGCCTCTCATTCACTAGCTATGCCCTCCGAGAAACGCGTGCAAGCTGCCGAACGTCAGCCTCCTCTCCAGAGTAGTGTGAGGATTGAGTGAGGTCACACATATAAAGTGCCCAGCCTATGACAGGTACTCAGTAAACAGGATGCTGCTGCTGCCGTTGGTGCTGGTGCTGGGAGCTGAGGGTAATATGAAGACAGACTTTCCTTCAGACTAATACGGACAGCTGCCTCAGCAAGGGCAGTTTCTCCCTCAAAACTTTCCTAAAATAAGACCCTCAAATACCTCTCCTCTTTGGGAAAATAAACAGAGACCATAAGAGGTTGGCCAAACAATTATGCAGGGTTGAGAGCACGGCCTGCCAAGGGCCTGTGGCCAATGCCTCCCTCCAGCTCACCCACAGAAAGGGGTCAGACTGGAGGCATGGAGTTTCCGTGCCCCACGCTGTGCTAGATGAACAGAATGGTGGGGAAGGTGGCACTTTATCTCCTGTATGTAATGGGCTCATTTCCAAGATGGAAACTTTAAATCAATGTCAGGGTTCTCAGGCACATGGCGAAAGCAGAGAACTTCTATCAGCTTGATGCTCTGGGCTCTGTTTTAAGAAGGGGACATTAAATCAATTGAGGCTAACGTATCCATTAAAAGGAAAATGATTATTCTACTCTGGTGTTCAGGGAGAAACTGGGCCTTCACAAAGAAAGCTTTTTCCTTTCTGTCCATTTCATATCACATATGGGGGTGAGCTCTCCCTACCCCGTTCTGAGCACACAAAATTTTAGGGACTGGGCCTAAAGCAAAGCAACCTTCCTAAAAATCAGCTTGCAGCTTCTAGACAAAGCAGGCTCTATACCCTGGTGAACCACAGGCAGGGTTCGAGTGCCATCCTGATGCTCTCATAAATATTTATCTTCAACACACCTTTTACAGTGTACATCTCCCAGTGCTTGCGAAGGCTGGCCAATGATAGGGCCAGGAAAACCCAGGAGCTTGTTTTCATGTGTTTCATGAATCTGATAATAAGCAAGGTTTGTGACCCAGCTGGGCTCGCAGACACCCAGCTCAGGGAGCGCTGCGAACAGGGTGGGACCTTTAACCTCATTTGTTCCAAAGTCTCTGCTCCTGGGAAAATGTCTAGATGGAGCTGAACCAGGGTTGAGTAACAAATTACTTCTCTCCAGCAAGCTCTGTCTCCGCTGACAACCATTTCAAAAGAAAGGTCAGCCTGGTAGTTGAGATAGGAGACCGGCGCCGAATCTCTAAAAGGAGCGAGGTTTTCAACCTGAGGGTGCAATGAGAATTTCAAAATGGCTGTATGTCCTTGTGGGCTGGCGCCAGAAGCCCATCAGCAGGACACACACACACACACACACGCACACGCACACGCACATGCACACGCAGATATGACTGCTCAGCCAGGCGTGAAACATACACACGAAAGTGTATACGCTCCCTGCTCCACAGGCCCCTGCAACCTATTAACATGCACATGACCAGAGCTCTTGGTGGGCAAGCGAGCGAGCCTGGGACCTCTTCCTGCCATCTCTCTTCCCTTGGCCTTTGTTCCTGCCATCTGAGATTGGGCTGGGATGGCAGAAGACATCTCACTCTCCACAGCTTTGTTAGGCCAAGAATCTATCTTGGTTTCAATCCGATTAGACTGTATCTTTCCAAATTACTTCCTTTTAATGAGAATTAAGTAAAGCACTTGTATGTAGAGATTTGAGCCAAAGCATGCCTCTGGCATGAAGGCAGTGTGTGTAAAATAATCTTAAATAAGAATAATACTGGAGAAAATTTATTGAGCGCTTACTGAGTGCTACACCTTGTGCTAAAGCGCCTCATGTATATTTTCTCACTGAACCTTTATTATGATGCCTGTGTGTCCCACTCCTGTTGGTAGAACCTATCATCATAAATATTTTCCACAGAAATGATGATAGAGGGGGACATTGGAGGCTGGGGGGAAAGGAGAGTGGAAGTGAACTGGATGGCAGAGCGGAAAAGGAGTGGGAGTTTATTATATGCCTGAGTGTGCCAGGAAGCTTCCAGTGCTCCTGTGTTTTGAGTATGGAAGAGGGGTGACCATCACACGCCACGGCTGCTGTGGGGTCTGGCAGCCGGATTCTGCATGGTGGGCTGATGAGATCTCCCTTTCCCCTGTCTCTGAGATCCTCCTCCACCCCACAGGTGAAATAAAAGCACAGAGAAATATAGCTAAGAAAGCTGGGTACCTGAATTTCTGGAACGATGGGGCCTTTCTCTGCACAGGAGCTGGCAAAGGACGTCAGCGGGGATGGAGACACGACAGGGTTGGGGCGGGCGAAGTTGCTCAGGTCACAGCTGGGAATCTCATTCTCCTCATGTCGCATGATGATGGTTTCCATGACAAAGAAGCGATCCCAAGGCAGCCAGAGGGTGTGCTCCTGTGTGATGAAAGGTGCCCGCTCAAACCGGAGGATGATAGAGATGCCGCCATTTGTGACCAAGTCAAAGCTGTTTGAGAGGGGGAGGGGTGGGAAAAAGGGGGGAGCAGGAAAAGCAGGAAACAGGAGATGAGGAGGAAGAGGATAATGGGTGGGGGTGGGGCAAAGAGAGATATAAAGGAGAAAAAAATTACACCAAAAGGTCTGAGCACTTGTTGAGGAGACCATAAAACCTAAAGACTTCACTATAACCACAAACAGTAACAGAGATTCCATAAAGCATTGGTTTTGGGGGAAATGGTTCATTACAGAGATTTTACCAAAACCAACATTAATAATCGCTGCTATGGAGAGCCATTTGCCGGGACACAGGACAGCTGATGAGCTTCTGCTATGGTGGTTCTGGTACCTAGGGACCCTTAGAGCTGAAGCTCAGTGAGAAGTCAGCAGAATGAAGTGGAACAGGTCCTGCCCTGGTATTAGGAGCCCTAAGCCTAGTCCTGCCTCTGCCATGAACTGCTCTGCGATCTCGAGCACATCCCTCAGCCTCTCTGGCCCTCAATTTTCTCAATATATAAAACGAAAAGGTTCAAATGGATTTTTTATTCAAGTATAATTAATAATACAGTGTTATATTCACTTCAGGTATACCATATAATGCTTCCACAATTCTATACGTTTCTCAGAGCTCACCGAGATAAATGTGCTCTTGACCCACTTTATTTCACCCATCCCCTCTCCCACCTCCCTTCCGGGCAACTACCAGTTTGTTCTCTGTATTTAAGAGTCTGTTTTCTTTTTCTTTTCTTTTTTTTTAAATTTGTTTGCCTCTTTCTTTCTTTGTTCATTTGTTTTGTTTCTTAAATTTCAAAGGGATTATTCTTAAATCACTAAGATCCTATGATCCTACGGCAATTTTGGCTCTGATTATGATAGATTACTCAATGCAGGCCTTTGGAATTACAAAAAGGCACAACTGACAGTACGCGTGAGGTGCAAAAGGGAAGCTGAAGACTGAGGCCCAGACTCCCTGCTGCCGTGAGGTCTCTGTGGTGTCCGGGAGAGCCGGTGGCCAGCCGGCCACTGTTCACAGCCCTCTCCCAGTCTGATGCTTTTCTTCTATGGAATCACCAGCAAGGGACCATTTGGTTCCCTGTGATGAGGAGTTTGCTATATCCACAGAAGGACTGTCCTATCTTCCGTTAGTTCTGTTAGGATTTGTTATTTTTGGAATTGAGCCTGGGTCCCTCTTCTTATAGCTACTTAGCCATTGGGCCTTGTTCTACCTGTTGGGGTGACTCCTTCTGCCTTTGACAGTCCTTCATGACTTAGAAACAGTGGCCCGGTCCACCTGCCACCTCTTGGCTGTGATGTCTCTGGACAGAGTCTTTTAGCCACTACTTGAGGATGCATTCTCAAGGCCTGTCCTCATCTTGTTCTTGTGGTTGGAGAGCTCCTGCAAACTCCTTACTTGGTCAGAATTCTAGCTCCCTCCCTCTCAGGGCATCACGTGCCCTCCTCCTCTTGGCCCACCACACACCGCCCAGGAGTCACATGTTTATTGCTTGGCCCAGGTGCATGATTCCTCATTCTTTCCAGAATCTAGCCCAGCACTTGTCGCTTATAGTTTACAGAAGGACTGTATGAATGACGCTGTCAGTTTCTTCTGAACTGAACACCCTAGGCTCCTTCCTACTTGGGCTATTGTTACAGACCAACCCAGCATTCACCCGTGCAGTTGGTTATAGAGACTCTAACACAGGACCTCACCTTTATGCGGGTTTGGGCTCTCTGCTCTGGCTTACTCTTCCCTCTCCCCGGGATTTTACGATGAACTGCCCTGACCTAGTGCCAAATCCTGTTCCTGACAGACGATGCCCCCAGATTCGGGATTCTAGGCTCCGGAGCCTGACTCTTGTCCTTTGCTGAAACTTTTCACCCACTCTGCCTGCTCCTCACTCAGCCCTTTCTAGGCCCACACTTGGGTAGCAGAAGTAGGACAGTGTCATCTTCAATAAACAGTGACGGAGTTTGTTCTGAACCAAGAGTTTAGGTTTTGGCTCTCTAAGAGAATATCCATGGTTTGGGGAAATACCCAGAGAACGACTTTCCTGTCATAGACCTGAAGAGCATCTGTACTTTGACAGAACATTTGTAACCATCAAACAGAACTTTGGCCCGGCTCACGAGCTCCTTTCACGAGAGCATGAGCGTGGGGAGGAAACAAAGACAAACCCGAAAAGACATATTCTCAAGGTGGTGAGTGGGCTAGGGGCAGCTGGCCCTGCCAAGAGCTGGGCGTGACTGGATCTTGCCAAGAGCTGGGCCTGTTCATCTGGAGGGAAACCTTGTTGTGGATATGGATGTGATTCTGACCACAAAAGGAAGGCCTGGATCTCAGGCGAAGCCCAAACAGCTCAGGGCCTGTCTAAGCACTGCTATTCACTCCATAGGTGACTTCTGTCACCTGAGCCTCAATCTCATCATGTAAAATGATGATCATAACCACTTGGCAGTTATTAATTAGACAGATGGGATAAGGAATGGGAAAAGCCCAGAACCCCACTCCCAGGGCATCATGCTCCGTATTCCTCCATTTTTTCAATTCAGCGAGCCTGGACTGCTTCTTCTGTCTGCTATTCTTTACAAATTATTCTTCATGGCTTCTATTTTCCATCTTTTTATCGATCTCTTTGGCTCTAGTTAAGTCTTGATGTCTGGTATTCCAGTGTGGTGGGTATGTGAAAGGGACCGGGGAGCTGGGCAAGAGTGGGCAGCACAGTGCCTGCCTGGGAAGTGAGGGATACAGAGCTGAGTTAGACTTGGTCCACAGACTTGTATACACTGTGACATTCAGGCTATGTCTCGGGCCTTACGGGCTCTCCCGAGGTGTGAGAGATAAGGAGGGTGAAAGAAAGGGAAGCTGAAAGGAAATGGGCAAGATTCATACATAACAAATGGGGATCTGCAGGCACCTGGAGAGTCAGTAATGGCTCTCCTCCATTATGCACTGTCTAGTTGGGAGGAAAACTCAAGCCCCATAAAGCACTGGTTAAGAATCGCTTTGAAACTCAAGCTCTCTGCAACTCTGGTTCCTATGATGTGATTTAGTAAACTGATGCAGGAAGTGTGGCTGACGATTGCCTCCCAGGCTCCCCATGCTGTCAAGGGGCCACGGAAATCACAGGGGCAGTACACACAGGGGGAATCAAAGCCTGGAGGCGAAGGAGTGGGCTCTTCTCAAGGGCCACCAAACCTACATGACTCCAGAGTGTTTTACGGACCCACTCTGACCAAGTACAGCAAAGGCAAAGGACTGACGATTTGCCATTTCATGGGAATGACGGACACCTTTCGTGACAAAAAAAGAGCAGTCCCCACGGCTCCTTCTTGATGACTGTTTCACAGCAGGTAATGATGTAGCCACAATACCTGTTGCCTAGAATGCTCACATCTGCCACTTCCATCTAGCAGGCAGCCCCAAGCTGGAAGGCAGTGAAGACAGAGCATGAGAAAGATATACTCCCCCATGCCGTACTGAACGTCTGCACTGACGTGCTTCCTGGGCTGGAAGGTGTGTGGGGCAGGGGACAGTGGTCTGGGCCGGCCAGATTACTCCTGGCACTGGTCGCCAGCCCCTTCTAGCTGGGCCCCTTCCCATTCACAGGGAGAGGAGGGGGGAGAGGGCTCCCCATGCCAAGCTTGCCACTCTGTCTAAGAGGCACACATGTCTACAAACAGATGAGCCTCTACTTCATTATCACCTCGGCCGGGACATGTTCACGTCTGATATTGGATTAAAGAGGTGCTAAAATCAATCAGGCTGGAGCATAATTTCCAACACAGAGTGAAAATCAACCTTATGGGCCCACACTTAGCCAGATGGACTGCCACCACCTGATTTTATTAAAAATCGAGGACCTGTCACCACCGACAGCCTAAATTGTTCCACTTTCTTCCTTCTCTTTCCATTTTCTCCAAAATATTCCTAGTGGCCTGTACCACAATCATCACCTCCTCATCATTTAATAATTTGTAATTTTAATAAACTGCTAATATTTACTGCATCCTTACCGTGTGCCAGGTCCTGGCAATATGGCAATGAACCAGAGGAGGGAAGGGAAACTAAGATTTATTAAACACCTACTGTGTGCAAGGCGCTTCCTCATCCATCATGGAATGTCATCCTTACAACCAAATTGTGAGATGCTAGTGTTAGGACCATTCATAGGTGAAGAAGTTGAGGCCCAGAGAGGTGAGGAGAACTGTCTAATTGTTCTAGCAAATGGAGAGTTAGAGTGAGTGAAGAAACTTTACTTCCTTCTACCGACTGTTCTCGCGGGGATCCGAGGGGCAGAGTTCTGTCATCGCCCAGTGGCTTCCACAGACCTAGGCAGTTGTAGATGGAAAGCACACAGCAGGAATACGAACATTTCTGGAGTTGTCTGGTCTGAGGAAAGTGGCCCATGTGACAGTGCTTTATATTATAAGCCATTGAGCAGGATAACATGTATAAGGTACCCTATGCTTACTCTGAGAACCAAACGAGAAGAGATTGCTTAATTTCTAGCCAAAGGGACTAAGGCCAGAGTCAGGTGCAAGGTCTCACAGCTAGTGAGTGGCAGAGCTAGGCCTCTGAATTCAGGTCCCATTCTCTTTCCACATTGCCATTCCAGCAGCAGCTATGTGGCAAGACCACGAGAACAGGACCTTCACTAACCCTGCTCTACAAAAGGTCTCCTACCTGCCATCTTGCCTGCTGACTGTGTATCCAAAGAGAGGATTATTGACGAAGCTGATATTCACACCAACCAGTGGGGTCCCATCTGATGTCATCACTTGACCACGAATGACACACGCATGCCTGTGGGTAGAGAAGAGAGAATGACGTCATCTACTTTTCATGTTTAGAACCCTGGATGGCAGGGAAGCCTTGGAGGTCAGAAGACAGAAGGCAGGCCGCTCAGACATATCTGGGCACCCAGGGGCTCGCTGTATTTACTCAAGAGGAGTAATATTCTTTTTTTCATATTGACTCAATTTAAGGCATCGAAGTGTCCTCTAAAGGGTTATAACTGGGAGATGTTTGTAGATACCTTACTAGACGTCATTTTCTAAGGATTCTATGTTATGCAGTAAGGGGATAAACTGATACAAGAGGGCTACACCAGCAGCAGAGTTAGCAGCCGGGTTACAGAGTTACGCTTGAGAATCCAGAATCATGAGACTTGGGTTCAACGCTTGACTCTGCCACTTTCTAGCTCTCTAAAGTTGCAAAAGTATGTGACAGCTCTTTGAAACTCTGTTTCTTCAGAGCAAGCTCCATGAATGACAGTGGCTATTATTGTCACTAATGGACATAGTGGAAGCGGACATACTCTCGAGAAAGTGAACAGGATAGAGGGTACATCCTCTTGTCTGGCTTTAGAAACAGCAGAAGGGCAGATGCTAAGCATCCCCCTGGAGTGGTTTCTGGAACCTGTCGCCATCTCCCAATAATATCCCCGCTCCCACTTACCCTCTATATCCCAGACAACAAACCATCTGTTTCCCCCCAACTTGTCAGGCACGTGTTGCCTAAGCCTCTGTGTCCGTGCAGCGCTCTCCCAGCTGCCTCAGTGTCACTCCAGCACCCCTGCCCCAACACTCTCATCCTTTATGACTCGGCTTCAAATGACACCTCTTCCCTGAAGTCTGTCTTGATGACCCTAATTAGACTAGTCACTTCCTTCCAAAACCTGACACAAACACCCAGATACCCTGCCACACTGCACACAGTCCTCCTCTCCACTAGATCGTGAGCTCCTTGAGGGCAGGGTCAAGGACTACTCCTTTCCTTCTCTCTGTAGTGCCTGGAAATGCCTAATAAGCACTAGGTCGTTGTTTAAAACAATGGTGGATTGAGTAAATGAGTGGGGCAATTAGAGATCATCTAGAATGATGGTTTTTCAAATATATCAGAAATACATCAGAAATGGAACCTTTTCACCAGAAGATATTTTATAAGGACCTCAACATGGAAAACAGAAACCACATCTCTCTAGACGAAATAAGAGCTTTGGAGTGATTCTGAAGGCAACTCTGGATTCTTATGTCTCTGGAGAAGCCAGAGAAAAGCCTGTTGGAAAATCAATGAGTTGGTGGAAGAAGAGGAAACGGGTCCACAGAGGTTACGTTATTTGCCCCAAGTCATGCAGCGGGTAGTGGCAGAGCCAAGCCTCACATGCAGGGCTCACAGCTCCGGGCCCAACTTAGACCATTCTGTTTACCACTGGCAACGGGAGAAAAAGGAGGTGCTCAGTGGTGTCAACATCCTAAGGCATCAGGGCACTGGGGAGACAGCCCTGGTTGACAAGCCAGATCTGAGGCGAATATTCAGGTGTGAGTATCCAGACAACTGTTTCCATCTGCCTCTGTTCAGATGGCTTTTTTTTCTGGCTTGGAGAAGGGCTACTGATGAGACCTATGGGCATTCATAAAAAAGGGATCTCAAACAGCCTCTGCCTCATTGGGTACTTACATCTCTACCTTCCTAGAGTGATAAACTTTTCTCTGTTTGATGAGAAAAGCAATTAACACCAGGCTTGTAAGCAGCTGGTCTCACTAGTGTCAGCTTGTCCTTTCAGAAGGCAAGAACAACTACCCACAATGCATCAAGCTCCCCTCCCCCACCCCACCCACCCCACCCCACCCCACCCCACCTCACCTCACCTCACCTCACTACACCCAATCTGGTTAATGCTAATCCAGTCAGCGGTTTCCTTCCGAGGCCCTTGGTCTAAATGCAATTACACGACAAACGAGTTAAGCGGTGAGGCTCAGCAAAGACTCTCAGTCCTGCTCTGAAGGTCTCCCAATACATTTATGTGAAATTATCTCTCCACTAATGGAAAAGATTTATTCCATCAATTGTATTCAGCTGGTACTGAGAGATGCCTTCTTTAATGGAGGAAAATTGAATTTCTTATTGCTGGAACTTTGTCCTTCCAAAGAATTACTAACAGATCTCATCCTGGTGCTGGCGACTGTCCAGCCTTGTCCTGACATATGTGCCTTCAGATTCTGCTTGGATGGCAACTAGCCCTCCGGGGATGGTTTCCTTTTGGGGGCTGCCCTGGCTGCTGCCCCTCATACACATGCGGGCCAGCCTCCTCTGATGATCTCTCTTTGGAGGTTTCCTGATTATTGGGAAATGTTAAATCAGCACCATTTGGCCATCCTGTAGCCTTCGCTTTGGCCAGCCAGAGCAGATGTAATTTTAGCCCAGGGTCCCATGGGTTGCTTGGGTTCTGGAGAAGATTAAGTCGACTCCCTATACCCCTGTACACCACAGAGGCCTCTTGCCAAAACAGGCATTTGGCTCAGGAATTAGGTCCTGGAGAAAAACACTTCCATCCTCCTCCTGTTTAACCATGATTTTCAGTTGTCAAGAAAACCCAATTTAACACAAAGGCCTCTCTGGGACAAAGGAGATGGGGGAAGTCGGCTCTGTGGAGGCCTCTGAAATGTGTCTCATGCTGTGTTTTTTTTTGTCCAGGGAGGTTTGAAAAGATGTGCGTCCTGGGCTTCCAAATGCTTTCTCCCTTCATCCCATTTATTGAATGGATACCACCCGTGGTATACTGGTAAACATTTAATACTTGGCTTTCAAAAGAAAAATAGCTTTCATTGGTAGCGTTTGCCTATTTCTGTGGTGTAAATACTTCCACCCTGGCCGATTTCATGCTATTAACGAGATGTCACTGAATCCAGACTTGGGAAGAGATGCACAGTAGGACCCTATTACCAAGTCCTTCCTCCACAAGACACAAGAGTCCTAATAAACTTAGGAGAACGAGAATAGTGGAATATAGTAAAATAATTAGGAAGTGATGAGTGTTGATTATCTTTGTTTTTAATAAAATTTATTTAATTTCAATTTCACACACTTTATTTTTTCAGAAGAGTAGTGTTCAAAAACTAGCCTGCAGAATTCCCGAACATTTAACAATCAGTTCTCGTAAGCGGGCATGAGCCCTCGGCTTCTGTATGCCACGGGAACAGACCCCACACTAAGGGTCAATGTGGCTGACAAATAGTTAATGCTCGGACCGTGAAATTCTATAACGGAAGACCACACCTTGGCAAGAAGTCAGTAACATGGGGTGCAAATCACTATCACAAACTTGGCTTTCCGGCTGCTTCATATGGCCCTCCTCTCACCAGTCCTATATTTGACAGGTTTTGCTTTCCTTTGGTCACTATCTGGGCATAATAGAGTTTTGGGGTATTATTTTCTCCTTGTCCTCAGGGTCCCATCTAAGCTGTCATCACCTCAGTGAGGTTGATACCAAGTCTTCCTGGCACAACTAATCACCTCTTCCTCTAGGCTCCCCTAGATACTTCCAAGGATCTCTCCATGACCGTGACACTCACAGAATTCTATCATTCACATTTACATAGCTGTCTTACATGCTTGCATGCGAGTCAGAGGAGGGCTCTGACCACATCCCCTGGGGCTAGGGCAAGCACGGACATTGCTCCCTGAGTGTCTATTAGGGGAGAAATGATCAAGTACTTGAAGCTCAGAAAGGAATGACTTGCTCAAGGTCATAGAGCAAAAAAACTGGCTGAGTGGACACTCAAAGCTAGGACTTCTGACTTCCAGATCTTTACTCTTACTACTATTTTAGGTACCTGCAGCCACTAAAATTCACTCTAGTTAAAAAACCGGGGCACCTACTTAATAAGCTAGGCACTGTGTACTGTGTTAGATGAGGGGGTTTTAAATGCGGGAATTACTATCCCCGGTTGCTTGCTGGAGCTCACCAGAGCCAACCTGAAATGCTCGAGTGTAGCTGTCTCTGACATAAGTGAATCAACACATGGGTTTGGCATATGTCAGGCAGCTGGAGCACAAAACAGGCAATTAGGTTGAGTGAACTCTGCCAGGAAGGAGCGCTCGTGCCAGGCCAAGGGGGTGGGGGTGCGCATCAAATGAGCTGGCATTAGTCCAATCACGCTCAGGGCCTGACTGAGGTGCCCTTGCTGACACCAGTGAGGAGGAAGATCTGCCTGACTGCTTCCTGAGTACAGCGGCCAGGTTGGGAGTCAAGAGGGGAAACTGTTGGAGAGACAGAAACACCTCGAAACAAAATCAAGCAAATAAGAAGCTAACCTCAACTGTCAGTCAAGCAAGGGGGGGGCGGGTAGGGGATAGGCTGGGAAGCGCCCTGGCCAGGGAGTCGGTTCCTACTTCTGACTCTGGTAACTAACTATAGGACTTTGGAGAATCATCGGACCTCTCTGGACCTCCATTCTCAGCGGCCCATGTAGCTGAAGTTTTTTCCCATCCTGATGTCAAATAGAATCCAATGCATGTTTAAGAATGAGAAACTTAACAGGGGCGCCTGGGTGGCTCAGTCGGTTAAGCGTCCGACTTCAGCTCAGGTCACGATCTCGCGGTCTGTGAGTTCGAGCCCCACGTCGGGCTCTGGGCTGATGGCTCCGAGCCTGGAGCCTGCTTCCGATTCTGTGTCTCCTTCTCTCTCTGCCCCTCCCCCATTCATGCTCTGTCTCTCTCTGTCTCAAAAATAAATAAAGGTTAAAAAAATTAAAAAAAAAAAAAGAATGAGAAACTTAACAGAGACCATGGAGGAAGGGAAGGGGAAAAAGTAGTTTCAAGCAGAGAGGGAGGCAGGCCATAAGAGACTCTTAAATACGGAGAAAAACTGAGGGTTGATGGGGGGGAGGGTGTGGAGGAGAGGGGAAAATGGGTGATAGGCACTGAGGAGGGCACTTGGGATAGGCACTGGGTGTTGTACATAAGCGAAAATCACGGGAATCTACTACCCCTGAAGTCAAGAGCACACTGTCTACCCTCTATGCTAGCTAAGTTGACAATAAATTATCTTTAAAAAATATGTATAATGGTTTTAATATAGTGCTACCCATTCTAGCTCAAGTAGCCCTATCATCCCTAGCTTTAGAATCTTCATGGAGTTCATACAATCCTGATACTTACCTCTGAACTGTTCGCTCTCTATGGAAACTTCTACCTATCCTGTTCACCTGAAACCCACCTGCATTCATCGAGTGGTACCCCACACTCCCACCCCTCTGGCCTACTTCCGTAAAACCACTGGGGCAATCTTCCTCCCAGGCAGACCCATGAGCTCCTTGAAGACAGGGGCCACATCTCCTTCACCGCTATATTCTTAGCATTGGGCATAACTGATGTTCATGTCTAAGTGGGCAAAAGAGAGCCTCCACTAAAACTGGTATTTGCCCTGGAATCTGAATGCATAGCACAGAGTAAGCTCTTGATAAATTATTCATTGAACGAATAAAGAACTGATGTGTTTCTGTCACTGAAGGGGGTGGGGGTGACGCCTGGGAACTCAGAGCTACTTGACCTTGATGGGGATATGGCCAAGGAACCGAGGGCTGGAGGGGCTGGGCCTTTTTAGCTGATCAGCCCAAACTGCATCCCAAGGCTGGGTTCCTTCCCCTGGAGGATCCACACCATCTCAGCTTGCAGTGTTACTACCTTGGGTCTATAGCCTCCTATCTGTACCTCTTTTTTCGAAAACTTAAAAAAAAAAAGAAACACAAAAAACGAATGCTGGAAATTAAGTCAGATTTGTTATTCAATGCCTATTATGCATGCAGATAAAGGAAGATGAAGGGAGAAAAGCTGCAGCTTTAACTTTTTAGTTATTAAATGAGAACAGCTAAGGAAACTGGTATTCAGGAGAACGGAATAATCACTTGGGATCTAGGTGGCAAAAGGTAACTTTAGCTCTTCCCTGATTTAAAGTATTTGATACTCCGTGCCACTCGTTTATGAAAATCACTCCTCTGTATTACATACTTTAGACAGACTTATATGCCTGACCTGTAAGAACCCTTAAACCGTTGTCTGCTAGCTCTTGCTGATTGACTGGCGATCTTCCCAGCATCTCCTAGACTTTATTCAACATCTTGTAAGAACCTTACTTGGGCCCAAATGAGAAACCCACTTCATGGGGCTGTCAAACCACCCCAGCAAGGGGGTTTCTGTCCAAGCCTGACCTTATCCACACTGTAGCCTCCAAGACCCTCCTTCCAGCCTGGACACACTAGCTGTTGTGCTGGCCTCTCTTTCTGCCTTTCCATCTCAGGGCTCTGCCTCAGTTTCCTTCACTAGCTTTTCTAGCCTGACATCTTCCACCTATAAACAAATTCTTGGGAACCCACTGGTCATAATGTGTTAGAAGAGACCTTCCTCCTAAACTTTTAAACTTCTCACTGGGAAGGTGAGAAAAGAAAGTCTAAGGACTCATCATTAATTATCCATGAGAACTTTGGGAAAGTCACTTCACCTCTCAAACTACTTACCGTCTGGCACATATATACACCCAAGGAATCGAGACTCTCAATTTGTTTTAGATGCCTCAAAAAATCAGAGTTCACATCACCAGAGAAGGGCTCTTAAGGCTCTTTTTGAGTATACACCTTTTTTGTAAACATTTTTGAGCAGGCTTTGTGGATGTCTTTATATTTATTAACAAATTGTACACATGTGCAGCCGTCATTAGCTAATACTAATCATATGCAGTTAGTGCAAGGTTTAATGGATAAAAATGCACACAGGCACACTTCCTTTCATTGTGCTTCACGGATGCTGCATTTTTACAAACTGAAGGTTTGTGGCAACCTTGTAACAAGCAAGTTTATTGGCGCCATTTTTCCAACAGCATGTGTTTACTTCATGTCTCTGTGTCACATTTCGGTAATTCTTGCAACATGTCGAACTTTTCCATTATTATCTTATTTGTTATAGCGATCTGTGATCAGTGAACTTTGATATTACTACTATAATTGTTTCGGGGCACCACGAACCATGCCCATGTAGGATGGTGAGCTTAATGGATAAATGTTGGGTATGTTCTGACTGCTCCACCAGCTGCTCTCCTGTCTTTCTCCCTTTACTCAGGCTTCTCTATTCACTGAGACACGACAATATTGGAATTAGGCCAGCTCATAACCATAAAATGGCTCCTAAGTGTTCCAGCATTTTAAACCAAAAACTAGAAACGATTAAGCTTAGTAAGGAAGGCACGTTACAAAAGCTGAGGTAGGCTGAGAGCTAGGGCTCATGCAATAGTTAGCCAAGTTGTGAACGCAAAGGAAAAGTTCGTGAAGGAAATTAAAAGTGCTCCTCCAGTGAACACACGATGATAAGAAAGCAAAACAGCCTTATTGCTGGTATGGAGAAAGTGTGAGTAGTCTGGATAGAAGATCAAACCAGCTACAACAGTCTCTTGAGCCAAAGCCAAATCCTCCAGAGCAAGGCTCTAACTCTCTTCAATTCTCTGAAGGCTGCGAGAGGGTGAGGAAGCTGTAGAAGAAAAGGTGGAAGCTAGCAGGGATTGGTTCATGAGATTTAGGGAAAGAAGCTGTCTCTGTAACACGAAAGTGCAAGGCGAGGCAGCAAGTGCTGATGTAGAAGCTGCAGCAAGTTACCCAGAAGATCTAGCTAGGATAACTCATGAAGGTGGCTACACTCAACAGATTTGCAATGGAGTTGAAACAGCCGTCCATTGAAAGAAGATGCCATCTAGGACTTCCATAGCTGGAGTGGAGAAGTCAGTGCCTGGCTTCAAAGCTTCAAAGAACAGGCTGATTCTCTTGTTAGGGGCTAAGGCAGCTGGTGGCTTGAAGTGGAAACCAGTGCTGACTTACCACTCTGAGAATCCTAGGGCCCTTAAGAATCTCCTCTGCCTGTGCTCCATAAATGGGACATCAAAGCCTGGAAGACAGCACTCTGTTTAAAACATGGTTATTGAATATTTTAAACCCTCCTGTTTGGACCTACTGCCCAGAAAAACAGATTCCTTTCAAAATATTTCTGTTCACTGACAATGCATCTGGTCACCTGAGAGCGTTGATGGAGATGTACGAGATAAATGTTGTTTTCATGCCTGCTAACGCAACATCCATCCTGCAGCCTGTGGACCAAGGAGTCATTTTGATTTTCAAGTCTTATTATTATTATTTTTTTTTAATTTTTTTTAACGTTTATTTATTTTTGAGACAGAGAGAGACAGAGCATGAGCAGGGGAGGGTCAGAGAGAGAGGGAGACACAGAATCTGAAACAGGCTCCAGGCTCTGAGCTGTCAGCACAGAGCCCGACGCGGAGCTCGAACTCACGGACCTCGAGATCATGACCTGAGCCGAAGTCAGCCGCTTAACCGACTGAGCCACCCAGGCGCCCCTCAAGTCTTATTATTTTAAGAAATACATATCATAAGGCTATAGCTGCCATAGATAGAAATTCCTCTAGTGGGTCTGGACAAAGTAAATTGAAAGCCTTCTGGAAAGGATTCACCATTCTAGATGCCTTGAAGAACATTTGTGATTTATGAGGTCAAAATATCAACATGAATAGGAATTTGGAAGAAGTGGACTCTAACCCTCACGGGTGACTTTGAGGGGTTCAAGACCTCAGTGGAGGAAGTAACTGACGACGTGGTAGAAAGAGCAAGAGAACTGGAATTATAGGTGGAGCCTGAAGACATAGCTGAATTAGTGCAATCTCATAATAAAACTTGACCAGATGAGGAGTGGCTTCTCATGGATGAGCAAAGAAAGTGTTTTCTTGAGATGGGATCCACTCCTGGTGAAGATGCTGTGACGATTGCTGAACCGACACAAAGGATTTACAATGTAACAGAAACTTAGTTTGTAAAGCGGTGGCAGGTGTGAGAGGATGGACTCCAGTTTTGAAAGAAGTTCTATTGTGGGTAAAATGCTGTCAAACAGCATCACATGTTACAGAGAAATTGTTATTGAAAGCAAGAGTCAATCAATGTGGCAAACTTCAGTTTTGTCATCATTAGCATTATTATTTTTGAGAGAGAGTGTAAGCGGGAGAGGGATAGAGGGAGAGAGAATCTTAAGTAGGTTCCACTCCCAGTGTGGAACCTGATGCAGGACTTGATCCCATGACCCTGGGATCATGACCTGAGCCCAAATCAAGAGTCGGATGCTCAACCGACTGAGCCACCCAGGCGCCCCCATTGTTGACTTGTTTTAAGAAGCTGCCTCGGCCACCCAACTTCCAGCAACCACCACCCTGAGCAGTCAGCAGCCATCAGCATCAAGGCAAGACCCTTGACCAGCAAAAAAAAAAAAAAAAAAAAAAATTATGATTCACTGAAAGCTCTGATGATGGTTAGAATTCTTTAGCAATGAAGTTATTTTTGAATTAAGGTATGTACATTGTTTTTAAGAGATAATTATATTTCACACTTAATAGTCTATAATAGAATTTAAACCTAACTTTTATATGCACTGGGAACCGAAAAATTCACTTGCCTTCCTTTATTGCATGATTTGCTTTACTACAGTGATCTGGAATGGAACCTGTAATGTCTCTGAGGTATGCCTGTATTTCAAACAGTCTTCTTGATAATGCTGAGTCTTTGGATTAACATTTTTTAGATTCTTGAAAACTTTGAATCTTGGTTACCTTTCTGTTCGATCTGATGAAAATGAACCTTATTGGTTTTCACTTGAGAGCGGAGTTGAGAAGACTATACTAGAAGTACCAGCTCTGCCATTTTTGTTTTGTTTTGTTTGTTTGCTTGTACTCACACTGTATTGTCCTTGATCTGCAGCTACTCTATAAGGATCTTTCTATGGCACCGGACCATTTTATGCGTAGGTTTATTTGAAACTAGATTTTACACACACACACACACACACACACACACACACACACACACTGCAGTCATGTTGTAATACACCAGAATCAACCAGTACAGGTTCACTGTCTCTCTAAGAACACCTTGTTACCAACTAACATTGGGACCAAGGGAGCAAATGAGTGAAAACCTAGTGTCCTATATGACTCAAACATTGACTAAAACATGACTTCTCAAGGTAAAAACTCAATACAGGTAGACACTCTAATTTTCTCCCTGTACCTCATGGACCACATTGGGCACCCATCTCGGGACCACGGTACTGTGCTAGAGTTACAGTGGTGTGTGTTTGTGATTTCTTTTAATGAAATAATCTTCAATATGCTATTGATTATTATATTCAAAAGTTGCCTCCTAGTTGTGCTTCATTCTTTTTCACTTATTTCAAAGCTCTTCCTAGGTTTCTTTCACTGACCCTAGGCCAAAAATGATAGAACTTGATCTAATCACTTAACTTTTGATGTTCCTGACTTATTGGAGGGCAGGGAATTGGACTCAATCTTCTCTTCAGGCACCGTGTAGATCTGAGCTCCCCAACTGTCCAAACTTTATCACTGTTCTTTTACCATAGCACCAGCAACTCTGTGCTATACAAGTCATTTTCCGCAGTATCCCACTGTCTCCAGACAAAGCCCACAGTCTTCAGCTTGGCATTTAACATCCTTCAGGATCTGGCCCCTGCTGGCCTCTGCAGGCTACGTCCCGTTTTGCCATTCTCATATCCTGTGTTGCTGCCATGTGAAATTTACGTCTCATATCATCGTCCTGGCATGCATTTCCATGCCTCTCTGCCTTTGTCTATGCTACTTCATCTGCCTCAAATGTCTTTCTCATTCTTACTAACCTCTCCTTGAAGGTCTGCTTTTCAGTGAAGCTCTTCCTTATTTCCCCAGTACAAAGAAGGCACTCCCTGCTTTAGTGAACAAAACACAACATATTCATCCCACTAAAGTGTATTCGCTAGTTCAAAGATCTCATCTTCTTTTCTAGATTGCCAGTTCTTTGAGGGTAACAACCATGTTCTTCCCACCTTTTAAGTCCAGTGCCCAGCACAGGACTAGGTGTATAGGATTCATTCAGTAAATGTTGAGGAAAGAAATAAATGAATATCACATGAATAAATGAAAGAAAATGATGAAGGCAAAAAAAAAAAAAATGAGTATAGTTATTTCAATTAGCCCAAAGGAAAGGATAGATATGGGTTGAGGGAAGAGAAACTCAGACAGAGGTCTGGTAAATAAAAATAGGGTTCAGTTATTGGATCTTTAATTGAGCACCTACTATGTACTAGATGGACACAGTGCTGGGTAATATTTATTTATCCATTTTCTTATTTACTTATGGAAACTGCAGGAGGGCAGTGCCTGTAGTTTCTGTTTTATTTTCTATCGTATTCTAAGCAGTTGAATAACTAACAATAAATGAGACACAATCTCCGTGTCTGAGGAACTCAGATTCTGGAATGAATATCATCATTTAAAAAAAAATCGTCATATCTGGAAGTATAACAAGTATGGGATAAAAAGGGATGCTGCCTCCCAGGTCATGCCAGCATGACCTACAGACATTCCCACAGCTAGAATCGAGCACCAGGCTCTGCCCATGTACCCTGATTTTTGTTCTTCCATTTGGAATTGGGTTCGGTTCAGACTCTACCAGAGGCTTCCAGATCACCTGCTGGCTATATGGAATAAACATCACAGGGAAGTACTCCAGTTCATTCAGAAAAAGCTTCTTCTCTCAGACTATTTTGTATATGTCTAGGGAGATAGCAGGAGAAATCCACAATCTTCTTCAGATTAACAGAAATTTAATTTTTCAGCTAAGAAAGTTCCTTGCGGGGATTGAATCCAAGCCCCTCATTTATAGGTGAGGTATGTGATGTCTGGAGCTGGGCAGGGATCCTCTCTATCAGACATCAAGGCTGGGACATTGACAGGTCTGCTATAGTACCCTGACACCACCTGGGGGCATCTAGTGACAAGATGGTCTGGAAACTGTTAGTGTCTCCTAAGCCCCCAGGCTGTGCCTCCTGCAGAGCCCAGAAGCCACCATTCTGTGACCTTCTGGCTTCATGTGGCTGTTGAGCCCTTCAGATTCTCAGGGAGCATGAGCTTTCAGGCTGCAGCTCAGATCACCCAAGCCTGTAGGCAACCTGACTGCTGAATGCTGATGCTTCGGGCTGAGTCACCTCCCACAGGAGCCCTCTGGAATATTCTGCTGGCTGATGGAGGTGCACACGAGAACAGAGCCCTGGACTATTCATAACACTCTATGTCACAGAAACGAATCCATTGGCTGTGGCAAAGGAGAAACAGTCCTGACAGAGGCTGGCCAGTGGAGATCATTTTGGAGGAGCAAGTCTCCTGCCTGGAATGTTGCTTAGAAAGAGTGGGGACAGGGACATGGAATGTATGAGACATGTCCCAAAAGGCTGTTCTCTGTGCTTCAAATCAAGAGGCCTGCTTCTAAGAATTCTCAGGAGATGGTTTGTGCTGTTAGAAAAACTTGAGGCAACTCTGCTAACGTGTGACTCCATATATAGTCTCTCGGTGTACAAGTCCATTCAGGGACTGTGTGTCCTGTCTTCCTGTCAGAGCACAGGACGGGTTCTGCTTTCTCCTGGAAAAGGGAGACTTCTGTTGTTTCACTCCGAAAGGGGAGATAGGGATGGACCACAATTAGACTCACTTCCTAGGTTGGGGACAATGCTGGGCAGAGACGCAGAAAGGGGCATGCAGAAAATCCACTCAGCAGACTGAGTCTGAGGCATACAGCAATTGACAGGTGGTGTTTAAAGTCAACAGTCATTCAAGGGACAGGGGAGGAGGATCTGACAGGGGCATAGCCATGATGAGGTGGCTCCCAGGGGCGGCTGGATGTGGATGTCCTGTGTGTTACCAGGCAATAATGCCCAAGTTCCTGAGCAGAGCAGGGATGGAGCTCCAGGACCAGATGTGGCAAGGGTAGGAGCCTGGCAAGAGAAGGAAAGACTTGAGTCCTTGGGTGGCAGGGGTCCTGGGTTGCTCGTCTCAGGAACTGGGGCACAGAAAGTGAGGTTAGGATTCTGGGCCAGGGCAGAAACCCGCATCGCAGAGCTGGTAAGCCAATGGTCAGATAGCAGAGCATTTGAAGGACCTGAGACTGAGCAGCTGGGGCTGCTCTGCGCCTTCTCTTTGGATTGGGGTTGGTGCTAGAGGCCTACAGGTTGGATGTGCGGGGTCCTGCCGGAGTGGGAGGGGAAGAGGGAGGCAGAGGCGGGGGAGGGGAAGGCAGAGGCAGGGGAGGCAGGTGGGCACAGCTCTCTCTTCTGCCAGAGCACTGTCCTGAGGTAGCAGCTTCTGTCCACATCACAGTCCATCACAGCCCAGCACTGCGGGGCTCACTTGTAGCCAACTTTTGATGCCTCCAGGATCAGACTGGAGGGCTGGTTAGACTCACTGCAGAGGTATTTGGTAAGTCCTGACCCTAAGAGCTCCATTGAGGCCAGTCTTGGTAATGTGATGCATGGCTTTCCAATGTTTTTACTTCTTGTTGCTCGAAATTTATCAGGGTGTCCTAAGTCCCTGATTTATAAACACCAGAATTACTGCTTGAGAGAGCCCTCACTTAGGACTCAGGAGAGTCCTGTTCCTACCCTGCTGAGCCAAGAGCTTTCTCTGACCTCAAAGTTTCCTCTTCTACCTGATGATCTCAAGGTCCATTCACCTCTACCTGCCTTGGTGCTACGGCATTTGCATCAATTCTATAACTACACTAATAGGCTTCTGGCTCAGATCCTCATTTTTCTCCCAGTTTTCACAGTGACACTAAAACCCATACAGATACTAATGTCCTTGCTAACGCTGATGCTAACTCTTGCTATTAGTGGACAAGGGCCACTAACACTTATTGAATGTGTACTGCCCTGACACATAAGTGTTTTACATCTCATTTAATCCTCAGACATCCCCATGAGGTATGGGTTATTATCCTCATATGACAGATGGAGAAAGTGAGGCATAGAGTGAGGCTTGTTCAAGGTCATAACAGCTAGCAAAGGGTGGGGCCGGGATGCAAGCCCAGGCTACCTGCCTCTGAGGCTGGTGCTCTGAAGCACACAGACTTCTTGCACATCCTCTTTACATCATGCTGTACAGTATTAGATAGAAAGTCAGGGCAAGCCGGGGTTGTAGAGTTGTAGTAGAATCATGCTGTACAGATTTCTGAACTGAAGATGCCGAGATGGCAATATAAAGGACCAGGCAGGGAACGGAGGCTCGGCACATAGGCTCCAGAGGCATTCGGCTTGGCTTCCTGCTGGCCCTGCCACTTACGAGCCCTGTGTCTTTGGCTAGGTCACTCAATTCTCTGTGCCTCCGTTTCCCATCTGTAAAAGAAGGCTGATGAAGTCCCTATGTCATCTGGTTTGGGGGGAGATGTAAAGGTGATACTACTTAGGAAATGTACAAACCATTTCCAACAATGCTGACACACAGAACATTCTTGGTAAACGTTAGGTGTCATTACTGAATGTGTGCTACATGCCAGCCATCAGGCTTTCAGGTGTTTTAACTCATTTAATCTTCCAAACAACCTGCGGGGTGGGAATTGGTAGCCCCACATTACAGATGAGGAAATGGAGCCTTGCTCGCCCAAGGTCGTTTGCTCTCATTTGCCCGAGGACTTGAATGCAGTCCCTCCCCCCAAAGACCCCGAGTGGTTCTCCCTTAAGCACAGCATCCTCTGCTAATGCCTCCTGTGATGGACAGCTAGGAGCCGGCTCAAGCTACCAAGCAAACAGAGATTGTAATTCGGTTTTGAAATCAATAAAGGGATGATCAAGTGGCAGAGGAGGAGTTGTTAGCTGCTCATCAGGATGATGTGAGAAGTTGCTGCCTGCATCCTGAATTAAATTCACCTAGTTGCTTTATCATCATAAACATTCATTTCAATGTGGGGAGGGATTTTTTAAAAACCAACATGAATAATATATAATGGCTGGCATTTTGGAGGAAGCAGGATCCTTCCCTTCTTCCATCTTCCGTCAGGGTAATTCATCATTGTCTTTCTCCCTGCCCCCCTCTCCTTAAACTGATGGGGTAGTCTGTCAGCTCAGCTTGTTCTGAAACGCAGGAGTATAATTCAATAATAAATTCACTCAGAAGCCAGCTGTCAGGAAGCTGGTGTTTATTTGAGCTCCATTAGATGGTCTCTACTGCTCAGCCTCTCTGAGGGCTGGCTGAGGGCTGTCGAAGGCCTGGGGCTGGGGGATGCGGGTGGGGTGGCACGTAAGTGCTTTTCTGTAACTGCTCTGCCACTGATCGTTGCGTGTCACTTTATGTCTGCAGTGCGCTGAGAAAAGATTATGGTGCAGACATGATCTTTTTTCCCTCCTGTTATTTTTTTTCCCCCCTTGGAAACCCTGGCTTTCAAAATTCCTGGGAACTTTGTGTCTTTTTCTCTTTTTAAATGTTTATTTATTTTGAAGGAGAGAGAGAGAGTGAGAGAGCAAGCATGAGCTGGGGAGGGACAGACAGAGAGGGAGAGAGAAAATCCCACGCAGGTTTTGCACCGTCAGCACAGAGCCCAGTGTGGGGCTCGAACTCATAAACTGTGAGATCATGACCTGAGCGGAAATCAGAGTTGGATGCTTAACCAACTGAGCCACCCAGGTGCCCTGAAACTTTCTGTCTTTATAAAGGATCTGAAGGAAATTCTGAAGACTTACATGGCATCAAGGTTATCTCACTTCTCTTTATTGCCAGTTTTAGGTCCTGAGATGAAAAACTCTGTTCTGGCTAGTGAACAGGTGAGGGGCTGACCTTTCTCAGTTCTGTATCTGTCTCGCTGCACAGTCCCCTATGTTCTTCCTTCTGCCACACGCCCCCTCTATACACCAGGATCATATACCCCAGACTTCCTAAGACCATCTTGATTTCAAAGGTTAGAGAACGTCTCTTGACTTTGGATTTAGAAAACAGTATCACCATCATTATGCTCCAGCCACAGTAAAATTCTCTCAATTCTCTGATTATCCCAGAAAGTCATGCTGGTTCCTCAGTCTAGAATGCATTTTTAAGTCCTGTTCAACTGAAGCCAACACTAAGCAATGCAGTTTATTCAGGAGCGCGCACGTGCATACATACGGACAACCACGTTTCGTGCAATACATATCCTCGTCACGGTGTTGGACTAATATTTTCCATTTCACTGTACCCCATTTCCGTCTAAATTTACTTTTTTTAAAAAAATAGTTTCGACTCGCTACATTGATTTCATGATGCACTAATGGGTTGTTGCGAGCTGAAGTGGGATAAATAATGTTTTAATGGCCAACCATCCTCACTAAAATCTTTGTTTCAGGCTAAAGGCCACGTCGTGCCAGAAGCTTCATTCATTAGTTCACCTGCTGGTTTGTTCATTCATTTCCAGACGCAGCCCTGAGGTGTGCAGCGGGAGTGATGGCCATGCTTTTGAACTCGTGGGATGCTCTGTCTCTACTTCTCTTCAGTCACTCAGCACTGGCTGATTGGCTGATTCATTCTGCGATCTGTGTGGTTTAGTCTGGGCCAACCTCTGTGCTTGGCACCAGGGGTTCAACAAACACAGTATGGGACACATGACGTGCTCTCAAGGTAAGAGGGCATAGATGCGAATCTTTTTCTTGCAGGCCTTGCGCAGAGCAGTATTTACCAAGCAGAGCTTGTGTTGTGTGGCACCTCTGTTCCCCTCTAGGCCTGCCCCGTGTCCCCTCTCCATAGGGTCTGACCCTCTCCGTAGCACATGATCCTGTGCCTCCTTTGTGATAAATGACCTTATCACCCATCCCTCCTTTTTCTGAGTCCCCTGACTCCTCAAGTCTTTTCTCTTTGGGCTCAGTGTGTCCCATCAGCTGATTTTCGTGGCAACTGCCCCTACCCAGCTTCCTCACCTGAGTGAGCTGATAACTTATTAGACTTAGAGGGGCCCAGAAAGGCTTGACAACATCACGTTTCTCTCATCAATACAGTGTCCTCAAACACACTGTGAACTGATATTCAAGAAACTCAGGGGTGATTCTTTTTTGTCAGAACCTCTTCCTATAATCTGCTAACCTGTCCAGCATTGGCAATCCACAACTATTTGCTGAAGGGATCTGTCTGCCCTATGTCCAGCCTGTCCTTCCCAAGAGGAGATGCATCGAAAGTCGTGTCATACAGACAGAGCTGCCTTGAGTGTTCTCTGAGGAAGAAACGTCTCATGCTTCCCTCCTTTTTCCAACCGTCTGGCTCCAAGCTCCACACTCTGGGTCCTGTTACCTGCCCTCCCTGTATGGACGGTCAGTTGGGGATCCATCTTCCACCTACAGACCTGAATGGCCCCTTCCTTCCCACGCAGAGGGCACCCTACACTGTATTTTCCCCGTGACTCCAGGTGAGGGCCTCCACTGAGCAGATAGGGTGTGGGCCTCCAGGCTGGGAAAGAAAGTAGGTCTTCAAGCCATCTAATCTGGTGATGGCAGTTCTCCTGTCTGCTCTGTCCCCTCCTACTTTAGACCCGCATTTGATCAGCTGAAGCCGTTCACATCTCTATCGCTTACGTGGAGTTGAGGACGACAGAGGCAGAACGTCAGGTAGAGCTACTGTATTCATGAAACCCGTGTAAAACACCTGCCCTGGGGACACGGAAGAGCCACAGGAGGCCTTCCTTACTCCAAGTCCTCCTGGCGGTCCTTCTGCTGCAGTTCTGAGTCAAGCTCTGTGCTCTCTCCTCCAAGGAGTCCAGCCCAGCTGAGCGCCTACTCTGCTTGGCTGGGGCCCTCGCTTGCCAAAGTGCTGCTGTTCATCCTCCCCTGAGGGCCCCCCCCTGCCCCAGGGCCTCTGACGCCAGCAGGGGTGCCGCACAGAAACATAAAGGAACCCGCACGTGTCAGCCGTGGCTCTGGAGAACCTCCTGCTCTTAACTCGGCCCCGGGTCAGGAGCCTCCGGGCTGGGAGGCTGCAGCCTGCAGGAGCAGCATCTCTGGGATTGCCTGTCATTGCTGGGCTCAGCGATGCTGCCGGGTCTCTGGGTGACAGCCTGCATCGTGAAGCCTGGTCCACGGACTCGCACGCGGACTGTACAAGCTGTGCCACAGCATACGGGGTGCAGGAGAGTGTGGGGTTTTCTGTCAGGCCCAGGCCTTGTTACTGTTGCACACAGCCACCAGGTCGGGGCCGCCTGCCCATCAGAAACCCCCCTCTCTGGAGAAGTGCCACTGGATTCCTCCCTGACAAGGACCCCAGCTGACAGCAGGCTGGCACAAGGCTGCCTTTTCCCTTCCTCAAATAAGGATTCAACACCTCGCTCCTCTCTCGGTGCCTGCTGGACGTCCCTAGAGGGCAGGTCACTATCAAGCTGTACTTCCAGTTAAAAAAGTGGAGCGGGAAGCTCTTTTTTACACCATCACCACCACCACCGTCATCATCTTCGAATTAGCAGGCGTTTTTTGTGTGGTATCAGGTTACAACTGTATGTACTTTGTTTTTGTGTGTTTTTTTTTTTTTTTTCATTCATTTAATTTTCCTGGCAACTCTGTAGACATTATTACCCGGCTCTTACGGATGAGGAAACTGAAGCTCAGAGAGGTTAAGGAATTTTCCCAAGGTCACACAGCTAGAAAGTGGATGTAACAGACTTTAAATCCAGTTGTCTGATTCCAAAGCTTGTGTTTCTTTCACTAGGCCATGCCACCGCCATAAAGCTACCATTTACTAACCTCCTAAGTACCAAGTTCTGTGCCAGATGCTTTATTTCAGTTAACCCTTTCAATGGCATTCACGAAATAGTCACTGTTATTGCCAACTTATAATCGGAGGCCCATGCACAGAGGTTACATTGTTTCCTCTAAGGCCACACAGAGCTGGTGGGAGGGAAAGCCACGATTCAAACTCTGGGCACTTTCTAGCACTTTCTATCAAGCTGCCTTCCTTCACACGAGGGGAAGGAAAGTAAGCAACAACCCAAACTTAGTATCAGGTTTCACTTTATCCCAACTATGCACATGAGCACTACATTGCTGGCCCAGACCAAGAAAACGGAATACCCTGTGGGCAGTCCAACGAGAAAAGCATCTGATGCCTCATGTTTCCAGCTTGGGCTTGTTTTACATAAAAATCTGTCTGGAGATACTCCATAGTGATAGATAGCTGCTCCTTGTGAATCTAGACCAGCAAGGAGCACAGACATAACGATGTGGCAAATATTAGCTAAAAGGAATTTTCACAGTAACATTTAGAAGCTTCTATTTACCCATTCATTTGTAGAGTGAATCCCATATTCCAGGCCCTGCCCTAAGTATGACAGGTTTGGAGAGATGAATGGTCTCTGCCTTCAAAGCATCTGTAGTTTAACTGAAGGTGACAGATCCATAAACAATGATCTGGGAGCCGACTTCTCCTGCCTCTGCTGCTCATCTGTAATATGATTTTTAGCAGATGATTTAACCTCCCTGGACTCTGAATCCTCAGTCCCAAATTAAGGAAAATAGATAATGTATCCTCCCATCCTTCCTCCGTCCATCTCTCCCTCTCTCCTTCCCTTCTTCCATTCCTTCATTGTTCAAGGCAGTAAGTATACGTATTTGTTTTGAGCATCTACTGAGCGCTAAAATGAGTGAGATGTGTTCCCTTCCTGGAGGACTCACTTTAGAGGGTTGGGAGACGTTCACATATTCGTTTTATTAAGTCACTTGCCCAGAGCCACGGATCCAGCGGTGGCAGAGCCAGGGTGTGAAACACGAACTGGTCTGACTCCGAGGCCTATACTCTTCCCTCATGCTCGAGGTCCATTTCTCCCGGTACAGATTTCTCAAGCTCCCTGCTTGACAGGCACCTTCAGGCAGGTCAGACCCGCCAGGGCAACATCCTGAAATCCCCGTGTGGGTCCCGCCGTGATCTGTGGCACGTAAGCAGCAGGCTTGGTGCATCACCAGAAGACATGCAGGGGACATGGTCCCTGCTGGCACCAACCAGGATGGTATGGTCAGGGCACTCCTTAGGCACAACAGCCACGGGCAGCCAAGCGGCCACAGTCCTAATCAGATCCCATAATGGGTGAAAGGCTGAGCAAGGACTATTCCCCTTGGTAGGAATAATCTTCAAATCTCTGGTTGATTAAAAGAACGCTTGCCACGGGAAGGCCCACAAGCACACAGACAAAGTCACGCAACTGAATAAAAGAGCGGGAAGCTTCCTACCCAGGGACAAAAGCAGCGTTTCTGATCAAGATCAATGAGTAGGTTTCTCCTCTCTCTAGCTCAGCTCCTGGCTCTGTCACTTGACCAGCCTGTGAATTTGGGAAGGTTATCTGACCTCTGAGGCTCTCAATATTCTGTGGGTAAGATGACAGACTTGTTGGAATAGCAAAAGCATTTTCATCTCTAACAAGGTTACACTTTGAATGCTTTTACCCACTCCTGTGATGCCTCTTCCGCTGGCTCGGAGTGTTTCCCCCCACCTCACCTTCCCCATCCTGTCCTTGTTGGGAGGGGGCTGGGGCAGTGGGAGGCCATGCCCTGGACCCCACCCCCACCGCTGACCCCCTGGGCCTGTGGCGTGAAGCCCAGAGCCAGGGCTCCTTCCCGTCCCAGTAGAGAGGCCTTCTCCTTGCGTTCCCAGTTACACTCTGGGGATGATACCGCCACCTCCCAGGGTGGCTTCCCCTCATTCCTTCTTAGTCCCTGCTCTTCTCCCCTTACACATTCTCCTGGAGCAGACTGCTGTGCGCTCCTGGTCTCGACTCCTGCTTGTTGCTGGCTCCCAGATCGATAACTCTAACGTCCGTGTGAGCTCCAGAACTGCTTATGAACTATGAACGTGCCTTGGGGGTCCTACTGAGGTGTGTCCCTTCCTTGCCCTTAGCGTGCTCAGGATGGAGGTCATCACCTTGCTCCTAACCTTCCTGCTGCTCTCAGGTCCCCAGCCTGGAGAAGGCACCACCATCTATCTCCTGAGGCCTCTGAGTAAGTGACTTCTTTTTCCTGCATTCCTCAGGCGCAACTGATGACTAAGTCCTGCTGATTTCCCCTTTCATTATTAATTTTTCAAAGTTTATTTATTTATTTTGAGAAAGAGAGATAGAGAGCAGAGGAGGGGCAGAGAGAGAGAGGGAGAGAGAGAGAAAATCTCAAGGAGGCACACTGTTAGCACAGAGCCCAATTCGGCTCAAACTCACAAACTATGAGGTCTTGACCTGAGCTGAAATCAAGAGTCGGATGCCGAACCAACTGAGCTAGCCAGGCACCCCAACTGCTGATCTCCCCCTTGAAACAGAACTTGAGGATGGTCTTCAACCTTCCTACCCTTCATTACAGCCCATTGTCCCTGCAGGGCTGGAACTCTCTGGCATGGAAGTCACGGACATAGAAGGGACACACTATGTAACTGCTGAATTGAACTGTGCTGACTCCTAGAGAAAGAGATGTCCCTATATTGGAAGATGGTCAAAAGAAATTATTATAAGTAGCTCCTTCTTGGATACTATGTCTCATTCACAGACGCTGGTCTGGGGAGCAGAGAACAGAGAGCTATCTTATGCTGGCTCCTGTGCCTTTTCAGGCCCCTGGTCTCTGCACAGCTGTTCCCTCTCCCTGAAACACCCTTCCTTCCCTGGCCAAGAGAACCATTTCTCATCTTTAAGACTCAGTTCTTAAGTCGTGGTTTCCCCCCACCCAGGAGTATCTCCTCTGTGTTCCCAGAGTACCCTGGGGGCACATTTCTTTCTGGCCTATCACACTGGGGCTCTTTTCATCCCCTTAGTGGACTGTAAGCGACCAATGAACAGGGACTGTGCTCTATTCACCTCTGTGATTCCAGCACGGGATCTGGCACAGAGTGGACTGCAGCAAAAAACTGTCCAGTAGGGGACACAACTGAACACCTGTGAAGGAATGCATGGGCAGATGGCCTGAGATGCCAGTGGGGGCGCCCCCACCCCCACAGCCTTCTGGACGGCAGCTCTGAGGCTGAACAGCGTTAAAGGGTTTCCGCTCGTCTGGAGCCTGCAGAATCAGTAATAGCTGACTGCAAAGAGAGTATTGATCCAAGATTCCCTTTGGACCTTTGATTTCTCACTCCCTCCATCTATCACCCAGCGGGAACAACAAAACTTTGCTCATTAAAATTCCAAATGCCTGGGATAGCAGTTTTCTAAATGTGGGTACCTGAGGCTGCTTCTCTGCTTCCCCTGACATTCCATCAAGAACCCTTCTGGCTTCCTCCCACCTCCCACCCACCCCAAACATGGCCCTCGAGGCGATTCAGTTCTCCCGCAGACAGTCATGGCTGGATCTGAGGCCCAGCGGACTCACCCTCCGTCAAAGGGGTTCTCTCCCGGAATGATGTGTGTGCTGTCCCTGCCCACGAGGAACCTGATGCGGTCGTAGAAGGAGTGCAGGTTCTGCTGGGACACGGGGGCCTGTGTCTCCTGGATGATGTCCAGAGGGTCGGGGGAGCCCAGGCACAGCGGGTTGACGTGACAGAGGGGCTGGAGGCAGCAGTCGGGGTCCATGCAGTCCATCAAGCCATCTGCAGGGGAGACAGAGCATGAACTTGATAGTGCTACGTCCCACCAGCCACGTTTGTCCACAGTGCCTTCACGTGCTTCTCTATTTGCCACTTGCTGGAAAACTTTAAGTGCCTGACATAAGCCAAGGCCTTTGCTGGGGACCAAGGGGATCCAGGCACTTCAGATCTGCTCCCACTAGCCTAACAGGAGAGACGACAAGCAAGAGTACAGCGTGACATGCGTTTCTTTGTTGTTGTTTCTTTAAATTTGAAGGAATTACATGAGGGCCCAGAGGTGAGAGAACATACTGAACGTCTGAGCTGCTACCCTCAGCTCAGAAGGTGAGGGGCGAGCACAGGAAGGGGGCCGTTGATGCTGGCCGAGCAGGGGCGCCGGGGACTCGGACCGGCTCAGGCAGTTTGCATTTCACCCCCGGTGGACGGTGGGAGCTACTGGAAGGTTTAAAGCAGGGGTGACATCATCTGATCTGCATCTCTGAAAGAACCGTCCCTGTAACAGGGAGACGGGACTGCAGTTGGCCTAGAGCGGAAGCTGGGGGTTCCATAGTGGCGAGGGCATCTCTGAGGTTGCACAGAGCAAAGGTAGTGGGTGCTGAGACCAGAGCAGTGAACAGTGGAGGTGGAGATAAGCGGATGGTTTTGAGAGGTATTTAAGAGGTATTTGCTTAAACTAACTAGCTTTGCGGGTGAGGAAGAGGCGCTGTGATTCCCTGCATCTCTGCCGGCTGCCATGTAAATACAGGGAGACCCAGCTCTGCTTTCTGCGGGAGGGAGTCCCTGCATTTGCCTGTTGGCTTCAGGTCTCTGACCGAGGGGCTACTAGCAGGGAATGTCTTTGCCACATGGACGAATTTCTTCAGGACTGGAAATTGTATTACGGCTTCCAGCTTCCCAAAGTACAAAGAAAGAAATCCAATCAGATCACAGATTTTTGGTCACATATGTGCTTTTACAGGCACCCAACAGCGTAGCTTACAAAGAATAACAAACTCAGGGATTAGAGGACACTGCACCAAGTGGGGGACAGGGAAAGCCCAGGGTGACAGTCTGTGTGCTTTGTGGGCAGAAAACAGTCTAAGGACTTGCATTCCTCTGGGTTCAAATTCTGCCTCTCTTGCTTTATTAGCTGTGTGACTTTGGGCAAGCTTCCCCACCGCCATGGGGACACAGATCCTGCTCTGGTTATCTCTGTTGTGTCCCCAGCACTTAGTACAAGTATTCAAACATGGCTGTTAAATAAATAAACCAAAGAGAATGGAATGGATTAACAAATGAAGCAGGGGATGAGACCAAATGACAGTGTCCATAAAAGCCAGGAAACCACCCGCTTCATTCAATCCAATTAAACAGTGCGGTATGGTGGATGGATCATGAGGCCAAGGCTGAAGTTCAAGTCCCAGAACTGTGGCTAAGAACGCCCCTGGATGAATTCCTGCACTTACTCTCCGAGCCCCAGTCTCCTCATCACTGACATACCTCCCTCGCTTCTGTCTCCCTGGGTTTACGACAGAGGTGCTGCCCAGCAGAGCACTGCATTTGCACTGGCCAGATTTGGTGCCCCACGCGGCACCCCTAGGCCCCCTTCCCAGCCTCAGAGGTATTGCGGCCTCGGGCAAGCTCCCTGACCTGCCTGAAATCCAGTTTTCCCCCTTAGTCAATTAGGGACAAAAATCCCTTGTCTTTCTCACCCACTTTTGCATGGTATCCAAGACTTTATAACTTCCTTGAGGGCACCACACTGCAAAGTGCCTGGATTTCAGGGCCCAGACTGTCTGGGGCCAAATCTTGGCTCTGAAACTTACCACTGTGTGGCCTTGGGCATGTTACTTAAACTCTCTGGCCTCTATTTCGCACATGTCTCATAAGGGGATTGTAAAAGTGCCACATAAGTGTTTGTTACATAAATAGAAAACATAGTATATGTCCCCAAATCTAGCAGAGTACCCCATAAACAGTAAGTGCTTACTAAGGGCTTGTTCCCCTTGCTGTCCCTGAGTCTACGACACGGCTCATCAAAGCGAAAGGCCATTTGTTCTTTGCTCACCTGCCAGATTCATCCTGAGATGTGGAGGAAAGGGCTCCCCTCACCCCAGCGCTGTCCTGGGTCCTAACTTGTGGCTCCTGTCCCAGCTCCCAGATACACCCGCTAACTGCCTCGCAAAGCACCTGTCTTCTCTTGCATCTCCTCCATCACACATTCCCACGCTGGCCCTGTCAGACATCGCTTAAACACATAATTACAGCCCAAGTTGAGGGTTATTTGCATTCTGCTATTGATGTTAGCATGACAGATTCAGCTGCTGCATCCATAACTCTGCAGAAATGCTCCATTATTCAATCCCAGCGAGCAGGGACGCTGACCATTAAATCAGCCAGCACAATTGAAGGGCTGTGAAAAGTCATGGCTAATTTGAAATTTTATTAGCTATTGCCTGCTCTTGTTTACCGGAGAGAGCAGACCCTGGAAGCCAGTCTTTTACCTCTTTATAAACACTCTGCTCTGTGGCGCCCTGGAAGAACTGCTTTCTGTTCTCTAGTCCTGGGGGAAGGTTAGCCAGGAATTACTATTCTTATTATTTATATTATATTCAACGATGATCATCATGGACGTTGTGCTAAATGCTTGGCAATGAATGCTTTCAAAGGACATGTCCTCGAATCTCTCCAGCTCTGTGAAGTAGCCACTGTTGTCACCATCACGCTCATTTTACAGAGAAGGAATCGGAGGCTCAAAGTACTAGAGTAAGTTGGTCAAGGTCATGTGGTCAGAGAAGCTGTCTTGGAATCCGAGCCCAGTTCTTTCTAAGTATGAAAGGTTGAAACTTTTGGGAACTATTTTTTCGTAAGTGGAAAACATGAATTTACGAGTCTTGCTGAAATGGCACTCTTCCGTGCCCTTCGGGCTCCCAGGGCGACCTCCGGTCACAGCACTCGCCTCCCAACCCTTGCTCTGCAATTTTGATTTTCTCTGTCTCCTTCCCCAGACATCGAGCTCCTTCCAGTAGCCCTGTGCCTCCTGCACTAGCTTCCCGCTTCATCCTTGCTTCTGGCATCCCCATACTCCTTTTTCCTTTCCCTTTTAAAAACAAATTGTTGTTTCTCGTGATCAGAGGGTCTTTGCGATGATCCAGGTGGCCATTCTGCTGGAAATGAAAGTCTCAGCAAGGGCCCCGAGCTTCAGCTGGGCCCGTGTGTAAGAGGCACAGTCAGACCTACCTCACGGACACTGAGGGGAGTGGGTGAGATCATGGGTGTGGAGCACTTAGCATGACGACCAGAACCTAAGGACATGCTTGCTAAGTAAGAGTCACTGTTAGCTCCTTGGCTGGGTGCTTCCTTGGACGGCTAGCCCCGTAACAGGCCTGTCCTGGGTCCCCACTCCATCGCACACTTCAGGGCAGCCCTTTCTGGCTGCAGCCTGGCTGTGAAGAACTGAGGAGACAAAGATGACCTAAGAGACGCACCTTCAAGTTAGGGAAGCAGAGACCCAGGGGACTTGAAGATCGGGCTTCTCTGAAACGGAGCCACGGCACACAAACAGGGCTCTCGTGAGGGACCTGGGACTGTGCAATTGCTCACTGTATGCTTCACAGGATGGACAGACGCCAGGCCAAGAGTTCTGTCTGCCGACGCCTTCCCAACTATTCACTTAGCAAATATTTGCAGAGCAGTAAATGTGGCCTAAACCTTTGCTAATAGAGACGATCATCTTGTTAAATGAAGCACCTATTTCAAAAATGACTGGGGCCCACAAAATTCTTATCAAAGGCTCAGTTTACAAGGTGAGCTTTCGTGCAAACCTCTCTATTTTCTTTTTTTAAGTTTATTTGAGAGTGAGAGAGAGAGCAAGAGACAGCATGTGTGTGTGTGAACAGAGGAGGGGAGAGAGAGAGAGGGAGAGAGAATCCCAAGTAGGCCCATATGGAGCCCCAACACTGGGCTCAACCCCACGAACAGAACCATGAGATCATAACCTGAGCTAAAATCCAGAATTGGACCTTTAACTGACTGAGCCAATCAGGCACCCCCCCACCCCGCCCCCATCTTCAAACACAGCATATGGCAGCCTGATACAGTGCATGTGGCTACCCCGGAGGGAGATAGACTCTTCCACACTTTTGTTTTCTTAGGCATAGATGACAGATTTTAGAAGAGTTATGTTAAGAGGAAAAAGCATGTTTTGGGGACAGAAAAGTAAATTTGGGGGTAGACTAGAAACACATCAATGTATAGTTTTCATGATTCTCCGGTTTGGCTAGTTTGGAAACATTTACATTTTCCAAGGACTTCATAGTTTACTTAATTGTATATTATACAGAAGTTGGCTGGCTTATATAATGTCCATGTTTCATTTGTATGCTATTCCCACCGAGAGACCCTCCTTATGGCAAACAGAAAAAAAAAAACCAGAAAAATAGTATTTTTCTGTTTCCTTAAAAGTTTCAGTAAAACCCTCTTGAACTCTAAATATTACCTTTTGGGAAAGAACATTTTTTTCTCCAGAAATATCTTTTTTCCCTCTTCTCTCTGCGTACACGGTGAAAGTAAAGGGGGCAAAAGGAAATGTTAGACGCCATTTGGGCTCCTGGAGATTGGAGGGCAGCAATGCCTCCGGAGGGACTAGAGGGCAAAGGAAAGAGGGAAGGAAGTATCCAGAAAAAAGTCAGACTAGAGATTAAAAAGAAAGATATAAAAGAGGGAGGGAGGGAGGGAGGGAGGAAAAAACCAGGAAAAAAAAATGCAGGTCTCTGGGTGTACTAAATGAACATCCTAAAGCAGTGCAAGTACATGTGACCTTGAACTTGAAGCCCTCCAGGGCTAAAATGCTGCATGGTCCACTGAGCGCTCGCTGCCTTTTGCCAATATTTCCATCTAAGTGCTACCCACTTGAGGATGAGGGCTACGCTGTTTCCTCCAGCCCCCTCCGCAGTGCGTCCCCTGCTGGTGGGTGTCAAGTGACCTTGAGAACTGGGGAGTAGGGAACAGGAGAGAAAAAATAAACCAGTCCCAAAGAGCCAGTTCCTTCCCTGGCTCTGTCACTTTCTGGGGTGAGACCTCTGGCACTTCCCTTCCTAGGTCTGAAATGTCATTTATTCATATGGAACCAGGATAATAAGCTGTATCAGTCCCTCAGGATTGCTGAAGGTTTCCTGGGTTGTAAAGAGTAAGTGAGTCATTCGCTGAGGTTCTAGTGTCCTCCCCACGCCTGTGGCTGGTCCCTGGAGTCCCCTCCGCAGACATGTGCTGCAGCCCAGGGCTGGGTGAAGTCCTCTGCCATCAGTCACCATCCTGAGCGGCAGCGGCTTTCTGCTCATTTTGTGATCTTAACTGCTGCCAGTGAGTGGTGGGCCCTTGGGTGACTCATCCCCCCATCTGATGTCGGTGTCCTCCTCGGTTAGACAGAGGGTAGATGGGGCAGCCTCTGGGGTCTAACCTGCAGGACAGCCACCTCCTGGCCTTTCTATGCAGCAGGCCCATCTCCCCTGGTGGCTGGCCTACAGAAACTTCCACAGAAAGTGAAAGGTGTGCCTGAGGGTCCTTTTGAAGTTGGTGGCTCAGCTAGCCTTCTTCTCTTTACCAGGGAGGACCGTGGGGCTCAGGTTAAATGAGTTACTCAGGGTCCTACTGCTGGTGAGGTGTGGCAGAGCTGGGAATTGGGTTTCTTATCTTTCTCCAAATCCAGCTGTTCGCCACTATCCTATAGTCTACATCTTTATCCATGCTTTGGACATTCTGGTCCTTCCACAGAGGGCGGGAACTGACTTGTTTACTTCTCTATCCCAAATGCATAGCACAGAGCCTTGCACACAGTGAGCATCACATTTGTTGAATGAATGAACAAACGAATGAATGATTATATGAGGACTCCGAATCAAACAGCTCAATCACGTTGGCAGGCCCATTGAGGGCCATGGGTGTGGTGGAAGCCAGTCCCCCCAGTAGGAGTTCATTCCTCTCCTTAGAAAGGAGGCATGGGGGCAGGCCCTGCACCAGGCACTGGACAAACAGGGAGAAAACGGTCATGCCTCTGCAGGAGTTGGTGTTCTGGGTCAGCCAGGGACCAAAGAGCACTGGGAAAGAAGGTCGAGATGGGGCTAGGGAAGCCTGGAGGTGGGAACCCAGCTTGGGCTGAGGGCTGGCATATTTCCTGGAAGACAGAATGCTTAAACTAGGACTAGAGGGGTGGACGTGAACAAGCCAAAAGGAGAACAGAGCTGAGAGTGGGTCCGGGAAATCCACGAACTAGCAAACTGTTTTCATCACAGTTGTTTGCACGTTCCTTACACTCGTGGACCCTGTATAACAAGTCCCTCTATCTCTCTGTGGACTTAACTCCTGCCCCAGCTCCACAACCCAGCAGCCAGCCTCATCTTGCGGTTGTCTGTAGTCTGGCCGCACAGCGGCTTCCAGGGAGGCCCTGGGCGTGGGGGGTGGAATATGCCTCCCTCTCTGTACACATCTGGAAGAAGGTTTTGTCATTTGCTATAATAAATTCTGTGCCTTCTTTGAAAAGGCTTGCAAAATCTCTATCTGCCCCTTGGAACACAAGATTTTTAAAGGTCAATTTCTCTCTTGTCTCTTATCACAAGAAATGTGGTTTAGAGATAGTCTGAAGGGTTTCCAAATGCTATGGCCTTATGTGAGCTCTCCATTCTAGCAATGGGAAATGGGGAGGAGGAAGGAGGGCAAAGAGCTTTGTTCTCTGTTTTCCTGAAACTTCTCCTTCCAGGTGGCATCTATCAGTGATCTGTATTGCAATCCATGATCCTTTTCATGGGGCCCACAGTACCTGAAGGGCTTATCACACCTTGAAGCTGCTTACAAATCCTTCATCCAAAGGGTCTGGTTGTTTTAGAATCCAGTGGATTTTATATTCTGGCTTCTTCTTTTTTAAACACCCATTCCACTCTAAACCTAGCTCTCCTGCTGTCACTGTGTGACACTGGGCAAATAGCTTCAGCTCACTGAGCCTCAGTTTCCCTGCATGGAAATGTCTGTCTTGCAGGTTTGTTGCGAAGGGCTAGACATCACGTCCACAGAGCATCCAGTACAGTGCCTGGAACTGAGGGGATGCTCCCTATATTATGGCCAGTACTTTCCTTTTTGAACACTTGAATTATTTTCTTTCTAGCAATGAGCATGTGACAGTTTGGAATACACATTTTAATCAACAGATGAAAAAGTTTCGAAATACATTATTATATGGAGAAGCATTATAATTGTAAGTAAAATAAGTAGAGTGTAAAATTTCATAGACAGCATCATTTCCATTTTTAAAAATAATTATTTATAGATGGCTATATATTTATTTTATAATAAATACCATGCTTCTGAGCTTACAGATGGAAAGGCACAGGAGAATGAGAAGTGATATTTGCAGGTGAGGGACTGAGGCTTAGAGAGGCCGAGGAGCCCACACAGGGGCAATGCAGCAAGCATGCCAGGGTTTGAATCCAGAACATCTGGGCACAGACCCTGTACTTTTAAAAAAAATTCTTTTTAAAGTTTATTTGTTTGCGAGACAGATCAAGTGGGGAAGGGGCACAGAGGGAGAGAGAGAGAATCCCAAGCAGGCTCTATACTGACAGCACGGAGCCTGATGCAGGGCTCGAACTCACGACGGTGACATCATAACCAAGAGTCAGACTCATAACCACTGAGCCACCCAGGTGCCTGCCTCCCCCCTCCCCCACCCCGCCCCAATCCTGCACTTTTAATCACTGTGCTGTGTTGCCTCTCAGGCACTTCGGGATTTTTTTTTTTTTTTTTTTAGTTTTTTTTTGAGAAGGAGAGAGAGGGAGAGAAAGAGAGAGAGGGAGGGAGTTTGTGCGCTCTCGTGCATGCTAGTAAGGGAGGGGCACAGGGAAAGGGAGAGAGAATCTCAAGCAGGCTTCCAACTGAGCACAGAGCCCTACGAGGGGCTCTCCATCTCATGACCTTGAGATCACAACCTGAGCCGAAATCAAGAGTCTGATGCTCAACCAAGTGAGCCACCCAGGTGCCCCTGCCTTTCAGCCGCTTTGAATACAACATTTACAATCCTCACAGTGACCCTGTAAGGCAGGCATTAATTACCAGTCTCATTTTACAGTCACTTGGCACCTTAGGGCCACAGTTCACCATCCCTGAAATGGACATGAAATGAGCAACCCCCACCCCCCCGGCCCCGCCATCAGAGGGTCACTATGAGAGGGACGAGAGGATGCATGCAACAGCACTTCCTGAAGGGTTTCATAGCTGGTACTTTATGAAGAAGGCACCTCTTGTTAGGTGGGGCACACAGAGGAGTTCACAGGGAGTGTTAGGCCTGGGCCTCTGCCTGCTGGCTTTGCTCGGCCATCTTACCAACCAGTGTTCTGGTGACATCTTGCAGGCAGGTTAAGGGTGAAGGTAGCCCCAACAGAGGATCAGCGCACTGGGAGTCACTGTGTCACATTCAGGATCTGTTTTCTGGTTTTACACACCATGACCACACATGGAAACAAAAACAACCTAATAACGCTAAACCCAACTCAGCCATACTGTGAACTTTTTTTTCTTTTTTTTTTTTTGTCTCATAGTTTAAAAATACCTCAACAGCATTCTTCATGAAGCTTGAAATTCAAGTTTAATTTAGAAAGGACTGCCTTAAGCCTAGCAAATTGGGAAAGAAGAGAAACCAGAAGTTCTCAGATAACTTGAAGAGCTGCAGTTGGGTTTACCATGGAACCATGAGTCTGAAGTCTGGACACACTGAAGAGACAGCGTGGCCAGACCTCTCAGACTATGACCGTTTCTGCCACCCATCAGCTGTGTGACTCGGGCAAATACTTCCCCTCACTAAGCCCCAGTTTCCTCATTATACAGAAATAGTAAGGGGATAATAACACCACACACCTCGAGAGTTACTGGGTGGATGCATAATTGCTCTGCAAACTGTAAAATGGCATACAGATTATCATTCTCAGCCCCTCTTCGGCTTTGGGAACTGTAGTAGCCTATTTAAATTTGAGTAAGCGCTCGCACTGCATTTCTAGGAAGAGGATGAATTGCTAGAAGGCAGAAGTACTGTAGGGTTACGAGGCCACGTGGAATGGCCCAAGAGTCTTGGGCCCTAGCACAGGCCATGTGACTCACTTCCTGTGTGATGGAACACCCCCTCCGCAACACGCAGGGAGGAGGAGGAGGGAGCTGCAGTGTCTCCTCCAGTCCTGTTCCTCGACATTAAACTCTGCCATTTCCTTCTCCGAGCCCCCGTGTCACATCAGCCGAGAACAACACTCAGCTAGACTCTAACGCTTTCCCTGCCACCCTGCCTTATTTATCTGGAATTATGCTGCGTTCCACATCGTGGCTGAAAGAAAGGCATGTATTCCATTCTGTCTCCACTAGATTGGGTTGTTAGGATAGCAATTTCTTCCAAATGACTGTGGGCTTCCTAAGGGAGAAAGACTGGGCCACGTTCACTGGTTCTTTCTATCCCCTCAGAAAGGAGCATGGTGTCCTGGAGACAGTAGGAGCCCAGCAAATGTGTGCTTGACAGAACTGAAAACAGCCCAGGGCTAAATATGGCTTGCTCTGTGATGCCTTGTATAGCCTGCCCCATTCCTCCCTCCACCAAAACTGCTCCCGTTTGGCCAAGACTGAGGGTAATAGGCCAGTGAGGATAGACTTGCCCCCTCCAGTACTAGGGGACAGTCTACTCCCCGTGGCTGTTTCCTCTGTGCTGCCCTGCAAAGCAGGGACCTCATGCACCATCTCCTTAGCTCCCCCAATGGGCGGAGAGCCCACCAAGCTGAGAGGACCCTGGGTAAGACATTTCCTCATTTTACAGTTGAGAACCCAAAACCAAGCTTGCTTAACAATCTGGTCTCCCAGGCTAGCTGTCTTCCCAACCATGATGACCCATGAATGTCTTCCTGGCTAGACTGGAGGCCTCACAGGACAGGAAGCATATCACAGTTCCCAGTAGGGTGCTCAGGCAAGTGATAATATCAGTTGAAAGAGTGGATACTCCTTCACCACAGCAATTATCTTACTGCAATGCAATTGCAGGCTGCTTATCTCTCCCTCCAGACCGTGAACTTCATAAGGGCAGGGACCATGTCTTATTTGTCTCTGAAACTCCAGGATGCAGGACAGGGCCTGATGCATAGTAGACATTCATTTAATGTTGGTTGAGTACGTGAATGAACTCAAGTTACGATGCTACCATATGGCTTTGTTAAGAGGTATGTAAAAGCTCGTCCCAGTCTGTAACATGCTCCATAAATGCAAGAGGTCTAATCCCTGTACTTGAGGATTTTCTGGTTGTTCTTTTCTAGTCCCTGCTGGTTTATCTCTCAGAGTGCCTGGAGGAGGCTACATTCCTCTGGGGTCTGGATCAATCCTGTTTCCTATGATGGCAAGCTCTTTCTCCCACCGAAGCTGTGGGGCTTTGGGCTCTCGTGTGTCCCTGCCCCATGCAAACACTGGCGAGTTTTAGCCCTGGGAGGGCAGGCTGAAGGATGGTAAACAGGATACACAAGGGTTGTGCTTCATGTGAGGCAATAGACGAACCTTGTTTTATAACCTATTCTTGTATGTGTGCCCTCTCCCCACATTTGTCAAGGACACACGGTTCCTTTGCTGCCCAGATGCTCAACAGCTGTTTGAGGGCTTTGGCCAAGACCCTGCATTCCTGACAGGGGAATGACTTCATGGTGCAGCTCCTGTCCCCTTCTCTTCTAACTACGTGAAGTTATTGTTGGCCATTGGAATTGTGTCTACAGGCAAAGTAAAGGAAGGCTGGGGAGTGATGCAGATAATTTAGGCTGACATCTCTTTCCTATGAAGAGCAAATATTATCGCACTTCTTCTTGCCTGAAGACAAGGATGCTTGGTGCCCTTCAGTGCTTTGCTCTGCCTTTGCCCAGGACGATTTCTCTGAACAGGAAGCCCCTTCCTTTCCAGGAAACACCTTCCAGGTGAATGTTTCTCTGCTCCCACACCGACCAATAGAGGACTCTGTAACAGTATCCCACTGTCCACTAGCACTTCACCTTGGACTTTTCTCCCCCATCTGAATTCCTGGAGCACAGGGACAGGACTCTGTCATCTCTGTGCCTGGCCTGGGACCTGGCCCCACAAGAGGAACTCTGGATATTTACGGAACACAGGAATTAATGGACTCCCTAAGTTTCAGATTGATTAAGGGACATTTTGACCCTGCAAGTTCTCAAGAGGAGAACTTGAACCTGCTGTCTCTGCTTATCTGCCAAGGCCCAATCCTATGAGCTCCTTGTTGACAACTATTCCACAAGGCCCTGACTGGCGCATAGGCCTGACCACCTCCTGGATGCAGGCAGCAGGGAGATGGACTGCAAACTGGTTCAGACAAAGACCAGTGGTCTGAAATAGCCCTTTCCAAACTGCTGTAGCCAACTGAAAGCAAATGAACCAGAATAATCACAACAAACCCCCGCATGGCCTTTTAATCTGTATGGTGCTCTGAGATTGTAGAATCACACTAAGTAGAAAATTCCCAGAGGTTGGGATGCTGAGTTTCTGGCCTGCTGATTTCCTAATCCGTGCTGTACATTAGAAAGTCCCTTAGTATAAATGCAAAAACACATTTGGATTAGGCCAGCTGTTAGGTCATCGTTAGAAAGAAAGGGTCGACTGTTTCTTTCTTTTTTTTTTTTTTATTTCTCTGTTTTTAATCTCTCCTACTAACCCCCTGAGATTAGGAGAATTAGGAAGAATCAACCTATCTTCCAGGAGAGAAAGTAGGGCACATCGTGATTATATTTATCCAAGGTAACACAACAGAAAGACAAAGGCTAATTCTAGACTAATTTAAGGACTGGAATGGTCCTCATGATCCAACTGCCTTATTTTATAAATAGGGAGTGTGAGGCCCAGAGACATCAAGTAACCTGCTTAGGGATACACAGAGGTCAAAGACAAATGGGGATTGGAACCCTGGTCTCTTCTGTCTCAGCTAAGAAATGTTCCACAAGACTAGGCCACTCCTCTTTAGGGGCTTGACTGTGCAGCACTTGGGAAAAAAACCTATTAACTAAGACCAACTCTATTATAAACCCACGGGAACACAGGATGTGGGGCAAGGTGGCTCAGTGAGGGTATTACCAGAATGAGGGGAGAAGGGGTGTCAGCCGAAGGGAACTCAAGCTCCCTCCCCTGGAGAGGCGTCCTTTCTGCCACTTTTTGTAACACAAAACTGGATGGCCTCTTCTTGTCCATTTCCAGTGAGGGGGACTTCATGACTTTGCCAGGTAAATCATCCCGCTATTGAGTTGCTAGAAAATTCTTTCTTCCATATGCCTTCTCCCCTGCACTTGCTGTCAGATGGCAATTAATTTTATTTACATTAGTTCATTTAAATTAATTAAGATGGAACAAGTGGAGATATGTACTTATTCCTTAGACCACATGTGCAGTTTTCTGCCTGCCCTGCAGGCCTCCTTGACTGGACAGCTGGTATGCCAGGGGTCTGTGGCCTCGATAATGCCCACCCGCCACCCTGTGGCCCCACCCCGACCCCCCACTGGAGCTGCATGGGGCCCCTGGGTGCCGGAGCCTTACCTCCATCGTTGTCTTTGCTGTCACCACAGGCGGTTTCCATGGATGTGTCACAGCCCGCTCCTCTCCAGCCCAGCTGGCAGACACAGTGCCACCCGTTGAGGTCCAAGGTACATCTGCCATTGCCATTGCACAACCCAGGGCAACCCTCTGCAAGGCAAAGCACGCAGAATCGAGGTCTGATCGTCCGCAGCCACCTGCAGTCACACACACTCACGCTCTTCCTGCCTGCTTGGAAAATGCTCTCACATCCTTCCGCATATCGATGCCCCTGGCACCCGGGGAAGATGGATCGCTAGGAACTGCCACTTTGCTGAGAGGGCCACTGAGACGCAGAGGTGAAAGGACTTGCTAGGGCCGCACGGTTAGGAAGTTGGAAAGTGCTGGGGGTAGGTCTGAACGTCACGCCTCGGCATCTGAAATCCTCCCTTTCAAAAGTGATCAGGATTCCCAAGGGTGGGTCAGTGGATGTGAGCCTGTCAGAATGTGAGTGGTGGAAACTTTTGCCGGATCCTTGCTCCATGTTCACTCCTGTGTATCTTTCCTGTTTCTGGGGGGCTGTTTGGAATGAAGTGATCATCCCCCCAGTATACTCCTCAGGTTCCCTCAGCACTGCTGGGTCTCATTCTAAAAGGGCTATGCTTTTTCCAGCACTGGTTACTGGATCAATCGTATTGGACCCTAGGCTTTTCATTTATTTTGTCCTGTTTTCTCCTAAGCTGTCTTTGCTTTGAGGAAGAGTCCTTAGGTCTCTTTCTTCCCATCTTATCTATAGCCCCTAAGAAGAGGGTTCGGCATGCATAAAAGCCCCGTAGACTGCCATGAAGACAGACTAACTAGGGCCGTCTGTGTTTGCAAATGCAGGTACAGGCAAGCTGCCCTTCCCTAATGTAGTTCATCTGTACATCTGTGTGCCTGTCTGTCATTTATTAAGCACCTTCTCTGGGCCAGCCCTGGAGGTATAGAGATGAATAAGACCTAGTTCTTATTCTTGAGGAGCATGCAGCCTATCAAAGGAGACAGATTTGTATAAGCAAAATATTTCACTGCTACGTGCCCTCGGGGAGATGTACAAAATATGGTGGGAACCTGATACAGGAGTGACCATCTGTCTGGGAGAACCTCGGGTGATTTCATCAAGAAGGGTCAGGCAATGTTTAGACTCTGCCTCGGTTCTGCTTTGCCCAACAAATAAGGTGGGGAGTTATTATTACTTGTCAGGTAGATTTACAGGCTTTTTATTACCACCTTTTGAAACCCTTCTGAGTTTGGGGCTCAGGAATCTGTGTCTGAGAATCTGCTAAGTTACATGGTTCACTTCAGCTTCTATTTTGCCACTTGGTTTTCATTCAAGTCCTCATTTTAACATCCGCTAGCTCCTTTCTCAGAGCAGCTATCAAAAAACAGCTTTCGCTGGCATGCCTTCTGCGTTTTCTCTCTACCCCTGCTCGGTCTCAGGGAAAGGTATGGATGCGAAAGTCATCTATAAAGCTTAATTCATTATTATGAGCAGCAGACTGCTACGAATATGGCTACCGACTGAATTTTGCCAGGGAGTAACTGAAAATTGGCCCATTATTCTTAAATGGGACAAATGTGAATGTAGCTGTTCAGTAAAAGACGTAGGCCAAGGTACGGACTCACTGAGTGAACCATCAATTAGAATATAAAACTTTAGTGTTTCAAGGACCTTTGGTAGTTGCCTTTTATTGCAAAGTAAAAGAAAGGAGCACGTTCCTTTGTATTTGAGATATTCAAACAGCAACCAATCAATCTGGCCACGGTGTTTGTCATTCAAAGGAAGGAACATTTCTCGACCATGCACTCCAAGCCTAGCAGGATCCTTCCAGAAGTTTAGAAGCAGTGCTGTGGTCTCTGCACAGCAGAAGCCTGTTGGGAAAGGTGGGAAGCCACCAGCATGGTCACCCCAAAAGTGATCGAGAAAGCAGTCGTAAAGGCGCAGGAGCAGTGCTGTGCATGCAGGTGATTACCCAGCCATCCTGACCTGACCGGCCGCCCTTCCTGGCCAAAACCATTACAGACTCCCTCTTTCCCCAGTCAGTCCCATTTAAATGTTTATCCATCCAGCTGGGATTGCCTTTCAACTGAGCCTCATTTGTATTCGAAATCAGTCTTGGAGGAAGGAAGTAGAGTCCAATTGTTAAGAATGGTAGTGGACCGCTTTCTCTTGCTCCAAGATGTAGCCTCCTGTGAGATGCAAAGAACACCCCTTGTGCGAGAGCACGAACCTGGAAGCCCTATCAGTCTGGGTCCGTCACTCGGTGGCTTTTAGGACCCAAGCATCTTGTTTAATTTCTTTGAGCCTCAGCCTACTTATAAAATGGGGCTGTTCATGGGATTAAATAAGATAGTGTATGCATGAAGCACGGAGTCTGACATACAGCTTGAACACAGTATCTGAGTCTTACACTGACCTTTTTCACCTTCTATTTTGAGTAAAGGGCACACGGTATCATAAGTTGTACCCATAATCGTACACAGGGCTCATAGAAAGGCAACACAGAAACCTGAGGCACTTGTCTAGATCAGAGTCAGACAACTTTTTCCGTAAAGGTTCAGATAAGAAATATTTTAGGCTCGGGAGCCACATGGTCTCTGTTGCAATTAATCAAACCTGCTATTGTAGCTGGAAAGCAGCCAGATATAACTTATAAATGAACGGCTGTGTTCTGATAGAATGTTACTGGCGAAAACAGGTGATGGGCCAGATTTGGCCTGTGTGCTGTAGTTTGCCAACGCCTGGTTTAGAGGCTTCAGGATGGTAATACGATGACAGTTGCCGTCTGCTCAGGGTCTACCATGGCTAACCGCTCTGCTAGACACTTCACACATACTATTTTAAAATAACTTTTTGTTTTTTCGGATCCTGGCTTTCTAAGGCAGTTACGATGTCACACCATTTGATCCTAAATTTTAAATTAAAACCATTTGCTGTAACATGGTGTGGACTTTGGGACTGGGCAGCCTTCAGTACAAATCCCCATACTACCTTTTTACTTACTACCCATGTGATGACTGGCAAATTATTTAACTCTCTAGGCCTCAGTATTCTCATCTGTAAAATGGAGGTAAGGCCTAATTCAAAGAGTTGGTGAGAAGGCTAATGAGATAGATAATGTATGTCAATTATTTGGCACAGTTATGGGTAACATAAGCAGGCATTCAATAAATGAGAGCTGCAATTATTATTATTATTGAATTGATTAGCTTTAACATTGTAATAACTTCACTAAGAAATTCACAAACCAGAAATAATCCTTTGCCAGTCCCCACTGTCTCAGTTTTGGGTCAAGAGCTATGGTCCTCATAAATACGAATCTTGCCAAAGAGAGTTGAGACAAGGCCAGCAATGTGGTCATGGGAGTCAACATGCATCTCCCTGGGAAGCAGTGAGATGGGTTCAAGGCCACGAGTCCCAGCCTGGCAGGCCCACCACTTCATGCTTTCCTGGTGCTCTGTCCTCCCTGGAAGCCAGCGTCCCAAGTATACGTAAAGTATTCATTTTGCAATTAATGCTTATTCCCTCCATTGGACTATAACCACCATAAGGCAACTTTGGACCTATTCCCTTGCCTTGCACGTAGCACATACTTGATGGGTATTTGTTGAAATGAATCAATGAGGAAGACAGGAGACCTAGGTTCTGGTACCTGCTGCCTAACTTGTGGGATCTTTGGAAAGTTACTCTTCCTCTGTTGGCTTCAATTTTCTTATCTATAAAATGAAGGTTCAGATGAGATGACGTGTTAGGTCCTTCTGGTGCAGCTGACCCAATAGAGAGGGTCAAAGCAACTTCAATTTTGATGATATTGTTCTCAATTTAAACAAACTTTTCTCAGCACCCACTGGATGCCAGGCAGGTGTGTGTTAATTCTGGGGCATAGAGAGATTCAATGTATCATCCTCTGCCCTCAATTATGTTATATTCTATTTACCTATACCTTACTTTGTTCCAGGAAGGATTTAAAATGGGTCTCGTAATCTCAAACGATACTTCTCAAAGTGAATTTTGTACAATGCTAGTACTATGAGGTCCTCAAAAACAAGCTTCTGTGGTCAAATTTGGAAACTATTTTATCCTAGTTCCTATTCTATAAAGTCACACGGAATATTAATATATTAAAGGCTCTGAGAAGTCTTACAATAAAGAAACTTGCTTATTTTTCAGAACATTCTCCAGTTTGACCTCAGAACATTTCCCCCCATAACCACTTATAATAACGTGAACCATTCCATTCCAAAACCCCTCTTTGGGAACCCCTGCTCTAGTGAGCTCCTCTTCGCACACGATGCTTAGCGCACAAGTTCGGCGCTGCTTGGAGACTGCCTTGGAGGGGCAGGTGTTCTCGGGGAGGGTCAGCTCTACACGTGAAATCACAGGAATGCTTTAAATACAGTTAGTTTCTTCAAATGCACCAAGTTCTACCCTCAGGGTCTGCACTGTCCTATCAGTCTCAGGGTTTCAGAGGGACTTTGAGTACCTGGGGGTTAAATGAGTTTTGCTCTCAGTCAGCAGTTTGCTTCTGGAGTAATCACACCCCCATTAGCCAGCATGAGGAAGCCTCCTCCGGGGTGACATGCTGACTTTCTTAAAGCAATATGCCTCCTTACCCACCACTAACGCTCATTAATTCCACCAGCTCTGAAACTCATCAATAATTCAGGGAACCCAACTGACATTAACAATCCCCTCTGGAAGGACTCACATCAGGCATTTGCTAGAGCCAAAATAATGTAATTTTAAGGTTTAGAGAAGGGCTAAGCTTTTCAAAAGAAAAGATGCCCTTTAAATGACAAGGGACCACTTTATCTTCAGCCCTTCTGCTGAAGCCGATGAAGAAGTCCCCCTTGAAGCTAGCATCAGGTATGACAAGAAGACTTTCAGAATCCTTGAAGGTGGTTTTTAGTTATGCGGCAAAGGGGCTATGTAATATCCCTATCATGTATTAAAACGTCCCGTTTCTTTCTGGTTCTCTTTCTGGTCCTCTTGTCCTTTTTCGTCCCCACAGTCACTTCCCTAGATAAGGTCATCATCATCTCCCACCTGGATGATGGCAATAGTCTCCTAATCGGTCTGTTCTGTTTGCCCCCAAAGATTCCCCCTCAGTTCTTTTTCCTCAATATGGCCAGATGGATCCTTCCAAATCACAAGTGTCATCACGTCATTATCCTGCTTTTAAAAACCTGTAGTGGCTTTCTCCTATGCTTCTGCTGAAGTTCACAATGTTGGTCTACAAGGTGCTGCCTAGATTGGGGGGTCTCATTGATAAGTGGCCCCCAGAATTCACCTGTCATAACCCTCATCACACGTCAATGGAATTATTTATTTTATTAGTGTCTTCCCTGCCAGACTGCTGGCAATACAAGAGTAGGAAGCATTTCTGTTGTATGATATCCACACTTCCTGGCACTTAGGAGGATTCAACATATTCGTTAAGTGCATGTTGTGTTTTTAGTCTCTACCAACCCAACTGGAAAACAAAGAGCAAAAGCCAGCTTATCTTTGAACTGCATGGTACTCTAACAAGTCCTGAGTTTGTGCTGTACGGGCCTCTAAATTCTTTTTTGTTTTTTCAGGATTGGCACCCAATGTACCAGAAAGTCAGCAGGATGGTGGCCTGGCTCAAACCTAGATTTTGGTAGAGAACATCTGTCCTTTAAAGCAAGTTATGATTTATTGGCTTAATCCAAATAAAGGTCTGATGATATTTTCTGAACTGAAGATCAGAACGGGTAGTTTGAGAGACGATATACATCACTTCCTGGTGAGGCTGCCAGTTTGGAAGACATGGTTTGGAGGAAGAATCTTGGAAACTATGGGACATTCTTGGTGAAAGGTGACAGAAGATAGAATGCTGGAAATATGGATCAGGTCAGGAAATTCAAAGTCCTGGCTCCGCCACTTACTAGAAATGTGACCCAGAGTGGGCCTCTCAACTTCCCCAACTTCAATGTCCTTATCCAATAAAATGAGAGTAGTTACCTCTGCTCCCTTACAAAAACCCAAAGGGCTTGCTTAAGACTAGATGGGTATGAAAAAAAATTCACATAGTAGGAAAAGTTCTACCAAATAGATGGTTAACATTATGAAATTTAATCTATGCTGAGGACTCCTCTGATAATGATTATGTGTGAAATAAATTCCTGTTTTAAAGAAGCTCACAGATACGACTCTCTTTTGCTGGAATGATTGTATTCTCCGTTGAAGACCAGCACATAAAATGCAAGGGACTTTTCTTCTCAACACCAGGCATGCATCTCATGGGCCCCAGTAACACCTTGGCTGTATTTGGCAAAGATGTTCCAGTTGGAAAGTATTCAGTCATTTATGTTTCCCCCAAACCCTTTCCATAAGTTTTTAAATAGCAGTTTCTATCTCTTATTATAAGCCAATTTAGCTGTTTTCTTTACAACTTCAAAAATTAGTCTGGCTAATGAAGTCCTCCAAATTAAGGGTGAGAATAAGAATATAATGATAAAATAGCATAGCTAACATTTACTGAGCATCATCCCTGCCCGTGTGCTAAGCACTTTACATTCATTATTTTGCTCAGTCCCCATGCCCACCCTAGGGGGGTAGTTCCTGTTATCAAGTTTATCTTAGAAGGACTCTCAAGTGAAGGGAGGTTAAGTAACTTGCCCAAGGTCACCCAGTTCGTGAACTGCTGGACTTGGCGTTCAGGCTCAGGCAGTCTGACGGTGAAGTATTTGTCATTAACCACTGAGCACGTATTCTGTGCCAGGTGATGTGTCACGACTTCGGGACAAGAAGACGAACATGGTGTGGTATTTCTCCTCAGGGGGCTCGGAGCCTTTTTTAGGTACACACGTACCTAATCTTTCTCAGACACATTCTTAGAGTAATAAGGCCTATTTGGAAAATTAGGCACTACCTAATTAATTAAGATGTTTAAAATGGAATGACTTTGCCTGTAGGGAACACTCCTCAAAGATAAGACTTACCAAACTTGGGGCTTCTCTGAAGAGGGGAAAAAAAAAAACCCCAAACAAACAGACCATCCACTCCCTGAGGTCAGGGGTCTGTTTCCCCAATTCTCCAGAGCCTATCACAGTATCTAACACATAGCACTAGCACCAGTGGGTGCTTCGCATGCAGCTGTTGGATGAGTGAACACGACAACAGCAATGTCATGTAGTTGTTAAGATTCCTTAGCTTGCTCTGGGGCCCCTTCTTTTCTCAGGCCACCCACCCTGGTCCTCAGCATCTTAATTCTGATGGACCAGGGTCTGTGTAAGGGATGGGTAGGGTGACGTAAGATGGGGCAGAAAGAGTGAGTGGCGTATGTGTGTATGGGGAGGGAAGGAGGACAGCACAATGGTGATGTCACAAACAGACTGAGCGCTTTAAGGGGAAGGGTGACACTCCAGGTATATCAACCACCGTGTGACCAAAAACCCACCCTCTGGGTAGTGGATGCTGTGACAAGGCTGGGGATGTGGCAGCATCTCGACACCATGCTTTATGGGGTGTATATACATTTCTTATATACACATTTCTTCTTTTATGCTCATACACAAACACACACACGAAGACAATAGGAAAATAGAGGAAGGAAGACCATACCTTTAACTACCCTATCCAGATAGTGCGCTTGGGAAATAAAAGACAGGACATTTAAGGTAGGATCAAGTAAGTGCAATACTGCCTGCCACATAACCATGCCGGGTGCTAAGGAGACACAAGGGATGCACCCCACGTTTGGGACAGACCCGCCATGGTGGCGAAAATAAAACCAAAGACGAGATGACATGAGAGAGGAGGAGGGAGAGCAAGCACATTCTCCAGAAAGGGCCAAAAGGAACTTCCATACGGTCTACGATCCAGGAGTTTGGAATTGTGATCATATATAAGAAGACATAGGGACAGGGAAAACAGGAGAAAAAGGAGGATGGAGAGCTGCAAAAGTGGCCATGCTCCTGCTCTGTCAGGTTTGTTCCACTTTATGGAAAACTAGAACTTGTCCTCTGTCCACCCGCAGCAGCACCCAACCTCCCTTTGAGGGAAGCAGCTGCATGAGACCAAGGGCCCCCTGTCTGGGCAGAGGGGCTCCCAGGGAGCTGGAACTTAGAGCTATGCAAAACTGGAATCATCTTTGATACGGGCTGGGGAAGTGGGTTGAGTCTTTGGTCAAATATACCACTAGATTATCTGTTTGCCATTCTGGAATTTTCCACGGACACATGTGCCCGCATAGAGTTGAATGCAGAATGCTTGGTGTCCCAAGTAAGATGCATTTCTCCTTTGTGCCTCTTACACAGAATGTAAGGTGCAGGTCGATGGATGCCACCGTGAAAGAAAGAAAAAGAAAAGAAAACCTGACCACTTCTCAGTGCTCATTACCTCAAAAGATAGAATGATGTTGGCTTTGTTTTCCAATGGAGGGGTTGCATCCAAGCATTGGCTTACTTGGCCATCTAAGGTTTTGCGTATCTTGTGAGGATGGGTGTCAAACATTGCTCTGAAAGAAACCTCGCAGTACGTGTATGTGCCCCCTTCGTTCCCAGCGTAAATCAGTAGTATCATTTCATCTTCCCCACCTGGGCTGCAGTCATAGCCCTTAGGGGAGCTTCCTTTCCACCCCTCTCGTGACAGCTCCCCTACGTGCACCCCCACAATGGCCAGACCAATGGCCCTCTCCTGAAGGGCCTGATGCTCTCTGTCAGGCTGGCCTCCACCCTCAGCTTGATTTCACACACGAATCTAAAGCACAGAAGTAGGACTGGACTGCATGATGGGGCCTTATCTGGAAGCCCTGGGGTTCTATAAACTGTTGGAACATTCTTACTCCCCTCATGAAAAAACATAAATTTTATTTTTTCAGTCCTCTGGCAAGGAGAGACACCGTTGCTGTTCATCAATATATATTTGCCTCAAAAGACTGGTGGATGAGAGGCTACGTTTTGACTTTAGGTATCCATACGGTCTCTGTTTAAAGACGAAATATGCTTCCGGAAGACTGCATAGCCAAGTGGAAAATTGGGAAGAGGAGGTTTTAACTGGGCCTGCATGCTTCCCCTTCATGCTTACAGATGCCACGGAGTCTGTGAGATCACAAGATACAAGAAAGGAAAGTGGAGGAGAATGGCTTATTAAGGCAAGAGTGAATAAATAAAGCTGTGAAAGGCTGAGCAATGAAAAGTAGGGCCAGCCCACAGGTAGCGCGGCCCGGGAAGCATCTCTGGTGAAGGTGAAGGCTTTCTTGATTCTCAGTTCAATCTGTCACGCTTGTTTTAGTCAAGCTCATTCATCTAGATTTTCAAAGCGATCTAAAATTTCTCAGACGTCACCTCCCACAATATGTCACCACATACGGCATCTGCGGGACCTCCTGGCTCAGGTGGTGTGCTTAGCTTTCAGATGCGGAGTTTCACAGAGCGTCATGAGCACAGACTGCTGTCATAACTGAACCCAGCTCTAGAAGCACTGGAGTTTCTCTCGCAGGGTTGGAAGGGAGACACCATCAGCGGGATCCAGGTGGCCACACCATCATGCAGCATCCTCTTTGAGGGAGTTCTCTCACAAGAAAAACCTTGCTCATCTCCAAACTTAAGGGTGATACCCTGGCTGTGGTGACGAGTACAGATTACCTCTACTCTGTCGGCTTAATCTTCCCAAGCCTAAGGGCTGACTTCAGAGAACTCTCTTCTAATGCCATTTCTTTCATCATCATCATCATCATCATCATCATCATCATCATTATTATTATTGCCATTTCACTTTTAGGAAAAATTTAGTAATAATGATCTCTTTTAAAAGTCAGTATGTTTCTAATATCTTTAAAAAATGCTTACTAATTTCCCAGGACACAGAGTGGGGGGGAAGGAGGGAAGGAGCAGGAACAACAGGCAGTGGAAATGACTGAGGCAGACTCAGGTTGCAATCGATGCTGTGGGTTTCAGAAGACAAAAGTGGGCATTTGCTACTTCAAATTCCAGCTCCACAAGCCACTCTGTCCTTTCGTACCCAGTGATCTTGAGCCACACCGTGCGTCCAAAAGCTGATAATGGCCAGTCAGTACCAAATCCCAAAGTTTTCTGGGAACACAATAGAGCTTCCTTGTCTCTGGCTATTAAAAATGGAAAGGATAGCTGGGATCTCTGAAGTCCAATGCCATTTATTTATAAAAGCGATATGCAGGAGTCCATACTGTTGTTCACGCTTCTATTGTTTGAACATCTTGGTACATTTGCCCTGGAACGTAGTCACTGAAGAATCCATCATGATTTTCAAACAGTAACTTTCAGAAAAGAAGGTACAAAGTCCATGAGTTTGCATTGCGCGTGGTGGATTCAGGACTTCACAAAATTCCTTCATCTTTCTCTTCAGGAGAAATGTTTCTTATGCTCTGTCTCTATTCCTGCCACTGTGCAAGAAACCAGAGATAGTGGTGGCATAATGCGATTCATGATACAGACTCTGAGCCTTTGGCATGAGTCTGTGAGGGCACTTCTATGGCCTCCAACATGCAAACCTCTTTCCTTGACTCGGTTGTCCCAACGTAAGTTTCCAAAAGTTTCTCTTAGGGTAATCCCAAGAAGCCTCAGGGGCCCCCCTGTCAAAGGCTGTGGAGAACATGGCGTGAGGCTTTTCATTCTTCTTCTCCGGGAGCCTCTGCTGACTCTAACAGTTGTACTGCTGATATGCATCAGGCCAGATTAAACAAGGGTCATTATAGCAGGTGATGGTTAGGGTGGTTATGATCGTGTGACCTTCTTTAGATGTTTGACAAACCACTGAAGAGATGTTCTTGTTAGGATCTTGGATACATTAATCCCCTTCTCTCTTTGGATGAAGGGCCAATGAGTAAGTGGCCAGTGGCACCAACCCGAGAGGGACGCACAAAGCCCATTAAACCTCCTTCCAGTTTCCTACCTCTACCACCTGTGGGCTAAAATCCCCCCGAACCATTGACTAACCAAGCTCTTGCTCTGATAACTTGGGGTAGAGGCCTGTCCATTTTCTCTTGTCCTTGCCAGCATCTGTCCTCTCAGGTCACGGGTGCTGTTGTGAGAGAGTGCTTTCAACGACAAGCACAGGGTTGTCATACAATCACTGACACTTTGTGGGTCTCTTATAAGCTCTCAGTTAAGGAATGTCTGATTACAAACAAGAAACCTGAGAGCTATCAGCCAACAGTGGACAAAGAACTCCAGAAGATTTTGTGGCCTTTCTTTATAATTTCTCTTCATCGTGAAGTCTGGCTTTGCTCACTGGAATAATTGCATCATCCGAGTATTATTTTGATCTTTACTCCCAGAGGAGGATTTGTTTAAGAATCCAGATTTATATGATTGGACAGCAATCCTGAAGCCTAGTAAATAATTCTGTGTATCTGGCATCTTGAACAATCACAGCTTTGGGGTCAAGGTTGGAATTTTACAAATGTAATCAGAAGCTAGCATTTCCCACATGTGTTTTGAGACTTTAAAGACAAGGGGGCACTGAAGTGAATAAAACAACTATCATAAAAGTGACCAAAAATGTTAGTACTGGTTTCAAAGAAATAGGAAAAAATTAGACACCTTCTCAAATTTAACTATGATTTTTAGCTTTCTCTACAGAATTGGGAGGTCAAGGCCCGGACTTGACACCCATGAAATTCCTGGAAGAGACATCACAAAATAGGCTTTTTATGGCTCTGGGTTGACCACGTACTTGAGAAATAGGGCCGCATCAATTCATCTTACCTTAACTTCTGGATTAGGAAAACTGGGTTTCATCTATGCAAGTGGGGGCATTATTGACGAGTGAGAGTGAAAAAGAAAAATCTCTTCTTACTTGGGGGATATATTTAGGATTGGGGTAACTCAGTTTTGGGATGCTGGGTGTGCAGGTCTGTGGGCAGTAGAGGGGGAGGCTGTAACGCCATTCCTCCAGAGGCCTTCTCGGGCACCCCCATTCTGTGATCCACAGAGGGAGAAAATGAAGCCCCCAGTGGCCATGTGGTCTGCCCATGGGACTTTCGCCAAGAGAGACAGACAGTTCCTAAGAGAAGGAATTAGGATTCGATGTGAAATAGTCTTGCTTGTTGACAAAAACATGGTCATTAAAGAGGATGCCATTGTCCATTTCCCTTTTGTTCTGAAAACCAAGCTCTTTTGAGAAAAATTAAGTAGTTCCATAAAAGAAAAGATGGACCAAAGCCTCCGCACAGAGATAAATTCCTACTATAATAATCTGCCCCAGGAAATGTCACTGGGGTGAAGAGATCCTTCTTACTTGACCATAAGGAGCCCAGACTTGTCTTACTGTTTAATGCCAGCTGGCAGGTAATCAAATCATTCTTTCCTGTTTACGGAGGGTAGTGGTATGTAAATAAACAGTCCCTCTGCTCTTGCTTCTACTGTATGGAGGTCTCTGAATCAGTGTTGTGGATCCCAGCTTTTTCTCTGGGATGGGACATCACTAAGCTCCAGCACACGAGCTAGCTGTGCTATAGTGACCTACTGTATAGTAATGAAATCTGATAACAAGAGAACATTTAACACTTTGGATTTCTAACTCTTCACATCAACAGTTTTTGTCTTTTCTTTAATGATCCTGAAACGGAGCGAAGTTCCCTGGAAACAGAAGGAAGCGCTTCTTGTCACCATCAATGATCAGAAAGGGGTCTTTCCTCATTTCTATTCCAAAAGGAAAACAAAGGCACCGCTGCTGTTTCCCTCATTTGCATCTCCTACCCTCCTTCCCTTACACTGGACAAGGCTACTGAAGTGTTCCTTCAGCGCTAGGGTGTTGGGTTTTCCCTGGGATGCAGCTGGCCACAGACAGAGACCCACAGAGAGCAAAGCTGCCATGCAGGGAGATTAGACAGAGACACACGAAATGCTCACCACAAAATGAAAGGTAACAGAATTCTGAGCCAACGTCCTTTCATCTGAGCCACTATGACTTAGTCCATTACTTCTTCAATGTCCTGTGACATTTTTCTGGTATTTAGGACTGTCGGCCTCCCTCTTGAATCATGCGCATTTACCTGGAAGCATTTCTTATCTGGAGGAGAAAAAGCATCTGCAATCCCAGAGAGGAGCTGGCTCTTAAAGAGTGACAAAGGCTACTTGGGTGTGCAGGGGAGGAGAGGGCAGGTGGGAGTGGGGTGGGATGGTTTGACTTTCTGGCATCAAAACAAATGGGAAATTCTTCAGGCCAGGCTGATATACATCTATAAGGCACTAGACACAGCACAGCCTGCCCACCAGCCCTGTCATGAATCATCTGTGATTGAGCTGAGGGAGAACTTCCTGAAATTCCTCACCATTGTTTGACTAAGATGAGATGCTCTTATCTTATGAAAATCTGACATCCATAAACTTGTTGGAACTTGGTATGGTGAGTTGAGGACACTGTAAGCAAGTGATAGAAAACAGAATGCGTTCTCTCTGGGCTCCGATTTTGGTTTTAAGAGGGACGGGCCCCCTTCTGGGCTGGCAGACTGAAAGAGCAACCTGTCCCCAGTCATGGTGAAAGTGAGGGTGTAGGGAAAGTGGGGTTTAAGGAAGAGGGCCCCGTGGGTGACTAGGGCCACTTCTCATCAAGGGACATCCAGGACCATTGTAAGGTAGGATGAAATTGATATGAGGAAGCCACCCAGAAGTGTGCAGTCTCTGCTAGGGACAAAGCACTGTGCACTGTGGCACCCTCTGCTAGGGACAAAGCAGGAAGGGCTGCCGTCGGCTCCAGGATGGCTCTGTTAAGAGTACGGGGTAGGCAAACCAGGTTTGCAACTCATAAGGAGAAGGCACAGCCTCTGGGAAGGGGGTGAGCCAGATGCCTCCGTAGCAAATTTGGGCTTTGCCTTGAAGACTGCACAGCAAGCAGCTGGTGAGGAGCCTGGGCACCAAGGCTCAGAAAACCAAGCCTCAAGTTCCAGTTCTACTTCTTAAAAGCTAAGTGACCTTAAGCCTCAGGTCCCTGAAAAGGAAGAAATAATATGTGTGTCTTCACAGGGTGACCGTTGGGAGCAGGAGTATGAAATAATGCAGTTAGAGCCCTCAGCACATGCTTGGCACATTGTAAATAATCAAAAATTAGAAGCCATTCTTATTAATAAGTGCAAGGAATCCCACAGCCATTTATAAACAGAGTGATGTTGTGGGGGTGGGGAATGATGAATACAGACTAATTTCAGATTACAGAACAAAAGGAATGGAGCCCAAGAAAAATGAGAGCAGTGGCTCCATTTGCTCCAAATTTCTTTGTCCCCCAAAAGATCTGGGGCTTGTCTCCCAGGTTCTGTAAGACCCAAGAGGTGACTTTCAGAGTCAGAGAGACACCCGGAATCCTGCCTTCCAAAGCCATGTGCTCACCATCTGATCACAGACCCTCCTTTTGAAAAAAATGGAAGGGGAAGAAGTTAAAACACACACACAAACCAGTTGATTCAATAAAGAGCTTTTGGTGAGCGCTCTTTCCAGGATAACAAACCAAGCAAAACGTCTGGCTGTGTTTAAAATCAACAAAAGCAGCAGGAAAGGCAGGAAGAAGGGAGGGGAGTGATGAGCTTGTGCCGAGAGCTGCCAACGGTGCTGCTTCAGCAGGAGCCATGGGAGGAGCCCCAGGAGAGGACAGAGGAGACCAGTGCAGACTGGATGGAAGCAAGGACAGGGGAGGGAGGGACGGAGCCAGGCCCAATGGGAGGCAGAAGTGGTGCCGGGGGCCCGTGGGAAGCTTTCCCCAGGATTCCAGGCCTCTCTCAGAGCTCTGGCCTAGGTGGCCAGGGGGTGTGGGGGCCTCAGAGCTAAGCCCAAGCGCTCCCAACCAGATCATGAATTTGATAATAATGGCCACACTTACTGAGCACTGTACCATGGGCCAGCCTGTGCTATGCTCTTTATATGCAGTATGATCCCCATTTTATAGGTGAGCAAACTGAGGCTCAAAGAGGCACTGGGACAGCCCACAGCTAGCTGCTAAGTGGTAGTAGTCATGTGTCTTATTCCTGACCCCCAGCTTCTTAATACAGAGCCCTACCGCGTCCGGCCCAGGAAGGGTAAATAGCGAGGCACGTGAACCAGCTAACAGACATCTGGGAAATGCAGACTGGGAGGGAAAAGGTTAAAAATGGCCAGTTGTGAGCTTAAGTCCAACTGATGTTGGGAAAGGCCAACCATAATGTCGCCAGATGAAAGGACGTTTTGCCCAGCTCCCACATGCGGACAGAGGCAGCGTGCCACCCGCAGCAGGTCCCGCAGCAGGTCCCGGGCCTGGGCCCGCCATACCGATGGTGCAGTGTTCGCCGTTCCAGCCGGGGCTGCACTCGCACTTGCCGTCGCGGCACGTCCCGTGCTCCGCACAGCGCGGGTGGCAGGCCCGCTGGTCGCAGGCCGCCCCCATCCAGCCTTCCTCGCAGCGGCAGGTGCCCCCCACGCAGACTCCGTGGCCGCCACAGTCGGCAGCACAGATCTCTGTGGGGAGGAGGAGGGTGGAGGGGGGGAGGAGGGCGGAGGGGGGAGGAGGGGGGAGGAGGGAGGAGGGGAAGGGGGAGGAGGGGGAAGGGGGGTGCAGGGGAAGGGGGGAGAGTGGAAGGGGAGGGAGGGGAGAAAAACAAAACACGTTTTGAGCCGGTCATTTTTGGGAAAAAGGGTCACACTTGGCTACTCACCTCGTCTCCTGTGAGGCTCGGGAGTCGAATCTCCCTGAACAGTGACCCTCAGATGAGAACAATTCTCCGGGCAAAAGCCTGTCCTGACCTGTTTCCCTACCAAAATAGGGTGGATTGGAGGGCTCTGCTCTGTTTGCTTTCCCCTATTGCCAGCCTGTCCCTACTCTTGTGCTTGCCACCTCCAACGGGGACGGGCCTTCCAAACAGATGTGAGGAAAAGTCAAATTTAATTAAAAACTGGTTATGTGTGAAAACAAAGTGAGGACGAGTCCCCCATCGCCAAGTGAAGTGCTCGTGGATCTGGCTTGGGCACGTGCAGGGGGCCTGGGGTCTGCATTTCATTCTGGCCTTGACTGCGATCGAGGTGGGGTGAAAGGGAGGCCAGTGCCCCGCACCCCGGCGTGTTTTCTAGGGGGTGGCTCTGTGCTTCTGCCACCTGTGCTCCATGCTCCACACACTGCCCCGTCACTCCCACTCCAAGCACAACCTCAGTGGCCCTTCTGATCCAAAGCAAAGAGTTGGGGGACCATCTCACAGCCAGAGAGGGGTTGCCCAGCCCTTCGCAAAAGGCCTGTGAGTCGGCACGAAACACACACGGCCCGATTCACAAGCCGCTTCGGCTGGGGGCCAGTGGCAGCCTCACAGTTACACAGGCAGAGGTTGTGAAGTCTCGGAAACGGGTTTTAGGAAACTGGTTGAGCAGCTGTGGCCACTGATGCTCTCTGCCAGCACTGTGACGGAGACCCTGCCTGAAGTCTGGGCCTCGAGGCCCCACGGTCTTCAAATGAAAATCCCAACGCTTTTATTCTTTTTCCAACTAAATTAACTGGCACTGTGTCATGCTGCATTTGCCCACGACAGTTTGGAATCTTCCAAGCTGTATTCTGGTTTAGAAGCTACTAAGAGTCTAGCTATTTTTGAAAAAGGAGCTAAATCAAAATTAGATCGCAGAGGCTTAGACCTTTCATATCAACCTACAATGCAATGGCTACAATGTTTAAGAACTAAATACAAGGGGCACATGGGTGGCTTAATCAGTTAAGCGTGTCAACTTCGGCTCAGGTCACGATTGTGTGGTCTGTGAGTTTCAGCCTCGCGTCGGGCTCTGTGCTGACAGCTCGGAGCCTGGAGCCTGCTTCAGATTCTGTGTCTCCCTCTCTCACTCTCTCTCTGCCCCTCCCCTGCTTGCGTTCTGTCTCTCTCTGCCTCTCAAAAAGTAAATAAGCATTATATATATATATATATATATATATATATATATATGTAAACATATATAAATAAATAAATATATACACACACACGTATATGTGTGTGTGTATATATATATATATATATATATATATATGTAAACATATATACATATATAAATAAATAAATAAGACTTAGAATCAGATGGGATTCCAAATATATGTTCTGCCAGTTACGTGACCTCAGGCTACCTATTCCATTGCTGAATTTCGCTTTCTTCTTCTGTAAAATGGGGGTGGTGACAGCATCCCTTCGGAGGGTGCCTGATATACAGTATGTATCAATAAATTCACACCGATCATTCATTCTTCAGATAGTACTGCATGCATGCCTACTATGCGCTGAAGACTGTGGCTGTGTCAGGAATACGGAGAAAAACTAGACATAATCTCCATCCTCTGGGAGATCACAATCCAGACAAAGCACAAACTGATGTTGGAATCCCAAGGGTATCCAAATAATCTACAGCTGTTACTGCTGCACCTTCTTGCTTATACACAGTAAATAAAAAACCATGAATTTTAGGATCAGATAGATTTGGGGTCCACTCTTGTTTTGTCACTTATTGGCTGGGTGATCTGCAGGTTGCAGGTTATGAAATTCATTGAGCCTCGCTTTCTATGTCTGTGAAACAGGCATAAAAACATTCCCATTTCACCATCTCACAGGGGTGGTGTTAGATCAAATGAGGTAATGTGTGGGAGAGCCATTTTTGGCTTAATAACTAACACTTATATCAGGTTTTAGAGTTTACAAAGCACTCTTCATATGCAATTTCTCATTTAACCTCGACAACAATGCTGTCAGAACACCCAGCTACTATCTTTCTTAGAGGTGAGGCTACTGAGACCCAGACAGTATGAGCGAATTCTATAAGGTCATGCGGCTCCCCTGGTGCTCCTTCCTTGTTTTGACAATTCTCAGGGCAATATGCAAGACAGACATTTTAAGATTAAGGAAACTGATCAGCAAAGAGGCAGGCTCTCCTCTGCAGGAACCTCCTGGTTCTTCCAGCGGGTGTGTCTCCTTTCCTGGCCCTGTTGCTTATCTTTTGTTACATCCAAGTCAGCCCCTGGATATATGTGAAATGAAATGAGATCCCCTCCGCAGAATTTCCCAGACACTCAGTCTCACTTCTGTCATCTGGAGACTGCTGGGCTGCCCATCCAAACGCAGCATTTCCTCGCCAGTTTACGCCAGACACGCTCTCCTGGCATGAAGCTGAGGTTGCCTGGTGGTTGGGCCCCTCTCCATCAGCCTTTTACAAGCTGGGTTGTGGGCTCTTACACGTCTTAATGCAAGGGGCCTGAACAGGGTGACCTTGATGTTTATGGGATGCTAACTGATGGGAACACAGCCTGTCAGTGTTCAGGTTCCCCTCTGCAGATGGCCTCTCTGCCTGCGTGGGAGACTCATTGACTCCTGACAGGAGCAGAAACCAGAGATGCTGCTTTATCATTTGGTCTCAAGTTGTAGGTCCTGTTGTGATTTTTCTTATGTTTCTCTCTCTCTCTCTCTCTCTTTTTTTTGTCCTTGATATAAAAGGAACTGCTTTCGTTTTCCTTCTTGATTTTTGCTTTGACATGAAAACAGATACAACTTCCCAGAGTGGTTGCTGGAAATCAAATAGGATGGCACTGAAGAATGTGCTTTGACAGCTCATCTATCCTTTATGTGATGTAAGTGGGATTCTGTGAAATGTGGGTCATGGCTCCTTTCCAATCCCAGTTTCCTTGCTTGTAAGCCAGGGATGACACTAACCACTGGACACGGGTGGTGTAGGAATTGCTCTTACTTGTCTCCTCTCTCGTGTGCCCACTACATGCCAATCCTACAGCAATGGGATCTGATGGTAACCGTGCCAGGCATAGTTCTTTCCTGACCTCAAGGAGTTGACATTCTAGCATGGCAGGCAGACATAACTGATATCAGTTACACAAGTTCACATGTGCAGAAGTAAATCTTCTAGCATAGCGTCTGGCACGTAGTCAGGGTATAATAAATTATGCTCACACATACTTTTGTGAGAAAGAAAATGATGTGTAGTAGCATATGCACTGGACTGACGTCAGAGCATCGGATGTGAATTCTGACTCTGTGACATATCCAATACAAGTGAGCATTTGATAAGTTCCTGTTGACCTTCACCTGATACACATCAGAGCTTTCTGGCTGGTAGCTGGAGGGTCTGGGATCTGAGAGGAATCCTTTGAAGTACTATGGAGAACACAATCCGTAGGGTAGACTTGGGCTCCGATTCTGACTCCCCAGCTTCCTTGGGTCCTTGTAGAGTCCTCAGAGAATTATTTAATCTGGGTCATACTTCTGCACTCCCCAAATGAGGACAGTAATAATGGTCCCCCACTGGTTGAGTGGTGATAATGGAAGAAAAGGGTGCATGTGGAAGGCCCTGGGTGAGCTGTGCTATGAACACAACTCATTGATGAGGACTGAAGACCTCTTGTGTCATCAGAGCTGTACTTCTTGAAGAGGAGCATCTTCTTGAAGAGCAAAATATTAGCTTTTGTAGTGATCAGCCTCAAAATTTAGGTATGCTTTCTCTAGTTACCTTGCATGGCACCATTGGCCAATACCACTGAAACCCAGGAAGAAGCCGTTTGTATTTACAGCCTTGGCTTCCTCTTGAAATCACACGAAAATCCCAAGCTGTCTTACAATTTTGATTCTAAGCCTGTAAAGTTCTTGACTGAAGCATACAGGATCTTGGAGATGAACCAGGCCAGGCCCAAGAACACATTAGCTCTTCTCTGAGGGAAAGCCATGCCTATAGCCCTTCCCTTCTGCGCCTCTGCCTTGCCTCACCCCTGTACATGCCTGTCTTTTCTCCAGACCAACAGCTCACCTAATGGCAGGCTTTAGCTTTTTCTCATCTTGGTTCCCCCGCAGCAAGCACCAGGCATGGCACAACATGAGATTTCAACAAATATTTGTTGAAAAAACAGATGAATAAAAAAAACCCCAAAAAACAAAACTTCACGGAAGAGGTGTTAAATTACTTGGGCTTGACTCTGTCTCAGGGTCATATTGTACAAGAGTTATTTAGTTAGATATATTTGCACAGGGGCTCAGTCCCCTTTGTGCCTAACTTTCTTAGAAACTCAGCTGCAATCTCTGACTGAGAACTCTGTAATCTTAAAGGGCCTCAGTCCTTACACTCTCATGCACACCTTTCTTCCTACTGCTTCCCATGTCACACCCATTCTCCTTCCATGATGTGGAAGTGAGTAGGCACATGAGGAAGAAGTGAAAAGGGTAGGGAAAGATAGCAGGTTTGGCTATTGGTTAATTGTGCCCCAAAGTGTATACATAAGGGAAAAAGCTGCTCCAGGCTCCTCTCATTAAATGTTAATCCCTATACGAGCCTGGATGAAGCCTGGGACCTAGCACAGCTATGTTTTAATTTGTCTGGACTTATTTTACAATCCTGTTCATTAAAATAGCTGGTACGGGAAGCTGTGGCGTTCCCCTAAAGGGACAGACTTACATATATTTTTCTCATAAAATTTCTGCGACTTGGAAAGATGCTCAGAATTGCCACAAGTGAGGAATGCAAGGGTCGCCGCCCAAGGATCTGTGGGCTTTCCTGCTGAGCAAGGAACAGAGGCAGGTGAAACAGAGTCTTGGCCCCATGTGACCTCCTGGAAAGTCCTTTAATAAGTCCGTATTTAGCACTAAAAGGGATAATAGGGAAAATTGTTCTATTTTGCTTAGGCCTTGAGGTTCTTAGAATGCCCTTAAGAAATTTTAATAGAGGGTTAAATAATTTTAAATGATTCCTGCTAGGATTTTCTGTTTTATCACTAGCTCTTCGGAATTAGTGCACAGCTCAGGAATTTCTCTGAAATTCTGGTACACGTTAAGTCTAAGCCACACTATTGAAGCAGAAATAAGGAGAAAATGTAGAAGCCTTGCCGGTGGCCCACAAATAATATCTCATTAAATCCTCACAATGGCCCTGCAATGGTATTTTCATTACTGTATCATAGCTGGGGAAACAGCTTGGAGGGATTAAGTGACTGGCTCAAAGGTAACTTAGCTAGAATGACAGGTGGCTATGATTAACACAGCTCTTTGGTCTGTGACTTGTGTGACCGAGTTGAGCTGAAACCTCAGTTGCAACGTGACACATTTCAATGACTGTTAGTTACATATTAGATCATTGCCCCAGCTAGAATACAGGATCTCTGAGATCAGTCAGAGTCTCCTTCCTCACCCTGACCCAGTGTTTACCATATTAAGTACTTTTCCTTTTGTTTGTCTGTTTATCTGTTTGTTCGCCTTCCATATGCCCATCTGTCCATCCATCTATACAATCCACCCAATCATCTAATCATCTATCCAGTCACTAGGCCATCAGCCTGTCTGTCCGTTCATCCATCCATCCATCCATCCATCCGTCCATCCATCTATCATCCATACGTCCGCCCATCCATCATCCATCTATCCATCACTCATCCATCCATCCATCCATCCATCCATCCAGCTATCATCCATGCATCCAGCCATCCAATTGTGTGACTTGGACAAGTTACTCCACCTTTCTCTGCCTCAGCTTTCTCTTCTGCAAAATAGGGTTTATACACTAATATCTCAGGTTCATCTGCGAGGCTTAAATGGACACCTTACAATGTGCCTAGTATCATACACATCTTTTATAGAGTAAACACTGTATGGCAACTATATCATGTTTATGTGCTAGAAAGATCCAGGAGAAGGGAGAGTTTAATGATCCTGGGGAGAGCAAGGGGATGATGTGAACAATCGAGGCACCTCTGAGCAGCTAGAGAGGACTAGATTTGGAGCATAATCTGAGGGACAGCTCTTTGTGGGCACCTCATCTTCTGGGGAGGGTTATGTAGGCCAGGACCTGTTTAAGGGACAGGCCAGGATAATGGTAAAGCACTTTACCAATGGCTTCAGTGTTCTCAGTGAGGTCAGAATCTCTGCTGATGGAAAGAGGTGGACATTTAAAGAGCCCTTTCGGGGAACAAGAGCAATGACTCCCAAAGAAGGATGCAGCTGGAAGGGCCCAGGAGAGGCTAAAGATCATGAGCATGAGGTGGTTTGGCTTCCAGTGCTCAGAAGCAGGCTGTAAGCTGAGGGATGGTGAGTGGCTGGGATGGGCCTGGGTTTTGCAAGGTGGATATGGACAGAGGTAGAGACAAGGGAGCTGTGAGTGATGAAGGAGAACAGCTGGAGGTGAAGGACCATGGGACTAGGGGAAAATGATGGAGAAGGAGGGTGTTGGAGCTGGGCAGGAAGTGGCCTGCTTCTGACCAGGGCATCTCCCTCAGGTGGGTTTAGGGGTAAGAGAGAAAACAAGGAGAAAAACTTAGAGGACCAGTTTTTGTGATGAGAGCATAAGAAGACACTTCAGAGATGCTCTAGCCATTCTGTAGACAGGAAAATGAAGGGCCGGAAGAGAGGAGTGCCTGATCTGTCATCCCACAGGGACATGCGTGTCAGTGTTTGAGCAAGAACTTAATGGCTGACTTAGGAAATAGTCACATAAGGGGCCAGCTAGACAAATGGCTGAAGCGGGGCCTTACCACACACTGTGGCCCCTCCTCTGTGCCTCTGTACAAGCTGTTTCCGTAGTCTGGGTTCCCCTTTTACCTCTATCTTCAAACGTTCAACTCTACATTGGCTTTGAGTTCTGGCTCCTCCTCTTTGAAGCCTCCTTCTAGTGTTCCATCTGGCAAGAGTTTCACCTCCTGCTTTCCCAAAGCACTTGACACGAACCTTTCTTTATCAGGGTAATTAGTCTGTCTTGCCTCCAGAGCCCTCCCGTCACCAGATTGATCTCTACATTCCCCAGTGAGTCTTACACAGGAAATGTATCTTCTGACTGCGTCAAGGTTCTACCATTTTGCACAGAACAGAGGCTGGGATTCACAGAAGCTAGTATAAGGGCCTCCTCTGCTACTTCTCAGCTATGGGAAACAACTGTAGCACCCCTCTGAGCCTTCTCTTTGTCATTTAGAAAATGACAATAATGATACCTAGCTGCCAGAATCCTGAACGTGATTTAAAAACATACTGGGGCGCCTGGGTGGCTCAGTCGGTTGAGTGTCCGACTTCGGCTCAGGTCATGATCTCGCGGTCTGTGAGTTCGAGCCCCGCGTCAGGCTCTGTGCTGACAGCTCAGAGCCTGGAGCCTGCTTCCGATTCTGTGTCTCCCTCTCTCTCTGCCCCTCCCCCGTTCATGCTCTGTCTCTCTCTGTCTCAAGAATAAATAAATGTTAAAAAAAATATATAAAAACATACTGAGCACCTACTATGTGCCAGATACTCCTAGAGGCTGGGGATTCAGAAATTATATTAAATTATCCCTAGGCTCAAGGAACTGAAGTCTACCCATATGTGTAAAGGAGCACGAGGCTGCCACCATGCCCAGCACACAGTAGGGTAATTACAAGGTACCTTTCTCTCCCGTAGGCAGATATCTCTATATTTTGAACAAAAGGTTTCGATGTAGCACCCCCCCCTTCCTCCTTTTCTCACTAAATTGGGAATATGGCTTTTTAGTCTCAGTGCAGGTTTCAAGAAGCAGCCAGAAGGGGAGGAAGGTACAGGAAAGGAGCCTTCGACTTCCTTATAGTAATTAGTGTCCCCTTGACATTGAGGCCAAACCCAAGCCACTCTCCCGTGCTTTTCAACTTCCATCTCTATCACCAGAGGGTCAGCGCTGCTCCCAGCCACCGCTCCATCCCACAGATCTAGTTGGAGGAAAGCTAATGAGCCTTGGAAACCACATGGCCTTTCACCTCACTGGAGGAGCTCGGGAAGCTTTCAAACCAAGCAGGAAAGTAGATTCCAGGATGTTGGTGCATAGCACGCTCCACACCTATTCCCCCAGGACCAGAATTTCAAGCTTCATGAAGCACCTATCACAGGAAGTAGTAAGCCACTGCCAGTCATCTTAATTGGAGGGTATCAGGTGTCCTGATTGGAGGAGTTCAAACTGAGCTTGGGGGAGGCCTCCAAATAGGGTCTGACTTTGCAGAAGGATAACAAGGCAGGAAAGGGCTGGTGAGCACAGAAGCCACAGAACATGCCAGGATGTGGGGTTTTGGCCAGGGCTGGAACACTACCTACACCCCACAAAAGGGCCCAACTGGATGAACTGAAGAGACAGTGATGTTCGGTCCTCTTCCCAGAGACCTCCGGCCCTGCTATCCTTTATGAAAGGCCCATTTCTCCACCCGATCATGTGCCCACCTGTCTACCTGGCTCCTGGACACATCTACCTAGATGTCCTCCTGGTGCCTCCAACTGCATGCCAGTGTTAGAGTATGCTTTCCAAAATCAAACCTCACATGTCACACCTCCGCTTAAGACTTTTCAGTGGCTCCCACCGACAGATAAAACCTAAACTCTTCCGAGGCCATTCACGACTGGATGCCTGCTAACTTCGCTCACCTCTTCTCCCTCTCACTACTGTCACCAATATCCTAAGCAAAGCCACTCCAAACTACAGGTCTTCCCTGGAAATGCCATGTGCTGTCGCATCTCTGTGCATGTTGCAAATCTCTGACTTCTACAATGGGATGCTGCAAGGTGCTTGTCTCTTCCTTCTATCTCTGCCAACTCAAACCCACCTCCATCACCCACCTTAAATCCTGCTATCCTCCAAGAAGCCCCCCGATCACCCCGGCTGAAAGCAATCACTCTTTTCCTTGAACCCTTGTAGCATTGCCAGTTTACATGGTTCTTGGCACCGGTATCCAATGAACTGATACCTTGTGAACCTCATACCTGAGTCATCAACGGGATCAGCATAAACCTTGGAAATGGCCAATGGCACAGTTATGTAGAGGATAAATACGGGCCCTGAAGTCCGAGACGGCTGGATTTGAATCCTTGTTTTCCCAGAGCGTCTCTGGGCAAGTCCCCCCGGCTCTCTGAACCCTGATTCCCTGGGAACAATACCATCTACAGTGTCACAAGATTCTTATTTGTTGTCTGAATAAATCATGAAGCATATACATGAAGAAGCTCTGTAAAACGTAAATAAAATCTCCATTCAGAGAGCAGTTATTATTTTAAAATTACAAGTTATGTACCAGCGGTTTGATTCAGGAAGACAACCGGAGATTGTGTACAAGCCATCGGCTTGGGCGTCCAAACAGAAACCTGATTCTGAAGCCCAGTTTCAGGAGGGCTTATATTTACATACTGAAGAGCTCCAATTCTGATAGAAAATGTTCTGGGGCTGTCAGGGGAAATTCTACTAAATTACAAAGCTGCCAGCTCCTGGTTTATCAACCTTTAGCTCTGGCACTATTTAGTACTACGCCTGTCTGGGCCCAATTTCCCAGTCTTTGATCAAATGTTAGGAACTGACCATCTCATTGTGTCTGAAACCGCATGCTACTTCCCAGACAACTGGTGGGCTCTTCTCTGCTTCCTTCCAACGCCTTCTCTTCCTTGTCTGCCTCAGTGTCAATCTCTCAGATATTTATTATTCTGAACTTTGATTTCAGGCTACCACTTGCTGTTGGGAAGGGGTACAGGAAATGTCAAGTCTCAATGGATATTATGCCTCGGCTGAAATTCTAACCTCGGGTTCCTCTTCCTGTAACATACCTATACAGAAATAGCCCGGCCTGATCATTTCCTTTTGATGTTTAATTGGATGTCGGTGCTGTGCTTTCTGGGCTGAGAAGCTAATGCTTCTCAGAGAGAGAACAATTCCGGCTATACACACGAGACCTGTAGCGGGGAGAATGCTCCGCGCTGAATGTAATTTTCTCTCCCATCCATGAACAGAAGACAATTTCTCTGGCATTAAAGCATCTCACTCAGTCTTTCTGTCATTAATAAGAATCAAATTCTGTTCCCTCAAATTTAAATGTAATTATATTTGCCTCGTAAATAAAATTGAATTACCATTTTCAAAATTTAGCACTAATGCAAATGCTATATTTAGAGCTTTAATTTTTTTAACCCTGTTACTACTTTCGACTTATTATTATTATTTTTTAAACACTGGGCTTATTTTGCTGTCAACTGTGACTTAATTTGATAACAGAGCATCTCTGTTCCCTATCTTTCCAGTCATATTTGTTGTTAACTATGCTTCGTGGTTAGCTTGTCTTTCTGGTAGGGGAAGAGAGTAATAGAGAGGCAACTGGCAGCTCAGAGGATCTGAGTTTGAATTCTAAAAGGTCCGCCCTAAGCGAAGGAACCTAGGCCAGGATGGGCTGAGAGAGCTAAAGAAAGAGCCCTGACATGGAGTCTGAGAGAGAAATCTTCACTGTGCGTTGGAAATTTTTTTAATCCGAGATTTGCAGCAAGGCATTCAGTAGACCCCAGGTTTGGACCCTGCCTACCTTTCTGGCCCAACTAACCGCCCCCCACCCCCCACCCCTGCTCCCCCGCCCCAGAGCTCTGAGTCTCCGGTCAGAGAAAAGATTTTCCAGATGCCATTCCTGCATATCTGTGTACTTCACACATGCTTTTCCATCTGCCTGCACTTCCCCTGCCCCTCTCGTGTTCTGGCTCACAAGTCTCCTCCCTGGGAAAGACTGTCTCAGCTTCTGGCCCCAGCATCTTCTAGCTGAGCTCACTGCTCCTGCCCTTGTGCTCCCAAACCCCATGCACATACCTCAGTCAGAGCTCTTATCACACCACTTAACTAGGTGTCACTTCCCGAGTGGGTGAGGTTCCCTGATCCTGGGTGCCCAGAACAGCGCCCAGCACACAGGGAGGCCTAAAAGGGTCATAAGTGAAAGAGGTGGATATCTGTGCCTGTCAGGGGCAGGTGCAGATGTGGAGCTGTTCTGGGATGCTCTCTCTGTGAGGCTGTATTCCACTCTGGAATTGAGCTCAGAAAGCTCATTATGGAAGCTGATGCTAATGCTGTTTGGCCCTTGTGCTGTTGTTTGGGGATAAATATGTCAGCACATTAATAACTTCATCTAGACTCAATGACCAGTGATGGGAGCTGGTGGTAAAGAGTCAGAAACCACAAGGAAACTGAGCCTCTGAGAGAAAGCAAAGTTGTTCAAGGCTACATAGACTCAAATCCAGGTCTGGCTCTAAACCTTCACTACATAAACTGTCCTCAGACTTAAATTTGCAAGAGTCTAAGGGACTATTTGGATAATTTAGATTTAATCATGCATTTTAAAAACACACTACTTATTGAGTGCTTACTGAGTGCCAGCACCATGCTAGGCATATTATACATATGTATTAAAGCTAATTTAAAAAACAACCCTGCAAAGCAGGTACCATTAGCCATATTCTTTGGATAAGCTCAGTCTTAAAGCTCTAGCTTGGTCCCACTCTAAATCCCATGCAATTCTTTCTGACCGCATATGCTACCTCCGAACCTGTACCACAGAATCTCTAAAAGATCTCTACCTGTTCTTCCATGAAACTCAATTGCAGTGAAATGATAAGAATCATAAACCACCAGCATGGGCATTTCACAGGCAGAATCTCTGCCATGTATCGCTTCTATGAGCCAGCAACCCAAAGGGATAAAATGCAGTGAGAGGGCCCTCTCAAATAAAAGTCATTTATGGAAGATAAGATTGGAGAGGGCTCACAGAGCAGTCGAAATGAGGAATGAATTTATGAGGCTGAGGACGGAGGCTACTGGGCTGGGGTGGAGGGGAAGGAAGACCCGAGGGAGAGCCAACAGAGGGGCAAACGATGAGTCTAAGTGACCACATTTGAAATGGTATCCTGGAAAATGTTACAGAGCTTGAAATCCTCTTTAGAAGTCCTGAGGCTCTGAAAGAAAGGTAGACTCTTCCAATTGTAAGGACGGTCTCAGAGAGGTTAAATTCCTTCCCTTTTCTAAGGCAGCTCAAAGCCAAGAGGATGAAAAGCCAGCTAAAGCATATGGGGGAGGTGGGAGAGTCATTCTGCTCAGCAAGGCTGCTGAGTGGGCCCATTTTATGCAAAAGCTGATGAGGCATCCAGCCCAGCGTGGCTGCTCCCTGGGGAAGATGGCCTGAAGGAGGTGAAATGATGCCAGCCCCTGTCCAGGAGGGGTTCCGGCCGGCCGGCATGGCACACGAAACTAACATGAGCTAGGTCTGGAAACAGACAAAGAAGGAGCCCAGGGATTTGGTTTTAGCCCTTAGTGCATGCGTGTGTGTGTGTGTGTGTGTGTGTGTGTGTGTGTGTGTGTATGGAGGTGTGGGGGCACACTGGGGTGGGGAGGAGGGTCCTGAGAGAACAGATTAGACTGGTAGTGTGCTGGGATCTTCCTGGCAGAGCCAATAGCTTTTTCTTTGATGTGTCACTGGGTAAGTCATCGAGTAATCATCGAGAACCTAACCCAAGACAGGCCCTGCAGTAGGGATACTGGCAAACCCTGACCTCATGGAGGTCACGCTTGGCAAGAGAAAGGCTCGATGATAATACATTGCTCAGTATACCACAGAGCTTGGCAGAGGCCCTAGAGCCATATCCGTGTGAATCTGGACTCTGCCACTCACTGGTGGGGGGAAACTGGCAAGGAATTGAACTTTTCTGAGCTTCAGTTTCCTTACCTGGAAAATGGAACTAGTAATACTTTCTTCCACAGGGGTTTGTAGAACCTTAATGAAGATAATGGTTGTAATACACTTAGTTCAGTTGGTTTGGTACATGGTAAGCCCTAAGAAATGGGTGGCTCTTTAAGTGATGCTCCATCCTGTGGCTTATCAGGAAAAAAGATAAGATCACTGATAAGGAAACACCTTTGGATGGAAAGGGGGCTTGAGGCAAGAGCTGAGGACTTAGCTTTAATTCACACTCTGCCACTGCTAAACTGATTTACTCTGGACAAGTCATTTCATCTTCCCAGCTCTTTAACCCTCTTAAACCACAGCACTGGCAATCACCATCACCATCACCACTACCACCATCCCCCAGAGACCAGAGAAGCCAAGTCCTGCTGCTCCCGGAGTTGAGGACACAGGTATGCTGAGGGTGGGCCACAGGCATTCGTCCCAACAATTATCTTACACTGTTTGTCAGGAAGGAAGATCACTTGAATGAGGCAAGATTTCGGGAGGAATTTCTGAGATGAGATTGGAAGCCAAGCTACTGGGAACTCAGGGGCCTGAGTAAACACTTGTGTAAAATCGGACTTCACTGTTTCCACAAAAGTGCTGGGGAACTTTGTCGGCTCACATTTCATCACAGACTGGTCGTGGAGTGCGGGGCGTGTCGATTTCAGATGCTTTCATTAAGTCTCGTTCTCTGGGCCAGTGAGACATCTCTTCCTTCCTACGAGGGCCATTTGGTGATTTCTGCCAACTTCACAACCCATAGTTCGTGCCGACGCTATGAGGAGCGCTGAGGACGGGCTGCAGGCCTGCGGCTCCCGATGGGAAGGCTCTGGGCAGTATCTGTGCCAGCCTGGCCGTACCAGGGGCAAATAACACCATACGAGGAGAGCTGCCTCTCGACAGGTGTCTGACTTGGGCCAGACACCGTACTGACCACCATACCTACACTTTGTCACTGAATCCTTACAAAAATCCTCACAACAATCCTGTAGGTGATTTTACCTTTATGATAGAAGAAGACAGAATAAAGTAGGCCCAGAGGGGAACATTAGGACCTGAGGTTCCTGGGTGGGGAAAAACATCTATTTTGGAATAATGCTGGGAGTGTCTGACCACAGCAAACTTCCTCAAGCATAAGGTTCCTCTTAAGAATGTAACAGATCTCACCCATTCCCCCTCAGGCTTCCCTCAGGAATTTGACGAAAGACCCAAGCATGGCCTTAGGCTACCACTCATACAGCGGAACTGAGCCAATCAGGAATGGACCCCCCAGCACCTAGAGCTATTAGGCCAATAAGGGTGGGACCTGAGAGGGAACAGGGGGTAGGGGAAGGCTGACCAAAACCTTATGACAAGGATCCTTGCCTGCTGTCACAGGCATTCACGTCCTAATGTCCCCCCTCTGTAAAGAGAGCTTTCCTACTATTCTTTCTTCCTGATCTTATACTCTAATAAAATTTTGCCGATGCGATGCTCATTTTGTGTCCACCTCTTCTTTCTTTGAGGGAGCAAGACAATGAATCCCACATACTGTGGTAAAGAGTCCTGCAACACCTTGAAGGAAACTAACTGCAACTTGCTGCAGCCATCCTACTAGCGGGGAGCAGATTTTCTGAAAGTCCAGTGCCTGTCCCACCACCATGTAGCTAATTCCCCTAGCGCAGAGGCGGTCCCTCGGCTCCAGCACCACCCAGTCAATAAGGCATCTCTTACTTTGCTTCACGGCCAACACTCAACAGCTTTCAAACAGCTTCCACTCAGTGCAAGTGCCCTTGGAAGGGAGGTAGGAGAAAGATACCAAGTGCTCGCTCTATCTAGGCACTCTTCTACGTGCGTGCACACATTGTATAATTTAATGGTCACATAACCTTTGAGGTAGACACTGTTATTATCCCATATTCAGATAAGGAAGCTGAAGTCGAGAAAAGCCAGTACCTTGCTAAGGTCATCCAGTTAGCACATGGCAGAGCCAGGACTGAGCTCAGGCAGGTACTGCCTATACAAAGCAGGGTTGCCAGGGAGAAAACCACCTTCAAAGTGCTTCCACTAGACTTCAGACTGGTTTCTGGAGGGGAGGTGACCGCTGAGGAGGGACAGTGGCCTGTGGAGAGGCAGCACAGAATACCAGGAAGCGGGCTGGGCCTGGGCTCCCAGGCTGAACTTGGGCTGCCAGCCTCATAGGGCACCAGCGTGCCTTAGGCAAGTCTGCAACCCCCTGAGCCTCAAGGTAAGAATGGGGATGATGTCATAGCTGGCCACCCTGCCTACGGGCTGTTGTCCTGTGTGTGTGTGTGTGTGTGTGTGTGTGTGTGTGTGTGAGAGAGAGAGAGACAGAGACAGAGAGAGAGAAATTATCTCTGTATGCTGTGAAGTACTCGGCAAACACAAATTGTTATTTGCTATCGCCAGGGGAGACGGTACTTTTGAAGCCATCTTCAAAATTCCTGGCCTGGTGGCAGTTGTGACACTGTTTCAGTCAGCTGCAGGTTAGAGATTTAGAAACTATAATCCACATTTCTGAAAGGGCATATTTCTTCTTGCCTCTATCAAATGTCTTCATTAATATCGAGGGCTCTCATCAATGGCTGTTTTAATCATAATTGTAATAGCAGCTAACATTTACTGAGCCCATATTACGAGCCGAGTAGCATGACAAGTGAGTTTTTAATAACATCTTAAACAATTCACCACATAATAATTTTCCAAATAGTAACCCCAGAAGGTAGGCCCTGTTAACCACCTCCATTTTACAGCGTAGGGAGGTGAAGGAACTTGCCCGAAGCTAGAACTAGTACGTAGGGGGGTCAGCGTTTGGACCAAGGTTTGCTGGGATCAGGGACGCTTCTCATCACTCCTCTGACCGTGCGCAAGAGGCCACACACAACTGACACCAGTTATGGGGAGCGATGTACACACGGTGGAGGAAGACAAACTCTCACGATTCTATTTAAAGTCCCTTCCAGTGGGTCTGCTGTCTCCTTTTATGGGACCAACTGAAGAATACTTAGTGATCTCACTCAAAGTTACACCTACCTCTGTGAAAGGCTGTGGCGTTTCATCAGGGATTAACAATGCATGGACACTTATATACCTATCATAAATTAGCTTTGTGGCCACATAACAAACAATACAACCCAGTGTAGCTTTGAGAGGACCATTTATTATATCGCTATAAACAGAGCTATATAAAAAGAATTATTCCTAAGACCCTGCGCATCTGCGTTTGCAATCACGTCTTAACACGAGCTTTGCAAACGAGGATAAAAAGTCCAGTTTAGACTGCATACTGAACATCAATTCTCCATTCAAGGGGGCAAGGCAGTTCAAAGTATTCCAGAGGCACAAAGGCTGCATGGATCTCATTTTTGCCAAAGGTTCTCAACCATCTTTCCTGATCACAAAGGGGACTGCTAACACACAACACGATAAGCTCATTTGGGCTTCCCGTGGTTTAAACAGTGTGGTGTGGTACAGAAAGCGATTTAAGTAAAAAAACAAAAACAAAAACAAAAACAAAAACCATAGCTAGAGATGCTGCCACTTTTTAGCTGTGTGTCCTTGGGTAGGATTACTTAAAAATGTTCTGTGCCTGAGCTTCTCCATCAGTTTATTTCTCTTCATTTGTTTCTTTGTCGTCTCCACTCCTTTCGTCCTTCAATGCAAGTGTGACAAAGATGGGGACTTTCTTATCTCTTTGTATCTCTGATTAGAAGAGTCCCTAGTACACAGCAGGTGTTCAAAAGTATTCATTGAGTAAAGTATTCTGTAAATCAGTCACACAGGGGCGATGATACCTTTCTCACGGGGTTTTCACGTGTCCACTGTTTATTTTTTAAAGTTTCTTTATTTTTGAGACAGAGAGAGTGAGCAGGGGAGGGGAAGAGAGAGGGGGAGAGAGAGAGAGAGTCCCTCCGCTGATAGTGTGGAGCCTGAAGCAGGACTTGAACTCACGAATCATGAGATAATGACCTGAGCTGAAATCAAGAGTCAGACACGCCACTGACTGAGCCACCCAGGCGCCCCATGTGTCCACTGTTTAAATGAGACATTAAAAGTGAACACACCTGCCATGTACCAAAACTGTGCTAGGTAATTCACAAATTGCCATTTAATCATCATTTTGAGAGGGTCTACGCTTAATTGATTGAGCCACCCAGGCACCCCAAGGGTCTAAAAAATCATAAAGTGCTTACAGACAGAAGGGTGCCAATAGAATTATCCTTTGGAGGTTATATGTATAAACCCTCTACATATGCACCAAACAGTAAAACCAAAAACACATTTACTCACGCATTCATTATCCATTCATCAATATTTATTGAGCAGCTGTAGTGAGCCAAGCCTGTGCTGAGTCCTGGGCATGTGGGGTGAATAGACATGTTTGTTATCTTCATGGAACTTACGGGCTAGCAAGGGATCTGGCCACAATGGCAGGTAGGGACTAGGTCACAGAAAACCTTAAATACTACACTGAGTTCAGACTTCATCCTGAAGAACGGGTGAAACTAAAGGGTTCGGCAGCTGGGACCTGAGTCCTTTAAAGCCCCATCCCTGCAGATCTCACCAGGCATGCTGTTCCCCATGGCCCTGCCTCTAGGGATGACCACCATAACATGGGAGATGAGATTTCAATCTATTACTGTAATTCACATGGTTACAGGGCAAGGTTTTCACTCTGGGTTTAAATGATGTGAAGATTAGTTTCTGAATCCTCTGCCCATCTAAAAGTACGGGTGCCAAAGGATGGAGTTCAGGGAAAGAAGAAAAGCACGCAGAGATGTGGGTCACCCCACTAATACATAACAGAGAACAGGGTCAGACCACTAATACTGACAGAGAATAGGGCACGAACCGTGAACATGTTACAGCGGAAAGCCCCTTCCTCCAGCCACGCTGTGCCCTTCTCCCCACACTCACCAATGGAACAGTCGTGTCCAGTCCAGCTTGGGTCACAGCTGCAAAGGCCGGTGTCTGGGAAGAAGGTTCCGTGGCCTGAACACTGGTCCAAGCACGTGGCTCTGGGCGTCTCACAGTTGGTGCCTCCCCATCCCACGGAACAGTGGCACTCGCCTCTCACGCAGACACCCCGGCCTGAACACGTGGGGTCCATGCAGTCCACTGTGACACAAAGCAAAGGGAACACAGGTGAGCATCTGATCAGCAAAGGTGAGGCTTCTTTAAGTGAACTACTACACTTTGTAGTAGAAGGGCTTGGTAAGAGGACACAGATCTCCTGAGGACAGGCCACTTGATACAGTAAAGAGGAAGGATTTTAGCAACTGGTAGACCTGGGTTCCCGGCTCTATGGGTGGCTGACTGTTTACCAGTCAGAGGCTCAGTTCCCTTGCCTGTAAAAGGTGGATACAAATCTCTACTTCTTGGTTTGTTGTTGGGGTGATGGAGTAAGAAATAAGTAAGACGGGTGCCTGGCTGGCTCGGTCGGTAGAGCATGTGACTCTTGATCTCAGGGTTGTGAGTTCAAGACCCAGCATGTGACCTCTTGATCTCAGGGTTGTGAGTTCAAGCCCCAAGTTGGGAGTGGAGTTTACTTAAAAAAAAAAAAAAAAAAAAAGAAATATTTATCAAATGTTAGCATGGTGCCCCGTGCCTGCTACATCTGTAATAACTACACCAGTTAGCAGACAAGACGTTGTTTTGTTCACTTCTGTGTATCCACCTCCTAGAACAGTGCTTAGCACATAGGTCCTCAAGAAATCTTTGTCAAATAAACTAATACTGTTTACCACTTCATAATACAGTCTTAACATGAATGTGGGACTAAAAGAGATTCCTTAATTTAAAAGAGAATTTATTCTGCACTTAAATTCCATTAGATTTTATCATCTTGCCAAAGTTCTTGTGACTGACACAAACTTTCAAACCTCACTTGCCAGAGGGCAAACATTTCAACGACTATTCAAAATTACATGTGGGAGCTTTGCACAGATCCTCCTCATGTAGTGGGTGAACTATATAGCTGTAGCTCACAGCCAAGCAACCCCTGTTGGGCTATTAGAGCCTAAGGTCAAAGTGGTCTCAAGAGATCAAACCAGGAAGAGAGAAAGGAGAATAACATTATGGGTGACCTGCTCCGTGCCCGCACTCTAGGAAGTGCTTTACATATAATATCAGATTCAGTTTCTTCCATAACCCAGTGAGGTACAGATGAGGAAATTGAGGCTCACAGAGGCAAATAATTTAAGCCAAAGCATACAGTTAACCCTGCCAGAGAGGAATCTGAAGGCGCGTCTGTCTGATTCTGAAGCCAATATTTGCTCCTGCGGCTGATTTTCCTAAATCAAAGCTTTAGCTACGGGGCTACACAAAGTTAACAGAGACCTGTAATCTTCCAGAAAGCACTGCACAGGAAAAACAAAAGGAGAGTAGGCAAAGGTTGGTCCAACGTTATGAAAAAGTCGTTGGATCTTTTATTTTAGGAAGGCAGGAGATTCCACTCCTCTTGCAACTGTAGGGGACAGTGGTGTCCTGGCAGGGGCTACAACATGCAGCGGTTGGAAAAAGGGTCAATGGCGCTGTGATGGGTGTGGTCAGCTTCCTCCTGGAAGGAGCTCATGAGGAAGCCCTATCTATGCTCCACAGGAAGGAACCTGGCATCCGGCCTCTGAGGCCCTACGTATGTCATGGTTCCATGACCCGTGTCAAGTCCTGTACCTCCTCTGAAATTCCCATGTCAAAACTATCGACACCTCGGTCGCTCATGAGGACACCGAGGATTTGAAAGGACTGAGTGAACTGTAAACTGGCAAGAAGTTACTTTTCCATCCTGTCAGGATATTCAGCAGTGTGACGTGGGCAGACTGGTCAGAGGTGCTTTTACTTTATTCATTTATGATTCAGACAAGCTTTTCGTTCATTTATGAATTAAATTTCATAACCCCACATATTTGGCTTCGGTGCAAAAGACTGGGAAGCCTGGCCTGCGGATGTTAAGGGTCAGACACAAACGGACAGAGACCGTACAAATGGCTACCTTCTGGGAACAGAATGTCTGTTTGAGGACCAGCTTGTCAAGACAGTTCTTTTACTTTATAGGTTTTAAAAAGGGATTTCACCTTACTGGCCTAAATGAGAAATCAGAAAGTCAGAAGGGAGGAGCAGTCATTTGCTAAAAAACAGAGTTATGAGAACAACAAGAGCAACAACAATAATAATAACAGTCAGTATTGAGGTAGTCCTTCTTCTGGGCCATATTTTGCTATTAAACCTTCTATATACATTATGTCATTTAACTTTAGCCACAATTCTTTGAGGTAGATACCATTACTCTCCCCATTTCACAGAGGAGGAAATTAAAGCACAGAGAGGTTAAATAACTTGCCCAAGATCACACAGGGTAAGCGGAGGGATTTACATTGGAATCACTCTTTCTTGGTACACATCTCTTGCTATTTCCTCTGTAATCTTACTGGTTCAAGAATATACACATACGTGTATATGGACATAAGTGGTCAAAACATAGAAACAAAACCAAAATAAAACAAGAAACAGAACAAAGTAGAGAATTAATAAAGCCAAACGAAGGCAAAGAATCTTCTCTTGCAGTCTCTGCACACTACTTAACAATGGTTAAAGCATGACCCGTTGGAGTTCCTGGTAATTAAAAATCATAAAAATAATAATAGTGATATATTTTCATGACTAGCCTCACATCTCAGAACCTCAGAAGGATTATTCTGGCCCATTAGGCTACTATGGTAATTCCCTAGATCCAGAGAGCTTTCCAATTTGACAGGAAACGACTCAGCAATTCCTATCCCGAGGCCTATAAAGGTATTTCCCGTTCTGCGAGCGCCTGGGTCCAGGCTTCGGGTTGAAGCAGTCTCTGAGGCGCCCTCGAGGTTGAATCTATAAATCTGCGCTGTTAGCGAGCAAGCCGGGAGGGCGCCAAGTTTAGCAAGAGGCCCTTGGCGTCACGGCCCCATTCCTCAGACACAATAAGTCTGACAGGGACCCAGGAACCAGCAAAACCAATCCCACGCTCTCAGAAGATGGTCCGGGCGGGGACGAAGGCACTGCTGAAAGGACTACCTCCAGGCAGTAGTCACTGCTTCTGAAGGTCCACCTGGAAAAGTGGGTGGGGCGTGTGAGGGGAGTTTCGAGGAGGACGGAACCTCCAGGAAAGGCCTCTTGGCTGAACTGGCCGAACTCCCTGCAGGGAGGACAACGTCCACAGCCATGATCTGTGCCACCGGGATGCTCTGCCAGAGATGTCCCCTGTAGACTCTGGATCTGCTCTCGCTTTCTGGGGCCTCTGGTTGATGAGAACCCTCGGGTGGGATTAAAGTTGTCTTCTTTCTATCCCACCAGGGCAGTTGCACAAATGACGCTTATTTCCCTGGGAGCGGTGGGTGTCACGGGAAGAGCCAGCTGGCCAGGGGTTAGGGAGGTCTATGCCAAAGGAGCAGGGGAGAAGTTGGCAGGGAAGTGGGCTGAACTTTGTGTGGAAGACAGTCTAACTCAGTGTCCGCTTGGAAGAGGGGCCAAACGGTACATTTGTTCTCCTCTGCAGAGCTTGGCATTCAAGTCAACATTTCTGGCAGAAGCTTAGCCCATTAATGAAATGATGAGGCCTGCACGAGCTGCAAACACAACTCTTCCCCTAACACGGTCCCCGCTTCAGTGACCACACCAGCCATTAGCCGCTCTTCAGGACCACAACACAGTGTCTCACTCTGCCCTGCAAAAGGCCTGAGGTGGTCTCTTCTGCCCCTCCCCCAACCCCCTCCAAGCGTCCTGTTGGCACGGTTTTAAAAAAAATAGGGGGCAATAAACCTCAGAAGGAGGAGAGAGGGGAGAAAATAAGCTTGTTAGCTGATGTTTTATAAACACAGTGAAAGGGAGGAGGAGAGAGAGCAGCGGGGAGTGGGGGGCAGGGGGGAGGGGCAGGGAAGACCCCGAGAAGCCCCCATTATAAACACAAGGACGCTGCAATGACGCTTCAGCAGAGAAACAGAAATAATAAAGGGAATCAGAACCAGATGGCCCTCCTCAGGAAAGAAAGGAGTGAAAACGCTTCTTTTCGAATAGATCACGTACATGAAAGAGCTTAACAACCTTTTTTCCCTCTTTGTAAGTAACCCTGCCCGCTGGGGCACTGCCCAGTGCCAGCTGAGCTGGAGGACGATCTGCCTCCTTGGCCCACATAACACGGTGGGGTTGGGGGAGGGGGGCGGCCCCACAGCCTCAAGAGGAATCTCTTTGTTTTTCTTTTCTTCTCCGGGTCTTCACCTCAAGTGGCTAAAATGAGAAGGGAAAGCAGATGAAGGTCACCGTTGTCAGGACGAGAAATTGAAGTTGCTTTGTTCTTGAGGCTGGCGCTCCTCCTCTCTCAGACGGCCCAAAGTAATCCCCAATCCAAGTTAATAGGTCTGAATCGGGACCCCCCCCAGGCACACTTGGGGTTTACAGGCAGCCTGTCTCCGAGAGGCACTGCTTTTCAGACACTAATCCCTTCCTGTTCCCCACTCCTTTAAAGTGGGCCCATTCTACCAGCTCTCCTTTGCTTGCTTCTTTTTTAAGAGAAATGATACCTTGAGAGGGGCCTGTGTGTTAAATCCCAAATGGGTTAGAAGGCCAGCGGCTCTCCTTGGAGCCTCCTCCATCCACGGAAGAAGATGCCAGCGCCCTAGATGGTGGGCAGTGGGAGTGAGGGCCGTTAGCTTTGTCCACCAGTTTCAACAGCGACATCCCCCCGTTTCCAAAAGACCTTGGATAAAGTGAGTGGGGTGAAACAGGAAATGTGCTTCAACTGTCCCCAGAATAATACTAACAATATAAGAGCTAACATTTATGGGGCATTTATTATGTGTCAGACACTGAGCTAAGTGCTTTACATGGGCCATTTAATTCAATCCTTATGATGGCCCTCTGAGGAAGGAATTCCCATTTTGTTGATGAGGGAAGTGAGGCTAGTTTGTGGCACAGCCAGCACTCAAACCTACATCTGGTTCCAGAGCATGTGCTTTTACAAGCCACCCTATATTGCTTGTGAATAAGACCTCTCTCATCTAGAAATCCCATGCAGTAGAAAAGAAAGAGGGCTCTGAAGTAGTAAGACATGGGGTGGGTCCCAGCCCTGCCACCGGTTAGTTCCATGACCACAGGCCCACCATCAGTTAGCTCCATGACACTGGGTCTGCCACCAGTTAGCTCCATGGCCATGGATGGGCTCACCCCTGGTGAGCTCCATGACCATGGGCCTGCCACTGCCTCTCCCCGGGCCCCGGGATCTTCATTTGTGAGACGAAAATGCTCACTTACCTCACCAAGTTAGACTGCCTGGGAAAGAAATGGCAACACTGTTAAAGTGACAGCTCACTGTCTAGCCTCCACTACACGATCATAGTTTATGGAGGAAAGAGACATACTCACGAGCATCTACGAGCCACACAACACACGCCTGGGCTAACAGAAGGCAGAGTGTGAAGGTCTCTAACAGACATGCGGAGCACATGAGCTTATAGGGGAGGAGAAAGAACCTGGGCTGAGGGACCAGAAACACTGGGCTCAAACCCAGCTTTGCCACCTACGAGCTGTGTGACCCTGGGCAGGTCATCTGACTCTCTTGAGTCTCGGTTCCCCTAAGTATAAAACAGAGATATTACCCTACCCTGTTGGGTTTGAGGTCAAATGACAGAAGACTTCTAGGACAGAGCCTTGTGTATAGGACAGGCTCCACATAGGACACTTCTCTTCCTTTCGCTGCCTAGGACTCTGATTTGCCCGTCCTCTTCCATGTGGTTAATTCCTGCTGCTGATGGGGGCCTGGCTTGGGGTGGGGTCCCAAGGCTGTCCGGGAGCTCTCCTCTGCTCCCTGAAGGCCCTCCCCGCGCTGTGCGCTGACCTCTGTGTTGGAGCAAGGTGCTGGGCTGCCCGCCCGCTGTCCTACCTTCCTCGCAGCTCTCGCCCTTGTAGCCAGGGTTGCAGATGCAGGTGCCCATGATGCAGGTGCCGTGGTTGCTGCAGGCCACGTCGATACACTGGTTGGTGGGCACGTCGCACTCGGCGCCCTTCCAGCCGCTGTGGCACAGGCACCTGCCCTTCATGTACTGGCCGTTCCCACTGCACAGCACGGGGCAGGAGGCTGGGGAGACAGCACAGGAAGTCTGGCATGAATCAGCACCCTGCACACCCCACCTGCCTTTGTCCCTTTCTCCCTTCGGCCTGCAGGCTTGACCAAGAGCCTCAAGTGCTTTGCTACAATTCCCATCTGTCCGTGTCTCTTGCTTTGTTTCACTGTAATTTAAACACATCCGGAACTGTAGGCAAAGGTGTGCAGTGCAGGGCCTGGGGGAGCTAGTGCCCGGTGACCACCGCTTTCCTCCATCCCCGCATACTACTGGTGCAGCACGGTGGTCACCAGGACCCTTATGCAGGAAGCTTCCATCTGTTTCTTGGTCTTACCGGGAAAGACAGCGGCTAGGCCTCCTGCCTGACCCAGTCTCTCCTCCGGCACCCTCCTGACAGCATTCCATTTTGCTCCCTGCCCCCCTACCTGCAGCACCACCTACTGTCTCTCTAACCCAGTCAATCTCAGCTTTTCTTGCCTTTCAGGCTCCACCTGAGCCCCACACACCTCACAAGAGAATAGCTGAGCCCAGCTTGGCTCTCTAAAGTATTATCTTTCCATTCTGCCTCTTAGCGTCAAGTGTTTTGTGATCATCTGTATGAAGGACACTATATAAAAACAAATTATACTGCATTGTGCTGTAAGTACCTACCAGCCTTACCAAGATGCAATAAGGCTGTTTTATATGTGACTCTTAACTTTAAGTGCATATGGGATGAGACAGTAATTCTTGTTAGAAGGAATGACTCATCTCTTCTCTCTGCACCACCCTCTGCTGGTCCCCGCCTTGCTTCTTTCCTTTTAAAGGCACTGATCAGGTAATCACTGTGGTTCCTCAGGGCTGCAGCTCTGCTGTCTCAAACAGAGTGTCTTCCACATCAGGAAGGATAAGAAGAATCCCCCAAACAGCATCACGCTGTATTGTTATTTGTAGGGCACGGTGAAGAATCATCTTTGCCTTCCTCTGATGAATAACTATTCAAGCATCAGGTCCAGGTTCCAATGGCACCCCATCTAGGGGGCCTTTTCTGGTCCTTATGGTGTCCAAGCTGAGACAGCTGATGGGTGCTCCCCAATTTAACCTTGCTCTAGCATGTTTTACTTACTAATGATGGCTTTGTCATCGTCTACTTACTCGTCTGTCTCCTCGACCAGACTGAGAGCTCCTGGGACTGGGGCTTGCTCAGTGCTCTAACCCCAGCACCTTGCACAGGAACAGGCCCTAGAGGGCACTAAGCAAATGCCTGCTGAATGAGTGAAGAGGTGGGAAGCCCAGAGGAAGGAGCCGTGTTAGTTTCCCCAGAGGCCACCAAAGCCTCAGGACTACAGAGCTCCTTTGGCCTTTGCCACGTTTATTCTTCTGAGAACAGGAACAGAGGCCAAGGGCACAGAGTGTATCACGGGTAGCCTTTAAGCCATGTTAGTAGGGCTGTATGTGCCCAAGTATGAGGCAACATTAGGGTCCTGTGTGGAGAAAAGCATCCTTCCCTCCCGAGTCTCTCCCCTCGGTGGTCCCTGCAAAGATTCTGGCAACAATGGAGCACTAATGCAGGCCCTGCCACAAGGCCAGAGTGCACAGCAAAGAAAAGACACTTGGTGCATGTCAACCGTACTTCAATAATCAAAAAACAAGTGAAACAAGCCCCCCCCCCCAAAAAAAAAAACACCAAAGACACTTGGCAAAGGCTGATCACTCCTCAAAAGGGAAATCAACTTTTTTGAAAGACCCTCACTGTCACTTCCCCTTCCCCCGCAACAGACGTGAGGTTCACTGTACCTGCCCTTGTAAAGGCTGGCCCTCCTGAGCTCTCCAGTCATGTCCTTGTGGACAATGGGGCTGATGTGGCCTTAGCTCTGCCGGCAGACACCCTGCCCTTGGAGCTTCCAAAGAATGGCTCTGGGGGGTCCTTTTTGTGGGAGGCAGGAGGTGGTCTGGGGTCCTGCGCTTTCTCCGAGAAGCAGGATGTGAGCCCCCCATGGGGCCGAGGGAGTGGGCCTCACATGCACACACGCACACACAGGTCTCACCTCTGCCACAGTCGGGGCCCAGGAAGCCCAAGAAGCAGTGGCAGGTCCCAGAGATGCAGTCGCCGTTGCCATAGCAATTGCTGGGGCAGTTATCCACCGACTCTGGAGAAGGAGAGAGGGAGAGAGTTGAAAAGAGAAACTTCTTCACCCAGACCGAGGGCCTAGGTATCAAAACCTCAGGTGAACCAGGGCCCACACGTTCTAGCTCTTCTGGCCCAGTCGCTGAAAAGAACCAACAGAGTTAAAAATGATGTGTGTTGGTTTTACTCTTATTGCATCTCAAATGACACTAAGAGTCGTGTTCTGGAAAACGTCTGCCGCAACCAAGTTTTTATATATCAAGTTTGTATCTACAAACGCATAAGAAATTCTTCAGCTAAAAACACTGGGGACAACAGTGCAAGCTGTTCGTGGTGCTTATCTGTGGATGCTGGGGTATCATTGGGAAGTCCTTGCGGTCTTCTTTATGCTTTGCTGTGCTTTATATTTTCCTCTTAAAGGGCTGATATTCCATTCATTTTCTTCTTCTTTTTTTCATAAAGCTCCTGGCATTTGCAAACCTGTCTCTACCCGTCTCAGATTGTTCACCTATCGGTCTGGGTGCACAGTGTCTTCCCCAGGGCTAACACAATGGCCTCCTGGCTGGTCTCCTGTTTCCTCTCTTGCTCCCCACCCCACGCAGTCACCAACCAGCAGTCTGAGTGATCTCCGGAAAACCAATCTGATCCTGCCACTCTCCTACTTAAAACCCTTCAGAATGGCTTCCCATTTATTGAGACCAAAAAAAAAAAAAAAAAAAAAAATCCAAGTTCTTTCAAAAGGCACAGGAGTTTTCTCTCGTACTCCCTCTGCTGTCCCTGCATCCCTGGCGTATGCTGTCATGCCCACCTTTTGCAGGGATATGATTTTCTCAAACTCTTCCTACTACTTTTAGTATACTCTGTGTGACGTGACAAAGAAAAATGGCATTTATTTAAGAAAGGTTTTAGCAAAAAAAATAGTCAACGTTTTGTAGCATCAGGTAGTCCAGTCTTTTAACCTAGAAAATCTGTGTATTTGGAACAGCCTATTTCTCAATAATGCTGGATGTGGAATAAAGGAAAGAAGCCACTATATACTGAATATCTTCTTTGTGTCATGTATTTCCACAAAGTTCATCATTTCACTGTCACCAAATCTGCAAGCGTGTATTGTTATTCCTATTAAAAAAAGAAAAAAGAGGAGGCTCAGAGAAAGATGAAGTAACCTGCTGAGAACCACAAAGCCACTGAGTCCTGGAGGCAGGATTTGAACCCAGGACTCCAGGCCTGGTCTTCTTCAATGATACTGTGCTATCTGGGCCTTGAAGGAACTCACTCCACAGCAGGAGCCCGGGGGGATGAATGAGGTGACAGATTTATGGCACAGGGAGGCCGGTCCTGAAGACAGCAAAGGATCCCCGCTAGAAGGCAGTAAACTCCAGAAGTTTCAGGGCTTAAAGGGATCCAAGAGACCACAGCCTAATGCTCTCATTTAACACTGAAGGAAACTGAGACCCAGAGGAAAGGCAGTGACTCACCCAAGGTCTCAGAGTGAGTCAGAACAGAAAGCAGAGGAAGGGTAAGGTGGGACAGAGTTAAGGGTTTCAGCCTGTTGTCTTAGCTCACAGCTACAAGTCATGAAGCCAAGACTAAGGCCTCTGTTAAATGAGATGTCAGCCTAAAAGACGTGAGTCTTGCCCACAGGAAATCTGCAGCCTAACTGGGAGAACGAGAGGACAGTTGTCACCCAGGCAGCAGTACAGGGCATGGAAGCAGCTTTGCCTGGAGGTAAAGAGACCTGGTTCTGGGGTCCATTCTTCTAGTACCATGCTGGGGAGCCTAAAACAACTTCCCTCCCCTCTCTGGGCCTCACCTCCTTCATATGTGAAATGCAGGTGAAGGCAGAGATGACCCCTAGCACTACCCCCTGTTCTAAAATTTTATGAGTCTACAATTCATAAGAGAGCAACTGTGCAGAAAAGACGTCCAGACAAGGAACCCTTAAATGTGAAAAAGCACTTAGGGCCAATGCAGTGGGAACTGATAAGGAACAAAACCAGGACAGGGAAGGCTTCCCAGAGGAGGTGGGCTTGAGGAATGACCCAAATATGGATAGGTTAGGGACAAAGTTGGGGGATGGTGAGGAACTCCTAGCGTGGTACATTTCCCAGAACAGGTCTCTTCCCAACTGTTTGCCATTATTAACTTGCAAACTACTTAAAAACGTTTGGCAAAAGAGTTCAAATGGGTAGTTCCTTTGGTGAATGGGTAGGAAATCCCGTTCCCTCGATGTCCCCCTGCTAACAAGGGCAGTGTTAAGAACAAGAAGGTCCAGTCTGCCTGGACTCACTGCAGCACAAAGTAGTCCGGGTCCCCGCAGAGCGAGGCTCACAAGCCAGGGCCCTGGGCACCTCTGCTCTCTGTTGACTTTGCCTGGAAGAATCCACGTTCCTACTGCCTTAAGGTTATAAGTGTCTTTACAGAGAATGACTTGGGAACTTTCATTCTGAAGATGCTTTTAAAAAATAAGAATTGTGAGTAAAGTTTACAGCCAGATTATTTTCACCTGAAGCTACTGGTTGACAGTACAACGAGGGAGGGTGGGTTCCACCCGTGGCACTGCAGAAGGGGCACAGGGCAGAAGCAGGAGGCCTGGCTTCCGGGTCCTGCTCTGCTACTGAATGGCCGTGGGACCTTGGCCGTGTCACTTGATCTTTCGGCACCTGTTTCCTCATCCTTCCACTTGTTCCTCTTTTGCTTCCCTGCATGGCAACTCCTAGTCCTTTCAAATCCAGCTCAAATGCCCCCTCTCCTGACAAGCCTTCCTGATTTCTTGAAAAGGCTAAGTTACTCCCAGGACTGAAGGTAAGTTATTCACCCCTATTGAAACGCCACGTAGTCTATGTTGTTGTTATCAGTGAGAGAATTCAACCGGATGATCTCAGAGATCCCCCCAGCTCTAAAACTCTCTGGTTCAGTCCTTCTCAAACCCAGGGGTATAAAATATGCCTCTTAATAAACTGCCAGTTACCAGTTGCATTTTTAACAAGATCAATTGCAGATAAGTGTTACACACTGTCTAGATTTTGATTTATGAAGTCTGCGAGATACAAACCTGTTAATCATCTGCCAAAAAGCCTTCATAGTGAAATGGTAAGGAAAATACATTTTCCGTGACTGAGTATAGTGTTGTTTGCTGAATCTGACAGAATAGAAGCCTGTTTCCTTCAAAATTTGCCCCAGGCTGTTGGTGTCAGGGGAGGCAGAAGTTTTAAGAGACACGGAATAATTTTACGACAGCAACAAGGAAGTGGAAGGGAGACATTTAGAAAATATTTCCTTTGGACGAAATGTTTAGGTCTATAGTTTTTCTTCCACTTGGAAGGCTTTCAACTACTGGGGGTCCACCTGGGACCCCACAAATGAGTCTCCACTAACCAGATATCTCTATACTAAACATTAGGGCAGAAGTGACACTCTTTGGCTTGGGAGAAGTGTGAACTTTATTGCATAAATGTTATGTTTCCAATTAGTGTTTGGTGAATTTCTTCCCCTTATAGTTCCTTCCTGCTTTGCTCATGTTCAAACTGCAGCTGCCTTCATTTAACAGAAGGTGTACCTTTAGACTGCTCAGATCGGAATTAAAAATTTAGCTGCCTGTGAATAACTGACTTTCATAATCAGGGTGTATGGTATGTTGGAAAATGGGGGCCTTTTCCTCTTGCTTTTGTTTTTCTATCACAACAGTGGGTCCTGCTAGGAGATTTAATTTTCAGGAACTTCTTTTTCTTCCACAAATATTGGACTATAAAGTTTAAATGTTTCCTTAGCTCATTCTCTGGATGTGTGTTGTGAGTGGGTGTGTTCTCTGGGTGTTGTACAAAATATTTTTCGAAATACAAAGGGGTGTCTGCAGAAGGAAGAGAAGGCAACGCTTCTTCCTAGAGGAGATGTGGAAACCATAGAAGCCTCAGTGAACCCATTACAGTGCCTCCCTTTGTCTGCTCACTACCCTTTTCCAGACCCAAATCATTAGCATTGCTGCGTCAGGGTGAAAGAGGAGCAGAATTGATAAATATGTCCTCCTGGTCTGGGGTTGATGTCCAGGAAAGCCTGACTTCATTTTCCATCTTCTGCTTTCCTTTTAAAAAAAAAAATTTTTTTTAACATTTACTTTTTGAGAGACAGAGAGAGACATAGCACGAGCCAGAGAGGGGCGGAGAAAGAAGGAGTCACAGATTCCTAAGTAGGCTCCAGGATCTGAGCTGTCAGCACAGAGCCTGATGCGGAGCTTGAGATCCATGAGATCATGACCTGAGCTGAAGTTGGACATTTAACTGAGCCACTCAGGCGCCCTTCTGCTTTCCTTTTTTGGGATCCAAAAGCCTCCTTTTGTAGGAAACAGGGAGAAACCACAGAGGAAATCCCACCAGGGAGAGGAATACTAGTTCACAGGGGCAGTCACACCAGAGGAGGAAAGGAGGCATTTCTCCTCCACGAGCCCACCAGGGCGTGAGCGCACCTGCTTCAGGCCCTGGTCTGGTCAGGCAAACCTCCATGGTCACAGGAGCCTGCTTATGGATTCCAGCACCAAAGACAGACAGAATCAGCTGTGAGTGAGGCCGGAGCTCACTGGCCATCCTCAGTCCCTCTTTTCTGCTCATCCAGTATGTATCCCTCGCTCCCAGCCCCTCCTCTGTCTCTTGGTCCCCTGTGATGTGTTCCAGCCAACAGAAGCAACTCCTTCCGCTGCTTCTCTCATCTCTCAAGTTGTAAGTGTGCATGTCGGCATTTCTTTGGGAGCAGCAGCTCGAAAGACCAAAGTCTACCTATTGGTAGACCTACTGGATCCATCCTTTGCTTCTTCCTTTTGGCTTCTGTGTAGGAGGACAGATGCTAACGCTTCCTGCAAGAGCCAGGAACTTGGACTCTGGGACAGCCAACTGGATGACTGGGTACAAGGCCTTGACTGCAGCTCCTGAAATTTATACTTTAGGTTACATCTATTACATCTTCCTTGATTCTGAAAGGGGATTGGGTTTATTATGGGCAACCAAGAAAAGGAAGACAAACCAGACAGCATAGCTAGGATGTAATTCCACAGCAACTCAAGGTTGAGGAAAGACTCTAAGAGAGACCCTCTCATTCCCTCAAATGGGACCATGAAAGGTGTATCACAGATTTTAATTTATTCTTTTTTTTTTTTTTTTAATTTTTTTTTTTTAATTTTTTTTTTCAACGTTTTTTATTTATTTTTGGGACAGAGAGAGACAGAGCATGAACGGGGGAGGGGCAGAGAGAGAGGGAGACACAGAATCGGAAACAGGCTCCAGGCTCCGAGCCATCAGCCCAGAGCCTGACGCGGGGCTCGAACTCACGGACCGCGAGATCGTGACCTGGCTGAAGTCGGACGCTTAACCGACTGCGCCACCCAGGCGCCCCTAATTTATTCTTCATAATAATTATGAGAAATAGTACCTTTGCCATCATTTTACACACTTACACCTCTCAGATGGAGACTGTGAGCTGCAGTCACTTCCTCAAGGTCACATGGCTAGCTGTAAGGGCAAATCTGGTAGGAGAACCAAGCTCTGTCTGAAGCCAAAGAAGCCGAGTTTGTGATAGACCATCTGAAGCAGAGTATGGGCTCTGGAGCCAGGCTGCCTCTGGCTGGCTATGTGCCTTTTGGACAAGTCGTCTCTAAATATCGGTTTCCCCATCTGTGATATGGGTTAGTAACAGCCACCTAAGAGAGCTATTTTGAAGAGCTAATACTGTAACACTGTGCATGTAAAGAGGTTTGCTCAGGACTTGGTAGAGTTGACACTTTGGTTTTAAAGAAGGGTCACACATGCCTTCCATTTATGAACCGAAGCAATATACTAACCTGGTCTAATGAATCCAAGCAAGGCAATGTGGGCTTTGGGAGGTAAACACACACACACACACACACACACACACACACACACACACACAAAACACACAGAAACTCCCCATGGTAAAACAGGAAAACAAACAAGCATGGTGTTGAATGTGAAGAAGGCAGGGCGGTTGGGTAGATTTCCTCCTGGGGAAAAGCACTATCAAAACAAATTAAACCTGTTGTCTCCCAGAAGCCCAAACACAGGCAGACTCGTGCCAACATCTGAAAGAACTTTTCTCCCTGTGCACTCTAGATTGGCACTGGGAAGGTGCCAGGTGCTGGAAAGCTGTTCCATGGCCTGTGAGATGTCAGTCCCTGTAGGTGCCCCAGTGATCTGTGCAGATGATGGGATTCAAAGGCCTCCAGTCTGCAACAGTCTAGGTCAATGCAATGACAAAAATCTGACAAAGCTCCTGACAGCCTGGGCTTGAAGCCAGTTCTGCACTGGTATGTTAACTGGGAGGTCTGTTTTCGATCAGACCCAGAAGTTTACCAACCACTCTTAAGAGCAGCTCTAAGGAGGGGTCTAGGAAAAATGATTATTCCCTTGACTACATTAAGTATTGGTTCTTTGTTAATTATTTCTTTGGGGGCAAACAGAATTTCTCCAGTAAGACTATGAGCTCCTTGAAGACAAGCATCACATTTGGTTCTCCAAAGAGTCTGCTGTGTGCTACACACACATAGCAAGTACTCAGTAATGTTCATTGTGTTGAGAAACGGACTGAAATACAAAGAGGAGAATGGAGGAAAGAGGGCAGGAGGCATGGGATGACAGTCAGACTCCAGAGAATGGCTAGTAGTTGGCAAACAAAGCCACTGTTTCTTTGCCCTACAGGTTTAGATGTGCACTGCCTAGAAGAAAGGGGCTGATAAGAAGTGCAACTCTGTATTGCACTCTCAGACCGTATCTGGAGTTCAGTAGTTCACGTCCAGGAGCCACATTTAAGAGACAGATAAGATGAGCTTGAGCAGGTTTACTGAAGAGCCACGAAGACAAGGATAAGAGAACTTGAACACACATTTCAAATAAAGAATTCCTGAAGGGATTGGGAATTTAGCTTACTCTGGGGGCATGACCTCTGTTTAAAAATATCTGAAGGGCTATTACGTAAAACAAGGATTGGACTTTTGTTTTGTGGCCCTAAATGAGGTTGATTAGGTCCAATGAGTAAGGACTATATAGTCCTTGGGAAATGGGCTTAGTTCCAAAGAAGAAAGAGTTTTGTACAAGTCAGAGAAGGATACAATTTACCATGTTGGATTATAGTCTATTAAGTTGTATGGATGTGCCCAAATACTGTATTCTTCTTGAGGGCAGGGAATGTCATTCGTTTCTGAATCTTCAGTAAACAGTAACATCCTTGGCTCACGGCAGGTGTTAAACGAATGTATGTTGGCTGAGTGATGAAATGAATGGACTAGGTGACCTATAAGACCATACATTTTCAGTTACTGGATGTATTCAAAGAGAGGGCAAACTGATGACTGGCAGAGATACCGCAGGGGGATTCAATATAAGTTGTATCGCATCATCTAAGCTTGAAATCTTCTGAATCTACAAGTCATGTGTGAGGGAACAGGCCTGGACTATATTGAGAAACTTGGGTTCTAGGCCTACTCCTGCCCCCAGCGTGTTAGGTGACACTGGCCAGATCCCTTCCTCTCTCAGGGTCTTTCTTTTCATCTACGAAATTAAATTCATTCAGCAAATATTTCCCAAGCATCCAGTCTGGCTCAGGAAGTGTTCCAGTGAAGTGGATGGCTTGGGTGATCTTTCAGATCTAACAGTCTGTGATCTAATGAGTCAACCCAAATTGTCAGTCATTAGCTACACAAACAGATGAAAGAGCTGAAACATGATGAAAATCATCATGTTCGGGATTTGAAAATTTTTTTTAACATTTATTCATTTTTGAATGGGGGAGGGGCAGAGAGAGAGGGAGACACAGAAACAGAAGCAGGCCCCAGGCTCCAAGCTATCAGCACAGAGCCCGACGCGGGGCTCGAACTCACGGACTGCAAGATCATGACCTGAGCCGAAGTTGGCCACTTAACCAACTGAGCCACCCAGACGCCCCTCATGTTTGGGGTTTAAGAGGAGAAAAGGAGGCTTGCTCATTTAAGGACTGACTTTGACTTTTCACACCTTCCTTCCGAGTCTGCGGATAACGGATAGTGAACATCATGTTATCCTCAGGCTGTGAGAGGGGCAGCAAGGCTGAGTCCTCAAGACAGGGCTGGAGAGGAGGTGCCTCCCTGCTGCCTCAGGCTAGGAGCCCCCACTCTGTTCCCGGGGCTGTTGGTGGCTGCTCTCCCAGGTGTCAGAGGCTCCACTGTTGGCTCTGGTTCCGCTGCCTTGCCTGGAGAATGCTGCACATGTGGTCTCCTACCATGCCCCACAAGCATATGCCGGAGAGGCCACTGAGACACTCAAGATGTGCTGATGAGGCTCACAAGTGCTATGCTGTTCGAGAAGGGCTTCAAAGGTGAGGTGCGTGCTCACATGTTTGGAGACACAATTCCTTCCCTTGTAGATCTACCAATCCTCCACCGGCCGCTCCTTCGGACGTGTGATGCTCTGCAGAGGATCTGGGCCAATCAGAGACCCACTCTCTAGGATGTGAACGAACATGCACCCAGGGAACGTGCTGTCTGAAGTCTCAGCTTACTCGTCTATGAAATGAGAAAGCCGCTTGCCTTACACAACTGTTGTGAAGATTAAAGAAAACCATTACCCATGTATGAGTCTGTGTATATGTACATAGTGCACGCATGCATATATATATATATATATGTATATATATATATATATATATACATACACACACACACACACACACATAATATGGACACACCCTGGCACACACAAGGTGCTCAGGAAATGCTGCTTTGCTCCTGTCCCCAGCATAGTGTCAGCGATTATAAACCTTTAGCCTGTGTCAGTCAGCTGAAGGGCTGGATTGCTAGGCCCTACCTCCAGAGTTTCTGATTTCACAGGCCTGGGGTAGGGTCCCAAGTGATGCTGATGCCCTTGGGTACTCTGGGTATCACTTTGAGAAGCACCGGTCTGGAAGAAAGGCTGAGACTTTACCCACAGGTCTATCAAAACAAGCCGGAGGGGACAGAAAGATCTAAACTATGCAAGAATGCCATAACTTGTGGACCACTTCCAAAGAGGAGGGCCGGGTCCTCCAGGAGGTAGTATTTGAATAGCTCTTGAAGAACAGACAGCCTTTTGAAATGCAAAGCAGTTCTGGGCAAGATGGGGGTCGAGCCAGAGCCAGAGCCAGAATAATCATCTTTGCTGCTCCCACGCAGCGACCTGCTGATCATCATGCCAACTTCATGTCAAGTCTGCCTTTAGAACAAATTATTTAAGAAATCAGGTTTTTAAAAGCTCTACTCAGCTGCTGGCTAGAGAGTTCCATCTAACGAACATCACTTTGCGATGAATTATTCTGTGATGACAGACAATGGAGGAACAGAAACAGGCTCTGAGGAGGTGGGGTGGGGGGAGCTGCTAATTATTCTCCAATCATTTACCCAGGCTTGTCGCCAAGCTCAATACTGCTCACGAGCTACGTAGAAAACCAGGTCAGCATGGTCTGGTTTGAAAACATACAGAGCTATGTAGATGACCTAGAGCCCTGCAGGTTAGGAAACTCCCATGACAGGGATGCCTGGGTGGCTCAGTCGGTTAAGTGTCTAACTCTTGACTTCGGCTCAGATCTTGATTTCACAGTTCGTGGGTTCAAGTCCTGCATCGGGTTCTGCACTGACAGGGCAGAGCAGAGCCTGCTTGGGGTTCTCTCTCTCTGCCCCTCCCCTGCTTGTGTTCCTTCTCTCTCTCTCTCTCTCTCTGTTTCATAAAATAGAAAAGAAAGGAAAAGGAAAGGAAAGGAAAGGAAAGGAAAAGAAAAGAAAAGAAAAGAAATGAAAAGAAAAGAAAAGAAAAAAGAAAAAAGAAAAGAACTCCCATGACAGCCAGGACTTCACTTGGAAAATGGAAAGAAATGTCTGGGCCACATTACCTCTGGCCTGGACCAGTGTGTTAGCATTGTGAGTGCATGTCTGTCTACAGCCTTATCCCTCTCAGTCTGCTCTATACCTGCAGGCCTGGGCTGTCATTCTGAAACTGAGTGTCTTCAGGCCACTGACAAGGCCAATGCTCCTCAGCATCCAGAGTAGATACCACAAATCGGAGGCTTTTGTTTGCACAGTGTTTAAAAAATTTTGAATCCGTGGCCAGGATTTCTAAACAAGGAGAGCTCATTAAAAAATCTTCATGGTGGCAGGGCACCTGCCTGGGTGGCTCAGTCGGTTGAGCGTCCAACTCTTGGTTTTGGCTCAGGTCATGATCTCAAGGTTTGTGGGTTTGAGCCCCACGTTGGGCTCTATGCTGACAGCGTGGAGCCTGCTACGATTTCTCCCTCCCTCTCTCTCATCCCCTCCCTGCTCACTCTCTCTCTCTCAAATAAAAAACAAAAAACAAAAGAAACCTTCGTGGTGGCTTTTCTTGAAAAATTGGAAGATCCAGCATGGCAACAATCTCTTCTCATTTAGGAGAGGCCCCTACACTGTGGGCACCTGCTTGGCCCCCGAGACATTGGAATATAGGACTCCGGCCTGGAATGGTGTTTCTAAATGTCATTTATATAAAGGTACTGGCTTTATGCTGTTGTCATAGGCACATGCTATCTGTCCTATTATTCACTTAGTATTTTTGGCTCATTTATTTTCTTGAATGTTTTAAAACAGAAATTTGAAATAATAGTTCGATGTACCTAATTATATTTTTCCAGCTCACTAAAATAAACACGTAAGTTTTGAAATTGAGTCTGTCTATGTATAACGCAAAATATTCTCAAGAACTATACCTCAGGTAACATTAGAGAGGAGAAAGCCCAAATCTCTGAACCAGGAGTTTAAAGCTCTAACTTCTCTTTCCAAAATAACTTCTTTGCCACAAAGGTCCTCCTCATGGCTTCTGTGCTGCTTCCAAATTCCTCCCCACCCTCACCCCAACCCCACCCCCGCCGGAACCCACACATCTTTTCCAGCCTCCCTGACTATGCCAGTGCTGGTGACCTCACCTGCAAAGCCCTCTCCCCAACCTCGTAGATGTGTCCAGGTCCTGACTATCCTTTGAGCCTCCCCGGATTCCTTCTAGCAAGATAGGTCTCTCTCTCTCTCTCTCTCTCTCTCTCTCTCTCTCTCTCTCATCTGAATCCTAATGGCAATTTCCTTCCATCCTTCACTTATCACCTACTGCTTTCTACCTTGCAGTCTTGTTATTTATGAGTATAGCTCTTTTCCCCTAGAGGACTGCAAATTCTTCGAGAGGAAGGAATCCATTTCCAATTCCTCATCTTGTCCATGTCTCCCAGGTGACTGGCACACTGCCTTGTCTGCAGTAGCTACTCCCTCAACACTTGTTAAATATCAAGTGACAAAGGGCAACCTGTGCTTGAATTAGCGTCCTTTGGTGTGTTAAGTCTCAAATCCTCAGGCTGGGCTCCTTCTGTGGGGTCTGGAAGGTCTGCTTCCTTGTTGATTTCTTTTTTTTTTTTTTTTCTCCAAATTTCATTTCTATAAGTTTTTTTCCAGAGCTGCCACTTTTTTCCATCTCTCTTCCTCTGGGCCTGCTATATTCAGCTAGACACTGTCTCCGGCCCTCTTCTCCCCGAGCAGCATGAGCCATGTGTCTGGGGATCCGGCGGGAACATGACTTTGCAGAGCCCCGGCTCTCTTCTCGAGCAAGAGCTGTCAGGATGGCTTCTGTGAATTATGGACTTGAATTACTTCTTTCAGGACATAACACAATATAATGATTAACAAGATGGATAAATTCTCAGACTCTGGTGGATTTTTCTTTACAATAACTATAATGCGTGTCGGTCAGTTGCACAATGATTTGAACAGTATTTCTTTCTTATTTATCTAGTAGGTAACGCTCAACATAATAACGTGGGTCTCTGTCTTTGGGCCAGAGGCCAAGTTGGACTTCTGCTGGACACCAAATCCTATTAGAGATCATGGTAATGTAATTAGGTGCTCAAGTTAAATATTTTATAGCTGCTGTAGCCATCTTGACAGATCACTCCCTCAGCCTCTAGGCAGAAAGTGCCCAAATGGCAAAGGCGAAAACTACAGATCTTGCAAGGAATTGAGAAACAGTTGCTGCTGCGAAAAGTCTGCGGAAACTTCTGGCCACCTCTGACCCTCTGGCAGCAGCAGGACTCTGAGCCACCATTATACTAGGTTTTAATACAGCCTGGGCCAGACCCAGAGAGGGAGTCTCCCTCGTGTCCTCGATGACATGCTGGCCGGTCCCCAAGCCAGGACTATCTGCTCTCTGCCCAGTGAGAGGTTTGGAGGCACCTATCTGCATGCTTGAGTGATCAGAGCCCGTGGGGTCCCTGGAGCACTAGAGCACAGCCCCTGTGGCTGGCTAGCCCTCTTCCCAGGCCCCTGGCTCCTTCCCCTTGCCTATTAGGCTGGAGCATGAGCACCAATCCAGGTGTGGTCAGCTAGGCTCTGCCTCCCCATGCTTAGTCTCTAACCCCTCAGTGCCTCAGGGCTGGAGCCCGGTATAAGTCCTACATAATTGGACTTCACTTGACTGGAACTCCCTGACCCATGACTGAGTGTGGGCTATGCAATCAGCAGCCCTGGGTCTGACTTCCACCTCTCTCACTGACTGTGCAACGCTGGGAGAATCATTTAGGGTCTCCAAATCCTCCAAATTCCTTACTCACTTATCTCACAGCATGGATGGGGGTTAACTGAGATAATGTGCACGAAGCACTTTGTGGAGCTTGCAGCAAATTTCTCATCAGTGCTAGGTAGACTGAGACTAAGTCACAACAAACCAAAGCAAACCCATGTTGGACAGGCCGAGTCAGAGGCCATGTGATATAAGATAGAGTACACTCTTTAGAGTGAGACCCTGGGCATTCTCATCCCATTATGCCATATCCTGTGTGACCTCGAGCAAGTCACTTCACCTCTCTGTGCCCCAGTTTCCTTGCCTGTAAAACGGGAGTGATTACACAATGCCTGACACACCAGTGGTTCTTACAGTATTAGCAACTGAGTGACTATGGGTAAGGGGATGTGGACCCTGCTCAGAATGTTAGTATCCCCTGGCTGTCCCCTGGCTGACCTCAGCTCACTTCTCCCCCATCAAGGGCTCCTGGTCTGCTGTGCCTACAGTACGTGCTCTTTATGACACCAGGACAAGCGGAAGTCAGGCTCTCAGCTTGGGAAAGCAGCAACTACCGACCCAACGCCCTCTCCATACAGCACAGGCTTACATTATTAAGACACAACTGGGTCCGTGTAAGAGATTACATTTCTTCCATCTGCGTGACATGGTGCAGCACACAGAAATGTGCCCACATGGAAGTACTCAGGCTGCTGAATTCCCTTTTCCTTTCAGCTCAGACCTCCGATGCATGGATGAATATTCTATAAACACTACTCCCTGTCTACGAAAGATGAGTTGTAAGGGTCCAGCCTCGCTGACATGCCCTGGGGACATTTCCCATGAGCCCCTTCATACTGGCCAGCTCTGGGCTTCTTCCCTCTGCTACCGTTCACCCTGAGAAGCCTGGCTGTGTGCACAAAAAGGCTGGGGGGCAGACTGTTCTGCTGACGGGGCCTGATCCACTGCTACAACCTCATCGTGGGCCTAGCAGCTGAAGGCAGGGCACACACGTGCACACAGACGTGCAAGAAGACGCCCGAGCTGCTCCCTCTTCAGTTGGCAGGGGCTGATGCTGGGCTTGTTGGGTCTTGAGGCTTCCAAAGGATGTAGCAGAAACCAGGCAAAGCATGACCACGCTGCCAGGGAACAGACTCCCCTTGCTGGGGCTTCGGCCTCCTCCTGGGGCTGGAGTAAATGACCTCTTGGTCCTGAGTCCTACACCTGTAGGGACAGTATCTCTGCCTGCATCAGCCTCGATCACTTCACCTTCCATGCCTGGTGGCTGGCCAGCGGTCCAGAGGACGCAGGTGCACGTTCTCTCTAGAGCACTTGGGTCTGAGGAAGCCACTGCTCTGGTCATCTGATGGTTTGGAAGGTTTGGGGAGAGCAGCTTTAATTCACGATGGCTGAGTGGAACCTCTTGTCCTTCCCAGGCTCTGGAGAAATCCCAGCCTTCACACTCAACAGCCAGGACAGTAAATTAAGAGAAAGACGCTGGGCCAGAGAGCACTTCCAAAACATCCTCTGAAAGTCAAAGACATGCTAGAGTATTTACCTCTCTTTTCCATCCAAGCTTCTTAGATTTCTAGCGCAGATACAAGTTTTCAATAATAAAAGAATAAATTCAGACATTCAGTAAGGTAACAATGGTAATCATCGTAATGGCCCTCACCACCACCTTTTAATGAGTCTGCCATGTGCTAGGCCCTGTGATAAGCACACAAATCTCATACATTACTGAACGCTCACCAGCATTAAGAGTTAGGTATCACTATCCCTATTTTTCAGTCAGAGGAAATGAAGACTCAGAGAAGGGAAATGGCTTGCTCAAGATTACAGAGCCAAGAACTGTCGGGTCCCCCAAACATCTAGTTATTGAAAACCTATGATGCAGCAGGTGCAGGAGACAACTGATTTCACTGCTCCCACTCTGCCCCACAGGCTGCTCAGGCTTTCATGACAGCTCAAGTCAAAGTGCCCTGTAGTGAGTTATCGCAGGGCCCGCCTCCCCAGGGCAATTAGCACTTGGAGGGCCAAGGGGTCTAAGCTCCTCAGTAGCCCCAGGTCTCAGTTCACAGTCAGGTCAAGAGCAAATGCTTGGTAAGTGGTCAGCTGAGATAGGATGAAGTCACAGCCTCCGCACTCAGACCCTACAGTCCCATACGGGTGACAAAAAGATGTGTCCCCTTGAGGTACGCACCTGCACTGAATACACGTGTAATGCCCTGAGGGGGAAGTGACACCTCAGAGTCCTCCAGGAAAACACTGTGGCTCAGCACTGGGGGCTGGGCAGGTAGTCTCCATGCAGAAAAGGGCCCTTGGAGCATTGAGAAGGAATACGTTCAAAGTCAGGTGTTCCCAGAATTAGGTAGAGCAGCAGGACAAGATGAGCAGGACAACGGAGGCTGTGAGGGGCAGTCTGCTGGTGGATGTCAGTAATGAGGGGCAAAAGAGACTTCAAACTTCCCACAGTTTGAACTGGAGGCCCAAAGGAGCTGTACTTGGGGCAGATCAAAGTGCCCACCGCTGTAAATATCCCCCTCTCTGAATAGCCTTTTGAGACCCACAGCAACCAGGCTGGCTAGAACCACGGGCTTAGGCCTAGGGCTCTGACTTCACTCCACACCGCAACCCCCTCCCGAAGGAAAGGACTTCTTTGAGGCCCTCAGCCAGTGAACGTGCTCCTGCTTGGAGACTCAGACTCCAAGAACAAATGAGAGGGATGTGGAGGCCTACTGCCTTTTGGCCGACCTGCAGGCATGCAGGTGTGCCCCCCATTATATCACTTAAACCTTCTGAAGCTCATGGTCTCAAGGTCTCACAGCTGGGTGGCTATAGAACTGGGGCTAACTGGCTCCTCTTATTCTCACTCTCCTCAGCACTGTCCTGCACTTCAAGTAGCTTCTCCTCCCGGATTTTTGTTCTGTGGCTCTTCCCTTGCTTCCTAACAAAATCCTCTAGGCCTTCTTGGCCCACCTACACTATACTGACCCTCATTGTTGACCTTCTCAAAATTACAATGACGATTCACCTTGTACTACTGGTAACACCCCTGCTCCCATGCTATCAATGCTAAGTCTTCCTGGGTTGTGAGAAGCTCTTAAAGGACAAGGACCCCAGAGAGCACCACCTTTGTCTCTCTCAGGGAGCGGCATTGTGCTTTGCTAAGAAAAAAAGGGGGCGCCTGGGTGGCTCAGTTGGTTGAGCGTCTGACTTCAGCTCGGGTCATGATCTCACAGTCTGTGAGTTCGAGCCCCGCGTCGGGCTCTGTGCTGACAACTCAGAGCCTGGGGCCTGTTTCAGATTCTGCATCTCCCTCTCTCTCCGACCCTCCCCTGTTCATGCTCTGTCTCTCTCTGTCTCAAAAATAAATAAATGTTAAAAAAAAAATTAAAAAAAAGTATAATCAATGTATATGTTTTGATTTGCTTTTTTAGCAGGGTAAACAGAGTTGGGTATATAAAGGTAAAACCTAAACTTGGACAACTTGTAACTTGTGAAAACAATAAATACGAAAGCAAATTTTGGACTAACACTAATGCTGACATTTATTATGCATTTAGTGGGGAGCCTGCTCTGTAAGCGTTAACTCATTTTCCCCTCTTAACAAAGTCCGAGCGGATTAGCACTCCCACTGCTGGATGTGTTTTCTTGGCTCTGTCTGCCTGAGGCTACATAGCTACTAAGAGGAGGTGCAGGTATCTGATCCCAGGTGCTCTGGCCACAAATCTTCTCTCAACCATTATACTGTATGGAAAGGCTGAAGACTAACTTCCAGTCACTGTGATATCCTCACCTTGACTTACTCTGGACAATGAAGGCTCAGAATGAGCAGATTCTCTTACTGGAGGGAAATGGACTGGGCTAAGTGAGGAGATGTGGAAGGAGCCAGGGGGTCTCTCTGAAGTTCCTACTGCTACCTCCAATGGACACTTTAACTCTTTCTTCCTTGACCCCTGTAACATTTTTTGTCCAATTTTTTTTTCTAATTCAAAGTAATGTTATGTATAGCTTAAAAAGTCAACGATACTTGGGGTGCCTGGGTGGTTCAGGTGGTTAAATGTCCAACTCTTGATTTCAGCTCAGGTCATGATCTCACGGTTCATGAGATTGAGCCCCATGTCGGGCTCTGCACTGACAGCATGGAGCCTGCTTGGAATTCACTCTCTCCCTCTTTGCCCCTCCCCCCCCAAAACAAATAAACTCAAAAAAAATGTCAGTACTGTAGAGCTTACAATGAAAATAGCAGTCCTCTGCCCCACCCCCACATCTGCATGCCACACCCCAGACAACTTGTCTTAACTCTTTTGGCTATTTCTTCTAGAATTTACTTCAATATTTCTAAAGAATGTGTTTATGCAGGTGTATTTTTTACTTATATTTGATTTTATCTACCGCCACTGTTACCTACTCCTTCTGTCCAGTGCGATCTAATGGAAAAGACTGATTTTTTGCTTGTATTTAACTTCCTATGTTTTTATTCATAACCCTATCCATACTATCCAACAAAACTAAAATCCCCCTGAAGTAGAATCTTCCATGTGGTTAAACATACCAGGTAATACCAGTCTGGCTCACAGGTTTTCTTTTTGCTTGGGGATCTCCCTCCTGAGCCTTCTGCCCTGCTGTGGTGTGGTGTGTTTGTTTTCTGGGCCTGCTACACATCCATCGTTCTGGGACTTCACCTCTCTCATTCACTGAACCCCTTGTTTCCTGGACCCCTCTTCTTGGGTCTAGTTTAATAGGTTTTCTAGGTGTGCAAAATGGTTTGATGCTGACCTAGCTGCATTTCAGGGATTAGAGAAGCAGAGAACTTCCATGCTGTTCCTCCATCTTGCCTCCCCCCCCCCCCCGACCTAGTTTAATAGGTTTTGATGGAGCACATTTTCCAGTAGCCTCCTTGAGAAAAGGTGAATGGGAGGTATGATTTTTAGGGCCTTGTGTGCCTGTAATCACCTTTATTCTACTCTTACCCTTGATTGATAATTTGATTGTGTGAGATGGGGCCGGGATACCTAAGGGTCTAACTGTTGCCGTTTACCACCCACCGAGACTTGACCCCATCCACGTTTCAGCTCTGTGCCCTCCCCTTGCCCTCTGCTGTACCTGGTACCTGGTTTTGGGGGTTTTTGGGGGCTCTGCTCCTCACTGACATCTTAATCAGCAGAGGCTTAGTATTCAGTTTTCTCCATGCTGCTAATTCAACCCACTTTGTTTTCCAAAAGTCGGCTGACCTCTCCTGATGGCTATTGTCTCTTATTCTTTTTGTTCTTGTGGGTTTGTTCCTGGTTTGAAATCACTGCTCTCAAATGGGTGGGACCCCAGGAGGGAGATACATATAACCTTTAACCATAAGTTCCTGTCAGTAGCATTTGAGATGATTTTCCGGTCCTTTTTTCTTTGAAGTCCTCTCTCCCCTTGGATTTAAAAAAGCACACTGATAGTTCTGTCACTGTAGCCACTCACTCTCACTCATTCCTCCTCTGGCTCCTCCTCTCCTGGTGGGCCTTGGGTGTCTGTCTTAAATCCTCCTACCTCCTCCCTACTTGCCACTCGCCTCGTTCTCTCTGTTCAGTTTCAAGGTCTCAGCTTAGATGTCATGCATTCCCTGACCCCTCTCCCAATTAGGTTACCTCTTTGTTGAATGCTTCCCCAAACTCCACCCCTCGCCTTCATAGCTCATCATGGCCACAGTGCTGATCAACGTCCTTCTCCCTGCACTGAGAGATCCACTGGGGCACGTCCCTGAGACGTTTGTCCTCAGCTGTCACACTGCCCAAGCGGAGGGCATGGCACACAGAAGGTGCAGAACAGACACATACCGGATGAAGTTGTGCTTGCGAGGAATAATGAATAAATGGGTCAATGAAATAGGAGAACTGGATTCAAACCCAGGCTTGTCCATACACTTGCTGTGTGATCTTGGACCAGTAAAAGAACCTTAACTTCTGGACTTCAGCTGCTGCTGCTTCTCCTGAAGAGGGACAACAATCCAAGTGCCATCCTGCCTCACTGAGTTGTGGAAATCCAAGTACACACGCAAAAAACTACGTCACTGTGCTCAGTAAGCTACAAGTCCTATACAGCATAAGGGATTATTACTGTCATGGTAAACTCTGCTACACAGAAAATTCTTATTCGTTCTAGATATGGGAGATGTAGGACACAGAATGGCAAGCTCAGGTCTCCAATCTCACAATTCTTTAAAATACGCTTTCTTTCTGAAAGAAAGAATCCCACTGAGCCTTCTCTGCTTTCCCCTAAAACTGGGCTTTCATGATGGAGGGGCCACCTGGGGTCTTGCCTTCAACCTTAAGCAAAGCTGACTGGAAAGCACGGTGCGCCTTCATGGTTAACAGTTTTAACTTAATGCATTCTTTACAAAGAAAAAACAAACAAAACCAATGGAAATATTTATATGCATCCAGGTGTGTAAGAGAGCTGAAGATGCCCACAGCATCTGCCGCACTTGCCGGCTGACTTTGGTTCAACTCAGATCCTTTCTTGGCCTCTCGATTTGCTCACTGGATCACTTGTGTGAATGGGGGAGAGGGGGAAAGTGTAGAAAACCCCAGCTCTTAGAGGTTATAAGGCTCACAAGTCTGTTTCATAGCTCCCATCATTAGCGCTCTGAAGCACGCATGAGGTTCAATTTAGAAGAGTACTGGATTCCAATGGCTAGCTGACACCCTAGAATAGTAGCACTTTGCTTTGCAGGAAGGGCATGTGGGAACAGCATGGTTTCAGGGTTGAAAGACTTGAGTTCCACTTCAAATTCTGGCTCCAACAAATTACAGTGTCCCTAATAGATGTGTTCATGCTGTAAACGTAACTTCTGCGTCCTTCTGGGGACACATGCGGAGGACAAATGCTGAGAATGACAAGCATTTCCCCTGTTTCATATACTTCATGCTAATAATTTATAATGGCTGAGTAATATTCACTATGCAAATATTCCGTAATTTGCTTATATGCTTTCTTATCATTAGACATTGGGTTGTTTCCAAATTTTCACAATTTTAAGCAGTGCTAAGATAAGCAAGTAGCTTTTGCTAAATATCAGCTTATTTCTTTAAGAAAGACTCTCAGAAGTTGAAAATATAAACGCTTTTATGATTTAATATAAAATGCCAACCTGCTTTCCCAATGGGGTGACTTCATTTACAGTGCAAATATGTGTGGGTACAGTTTCACTGCAGCCCATTCAAGTTGGGTATTAACTCGGAGAGGGGGGCCTTCAAATTTATTAGGTTAAAAAAACCCAATCATTTTAATTTGCACTTAGATTGCTGATGAGGTTAAACATATTTTATGTATGTTTAAAACACATCATGTATATTTGCAAACTTTTCTACCTGTGAACTTTAGTATCTCTGAGATCCTAATTTTGTTCACAGCATCTGTACCATAATATCATATAGACATGAACTCTTCCTTTATCTCTCAAATTTACTTCAAATATTTTCTCAGTCTACTATTTTCCTTCTTATTTTGACAAGTCTTGTAGGACATATGGAAGTTTTACAATTTTATGTAAACATCTGCTAGTCTTTTTTTTTTCCTTTGCAATTTCTTCGGTGACGTTTAAGCTTAAAAGTCCTTCTCTAGGCCAAGGCTACATGAACATCGGGTTTTACCCTCTTTTAGTTTGGCTTTCAAATATTTATCTGTTTAATCCATCTGGAATGCATCTTACCATATGGTGTGAAGTGAAGTCTGAATCAGAGGGTGAAAACGCAAATTCCTCCAGGGGCCACGCAGGTAAGTTAGAGAAGCAAAGCAGGTCAGGTGTGAGGGAACAGAATGAGGTGCAGACTGTGGTGAATTACACAGAGTTCAGGAGGGCAGGGACTTGTTCCTGCAGGAATTTCAGTCTCCTAACTTTTAAAGGTAAGCCATAAACCTAGAGCTTTATGGGAAACTGCCCGATTTTTAAATATTACGCCAACGATGAGGGCGCAAAGAGCCTTCTCTGTGTCTCTCAACCACATCTGTCCCTCTGAATGCTGCTTTGCAGCCTCTGGGTTAAGCTATGCGTTTCCAACAACATTTATTCACTAAGCCTTTTCTTCTCCACTAATGTGCAATGTTTCCTTTCTTCCGACATTAAAGTTTTGCATATAGCTTGTAGGCAGGATTTCTAGGCAATTGTACTTCGCTTATCTGTTTGACTCCTATTCTCTTTTATTACAGATTTATGATATGTTTGCATCTTTAGAGATGAGTGTCCTTTCATTATTCTTTTTGGACTTTCTTCCATACTTTCATCTGTTTATTATTCCAGTGAAGTCTTAAACCATTCAATCACATCTCCTATATTCCCTTTAGGATGCAGTGTGGCATTCCATTAAACCTATAAATTGACATATTTAGAGTATTTCACCTTCTCATCTAGGAACATGCTATGTTTCCTAATTATTCATGTCCTGTTTTATGGCTCCCAATAAAATTTCACAGTCTTTGTCACACAGGTCACATATAGTACTCATTAAGTGATATTTTAATTTTTATTGATTTTTTTTGACTGGGACTTTTTTTTTATTATATTTCATACCTGGTTATTGCAAGTATATGGGAAATGTATTGACTTTTGAAAAGCCCTCCTGTACCCCACTTACAAGTTCTGAATTCCTATGAAGTAAAATAGTTTTTCAATTAATGTTGCTGTGTTCTCTAGGAATATTAAACACATCCTTCACAAATAATGATACCTTTGTCTCAACCTCTTGTTTCTGTTTTATGCTTTATGTTGGCCAGAGCTTCTAAAATAATGCTCACTAATGATTATACGTTTCTTTCTCTTTCTTTCTTTTCCTTTTTCTTTTTTTTCTTTTTCTTTTCTTTCCTTCCTTCCTTTCTCTCTTTCTTTCTTTCTTTCTTTCTTTCTTTCTTTCTTTCTTTCTTTCTTTCTGTGTTTCTTTCTTTCCTTCTTGCAAGCAAGGGAACAGGGGAGGGGCAGAGGGAGAAAGAGAGAGAAGAAATCCTAAGTAGACTTCAGGCCCCAGGGCAGAGCCCAACAAGGGGCTCCATCCCATGACCCTGGGATCATGACATGAGCTGAAATCAAGAGTGGGACACTTAACTGACTGAGCCATCCAGGCGCCCCTTTTTGAGGGCCAAATTTAAGCAAATTTAAAGCAAATTTGTCTCATATTTAACCAGGAAGCCTTAGACTTTGATTAGAAGTCAGTGCTGTTTATTTTGCTATGTATCTTTTTGTTTTCATTTTCAGCATTTTGAGGACCTAGTATCATTACCAAAGGTGTTTTCATCACTTACTGAACACAAAAGACAGCTCAGCACAGGGCACAGTGCATCCAGAAAGTGTTTGAAACTTGCAGAATTGTTCATCAGAGACACCTGGGTCTGAATCTTAGCTCTGACCCTGTGTGACCTTGAATGCAACCCCCTGACTCACCTGGAAAACAAAGATGAGAACTCTGGCGGCACAAGTCGGTTATGAGAGTTAAAACGAGTTGATGTAAATAAATTGTGTTTAGTGTAGTATGAGGTGCCCAGCAGGAGCTCAACAGGTTTCACCTCCTCTTCTATCATTTAAAGAGATGATGGTAGGAGGAACGATCTCCCAAATGAAAGGTTTCCAAGGAAGAGCTTGTATTTATAAGCCTAAGAAAATGCAAACCGTATTGGGAAATACCAGCCTAGTCTCTTCCTGCTTTAGTGCACAGGGCTTTTTCTTGTTCATCCAAAACATACAGTCCATCCCTTGCGCTCGTGCATGGATTCTTTGACTTATGACACAAATGAAAGGAAAAAAATCAAGCTGGCGTGTAATACGAACCAGGAAAGAAACAAACTGTGTGTCGATTAGCCCCGAACATGAGAGCTGCTCAGATAAAGGCATGAACTCGAAGCTACTCAAATCAGAACCAGATGCTCAGAGGTTTCTGGCTTACAATTTTTTTATAACCCTTCATATAACACTCATAGTCCTGTCATCTCAGCAGAAGGTCCTCTGCTCTGTTTAAAGCAGCAAGAAACCCGCTGAAACCTCTGCTAGATTTGCAATCTTTAAACCTGCGCTCGATTGTAAAGGAGCTCTCTCCCCAAGGAGGGACCCTTTGGTACAAACTCTTTGGCTCGGAGAAGCCAAGGACTGACAAAGCCAACCCCTGTGAACCCACTGCCAAAGGACAGGGGCAACGAGGGGTACCGGGGGCACTGTAGAAACAGCATGGATTCTGCAGTCAGACTGTCCTGTACTCACACCCTGGCTCTGTCCTTACTCCTTGCATGTGACTGTGAGCAAGTGTGTTAATCTCTCTGAACCTCTTTTCCTCATCTGTATAAAGGAAATAATAATTACTCCTGCTTCCCTGGGAAGATTACAGAATTTAAGTTAGATAATGCCCATATCACACTTAGCACGCTCCTGGGACGCTGCAAACACTGAGATTAACTCCTTCGGGCCTCAAAATCACCCCCATGAAATGCGTACTGATATCACCGTCACTTTTCAGATCAGGAAACGGAGGCACTGACTGGTTATCTATCCTGCCTGAGGTCACTCTGCTAATAAGTGGCAGGGACTGGATTCAAAGCAGGCCGCCTGGCTTCAGATCCACTCCCTGACCACTAAGCCATGTCACCCCTCTCTCTACTAGTACGCTACACAATGTAACTGGTTTGATTCAGTGCTGTCTTGAGTGTGCCTTACGTGGAAGGGCACACATCCAATTCAGGCCATCAGGGGCTCACCCGCGAGGGCAGTCCATTTCTAGAAAGCACTGCTGACTCTGAGGTCAGCACAGACCCTCCCCTGTAGTCCACTCTCCTCCACCTTCAAACTTGACGTCCTCTTTCCTCATCTTTACTGCCCTCTCCATCCTATGGCAGGGGGCGGGTGGGGTCTCCCCTCCTTTCCCAGGGCTAGTCCTTCTGCATCTGCCCTCCACTCCGTGACTCCCACCTCCTTTCATTAGTCATCTCCCCTCTCTCCTGGGCTCCCAATCTTCCCCCTGGCTCCTTTCCCACAGCTGACAACACGTTCAAGGCTCCCCCCACCTTATATAAACCTTTCCATGAACCTGCCTCCTCCTCGGGTTACTCCCATCTGTCTCTTTCCCTGCTCTGTCTAGAAGGAATTGCTTCCACTCTACGCCTCTCACTCACTCCTGAACTCGTGGTGACCCTGCTTCCGCCTGCACCCACTGAGGTTGCCAATGACCTCCTGGTGGCCAACTCCAACAGCTTGTCATCAGCTCCCTACCTATTCTCTGAGGCTAATCTCTATGTATCACCTCCTGCCCACCTTCTGAATGTTGGGGTTCCATCCCTGACTCCCTGCTTCTCAGTGCTCTACCCTCCCACCTGCCCCACATCCACACTGATGATGCCCAGTGGGTTTCTGTCTCAGGTCAGAGCTATCCCCAAGTCAACGCCTATTTATCCATCTGCCCGTTGGTAACGGTCAACAACTAACATCCACTTGGAAATTCTATTAGCAGCTCAAATCTAATGTGAACTTACCCTCTGTACTTCCTTCCCCTGACAAACCAACTTCCCCTCCTCACTTCCTAATTTAATTAATGTTATCACTATGTATCTATTCTCCCAAGGTTGAAACGTCCTGCTGCTTCCTTATAGCTAAAATACAACTGGTCAAGAAAACCAGCCTATGATGTCCTGGAATGCATCCCTTCCTTTATACAAAAGCAGTGGCATTTGCCCCAGTTCAGGTCCTCTTCCCTCATGGAACCCTACTGATTACTCAAACAGTCTTCCAGTTGGTCTCCCTATTTTAGTGTGAGGAACCAACCCATTTGTATATACCACTGCCAAAGAAAGCTATCCAAGGCCAGAATCGTGCTACACCTTTGCTCAAAAACTGTCCTGTGCTCCCTGTTGCCTTCAAAATCAGATTTGTGGGCTGGTTTACAAAGCCTTTCCAGGTTCAGCTCGGAGCCTGGAGCCTGCTTCGGATTCTGTGTCTCCCTCTCTCTTTGCCCCTCCCCTGCTCATGCTCCATCTCTGTCTCAAAAATAAATAAAAACATAAAAAAAATAAAAATAAAAAAAATCCTTTCTAGGTTGTTCCTACGATCATTTTCTAGGATCTTCTCTTGGAACCATCCCCTTCATGCCCTCTACCCACTCCCGGCAGACACACCAGGCACTCTCACACAGAGGCATAGCAGGAAAGAACATGAGAAGAGGGTGAGCACTAGAACCAGACAGACCTGGATTCGAATTCCAGCTCCCTCACCGACTGGCTACAGGACTACAGCCTACTCATTTTTAGACACTCGGAGCTCTTCACTCGTCTGGGGAGAAATACCTACTTTATATGCCTGTTGTAAGGGTCTGAAATAGTTTATGTGAAACATCTAAGACATACTGAGATAGAGTACGCATTGAATAAATAGTAGCTATTAATACTATTATTAGCCAAATAGTTTCAGAGAGGCAGGGATGAGTTTACAAAGACTGATAAGACCTGAAACTAGAAGAAAGGGACATTTGCGAAGTCCCTTGTTGAACTGGAAGATCAAATTGACAAGAACAAGTAAGAGTGCCTTGGAATGTTCTGGAACCCACATTTCCATTTTTGAACTGCAGCAGCACTGGCACAGAAACACTGTAAGACTAGAACCAGTTTGAGAGTTGCTTTGCCCCCTGAAGCCAGCAGCCTTGGAATGCACAGATCTCCTACGACAGAAAAAACATTCCTCAACCAAGTGCCTGGCAGTGCCCTGGATGGGCAGTTGCGCCTTGTTCCCTTCTGAGCTGCTTGCAAGAAGTTCATGTCCACAGAAGAAAGTTCTAGGCTGCAAGGAGCATCTGTGACCTTTGACCTTTTCACTTGGTGCTCACTGACCCTCTGGTGAAGGTCTGCCACATTCAGGGTCCTGTGCCAGGCAACCGGGCTCCAGGAGAAGTTGCTGGGAGTGGATTCAGAAGACCTGGCTTCATGTCCTCATGTGAGTCACTGTGCACAGACCGTTTCCTCATCTCTAAGTGCAAATAATGATTCCTTCCTGCCTGGTCATCAGAGGTTGAGCAGAGATGGCTACTATCTTATTTTAATCTCCTCTTTTTTTTTCGAGTAGCTCCTTCTCTATGTTCCGTGACTTGCACATGGCTTCCCAGCTGAAAAGGCACGTCTCACCACAGTAAGTCCTTTATGCCTCACAACCTCCCCCTGCATCCCTGGAAGAGGGAGCTGCCCTCCTCTCTGCTCCTGTGGGAGCTCGTGCAGACCCCCCTGTTGGCGCAGACCACATTACGTTGCAGCTATTTACGAAAGGGGCAGTTCCCCAAGTTGACCTTGGGCTCTCGGAGAGCAAGGCGTGTGTTCGATTCACTGATGACTCTCTGGAACTTAGCAGAGCAGGTGTTCAGCAAGTGTCGAATAACCGAGACACTTAAAAGCATGCTAAGAACGTACCATGAATGACATGCCTTCACATAGTTGTCAGACCCTCCAAAGTAGGTTTTTTCCTAATTGCAGGCGAGTTGGGTGCGGCTCAGACTCAGCCAAAGTCCCCCAGTTCATAAACAGTGCTGTCAGAATTCAAACCCAGGACTGTTTGACTCCAAAGCCTTTGCCCTTTCTCTGGGCCACACCACCTCTCTCTGGCCACAGTGACTTCAACTATCTACCACTAATGCCAAGTACAGCAGACCTGGGTTAGGGTTATTCCTAAGAGGGTGTTACATAACTGCAGGCCACACACTCAATCGGGTCCTGCACATCAGTGGTAGTGCGAAGGGAAAGAGGAAAGATACCACCATATGAGAGCCCTCTTAAAGGCACTGCTCTGCAATAGAGAAGCTAGCTGGCAAGATGGGGATGAGTAACTGCCTTCATCAACTGCGAGAGAAAAAAGCGATCAGAAAATAAAACTGTAACCATCAGATATAAAAATGAAACCATCTCTACCTAAAAACCAAACCATCAAGACAAATATCTTCTATCGAAACTCCACCTGAATGGCGGTGGGTGTAGGGCTTCCTCTGGCAGGAGTAAGTACAGGTCAGGATGTTCTCTAGAACGTGGCAGAGGGGTCCCCTGCAGCTGCTGGTGGCAGGCATGACACCAGGCACACCGCGAGCCTAGGAGGTGTGAATGCCATCACCTCTAAGACCCTGCCTATCTTGCCGTCTGATCGTGAGAGTGTGTAACACACACGCGGAGGTCATCACGTGCTAGAAACCTGGTCACTAAGACGTAACAGAAAGCATGGGCTCTGGGTGGCCACTCTTGCTCTGCTATTTCCTACATAGGAGATCTCGGCAAACAACACTGGACCTCTGAGCCTCATTTCTCTGTAACATGGGAACGCACAAGACCTAACTTCCAGGTTGTTTGGGAACCAAGTGATGACGCACGTAGTACAGTGCCTGGTGCAGAATTGGCACTCAGTCAGCACAGTGCTGTGACCAGGACCCTGGCTCTGCCTCTCAGTGGCTGTGTGACCCTCGACAAGTCATGTGACTTCTCTAAGCCTCAAGTTTTCTACCTTTAGAAGTGCTATTTAAATAATTAACAAGTTTGCAAAGGCTCTTGGCATTCTGTACCCCAGGGTGGCAAAAACATAAACCAACCATGAATGGAAACTCTGGCTACGGATTGAGGAAGGTGGCCTGAATGCTGGAATGGGAGAATCCTAAAGTATCTGGACTCCATCTATAAAACTTCTCACGAGCACATTCTTCTGGTCCCTCCCCTCAGCTCTCTGACCTTCACCATCTTCTCTGCCGGCTGCATGGCTTCACCCATCCCTAAAACGGACCATTCCTCAACCCTCTCCTCTCCTGCTTTAATCTCCTCCTTCAGAAAACATCATCTTAATAGCTGGCCTTTGCTAATAATCTACAAGGGTCAGTCTATAGCTCAAACTGGTTCATTTCTTTCTCCACTTCCAAGGCATCCATTCTGGTCCAGGCCAGCCTGAGCCCCTGCTCCGACTACCGTCACAGCCTCCTTACTGGTGTCTCAGCTCCAAATATGCAAATCACATTCGGTCACTCTAGCTCTAAGTCCCACAGTGGCTTCTGGCTACCCTGAGGATGAGTGAAAAAACAGAACTCTTCGCATGCCACCTTAAATCCCCAAACAGGCTGGCTTTTGGCACCTCTCTAGCCTCACCCAAAACCATTCGGCCCTTTGTCCCCATGCCCCACAATGTGACCATCCTCAAGTTCCCTCAACACTTCTAGCAGCCGCCTATCCAGGGCCTTTGCATATAGATGCTCTTGGCCCTGCTGGTCTGTTCTTTCTCCAAACCTTCATCTACCCGGTTCCTACTCCTGTCCCAGCACTTTAAGTGAAGTCTCCTGTTTGTTCCTCTAGAGTACCTTCTCTTTGCCACGTTGGGTATTTACTGTCATATGTTTACCTATGTATTTAACGTCTGTATTGAAATTTAAGACTCTACCTCAAACTATCCCAAGCATGTCTATAAATGACACAAGGACAAGAAGAAGCGGGACTATTTTTTATACACCATGGACATTAATGCATGCTGAGGATGTGGCATGTAAAAGGCAGTCAGTGGGGCGCCTGGGTGGCTCAGTCGGTTGAGCGGCCGACTTTGGCTCAGGTCATGATCTCACAATCTGTGAGTTCAAGCCCCGTGTCGGGCTCTGTGCTGACAGCTCAGAGCCTGGAGCCTGTTTCGGATTCTGTGTCTCCCTCTCTCTGACCCTCCCCCGTTCATGCTCTGTCTCTATCTCAAAAATAAATAAACGTTAAAAAAAAAATAAAAAAAAAATGTTTAAAAAAAGGCAGTCAGTAAATGCCGGTTGAATGAGAAAATGAACACAGTGTCTAGGTCTGCCTCTAACCCCTCTGGACCTGTTCATCTCGTCCATCCTCCTTAAAGCATCGTGCAAGGGGCTTCAAGGAGTACTCCAAAAGGCCTTGGATCCTTGGTGCCGTAAAGAGACTGAACTAGGCCTGTTCCCTCCTCGCCAGTTACATGCGCAGCCTCTCCTTGTCCTCAGCCTCGCTTCCTGGCCCACGAGAGCCTCAAGGGTAAGTAATGTGCTGCTTCACGGCTACACCTAAATGCCAAGGCCAGGACTTGGCACACAGTGAGGGGCTTGCTGAACCAAACAGACTCAGTGACGCCTATGGCACATACTGAAGACCCCATATTGACTTCCCCTCTTCCTGAGAGAATGCACATTCTGTTTGGAGTGTCGGTGTGGTAAGCTACAAACACTCACTGTCTCAGACTTCTTCACAGCTCTGCGCATCCAAGTGATGTGGCTATGCCATGGAACTGTAAGCTGGGTGTTTTAGGAAAAAATGAGCATCCCTGCTTCCTTCCCCTTTCTTCTTCTCCCTGCCTGACGTGCAGCCGAGTCCTGGAGCTGCAGCAGCCACGTTGGGACCACAAGGGGGCAAGCATGAAAACAAGAGCCAGAGCTGAGGACGGCAGGGCGCAAGGCGGGGAACAGCCTGGTCCCTGATTCCACTACCGGATGCCGTGCTGGCCCTGGACGGACACACCCTAGACTGGGAGTGTACACGAGACCATCAAGGTGCCACTGAAATGCCACACCAGCAGGGATGCTGTTATTTGCACACTAAATGCATTTCTAACCATTTCCAGAGATAAGCTTTAGTGCTTGGTACCTCTTGTGTCCCTGAGCTATCGTTTCTTCTTTCCTGCTCTTGAGGTCCAAGATCCCAGAGAATTCAGAAGGTTCAGCAGTCCAAGACAGATCCCGGGGGCAGTAGAAGAGGCCGGCGGGAGGGTAGGGAACCCTCCCCTACCATCTTCGGTGATCAGGGGCAGCTGTCCGTGGGGCTGGTCCCCAGTCTGCCGATGTAGCACTCTGATATTCCTAACTCTCTGCCACAAAACAGATTTTTGGCCCCAGTCTATCCCCAATGTGCTGACTTGAGCTCTCCCTCGGCCTACGGTTTCATTCCACGTATACCAGACTGTTCTGAATAAATCACTGCTATCAGGGAGAGGTGAATTCACAGGGTACTTTTCCAAATAAGTGTTGCCAGCGGAAATTTCACAAAGTGCTGCCAATGTCATTTACAAGAAGGTTAGCTGATTACCGAGAGACCTTGATCCTTCATTGCTGCCTTATATCTTATAATTCAGAGGAAGGGGATATGGGGAATGGTGGGGGCAGAGCTTATTAAAAACTGAAAATCATTCTGCAATCACTTTTCTTAGCCTCTTCTTTGAAGTACTTCAGGATTTTACACAAGTTAGAATATACGATATCAGGGCTTTTTCTCTCTGGATGCTTGCAAATGTACTCAGAGGCTAACGAACAGTGGTTCTACCCGATCGAAGCAAAGGAAGTATAGAGGTGGCACTGTCTGGGGGTCTTTGGGAGATTTTCAAGGACCCCATTTTGACTACCCCTGGAATATAGAAGCTTATGTGAAAGTATCTATTCACATCTAGGGAAAAAGGAATGGGGTGTAGGCACAGCAAATCAAAATACCAGCACCAACCTTGAACCAGTCCTCTGTCCTTCCTGGCTCCCCCTTTCCCTCCCTTCTTTTTCTCATGAAATCACAAAGTTCACTCCCAGCAACCTCTTCTGGTTACATAAATTAATGAGCTCTTGTTCTGGGCCCCATAAGAGAAACCCTCCGGCTCTCATCATTTTAGTCCCTTGCTCAAAAGCCTGCAGTGGCACCTAACACCTGCTGAATGAACTTTTTCTTAGGGTAGCATCCAAGCTTCTGCCCAATAACTCCCTCCTCCCTCCCAGGGTATCTTGTGTTTTGGTCAAACGGAACTTCTGACTCCTTAGAGCCAGCTTTTAATTTTTGCATATCTCCCCTTTGCTCATGCTGTTCTTACTACCTGGAACGGATTCCTCAACAACCCCCGCCCCCCCTCCCCCTTCCTATTTTCCTTCTTTAGATGTGGAAATTCTATCCATCCTTTAGGGTCCCATAAAATTTTGCTTCATCCAGAGAGTCCTCCTGACCTACCCAGCTGGACACACTCTTGCCTTCCTCCAACCCTCATGGCACCTTGACCAGTGAGTCCAGAAGTGACTTCTCTTTCTCTTTTCCTTGGATTAGAGACACTGCCTGTGTTGATGCTTCATCTCCTTAATCCTGACCACGAGCTAATTTTGCCAGAAGCCAGGTCATACCTTCTCTGTATCTCCAACTTGGGAAAAGGCAGGAAAGCACTATTTGTTGGAGGGAAGGAAGGAGGGAGGGGGGGAGGAAAGAAGGAAGGAAGGAAGGAAGGAAGGAAGGAAGGAAGGAAGGAAGGGAGGGAGGGAGGGAGGGAAGAGGGAGGACTAAATGGGCTTCTAGTCCCTAGACACAGGTCGATTTACAGCAGCTGCCTGGGCTTGAACAAAAGGATTCTTTTCTTTAATTAGCACAAATGTCCTCAGACTGGGAAGACCAGGGCGTGTTTCTCATAAAAATGGCCAGGTTCTATGTTTTCCAATAATGATTCTCATTTCTGTGTTTCGAAATCCACTATGGAGCATCTCTGTTATTTTCCAGCTTGGCTCCCGTGGCCACGGGAGTGTCAGGATGATCTGTCCTTTTATGCTTCAGCATCAACCCAAACTAAAAGAGGAGACGCTCTCTAAAGACCCAAAACACTACAACACTGATTTGTCAGATCGTGGGGTTGGAAACAATTCATGTGAAAAAATATTTTTTTAAAGTTTTGGATGCTATGAGGTTCCCCCCCCCCCCCCCACCTCCCCACCATGGTCTTTTTAATGCCTTCCCAAGGAAACTTCTTGGGTTAATGTAAGATGCTTACTTGTACTGGAGGCAAGTTAATTAAAGGGAAATTAAATTCCATGTAATGCAAATGGAAATAAAATATGTAATAGTATCATAGCAAATAGTAAGATACTGTGGGGCATAAAGGGGAGAGCATAAGATCTGGAGACCAAGCTGCCATCCTATCCCTGCCCTTACTAACTGTGTGAGTTTGGCTAAGTCAGTTACACTCTCTGGGCCTCAATTTCTTCATCTGTAAAGTTGAGATCAAAATTTGTACTGTCTAAGGTTCTCATGAGGATTAAATCACATGTGGAAAAGATCTGAGCATGGTCCTGAAGACACAGTATGCACTCTCTTGAGTTTTAAGGAATGAATAAATAGGTAGAAAAGAGAAGTGTAATCCCCCAAAAAGAAACATGATCCTGGGAAGGAGGCAGATTACTAAAGAAGGAAGATCCCAAGCTTTGGAGTCAGAGAGACATAAATTCAAGTCCCAGCTTTTCCCTTACCATGCCTGAACCTCAATTTCCTCCTCTGCAATAGGGGGTGATCATAGAAATAAGAATAATCACCTCATTGAGTTATCTAGAGGCTTAAGGAATATATATGAAGCCTTTTGTAAACTGCAATGGTAAATTGTATTTTAGCTACTGGTATATACCCTCCTACTTCATTTAGTACTTGGCATCAGCAAGGCTACCCACCTCCAGTGAAGATAGGACCAGAAACAACATTACCTTCAAATCCTGGACCTCCACATGTGGGGAAAAACTTGTTTCTGAAAACAGCTGCTCTGTTTTATTCTAAACCTTGCTTGGTTTCAGTTAGAAGTGTGTGTGTGTGTGTGTGTGTGTGTGTGTGTGTGTGTGTATGTGTGTGTGTGTGTGTGTATATATTTATGTATACAGTTATTAAAGTGCTTTTAGATTTTTTCAAGGAAGAAGATAAACTCATTTAATTTAAAATCATCAGCTGGATTGCATTAAATGGAGGGAAAAGCACGAGTGTACACAATACAGCCATTTGTTAAATTAAACGCAATTATTTCTCCTGTTACTTAATTACAAACAGACATAAATACTCTGGATCCTGACATCTCAGATCTTCTTAAATTCTATGTCTGCATTTCAACATGTAACGAAGGGAGGGTCATATTCCAATTTGTGTGTTAAGCAAGCCGGAGAGTTACAGTTGTATATTGGGACCATAATGAGCTCACTAAAACAAGACCCAAACTTTTAATTAACCTGCCAAGACAAATTACAACTCATGGCTCACAGGTAACAATCACAGACAGCTGAGACTCAATGCCACGGACTCTTGGGGAGAGAGGGATTAATAGCAACATCAGAATCCATCTGTTTTTGTATTAAAGAAAAAAAGTATTCATTAAACAACCACTGTAGCTCAAAGGAAGACAGACAAGTCTGAAAGGCAGCAAGACAAAGGGAGAAGGAGGGAAGAAGAGAATATTAGCAACTTCCATTTATTGGGTCTCTTAGGAGGCCAAAGCCTGTGCTGGGCTCTTTATATCTTCTCTGATCTTCATGACAGGGACTGCAGAGTACTGTTACTATTTCATTTTCCATCTAAGAAAAACCTCAGAGAGGTGACCTGACAATGGTCACAGAGCTAGTGTGGGACAGTCAGGGGAGGAAGAAAGAGAAAGCAGTGCTCAAAGCTTAGTGGAAAGACCCCTGGAATCAAGATTATCTGGGCTCTACCTCAGGCCTAGTGGGTCATAATTCCTGGGGACAGGGCACAGGAATCTGAACTTTGAATGAGCTTCCCGGGTGACTGCTTTGCATGACGATATTTGAGACCATTCATAAGATACCATAACCCCCGGCTACTCAAAATGTGGTCCACAGCTGGGTGGCACCAGTATCACTGAGGCCGGTGAGAAATGGAGACTCTAAGGGCCCACCCCCACCTAGTGAAGGGGAATCTGTGTTTTAATGAGACATCAAATGGGTCATCAAACTCTGAGAAGCCCAGGATAGCCTCTCTGCTCTGAAGGACATCATAGGGTTAAGGAGGTGAAGGCAGACTTCATCATTAAGGTAAGAACAGGAGAGCCAGAGGGAAAAGGAAGACCATGGCCTTAATTATAACAAAACAGGTTAGCAAGCTCTGACAAGCCAAGAATTGGCAAAGATACCTAACTGCACCTACATTTTACTTCTTTGAGAGTCACACCCTAATTAAAAGTGGCTTTCTTTGGGGGTCGATATTAATATTCTTTCATATTTATGCTCAGTTATTAAAAATAAAGAATTCTGATTATAAGAGATCTTCATTCTGAGCGAGCAAGACAGTCCATGCTTCTTTGTGAACCATGCCTCAGAGAAATCAGGCTGTGAGACCAGGAAGCTCTCACTCAGGCACCACTAATGACTCGATAATCCACGTCCCTAAAAACGAAGCCACTGTGGCCAGAAAGGGAAAAGAAACCAGGTTTGGAGCCTGGCAAACCCCTCAGAGTGAGAGCCTAATCGATGGTGAGGACCACAGCTGGCTCTCTGGTGACAGGGGAATGGGGCTGCCCGGGCAGCCTCCAGCTCATCGGCAACCACCGAGCTGCGGCCTCAAATCCAGACTCTAGAGAAACCGGAAGCTGGAAAACTTAAGTGATTTGTGCAGGGTCAAAACACAAGTTAGTGGTGGAAATTCAGAGCGGAGGATACTTTCAACTCCACCTCAAAAGGAGGCAATAGGGGAGGAAACCAGCGGCAGCCGCAACTGCCAGGCCTGTGGCTGCTGACGGTCCTGCCAATGGGAGGCTGAGCAGAAGCCAGGCCAAGCTCGTGCTCACGCCCTTAGTAACCCAGTGACCCCGCATGTCAGGGCCTGGGCTTGGGGTTGGGGGGCAGAGAAGATTACATCAAAGTCCTTGCCCTCTGGACACTCGGAGACCAGCAGTAAGGGCAGACACTTCCAAATCGAGGACAGCACAAAGCAGGGTTTCCTACATCGGGGCCGACGTAGCCAGATGGCCTCTGCTGCCCTCATTTTGCCAAGAGGGTAGGATACTGAGCCTGCAGGGACAGCAGAAGTGGATAAGCCATGCCCGTATTTAATGGGAAGGTATTTTCTGCCTCGACACTAAGGGCAAAATTGCAAATGAGGGGAAAATGGCCTGAAAATGATTATTGCTGTGTAGAAGGAAAAGCCAGAGTTCTGCAGGAGTTTTAGGAACCAATGACCAGATTCAGAGGTTTTTTATTTAACTCCCTTTTCCATGTCAGAGAGATTCTTAGCCAAGGACTGAGACAGAGTTTTGAGGTGAACTCTATACCACATGAAGCTTTTCATTAGGCAGAAACCCTATTTCCATGCATTCTGGTTAGTGGAGTTTTATTTTCCTGCGGGAGATTCTGTCTCCAGGCTGTGTCATAATGCTTCCAACATAAACCCAGAATAAATGTTTTCTGACCTGAACCACTGAGGCCACTGTGTCCCGTGGCCATCCAAGGAAGAGACAGACTCTATGGAATGTGTGGATAAAGAAGAGAAATTCCTTAGAACAAGATGCCAAGCTCCCTGGACACCCGTCGGCTTGTGGGGCGGCCCCACGGGCTCACCCTGAAGGGAGAGCTGTGGCCCTCTTCCATGATGAGGGACAGAGAAGGTGTTCAGCACTATCCCAAACATCGTGGCTCCAGAATATTCATCCAGAATAGCTCTGCTATTCTCACCCTCTCCCTGAGCATTTATCTTCTTTTCTCAACTGCCAGGGACTGTTAGCTCCCAGGACAAAACAATAAATAAACAAAAAGCTACACACAGTCAAAAACAAAAACCCAAACCACAAATCAGTGAGTTGAGCCAAGGAAGCTATAAAGACAAAATACAGGTGTCGGAGAGAAGTGAGAAGAAGAGAGGTGTTGCCTCCATGTGGCTGGTCAGGCAGGGTTTCGGTCTTGCTGTCAACTCTACCTCTCAGTTGTTAAATGCAGCAGCTGGCCCAAAGATGACACAAGAAAGGCAGTGGGTAATGGCCCAGAATGGCTGGCCAGCCTCTCCTGTCACTCCTCCCCTCCCTCCTTCCCCTGAATCCCACACCCATCCCTGTCCAGCAAGCCCAGTCAGGAAGGACTCATGCCAGACTCCAGGTGGCATCAACAGCTGCGGGCAAGACACATTCCCTTGCTGGCTCCAACCCTCAGAATCCCCAGGGTCCTCTCACCCAAGGAGACAGAAATCCCACAGACCCCATAGGGCTGGAGGCTCCTTACCAATGGCAGTGGTGAGAAAAGAAACCACTTCAGACTCCTTCCCGTCGTTGTAAAAAGCCAGGTGCCAGATTCCTGAATCCAAATACTGGATGAAGCCAGTCTCGTGACTAGATGGGGGGACAACTCCCCGAGATTGGCGCTGGGGTCCCTCGAGGCTCCGTGCCTCCTGGGTCAGGAGCCTCCTTCCATCCAGCAGCTCTACAAAGTCAAACTAAAAGTACAAACAGAGCATAATTAGCGGGGTGTCTGCTTCACCATAATGCTAGATTCCTTCCTCACGTGTCTCCTGGGGGCACACAAGGAAATACAACCTGAGGACAGGCAGAGAGGCTAGAGTCACATGAAGGTTGATCAACCGACTTCACCTCCTCCCCAGACCCCTGTTTCTCATGGTAATAGTCTCCTCATTCCCTTGTGAGGGCAGCATAATTAGCGCATTATTATTATTATTATTTTTTTGGTCTCCTTTTTCTTTAATTTGGTGTATATGTAGGCAGTCTTCATCTGGCTGAGCCTGTGCCGGGACAACCATGCCCTTCCAATGGTGGGCACGTGATCAGAAACCCAGCCACGGAAGGACTGAACTCCAGCTTCACGCAAGTGATGCTGGGAATCCCAGGGCTCGAGGGTTAGGACTAGAGCACTGGATGTGCCTTAAAAGTCAGTCAGGTGCAAGTGCAAATCTGATCTCTCTCTTCCTGTTGTCAACAATCCTTTCTAAATGCTGCAGGTTCAGGGAGTTTTAGGGGAACTAAACTGGATTAGCTCAAAATTCTATCAACGATTACATGCTGGGTCAGACACACAATTGCTGACTGATCTGAGCCTGCGAGGGTGAGACTCAAGAGAAGTCAGCCACATAGTGCTAACAACAGGTAGGTGGTTAAGTCCTACTGGCCTACTAGCAAGCAAATTGAGCAATTATCTGTCTACTTATCTGTCTACCTACTGACCTATCTTTTAAAAAACCAAGATATCTAATTCTATTTCATGTGTAAATGAGGCCCAGGAATGAAGTCCAGGACTAGCATCACTGTCCTGGTGAGCGGCCCAGTTTCTATTTTCCCATGACTCCACTGCTAGAAAATATATCTACTTAGATTTCACGTGGGAATCTTAAGTAACAACTGGGGCTAAGAAGGCTGCACACGGCTTGGGAATGTCTGATGGATGCCTCTGATTTATTTTAACCCAATCCCAGAGCTGGCAGGACCTTAACAAGTCTGTTCCTTACCCATTACGACTGGTGTTATGTCAATCATTCTAGATGAGCTGTTAGGTGTTTCTGGTGTGCATGTATCACAGTAAATGCGAAATCCCAAAGGAGAGAAGGAATGTAAGAGACCAGGGAAGTAACGTGTATTCTAAGCCAGATCTTGTGCAAGCTGCCTTATAAATGTTCTTGATTCTCCTCAACAGCCCTACAAAGTGACTATTGTTATCATCAGTGGAGAGATGAGAAACTTGCTCTGAGCGGGTAAGCACCAGGCCATAGTTATCATAGTTGATACCAAGAGGATTCAAACTGAAGTCTGTCTGACTCCAAAGCGCATGCTTTTCTCTTTCTATTTCTTGGATAATTTCACTCAGGTGACTGGGTAACAGTAGAGAGGCTATTTGAGATATTTCCTAAAATTTCCTCTTCTTAAAAAACCCCAGGGATATAACCCTACTCATCTGAAAGGTAGGGTCTTAGGTCAAATGGAGGAATGGGCTATAAAATATGTGAAATGCCCTTCAAACACAAGGCTCCAGGTGTGAGCATTAGGCTTCCTGACTTTGGGTTAGGATGTGAGGTAGGAGCCCCTGCAGATCAGCAGGGGATGTGGCATTCTGGTTACCTGTGTATGTGAAGGAGGAAGGCCTTTTCTGCCATAGATGCCAACCAGAGCTGCCTTTCCCAGGGACACATTGAATTTCAGATGCACAGGATGGTCTATGAACACCTGAGATCTCCAGAAAGTGCCAGGAGGAATCTTCTGCGAAGCCCGTCTCCCCACGTCGATTTCTCCAGAGTCTATGAAACTGTCCTCTGGAAAGAAACTACTGGGCTTTCCTACCAAGACACAGGGAAGGGAAGACAAAAACAGCAGTTGGCCACAAGTGAAATAAGGGATCGGAGCCCCTGAACAGCACGACTCCCCTGTGCCTCACACTTCTCTCTACTATGTTCCACCACCAGCCCCACCCCCACTCCCCACTGAGGAGGAAGAATGTCCAGAACTTTTTTTTTCTAGTGGTGCTCAAACTGTTCTGCTAAAAATATGCATTCTTCCAAAGCAGTATGGGTCCTCCTCAAGGGCCATCTGTATACTGCATAATTCCACAGCTTGTTAAGATATATTCCGATCCCCAAAATAATCACTGGTGGTCACACGAGAATAACTGTGCACACGCGTGTGTGTATAAAAGCATGCACGCTAAAATAGAAAGGGTAGTGCGAACAAGGTGTTGTTATTAAATTTCCAACTCAAAATGGTCCCACCAGCAGTGGGAAGCCCGACCTGAGTGGATGAAGGTATTTTACAAGTTTACTGGTTTATGTATAACTGGAAGCCAAATTCTAAGGCTAAGACATGTGGAAGGGGTTTATATGGGGAGCAGGAGTTGGGCTGGGGAAGATGAAAAAGGGGGTACTTCTGAATGGAATGGATATTTCTGAAAAATGCTTCCTTGTCTTGCTTGGATGGAGGTCTTCGAATATCAGTTTTGTGCTGAAGTAGGTAAAGCCGAGGGAATTGATCTCAAGTTCAGGCACAAAGCCTATGGCATACTTGGAAATTCAACCAAGGCCCCTGACCCTGCAGGTTTCAGGGGACAGGGGTCAGAAATATGGTCCCTTGCCCATTTCTGTCACCATTCAGGAGAGTGACAGCTTTCTGGGGGCACCAGAAGTGCCAGGAAGGAAGAGGGCTTATCAAACTTCCTCTGTTTACTAATTAAGCACACTCACATGTGAAAAATATAAACCTGACTTCCTTCCAGACATCAGCCCTCTGGGGAGTTGGGAGGCGGCAGAAGGAGGTGATAGGGATGTTAGAAGACCACCTTTAGGACACTGACTAGCCACATGGCAGCCAGCAGACTACGTCTTATTTGTAAGGAAGAATCCCCAGGGTATCTTAGTTCCAAGATTTGTTGTTAGACGTGTTCGAAGAGAGGCTTTAAGAACAATAATCCATTTGTAAAGAAAACACGTTTGTGAGAACTTTTTATAAAAAGCACTTGGGGAATAAGAAATTAAAATGTCTTTTTTCCCCTAGCTTTGTAAGATTCCTTACAAAGCACATTTGATGCTGAAATGGAGCTTGGCAGGGCATTGTTGTAGTCATAAAATATTTTACTGTTTTAAATAATAAAATTCAATTTAAATGTTAAACTTCTCCATATGTTATCATTCCTTTATAAACTCCTAGGCAGAAACATCAGGTTTTTAGCTTCAAACCATTAAATGTTATTTTAATTAAAAAATATGCCAACAACAAAAAAAGTTAAAATGCACGCTCTCAATAAAAGTACCACTAGTATTCTGTCATTAGCATGGGAAAGAGCTTGCATTTAATTCCTTTATGGAAGGAATGTGCCCCAGACTTTTACCTTGAAAATGCAGACACACAAAAACCACCACACTGTGATTCGAAGTTCAAAGACAGAAGCCAAATTCACAACACATTAAGATGGAGGAGAATTACTTTCACGTTATCTGATTGTGGGGCTCCCAGTACCACAATTCTTTTGTATTCTAGGTAGAAAAATAGTGTACCCTTTAGCTTATCATTCTGCTAGGGATGCAGAACTCTGAGTTTCCTCCTAGAAACTGCACAGAAATAAGCCTGAGACTGCTAATTCCAAGGACTCATTTCCTTTGTGAGTGGGTGGGAGTCGGGGCTGATGGGATTTCAGAATTGTCTGCAGTCAAATAATTCCTGGGTCTGAGAATAAATAATGAAAACTTTCCCCCACATTTTGGCATGCTGCTAGAGCACCCTGCATGGTTCATTTTCTCCTCCAGTGAGCATGTGTTTGAGAGACAGCTATTGTATCAGCTGAGTTCTGAGCCTCATAAGGTCAGAGGCCAGCCCAGAGTCTCTCTCCAGAGGTCTGCGGGCCCCAGAGGCATACATAAGTTGGCTCTTACACCCGAGGAGTGATAAAAAGCAATATTCTTTTCTAGCATTCTCGTATTTCACCAACATGGGCCAAAATAAGAGAAAAGAACTGTCTTTGGTGTGTATACAAATAAAAATAGCTGATTCTGTTCCAGGGCACACCGGCCACCGGGACCTGGACTCTCGGCTGAGTCTCTGAGGGCCACTCGGGCTTTGTACTAAAGTGACCTTTGTACTAAAAGTCACCTGGTCCAGACCCTTAGGGAAGGGACCACAGCCCAGCCTAAAGGGGATGTTTTTGAAGGAAAAGAGGACCCCATCTGGGGATTTAAGCTTTATCATTCCTCTACTCTGGTCCCCAGTGGTCCCCCTGTAGGACTATACGTAGGGACGAGATGGGGGCTTCTGAGGGGAAAGAGGTACAGCACAGCGAGTACCCGTGTCTGATGGGAAAGAGGCGTGAGACTGGCTGGGCTAGCAGTTATTCAGAGTGAAGCCACACTCAGCTCTTCCTGCCTTCCTCTTTCCAGATCCTCTGTTCTTAAATCCGAGCGCCAAGCTGTGAGTGCTTAAGACAGAAACCATCCGACCACACAGCAAGACCCACCAACAGTAGAGTGAGGAGAGATGACAGAGGGTGGTGGGAGTTGGAGGAGACAGGTCTTATGTATACAATTCTTTTTATCCCCACCCACATTCTGGAAAATAATAACGACAACAACAGCAGCAGCAGTAATAATAGCAGTAGTTAGTAACAGCAGTAAAGGTAGAAGTGGCAGGATTAGTGGTAATACTTGCTATCAATTCTTGCTCTCACTACATGCTGGGCCCCCCTTTACGTTCATCGGTTCAGTTAATTCTCACACTGATAAGATGTATGTACTGAGGCTCAGAATGCTTAAGAAACCATTTGAAGATAAAGCCATTTGGGGTTTCTCTTCATTTGCTAGAATATGGCTTCTTAAAGCATTAAATTGATAAGTGGTTAATTAAAACTCTTCAAAGACACTCTCAATAGTCTCACTCAAGGGTCAATGGCACAGTGCATGAGTCCCACCTAACTCACAGTCCCAGCAATCTAACCATCAAGGCTAGGCCAGGTAGACCAAGGCCCACTGAGTGTCATGGGGCACAGAAAGTTGACAGTTTTTATGAAGTAGGAATGCACAAACAGGACCCAGAGTTAAAGGGCAAGAGTTGGGGTCTCAAGACACTTATAAAGAGGACACTACACAATCATTGGGGGCCACCAGAGACTTAACAAACAACACCAAGAGCTTAACTAAGAAATAGGGATCTCCAACAGTATGATCAGGTTTCACAAGGCAAATTCTACTGGCAACAGTCCTGTTCTTTGTAAAGATACACAGACTCAGCCTTCCTCTAGCAATGATGTACAAATACACAATCATGTCTATAAAAGAAATTTCTCAACAATTTGCTGAAATGATTGGATTGTTTGGTCAAACAAGAGAGAATTGGAAGAAGTGAAATTCCATGCCCTTCTCAGTCATAGTCCTCACTTTCTTGAACTAAGATCCATCTACACAGGTTCTAAATTCCTAATCAACTAACACTCTCCTCTTCCCTCCACCTTTCTGGTTCTTTTCAATGCAATAACTTGCACAAAGAATCCTTTAGTTTCCTTAGCAACTGTTAGAAATTTATTTGGTTATCAAAATAAGCTGTTCCATTTTGGAGAGCCCAGCTGAGCCTGCGTGCAGCAATTTGCATGGTTTAAACTGATGGGTAATTTTTATTTCATTGCAGAAAGAAGAAAATGCTATCCCTAAGCCCACCAATTCAACCATCAGGAATTTTTGTTTATTCAATGCTTTCTCCCCTCTTTTCCATTAACATATAACGTAAGTTATTGCGGCTTTTCTTCGAAAAGCTGCCATATTTGGTTTCTGTCCCATGACACCCTGAAATGGTAAGAGCCACTTTGAAAATACAGTGTAGATTGCAGGTTGAGGTTATTCTCAAAGACATGATGAGCATTTAAAATACTGGACTCATTATATATTTAATTTGTATAATTAAAAAATATATAGCATTTTACAATATGAAAACATGTCCCAATTATTTGCAGGGTCTTTGAGGGGAAAATATTACTTAGTCTGGATTTCTGAGATTCTGATAACTGACATGGAATGGCTTGGGATTTGAGCAGATGGGAAGAAAGGAAGTGACAGTTGTTGAGTGCCTCTTCACCACCAGTCTGAAAAGATACAGACGTTACCATCCTTGTTCTTATGGATGAAGAAACTAAGGCCAAAGAAGATGGAGTAATTGGCATGAGTTAACAAAGCCAATAAATTTGAGGGCCAGGATTCAAGCCTGTCTGGCTCCAAGGCCCATTTATCTTCTTTCCATCATACCACATTGTTACTGCCATCTCTGTAAACCAGGGCTCTAATCTTAATTCTGTAATCAGCTCTCCTCTCTGATACCCTTCGAAGGGATAGGAAATATGCACTCACATCAGTGTTAAAGACTTTTCCCCTTGAGCTATGTCTAAGGAAGTAGGTTTTTTAATGTTACAATTAAAAACATGAACTGTGTAGACATTGGTTTGACCAGGGCAAAAGAAATTAAGAACCATGTGGTCTCACATAAACTGTAGGAAGCTTTGTCCTCTGTTTCTCCAGTCTGATGTATTTTTTGTCACAGTAATTGCTTTTGATGCTGACCACTTTCCAGCACAGCACTGCATTTTAGGGCTTTGTAAACAGGATTTCCATTTGCATTAGTAATGACAGATAATCCCTTTAAGCAAAAATACTCCAATTAAAGTAAACCAATAAGCTGGGGCAATTTTATTTTGCCTCTTATCTGCACCTCCTGCTCCTTGGGTAAAACAAAACAAAACCTAAAAAACCCACAAACTAATTTCATTAGAATGGGAGATTTCAGATAGATCCAACTCTGTTTCAAGAATGTCTGATAGAGATCATGGAGGGAAGAAAATACATTTTGCTAAATGAGACCTCTTCCAATGCCTTGAGGGTTAACATATCTTAAATCTGCATTTGTACGTGCTGACCTAAAGACCGTCCACATGGATGGTATTCCCGTATGGCATGTGACACTATAAACTGACAAGGGATTCACAAGCTGACAGGCAGGACCATGGACAGGGCTGGTCTGGAAAAAAAATTCTAAAGAACCGTCTGGTTAGTCTGATGATTCTACTATCAATTTCATATGTAGGACTTGTGAATTAAACTGGACCTTGGAGATAATTTAGCTCAATAACTTCCATTTAGAGAGGAGGAGAATGAAGCTCAGAAAGTCTTTTTTTTTTTTTTTTTTTTTGTTGTTGAAAGCATGTTCACTTTTTTTTATTTATTTTTGAGAGAGAAGACCTCTGAATGATCCTGAAGGCCAAAATCAATTCATTTTTTTAAAAAAAATGTTTGTTTATTTTTGAGAGAGACAGAGAACACAAGTGGAGGAGGGGTAGGGAGAAAGGAGAGAGAGCATGAGTGGGGGATGGACAGAGAGAGAGGGAGACACAGCCTCCAGCCTCTGAGCTGTCAGGACAGAACCTGACGCGGGGCTTGAACTCACAAGCTGCAAGATTATGACCTGAGCCAAGGTCAGACGCTTAACCGACCAGGCACCCCACTCAGAAAGTCTTTCAAGGGATTTGCTTAAGGACAATTCAAGGGTCAGCAGCTGGGCTTGAAGTCAGGGCTCTTGCTTCCTAACCCAGAGCTCTTCCCGTGGCCCTATCCACACTCCCTCCATATCCTTACTAAAGGGTGAAGAAAGTATAAATTATTAAATGTTTTAAGTCTTAAAATCTTTGTAAAGGAGAAGACTGGCATTGCCCCTAGAAAAAGTAAGCAGAGGTTCTGATTTGGCTCTGTGGAAATGCTCCCATTCTTACTTCCCTTAAAGATGACCATGGGTCAAGAGTTGATTTTATTGGAATATTAGCATAGTCCCTGTGCAAGGATTACATGCAAATTCATGAAGCATTCCATATTTAAAAAACAAAAAGAAAGAGTTGGGGGTGCCTGGGTGGCTCAGTTGGTTAAGCATCCAACTCTTGATTTCAGCTCAGGTCATGATCTCATGGTTTCTGAATTCGAGCTCTGTGTCAGGCTCTTCACTGACAAGTGCAAGTCTCCTTGGGGTTCTCTCTCTTACTTTCTCTCTGCCCCTCCTCCACTTGTGTTCCATCTTTCCGTCTCAAAAATAAACGTTTTTTAAAAAAAGAATTGATTTTTGCCTTCAGGATCATTCAGAGGTCCTGAGTAGCTATTTCAACCAAGCATATGGTACCCTGTTAACCAAACAGATTCCTGGAAGGGAAATCCTTGAGGGCAGGAAACCTCAGAAGCTTTGACCCCAAAGTTGTCTGAGATGCTAGGAAAGAAGATATAAGCAGTAAAGGTGGAGGCAGACCTGTGGTGCACTTTGCTAACAGACGGGATGAAGCAGGGCACAGCAGGGACAGGATAAAGAATGCCTACGCTGCCCAGAATGGCAATGAGACTGGCCCATTAGCTCAGCCATCTTTCACGGTACCATTTTTGTGAGTCTGTGCCACTTCTGGCTGATAGTGAAAGAATGTGTGTCAATGGCGTGTTAGAAAGACCCTTAAGAAATTCAGAACATGGGTCTACAGATGTCCCATTTAAGAATGCCAAACTCCAAATGTCACTACCACTCCATCACTGATAGAAAAATATTCGTGTCCCACTGCATAATGGGATTTCTCATCTACATCTCCTTCAGGGTCTTGCAACCATGTGGTGAGTCAGGTAGGACAATTTATAGAGACAGTAAGAGCTCTGGAGTCATCCAGACCTGGGCTCATATGCCAAGCTCCATTATTTACTAGCTGAGCGACCTCTGGTCAAGTCACTAAATTAATGTAACCCTTAGGTTTTGTATCTAAAATGGGTCTAAAGAATTATACTTACCTCACAGGATCTCTGTGAGGATTAAGTGTAAAAAGCTCTTGACAAAATCTTTGAAACAAATAAACCGTACCAACACTAATGATTATTGTTATTGGCCCCTTAAGGACTCATCCTGATCCCACACAATCCAAGACAGCCACCCAGCAGTGCGAAAGCCCATGATGCTTCCCTCGAGGCATGAGATGGGATACTGCTGAGCACCATGAGAGCTGCCCAAGCCCCGCTATGAGCTCACAGTGAAAAGGAACTGAGATGAAGACACAGGTGGGCTGGCAGCCGGCGTGGAGTGCAGAAAGATGGAGGAAGGGCCAAAGCACGGAGCTGTGAGTCAGGCACATGACGTGCATAATGAAGGTCTCTTCGGTTCAAAGGCAGACACAGAGGACTCACGACACGAACAACACGGCAACCCTACCTTCTGTGGCTCCTTTGCCTTTCCTGTCAGGGATCTCTAACCCAGTGCCCCCTGATGGATACAGGGAGACGTCCGTTGGCACAGGCCAACTGCTGGCTGTGTCCTCCGTGATTTCATACATCTGCCCCTCCATCGGCTGCAGGTGCCAGTTTAGGCCAAACAGGTGCATGGCTGTGGTGAGCAATGAGAAAAGTCATCTTTTTCTGCTGGCGGAGGAAATGGAACTCCCAAGCCATAGGGGAGGGCAGCTGGGGTGGGGAACTCAGGAATTCAGTTCAGCTCAGTTCAACAAACAGCCCCCGAAGAGAGCTTTGCAGTGCCAAGCCCTATGTGGGGGGCTGGGCATGGAGATGCTCAAGGCATAGACCCTGCCCCTGAGGGCTCACAGTCTGGTGGGACAGGGAGAGGGGTAGGGATGGGGGAGTTTCAGGAAGCCTTGGCCTTTTGCTTTGAAAGATAAATAATCTAGGGGGAAATTTTGCAATTTGTAGCACAAAGGGTTAATTTCATTAATATAAAAATAACTGCTACAAATAATAAGTAAAATCCAACAGCTCATCAGGAAAATAGGAATATGTTATGAACTATGAGCAGAGAGCTTACAGCATAAGAAATACAATTGGTTCTCAATCATATGAAAAGACTCTTGACAACACTCATCACAGGAGAAATGTAAGTTAAAACTTTGAAATACTATTTTTCACATAGGCTTTGGCAAAGATAAAAAAGGTTAAAATTATACAGTATTGACAGAGAACAGGAAATAAGCACTCTCATACTTCGTTGGTATGAGCATAAGTTGGTACAAACGCTATGAAGGACAATTTGAAAAAAGCTATCAAATTAATAACAAACATACTACTGATCCTGGGATTTAGAGGTTCCCAGGGTTTCTAGAAAATTCTAGAAATTTCTCCTCCAAATATTTTCACATATTATACTAAATGATGTACATACAAGGTTATTCACTGCAGCACTGTTTGTAGTAGCAAAATATTAGAAACCACTTCATCAGTAAGGGGCCAGATAAGTTACCTTCATACAATGTATTATGTAATCATAAAAAAGCATATGGAAGCTCTTTATATTTTTCTGAAAGGAAAATTGTAACATGCAGAATGGTATATCTGATATACTGCCTTTGGGGGGAAAAATCATGTATATGTTTAGAATATTCCTGAAGGATATGAAAGACACTGGTAACAGTAGATGCATCCAATGATGGAAAGAGATCCTAAGGGTCAGGGATAGAAGACAGATTTGCTTCTAACTGTATATCTGTTGTACTTTTTGATTTTGTAGGATGTACTTGCATTTCTGTTTTAAAAATATTTTTTTCCAAGGCAGTGACTGCTAAACGGTCTTGTGCAACAATCTAGAAGATACCATAAGACGCCAAAGAATGGACACTGTTCCCTAACATACACAGTGCTTGAAAAGGTGAGGAAACTTGTTTCCAAAAGATTTTGTAATCTAGTACAAAATGTCTGCTTAAATCCCATTTTAGGATTTAAGACTTGTCAATGGTCCCTACTTACCTTTTCTGAAATGCCTGCCCTGATTCCTCACACAGAGAGTTAAGAACTTCAGTCCCTGACTCCCACAGCATCCTGTATGCAACATCACTCCTTTGTTGTACTGATGAACATTTCCTAGAAGCCTACCCTGTACTGGGACCCAGGGCTGACTCTGGAGAGCCAGAACGTAATCAGACAGCCCTTGCTTCCATGAGCTCACAGACAAGTAGAGAAGATGGACAAGGAACAAAGTCTACTCAGAAGGACTAGAAGGCCCAGAGGAGGGGGTGACTGGCCCACTAAGAGGCCCAGAGGAACCCAGGAAAGGATCTATGGAACTATGAAGGCCCACAGTAATTATGTATACTGAGGGCTAACTGCATGCCAGGAAGCGTACTGGGAAATTTGTATACATTGCCTCTAAACCTCAAGGCAGCCCTGCGAGACCCAACTTGCAGATGTGCACGCTAAGGCTCAGAACGTAATTATAAAACTGAGTGCCAGGCATTGTGCCAAAAGCAGTAAATGCAATATTTCCTTAATTCTCACAAAAATCCTGAAAAGACAGTTAGTAATAGCCCCATTTTACAGATGCAGAAACTAAGACACAGTGACATCGATTAACACAGGGAAGGTTTAAATGGCTCGCGAGCGACACAGTGTAGACTAGAATCTGCAACTATTCAAACACTGAAATCAGATATCACCAGTCTTTCCGGCTTGAAGCCCAGGCTCCACCCACTTCACCAAGCCTTTCTCACTAGCTTTACCTTGCAAGGCAAGTGGGTGTTATAAAAACATCCCCGTTCATACATGGAGCAGCTTTGGGGGCTGTAACACAGGATCCTGTGAGGAGGACAGAGGGTTGTATTGCTTGGCCCATCCGTGGAAGGGTTCACTGACGGGCTGGTGGGGGGGGGGAGTTCTTGAGGGGCTGTGCGGGCACCTTCAAGACACAAATAACTGTATAAAGGACACGAGAGCTGCACATCCTTCTGACTTCTAGTCCAAAACACAAGCCACCCAGGGAACGCACACAAGTTTGATCTCAACAGGAGGGGTACTCTGTAACAGAAATGGAATCTGACCCTTTGCTCTCTCTGGTTACTGCCGAGCGGGGAACAGTGTGTGCCAGAGATAAGAAGACTGGTTTGGAATCCTAGCTGCCACCACCTAGATGCATCCAAGAAATGGAGAGGCAATTATTTCAAAGAATTACTGTATCATATGAGACAAAATATGGCAAAGTGCTTTGTAAACCGTACATACGCATGATGGCAGTATTTTGTAACCATTATACTCATACTGTTGATGATAATGATAAAACAACAGCTACCACTTAGCATATTTTTGGTCCTGGGCACTAAAGGAGGAGGAACTTTATGCTGCTCGTGGTGGTGTAGTTGTCAATAATGATAGAAGTTAACTTGCCTGGAAGAAGTGAAAACTCTGCTGTTTCCAAGGCTGAATTAGCTCCCATTTTTGCTTACCGTCTTACCAGTTTAATCTATATATTGGCAACTCCAAAGGTAATGGAGAAATTGTTTGAACGGAAGACGACTCAGAGATATGCAGTTAAATGAGCACTGCTCCTTTCCCCATTAGAATCAATTATCTCATCTAACTGTGCAGAAGTGCTGTCTTGTTAAAGGTCATGAGAATTAAGTAATCCCAGAATGAATAGAACTCTCACAGCTTTGCGAAGAAAAACATTTTTATTGTCAAAGCTTTCTCTTACTTTTAACAAGATGCAAAATCAAGCCCTTGCTTAAAAAGAAAGAAAGAAAGAGAGAGAGAGAGAGAGAGAGAGAGAGAGAGAGAGAGAGAAAGAAAGAAAGAAAGAAAGAAAGAAAGAAAGAAAGAAAGAAAGAAAGAAAGAAAGAAAGAAAGAAAGAAAGAAAAAGAAAAAAGCTGAGGGGAAAGAAAAGCCAGTGGAAAAAAGCATTGGAGGTGAAAATGATCACAGGGTCTTGTGTCTCAGGGAAGTTAATTAGGGCAGGACAGTCCTCAGCTGGTGGGGGGGTGGGGGGAAGATGCTGACCTGAAGCTTCGGGAGACACACTGGCGGGGCTTCCTCGTGGCCTTGCCCCCCACTACCTGCCATCACAGAGTCCTCACACAGCTGTGAGGCTGGCATGTCTCTCTGTTTCCTTTCACCACCTGGGAAGGCAAAGTTCTGGACCCCACTCAAACCTGGGCCCTCGGAAGACTCAGTCACCCAGAAATCAGTTTTGGAGGCTTGCAGGTGGGAAGTAAGCATGGGGCCACCGAGATTAGGTGATGATGTGGAGACAGGTGTGAAGTTCAGCCAGTCATGGTCACTTTACAGCCACAACAGAAGGGACCCTTACTCTCTGATTCAGGGTCTTAAATACATTTGTGCTAGAGGGCCCTCCATTCCTTTACTGTGCTGAGTGGTGGTTAATTCTATAGTTCCAGGTTATGGAAGAGGGGAAGAGAGAAGGAACAATCTCCCCTCTCCTCCCCTCCTCTCTCCAAAGGGTAAAACACAAGCTAAGCCACAGATAGTCCAAGGAAACATAACTCAAGCAACCACTCTTCTTTTTCCTTGAAAATAATCAAAATAATAACAGCAGCTCAAAATGTGGAATCATTTGAGTGCGTACTGACATGCTGAATGCTTTATATTATCTAATTTTATCTTCATGTAAAGATAGGTTGAAAAATCATTACTGGAAAATACATACAAGGAAAGTAGACTAACATTTAAGTTATACTAACATACTCTGATTTACCAGGAGAGGTAAAAGTTACCCAATACCACCAGTCCCCTTTCCCTGCCCAGCAAGACATAAGGGATGGCTGAGAATGTGCAAGCTCTATCCTGACATTTTTAACAAGAATGCCCAATAGATGTTCAGATGCTGAAGCCTCCTCCCAGCACCTGGTGGCAGGAAGCAATTTACAAAGTCATCGTGCAGGAATCACCAGTCTAAGTGTAGGAGCCAGTATAGATTTGAGGCAAGCTTCAAACTTAGGAGCCTGTGTTCCCAACCCAAGCTTCCTCTTTTTCATTCTTTTACTTTTATTATTATTTTTTAAATTTAATGTTTATTTATGTTGAGATAGAGACAGAGTGCGAGTGGGGGAGGGGCAGAGAGAGTGGGGAAGGGGCAGAGAGAGAGGGGGAGACACAGAAGCCGAAGCAGGCGCCAGGCTCCAAGCTGTGAGCACCGAACCCGATGCGGGGCTCAAACTTGTGAAATCATGACCTGAGCTGAAGGTGGATGCTTAACCGACTGAACCACCCAGGTGCCCCTTTCATTCTTGTACTTTAAATAGAAGATAAAATATGGGCAACATAAAGCCACCAGCAAAAAAAACCCACAAACACCAACACACACACACACACACACACACACACACACACACACGCACACACAATGGCTACAATTAATGTTTGGGGGGACCAGTGGTGTTAATAACTATCTCTTGGCCAACAGCAACCCATGTTTAAAGTTGTATATGGCAGGAAACGAATGCTACCCAAATGATGTGAAATTAACAGCCATGGATCCAGAAAAGCTAAGAAATAGAAATAGTCCTCCCCTGTCTGCTCCAAGGATGAACCAGACCATTGAAAAAAATAAACTGTAATTGGTCACACCCCCTTTCCTGAAGAATTACTGGTGACCATTCACCACCAATGTACATCACAGGATTGTCTAAATTGCACTCTGTGGTTTGTATTTACAACTGTTAGTGCAAAACTCTCAAGCACACTGAAAGTGACCTAAATAAGAAACCTGATATGGGTTTTCCCTTTAAACTACTTTTTAATTCCATGAAAAGGTGAAAAGGTGCTTAAGAGTTCAGAAGAAGGTTGTGGAAAGGTAGCGGGTTCACAGGATCACCCACACTGAAATGTTAATGATTTCTAAAAGCCAAGAGCTGGGGGTGGGGGAAGTTTCTTATTCCCTCAGCTCCGGTCAATCTGATCCCAGGGTTGACATTTTCCAGTCCCCTTTTCCTGCCCAGCAAGACAAAAGAGATGGCCGAGAAAGTGCAAGCTCCATCCTGACATTTTTAACAAGAATGCCCATAGATGTTCAGACACTGAAGCCTCCCCCCCAACCCCCCTCCGCACCCAGCCAGCGAGAGGCAATTAACAAAGTCATTATGCAGGAATCACCAACATAAGTACAGCAGCAGAGCTTTTCCTGTCACAGTGCACGCTTCCCTTTCTTCCAAAAATCAAATGCATGAACCCACTTGCATCTGTAAATTAGTAGCTCTAGGTAGTGACTAGAGGCGGCAATCAATAACCACAAGGGAGTGTTGATTCCAGTGGTGTTTTTGGTTTCAAAAGGCATTGGGAATCAACTCGGTTATGTGGCTACCCACTTTTCTGTTTTATATAGTGCTCAGTTTTGTTTTCTTTTGCTTTTAATAAATATTATCATTTCTGTGAAACATAAGTCATTGGCATTCTCGGAACTATGGTCATCTAATGGAGAAAACAACAACAAAAACAGAAAGTCAAAACAACAGCAACAAGAAGACAGAGTTTCATTCCCCAGGTTCTAGTCCTAGTTTTGCTACAAAGCTGTGACATTCACAAATTCCAAACCCAGAAGTTCCATACGCAGGGATGTCGACTGCAGGGCAAGAGCAGAAAAAGTGGAAACAACCTAGACGTGTAAAAATAGAACAACTTAGCTGACTTACAATACAGGTACCGGATGGAATGCAGTGCAATCGTTATACAAAAATGACCATGACAACCAGCAATGAGGGCAAATACTGATGATAGAATGCTAAGGGAAAAAAAAGGCAAGACATAAAATTGCATTTTTTTGCTGACTGCATCTCTGCAAAACCAGATATGCATATGAAAAAAAACCTGGAAAGACATACGTAAAAATGACATCAGACTTTGAATTATAATAGTGGGATTAGGGATGAATTTTCTTACCTAGTTTCCGAACTCATTTTAATGCTGCTTTACACGAAAAGGAAAGTTCTCCAACCCAGCCTCAGGAGGAATAGGTAGAAACGAAGGGTGTCAGAGCCCAGAGAGGAGATCCCACCTTGGAGCACACGCCGTGTGTCAGACACTTAAGCAAGAGGGACTGCATATGTTATTGCATTCTATCCTTACATAAACCTTGAGAAAATTACTATTATTCTCAGTTTATGATGAAAAAAACCTGGAGGCTCAGAGAGGCCGCATGATTGCAAACACACCTTCCAGACGGGAAGTGATACAGTATCTGACCCCAGATCTGACTGGTTCCAAGGTCCAGGCTCTTCTCCTGATACACCACACCACTAGTGAGTTCCAGTGTCTGAAATTAAGTTAAAATTTAAGACAGCTGAAGGCAAAGCCTCTGCAGACAGCATAGCCAGATTTGCTCTTCTGAGGTGTTTGTTAAGGGGCTTTCTTCTCAAGGACAAAGCATGGGGCCCCCATCCTGACTACTTTAGGCATGGCTCACCCCCCCCCCCCCCCCCCCCCCCCCCCCCCCCCCGCCGAGTCAAAACCATGTGCATGCAAGTTCAAGTCTGGATCTCTCCAGAGAGACCGGAGCTCGGTCATTTATTAGTTTTATGACTTTGGGCAAATTACTTCGCCTGAGTCTCAGTTTCCACACATGCAAAATGCAGCTGGTAGCGTCTATCTCAAAGGATTAAATGAAATAATGCATGTAATTTGCTTAGAACTCTGCCTGGCGCATAGTAGGAGCTCTACGGCAGTTGTCATCATCTTTGTCATTTTGCTACATTGATTTTCCTAATTTCTGGAGCCACTGAAAGATTTATTTAAGCCAGCTCTGTCCTATCACCTTTTTCTTCTTTCTATATATTCTCCCTAATTCCCTTTCCATGCCAACTATAAATTTCTTTACCCTGAGGGGGCCTTTTTCTATCCTGCTTCCATTAGCTGACAGACTTTGGGCACAGGAACCAGAGATACTTGCCCAACGGATAAAACAGTTTTTAAAAGCAGAATCGGCATAAACTAGAAAACCTGACAGGATCCCACTGGTGACTACGTGGGGCTAATTTTAAATCAAGTAAATATATTGCTTTCTTCCTGTCTCTGGATAAACCTGACAGCAACAATCGGGGTTACTGTCTCTCACCCCCAAATTAAGTGTTTTCTGGAGAAGGGACTCTGGTGCAGCTGATCATTTTTCTGTACCGTGCAATGCTGTGGGAAGGATTTGCCGGCAGCTGCTCAAAAGTTCTGTAAATCAAGGGGCGGTGGGTGGGGTGGCGGCTGGGCACAAGTAAGAGGCTCAAGCGCAGCCAGCCACACGAGTGGGAACCTGGCACTCCCACTGTCACTGCACAGGAGGAACAGCAATGTAGCCGGAGGGCACCCAAAGCGGGCCACACAGCAAGGGGTGGGGGGACCAGAGCTGGAATCTAATACGCACAGAATAAACTGGTAGTATTGCAGCAACAGAATCAGAGAGCTGTCTTTTCTGGGCGCTTTTCACCAGGCAGCCTCGACTAAGACCTCTTCTCTACGTAACTAATGCAGGGGCTGGTCACCTCCACCGACCCGTGGACTGACCTCAGCCCGGTTATCCGACTTCTCCGTGCCCGCCTCCCAGTGTCGTGCTGGTTCCCGAGGCCAGAAACGGGAAGCACAGAACTGTAGTGGTGATGAGCACAGGCTGCCGTCACACAGACCTGGGTTCCTTTTCCGGTTCTCACGTTCACAGTGACGTGCCCTGGCAGACGTGAGGTAACTCTCTGGAGCCTCGGTTTGTTCATCTATAAAATGGTGACCATAACACTCAGCTCCAAGAGCTGTGAAGACAGTTTATGAGATTATGGTGCTTGGTATTTTCTCAAAGAGATGATCCTCTTTGCTCCTAACATTATCACCATCATGGTAATTGTATATTGAGGTTTTCCTTGTAAAAGTAAGGTCAGGAGATTTCTCCAGGAGTTCAGAGCCTGGAGTTTCTGCTGGGATATTGGGGGAGGGTGTTGCTTAGATGGAACTGACAGTCCCAGCCCCCTCCCTCATTGCACAGGTGAGGAGACGCAGACTTGACGAGAGCATGTGGGCAGAGCCTGGGACCCTGCTGAGCCCAGGTTTTCGACTCTGTCATTAAGTCATGGCAGGAAATCTTGTAAGGGCAGGAAAGCCATCCTCACAGCCTATTCCTCCATCAGGCACTGCACTCCCAGATTAAAGAGGTTGTCTCCTTGGTGCAGCCGCTCTGGAAAACAGTGTGGAGGTTCCTCAAAAAATTAAAAATAGACCTACCCTATGACCCAGCAATAGCACTGCTAGGAATTTACCCAAGGATGCAGGAGTGCTGATGCACAGGGACACATGTACCCCAATGTTTATAGCTGCACTACCAACAATAGCCAAATTATGCAAAGAGCCTAACTGTCCATCAACTGACGAATGGATAAAGAAGATGTGGTTTATATACACAGTGGAATACTACTTGGCAATGAGAAAGAATGAAATCTGGCCTTTTGTAGCAAAGTGGATGGAACTGGAGGATGTTATGCTAAGTGAAATAAGTCAGCCAGAGAAAGACAGATACCATATGTTTTCACTTTTTGTTTTTTAATTTTTTTAATGTTTATTTATTTTTGAGAGACAGAGCATGAGCGGGGGAGGGGAAGAGAGAGAGGGAAACACAGAATCTGAGGCAGGTTCCAGGCTCTGAACTGTCAGCACTGACACGGGGCTTGAACCCACAAGTTGTGAGATCATGACTTGAGCCAAAGTTGGACGCTTAACCGACTGAGCCACCCAGGTGCCCCCATATGATTCCACTCTTATATGGATCCTGAGAAACTTAACAGAAGTCCATGGGGAAGGGGAAGGGGGAAAAAAAAAGAGAGGGAGGGAGGCAAACCATAAGAGACTCTTAAAAACTGAGAATAAGCTGAGGGTTGATGGGGGGTGGGAGGGAGGGAAAGTGGGTGATGGGCATTGAGGAGGGCACCTGTTGGGATGAGCACTGGGTGTTATATGGAAACCAATCTGATAATAAATCTCATATTAAAAAAAATAAGAAAGAAGTTGTCTCCTTGAGCCTAGAGTCAAGGGAATGAATCCACGGGACAGGCTGTATCAGGCCACCATGAGGCCCTCCCTTCAGGGCAGCGATTACTCCTTTCATTTCTACCCCTCAGCACCTAGCCCAAAGGAGTGAAGAAGAAAGGGAGAAAATGAAGGGGCAGACATAATTAGGACTATCATTAAAACAATAACAGCTCCTAATTATTAAAGTTGTACCACGTGCAAGACATAATGCTGGAGGACTCACATTTGTGGGATCATTCAATCTCACGACTTTTTAAGGAAGGTATCGCTGGTAACTCCATTTTATACACTAGGCCCCTCAAAACACAGCGACAAAACAGACGTTATTAATCTAATTCTGTATCTCCAGACAACCCAGCCTCCAGAATTATCTGTAATTGCACATTCATCACGGCATCACCAAGAACTGAAACCAACCCCTGAGCTCTTCTCAGACTACTGTCAGGGGAGCGCAGGACAGGTTTCCTGTCAGCCCCTGTGAGAATAAACATACAGCTGTCGATCCAATCACTGCCAACAGACACACGAGGAAGACCTTTGTTTGCGGCACTTGCCTCTGAGCGTCAACACTAGATTCACAAGGCTGGCCCGAGCTTTTCTTTTCTTTTTAGTTTTTTAAACTAATTTTTATTTATTTTTGAGAGAGAGCACAAGCGAGTGAGCACGAGCGGGGGGAGGGGCAGAGAGACGGAGACACAGAATCCGAAGCAGGCTCCAGGCTCCGAGCGGTCAGCACAGAGCCCAACGCGGGGCTCAAACCTACGAACCATGAGATCATGACCTGAGCCGAAGTCGGACGCTCAACCGACGGAGCCACCCAGGCGCCCCTGGCTGAAACTCTTCTATAGAAAGATGACTCCACTTAGCAAAGGACCTGCGACTCACGCGTGAGCCATCACTCCTTCCTTCACATCGTGAACCATCCAAGGGGACCCGAGGAAACCATGGGTTTGGTTAATGCCTGGGAATACCGAAGGAGAAAAGTCCTGCGGCTGGCTTCATCTCCACAGCTGCTAGAACTCACTGTTAACAGCACTCTGCAGAGCAACCCTCCCATTTCCTGCTTTCCTCTGGCATACCGACCGTGTTAAATGATTTTTTTCTGTGATCAAAGTCAATTAGGAGGTGGTCCCCACTGTACCTCTAAATGGAGTTTTAATTTGTGTATATATTATTAGGAGAGGTCTTTTCCCTCTGGAACGTTCACTTCAGCAAGAGGAATGAGGGCGGACAGCTTAACGTGGAGCCTGCCACCCGGATTTGTAACTTGGGATAATATTTCTTTATAATGAGAAGCGTTTTGAAAGAGCATTTTAAAATCTCACAGAACAGAGTGTGCGATGTTTCTCTTATACTCCCCAGAGCATCCCAGGCTGCTGCCCCGTGGGTGAGCCTCTTCTGGCTCTTTGGGGTCACCCACATTTTCCTGCTTTCCTGCTCTCGTCCACACACAGAGCAAGGTGCTCGATACACGTGAGTTCCCTTTTACCTTCTCTGATATACACAGATCTCTGGTTTGGTTCAGCTTTTCAATTAGAAGTTTAAGGCAGCACAGTTCTGGGCGCCAGGGTGACGATCATGGTCAAGTTAACAAACAGCCCCTGTTGTTAACTGAAGGTGATACTGTGCCAAACACTGCAGCAAGTGCTTTATAAACACAGTATCACTTAAACCGCACAAAGCCCCAGAAGGGAGGTAGTATTATTACCCTCATTTGCAAGATGAGGACTGAGGGTCAAAGTGATTGAATAACTGGCCCAAGATTGCGCATTTAATAAGAGGCAGAGAATAAGCTCGGATCAGAGTCAAATCCACATTGCCTTGAACCTGTCCCTAAGCACTATGCATGCTGCCTTTCCGATTAGATGTAAAATCATGGAAATGACAAAAATGGGGCAAAAAAGGACAAATCTCTTAATATGGACCAGTCTTACTGATCAAATTTTGTTGGCAATATTTTCCTGAGGACAGAAACTTGAGGTAATATCGCTTAAAAATGGACACAATTTTCCAAGAGCACTCTAAATGCTTGTTGAGCAAGGTACCTGATATTCCTCACTCCCTTCTGCTCAGGGGTCTTGGTCTGTGTGATTTCTTCTATCCCTCAAACACACCTGTCCATCCAGCCTCCAGGCTTTTGCGGATACAATGTCTCTATGTGGAAACGGCCACTGCCCTCCCTATTTAAAAAAATTTTCTCCCATCCTTCAAGGTCTATTTCTATGTGGATTTTCACCATCACCCCCAGCCAAAAATGACCTTTGCTCCCGTCTCTGCAGCCTGGGGCCATTATCATGATTTCAGCACCTCTCCCATGCACAGTGCCCTGACGCTGCGGGTCTGTGTGCTCCCTTCCCCTGGCTGGCTGTGCTGTTCACCTATGTACTCAGTGGAGCAGATCTGTAGAGACAGCCAGGCTCCCAGCTCTGACCCTTATTAGCTGTGTATCAGCAAATAAGTCACATAACCACTCTGACCTACACTGTTTTCATCTGGAAAAATGGAAATAATATAAAACCATCTCCTGAGTTGCTGTAAGAATTAAATTTAATGAAAGTTCTTTATAGATTAGGAAGTGTTCTGAAACCATAAGGCATTCTGGTCACATTGCTTAAAAGTTAATAAAAGAGGCATGGGGTGCCTGGGTGGCTCAGTCGGTTAAGCGTCCTACGTCAGCTCAGGTCATGATCTCATAGTTTGTGGGTTTGTGTCCCGTGTTGGGCTCTGTGTTGACAGCTCAGAGCCTGGAGCCTGCTTCAGATTCTGTGTCTCCCTCTCTCTCTGCTCCTCCCCCACTCATGCTCTCTGTCTCTCAAAAATAAAACAAAACATTAAAAAAAAAAAAAGAGGGGCCCCTGGGTGGCTCAGTCGGTTGAGCATCTGACTCCTGATTTCAGCACAGGTCACCATCTTGAAGTTCACGAGATCGAGCCCTGTGTTGAACTCCATGCTGACATTATGGAGCCTGTTTGGGATTCTCCCTCTTTCTCTCTCTCTCTGTCCCTCCCCCACTTGCACACACGCATGCCTTCTCTCAAAATAAACAAACTAACTTAGAAAAAGAGTTAATGAAAGAAAGAACACCCAAAGTTTAAAGCACAGACTAATGCAACAATTTGTATGTGAAACATCCAGCACGGCCCCAGACCTACACAATCAGGTGTATGAACCGTGCTATGTAATAGACTTGATGCTCTACAGGAAGTCAGATGCCAACAAGTTACGAAAGAAGAGTTTCCAGTTTTCAGGTAAAAAAAAAAAAAAATGCTACTTCTCCTAAAATTCACATTTAATCTCTGCCAACTTTCATACCTTCTCCCCTCAAATACCAGTTTTGCGTGCGTGCTCTGGTGGAGGAATGTATGTGCTCACGAAACCAGAGACACTCACAGGAGCCCAGGGACTAGGTCTTGCTGAGAGTTCCTGGTGGCCCAGGTGGTAGAATTTAGGACTGTGGGACGCAGTGGAGGCCACGGCACAATGAATGATCCTGGCATATCTCCTCTTTCCCCACTGGTGCCTGTGAACAAAATCTAACTCCAGGCTCGAAAGGACGATAAATCTAGCTGCCTGCCACACACCAGAGGGAAGAGCTTCCTCCAAAGTGAAATGTTATACTGGTGACAATCTACTCATGCCAGACGAAGCCTGGAGGACAGCAGAATCAGATAACATGGGGGGCCAGGGCTCAGTAAGTGACATGTAGTGAGGTCCCTGATGTCATCTGGGCCTCCTTGTCTCTCCAATCCTGAGGCATGTTGGTAAAAATCACAGACCCACTCAATGCCACGGGCACATAGCAATCCTGGCACAGTGCATGGGACAGGACAGGTGGATGTTAATTTTTCTCCCATAAGAAAGAGAGTTAGCTTCTCTGCTTTGTAAGGCACTTCCTGCACCCTCTCAGCAGTCCAGATCAGGTGGACTGTCCCAGCCCACCCCAGCTATGGGAATCCAAGAGTCCAGGTGGAAAGAGGGCAGGGTCTGGGGACAAATCCTGGCTCCCTCTCTTACCAGTGATGTGGCTTTGGACAAATGAATTAACCTGCTTGGGCATCAGTTTCCTGTCTATAGAATGGAGATAAAAACAGAATGGTGCCTAGCACATGGTTGGCACCTGGCAAATATTTGTTGGATAAGTAAGACCATGAGAAGATTCAATGAGAAAATGCAGGTAACACTCAGAACATGCCTGGCACATGGTAAAGGTACATCACGTTGGGTTGCGGGAAGGGAGCTGGGAGCAGGGGCAGAGGAAAGCCACAGCCAGGGTGGCAAAGGCCCTGTGGTTTGCTCTGAGCCCCAGGGTTGCAGCACCACAGTAGATGAGAACATAAGAGTGGGGGTCTGAAAGGCAGCACAGTCTATATAGGGAACGTAGGCCTTGGGATGGGGAAATCTGGCTTCTAGTTCCAGCTCTCTCACTTGCCAGTTATTCCAGCTCAACGAGCTATTTAACTGCGGCCGGCCTCATTTTCCACATTTGGGGCTTGCAGAGCAAGAAAATACAGTTGAGAATTCTATACGGCGCATAGTCCGCTGGAGAGGATCGATGGGTTTGAAAGCCTCACGGGAAGGCGAGGTATTTACTACGTAGCTGTCTCGTGCAGCATGTCTCCTAAGAGGGAAGGCAGCCAGGGTCCTGCAGTCCTTGTGGGTTCTGTGCTCTACACTCCAGAGCCTTGGGTAAAACAGACCAATGCCTGCAGACGGCTCAAATGCACCAACGGACATTTTAACACACAGTCTTCTGATACAGGCACCCCACACAGCCAACATTTCTGTCTACCAACCTCCGCCTTTGTTTAGGCTGTTCCATCTTCCAGAAAGCCATTCATAGCTTCTCTTTCAATATCTTACTTGATTTACAAGGCTCAGCGCCGTGGGGAAATTTTATCTGATCTTGCTTAGAATGAATTGCTCTTTCCTTCGGGCTCCCACAGGGACAAGGCTCAAACTCCAGGAACATGGTTTTATCATCTGTCTAGTACCACCATCAGCTCCTTACACATCTGGCTCACCATGAAACCTAGGATGACTCAAGGCGGTGATGCTAGCTTATCTGGCTTTGTCTGTCCTTTTCAGCTGGGGACACAACCCGGCACACAGGCTCAGTGAGTGCTCCCTGCCGTTTCAAACCTGAACCTTGGGGAAGTTCCCTCTTCTTAATTTCAGATTACCTTAAATCCCTGCATCCAGGAGTGGCCCTTGGTGGCTGAATCTGAGAGGCCTTAAAACTTCTGGGTGATCCCGCTGCCCAGAAGGGTGAGAACAGCATCAGGTGAACACCCACTGTGGGCCACCAATGGTCTGGACCCCCCCCTTCACAGGTGGCCTTTCGCTTAATGCTCAGAACACCGCTTAGACATTAATTGACTTTTTACCAAGGAGGAAATCAAGACCCCCAATGAAAAACCTGTGGGCTGGGCCAGAATACAGGCCTCACTAGGTCCCGAGTCTGTGCTCTTGCTACTGTGTTGCTATCTCAAAAAAAAAAAAAAAAAAAAATGAAACCATTTAGTTGTGATTTCGTTGTTTTACTGATAGGAGGAAGAAAAAAACACTGTGCTTACAGCCATCCTTCCTGCTCTCCTGCCTCCCTCCCTTTTCCCTGTGATGAAGAGCTGCTTCTCTGCTTCCTCACGGAGGTCCTGAGCCTGCCGCCCTAAGCACACGGCCCAGACTGCACCCCCTCCTCTCCACAAGCTATATATCTATGGCAGCGCAAGAACAGCCATCAGGGAGACCCTTCTCGCTTTCTCTCTGCACCTAGGTGCAATTAAGTTCTGTTATTTCACAGTAATTAGTCTAGAAGAAAAACAAGGATGTGGGGAACAAATCCTCTCCATAGGATGCAAAAAATCTGTAAGACCAACTCCTTTTCCACATTCCCGGGGTCAAAGCGTGCAAGGAGCACCCTCGGGGTATGGTTGGGGCTACCTCCTGCCCATCCATGGCCACAGTGTCCCTTCAGGGACCCCAAAGCCGCCCATGGGGTGCGGGCCTCAAGCCCCAGGAGAGTGTGTGATCTCTGCAGGTGCTGCTGTTGTTAGGCTATATGAATACACCTTTTTGTGACACTTCCAACCTCAGGACTGGTTGGCCCTAAAATTCAACACGTCTTGTTTGCCGGGGGGAAGGGAAGACAGATTCCAGGGACCAGGAACAGCTAGGCGCCAGGTTGTTACAGCATCTTTCCAGCAGCCTACTGTCTACATTCCCAGTGAGAAAACTGAGGCTAAGAGAGAGCAAGGTTCTTGCTCGACTTGCACGGACAGAGGAGCAAAACAGGGCCCTGGGCCAGGAGTGCACCTCACACTGATTACGCTTTGGCAGCCGCCTCTGGCTCCCTGCTCGGCTTCTGATAACCATTTTCCAAGCTCCCATGATCTCACTGTGTCTAGACCTTTCCTCTCTGTCCCCTATACGAATACAAGCCTCTTCCCTTTTTCCTTCCTTCCACTCCATGCCTTGCCACAGTGGCTAGGCTCAGGTCCAGGCACCTTACCCTGCTTTCTCTCCGTCAACACACTTTTGCTGAACACGTGCTACCTCCTGCTGGCCTTGTACAAGAAACTAACTACGGTACGGCCCTGAGCAGGATGGAGATAGTTTCTGCCCTCCTGGAGCTGAAAATCCAACAGCAGGGACAGGCGCCAGCCGATCCGTGACACAATGAGCAGCTGCCGTTGTGGGGAGCATCATGAGCAGTGTCAGAGCATAGAACCAGGTCCTGGCTTAGTGTCAGGGGGTCAGGAGGTACACTGAGGAAGGGACATGTGAGCCCAGCTTTTGAAAAGGAACAGACTGAGAGAAAGGAGGTGGAAATCCCTCCAGGAATGAAGACTCTATAGCTTCTCTGGGTCTTGGAATCACACATCAACTCCCTTGCTCCCCACCCACTGAACCGGCTGACCCAAGGTCAGACACAAAGCCCCACCCTGGTGGGACTGTGGGGAAACTGGACACCCGGCTGGGCGTCCTGGAATTCAGTCCTACCCTTCCAAGGAGCCCCTAGCAGTGAGTAATGAGAGCTTCAAACTGTGCACCCCTTGTGACCCAGAAATCCTGCTTTTGGAACACACCCCCCCCAAAATAACCGAAAGAAGAAAAATCAGAGCAGAGTCACAAAGATGTTCACAGAAGCGCTATTTATAATAGGAAAAGTTGGAGACGGCAGGAATACACTGATACGGTAATGGCACAGATATGACAGAGCTCTTCAACTTGCCAAGAACTGTGTCAAGTTATAAGCGTGTACGGGAAGAAATGGTCCACAAAAATGGCACAAGAGCATATGCCCGTGTGCATTCATGCCGACAGCACAGATGTTCCCGTTGTGAGACCCTAGTATCTTGAATTCTGAATTCTACCTTCCAGTGTTCTCAGCAACACTTGAAGATCTTACAGTCTGATTCTGAATCCAGCAATAAATCACCTCTTTATTACATTTATTACTCTGAAAAAGAGTACCTGAAACCACCAAATAGCAAACAGGTGAGTGCTTGCCAGAGGCTGAGAATGAGGGGAGCACTGAGTATAAAAGGACATAAGGGAGCTTTTTGGGGTGAAGTGGTCTGTGTTTTGACTGTGGTGGTGATGATGGTCACGCAACTCCATCCATCTGTCAAAACTCAGAGAATGGTATGCCTAAATGTGTTAGTCTTCTGTGTGTAAACTGTATCTCAGGAAATCTGATTTTGACTACAAGTGGGCAGGGCCTGGTGGCTGAGTGGGAGCAAAATATAGGAGAGGTGCCTGAGTAAGGTGGGGGGGAGAGGTGCCGAGTAAGGGAGGGAGAGGTGCTTGAGTAAGGGAGGGGGGAATGGTGCCCGAGTAAGCGGGGGGAGAGGTGCCTGAGTAAGGGGGAAAAGGTGCCTGAGTAAGGGGGGGAATGGTGCCTGAATAAGGGTCGGGGAGGTGCTGAGTAAGTGGGGAGAGAGGTGCCTGAGTAAGGGAGCAAGAGGTGCTTGAGTAAGGGGGGGAGTGGTGCCCGAGTAAGTGGGGGGAGAGGTGTCTGAGTAAGGGGGGGGGGAGAGATGCCTAAGGGGGGACAGGTGCCTGAGTAAGGGGGGGAGGTACCTGAGTTAAGGGGGGGAGAGATGCCTGAGTAAGGGGGGGAGGTGCCTGAATAAGTGGGGGAGAGGTGCCTGAGTAAGGGGGGGAGAGGTACCTGTGTAAGGTTTGGGTCTCGATACTAGCCTTGGGTCCCCAGGAGGAGAGCCAGAGCCATGAGCACTGCTATGGAAGAGAAATCGGAGATGTGAGGAGGCTGATGTTATCTACTTGCCTTCCAGACCTGCTCTCCCCTTCTCCACCCTGCTCTGTGCCTGGGAGGCTCACCCACACGGTCTGGATCAGTGGGCTTCCTTGGGTCTGCCGGCTGCTGGCTGGTTCCACCCGTGGAGGAGATCGGAGGGTGGGGAGACGGCGGGGGGCGGAGGGGCAGCTGCAGAGCGGGGAAGATGTTTTTCATGCCGAGCGGTCACATGTTGAACGCCTTAATCATTTGGGCTACTCCTTTGTTTGCCTGCTTCCTCCTACGTTACAGACGGGAAGGCATCTTAAGGAGATGAAGTCCTTGCCCACGCGGTACAGCAAGGAAGGGCGGAAGGACAACGGACAATAGAACGAGACCCGCTGGGCACCTACCCTTGCTCCTCTCGTTCCAGACACAGAAGCCTACTCCACACAGGCCGCTGTCTTGTTAGGAAAGCCTCCTCCCACAGAGCCCAAATCGGCCTTTGTGTCATTTTCACCCTGCGGGCCCAGTTCTGGCCTCGGCAGCGCCACAGAGCAAGTGAGCCCCTCCTCCACACGGTGGCACCTCAGACAACGGCAGACAGCCGCGCCAGGCTCAAGTCCTGCTTTTGGGGGGCTGGAGGATACCTGTCTGGGGTCTGTTATGAAGAGAACAATCTATATATATCTTGCTATTAGCCATTCCCACTGAGCAGCATGAAGGAATCAATCTTGGAAAGAAAAGCTTTAATACAGGATCCTGTATCTTTACCACTTCTTCCTCCCCCTAAAACATCAAGTTCAATCATCTCCATTCCCCATTCTTTGGGCTATAAAGGTAAATCTACCCAAAAGGCCTGATGTGAAGTCAAAGAGAGAGGAGAGAAAATAAGCTGTATTGCTCGCTAGTAACACCCGGGCCCAAAGGGCAACAGGCCTGTGCTTATGAAGCAAATGGCACCCGAGATGCTGATGCCGTGAGAGCTGAACCAGATGGGATAACTGAGGGAAGGAGGGGGTAATATCACCTTGGCTTCCATTTCTGACCTTTTCTCTACTCATGTCATGTCCATGTCACCTGCCCCCGAGCCCCAGGACATACAGTGCACATTTCTGCCATCGTGCTTTTGCCTGTATTTTCCTTCCACCCAAAATACCCTCGGCAGGCTTTACCACCTTGCAAGGTCATTTATCCCATCAAGTCTCACTGAGCAGGGCTCCCTTGTGCCTGGCTTTGTGCTCCGGACGAGCGTGCAGCAGAGAACAGACTTTAGGAGAGGGGAGAGTGAGCAACGCGCCCCCTAAAGAGAAGGGATGCCTCATGACCCCCTAACTGGACTGCCGCCAGCCAGCCCCTGAAGTGGGGTTTGTGTGGTGGAATGTCAGTCAGACATGGCGAGGAGAGCCCACACCAGTCTGCACACGTGGCACTCGGGGCCCCAGCCCACCTCCATCAGCGCTGCCCAGATAACCCCGAGAACTGGATGACCCAGGCGCTTCTGGACCAAGGACTGCGATATTCCAACAAGCAAGCACTCTGACAGCTGCCTTTTGTAAAGCAGCAATTAAATTTAGCAGCGTTCTCACCGAACTATCACCACTTCAAGCAAGGGCTCTGATTTTTTTTTTTTCTCAATCCAACATCAGCTGCTAGTGGAGGTGAAAATGTGACCTACTTACAAAAAAAAAAAAAGATAAAAGAAATAAAAAGAAGGAGCCCTCAGTGCTGAGCATGTTGTCGTAGCAGCTGCACAGAGGCCGCCACACCCCACGTCCGGGTTCAGTTTCCTCCTTCCTCCTTCCTCCTTCCAAAACCTGGGGAGGACATTACGGGATCATCTACTCCCACCCCATCCTGGGTTGAGAAACTGGGGTCCAAGGAAGGCTTCCAACAGTGTCCCAAGGCCACCAGCAAGGGAGCTCTCCTTTTTCACATGCCCTGTGGTTTTTCAGCATCATCTCTCATGGGAGTACTATTGTTCTCCCCACTTTGCAAATGAGGAAACCAAGGCTCCAAAGGGTCACCCAGCTGGGCTGTGGCAGAGCTGAGATTTCTGCAGAATTCCATGAGAACACCTCACTGCCTTAGAGAAAGCATAGTGAGCGGCACCCTTTCTCCGCGGGGCGGGCCTGTACCCACCGTGGAAGAGAGTCCCAGGGCAATCTCAGGTCTCCATTCAAATGTAAAACTAGTCCTGCTTTTTTGTACTGTTAGCAAGCCTGTTGTGCCCCTTTTCCAAACGCCTATTTGGCAAGACAGGTGCTTGAGGAGTCCTGGAGATAGGAATCCGCAGCTCTTCCGTGATACCCCGTGTTTGCTTTTCACATAGAGATCCAGAACGCCGGGGAGCCTGTCAGTCTTACCTGGACAGAGGCGACTGTCAGTGAACCAAAAATCAACTTTTGTCTGAGTTAAAGAAATGACGCGAGGCACTTTCTGGTAATGACTCTTCTCTAGGCTGCTTCCCTGTAACAGCGACACATCCCTACAAATGTCTCCTGACAGGTCTCCCTGCTTGTTCTGTCAGCTGCCCCAGTGACTAACACCGGCCAGGAAGCCCGCAGGCACTGAGATGAGATGAGGCTGGTCCAAGGTCTCGGTCAAGACTTACAAATACTCTTCCACATGTGATGCTAATAGTACTAAGAATATTATTAACAACAATAATAGTATCTACCTTTTATTGAGTGCTAAAGGTCCCAGACAGTAGTCTAAGTACTTTATGCAAATTATCTTACTGGAATTTGCAAGAGCCCTGTGAAGTAGCCACTATTATTAGCCTCGCTTTACAGATGGGTAAACTGAGGCTGATAGAGGTTAAACAGACTTGCCTAAGGTCACAAGACAGATGCGCAGCAGAGCTGAGATCTGAAATCAGACAGCCTAATTTCAGAACCCATGCTCTCAGCCATGCTGCTATAAATTCCTCCCACGTAAAATGGGGTAATCATTCCAGCCACACCCACTATAGGAGCCATAAGCAAAGTGGAAACCGAGGTTCAGACAAATTAAGCAACTTGCCCAAGTTTACACAGTCAGCAAGTGACAGAGCTGGACATGAGTGGGGTCTTTTGATTCTACACCATCTGTTCAAGCTGTGAACCCAGCACAGTGTCTGAGAGTATGGCCTTTAAAAATCCTATATTCTTTACTGGTTTTGGGACCCTGGCAAGTTGTTACCTTCTGTGAGCTTTAGTTTCCTCTTGTAGAAAAAACAGAAAATAAAACTTATCTCACAGAACTGGTGAGTGCTCAAAGATATGACATGATGGGCTTGGACCAACACTGGGCACACAGCAAAAATTCTAAATACCAAGTACTATGATAGGAAAGTTAGTGCATAAAGTTTAGGAACGTGAAGTCGAAAGAGGAAAAGAATTTAAAGGCATCAGCCCTAGAGCCTGGGTGCCTGGGGATGACCACTGTCCTGCCATTTACCAGGTGACGGTGGGAACTTATTCCAGTTCACAGGTTCTCAGTGTCCTCATCTGTAAATTGGAGAGAATAATCCACAGGGCTGTTGGGAGATTTGAAAACGAGAAACTACAAGCAAAGTGCTCAGAACAGAGAGGGGCATGTGGGCTGCAAACAATCAAAGCTAAGTGAAGTGCTCTCATTATGAACGACCACAGCAGCCCCTATTATCTTTACCACACTATGCCACACTGCCTTTTGTGGGGACAGCGTTTTAAAAACAATTAGCTGCTATAAAATAAAGCATTATTTGCCATGGCTGCACAAACTTCATGGTTTGACTTTTAACTAATCTTCCCCTCATTATCATGCTCTCCCTATTTTGTTCTGCAAACACATTTCTTATCTTCAGAAAGGAAAAGGCGGAGAGTGTTCCAATACTCAAAAACCATCACAGGGAGAATGGTGAGTAAAACAAGGCACGCATGGTCAACAGCTACCTCTCCGAAAGGGTGTCCTTTGGAGACAAAAATGTACATCACGTCTCTGGTGAGATGCCCCGTGGATTCTTAAAGGTCCTTCCTAGGTTACCCACCCAAACTAGAGTGGCCAAGTAACACCCCCCAGGGGGGAAGACAGCCCAGAGGCAAGGCCCCAGGCCCTGTAGCCTTTGTGGGTGGTGAATGCTGGCTGTGATCTTCCCAGGAGAGTAACCGCAGGTGTCTCTGCAAATGAACGGAAACTTTTGAACTAAAAACCGAATGTCAAATGGATCTGTCAGGGTTCCCTCCAGATATGGCAGCCCCGAGCAGATAGCAGAGAAAGAACAATTCTTGCCCGCCCTGTTCTCGACTCCCCCTGTGCTGGTGAAGTGATAGGATTCTTATCTGGAGCTTGATAGGATGTAGAAAATAATTACAAATGAAAAGGTTATTCATAATTTTTAAATGAGTTAATTAGTAAACCCAGTCAGACTCACTCATTACAGTAATTAATAATTGATTATACTTGAAATTAAACACAATTTTTCATCAAAAATCTAATTAAGTATCTGTGCTTTTGCCTGTTGATTAGATCGGTTGGTCGGCTGGAAAAGTCTTTGTTAAGGATATTTGTGCTCGGCTGAGACAATTAATTTGATTTTTAATAATTGAAAGTTCCTTCCAAGTTAGTCATCACAGGCTGTGATTACGACCAAGCAACAAGACGCTCATCCTCTGCCCCCGGCAGCTGGAGGGGACCAGGCACGAAGGATGCGGCCCCAGCCCTTGAGGAAAAGTAGGAAAATGCACCTGCAATGCCTTCACCTGCATTAGCGTACTCCAGCCTCACACACATCCTCCTGACGTGATGGGTCGGGCCTGTCTTCTAGATGAGGAAGTCAAGGCTCAGGAAGAGAAGCGAGTTGCCCAGGGGTGAACAGCAGCCAGGTGGCAGAGCTGGGAATGGAATCCAGGTCTGTCAGAGGCTGGTGTAAGCTCTGAGTCTCCAGGGAACAAAGGCAACATTCCAGTTCTGCCTATCTGACCTGGCCCTTGCATATGCAATCTACAGTCCCGTCTTAAAGTTTCTGCAGAGAGAGGGTTTTACCAGAAGGATGTATTTATTCTATGTGAGGACACATTATCAGTGGACTAACCACTCCTAACATGAGACACAAATTCTCCTAAAGCCTACCCCTCCTCTCCACCCACATTGCTACTGTCTTAGCCGATGCCCTTGGCTTCTCCTGACCCATTTGCTGTGACGGGGCCTAGTGTTCCTTCCTCTACACTTTTCTTTCTAAAATAAAAGTCTGACTACATTCTGCCACTGCTTCCACTGCTTAAAACCCTTCAGTGGCTCCCCAGTGCCCATCCGGGAAGGTCCATCACTTGGCCTCTGAGGTCATCTTCATGATCTTACCGAACTCTCCTGCATTAGCTCCAACACCCCTCAGATGCTTCAAACACAGACGATGGCCTTACCACCACACTGTCCTCTCTTAAACCTGAAACTTCCCTTGGTTTGACATCCACTCTCTGCATGTCTCCTGACAATTTAACTCTGACTAGAGGATTCAGCTACATCATCATCCTTCCCAGGGAGCCTCCCCTAGTGCTCTTGGCGGTGGGTATTCCCATAGCCCCTGAGCTGCTTCAATCACGGCTAACACAGTTGTCTCCTTTCCAAAGCTACCAACAACAAGAGGGCAGGGATCATGTATTTAGCCCTAACATTTAGCACAGCACCTGGCCCAAAGGAGGTACCCTGCATGGTTTGCCGAATGAGAAACAGAAGTCACAAAATCATGGATGCAAAGACTGTCAGTGTTGGAAGGACAATCAAAGGCCATCCAGTGAAAAATCTCAGTCGGCACTGGAATCATCCTTGCTATGTGGTCACTGGGCTCTATCTGCATCGTTCCTATGACAAGGAGCTCACTACCTCCTGGTAGATCCTATCTAACTTTAGATTCCTGAAAACTGACCCCATAGAAGCCCATGGGATGTAAACAGACGAGAGTTTGCATAATCATACAAAGATTTATTCTTTCTCCCTGAACGAGGCTACAGTATAAACTTTCCAATTTCAATGTAAGTTGATGTCTTTATGTTGCAAACTACTTGACTCTCGATGAACAGGGACAGTCCTCGTTCAAACGTCTACTCATTTAGGAAATATGATAATGTCAGTCAAAAACAAGAGTTGCATTAGTGGTTACCAGGGACACAGCATTGGTGGTGACAGGAAGAAACTTTCATGCTAAGTGATGGTGCTTGGAACTGTATAGCCCTCACCTGTAACCCAGTTTACATCAATCAGGGCCCTTTCACAGGGCTCTGGCCTCTCCCAGTTTGGCTATTCCTTTTACCAACTAACACACAGTAGGGATGGCAAAGGCCTGGTGTGCCATCAATATTCTCCATTCTGGTGGCCATGATAGGTATTACTAATCGATCACAGAGACCCTTTCCCATTGATCCTGAATATAGCCTCAGGACCCTTCTTTTTGAGAGAGAGAGCGAGAGAGCGCGAGCACGCACAGGGGAGGGGGAGAGGGAGAGGGAGAATCTTAAGCAGGCTCTACCCCCAGTGAGGAGCCTAACACAGGGCTCAATCTCACGATGATGAGATCACGACCTGAGCTGAAGAGTCAGATGCATAACTGACAGAGCCCCCCAGGCTCCCCCTCAGGATCCTTCTTAACACAGCTTTCTAGATAGCATCAACTAAGCAATCAGATAGAAGGGAAGAAACACGTATGCCCACCTAGCCTTAAAGCCATGGAATTCTCTGTGCCAGTCGTCACAAGGGAGAGAGAGATCTGGCATACTGACAAAAGCTTACTATAGGTGGAGCTATTTAAGGCAACCTCCCTGTTTGAGGGGCTGTCGCCTTCCCGATTACTTGTAAAATCCACGATTCTCGAATGCTCAATCCATGCTCAAATCCCTTCTCCTGAACAAGCGGGGGCCCATGTTTCGTTCATCGTTCCTAGTGACTGCACATACTTCCTCAGCACACAGCCCTTTTTCATCCACAGGAACCCAGGGGGTTATGCGATGACAGGGTTCTTTTCCACCGTGGACGACACCCTGTCTTCCTCTGGCCTGTGCCAGTTACTTCTGTTTCTCTTTACCGGGCTTACACTGGAAAAGTCCCCCTTGCATACAGAATTATCTCAGAATTCCTCAGCATGGCTTCAAGGACTTCTCAAGCTGGCTTGACCTACCTTAAACCCGAGAATGACAGAATTCGAAGGCTGGAAAGGACAGAGGGTTAAGCCAACCCCTCTGGATGCTTTTATTAATGGGCTGATTTACAAAGAGGCAGCGGACTCTAAGCGGTGCCTACGGATCTCTTCAGATTAACATCTTCCCTGGGAGCAGATCAAAGATGGGGGTGAAGGAAGCAAGAAACCTGACTGTGGGGGGAATACGTCGAAAGAGCATCCAATGGGTGGCATCCTGTGGTGGCAAAATAGGGGCCAAGAGGAGTTTCCTACATCGTGGAGGTGGCCTGGGGTCAGGCAAGAAGGCCAGTCAGTGCTGCTTGGGGTCTCCGTGCATCCCTCAGCCAACTCTCGCTGCTAGTGGGGACCCGCTGCTCCTCAGTCCTGACCATGGCTGCGCTCTGGACTTGGGCTCCCACAGTCCCCTCAGACCACCTCGTCACAGCCTCTTGTCACCTTGAGACATGCTTCCTGGCTGAGGTCAGCTCAGTCCAATCTTTGGCAGTTTCCCTCCAACCCCAGGGCACCCCACATCTTTCCTGCTCCTCACTGCGGCTACGTGGCACTAGCAGGAGAGGCCTGCCTGCTGTCCAGCCTCTCCAACTGGTCATTTCATTTGTCGTGACTCTAATCCGTGACACTGGCGCCACAGACCACCACCTCAAAGGTCAGTCTCGGTGGCTGCTTACGCCTACTGCTAGGCATCCAACACAGGACGGAGCAGCTGCTCAGCTTCCTTCCTGGTTACAAGCAGGGAGCAGAAGAGGGTCCCAGAGAGATGACCTTGACAGTTTAGGGGGTGCAGGCCAGCGCCCCAGGGCTGCGTGGCTCGCCACGTGTGCTTTGGCCGTCGGGGCGGCAAGGTGCCCGCGGTGCCCACAGGTGTGCTGTGTGCTGCCCTCTGAGCGAAGGAGAGCCGAGGGGAGCTGGGGCGAGGGAGGTGCTTACCCACGAAGTAGGCCAGCAGGATGACCAGCGTGGCTGAGATGACGATGGCGCTCAGGGCCGCGCACTTCCAGTTACAGTACTTGGAGGGCTTCTGGAGGTTGAAGGCTGGCCGGGCAAAGGTGCTGCGGGGCAGGGGCCGGGGCGGGGGGGAGTACACCGTGCTGGACGTCAGCGGGTACCCTGGTGAGGTGGTGCAGAAGAGTGGGGAGGTGCCTCCCGGCTTGAAGAGGAAGTGCCTGCGGGTGGAGAGAAGCCAGAGGGCATCAGGGTCTGCAGGCTCACTGGGACCAAGGTCAACCTGGAGGACAGAGGCAGCAATAGAGGCATGCAGAGGAGCCTGGAGAATCACCACAGAGAAGACAGGAGGGACAGAGAAAAGGAGAATCATGTACCAGACCACATAACAGGGCACACGAACACACGCGTCCGGGGAACACAATGGGATAGTCCTCCCTGTGGGAAAAACCACCCGGGGCCAAGGAAGAAGGTGTTACCGACTTGACAGAAGGCTGGCTGGGTGTGGAGATCCCTCTCCGGGGAAGGGCTGGGGTGGGGATGCTGTTTCTTGGGTATTATACTAGCTGTTCTCTAAAATTACTGGCGGTAACTAGGAATGTGTCTAAAATCCTGTTCTGCGTCCTGGAGCTAATGGAACCTGAATGTTTCTTCTCTCTCCAATACCTACTTTGCCAGTGTACCTTGGTGGAGGTATGAAACCCTTTAAACCGTTCTGTTTAAAGGGTGTTTCGGGGGTGGAACTCAGAGACCACCATTAAGTTTTGCCATGGTTGAGTCCCCCAGTGGCTGTTATACAACCGATGGCAGCAAAAGCCTTCAGAAGCCAGACTGCTGCCTTCCAAACTCCTCGCAAAAGCCGTGTGAGAGCACAGGTAGGCAAATGCATCCTCAGCCTAGCCATAGTCTTCAGGGCAGCGTGGCAGGTCAAAGCACATGGTTGTGGCCAAACTAGGTGTCAGGAAATCCTCCACAGCTTGTCTTTAACCATGGCCACGGGAGAATTTGTACACGGCCTGGGAAATGGGGTGCATTGGTTGCACTGCTTCCCCCTGAAACCTTAGAGCAATCTTGCACTCTGCTGGGGTGCAAGATGCCTCAGGTCACAGAACACATCCTTGGGATTACAATACATATGATATAGGGCCTATGCTGCATAAAAATTGCTATGAGATGTCTATCAGAATGTCAGAGGCAGCCAATGAGATGCCGGGAGCTGCATATTAACAATGCCGCTGTTAATATGCTGAAGACAGGGTACTTCAAGGAGAAACTCTTGGGGATGGGCATGCAACATGGCATCGTCACTTCCCGCAGGAGAGCCCAGGGAAAGGTCTCAGGGTCTGCATGCGAGTGCAGGAGCCACAGGGACAGCACACACAGAGAGGAAGAACATGGGGATGTCACCTACCCGTCACTGTAAGCCCCATCATGGCGGGAGGCGCTGAGAATGTCCATCTCAATGAGGTTGTCCTGCAATGTCCCTAGGAATGGCTGCTTGCCTAGGTTTCTACGCACACATGGAGACATGAATGAAGCAATGAGTCATGCATCGATGAAGGGGGATAGTAGAGAAACACACAAAGTGGCTGTCTGCCGCGGCTGTGCGTGAGATCAGCGGGACAAGGCTGCCAGGCGATGGGTCTGTGTGCAAGCCACATGTGCGAGGGGTCTGCCTGGCACAGAGCATCCAGAGGGAGCATTCTCTGTACAAACCTGAATGTCTGGCAGTTGTGGCCATCAAATCACAGCTCTCACTGACGAAGACTGATTACGTCTCAGGCACTGAGCTAGGCATGATACATCCGTTTACTTCAAATGTTCAGAATAGGCTATGCAAGGAAGGTGTATCCCCATTTTACAGGTGAGGAAACTGAGATGTGGAGAGGTAACAGGATTTGCCAAGGTTACCAGCTGGCAAGGTTCTATGCAGGAATTTGAGCTCAGGTTTTCTGTTTCCAAAGACTGTGCTTTCTCTACTATACATAGAAAGTAGAAAGATGTATACTTTCTATACATCTGTTCAAACAATAGCAAGAGACACTTGGCTAGTCCAAAGAAAAAAGAGTGATAAGCATTTGGGGCCATTTTCTTCTCAAGCAGTGGTGCTCAAACTCGAGTAAGCATCAGAATCGCCTGGAGAGCTGTGCTTTGCTGAGGCCCACCCCAGAGATTCGGAGTCGGAAGATGGAGGTGGGGCCTGAGAATCTGCATTTCTCACAACCCCCCAGGTTGATGCTGACAATATTTAAAGTGTCACGGTCCTTTAGCAGAGCAGGGACCTCGGTGATGGCTGAATGGTGAGGGCGGTGCCCCTCAGAAGACAGATGGGGCATCGTGTCTTTTGTTCCCCCCATGTACACTGAGGGCAATGCATTTTGTGACAGCACCCATTTCTAATGCAGAATGGAGACAGACACACTTGCCCTCTGGGTCTCCATCGTGCCTGCTAACTGGCCTCATTCATATTGGAGTGTGCTGGATCCTGTTTCCTGATATTTTCACGCACTGCTGTCCCCTCACTTACAAACCGTGTAGTGCACAGTTTTAAACAAGCCGGTGATGGCTTCAGCCTACCGTATGCACCTCAAGGAAGGACTTGAGTGCCGAGAGCTAACTTTTGGGTTCGGCCCTGCGAGGGACCTTCCTGCTGACTTTGACCAGGCCTTGAGCACCAGAGAACCCCAATTCAAGTCCCTTTTCTGCTGCTTTCTTGCTGTGTGACTGTGTAAAAATTTCAACCTCTTCCAATCCTATACTTCATCTGTAAAATGGGGATAACAATACTAAGTTCACAAAGTTGATGTAGGACCAACTGAGTACTGTTGGAAGTATCTGTAAGGGCCAAACACATATCATAGAAGTTCTAATGCCAATTTAGGAACATTAGTACTAATTTACATAACATTAGCACTAACACTAACAAATATTCTAGAAGTACTAATGCTAACCTGCCCTACATCTACCATAGCTTATTCACTGTTCTAGAACTCTGTATCTAACGTAAATGTTAGTCCCCACATTACAATGTCAGCACTATCATTTTTGCTTTGTAGGCTGGCAAATCAAAGATCAGAGATGTAACTTTCTGAAGGTCCTATCACGGAGTAAGCAAGAGGCAGAGCTGGAAGAGAACGCAGGTTTGTCTGATCCCACAGCTCACAAGCCCGTGTCACCGCCTTGCCTGTGGGTTTGCCCCCCAGGGCCGGCCTTACATACCAAATGAGGAGGGGCTGTTGACACTTTCATTAGCACCCTCGGGGACAGTGGGAACACAAGGCAACACAGTTTAGCAGCCGGAGCCACTGAGAACCGCCGTGGTGGTGGGGACCTCCCCTTTGAGAGCGTCCTGAGCTGTCTGGGCCCAGCAGCCTGGGTACCAGGCTGTTCTGGCTGTGTTCATGGCCCCCGGGGCCTCCCACAGGGTCTGAGAGGAACTACAGGGGTGCGGAAGTCCTTCAGAGTGGCCTCATTTCTGCCCCCACCCTCCACAGGTGGTCTCCTCATGGGAGGCCTCCTGTGATGAGGGAAGGCACAGAAGACTCTGTGGTCAAAGAGGTCCCAGCTCCGTCATTCACTGGCCATGAGGTGGTGAGTCTATCTCTCTGAGCACTCATAAACTGGGATAATCACTCTCCTTATAGAAGCTAAAATATAATTTAGATCATGCTACTTCTCTACTCACAACCTTCCAATGGTTTCCTAAGAATAAAACCATGGTCCTTACCAGGGTATACAACGTCTGGCCCCCTGCTACCTCTCCAATAACATTTTTTTGTGCGACATATACCCTGGCCTCCATGCTGCTACTCCAACCAGCTAAAGCCTTTGCTGTCATTTGCCTGAATCACCTTCCCCCAAATATCTGCATGGGCCATTCCTTCCCTTCTCATGGCTAACTGTAATAGTTCCCGTCCTGCTCTTTCTAATTACCCCTGGCCCCTAGCAATGCTTTAGTTTTCCCCATTGGACTAGACACACGCAGGTATGCACACACACACACACACACACACACACACACACACACACACACACGTTTTTTTCCTATTGCAATTTAAGTTCTGTAAGGGTAGAAATCTTACCTGCCTTGTTCTCTGCCATGTGCCCAGAGTCTACAAGAGCGCCTGGTACACAGTAGAAGGCACTCCATAAATATTTGCTGAAGACTGTGAACGATGGGGTATACGAAGGGAGGCGCCCCTGGCATACTGCAGGCACACAGTTGGTGTTTAATCGAGGGGAGCACAGGTGGTGTTTTATTATTATTTCCCTCATTCCCTGTAGTTCAGGAGGGAATTTCCAGTCTTTCTACAGTCCCTATGGCCCAGCCTGAGCAGGCCCTAGCCACTTCTGCCCAGAGGCCCAGGACGAGCTCTTGGTGCCTCCCTGGGGCCAGCAGCTGGCTGCATAGTACGCTTCTGCGTACATCTGGGAGTCTGGCTTGCATCGCTAGGCTAGGACTGGGCTCTCAGAGAGTCAAACGTGTACCTTAAAGCCCATCCAAAATAAATATATTCAGGGAAAAAAAGACAAAAAGGATAAAAATTGAAATGTTAATAGTGAGATTTTCCAGTGTCTGGATCAAGAGTGGTTTTTATTTCTACTTCTATAATTTAAGAAAAGAGAGCAATTATCTCTCAAACGTGCAGATCTGTTAGGACAGGGGAAGAGGCAGTGCACTGGAACAAAGGGTTTCTGGAGTGAGACTATGCCAGATTCCCTGAAAGAGCTTTCCACGTTGGCGCTAACTCAGACGTTAGCCATTTAGATCACTCGGGAATTTGGGGGGACGCTAGCACCTGCTGAAAATACTGCCAGTTTAGAATGCTACTGCTGACTTGAAATGCCCCTATTCTGTGCTTCTGAAACTTAGTTCTGAGTCGATGAGGCCTCATTTGATTGGTGAGGAAATTGAGACCCAGAGAGACATGTGTCCTGCTCGTATGCGCAGAGCAACTTAGCAGCAGAGCTGAAACTAAAGCCGAGGTGTCTGGGCTCCTAGTTCGAGGCTCCTCCCCAAATTTCCTGCCCATTTCCCGCTCCCAACTCTGAGATTCCAGTTCTTCCGGAAAACAAAAGTTACAAGGCTCTCCTAATGACGGCCCATGCTGCCGAGGCCTCCTTAAATCACAGTCCTGCCTGGTCTCCAGCTCGCTGCTGTTGGGAACTCGGGTGTGGACCCTAGATTCATCGGACCCGCACACCGGTGGGTACTGTTACCTCATTTTAACAAATATGGAAACTGGGGCCCAGATTGGATGAGTGACTGCCCAAGGTCACACAGCAACTGGAAGGTAGAGCTGGGACTGAAAACCACATTCCTCCAACGTCACTGCCTCCAGGTGCCTCTCAGGAGAGAGCTGCTGAGTCCCCGGAGAGGGGATGTAGTGAAGCGCATTCTGCTCTCACAGCTCTCCTTGCAGTGGGGAGGGGACCGCCTCCCCTCTACGCCTGAGAGGAGGCCTCGGGCAAGTCCCTGAGCTACCTGCAGGGATTCTAGGTCCAGCCCAGGGCAGGCAGAGCTCACCTTCCGAGGACAGAACAAATAGCTTTTGGGAAGGACGTGGCCGGAAAGTCACAGTGGCCAGGTCTTCAGACTGCCTTGCTCAACAGCTCATCTCACCGCGAGCCCGCGAGTCCTGGCCATGCTTCACCCACAAAGCCCTGGGGCAGCCACCCAGCAGAACAGGACGTTCTGCTACATGCTATACTAGCTGTCCAGCTACATTCTACAGCTGACACCCCCAAGGTGTGCAGGGCGTCAGAGATTTGGCCAAGGCCCCATAAAGACTTTGTGATAGAGCCAGCATTTAACAAATGAATGAACAAAAGCAACAAAAAATGAACCGGGTCTTCCAGGTCACAGTGATCCTTCCGAAAGGCCAATCCCATAACGTTACTCTCCTATTTCAAAGATGTTCGTAACTACTCACCCCACTTCTGCCACCCTCAGGCCCCATACCCACCTCTTCTTCCTATAACTCAAGGCCCTCCATTGCCGACTCTCATTTACATGCATTTCCATGAGGCCCATGTGCTCCCGTGTCCCCCAACTCTTAGCCATCTCTCCAAGATACGAAGCTCTCTCAGCTCTGTGCTTTTGCACAGCTGTCCCTCACCCGAGAATTCCTTTCTCCCCTGCAATCTCCTCCCGATGCAGGTCCAAATAATCAGGAGGGCAGCCCTGGAGAGCAGCTAGGTCCTCTGGAGCCAGCTGGCCGGGGTGTGGATCCTGGCCCTGCCACTTGCTGGCTGTGTTTCCTTACGCAAGTTACTTCACTTTCCCGTCTTCAGATTCTTCATCTCTAAAGTGGAGATGATAATAAGACTACCTACCTGTGCAGAGCAGTTACCATAGCAGTCCTGACTGAGGTTTTCTGGAGGGTTCCCACCATTAACTGGCGAGCGGCTGACTCACTGTGTCTAAACTACGTGTACAAACAATATGGTTTATGCCAAACACCTGCTTTCCTTCTGGGTGTCTGAATTTGGGCCATTGCCAGGCATAAGGTGCCTGTGTGACCAGTTCCCAATAAAAATCCTAGGTGCTGAGTCTCTTACGTGCTTCCCTCTAAGGAGCCCCAGTAGGGCCCCATGAGTGTTTGGTATGACTGTTCCTTGATGCCCCCATACAGAGGGAGCCACACTCTCCTCTATGCTAAGACCACCCCCCAAGTCAGAGCACTATCCAAAGTGCCATCTTCGTTCATTCATTTATGGGTCTGCCTTCCTCATAAGACCATGAGCTTCTTCTAAGATAGTGGCTCTGTTTTCTGCATGCCTGGGACCAAATCATCAAATGACAGGGACAACTGTCCACCCCAATTTCCTGCAATGCTCAGGAGTTGGCCTGGCCCACTAGAAGGTACTGTGTGCTATTCTGGGAACTATACCAAGCCTGGGTTGGAGACCACCAGGATGGCCTCCCATCCCTGAGGGGTAGATGGGGCTATTCCCCTAATTGAGCATGACCACACAACGGGCCTCAGGCTCCCAAACCAGGCCTGGGATCAGATGAGCTAGAGCAGGGGTCTGGCAGCCTCGTGCTCTGGCTTCCCCTTCATCTGACAGGAGCCTGACAGGCTATTAATCAGACAATCCCTATGAAATCAATTAAGCATTTGATGCTACAGAGCGTGAAAGAAGTGGACCAGGGTATAGTGGACCCTGAACACATGGATCCCACCAGAATGGACCACAGATGCACTAGCAGACCTCAAAGCAACATGTGACCCCCAGCTCTGGGAATCACAGGGAGGCCTGGTCTCCCCCTGGGGACTCCGTTAACCCTAGGAAGGTGCTAGAGGCAGTGGGTTAACGAAGTCCTCCCTCTCACTTGCCCTCCTGCCTTTGTCTCCAGCATGAAATCTAACCCCCTCCTGCTTATTCTGCCAGCTGTTATGCTATTTTCTCAGCTATTCACTTTTGACTCTCAACATAGACTCAGTGCGACAATTACAGAAGGGCCTGTGACTGTTCCTCTGGCATCACGGGGCTCCCCATTCGGGTGTCGCTTGGTTAAAGGCTGTTGGCTACAACCGCCTCAACTAGGCCCTGCTCCCTAGGGCTTTCAGGCCTCTGCTCAGGCTGTGCCTCCCTCACACCCCTTCTTCTTGGCTCCACGTGGGGAATCCTGCCTGCTCTTCGACAGTCCGCCCCACAGCACCAGGTCCACTAAAGTCTTCCTTTTCCCCACTCAAGTTAGGTATAACATTTCATTCATCTGTTCCATTGTTCATTCATTTAACCTGCGTGTTAATATTTTTCCAGTACCCATGATGTGGCAAGCCCTGTGCTGCCCGCTGAAAATCCGGAGGCAATTAAAACACAGATTCCTGGTATGTGCCTCTATCACAGCAGTTGCCCTAGTGCAAGAGTCTGTTCTCTTAGACATATTGCCCACTGGGCACACAGTAGGCATTCGGTGACTATTTCCTGAGTAACAAGCACTACATGGTAAGCAGTTGAGCACTTACTGCGTGCCAAGACATTTTCAGGCCTGATCATATGTAATTGCTATCACAGCCTCAGGAGGCACTACAGTGGGTTAGAAGCGGCCGAAAATCCTTTGGCACTCTCCCCTTGAGAAGTCCCTCTCCTTGAAGCTGGCTGGCCTAGGACTGCTCTGACCAACAGAACAATGGCAGGAGGGACACTATGCCGTTGCAGACCAAGCCTTTAAAAGGATCGGCGACTTCTGTCTCAGTGCCATGGAGCTCTGAGCCACTGAATATGAAGTCCACTCCCTGCTGGGAAGACTGGGAGAAGAAGTCCTGAGACCATGTTAGAGGGTGAGGGTCCGCTGAGCCCAGCTACCCAGCCTTCTTCTCCAAGGCTCAGGCATGCGAGTCAAGCCACTTGGCTCCTTCAGATTGCCCAGCTAACAGCTAGTACCACTGACCGACCCTAGGTCAGGAAGACCCAGCTCTTCCTGAACTCCCGACTCACACTGTGAAGTCTAATCAACTGGTAGAGTTTGACAGTCATTTGTTATGCAGCAATAGAGAATCAGAACAGGAAGTTACTAAGATTTTCTCCCTTTTAGAGATGAAGAAATTTAAGGTCTAGGACCACAGCCAGTGAGAGACAGGGTGGGGATGTGGGCACAGGATCTGCCTGGCCCTAAAACCTGTGCTATGAACAACTAGCTTCAGTGAAAGGACCATCACTTATGTACTCAGAGCACTGGGGCCAAACTTCCTTCTCCAAAGTGGAGAAAAAGGTGCAATCTCCTATTTCCTCTCAACTCTTCGGGTGAGCAGGAGTTCAATAAATATTTTTTCAAGACTTTTTTCTTTACAGGGTTGATATGGGAAGATGATGTATATGAAAAAACATGGGAAATCATTTTTATAGTGTGTCTTTTAATGCCAGGCACCATGCTTTATGTTTCTTATGTGATTCACTTCCTCCCAATCGGAGAGGCCTGAGTTCTTAGCCCAATTTACACAGGCAAATCGAGGGTCAGGGATGTTTCATGAACTTGCTGGGCCGGTAACTGTTAAAGCCAAGACAGGAATCCAAGTCCTCTGACTGTAAATTCTGTGCTATTCCTATCTTACCACGCTGGTCAAAATTATCTGCAGTTCTGTCTGCCAGATGGGGCACCAACCCCTCTTCAACCTTGTTGGTTTTGTGCCATCAACCAGGAAAGGTCAGTATTAAGGCCCAGAATTCTGAATGTGTTACCGGCTGTATTAGGCACGTCTCCCGGTTTTAGACCATCTTTAGCTGCACAAAACTCTGGGTTAACAGAGGAGACCTACCTCAAACATTTCATCTGGGTCTTTAAGAGTAAGTAGGACTTTGCAAGACCAAGAAGTAAGAAGGAGGGCAGCTCTGGCGGACAACTGTACGAGAGCATGTGCAAAGGCACAGAGGCATGAAAGGGGTGGGCATCTTGGGGAAGACTGATAAACACACACACACACACACTCATACATATATCAGATGTTAAATATACATATCTGTATAGATTTACATAAAATAGTATATATGAATATATATATGCTGGCATGTTAACGATGGTTACATTTGGTGGTAGATACAAGTGATTTTCTTTTATTTCCGAAGTGCGATAAAGTAGAAGGAAGGACAAAGAAAACCAAGTTCCGTGTGGTTTGTACAATGGACGTGGGAGGACAGAGGGTCAGAAAGGCAGGTGTCGGCTGGCTGATGAGGCAAGAGAGGTCAGCTGGGACCACTCTACCAGGAAAATGCCCTGCTGCTGGTCCTCTATCTTCCTTTCCCTTGAAAAACCCAGAGAACCACCTACTTTGATACTAAGGGATAAAAATGAACATCCAACCAGAGGGAGTGGCTACTGTGTTCCATGCAGAGAATCAGAACCATCGATTATTTGCTGACTTCTTTCAGCCACGTGCAGTCATTCAATAAGCCCACGGGAACTAATGGGGATCTGATTAAGCTACCCTGGGTGGGATGGCATATGATCATCCAGCTCTGTCACTGATGAGAGCCAAGGAGGCATGTCAGGAAAACTCACACATGATTTTAGAGGAGGTCAACAAAAACAATATTAATTAAGAGACTGGGGGTGGGGCGAGCTGGGCTGTATCTCTAAGAGATTTGCTTTTGGAAAAGCGATCCTACAGGAGTAAAAGGGCACAAAAGGATGTTGATTTTCTTTCACTGGATCCCACAAGCTCAACGTGCAGATGTCATAATGCCAGATAGGGTCAGATGGGTACATGTTCCGTGTGTAAATTAATTTCACCTCTTTAAGTGTGGGATGACTTTTGTCCTCTTCGCAGATAAAGAACAGGAGTTTGAGAAAATAAAATCTATGTTTCCCCACTACTTAGGGTAGAAGATGAAGAGGTTCTAATTGTGCTAGACTGGGACACTTCATCTCTAGAGAAAGTAGGGAAAGGCTATGTCCCCCAAAGTCAACAGAGGGGTAAGAATTATGGGTAAATCTTTTTTTTAATTATTTTTTTATTTAAATTCAATTTAGTTAACATATACGGTGGTAAAGATTTCAGGAGCAGAATCCAGCGATTCATCACTTACATACAACACCCAGTGTTCATCCCAACAAGTGCCCTCCTTAATGCCCATCACCCATTTAGCCCATCCCCCCACTCAACACCCCACCAGCCACCCTCAGTTTATCCTCTGTATTTAAGAGTCTCTTAATAGTTTGTCTCTCTGTTTTTAACCTTATTTTTGCTTTTCTTCCGGATTATGGGTAAATCTAATTTTTGTCTTTATATCTTTCTGCATTTTCTCCAGTGAGTTTGTATGCCTGTATAATCTTAAAACAAAACAAAACAAAACAAAACAAAAAAAACCCTCATTTTCATTTTGGTAAAATAGTGACTAACCAGAGGGAAGGAGGGCAGCTACAGAACTGATGCTGACTGAAGTCCCTGGAGGGAAGGGAGCATTCTGCAAGACTGGAAGGATGCAGAGGTGGAGAGGTCCAGGCCAGGGGAGACCAGGAGAAGGTGGCTGTGGTGTAGGGAAATAGCATTGCGCACTGAGTCAGGCATCCTGGGTTCACATCTTAGACACACATCCACCGTCTATGTGACCTGAACTAGTCACCGAGTCTGATTCTCAGCTTCCAAAACTCCCAAACGGGATCACAAATCACAACAAGGCCTTGGTAAAGTTGTGAGGATTACATCACATTTCAAGTATGAAAGGTCTTGTAACCAAAAGTTGATGGTGTCTCAATGTTAGGGATTATAGGGCTTGGAGAACGGTGAGAAGTCCGTGGGAGGGAAGGAGAGGAGAAAGGACAGGGAGCCTTCCCTGAGCACCCACCACAGGCCAGGCAGGTCCCAGGCCAGGCACAAGGTGACCAAATCACAATAGGGAAAGGCGGAGATGTGGATCCCAATTTAACACTGGTCAGGAGCCTACCCTCTGCCTCCCCGTGACACACTCAGCTCTCATCTCCTTTTACAACGGCCTCCTCCAGCGAGCAGCACCCCCACCGCGTAGACAAGGAAAAAGGGCACGCAGGGGCTCATACCTTTGTCAGCGGCAGGCCAGCCCTGGACCTTGCGGCTGCCCGATTCCCAAGCGCCCGCTCTTCCTGCCCCACGCCCATCCCGCCGCCTGGCTCCCCTTCTCGAGGGTGGCCAGAGAGCCGCCTCTCGGAGCTGCTGCTGGACCCCAGCCTCCCGGACCACGGCCGTGGGGGCACACGGAAGGGCCCCTCCGCCCACCCCCGCTGCTCGGCCCCGCCCCTCCCCCGCACCTGGTCTCCAGGGGGATGTTGCTGTTGAGCAGCCAGTTGTCCTGGGCGTGGGCCGGCTCCTGGGCGCCGCCGGCGGGGGGCTCTCCGGAGAGCGAGTGGTCCGTGGGGGCCGGGCTGGGGTTGCTCCTCGGAGTGAAGTTGCCCCGGTTCAGGGAGTTGATGGAGGCCGCGTGGTGCTGGTTGGGCGTGTGCGCGTGCGAGAGCGGCGGCGGCGGCGTCCGGAGCCGCGGGTGGTTCTGCAGGCCGCCCGGGTGATCTAGGGCACAAACATGCGCGGTCAGCGGGGTGCCGGGCCACCGCCACGGCCGGGCCTGGTCCCGAGGCCCACGCGGGAGTGGCCGGGCGGCGACGGGCGCGGCGGACCATGCGTGTCCATACGGTGGAGAGACGGTACTTACTGAGTACCTACTATTTTCGGTGCTAGGGGCACATCAACAAAACAGACAAAATCCCTGTCCCCTTGGAGCTTAAATTCGAAAAGAGACAATAAACAAGATTAGAAAAAAAAAGTAGCCTCTGACGTCACCCACTTCACACAGTTTCTTTAATACTTAGTGGGTGGTGTTTTGCAAGTGTGGTGCAGGACCAGCCCCTTCGATATCACCTGGGAATTTGTTAGAAGAGAAAATTCTGGATCCCTGGCCCAGGCTTATTGCATCATGAGCCCTTGGGTGGGCCCCAGCAATCTGATTTCACCAAGTCTCCAGTTGATTCCAATGGATGCTAAAAGTTGAGAAAGTATACAATGGTACACAGAAAATGAAACAAACAAGGTAAGGAAAACATGTAGTTTACTAAGGTGGTGATAAATCTGAGAACACAGAAAGCCAGGAAAGGGCCTGTGGCCTGGGTATGTGAGGGCTGTGGTGAAATTTTAGGCTAAGTGGTCAGTGATAGCCTGGGGGAGGGATGAATTTTGAGTAAAGGGAATGAGCTGAATTAAAAACCACCTGGGGGTTATTAAAAACCATCATTAACAGTTACTGAGCACTTACTGTGTGCCAGGCACTATTCTGAGCCCTCTCCATGTTTAAACTCAGCTGATCCTCATGACCCACTAAAGAGCAGGTACTATTTTTATCCTCACTTTACAGACAAGGGAATTAAGATACATCTTTTATTTACTCCTTTCAACTACTCAGAACAATAAGTATTATTATCACCAGATTTATAGATGAAAAATAGATTTCAAGATAAAGCCCACACAGGGTCTGGCAAGCCCTTCAGAGTGTGACCCACCCACCCTGCAGAATCCAACCCTACCTTTCATCATCTTCCTCCCTCTACCCTTGACTCCTGCCACACCTTTCCCCCAGAGGCCAAGAGGTCTGCTGCGGCAGTCTAGTGGCTAAAACCTCGTTTCTGATGAGGACGGTCCCCAGGAATGTGCCTCGTACCCTCTGAAGATGTGCCATGAGGTGCTAGCAGGAATCCCCCTTAATGGGAGGCATTAAGCATGGGAAGCAAAACAGGCAGAGAGCAGACAGCCTTGCACCAGGGAGAAGGCGAGAATAGCAGGGTCATTTGCTTTGTCCAACCGTCCTCAGGCATCACTTTAATGGAGACGTTTGGAGCCTGAGACAGAAGCCAGCAGCAGAAGCACCCTCCTGGGTTGGCCGAGTGTCCCCCCTACCCTTGGCCTTTCAGGCTGCTGGCTGCAGTCCTCACGGCTCCGAAGTGGTGAGAGGGATTGGACCACTATGTCTGAGGCTTATCAGGAGGCCAGCAGAGAAGGGTGACCTAGCCCTTGCTCCAGGCCTCCCAGCAGGAGTCAACCTCCTTGTGGCATTTTTACCTAACGGATATTGATAGTTGCTGCCACTAGCACTTAACTGTGTACTTTTACAGCCTTAACTTTTCTAATGCCCACAACAACCCCTAGAGGGCAGTATTATTATCATTCCCATTTTAAGGACAAGGAAGCTGAGGTTTGCAAAACTAAGGGGTCCTTTATTTTATTTTGTTTTACTTTTTTAAAAAATCTTTTAAAGATTTATTTCTTTTTGAGAGAGAGCGTGAGCAAGCAAGGGGCAGAGAGAGAGGGGGACAGAAGATCCCAAGTGGGTTCCGCACTGACAGCAGTGAGCCTGATGTGGGGCTTGAACTCACGAACTATGAGCTCATGACCTGAGCTGAAGTTGGATGCTCACCCGACTGAGCCACCCAGGTGTCCCCGCCCCCGCCACTTTTAATTTTAGAGACAGCACAACTGAGGAAGAGGGGCAGAGGGAGAGAGCGAGAGAACCTCAAGCATGCTCCACACTCAGTACAGAGACTAACACAGGGCTTGATCCCACGACCTTGGGATCATGCCCCCAGCTGAAAGCAAGAGTCAGACACTCAACCAATTGGGCCATCCAGGCGTCACACTGAATGGGTCCTTATTAATCCAAAGCCTGAATTCTGTCTACCAACCACAGTGCCTTTGCATATAACAGACACCAGCCCGACTATCTCAGTCCATGGCCATAGGCAGAATAAAACCCCTCAGTTCAGACAGCAAGCATATGAGGGCTGGGTCAGAACAGGCTGGTCTGCATGCCTACAGACATCTGCTTTGTGACTAAGTCAGGATGCCAAGCTCTGGCTTGATAAGGCTTTAGAAGCACTGCCAAGAGTCCTGAAACAATGAGATTTTAATGTATAAGACCACTAGTCATATATCTAAAAACCTAACTTCTAGAAGGAAATTCTCCTATGAGGATAAGGAATATCCTGGTCCAAATCCTGTTTTTTGAAGCTCAGCTCAATTTCCACCTCCTCCAGAAAGTCTTCCTTGATCTGCCCTCCCCAAAGTTCTTTTTTCCTTGATTGAATGCTAACAGCAGGTAACCTGGACCATGCAGCTTTTCCTTCTCCCTTACAGCTGGGATACTTATGTCCCCATCTTGCCTCTCCTGGTAGGTATAAAAATCCCTGTCCCCTCTGTGCTGGTGATCACAGGCCCTACAACCAACCAGGTGCTCAGTATAGGCTTATTTAGTAAAACGGCTCTCATGAGTGGCTTGGGCAGTCTATCCAAGAGCATAAACCTAGTGTGGAGGACATTTGTGTGCCAAAAATCATAGCAGATCACCCTGGGCTGTCTAGACCGTGGGCCTATGTGGCCCTTTACTGACTTACCTGGAGCCAGAGTTCCAGGTGCATCAGCTGGGCTCTTTGTTTCCCTTCCCTCATCCCTTCCATTCTGAGACCACCAGGAAAAGGGACTTTGAGTTTTCCCAGGTTCCCAAGGGAGAAGATCTGTGTTTTGGGACTTATCAGTGGAAGATCACTCACAACCCCCAAAAGAGACATGACCTTCCTAAGGAGCCATTGTCTCCTCTGGTCTGAATGGAGTCTCCTTTCTGCTCCTAAGGCCAGGAGGGAGGATAGAGGGCAGGCAGAGAGGGTCCTTCTTTTCTCCCCTTCCCCCTCTCTCATATACACTCCCATCTAGACAGAGAAACTTAGAACCAGTTCGTTCATTCAACGTTTACTGGGTGCCTATTCTGTGCCAGGTCCTGTACACTGCGTGTTGGGAATGCAATGGTGGATGAGATAGAGATGGCCCAAGAGAGGCCTGACTCCCTGCTGGTTTCTACAAACTGGCTGGGTGGCCTCCAGTAACTCACTTTACCTCCCTCGTCCTTGGTCCGTGAAAGGGTGTACGCATTCCTACGTCACCATTTTCTGGAGGATGAAAAGCAACGGCCCTTGCTCCAGTGCCAAGTCCTTGGGCTTCCGCTACTCCCACAGGGAAGGGACCACGTGCCACTCCTCTCCATAGCCCCAGTCAATATTTACGGAATGTGGGGGAGACAACAGCAAATTAGCTAGGTGGACTTCTTGCTCACGCAAGCAATGGCTTCTCTCCTGCTACCTGGGAGGAAGCGTTGGTACATTTGCAAAGCTGAGCTGTAAATTCCAATTTACACCCTCTTTTCACAGATACAGCCTCCAAGTATATCTCTGAATCAAGCCCAGATATGAGTCATTTTTACTGTTATACTGCACACCTCTGTTAGTAAAGGCCACTTGCTTATCTGAGTTTTGCAAGCCTGGTTTTCCAGGCAGTATTTTTGCTTCCTACAAGTTCTCGGATATATTTGCAGTTGCTGGTTCCCTCCAACACCTCAGACGCTTTTTTTTTTTCTTCCCACTTTATATACCACAAAAATCCTGAACATTGACGCCTCCAGGAGCATCTCCGTGAACTGAGACATCATGAGGCTTCTTCAGAGTGCTCTTCCAAATAGTAGGTAATAGGAGGAGACTACGCTTTGATGTCAAACAGCCCTGGGTTCAAGTTTTGGCTTTGCTACTTATAAGCTCTTCGACGTGGATCAAGTTACTTGATTTCTCTGGAGCTTCAGTTTTCTTATCATTAACTGGAGATACTAGCCACCTTATAGGGTGATTATGAGAAGTAAAAGAGATAATGTACGTAAGGTGCTTAGCATAGTGCCTGGAATACAGTAATGAAAAGAAATGGTAACTATTAATTCCACGGTTACCATAAAGGCACGCTGAATGAATAAATTGTAAAGTGCTGACTCATCCCTGTGATAATCACGGTCCAGCATTTACAACAGGGGTTCCAAGGCAAAAAACCTTGAGAGAAAAAGGGCAAGAACATATCTGATAGACATGTGGTACGCCTTTGTTGCAGCTGGAGTCTATTCTGGACCACCCACTGGCTTCCAGGAGCCCTGGTCTAAGGAGGGTACCTGTGGCTCGACATGCAGATCAGAAGTGATTAGAATGGCTGCAGCCTGACCCTCAAAGCAAAGTCAGATGAGTGGGGTCTCCATGACTTCCACGGGCCCCTTTCTGCACCAGATAAACATGTCAGAACGAATCAAGGTGATGCTCTGTCCTGGGTTCAGGTGCACGCTAAGGTACCCCTTGCCCTAAGCAGAGGGCACTTCAGGTTCAAGTCAATCAGCAACACTAAAGAGCCCTCTGTTGTGCAGAGACGGAGGGTTTTAAGATGAAGATAAGCCCCAGCCTTGGCAAAGAGCTGGTGTCTACATGCTTGCTGAAGAAACGTGTAAGAACAGAGGTCAGGCGTCTTCCAGATGCAGGCTCCGCCTGGGCTCTGTCTCTGACAAGCATGATTGAGGGCAAGTCACTTAACTTCTCTGAGCCTCTAACTCCTCATCTGTAAAATGAGTCTATAATAGTAACAGTAATAAAAGGAAGAGGAAGAGAAGGAAGAAGGGCTACCACAGACTGAATCCACGGAGATCCAGAGATGAAACACATATGGTCCCTGACTTTGAGCTGCTCACAGACACTCAGATACTACACAAAATGGCAATCGTGACGAAACTGCAGCAGTTAGTATTTATTGAGTACTTGCTACGCGACTGGGCCTGTGTTTGACTTATTTAATCCTTCCGATGCCCCTGTAAAGAAGGTACTGTTATTACTCCCCATTTTGTAGAGGAGGAAACTAAGGCACAGAAAGGCTGAGTAAGCAGTTTGCCTAAGATTACAAAACCCCTGAGTGGTGCAGCCACCATTTGAACCGGGCAGTCTGGCTCCAGGGCCCATGCCGTGAAACACTCTCCTGTACATATATGAAGTGAGTTGACTCGGGTTAAGAGCTTATGTCAGTCAATGCCTGTCACACAGTGAGCCCCTCCTCAAGCGGCGGCTCCCAGGATTCTCGTTGGCCTTCACCACATTGCCGCTGGAGCTCCATGGAGCACAGAGACAGCTGCCAGACGGACCGCTGGGGCTGGGGGAGGAGGCTTCAGGAGAAATGACGTGTGACCTGTGTCTAACGGGCACACGTGAGGGGTTCAGGGGCCTGAGAGAGAGGCAGTGAGGCCCCCTGGAGCACTTGGATAAGCAGTGTGATGGCTGGGAGGGGCGGCGGCCACAGGCAGGGAGGAGACCCCGAAGGCAGGCCCAGATGGCGAATGCCTACAGGTGCCACATGAAAGAACTCGGCCTTCACTGGGAGGGTGACAGGGCGCCCCAGTGGGCTTTAAGCAAGGGAGCGCCGTGCTCCCTAGTGTTTGAGGAAGGTGTCCAGTGGCCAGGTGGAGGCTTGAGCCAGGCGGGGTGAAACCACAAGCAAGGCCCTGGGTGACTGCCGGATGCCTGCCTGCCAGAGGCTCCAGCTGAGTGGGTCATTATTCTTTCATACGAGCACCCTCATGAGAAAAAGGCATGAACTTCCAGGCCTTTGGCTTAGGCAAGGAATTCGAACGTGTCAACAGCCCTGCGAGCTAAGGCCAGCAGTGGCTCTGCAAAAGGGTGCCGGGCCCGGTGCCCACGCTCCTGCCGTCAGGAGCCCCGAGGTCTCCTTGCTCCAGAATTAACGACGACCTGGCGTGCACTGCGCTCGTTCATCGGGTCCTAAAGATTGTCAGACGTGAAAGATGACGGTATTTAATTACCATAAAACACAAAAACTCCAGCTGCCTGCGAATGCCATCAGGAAGAGTTATTTGGCTCCCATTAAAATGCCATCGAGCACCACTAACTCGGGACGGTGATGTAGCCGTGCTGAGAGCTCAGCTAATGAACCTTGGCCTGCACGACCAATTTAGAGAGGCCAGAAAGCTCTTTGTCACCACAGTCGGCAGCCGGGATCTGATGGCCTGACTTCCAGGCTCAGCTCTGCCTCCTTCAAGCTGTATAATCTCAGACAATCTATTTAGCCTGCATTTTAGTTTCTTCACTTGTCAAAGGCATATGAAAGCACCTTGCAAGCTACAGGGTCCTATGTAAGGGTTAGAGACAGAGATCACCAGTATGATCATTACCTTAGCCCAGAAGGAACATGGACTGTGAGGCCCCAGATGAAACCACCGGTTTGAGCACAAGGCTAGTGGCTGAATTTTTTGCCATGTTTCTTCGCTCGTTCGTTCCCTCCCCGAACGGATGCTTTCCGTTCACTTTCACTGCTGTGCTGCTCTTTCTATGTCATGGCCACTGTGCAGTGATTCGAAATGGTACTTGGCCTGAACCCCAGATGGACTCATGGCAGGGAGGGTCCACGGAAGCGGAGACAGAGGACAGGAGCTTTCCCAGGGCTCCCCTTCCAGTTTTCTTGATGAAGGGTAGAAAAGGGTACCCTGAGGTCACCAGGGGGCCGTTTATGCTCCTCATTCATGCAGTCAGGGCAGAACTTTGAGTGGACACTCAGACTATTAAAGCGCTTTGTGTTGAGGGGCGCCTGGGTGGCTCAGTCGGTGAAGCGTCTGACTTCGGCTCAGGTAGTGATCTCACGTCTCGTGAGTTCGAGCCCTGCATCGGGCTTTGTCGCTGACAGTGCAGAGCCTGCTTGGGATTCTCTGTCTCTCCCTCTCTCTCTGCCCCTCCCCTGCTTGCACTCTGTCTCTCTCTCAAAATAAATAAATAAACTTAAACAAATAAAGTGCTTTGTGTTGAGATGTGGTGATGCGGAGACAGAATAGGACTGGAGCACAAGCCTCACCGTGGGTGGCAGTGGTTTTCCACCGGCAGTGTCTGGAAGGGAGTGTTTTCGGGTTGCGATGATGACCGGGGAGCACAGCTGGCATTTGGTGGGAGGGGCCAGGAAAGCTGGCGCGTGCAGGGCAGGCGACCCAGTGACCCTGAGGGGCGTGTAGTGCAGTCAGCACTCAGTGTAGTCCTCGCTAGCGAGCATGGGTAAACAGCCACTACAAGACGTTATTCTTTGTCTGCCTGCTCCACTCCCTTCCCACCTGAGGCTACTCTCTGCCCTTCTCCGACACAGGCCTGCAGCACCTGGGCTCCCTTGCCCCACGGCTTCCACAGAGGTGTGGCTAGGTGTTAGCACGACAGGGCACTGGGAGACCAGAGGAGAGGGATGTGGTGATGGCCTCCCTCCATCCTCTGCAGGGCAGCATCTCAGGCACGGACACTGCAGTTCGGTGGTAGAGTGGTCTGGGGAAGCTTCTAGAAAGAACAAGAACTGGGCATGTAAGGAGAGACAGGGTGGAGGTGTATAAAGTGGAGGGTCGGGGCATTCGAGCCAGGGGCCCTGGCATGAGCAAAGGCCCGCAGGCTGAGAGACACAGGCTCCTCAAGGCAGCAAGGATGGTGGGGGGGCCTGGGCATGCAGAGCAGAGATATGGTGAAAGGGAGCAGAGGGAGAGGCTAGAGCCCACCTGTGAGGGCTGGGGGTCCGGCTGGGGGTGCACCTGGGAGCCTGGAGTCGGAAGGCAGCATTGAGGATACTTAGGGGGCTCACCCCAACTTCTGGCCTTTTAAGACCACATGTCAGAGTAGTTACAGGAGTGAACCAGAATCTCCAGGCTTCATTAAAATGTACATTTTATGTACATTTTACATAAATGGACATAACTGTAATGAGGGATTCCTCATCCAGCAATGAAAGTTCTCCTAGAGTGTGAGCAGGGGTGAGGGGCACCCTGCTGCCCTTGGCTAGACAGCTGAGGAGAGTCAGTGTGTCTGTCAGACAGAGGTATCATCAACATTGCTCTCTATTTCCAGGGTCATGGTAATTTACAGACGCATGAAACCCATCTTTCTAAGTGTGTATGAACAGCTTGGCTGGGCCACCATCGAACCTGGAAAAACTATCTCCCAACTTACACTGGCTCAAACTTCATTCTCGTCCTTGTCCCTGTCGGCCACCAATTGCTCTGTGACCTCGGGCAAGGCACTTCGCCTGTCTGAACTCCGGTTTCCCCAACTGACAAACAGGAGGAGGCAGTGGTGGGAGTCCCGTCTCTTTCTAAAATCAAGACTGTATTATTCTTGGCAGATGAGCCTGGGGCCTTTGTTAATGAACAGCTACTTACAATAGATGTGCACAGCAAGCTGTATATTGGACTGTGCTGTGTGATTAGGCACCAGAGAAGGCAGGGAGATGGAAGAAAGAGAAACAGAGTGCTTCTCTCCTCCCACCCTCTCTTCTTGCTTCCCTGCTTTCCATTCCTTTTGCAACGGTCACTCTCCATAGGCCTTGTGCTTGAAAGCAGCCACACAGAGAGGGATGAAAGGCCCTGCCTATAGCATTGGAACAGGCTGGTTGGAAAAGGCCACCTGCAGCCACAGGGGAGATTTTTTTTTCTGGGTGGATGGCTTTCCCCCAACTTAAAGCTGTGTCCACCTCAGGGCAGAACTTGTGCTGGGAAAGCTTTCTGGTCGTCAGGTAAGTTTTCCGTCCTTCTACCGTCACCTTCTTACCCTTTTCAAAAATGGTCTGACCCACAAGCTGTTAGGGCAAGTCCCAAATCAATAAGAAACCATATTTTATAGGTAAGATAGGAGCGAGTGGATGCACGTGGGGGTGGAATTCAGTTCAACAGGAGTCTGTGTGTGTTGGAGCAGATGAGAAGCTCATGGAGATGCAGTAGGTTGTAATCCTAGAGGTAAAGCACTAGGAAAGAAGGAGGTGATGGTCACGCTACTGATTAGCTGGCGTGGGTCCAGAGGAGGGATGCCTGGATTGTGGGTCATCGCAGTGTTACAGAGACTGATCCTCCCCAGAGGTCTCTGGAGGTAATGTTTTCCCTGGCTTCCTTGAATGGTGATGAGTTTAGAAACTGTGTTCCTGTGCGTGTAGACAACGGACCGATGCTGTTAGCCTGAAAAGGAGACGGGTTAGGGGAAAGGGCTTAAAGAAAGGGCGTGTGTCTAAGAGCCCTGGGGAAACACACCAGATGCCTTATGATAAGCTGTCCAAGTTTTGTCACTTAAGCTGCACAATCCGCAGCTAGGAAATTAAACACATAATTACGTGATGTTATGGAGAGCCCTAGGTTAAAGAACTGTTCCCAGGTTTGCCATTAACTCACTCTGTGACTTTGAGCAAGTCCCTTCCTCTCTCTGGGCCTCAATTTGTCTGTCTTTTATAGATGATCTCCTGAGGCTCCTTGCAGCCTTTGATGGTCTGATTCCTTGTGGCTTCCGTGCCCCTTTCAGGGGACTTCCTGAAAAGAAGAGGATGTGTAGAATGCTACTGCTGCCTTCAAACAGCTAAAGGGTGGGAGAAGGAGAAAACGTACTCCGTGGGGCTTTAGGAGAAAGAATCAGGACAAAGGCCAGAAGTTACTTGGAGCCACCAGCAGTCAACTTAAGAGAACCCTTCTTCCTGCCAAGCTCTGCAATGGGCCGCCTTCCCAAAGAGTGAGCTCCCTGTTAATAAAGCAGCAGATTTTTAAAAATGTTATTATTTATTTTGAGAGAGAGACACAGAGCATGAGCAGGGGAGGGGCAGAGAGAGAGGGAGACACAGAATGCGAAGTAGGCTCCAGGCTCTGAGCTGTCGGCACAGAGCCCGACACAGGGCTGGAACCCATGAACCATGAGATCATGACCCGAGCCAAAGTCGGACACTCAACCGACTGAGCCACCCAGGCGCCCCGGTAAAGCAGTAGCTTAAAGAATCTCAATCTCTTCCCTGCACGTCAAACCTCTGCGGCTCAAACAAAATACATACAGAGCTAAATCTAATGCCTCCCTGCTTCTGAGCCCCCAATCCTACCCCCCTCTCCTAAGCTCCTGATCTCACCACCACCAGCTGCTGCCAGAGCTGCCCCCCCAGTCCACCAAAGCAGACCTCGGGGAATCACCACTGCCTCCTCCCTCTTTTACCAGGTCCTCACCACTCCCACTGTCACTACCCCAGCTCGGGTCTTATAAGTGGACACCGAGCCCGGAACCATCGCCAACACTGGTGTCCCACCCCACAGGCTCTCCCACCTTCAATGCATTTGCCATCCGTTAGCAGGAGTGAGCTTCTTCAAAGAAAACAATCTTGTCAGTCCCTCATGATAAAGCTTCAGTGGCTCCCCACTGCCCACAGGACAAGACCCCTCACCATCTGGCCTGAACCTGCCACTCCAGGGCAGCACCCACAGCTTTCCACTCCCCTCTTCAAAAAGGTACTGAGGTTAACGGGCTAATTATAAACCACTCATGCAACTGCTCCCTGCTTGTCTCCTATGCATGGCTTTGCACATGCTGTTTTCTTAGGCACGGATGGCTTTCTTGGTTCCTTCACCTGGTTAACTCAGATGCAGAGTTACTTTCTCCAGGAAGCCTTCTCTGACCACCACCTTCACCCCCAGTGTGGGCTCAAGGCACCTCTTCTGGGCTCTTATAGCCCTCAGAGCTCAGAGTTATCATATTTTGTTTGCACGTCTGTCTCTCCTGCTATGCTCTAAGCTCTGGCAGGGGTCTTATCTTAACATGTCAGGGGCTGTGAGGCTAGGAGCAGATGACTCCTCTCTCCAGGGTACATGGCAGGATCTTTCACCTAGGTGCTGCCACTGATTCTCAAGGGGCATGGTACAATTTGGGTACTCCGATCTCTTTAAACTTGACCTGATGTTCTTCAAACTGTACAGGAAAGACAGAGGTGGATGTGTCATTGAGGTGGATAAAAATATTTTAATCAACAGTCGAAGATGCCATGAAAAGGAAATCACGACAATGGAGCTCAAGGCTCCCACAGGGAATGGCTCGCTTTGTTGAAACTGATGTCAGCACTGAAGGTCAGGGCAGGTGGTTTTCCTAATTCTAGCCCCCGCTCCCACTGCATGGCCTGGCAGGGGGCAGAATACCACCAAATGGACAGGTGAATTCTCATTAACCCTGTTCATGTGCCTCCCTGAACTTTTACATCCATCAGTAATTTTGAAGAAACTATTTTCTCTTGTAAGAAATACAGACATGCTAGATGGAAGCAAGAGGCTGCTAGAACTCACAGAGCATTATGGCATGGTCAAGTGCCAAGGCTCAGGCTCAAGATGCTTTGGGTTCAAATCCCACCCCCCCACCCCCACTTACACACTGGCCACACTACCGATCTCTTTTGGATCTCAATTTCATGCCATGAATCCCATTCAAGCAACACGGTGGCCAAGAAGCCAAGTGCTAAGTCCCATGGAACTGAGTTTGAAATCAGGCTCAACCACTTAGTAGCTCTGTGGTTTCCAGAAAGCCTTGATTTCTTCATCTGTAAAATGGGGAACAGAGCACCATGTACTGATTAGTGTCGTTTCAGGGATTTAAAAAGGACATGGTGCCTATAGTCTTTAGCAGAGTGATTGGCAAGTAGACTCAGTTGAGGTTAACTATTAATTTACTCTCATAGAATTACGTCTAATTACATTCCCCTTAGGCTATAGAGTCTTCAAGAACAGAGATCTTATCTCTGCTTGGTCTCTCCTATACCTTCAGCTGTCTTCCCTGTAAAGGCTGTTAAGTTCATCTGTCCCTACGTGTTGAATGAAACTAAATTAAGCCCCTATCTTTGTATATCTGGGCACCAAGAGGTTGCTGGGGGGAAGAGAAATATTTATCAATACGTGACAGTGAGCAGACTCCTTATTTTATCTCCAGAGTAATATTGGAAGGTGGCTGTTAATTTCCACATTTTATAGGCAAAAAGACTTAATTTCGCAATTTTACAGACCAAAAAAACAAAACAAAACAAAACCTCTGAGTCTCATAAATCTGCTTATGCCTTGGTCTATGAACTCTCTCAAATTTTTTTCAGCAATGGGGTAATGGGGTATCTCGGGCCCTAGCATTTGGGGCAACTTTATTAAACGTGACATCTTGAGTCCAAAACAAAACAACAAACAAAACAAGAAACCTGCCCTCTAGGGAAAGGATAAAAGCCAGGATCCTAGCACTGGTCTCTGCTCTTTCTGCTCTTGATGCCCCCTAGAGGCAGAAGAACAAGAAAGAATAAATTCTGGAGTCCTTAAATTGTATGTATCAGGAGATTGATTAACTGCACACACATCTAATGTATTTTGGTTATGACTAGACAACAATCATATCGACAGCTGTATGGATGAGGTGTTTTGGGGACCACAAAATGTTTTAATGTTTGATAACACCGTAGCAACAACCCTAAGAGGCAGGTGTTACCAGCCTTTTATACATGAGGAAACTGAGGCTCTTCAAGGTTTTGTGCCTTGCCCAGGTGGCCTGCCCCTAAACAGAGCCTCCAAGCCCAGTACCCTCCGCAGTCTCTAGAAACTACATGCAAATGCGATGTATCTCAACCAACCCCGGCAAGTCACAGGATGCAGGTGGCCCCTGCCCAAGCGATCTTTACCTTTTCCCTCAGGCCATAAGAGGCCCCACCTAGGGGAAAAGGCAGAAAGTCATCCAACTAATTATACAGATCACAGAGATGTTTTTCATCATTTATGACGTGATCCCATGTGGATTTTCCTTTTGATACAAGCTCAGGAGATCTTAGGCAGGTATTTCATCCATCAATGTCCATAAACCAAGACATAATAGAAACAGATAAAAGGAATTTGTCCCCCTGAAGTCCTCTGCACAGTGTCCAGCCCGATCCCCAGGCCACCGAAATGTAATAATAGTACCAGGGGCACCTGGGTGGCTCAGTTGGTTGGACGTCTGACTTCAGCTCAGGTCATGGTCTCAGCATTTCACGAATTCAAGCCCTGTGTCAGGCTCTGTGCTGACAGCTTGGAGCCTGGGACTGCTTCAGAGTCTGTCTCCCTCTCTCGCTGCCCCTCCCCTGCTCATGCTCTCTCTCTCTCTCTCTCTCTCTCTCTCTCAAAATGAATAAACATTAAAAAGTTAACAATTTTTTTTCAAAAATAATAACAAAAAATAATAGTACAAATGACGGCCTCAAAGTAGTGAAGGTCTACAGGGCTACTAGATACTGAGCTAAGCACGTTTAACATACTTCCCCTGTTTTCTCTTCCCAAGAGTCTTCTGAAGTGTAAGAGGAGCCCAATGCGGTGTGTTTGGCATGCGGGCTCTAGAGCCAGACAGCCTGGGTTTGAATCCTGGCCCTGCCACTTCCTACCTACGTGGCCTTGCACAAGATACCTGGCTCTTCTTGTGCCCCACCTTCCGGACTTCAAATACGCAGGTAACTCTCATGGGGTGGCTGGGAGGACTGATGTTAAGTGCTAAGGCACGCCCGGCCCGTAGCAGGTAGTCACTAAATGCTAGCTATTACCATCTCTATTTTACAGACGAGGAAACTGAAGCTCAGAGAATTTGCTCATGCTCCATGGCTCCTCAACGCCAAGACCAGAGTTCAAGTCTGACTTCAACCCCCAGGCTCCTTCCTGGTGACCGTGGCATACTTTCCACATTTCACCCTGCCATCCACCCAGCACAGCAGGTGCTCTGTAAATGGTATTATTCCTATTACTCATATTTGAGAATGCCTTCTGAAGCACTGTGCTCCTTGTCATTGCCCTCTCGAGATGACTCACCCCCAGCGCCTGCCCCTTTGTTTGCCTCACGTACAGCTTCTGGAGCAAGTTCTTACGGCAAGGGCGAGGAAAGTGCTAACTTTATTTCAATGCAAAAAGTGTAGAGTCTGTGGGCACCACCTGGGCTTATTCCCCAAGCTAATTCTTCTCTCTCGGCTGTGGAATATTTTATTTTTCCAATTTCAGAATCTTCTTATGTTAAAAAAGAAAGAGAAATCCAATCAGCCCAGCTCCGGTTTGCAGAAACAAATAATGCACCCAGCATAGAACCTTAATCCAACAGTTATATTCATAACCAAGGCGATCACTGGTCTGCCTAATTTATACAGCCCAGGGCCTCCTAAGGAACACATCTCTTGACGATACTGGATGCAAATGCAGAGGCTCAAGGACACTGCTGAAGGGGTGTAGATCTCCAGGCCTGGCATCTGGATGAATCTGAAGCAAATCTGGATTTGGAGGCACATCCCCCAGCAATCCTACCCACGCCCTAATGTCATACTACCTTTTCCTCGTCTTTTTTTTAAAATAAGGAAATGGAAGACGTAAACTTTTGCCTGGTTGCTTCTTTTGTTTTCTGGGAAAAATAAAATAGAAACGCCGAACTGCCTTAGTGTCCTGGAGAGGAAAAGTACTTCAGAGTCCAGCTGACATGGGTGTGAATCCTGGCTCTGCCACTCACTAGCTGTGTGACCTAAACAAGTTACTGAACCTCTCTGACAACATCTATCAAACAGAGAAGTTATACCTACTCACAGAGTGAAAACTGAATGAGAGAATAGTGCATTTCCTACTAGACAGTGGGCTTTGTATTCTCAATGCCTAGAACACGTACCACTTTAGTCTATGTCTAATATAGATGTTTATTGACTAGGCCTACAATCCCAATGCCCATTGTTTCCTGAGAGATTATTATGTGCCGGGGACTGTGCTAAGTTCTTTTCATGCATGATTCTATTTTATCCTAAAAGCAGCAGTGTAAAGTATTTATTAGTATCCCCTTCCCAGCTCTGAGATAACTGAGGCTCTGACAAGTTAGGACACTCATCCAGAATAACACAAGTAGTAAGAGGGGGAGCCCTTGGGAGTCCAAGATCACCATGGCAGAGCCAGGGTTCAAATCTAGACCTGTAAACTCTAGTTTTCTGCCCTGCCCCCTCCTTCCACAGTACCCACCAAACTCACACACAGCAGATAGCAGATTCCCAAGGCCAGTTTGTTCCTTTCTTTCTCCTTTGGACCTCTCATATTTTGGGATTTCTTAGGGGCAACTCAGAAATCAGGATAATACTTCAAGATACTTAGAGGTATTTAATCACAACTTCCAGCCAACATCTGTTGGACATTTGCAAAGGGCTAGCTCTGTGTTAGTCACTGTGACTTGCCAGATTTCTGGACTATCTTGATGAAATCGAAGTGAAAATCAGATTCTCCTGAATGACACAGGGGAGGGAAGGTGCCCACCCAGGCACCCAGGTGAGTTTGATTCGTGCCCTGCCCATTATCTTAAGGTGGCAGGGTGGTTGGCAGGTCTGGGTCCTAGTTCCAGCCCTGCCACGATCTCGCTGGCACATGGTCCAGTCACCCCCCCACCTCTCTGGACCTCATTTCCTTCCTGTGGAAGTGGACGAAATGGAGAGTGTTGAGCCTGATTCATTTGCTCAGCAAATATTTGTTATTGTCAAACTCTTCACTCCCAGAATCCTATCGATAAACCCCTCAACGACCCTATATTTTAGAATATGTTTTCTCACAAGCTGTATTTTTTCTCACACAAGCTATATTCATTAATGAATCATTCATCGTTTTCCCATTTTTTAAAATCAAACTCCTGTAAAGCTGGTGATCAGAATTTCTGATAGGACCAAGAGAATTCAGTCAGTGGATCCCTAGCAACTGGCCCACTGCTGACGTGAAGCAGACCCTGTATTTACTGAATGAACGAGTGAATGGATGGATGGATGGATGGATGCTTGATACTACAGAAGGGCACCAAATGGTGGGAAAATATGGAGCCTTAACTATCTAAGGTTCAACCTTCCCATCTGTGAAAGGACAATTAGATATCTTATAGGACTGCTGTAAAGTTGAATAGTAATAATAATAACAGTAAGGAACATACTGTAGCTAACACGTACATAGTGCATACAATGTGCCAGGCACTAATCTAAGTGCTTTACACGTATTAACTCAGTCTTCATAATAACCCCACGAGGTAGTTACTATTATTATTCCTGTTTCACAGATGGTGAAACTGAGGTATGAAAAAGACATCGTGGAACTTGCCCAAGGACAGACTTGCATCCTGGAGACAGGATGCAAACGTAGGTGGTCTGGCAGAGTCTGTGTCCTTAATCCCTCCACTCTGCCACCCGGGCAGGTCACGCAAAGTACCCAGCACATTGCATGGTAACTCTCATGCTTCCTGAGCGGAAGCCCTGAAGGTTGGCCAGTGAAGCCTTACTGCAGGATGGTAAGCACATTTTTCACCTGGGTTTTTTATAATAATGGTAATTACCCAGAGCACCCCTATATTTACATGCTCTATAATGCCCAGGAACCACAGTCGGGATTGAGTATGAGGTGCAGTCAGAGACTAGCTCTACTGGTAACTGTACCACAAAGACCCTAATGGATGCGAGAGAAAATGAGACGAGTGCTGTCCACTCAGCCTCCATTTCTGGAAGACATGCACGATTCCTCTTTCTCAAGCCTATTTCCTTCCACCACATGCCTTCGCCTCTTTAATGTACCCGTGTGGCTTTTTTTTCCCCTCGCTTGCCTGGCATTTCTTCTAATAATAGCAATTCTCTCTTTGTTTTGGGGATCCCTACTCTCAGCCTATGAATTTGGATGGAATTGGCTTCAGGGTGGCCAATGAGAGTACCCCCCATACCTCTGGCCAGGGTGTCTAATTCAGGCAGGGCCATGTGACCTTGGTCAGACCAGTCAGAGTCAATCCCAGGATTCTGCTGGAGCCGTTGGGGAAGGGGGTGGGGAGAGGCACTCTTTTACCTGGTTTACAAAGCTAGTAGCATATAAGCCTGGATGGGTTTCTTTCATCAGATGGGGATGTCCACCCAAGGAGGAGGCCAAAGCAAAGAGAAACAAAGTCAAGAGATGGAAACAGATTCCTGGAGACGTTATTGGAATGCCTGGGATCTAGCTGCATTGATCAAGAATAATCCCCTGGACTTTTCAGTTATATCACCCACTACATTCTCTTTCCTTGAAAAATCCAGTTGGAGTTGAGTTTCTGTCCTTATGTCTGGGAGTTCTGTCTGACCCACTGCATTGCTTTCTCAGCCTAGAGTGCCTTTCCTAGTCCCCTCCCCAGTCACGAGGCTGAAGGTCAACTCAGAGACTGCAACAGCACATCAGAGCCCTTCCATTACTCTTCAGGCAGACCTGGCCACGCCCTCCCTTGGCTCCATGCACCTGAAATCACAAGGGACCTGCACTTGCACACCCAGGACACTAGCGTGTATGCGTGCACATGTCACCCCCCTTTGAGGTGACTTCCCCACCTCCGTGTCCCTTGAGCCCAGTCCAATGCTGGCCACGTGGTAGGCACGTATGCTTTGACATCACCAGCTAAAGTTTAGGCAAATGATCACAAACATCCCCTCTAATGAAAAAAGAATGCCCTGTTACTACCAGAAGTGGCCATTTCTCCCTCATGAGAAAGTGTCCTGGAGTGATGGGTGGATATTAAGAAATGATAAAACACCACTTCCAGGTGGCAGACCGTGACCTGTGTGTGGATGTGGGAGCAGCTGCAGTGTCGAGCCTGGAGGCAGGGAAAGCTGTCCACTGGGTCACAGCTCCACAGCTCACTGCCTTGGTCAAGTTCTCGTCCTCCTGCCGCATTACTCATGGACGCTGTTACTAATCATGCTTACTCACATTGATTTCTTTTTTCTCCCTGAGGACAAACTACCTCATCCCTCCCTAATCTAATGGCTGAAATTAGGCAAAAAGCAGCCATCTGATACACGTTAGGCATCACCCCAGAAAGGAAGTCATCGAACCAGATATTACAAAAACCCTTTTAATGTCTCCATTCTCTTAACTGCCCATGCAAATCAGGCAGAAGAATTCCAAATGGAAAAAAATATGCTTGAAGCTGCAGCTGTCAAGACCCTTCTTGCGTCGGGTCACCGGGAGAACATATCTTTGCGCTGAGCTGTTCTCCCTCCTCAGCCACTGCTGAGCCTCCTGTGTGTCAGGTGTGTGACATACATGCTGTCTGATCTGTGTCACGGCACTGGGAGGTTGTACAACCGTCACTTTCATTTCACAAACGGGGAAACTGAGGCTCAGAGAAGTGAAGGGATTAGCCCGAGGCTTCCCTGTAAGTGGTGGATTCAAACCTAGGACTGGCTTGACTCTATAAGCTCTTTCTACCCTCTTTCCCCAGAGGCTGGCCCTTCCCCCCCTCTCCCCAGTGCCCCCCATTGACACTGTATGTTAAAGGGATTCAGTAAATCTGGGCACAGCCAGTCCTGTGAATACAGGAATTTTTATAATGCATTGGGCCCCATCTATGCTCTGGCATTCCTTAAGCCTGTGGAAGAGTGTGGGTGATGCTTAGGTCCGTCCTATCTGGACATCCCTGGATACCAGCAGATAGGTCAGCTCCCTAGAGCTGGATCGGGGCAGCGGATGTCGTGTCACAGTGGCCACATCCAATAACAAGTGGACTGCGCCCAAGGGAACTTCGGATATACATCTCAGTCTCTCCCTCTCTAGAACTCAAATGTGACATTTAGGAATATTTCTAAATGTCAAAAGCTACCACGAAGATCGAATGTGACTGCCCCCTTCACGCCCACTTGAGGTCTGAGCTCTAATTACAGATGCTCCCTCTTGGCCTCTGTATGTTTGCCTTGTCTGAGCCCATCTGTGTAGGATAGCAGTGCTATAATCACACAGTCGGGCGTCGCAGACAGACTCCCAGGGCAATCCTGCTCTCCCCGTGGACTGATGGAGAAGGCTGGAAATGGAAGGCATAGGGCCAAGGCAAGGAAGGAGGTGTCGGTCCTGAGGAGGCTGGTGTCTGGTTGACAGCTCAAGGCAATTCTCGTCCTGGGCATGTCCTGAGACTGAGATCACACGCTGCCTATTTCACTTCTGATGTCTGACTTTTTCTGGAGATCATGAGCACTCCCTCGGGGCCCTCAAACCCACAGACCCTCTCCTTCCCTGACCTCAGGGTATACAGTCCAGTCAACCTACTCTTACTGGCACCTCCTGGGTCCAATGCCACACGATAGGCATGGAGTGAGGGAGGGAGAGGCGTGAATATCATCCCTGGCAGCAAAGCACTGAGTCTCCTGAAAGAGACAGGCTTGGAGACAACGAATCCTAACTGGCTGCAGCATGGGGACTACTGCTCTCAGGGTGGATCTGGGGTGTGATGGAGCTGGAAGGGACTCACGTTCTCTCACAAAAGTTGGAGGGCGCCTCGGAGAAAGCAATGCCAACATGTAGCAGGCACTCTGCTGAACGTTTCTGTGCCTGGCCTCGGAGACAATCTCAGGAGGCCCCGAAGGATGGGTAGAATTGATGCCAGAGAACATGTGTAAAATATGCAGGGACAACTTGAGCAAAGGCAGGCAGGCAGGCAGAAAATAAAGGGAGTGTGGTCTGTACCATTCAAAAGGCAATTAATTAAGGCCTGCCCTTCTGACGTCTCGATGATGACAGTTCTTATTACTTAACTCTTCCTGTCTTCCTGGAGACACTTTGCCCAGTGTCTCCAACGAGGCTGGTCCATCTATCCACTTCTTTAAATCTCCATTTATCCCCAGAGTTCACACAATGCTCTGCATGCAACATACGCTGAGTCAGCTCTTCCTGACAAAACGAGGAACTCCATTCCTAGATGATAAGGAATGCTGACCGGACAGGCACAGCAGCAAATCCCCTTTCTGCATGGCCTATCCCAAGGCAGGTTTTAACATCAAAAAGAAAATCCTTTGCGTGGCATCACAGGGACTAGGAGTGAAAGAAAGCTATGGTGTGGAAATCCTGGTCACATGTGTTAGCTGTGTGATTATAGCTCAGCAGGTATCATAGCCCTAAAGGCCTAAAACTTCAGATATCAGGAAGTGTTCCTCAAGGACAAAAGACAAACAGCAGCACCGGGGAGGTGGAAACAGGTCAGGATTGGTGTCAAAATGAAGTGAGGGAGGAGAAGGTACTTAGAGGACACGGCATAACGCCTGGCATGGAGCTGGTGGTGCTCACGGTCTCCAGCATCCTATGGCTTGTTCCTCAATCCGGTATCAGCTCAGCCAAGAATTCCTTTCTTGAACATTTTTATTTCTCGAACACCTATTATAGGCCAGGGGTTGGTGGTACAGAGGATGCAATGACAAACAAGAATGGCTGGTCCCCGCTCCTCAGTAGAAGACAGAGCAGTAAACCATTAAAAGCCATGGGCAGAGGGAGCAGGTTAGGGTCAGGGCCACGGATGAGTGACCACCGCAGTCACACAGGGCCCCGCACTCAGAGGGCCTTCTACTTGGTTTGATGTGCCATCACCATCCTGAAATTCTTAAAAAGTTTTGAACAATGGGCCATGCATTTTCCTTTTGCAACGTGTCCCGCAAATAATATAGCGAGTCCTTGATCTAGGAAAGACCTTTGCCATTTGACTTTCACTGTGTCCTTTTCCCACTGAGGAGTAACGATGCGGTCTGGAGAAGTGATCTAAGGGTGATCCCATCTCTTGGGCCAATGAGTGGTTCAGAAATGAGCACGTGACAAAGTGCTGGCCAGTGAAATTTGAGAAGGATGTCTGCTGGGTGTTTCAGGAAAGATTCTTCTTTTGTTTCTAATACTCAACAATGGTAACCCAGTCTCTCTTGCTCATTAAGGGAACACAAAACAGTGTGACTCAGCATTGTGACTAACAGCCACCCTACAGCCTAAGGGGGGAACCAGCTTAAGAATGATGGAGCCGAAACATGGAGAGAACCCGAGTCTTTGGTGATACTATGGGCTTTGGAGCAGCCAACTATCCAGTCACCCTACCACTGAGCCTCCTTTTATGTGACACAATATATGTCCCTAATACTTGGTGTTTTCTGTTAACTGCAGCCAAAAGCATCTTAACTGAGTCTGAGTTAACTAACTTGGCTTTAAATCCTGATTCTGCTACTCACTAATAGTACACCTTTGGGCAAGTCCCGCTTTCTTTTCTCCACTGGAAAACGAGGGCAAGCAATCACATTTTATAAGACTTGTGAAAATCAAAGGAGGCGATGCTAGTGAAAATGCTTGGACAGTGTCTGGCACATAGCAGGGGCCCAATCAATGATAGGTATTATGACGACGATCACATCTAGACCTAACAGATACCTGTCTACCACTGCATTTTCTGGTGATGAGTTGCTTATGAGCCAAAATTCCCAACTGTAAGTAAAAGCAGAAATCTTGTAAAAACATCTTCATTTTACATAAATAGCAATTTATAATCATACTAGTAAAATTGAAATAGGTTGACAAGTAAATTCAAGCACTTTGCACATGATAGAGGCAGTTGGTAAGTTGCCTTCTCAGAAATCTGAACATGCCCTGGTCCCCCATTACACCACGGTTTTCCTCTCTACGAATGTTAACATCAAGATTTATCTGTACACATTAAGATCGCAAAGCTGTGACTTTGCATACTTGAAAATAACTTCACACCTATTGCCACTGATACAAACCCTCGTTTCTACTCTTATTAAGCAACTTTCCAAATCTATTCTTCCTCTACATTCTTCTCTTGAAAACTGCCAGCCTTTCCCTCTCTCTCCCTAAACAAAACAAAACAAAGAAAAAAGCACCAATTAGGATATGTGTGATTTCAGCATAGGAGCTACATTTTGGGTGTAGCATAAATTCTAATTCATTGGTGATGGGTCATTCACAAATTCTGTCCGTCAGCATTTTAGTGAGGTTTTACTTAAAAGAAACAAAGGTGAGTATTGAGGGAAGGGGGTAGGAATAATTTTGTTTCCCTCAACCCGGGCTACTTTGTGACTGGACAGTTCCAAGTTAATCTTAGGAAATTCCAATTGGGAGCAGTGAGGGAGATGACTTTTATCCTTCCTTACAATATATTGATACTGGTGGGGAAGGAAAATTCGGGAGAGCTGGAATCTGTCAGTGACTTGACAAACACCTATCCAAATATGGGAGTTTTGTGAAGATGGCACCAGTTAGTTGGAAAAATGATGAGAATGTGGATGCTTTCAAACATACTTCATGTCAATTTAAAAATTGTTTCCATGGGTTCTCTCACACTGTCATCGGAGAATGTTCCAGAAGGCTGTTTCCTTGCCTAAAGCCTTTCCATGGCTCCTCATTTCTCTCAAGATAAAGTCCAAGTTCCTTAATTGAGCATTAAGGTCTCCTTAAGATCCAGTCCCTTTTATAGCCTCATATGTCATTATATCCCTTATATTAAGGATCTCATCCTAGCCATACTGATCGATTTGTGATTTCTCAAATAAGGCAATAAAAGAAAGGCAATCAACAACTCCAAGAAAGACTGAAGGCATGTATAAGAGAGGAGGGATGGTTGCAGTGCACTACTGGCTTAGGAACAAAACACAAAAAACAAAACAAAACAAATAACCACACACACACACATAAACACAAACCAAAAAGTCCATATTCTTACATAATCATAACTATATAGCCAATGACTACATATTTTACCAAAAAAATTATTATAAAAATTATCTTAGGGTTGTGGGGAGAGGAAAAGCAAGACAGTAGCTGTTATGGGAGTTCTTCCATTGGAGGAAGTCCACAGATAATGGCTAAAATTGATAAATGAAAAAATACCCATATGTGCACAATATTTAAAAACATGAAGTTAAATAGCAGGGAAAATAGCTATCAGAGATCAGAGCTGTAGTCTGCTGGAGAGTGGAACCTGGGAGAGGAAAGGGCTGGGGCAAGGAACTGCTATTTTTCTTAACACAAACATTTTGCTAAAATTTAACTTTAAATTTTTTCTGTACATATTGTTTTCATTTAAGAATAATAACAGGGGCAACTGGGTGCCTCAGTGAGTTAAATGTATGACTCTGGATCTTACCTCAGGTCATGATCTCACAGTTTATGAGATCGAGCCCCAAGTCGGGCTCTGCACTGACAGTGTGGAGCCTGCTTGGGGTTCTCTCTCTCCTTCTCTCTCTGTCCCTCCCCTATTGCACATGCACGCTCTCTCCCGCTCTCAAAAGAAATAAACTTTAAAGAATAATAACAAAAGTGTTTTTTCTTTAAAAAATAAAAAAGCCATAGAGGCATAGCTTTAACACTAGGTTTGATGTTATTGTTATAGTTTGAGAAAGGACAGAGCAAACAGAGCTGCAGGGTGGTATTTTACAGATCGAGATAACTTGCCATCTAATGTGGTGAACACTAGTGATTAGGAGAATCATCTGGACTCCATCAGGGACACAGGCTTTTGAAAGCTTTGGAAATGCTGATTTACCTGGCTTTGCAGATGAGATTTTCTAGGTTTGGGGGATCAAGATTAAAATCCTCATGATACAGTATAGTTTTGCTGCTTGTCATAGAGCATTGGTATTCACCAAAATATATTTTTCCTATAAACCATTCAAAAATGTTTTGTGTTTGCAGCACACTGATATTCAGTGAAGCATTTGCTACTTTTAGTCTGTGTGTAAGCCTGATGTTGGAATTCTCTCACATGGATTATTTTGCTGTACACTTGGAGCTTGTTTCTGATGAATTATTTGCTTGTGTGCATTGTGGCTACTAGCATAGGAAGTGATTTAATGTTAAAGTAGTTTGCTAGCTGCTGTGTGCCATTTTTTAACTGATATATTCACTTTGTCTACAGGGATCGCATAGGAATTTATTCCAGCTTATGCTCAAAGAGCCAATGATATATTACTTTCATATCAGAAAAAAGCAAGCAAAAACGTAAAGGAAGTAGGTGGCTCTACACCACTTCCTCCGTTCCCTCTTCTAAAGATAATTAGGCAGGTGTCAAGAAACATTAGACCATTTTAAAGTAAATGATGTAAATGAAGAAAAAATTTACACAGATAAAAAATAAGAGATATCTTGGGGGAAGGAATGGGTTTTGAATGGTGGATCATATGGCTCCCAGAGGTTTTTCTTATAGAAGCTTTTACCCAAAATGTAGGAGGTATCAGTGTCTCTCAAGGGCTCATTAGACCAGACACACATGACTGACACTGTCTCCTGTGTTAAGCCAAAGGGCTTGCACTTTAAGTTTACTTATTTATTTTAAGAGAGAGAGAGAGAGAGAGAGAGAGGGAGGGAGGGAGAGAGAGAGAGAAAGCATGGGAGGGGCACAGAGAAAGGGAGAGAGAGAGAATCCCAAGCAGGCTCCGTGGTGTTAGTGTAGAGCCCTATATGGGGCTGAAACTCACGAACTGTGAGATCATGACCTTAGCCAAAATCAAGTCAGATGGTTAAGCCACTGAGCCACCCAGGCACCTCAGGACTCTGCTCTTTTTAAAAAAAATTCTTGTTAATGTTTATTTTTGAGAGAGAGAGGGGGGGGGTAGGGGCAGAGAGGGAGACACAGAATCAGAAGCGGGCTCCAGGCTCAGAGCTGTCAGCACGGAGCCTGACGTGAGGCTCAAACCCACGAACTGTGAGATCATGACCTGAGCCGAAGTCGGATGCTTAACCGACCGAGCCACCCAGATGCCCCTGCATTTTTAAGACTTAGAAGACCGTATGTGAAGTTTTCTGCCCATTTCTGCTACCAATGTCCTTCAAGTCGGGAACCCCATTAAAGCAAAGAATGTATCAGAGAGTTAGCACTCAGTCAGGCTCAGCTCTCTCTCTTCCATCCCGGAAAGAGGAAAAAAAAGTCCTGTCCTCTCTCTTTTTATCACACGTGATTTAAAAAGCAACCCTCAGTGACAGAGTTTTCGTTTCCGACTTCCTGACACCCGGAAGGGTGTGTTGTGTCCTTCTAGGTGCGTCTTGCTGGGATCCCTGAAGCCACTACCAGGACCGCACCAGACCTATACGCCCCCGCGCACTCGTTGCTGCCATCTGAAAACGAGGTCCTGTGGTGGGGCCACTGCCTTCTCTGAAGCCATCACCATCGTCACCACGCACCCCCATTCTGCCTCAGCAAGCAGAGGGCTGGGGCCCCAGGACCATCTCCCTGCTCTGCAGCCATGCAAACAGAGCAGTTGCTGGGTGTTCTGGCTCTTTGTCTAGAGCCAGCCCTCCCTTGTGCTGTAGACTTGTGCCTTGCAACAGTTTCCTGGGAGAAGACTGGGAGGCCCAGGAAGAAAGGACGTCTTCTGCAGAGGCTACCCCACCCACCTAGCTGGAAAGTTTCAAGAGGGCAACATTAGGCTTTAAGAAGCAGAAAGCTTTCTGGGAGGAAAAACACCACTCTGAGCCTGGGAGGAAAAACACCACTCTGCCACTAATTCCCCATGTAACAGCTCTCAACCACTAGGATACGTAAACGTATGTATGATAAAGGTAAAACAATTAGAACCGTGTGCAAATGGTCGGCAAGGAGGTTGACAGAATAGGTTCCATAGCCTTGAAATCTATCTCAGAATACACGAGAACTCACTATATAATGAAGGAGGGAGGAAGGCGTGGGAGTTAGTGTGGGCTTTGGAATCAGACCCTCGTAGGTTCAAATTCCAACTCTCCCATTTGCTGGCTGTGTGACTTCCTACATACTGCCTAACGTTTTGAATCCCGTTTTCCTCATAATTAATGGAAATAATTAGATCTAGGCTAAAATTACATAACGAATTATTGTAAGTCTTAAATAAGAATACATGAGAGATGTACCCAGCACAGTGACAGGAACCCAGGGGTGGGCGTGAACTGGGTGGAGTAGATTTTGGTGTGATATCAGCTGGGTTCCAAACCAGTTAGAAAGTCTGGGTCTCACTTTCTTCATCTGCAAAATGGGGATAAGGGCTACCTTTACCGAGGCAAAGATTCCAATACAATGATATTACACGCTTCCCACATTTTTGTATCCGCGACTTGCATGAAGAAAAGAGCACCCAGGAGGCAAATGACAACAGAGCCTGGAGCTCGAGACCCCTCCTGGTTGCACACCTACAGCACCTGCAGCCTTGTGCCACCACGCAGAGAAGCTCACCCTTAGACTGCTTACTCCCCACACCTCTGGCCCCATCTGCCCAGAAATCTGCCCCACTCCCCCCACCCCCAAGGCCTGCCTGTAAATCTGGATCACTCCCCTTTCTGCCGGGACATTACAGACACTCACGGAGGGTACGCTTGGCTGTCAGCTGAGGCTGAAATAGGCAGGACAAAGAAACAGCAAAATCAAACTGCTTCCGTGCGCGGCAGGTAATTACAGAATCTGCTAAATTACAGTGATTAGGCATCGCCAAGGCGAAGTCAAAAGAAGTCTCCGGCAACTTTAGAGGTGGGAGGAAGAAGGATTAATTAAACATCTCCTTGCAGCTGATTTAATCTCTCCCTTGGAAGAAACAGCAGGTTCAGAAGAGAGGAGAGGGAGAGAGGGCCAGGGAAGGGGTCCTAGGGAAATCCTCCCACAATGGGGCTGCCTGGGTCTTTAAATGGTTCTTGGGGAGTAAGTGATGAAAAGGGAGATGGTGGCCTTTATCATGGAAATGTTAAGACTTAGGTTGAGGATCAGGGCCCCTTGGGGGAGCGGGTAAAGAAGGGACCCTATATAATGGTTGATCATATCCTGCTGGGGCTGGGGCTGATCTGCATAGATACAGCTGAGCCAAGCTTCAGGTGGTTGTAGATTTTTCTCTTGAAGGAATTATTCTGCTGTGTCAAAAGTTCACCACCCCCACATTCTGTTATGTTCCTGCAAAATATGCCCTTTTTAGCCACTGAACATTGAAAACAAAGGGTACGCAGCCAGGAACCCATTTTACCAGCAAAGGTTTCTTTGACGACTAATTAAATTTAGGTTCTAGACAGAACAGAACCCATTGCAATGGTAAGGTGGGGTGGGGTAGGGCAGGGGACAGAAAGACTGGACAACATAGACAGGGAAGCTCTGTGCCTCTGTCCAGGAGTAATTTTAACTTTGCCACGAGAGCTTTACAGAGAGGGGTGGGTTTCTGCAGACTAGAGAAGGGCCTGCTGAGCTGGTGTTCCCCAGGGAAAAATAGTTCTAGAAGTATTTAATGCTTGTGACCTTGGACAGCCTATAAGCCATTTCTAGGCCTCATTTTCCTTATCAGTGCAGTGGGCACACTGGTTCTGGGTAACTTACACGGTTATAATATGATGAAATAATGTTAAGATTATTAAATGTGATTAATTTAGAAAGACAAGCTAACAGATCAGTCTTCCCAAAGCTCTGATTCTGCCATTGTCTTTCCCAGAAATTTTCTGTGGTTCCCCATTGCCCACTGAATACAGTTCCATTTCCCCTGTAATTACAGAGTTAGTTGTAATATATAGTAAGAACAATATGTGGAGTTAGTTTTTGCACACACAGACAGGTCCCTCTGCCTGAAACACTTTTTCTTCCTTCTTCACGGGGCTAAGTGTTACTCATCCATTACCTGTGTGTGATCTTGACAATGACTTAACCTCTCTGAACCTCAGTTTGCTCATCTACAGAATAAGAAAAATGCAAAGCCTCAGTGCTAGGATAACTTGGCAAGATTAAATTCACCCACCTACATGAAGCGGTCTGGACCACAGACAGTAGGCTCTCAGTGAATGCTTGTTGAAGGTGACAGGGGTTATACTCTACAGATCACCAGGAAAAGGGCAGGAGCCTTATTCAAAAAAAGTCTTGACTGTAAACTTAAAGAACATCTCAGATATTTTAAAAAGTGAACAGTGTGGATAAGAGTCCTTTCTTCTGACTGTGGCAATGATTAAAACCAGGCCTTCAGCAAAGAAAAATTCGACACACTCTAGCCCTTCAGAGGCAGGAAGCTATCGTTAAAAGGTCATCTTTTCGACTCAGACTTCATATGGTCCAGGGGAAGGGTTCCAAATGGTTATGCTTTCATTTTGCAGTGTTGCCAAGAGGATTTGAGAATCCACAGGGCCTCATCTGTTGTTCCTTAAGCAAACATCTAATGTAATTTGAAATTTCACTTCATCATTCTGATGGCCGCCAGCAACTCTCCCACCCCCCGCCTGTTAACCCTCCCTTTTAGGGAGGTTAGGGCACTTTCTGAGCAGCCAAAAAGTGCCAGCTCTACATGGATTCTCTCTGCCCACCAGTCACGAAGAAAAGGACAAAACAGGTTGTGGGGATGTGCCCTGCTCATGATTTCCCCATGTGGCTTGCAAGGCTTTTTCTTCCCTTCTCTCTCTCTCTGTCTTTCCAGAAGCCAGTACTTTTTTAAGGCATGCTCTGAGTCCTCTGAGTCCTTACAGCAGCACCAATACATATTAAAAAGAAAGAATACCCACCGTCCTAAAATGGGGCATGGCGAGAAGGTGGTCAGCTGGGGCCAGGGGTTTGTCTGATTCTCAAACACACAGCCTGAAACACTGTTTTTCTCAGTTGTCAAATATAAAAGACGAGCGGCAGAAAACAGAATAGTGGATAATACATTTGCATCAAGGCATCGAAGAAATAAATCAGTAATTATTTACTGGTCATTAACCCCCTGAAGAAGGAAGAAACAGAAAGAAGACATGTACCCGTACCCACTGGTTTTTGGCAAGCTGTCATCTTACTTAACCCTGACATCCATCCAGGGAAGTAGGTGTTATTGTTCCACCACAAAGTATGCAGTTAAGCGACTGGCCCAGGGTCACTAGGCTGCTAAGGGGGAAAGCCACTGTGCGGGATGGTAAAGGGGGTGGGTTCTGTAATCAGATCAGGATTCCAGCCTCGGCTGCCTGTGAATTCCGCTCCTTCCTAGCTACGTGACCTGAGGCAGCTTTAATAGAACCTCTGAAGCTTTAGCTGCTTGCGTACAAAAGGCAATGATCATAGGAATACCTCCCTCTTGGGTTACGGGAGACTCAGTAGGGTGACTCTTGTAAAGCATTTGGTAGGCTGCCAAACACCTAGAAAGTATTCAGCCAGAGTTAGTCCTGGTCATAGGCGGCAGCACCCATATGATGGAAGCTGGTGTTGAGCATGGGATAGGCCTTCTGCCCACGATGTAGGGTGAAAGGCTGCCCAGTGCCTCTCTTCTGGACCAAGGAGATGTGGTTTCTTCATTTGTACGAAACCGATAAGTTCTTGTAAGTCCCTCCAAGGACTGAGGAGAGAAACAAAACAACACGTATACAGAAAGAGCTTCACACCGTACTTGGCACCCAGCTGGGGCTCAGTAGATGGCAGCAATTATTATTATAATACACGTGAAGGAGTTTGGGAAATTAAAATGCTGCATAAACTCAACACATTATTATTAGTCTTACTATATCTATGCCATAGGTCCTCAATTAAGGGATAATTAAAGATTAGGTAAGGTTACAAGGCTGGCTGCCCACATTTTCTTTCTTGGTTTGGTCTTTGGTGCTGCTTGTAACTTTTATTCAAGCCCCGGGCAAGACATAAAAATACACTCCAACACCCAACCACGTTAAATGCCAATAAGATTTAGCAACATCTAAACCTAGAGAACACTGCTGCTGATTTGTTAAGTTTAAATCTCAGAAGCATTGGGAGGCCAAGGAAGTTTGCTCTGAGGTGGGGGTGGGGGGGCAGGGCATGGAGGTAGCATGGAGGGCAGACCCCAGAATCCACAGTGCCACATGTGAGTGGAGGGTCTCACTCAGCCCACCCAGACCTCAGTTTCTGTTGAATGAAAGTAAGAATGCTTGCCTCTGAAAAGAGATAACATGTTGCTCCTGGCACGTGCTCAATCAGTGTGAACTTCCCTTTCCCTTTTCCTACTCCTGGCCTCACATTTGACTATTTCGGTTTACCAAGTGCAGACACAAATTCAAAACACCTCCTTGGGGAAAGGAAAAGCATACAAGACTGGCCCACTGGTCTCTTAGTGCAAAGATTCGCCGAGAATTAGACTTTACTTTTGTCTGTGTGAGTTACTCTTGGGAATTTAAGGAATACCCATCACTTAGGCAAGCACTCAGGGCAGTATGGTTTCCAGAAAGGGCAGCCCTCGTATGGTGAAAGGGTGGCTCCTCAGGACGAGTTCACCTGGTGCAAAGAAAGGTCAAGAAAGGGGACTAAGGAGATGCAGGCAAGGAAGAGTCTGCAAAAAGGCAAATCAGGGCTACAGTCATGACGCAGGGACTCGGATCCCGGCTCTGATCATTCACGTATTCATTTATTCATCTCTCACAAGCCTAAAGAATCTTAGAATCTGGAGTCTGCCATGCTTGTTTTGAAAAGGGGAAACAGAGCCCTAGGAGAAAGACACAAACAAAATCCACAGAAAGACCTTGATTATTGTCCCTCCTTGTTTTGCCATATGATGAGTGGAGGGTCCTCAGGAAACTATGTCACCTGGGATCCGTCCCAGACTCTGGAGGAAATCTTGGCCCTTCTCCAGGCCTCAGTTTCTTTATGTTTTAGGGGTTAGACTGGAGGACTTCCAAGGTCCCTTCCAACACTAAAGTCCATGGAATCCATGCTGCAGTGCTGTTATGATTATGCATATCACACAGAGGCTTTCTCTGTTCCCAGAGTGAATTTGGAACAATCGCTTCACATCAGGTCAAATTTCACATGCTTGGGGGATTCAGCCACTACCTAGAGAGAACTCACCTGATCTGCTTTTATATGAGTTCATAAAGTAGGCGGTGGGAGATGTGTTAATAGTTTTCATGAGGTGCTATGGCCCAAGATCTGGAGATGATATGAATTATGCTTTGTTTTAAAGCCTTCTTTATCGTCCTGGGAGGAAGAAAGTAGACATATTATATGTGTTTTTTTGGAGCAGAGGCACTTTTGATTTACCGCTCAGGAGGGGGTTATGTTTCATGGCCAACACTTATTTTAGTTCTGTTTCATTATTGCTATGCACTTCGTGAGTGAAGAAGTGTGCAACTTTTAAGAGTTTCTTGAATACTTGAAAAAGGAAAGGGAGGAAGGGTGCTAAGCATCTATCTAGCTCAGGCACCTTTCACTTCTTATACGACAATTGTATGAGACAGGTTATTGTACTGTGCCCATTTTACAGGGAAGATAAAGGCTTAGGGAAATAAAATAATTGCACTAAAATGAATCAAATAAAAGTCTGTTTAGCCATGAAGTTCTCATAGTTTGTTCAATTTCATGTGTGTATGTGTATTTAAAAAAAAAAACAACCAAAAATACACCTAAGGGTTGAAAACAACATGATGGAATTGGGTGATGGCAACTATCTAGGATCACCCCATTAGGGACTATCCCATAGCCACATCTGAGGGTTCAAACAAGCTGCTGCTTTCGAGCATTGTGTTATAAAGCTGATTATAAAGATGATCCCAAGGCATGCAGAAAGGTCTAAGATGGCAACCCTCCATCTGATGCAAATTCCAAAGAAATACATATTCTATTTTAAGAAAATTGCTAACATATTTTGAAAGTCCTAGGCTGGAAATCAGAAGAGCTGAGATCTAGTTTTGGTTCTACAATAATTCAACAAAGCCACCTCGAGCAGGTCACCCAGGATCCTTGAGCATTTCTTCTTGAGTATTAGTTCTTAAAGTAATGGGGTTTCACCATGAGATCTCCAAGGCCCCTTTGAGTTAAAGCTCTGTGATTCCATCTGTAAAATTCACTTAATATAACAGCTCATTCCCCAGTGAGGGATAAATGAGGTGTTACCAGGTTGCCTTGTAAGTTTCATGCGCACGTTTCATCTCCTTCAACTAGAAGGTGGGTTCTCAGAGGACTGGAATGTGTCTTATGTCTGGCACCCAGCACATGTCAATAACTGTTGAGTGGACTGTAAGAGTGAAAGAAGGAATGGATCCTATCATTTCTGGTGCAATATTAACGGACATGAACTTAGGGACTAGAGAGATCTGAATTTTAATATAGCTTCACTCTGAGCCTCGTTTTCCAAGTTTATAAAACGGGAGCAATAATACCGACCAAACAGGGTTGTTCTCTGCTAATTACTATCACCAAGTTAAGTGTCTTTATTGAAAGGAAGGCAAAAGAGAGACTATATAAGGACTTTAAAGGGTGCAATTAGCTCCTCAGTTAATCTTTATTAGACTAGTGGCAGCTGTGTGCACGTACCTGTGGTCACTCAACAAGTATTTTTTAAGAGGTTTTAAGTGCAGAGTATGACAACGCTAATCACTGGAAAGAGACCATTAGAGAGAATACTTACCAAGTGCCTAAATATACCACGTGCCCAGCACTTTCCTGCACTAGCTGTAGGAGGTACGAATTGCTCTTCTCATACTGAAGATAGGAAAGCAATGTTCAGACAGGTTAAATAACCCACTGAAGGTCAAACAACTGGCAGAAGCTAGTAGATGTCACAAGATCAGAGGGTTTAACGAACTATAGTGAAACTGGCCAAAGCTTGAGCCTTGCAATGATCACTGTGCTCTTAACAACCACCAAACAGAATGAAAAGGTAGCTGGGGAAGGAGGAGAAGCCACATTAACTCATTAATGCACACTGGCCAAAATCAAGGTGGGGCTCATTTGGAAGGGGGAGGGTGATGAAAAACTACCACGTATTTTCATTCAATTGCAAAAAAGAGGTTAATTAAGGACCTTGATTAGAAAATGACATTTAAAGAGTCCTTCGAAAATACTCCCCTTCTTAATGAAAACATTGAATTATTTCTCATTACTGCAATTTAAAAAAATTGGGTTGGAAATGTGTCTTAGGCATGTGTGATGTTATTGTTCTCTTGTGGCCAACAATCCCACAGAAGAGCCTCTGGGCATTGGGAAGGGTGGTGACCCTGGGCTCAGACAGCTGTGGAAGGAAGGGTGGTTCGGGGCGGGGAGGGAGAGACACTGGCTCCCCCAGCACAAAGGGATCTGAGTTATGTCCAGGCCATGGCTTCCAGTTTGCAGAATCTAGAGGTAAGGAAGGAATGGACTACAAACACCTGCTCCTCCATTTCCAGTGCTAGCCAGTATTTCCTGAAGGGTTTCTGTTGTTGTTGTTTTGTTTTGTTTTGTTCCCCCTGAATACAAGTCCTATGAGAAGTTCCAAGGATGGAACTATGGTCAAAAAGTGTCGGGAGGGACACCAGTGGGCGGGGGGGTGGGGTGGGGGGGGTGGTGGGGTGGGGGGTGGGGGGGGGCTCAGTTGGTTAAGCATCGGACTCCTGATTTCAGCTCAGGTCATGATCTCATGGTTCATGGGTTTGAACCCCACATTGGGCTCCGTGCTGACAGTACAGAGTCTCTCTCTCCCCCTCTCTTTGTTCCTCCCCTGATTGTGCATATGCATTCTCTCTCTCGAAATAAACAAACTTAAAAAAAGAGTTTAGGCAAATAGTCCGTATCACCTCTCTTTAGAGACACACAGTGCACATAATTAAATAAATGCCTCTGAGAACTCCCGCATAAAGACATCTCTTTAACCTTAACATTTCCCAGTTTTTTGGTCTGTGAACCCCTCCCTCTTTCAAGCAGCACCTAGCAACATCCTGCAGAACTAGCTCTCTTTGGGATAGTTTTAAAGATCACCCTCTGTGGGCTATTTCAGCCACCTCCAGGATCTTTCTGGTAGGAAATCTCACCATGTTTTACCCTTAATCAAACACCTTCCATGACTCCACACTAGCTACAGAGTCAAGTGTGAACTCTTCAGCCTGACATTCAAGATCGTCCCTCATGCAGCTTTAAATGACAATCCTGGCTTACTCCTTTTTATCACCTATAAAAAGTGACCCCCTTACCATTCACCCTAGGTGCAAGACTTTTTTTTTCCTAACTTTTTATTTTGAAGTAATTTTGGACTCATCTACAAGTGGCAAAAATAGTACAAAAGTTCTTCCTCATCTGCCTTCTGCCATCTCCCCATGATAACATCCAGCCTTTTCTAAACAAAACTCATCATTTCCTACCTTGGGTTACTATGCATGATCATTTGTCTTTAAGAGCCAAGTCCATGTCTGATTCATCTGGCATTAAGTATAGGTTAATAAGACATAAGCTTAGCGGTTCCCAGACTTTTGCCTTTCAGAGTAAAGTTAAAAAAAAGAAAACGTCAAAAACAAAAATAACACAATCTATTCAGCATTTCTTCACTGAAAAAAGGTGTATTTATAGGAAGGGCAGTGTCAGAATAAGAGACAGTCCCCAGAACTCCCTACATCATTCCGATTGTCTCCTTTGGTACAAGCAGAACCCTTGTGGACAAGCACAGTGGACCATCATCGTGTAAGCTCCGTATTAGCTAAAGAAAGACACGGCAGAGGGATCCACAGAGGGTCACCCTGGGTTTTCTATGACTTTGTCAGCTCCACGGTGAGGGGTTTGGGGACTTCTGTAATAAATACAGCTCCAACCACGCCTGGACTAGAAGTACTGACAGTATTGCCACACAAGACTTTCCCTAGTTTTTTAGGGCAAGAACAGAAGTGTTTTCAGCTAATTAAGCACAGAAATCGCATTCAAAGCCAAAAGTCCATTTGAATTTCTCAAGTCTCTTCCGGCAATAACACCTTTTCCCAGGCTACGTGGTAAACACATTTCTGAGCACATACATCTCTCATCCTGGGGCTGGATTCCACATGGCTGCAGTGACTTTCTACAAGCAGATAAGGGTAAAGGAAATCACACATTTCCATGGCCTCCTGCCGTTTCCTTTCTCCTTCTCTGCTTCTTCAGCTGGAACGGAGATGAATTTTCCTGCAACATTCAGTCTCCAGAGGAGCACTTCTCTCTCCACAGACCAGTGAGCTTTTCACGGGATTTAAGAAGACAGAACGATCTTCCTCCAATGCAGAGCTGGTCAGGTCAAGGCTCCTCAATGGCTTGCTACTGCCTACCGGAATTATGCTCAAACTTTCAGCACGGTCTCCTCTGCCCTTCACAAAGTGGCCCTGTAGACCTTTCTAGCTTCTTGCTGGGGAGGAAGGAGTGTGGTATTAGCCATTTCATAATGATGTCTTGCTCTTTCATCCCTTGGTGTCTTTGTTCATGGTGTTCTCTGTACATGGAAAACCTTTCCCTGCTCAGTCTGCTTGGAGAACTTACATTTATCCTGCAGGGATCAGTACGCGTGCTGATTCCTGGCTGCAGCCTCCTTGACCGCCCCCTTCCCCACCCCAAGACAGAATTAATCTCTCTTCATTCTGTTCCCAAAGCAGCCTGTGCTGTCAGTAAAATGGGTTAATAACCACCTACCCATTGAGCTGTAAGGTTTGAACGTAAATATACAGAAAGCATTTAGAACATTCCATAGCACTTAACAAACGTGTCAGTATAATTGTTGCTGTTGCTGCTGTTGTTGTTGAAAATACCATTAAAAAAAAAAATCTGCTCATGTATTTTTATGCCCTGCTAGGCTATGAGCTCATGGAGAACAGAGGCTAGGTTCTTCTAAATCTTATCCCCAGCACCCAGCACAATGTCAGGTATATGGGGAGTGAAATGAATTAACCTTTAAGAAATTAACTTTTGGGCTGGGGCGCCTGGGTGGCTCAGTTGGTTGAGCGTCCGACTTCAGCTCAGGTCATGATCTCGCAGTTCGTGAGTTCAAGCCCCGCGTCCAGCTCTCTGCTGACAGCTCAGAGCCTGGAGCCCACTTCAGATTCTGTATCTCCCTCTCTCTCTGCCCCTTCCCCACTCATGCTCTGTCTCTGTCTCTAAAAAATGAATAAACGTTAAAAAAATTTAAAAAAAAGAAATTAATTTTCGGGGCGCCTGGGTGGCTCAGTCGGTTCAGTGTCTGACTTTGGTTCAGGTCATGATCTCGCGGTCCGTGGGTTTGAGCCCTGCGACAGGCTGTGTGCTGCCAGCTCCAAGCCTGGAGCCTACTTCGGATTCTGTGTCTCCATTTGTCTGCCCCTCCCCTGCTCATGCTCTGTCTCTGTCTCTCTTTCTGTCTCTCTCAAAAATAAAAAAAAATAAACATAAGAAATTAATTTTATTTTGGGCGTGTTCACTAAAAAATGTATACAGGAGAAAAGTACAAAGGGAAAAACCCAATAATAATTGCTGTTAACGTACCCTGCTCTATTTCCTTCTAGTCTTTTCTTATACATATGTAAACATGTACTTATCAAATTAGGTTCACACTGTACTCATACTGAGATAGACAGCTTTCTATTTCTCTTTCTTTCCACTTAACATATACAATAAGGGGTTTTCTCTCCTATCTTTAAATATTATTTGAACACATGATTTTAACAGCTATTTAAAACGTCATCATATGGACAGAAGATAATGCTATTTACCAACTTTCTATTATTGGAAGTCCAAGTCATTTTTAGATTTTCTGCTTTTGAATATTTCTTGAGTTGCAAGCTCAGCCAAGGAGTAGACTAAGTCCCAGATTAAGCAGAGGAGTGGTGGTCTGAGCTAGGAAAAGCAGAGGATGAATCCCTCTTTCCTGGAGCTGGTTTAAGAGTCTCTTGGAGGGACTAGCAGACATGCACGGATGAGCTCACTCAAGAGGCTGACCTGAGAGTGGGCTCCGACTGGTCAGTCTGCCCCCTTCCCCCCTCCATTCTTGGTCCCATTAACATTCCTCCTGGGGGATGGCAGTTCCAAAGGACAAACAGCCATTGTTGGGACTCAAGGGCCCCGAGAATGGGCTCTGTAACCTGAGCCCTACCAGCTTGGATAGGGTTGGGCAGGTCACCCTGGGGACACCCTGGTGACAGACGAAAGTGCATCTCAGAGCCCTGGATCGTGTTTCCAGGGCACAGGTGTGGGGGGATTATGTTTCTGACAAGCCAAGCATTTACCCAATCTCTACAGCTGCTTTCTCTTCTCCCTCTGGTCCCAGGCCTACCAGAAATAGCACCCTCAAGCCATTCTCTGTTAAAGCCAAGAGCCGTCTCTGCCTGAGCCCCTCTGCCTAAGAGCTACAAAAAGAACCTGACAAATTGCCTCGCTTTGTTAAGCGAATGAGTGAACAAACATCCTGCACTCTGAATGCCCCGGCAGGCGTGTCCCCTGGAACCAATGGCACCATGACGCTCTTCCTGGGAGTCCTTGCTGGGTTGGTGCAGAGACCATGAACTCTCGCACTGGCCACTATGGGCTTGCCACCTGCGAACTGCCTGACCTTGGGCACACTGCTTGATCGCTCTGAGTCTCGGTTGCCTCACCTGTGAAAAGGAAATAATTAAGGGACATGCCAAGGGACATGAAAGCACTCACAGGCACCTAGCAAAGGCACTCCTGTAGAAAAGGGCAGAGCTGGGAAAGGGGCCACGTGTGTGGGAGGAGCAGAGAAGGTGACAAATGGGGGGCTGGCAGGTGGGCCTGCGCGGGCAGACTGACGGGCCTGCAGAAAGCACATGTAAAACCAGGCGTGCCCAACAGAAGGCTGTTGACTTGAAAGCAGCCTGGCTTCAGGGCTGGGAGGCAGGAGGGCAAAGCCCTGGCAGGATGCTAGCTGGGACCCACCAGAAGCAGGTGCTGGGGCAAGACAGACAGGGGAGCTCGGCCACTTGGCTCCTGGTACCCCCCCAATGTGTTGTACAATCTGGAGGAGGCTCTCCCTGCAGCCTGAGCTGCCCTGACTCATGTCACCTCACACAGCTGTCTCGGGGGCAGGCAGGGATCACAGACTGCATTCCTGGCCTGTCTTTAACAAAATCTCTTTTTTTACAGAATTCAGCATTTTCTGAGCATCTGCCAGGCGCCAGCCACTGTGCCTGATGCTCTCATACACGTGATATCATTGGATCCTGTGACAATCCTGAGAAGTAGTTCTTGCCATTCCTGAGCAGTGGAGAGACTCGGGGTGATGAGGTCTTTTACACGTGGAGAAGCACGGCGTGAGTCACCCTGAGAACAGCCCCAGAGTACCAGCTGGCTGGCCTCCTCTAGTGCCGACTGTGATCTGCTCCCCCTCGCGGATACCTTGCCTGTTCACAAGCACACTCTGTGGGCAGTGCACCAGAGTGGGTCCTCTAGCAGCCGCTGGGTGAGAGGACTGACTTGTTCTTGTGTTTACCATGCACCAGGACCCCCCTGCATCTTTTCACAAGTACTACCTAACTCAGTTGCCAACTGCCCCCCACCCCTGAGATGAGAATTATTATCCTTATTTTGCAAAGGACAAAAATCAGACTCAGAGTGGGGGGATAGGTGGTTCAAAGCCATGTGGCTGCACACTGGAGAAGTGGCCATCCGAGGCTGGTTCACGTTCCCTCCGAAGCCTGTGCCCCTTCCTCCACACGGGGCGTCTTTCCGAGAGAGTCCCCACAGGGCTGAAGGTGCAGCAGGAGCGCTGACCAGACTTGTAAACCTGATGAAGCTCCCCAGGAGTTGGCATGAGATCCCGTGAGGGTCTTTGGGATAGACTCTTTCTTCCCACCCCGGAAATGTGCACCTGCTGCCAGCCCCAGAGAAGGAGTCCTAGCTAAGGACGCTTACAGGCGTGCACCTTTCAGACAACAAACACGCAGCTGTTCCCAGTCCACAGGTGACAGCCTCCGAGCCGGGGCAGGAGGCCCCAGAGGAAGAGGGTGACCTCACTCCCCAGACTTTAGGCAATTTTTCAGTCTTGGAAGAGGCACGTTTTGAAGGACCTTGACTCTTGAAAGCAGTGACACAGAAAAGGAAAGGAACCTGGTATAGGGTGAGGGGTTGGGAGCGGCTGTGAGCGGCAGAGTGCTATCCCAAGGAATGCAGATCCAAGGGATTGGAAATGTTTAACCCAACCTACAAGCGAGCAGGAAACAAGTCCAGCCCCTTTCTAACCTCATCTGCCCCCTTTTATATATTACTTCCTCTGCTTTAACAGGAGAAATACACATTGGGCAAATACACATCATTTAATTGCCTGTCATAAATTCTCACCTGTCCAGAGGGATGGCGATTTTCAATGCATATTTGAAAATCATTTTTTTTTTTTCTGGTAGGAAACTATGCCTAGATCTTTAATGATACTGCGGATGACCTGTTTGGAAGTCTTGACAATCCAGGTGTGCTACCCGAACATGCAAAATACACAGTCAAGAATCTAGATGCCAAAAGCAGAATAAATTAAGGGTAACAGATGGTAAGTAAATATTAGTGTTCTCTCTCTCCTATTCTTACAGTGTTTCCGTTTACTAAATATTCTATTTACCAAGTATTTTAGTAATAACATCCTCTGTTTGCATGTAGCTTTTCAGGAAAACACCTAGCGCGCTGGTGCATACGATGTGCCTGCCTGGCTGGAGAGTGTGCTCCTGGGGGCTGCCTCCCAGCCTCTTTGGTGCAGCCGACACTCTTACGTGTGTTAACTCACAGAAGCCACAGGACAGGCTGGAGAGGCCCGTAGAGCAGGTGGTCGTATTCTCCCTTTAGAGATAAGAAGAGTGAGGGCCAAGTGGGTGAAGTGATCTTCCAAAGTCACAGTGGGGACGTAGCTGGGATTGGTGGGGACGTCCTGTGCGGGATAAACTGGTTGACACTGTGGTGACTCAGATGAAAAGGCTGAACCTTCCATGAAGCAGTTTGGGGTTCTTAATCCTGACTCAGAAAAACACAAGGAAACTGATTCTGGTCTACTCTTTCCGCCCCCATTCCTAGCCAGGTTTGCCAGATGGAACAGGTGAGTGAAGGTTATCCCCTTTGCTGGTTCTCATGTCCGGGTAACTAGGCTCCAAACAAACCAGCTGGCCATAGCTGAAGGAGCTACCTCACTCTGAAATAGCAACGAAAGCTTCTCCTCATCCTCAGTGTCCCCCTAGCCCATCAAACCCCGAATAGCTTGAGGGGCTAGGCTAAGAGCTTCACAAGGACAGAAATCACAGTGCATTTTCATTATCTATTGGAAGGTCTATGGGGCGGGGCTTTTGATGTCAGCTGGCTGCCCTTGGGCTATGATTCCTGGTGCCCAAGAACATTTGAGAGACAGGTCTGGATATGAAGACACTTCCTCGTCTCAAAGTCAGTATTAACTATAGCTCTGTTCATTAAATGCTTATTAGTTGGTAGGTGCTGAGCGAAGAGCTTTTCAGGAGGTGTGTTGGTTCCTCACTCACCCTATGCTGGCATTGTTATACCCTATATAACAGATGAAGTGACCGAGGCTCAAAATGGATTATTAACCTGCCTGGGGCACATTGCCAGTAAGTGGCAGAGGCTGGATTTTTAACCTGGGACTATTTGACTTCAAAGTCAAACCCCCTTTTACCAAAAGTTCTTTTTTTTTTTTTTTTTTAATTTATTTTATTGTTGAGAGAGAGAGAGCGAGAGCGAGTGGGAGCAGTTGAGGGGCAGAAAGAGAAGGAGACAGAATCTGAAGCAGGCTCCAGGCTCTGAGCTGTCAGCACTGGGCCTGACGCGGGGCTCAAACCCACGAACCATGAGATCACGACCTGAGCAGAAGTTGGGACACTTAACAGAGTGAGCCACTCAGGTGTCCCAAATTATTTTTTTTTAAGTTTATTTACTTATTTTGAGAGAGTGTGTGTACAAATTGGGGGGGGGGGGGCTGGGGGGGGAGAGAGAGAGAGAGAGAGAGAAAGAGAGAGGGAGAGAGAGAGAGAATGAATCAAAGAATCCCAAGCAGGCTCCACACTGTCAGTGTAGAGCCTGACACGGGGCTCGATCTCACAAACCACGAGATCATGATCTAAACCGAAATCAAGAGTCAGACACTTAACCAACTGAGCCATCTAGAAGCCCCCCCAAATTCTTAACAAGAGGACAAAATCAAATTCTTTCCCTGTGTCTTTCCATGTAATTTCTCTTCCATTAAGAACCGGACTTCACTGACCTTTTAGCTAAAAAACAGAGTCACTTTGGATAAGCTTTTCTTCATGATCAAAAAAGACAACTAATCTCTACAGATCTCTATGTATTTGCCACATTCAGATATGATCAATAAGACAATGCTTACCAGTGCCATTGTGTGTCCAGTCTCCATGCACTCAATGCCACACACCTGTACGGGCTGAGCGACTCTAATAAATATCGTCTATAAACTAGCAAGGGGCTGACGCCCAGAGACTGAAACCAACTTGCCCAAGGCCACACAGTTTTAGGGCTCAGACTGAGAAAGCATGACTCTCCGGCCACAATACAACCCTTCTAACCACGGAATGCAGCAGCTTCTGTGTTTGATAGGATTGTGGTCTTGGTTCGAGATGGGGAGAGGGGTGGGGCTAGGGGGTGGGGGTTTTTGGGATTCTGGCCAGGGCTGGAAAAGCAGGAGATGGAAAAGGTTTTGTTCTAAAATGCTGTCCCTCTAGAAAACTTTAAACAGAAAAGTTTGCCTTTACAGTCTGGAGGAGTTTTTCATGTTTCAGCTCATGCTGAATTGCTTTATGCTTTCACTATAAACCTCTGACAGAGAGGGTGCGGGGGCAAGGCTGGCCCAACTTTAACTATGGCTGTACCGTTGTAAAGCTCCGGTTACAGGGATCACTTCTGGTGCCAAGGCAGTTTAACAAGTATGAATACACATAATTCGTTCCAGTTGTCCTGCCTCAACACAGAAGGGCTATTTCTGGGGTGGGGCTCCACACACTTCTGCCAATGTGGTTCCCATTACCAGCTCCAGCGCCTGGACAAGTCCCCTCCACGCCCAGGAAGGGCCTGTTTTATCACAACTGCTCAACTATCAATTCTCTATAAGGGTTCAGAGGGTTTCTGTGTTCCGAGCTCCCAAGGTGGGGGTGAAGGTGGGGTCTTGCTACAGAAAGTGCCCACACCTCACCCATCCCATGAAACCTTTCCAAAAACTCAGCTGCTTTGTCCAATCTCTCTCCAACCCAAGCAAAATCTCCCTCGCTTTTTATTTTGAAAATTTGCGAGCCTACAGAAAAGTTGAAAGAATAGACTCCAAAACATCTATATACTCTTCAGCTACATCTGTTAATTGTTAATATGCTGCCACATTGCTTTGTTTCATGATCTTTCTCTATAAAAGTTTTCCTGACCATTTGAAAGATGGCTATAGACATCAGCACCCCCTCCAGCACTCCCGATTCCTTTTTGCCATGACATTGACCTTTTTGAAAAGTCCAGGCCAGCTGCCCCACAGACTGTCCTACGTGCTGGATGCGTCTTGATTGTTTTCTCATAGCACTCGGTTAACATTCTGGGCAAGCACATCTCACATGCAATGGAATGTACCTCTTCTTGCTTCATATCACTGACCACTAAGTGGTCACACAGATGACCATTCCTGATCTCCCCACCATAAAGAGCCTTTTCCTGTTATGATTAGCAATCTGTGATGCCAAGTCCAATCTCTTAGACTCAGTTATCCAAGCTATTTCTGCCCTCTCACCTCCTATCCATCCTCCCAGTTTAGTCCCCACACCCTGAAAATGGCCTTACCATGGTCACCAATGGCCATTTAGATGCCAAAACCACTAGGGACTTTTCACATTTGCATTGTGGAACCTTCAGTGACTGGACTGGATGTTAATGTTAAGCCCCTCCTTTTTTTTTTGTGAAGTTTGTTTGTTTATTGATTGATTAATTGATTGATTGAGAGAGAGAGAGAGAGAAGGCCAGAGAGAAAGGGAGTGAGAGAATCTCAAGCAGTCTCTGCACTCACACAGGACTTGGACTCATGAACCGTGAGATCATGATGTGAGCCTAAATCAAGAGTTAGACACTCAACCAATTGAGCCCCCCAGGCGCCCCTATGTTTGGCCCCTCCTTGAGGGCGGGATTCACATTAGTACTCCTGGCCCCACCTCAGTGCTTGGCACACAGTAGGTGGTCAAGAAATCTTTGTAGTAAGAACAAATGAGTACATCCATTGAGAGCAAGCCGGGATTCAGAATCAGAAGGCCTGGCCTCAAATCTAGCTCGACCACTCTTCGTATAAGGAATGTTGACTTAAATTGGTGGTTTCCATGACTTTGAGAAAAATGTTTAATATTTGAGTGTTTTTTCCATTAAGATCTTATGGAGAATCAAATGTAGAAAACTGGTAAGAGAAGGCTGGTTAGGTTGAAGCAGGTCAATGATGTGTCTCACTGGAGTGGGGGGCCTGGGGAGGCATCAGAGAGGTTCAAGACGGAGCGGGAGGGGCACACTCCAGTGGGGCCTGACTGCCAACTTCAGAAGTCTGAACTGGCATCTGCAGCGTTAGGTTTTGGTAGTGAAAGGTGCATCAGGAAATCACTGTCACTGGTCACTATGGGTACCATGCATCTGGGGAGGGACAAGAGCAAAGCAGGAAAGCACAGTGCAGGGTCAGCACAGGGTAGAGGCAGTGAGGCAGGAATTATCCCTTGTCCTCTCTGGTCACTCCTCTGAAGTCCTTTGTCTCTCTAATGCTCTTTGAGTCTTTCTCTCCCTTTATACACAAATGTCCCTCCTAGCCAGGAGGGGAGTGGCACATCGCTAGATGAAGAGCAGGGTTAGCGTGGAGTGGAGGGGCTCAGGCCATTTGCTGAGTGATTCGGTGACCTGAGAAGCCTGTCCATTGTCCAGGCTTTAAAGGGCCGCTGCCCCTTACCATTAACCCAACTCAGGACAAAGGCCATCACCAGCTCAGACAAATAAGCTGCTTAGCCAGACCTCATGCATCATCTTGTCACCCATGCAGGGGCCCAATAGGGGCATCTTAAAAGAGCTAAGCACTGGAGCGCAACTCAGCGGTTTTCATTCAGGAGGACTCTGGCCAGGGGTTGGGGACCACCACCATGATGTGCACACAGCCTCCTCTTCGATGTGGGGCAGGGGTCGGGGGTGGGGGGAGGAATCTATCATCTGAGACCTTTGGCTTCCTGGAGGTTATCAAGAAGGGGGGACGATGGCTGCTGAAGGAGAAAAGGTGGCCTGCGGGGTTGAGAGGAAGTTGGGTTGAGAAGCCAGGCACACCTGGGGTAGAAAATGCCCCTTACTATCTGTGTGACCTTGGCCAAGTCAACATCCCTTTCTGAGGCTTGGTTTGGTAACACAATAACCAGAATAAGGATAACAATGATAGCCGTGTCCATTTAAGACTTCATAATAGTCTCGTTCTTTGCTGCATACCTCACATACTTTATTTCACACTGAAGTCTAACAACACTTATAAAGGAGGTATTATTATCATCCCTATTTTATACATGGGGCAGAAGGGAAACTCAGAAGTTAAATCATTTGCTAAAGGTCTCAGCTGGTCGTGGTGGAGCCAAAATTCAAACCCACGTTCTTAACTCCTCTGCTCTTGAGCCCACCAATCACACGGATTCACCGGGTGGGAAAGATGGGGCACTTAGCACAGCACCTGGCTCCCTGCAAGGACGCGGTAATGGGATTCGGTCTTCTATTACACAGTCCCTCCTTGGTTCCTGAGGCTGGCCCCGCCGCCTTCTCCCCTCTCAAGGAGCTCTGAAATGAGTACTCCTTCTGGAGTACAGGGCCGCACACCTGCCCTCAGTCCACACTGCTCACTCCATTCCCATCTGAAACTCTGGGGAAATCGAGTCTTCTGGAGAGGCTGCTCCATGAGAGGGGATTGGGGGTGGGGGGTAGAAAAGGGCCCCTCACACTAACTCCTTGAAGAGAGGAAGAGAGCGTGTCTTCCACCAGTGCCTCCTGCAGCAGACCCTGCCTGCTGTTCCCTCTCCCTGTCCCCCAGGCACCTGGTCACACGTGGAGGGTATGGATGATGTATGCTGAGAACTCTCTAGCACAGGACCCCACACAGAATGCACACCTGGGAATGTCTGCTGAATGAATGAATGAATGTTTGAAGAAATAAATGCTTCAAAGCCCCACATTTAGGCTGGGAGCATTTGGTTGCATACAAATAACTGACATGCAAAGTCTGACCATCCACGCTCCTCCTAACACCTCCTCATCTGCGCGGGCTGCCATGACTGAGCACCACAGCGTGGGTGCCTTAAACAACAGACATTTCCTTTTCATTGTTCTGGAGTCTGGAAAGCCCAAGATCAAGGTTCCTACAGGGTTTGGTTTCTGGTGAGAACTCTCTTCCTGACCTGCACACGGCCACCTTCTTGCTGTGTCACGCGGCAGTGAGCATGAGTGCTGCTGTCCCTTCCATAAGGGACATATGTCCCTTTCATAAGAATCCTGGTTTCCTTCAGGTTTCCTCCACCCTTTTGACCTCAGATGGCCTTCCTCACTTCCTTAAAGGATCTATCTCCAACACAGTCACAGGGGGCATTAGGGCTTCAACACATGACTTCCGGAGGGGACACCATTTAGTCTATAGCAGACCTGCAGATCCTAAAAGTAAAGCTCACTTCTGGGCAGAACCTGAGTGTGTAAATTTGCCTGGGCTCCTCGGGCGGGAGTCATCCTCTTTCTCCAGGAGAGTCCCCTGAGGCTCCCAGTTTGCATTACACTTCTGGATCCCCACATACCCTGACACGCCAGCCTCCTTGCTCCCCTAATGGATGCTTGTTCCGGGGCAGGACTGTTCAGGCATGTGTCTGTCTCTCCAACAACGAACAGGTGGGCCGACTGCTTTCTTTTCTCCATGAGCCCTGGCACGATGTAAATCTTTAATAATACTTTGCTGAACTGAATTGGTTTTGAAGGGCAAACAAGCTTCATTTCTTCCCATATCACTCCAAATCAGAAAGCTCTTCCACTGTCCTCACTATAAATTAATGCGGTTTTGTTATGTTCAGAAGCCTCTGCTCCCAATAATGCCAGATGTTCACCACGGGCCCTGTATTTGGCATCGGGAATGCCCCGTGTCCCCTCAAGAACTGTGTTAGTTTACCGTGGCCAGAGCTCCCTGGCGGGAGGACAAAAGTAAACAGAGTGAGCAGAGAGCCCCAGGGAAGAAGAGCTTTGGCTATAGTGCCACGCTGAGTCAGACCCTGAGCCTACCAGCAGCGGGAACAAGTAGAGGGTCACTGCAGGGTCCCCATGATAGGGATCTGGGCTTTGGAGGGATCACCCTGGGGCAGTGTGAGGATAGAGGAAAGGGAAAGATGGGGAAGGGGGCAGGGAGGCCAGTGAGGACACTACTGCAGTGGTCTAGGGGAGAAAAGACATAGTAGGAAATATTTTGGCTAAGGAGAGCAAAATTTGCAAAACTAGAAAATAGGTTAAGTATCATCTCAACCTCCATTTTTGCTCATTCTCAAGATGACAGCAGACAAGTGGTCACAACATAAATTTTGATCAGATAACTTCTTTACCACCTAAAAACATACCCCATTCTTTGCCACAGGTGAAAAGGGGAGACCAGTAAATACTTAACCCTCCCTATAATCTCAGTGTTTAAGATGTTATCCCATCTTGTGGTTGGAACATCTCCCAGATTGCTATTTTTCCTCCCATTTTACAGATGGGCAACTGGGCATGAAAAGCGAGCCCAGATGAGGTCACACAGCTAGTGTGGTGGAACCCTGCTTCAGGCCAGGTGTATATTCCCCCAAGAGCCTCCACTGTGGCAGCTAAAGAGAGGTCTCTGGAAGTACAAATATATGTATGACTGCTGTTACTGTGTGCAGCAGCTTCCCAGAGTTATTTATAGAAACGTGATCTGTTCGGGAGAGAAGGAGTGAAGCCTAAATGAATTACCAGTCATTTTCCTCTCCTTTCAACTCTGGGGGGAAGGCCGGCTGACCAGAAGGAAAAGGCATCACGGCGTTTCATCTGGTACCAGATATCAGCACTCAGTTCCTGAAACTATGGGGAATGGAAGCAATGCAGGGAGCTCCAGCAAGGAAGGCTGGGGTTCTGTTTCCAAAACCCCCTGCTATGTTTGTTTAGCTGCCGCCTTGGGCTCGCTCCCCTACCTTGAATCTCTGGAAATCATGCAGGAGGGAGCGGAGGATTAAAGCTCTGGACTCCCAAACAGAGCTGTTATTTTTCCTCCTCCAAGCTTGAAGGGGTGGCCATGCAGGAATCTGCCTTCCTTTCGAAGATATGTGGCCCAAACCTTTCGGATTCCAGAAAGGGAAGAAGAAACTAACATTCATTGGGTACCTATTATGTAGCAGTCATCATGCTAGAAGCCTTGGCCATATTTTCTCATATGCATAATTTTGTGAAGTACTATTCAAAATAACATTCATTTTACAGAGGAGGAAACAGATTCAGAGAAGTTAAGCAACTTACTTGCCTGTGGCCACACAGCACAGTAGAGATCTGTAGGTCTCCATATTTTTCTCTCCCGTGACTCTACATTGTGCTGTTTCTGTTTTTCTTCTGGCTTGGGTCCTTTTAGGCCTTTTAGAGCAAAGTGAATTTTTTTTTTTTTTAGTTGTTTAATTTCAAGCACCTATATAAATAATGGCAGTTCAGAGGGAGAGAGAGGAGGGGAGAAAGTAGAGGAAGGTGGGGGAGGAAGGAAGTCACATGGTTTCCTGGTCCAAACTGGGAGCCATTAACCAGTCCAGTGATGGGGGATCCAGCTGAGCTCAGAGCCCCCGGCTCAGACCTGATGACAGGGGCAGAAGGCAGGGGGGGGGGGGGGGGTCTACGGGGACAGTGGGAACAGATCACTCAAGAAAAGACCACACTTAGGAAAGGCAAGAAGGGTAGGTTCTGAGAGCAGCAAGAGATGTTTATTCTGCAAGTCAGCAGGCTGCAGGGAGCAGCACTGAAAGCTGAGACAGAGTACCGGAGAAAGCCAAGGGGCAAGTTATCCCACGGATGCGATTTTGGTGGCATATGGCACAAAGGGACGTTAAAGCACTCTGGGTCACATGTAGGACAGACGCTTTCAACCTTTTAGGTGATGTCCACGTGGAAGTCTCAGCTTAGTTCCAGTGTGTTATTTTTTAACACCTAACACTTGCCAATGCCCCTACTTAGCAAAGAGGAGCAACTCTCTGCTCTGTCCTTGAGCAGGCATTCTCTCCCCGGAATGTGACAACCGCTTCCACTGTCTTTATTTCTATAGCTACCTTCTATTTATGGCAAGTGAGTTGCAACAGAAGCACACAATTTTCTTTTAAAATAAATGCAGTCACCTCAGGAAAAAATAATAATAACAATTTTGGTTAAAGGAGGCAGGAAAGAGTCGTGTAGGTGGGCACGCACAGCTATAGTACAGACCATGGCAGTGACGTGATGCACACGTGTATCAGGCTTGGGCAATGGTGATGTAATCCGGTTCCCCCACTGCCCAGACCGGGAAGCCAAGGGAGCCCAGGCTCCTGCAGGGTCGCACTGCAGGCCAGAGGCAGAGCTGGGCTCGGGGGCCAGGTCCTGCTGCTCCCCAACACCAGCCTCCTCACAAACGGGTGTCTGGGACAACTCAGGTGGGTCACGGTGAGGCCTCTCTCCAGGTGAGGTTTACAACCAGCAAGCTGAGCTTCTGTGGATGGCGGTGGGCCTCACAGGTTGGACCGACCCACCGTGAGCAAATCCAAACCTGGCTCAAAGCTGTGTACCAAACGGGCATCTCTGTGCCAAGCTGCTTCTCTCTGTGCATGTGTGTCCTCCAGGGTATGATGGTGCTCCCAACACTTCTCATTGGGCCAACCTCACGGCAATGTGCTGTGGATCCCACGAGGTGACAGATGTGAATGCCCTCTGGGAATGTGGGGCCACACAAGGGTTAGTTGTACCGATCTCCCAAACTCTCCGTGACCTCCCTCCAGGCACCTCTTCAACAGTCTGGGCCCCGAAGTGTCAGGAGATGCTCTATGACACGGTCTGGTGTCCACAGGGCCTCATGGAGCAGGTCACTAACATTTCAACGGGGACACAAACCAGGCTTAGTTTCCAGATGGAAAAAGCCCAGGCGCATGGCTAACGTGCCTTCCTCAGGGGGTGGTCTAGGAATTCCTAGATCTAATCAAGCCATACACCAAAAATGTTATTTTTGTACCTTTTAATGCAATGGTATTTTGGGAAATTAGTGGAAAAGGAGCTGCAAAGAGTCTACAGTTGTGTCACGTGAGTGACTAATTAAAGGGCTCTGGTTCTCCCAGGACATTTAGTTACATTAATTCAAAATGTGACCTGTTTATTTTGCAAGGTCAGGAAGAAGCCTTACCTCCTAGAAAGCCAATGTGGCAATTAAATTAGAATCACCAGAGTTTGCCTGAGGTAACGTATGAAAAAGGGCTTTGTAAACTGTACAAAAACAGAAGTCACCTCGGTGTGGTTGTCCCCACCGCCCCCAATTAGGGGGGCACGAATCGCCGGCCCCTGGTGGGAGGCCACAGGTGAAGGCTTGTTTAGTTGAGGGAGGCACCTGGTAAGGTGGAAAGGGCATGAAGTCTAGGGCCATGCTTTGAAGCTCGACTTTCCAGCACTTGGGCAAATCACTTCATCTCTGAGAGTCTCCACGCGTATACTGGGAACGTGGCTCATTGCACTGTTCTGAGGGGGCGTGGTTTTGTGTGTGTGGTGCGGGAGGAGGGCTGGAAGGAAGGAGGAAGAGTAAACATCAACATTTTTCACTTCTGGTTGTAATACCTACAATGTACTCAGTAGGGAGCATACAGCCTTGGAGAAGGCCCACCTCAAGGAACCTACAGTTGAACATGCAAATCAGACATGGATAATCAGGCCACCAGACTGTTAAGGGGGAGTGTGAACAGAAGGTGGCAGGGCATTAAGAAAGAAGGCCCACCCATCTGAGGGGCTACCAGGGAAGTTCCTTACGAACTCAGAGCAGCATGCTAAGTTCTGGATTCTGGAAGATTGCTCCTGAATGCCCCTGCAGCAAGACAGCCAGCCTGCCGGCCTGGCCCGGCCTCCTAAGCTCCCACATCAACAGCAGAGGGGGCTGGCCTTTCCAAGTAGCTGTTATGGATAAACAGCAATTTTTTTATGGAGCTGCCCAGCCAGCAACTTGCACCTGTATCATACCTCCTAGTTATCAAGCTATCTAGTTATCTCTATAACCATGGGCAAGTTACTAAGCCTTTGAATCCTGGTACTCTCATTTTTAAAAAGGTGCAATTCAGAATCACCATCCATTAACCACCATTCCGAAATCCCCCAAACTCTAAGACCAAAAGTTCTATTAAAATTCTTCTCATGGTAAAACTTGAACTGACACGAGGCTCAGAGTCCTTTTTAAAAAAATTTTTTAAATCCCATGAGTCTTAGTATTCACTGCAGAAATACTGATGTGTTTGATTACCGTGGACCTTCTGAGCACTCTGGGAATGTTAGGAAAAATACATCACATGAACTGTATTTTCTTTCTTAAACCTGAAAATTTCTGAATTCTGAAAGGAATCTGACTCTAAGGGGTTCATCGAAGAGTTTTGATCCCATTGGTTTAATACTTATTTTATGGGGTCTCTCTGCTTAGAATGCTCTTTCCCCCCATTTGTCCGGAAAACATCCACAGACATTTCAAATGTCACCGTGAATGAATGAATAAAGGAAGAAATCAATTTGTTTTGCTACTAGGAGTTAGGTAACTTAACTTCTCCACATAGCTGGTATAAGAAAGGACAAGAGTATTTGAAATGCAACAGACTTAGAGGAGAGGTGAACAGAATTGCTTGAAGATTTCACACACCCCAATGTCCTTGACCTTTGGGACGGGGGAAACATCCAGATCCACGTACCTGCAGTTGACATGGAGTAACTAAATTAGGTTCCATGAAATTCACAGCGAAAGGAGACAAAATGTCACCGAACACTTCTCAGTGGTAGGAAACAGGCACAATTTTGCCTTCTGATTTCACAAACTGACTAGAAAGGACCCGGGCAGACTCCCTCAGGGGAATCTGGATAGGTTCTAAATTAAGTTGAATTTTTTGTTTTGTTTTGTTTCGTTTTAAGAAAACACTTTTGGAAGGAGCTGGCATACGTAGCAGTGTTTCCCATTCAGAAAGAAAAATAAACACTCCTCCACTGGGTTGGAAGTCAAAACAAAATAATCCCAGCTGCTTAAGACCTGAGAAAGTCAATGAAACTGCCAAACAACAGTGATGTTGACCAGTGTGACCAGCCTGAGAAATTTGTAAGGAGAGGTGGGAAGGGCCCAGGGCAGAGTATGGGGAAGAGGGGAAAGAAAAGAAAAGGGGGGGGGGGGGGGGAAAGCCATGGATGGCCCAGCATCCAGGGCTATCTCTCATGAAGCAGCACTAAAATGTAATGTCTAAGTCATTTGTACTTACTCATCTTTGAAACTTCAGTGTCCTCACAAAAACACAACTGAAAGATTCTACTCTGTGGTATCAGACAGACCTGAGGTTCGAATCTATCAGTTAGAAGCTGTGTGATTTAGGAAGTTACTTAACCTCTCTGGTCCTCTATGGCCTCAATGAGACTAAAAATCTTCACATCACAGGATAGATATGAAGATTCAATGAGATTCAACGTGATGCAATGAGATTCCAAAATTCAATGGGATTAAACACCTGTCACATAATAGGTACTTCATAAAGATGTGTGAAGCAATAGGAATCTAACAATTTGTAGTTCTTTTTTTTTTTTCTTAAAAGTTTATTTATTTGGAGACAGACAGAGAGGGAGTGGGGGAGGAACATAGAAAGAGCAGAGCAGAGTATCTGAAGCAGGCTCTGTGCTAAGAGCAGGCAGCCTGATGCGGGGCTTGAACTCACAAACTGTGAGATCATGACCTGAGCTGAAGGCAGACACTTAACTGACTGAGCCACCAGGCACCCCGCTTGTAATTCTTTTTAAAAAATTCTCTTAAAAATCTTTAAGTTGGGGCGCCTGGGTGGCTCAGTCGGTTGGGCGGCTGATTTCGGCTCAGGTCATGATCTCACAGCTCGTGAGTTCAAGCCCCGCGTCGGGCTCTGTGCTGACAGCTCAGAGCCCAGAGCCTGCTTCAGGTTCTGTGTCTCCCTCTCTCTCTACCCCTCCCATGCTCACGCTCTGTCTCTCTCTCTCTCAAAAATAAATAAACATTAAAAAAAAATTAAAAAAAAATCTTTAAGTTTTTTGTTTTTTTTTTTTTTTTTGGTGGAATTCCTCTTCTCTTCTCCAGTCTCCTGCTAAGGAGGATGCACAGAAATAATGGGACCTGGCATTGGAAACAAATCAAAACAAATGGGGGCCGGGTGGGAGGAAGAAGACAGGAGATTCTGGAATCAAGCAGGCTTGGATCTGAAATCTTTAATATGCCCCTTCGAAGCAGTGGAGCTATGGGCAGGTTACCGGCCCTTGCTGGGCCTCAGTTTCCTGGCAGAAAAATAGAAATAAATGGAAGCTCAAATAAGTTAATGCATGTAGAGAAAGACACACAGAAGGTGCTCGTTGCATGTCAATTCTCCCCCCACCTCTACCTCCCCTTGGCTTTGAGAAACTGACATCTTTCTCTGAGTTTTTATTCCCTGACCCTCTTAAATATTACCCTCCAGGTTTTAAAAGTCTCTGTACTTCAGAATTTAGATTATGACAATTCACGGAACGCTTAATATTTATTCTAAAAAGTTTCTCTGGGGTAGGGACAAATACCTACCTAATCCTAACCACTTCCTTAGCTTTTCAGCTGTGATGAGTTGATATTTGAGCGCAATCTTTCTTTATATATATCAGTGTTTTCTAGATGGTTGTCCTTGGGGGCGGATTAGGACTTTGATGACAGAAAGGGCTCCTTCGCCTGTTTTCTTTCGTGCAGGGACAATGAGCTGTTCTGTAATGCCCCACGCGTTCGCCTTGCACTTTACACGGGGATTTTGGCAGGGCAGCTTTGAGGCGTCGCGGCTCTGAGACCACAGCCCTGTGCTGGAGTTGACACAGCTGTAGGCAGAGGGCCTCTGGGGAGCCCCTGGAGCGAGCAGCCTGAGCTCCTGGGGAGGCTGCTTTCCAGAGGGTCAGCCCTCCTGCGCCCTCCAGCGCAGGGCGCTGAGTCAGCTCCCACCAAAGGAAGCCGCTTCCTTTCCCCCCCAGATAGGAGCCCGAGGGGCTGCCTTTGTCATTTAAAGTACATTGGGAATTAAGTGTCTGGGGAAGCCTGCCTCAGAAAGAGCTTCAGTAATTCATCCCTTTAGGGTGGTCTCTAAAGTCTTCGATCGCTGCAAGGGAATGGGGCTGTGGCCATAGGGAAGGGAAAGAGGGACGTCTGTCATCTTCCCCAATTTTTTTTTCAAGTAGGCTTCATGCCCAGCGCACAGCCCAACCTGGGGCTTGAATTCATGACCCTGAGATCAAGACCTGAGCTGAGATCAAGAGTCCGTGCTTCACTAGCTGAGCCATCCAGGCACCCCACCTTTACCATATTTTTTTTAACATCGATTTATTTTTGAGAGACAGTGCGAGACAGAGCATGAGCAGGGGAGGGGAAGAGAGAGAGGGCAGACACAGAATATGACACAGGCTCCAGGCTCTGAGCTGTCAGCACAGAGGCTGACATGGGGCTCGAATTCACAAACCATGAGATCGGGACCTGAGCCGAAGTAGACACTTAACCGACTAAGCCACTAAGGCGCCCCACCTTGACCATTCTTGACCTCTATAGCAACCTTGGAAGCTTTTCCCCATATCACAGATAAAGCAACTGATGGTCTGGGAGGTTAGGTACTTTGCCCAGGGTCACATATCTGGGACCTCATTTCAGAAAGCTGGACCCCATGGTCCTTGCTTTCTTGGCTGCACTTGGTCCTCAAAGAGTTTGTATCTCTTGCGCATTCATTTATTTGCTCATTAAGTCAGCACTGCCCAAAAAGTGCCTCTAAGGCCATGCACCAAACTGTTAAAAGTGGTTACCTCTGGGAGGAGGGATTACAAGAGAACTTTGCTTTTTACCATTCTGTATTGTCTGAATGTTAACAAGCATTGTTACTTTTATAATCGACAAAACAATAAAGATGATCCTATTAAAATAACTTCACATTTCTTTCATGAAAACAAATCAAACAACACCTTCAAAACATATATCGGGTCCAATATGTGGCAGGGTCCAGTCGTCTCCACGCACTAGTGCTGGGTTTATGGCAGTATCAGCAAGTCCTTTTGCTCATAGAAGACCGCTCAGTTTGGGGTTTCAGGGGGACAGGAAGGTAGCAGGCAGGGTCCAGCTGTGGAGTGAGACTCACTGGCTCTCTCATGACCCACCAACCCAGAGCAGCAGGCTACTAAAAACCCAGACTCTCCCTTTGGTCAAGGGACACATTGATAACCAACCTTTAGTGACACACTCAGAGCAAAACCCCAGAGAAGGAATCAGAAGTGTCTCCAGGTCCCCTGGAGGCAGGAAGAGCACAGAGGAGCATAACTGAGCAGAAAGCTTGTAGGCCAAAGTTCCCCCATCTTCCTGGCTCATCAATAATGCACTAATGCTATCAATTTGCTGCAGAACTTACAACAAAGTGATTCTTCTTGTTCAGTTATTTAGCAAAGGGAGAGATTAAAGACTTTAATCTCCTGCCTTTTCTTTTACCTGCAAGGCTTATTTACCCAGAAATGAACAAAAAATATCATCGTACGTGTGTGTGTATGTGTGTGTGTATTTTTTTTTTTTTTTTTGCAAGTAAGCTTAAGAAAGCTACTGGCTGGCACACCTCTGTCAGTACCTCATGACATTCATATATTCAGAGCACCTTAGAGATTGCTCCTTCACTGGCAAGATGGGAAACTGATGCCTAGAGAGAGAGACAGTCATTTGCCCAGGACAAGTAGCCAGGGAGCCACAGAGCTGGTCTTGTGCACAGGTTTCCTACCTCCTAGTCCAGGGTTCCTATTTCTGTGCATAGTTTAAAACATGAGCAGGTAAAATGTATAGAGAAGCGGTGACACCAAACCACCAAAAGGACAATGTCACTCTCAGAGAGCACAAAGGTTAAATAGTCCCTGGAGGATGGTTTGGCTTTTGGTTACAGAGAATGTAGGGCCTGACATTTTGGCAGAAGAGAACCACTAAGTCCAAAGACCTCCTGTCTGATTTTCAAAGAGCGTAGAGGCTGTATATTATTCCCTCTCTTGGAGGCTTCTAGGCATCCTTGCAAAGAAGTAGACTGGCCTCTGCTGGACACAGAGAGGGCAAGACCTTGACCCATGTCACACAGCACCTGACCAGGTGCTGAAACCTGGGGCTGCTAGCTCTAAGTCTACGTAGGGCTCTGCCACCATACCCTCCCATACCTCTTCTCCGTAAGAGTCAGGGCACAACGAAGACGAATAGTGTTCATTATGGACAGATCCATGCTTGTGCCCAGTGGCTCTCTCTGCAACCAGCATTCAGCCCTGCAGCAGCTTGGGGCTTCAGGGCCCTCTCTCTCCTGGCAGTTTGAAAGTCAAGAACTTTCAAAGCCAGTGCTGGGCTCCAGGTGGTATCCTTTCCCTCAGCTTTCTCATGGTTAATGGGGACACTACAACACCAGTTTCTTAGGCTGGGTTGTGAGGAGAATCCAGCAAAGCAACAAGTGGTGGTGGCACAGTCCTGGACAGAGTAGGTGGCCAATCGGTGCTATTTTTGTTTTAACCTTTCTTTTCTTTTTCTCTTTGGATCTTTGTTTCTGTGGCTTTGCCTGCCTTGGTCTCCACCTGGGGCTTCTGTCTCGGGTCTGTCTGTGCATCTCTGTCCCTGTAGCTCTATCCAGACGTTTGTCATGGGAATGGGGACAGCAATCCCCTCACAACCCCCCCACCCCCCACCCCCCCCCCGCACATCCCAGCGGCGCAGCGGGGCAGGAGCCGCGCTGCCTGAGCTGCGGAGCCGAACCAGGTCCCCGAAAACCCCGAGCCCCCCATGCACCAGGCCCCTCCGCCCCTGCAAGCGGCCCAAGCAGGCAGATTAATCAGCATCACCAACGAAAGGGAAAAAAAACAACAACAAAAAACCCACAGAAGTTAGGAAGAGAGAGGGACTTACCGTTCGCCGCGACCCCCAGGCTGGCGGAGCCACTTTTAACTAAGAATGAATTAGGGACAAACTCTTCCTCAGAGTCTGAGTCCGGGGTTGGCTGGGCCACACCGCTGCCTAGCAACCGCCTCTGGCTCTCATTGGCCGGAGGGGAGGGGGGGCGGGGAGGGGGACTGCTCAATAGGGGTTGATGAAGCGGATGAACAATGCAAGGGAGCACCTGCGAACCACAAAGACAAACACAGACAGAAAAAAAATAATGAAAATTGGTTTCGAGGCACACGGGGAGGGGGAGGGAGCAAAATAAAACACGCATCAACGGGGGAGGGGCTCCCAACAGGGGGCGATCTACTGCACACGTGGTCCGGGGGGGCGGGGCTGATGCCTCCGCAAAGGTAGTTGGTGCAAACTTCTTCTGCAGAGCCGGGCCTAGGCGCAGAAAAGTCTGCACGGCTTGCCAACAGGGGCAGCCCGCGGAAACACACGGGAAGCCCTACCAGCTTTGCCTGTTCTCTGAGAGAGGCCCGAAAACCTGGAGTCTGGTTCTGGGTGGCTGTGCTATCTATCAAACAGCAACCCCGCTCTGAGCCTCAGTGGCCCCGCTGGTAAAATGAGCAGCCACACTGGGTGATCGCTGAGTTCCTGCAAGCTGGCCATTCTGTGATGTCACTCAAGTGAAACGATGTTCTCATTAGTGAGATTTTTTTTTAATCGGACATGCCTGGAAAAGGCTCTGGGTCTCATAAAAGATAGAGCCGGAGTGAATGACCTCGGGCTGCCTCCACCGCTGGCATTCTAAGATTTTAACACACTATTTTACTTTTTCTAAGAATCTGACATTTTAAGATTCTTAAATCCTGCCATTTTCTGCAAACTCCCTGAGAGCAAGAGCATTAGCAGTCTTTTTCACTTCTTTATCCCTGGAGTCTAGCACAGCGCCTGGCATGCAGTAGGCACTAATGAAATATTTGCTGGATGGGAGAGTTGCAGGTGTCTAACATATTAGGATCCTCAAGTTCTAACCATCTCAGATAAGATAATTCTATAATTTTAGGGCACTAATATTCTATGAGTTCCAAGATACACTGAGTCAGTGTATTTTGACTCCAAGTTTCTAACATGTCAGGGTCCTAAGATTCTAAAACCCCAGTTTTGTGAGCACATTCCCAACTCTTCAGAAGGAGAAGGTGATGGCCTGGGAAAAGAGCTTTGAGATCAGGCAATTTGCAGTTCTACCTGTGGCTGGCCTTCAGACATGTGCAGTACATCGTCCACAAGAGAGGGAACATAAGCACAGACAGATAACAGTATACAGTACAAGACAATGCATCCACTTGACGGCAAGGGCTGCTTCTTTTCTTCCACCTTGACTGAGAGAAGCCTTAAAACATAATCCGATCTACCCAGCTTTGCAAAGAGGCTGAACCTTAGGAAACATAACGTAGCCCGGACAAGTCATCATAAAATCTGGCAGAGCTTTAAGGGAGAGGTGGCACAGAGACCAGCTAATTGTTGGGGGGAGGGGAAGCTTTTTGTGGTCTACCAAGAGAAGCTCTCTCAGGTCACAGCCACCAAATCCTGCAGGATTCTGTAGTTTTCATGACTCTTATGTCAAACCCTGAGCCTAACCACGTGTGATGACATTTTACAGATGTGCTGTATACACCATCTGGTTCATGGTAGAAATTTAGTAAGAGCAGTTGAGATAGCTGGGATCAATGACCATGGTGTACCCTCTGAATGGCTCTGTGTTCTGGTTTCTTTACCTAAAACATCCAGGCTAGGATTCTCTTCAAAATCATCCAAACCAAGGATTCCCAATTCACCTTGTGAGAACCTTCGCTGACACCACTTACGACACAGCAGGCTAAGGTGATCAGCCTTGACTTGATCCAGCCTTGACTTGAGTTCTGGTATCACATTTGCCATACTGTATTTGCAGTTATCTGTAGTTGTCTCCCACATAAAAGTATAGGGCATATTCTTGGGGGACAGTACATTCTTGGAGTAGGTTGTGGAGTTCAACAGAATCGGGGTATCCTGCATGACCTAGCCTCCTATTAGCTGTCTGATCTTGGGAAAATGACTTCCAGTTTCTTGTTTGTAAGCTGGGTACCTCTCCCCTTTCACACAGTTGTTGTGAGGACTAAGGATACCATATCTGAGCACGCAGTATGCATGAGCAAGTAGGAGCCCAGGGTCAGTGCTCACCAAATGCTCATTCAATTGAATGAATCCCCCCACCCCAGCCAACCCCGCCCCCCTGCCGCCCGTCCCCCGGCACCAAGAACCTCATTCATGATTCTGCTTCCTTTGCAGTCCCAGTTTTGGAAAGATTTTATCTAGCAGGCAGCATTTATTAAGCAAATATACATTCATTTCCTCCTCTTTTATTAGTCAAAGACATCTTATAATCTCCAATCAGAGCTTCTGATGAGCTCGGGATAGCCGGTATCATACCATGCTGAGTTGTTAGAATTTCAGACAAAAGTTAAGAAACACGATATGTTGTTCTAGGGGGGCTAGTTACAGCCTCTTCCTAAGTACATCTGTCAGGCTTTATGAAATAAATAGTTCCAGAACTAAGTAAATTGTTCCATCACAAACTTCAGAGACCCAAGGCTGGGAACAACACAGTGCCCTTCTGGGCCTCATGCCTGTTTCTTCTGCCTTCCATCCAACCTCCAGGTCTCCCTCACCTCGGGTCTCTGCATTGCTCTGAATATTCATAACCTAACACTCAAAGCACCTAACAAAGTGCCAGGCCCTTAGTAGGTGTACAATAACTCATGATGTTTCTATGAAGTACAGATATCATTGGAAACATGTTAATTCCCTTCCTCGTACGCATCAGCTTCTTATAATTCATGTGGTCCCAAAGTAGGGTACACAGAACCACCCCCTGGGCACAAGAAAATATAGAAATATTTATTTTATGGGGGGCGGCTGGGTGGCTCATCGGTTAAGTGCCCAACTTTGGCTCAGGTCATGATCTCGCAGTCCATGGATTTGAGCCCTGCATTGGGCTCTGACAGCTCAGAGCCTGGAGCCTGCTTTGGATTCTGTGTGTGTGTCTCTCTCTGCCCCTCCCCTGCTCATGCTCTCTCTCTCAAAAATAAAATAAACATTAAAAAAAGAAATATTTATTTTAATCCCCTTTTCTAATATCTATTTTGTATATATTTTGTAATATATATAGTACATTAGTGCTTGAAACACATATAATAAAATGCATTGCTGTACAAATTTGGCAACTACAGAAGCAAAGCAGGGTGATATTAAAAGTTTGGGCTCTGGAGCCAGATCCTCCATTTGAATTCTAGCTATACTACTTGTTAGCTCAGTAGTAGTGACCTTGGGCAAATCACTTTACCCTTTGTACCTCAATTTCCTCATCTATATAAAGGAGATTAAAAGATAAACTAAAAAACGAACATCTATTTCACAGGGTTGCTTTGAGGATTAAAGGAGTCCAGACAAGGAACACGTTGAGAACAGCGTGGCAGCCAGTAAGCACCTAATAAGCATTAGAGGCTCTATGTATAAATATGTATATAGAGAGTGAGGGCACTAGGCTCTCGTAAGAGCAGTGCGGGATTGCAGAGTATGGCAAATACTGCTTCATTCCACAAACCCTTCCTAAATACCCACTGACTAGGTTAGAAGGTGAGGGGGATACAAACAGTGAGAGACATGGTCCCAAAAGAACTGGCGGGAGGGGAGACAGTCACACAGAGTTCTATGCAAGGCACTGGGGACCTGTCAGAACAGAAGACAGCCCAGTGCATAATCAGGATACACACTTCATCTGGAGGAAAGGTGAAAGGCTTTCTGGACCTCCAGAGAGTTCCGGTGGGAAGAGAAGGAGAGATCGGGGGATGGGAACCCACGGCATAGGGAAGAATGGCAGAGGGCCTAGGGCCTCATCCTTAGCTGGGTCTCCAGCAGCCTGCCCATCCCCCCTTTGCTTCTTAAGTCTCATGTGCTACCATGAACTTCTCACCAAGTCTGCCGAGTCTTGCAGAGCCGTGTTGGCCTGCTCTCATTTCCATGGATGCACGCCTCTACCTTTTGTCCAAGTTTGAGGAGTTGCACAACTTCAGGGCATCATTTGCAGCGAATCTGTTTGAATGGCACTCCCCGGAACACAGTTTTGCACCTTCTCTTTCTTCTCCCTGTACACATACTTTACTCTTCCCTTTTCTCCATCACTACCACCCTGTGTCACTAGCTCCCACTCATCCTTAGGCCTACCCTCGTGTCACCTCCCCCGGGAAGGTTTCCTGATGCCTCAGGCCTGGGTTTGGCACCCCTGCTGCATCCCCACACAGCTCCCTGTACTTTCTCTGTTGCAACCCTTCCTGCTCTGCGGTGTTTACTTTCTGTGTCTGCCCACTGGCCTGCCTGGCTTGCCCATTATCATATTTCCCAGTGCCTAGCACAGTGTCCAGTGCATAGAAAACACCAGTAAAAACTTGTTACATGAAGAGGCGATGGGAAGAAGGTAGAAGGGAAGGAGAGTAACTTGATTACGGTGCAAAGGGTCTATATAAAGATAACAGTGAGAAACAACAGTAGGTTTAGGCCTTGAACACAAAGAAAAGGAAGCCAGACCTTAACTGGGAGTCATGGAAGCTTTTAAAGTCAGAAGATGACAAGACCAGGGCTGTGCTTTACAAAGATCTGCTCTTTAAACTTAAGGCATCTGCTCAGCCACTTAGATTTCCTTCTAAATGGCTCACCTCAGCCAGGATGGAAGTCCCCGTGATTGCCTCTGGGGGTGGAGGTAGGGGACAGATGCATGTTTATATAGGCAAATAATACATGCCTGATGCCAAGGGATGATGGGACTGGAGTTTAGGGTTGCCTTCCCATGTACCCTGATCATCAGCTTGAAGGGAACCTGGCATTGTAGAATTTTCCACAGTGTTCATGGCAAAATGAGATGGGATGAGGGGTGTGAATCTCCCTACACCTCACTCCAACAATGAAGGGGGCCAGTGAAAGGTGGAGGGGAGTCATCCATGTTTCCTGAGAGAATGTCTCTGTGAGCCTAGTTCTAGCTTATTGTGGATGAGGAGGGAGAAAGAGCCACAAAGTGAGAGTGCAGACACCCATATGGTCGAGGTGGAGGGTGAGGCGGGGCCAGGAACAAACATTCTCAGAGCTCCTTCTGGAATCCAGGAACCCAGTCAGGTGCTTTATGAGATCTCTTCCTCACATCAAACCTGTCAGTAGGAAAATTCAACCCCATTTTCAAGGCTTAGAGAGGTGAAGTAATTTGTCGATGGTCACAGGAGCTGGGTAAGAACTCGTAGCTGCAGTGCTGTTCCCTGAGTGGCGTGAATGAAATTTATCAGGCCCCATTTCAGGTAGGGAAAGGGAAGCTCTTGTCTATCAACTGAAACACATCTAAAGCAAAAAGACCACAGGCTTCCTGTTGTGTAAACCAGGGATCAGAGTCCGGTTTTACAGTGGCTGTGTGACCTTGGGTAAGTCACGTTACTTCTCTTAGTCTCTGTTTTCCCCTTTAAAAATGGAGCGCTTATACCCACTGCAAAGGGTTGCTGGGGAGATTGATGCTATGATGCTTCTAAGGAGCCCAGCAGTCTCATGGAAGGGGCTCAGCCAACACTGATTTCCTCTGCCATTCCACCAGCTGTAATCTACAGTAAGAGCAGGGTGGTTTTGTGCAGTAAATGATAACAGATCTGCAAGCGTGCCAATGACACCTTTATCAATGTGGATTACTTGTCAATGTCATAAAAAGAGGAAAGTGTTAAGGAGGCAGCCGTGATATATGAAAAGAACACAGGACAAGGGAATCCTGAGATCTGCAGAAAGGACAATTTCAGTTACTCACATCTTTGTGTGAATCATGGGAGCATTTGAAACGTAACCTATAGCTAGGATAGGATATTCTCAAGGAAGGTCGTTTTAGCATTCTGGATTCCGAGCGTGTCTCTAGAGTATGCCAGGAGGCTGAAGTGTGAAGGGCCCAGCTGATGGACAAATTTATTACTCTGACAAGTAAAGAAAGACCATTAACAAAATGCACGTTTTTACACTTTTCTCAGCAGTCTTGAGAAAGCCTAGATTCTAAACACCCAAACGGAGGCGGGAGCCTGGGTGGCTCAGTTGGTTGAATGTACGGCTCTTGATTTTGGCTCAGGCCATGATCCCAGGGCTGTGGGATCCATCCCTGCATAGGGCTCTGTGCTAAGCATGGAGCTTACTTAAGATTCTCTCTCTTCTCTCTCTCTCTGTCTCCTCCTCCTCCTCTTCCTCCTCCTCCACTTCTCTCCTCTGCTCATGCTCTTTAAAAAATAAGTAAACAAACAAACACCCAAAGAGAATCTTATTAATCTAAACCGTCTAGACTGTGACAGGGTGAATCGCAGCCGACTGACAGAGGCAAAGTGTGAGTCCCATCGGAAAAGCCAGAGCACTGGCTGTGTGTGCAGGGAGGGCACTTTCTCACAGGTATGTCACCTTGTGCAGCCGTGAGCTGACAGATTCACCCCTCCTGTGAAGGTTCCGTTCTAGAAAACTCTAGTCCCTTCCCTTAAAACCAAGTGCGTTCCTTCTCTTCTCATGGTCCAACCTCGCCTCTATGTCCTTTTAATGGAGCAGCCAGTTGCTTCAGGGAGTAAGTAAAATCCTTCTTGGTTCTGAGCAGAGGATGGAAAACTGGGATCTCCTTCTGACAGAAGGTTTGGGGCTCCTGGAAGATCAGAAGTTTCACCACAGGGCAGCATGTCCTGACTCAAGTGAGGGACATTCCCATCTACTACTTCAATAGCCTCGCTTGCCTGACAGGATGGTAGGCTGCTCACCTCTGTGTCCTGGCCTAGATCAGAGTCTCAGCTCAGAAAAGCTTTGCAGAACTGGTTCCCATAGTTATCTGAAATGGACTGAAGCCCACCGCTGTGAAGGATTTCAAAGTGCAGGAAACCCCAAGCCAGAGAGCTACAGAGACCCCACATTTTGTTTGTCAGTGTCAGCCTCAATTTGCATCTGTTATTCTGCATTAATTAACAAGAGTGCCCCACCTTTACTCTAAAAATGTCTAATGTGGACAGTTAATTAGATGGCTACCCTGTTTCAGGGCAGTATGGATTCAGTTCCACATCAGAGGCTGCCTAGACTAAGGGCCAAGAGATCTGGGTGCAGGTCAACGATGTGCCTCGGGACCATGGTCAAGTCCTCTGACAGCTCTGGCCCTCGCTTTCCCCATCAGGGAGCCAGACTAGCACACTCTAAGGTTCTTCTGTAGGAGTAGCTGTAGTACCTACCTCCAGGGGATGTTCTGAGGAGGAAAGGAGACTATAAAAAGAAGGCAGGACAGAAACGATCTCAGTTACAATGGCAAGTGAGGTTCCTTCAGCAGGGCGAATGCTCATAAAGTGTTTACAGGATGAATAAATTTGTAGGAATGTATTGGAAAAAGGATTGGCTGAAAAAACCTTTCACAGTGGTTATCAACGATATGGGCAGTTTTTCATTTTTTAAATATGATTTTATACCTTCACATTTTTGTACAATGAGCACATACAGTTCTTCTTCTACTTCTAAAGTTATTTTTAAAACTTCAGGAGAGGGGCATGTGGGTGGCTTGGTCAGTTGAGCTTCTAACTCTTGATTTTGGCCCAGGTCATGATCCCGGGGTTGTGGGATCGAGCCCTGCGTCGGGATCTGTGCTGAGCGGGGAGCCTGCTTGGGATTCTCCCTCTCCCTCTGCCCGTCTACCCAAGCTCATGTGAGCTCTCTCTCTCTCTCTCTCTCTCTCTAAAAACCAAACCAAACTTCAGGAGAAAATGAAATAATAAATGTGAAAATGCCAGGCACCTAGCAAGTGCTAAGACAGATGTTGATTTTAAATACAAATAAGATTTTATGCCCTGATATGGGTAGTATGATTTTATATAAACTGATTTTTAAAATGTGAAAACCTTTGGGGCACCTGGGTGGCTCAGTCAGTTAACTGTCTGACTGCTGATTTTGGCTCAGGTCATGATCTCACGGTCATGATCTCACAGTTGTGAGATCAAGCCCCTCATCGGGCTCCACACTGGGCATGGAGCCTCCTTGGGATTCTCTCTCTTCCTCTCCCTCTGTTGCTTCCCTGCTCAGTTCATGCTCGCTCTCTCTTTCTCTCTCTCAAAAAAAAGAAAAAGAAATTTAAAAAAATGTGAAAACCTCTTAACTGAGCAGTTATACTTCTAGCAAGTTACCCAAGAACATAATTGTGACTTTTCAAAAGATTTTCTAATAAGAATATTCATCACAACATCATTTATAATAGTGAGAAGTAAAATAAAAAAATGCTAGAAAGGAGAAACATCTTTAATGTTAAAAGTGCCTAATTATGTAAATTAAGGCACAGCAGTACAATGTTAATACACAGACGTTATAAGCCATGGTTGTAAAGAACACTTCGGGACATGTGAAATTGGATATAAAAAACTATGATGCAAAACTGTATAAAAAGTAATTCTGACATTTAAGTGTGTGTATGTGCAGTTTGTACAGGAATGTTGACACCTGTCACCTTAAGGCAGTAAAATCATGAATGCATTTTAGTTTTTTATAATTTTTCCATACTTTCTAATTTTTTCAAGGAGCAAATGTGATAATGAGATTAAAAAAATAGAAGTTATTGTAAAGAGAAGGAAACACACCGACAGGAAGGTAGCAAAGACCACGGCTTCTGGTTTGGGTCCCCAGTATGTGGAGCACTGCACAGCCATAGCCTCCTGGGCCCAGATTCGCCTTCTTTTCCAGCCTATTAAATCTAGTGGGTCTTACTCCCCTCGCTGGGCAGCTCCCACTAAGTCAACTCTCCTCTTTTCTCATCAACAGTGGTTATTTTCAGAAGCAGGTCTGGGGCCATCTGTCTCTGTGACTTATGCTGGGAAAATGGTCTCTGGAAAACAGGAGGCAGTAAATTTCTCAGGCTCAGCTCATTTGATCTCCATCCCTCCTCCTCACAGGTTTCTCAGGGCCATTTTTTTTAACGCATTTACCAAGAAAGGAGCTTTGCTTTCACCTGTTTGTGGAGGGACACCCAGATCCTGGAGTACCTTCCACCTCGACACTGAGAAGGGAGGTCTTTAGGTCTCTGGTCTTCACTCAGGGATGGCCAGCTAGCTGTGCTGCTTGTTTGATTACAGGTGTATTAAATGAGGACATTCATTGAGGTGCCTGCATGGCTCAGTCGGTTGAGCATCCAACTCTTGACCTTGGCTCAGGTCATGATCTCATGGTTTGTGAGTTTAAGCCCTGCATTGGACTGTGTTAGCAGTGGGGAGCTTGCTTGGGATTCTATCTTTCCCTCTCTCTGCCCCTCCCCTACTTGCTCTCTTTCTCTCTCCAAATAAATAAATGAGGACATTCATTGATTTTGGGGGGTAATAACAGCTTTATTGAGTTATAGTTCACATACCATACAAGTCACCCATTTAAAGCATATCATTCAATTATTTTTAATATATTCACAGAGTAGTGCAACCATCACCAGTCTATCTACCTATTTATTTATTTTACCACAGTCAATTTTAGAATATTTTCATCCCCCCCCCAAAAAAAAAGCCCATACGTATCATCAGTCACTCCCCATTTCCCTCCAAACCCTTGCAGCCCTGGACAATCACTAATCTACTTTCTATGTATGTATGGATTCACCCATTCTGGGCATTTCATGTACATGGACTCAGGACATGTGCTCTTTTGTGGCTGGCTTCTTTCATTTAACATGATGTTTTTGAGGTTCATCCATGTTGTAAGATGGATCAGAACGTCATGTCATTTTATTGCCGAATGACGTTGTGTTGTACGGACATTGCGTTTATTTGATCATCAGCTGATGGCCACTTGGGTTGTTTCTACCTTCCAGCTATTCTGAATAAACTGCTACAAGCATCTGTGTACACATTTTTGGGTGGACATGCGTTTTCATTTCTCTTGGGTGTATACCTAGGAGTGGAAATGCTGGATCAAAGTAACTCTGCTCAACACTTTCAAGAACTGTTGGACTGGTTTTCAGTGGCTCCACCATTTTCCATCCCCACCAGCAGTGTCTCAAAGCCCCGATTCCTACACATCTGTGCCAACACTTTTTATCGTGTGTCTTTTTGATAACAGCCATTCTAGTGGGTATGAAGAGTCAGCTCAGGTGGTTTTGATTTGCATTTCCCGATGGCTAATGACGTTGAGCACCCTCTCATGTGCTTATTGGCCATTTGTGTATCTTCCCAGAGAAATACCTATTCCAATCCTCATTTTAAAATTGAGCTATTCATCTCTTTAGTGTCTACGAGTAGGCATTGATTCTTTCATCAAATATTTGTTTTGTGCCTACCCCGTGCGAGGCACTGTTCTAAGCATCTAGGCCTGGGGGACAAAGTCTTGTCCTCACAAGCTTACATTTCAGTAGAGGAGAAAAATCAACAAGTGAACAAAGAATCATACAGAACAAGATCAACTGGTGATAGATGCCGTGAAGCAAAGTTAAGTACAATGAGAGGTGTGGAGTGATGGGATGGGTGTGCTACTTCAGGTAGGATAGTCAGGGAAGGCCTCTCTGAGGAGGTGATATTTAAGTAGACACGTGAAATAAGTGAAGGAGTGAGCCACACAAACATCTGGGGGAAGAGCTTTCCAGACAGAGGACCTAGCAACTGAGGGGGTGGCGAGGAAGCAGGCCATCACGTCTCTCCCCCGGCCCCAACCTGAACGCAGTGCCTTCCTATGGAACCTTTTGCAAGCTGAAACTGCATAAAGGCAAGAAGCAATTACCATTAATTTACATGGAAAAGTTTTTGAGCATTCCCAGACCCCCAAACTAACCTCTCTTAGGCTTTTCTGATACCTTAGGACATGTCTTGCTAATGGCTGCACAAAATCAATCGAGAGAAAGCACAGATGCTCACAGACGCAGTTCAAAGCTCCGGCCGCTTGATGCTGAGCTGCTGTGTGTAGTTCCCGGGGAAGGAGCTCGGTGGGGCCGCCCTCGCTGCTCTGGGTGCGTGCTGCCGATATAATGGCTCACTACAAAACAAGCTCTGGGCATAATTTGGCTTTTAGCCTTTTTCTGTAAAAGTGAAAGTCCTCTTCGGATCCTGTTCAGTGAATGAAAACAGGTACTAACGTAGGTGTTTCATAAAAGCGAGGTGGTATAATGAGAACTTGTGAAAAGCGAGGGATGCCCGTATGGGTGGAGAGGCCTAAGGAGGATAGCGCTAGGAAGTGAGCCTTGAGAGGCTGCCAGGGGCCAGAAGACAGATGTGCAACACTGCAGGCCACTGTGCCTATGTGTTTCTTAGTGAGTTCTCGGAGGACAGGGACTGGTCTTATTTGTATCCATATGTCCACGGCCCACACAGTGATTTCATCTATCGTTGGTACCCAGAACATACTGGAGTCTATTTTAACTGATTGAGCTAATCAGTTTTTATTAGTAAGTAAAAACAATACCTACGCGTGAATAGTATTTACTCTATACTTTACACAAGATTTTCACATCCGCGATCTTATTTTATCCTTTCTACATTCAAGTGAGGTTATGACCATCAACCCCATTTTACAGACAGAAAAACTGAGGCTAGGAGAGGTGCTGTGACTTGTGCAGGGCCATACGAGTGGTAAGGGGCTAAGTGGGACTGCAACTTTGGGGAGGGGCATCAAGTGAGATCTGGATTTAAAACTGGTTATTGTGATTTGGGGCCGGCTGCTTCACCTTTTAGAGGGCTGGGATCTTCAGGATCCGAGCCTAGCTCCCAGGGGTCTTGTGGAGCGTGAATGAGTAAGAGCATGGGTGTCTGGGGCCTATGATGGGCCTGGAACACAGCAGATTGAGCACACAGCTCAACACTGGTAGCCGTCCCCCACCTCCCTTTCATTGCCCACCACAGATGTACACTGGTCGGCCTCTCCACGTGAGGCCAGAGCCAAAACCAGCCCTTCCCCTGGAAGGGAGCCTGGTTGCATGGGTAGAAGAAACAGAGATACATTATTTCGTGTGCGGGAGGCAGGCGTGCCAGCGGAGGGGGAGGAGAGGTCAGGGATGTTGGGGGAGGAGGGCAGGGGAAATGGGAGACTTCCTAGAACCCCAACTTCCAGCTGCAACCCCAGGTTTCTCAAAGGTTCTTTGAACCTTTCCCAGGGCTTGGTCCAAAGGGGTTTAAGATGGTCCATCCGAGGCCTCCGGGGGCTCAGATCAGGCCAGACAGAGACGCCACTTTCTGTGGGATGTGGGGGAGAGGGGGACACAAGGCAAGCTGGATTATCTAAGCCTGTCAAGTCTGCTGGTGAACATGAGCAAGGAGGCACTGAAATTTATGGCAGCCCTGGAGCAATCTGTGGTCACAGAGTGCTCTATTCGACAGAAGGGCTCAAGCCTTGCACTTTTGCACTGAGATTTGATTAAGAAATGCTTTCAAACAGCTGTTTTCAAAGTCATTTATTACTTCTTGGGTTCAAATATAAATATATATATGTATATATACATATATATATATATATATATATATATATATATATATATATATATATAACTTCTTCTATATATTTCCCTCCCCAACTCCTTTTACACGGCTGCAAAACTGCAGACCCCAAGACAAAGGCAGAGCATAACCTGTCAAGCTTCACCTCTACTTCAATATGGTGGATTGTGGCGGTATTAAGTACAGAGGAGAGGTGATGGGGGATGGTGGCGGTATTAAGTACAGAGGAGAGAGGTGAGAGGTGGGGCGCTATGGAGGAAGAAGAGCCTGCTTGCTGGAGGGAGGGGAGGCAACTGATAGTAATTTGGTGCCTACTCTGTGTCCCCTACATACATCATCTCGATCCTCACAACCCCCTGCAAAGGCGTTAGGTCTCCCCAAGCTCTGAGGCTCCGGAGAGCCTGCTCAGGATCGCCTAGCTGGGGCAGTTAAGAGGCTGAATTCTGGACCTTGTTCTGGTGGACCCTAAGCCCACCCTATGCCACTAAAATCATCCAAATGAATAATGATAATAAACACAAGCATGTGCGTTTGTAAATCCAAGGGTTTACTTTCCTGATCTCTTAAAGAAGCTAGACAGTATGCTCAAGGCCACAGAGCCAGTGAGTGTAGAACTCTGACTCAAAGGGGAAATCAAGATGAGTATAAGCAATGAACCGGGCAAAAATTAACCAGGAAAAAAACCACCCATATAAAATAAAGCCAGAGTTGTTTACTTATCATTTGTGCAGTTTGCAATCTATTATATTTTAACAAAACAATTTTAAAAAATAACAGAAAACCCTATGCTGTATGTGTATAGTGAGTACATATTGAGAAGCATTTTCCTTACCTAGTTTCTCCATGTAAACGCCCTGGTTCTAAATAGCTTTCACTGAGTGTACTCATTGTGCCAAAGCCTCTGCTCCCATTAGATTTCTACAAAGCTTTTTGAAACTTTTTTGAAAGCACAAACATAGTAAGGGCCAAGCTTTCCGGAAATTCCTCTACTCTCACTCCAGGAAATCTTAAAAAAAAAAAAAAAAAAAAAAAAAAAAATCAAGGAAAGCAATCTCAAAAAACCTTGAAAAAAAAATCAATGGGGTGCAGGGGGAGAATGGACAAGTGGAGAAATGTCTGCCCAAATCTTGTCCCCAAGTGACCGGGTCTCCCTCAGATGGAGAATTTCCCCAGAAGTCTGTTCTCAAAGCTGGGAGCCCTTTAGGAGGCTTTAGGCAAAGATTAGAAGAAAGACACGCTTGTTTTTAGCCCCAAACACATTCTGTGCAGAAATGAGCCTTGGGGATGAGAAGAGAAGGGGAAGGAATAAACATTTATCAAATACCTCTGTGTGTCATGCACTGTGCTGAGCACCTTGCGAACACTTTCCAATAAAACTCTTACAGCAAACACCATATTCACCCACTCAGCAAATAACTGTGGGGCTACTGCACGTCAGGCCCCCTGCTAGGTGCTGGGGACACAGCAGAAACACCACCGGGTAAAGTTCCTGTCTGTATTGGTTTCCAAAGGCTGCCATGACTGAGCACCATGGACTATCTTAAAACAACAGAAATTTATCATCTCGCAGTTCTGGAGGCTGGAAGTCAAAATCAAGGTGTCGGGGGAGGGGGGTAATGGTGCTCCCTCTGAAACCTGTAGAGGAGTCATTCTGTGCTTCTTCCTAGCTTCGGGCAGTTGGCTGGCAATCCTTGGCATTCCCTGGCTTGTGGCTGTCCACTCCAATCTCTGCCTTTGTTGTCACATGGCCTTCTCCCACATGTGTCTCTATCTTCGCAGGGCTGTCTTCTGGTAAGGGCACCAGTCAGACTGGATTTGGGACCCGCTCTACTCCAGCATGACCTCGTCTTGACTAATTATGTCTGTAACAACCCCATTTCCATATGTGGTCGCATTCTGAGGTACTGGGGGTTAGGCCCTGAAAATATCCCTTTTTTGGGGGGGACACAAGTCAACCCATAACACTATCCTTGTGGAGCTTATAATATAGAAGTCCCCTTTTACACATGAATAAGTTGAGACAAAAAGAGGCCAAGTGACTTACTCAAGGTCCACAGGTAGTAAATCACAAAGCCACAAACCCTAACCCTAACCCTAGGGTGTGACTCCAGAGCCCATACTCCATCTACCTTGCCACCCTGTCTTGCCAGCATGGGGTTTCTTCAGCTGATGGTCATTTATATAAAAGGAGCCTTTGCATATATCATCACTTCTAGTCCTTGTGACACCCTATGATGTAGATACTATTGTTATCATTTTACTGATAAAGAAAATGAACTCCAGGGGCGCCTGGGTGGCTCAGTCGGTTGAGCGGCCGACTTCGGCTCAGGTCATGATCTCGTGGTCCGTGAGTTCGAGCCCCGCATCGGGCTCTGTGCTGACAGCTCAGAGCCTGGAACCTGTTTCAGATTCTGTGTCTCCCTCTCTCTGACCCTCCCCCATTCATGCTGTCTCTCTCTGTCTCAAAAATAAATAAACGTTAAAAAAAATTTTTTTTAAATAATAAAAAAAAAAGAAAAAAAAAAAAGAAAATGAACTCCAGAAAGATTGATCTTATTCAGTCCTCAAGAGGAGGGGCAGATTGAACCCAAGTGAGTGGACTGTACCCATGTTTTTGCAGCCATGCCAAGATCAGTGGCATTGTGGTGGGAAACTGGACCTCAGGAATGGAACCAGAAATCAACACAAGCAGTTAATGAAAAAGTTCTATCTCTAGGGCTGTCCATGAAGGCTGGTCACCCTGACTGAGGGCACTGGACTGGAAAAGAAAGAAGGATGTTGGCTATTTTTGTTTCTCTGGAGGGAAAAGAGTCTCCATTTTGGAGGTGAAACCATTCAGCATCTCGAGCAGCATCCCCCTGACTAGAATGCTAGCACACACAGATTGCACTTGCCCCAGATTTCATGTGGGTGGGTAAGTGAGGGAGGAGAGAGGTGCCTGCAGGGTAGGAAAGCATTTGGGATGTTCCGACGTGCCAGGTCCAGAGTCCAGTGGTCTGTGAGGCTGGCAGGGGTAGCTGGTCCTGTGTAATTTGTCACAAGACCCTGGCATAGTCAGAGGAGGAGAGTGCCGCCATCCTGGGGAAGAAGGTCAAAGCCCCTCTCTGGAGCGTCCTGCCAGCTAGATCCTGCCATTCAGTTCTCTCAGTGATCCTACAGGGGACTCCACCCAGCACCCCAGTCGAGTTATGGTAGGGAATCATTTTGGGTCCTGCCTGCCTTTGAGAAGTTTCCAGAAGAGGCAACTACCCCACAGTGCTATGGGAGTGGGGAGCCCTTAATTAATGAGGCTTTGGGGTGCAGTGACACCTATTCCTACGGGAAGTGGTGTTTAAGTAGAAGCCTAATGATAAACAAGCCTAAGTTGGCCAGAGGAAAGAGGCATCGTGTGTGGTGGGTGTACGTGTGTGCACAGGCGTGGGCTGGTTTCAGTGTCTGGTAGGGCAGAGAGAACCGCATGTGCAGAGGCTCAAGGGCACTGTGAGTATTGCCAGTCTGGTAGGTCTGGAGGAGAGGTAGTAAAGAGCTACTAAAGAGCTGAGCTGGAGGGAGGTAGGCTTCAGACCCTTGACAGGCCTCTGGTAGAATCCAGGGCCTGCCTCTACTCCCGGGGCTGCAGGACCCAGCAACTGTTAGCAACTATCTATCATGCGCCACCCAAATTAAGTCACTGAACTTCTCTGGGTCTAACTGAAAATTACTACGGTCATGGGGGTTGCCTCCTAAGCTCTCTTGGAGATCAAATAATGAAAACTAGCAAGTCTGACTTATGCTTTTCCACTTAATCCTCATAGCAACTCTCTGAATATCTCCTTATTACCCCCATTTAGTAGAGGAGAGGAGAAATGTTCACAGAAGGTTAAATGACTACCTTCTATCAGTCTTCGGTTCTCTGAAAGAAATTGCTCCCAGGCTTTCTGCCCAAATAGCTGAGTCTTTTGCTCTCGGGGGACTTTTACTCAGGGGAGAAGGATGATTGGTTAATAGCAGCAATGATGATAATAGCTGCCATTGTTGGGGACTTTCTCTTTGCTAGACGTTGTACCAAGCTGTGTATAGACAGGAGTCCATTTTAATCCTTCCGGCAATCTTATGAAGTAGGGACCTTTGTGGCCCCCATTAGAGATGAGGACACTCAGACTTACAGCAGTCGGTCAACTTGGCCAAGGTCATACAACCTACTGGGAAGGGGAGAGCTAGGCGGTGGCCCCTGGTGACTCACTCCTGCCACAGCCTAAGCTCCTAATCACTTCTCTGTGAAGCTTAAAAGGAACAAAGCTCTCCTAGCCCTACCTGTAGGTTTCTACATGAGAAAGCTGAGGACTGGAGAGGTGACAGAATGAACCTAAGGTCCCAGGATAAGGTGACCACGGAGTTAGTTGTGTGCCATTAATATCAACAATAGTAACAGTTATGAGGGCAGTGGCTGAAACACGGAAGCTTTTAAAGTTCGGAACCTTTAAAAAAAATTTTTTTTAACATTTATTCAATTTTGAGAGACAGAGAGAGACAGAGTACAAGCAGGGGAGGGGCAGAGAGAGAGGGAGACACAGAATCCGAAGCAGGCTCCAGTCTCTGAGCTGTCGGCACAGAGACTGATATGGGGCTGGAACTCATGTACCACGAGACGATGACCTGAGCTGAAGTCAGACGCTTAACTGACTGAACCACGCAGGCAACACCTCCCATGCCTTTTTAATTTAAGTGATCTCTACACCCAACCTGGAGCTCAAACCCACAACCCTGAGATCAAGAGTCACATGCTCTCCCGACTGAGCCAGCCAGGCGCCCCTAAAGACTGGAAACTTTTTGATCCTTGCTTATCCGGTAGATGTAAAATATCTTGAAGTTATTTTAATATTCATGACTTTATTAGAGTTTGACTATTTTTTAATGTTTATTAGATATTTATACTTAAGTATCTATGAATGGCCATATAGGTCTTTGCACAGTTTTTATTTGGTTGTTCATGTTTCCTATTCATTGATCGTAAGACTTTCCGTATGTCAAAAATTAATATATTTTATATAGCGCAAATATTTTTCCAGTTTCCTTTGACATCGCTTGTGTTGTTTTTACTTGTCTTGCAGAAATGCTTACTTTGCATCTCTGTCTTTTTCTTTATGGCTTCTGGGTTCAGGGAAGATCAGCCAACTTCCTCAATTGTTTTCCTGTCATCAGATTCCCCCCAGGCTCCCTCTGGGTCTGGGGGCCAGCTCAGAGGCACGTATAGACAAAATAGGGGCGCCACCCTAGGTTCCTCCCACGTGCTCTCTGGAGACCCTCTGCGTTTGACGGAGCCTTTTCTTTTCTTCCAGGTCTCTAGCCTCCCTCCAGACTGTAACAGAAGGATACAATCCCTTCAGAAAATTTGATTTTCATTTTGGATAAGCTAAGAGAAATCCCTCTTTTCTTCTGTCCTCCTCATCCTTTTGGAATGGAGATGCAGGGATGTTGGGGCAGACAAAATGGGATAAAATTTGGGGTTTGCCAGGAAATTTTTATTTGGCTGTGTGTGGAAGGAATGAAGGGAGATTTCTGAAAGTACTTTCAAACTCAAAAAATACCTCTAACAGTAAAACATAATTTTTTCAGAGGGAAGAAAACTGACATTAATCAAACACATTCCAGATGCTGAGCCAAGTAATTTTATATCTCATTCTCCTGAAAGTTTTATCTCTCTGTGGTCTCAGGTAGGGTCTTCCTGTTTCAAATGAGGGGGCTGTAGCTTGGGGAGCTTACATGGGAAGCTGTCACCTGTAAGTGGATCAGGAACTTGGATGCAGGCCCCTGGCCCCTGGCATAGCAGCTAAGGGCTCTGGAGTCGGTGGGCAGAATGTATCTCAGCTCTTTGGGTTACTGTCCGTTTGATCTTAAGCAAATCACTTAGCCTCTCTGAGCTCAGCTTCCTCATCTGTCAAATGAAAGTAAAATTACATTTCCTCATATGGGTTCTGAGGCAGTGAAATAGGCAAAAGGATATAAAACACATTCTAATGCGTGGCCTGCAGAAAAGTCTTAATAAATTCTAGGAATAATAATAACAACAGCAATAACAACAGCTAATTTATTCTTTCCTCCCCATCGTGCCTCTATCATCATAAAGCATTCCAGCTGGATACTTTCATATTCTTAGCCTGCTCTGTGGTGATGGTAACATAATAGCCGTGCTGTTCATAGCAGCTTTGTTCACAGGAGTCCAAAACAATGCAAATCCCATCAACAGGTGAACTGATAAATAAATTATAGTATATTAATATAATGGGAAGCTCCACAGCAACGGAAAAAACCTACCGGTAAATGCAACAACGTGATGAACATCACAGATTTTCAGAGATTCATTTACGGTAAGTAAGAGAAGCCAGATACAAGTATATGCCGTGTGATTATTTCCATGAAGTTCAAAAGCAGGCAAAACTAAACAATATCGATAGAAGCCACCGTAGTAGTAGTTTCAGGGTGGGTAGGCACATGGGGGAACCTTCTGGGTTTGATGCAAACGTGTTCTATCTTGAGCAGAGATACGGCTACAGACATGGCCACATCGTAAAAGATCACTGAGCTGTCTACTTAAGTGTACGTAAACACTTTAAGGTCTGCATGTTAGTCCTCAAAAAAATTATTAAGGGGGGGGGCAAATAAAAATGCAAATCTGGAAAAATGAAGCGAAAGTACTCAAAATAATAAAGATAGTAGTTCCTATCACAGGCACTGTGTGAAGCACCTCCTATACTCAGTCTCCCACAATCCTCATAGCAGCTCGGGGAAGTCGGCAGTATATTTGATAGATGAGAAAACAGGTTACGTTCTTTGGCTCAGGACACTCACCCCCATAGGGCCAGGACTTGGCCCGGACTGGCTATCTCCAACACCTGTTCTATTACCTCTGACAACAAAAGAAACCTCCATGTAAGTTGTGGGGGCCAGCCTCCAAGATGGCCCCTGTTGACGTTCACTTTCTGGTGTTCACGCCCTTGGATGCGTGATTCTCTCCCATGCAGTAAAGCTGGCCTGGGATACCAACAGGATATGCGGAAATACAGAATGTGACTTCTCAGGCTAGGTGCTAAAAGACGCTGTGGCTTTCTCCTTAGGTTTGCTTAGATCTTTTGCTCTGGGGGAAAACCAGCAGCTACTTTGTGAGGACACTCAAGCAGTGATAGAAATGTCCTTGTGGTGAGACACTGAGGTCTCTTGCCAACAGCTGGCATCAGTATGGCATCTTGGGAGCAGATCCTCCAGCCCCAGTCAAGTCTTCAGACGACTGTCACCCTGGCTGAGACACCAAGTCAGGCAACCCAGCAAAGATGCTCATGACTTCCTGACCCACAGATACTGTGATATAATAAATGTTGTTTCCATTTTAAGTGGCTAAATTTGGGGGTAATTTGTTACAATTGAAAAATAATATATAAGAGAAGGACCGTGCATATTAAATGATGAGCAGCCCTTACACATGAATTAAAATCGTGAAGGAACTACTGAGTCAATAATCTCTGTCCTGCCTGAAGACTAAGATTCAGATGGCTGTTTCTCAACATAATAGCCTGGGTTTTAGTTGTTTTCTGGTCTTTACGATTCCCTTTAGCTTTAAAAAAAAATTTTTTTTAAACATTTATGCATTTTTGAGAGACAGAGAGAGAGAGAGGCAGAGTGCGAGTGGGGGAAGGGCAGAGAAAGAGGGAGACACAGAATCCAAAGCAGGCTCCAGGCTCTGAGCTGTCAGCACAGATCAGGACCCGAGCCGAAGTTGCACACTTAACTGACTGAGCCACCCTGGAGCCCCTCCCTTTAGCTTTTTATTTTTGTGCTCTGTCCACACAGCTAAGGCCCAGCTCTCAGTCGTTGCATACTTTAGCTGTACCCTCTTAACCTTAGTGTTACAGGCCTGAATAATGTCAAATCTCACCAGGAAGAAATAAAAATTTATAACTTGTTTATTCATAAATTAGCCCTATCGGACCCCAGAGCACATCAATAGTTCAGTTGTGTTTGACAGCACCTCTCTTCATTAGGATGTTAATCATTAGTGTCAAGATTTGTCTGATTCTGTTGACATTAACCAGAGGTCACATTTTTGTCAGAACTCAGCATTTAAAGACTAGAAAAATCATAGGAGGTGGGAGAGCACCTGGAAATATTTTTGGCCCAGTCCTTGTCTCTAGGCGGATGCTTTAACTATATTTAAATGTATTCCGAGTTAGAGACTCACACAATATTCTTTGGTAGGAACTTTTGCTTTTCTACTTTTTGTTTACTCGTAATCATCAAATAAGTCCCTTGCCATCCCACACAAATTTCTCCTGCTTTCACCTCAGCTCCTTCCCTTTGGCGTCATCTTCCAAGAACATAAAGAACAAGTGTTAAGAACTCTCTTTAGAGAAGCCCTTCTATATATTCACAGAGGGTAATTAAATCACAGCTTAGTCTTCCCAGCTGCAGGTTAAGGAGCCCCAGTTCCTCTGCACTGACTGCACAGGGGATTTTCCAGTCCTCTTGTCTCAGGTAGGGCCCTCCCCAAATGCTCCCACTCTTGTAAGCTTCAGTGTTTAACGAACGTAGCCGTGGCCTAGTGCAAAGGATAAAAATGATGCTTTTGCACTCCCACCTCCCTTACTGGATCACAGTTTCATTTTTAGAACTTATTTTCACAGCTTTAGACTCATAGATATGTTAGAGATGTAAAAGTAATTTTGTCCCACTTCCCCTAATTTTGTAGCTGAGGAAACGATGGCCCAAAGAGGCCCGCTCAAGGTCACTGAGTTACAGGACTGGCTGAGTTAAGTGTGGTCTTCCCGTCATGTGCCTTTCCCGTCTCTCCTGCTCAGCCTGGTGTCACCTGGGTGTGTCCCCTCACCTGTGCTGAATCTCTAGCCTCTTATTACAGCTGACAGCAATAGCACTTTGCAGCTGGTCCTCACAGTACTGTTTGCAGTACTGTTTGCAATAGAGTAAGACATGGGAAAAACCAGGGCCTCTATTCCATGGAATATTCCGAAGCTGTTAAAAAGAATGAGGAAGATTTAAACGTGCTGCTAGGGGGAGATCTACCAGATATATTATTTAGTGAAAAAAACAAGTCAACAGCACCTAGTAGAATAGCAAATAGAATGCATCATTCCACTTGTGTTCGAAAAAGGTATACACACACATGATTCTGTGCAGAGCTTTCTAGAAAGATACACATAAAACTGTTAATGACAGAATGGGGTTGATGGTAAAGACTTTTACTTACTTTTCATTTTATATCCTTCAGCATTGTTTGAATTTTTAACCATCTGCCTTTATTACTTTTATAATAAAAATAGTATAAACGTTTAAAGTGTTAATACTGAGGACTTCTATTTTCTTTTTTTTTTACTGTCACATGTCTCTATTTTTTTTTTTTTTTTGAGAGAGAGAGAGAGAGAGCAGGGGAGAGGGACAGAGAGAAAGAGAGAAAGAGAGAGAGAATCTTAAGCAGGGTCCATGCTCAGCACAGAGCCTGAAGCGGGGCTCAATCCCACGACCCTGTGATCGTGACCTGAGCTGAAATCAAGAGTCAGATGCTTAACGGACTGAGCCATCCAGGTGTCCCTCCCATGCCTCTATTGTTTGACTTTTTCCACTACCATGTATTACTTATATAATTAGAAAAAAGATATCAAAAAGCAGATATACATTAAAAATAATGCTCCACATCTGAAAACTGGTTCTATAGTAATGCTTTTTAAGACACAGGACACACAGATGATACATTCTGAACAGGGGAGATCAAGTCATCACATGGCAGTGGTTTCTCAGATGCAGCATGGGGTGTGTGTGTGTGTGTGTGTGTGTGTGTGTGTGTGTGTGTGTGAGTTGGGTGTCCCATGCCGCTGGAGTTGTTGGAAGTGGTTCTTGGTTGTCATGATGACTAAGGAGGTTGGTAGTGGTACCCAATCCCCTGGGATCGGGGGTGCTCACAATGCCGTCCCCAAAATGCCAGTGGAGACTTACCAAGACATGCTGGTGGAATATCTAAATGTAGAGTTTTTAAATGTCTCTGTCCATTCTCTCATTTAAACTTCACATCTCTTTTGAGGTAAAAAAAAAAAAAAAGTATTCATTATTACCTCCTGTTAACGGAGAGGAAGGTCACCCGGGGAGGGAGGGAGGGAGTTCCCAGAGGAAGAAAGACGGCAGATGGTGACAGGATTCAACCTGGCAACCAAGAGGCAGGGGTATTTGCTGAATGTCTGTTCACAGAACAGCAAGGCCTGTGCCAGGCTAGTTATCTCTCTCACCATGGTTAATAGGATGGTGTATCCCTATTTTACAAACGAATAAACTGAACGCTTGAGATCAGACCACCAGCCCTAGGGCACCTGGCTGGTAAATGACTCAGCTCAAATGCCGGTCCGTATACTTCCAGAGCCCTTGCTCCCTGCACTTCCCCACGTGGCCTCGCTCACAGCCATTGGAGGCGACCAAGTGGCACCTGGAAGCAATTTCTCCTCTGGTTCCCCCCCACCCCCCAGGGCCCATGCTACTTTGGTAGGGAATTCACGGTGGGAAATTAACCTCTGTCTGCAAGGGCCAATTATGCAGTCTAGAATAAAAAGAGCAATGTGGGCCTGGACCCAGGCAAAACACTGGCTCCCCTTCCAGCTGCCTATGTAGGCAGCTAGGAAGGGCAAAGGAGGGGGCAGGGGAAATCCTATTCTATTTTGAGAAAATGGTTGTGTTTGATTATCCAATAATACCAAGCTATTAAGCTGGGACAGCTATGGATTTTCCCTAAATTTGGAAAATTGTGATCCATTTATTTCTCACTTTTAAAGAAATCTATTCGAAAGGAATTTAACTCCCTGATGCCTTGAGGTATGCAGGACTAGGAGTTAATGCAAACATCTCTTAGGAAAAACAAACAAACGGGAATTCAGACCTGCAAAAATCTGCTGGAGAGAGAGACTGGGGAGAATGAATAGCTTCCAAGATAATTTCTTCCCATCAACCCAGTGACCCTGGCTTCTCTGCCACTATGTCCTCAAAAGTAGACACAATGAGTTTTGTCTTACTACAGTATTTTATACGTTGGCCAGTCCTCCTATCTTTGAGACTCATTTCAAGTATTGCCTCTTCCAAGAAGCCTCTCTGACCACTCCAGGCCGGTTGAGGGCCCTCAAAGTCCCAGAGTTCCCTTCTTTCCTGCACTGATCTCACTTGTCACAGGACTCTTTCTCTAACTGTACACACCTCACTCATGTCAGGATTCCCATGGCTTAAAACAGCACAGGCACTCAGGATGGGCTCTGCCTTGTGGATTCACTATGCTATGCGAACTCATTTTCTTACCAAAGTCAGTGTCTGATGTGAGCAAGGGACCCGAGCAAGAAACTGGACTTTATCAGGTGGATGAGAAAAAGGACATCATGAGGGGGCTGGGGTGGCTCAGTTGGTTAAGTGTCTGACTCTTGATTTCAGCTCAGGTCATGATCTCATGGTTCGTGAGATCGAGCCCCATGTTGGGCTCTGTGCTGGTGTAAAGCCTACTTGGGCTTCTCTCTCTTCCTCTCTCTGCCCCTCCCCCACTGGTACTCTCTCACACAAAATAAAAATAAACAAACTTAAAAAAAGGAAAAAGGACACTACGGACGGAAGGAATAACATGAACAAAAGCACGGAGGTATGAAAATACACGATTAAGTAATGGGTTGAGAAGAGGGAGTAGAGCAAAGTGGTGCCAAGCACAGTTTCTGAAATCAGACCTGAGAGGAAATTTTAGCAACATCATCACTATCTATGTGACTTGAGGTGATGTACTTAGTTTGTCCCTTGGTTTTCTTATTATAAGGCTGTAATTAGGTGTGTAAAAAGGACCACAGCGGCACGCATTCAGTGAGCACTTAACTATAGTTTTAAATATTGTTATTCTGAAAGGAGAGGTATAATTCTCTTGCAGGATGACCTGGACCCCACTGCTGCTCAGCCACTGTTTGCTCAGAAGTGCAGGATTTGATAACCAACCTGTGTCATTACCTTCATTTATTCATGTACTTCATTCATTCATTCTACAAACATTCCTTGAGCAACGAGCATTGGCGAGGTGTTGCAAGATGCCGTGATAGCTTCAAAGCAAGATGGATTCCCAGCCCCCAGAAAGCTCAAAATCTTGTAGGAGAAATGAGGCATAGACACAAAGATATGGTCAAGGCAGAGTTAAAGGGGAGATGATCAGGTGCTAGTAGAGCCTGGAGGAAGAAGGAGCATTATAAGAGAACTCAGTTCACAGGAAAGGGGAACTTGTATCTTTCTCCAGTTCCTTTTAAAATTTTCTCTTAAAATGGGTTGCTGGCAAATTTATCATGGCTCTGTCGATGACCATTCTGCTTGGGGTTTGTTGAGCTTCTGAGATCTTACTGTGGGTTTACAGTTTATATCACATTTGACAAAAATCATCATTATTTTATCGTATTGTTTTACTGTCTTCATCTCTCCCTTACCTTTCCTCCTTTGATCCTAAGAACTTATAATTACATGTCACATGGGCTCTAATCACATGTTAAATCACTTGATATTGTCCCATGGGTCACGGAGGTTCTGCTTATTTTTTTCAGCTATTTTTCCTCTTATCTCCCTCTGCTTTGGTTTGGATAATTTTGATTGCCCTACACGCAGCCTCTTTTTTTCTGTAGTGTCTAATCTGCTGCTCAGTTTTCCATGACATTTTCATTGCAGATATTCCATTTTCGATTCAAGTTTCCATTTCTCTGAAATTCTCTATTTGTTCCCTCCTTATGTTCATGTTTTTCTTTAACTCCTTGAACATAGAGCAGCCATTGGAAAGTCCTTTTCTGTTCATTTCACCATCGCTGTGATTTCTGTTTCTATCGACTTATTTTTCTCTTAGTTATGAGTTCCATATCCTCCTTCTTTGCAGATGTGGTAGGTTTGTATTGTATGCTGCACACTATGGATGCTAGGATGTTGGGCCTCTGGATTTTTGTCCTCATCTTTTAAACAGTGTCAAGTTTGGGTTTAGGTAGGCAGTTAAGTGACTTGCAGAGCAGCTTGATCCTTTCAAGGCTTGTTTTGGCTTCACTAAAATAGGCCTAGGGATGCCTGGGTGGCTCAGTTGGTTGAGCTCTGATTTCAGCTCAGGGCATGATCTTGTGGTCCATGAGTTCGAGTCCCACATTTGGGCTCTGTGCCCTCAGAGCCTGGAGCCTGTTTCAGATTCTGTGTCTCCTTCTCTCTCTGCCCGCCACCCTCTCCCCCCACCCTTGGCTCACACTCTGTCCCTCTCTCTCTCTCAAACATAAATAAACATCAAAATAATTTTTTATTATTTAAAAAAAAAATTTTTTTTAACGTTTTATTTATTTTTGAGACAGAGAGAGACAGAGCATGAACGGGGGAGGGGCAGAGAGAGAGGGAGACACAGAATCGGAAGCAGGCTCCAGGATCTGAACCATCAGCCCAGAGCCCGATGCGGGGCTCGAACTCATGGACCGTGAAATCGTGACCTGAGCTGAAGTCGGCCGCTTAACCGACTGAGCCACCCAGGCGCCCCCAAAATAATTTTTTAAATAGGCCTAAAGTAGACTTTATTCTAGTGCCAGGTTAACTCAATCCTAAAGCATGGTCTTTTGGGAGGGTCTCTACTGAATGCCTGGGGTGTTCAGCAAGGTCTCCCTGCTCTGCACGGTTGGAATTTAAACATCTCTCACCTTGTGTGAGTTGTAGCGTGCAGCCAGTAGGGAGTTGTTTTATTCTCTGGTAGCTGTTTGTTCCCCCAGTAGATAGATGTTCTTTGTCCGGCCTCATGGGGTCTTTCCCTGCACACGTGAAGCTCAGCATTTGGCTGGAAGCTCAAGAGGATCTCCACGTGGATTTCTGGACCCTTTCCCATTAGCACTCTGTCTCACAAATTTCTGATTTGCCAGTTGCCCTCAACTCAGTAAGAACACTGTGCTCCGTCTGACCTTTCCTCCTCTGCAGCTTGATAACGTTCCTTTGAGCTGAGAGCTCGGGCAACCGCCAGCTCACATTGCTTGTTTTGTTTCTCTTAGAGACCATATTTTTATTTTTGTGCTGTCTCTGTCCAATATCTGAAAACAGTAATTTCATATATTTTGTCCATGTTCACAATTGTTTACAGTAGCATGGCTGGTCCAGTTCCAGTTACTCCATCATGGTCAAAAGTGGAAGTGTGGAAAATGGGGAATTGGAATAGTTTCTTGAAGAATAGGTAGGATTTGGACATAAAGCAATGAGTGAGGAGGCTCATTTCAGGCAGAAGAAACAGCATGAGTAGCAAATATTTATTGAGCCCCTGCTGTGTGTTATGCACTGGGGATTTTGTGATGAATAAGACAAATGGAGACTTGCCCTAATGGAGCTTACAGCTTGTTCTGATCTGTGTTCATTATAACCATTCTCTGGATGCCTGCTCTGTGCAAGACAGTGTGCTGGTACAGGAAGTTGATGTTACAAAGAAGAATAAAACACAATTTCTGTCTTCAGGGAGTTCACAGTATTTGGGGGGAGAGAGATAAAGAGTTACTTCCAACATAAAGAAGTGGGTGAGATGACAACATTATGCCTATGGCGCTATGGGAGAGGAAAGGCAGACTTTTAGGTCTAGCTTCCTTTATGATCTATGTATGCACTGTGTCTCCAAGAATGAGTAAGAATTAACTTGGAGTAGAAGGGGTGGAGGGGGCCTTCCAGACAATGGCAACAAAAGCACAGAGACACAGGTACCTACAGGAAGTTGTAAGTATCTCAGTGTGGCAGTATGAGATGGGGCTGGAGAGGCAGATGGGCCCTTGAGGGGCTGTGTGTGCCATGTTAAGAGTCTAGATTTTATCTTGATGGCAATGGGGGAGCCATGGAAAGCTTTTAAGCAAGGGAATGATACCCTGAAAATTCCTATCCTTGACATCTCCCAGCTGGCAGGAAACATATAGAATATTCAAGGGGAATTTATGGGACTGGGAAGGGCTGTTAGAAGTTAACTCTCTTCCACCAGGAACCTGAAGGACCTTTTTGTAAGAGCCATTTGGATTAAAAATACAAAAAGCAGTACGAGACACTTACAAACAAATCCTATGGTGTCTAAATTCCATCAACGGAGATATAGAAAAGCAACAAATACAGCAGGCAAAGATGAGTTTCTTCAGGAAGGTGGTGGGTGGGGAAGAAATATATAATTTTAGAGCTATAATGGTCCTTGAAAATCATCATGTTCTTTGCCTAAGTTTTATAATTACAATGGAGGCAACAGAGACCTAGAGACATGGGAAGCGGAATGGGGGCAGCAAAAAGAACTTTTGGCTGACCTGAGTTTGAATCCTGACTTGGTTGTTACTAGCTGTGACCGTGGGCAAGCCACTTAAGCTGACTGAGTTTTAGATTCTTTATCTTAAACTAGAGGACAACAAAATCTACCTTGATGGATTGAAGTAAGACATACATGAAATCAGTGAAGTGGCTTCCAGTGAACCTAAACTAAGCTTGCTTATGTAGTATCATCAACTCAGACATTCCATTGCTTATGATTAACATGGAAGGAGACAGCCCATAGGAGTAAAGTTCATTTGGGAACAGCCCCAAGAAGTGAGGGGGGGGGGGATGATAGTGGATTCAAGATAGCTGCAGATTCTTTGTCACTAACCCCATTAGAAGGTGGGCTTTATTTTATTTTCCCTCACCTTGAATCTTTGCTGGCTCTGCAATTACTTTAACCAAGTGAATTAACCATCACAGTGGATATGACGCTATGCTAGTTCTGGGCCCAGAGCTTATGAGAACAAGTGACCTTGCTTCTTTCCCATTGAATGTTGACTCTTGAGATCCAGCTATCATGAAAAGTAGTCCAAGCTGGCCAAGTGGCAAGACCACTTGGAGACACAGGGGTGCCAGCCTTCCATCTGACACCATGAAGGCACCAAGCATACGAGGAGAGCCACCTTGGATATTCTAGTCCTAGCTACCATATGACTGCAGCTTCATGAGAGATTCTAATCAGGATTCACAGAACTGCCTGGTCAACCCACAGAATTGTGGAAAATAACACAGGGTTGTTATTTTAAACCATTGAGTTTGGAGTAGTTTATTATATAGCAAAGGACATCCAGGAGAAATAGGGAAGTTAGTTCTCCCCACCTCTGGGCCCAGAGTCAGGTCTGAGCCTTTCTGGGAAGTAGAAGGAGCCAGCATATTCTGGATCCAAGAAGTGCTGCTTTGGGACCCTAGGACCAAGGTTTATCACAGAGGGAGGGCAAGAGTCCTTCTCTCCTTTTCTCTAGGGAACAGAATGCTTATGGGGCAGGGTAGATAGGGTGACAGTTTGAGGGTTTGCAGCTTTGCGGGTACTTGGGGCTAGCTCCTTGGGCAGAAGAACTGATAGCCTTGTGGACTCCAACTGTAGGGCTGAGGCATAGTGTCACCTTCCCAGTGACTTGTAGGAAGAGGGAATATTAACAAGCAGTGTGACATAAAGGGACCATAGCAGACTTCCTGACCACACGTGAGGCCCCTGGAGTCTTCCAGAAAACCCTGAGCAAGACTTTGAGTGAGTTGGATGTCTCTTATGAATTGTTGAGGGAGAAATCCTAGAAATCTGGATGGCTGCCATCAATGAAACCATAGGCTAATGAGGTCTGGGGACACCCAGGTTTCATATGTAAACCTCTTCACATAATGTTTGCTTCATGATAAGTGGTCAATATGTGACAGCCTGTATCATTAGGGAATTGGCCCTAATACCCAGGGTCATAGAGCACATTAACAACAGAGCAGCCTAGCGCTTTCTTGCCATGAGATGCTGTCCCCTGCTGATTGCTCTGGGGTTAGTTCAGTGTCAGCAGCAGTCACCCCAAGAATGCAGAGCTCAGATTACTCCCCAGAGACTCAGGCAAATCCTGTCAGGTTCCAAAGAACCTGCATATGTAAGTCCTGGCTTCAGCACGAAAGATAATACTCTGACTTGGAGGGTTATGAATCACTGGATCTTAAAGCAAAAGTTATCTTTATTGGACAGTTTAACAGAGGAAGCTAGAAAAAGCAAATGACAGTCGTGAATTTAAGACAAAATCTGTGCAACAGTTTTAACTTGGTTAAACAAGTGCAGTGTCCCTCAGTAGGGCAGCTGTAGGAGAAAGGAAGTTCCACTACCAGCTTTCGTCTTAATGGTGAGAAGAAGAAAGACCCTGAGCTTTCGAATCTATAGCTGAAGTTTATCCTTTGTTTCTTTCCTCCTGAAGCTTGGCTTTTGATTAACATGAGGACCCAGTGAAACTCTCTAGACCCTAAGGGAATAAGAGAAAGCTCCAGGCTAGCTTCTTTTATGGGGTGAATATTCATGTCCTCCCCAAATTCCTATATTGAAGCCCTAACCTTCAATGCGATGGTATTTGATGGTGGGGACTTTGGGTGGCAATTAGGTTTGAGGTTAGGTTGAGGCTAGGACCCTCACAATGGGATTAAAAGCTCTTCTGAAAAGACAAAGACAGCTCTCTCTGTCCCTCTGCAGGCACATTAATGAAAGGCCATGTGAACATACAATGAGAAGGTGGCTGTTTACATCCCAGGAAGAAGGCCTTTACCAAGAACCAAATCTGCTGGAACCTTGATCTTGGACTTGAAGCCTCCAGAACTATGAGCAATAAGTGTACAATGTTTAAGCCACCCAGTCTATGGTATTTTGTTATAATATCCAGAGCAAAATAAAATAACTTTCTTGCTCATTCCAAGGAAATGGAATATCATCCAGGCTCCATGGTATAGTAGAAAAGACATTGGAATCTAGAAAATCAAGATGGAGCTCTGTTGTAGCCAGTTTCAAGCTGGATGACACTGAGTAAGTCACTGGACCTCTCTGAGCTTCCTTTTCTTTATCTGTGAAATAGGACAAAGAATCCCTTGCTTTGCCTATCTCACTTAGAAGTTGTTAGGATCAAATGAGACCATGGATATAAAAGAAACTATAGGAGGTATTTCTGGCTATGGCTGAGTGAGGAGGCTGGCTAATCTTCTCCCCTTAAAAGGAACTGTAAAGTTGAACAATACTGACAAAAACAACCATTTCAACACTCTAAAACTTGACCAAAGGCAGTATGTGACAAGCTCAGAACAATCTCAGAAGTGTTTTACGCTTGGAACACTGCTTGATTCTAGGTAAGAACACTGGGACTCCATAGTGTTACTCCCTTGGGCTCTTCCCATCCTCCACAGCACAGAGGTTCCACCAGGAGGATTGTCGGCTTGGCTGGTGATGTTGAAGGGCCAGTTGACTGACAGCAGCAAGTGGTACCCATGGCCAGTGACACTATCAGAGGAAGTGATGCTCCTTGGCAGCAGGCAAGTAGAGAGGGCCATTGGCTCTACTAGCATGAGGTCATTACTGGGGTAAGCATATTCTTGTCTGAGACGTTAAGGAACAGTGGAGATCAGAGAGGGCCCAGACTGTCCACATACTCCCGGCCATCCCTGAAGGTATGTGCACAGAGGAGTTGAAAAAGGCCCCAGTGGAAAGCAAGGCTGGAACAGACTTAAAAATGATCTGGATTTTGAATGTGCTCCCCTCCTCTCCCCCACACATGGCTTGATGTGTTTGAGCATAATATATGTCCAATTACTTCACTGATTGGCCACTAAGCTATGCAGACAGAAGCTTAAAAAGCAATAATGAAAAATAATCAAACAGAGACACCAGTGGCCACACTGTGGGAAAGAAAGATTTCAGATATTTAACCTAGGCATGTTCTAAACACAGAAAAACAACAACAACAAACAAGAAAAAAAGAGTGGTAAACAACTCTTGTTTGTAAAACAACAATCATGAGAGAAAATCAGAACCCAGAGTTGTTACAATATAGTAACTAAAATGTCCAATTTTCAACAACAGGAGCACAAAGAAACACAAAAGTAGGACCCAATAATCAGCAACAAAAGCCAAAAACAGAAACTGAGAGTGAATCTAAATGTTTTCATTAGCAGATAAATATTGCAAAGCAGCCACTAAAAAAAAATGTTCAAAGACCTAAAGGACATCACGTCTAGGAAATTAAAGGAAAGTATGGCAACAATTAATCAACAAACATAGAATGTCAACAAGGAGACAGAAACTCTAAAAAGGAACCAAAAGTAAATTCTAGAGCAATACAGTACAATAAAACAAAAATTCACTAAGAAACTCAAGAACAGACTCAAGATGGCTAAAGAAAAGCTCAGTGAACTTGAAGATAGATCAATATAAATTATACAATCTGAAGAACGGGGGATAAATATTTGAAGAAAAAGGAATAGAATGTTAGAGATCTGTAGAATAACATGAAGCATACCAACAAATATAACGTGGGCCCCAGAAGGAGCAGTCAGGGAAGGGGCAGAAAATATATTGAGGAAATAACAGATAAAATGACCCCAAAGTGGATAAAGGCATTAATCTATACATCTAAGGAACTCAAGGAACCCTGGATAAGATAAATGCAAAGACAGTCATACACAGACACATCATAATCAAACTATTAAAGCCAAAGAATCTTAAAAAAAGAAAAAAATGACTCATTATGTACAGGAGAACATCAATATAATTGTCTGACTTCTCATCTTTTTTTTTCTTGTTTATTTATTTATTGTTTAGTAACCTCTATACCCCACATGGGGTTCAAACTCATGACCCTGAGATCAAGAGTCACACACCCTTCGAACTGAGCCATCCGGGCACCCCATGACTTCTCACTTTGAACAAGAGAGGCCAAAAGAACTGAAAGAAAAATAACTGTCAACCAAAAACTCCACATCCAGCAAAACTCTCCTTAACAAGTAAAGGCAAAATAAAGACATTCCCAGATCAACAAAAATGAAGAGAATTCATTGCTAGGCGATATGCTTTACGAAGTCTTTCAAGCTGAAAGGAAATGATGCCAGGATTTATTCTCAAATCCATAGTTAGAAGTGAGGAGCATGAGAAATAGAAAACATATGGGTTAATATAAAAAAATCAGTAAATACATATTTTCTCATTTCTTCTCTTAACATCTTTTGAAAACATAAGATTGTGTAAAGTAATAATTATAACACTGAATTTAGGTTTATCATTTATATTATATATTATCTGCCTATCTATGTGTGTAGATATATAGATCAATAATAACATAAAGAAAGGAGGAAGGGATTGTCATCTTGGAATAAAGTTCCTAAATTTTACTGGAATTCAGTTAGTATTAATCTAAAGTGGACTATAATAATTTAAGATTCATACCACAATCTCTAGAACCACTAAAAAGTCCTTTAAAATATGGTTAAAACAATCAACAAAAAAATAAAATCTAAAAATCTTTATTGAACACACCACAAAGAGGCAGGAGAGTGGGAACACACGAATAAAAAAGATAAGGGACATATAATAAAATACACAGCAACATGGCAAATATAAATAGAATAATATTAATGATATTAAATGTGAATGGTCAAAATAATCCATATAAAAGGTGATTATTGTCAAAAAGCAAGATCCAATTATATACCATCTATAGGAGGCATACCTTAGATTCTAAGACACACACAGGTTGAACGTAACACAAAACAAAACAAAAACCATAAAAACAGAAACCAAAAGAGATCTGTAGTGGCTACTATAACATTAAATAGAACCAGGACAAGAATTATCTGTAGAAATGAAGAGGGGCATTTTATATTAATAAAAGAGCCAATACATCAGATAATGTGACAATTGTAAAGGGATATATGGTTAACAACCTCAAAAAGCCTCAAAATTCATGAATCAAAAACTGAGAGAGCTGAAAGAAAAAATAGATCATCAGAGACTTCAAGAGCACACTCTCAATCACTGATAGGAAAACGAGACAGGAAATCAGTGAGGATATGAAGGACTTGAACAACACTGTAAACTCAGTGGGCCTACCAGACATTTACAGAACAACCTACTGACGGGACTGCTGAACACACATCCTTTTCAAGCAAACATGGAACATTGTCAAGATCTGCCATATGCTAGGCCATTAGACAAACATCAATAAATGTAAACTAATTGAAATCATACAGGGTGTCTCATTTTATCACATATTGGAAATCAACAACAAAAAGAAATATAAAGCCTCTGCGTCCCTCTTCTGGTTTAACAAAGCATGGCCTGCAGTAACCAGATGATGGGGCAGCTGTCTCTCTCCCGGGAAAGGAATACTTCTGGAGGAAGTAAGAATTCTGTTCCCACTGAGCCTCTTTTTTCCTCCCTTATAAATACCTCTCTTTCTCCATTCAGTTAGAAGTTGCAACCCCAAGAAAATGGGTGGTACTATACCTATTAGAGGCCTTTAAGTGGGCTGATATTCAATGTCAGAAACCATAAAAAATGGAGTATTCATCTACATGACCCTAAACACCTACAGGATAGTTACAATATATGCAGATCTTAAGAGTGATCCTCTGAGCAGTATTCAGTAGGTTAATTCATGCTCAGAGAAGTGCAGGTTTACTGAACCTAACCAGGGTCATGTGTTACACAGGGTGTTTTAATATCTTATTCCCTGAATCTTTACCAAAACTCTATGAGGTAGGCATGATTCTCATTTCACAGATGAGAGAACTGAGGCTCAGAGAGGTTAAGTTACCCAAAGCCACACAGGATGGGTAAGGCCTGTGACATGAATTCACCAAATTTAGAAATTTTGTTAATGGAGAATAGGGTTACAGAGAATTCAATGCAAAGAAGCAATGGAAAAATGAATTTTTCTCTTACAAATTTAACAATGAGTTCGTAAGTGACATTTGAATGATTTTACTTGATGAGGGCATTGAAATATTTTATGATAACATTTTTAACATTTTTAATATAATGTGTGTGTGGAGTGGCGGTGGGGGGGGGTTGGTGGGGAGGATAGGAATTCATTATTCTCATGCTACAGGTGAGAAAACCAGAGCTGAGACACAGACCATGGAAGTGACTTGTCCAGTGTGACAGAGCTAAATGGGGGCAAAGCAGGATGTAGAACCCAGGCCTCCCAGACCCTGGTGAGTGTGGAAAACAGCAGTTGTATTGGGTATCAGGGCTCCGTAACTGAAAAAATGCAAGCTGTGTGTAGGCAATGAACTCCTGACCCAAAATTAGGTCACCTGCCCTCTGCTGGAGGGGTGTTGAAACCTACCTCCAGAGGGCAGAGGGGTGTTGAATAGCCTGTGCCCCTGGGAACAGATAGGAAGGGGGGTGTCCCCATCCCCAGAGAGCCGACGACGTGTGTGTTAGGGCAGGATGCCCCCACAGCTCACTCCTCCACCTACAAGCCTCACAATCCCCTTTCCCTTCCTAAAGGCTGACCATCATCCCTAAATCCTCTCCGTTGCTCGGCCAAGTCCACCTATCCTTCCTGAAAGAGCAGCAAGAAGGTAGCTCTTTGCTGTGACTCTACACTGTGCCGTCTGCACAGGCCCATTGTTCTTCCTGTTTTTCCTTCATTCTGCCCGAGATGCAGTCCTGACTCGTCGTGTGGAGTTCTACCAGGCGTCACTTAGCTATGCGCCACGCCACTGGGTTTCAAACAGCAGGGGACTCCAGAGTTTTAGACCTGCAGCTCGTGTTCGGTGAATGGGATTTTTATGAGGCCGCCGCAATCAGTCTTGCATACAGGGTGCTAAAAATTTTTATGGCTGGCTGGGATTTGTTGGAAGCGCCAAGCTGGAACGTGATGGAGTTTCCCATTAGAGAATGTCCCCAGGAAAGCGGGCTTGCATGGTTCCCTGGTACTCGGAGGTGTCAGAGAGCTGGTTTTATGGAAAGCAATTTCCTCAGTAAAGAAAAAATATGCTCCAGAGACGGAGCGATTTCAGCACAGGGGCCCTGCCACCCTGGGTTTAACGGGCTTCCTTAGCAGGCGGTCCCTGGTGATTGCAAAGACAAATGGGTCCTACCCATTCTGGCTGCTAGCAAACTTTTCTTCCCTTCCGTTCTTTAAAAACACACATTTAAAAAATAAATAATAAAAAGGTTTGAAATAAAGAAAATGAGCTGTAATGATATCAACTACTCAATAGTATTGTTCACATTGTTATATATGCACATATATTTTTGACATAGTTTGGACACAGCTACGATACAGTTTTATAACTTTTCTTTAACATTTTATGATAAACATTTGAAGTCATGAAAATTGCTTTGTAGACCTCATTTTAAGTAACTTTATAATGTTCCATTAGGCAGATATACCATAAAGTGGTACCATTTTCCATATTGTTGGATATGGAGGCGGTTTCTGATTTTTTTTTTTTTATTATAAATAATGGCACCATGAACATCTGGGAACATATAGTTTTGCTCATATTTCCAATGAGTTCCTTGAAATATATTTCTAGAAGTAGAATTACTGGATCAAGGATGTCACATTTAAAATTTTTTTTTTTAACATTTATTTATTTTTGAGACAGAGAGAGACAGAGCATGAACGGGGGAGGGTCAGAGAGAGAGGGAGGGAGACACAGAATCTGAAACAGGCTCCAGGCTCTGAGCCATCAGCACAGAGCCTGACGCAGGGCTTGAACTCACAAACCGCGAGATCATGACCTGAGCCGAAGCCGGATGCTTAACCGACTGAGCCACCCAGGCGCCCCTACATTTTAAAGTGTCCTGATATATATGGCCAACTTGCTTTCCCTTAAGGTGTTATCAGTTTACACTTCCATTGACCGTATATGAGAATGTATATATTACCGCACACTTGCCAACACTGAGATCTTCAATTTTTAATGTATCTATTAATTTACAAAATACAAATGTCATCTCATTGTGTCTTAACTTGCATTTTTGAAGTTTATTTATTTATTTTGAGAGAGACAGAGAGACAGAGAGAGAGAGAGAGAGAGAGAACGAATGAACTCCAAGCAGGCTCTATGCTGTCAGTGCAGAGCCCAACGTGAGGCTCAAACTCACAAGCCATGAGATCATGACCTGTGCCCAAACCAAGAGTCGACGCTAACCAACTGAGCTACCCAAGCGCCCCTTAACTTGAATTTTTGGATTAATAGTAAGGTTGAACGTTTTGCTCATATGTGTATCAATTATTTGCATTTCTTTTGTTCTACTAATATCTTAATGTTTTTTCTCTTTACTATAGAAAGGATTGTCTGCTATATTTGCTACTATATATATATAAAATATAACACACACACACACACACACACACACATATATATAATTTTTTTCTTACCAATTTGATGTTCCTGGCAAACCTCTCAAGCAAAACCCAAAGGGAGACCCTTTGTACATCTGTACAATGATCAACCCAAGGATGTCCCAGGCCCCAGCATTTCTTTATATACCATTCTTTCTTGCCCTTATCACCTACCTGCCTACCTTTACATGATACCTTTTATGTGCTAAGCACTAGGACTGGAGTTAAAAATATGGCTCCTGCCCCAAAGGAACTCACAGTCAGTGGACCGAGTGTGTATATGTAATCAGAGGCACTTAGAGAAAGCACTTTGGGTCACTAGGGCTCACAGGTGGCTTGGGGAGATGGGGGTAGAAGTCCTCGCCTGGCTTACACCGTCACAGGCAAGTTTCCTCTGGTCTACCAGGTGACAGCAAAGCACAGGAAGGCCAATCAAAGATCGAAGCACGAGGCTCCACTTCAGCACCTTGACCATGTGGTTTGGAAGCAATAAGGTAAGCTTTGGAATCAGGCACTGCCCCTGACTACCTGTGGGGCCTTGGACAATTTACTTCTCCTCTCTGGGCCTTAGTTTTCTGATCTCTACAATGGGCCATGCAATCATCTGTGAGAAATAAAGCACATGGTAGAATGTCTGACACAGAGTGGGTACATTTCCTTCTTTATTAAGCTCATCCTTATTAAGGATGTGCCCCACCCTCTTTAAAATCAATTAGAATTTTCTCTTTTTAAAAATTTCTCTCCATGTGAAACAGCCCAACTTCAGTGAATATCTTATCTTCTGTCCTCTGCCTGAGAGAGTTAACCACAGATGGGCCCAAATGCAGGCTGTGACCTGCCCTGCTCCTTGGAGGACACTGCGCCTGCCCCCACCTGCTCCCTTCTGGCTAACCATAGCCCTGATTCTAGCTCCTGTTAGATCAGCCTCTGGGCCGCTGAAGTATTCCTTAAATCAGAGTTATAGGGCCAACTGTGTCCTTCCAGCTGTCTTCTTTCTGCTAATAAAGCTCTTACATGAGGCTCCCAAACAGTCCGAAATCTGTTTTGACCTTGGTGTGGTGATGGTTAATACACAGAAAGCAAGAGAGAGTGAGAGAGCATATGCACCTGCATGTGGGGGAGGGGCAGGAGGAGAGGGAGAAAGAGAGAGAATCCCAAGCAGGTTCCACACCCAGTGCGGAGCCCAACACGGGGCCTATCTTACAACTCTGAGAGCATGACCTGAGGCGAAATCAAGAGTCAGATGCTTAACTGACTGAGCCATCCAGGTGCCCCTGGTGATGGTTAATTTTATATGTCAACTTGACTGGTTCATGGGGTGCCCAAATATCCAAACAGTATTTCTGGATATGTCTGTGAGGGTATTTCTGGATGAGATTAGCATCTGAATTCATAGAATGAGTAAAGCAGATTGCCCTTCCCAGAACAGATGGGCAGGCATTACCCAAACCTCTGAGGGCATAAATAAAACAAAAATGTGGAGGAAGGGAGAATTTGCTCCCTCTGCGTAACTGCCCGAGCTGTGACATTGAACTGGGCATGATACCACTGGCATTCCTGGTTCTCAGGCCTTTGGACTAAGAATGGTCCAAAGGCCTGAGAACCCTGAGGTTCCTGGCTCTCTTAAGTCTCCAGGGTACAGACAGCAGATCATGGGACTTCTTAGGTTCCATAATTAATGAGCTAAATCCTTATGCTAAATCAATCAATCTATCTATCTCCCTTCCTCCTTCCCTCCCTCCCTCCTTTCTTTCCCTCTTTCTCTCCCTCCCTCCCACTCATCCATCCATCCATCCCTCTCTTTCCCTCCCTCCCATCCATCCATCCATCCATCCCCACTCATCCATCCATCCATCCATCCCTCTCTTTCCCTCCCTCCCATCCATCCATCCATCCATCCATCCATCCATCCATCCATCCAATTGGTTCTGTTTCTCTGGAGAACCTAACACAGTCCTGTTTCTGGATGCCTGTTATGGTCACCTGAAAAAGGCCTCCGTAGGCCAGTCCTGCCTTGCTTCTATGAGACCTTCCAAGACTGACCTCCCTGAGGTCCTTGGCCTATGTGCCTCCATTCTGGAGTGTGAAATCTGTGGCCAGATCCTGGCCAGAACCTTGGCTGAGGCCTGCATCCTTCTCACTTGGCAGCTCCTGTCCAGCATCGGGAAGGCAGTCTAGTGCCCGATGCTAATGTTTTTTCAGTGCCCTGAAGGTTGGGAGAAACTTAAGGCCAGAAATGAATACAATTTAGATGAATATCACAACTGAAATCAATAGCACAGTCACTAAGCATGAAGTCGAACAGACAATTTCCCCAGGAAGGGTACCCTGACCATCTCTTTTTTTATTGCCTTTTCAAAAATCCAGTGACTTCAACTGTCATTCTGATTCATGAAGCCAAATTCCGGTCAAAGTTCTTCCCTTGGTTTCCTTCCTTTCCAGAAAACCTACTTCTTGAGAGGGACCCCCAGCTGATTTCCCACCTCCATGTATCTTTGTAAAAAGGTTGGTGGGGCAGCAGCCAGGTGGCCTGCCACAGCCCTCATGACAAACTCATCAAGCCACCAGCCCTTAGAGGAGCAAAGAGGAGCAAAGACCCACAACATAATAAGCCAGCGAACTGGGACAGGCTCCTCCATCCCAGGGGCCATGAGGTTGAATTCTGTAGCACAGTTTCCAGATCTTTAATTCAGAGAGCCAGAGATCTCACTGGGAGGGCTGCCTCTGTCTTTAACCCCTATGCGTTCCGCTTTTCCCTGATGGTCCTGGTAGACCCCTTTCTCTGCAGGAGGACAAGGTCTCTGGAGCCAAGGCCCTAAAGAAGAGACATGGCTGCTGGTCCATCCCACTACCTGCAGGATCTCTCCAGCAAAAGCTGGAAGGAAGAGGAGACTGGTGCTGGTGCTTACTTCACACCTACGTGCCAGGCGATCCCCCATTTAATCCTTGTGATAACCCCGCCCTGGAGAGCATTGCTCCTGATTTCCAGAGGAGGAAACTGAGGTAGAGTTTTTCTGCTGTCTGACATAAAGCAGGTGCTTGATAAATGCTTGTCAAGCTGAATCATCTTCAGGTTCTTGAGAAATGCTAAAGCTTTCTGAAAACATGAAGAACTGTAACTCATATTGTCAATGTGCTTTGCTGTGCTGAATGAGGTTCAGGAGGTACAAGACAGCATTTACTGAGTTTCGGGTGTATTCACACAGGAGAGACGCTAACTGTCCCTCACACATGTGCTCTCCCATCTCGGGTCTGGACTCGTGGCTGCCCAGCTAAGGACGACATTGCTCAGGTCCCTGTTCACCTAGGTGGGGCCGAGGCACTGGATCGCACCTATGGAATTGAACATCTCCTCAGTCTAGGTGGTTAGGAAGCAGGTCTGCCTCTTCTCCCTTTTCTCCTATTTTGCAGATGACTCTGAAGCTCTTGGGGATGGAAGAGCCACAAGACAGAAGGAGTCTGGGTCTCTGAATCATGCCTGGAATTAGGAAATGTTGCCTGTCAACCAGGAACACTGCATCAAACTGATGCATGGATAAGATATATGTACACAAGCCTCTGAAACTGTGGGGTCTGTTTCCTACCATAACTGGTGTTATCCTAGTATAGTGGATGTGGTTTATATTCCTGGGCCTCTTTGCCAGTGGACGTTCGGGGCGTGGCAGATGATCAGGGGACACAGAGCTCTGATTAAGCCTTTCTCGTACTCCTTCCCTTATGTCCTTCAACACGAGCAGCCACACCAGACTGTTCCCACCCCTTTTGGCCTCTCTGCAGTCCTCATGATGTCCCCTCAGGCCATTATACTCTTTTGCAATGACAATATTCTACCTTGCCTTCACAGTGTCCCGTATGTCACCCCCTCGGGGAATCTGTCCGTGACGCCCCCTCCCGCAGGCAGAGTCAATCATCTCATGTCTCTACAGTGATTATCAGACTTGTCCTGTTGCTGTTTTTTGACGACTCCTTCCCCACCCAGCCCTCCTCCACTGCGCTGTCTGGGCCAGGCGCCAGGCCCGACGCCTTTCTCCTTGCCCTGTCAATACAGGCTGACAGTACAGACATGGCGGGGAGCAAGTGGAATCCAGCACTCCCGCTGGAGTGCCGAGGAGCTGGCAGAACTCCTGCAGGGCTGGGTGGGTAGGACTCCAAGTCCAAATCAGGCCCGCTGGGAAAGGGGGCTGCGATCAGTCAGTGCCGTCTGCCACGGGTGTAGGTCGAGGTAGCTGCTAAATGCATGCCATGCATCTGCTATCTTGGATTAAATGCACCCTGGTCAATTAGAGGCGAGGGAATACTCCAAAATTCCAAAGCTTCCACACCTCAATCCCAGCCGCAGCCCCAGCCCAGACAGCAGCCCTGGGGCCCTACGTGATCTAGCTGCTCTGTGACTATACCTCTGGCCTCCTGGCTGTCCACCTTCCTGTGCTCACGGAGGCCACTAGGTCCTCCTTGCCGTCACCCAGGCTCACCAAGCACGCTCCCGGCCACAGGGTCTCTGCAGTGGTGTGTCCTCCATTGGGGAAATTCCTCTCCTGGATGACTGAGCCCCTTACCGCCTTCAATTCTTTGCTCAAATGCACCCCAAGGTTACTTTTCTCACCACTCTGTTTCAAGTTGAGACTTTCCTCCCCACTGACTTTCCTACCTGATGTTCCAGACTCCCCTACTTCCTATTTTATGTTGCCCTATAGTCTCTTTTACCGCTCAACATACTCTATGACAATCTTATTTATCTGTCCACGAGGGCAGCGTTTTGCTGCCTGTATCCCCAGTGTCCCCCACAGTGCCCGGCTCACAGCAGACGGCCCATAAATATTTGTTGGAAGAATCGATAGCGAAGAAGTGGGCAAGTCGAGGACTCATGCTCGGGCCATTTCCACTGTAACGAAAAGCTGCCCGTTTGCTCAGCAGCTAACTTGAATGTGACCTGTAGGATGTCCCCGCCAACAGAGCCTAAGGAGCCACGGCCCAGCGACCTGTTCTCTCTTCCCCACAGCTCACCAGCAATTCGAGAGGAGGCCTCTATCTGCTGGTTCCCTGCCAGTCCCCTGAACTTTGGAATCCATGTGTCTATTAATTTGTTATCTAGTTAAGGACCACTAGGACTGGCTTTTCCAGAATGCCCTCAAACCAAACTAATACAGCATATGCGCATTCTAATCAATGGAGACGGTTCTCCTTAATGTCTGCCTTTAGCAGCCAGAAACTGCTGCACTCCCAGGTCTAGGGCTGGGAAGTACCTTCTCACTTCATTAGGCCCCAAATGGTCTAAGCGCACAGTGGCCACCAGGGCTCTGCTTAGACAGCGAGAGGCAGCTGTTTCAGGGGCCTGGGTGATGAGCGAGCAAGACTCTCTGTAGGGAGAACCGCCTTTTCTCTGTCCTTTGCAAACTGAGTTAAAACCACAGAGAAAGTAGCCTCTGGGAGACACCAAGGGGGGCAAAGGTGGGCCAGAGAGCCTTAAGGCAGCCTTGGCCAAGCGCCAAAACTTTTACAACCAGGAGGCCAAGGGTGGTGGATGTGCACACAGCTCTCCCTGGGGTTAGGGGCCCCTCACTGGGCTTCAACCATACTCTGACTCACCGACATGCTCTGACACACTCACACCTCTGCTGACATATAGACATACTGACAGACACATGTTCTGACAAATGGATTTCATGGCATACCCTCGACATGCTCTGACATATATGTATATATGCACATACACCTACTCAGCCATACTCTGAAATGCAGACATACTCACGTACACGTACTCTGACACACGGACATACACAGTCGCACGTACTCTGATGTACGGACACACGGACAGGCTCGCACGTATTCTGACGTACAGGCACGCTCACACACACTCTGACGCAGGGACGTACGCACACGCTCGCCCCGGTGCCGGCACACTCACGCCTCTTTGCCGCTGCACGCATCTCACTGCCTCACTCTACAGGAGTAGACACGGGAAACATTTGTCGAACTGAGTTAAAATACCTCATTAGGCTACTGGGAGAAAATCTACGTGAGAAGCTCAGCACATGATAATGATTCCTGAGTCCACGGTCTGAGGCACTACAACTGCGAACACTCGTGCTGCCCCGAGTGGTGCCAGGAGCCACTGTAATCAAGCGACGCTGCACTGCTCCCACAGGTGCGAGGAATACTGGTGGCCACCTCTTCCCGTCTCATCTGGGGGTCATCAGCATATGGGGGAAAGCCAGCCCCATGATTCCATGAGAAAAAAGCCAGTTAGTGTGTATGCGTGTGTGTATTCTAAGAAACACCTTCATTGTTCAACTCCCCCACAGTGCAAAACCTATTCAATGAAAACAACAGGCAATAAAAAATTATACTGTAGCCTTCTAGTAATGTCTGTTACGGTCAAGAACCAAAGGAGGGGAAAGGATTCCATAGCATTTGAGAGTCTGCTGTGTTTCTAGCGCCATACTTACTGGTGAAGATTCCACACGGAATGAAAGAGATACAGTTCCTGCCCTCATGGAGCTTTTAGTGTGGTGAGGAGACATAGAATACATGGAAACACAACAGACAACCAAAAAAAAAAAAATGGCCATATGTGCTATGTAGCATATAAAGAAACAAGACAACTTGAGAGAGAATACCAAGACATTAGTTCAGATCACATTGTCCGAAAAGTTCTGAGATGGCCATTAGGTTGAGATCTAAAGAATGAGAGGGGCGAAGAATGCCAAAAGTAGATGGAAGAGCATTCCAAGGAGGGGAACAGCATGTGAAAAGGGCAACAAGCTTCATGTGTCCAAGGAACTGCAAGTGTGGCTAGGGTGGGGTAAGGAGACTGGCAGGAAACAAGCCGGATGAAACTGCAGAACTTGGAGGGTCTCCTAGGCTGTGGAAAATCTCTGGATTTTATTTTAGGAATGAAGGGAAACCATAAAAGGGTTTCGAGCAGGAATATAACAGCGTTCCAGTTTCTCTCTTGCAAAGATATTTTGCATAGGAGACAGAGTGGAAATTGGGAGAAGAGGAAACAGTAGTTCAGCTGAAAGACCATGGGGACCTGAATTAGGGTTGAGTAGAGATACACTGAAAGATGGATTTGGGATAGGGTTTTGGTTTGGTTTTGTTATTTTTATTTTTTTTGGAGGTAGAGCCCATAGGACTTGTTATTGATTTGGATATGGAAGCTTAAAGAATGGCAGGAATCAAAGGTGACGTAGGTTTCTAACTTAGGCAAACAGGTAGTTTTATTTGTTGAGATGGGGAAGAATCTGGGGAGATATAGGGCTTGTGGTCATGATCATGAGTTATGTTAAGTTTGAGAGGCTCGCTACACATCCAACTAGAGATGTTAGGAGATGACTAGAGACAGATGTGTGGCGTTTAGGGGAGAGGTAGGGGCTGAAGATATAAATCTGATTGGTATTTAAAGCACAGAAATGGACGAGATCACTTTGAGAGTCAAGGTGGGAACCGTTAAATGACGGGAAAGATAATGAAACAGATAGTACTCCCCATGCCCAGGAAAAACTAGCTGAATGGAATCCCATAGTTAATATCATATATGTGACTAAGTCTCTGGGGGGGAGCATTCAGCTGCCAGCCCCTTACTGGAGTCACCAAGAGACCCCAAGGTGAATGACAGAGGGGGTGTGACTGTGGACTGGTCAAGAATAGGGTGTTGAGTCTGGATCCTTCCTTTCACATTTACTTGCTGAGCTCTGGATGCTCTATGTGTAAAGAGGTAATTATAAGACCCACCTCACAGAGTCGTCCTGAGGGTAAACGTGTGTGCACATGGTTCCTGGCACACAGTAAATTCCCATGGGAGCTATTGTTACCATTAAGCTGCATCCACAGAGGTGGCGTGGCTAGGAGGATGGGGGAGATCAATTTCTCTCTACTTCCAGCACGACAGACTGTCCCTGGTAGATCAGTTGGCCCATTCTGGGCCCCACATACTCAGAAAGTCACAGACAAGCAAGAGTGGCCCAGACCGCATACCCTGTGAGGAGAGGCTGAAGGAACAGTCTGGATAAAAGAAGCTGAAGCTGAGAGACGTGAAGTGGGTAGGGAGTTGGTTTCTGTTTTCATATGAATGAAGGGTTTTACCAGAGATGAAGAACTGGCCTTGTTTTGTGGGGTTCCAAAGGGGAATCAGTAGAAGCAGCTATAATAAGGCAAATCACCACTGGACACCAGGAATTATGTTCTAATACAAGGCATAGAAAGTCTATTTAATATGCGAACTTTAGATTTTAAAAACGGAAGAAAGGTAAAAATACATATTTATGTCTTCTAAAGAAATCCTGGAAGGATACACAGAACCCCAAAAGGAATTACCTATGGGAGGGGGATAAGGGCTGCTGGGAACTGAGCAGGAAGGAGGGGAAGGGGTGGAAATAAAACTCTTCATCATGTCCCATTTTATCTTGTTTGACTTTCAAACCGTGCGCACATATTTCATATTCAAGAAATTAAACTAGAAATATAACTGTAGCAAGCAGGCAAGCATGCAGGCAAGCAGGAAGGAGAAAACAGGCTGTGTGGGGAGCAGGGCTGCGTGGGGGAGCAGGGCTGGCTTCATGAAGTTGGGGTGTCATACAGGACCCCGGGCTCAGAAGGGCTTACACATGACTTAGTACTCTGGGCTGCTGTCTTAAACTTCTTAATAATCTTTAAACATGGAGCCCTGCATTTTCGTTTTGCACTGGGTTCCACAAATTATGCAGCAGGTCCCGCATATGGGGTGGTGGTGGAAACAACAGTCCTCGTCCTCAGGGGACTATGAGCTGGGGCTAGGAAACCACTAGGCTGAATGCCATGGGATGGCCTCCAGCACAGGCAGAAGATGAACTGGGTGACCCTGAAATACAGGAAGCTCCTAATGTTAGGCATCTCTTACGCCAGAGCCCTACCTGCCGATTGCACATTCCAGCTGGCCGGGGATGCTTCTGGTCCGTGCCTGTTGCCCCAGTGTAATTATTAACAGTGATCCCGTTCACTCTGAGAAGTGTCCCAGTTTGGACACCAAATTAAAAAAATTTTTTTTCAATGTTTATTTATTTCTGAGAGATAGAGAGAGACAGAGGGTGAGTAGGGAAGGGGCAGAGAGAGAGGGAGACACAGAATTCAAAGCAGGCCCCAGGCTCTGAGCTGTCAGTACAGAGCCCGATGTGGCTCAAACCCATGAACCATGAGATCGTGACCTGGGCCGAAGTCGGACGCCCAGCCGACTGAGCCACCCAGGTGCCCCTGGACACCAAATTTTATAGCCACCTAACCTCAGGCTTTCCTGCCAATAGCCACACACTTCATGTGATGGGCCAGGGCACATCTCCCTCACTTGGGCTGCTTAGTGATCAAGGCCGCTGCCTAGACCCCATCTGTCATCCCCAGACACACCAGGCACAGGTATGTGTGCATGCATGCATGCCTCCCCTAGCTCACAAGGAAGCTGATTATTTGTAGCCTGGCAGAAGATAGTTTTAAGATAAGGAAATGGCACACAGGCCTGATTGAAACAACGTACTCATCTCTGTCTGGAGAGGAAAGAGTGGCCAAAAACAGATTGCTCGGAATAGGTTTGCTTGTTCCTGGAGACTTCCCTCCCCTTATTTTCAGAATGAGTTTAATATGTGACATGTGATTTGAGCAGGGCCTAGGGTGAGGCATGGTGGTGATTCACTCCAACCAAGCTAATCCACATGTTCTTTGCAGGCTTTTTTTTTTTTTTTTTTAGCCAGACTTTCAAACTGACAGTTTTAGAATGACAGGGCTGGCAGGACTCTGGAGGTGAGTTAGTCCACCTCTTCTCACAGAGAGGAGAGCTGAGGCCCAGACAGGGCATGGGGCCTGCCCAGGGTCTTACGGTCTAGAATGCAGACTCCTATGCTCACCCCACCCCCCATCACTTGGATTTCTTCTGGGGGGACTCCCCATCCAGCAGCAGTAGTTGGGAGGTGACTCATGGGAAAGCAAAGGAAAGCTTCTACAAAAAAAGATCCAGATGCATTTTCTGGAGTGCCTGCTTTCCCCACACACTTCCACATCTCTGTGAAAGCGGGCGCTTCTGAGTACAATGCCTGTTCATATTGAAGACAGCAAATGCATCCGAGGCCTAGACCCTTCACTAGTACCCAGGGCCTTGACCAGAGCCTGGTAGAGGGAGACAGAAAGGCAGGGAGCATGGATGGAAGTCAGCACAGGAGTCGGGACACAATGACCTGTGCACCATCCCGAAACTCCATTCTCTCACTTTTTCAGGGATGGGGGACAAAAAGGACTTCCAATGGAGGTCACAGAGAGAACAGCGCACCCCCTCCAAAGCCCTTGCACCTCAAAAACCACCCAGGGTGCCATTTCTCCTTGGCTAGCCATAATAGCTGACTCTACTAGAAAAGGCAGAATTGCCTTCTCCATATTTCAAGTTCCTGCTCAAATGTCACCTCTTCCAGAAAGCCTTGAAGAGGAAGTTCTCCCTACTTTGTTCATAAAGCACATCCCACCCCTCTCCCCCCAACTCCCATTTCTTTATAACTTCAGGGACTGTTTATTGATCACCTTCTATGTACAGTGTTCTGTACTAAGTACAGGTTCTGAGCTAGGAGCCTCAAAATTTGAAGACAAAGAAGATACTGTCACTGTGCTCAAGTTCCCAGTCCTGGGAGAGGGGGATTGAGGGAGGTGAAAACATAGACAGCACGGCATTAAAATGTGGGATTAGAAGGAAGTGCTGGAAGGTGAGGAATGCCAAGGGTGCACCCCCCTCAAACCAGCCTTGAGGCTCAAGAGAATTCTTGGCAGTGAGACTTGAGTGGCCTCTTGAAAGGTGAGCCTGCAGAGGCGAGGGGGTGGGGAACAAAGGTGAAAGGTAATGACCGACCACCTTGATATCCTGCCACTCTGGCAGCCTTTCAGCTTTGTAGAGTCTGCTGGACCCACTCATCTTTTCATGTCCCTGTATCCCTATCTCTTTTTCAGAACTCATCACTTCTTTGTTAAACAGATCAACAGTGGCAAAACACTCCTTCTTATCTTCCAGCCACAGACAAAACCAGGCTACCTTACAGACCTAGGAGATTCAAAAAGCCCCTTGCTAGAGAGTTGGGCAGCTGGGATCAGCCTCTAGTACAACCTCAGCCATCAATTAACGCTACAGTTAGACTGACACCGAACACTAATTTTGCAGGCATAAAAAGTGCTATTAGAAATTTCCTTCCAAATGTTGAGTTCATGTTGCTAATTCTGTTTTAATATTAACTATCCCATTTGGCAATTATATTTCAATAATGAAAAGGTTATCTGTACTGTAAGATAAATAATGAGAAAGATTCACTGGCTTCGGCTAGATCGTGGGAATTTATGTGTCATTGGAGCTGTATTCTCAATTACAACCCAACAAACTGATTAAATATCAGCCAAGCATGAACAATAGCTTGTAGCTCTGATTCCTCCACCTCACCCCACCTCTCACTGCTTCAAAACCTTGGAATATAAATGTGAATTTTTCCTGGCATTAACAAAGACTCAAACTTCCTATTTTTGACCTGTTGTCTGCTATGACAGACAACGTTCCAACCACCTGGGCCTCAAGATCGATGATGTAAGGAGAAAGGTGTTTCTCAGGTGGGCAAAGGAGTCATGTGGTCAGAGGCCTCTTCCTCCCACATTGATCTGCTCAGTTCACTTCAACCAACATCGACTGAGCACCTACTCTATGCCAAGCTCTGAGCCAGACCTACGCCCATAGAGATAATTCAACAGGGGAAAAAAGCTGGTGCTGGGTACATGTCTTACTCCTCTGAGCTTCCAAGATCCCGTCTGCAGCTGCACACCTCCACCAATGACAGATCACACAGTGTTGGAACGACCTTTCCTGCTTCTGTCCCTTCCAATATATGGCATGTGGTCTCAAGGACAGAGGATGTGTATTAATTGTCTTTGTATCCCTGCCAGGCCATCCCAGAGCCTAGCACACAACAGACACTCAATGAATGTTTGCTGAATTTTAGTGAAGGCTTGAAATTTTATGTACGTTATTGACTCCTCACAGTGACCCAGAAAGAAGTCCTTTCTTCTACACAGCCCTCATCACACTCAACTTGAGTGTTTCCCAGCCTCTTCCCAAGAATATAAGTATATGAAGGCAGGGCAAATTTATTATTCATTTAGTGACCTTCCATGGCTGAGAGATTGGCCATGTCTCCCCCAGTGTTTTCTCTTGTATCTGGGACTAGTGTCCTAGTGTTTAAGTTCTCCTAGGAGCAAACTCTGAAAAAAAAAAAAAAAAGAGAGAGAGATCCAAGTGAAAGTGGTACCTGAGAAGGTATAGGTGAAGGAATGGGGATTTGAGACAGGAAAAGGAAGGAGGCCCAAACAGGTGCCTTCTCTGAAGTATCCCACCCGAGAAGTGATGCAACTGGGTGGTATTCATCCACCAATACCCATCAACCACGGGTAGAGTGGGTGCTCCAGAGTGTGGTAACTGCTTGTCACTTCTGACCTCCTCTAGGCATGGGCAAAGTTGGTTTCAGAGTCCAGAGAAAGTCCCAGAGGAGGGGGGAAAAGTAGAGTTGAAAGTTGGGCTGTGTCTACTGCAGTGATCAGAGGGTATGAATGGGGTACACACCGAAGTAGCCACGGATAAGGAATTATGATCACATGATGACAAGGCACCCCCCAGAGCATCCGAAGGGGATGGGATTTGGACATTCATGATGTATCTGGAGGTTGGGACCAGAGGACTTCCGAGGCTCTCTACAGCACTAATCTCCTAGAGTGTCATGACTGCATGTGTCACTTTGGCTTTCCAAATACAAACCACCTTCAGAAGAAAATCCTTTTGTCATTGGACTGAGCGAGTAAAAGAGGTAGGCCTGTGACAGGAGGGTGCTGGGGCCACCTGGCTGGTTTGGCTCAACTATTGAGATCTCTTGAGAATCAAGGGCACTGATGTTGAGATAGCCCACAGGGACGGAGAGAGGGTGGAGGGTGGGCTAGAGTCCTAACAGGACACGCTAGGGAGGTCCAATAACCTTGCTGGCCTCCTCCAAGTCATCTGACATCTTATCAACCACCTACGTTGTGTCAGGCACTGTGTTGCCCTCTTTATGCATATTAATTTATATCAGTTAATCTTCACAGCCACCCTGAAAGATGTTATGAAAATACAATTTTGCAGATGAAGAAACTGAGGCTCAGAGAGGCCCAGCAGAAATGCAAACCCAAGGTGGGAATGTGAATCTGTTCCTCATTTTGTGACCCCACAGTGCCCTTCTCTACAGCTGTTCATCCATGGCCTTCAAAGGAGGTGCCACTGAGCTCAGCTATGCAGTAAACAGCCCCAGTAAAGGATCTTTGTGCTGATTTGTGATTAAAGGCAAACATGATAATCAGTCCCAGGACCTGGGGGTGGGGGGAGTGGAGAGCTGTCCTCACCCTCATGCATTCCTCCATTCACACGGCCCTGGAAACCTTTCAACGTGACAGTAGCTGCAGCAATTACTCTGAAGACTGCAGAATAAAGGGTCCTGTCTGGAAATGCAATTATTTCAAAATAAAGGGTTTCTAAAAGACACACAAAAACGACAGCATTTTGTTTTCCTGAAACCGATACTCCCAATAAGGACAAAGATTAACCTTGATCAACGTCTGTAAAGCTTTGGCAAAAATGATGAACATGGTAAGGACCGTGAAGAAGACGGTGATGATGATGAAGGATAGTGATGAGAGGGGTAATGAGCATGGAGCTATGGAGACGGTGATGAGAAGGAGGATAATGGCGGCGACGATGACGGTAGCAACTACCCGTGCTTGAATCGTAAGTCCAAATCCTGTGCCTGTAACCACGACCGATTTGCTTCGTGCATTTACTTTTCCATTTGCTCAGCTGTTGAAAAAAAAAATTCATTCATCTCTTCAAAATATTTACTTAGTCCCAGGTATACCTAAGATAGCTGCTAGACCCTTCTAATTCCCAATTTGTCAAGAAAATGCCTGTATCCTCACATTAGGGATAAATGAAAATGAGGGCGAATTGCATTCAAATAAAGATTTATCACAATGAATGTTCCCAAAACTGGTGTGAAAAGAACTATTAATGATTTTTCAGCTCCTGGAAGCTAATGTCAATGATCTGCTTCATTGTTAATTAATGTGGCAGTAAAAAGCTGCTCAGTGATTGCATAAAGAGGGGGGCTGTCTTGCTTTTCACTGAGGCCTGAGCTCCAGGCCCAGCGGACCAGGATGGGTGGGTACCAGGAAGAGCTCTTGAAGGCCCGCGGCGCAAGGCTGACATCTGTGGGGATGAACCTAGTGAGAGATTTGGGCAGCGCGTCCTGCGTTGCTAGGCCCTGGGGTGGCTCGATGGGCAACAGTGGGCCTCATAGCCACTTAGTCTGCACCGTGGCACCAGGCAAGAAGCCCTGAACATGATTGTAACAATCCTACAGTTCGGAGAAGTCAAATGACCTCTTGAGGTCACTCACTTGGTAAGTGGGGGAATTAAGACTTGATTGTATCTGCCTATGAGGTTTTTAAGTTTACCTAAGAGCTGCTTCCAATAGAGATGCCCACCCCCTCCCCCCCTCACTTTCTATAGTGGGAACGACAATGAAAATGAAGGATGGAGAGAAGGCCTAGATGAGGTCTGGTGGCTGGGGCATCTGGGTTCTAGGTCCCAGCACCTGTTCTGTCACTGACTCAGACTGAACCTACCTGCAACACCTCTGTTCTTGGTGCTGCAGGATCTCCGTCTACACAGAGAAGCGGTTGGTGTGTAGGGTTTCTCTCTTCTAGCCTCCCCAGACCTTCTCAGACTCCGGTTTACAGACTGCTCACCTATTCCTTACCTCATCTGCTCAAAAGAAAAACTACAGGACAGAGGAAGGGAGGGTGGTCTGTGCAGCTTGAATGGAAAGACTCGGGATACTATAAAGTTATTTATATCCAGAAAACACATCTCTGGAGTAAACAGATGACTCACGGAAAAGTCACATTCAATATGCAGAAAACTAGTTTACATCTTAAGCTAGATCTAGTTCCTTGTATTCTCTCATTGCCTGCCTAGGTCGTCTGTGAAAGTTTTGTCCCAAGAAGCTGAGCAGCTTGAGGGCAGGGACTGCACCATGTGATTCTTTTTTTGCATCCCTCAGAGACTCTAGCACAATTCTGGGCGTGGAAAAGGATTGATGAATATTTCTGCCCAAATAAAGTTTCAGTACTTGTGCATGTTGCCTTTGAGTATTACCCCCGAGGTCACCTTGACCAGTACTTAGCTTTGCATTTTCTACAGATGGAGCCCGGGGCTCCGAGAAACCTCACAGCTTGGTCAAGGGCCGCTCAACCAGGTTTCTTAATTCCCGGGCTAAGGCTCTTGTCTCTAGCTTTTGAAAGAAGGTACAATTCTTCTCTGAGGAGAGGGATGAGGATGTTGAGAATTGTCCCTCTTGAAGACAGAGGCATCTGGGAGCGGGAGCATTCAGAGAACTGTCACAGATTCTCTGGGAACCCCAAGAAGATACGGGAGTGAGGAAAGTGAGTGCTCGGTTCCTTTTACTTTCTCCAGTACAACGAATCCCGCTCCCTGACCTAGGGCTTGGTGATTTAAGTGCCTCTCTGTCTCTCACATTAGTCTGAGGGCCCCTGGGCCAGGGCTTGCGGCCACACTCATGTGCATTTCCTGCTCCCTCCCAAACCCAAGATGGTCTGGCACAACATTGGAATAAACGAATGAGTGATTCGGTCAATACAGTGGGGAGGATTTAGATGCTTTCAAAAGCATGCATGGTCCCACAGTCCCTAAAAACAGTCTCTGCTTTTTAATGAATAATAATAACTATTATTATAATCAACATCTCTTTATGAAGTTTCGCAAACACTTCTGCAGGTCAAGAGCTATCATCTCATTTTGGGAGATCTTCCAAGGTCACGGAGACATTATAAGTAGCTGTCATTTACTGAGCTTCATGTCAAGACTTTTGTTGGTAATAGCTCATTTAATGCTTGGCAAAACCCCTCTTTGTTGGATACTATTATTATAATACCCATTGTTCAGATGAGAAGATTAAGGCTCCAGAAGGTGACCTGCCTAAGGTCACCTGGGCAGTAACTTTATTTAAAGCCAAAGTGATGTGACTCCAAAGCCTGAGCATTTTCTATTCAGGGCAAGCTCCATGATCAACCTCCCCGAAATGTGGGTTTGGATGCCCTAACGAGACACTGTCGGGCTGATGGTCCTGTCAGCCAAATGGAGGCTAATAGAGAATTTTTATAGGGGCAACAAAAACAAGCCTATCTCTTAATAACATGGAATGAGAGTCTGCATGTGAGCTTCATGGCTGACTCAGGTGCATGCTGCTTATGAGTGTGTATTTGTGGGAGTACTCGTGTGTCTACTTGTCTTCTCTGAAGTTGAAATACAATGGACCCATTCAGATCTCATCTCTTAAATATTCCTAGTGCTGCAAGCCCTCTATTCCCTGTGCGTCATTCCCTCTGTGTCAGCAATAAGGTAACAGGTGTCAGTGATCACCGTGTCTATGAGCAGGATTCAAGGGCAGTGCCTGGCCAGATGTGAACTACTGGGCAAGTGTCCAGGGCTGAGAGGAACTACCGATAGTTTATTTATTTTTTAATGAAAATTGTATATATTAAAGGCATGTGATGGATTTGATATCCACATGTATAGTGGAATTATTACTGTAGTTTAGCTAATTAACATATTTCTTCCCATAGTTACCTGTTGTGTGTGTATTTGTGTGTGTGTGTGTGTGTGTGTGTGTGTGTGAGATGAGAAAATCTGAAATCCACTGTCTTCATTTCTATTTTGACATTCATGAAGGGTATTCTCCGAGCCTTGCATCACTCTGGGTGTGAGGCCAGAGACAGTTAAAAAGTAACAGTGGCTACAATAAAACCAACTTAACGAAGCTGCCCCTGTTATCTCTGGGAAGAACAAGAGCAAATATTTGCAGATAAGATTCAAGGCAGAGCCCTTTCTGACAGTAGTCAGACCACAGGGGACTAAAGATTACCACCCAAGGAAGTGAGTAGAAGGAAGGGTTATATAGAGCACATGGACACGGGCGTATGGCTGTGCTCCACCAATGTAGTCAAGCAGAGAAAGGAGGTAAGCAGTTAGGACATCTCCAAACTCTCCTAGATGGAAGATAGTGAAGCCCTCCTGGAACCCCAACGGTAGTATTACAGAAATCGTATTTTACCCCTTTGTAGAACGCTCACTTTGGGTCAGGCACTGTTGGGTACTTTCTATGAGTCACCTCATCTTATCCTCACAACAAACCCAGAAAGGTGAGGGTTATTGTTTCAGCTTGACAGAGAAGAGACTTCAATGATTTGTTGTTAGGTTGACTAAAAGCTGGGCAGTCTGATCCCCAAACCCTACAGAGTGGCTGTGGACTTCCCGGACACAACAGATCACTCTAGATGATCGTGCAGGAGAAGGGACAGAACTTCCTGGACTTAGATAAAAGGGCAATGCCGATGGAATTTTTTGGAAGTCTTCCATTCAAACAACCCTGGGCAGAGCTGGCCGCTCTGTGTAGACTCTGGTACTATTCTGTGTAGGGGTGGGGGGAGAAGGGTGGGGTGGCAGTGAGATTTGTAAATCAGAATTCTGGGTTTTCTGGTTGAATGTGCCATCTTGAAGTTTCTTCCCTCTACCACTCTTTGTTTTTAATTTGACACAGCAAGAGGAAGAGGAATTAAGACAGGAATGAAGTCCTTGTTCTCAAAGATGCTCAAAGACAAACACTCTCATGTGGAATAGAAGAGGGCAAATGGCAAGTGAGGTGGTAGAGAAGGGGTGAATGTGGACTAAATAGGAGGCCTTGAAGTTGGAATTATCCAGACATAAAAGCTCTAAAAGGGAACCTTGGGCAATTATGGGGAAGTTAGGGCAGAAAATGCTTCTAATAGTAGGTTTGTGGTTTCCTTCTACAAACCACAGAAGGCTAACAATTCTCCCCCAACTAAGGCAAAGCCCAGAGATTCATGCAGTCACCAAGGTATGGAGCTAGAAAGGTCTTGTAGACCATGATGAGTCCATTTCCATTTCCTACAGTGGAATGCTGAATTTCCCTGGGTCACATAGCTCTTTTGTGACAGAGCCAGGATACGACGCTCTTCCAGTCAAAGCCTACTAGCTTTTGGTTGAGGATTTCATGGGTCAGGTGGTCACAGGGCCTGGATCCCACCAGGACACCCTGAATCTTCCATGTCATTGCTCCTATAAAGACCTAGAGACCAGAATTCTCAGCCGCATCTTTCTTCTTGGATTGATGTTCCTGCCTCCCCCAAATTTTACAGATCTGTACGTTGGGGCAGCTCATCTCTCCCTTTCCTCAGTCTTTTTCCACATACTCATCTTCTCTTAAACCCATTTCTCTCATTTCCTTGGCCATTTTGTTGGTGGACAATTTTTAAACCTTGACCATCTCAGGGCTTCCTGTAGGAGAGCCCCCTTCCTTCATGCATCTCCTTATGAGTGTTTACTGGGTGCCTGTCAAGATCTATCTGTTCACCTGCTGAGCCCCAAGCATGTGTTGGATACTTTACACAGATTGAGCCTCAATGCAACCCCCTTAGAGTCCTGCAGTGTAGATACCACAAACCCCAATTTACAGATGAGGAAACCAAAGCCCAGCTGGGTTCACTTGCATGAAGATCATACAGCTAGCACATGGAAGAGCTTGCTTGACCCCTGGAACTGGTTCTGTTAGAGCCAGGATGTCTGGGTTTGAACCCGAGCTCTGCCACTTGGTAGCTATGTAACCCTGAGTACACTAATGTTTCCATGCCTCCGTTTCTCACTTGTGAAAGGGAGATAGTAGCAGGGTTGTGGTACAGATCTGGGGAGAAAATAAATATAAAGCACTTAGGACACAGTAAGACCCCAATAAATATTAGGTACTGCTGTTGCTATATTATTATTATTATTATTATTATTATTATTATTATTATTATTATATCAGGTTATCTAATTCTCAAGACTATGTGCTTTCCATTGTTCGCTGTTTCTCAAACGGCCTGTCTTGGGTCAGGTTCCCTGAGAACAGGGAACAGAAACAGACCCTGGGACAGAGATCTGTTGGTAGGAGGCTGCTTGCTGTCAGGAACACCCCTGTGAAGGAGTGAGAGCAGCAGGACTGGGCAGAGAACGCTGCAGTGCCACTTCTGCCCGTCTCGTGATGAGCTCCGGAGGTGAGCTGGCCTTTCCTCGTTGCCTCAAAGGAGACTGAGGAGGCCGAGCCTTTCTATAATTCTCACACCCACCCCCCCTCCCCCAAGGAGGAGTCGCCAGACACAGGCTGCCTCCAGGGTTAGCCTGGGCTGGGTAAGGCAGCTCCCTCGGAGGAAGACAACCTCCCGAGAAAGAAGTAGCTGCCGGTACCTCCTGGCATCTGGGAAAATGAGTGCCTCAGCTTGGGGGTGCACCTGGGTGAGGCACCTTCTGCTAGAAGGATATGTATCCCCCTCCTCAGTGCGGGATTGCTGTTAGCGTGATTGCATCCATATCGCCTGGGCGATAGTTAATGCGCTGTGGGGGTCCCACCTTAGAACACCGTCAATCATAATCCCTGGGAAGGGGGGCCCAGGATTCTTCACGTTTAAGCAGCACCCCAGGTGGTATGTGTGCACTCTGAAGTTTGAGAACCAGTGCCCTAAAAAGTTGAGGAAGTGGCCTGAAGTGGTCACTTGCTTGTTTGACATTTCATTAAATTTTCATATTTTATCTTAAGAATTCACTCCAGGGCTCCTGCGTGTCTTAGTCAGTTAAGCGTCCAACTTTGGCTCAGGTCACAGTCTCACAGTTTGTGGGTTCGAGCCCCGCGTTGGGCTCTGTGCTGACAGCTCAGAGCCTGGAACCTGCTTCGGATTCTGTGTCTCCCTCTCTCTCTGCCCCTCCCCCACTTGCGCTCTGTCTCTCTCTCTTTCTCTCTCTCAAAAATAAACATTAAGAAAAAGGAATTCACTCTAATTTTTCATCCTCTTTCATGTTATATTCATATTTGCTTTAATACAAGAACATCTTTCCTTCATATCTTCAGAAATACAGGGCATCATCACCTTGCCTGATAATCTGCACACAGGCCAAGGATACCCCCCCCCGCCAATGTGAGAAGCCCAACTGCCTCTTTGTATCTTCACCAGCTTCCAGGGATGCAAATATATTAAGACCCAGCCTCCTCCCTCAAAGGAGCTCCAAGTCTAGCAGACAGGTGAGACACAGGTATCTTCCAGAGCTTTACTCTCCCCCCAGCCTTCTCTGCCTGCTACCTTCACCTGCTTACTGGGAGCCGATAACCAATGCTGTTACAGAGTTAGCAAACTTACTTAATGCTGGTTATTTAAGTTAGCAAACTTACTCCTCTCCACCCCACAGCCCTCAATCAATTTCTTTCCCTCCGAGGGCAGTGTACGGCCAGTATAGTTTCTCCTCTGTCCATGTTCTCTACTTTCTGGATCATTAAATTGTTCTCATCCAAATTCAGCAATCTATTTCATCCTCGAGTCTGGCTGTCTTGAAACCCAAGACCCTCTGCAGGAATGGAAGGCCCAAGAGAAGAGAATGATTTAGAGCGCCTCAAAACCAGGCCTCGACATTTCTCAGTCGCATTCCCAGAGGGGTCTTTGCAGTTGGAATCTCAATTCAGAAAGTACTTTCAAAGTTGGCAGGCAAGGAGGGCAGGCGGAAGGGCATGAAACGGGACGGGCATGATTCCTATTTGTGAGGAGGAGTTTTCTCTATCCAGGTGGGCCCTTTTCCAGGAAGCCCTATGAATAACGCTATTCACTGTGGTAACAGCTTTCATTCCGAGAAATCCCCAGGTCCTTTATGGGGAGAAGTCATATCACCCGACAATGGACTTGATCTCCTAAACACAGTAAAGTTAACAGCTGTTAAACAGCTGCATTACTCTAGCGAGAGAAAAAAAGGGTTGGGGGCCTCGGAAGAAGTTTGGGCGAGGAAAGAGAGCCTCAACTCCTCTGGTGGGAGGCACTCCGAATGCATCCAGGGTTCACAGCAGGATTCCCGCCTCCTCTGTGGCATTTGGGCATGTAATCACAGGAAGAAACTTGGAGAGTGACACGGGGGCCAGGGCTGGCGTTTGGGGAGCATTTGTGTGCCAGGCACTGTGCTAAGCCATTTACAAGCATTATTTAATAGATGCCTCACACCTACTGGATGATGTGGCTTCTAACATTACTCCCACTTTCCAGAAGCCTCAGAGAAGTGAAGAGACTGACGCAGGCTTACCCGGCAAACGTGTGGAGCCCAGGCTGGGCTCCTGAGTCACTCTAAATCAGGCAGGTTCAGAAACCGTCTCTCACCTGGGCTCACATGGAGGGCTTGGAGCAAGTCTGGCCTGAAAATGGGAGGGGGGTGCCTATTTCAAGAGCTAAAGAACCTTCTCAGCTGGACATGCCAGCAACCAAAACTTCCAGAGCCTCCCCTTTCAGCAGGGAGGGGAGAGGATCCCACACTGGACATCTGCAGCCTGTCCCTCTTGGGGTCCTGGCCCCCAATCCCTCTCCACCTCTAGGAACTTTCCCCAGAGGCACACTGAGCACAGTGGAGCCATGCGCTGCTTGGGCCTGGCTCTCAGTGGATGATTTATGGGCCTCATATCCTACCATCCCTAGGAGGGAGTGATTCTTCCTACTTATAGCCCAGCCAGGCTGACTCCTGTCAAACAGCCTTGCAGACCCCCTTAAATGACAGTAATTCTCCCACCAGGAGGAAACCGAAGGGGCAGGTATCTGAATGAGATCCAGCACCCTTCGGGAAGCTTCTTGGCTGGTCCCAGTAAAGGACACCACTGGATATGAACAGAGATGAAAGACGGAGAGAGGCAGAGAGAAAGCAGGAAGACAAAGAGAAGGAGACACAGAGGTGGATAAAGGACATTTATGTGAGTGATTGCTTGTGTGAAGGAAGCTTGCCCCTCCTACCACACTAGGGACCATGTCTGGTTTTACTCAGTGTTGTATCCTCAGCAGCCAGAACAGTGAGTAACACACAGATGTTCCTGAGTACTTACTAAATGAAATTTTTAAAAAGAGAGATAAGAGTACAGAGAACATAAGTCCTAACCCAGAAGAGTTGCTAAGGAAATCCCTGTTGACTGACTATATACACACCTATGGACAGAGAGTATTTTAGAGGGGAAGAACGGGGGACCCAGACTCCAGAACAGGTGCCCAGCAGATCTGCCAAGGGAAGAAAGCATTGAGGACGGAGGGCCTGAGGCTGCACTCAGCAAGAGGGGACCAGGATCGGGCCTGCGCCCACTCCCGGGGGCTTCTGAGTCAGGGTGGAGAATCAGAAGGGAAAGGAGCCTTCTGAGAGGTTCCAGGAAGCCAGCAGCAGGTGCTCAGGGTCTGGAATAGAGGAGGAGTAGGGAGTCAATGGTTGGGTCAGGAGCTCATAACTACTTTCTCGGAATCTAGCATAAATCCAGACAAGCAGGGGCGCTCAACAGACATCTGCTCAATGAGTGAACGAGAATAAGACTTTGGGATGAAAAGGTCCCAGCAATGGTTTAGGATTGCATCTGTGAAACAACAGTGTGATCTGTGAGGTGGGCCCACAGGCTGAAGGGGGCAGGCTGGGCTGGACTGGCCCTGTCTTGAGACTTGGTGCCCCTGGGCACGTGTGAGTGAACGCTGCTTCTACTTTGACTGTAGAGCAGTGGTTCTCAACAGGGGCGATTGTAACCCCCAGAAGACATTTGGCAATGTCTGGAAACATTTTTGGCGGCCACGAATGAGGAGGGCTGCTACTGGCATCTAGGGGGTAGAGCCCGGGATTCTGGCAGACATCCTACAACGCATAGGGTAGACCCCACGATGAAGAATTATCTCGTCCAAATGTGACAGCTGTGAACCCCTTCCTCTGGAGCCCTATGGGAACACCACTGGCCTCACCCAACATCCTGAATCCGAACCCTCATTTTGAGGTAGTTTAATTACTATAATTAGGATCACTACCATCACTAAAGATTTACTGAGACTTGGTATGCAAAAGCAGATACATATCTTCTTGACTTTCCTCTCCTGAAACAGACGACGGTGGTTTGGGACTCAGAGGAGACCAGTGTGAACACAAGCCATTGTATGGATAGCTAGAGATCACCACTGCTGCAGCCACTGGGGAGCTCCGTGCTGGGGATCTCTCTTTATCCTTCTGGAATTTATAAACTTGATCCTTAGAACAGGAAGGCATCATAGGAGCATACAGTCTCATGGCGTCCTTTTACAAAAAAGCTGAAGTCCCAAGAGGGAAATGATAAACGACCTGCCCGGGGTCACATGGCAGATGAGTGGCAGAACCAGAGCTGGAACCCAGATCTCCTGATGCCAGCCTGCTTGGTGCTTTTTCTATGAGAAAGTATCTAGTGACTTAAGTTTCTAAAAAGTGCTTCCTGCAATACTGAGCAGTATGTGTGATGCATGTAAATGAAGATTTGAGAGCCTTTCAAATGTTCAGGTGGTCAGGTGCGGCTCACCTGAGGCTGACCGTTGCTCAGGGAGCAGGAGTCTAAGAGAAGGTTCTGGTGAGGCTTTGATGCATAATTTGCTTTGATAGAAACGTAATTGATTGAAGAGGTCTTTAAGCATTCATAGGGGGCCCCAAAGACCCAAAGCAAGATGACTTATAAATAATCAGGTTATTTCCCTCCTGTTGTCCCAAGGAAAGGTAGTACTAGGAAACAAAAAGATGGGAGTGCCCAGTGGCTCAGGTGGTTAAGCATCTGACTCTTGATTTCGGCTCAGGTCATGATCTCACAGTTTGTGGGTTCAAGCCCCACATCGGGCTCTGAGCTAACAACATGGAGCCTATTTGGGAATCTCTCTCTCTCTCTCTCTCTCTCTCTCTTTCTCTCTCCCTCTCTCCCTGCCCCTCACCCTGCTCGTGCTCTCTCTCTGTCTCTCTCAAATAAGCTTAAACATTTAAAAAAAGGAAATAAAAAGATTGGCACCAAAATTAGTATTTCTTCCCCAAACCCCAGGCCTCTGAGACTTATTTTGATGACAAAAGCTGCTGATCATTTGCAAGAACACACCAGTGACTACCTCACTTAAAGTGGAAATTAAAGAACACAGCCGGAGAGGTGGGGCAGGGAGCAGTATTCCCTGTGCCCTCCACCCTCCATCCATCTACTCATCTTTGAAGACTCTGTTCCTGCACTCCCCACCCTCTAAAACATTTCTAACTCCCTCCCACAAGGAAGAACTAAATCTGCGCCACGTAATGACCCGATGACCCTTACAATCCAGCTCCTGATAGGTTAATGTGTATTGCCTATTGTCCATCTCCTCCACTAGACTCTGTCCCAAGAGCCTGGCACAAGGGTAGGCAAACAACAGGTGTTTAACAAATACTTGTGGATTTGCTGAAGTAAAATAAGGAGAAGTGGCACCCCAGGGGAGAAGGTGCATACCAGAGGAGGGATGGGGGTGTATATTTTCGGGGATGGAGAACAAAGTGCTGTTTTAACATTTAGATTCTACCAAAGAACAGATCCTACAATTTCCTGATCTCTTGCTATGCACAAAGCACTATGGTCACTGGCGTAGTCCTCCTGACAAGCCTATAAGCAAAGTATCATCATCCCCAGTTCCTTGATAAGAAAATGAATACTCCGAGAGCCAGGATGAAATGGGGCCAAAGCACAAGCTTTCTTGATCCACATGCTGTCTCATGCCACATAAGTCCTATCATTTCTGTGCTTCAATAAAACCCTCATGGTGCCTACTTGGACTGGCAGGATTTCTCACATCAGAGCTTCTGCTCAGGGTTTGTTTTCTTTCTTTTCTTATCTTTTTTTTTTGAGAGAGTGCACACGTGCACATGCAGATGAGCAAGTAAGCAGGGTGGGGGAAGAGGAAGAGGGAGAGAGAGAGTCCCAAGCAGGCTCCATGCCACCGTGAAGCCTGACACAGGGCTCCATCCCATGGACCGTGAGATCATGACATGAACCAAATCAAGGGTCAGATGCTTCACCAACTGAGCCACCCAGGCTCCCCGTGTGCTCATGTGTTCACATCTAACACACGCATTTAATAACTATTTTCACTATCAGAAACTAGAAGCTTCTTCAGAAGTCTGAATAAACCTGTCAACAACTAAATCAGTAAACAAACTGATTTGACCTGTGTACTTAAGATTTATGAAGTTATTTATTTGAAAAGTCCTACAAAGAGAGAAATAAACTATATTCTGCTAAGCACTTGATGAATCGACTTTAATTTTTAGTCTCCAAAATCAGACTAATCCAGGAAATCTAGGGTTTTGCCATAATCATTGATAAGAGGAGGTGACTTAGTGTAATGGAAACAATACAGACAAGAGAGTGAGTGAAAGGGACAGGGTAGGGTCACATGCTGTCACTTACTAGGGGAGTTTTAGTTCTCTTATCTGTCAAATGGGAATAATAAAACCCAGATCTATCAGGCCTGTTTTGAAGACACAACTTAAAAGCAGTTTTGTAAACTGCAAAGCAACGTAGAGGCATTAGCTGTTACGGTTGTTGAGGAAATTTTGGCATTTTATACCCACTTGTGAGCACTTGATTTCAAAGAGGCTTTAATTATGTCCATCGAAAAGTTAAAAATAAAAACCACCTCCCTGAATAGAGTACAATGTTGGAACTACTTCCTAATGTGCTTCTGAGTTCAACATCTTTCCTTTGCCACTGCCCGTCAGGGCTGAGAGGACCTTGTAATTTGTAGCATAGTTAGTGGAACCCCAGATGCTATTCTTGTGCCTCATGAAGGCGTAATCCTTGTTAACCTCCAGCCCTCAGAGGCACATAGTGGAGATCCCGCTCTCCTTGTGGGTATAATTAGAGACATTTTTAGCTCTCTAGAAATTTCTTCAAAGAACAAAATGTTCTCAAGAAATCCTAAACCACTATACAGGAAATATTGTGGAAATTTAATTAAAAAATTTTTTTTGTAAAGTTAGGTCTTTATGGGGCCTAAAAAAAAATCTCAAAATATAGGGGAAGGGAAGGAAAAACAAGATACAAACAGAAAGGGAGGCAAACCATAAGAGACTCTTAAATACAGGGACCAATCTGAGGTTGGTGGGGATGGGGGTGGGTGGAAAAATGGGTAACGGGCATTATGGAGGGCACTTGTTGGGATGAGCACTGGTGTTATATGTAAGCGATGAATCCCGGGTTCTACTCCTTAAGTCAAGACTACACTGTATGTTAACTAACTTGAGAATAAAAAAAAAAGACAGGGGCGCCTGGGTGGCTCAGTCGGTTAAGCGTCCGACTTCAGCTCAGGTCCTGATCTCACAATCAGTGAGTTCGAGCCCTGTGTTGGGCTCTGTGCTGACAACTCAGAGCCTGGAGCCTACTTCAGATTCTGTGTGTGTGTGTGTGTCTCTCTCTGTCCCTCCCCTGCTCATGCTCTGTCTCTCTCTGTCTCAAAAATAAATAAAAACATTAAAAAAAATTAAAAATTAAAAAAAAACTAATAAATAAAGTTAGGTCTTTATGGGGCCTAAAAAACCATCTCAAAAACTGTTTTTTGGAACAGTATGTCTTCGAGATATTAACGGGCATTCCACAAAAAATGTGTCTGTGGTCAAACAGGCCTGGAAAGGCCTAGATGACAAGGTTAACTAACCCATGATCATGGGACCTATCCAGGCATGTGCTGTGCTGGCGGGTATAGTACATCCCTATGAATGGACCCAGCAGACAGAGGTTTTTACATATATTTGAGAAGTTTTCATCTCTCAGGGAGTCTGGGAGACTAGTTTTGCACAGAACAAACTTTCAGAACTCTGCTCTAAAACTGGTTGTCATACTGTGCCTAGCAGAATCCCAAAGGCTCTTGGAGAAGGTCTCAGGAGCCAGAGAGGGCTAGAACGAAGGCCTTGCTATGGTCTGAATATCTACATCCCTTCCAAATTCATGTTGAAACCCTAATGCCCAATATGATGATATTAGAAGGCAGGGCTTTTGTGAGATGCTTGGGTCATGAGGGTAGAACTCACATAAATGGGATTGGGATTAGTATTCTTATTAAAGAGACCCTACAGATCTCCCCAGCCCCTGCTACCATGTGAGGGTACAAAGAGAAAGCATGGGCTGTTAACAGGGAAGAGGGCTCCACCAGAACTTGACGGTGCCAGTGCCTTTTTCTTAGATTTCCAGCCTCCAGAATTGTGAGCAGTAAGTTTCTGTTGCTTACAGGCCCCCTAGTCTATGGTATTTTGTTATAGCAGCCTGAAAGGATGAAGACAACCCCTTTGTTTTCACGGAACATCTCCCCTAAAACCTGCAACACCACTGTTCTATAGAACAGACCAAGACAGAGACCCTTCAGACGGCCTACCCCTTTGTGTCTGTCCATCTTCAGACTACAACGTTGCCTTCACTGTCTGAACCAAGGGGTTCAGAGTACAGAATGACAAGACGAAGTATGAATACCACTTCATTCCTTCCTTGACCTTAGAACATGTGCTTGACCCCACCCAAGCTCTTCTCCTCAGCTGTACAAGGCCAACGGCACTCATCTAGCAGACTACACGCTGGCATATGCCTGGCACACAGCAGAGGCTCTAGAAACAACACCGGGACATCTGAAATATCCTTTTGTTCTTTCTATCTTTTATGTTAGGTAAAAATTCTCAGCCCACCTCAGGTATAGCCATTTTCACCCTGTACTCTGTCCGTGCACTCTACTGAGCCCATGCTGGCATTAGGTCTCTCTATCCTGCTTTGGGATTTTTTCCTTAAAACATTTTTGGTCAATTTTTCTTATCACATAGTGATACACATTCAGTGCAGAAGATTATAAACATTCAGACAAGGAAAGAGAAAAGAAAACAAAAAAAAAAATCACCCCTAATTCCACTATTGGAATTATGCTGTTAATGTGTTCCTTTTTAATTTCAGCTCATCTGAGAAATGTCACTACAGCTTCCTGCGGTTCTTCTCTGCTGTGTTGTCAAACTTACGTTTACCAAAATCACACATCCTTCTTCTTCTTTTATATTAGTTAATTTGCATACTTTTTATCTACAAAACAATCCTAACTTGTATTTATATATTTGGATTCAAGCAATACAGATGCAAGGTGAACACAAATGCAAGTCTTCCTTCCCTCCTTCCCCTCCCATCCCGCTTGTGTCCTGAGGAAGCCGCTGTTAAATATTGTATTTACAGACGTTTTCCGATTTATTTCCATATTATAGTAGTTGGTGTTCAAAGACATAAAAGGTGGTCTCACACCTACTGTTTTATTTTTCAACCCTCTTGAATCATCTTTTCAAAGATATCTTAAAACTAAACCTAGTATTTTCTCTGAGGTTTCTGAAATCAACTTTCTTAAAAGTCTAGGGCAGTGCTTCTCACGTGTGTGTGTGTGTGTGTGTGTGTGTGTGTGTGTGTGTGTGTGTACCACTTAGATACCTTGTTAGAAAAGCAGATTCTGACTCCATATGTCTAGAGTGGGGCTGAGATTCTGTGTTTCTCACCAGCTCACGCTCTCAGTCCACTACGGGGAGCGAGGCTCCAGGGCACATATCTGCTCATGTCCTGCATTCTTTGCCTTGGCTTATATGAACTCCAAGATGGCTGCTTTCTCCCATGAATCCCACACCCCTGCTTCGCCAGCTTTACTTGACTGGCCAGAATTAAGCCCAATGCATGAGTCTCCCTCAAGATGTGGGGGTAACTGATGGTGTGGAGTTTCTGGGGATCTAGGTCCCACAGTGGAAGACACCTCAGTGTTCAGGTCTTTTCTGCAGGGAAGAAACATCTAGAGGAGCAGAAGATATAATAACCATAGTGCCAATCTCCTGAAGTCATGACATGAATGCTTAACCAAAGAACATCCAAGGGGAGCAGAAGTGAGGAGGTTTTAACCTCACTGGGGGAGAAAAACTCAAAGAGGCACAGTGAGATTTAGAGAAACAGTGAGATTTAGATACCCAAATTTAGCTGAAGCAGTCAAGTACTTTCCGGCAACTGAGTTGATTGGGTGATGAACAGGGCCTGAGGCATGGAGATGGGAGAGTCAGTGAAAGCATGCTGTCCCTGCCCTGTCATTAGGTATGGCCCTTTAGGAGGCTCTCTTGCTATCAGCCAAGGCACACACAAGGGAGCCTTCTACCACACGGCCAATTGCACCCAGTGTGGTTCTTAAAAGATAGCCCCCTGGCACCCACGATGTTCCCAGCACTGGGTTGAGTGGGGAAAAGCACCTTCAAAGCTAATCAGATGGTCAGCCTTCTCATCAGTCTGGGAGGTCTGAGGAGAGTTTCCCTCCAGCCACTGTTCTCTTGGGATCAAAGAGCTCGGATTTCTGCTTGGTTAATGACGGTACAACAGAACCCAGAAAACGCATTCCTTACAGTTTCTACAGTTAAGCACACCACAGTTCATTTTGCTTCATCTTTTAAGCTGTTGGCTACTAGAAAAACCCTCTAGGAAAAGCCCTTCTCTAATTGACCACCACATCTCAAGTTGTCTTTGCTGATGTGAGAGATTTTTCTCTGTGATGTGTATATTATACAAATATATATGTAAATATAATTCCTCCCAAATAACTGAAACCTGCCCAGGAAAGCCAGTGGACACTTATTTGCACAGTTCTCATCCAAATCCACCAGGTTATCCAAAGCAAAGAATGCAAGGGGCAAGGGAAATAAATATATATTTCTAATAAACTCTTCATGAATTTGACCTGCATGGGGATCATCAGAAAGACTTGGTTCTTTCTTAATCAAATCAGAACAACGGTACAAGAAAATGACTCCTAGGGTGGAGCAAAGCAGAAGGGCTTGTGCTTGAGAACCAGTGGATGACAGCCTCAACTCTAAAATGCCTTCCTTTTACAGGGTATCGCAAGGAAAACATGGCAGAGACATATGGCCAAACCATCCCAATCAGAGGTCCTGCAAAATCCAAAGCTGGGCAATGGGAGTCAGGAAACACCATCAGTGGGACCTCTGTTTTGCTGATCACTGTATGCCCAGCATCGAGCACCGAGCCTCCCTAGCGTAGGCACTGCATACGTTTCCCTGGAATGAATGAGCGAATGGATACATGGATGAGAGAGTGAATGATCACTTCTAAATCAGTGTCTCCAGGACCCCTTACTCAGCTCCAGGTGTTTAGTAATTATCTCTACTTAGCTGTCTTCCAGGTGTTTCAAATTCATCATATCTCAAATTCCAACCCATCAGGCACCACTCCATCCCTGTAAACTGCTCCTTGGGGGCTCTGGAATTCCGACACCATCTCTGACTGTCTGAGCTATTCTCACCTTCTTCATCTACAAAACTCCCACTGCAAATGTTATGTCCTCTCGGATGCTTTCCCTGGACACTGCTCACCCCCTCTTCCTCACTGGCCTTTCTTACTTAAATATTGATTAGAGTCTGAGATGGTGTCTGTCAAAGGCTTTATGCAGACTGAGAAAAGGAGGCTGAGCTAAACACCAGGCAGCTGAGCTCTCTCTCAGCTGAAACAAAGGAAACTCTTTTTTGCTCCTTCATCTCATTTCTTGCTTTTGCTTCTCAAGCTGTGGTGAAACAGAACCTTATTCTGGGGAAGCAGAGATGGTCAAGAGCTCTGACCACTAACTACAGACGTCATACATTCAAATCTTGACTTGTGAGGGAGTTTAAACTTAGCAGTTAGGTTGCAGGAAGCCCAGCCTCCTGGAGAAAGACCCAGGAGAGGGGAGAAGCTTTTTTGTGACCATTCTGTTTCCATGCACTGCCATGGGAAAGCAAGACTTTAAACTTCTGATGAAGTTCCCTGACTGCCCAAAGACGACCAGGATGACATTTGTAGTCCTAAAACAGGTGTATTCAGCTTGCTGACAAAAGGGTAGATGCACCCTAGGGTCACCTCAGGCTTGGGAAGGGCCTCTTACAGGGTTTACACTCATGTTGGATGATTTTAAAGAGGAATCAGGGAAGTAGGGGCAGGTTCTGGAGTGGATGGATACTCTCAAGAGGCAGGGACAATGAAATGAATGACCATTTTCATTTCGAGGAGGGAGGGTTAAAGCAGGGGTAGACTTAGCAGTACATAAAGAAGCAGTACTTACTCCGAGAAGGGCGATGGCAGTCAGAGAAGGTGGATGTTCAGTAACTTTCATGGTCATGCACTGACCACATTTATGCCCTGAACATGGTCACGGAGGGGTTTGTTATTGACCTGTTCACAGCACTGTTTCCATTTGTTGGGAATGTCACAGGATTGTTGTCAGCAGGGCAGTTTTCCATTTCCTTTGTCATTTCTATGAAGCTACTACTTATTTCGTGCCGGGCACTATCCTAACCACATGGTAGATGTCAACTCATTTCTTCTTCATAATACGACTTTATGAGAGAGGTAGGTACTGCAACCATTTCACTGATGAGAATGGCTTAACGATGTTAGTAACATTCCCACGCTCACAGAGATAAGGAAATGTGAGAGCCAGAGTTTGAACTCAGGTCGGACCAACTCTAAAGCCTGTGCCTTCTACATTCTACCGTTTCCATTTCATCGCTACCAGTGTCTCCTCCATTCATTCAGTTAATATTATTGGGCCCATGGTAGCCACTGGCCTAGGCATTGGGGGTATGGGTACAAGATATGTTCCTTGCCTTCCGAGAGCTGGAAAAAAAAAACCTCTTGATTCTAGAGCTGTGCTATCCAATATGGTACCCACTAATTACATATGGTTAAACTTAGATTTAAAATTAAATTAAGCAAAGTTAAAAAAATTCATTTCCTCAGTTGTAGTAGCCACATTCCAAGCGTTAGATAACCACATGTGGCTAATGACTACTGTATAGGACAGTGCAGATACAGAACATTTCCATCATTGCAGAAAGTCATCTTGGACAGTGTGGTTCTTAGATTAAAAAAAAATTGTTTTTATTTTATTTTTGAGAGACAGAGTGCGAGCAGGGGAGGGGCAGAGAGAGAGGGAGACAGAATCTGAAGCAGGCTGTAGGCTCTGAGCTGTCAGCACAGAGCCCAATGCAGGGCTTGAACTCACGACTGTGAGATCGTGACCTGAGCCAAAGTTGGACGTCCAACCGACTGAGCCACCCAGGCGCCCCTGGACAGTGTAGTTCTAGAGGAAATGGGTTCCCCATCCCTCCTTGAGTCTAACTTAAAATGGTATACCTGCTTTTTAAGTGCTGTCCCTTTTGTTCTACTTTCTAGCTAGACCAAAACAAAAACAAAAACAAAAACAAAAAAACAAAAAAAAAAACAAAAAAACAACAAAAACTACTAAACCCTATCAAGAGCCAAAACATTTTTCTGATTCCCAGTGTCTGTTCTTGCTTTGCTGAGTCATGCCCATTTGTCTTACAGTCACCAAAGAGTTTTGGAGCTGTGATGACAGCAGAGTAAATACCACTGAAACTTGGACAGACCCCAGCCCTACATTTCCCACACATCAACAGAACTGTCAGCCCGGCTCAGATTCCAGAACCTTTATTGCTCAGGAAGCATGGAGAAGCAAAAAGAAGCCAGCCTGATTTTTAGGCTCTGGAGACAAGAAGAGAAAACATCTTTTGACTTGTAAACTGAACAAATTTGGATGTGACGTCATCCCTGGCAGAGTTCCTTCACAGCAAAGAATTCTGCTTACCGGCGGATGGGCAGGACTCCCTCCGAGGGAGATGCAGGCACCTAACCTAACCTTCAGTTAGGCCATAAAAGTCCACAGCCAAGTGGAGCAAACAGAACATTTTAATTCCTTTTGTTCTTCTTCCTAACCCCAAAAGCCTTTCGGGAGGACTGAGTGCAGGCCCAGAGTGAGGGGACAGAAAGAGAAGACAAAATCTTTATTCTTCTGGAGTGAAAAGTCTAGATGGCGTCGTCTACGGCAAAGAAACGGCGTTGCGCCAGCCCGCCCATGGCCCCTTCAGGTGCAAAGAGCCCGCCCAGGGCTACTGCTGGGGCGTGGGCCTAGGGTGCCAGGCTGCACACACCACATGGCTCTGCCCTGCCCGACTCCACCCACTTTTCTTTAACCAATGGCTTGACGCGAAAAGACGGGCTCAGCCAACCAGATTCTAGCTTTGAGGTTGAATGCGGAAGCAGGAAGTGCCCCACCAAGAAGCAAGAAGAAGCCAAAGCATGCACAGTGCCCTAGAGGCAAGACTGTCAGGTGAAGACCTGTTCCCTCCAGCCTCGAATCCAGAACTTCCAGGCTATTTCCAGTCCAGTCCAAACCACGCTGGTTTGGCACCTGTTCTTGATTATCATGCCAGCTTTATCATTAGGCATATTACCCTTCTATAAACCCTACTCCTTGTGCAAGTTTTAATGCCTCTCTGTCCACGTGTAACTCAGTGATGTTTTAGATCTGGAAAAGGTATCACTCATTCCGTAACAGGAAATGGTTCAGGTGAGTAACGCAGAGGTGAAAGGGGAATAATGTTCCAAGTGCCTAGTCTGTGTCAAGCAGTATCTGGAGTGCTCCCACATAACAGAGAAGATTCAGTACTCACAAGAGCCCTGCCTCCTAGGCACAGTCACCATCCTGTTTCACAGGTGAGGTGCCAGGTTCCTCCAGATCAGCTGTCAGCATGCCCCAGCTGTCCTCAGTGCCTGCTGGTAAGAAGCTCTTCCTACTCTAAGCTGCTCAGAGAAGGGAAAGATGACAGAAAGTGAGGAGCAAGTAAGGCTTCCTGGAGAAGCTGAAGGTTGGGAAGTGGCTTTCTGAACTTCAGTGTCTTTTCCTGTAAAATGAGAACACAAATTTTGGACCAAAAGAGTAGTGTGGAATTGGTGAGATAAAGAATGGAGAACACTGAGCATTATGCTGAACATAGACAAAAGGTGCTGGACCTCAACCACAAGTCCCCTCTCCTTCTTCATCTATTGCTTTTGTCCAGCCTCCGGGAGCTGCCAGCCTTTGGCCTCCTGCCTCCTTCCTGCACCAGCCCGGGAACCTTAGTCACACTCTGGATCTGGTCCCAGTCTCCTTGGCGGAGGCCTGGTGTTCACTGCATTTATTATTCCAGGCACCCTGTGATTTACTTTTCTAGTGAGTTAATTGCAAAATCCATATGGAGCAGAGAGAAAACATCAACCCAAGCTTGCCACGCAAAGCAGGGGAACAGAGGAAGCTTTCTATCTCAGCCAGTGCGGCCTAGAGAAGCAGGGAGGGAGGTAGAGGCTGTCTCCCTTAGTGTACAGAGGGCCAGATCTGCCAAGCTCAGTGGAAGGCACATGGTGTTCAGAGCCTACTTATTCCCCCCTTTGTTTTTTAAGCTCATCCCTCTAGAGAAGAACCTAAGCTTTAGAAACCTACTATGGGGTATATAGAGTGTAGGTTATCAAATCTCAGTGTGCATAAAAATAAGAAGCACCTGGGAAGTTCATTTAAAATGCAGATTCCCAAGCATCTCTCTCCAGAGTTCAGTGCACTGAGGCTGGGAGGAGACCCCGGGGTTTGGTGTATGTGTGATGCAGGTGACATACGAGCCAGAATGGAGAAACAACAATGCCAAGGAAAGCTCAGTGGTTCTGGTGTTAGAAGGATTTATGTTCGGTTCTTGGTTCTCCCTCTTACCAGCTCTGTGTCCCTGGGCAAATCATCTTTTCTCTCTGGCCTCAGTGCTGTTCTCTCTGAAGTAAAAATGAGAGTACTTACTTCACGGGACTGTTGGGAGATAAAGGTAATAGATATTGAAAGTCCTTAACACAAATCTCGGCACACTGGAGGCACTCAAAAAAAAAAAAATTAAAGAAACAATTTGCCTTTTTTTTTTTAAACCCAGAGAAGTTTCTCTTTAAAACTAGCCTGAGCATCTTCACTTCTGAATGTTAATACATTTCTGTATCTGTTTATGGTCTGTAACTTGTAAAGAGGGGCCTTTGGGGGAAACCAGTTCTTGTTTTGAAAGCACTTTGAAGATGAAAAGGTGTCAAATCCTCCAGAGACCTGCTTGGTGGAAGGTAAAACAAATGTTTATTTTAATTTGGTGAGTTATAATTTATTAAAGGCTTTCGGAAAATGGAAATACGATTTATATTTTCACAAGGGACCTCACAGTTTTGAATAGTTTAATTTCTTCACTTGTTCAAGGAACATTCACTGAGCACCTGGGTGCCTAGCCAGATGAACAAGTGCCAGCCCTCTGGGGGGGACTCAGGGTCTGGACGATGATAGCAACTTGGTAGGGACCACAGTCTGTGCTGCAGAAGGCCGGAGAACAGTCAATGACTTCTCTCAGCCTAAGGAACTGGGTCTTGAGAAGCGGATCAGCAGGAAATGATTCTATTTTGAAAGATTGAAACAATTTAAAAAGCAATTCTGTTACCAATAGGTGTATAATTTGAGATCCCTGGAGGAAAGAACTCTTCTCAGCATAGGTTACTCCCACCTCTAATTTATTAGGTTACTCCAGAAGGGTATGAACAGTACCTAAGTACTAAGTTCTAAGAGTACTTAGATCCTCCTAAGCACCAGGCCCTATTATGTGAGTGTTCTGTGGACATCTTGACTTGGAGTTTCCAAAGGCATTTCTAACTCAGCAATATCTAACACTCAGCTTCTTATCTTTCCCCACAAACGTGCTCCACCATTTCTTACCGCATCCACAGCTACCCCAATCAAAAATGGGGTCACCAGCCTGGATCCATTTCTTCTCCCACGGCCTACATTCATTAGTCACCAAATTTCATCAGTTCTTCCACTTAAGTACCTCTCATATCTGTCCCCATGACCACTACCCTGATTTTGTGGGCCACTATCTGTCGCTCACTCTCCTTCCTCACGTGGAAGCCAGGTGATCTTTCTAAAACACAAAGAATCCTGTCCTTTCTTAAAGCCCTCTGATGGCTTTCCTTCCTTTACAGAATAAGGTTCAAATATCTACAGGTGCTGCCCGAGGCCCTGCTTACCTAGTCTCACCTCTTGCTACACAAGCCACCCCCTATACACTTCAGCAGTCATACTATATACATGTACATACAGACATACCAGCACCCCCTGGCTCCATCCTGGAAGATTCTAGTGAATGGCTCCCCCCTCTCAAATCTTATATCACAACTCGTTTCCCCCTCTCCACCATAGTCTTGATGTCCTCCAGCTGTTAGGTCTGTCCACTTGTCTCTTCTACTGGATGGAAATGTCTCGAGGACAGGTACTCAATCGTGTTCATACCCCAGCCCTTTTTATTATGCTAAGTTGTCCAGGGCTTCTGGTGGTTACCAATCTGGTTGTCTTCTGTTTCTGGGCACATGGGAGGAGCACACATTCCTGCTACCTGGCAGTTAGGTGAGGCCATATGACTAAGTCAGGCCCATGGGCTGTGAGAAGCAGCCAAGAAGCCCATTTGCTCTAGAGAGTGCAGCTATAAGACGGTGGAGCCTTGATAAGCCTGGCTTTTGAGAGACTGTGTGAAGAAACCCTGCCTCCCACACCCCTGAAGCATGATGAGTAAGTACACGACATGAGAAAGAAACTCTGTTACGTTACAGAAATATGAGCTATTTGTTACTGCAACATGGATTAACCTCTACTGACTATTATGTAACTCTTATTTCTATCTATAGTCATTAAAACAGGGCCTGGAAATATCAGGTTCTCCATAAACATTTGATGAACAAATGAATGCAAGAATGGATGAATGGACAAAGAAGCCTAGAAAAAGGAACATGAGGTCCGGAGTCAAAAGAAAATAGCCTATAATAACCACCCCATATCCCTCTTTCCCCCTCACCAGTACTGCTCTTCGCTATCTCTATTTGACTCCAGAGGCAGGATTGAATCTCTGATTCCTCTCTCTGAAGTATCTCTGTACTGATGCCAACCAAATCTACAGCAGATCCTGGCCTATGCCTCAATGTCTGGAGGAAACACACCGGTGACATATTTTTGCCAGTTTTTCACCAATCCATAATCCTACTGTCTTTCAACTTCATGCTGCCAGGGTTGCATCTGTATTTGGCCCCCAAGATGGGGATTCCTAAGCTTCCTAAACTAAGGGCTTCTAATTCTGACACCCAGTTTCCTTGCACCCCATACCTCAACCAGATTAAAGAATGACTGTATGTGACCAAATATATTTTTCTATATGGGGAAGATACTCAGTAATTATCCCTTAAGCCTTTCAACATATTTCAGTTAAGCACAAAGGCAGAGGCTGTGAGATGTGGACCAATTCTACATCTTTTAGAAAGTAAACAAAAACAAAGAATGTCATTCCAAAGTCGCTATCCTGAAATTACTGCTTAGCAAGGAGGTCAGGGCACTGAGAGAAACGTCTCCAAGGAGCATGTAGCTAATCAGATTAGAAAGATCAGCGTGCCGGCAGTGCTGAGGATGGAGTGCAGTGGGGGGCCCAGGAGGGGGGGGGCGAGGGAGGAGAGATGGTAGGGCCCTCAACCAAAGGAGCTGGTGGAGGAATTGGCCTTGGCAATGTCTGGTTTGCCAGTCGCGTGGGTTCTTCACTATTACGGCAACTTGTGAGCACTGGCCCTGAAACTTGGAGGAAACACATGATTCTAGAAACGGGATGGGCTCGCCGCACACAGACACAGGTTTATATCCTCTTCCATCGCTTAGGAGCTGTGACTGTGGCCAAGATCCCTGCCTTTGTGACTCGTAGTCTGCTCACGCATAAAGTGGGGCAAATATGGCAACCTCCCAGTGTTGCGAGGGTTACCCACATGCTGGGTTAAAAGGGGAAGCATCCATCCATCTGCTTGCCCTAATCCCAAACACTTCCATATCCCTTGGGCCTGATCCTGCAGATGTACTCGATAAATGTATGTTGAAGGAATGGATGAATAAGGTGCTCTACGTCGGTGGATTTTTTTTAAAGTATTTTTTTATTATAGAAAAATATATACAACACAAAGTTTACCCTTTTAATCATTTTAATGTGTACATATTCAGCGGCATTTTGCACATGGCCAGTATTGTGCAACCGTTACTACGATGCATTCTAAACATTTTATCACCGCGCCCCCAAAACCCCTGTACCCATTAAGCGGTCACTTCCTTTTCCACCTCCTATGCCAAAGTCTATGGCAGTTTTAGCTAAATCCAATGCCTTAAAATATTGCTGGTGGATATTACTTTGGTGACAAAGTTGGGAGGGGTGGGTCAAGCAAGAATTTATTTCCTGAGTACCCACCCCATGCATGCCTCCGTGTGAGACACGTGTAGACGCGACAGATAGCTCTGACCGGTGTGTGTGAGGCAGTACAAGAGGCTGTGACCAGGGAACGCTTGAACTGGAACCTGAATCAACGCAGAATGGTAAGAGATGAGGCCAACAAGGTCAGAAGGGTCCCACGGGATTGGGGGGCCGAGGGGGGTTCTGCATGCAGAGAAACCTGGACTTGAGTCAGTGAATGGGGGCTCAGCCCTCTCTCTTGCCTAGTGCATCCTGGGGACACTGATGGGTGGGGATCTGGGAGATATGCAGCCCCTTCTCAGCTGATTCATCTGTAGTGGGAAGGCCTGAGCCTGGCTGTGATTGAGCTCCAGCTCCAGAGAAGCCCGACTTGGAGGCAGGCAGCCATGGACAGTTAATGAGTGATTTATTGGTGCTGCCGCACAGGCAGCTTCCCTGGGACCTGTTCCTAATTAACAACCACTAACTGGATGACATCTCTCTCTCTCTCTCTCTCTCTCTCTCTCTCTCATTTTCAAAATAAAAAAAAGGCCCCTAAAGCCTTTCTTCTCCATCTTTATAGGAGGAAAGATTTCACCTTTGGCTGCTGCCTGATTCTGAACCACAACAGGTATCTGGCAGAAATCCCACCCACTCCCTCGCTCATGCGCAGACACACATAGACATATCCTCACGTACAGTCAAACCTGTCCGCTGTTGTTCACATGTTCCCCACACCCGGTTGCACGTTAATTCCCCTGCTGACATAATTACCCTGACGTCACCACACACTTGCACTCACACACCACTGAGCGTATCTGTACTGGTCACCTGGGGTCCCACATATGCATACGTTCCTGCCCCCCACACACTCAAGCCAGCCGCTCAGCCGAGTCCTTGCACACAGCCCCGCACATATTGGCACGCACACCCCCTGCTGTGAATGGCAAAGCCCCACAGTCTCCCGCATGGCCTCAGGCGGCAATCTTCTCTGTGGTACCCACAGCTCCAATGAAGGGGCTCACCCGCTTAGAGGAGGCCTAAAATTTGGTGTCCTGACCCAGCTGGCTTAGCGGTGAGGTAGTGTGTGCCAAGGAGAGGGAAGGGAAGCTGTAGCCAGTCCAGTGTGGAGAGTTGCAACTGCCGTATCATTCAGACTAAAATGGTTTCTCCTGTTTATCACTCCTAGGGCATTAAGAAGCTCCAAATTCACTTAAGAGTCAGGCTGCGGACTGGCGGTGGGGGCAAAGTGCCTGGTACCTAATAATCATCTGTTATGGACTGAATTATTCCCCTCCAAAAGAAAAAAAAAAAAGATGTTGAAGCCTGCTACAGACTCAGTGCTTCTGTCCCCCTAAAATTCACATGTTGGAGTTCTAACCTCCAATGTGATCGTTTAAGGGGGTGGGGCCTTTGGAAGGCAATTAGGTCATGAGCCATCCTGAACGGGATCAATGCCCTTATAAAATCGACCCCAGAGAGCTTCCTCACCCTTCTGCCATGTGAGGACACAGCAAGAAGGCAGCCATCTATGAATTAGGAAACCGTCTCTGATAAGACACTGATCTTGGCCTTGGTCTTGGACTTCCCAGCCTCCAGAAATGTGTGAAATAAATGTTTATTGTGTAAGCCATCAGTCTGTGGTATTTGGCTATTGCATCCTGAACAGACTAAGACAAAGTCCTAACTCCGAGCACCTCAGTATGCGACCTTATTTGGAAATAGGGTCATTACAGATGTAATGAGTGAAGATGAGGCCTAGGGATAGCTTAGGATGGGCCCCTGATTCGACAAGACTGGTATCCTTATATGGAGACCTCCACGTGAAGACAGACATATAAGAGAACACCACGTGTTAAAGAAGACAGAGATTGTATTCCTGTAGCTGAAGCCAAGGAATGTCCGTGATTGCCAGCAACCCATCAGAAACTAGGGAGAGATAAGGAAAGATTCCCTCACACACGTCAGATGGAACATGGCTGTGTCAGTACCTTGATTTCACACTTGTAGCTTCTGGAACTGTGAGGCAATCAGTTTCTGCTGTTTGGAGGCAGCCGGTTTGTGGTACTTTGTTAAGCAGCTCTAGAAAACTAACAGAGCACCCAATAAGTACTACGGCCTTCTTCTGTTTGCTTCCCTGGGCCTCAGTCTAGTACCCTGAAACGCGGGTACGTGCTCCTTCATAGGATGCCATAAGAACCCCACGTACGGAATCTCATGTGACAGGCCCTGATTCTTCTGAAATAGATAAATGAATCATGGTCTGGCCTAGAGCGGCACAGATCTGTGAAAAGGCTTCTAGATAAATACAAAACAGACCACTGAAAGATAAGTGACGCCTCCAGCCAAGGCACCAACTGAAACCGGTCTTCACGTTCTTCTGTCTTCCCCAGTTAAACAATGCTGAACCTCTGAAGGGGACGGCAAGGTGAACCATCACTCCTACTGAAAAGTTCCACCCCAGCTTTTGAGCTGTACATATTGAGTTTCATTAAGACATTGTTGTCGTGGAATATAAAGTTAATCAATAATGGGCAGCTCTTTTGCATATTAATTAGCCAACTGTGCAAGAATAAAAAATAGATCCAGCTCACCCTCCCTCTCGGGGGGGATGCCAGGATGAGCTCACTTTGTTGGGAGTCACGACAGCAGCTCCCAAGAACCATGGCATTCTGGCGGGACCTGGGTGTAGGCGACCTGTGCCATTTTGTGGTCTTAACCACCCACCCCCTGTCACCCTGCCCGTATGGGAATATGCCTTGGATTAGTCCGGAGCTGAACAGTCTCAGCCACAGCTCACGGCTTGGCAAGTCACAGCCGTCAGGGCCTGTAAGGAGCCATGAGTCAAAGAGGCCCGGGGCAGGGGAAAAGCATGGGTTTTGGAACCGGGCAGGTCCATGTTTGAAATCAGTTTCTACTACCTCTTATATGCATGGCCTTAGGGAAGTCCCTTAACCTGTCCCAGCCTCTATTTCCTCATCTGCCAAAAACAAAGCACCAATCTTGCAGAGATATTAAGGGATGAAATGAGATTATGTAAAGAGGCTCATGTGGTACCTGACCTGTAATAACTATTCAGTAAATAACCTGTATTATTTGAGCACATATTGTTAAATGAATAATTATTTAATAGAACTTAATACAATAGCACTTATTATTAAATAAGTGATTTTCATTATTATCTTCCTGGGACACTGAGATATATCACAGGCACAAGTCACTGAAGGCTCTCAAAGCAAGCCATCATCTTGAGACAGTGGGTCTGTTCCCTTATCTTTTGGTTGGGGATGAGAAAGAGCAAAGCAGTCCTTGACAGCCAGGAAGCGGCCTGGCATTCACAGCTAGGTGGTCGCTTTTACCTGCTGAATATAAACAATTTCACCAACTTCAGAGGGGGACTCTGACTGTGACTAAGACGAAGGCAAGACCCCTCTGCAATCATGTCTGATACTCAACAAAAATGGAACACTGTCCAAACTGCAAAATGACTGAACATCCCCCTATCCTGGATAATATGAGTGACTGGTGCTTCTTTTCCAGTTACAATTTGATTTTTTTTTAATGTTTATTTATTTTTGAGACAGACAGAGTGCAAGTCGGGGAGGGGCAGAGAGAAATGGAGATACAGAATCCGAAGCAGGCTCCAGGCTCTGAGCTGTCAGCACAGATCACAATGCAGGGCTCGAACCCCTGAACCATGAGATCATGACCCAGGCCGGAGTCAGACGCTTAACCGACGAGCCACCCAGGTGCCCCTCCAGTTACAACTTTAACCTGACTTCATTCTTTCTGGCTTCTACATAAGATTTAAGACACACAGGCACAGAGTTACTCCTACTGCCTGACAGTATCCAATCCAGAACAAAGCTCCACTTCCTTGAACCCACCCCCAAATAATTTAACACAGGGCCAACCCTGTACTGAGGCACCCAATGCCCCCCCCCCCCCCACCCATAGTGTGCATTTGCCCTCACTGCCAAGAGTCTAGAAACCTCACTCAACCACAGGGGAGCTACTGGTGGTCTTTGGCTGGAGGGCATTAAAGATATTTTGATGTTTCCATGCCCTAACAGAGAGGCTGACATAGTCAAGGGGGTCTGGAGCTTTCACACCTGAGCACCAGGTAAGGCTCTCCCCTGGCCTGTTTCTGAACCAAGCAGGCATCCTTGTCCCACAGTCTCCAAGCTGCCCCTCCCCCTTGGCCATCGGAACTCCTGAAAACTGTGTTCCAGGATTGGCAGGGGTGCAGGGCTACTGTGGTACCCTTTCTTCTTGCTGTGTTCCTGTCCCCACTCTCCCTGGGCAGGTACTCAGGGCTGCAGGGGATCTTAGCAATCATTTTACTCAGGGGCAGGTTTCTTCTGCCGATTCTCTGACTGCTGGCCACCCAGCACTCATGCAACACTACGCAGATCCTGTGCAGGTATGTGGTGCTCTTCCTTGGCCCGTGAGCCCCTGGGGCCAGAGCCCATGTCTGCTTCACCACAGCATTCGTGCCACACTAGCACATGTTGCTGAGTGGGTACAGGGGAGGCATGTGGCTTCACAATCCCTCCGGCCCCCAGTTCATCCGCATGACTGCAGCCCAAGGAGTGTGCCCCCAAGGCCCCACTGCAGGAGCGTTCAAACGTGCTTCTCTTTTTCCTGAGGAAGATCCATCAGTTCACTTTCTCTGCTCTTTCACTGCTCCAGTAGTGGGCTCTCCGTATCAAGTGATGTCTTATAAAGTTCATAACCACATGAGAGTTATCACATGAAACATGAAGTCAAGGGCTACAAAGCTGCCCTGAGAAGGACACACTGGGTGGTCTGATAGGGTGACTCACAAGCTGCATGGGACTCACGCAGAGACTCACGCAGAAGAGTTAACGCAAAGGACCAAGCCTGCCACCTTAGAAAGGTCAGCTTGCAAGGCTGGCCCATGGCTGGGGTCTGGGTAAACAGGTCCTTACCTGACATGAAACCTTCCCTAAATGTTAAGAGTAGCTTTGGGCTGCCTGGGTGGCTCAGTCAGTTAAGCATCCTACTTCAGATCAGGTCATGATCTTGTGGTTCAGGGGTTCGAGCCCCGTGATGGGCTCTGTGCTGACAGCTCAGAGTCTAGAGCCCACTTCAGGTTCTGTGTCTCCCCCTCTCTCTGCCCCTCCCCCGCTCACACACACTCTCTTTCTCTCTCAAAAATAAGTAAACATTAAAAAAAAAAAGTGGCTTGACCATGCCTAGACAGTGTGTATAAATAATGAGCGTCTTCCTTCTGAGAGTCTAAAATTTGGGCCTGAGTTAGGCAGAAGGCACCTATGTGACCAGCCATCTGATGAAATCTTTCGGCACACGGCCTCTTTTGAGCTTCTTGGTAGAGAGCACTTTGCATGTCATTACCACTCATTGCTGGAATCAGGCCCATCCCCAGTGACTCTGCTGGGAGAGGACTCTTGGAAGCTTGTGCCTGGTTTCCTCCAGACTTCACCCTCCGCACCTTTTCCCTTTGTTCGTTTGCTTTGTATCCTTTTGCTGTAATAAGTCTTAGCCATGTGTCTCACTGTATGCCGAGCCCTGTGAGTCCGTCTAGGGACTCACTGAGCCTTGGGCACTCTCCCCCCCCCCTCCCACCCAGCACACATGCATGGGCTCCAAGTTCAAAGCTCCCCTGACAGGGTTCAAAGTCAGGGTGTGGGCTCAGGTGCCCTAGACCAGGGAATTGATGTGCTAATTTATGAAATGCTGGGTATTAAAGGACATTGTGAGCTATTACACACTCCCCAGATGTGAGTAATAATGGCCCAGCGCCACAGCCGACTTTTGAAGAGCTTTTTAAATCTAGCTGAGGGAAAAAAGTGACACGATTATTTTCTCCAAATAAAATGCATCTTTTAGCACTGCTAACTCTAGCGTGGAGGTAATAAATTGTCGAAAGTTGTGGACGTATGTAGAAAGAAGGGTAAATCCTTTGGACTTGAGCAGTTTCCCTCTTTTTTTGCTACCATGTAAGGCCACAGGACTGGAGAGATGCCCGCAGTACCTTACTTCTAATGGGTTGTCTACCTTCTGACTTAGCCCATTTGGTTCCTATTGAAGAGTCTCCTCCGCATTTTCACAGCCCAGTTCACACCCATCATGGCCCGGCTCTCCTCCCTCTTCCACCCTTCTGAGCAGCTGGAGTGGCAAACAATCTCCCTTTGTTTATACCACACTTCAAACCTGGTTTGCTCCATATGATTATCTGCTTTTTGGAGGCACATTCAGAAAAGCAATTTGTTTTGTAGCTAAGGTCCTACAAAGCTGAGCACAGAAAACTCATTTAGGAGCCAGGCTGCCGAGTGGCAGTGGAAAGAAAAGTGCTCTTCAGTATTTGGAACATAGAGGGTTCGGCTCTTTATTTGAAAGGAAGTTTCCTCCCGAACAAAGAGCCCAGGCTGAGATCCTTCTCCTAGTGCGACTGGGAGAAACGGGCCTGAGCAAAATCAGGCCCTGGTAGCTGGGGAGTCATCTTTGGCGGGAGGGGCCAGGCTGGGGCCAGCTGCCAGTTACAGTTACGGACACCAGTGTGTGGGTGTGGGGTCAGAGGGACCTGGGGTTGAATTCCATCCCGACCACTTCCCAGCCGTGTGATCTCAGGGCACTTCCAAAACAACGAAGACACAGAGATCTGCCTCCAAGGCTGCTGCAAATGTTGAACAGAATGTGAGAACACTTCGTAAATCACAAAGTGCCGCACAATTAATAACAACAACAGCCTAAGCTTATACGGCACTTCCTGTGCACCAGGCACTATTCTAAGTGCTTTAACCCTCTGGGCTCATTTAATCCTATGAGGGAGACAGGAGAAGTATTCCCATTGTACTGGCAAGGAAACTGAGGCATGGGGAGATTCAGAAACTCGCCCACAGTTGTGGGACACTGTGTGACGCAGCTAGTAAGTTAAAGAGCTGGTGTTCAAATCCAGGCAGTCTGGCTCCGGAGTCTGTGCTTAAAGGTGTGAATTACCAAGCATTTTGTTTTTGTTTTGTTTCGTTTTGTTCGAGGGAATGGTCTTGCATGCTGGCACCTTTTTAACTCAGAAAACCGTTGGCACTCATCCCCTCGAATAGTTTTGCACTTCTGTCTCCCCGAGGCAGCACCGGCAGGGGTAAGAGCTTTGGATTTCAACAGCCCTGTGTTAGGCATCAGCTTTGTGACTTCCTGGCTGGCAAGTTACTTAAGCTTTCGAAGCCTGTCTTAGTCAGCTTGGGCTGCCATAACAAAATACCACAGCCTGGCTTCGACAACAGAAATACATTTTCTCACAGCTCTGGGGGGTGCCAGCATGGTTAGGTTCTGGTGAGAACTCTCTTCCTGGCTTGCAGATGGCTGCCTTCCTGCTAGGTGCTCACATGGATTTTCCTCCCTGCACGTGCATGGAGACAGCCACGTCTCCCTCTTCCTCTAAAGGCACTAATCCCGTCATGAGGGTGCCACCTTCACAACCTCATCTAAACCTAATTACCTACCATCACACTAGGGGTGAGAGCTTCAGCATGTGAATTTAGGACACCACCCCACGCACAGTGGCGCGAGGGGCAATTTCATCACAGCAGAATGGGAAGAACAAACTCTGTCCTGTTGGTTGACGTCCTCACCTCGATCAGGGAAAGCATTTGCCCCCTTTGACCTCTCCTTGCTTAAACCTTTTGTGTGGTTCCCTACGACCTTCAGGGGAAAGGCTGAGCTCTTGAGCCAGCAGTTTTCAGCTGTCCTCTGCCATGATGGGACCCAGTCTTTCTCTCTGGCCTCATCTCCTCTTAATCCCCACCGGCTCAGCCAGGACAAACTGTTTGCTATGTCCTGAACAGTGCACACGGCCGGGTGTCAGACCTGAGGCTTCTGACTGCTGGCTGAATGCTCCTTATCTTCACCATTGCTGCTCCCTGCCATCAGAAGAGGTTGGGAGCAACCTCTTGGGAGTTGAGTGGCTCCCTGCCACTTTGGGAAGAGTGTAGGGGAGGGCCTGGCTTTCTCTGAGACCTCTCCCCTGAAGAGGTATGTTGTGGGGTTTGCCCGGAGTCTGGATCTACATCCTGTGAGTAAGCACTATTAACCTCTCTGCACTACGCTTCATGTATCAGGCTCACATGAACTCCCAGGAGCCCTTCCGCACACTTTCACATGTTCCACATGCTTCTCTCTGGCCCAAAATCAAAGGAAAGAAGGCCATTGCTATACTGTAGTCAATCTGTTTGCGTTGATTAGGGTGTAATTAAATTTGTAACAAGCATCCCCGGGTCGGGGGAAGGCAAATTTGACTTAACATGCTAGCTGCCTGTGGTGCGCATGTAGATGTGCCCAGGTCCCTCTCCGGTTGCCTTTGTGCTGAGTAGAGAGATTCAGCTGGTTAGGTGAACGCAGGGATGGCCCTTCCAGTCCCCTGTATCTTCCTGAGTCAGCTCTTCCTGTCTGGGGGGTGCCTTTCCTGCTGTCTTCACAGCTCACAGTTACCCTAGGGCATGTTAGTCACCCCACTGGCCATTCTCATAGGAGAGATGGCTGGGGTCTACAAACCAGGGATGCCGGCTCTATCATCATGCACGCCATGTGACGATGGGCGAGTCGATCTGATCCCAGAGCCCAGCCTCCTTCTACTGAATCTTGAGGCCCTGACAAATCTATACTCATTCTCAGTAAGGGAGCCTTAGAAGTACCAATGTCAACAGTTTTTGGACAAGACTGTGACATCATGGATTGTGGAATCTTCAACCTAAGGGGTTCTTGAAGGAAAGGAATTGACGTGCACAAAGTCCTGCTATGTGCCAGGTACCATTTTTTAGTGTTAAACTTTCTTTTTTTCTAACTGAACCCCTCAGTAAGAAACACATTGTAGGTGATGACCTAGTTGACCTAATGCAGGTGCTACGTGTAAAGGATAATTAAAATAAAAATTCACAAACTGACTTTCCTCACTATGTGCTATGAACTCTATTCTGCTCCTCTCGGTTCTCTTTGCTAATACTATTTCAAATGATTGTGCTGAGCCACAGCCTTTATTTCGGGATTGGTCATGACCCAGTTTGGAAAACACAGTATTGACCCCTCCGTGTGCACAGTCACCTTTCAGCCTCGTTACAACTTTAGGAGGTAGGCACATGTTCATTGCCACAATGCAGATGAAGAAACCGAGGCCCGGTGAGATCCAGTAGGTTGCACAAAAATCACCCGATTCCTGAGTGGCTAAGCTGGGATTCTGAGTTCAACCCCAAAGCCCATTCTCCTTCCAAGTCATCTTGCTGCCCGAGATTCCAATAACCTCATCTGGTTGACGGGAAAACTAATACCTGGAGAGGAGGAGTGGCTTGCTCAGGGTCACACTGGGACTGGTGACAGAGGCTAAAACTGAAACCAGGTTTGTCCCTGGACTCCACACACCCTGGCACTGGAACGAGGCTCCCGTGGGTAAGGGAGCTCTTTCCCCACCACCAGTTACTCCCTTCCCCCCTGAAGTCATCCTGGATTAGATGCAGTTGAAACAGGCCCAGGATCCATTCTCCCGGGACAGAGCTGGGCTTATTGATGGGGAAAAAAAGGTGCCTGGAAAACGTCTTCTGGTAGGAAGTTTGTCACTGTGCACATCATTGCTTCCAATGAGTTGAGAATCGTGTTGGCTCAAATTGAAAGCAAAACTGTGGTTTGCTGTACCTCTCTGCACACGGCGGGTCCTAACCTAGTTTCGAGAATGCAATGTATCTTAATTTAGCATAGCTTTGACTCTCCCTATCTTGCTTTTCCTCTTCCCAGTGCGGAATTGTATTAGCATGTTCTGCCCACCAGGGAGAGCAATGAAGCTCGCCAGTGCCTCGCGGACTGGGGAGCATTGAAACTGGGCCAGGACTCCTTAAAGTCCCCTTACAAGGAACTCCCAAGAGCAACACTGTTCGTGGCTGTCAGATACTGGCTTCCAGATCCTAGGCAATTCTAGCAGACGTGAAGGTACGGAGAGGAGGCCCTGTGTCACACTTCACCAAGGCAGTTTGAGGCACCCGGCCAGAAGGAAGGGTTTTATGGAAATACGGCTGAAGGGAAGCTAAGATAATAACAACACAAGATGGTGCCAAGAGTCTCATGTGGGAGGTAGGCAAGGCTGGGAGTGGGAGTCAGGCAGCAAGGTCAGCAGCGGGTCGGAGGGTGGGATGAGGGGCGGGCAGGGGGGTTGGCTCATAGCCACGGCCATGAGAGAGCACGGGGTGCGGCACGGGACAGGCCGGTGCTCAAGGACCTGGCTGCTGGGCCAAAGGAGCTGTGAGGTTAGGAGAAGGGTCAAATGCGTCCCTCCCCTGAGAGTACCCGGGAGCCCATCTCGGTCACAGAATCTGAGTATGGAGGTCTTCCTCGCTGCTACGAGGCCCTGGAGGGACCAGGGAAGAGGTGGCTTGTTCCCTTCTCCAGGCCCAGATACGGTCTTCACTGCCTCCACGCTTCCTCTTTGTCTTAGCCCCCATCCTCTCTCTCTGGATTATAGCAATAGCCTCCTACGTTGACATGGCCCACTAGAGTCTACTCTCAACAGAGCTTCCAGAATGCTCCTGTCTTAGCATCAATCAGAACCTGTCGCTCCTCAGCTCAGGACCCTCCTGTGACTGCTCATGCAATGGCCTGCCCACATCACGTCTTTGACATCTCCCCAACCCCGGCCATACTGGTCTCATTACTACTTATCACACAAGCCAGATACGCTTCTGCCTCAAGGCTTTTGAACCTGCCCACCCTTCTGCCAGGATTGCTTTCCTTCCAGATGTCCTCACCACTTACTCCCATGCCTACCTCAAACGCCACCTTCTCAGTGAAGCCTTCTTTGGCCACCATGTTTAGAACCGCAACCTTGCTCTCACCCTGGAATTCCCTCTCCCCTTTTTCATAACATCCTGCAGCATTTAGTTTTTAAATTTTTTTTAATGTTTTATTTATTTTTGAGACACGGAGAGACAGAGCATGAACAGGGGAGGGTCAGAGAGAGGGAGACACAGAATCTGAAACAGGCTCCAGGCTCTGAGCTGTCAGCACAGAGCCCGACGCGGGGCTCAAACTCACGGACCGCGAGATCATGACCTGAGCTGAAGTCGGCCACTTAACCAACTGAGCCACCCAGGCGCCCCAGCATTTAGTTTTTACACTTGTTTATCATCAGTCTCCCCACTGAGCAGTGGGTGGTTTCATCTGTATCGACCATGCTGGGACCCCAAGACCTAAAACAGTAACTGGAACATAGTAGGTGCTCAATAAATAGTTGTTAAATGACAGGATCCTGCTCACTCTCCAACATCCCCTCCGAACACATCCCCTTCCCATATTCTCAGTTACACTCCTGTCTTCTAACTTCGTGGGACACACCCTTTACTTGTCCACCTTCATGCCTTGTCTACAGACAACGCCCTTTCTTCCCCCTTTTCACCTGTTAGTCTTTTCCACCCCTCAAAGCCCAGTGGCCAGCACTTCTTCCATAAAACCTTCTCAGATACCTTCTGGTTGGAATTTTTCTCTTAAACCTCTATGATCCCTACTCTAAATGTCTTTTGTCCAGCAGGTCACAACCTGAGAGTGGCCTGGTATGATCTCTAGCTCCACATCAACTCTAACAGGTTATAGATTCAGTTTCTTTTCTTCAAGCTTCTCACATTGACAAAGAACATTATGTTCTGAAAACAGCTAGAATCACCTCCTAGATTATATATATATATTGTACACGTTGACCTAATAGAAACATGTTTCTATAAAACAGAACAAACTGTGGAGTGCAGTGGCTAGGAAAGATCACGGGTATTGGGGAGAGGCGGATGTGGACTCAGACCCTGGTTCTGCCATTTACTAGCTGTGCAACCTTCAGCAAGTCACCTCTCTGAATCTCAGTTTCCTCGGCTGGAAATTGAGGAAAGGCTAAGAGTTAATGGGCTTGTTGTCTCTATGTTCCTTCTAGCTCCTGGATTCTCAGATTCTCGGGTTCTCGGGTTCTCTAATAAGGCTGTTTCTAATCCTTTTTTGGAAGTTGGGGCCTTAGAGCACTCATTGTCCATGGATAGCTGCCCAGGTGGAGAGTCGAATTCCCGAACTCCTCCGTGTTCCTGAAAGGGAGTATGGGCAGCTCATGAGGCAGAAGTGCAGTCAAACCCAGCTGTCCAACTTCTCAGGCTGAGGGAGCCTGGCTTCCTACCTTAGAAGATGGAGCCTTATGCACACAATGGCTGGGTAGCTGCAGTTTCTGGCCTCTCAGGGAATTAATGATAGATATGCTTATAGATTTTTTAAACCAAGTCTCATGAGCATGGGGCTATGGAGGGTAGAGGATAAATTGAGTTAAATTGGTAATGAGCTTCTTTCTCACTGTGCTTTGGAGATGCTCCCCTAATCTTCTGACTCTGAATAAGCAATTTGGCTGCCTAATTAGGTTAACCAATAATTTCCCTTTTGACACCCAGGCTGCTTGATACTTTTGGGGTAACTGTGATTCTGTTCATCATTTCTTTTCTAAATGCATTTCTCAATGTGCCTCTGGGATTAAAGCACAGGGTAAATTCTCACTATTCCCCAGACCACCCCCCGCCCCCCGCCTGCCTCTTCACATGCCTCTAAGCCTCGCCTGGTGCAATTTTCTCTACCGGGAATGCCTCTCTCAGATCCCTCATGCTCAGTGAAATCCTACTTGGCCTTCAAGCCCACGTGCATAACAAGAGTGAGATGAAGGAATGAGCCTTTGCACCCTCAGGGTAAGACCAATGGCTACTTTTACCATCATTCCACAGCTCCTTAGAAAATTAATATCAATAGGCAGCATCAGTTAAGGACCAACACAGACTGCATGCTTCACAGGTATAGCGTAGGCTCATAGTAACGCATCAAGGAAAGAAGACATGCTGATTCTGTTTTCTTTTAATTATTGTGGTAAAACATACATAACCCTTTTTTTTAATGTTTATTTATTTTTGAGACAGAGAGAGACAGAACGTGAGTGGGGGAGGGGCAGAGAGAGGGAGACACAGAGCCCGACGCGGGGCTCGAACCCACGGACCGTGAGATCATGACCTGAGCCGAAGTCAGACGCTTAACTGACTGAGCCACCCAGGTGCCCCAACATACATAACCCTTTAAACCAGTACAATCCAGAGCATGAAGTACATTCACATTGTTGTGTGACCATCACCTATTCATCTGCAGAACTTTTACAGCATCCCTACCTGAAACTCCGCATCCATTAAACCCTAACTCCCCATTCCCTGCTCTCTTGGCCCCTGGTAACCACCGCCACATTGTCTTAGAAATGAGGAAGCCGTGGCTTGGGGAGCCGAGGGGTCTTGCCCAAGGTTTCAGAGCTGGACAGGGCACAATCAGGAGAGGAGAGCAGAGCTCCTCATTAGACTCCAGAACTGCTGCTCTTTCAACCCTGCAACAGTGCCTGCTATACCTCCGCTGTAGACAGAGACCCAAGGTCATCCTATCTCCACCTCCCTGCTATTCATCTAGACTCCTGACTCCAGAATCATGCCCAGCACACTGAGGGAGCTTGGGATAGGTATAGAGCGAATTACAATATGCATCTACAACAGAGACGTTGTTGTCAGACTGACCCAGCAGTTGGGAACGGAGCTCGAATCGCAACCTTTGCTTTCTAAAAACATTTATTGACGCCAACTGTGTGCCTGGCCTGGTGCCAACTTCTCCATGCCGTCCCCTAGCCTGCTGGCCCCACTCAGCAGAGGAGGCCCGAGGGCTGGCTCTGCCTGACGGCCATGGTGCAGAAAATTTGTGTTTACATTACCCAGTCAATTCTGTATTTATTTTGGATATTAAGCAGTGACATAAAAGCTGCTGACATTAACCTTCAGGGGCAGAAACTGGCTTTAATGGACCCCATAAAAGTTATTATTGATGGCAGCTGCATGCAGCATCGCCATGACCTCAGCAAAACCCTCCACCACTATCAATACTGTTGACAATTACTATTGACTAATGCGAGGCTGGGTGGGTAGGCAGAGTTGATGTTCCTTCCTGTGGCTGGAAGTTGCTGGAGTTACTCTGCATTTCACATTTGGTAAAGATCTCTGAGAACGTGGTCACGTATTTTTGGTGGCCTCAACTGAGGGTCTAACACTCGCTGATTCAAATGGAGGTGGGCAAGGAGCTCAGATTATGGGACTGAAAGATCTGAGTTCCCACCCAAGCTTTGGTGACCTGCTGACTTCCCAGCTTCACAGTCTCTGCCAGGAGACTTTTTGGAGCCTCAGTTTCCCCATCTGGGAAACGGGAATGCCATGACACTGTCATGAGGATTAAAGGCAATCACGCATGAGCAGTGGCTTGACACATGATAGGCCCTCCGTATGGCTCCCCTGCACTTCTGGAAAGTGGTCACACTCTGAGGTGTCTGGCTAATGTACCCAGTGCGATAGGGTCCCGTTCTGGTGGCAAGACCCAAGTTCTCATCAAAGAAGGAGAACTAGGGGAGGGGATGAATGTGAGACAGAGAGAGGAGGGCAGAGGAGGGAGAAGGAGATGGGAGGGGCATGGAGAAGGGAGGGAGAGCAGACAGGACAGAACCAGACTCCTGGGTAGGGCCCGGTGTCAGCTCTTCCCCCTTCATTCCCAGAGCCCCGGTCCTCAGCTGTAAGTTGGGGAGACAACGGGGCACACAATAGCACTGTCAACTTCATCAGTAGACAAAAGGGAGCCATTCCTACCTACGGCTCACGCACTGTCAGTATGATTCACTGTCACTATTTAGACCCGAGGATAACAAAGCTGTTAGCGTAGCTTTCCACCTAGGGGCAAGTGGACAAGCACATGGGCAGCTGTGGGTGTCTGGGCTTGGGGACTCCAGGCCTGGAAGGGCTGCGGAGGTCGGGGGATCTCTGTTAGAGTCACCTGTCCACCTCCTTTGCCTGCCTGTCTTCCTCGAGCACAGCGAGGCTTGAGTGCGGCAGCCAGTGTTGAAACAGACCATCGGAAGAGAAGGAAGAGGTGGCCCGGCCAGGGGAAGCAGGCAGCCATTTCCTGTCCCCGTTATCAATTTCCCTTCCCTGTTATCAAAGGCTGAAGCTCTTGAGGCTCCTCGACCATGTCATTATCACCCAACAGAGGCTTGATTCAGCTCTAATTCAGCTCTCAGGGAATATACAATAATGTGGGCGGCGTGCACCTCACTCTGTCATGACTTTGTGGAAAAATGATCATTTGTCACCACGGCCAGAAGCCTGCAAAAGAGCAAACAACCTAAGTACTTCGCTGCAGAGGAAATTCACGGTCACTAGGGCTACAAGAATAAAGATCTTAGAGTCATGAAGGCCTGAGTTCAAATCCTGTCTTGCTAGTGATGTGACTTCTGCAGGTATCTTAACCTCTCAGTGCCATAGTCTCCTTATTCTGTGCAATGGGGATGATACAACCTACCTCAAAGCAGTGTTCCTGGGGGGAAATGAGATCCTAGAACTAAAGCATCAGCACTGCTTGGGGGCCGCTGGTTAGCAGCAGCTGCTGACTGCTAACATTGCTATTATCATATTATCATTTTCTTCTTGTGAGCCTCCATCTTGACACAAGCACTTCAGATCACAGAATCCCAGATCTAGAAGGGCTTGCGGGTCCTTCAGCTCAGCTCTTCCCCAAAAGTGTTCATTAGAACACCGAACCCATCAGACGCTCTGAGAGCAAAGTGTTCCATGCTCACATCAATTTGGGGGATGCTGCGTATGTCTCTCCTAGGTGGTTTACCCATTAGCAGGCACGTTAATAGATTAAAGGCTCTGAGAAGTCCTGCAGCAAAGAAATTGGCTTAAAACAACATAGTGTTTCCTACATTATTTGACCACAGGGCACTTTCCGGCTGTCATCCCCACCCCACCCTAAGAACTATTAACATTCTCAGATACAGGAAATGCTGATTTTGTTTAAAACTACTTATTTCACAGATGAGGAAAAGGAAACAGAGGTCCAGAGAAAGAATCCAACTTATCCGGTGCCACACTCCGGGTCAGTAATGGAACTGAAGCTCCCTGTCTCCTGATCAGAGACCATTTTCTCTGTAAAGGCCTTTCATATCAAATCCAAGCTCTTGTTCAGTGCATGGCGAGAGTGGGGGGCAAAGGGGCTGCTGCCTTGGCTTGGGCCTTGGTGGGAAGCTGGGAAGGTGGGAAGGTGGATGGCTTGTCACTGCAGAGAGGGGGATCTCCCTCGGTGCTGAGGTCATTGTCCTCCTCACAGGGCAAGGGAGGGTGCCAAGGCCAAGCCAGTATCCAGGCACTTCTGCTCCCTCACCCCTCAGACAGGTGCACAGGCTCCCACAGGAAAACTTCCGAGCTCTCTGGGAGGGCTGGTGGAATGGATATTTGGAACTCTGCTGCACCTGACTCTTTAAGGAAATAAATTTCCCACCTGACCCTGACCTTACCTGGTCTCCTGCCCGACTCAAATCTGGGACTCTGTTGTGTCTAACCTAGCTAGAGCATCCTTTTCAGAGATTAACCTGCCGAAGCCTTCACCTCTGACCTGGTCTCCACCCTCGCCCTCCTCCCCAACACACGCCTCTGGGGAAGCCTGCACAGGAATTAGGAGGATCCTGCACTCGGAGCTGGAAACCAGTAGGGGGCACTGGTGCCTGGCTCGGCCTTTCCAGTTTTCACTCCCATTGCCCTTCCCACCCTGGTATGGAAGCACTAGCACATCCCCTTCCTGGACTTCTGAGACACAAAAAACCTCCCCGCTCCCCTGGGCAGAGGGGCTGTCCCTGTCTCCACTCCCCTCCCCAAGGCTGTGCTGCCAGACCCAGCAGCGGCCTCCTCAGTTCTGGCCCGGGTCCACAAAGCTGCCCAGAGTGTGGCTGGGCACAAAGCACCAGAGAAGGGAGACCGCAGGGCTGCAACTAACCCAGAGCCCCTCAGACATCTGCCAAGGAGGTCCCAAAAGTAAGGAGGGAAATTCTGAAACCGGGTTCCCGCCCTTCCCCTGTACCAAGGAGACATGTGAACGAGCTGCCATCTTTTTCTCCCACAACATCTCTTGGGCCTTGGAGGAAGGGGTGCAGAGGTGAGGGTGTGATCGAGCCCAGAACCTGCACGTCCCCAGATCTGCACATGAGATCGGGGGAAAGCTGGAGCAAACCCTCAGGCTTTGAGTTACCCCAACATGACAGTTTTTGTTCAAGGCCATCCTCTGACCAGCCTGAAATACGGGGGGGAGGGCGCCCCCGGTGGAGACCCCCCAGGACTGCTGAGCACCTGGAGGCTGGAGACGGAGAGGGATTCAGGAAGGACCAGACATGGCTGATGCAACAGAGAACAAGCTGCTGGAGATCCGTTACCGCTGCCCCCCCTGCCCCCGCCACAGGCACCTTGCAAGTAATAACCCTGTGCCTGAGGCACCTCCCAATCTGAAATCCCGAAAACAAAGAGCAGTGACCCAATCTCTGCTGTGTCACCAGTGGGTAGGTGTTTTGTGTGACCGTGCAAAAGGCTCTGACTTTTGACCACTGAGAGCAAAGCGATTTTTCACCAACTTTACCGGAGCCCCAAGCGATGGAGCAGAAAATCAATATTGTAATTAAAACCCCAGCACCTGGCACAGGCCAAGGTGGCCACTCACCGGTCTCGGTGTTCTCGTGCTCAGTGTCGGTGAGCGTGAGGTTGGAGTTGGCCCGGCTGGACAGGCAGGAGCTGCGCCCCGACCGTGTGCTCCGGCCCCAGAGCCGCACGGGATGCTCAGGGGACAGTACAGTGTCGGCCTCAACGTCGGCATCAGAGCTGGCCCCCATGGAGTAGCCGCAGTGTGGGAGGCCTATGTCTGTCCGGTACAGGGTGCCATGAGGGGGCGTCACCTCTCCCAGCCCTAGCTCGCGCAGGGTGAAGTTGGCTCCTGGGAGGAAGTGCAGGTAAGCTTGGTTAGGGTCTTCTGAGCAGGGGTCTCCCCACCAGAAACCAGGCCGCCCACCCCAGGATTCACTGTTGTCTGGTGAGCCTGTGTGGTGTTCTGCCCACGTGCCCCACTGCCGAAACGGCTCCTTCTGCCCCTCCCCCATCAGCCCACCTCCTCCACTTCCTTTAAGGCCCAACGCACATGGCCCCTCCTTTGTGAGGTCTCCCCTAATACCTACACCCTGGGCGGGAGTCCTTGCTTCTTCCTGTATTCAAGCCCATTCTGAGAGTCCTTGGCCCTAGTCATCCTGCACAGTAGAACCAAAGGCCTGACCCTTCTGCTGGTGATGACTTCAGCAGGGGCAGGGAACCTGTCATTCTCATTCCTAAATCCCTGCGCCTAGAACAAAATGTGGGACTCAGTAGAGGCTCAGGAGATGTCTGTTAAATTGAGCGTTAGGTCTCTTCTTCTGATCGAGAGAGGACTTGCCAGAAAGGAGCACTCCTGAGCCGAGTGGACGCCTAGTTGATGAGATGCAGATGGCTGCCCTGGGACCAGAAGGTCCTTTCTGGTCAAGTCGGGAAAGCCTAGAACACGACAATGAAGATGGTGACTGGCAGAGAAAAGAGGTCCCCAAGCAACACCACGGGCTTCCTCACGCTAGGCAGGGCCGGGACCATGGCGGGGATCTGCAGGCTTTGGAGCAGTCCAAGGAGCCAAGCACACAGAGCTGGATTGCGGAGAAGTCTTGAGGGCTCGGGGAGGCCTGGAAACATCCAGGACTGAGGTCAGTGAAGAGGTGGGTGAGGGGAGTTCACTGGGGGATTAGCATTTGAGCAACAAAGGGAATGGTAACTTCCAGGAAAAACACAGCCTCCATGTTGCACCTGAATGTTGGCTCAACATCTGTTCAAGGACGGCTTCCTGCGTATTTCTAATATTCCCATGAGTGTTTGGGGGATGAAGAAGAAGGGGTGGACAGAGGCATTAACGGTCCCATTCCAATTAAACCACTTCTCTGGGTTTATAATCAGGTAGCTCCCACATTTAAGCCAACTCCAACTGGCCGTGGGTTTACAGACAAACAGCAATGAGCAGGGAGTGGTGCCTGGCTTTCCAGGCAAGTGGGGGAGCTACAACCAAATACACGATGACAGGTGGAAGTCCAAAGAGGGGAGATCCACGGAGAATGTTCTGGGAACACACAGGCAGAAGGTGGGAGCTCAGAGGACAGGTTTGCAGATGAGAGTGAACTTGGAGAAAGGAGTAAAGAGGGGAGCATAGATGCCTGAGCTTTGAAGGATTCCTGCAACCAGGGCCAGGGCTCACTGGGAAAGCCTGCAAGGCCAGGACCTGCCAGAGAACAGGAGGGGAGCCAGCAGGGAGAGCCCCTACCACCATGGTGTGCATCACTCTGCAAAGAAGCCCTGTGCTCCCGAGCGTCCCGGTCAGCTCTGGGCCCAGACCTCTGTACTGACACAGGGTGCATGTTCTGTAGAAGTTTCAAGAAAACAGGCAGACACCCTCTGGCAGTACTTTGGGGGATGGATAAAGAGAGGGAAGGAGTGGGGGAGGAGGGACCAGTGGGGCCGCTGGGAAAATAAGAGCTGCAGTGGAGGCAGGGTGCCCCAATCCTGTGGCTCAGGTGGTTCATGTTGCTCCAGCCTTAATATGAGGTTAAGGTCATGAAATAGTTCTATACCGGCTGGCAACTGATGTCCGGGCCCACCCAGTGCCCCTGGCCTCCACCCCTCCCCATAAACAACCCCCAGCCTCCCCATGATGTGGCACAGCAGGGACCTCTGGGCTCTGCTCAGTGGCCAGGCAGACATTCTGGTTGGTCAGGATATGGGTCAGACCGATGTCAAATATTTTGAATATCCCCTATGTGCCATCCTCCGGTCTGCCCTTCCCCTGTGCCCTCCTTCTAAGTAGAAGAAACTCCACATTGGAGACCAAATCCCCTGTCTGCTTTCCATCCTCTCTGCACACCATACTCACTGCTTGCCCCATTTACCTCTCTCTGGTCTCCCTTCTCCACCCCTGTCTTGTCCCCTGCCTCCATCCCAGCTCATGCTTGCCCCATTTACCTCTCTCTGATCTCCCTTCTCCACCCCTGTCTTGTCCCCTGCCTCCGTCCCAGCTCATGCTCCTGCCCTGATGGGCTGGACCTCTCAAGGAAAGCCAGTCACACATCAGAAGAATGTGAAATAAACAGCCCAGGATGCATCAGTTTCCATGTGGCTTGCCCTATATACCCTTTTAAGCAGCCAGAGGCAGCGTGAATGTGAGTGAGTTGAGAGATCTGTGGACGGAGAAGTGCAACGTGATGGCTGACTCTGAGGGCTCAGCGATCCCTTGGAGCCAGCTCAGCCCCTCTGAAGTGTGAGCTTAGGAGATTTATTTCCCCAAATGTGGGAAGTCCTTATGATCTGTTGACTTTATGGCCTTTTGGCATCTTTCATGAGGATCCCCAGGACACAGGCTGACGTATCACCCTGCTCAACCTCGACTTGTGTGATCTTGGGCTGCTGCAATCACCTAAGCCACAATGTTCTTGTCTTTAAAGTGGGGGTGGTAATCTATGACCTGCTAGCCTCACAGAATTTTTAAGGATCTCGGGAGGTAATGGGTGGGGGAGTACTCTCTAAACTGTCATGGCCATGTCTGCCTATGAAATGGGAATGATTCTTATTTAAAATTTGTAATGTTTATTTATTATTTTTGAGAGAGAGAGAGAGAGACATGAGCAGGGGAGGGGCAGAGAGAGAGGGAGATACAGAATCCGAAGCAGGCCCCAGGCTCTGAGCTGTCATCACAGAGCCCAACGCGGGGCTCAAATCCACAGACTGCGAGATCATGACCTGAGTCGAAGTCGGATGCTTAACCGACTGAGCCATCCAGGTGCCCCTGATTCTTAATTTTTATAAAGACAAGAGGGGGCTCCTCTCTGCAGCCTCCTGTGCTAGGGTGGCATCCAGGCCAAGCTGGGCCAGTCAGGGCTCACTGAGCTCTATCAGGCATGGGCAGGACAGAGCTGGAAGAAAGTTTTGATATCCTTTTGTCCCTTCTCCTCACTGAGACCCAGAGAAGGCAATGAGTGGTAGGCAGAATCTTTGAAGCATCTGCTCCACACCAGGCACTGTGTCAAGTACTTTATTTACAATCCTGATTAATCCTCATGACCATCCTACGATTAGGATCACTGTTAACCCATTCCCCAGGTGAAGAAGCTGAGGGCAATAAAAAAGGCAGATCCAGAATTCACATCAAGATCGGTCAGTTGCCAGTCTGAGCTCTTAAGCACAAGCTGGAAAAGAGCTAAAGATCGTTCCTTTTGAGCCTGAGAGGCAGCATTACAAACAGGCCAGCTTTCATGTGGATTCAGGCCTGTGGGAGAGGCCAGGTGGGTGTCAGGCTATATGAGGGTATACATGTTTGAGACCAGCTCCTCTTACCTCTGTGATCTGGGGCAAAGGATTCAGCTCGGGGTTGTCGTATGGATTAGATAACAGTGCCGGAATGTATATGAACTACACAGCACGCTGCCTGGCTAACCCTGGCTGTGGAAGGGAAGCGGGTAGGGCAGAATCAGCGACTGGTAGCAGCCCGTCAGGCATCACAGAGGGCTCAAGGGTCTGCAGGCAGAAAAATAGGAATCACTGCAGCACCAGGGTAAGGAACAAATACGGCAAGTGTGGGAATAATGAGTAGGTCTGAGGGTTGGAGCATGGGTGGCAGGGTGTGGAGAGGCAGGGGACAAAATAGTCCAGGAAGAAAAACGGAGTTGGGGAAAGTCCCTTATGCCAGCTTAAGGAGCTCAGGTTATGGACAAGGGGGAGTCATTCCCAACTTCACTCTAGGTGCAGTGCAGAGAATGGCCCAGAGGTGGCAGCACTGGGTGAAGGGGGGCTGTGGTCAACCTTCCGGGAGAGAGAGAGGACAGCGGCAGAGTGGATGAAGAAGAGGGATGGATTTGAAAGTTACTTTGGAGTAGGATGGACAGGCTCTGGTGACTAGTGTAGGCCGGAACTGAAGGAGAGGAGTCAGGTGCCAAGATATTATCCAATTACCAAGACTTTAGGTCTATTTCAGGAGCAACGCTTTGATAGACCGGGACAATGCTCGAGGCAAAGAAGGTAATACGTCTGTTGAATGGATACATATATGACGAGTAATAAAACGAATAACTGACTTACTCCGCACTTGATGTTAGCATGCTTACCACTTACAACATGCCCCTCCAGCCCACAATTCAGTGCAGCCCATCTAACAGATGGGGACTGAGGCCTCCCGGAGAGCTGGTGGCGGTTCTGAACGCAACCCCAGTTAGTCTGGCCCGGAGCCCAGCTCCTAACCAGCTCTTCATGCCCGCGGACCGGGTGACCACGAAGATGAACTTAACTAAGCGTGAATTACAGGCAGGCTCTGACCAGATCTGGGAGCCAGAATAGCCGAGACCTGGTGTTGGCCCGCGTCCTCCCGCCAGCTGTCTGCTCACCTGCGCACGCACCCAGGTGCACAGCTGCCCCTCCCCCCCAGCCCGGCCCCGGGCGCCCTCACCTGCGTGGCAGAACTCCTCGGCCTCTTGCGGCACCATGTCCTTGACTCGGCCGCCGTAGGCCAGGCGGGCGTCCTGGTCGTAGGCCTTCAGGGTCTCGCTGGAGCTGTAGGACTTCTGTGGAGCCTTGCCCTCCTCGCTGTCCGCGGACGAGCTGGTGTAGCGGCGCTCGGCGTCGCGGCGCCGGGTCAGCGAGCGGTACGGCTTCCTCTCCTTCACGTCCATGGCCTCCGGCCCGCGCTCCTCCACATCCACGAACAGGGTCCTCGCTGCACTCAGGGCTGAGTGGTCTGCAGCCGGGAAACCAAAGAGAGGGTTGAGCCCGGGCCCCACGAGGCAAAGGCAATACCCGAATCCATCCCGGCCTCGGATTCGCCCTGCGATGCTGTGGACGAGGGACTTCAGACTTGGAGAGGGGAGGGCTCCACAGCCACAAAGAGATCAGTAGCAGGGGGGGACTTGCACCCGGGCCCCCTGAGGATGAATCCTCTTTCTGCTACTCCGCCTAGCCGCCAGGAAGAGGCTTCAGCCTCCCCTCCAGTAATGGGTATCAAGGAAGTTGAAAACAAAGACCAGAGGGCACTGATTTCAGCAGCCTCCCTAGATAGGAATCATGTGTTTGTTCCCATCATGTCCCCAGCTGGGATAGGGCCTGACACGGAGCTGGGGCTCCTTAAGAATTCGTGAAACGGGGCTTCTGGTTGGCTCAGTTGGCTAAGCCTCAGACTTCAGTTCAGGTCATGATCTCACGGTTGGTGGATTCCAGTCCCGCATTCAGATTCGCTCGCTCTCTCAAAAATAAATAAAACATTAAAAAAAAAAAAAGAATTTGTGGGGGCGCCTGGGTGGCTCCGTCGGTTGAACGTCTGACTTTGGCTCAGGTCATGATCTCACAGTTTGTGAGTTCGAGCCCCGCATGGGGCTCTGTCTGACAGCTCAGAGCCTGGAGCCTGCTGGGGATTCTGTGTCTCCCATGCTGTCTGCCCCTACCCCCCCTCAAAAATAAATAAAAACATTAAAAAATTAAAAAAAAAAAAGATTTTGTGAAATGAAAAACAATGTAACATGTGGCTAAGCACTTAGCACACACTATCTCATTACATGGTCACACGGCCTGAGATGTTATTCTTGTTTCCAACCTTTTTTGGAAATGAGTCAGAGTATAAATAACCAATTCACATGTATCATGACCAGATAATTAAACAACTACTTGATAATTGTCTGTTTTCTCCCACTAATAAGTAAGCTCCATGAGAGCAGGTGCTTTAGCTGTTTTGTTCACTCCAGAGCCTGGTGCATCTAATATACATTTGTTTATTTAATTGGCCAACCAATCCCCATCTGACAGATGAGAAAACTAAGGTTCAGAACCTCCTTCAAGGTCACTGAGGCGGTAACAAAGCCCGGATCTGAACCCAGGTCTGTTAGGCTCTAAAACTGGAGTTTTTCTATTCTATCACACTTCCATGAGTCCCCTTCCTTCCACTACACAAAAGTGTCCTTCCAGCTAGGCTGACCCTGGCCACCATGGCAATCTGAGAACTCCCTCACGTCCAGACCTACAAGCCTCAACAGGGACACCATCAGCACCTGGGGAAGCCACAGTGTGAGCCCCATTTGCCTGGGTGTTGCCAGGGTGTCTGATTGGTGGGAAGCTCCTGATATCACTTCTTTTTCTTTTCCCCATTGGACTTTTTTGCTCTAAACGGACATCCTGGGATTTTTCTTTTATACCCGTGATAGCACTCCCTTCTTCCTTCCAAATGTCTTCCTTTGGCTCTGGAATAGCAAATGCAGCCCCATACAAGAGCCAGGAGATAAGCACAGGAGGAAAACAGAATATCCTGAGCAAGGCTTGATGAGAGCTCTTATTTTTCTTGACGCATACAGCTTTCTCAGTTCTTTCTTTCACTGTTCCACTTCTTAGAGCCCTGTGGATATACAAACTGTGCAACTGTCCTGTAGAAAAGCAACAGAGCAAGAGCTATGACCAATGTGCCATGCTGGTGTGGAGGCTCCGTGCCTGGGGTGGGGTCTCTGACAGACGGCGGCGAGGGCCGGGCCTGCCAAGAGGACAGTTGGGCACTCAATGCCTGCAGGGCTGCAATGTAGCAAGCAGTACAGGGTGGCTTATTCATTTTTAAGACAAGTTAGAAATTTGGACTTAGACACAAAATGTGTGATTTTTGGATTCTATCCATGATTTCTTCAAATCTCAAAACACTTTGTAGGCCAAACAAAACACACTGAAGGTTAGTTTTGGTCTGATGGGTGGGTGTTTCCAAGTTCTTTGTTCGGTCATGGATAGATGAGGCATCCTTTTGGCCGAAGATGCCCTCTTCCCTACCAAGACCCAAAAGGCCATCTCCTGGGGAAGGTCTCAGCCTGGTTCCACTGCGAACTCTGCTCATCTGGTTACAGAGCCCTCTAGACCCACTCAAATGGGTCCATTATGTCCTAACCTGGAAAGCTGCATCACTTCACTTAGCAAAAGAATGGTCTGAGGTTACCACTGGTAACTGGTTGGAGTCTTTGGGATTTACCATAGATCCCAAGTGTCTACTATAGACTTCCTTCTACATGTTCTCCATGATTTTCAAAGAGTGCAAACATTTATGATTTCATTGGTACCCCCTAATAACCACAAAGCATATAAGACAACTATTTTCACCCCCATTTTATACATGGGGCAACAGTGACCCAGAGCCATCCAGCTGTCTGCCCAAGGCCACACGGTGAGTTAGTAGCAAAGCCAACATTACTAGGCAGACAATGCCTTAGGGTGGCAGCTAGAGCCAATCAAGATGTGTAGGTGATATTTTTTGGGTCCCAGTTCTCAAAATACCCATGGAAATTAGTTCTGGGACAAGGAAAAAGACGTAAGATACATAGAAATCAAATCACCTTACTGAAGCCCAAACCCAAGTTTCCGAGCTCTGGTCTCTTAACACTCAGTCTTCTGACAATGGCTGACGCAGTGATAGTTGGTCATCTGAGTACCTGAGGGGCAGGGCTGGAGGGAAGACCGGTGATAACACTTTCTACTCCAGGGCTGTGAAACCTTTTTGCCTGCGATCCATAATTTGAAAAACACCTTACGTTGTGACTGGATACACACATTTATGTATATGAATGCGTGTGTTTGTGTGTATAACATGGAAAGAAGATTCACAAAACCAAAGTTACCACATGATGAACAATGTATTCTGATGTTTCCTATTTCATTCTCTTTCAGTTTTTTAAAAAGGCAGATGATAACTCTCTAACTTGACCCAATACTGGCTTTTGACCCAAAGCACTGTTCTGGTCTAATTTGGATGAGAATTTATGGCGACTGTCACCTAGCCTCTGTGCCCTCTGGCCCTTCACCTCCAACCCACCCCCCTGGATGACAATAATGATGATGATAATATAATAAGAGTAAGCACTAAAGTAATGTTAGTCATTGTTAATACTAGTGACTAATAATTCATAATAATGATTTCATAATAATAACCAATATTATGTTATTATTAGTAGCTAATATTTGCTGAGTACTGTTACTAATATTGTATATGGTAATATTTTAATCCTCACTTCAATTCTGTGTTATAGGTACTATGACTATCTGTAAATTACAGGTGAGAAATTATGAGGTTAAATATATTGTCTAAGGTTACACAGATCTTGAGTGGTGGACCCAGAATTCTGGTCCAGGGGTTGAACTTGGCATATGGATACAGCCATGAGATGATTTTGCCTCGGTAGGTTGTGCCAGATGAATTTCTTAAGCCCAGATCATTCCTCTACCCTGTTGATGCCTCTCTAGGAGCTCAGAATAAATTCTTGTCTCCTGGTCAAAATGGAAGGTTAATCTTTGATCTGGCTCATTTCACTTCCTTCTCACTGAGTCACTTGCAACCTTCCTGGATGTTAATTCTGTGGCCTCTCTGCCTTTGTTCATGTTGATTTATCACTGTACATCCAGCTAACTCAATGGTCTATATTCATGTCTGCTTTCCCCTTGATGGCAGTTCCCTGAGGGCAGGCCTGGCATCCACAGAGCTTGTGAAATGCATGTGGAGTGAATGAATGAATGAATACAATTACTTGACAGCTACTTTTTACTTCTTACCAATCTTAGGTGATATAAAATATTAGTAGTTTGATTTAGGTAAATATGTATTAGATATATCTAAAATTGAATCAAAGGCATTGTTTATACGACTTCTTTTAAAATTTCAAAGGGGCACCCAGGTGACTTGGTTAAGCATTCGACTCCGGCTTGGGTCATGAGTTCGAGCCCAGCATTGGGCTCGCCACTGTCAGTGCAGAGCCTGCTTCAGATCCTCTGTCCCTCTCTCTGGCTGCCCCTGCCCCACTCGCTCTTGCTCTCTCTCTCAAAAATAAACATTTAAAAAAAAATAAAATAAAATTTCAAAGTAAGCCTACGTTTGAAGTATGTGTCTAGTATGTAGCAGCTGTGTGACCTGGGACAAGTTATTCAACCTCTCTGCGCTTCAGTTTCCTCATCTGTAAAACAGCATCAGCCTCTTAGGGTTGTTCTGAGGATTAAATAATAGTTAATACATGTCCCTGGTACATATTGTCCCTAATACATAGCAGGTGCTCAGTAAATGTTAGCCATTATTATCATCAGAAAAAAAAGCCGACATTTTATTTTTAAAAGGCACCCTCTAGGAGGCTCCAGCTGAGCATCAGTTATAGCTGGAGAGGAACATCCCCTCAGAAACGTACGTTAATAAGGCTGAGACACATTTTAGGCTGTTAAATTGGTGGATGACTATGTTTTTTTATCAGTGTGTGCCTGCTGACCAAAGACACCGGCTTCAAGGCAAAGGCTCAGTAACTATGAATTACTAACAACACAGCTTCCCTGTCACAGAGCAGAGGCAGGGAGAACATTTGCCTTGCTCTTATTCCCCTTTAATTTTTCCCCCAGTTTTGAGTTAATATAGTGATTCAATAAATGGTAAATATCTATTTTTTAACAGATGGGAGGTTGGTCATGGTTCACACTCGGCTTGGCATTTAATAGAGGAGGAAGAGGTTGGGAGGTGAGAGGTGACAGTGGAGCGAGGGTCCCAAGCACAGTGACGCAGAGACCGGGCGGGAGGGTGGAGGAATGCTGGGGAGGGGGCCCAGCTCGGACCCACCCGCCCGGCCCTCCCCGCCCAGGCTGGGCAGCCCAGGCACCTGGCACACATTCATGTTTCAACATGGCAGTCCCTCCTCACCCTGCTGACCAGGGGCTCCCCCCTGCCCCTACCTCTATTAGCCTGACCTTCCCCACCCTCCCTCTGCTCCTTCCTGCTGCCCACAGAGCACCTGGCTTCTCCCAGACGCACACCCTCCGTTTCTGTCCCTCAGAGCTGCCGGCCATTTCTCAGACACCCTGCACCCTTGCTGCCACGGAGCCTCTGCATACCTGGCTCACAGGGCTCACCTGAGGGAGATGGGGCAGGAGGGTGTAGGCAAGAGGTCACAGTGCTGCATCCTTGCTCTCTCCCTGCTCCGTAGCCCTTTGTCCACTCATCTGACACCAGGAAGTGAATCAGGAGCTGGATCCATCCATCTCCAGACCTTCCTTCCCACAACCCTCCGCCACGCACAGTGACAGAACCAGCTTCCATGGTCTCGCTCCAGCCACCTCCTGGCTATGGGGCTCTGGGCAGGCTGGAGGTGTTGGCTTTATTAGACGCTTTGTGAACTAATGTACCTTATCCCTACAGGCAAAAGGGATTGGGAAGTGACTACTAACCGTGTCGTCATCATCATCATCATTGACATGTGTTATTTCTGACCAACATATCATGTAACTGTACCCATGTAACATGTGTGAGACCCCGGCCTGCTCGTGAGGCGGGGCTTGAGGAAACTCTTCTTCAGGTAAGACCCGAGCACCATGAAGATGTCTCCAGAGAGGAGTTCATTTCCACAACCTGTTACATACATACTTATGCTGGGCCCTGGGGCCGGAGATGAGCTTGACGGAAGCCCTCTGTCCAGGGTGTCAGCCAGAGGAGGCGACCGCCAGTGCTTTGCTAAGCAGGACCTACGCTTCTACACGTTTCTCCTTAAGCAGACACGGGTGTCATTCTTGGCCTCTCTATGGGGAAGGAGAGTGGGCCCCGGACAAGGAAAGGGAAGAAATATGTGTGCATCGAGCCCTGCCCTCAGTGCCTTCCACACAGCCCCGTTAAGAGCCCTAGTCAATTATCACTTTAGACAGCAGGCGACATGACCTGGGTGGTTGGTCAAGTTCACGCAGCCGGTCAGTGACTCTAAAATCTACATTTTAGGCTTTTTTTTTTCCTCTTTTACACAGACCTGGGCTCAGATAGATCTGGAAGGTCTGAACGGAATGTGGGCAGGGCTGGGGGACCCTGGTGGTGATGGTGATCAGGGTATGATCTCAGACAGGAAAAGAGGTAATAACAATAGAACGACTACCATGTATCGAACATCTACTCCTGTGCTGGGTATTTTGTACACACTATTTCTAATCTCTGCAGCAATTATGCAGGTTAGATACATGCTCTTTTATATTTTCTCTTATTTATTCTTGTTGTGCAAATGAGATAACAAGCTCACGAAAGAGATTACGTGACTTGCTCTAGACGCCATGGTTTCAAATGTCAGGGCCTCGTTTTGAATCAGGAGAAAGGTATTGCACACCTAGTACCAAGGTTAATTCATTTAGCAAATGCTTACTGAGGACCTTTCCTGTCCTAAGCGCTGCAGAAGATGTGCTGAGGTAACACGCCAGGCTTCCTTGTTCCCTCCCTCCCCTTGACCTCTTCTCCCACCCCGCCTCTTCTCTCCCGCACTGAGTTCCCACCCTGCTGTCCCAAGCCTCACATGAGGTCTATACAATGGAGTACTACTTGGCAAGGAGAAAGAATGAAATCCTGCCATTTGCAGCAATGTGGATGGAACTGGAGGGTATTACGCCAAGTGAAACAAGTCAGTCAGAGAAGGACAGATAACACGTTTTCGCTCATATGTGGATCTTGAGAAACTTAACAGAAGACCAGAAAAGGGAAGGGGAAAAAATAGTTACAAATAGAGAGGGAGGGAGGCAAACCACAAGAGACTCTTAAATACAGAGAACAGACTGAGGGTTGATGGCAGGTGAGGGAGAGGGAAAATGGGTGGTGGGCACTGAAGAGGGCACTTGTCGGGATGAGCGCTGAGTGTCGTATGTAAGCGACGAACCAAGGGAAGGAATCTACCCCTGAAGCCAAGAGCACACTGTATACCCTGTATGTTAGCCAATTTGACAATAAATTATATTTAAAAAAAAAAGACAAATGAGCTTCCACCTCCTTGGAGCTTCTCCACAGTGGACAAGTCGGCCAGGGAGAGAGGCAGGGGAAGGACCACAGGGGCCCCTCGCCTGGGCCAGATGGGCCAACGGTGGAGAGAAGATCAGAGACCACTGCCCAGAGAAAGTGACATTTAAACTATGACCGAAACATGTCAAGTAGAAGTGAGCTAGGCCAGACAGTTTTGAGGTAAGGAGAGAAAAGAAGTCTAGATGTGACTTTCTGTTTTCTCTGACGCACAGTAAAAATGCATTTCACAATCCAGAACACACACGCATGGACACATTTCTAACTAAAAAAAAAATTTCAGAAACTATGCCTCATCTTTCCTCAAAGGTGGACTCTGACATTTTCTGTTTTATTCTTCTCTACCAAAACAGGATCATGGGTGGCTTGCCAACCTATGGTGTGCAAAGCACTGTTCTAGTCACAGCATGGATGAAGCTGGAGGTGTATGAGAACTGGGACCAGAGGGAGACCCCGTTACTCTCCGAGTCCAGCCTTGAGGGAGAGAGAAAGGTGGAAAGGGAAGCCTGAGAGCAGAGGAGTGAGCAGCCTGGTGGAGAAAAAGCAACTTCCATGAACAGTTGTCATCTAAGTGGGCAGTAAAATGCAAGCGAGCATGTGGCAGAAAGCCTGGATGGGAGGTCCCTGGAGAACGTGTCCTCCACGTCTTGGGTTTTGGAAGCCCTGATGTGGCGGTGGCCGGGAGCTGGCCTGGAAGAATGGCACAGGTGTTGGACCCGGGAGAGAAGGGGAGATGGGCAAAACAAAGCTTTAGGTGTGTGGGGAGAAACTCAAGAAGCAAAGTTGGGCCCTTCATGCCGGCTCCAGCAATATTTATGAGGGGCAGGGGCCCGGAACACTGGCAGGGAGACCTGCACAGACATACCTCATTGCCAAGGAACCTCGCCCCTGCCAAAGCCCTCAGGGAAACGGGGGCTGTTACCACCCTGGGTTTCCTTGTGACCTACAGAACAGCGAGAGACGAACCAGGAAATTGACTGAATTCCTACCAGACTAAAGTTTTATAAGTTTTCCTTAACATAAACACATGGTGATATTTTTAGCTCTTTGTGTGTCAAGATGGGCCCATAAATATTTCAGAGCTAAAATGTGTTCTATAAAATAGAAGTCCCGAGCATTATCTGTTTGTGTATGTGTGCATAAGACCATCATAAATTTTTACTTTCCTTAGTCCTTCAGAGTTTGGTGTTGCAAGTCCTTTGTTTTTTTTTTTGTTTTGTTTTGTTTTTTTTAACGTTTTATTTATTTTTGAGACAGAGAGAGACAGAGCATGAACGGGGGAGGGGCAGAGAGAGAGGGAGACACAGAATCGGAAGCAGGCTCCAGGCTCCAAGCCATCAGCCCAGAGCCCGACGCGGGGCTCGAACTCACGGACCGCGAGATCATGACCTGAGCTGAAGTCGGCCACTCAACCGACTGAGCCACCCAGGCGCCCCAGCAAGTCCTTTGTTTTAAACCCTACTGTGATATGAAAGTGGATGCCAGAAGTGGAGGGGACACATCTATGCTGTGTGGGGACTGTGTCAGGCTACATGTGCACCAGAGAACTAGGGGTTATCCCCACTTTACAGATTTGGAAACTGAAGCTCAGAGTAGCAAAGTGATGTCCAAGTTCATACGATATGCCAAGACCGGAATCTGGCTCTAAGTCTGTATTCTCTGTAATGGTACCCAGAGCTCACGTCTCTGGCCCTGTCACTTGAGGGAATGTCTTGCTTTTAAACACAGTGGCACAGTGAGGGGCACTTGGGTGGCTCAATCATTTGAGCGTCCGACTTCTGCTCAGGTCACCATTTTACAGCTCACGGGTTTAAGCGTCACGTAGGGCTCTACACCGACAGCTCGGAGCCTGGAGTCTGCTTCAGATTCTGTGTCTCTCCTTCTCTCTCTGCCCCTCCCCTGCCTGTGCTCTCTCTCTCTCTCTCTCCCTCTCTCAAAACTAAGTAAATAAACATTAAAAAAAATAAAAAACAGTGACACAGTGATTACAATAATGGTGGCTAAGAGCAAGGTCTTTATATGCATGACCTCATTTTATCCTCACCATATCCCCAAACCACCCTTATTTTAGAGCTTAGAAACCTGGGACTGAGAGAGGTTAAGTACCTTGCCCAGAAGACCACAGCAAGAAGGTATCAGAACCGGGACTCAAACTTGGGTCTATATGACCCCAACACTCAAGCTTTTACTCATAACCTATACTGCTTCCCACACAGGTCATCCCGTATTTTAGTTTCCTTAGATGTTCTATTTGCTTTTTCATTCTGTTTTGTTAGCAGTGTTAATTCCTTTGATGGACCAGGTTAGCAACTACCCTGGACTTTCTGGAAGGATTGCTGTTATACCTGCTGCTCGAAGTGGCCCCAGACAGTGTTGTGGGCCAAAAAAAGGGCTTTTTTGGGAACACGGTGGAGTGTGGCTGTGTGCCCAGCCAAGCTACTGGGATATCCCTAATCAGTGGCTGGCAAGCAGGTGACAGATGGTGCCATTGCCTACAGGTGCCATCTCGCCCTTTTATTTGAGGGCCTGTCACAGGCCAGGTATCGAAGGGAGGTGACTGTTGTATGGGCATCATCCTCCGATCCTGAGCTCAGAGAGCTCCCACCAGAGCTGCCTAGACCACTCAAAAGGGCTGAGCGTGCACAGGACCTGGGACGCAACAGGCCCTCAACCCACAGGAGGGGGTATGAGGGTGGTGTTTTCCACATTCTTCCATCCAGATGCTTCCCCTCCCGGAGCTACCTACCAGTCAACGATTCCCGTTTATGAATGAGGACCTCTCAGAGTCAGAAAATGTGGCATTTACTATCTTAAGATTGAAAAGATCATCAAAGGTCAGCTGGTCCATGCCCCATTGATGTCAGTCCCCTCTGTGCCATCCCCAAGTGGTCATGCCACCTCCAAATCTGGGGACCTCACTACCTCCAGGGAAAGTTTCGTGTTTCCTGACATGTAGCCGAAGCTTCTTTTAGCCAAAGGCCTCAGCTCTAATCCATGGGGTCCCAGGGAGGAAGTCCAGCGCCTTTGTCCCAGCAACAGCCCTTCCAGCCTGAAGACAGACTTGTCTGTGTGTCCTTGAGTCTCCTTGTCAGGCCGAACATCCCTCCTAAGATTTTCAAGCCCTCACCTTCCTGGCGAACTTTCCCTGGGTTCATCCATCCTTGCCTGCTCTTTCCCATCCACCAAGCCTTTCCAATCGGGGGTGGGGGGCGGCGCTGGGGACAAGGAAGTGATCAGACACAGTTAGAGGGACAGACACATCTAGATGGTTCCAGCACAGTGAGCACAAAAGAGCAACTGACAGAGATGCTCGAGGCAGAGTAGGGGACATCAGCTCAGGTGGGGCAGGCAGCAGGACAGCCAGAAAGAGGTCACAGCTAAGCTGAGGCCCAAGAGCTGCACAGGAGTTAACCAGGGGACAGGGAAAGGGGCACGCTCACGTTCATCCGCATGCCGCTCACGTGGGGTGGGCTAGAACCCCTGGGAACCTCTTGGTGCAGCTGAAATGCCCCCCACGCACCCCTCTCTTGCACCCACTGGGCAGCTCAACTCCACGTGGCTTTCTAGGAAGCACACCCACCCAGCCCAGGTGTGCTGGTTATGTGCTGCGACTCAGCTTCTCCATGACCCTTGAGAAATTGTTCTGCCCCTCAGCTCCCCCCGGAAGGGGCTTTCTCCTTCTCCCTGGAGAATCCATTCAAGGGCCAAGCCCCAAACCCAAGTTTTATCAGCATGCCAATACTCTGCAAAAAAGTGTGCAAAGGCCCTGCACAGATTTCTGATTCTCTATGGGCTTCTTATTCTGGGACCACATTATGAGATCATCAGAGGGAGGGGAGAGGCAGTCGGGCTGATTAATTGCACATCCCCTCCTGTGTCCGAGGCTTAAACCCGTAATTACCTGGGGCTCTTGCATTAGGCCTCCACTCTGGAGGGAGAGCTGGAGGGGAAAACTGTCACCACAGGTAGCAAGGACTGACTCCGGGCTCTGGAAATAGTGAGCCTCTCAGTTGTTACACTAACTCCGTCCATCCCACAAGAGCCCCGCAGATTTGTGAAGGTAGCAACTGCTTGTGCCCTCTTGCTCTGCCCAGGGCTCTGTGTCCATAGAAAGAAGAAAGCTCTCAGGCGGCTGTGACTTGGTGATTGCCACACCAGCAAGTAAAGAGACAGGAGTTGCCGGGTTTATGTTTCCCTTCATAACCTCAGTTTTCTCCTCTGTATATTGGGGTGGTGTGAGGGTCATCCCAGGTAATCCATGCCTGAGGACTGCCTCTATGTACACACACACACACACACACACACACACACACACACACACGTTGAATTCAAAGTACTCTGTCAAGGGCTTCAAGTTCTGTAAAGTGTAATGATCGCAAAGCCCTTTGGGGAGGAATCGAGAGGGGTCCTTGCAGCAGACAAAGTTTGTTCACAAAGGTATCCCAGAAAGGGATGCCCAGTTGCAAAGCAAGGGAGAAAGAAGTGGCTTTGGCAGAATTTCACTTATATCTCTGTGTATGCAAGCCTCAAAGAGGTGGAGGGAAAGGCCCATAATGATGGGAAAACCCTAACTGCCTGAAGCTGCCACCATTTCCAATAATTAAAGGCAGACTTAATAGATATTAGGGCCCTCTTTCCAGCAGCTGGGTGGTCAGGCAATTTTTATTTCAATAATTAGCTGCTGTAAGTCACACAGAGCTGGAGACAGATAAAGGCAGGGCCAGGCTCTCACGGAGCTAATTGTGCCCAGAGTCCTACACGCCTAATCAAGCCTTGCGCTGCTCGTATCCCTTTCATCCAAGGCCTCAAAGGACCTCGCCATCGGTAATTAAGTCTCATAAGTGCTGCAAGGAAAGGGATTCTCCTTGATGGTCTGAATGAAGAAGAGGCTACTGGGGTGGAGGTGGGGCAGGCAGCCAGGTGGCTGGCCCCAGGATGAGGAAAGAGAGCAGGAACAGGCCCCAGCCTCCGAGCCTGGGCCCTTCAAGCCTTTGGCTACTGTGTACTCTATCCTTAGGCAGGAAAGCTCGCAGACCTTGTGGCCTCAATGGCCACCTCCTGTTGAGTCTGGCTCAACCTGCCCCGAACTGGAGACAGCCCAGTTGTCCACGGAAAGCCTTTCCAAATGTATCAACCTGGATGGTCTCTGGTCGATGTATTTGTTAGACACACAAGGTCAGGCAGGGGTCATTCAGATACCACTCTCCTAGAGTCTTAGAATTAGAGAGGAACATAAAGGATATTAGTCACCCAAGCCCCATCTGAAGCTTGGAATCCTGCTGTGAGTCCACATGAACACCAGGAAGGTTTTGCTTGATCTCGGATGATGGGGCATTCACTCCTGACACACTTCATCCTCTAAGCAGTGGCCTTCAAAGGTTAATAATAATAATAATAATTCTTCTTCTTCTTCTTCTTCTTCTTCTTCTTCTTCTTCTTCTTCTTTAATGTTTTATTTATTTTTGAGAGAGAGAGAAACAGAGCTCGAGCGGGGGAGGGGCAGAGAGAGAGAAGAAGACACAGAATCGGAATCAGGCTCCAGGCTCTGGGCTGTCAGCACTCACGGACTGCGAGATCATGACCTGAGCCGAAGTTGGACGTTTAACCGACTGAGTCACCCAGACGCCCCTTCGAAGGGTCTTTCTGATAGCAAAAGCTAAAATTTACTGATTTCAAGAGGCTTCTTGCTGGTCCTAACTCTGCCTTAGAACCTCGCAAACAAGCCTAATCCCTTGCCCTGCCCCCGCTCTAACCCCAGAATAAGATTTCTCTTTCTCAAGCTTCAGAAAGCAGTGGAGCACAGTGGTAAAAAACACGAGCTTTACATCAAAAGCACAACCCAAAAAGAAAAAAAAAACTGATAAGCTGGACTTCCCTGAAATTCAAACCTGTGCTCTGTGGAAGACTCCGTTACTAGGATGAAAAGAAAATATTTGCAAACCGCATATCCAACAAAGGTCTAGCATCTAGAGTACACAAAGAGTGCTCCAAACTCAACAGTAAAAAACAACAACAACAACAACAACAACAACAACGACAACGAAAAACCCTCAAACAGCCCAATTAGAAAATGGCCAAAAGACATGAGCAGATATTCACTGGGGAGGATACACAGATGGCAAATGAGCACGTGAAAAGATGCTCAACATCACCGGCCGTCAGGGACATACAAATGAAAACTACAATATCCCCACGTACCCATCAGAGTAGCTAAAAGAAAAAATAGTGATAACTCTAAATGCTGGCAAGGATGCACAGAAACTGAAGAGCACACACATTTCTGGGAGGAATATAAATTAGTACAGACCTTCAAAAATACTTTGACACTTTCTCATGGAAATAAACACACAATTCCTGCACAATCTAATGACTGCGCTTTGAGTGTTTATTTCTCAGAAGTGAAAACTATGCTCACACAAAAACCTGTACAACAATGGTTGTAGAGGCTTTATTCATTATAGCAAAAAAACCGGACAGTCCGGATGTCCTCCAACAGGCAAATGGTTAAATAAAGGGAACACCATGGAATACTATTCAGTGAGAAAAATGAATGACTAATGATACTAATGACTCTCTAGAGAATTATGCCGAGTGGAAAAAAAAACACAATCACAAATATTATGTCTTATATGATCCCATTTGTGTAACATTTTTGACATGACCAAATGTTGGAAATGGAGAACAGATCAGCAGCTGCAAGGGGTTAGGGATGGGGCAGGGGTGAGAAGGAGGTGGGTATGGCTATAGAAGGGCAGTGTGAGAAATCCTGTGGTGCTGGAAAGGTCCGCTATCTTGACTGGACACACTAAGCTACAGGTGATAAAACAGTACAGAAGTAAACACACACATACACACCAGTAGGACACATGCAAAACTGGGGAAATCTACATATAATGAATGCATTGTACCAATGCTCCCATCCTGGTTGTGATATCTGCTCTCTTACTGATGTTGTGCAAAATGTTACTGCTGCGGGAAACCTGGGTAAAGAGTACCCAGAATATCTCTGTATTATCTTTTACAACTGCCTGTGAGCTACAATTACCTTTATAGAAACTTCAATGATAACAATAGGTTTTGTGAGTCCAGAAGACCGGGGCTTGAACCCTGACCCTACTAGGTACTTCCTGTGCAACTCTGAACAAAGAAACTATCTGAGACTCAGTTTCCTCATCTGTAAAATGAAGATAGAGTCCAACATCTTACATGGCTGTCCTGAGGCTTACATGAGGCAAACCTTGGGAATGTTCTTTAATTCCGTACCTGGTGCATAAATAAGTATTCAATAAATAACGGTAATAGATGTTACAAGATAATACAGGAGAAATGGCCCTGTGCCTTCTCCTAATTCAGTGCCCGCTCACCTTCCTTCCACCCTGGCCATCCTTCTCCGAAAAAGTTCCTTTTGATCAAGATCACTCTTTAAAATACCAGGGTTAAAAGCTGCAATGCAGTGTCAGTATCAGCAATGCTCTGACATCTTAGTATTTCTAGCCACATTGCCATACTTTACATGGGTTTGTTTTTGACCAATCATTAGCTTCTCATTTTCTGTGTCATTTATTTTCCCCCCAATAACGTAGCGAGCTGCTCAGATCCATAGTCACTTAACAATTCTTAATCAAGTACTATGTGCAGGTACAACCAACACCACCGGTGTGGTATCACATAACGATCACAAAGTCCTTGGGATAATGGGGACGTTAGGTGTGGTGGGAGACTACTCTAGAAATGACACCTCCCTGTATTTTACCCTTGTGCAGTCTCCCACACTGACTCCCGGGTTGTCCATTTTGCACTGGCCGAGGGGCCCAGGGGACATTAGCAAACGGGATTCAGAAGCGTGAAATACCCTTGAGTTTTGGGTTTGCCTTCTCTGGCTACTTTTGGAAAACATCTATCATATAAAGAGACTCAGGCTGGCCAGCTTGTTGCTAGAGGCAGAGGGCTGAGCCTATGAGACCCCTGGAGATTGCAGCCTCATGAGTGAGCTCAGAGTAAAACTGGCTGAGCCACCTAGCTCTGCCCAGCCTAAATTACTGACTCTTAGAAACCAATAAATGGTCATTTTAAGCTGCTATGATTTGTGGTGGTATATTACATGGAAAGGCTAACTAATGCACATGTTATAATTCCCATGTTACAGATGAGGAAAGTGGGGCTCAGATCATTGAATTACCTTTAAAAATAAGAGGAAAGGGCTCCTGGGTGGCTCAGTCGGCTAAGCATCCAGCTTTTGATTTTGGCTCAGGTCATGATCTCATGGTTTTTGAGTTTGAGCCCCCCGTCAGACTCTGCGCTGGCAGTACGGGGCCTGCTTAGAATTCCGTCTCTCCCTCTCTCTCTTTCTCTCAAAATAAATAAATAAACTTTAAAAAAACCGAGGAAATGTCATGAGAACAACAAGGATAATAGCTAATGTTTAAACAGTACTTCGGAGCTTATAAATTTCTTCTACATGTTTATGTGATTTAAATTCATCAGCCTATACTCTTTTTGGAAAGGTATCAACGTGATATTTATATTGTATTTATATTTCAGTAGTTGCTTAATTACATGCTCCAGACTGTATGGAGATAGGGATCACGTCCATCTCGTTCAGCATCGTTCAAACTTTGAGCCTTGCAAACAGTGGGCACTTAATAAATAATGACTGATTAATGGAACAAACACCTCTGAGTAACTATGTCATGGTCCTGTATTAGATAAGAGGACTGATGTTCACAGAGGTGAAGTTCCTTGTTTCAAAGTCGCACAGCTACAAAGAGGCGGGGCTTAGATGCAGCCTACGTCTTTTGACTCAAAGTGCAAAGGTTTGCCTTAAATTCTCTGCGTATCCCGAGGGTGAGACAGACAAGGAAATGAATAACTACCCCACAGTTAGGAGGGAATGTTGTTGGATGAATTCCACATGTTTAAGGAATGTCAATCCCCATGCTAAGAGGATTCTGATCAAACCAAGCTTCCACTGAAGCAAAAATATGTTGCAGCGTGAACCCCAGTGCCTGGGATCAAAGATGCCTGTTGGCACAAATCCCACGTCAGCGTGTACCATCCAGCCCCCAACCCCCACAGGGCACCCCAATCCAACACAAAACTCTCCAGCAAACACAGGAACACTGAACAGCTCTGCCCTTGGCCCTAGGCCAGGCCGCGTGCTCCTTAGTGAGGGACCAGCAGATATGAGGGATGAGCCCTTCAATCTCCTGTTCCAGGAGCCCCCTTCCTTCTACCTGGTCTTTCCCCACTGCCCAAGGCACAGAGATGACATTCTCAGAATGCTCTTATCGGCTCTGCCCCGGGAGCCCCAGACTCTAGCCGAGGAGGTTCTGTTTACCCTCCCAGCCACCACCAGGAACAGAGGAAGGAACAGTACACTTCCCAGGCTGCCCCGGCACCACGGTGGGCTCACACAGACTCAGCAGAGCCTCTCCACCTTCCCACAGAGCCCTGGGGCTGTCTTCTCCGTGGGGAAGCTCTGGCCTTTGGCCCCTCTGCTGGCTAGTGTTACACATGGCTCACTGCAGTCCTGGCTTCTTGGGGCCACTCACTTTGTTCTCTTGATTGTGGCTCTATATTCGGTTTCATTAAGAAACTGCTTGTCACTCTGTTAATTCTGGGGGTTTGGGGTTGTTAACCTCAGTTCACTGTAGCAGTCTTTCTGGCTCCTCCAGCCAGGAGAGGAAGTAAACCGGGGCTATGCACTCCTCTCCAGGGCTGGAACGCAGCGGGGTCACGGCAGCTGGGGCCCAGCCTGGCCCGTACTAGCCAGCACCAGCCCAGATTTGTCTAGTACGGTGTTTCTAATGCAAAGTCCCTTCTCATCTCAAAAAAGTCATGGAGGCCCCGAATGCTGAATGCACATCCTCTCCGTCCCCAGCTTACAGAAGAGGACATTCCCAGGCAGACGGAAAGTCATACGTAGTAGCTAAGAACCAGACTGCTAGGGTTCAAATCCCAGCTCTATCACTGCCCAGCCGTGTGCCCTGCACATGTTACTCAACCTCTCTGTGCCTCTTATTGTGAAGTAGTTATAGTCACTGTCCCTAGCAGACAGGGTTACTGGTGGACTGAATAAGTTAATATGTGTAAAATACTTAGAACAGACTTAGCACTTGGCTGCTATGATGATGATGACAAAATACTTCATTCCAGCCCAGGTGCAGCTCTGGATTTCTCTACTCCACACATACTGCTGCCTTCAGACAAAATGCCCCTGTTGAGCATATATATTCATTCATTTAGTCACTGAACAAACATATACTAGGAACCCACGATGTGCCCGGATCTATGCTGGGGTGCAAGGTGACAAGGGTTTCACTATTGTCCCAGAAAGACAGAAAACACACCATTGTTTTAACTGGTGTTAAACTGGCATTCCAGTTTGAATCTCAGCCTTGCATTTACTAGGTATGAGCCAAGTCACATGGGGCCTCACTTTCCTGATCTGGAAGATGGGGAGTTATTTATACCCCTGCCATCCTGCCTTTCGTGAGGACCCCCATGGTCATCTGGGGGCCTGGACAGAGGGCGAGTGATGGTGTCTTCTCTGAGCCCCGGCTCTGCTCCAGCTCCGGCTCGCAGGAGGGGAGTGGTCCCTGAAGCAACGGCCTGTGCACAGTCAATGTGCAGTCCTGTGCTTCCCCAGAAACTCGAGCTCTCTTCAGAGAGAGGGTTTTAATTGGCTTAGGCTCTGTGCCCACTCCAAGGGAGCATCACAAAGCAGGGATTAGCCCCCTAGGAGGGCCAGGCCCCACAGACAGGCCAAGTGGCTGGAAACCAGCCTGTCTGCCTCGACCTCCCAGTGTTGCTCCAGAGATGGGCTGCCTTTCCTTCTCTTCCCATCCCCTAAGGGCAAGGGGATGGTGTTTAAATCAGACCCTTGAGCTGAGAAGCAAATGGGAAGGGCCTACAGACGATGTTTAGCACAATCTAGAAACAGCTCAGGCTTAAAGTTCACAGTCTGTGACAAACAATGGGATTTACCAACCCTGGGGTTGCACGGAGAAAACATAACGCTGGGGTCTTTCCTGGACTGGGCACTTTATAGTTTATATGTCACTGCCAATCACACTACTTCTGTTCACACTGTCCTGCTCTGAGAAGTAGGTTTTATATCTTTATTTCAGCAAGGAAGTGTGACAGGCAGACAGGGATGTGGGGTGCTGGCTTAGGAGAACTGACTTTGATAAGTGGTTTCGTGATCCCAGGCCAATGACAATAACATCCGAATGATGAATACAAACCAAACAGTCGGTCTCATTTACGGGGCACCGAGCACGTGCCTGATAATACTTGTTGGCCAAATTATTGCCATTTTATATAATTTGTGGCTCAGAAGGGGCAAGGATTTGCCCTAAGTCACACAGCTTTACCAGGGAGCTAGGATTCAGAGCCCCACATGGAGAGTCTCATCTTTTTGAGCTGTATCACAGAGCTGATCTGATAAAGATCAGTTGTGTTCAGAGGTTAGAAGTGTCACAGGAACAGGTGGGTGTAGCTTTGAAACTGTGAAGCACTATGCAAATATTTGTTATTCTTGTTGAGGAAATTAAGGCTTCGAGAGGTGAAACGATACGTCTAAGGTCACCCAGCTGGCAAAGAGCAGACCGGGACTTGATCCCAATGTTCTAATGCCCACTGTCCCTTCCACTGGGCTGCAGCTGCCATCTGGAACACCTGCCTACACAGAACAAGATATCTGCAGGAGCAATCAGGCTGATGATATTTAAATACGTGGCTATTTGAAAAATACAGCGACAAGCAGTTGAGAATAAATGCCAAACCTCTAACTGGTTAGGAATACCACCTGGGGGCACAGAGATTTGTCAGCCTGACTGACGCTTCCTGCTTTCATGCAATGTGCAGAGACACTCATGCAGAAGCAAGGCAGGCTGCGAGCTGGCAACAGTGAGCGGGAAGAGGGCCACACGGCTTAGAAAACAGCACTGGCATCCAGTGCCTCGCTCATTCTGTGTCGCATCCCTCTGAAGGGAAGATTTGTTATTCCTGTTTTCTTGATGAGAAGCCAAGGCCTGGAGAAGCTCAAGACTTATCCAAGGTTGCACAGTAATAAATGCCTGAGCTGGAATCTAAACCCACAACTGTCTTAGTCTAAAAATCTTGACTCCGTCACCTGCCCATCTCTGCTGTCCACGCCACCTTTGCTGCTTGGGAGGGAGGTGGTAATAGGTGTCTGGTGCTCTGGGATCTCAGTCCCTTGGTCCGTTCTCCTTGGGACCTGCTGGCTCACATGTCTACTTCTGTGCATCATCTTTCCTCCACTGCCAGCATGACCCTGTGCTGCACACAAGGAACCCTGAGATGGTCTTTGTTCATGGTCCTATCCTGAAGGACTGCACTGTCTAGCAGGGGAAGCGGAGCCAGAAGCAGATAATCTCCATTCAAGATCCTGCAGAGGGGCGGCCTCGTGCAGTCTGGAGGTGGGGGGAGGAGTCAGGCTGGCTTCCTGAGGGCACTGATACTTCCAAGGGTCTGGGCTGCAGTGGGAATCTGCCAGTCATTGGGAAAGGGGAAGAAGGGGAAGGAGTGGGGTGTCAGGTACCAAGCCCTGACCCCTGTGCCAACCAGGGCACTACTTGTTTTTTATCTGATTCGCATATTGGGCCTCCATTTAGGACTTCATTTAAGCAATCAGATCCTTGGCCAAAAACAAGTTAGAAAACCAGTGCGTTAAGACATATTCTCAGTTTAGATTGGCCCAAAAGAGTGTTTTATATAGTACTTGCTTATCAGCCTGGCATAACTTGAGTCATCTCTTCTTCCGATTTTCTCGTTTTAAAAGTCTATCATAAATGGCTAATTTATTCCTTTACATGTATCTATTGATTATCCGTTATGAGCCAGAAACCATCTCAGGAGCTGGAGATATAGAAAAATACATCTGTTATCCTGTTTGCATCCTTCTACCCTGCTGGAGCTTCTTCACAGCTTTTGAGGTGATTGTTCTAAGAAGAAAATCAGACTATAATCATGTCCCCGTGCACAACCTTCAACGGTTCCCCATTGCCTAAAGTGTTGCTATTCAAAGTGCAGCCTTGAACTACATACAGATCAGCAGCACCCTGATTTCCAGGAGCTTGTTAGAAATCAGAATCTAAGGTGCCACCTCAGACCTACTCTTACCAGAATCTGAAATCACATCCCCAGGTGATTCATGACTTTGGGATCTGAGACTCATAGGACTATAGGATGTTAACATGGCCCTTCACACCCTGATACCTGTGTTACCTGTACTGTCTCATCTCCACCCTCTTTTCTCAGACATTATACTCAGTGTCAGACTGCTCAGCCCACCTGTCCTCTCCTGCCTCCAAGCCTTTGTACCCATGGGGCCCTCTGCCTAGAACACTCCTCCCCCCACACTGGCTGCCAGCTACAATTCCTTCCCTTCCCGGAAAGCAGACTCAAATCCTACTGGAGCTTCCTCAGATCCCTTCTCCCCTCCCACCTGCCAGATGACTTCATTGCCCCATTATCCCATCACTTTCCAGCCAACCCAACGTCTGAGCATCTGCTAGAGAGCTCAGTGCTCTGGAATTCGTGTCTGTCATTTAGGTGGATGCCTGTCTCCTTCAAAAGATGAGGAGCCCTGGGGCAAGGGATGGGCCTTTCCTTCTTTATATCCACCCAATCTCTGTGCTGCCAATCAGTGGGGATGCAGACAGGATTCAGAGTCTGCCTTGAGGAGCACCCGTCTGGCGGCGGGGCACACTGGCTTTCAAAGTTATGAAGGCGAATACGTGTTCTCGATACAGGTTTGTGGCGATGAAGATGGTCACTGAGCTGAGCCATTTTCAAGGCCAATGGATCCAGGTGCCTTTGCTCTTTGGGCAAATGGTCACTGGATCCCCTTCCTCATCTCTCTTCCCATCAGACCTGATCATCGTCCCCCAAAGGGGCATGCCTGGAAAGGGATGATCTTCCTCTTTTGTAAGTAAAGCAAGGAATCGGTGGCCAAGTGCTATTATTCCCATCCTGTGCACCAGGGGGCAAGTGAATAAATTAATCAAAGTCCCCAGTGACAGCATGAGGACTAATTAATTAATTAAGAAAATTCATTACTTAATATATCCATGGAACATTTACCAAATGCCCATGTTGTGCCAGGCTATTGAACTAGATGTCTGGAGCACAAAGATGTGTGACTTCAGCTCCCCGCCCTCAGCTGAGGTCAACCTCTCAGCTCAGAAGAGGCACCTTTTAGAGTCTGGAGGACTGGGGTCTATTGCTTACCGCCCCGCTAAGTCACCCCACTTCTCAGACCTTCATTCTCCTCACCTGTAATATGGGGATTTACAATCCCTGTGTTGTCTTAAAAACTTGAGAGGCTCAAACAGAATCACAAATCAAAGTGCTTAGTAAACTGTAAAGTGCTATACCACTGAGGTAGACTACTGCAAGTGGCCAACCCCAGAACCATTCTCCACCCCCTTTCCCAAGCTAAGGCAGCCCAGTTTTGTTTGGGAAATCAACATGCTCAGCCCCAGGCAACATATCATGATTTCGCAAAGGCAATCAAGCCCATTTTCTCTTTGGCAGATGCTCTATTTCCCAGCTTCCCTTACACTAATGATAACCATACGACCCAGTTCTGGCTACCAGACGACAAAGGAAGTCCACTGGCAGAGGAAGCTTCTTTTTTTTTGTGGGGGGAGGTGTTATAGGGGACACAACCCATCTCCTTCTTATTCTTGTCTTAAACATGGTGGCCATCTTGGGACCATGAAGCGACAGGTATGAGGACCGAACAATCACTTTGTAAGGATGGTGGAGTGGATCCGCGTTCCGTTCTCACTTTCTCAGTTCCTGAGGTGCCCACCCCACTCCAGGCCCCATCCTCCTTCTCCTGTGTGGTGGCTACAGCCTCTAACCAGATGCTGTCTGATGATAAACTCTGAGGGTCAAGCTGCTAAGATGGAAAAGTACGGGGAGCTGCTGATCCTGCAAACAGGTAGTTATGGTCCTATGTGGAAAGTCTTTGGAGCAAACAAGAGGGGGGCCCCAGCCAGGTGGGAACAGATTAGAAGCAGAAAAAGCTGGGGAAGGGGTTGGAACTATCCCCTTGTCTCTGTTTCATAGGTGCAAATCTCATCTGCACAATTGTCCCAAAGACAGGGGTCAGGCTGTCTCCTCTTAGAGCCTCCACGGCTCTGAACTCAATAAACACCAAATCATCACAATGAACATGAGTGTGTCTACTGAATGAGGCATATCTCTTGCCTCATTTAGTTCTATCAAGAGCCCTTATTTTATAGATAAGGACACTGAGAGTGCAGGAGGTGACATGACTTGCCCAGGGTCACATACTTGAATCAAGGCCAGGCCAAGTCAGGTCTTCCTCGTGGAAGGCCAATGCTGTCCAACATGGTGGCCACTAGCCACGCACAGCTGGTTAGATTAAAATTTCAAATTAAAACGACGTAAAATGCAGTTCCTAAGTCACACCAGACACATTTCAAAAGTACAAAAGCCACATGTGGATACAGTGCAGACACAGAACATTCCCATCACGGCAGAAAGGGCTGTAGGAAAGCATGGGTTCAGAAGCTTGGGATAATCAGAGACTAATCCATAGGTTCCCGCCTGGAGAGGGTACAGGGATCATCCCTGCACAGTGATCCAAGCATGGGGTCTGGAGGCAGACAGCCTGGATGTTTGGGTTGAGGAAGAAGAAAGGAGGGGAGAGAATGTTCTCTGAGGGCTTACAGTACACTGGTCCCTGTGCAGCGTGCCTTACATCTGCTAGCTCATTTAGCCCTCATGCCAACTCTACACCATGTCGCTTATTAGTCCCATGTGTCATGTGGAGAAACTGAAGCTCCGGTCTGCGAAAAGACTTGTGTAAGGTCACACACCTGGATCTGACTCCAAACCCGGGCCCGTCTGCCATGCCTCTCTCCTCTAGGGTGCCAGGTTTGAAGGCACTTCCTCCCCTCTTTATTTTCTGAAGGGAAGAGATGAATCTTTTCATCAAAGGAGAACCAAATTCCACTAGTGGTGGGGGTGGGGGGTGGGTGGGCATTGACCACATAGGCCCAGAGGCAGGCCCCTTCAGGGTAGTTCTGACTGTCTCCCTAGCCTGGGAGGCCAGGTCATAGGGCAAACTCATTTTTTCCTGGGCCTCCCTTCCTAGGCTGGGCTGTTGTTATCAGAGACCTCTGTAAATCAGGCCCCAGTCACCCCTGGAGACTCCAGACCACGGGGGACGAGCTCCTGCTGTAAGAAGATCAAGCTGTTCAGGCTCTCCCAGGGAGCTTGTGGAAGCTTCAAAGGCTGAGGCCTGATTTACGAGACTGCTGGCGGCTCCATGCTGTCCCGGATCAGTGCCTGCACACCAGCTCCAAGCTGTGCAACAGTCCAGGGTTGGGTCAAGAGATCGGAGGCCAGACCCGGCTCAGGGCCGGGCCTGTTCTTTCTTGCACACGTGATGGCTTGGAGTTAGCCGCACCTGGTGGCAGATGTGTCTCTCTCCAAGCTCTGGATCGGCCTGGGCATTGTTGGTCCTGCCTGATAGAAGATGAGGAGAGAGGGCGAAAAAGTAAGGGCCTGGCCACTCTTGGAAATGGGGTCCGGCTGCAGTCAGGAAGCTCAGCCTAGAAGCTGCCCTATGGCTTGGCTCCAGTCTTCATGGCAACCCTTCCAGGGAGCTGTGACTCTCCCCTCTTTATAGGAGGAAGTGTAAGTTCAGAGAGGTCAAGTGATGTGCCCAGGTAGTAAGCAGCAGGGCAGCATTTGAACCCAGGTCTGCCATCAAAATCCCTGCTTCTTGTAGCCTGCAGAATGCACAGTGCCCCATGCTTGGCAAGTCTTTCTTGACAATCAAAGAACAACACTCACCACTTATTAATCTCATAGGAAGGATGCATTTCTTTATATTCTCCCAAGCTCTTTCATAAGTTTGCATGAGCGAGAAGAGACTGTCTGATCCATCCCTGGGAAGCGGTAAAATGAAATGAGCCCCCTTGCCAGGGTGGACATCTGGGCCTGCAGCCTGCCAGGAATGCCGTGGGCAGGGTGACTTCCTGAGGTGTCTTCCAGCCTGCAGCCCCTACAGTGACTGGCCTGGCCCTCCTCATGGGAGGGGAGCACACTCCCCACTGCTTACTGAAGCCTATGTCTGTGGTTCCAAGCAATCGCACTTCTGCTTGCCAGGTAAACACACCCACCAAGGAGGTGCCAGGACAGCCAGTTTTCACAATTTCTGTCGGTAACCTGGCAAAGTAAGTATTTTTACCTGATTTGCAGAAGCCCAGAGGGGTTAGTGCCCACAGCTAGTAAGTAGCAGAGCTGGGGTCCCGCTGTATTTGCTTCTAGCCCCGTATGCCCCCATCGTAGCATCTAGTCTCTAATGACTGGCCAGTGTTGGTTCACCCTGTGAAGGTCTAACATGTGCCCACGACCTGCTGCCCCTGCTTCTCTGCCAGCTGGTGACTCACATCAGAGTAGATGTCACAAGCATGGATTCTATAGTCAGAGCCTGGGTCTGGATCCCAACATGGCTTCTACCAGCTGTGTGACTTTCTAGAAGCAACTTGACCTCTCTGAGTCTGTTTCCTCTTCTGCAAAATCGGGATACTGCCCGTGTGTCTCAGGGACCTGTTGTGATGAGAATCATCCCCAGGAAGCACGTAGCACTACACCAGCTTTTGCTAAGCAGTGGACAAACGTTGACTGTCACCATCGCTCTGCTTCCTCTGATGGACAGTACGGGGCCGACACTGAGTCCACAGTCAATGAAGAAGGCCTGCTGTTTAACATGGAGATATACCCGGATGATGCATTGCCAAAATGTTGGGTAAAACCGCTGTTGTTATGAGGGAAATTTCCAGATGGAGCTCATCAACACAATCAGTCCAAGAGCCCAGGCCTCTAGGGAGTCCCCTCTACCCCCCCCACCACAGTTTGCAGCTCCCTTGCCTACAAGGCCTTTCCGAACCAGGAAAGCGCCAACTCTCCCCTTCCCCTCCATGTGCTTCAGACCTCCCCTGTGATCTTTTTTTTCAGGACAGCAAAGCAGCTGTCTGGACGACACCCAGGGCAGCCATTCCTTGGGAAGTGCAACCTCCCTCCCCCAAGGCTGGGATGCCAGAAGGACAAACCCAGCGGAACATATGGATCCTCAGCCCAGTAAGGTCAACAGCTGGCCCACTGGCTGACTTCTCCGTTCTTCAGAATATTCTGGCAACGAGAAGACACAGTCTCAGCAACTTATAGAAAATTTCCCAGGATATCCCAGTCTCTAGGGGAATACTTTGTTCCTTTCTCACACATTTAAATCCCTCTTCTTGGAAGAACAATTATTCCAAGATGCACACACACACACACACACACACACACACACACACTTTTAATTTGTTTCTGTGTGTGATTAAGTAAAATTTCATTGATAAATTTAATAATAGCAATAACTAACATTTCCATATGTGCTAAGTGAAAAGTACCTATTAGAGTTGTCATCTCATGTAGTCCTCACAACATCACTTGAGATGGGGCTCTATTATCCCCATTTTACAGATGAGGGAACCACAAAGGTGGGCTGACGGGGGCAGAGCAGGCTGCTCATCGGCAGTGCTGATCTGAAGACCCCAGAGCCCGGGATCCCACTCCCTTCCCAGTGCCTCCTCCCTGCACTGTGCTGACGGGGTGAACCAGCTAGAGAGGTTTTCAATCCTCAGGTATGTTTTTTTTTTTTTTTTTTTTCCTTTGGGCCTGTAAGGTTGACAAAGACAGGTTCTTTTTCACCACTGGAGTCCGTGACCCTGGAGGTTCAGGAAGGAACCCAGGGTTGTTCGTGCACTTTCCAACATGAACCACCCGCCGGCTTTTCGGGGTAGCTCAGCCCCTGCCAGGCATCCCGTCCCCTGGGCCTGGCGCCCGGGAACCAAGCCTCAGAGTTCAGCTCATTCCCTCCAGCGCAGACATTTGGAAACTGACATTTCCCACATTTTCCCCGCACAAAAGGCAGGTTGTATTTTTGTCCTCTTCAAAATATGCTAAAGGAATTTCTTGTTCCTCCTGAACTTTCTCCAAAAATAAATAGAAAAAGTGAACGCCATTTTGCCCTGTAAGCTGAGAAGAGAAAAATCAACACTTGGGGTGGCATTTCCAAGATGATACAGGAGACTGAATATGCGGCTGGCTCTGTCTCAACACCGTTTGGCAACCTCGGGGATACAGTACACAGTATTTCTCACCCCAAAATTCCTCATCGGGTTTACGTGCACCTGCTCCTTTTTGCTTTGAAACCAGATCTGAAACAGGTAAGAGGCCTTCATAAATGAGCACTGCCTGGATGGGACATCTGCGTTAACAGACCAACCACACCCACATAAAACATAAAAATATACAGGTAATTTAGTGAAACAAACAAGACAGGGGCTCAAGATAAACTAAACTGGTAGCATAAAGGTTGGGCGCAAGGAGAGGAAGGAAAGTATTTATCCCATAACCCCTGCAAAGAGGTGAGCGTAATTTTCATGGTGCAGGGATGATTCTCAACTCACGGAATCGCCTGTCCTCAGGATGGTCTGTCCAGACCCCTGTGTCTGCACCTTCAAAAGCCTCCATGTGAGTCTCCTGTGACTCCTCCGCCCCACGTCCCAGCTCCGTGAGAATCATCTTTCACAAACACTGTTTGATCAACTCTCTCCCGCTTCTCTTGTCCTCAAAGCCAACCCCCTAGCTCTGCCCCCAGGACCCTTCTCCCAACCAGGCCCCTCGCTCCTGGCAGCCTCCTCCCTCACCTCTGCTCATCACTCCCTTGGAATGTGTTTCAAGCAAGGCACCTGGCTGTGTGCTGTCCTCCACTCAGGACAGTCAGAGAACCCCCAGGTAGGAATCAGGGGGCTCAGCTACCATCCACTCCCACCCATTCTCCCAGGAGGCGGGGGAAAGCCTGACAGACGCTTGACAGAGAAGCATCTCACACTTGTTCCCACCCCTCCAGGAAGGAGGGCCTCACCACTCCCACAAGGAAGAGGAGCAGAAAGGGGTCAAGGCTGGCAGATGAAAGTCTGCATCCGTCCCCATATTCCCCAGTTGCTGTGCCATGCTGGGCAAGTGACAGGCCCTCTCTGGGCTCAGACCTTCCAAGTCCTACCTCAGAGCCATTGAAAACATCATGAACATCATCTCGTTATCTCAAGACAATGTCAGTGTGAAAAGAACATGGTGTTGGTTGTAGCTAGAAAGACCCAGGTTCTAATTCCAGCTTCAGAACTTGGGGAAATGAGTGAACTTCTCTGAACTTCACTTTCCCCAGATGTAACATGGGGATATAAACTCCTTCCAAGGGTGACTGTCTGGACCGAATAAGATGAAACCTGTAAGAAAGGCTTTATAAACTGTTTAATTGGTAAGAATGTAATGCATTTACTCTGCTGAGCTAAAGACTGCCTCCTGGTAATTCACCCTGTGGCTGCAGGTGCCTCAGACATCACACAGCAATGTTCCAGTCTTGCCATTAGGGCCCCTGGGCTTTCCCGCCTCCTGTATGAGCAGCTTCATTCATCCCTCAGCCATTCTTGGAGCAGGGCAGGGGGTGTCTATGGTGTGCTTCTGGCAGCACCCGGGCTCCCCTCCTGGTGGGTCTGCATTTGAGAACGTGCTGCTGGGATTTTCTTCTTTGGGGATATAGCCCCAGTGCCTTTGCACCAGCCCTCCTCTCCTTTGCAAGGCCTCCCTGAAGTCTCCTTGTGGAGTAACCCATCTCACAGGTCATGCCCTTTGACTTGTCATGCCTCATGCCATGAGTTTAAGGTCTGCAGACACTTAAGTCATAGACTTGGTGTCCTCTCTACCTGTGTGACCCTGAACTGGTCATTCCCTCTCCCACAGGACCTTGCTCCCCTGGAAGGAGAATGAAGGGATGGACAGTGGCATCATTGGACCTATGAACTGGAACTATTACATGCAGATTTTTACCAATTGGATTTGACTTTAATTCCTCATCTACTTTCCCCTTTAACTTTTTATCAGAGCTTTCCAGGGATTTAGAAAGGACCTGGACTAGAGTCCTTCACAGTTGACAGCCTGTGCATCTATGTGCTCTTTAAGGTTGGGGCTGGGTCCTTGGAGACCTTTTTAATCCTTGTGTCAAGCTCAAACTGGCAAAGGCCATTGTTGTTTCCCACACATCTGACAGACAACACAGACAAGCCTGCGACCACAACTTGGCTCTTGTCACTCTGTACCCTTGTATCTGCCTAATGAACACCTGTACTGCAACCCTCACGGGCACCCATATGGGTTTTAATGATTACAGAGCACTCTGGTTTCTCATGCATGTGTGTGGCCATTTGCTGCCCCCAGGAGACATTGTCCACAGAATTTTAGCAGCAGTAAAGGGCCACCTGGTTGACCACTTTCACACCAGGGCCGATGTTAGTCCCTTTAGCAACCTTCACTTGGTTCTTTCAGATGGAGCAGGGAGAATGCCACTTATCTCCTTTCCACCAGTTTCCCTGTCTATAAAATGGGGGTGGGGGCTTCTGCGCACATCAAATAACATCACCAGTGTAACAGAACAGCATCTATAGCACACAGTAAGCACTTAGTTTTGCACTTTTCACAACTCTGTCAAAAACAAAAAAACAAAAACCTCATCGCCCTTAGCTCCCTGCCCCCTCCTACACGTCAGTGACATCTGGTGGCAGATCAGGGCAACCACAGGTGTGGGTACCCGAGGCTCCAGACCCTTCAGGAGCCTAGCCCCTCATCTTTCAGGGATCGCAGGGATCACAGCAGTGTTGGCCAGGATGTCTGAGGATGCACGCACTTCCAGATTTACCATCTAACTTCATCCCCACTCCAGCCTTTAAAGGTGAATAGGTTAGTAACAGTAATGAAGGGAGGATCAGAGCCAGTGGTGGAACATGGACAAGATAGTAAATTGCTTGAGATCAGGGAGTTTCCCACCATACCCCTACACCTACGACACTGCTTGGAACACAGTAAGTGTTCAGTAAATATTTGTAGAAGGAACGACCATTTTAGAAAACTCTAGACCATGCAAGTCCCTTTCCAGTTCAGAAGTCCACGTGGCGAAGGGGCTTGCTCCAGGGGACACAGTGACAATACCACTCCCATGAACAGGTTTAACAGGATGCGCTCCCCATTTCCTCCCCAGGGGTGTGCACGAGTTCCCAGACCTCCACCCTCCTTAACTGGAAAGGGATTCTGCCTGGGGCCTCGGTCCCTCTTCTCCAGGCCCCTTCCCACTCCCAGGAAAGGTCACGGCAGACAGGTGCATGGCAAGGCTCAAGGACTGAAACGCGAGAGGCATGCAGGTGGTGGCTTGGGGGCGGGGGGTATTTTGCTGAGAGAGGGCTGAAAAGTGGTCCGGTCTACGTTATGAACTTAATGTTAATTTGTGTGTTGCAACCTAATCCCCATTGTGGTGTTATCAGGAGGCAGGGCTCTTGGAAGGTGATGAGGTCACGAGGGTGGGGCCTCACAAAGGGGAACTGTGCCCTTATAAGGGACCCCACAGGGCCGCCTTGCCCTTTCAGCCATGTGAGGTCACAGTGAAAAATACAACTATGAACCACAAAGGGGGCTCTCACCAGACAATGGATCTGCCAGAAGGTTTGATCTTGGACTCCCAGCTTCCAGAACTGTGAGAAATAAATTTCTGTTGCTTATAAGTCACCCAGTTCATGGTATTTTGTTAGTCGCCCAAGCTAAGACAAGGAAAAGCAAGAGAATGAGTGGAGAACAGTTACCTGAAATGAGAGATTGGGGTGGGGACCCCACAGGCCTTCAAAGATAGTATCATGTTCTGTTTCTTAAGCTAGCTGGTAGGGAGGGAACACGAGAATTTATCATTATTCTTTAAATTGTACACATTTGTGGGGCGCCTAGGGGCTCAGTCTGTTAAGTGTACGACTTCGGCTCAGGTCATGATCTTGTGGTTCATGGGTTTGAGCCCTGCATCGGGCTCTGCGCTGACAGCTCAGAGCCTGGAGCCTACTTCGGATCCTCTGTCTCCCTCTCTCTGCCCCTGCCCCGCTCTCACGCACGCTCACGCACGCACACTCTCTCTCTCAAAAATAAATAACATTGAAAACACGTGTTAATTGTACACATGTGTTATAAATACTTGTCACTATGAAAGAGTATAATTATGGAAAGACTTCATAGAAATCTTTTAAAAGAGACATTGAAGCTGATGTCTATAAGTGCAGGAGAGGGGGACACAGAAAACGCAGATTTCAACAAGTTTTCCTATGGATTTGGTGTCTCCTACAACATCTAAGGAATGTAAGTGGAAGTCTCAAGCTACTCTGAAAGTATTTCTATTTATTGGACAGTGTCTTGACCTTGGCATACCCCAGGGCTGGCACACAGGGTCATGGCTTTATAACCCTTGTGTTAACTTGACTTTGAAACCTACTGACAAGGCCGAGAGGCCCTTGAGCACTGGAAGCGGAATTTAAGAAGCAGCTGCATCCCATAGCGCTGAGTAATCCTGAACAGGTGCCTTCGTTTCTCTGGGCTCCTTGTATTACGTGGATCAACGATATTCGTCGCCTCACCTCCCTTCCAGGGCTGGTGTGAGGATTAAATGAGAATATGCAAATGAAGGTGCTTTGTAAAGCAGAAAACACGGTGTGACTGTAGGATGACTATTACCATAACTACTCCTGGCAGAAAAGTACTCTAAAAATGACATAAAGTGCCCCCCAAAATGTGAAGCATTTGTATTATGACTGGGCATAACTTTCAGCCAAGGTTTTCTGGAACGGAATCAAGTTCTCATACTACTCCAGCCAAAACAGGTGGAAGGTACACTTAGCAGCTGTCTTCCAGATCCACAAGATTTACGATGAGAGGCCGCACGGCACCATGGCTACGGACCGACTCCATGCCTGACAGTGTGTGTTCATATCCCAACACCACCACTGACTTGTGGGACAAAGTATGACCTTGGGCAAACTACGTCACCTCTCTAAACTCAGTCAGCCCTCTCGTGTGTCCAATGGGGAAAATAATAGCTACTTCACACAGCTCTTATGAGGATTAAATGAGTTAGTATGTACAGTGCTTTTGAAACAGTGCCTAGTATAGAGTAAACCCAATATTAGCATGATATAGCTTTCACGTCCTGAGGGGGAAAGCTAACCAGAAAGAAATAGGCAACAGTTGCAGTCATCAATTGGAAAGCTGGGCTAGACACTTGGAAGGACCTTCTGGCGAAGCTGCATAGTGTTCATCACAGAATTGGGAGGATCTGCAGTTAGCACCCTCTTGGCCAACTGTGGGCTGGTGAGATGGAGACCTTTACAGCAAGCCGAGGCTCCAACACTCTTCAAAATTACAAGCGGTAGGACCCTGGGTCCAGTAGGAGCCAGAGCTGAGCTAGCTAAAGGCTTGGCAAATGCTGACAGACGATCTACAGCCTTGTCCCCTCAGTGGACCTGTATGTGAATCTGGGGGGTGTCATGAGGGCTCAAGAAACAACACATGGGAAGCACAACACATGATGGTGCCTGGCAGACAGAAAGCATCGTGGCCATTGCTACTTCTTTTTTCTGTCCATCTGTCCATCCACCCCTCCTCAAGTGATCATTCTATGGCAGTACCGTACGCGAGAAATTTCTGTCACGATACACGTTCTATATCTGCATTCATTGTCCCTACATACGACTAGCTACATGTGGCTGTGGAGCGCTGGAAATGCGACCAGTGTGGCTGAGGAACTGAGGTTTTATTTATGTTTTATTTATTTATTTATTTATTTTTATTTTTTAAATGTTTTTATTTATTTTTGAGACAGAGAGGCAGAGCATGAGCAGGGGAGGGGCAGAGAGAGAGGGAGACACAGAATCCGAAGTAGGCTCCAGGCTCCGTGCTGTCAGCACAGAGGCCGACGCGGGGCTCGAACTCACAGACTGTGAGATCATGACCTGAGCCGAAGCCAAACGCTCAACCGACTGAGCCACCCAGGCACCCCTATGTTTTATGTTTAAGTTTATTTATTTATGTTGAGAGGGAGGGAGAGAACAAGTGGGGAGGGACAGAGAGAGGGAGACAGAGGATCCGAAGCGGGTTCTGCACCGACAAACCGTGAGATCATGACCTGAGCTGAAGTCTGATCCTTAACTGACTGAGCCACCCAGGCACCCCGAGCAACTGAGTTTACATTAATTTAACTTTTTTTTTTTTTCAGGTGTTCTCATAGCTTTTCAAAGAGCTATTTAATTTCAATTAATTTAAATAGCTACCTGTGACCGGTGGCTACTATACTGGACAACATAGCACGTAGAGCCATGTCATTTTTTGGCTTAAAATCTTTCCAGGTCTCCAATGCCTTTGACGTCCCATCAAGGCCCAGCATAATCTCCAGATGAGGGGTGTCCTCTGCGCACATCCCGTCCTGCAGCCACCATTCCACACCATTCCCTGCATACACTGGCTCGTGCCTGTGTCCTTCCACTCTGAACACTCTTCCTGCCTTGTCTGCCTTGGAAGCTCTTCCAGAAGCTTTCTCCCACCCAAGCACAGATTGAGGCTACCACCTCTGGCTCCCCCAGCCTCCAGGGCCTCTCCTCACCCTGGCATTTACCAAAGAGGGTTATACTTGCCTGGTTACAGGCCTGTCTCCCTTTCTGGTTGCTCCCCAAGGATGGACCAAGGCCGTGTTGTAAGCATTTCGGTCCCCTGGTCCCCTGCACCAGGCTTGGCCACGGCTGGTGCTCTGGGAGCATAGAGATCCATGAGACACAGTGCATCCTCATGGTCCCCCAACACCCCCCTTTAGGAGGAAGCACTGACTTCCACCGAGGTCCTTCCATTTCCCAAGCCTGGTCCTTTTAGTATTATTGCCACATTATCACTGTGTTTTGTCAGTCCGAGGACGCCAGCAATTGTAAGAATCATCGTCAATTCAGCAACAGACTCTTTGAGAAGAGAAAATAAAACGCAATGTGTAAATGACACATTGATTGCAATGACAATCACAATTTCCGCGCTCAGAAATGTCAAAATGCAAAGGAGGAAAACGGCCTCAGGGAAGGTAAGGCGAACCATGAGCTGGCCTCGAGGGCTACGTCCTTCTAGAGAATCAGTTAATGGCGGCACATGGAAGGCACTTTCCGCAGCTCCTTGCTTTCTTGTTCCAACTGCTCTCTGACTGGTCCCCAGAACAGGAGCATTCACATGTGTCCTATGAGTTTTTGAATGGATCAAATAGGTATCTGAGTAACATTTTTTATCTGATTATAGAAGTAAATACATGGTTATTGTACAACATTCTTTTTCATCTCAGGGCCTTTGCACTGGCTGTTTCTTCTTCCTAGAACACTCCTATCCTGGATTTCTTCTGGTGTCTCTCTCTCATTTGTCAGGTGTCATTTAAATGGCCCCTTTAGGGGCACCTGGTGGCTCAGCCGGTTAGGTGTCCGACTTCAGCTCAGGTCATGATCTCACAGTTTGTGGGTTCGAGCCCTGTGTCGGGCTCTGTGCTGACAGTTCGGAGACTGCTTCGGATTCTGTGTCTCCCTCTCTCTCTCTCTGCCCCTTCCCTGCTTGTGCTCTCTCTCCCTCTTGTGAAAATAAATAAACTTAAAAAAACTTAAAAAATAAAATAAAATAAATGGTCCCTCTCTAGGGCCTCCTTCCCTTGCTAGCCCAGCCGATGTTGCTCTTTCCTCCTGAGTCAGTGTCTCTCAAATTAATGATCTTGTTTTTCTTCCCAGCCCTTATCAGCATTTGGAATTAGTTGTGTATTTTTTATTCTTTGTCTCTTCCCGACAAGACTGTAAGCTTCTCCAAAGCAAGGACTCTTCATAGCAGGGACTCAAGAAATTTTTGTGAGTAGCAGAAAATACGAAAAAAAAAAACATAAAGAAAATAATAGATTCCTCGTGTCCCCACTAATGGGAGAGAATTGTAACTAACATCCAGTACATGGCAATCCCTCCAGGCCTTTCTGCGTGTGTGTGTGTGTGTGTGTGTGTGTGTGTGTGTGTGCTCACACACATCACTTCTTTTTTCTTAAGATGCAACCTCTTTATTTATATTACTTTGTAATCTTCTTGTCCCCCCGCCCCCCGCCATTTACCACATCATAAATATCTTTTGCAACTATCTACTCAGCTGGCTGTCTCAGTTTTTAGGGAAGGCCCACTGCTTCCTTGCATAGAGTAACCCCCGTTTGCTTATCCAGCCCCTACAGGTGGCATTTAGGTGGTTCCAGTCCTCCAGGGCTGCGAAGGAGCATCTCCGTGCAAATAAATATCTTTGCGTGATTGTCACTCAGGTCCATTAAAGTGCCATTACTGGGTCAGAGGGTCCGTACATTTTACCGGACTTTGGGTAAACAGTCAAAACGGGACACTTTTCAGGTGAGGAATCCTCCTGCGCACAAGAACTTTACAAGGTTCAGAGGGAGTTGAGGAAAAGATAAGAAGCAGGCCCATCTCCCTCATTGCACCACTACTACTGTCTAATTGGAGAGATTTACAAAGTCTCCCAGGGACCCAGCACTTGACCCAGAAGCCCTGTGAAGGTCCTAAGTCCTTTCTAATAGCCTCCTGGTGTATCCATTATAGGCTTGATTGTAGCAGGCTTATGCTAGGCCTTCTTTGTGAAAAATGAACTATCTAGGAAGGTCGAACTATCTTGAGAGGTTGTATCTTGAAACATGTAGATATATACACGCAGATGTTAGTGGAGTGCAGTTCATAATTATATTCTGTAATTACCCCTGACTGAACCCACAACTTAATATAGCACAGGTGTGAGCTACCAACTAACCCCAATTTCAGGTCAAAAGGGTGAAATCACTCTTTTCTCCCTCTCAACATAGTTAATAGCTAGTGTAAAACCAATGAATATTATTTGGCTTCATTTGGAACTCCATTTGTGTCGCTGCTTCCTTGCAATTCATATCGTCTGTGTCCCCAGACAAATCCAGTCTGACACTGGGTACAATTCTCCCGTGTGGAAACTCAGTAACAAAGGATGAACCCACCCTGTAGGTTTACACCATCAGAATCCAATTCTCCCTGCCCCTCCCAGCTCTGGCCTCAACTGCCTTCGCTGCTGTCAGATATCAGTGGTGCTGATCCTTCATATGTAAAGAGCACATCACAGGCTATGATACACATACTGGATCCTCACAACAGCCTTGGAAGGTTGGCCAAGCAAGGTCATTACAGTAACCCTTATGTCACAAATGGGTCAACTGAGGCTCAGGGCAGGAAAGGACATGTTCATAGAGCAAACAGGAGGCAGGGGACAGGCTGAATCTATACCTTCTGATTCCTAGTTCAGAAGCTTTTCCATTGTATCAGGGTAGAGCCGGAGGGGCCTGACAAGTAGCCCAGCCTGGTAAATGCCCATTTCCCCTCTTCTCCCATCTAGCCAGCTTCAGCCTTATGGGGCCCACCTAAAGGAGACCCTAAACTTCACTTTGGCAGATACTGACCTAAATCAGACAGGTAAAGGGCTGATTCTGGGCAGCCCTCTGCACCAGTGAGGTAATCATGCGGCTGGGTGATTGGGAGAACCGGCTCAGGGCTGGGCACACTCTAGTTACTACTAGGAATTCTCTTATTTAATTGGCTTACTTAGCAAAACACAAAGTTGGCAACTTTATACTGGAATTTTACTTTTCCATGAAAATCTGAAAACCACTGATTCACACAACCGCAAACAAGAAGTTACCTTATTCTTTTCCAACTACCTAGAATTTAGTCACTCTGCTCGTGTTTCAGCCGAGCTCTTTTTTAACCCTCAAGGTAGTTGCATCAAGTAGGGATTATTTTCCCTCTTTTATAGACCAAGCAAAGTTAAATCATCTGCTCCAAGTCACACAGCTCGCAAGTGACAAAGGCAGGAAGCGTTGCTACCTGGAGTAGGAGGAGGGGGAGGAGGGGGAGGAGGAGGAAGGGGAGGAGAGGGAAGAGGGAGAAGAGGAGGAGGGGGAGGAGAGGGAAGAGGGGGAGGAGGAGGAGGAGCGGGAGGAAGGGAAGGAGGAGGAGGGGGAGGAGGAGGAGGGGGAGGAGAGGGAAGAGGGGGAGGAGGAGGAGGGGGAGGAGGAGGAGCGGGAGGAAGGGAAGGAGGAAGAGGGGGAGGAGGAGGAGCGGGAGGAGGGAGAGGAGGAGGAGGAGGAGGAGGGGAGGAGCACGAGGAGGAGGGGGAGGAGGGGGGAGGAGCAGGAGGAGGAGGGGAGGAGGAGGAGGGGGAGGAGGAGGAGGAGGGGGAGGAGGAGGAGGAGTGGGAGAAGGGGAAGGAGGAGGAGGGAGAGGAGAGGGAAGAGGGGGAGGAGGAGGAGGAGTGGGAGAAGGGGAAGGAGGAGGAGGGGGTGGAGAGGGAAGAGGGGGAGGTGGAGGAAGGGGAGGGGGAGGAGGAGGAGGAGTGGAAGGAGGAGGAGGAGGGGGAGGAGGGCAGGAGGAGGAGGGGAGGAGGGGAGGAGGAGGAGGGGGAGGAGGGGGAGGGGGAGGGGGAGGAGCAGGAGAACGAGGGGGAGGAGGAGGAGCGGGAGGAGGAGGAGCGGGAGGAGGATGAGGGGGAGGAGGGGGAGGGGAGGGAAGAGGGGGAGGAGGAGGAGGAGCGGGAGGAGGAGGAGCGGGAGGAGGAGGAGGGGGAGGAGCAGGAGGAGGGAGAGTAGGAGGAGGGGAAGGAGGGGGAGGGGGAGGAGGGGGAGGAAGGGGAGGGGGAGGAGGAGGGGGAGGGGGAGGGGGAGGGGGAGGAGGAGGGGGAGGAGGAGAAATTTCCTCAAACAGAGCAAGAATGCATCTGCTCATTCACTCACTCACTCACTCACTCACTCCACTAAACCTTTGCTGAGTACCCGCTGGGGAGGAAGCCAGCCTAACAGAAAGGAGGTGTGTGGGGATGGGCACTCCCAGACTGGGGTCCCGGCTGTGCTCCATGCCAGCGGAGTGAGCAGCCTGGCCACCTGACCTCCCAGAGCCTTGGTGTCTCCAACTGTAATGTGAAAATGACACTTTCATCACGGGGTTGCTGTGAGGACCACACAGAACAGCACGTGAGGAGGGCGCCTCGCAGCGCCTGGAGTACAGTCATTGCTTGATGGACACCAGTTCCCAGCCTGTCCCTGAAATGAGAGCCGTGGCAAGGTCACCACCACTCAAGAGGTAGGGTTGGTGGTGCTCTTTGAGATCGTCCAGCTCAGTTTTCCCACTGTACAGATAGAAAAATTGAGGCTGAGACAGAGACAGTGACTTGTCCAGGGTTGTAGTGCAGGGTAATGGCAAAGATGGGACCAGAACTCCCATCTTCTGATCCCCAACTTCTGCTTCTCTCCTTGGCAGCAGGTTAGGGATTACCTTTCACTGTGGCAGCCAAGTAAACTGGCATGTAAGTAGACTGGCGATAGATGGAAGCATTAACGATATGTTGTTCCACAGCTTAAAGAAAACAGTAAGTTTTTGACCAGCGAGTAAATATCTAAAATATATTTTCTTGCTTATCAAACAAGTACACATCATCTACTCTGTGCCCACCAGTACTATGCTAAGGCCTGAAGAAACATGAGCTCATTCATTCATCACTATAATTCTATGAGGAAGTTACTATGATTCCCACCCCTACGTTACAGATGAGGAAGCTGAGGCAGGGAGTGGTTAATCAATTTTCTCAGGGTCCTGCAAACACTAGGTTGCCAGAGTTGGGATTTGATCTTAAGCAGTCTGGCCCCAGAGTCCGTATCATAACCCCCACGCCATGCTGCTTCAGAACAATGACTTGCTTTCGACTATGTCTACAAGAGCGTACATACACATGACTTGACATTGTAATGCTAATCACAATCATAATAGCAATGGCAGAGAAAAGGATACAAATAGACAACTCCCTCTGTGATGCTTTTGGAAAACTTAATAGTGCCCACCCACGCTTCAAGACTAGCCATTCTCCTTATCCCTTTCTCGACACCCTCTCCACTGCCCATGCCCCTCTTCCAGCTGGAATACTTGTCCTCTCTTGTCTGAATTCAAGCCTTGTCCTTCAACACTCAGCTTGAATGTCGCCAGCTCTGGGAACGTTTCTCAGATGATGTATCCTGTCACAGTGGGTCAACGTTCCCTGGGTCAATGTTAGTGGCAGAGCTTGACACTGTATCCCACGATGAGGATGGTAAAGAAGATGATTTTGCTGAAGGAACCCTCCCAGTGGTCTCAGGTCCCTCTCCAAAACAATAAGGCCCCGGAATAAGATCAGCTATTACCTCACTGAAGCATGGATGTGTCCACTTAATGCTTGCAATGCCACAAACATTTATGAAGCGCTTTCTTGGTACATTCAGTAAGTGCTCCAAGACTTTGGGTCAAGTGCTGTCATCCCTGTTTGAGCAGGGAGGAGCCTGGCTTGGGAAAAGTCAGTTGACTTGTCCAAGGTCACAGAACCAACTGAGTGGTAAAGCTGGGTCCTGAAACCAGGTTCTCAGATCCCTTCTCCCAGGGAAAGCACTTCATATAACTGTCATAGTAAAAGCGATTCCAGCAAGAATCAGTAGTAGATCTGGGCGGGGTGACGGGGGGGAAGGTTTGATAAAGAACAGGATATTCACATAGCCTTGAAGTATCTCCCTATAAAATACTTACTTATTACAAAGGACAATCTGGCAACAGGGGAACTGGAAACCATCTGGGATGGTTAGTTTTATGGGTTCTTGGCTAGGCTGTAGTACCCAGTTCTTCAGTCAAACATTCTGGCTGACAGTGTGCAAGCGTTTTGTGGATGTGGTTAACATCTAGAATCAGTTGGCCTTAAGAAAATAAGGAGATTATCCTCAGCGATGTGGGTGGGCCTCATCCAATCAGTTGAAAGACTTTCAGAACAACCACTGAGGTTTCTCAGAGAACAAAATTCTACCTTGCACATCAAACTGAAGCAGCAACTCCTGCCTGAATTTCCAGAATGCTGGCCTGCCCTAGGGATTTCAGACTTGCCAGCCCTACAGTTGTGCAAGCCAATTCCTTAATAGAAATCTCTCATTTTCTCTCTCTCCATACACACAACACACACACATACATAAAACATATATATGTAAATGTCTTAATACATGGATCCACAATTCATTATATATTGTGTATATGTGTGTGTGTTAATATACATATATCACTGATATGCCATGTTAATCATGTGATCAAAATTAATATCACCAATAAGGGGCAAAAGGGCGTCACGTGCTTCCAAATGTTATATCCTCAGAAGGACACATCATGTAGGTGGTATTACTTTGTAATCGGAACAAGTAAAAATATTAATCACACGAGAAAAAACAATGTCTCTCCTCTTTCCTCAGGTGCTCCCAGGCTGGCAGTGACACTGGCCATTAGGCCCGGTGACCACCATGCACCTGGCCCAGAAATGGGTTCCCACTCGGTGAGTGTGTCCAGAGGAGGATCTGTTCTCCGTCCTCCCTTTGTCTCGGCCTCCCTCCCTGCCCCTCCCCCACCGCGGCCTGGAAAACACTCACAGTTGGTAATTTCCTCCCTGCCACCCAGCAGGCCCAGGATAATTCCACCGTCTCCATTTGACGATGCCAGTGTAGCAGTGACTCACTTTGCACACATCTGTGGATTCCTGTCAGAGCTGGTTATCTGTCTAAGGAGGGATGTTAACATTTATGGCAGTGAGCAGGGACGTGTGACAGTTCAAGAAAGCAAGGTGCCAGCTACCTTTTGGAGCTGCAGGTGGTTTTTATGAAAGCAGAATATTGCCACTTATTATTCATTTCACTTTTTATTTTTAAAATGTGATTAATATAGCTCGCCAATAAATTTGGCCAGGCACAAGTATTTATGAAGCATTCTTGGCAGGCTTGGGGTGACGCGGCCTAATTGCTAGGTGGGCAGAGGCAGCCCTGTGAAGTGAGCTGCTCAGCCTGAATGCGAACCAGCCTCATTTTATGGGCTTCCGAGGCAGTGGTTCTCACTGAGCTCCCGGGGAATAATCCCAGGAGGCTCCTAGCAGGGGAAGCAAGGCGAGAGAAGGCTGACAGAGCCTGAGAGGCCGTGGAGAGAGCTCCAGGCAGGTAGGCCAGGGTTCAAAGCCCAGCCCCCCAAGGGAGTGGGATAAGCTGGGCAACCCCTCTAAACCTCTGTTTCCCCACATGTAAAAGGTTTCAAAGGGCTGCTGAGAGGGTTTAATGAGTCCACATTTGGAAAGTGTCCTACAGTGCCTTACAAATAAATAATAGGTACTCAGGAACATTAAGTTTGATATTTACAAGACGATGGCCTCTCTGGAACAAAGCTTGGTTTTGAATCCTAGCTCTGCCACTATTAGCTGTGTGGCTCTGGGTAATTACTGAACTCCTCTGTGCCTCAGTCCCTTCAGGCATAAAAGGGGAATAACCAGAGGGCTGCAGAAAGGATTAAATGAGACAATCCATACCTAGCACTCCACCGGTACCTAATATAGCTGCTAAATTGTTGTGACTTCTTCCCTTGCCTTCTGCCTGCCTCCTTCCGTGGTCTGGCCCGAAAGACATTTCCTGCTGGTGAATTCCTACTTCTCCTTTGAAGCCTAGTTGAAATATCACCTCTTCTGTAAAGTCTTCTGTGACCGGTTTAGCAGAAGTAATAACGTCCGCCCTGTCTGCAGACAAGACACTTTGTACATCTCCATGCTGATCACTCTCAGAGCCCTGCGTTATAGGATGGTCCCACCTTCAGGGCAGGATGACGTTTTATTTGCTGCAAACCTGCTACAGTAGCTGTCCAACCCTCACCAACTCACAGCACACAGAGAAGAGGGTAATATTGGCCTGGCAGTGCCACCTCTAACTACCCGGTAGCAGAGGAGATCGATAACTGTGTCCCCCTATAACTCGTTTGCAGCACACTGGGAAGCCTGCGTGGCTAAGTTCTGGCCTGGTGCCTAGAGTCCGTGGCCCAGCTCTCAGGGGGTGCTTGGGGAATGTGTGCTGGTGAAGGATGGGTCACGGGGATTGTCTTAGCAGCTGCCACCTCTCCCTGTCAACAGTTTGAGTAGGACCAGGTGGTGACAGTGCTGGATTAGTGGAGGAAAGAGCTGTCCGTTGGGGCTCCTGGATCCCCAAGTTGAAGTGGAGACCAGAGACCCTGTCAGGTCTATGAAGCTGTGTGTTTCAGGTGAGTTCCACAGTTCAGGCCAAAGACAGGTTGTCCTGCTTCATAGGCTCCCCATCCCAGAGGATGGGTGGGGTGTGTTGACTTCAGAGGGGTGACACTGAAATCAGGGACAGGGTACCTTGAGACAGGCCCTTTGTCAGCAAAGCACCTGACCCTGCTTTCCCAGGCTATTAAGCTGTGGCCATCTTTCCGGGCCTGTGCTGTGAAGGATCTCCCTTCCTCTTTCAGGGCTAAGGCATTCACCAAAACGGGGCCTCCTCAATTTGCCAGGGGCCGTGCTGCACAGGGGGCACAGAGATGGGTTAGACTGTGGGCCCACCGTCAGGAGCCCACGGTCTAGTGGGGAACTGCCATGGAAACCCAAGTACAATATGGTGCCAGGCACGCCACAAATGCTAAATCCACAGAGGACATGGGTCATATAGAGAAAGGAGGGGTGGAGGAGGAGTGTCAAGGAAGGCGTTGGAGAGGAGACGCAAAGCACTGCCAAAGCACAGCTTGGCAGGAATTTTCTGGATGGAATGAGTGAGAGAGAAGCACGCCAGGCAGAGGGATCACACAATGAGAAGGAGTTATGAAAAATGCCGTCTGTGTGGGGACCCCGAAGTTCATGGTGGAGGGGTAAGGTGTGAGGAGAGAGAGGCAGGGTAGGTGATGAGCCACAGGAGTGTCAACCTATCCCATCCCTTGTGTGAGGTGCAGAGGACCTCCTGCCCTGCACGAACACGCTCTGCCATGAGCAGTAACATCTTTGTGCATTTTTTAAATTTTAATCTTAATTTTTATTTGAGAGACAGAGCTCGAGCGAGTACGCTCGCACATGTGAGCAGGGGAGGGGCACAGTGAGAGAGAGAGAGAGAGAGAGAGAGAGAGAGAGCATCTCAAGCAGGCTCCACCCTCAGCGCAGAGCCCCAGTTAGGGGGCTCAATCCCACGACCCTGGGGTCATGACCTGAGGTGAAGTCAAGAGCCAGACGCTTAACCAACTGAGCCACCCAGGCACCCCAAATAGTAACATCTTTGAATACTTACAGAGGACACATTTACTCACGCAAGTGTACCTGTGTCTGTTAATTTGTATATGCTTGTGTGTAAATAATATCAACAATTAAATTCTAGAATATGGGTGGTTAAGCTCTCAGATACAAGGAAACCCTGAGAGAGTCAGGCAGGGTTCAGTGTGGTGGGGGTTTTGGTATGGCGGAGGGTATGGTTAGGGGCACAGGGAGTGCTGTGAAGTCAGAGACACCCACTTTCAGTCTCTGTTCTAGGGATACTGCATACGGTTGGGCAGGTTGCTCACTGCTCGAGGACATACAGTTAAGGGGGGTGATTCAGGGCTGGGCTCCTGTGTTTACCTGGGTAGGGAAGGTGTACCATTTCCTAATTCACACAAAGGGGCTGCCTGGGCTCTTCTGGGCCAGGCCAGCAGCAGTGAAGGAGAGATTTTTTTTTTAATGGAAGAACTGGCTCAGATGACTTCCCAAGTCCCTTCCAGCACTAATATTACACACACACACACACACACACACACACACACACACACACTCACACCCTCACACACTCACTCACTTAGGTAAGTTTACTTGGTTTCCTCTTTGGTCAAGGAGGGTCATTTCCATAGCATCATCTTCTGGTTTAGCCAGGCTGGACTCCCTGCCTCTCTGCTTTCCTTTTCCAGGGATCCCACCAGGATCCTCCTCCTCCTTCCAGGCAGGGTTCCCACCCTCAGGAAACCTGCAGGCCACTCCTCCCCCTCCTGCCCCCTCCCCACTAGGTCACTGATTCTTTAACCCTCCCCCTCCCCCTCGGAGCACCACCTGGCCCTCCCTGATTCAGAGTAAGGTAGAGGTTGGAGCTTACTTCCATCAACAACCAACTTGTCTTAGGAAAAAGGGAGGCTGAAGAGGGAATTCTTATACCCTCGCTAGGTTTAGCAATTTTCAAGCCTCTATTCAAAATGAATGACCTCTCAGGTGGGAGTCTAGGCTGACAGTGAAGGCAAATGAAACACACTTAGTGGTGGTACAAAAGCAAAGATGAATATCCACTCTGTTTTATTGTTGCTGTGAGTGAGAAAGCAGCCAGCCCCGGCGGGGTCAGGGAGACAGCTAGACTTCATTCAGAAGAGGGAGGAGGAGGGGGGAGGAAGAGAAGAGAGAGGGCCATCTTGGAGCAAATCCAAGACCCAGGCAGGCAAAGCCTGGAGAAGAAACTTCATGCCCTTCATACCCTGGTTATCTGAACTTGGTGGGATTGTGTCTGATTCACTCCCCCACCTATTGGGCCTGGTGGTGTAAGTGGGGGGGGAACTCCGATTTCATGAAATCCATCTTAATCACCTTCTGCAATCCACAACACTCAGTAATTACAAGGCTCTTATGCTCAAGTACAAAAAAACTCACCGAGAAAGCAACATTAAGCTTGCGAGCGGAAACATGAAAATTCATGAAATGCACAATTAAGGATCCAGCGACAATGTTAACTCTCCCCTTTGCAGGCACAGTCACTGCAGATTACCAACAAATGGGCAAATCTAAACCCTGAGGCATCTGCCGATGTTGGGAACCCTCACCTCGCCATGCCTGCTCTCACCATGGATTCCCATTTGCTATTGCCCAAGGTTGTTCTGGGGCCCAGCTTAGGGAGTAGGAGCTCCGGGGGCCGGGGAGTGCAGCAGAGGGGGGTGGGGTGGGGTGGCAGGGAGGAAGGGCAGGTCTACCTTGGAAAGGAGAAGCCAAAGAGTTGTGTTTTAGAAATGCCCCACTGCTTGCCGTCACCTGCAGTCTACAAAAGACAAGGCCAGATCTTCCTGTTCTTTCCCACTAATCAAGGGAATTCAAGAGGAGTAGAGATTATGGTCACCTCCTATCAGCTTCAGCTCTCAAACTGTCCTCCTTCCACTCTTACCCTTAAACCCTTAATCCAGGGCCTCCCCGGTTTTCTCCTCCAGGACCCTAACTCTACCTCTATCTCAGTCCCTGCTGTCAACCCTGTGCCCCTAGTCCACTCTGTAAACTGGCTTCCAGGCCAATCTTGCTAAGCATACATTTAAGAGGGATCCCCTGACCTGCCTCTTCTTACAATGTCATGTGAATAAAGCAGGGCAAAAATGGCAGCTGAAGTATGATCTTAACTATGTTACATCAGGAAAAAAAAAAAAAAAACCACCTCAGATAAGGAAATTAACCAAATGTTCATGGGTTATTTTTGGATTTGGTGCCTGTAAGGTGGGAGATAGGAGAAAAAAGAGATTAACAGGGCTTTGTACCTTGTTTCACTTGTGCAAATTTTCACACTGAGTATAATTTACAGTCAGGAAAGAAATGAGATAAACTTTAAATGTCACCTCTGTTCAAAACCGTCCTATAGTTCCTTATTTTCTACATGACAAAATAGAAACTCCAAGCTTCATATTTACAAGCTGCTAAGCCCTGGTTCTCTCTGTACGGATGTGACTTGTATAGTCACACAGGGTCCTGCACTCAGAAGGGTCCATCCTTGGTTAAATGCTCCGCTGTGGCTATCTTCAAATTCTTAATACTTTTTTGAAAATATTAAAAAAAAAAATTTTTAATGCCTTATTTTTGAGAGAGAGAGAGAGAGAGAGAGAGAGAGAGAGAGAGAGAGAGGGAGAATAAGCAGGGGAGGGGCAGAGAAAGAGGGAGACGCAGAATCCAAAGCAGGCTCCAGGCTCCAAGCTGTCACCACAGAGCCAGATGTGGGGTTTGAACTCGTGAACCGTGAGATCATGACTTGAGCCAAAGTCACTTAACTCACTGAGCCAAGCAGGTGCCCCCAAATTCTCAATAATTTTTAAAAGGGATACATATTTTTATTTCACATTGTACCTCACAAATTATATAAGTGAACCTGTTTATCAGAGTCTTCATCAAGGGAATCCCAGCCCAATTATTCAGAACAAAACAGTGCAGACAGCCTTTGGACTGCTGTGTGGGGTGAGGTCTCCAGACTGTGGCCAAGATGGTTAGGAAGCCACATCATATGAACTGGGGAGATTCAGTCAGGGATGAGAAGAGTGCAGGGAGACTTAACAAATGTTCACTGAACACCTCGAGTACGCTTCTAGGTGCTAAGAACACAGTCATAAACAAAGCAGGCTAGGCCAAGTCCCTGCTCTCTGGAATTGCAGTGCTAGCCAGGGGAGACACACAATATCTGTGTGGCTAGTGCTGTGAAGAGAAATGAATCAGGATAAGGGAGACAGAGGCCTGGAGGAGGGGGGAAACACCACTTGATTCAGGACCTGGAAGGAAGTCAGTAAGCCCTTGGATGATGGAAATGCGGGAGATGTAGATACATGCACAGACAATTACAATACACTGTGGGGTTTGCTATGGAGAAACTCAGAGGGGGCATAAATGAGGAGGGACATATTTCACCTGGGATGGGCAGAGGACAGGGCTGGGGCTGGAATTAGTTCTGAATTATCTTGATGTCTTCTTTCTAACCCTAAAACTAGCGGAAACCGCATCATATTGACTGTACCTTCATAACTTTCCTTCTGTTCCCACTACCACGGACTGACTCAGGTCTGCACTTCCCCTGAATCACTGCAACAAATTCAATCTGGTCTTTTCTTCTCATGCTACCCCTCTCCTGGATAATTGCTTCTACTCTGGGGCCTGCAACCTGAGTCTTCTTCTTCAGCCCTGACCTCTTTCTTGAACTCCAGATCTCAATATCTAACTGCCCTTGTTCTTGAGAATCCCTAGTGTCTACAAGAGGGTGCAGCATTCTAGCTGGCCTCACATGCTATTCCTAGTTGGGCATTCTAGGGTACTGGCCAAGACCACCAGAATCTTGTGAGCAAGGTCAGGAAACTGAGGCAACAGAAGTAGAATACAGGGATTTTTCTCTACCTTAGGGTTAGGATATTAGATTGGCTTTTCCAGAAACTCAAATCCATCAGTGTCCTCGTGTTAATGGGATTTGAGGACACTCAGAAAGTTCACATGAGACTGAAATACAAAGCAGAATGTCAATGTATTAATTGATAATGGAAAAAAAATCTCTTCACATTAATCTGACTATAGTTTTCTACATAGCAAGCCAAATCATTCTTAGAGGGTAGTTGGGTGAACACGGTAAATTACAAATGCCATTCCTCACTTGTGTGACACTCAGGGACAAGGGCTTAACATTCATTATATATAAAACCCCAATTATAATGCCTACTGCACTTGGGGTGCCTGGGTGGCTCAGTCAGTTGAGCGACTGACTTCAGCTCGGGCCACGATCTCGCAGTTCACGAGTTCAAGCCCCATGTCAGGCTCTGTGCTGATAGCTTGGAGCCTGGAGCCTGCTTCAGATTCTGTGTCTACCTCTCTCTCTGCCCCTCTCCCACTCACACTGTCTCTCTCTCTCTCTCTCAAAAATAAAATAAACATTAAAAAATTAAAAAAAAAATAATGCCTACTGCACAGATGAAGAAACTGAGATTCAGAGAGGCTAAGTAGCTTGCCTTAGTTCACACAGCTAATAAGCAGTAAAGCTGGGATGCCAATTTAGTACCAAAGCCTGTTTGTTTTTTTTAACCACCAATAAATACTAAATAGATGGTATTACTATAGAGGAAAGAGTGAAAAGTTTTTGTCTAAGTCAAGTTGATGTTTAACATAATACCTGTGACAGTGTTCTGATACAGTTTTATAGCCACACAGATGGGAAAGATTATTCTTGAAAATGCTCTCCCCAGATGAATCTTTATAATCAAGGTTTTACGTTCAACGTACTACGTGAGAGTTGCTTTTCAAAGGACTTCTGTAAAGCAAGTAAATGATTTTGTTTCTGAAAATGAATAATCATCCCTGATTTACCTCCTACATAGTAAATCTGCTAGAGTCAAAAATACACTGATGCCAGAGAGACTTCAGGTTCTGATTCTTGAACGACGTCAACCATGTTGCCTTGGACCCACAAGTCACTGGACTCAGTTTTCCTTATTTGTAAAACAGTGATGATAACATAGACCTCATAGGACTTTTTAGGGCAAACTAGAGATTGTGTAAAATGTTTACCACAGATCTGCATATAAGTACTTTATACTTATGCTCAAAAACTTAGTAAGTTTTCATTAATTGTTTTCCATTTTCTTGATAAACAATTGATACATATCACTGTAAAAGTTTAAGGAGTATAGCATGATGATTTGATTTACATATATTGTGAGACGATTCCCACAGCAGGTTCAGCTGAAATCCATCTTTTCACACAGATATGATAAAAAGAAAAGAAAGAAGAAAAGACAAATGGAAAAACAAATTCTACTTGTGATGAGGACTCTTAGGACCTACTCTCATCACCATTTCCCTACGTATCTAACATGGCAGTGTTAGCTCTGGTCATCATGTTGCTCATTACGTCCTTAGTGCTTATAACTGGACATCTGTACCTTTCGCCCATCTTCCTCCAATTCTTCTCGTCCTCACCTTCTGCCTCTGGTAACCAAAAGTCTGGTCCCTTTTTCGGTGAGTCTGCTTGTTTTTCTGGTTTGGGTTTTTATTGCTGTTGCTGTTGTTGTTGTTGTTGTTTTAGATCTCAACTACAAGTAAGATAATACGGTATTTGTCTTTGTCTTTTTTTAAAAAGTTTATCTATTTTGAGAGAGAGAGAAAGAAAAAGAGAGAGCAAGCACATGAGTGGGGGAAGGGCAGAGAGAAAGGGAGAGAGAGAGAGAATGTCAAGCAGGCTCTGTGCCGTCAGTGCAAAGCCTGAGGTGGGTTTGATCCCATGAACCATCAGACCACGGCCTGAGCCGAAGTCAGGAGTCGGATGCTTAACCAACTGAGCCACCCAGGTGCCCCTTTGTCTTTTTGATTTATTTCATTTATCATTAATGCCTTCAAAGTTCATCCGTTTTTTCACAAATGGTATGATTTCCTTGTTTTTTTTATGGTTGAATAATATTCCGTGTATGTCTACATACCCACCAATAAATATACACGCACTCCACACACACAGATGCCAACAATTGTTATCTCCTCTTTTTGATTGTGGCCATTCTAGGTGCGAGGTAATATCTCATTGTGGTTTTAATTTGCATCCCCCTAATGACGAATGATGTTAGTATCTTTTCATGTACCTACTGAAATGTCTATTAAGGTCCTTTGCCCATTTTGTAATTGGGTTATTGTTTTGTTTGTTTGTTTGTTTTTGCTGTGGAGTTATATAAATTCTTTATATATTTTGGATATTAACCTCTTATCAGACAAATGGTTTGCAATTATCTTTTCCCATTCTGTGGGTTGTCTTTTTACTTTGTTGAGCGTTTCTCTTGTTGTGCAGAAGCATTTCAATTTGAAGTGTTACTTGTTTATTTTTCATATTGTTGCATGTGCTTTGGGTGTCACATCCAAGAAAGCGTTATCAAGACCCACGGCAAAGAGCTTTTACCCTATGTGTTCTTCTGGTGGCAGGTCTTACATTTAAGTCTTTGATCCATTTTGAGTTATTTTTTAGAGTGGTGTAAGAGATGGGTCCAGTTTCATTCTATTACGTGTGAATATCCAGTTATTCCCAGCACCACTTATTGAAGATATTGTCTTTTCTCTATTGACTGTTCATGGCTCCCTTGTAAACTATTTGTTATCTATATATGTTTAGGTTTATTTCTGGGCTATCAACTCTTTTGCGTTGGTCTATTTCTCTGTTTTTATGCCAATAACACACCGTTTTGATGACTATAACTTTATAATATAGCTCAAAATTAGGAAGTTTGATGCCTGTTGCTTTGTTCTTACTTGGATGTCTTTGGCTATTCAGGATCTTTTGGGGTTCCATATAAATTTTTAGGGGTGCTTTTTCTACTTCTGTGAAAAGGGCCACTGGAATTTTGATAGATTGTACTGAATCTGTGGATGGCTTTGGATAGTATGAACATTCTAACAATATCAACTCTTTGAATTCATGAACACAGGATACCTTTTCATTTATTTGTGTCTTCTTTGATTTCTTTCATCAGTGTCTTATAGTTTTCAGAGTACAGATCTTTCACCTCCTTAGTTAAATGTATTCCTAAATATTTTACCGTTTTCAATGCTATTGTCAGTGGGATTGATTGCTTTATTTCTTTTTCAGAAAATTTGTTGTTAGTATATAGAAACACTGTTGATTTTTTAAAAATGTTTATTCATTTTTGAGACAGAGAGCATGAGCGGGGAAGGGGCAGAGAGAGAGAAGGGAACAGAGGATCCAAGGCAGGCTCCGTGCTGACAGCAGCGAGCCAGATGTGGGGCTCGAACTCATGAACTATGAGATCATGACCTGAGCCGAAGTCAGATGCTCAATCAACTAAGCCACCCAGGCACCCTGAAACACTACTGATTTTTGTATGTTAATTTTGCATCCTGAAACTTTACTGAATTCATTGATTAGACCTCACAGGTTCCTTCCTTCCTTCCTTCCTTCCTTCCTTCCTTCCTTCCTTCCTTCCTTCCTTTCCTTCCTCTTTCTTTCTTTCTTTCTTTCTCTCTCTTTTTTCTTTTGTTTTTGGCAGAGTCTTTAGGAGTTTATATAAAATCATGTCATCTGCAAATAGAAACAATTTTATTTCTTCCCTTTCCAATTCTGAAAACTTTTCTCTCTTTTTCTTGTCTGACTGCTTTAGCTAGATCTTTAAGTACTATATTGAATAAGAGTGGTAAAATTGGGCACTCTTGTTTTGTTCTGTATTTGTTTGTTTCATCTGTAGATGAAAATCTTCCAACTTTTCACCACTGAGTATGATGCTAGCTGTGGGCTTATCATATATGGTTTTACATGTTGAGATATGTTCCTTCTGTGCCTAATTTGTTAAGAGTTTTTACCATGAATAGATGTTGAATTTTATCAAATGCTTTTTCTGCATCTATTGAGATGATCATGATTCTTTCATTCTATTATGTGATATGTCATATTAATTGATTTATGTATGTTGAACCAACCTTGTATCCCTGGGATAAATCCCACATGATCATTGTGAATAATACTTTTAATGTGCTTTTGGATTCATTTGCTAGTATTTTATTGAGAATGTTTGTACCTATATTTATTGGGGATATTGGCCTGTAGTGTTTTGTTTTGTTTTGTTTCTCCAGTAATGTCTTTTTCTGGTTTTGGTATCAGGATAATGCTGGTTATTAAATGAGTTTGGGAGTGTTCACTCCTCTTTAATTTTTTTTTGGAAGAGTTTGGAAAGGATTGGTGTTAATCCTTCTTGAAAAGTTTGGTATAATTTGGGGCACCTGCATGGCTCAGTCAGTTAAGCATCCAACTTCAGCTTAGGTCATGATCTCACGGTTTGTGAGTTCAAGACCCATGTTAGGCTCTGTGCTGCAGCTCAGACAGAGCCTGGAGCCCGCTTCGGATTCTGTGTTTCCCTCTCTTTCTGCTCCTCCCCTACTCATGCTCTGTCTCCTTCTCTCTCTCTCAAAAATATATAAACATTAAAAAAAAAATACAGAGAGAGGGAGAGGGGGAAAAAAAGTTTGGTAAAACTCATCAGGGAAGCCATCTGGTCCTGGGCTTTTTTTTGTTGTTGGGAGATTTCTGATTACTGATCAATCTCCTTACTAATGATTGGCGTATTCAAATTTTCTGTTTCTTCTTGATTGGTCTTGGTAAACTGTATGTTTCTAAGATTTTTCCATTTCTTCTAGATTGCCCAGTTTGTTGGCATATAGTTGCTCATAGTAGCCTCTATGACCTCCTCAATTTCTGTGGTAGTAACTGAAATGTCTCCTTTTTCATTTATAATTTTTATGATTTGGGTTCTTTATCTTTCTTCCATGGTTAGTCTAGCTAAGGGTTTACCACTTTTGTTTACCTTTTCAAAAGAACCAACTTGTAGTTCAGAGAATCCTTTCTCTTGTTTTTGTGTTATCTATTTCATATATTTCTCCTCTGATCTTTATTTTTTCCTTTCTTCTGCTAACTTTAGACTCACTTTGTTCTTTTTCTAGCTCCCTTAAGTGTGGCATTAGGTTGCTTATTCGGGATCTTTCTTGCTTCTTAACATAGGTGTTTATTGCTATGAACTTCCCTCTTAGAATTGCTTTTGCTACATCCCATTCTACTCTCTGTCTCTATGATTTGATTATTGTAGGTACCTCATATAAGTGTATCATACAGTATTTGTCCTTTTGTGACTGGCTTATTTCACTTAGAATAATGTCCTCAAGGTTCACCTTGAGGTGAACTAAGGCTAATACTCCGTGTATGCATATGCTACATCTCCTTTATTTAGTATCCATTGATGGACACTTGGGTTGCTTTTATCCCTTGGCTGTTGTGACTAATGTGGCTATGGAGATGTACATACAAATACCTCTTCAAGTCCCTGCTTTCAATTCTGGGGGGTATATACCCAGAAGTGGAATTGCTTTATCGTATGGTAATTCTATGTCGAATTTTTTAAGGAATCATTACACTGCTTTCCACAGTGGCTGCACCATTTTACATAATCCCTTTTAGAGGATTATGAGTGACTAAGCAATAGGCACAATGCCATGCAGCTTAGGAAGTAACAGTCAGATACCAGTGTGGGTCCAATGTGCTCTCATTCCACAGAGTAGCAGTTCCCAAAGCCAGGGTACAGCCAGGAACATCAGAATCATCCAGTGTGCTTATGAAGCGTATAGATTCCTGGGCCCCCATGTCTGGAGAAGTAAAATCACTAGGGATAGGGCCTTGGAGGCTGTATTTTCAAAAAACAAACAAACAAATCCGTGGGTGTTTCTGGTGGACAGCCAGGTTTGATAACCACTGTTTATTCCTGTGATAATCATCATTATCGTTGTCCCTGTCATTGTCAAAACATCCTCATTAACCATTCTTTCCTTAGATCAGCTTACTGACTTATAAACATCTGGAAACAGTGGGAATGTAAGGGTTACCAGGAAATCTCAACCCTGGGTTTGCTCTCCAAGCAATTGAGGGCTTTCAAAGGGTGACACATTTAGTATTCTAATCAACAAGGAATCAGCCAGGCGCCTGCCTGCCCAGGCCTTTCTTAGATTCCTGACTAACACTCATTAAGCAGTTCAAGCCAATGTGTTCCTAAGTAAGTGTGTGTAGAGGCAGGCTGTTGGCATTTTAATCTCATTAGTGAACTGAAGCCCTAGACACAGTAGCCACAGCAGCTGCCTACAACTACTGCGTAAGATTCTTCACACCCTCACGCTGGCTACCTGTCCTTCTGCCATCTCTCACCATTTGCTCCAGCTTAGCTTCCCCTCCTGGGCCTTGAGCAAGAGACCCTGGGAAACCAGAGCTTGATGACTTCCAGGGTGCTGGCTGCAGATAGCTGGATAACCGGTCAGGTGAACAGGCTGCCTATATCCCAGAAGAGACACTGAATTATCTACCCCAGCCTGATTTGTTGAGCTGGCACCAGGCCATGGGCACCGCTCCCTGAATTCAACTGTGTTCCCACTCCCCCATCAATACTCTTGATAGAAGCCAGACAAGGCTGTGGGGCCTTGGGAAAGAAGTATCCATAGGCAATCTTCCCAGCACAAAGCTCTCATTGTTGGAGGAGGAAGGCATGGAAGAGGCAGAAGGAGTGCTTATCTTTTGTTAATGCTGGACAGCTGAAAGGGCTCCAGTGAAAAATGACCTTGTAAACTAAAAAAATGGGGAAATATGCAAACTACATAACTATGACTATCTTCTTCCCTGGGACAGAAATAGCTGGGGCTTTCTCTGCAAGTGTTCATAGATACATCCACATTAACACAGATATACAATTATCATGCTTGAAGTAAATCAAGAGGAAGATGTGAAACAGCCTCATCCATCTATTCATTCAACCATCCATCCATCCATCCATCCATCCATCCAGTTACTTGTTTAATCAATATTAGTGCCTACCGTGTGCGTGAACATGTTTCCGGTGGAAACAGCAATAATCCAGATCAGAGTTTTCTAATTGGGGGAGTGTTTTTTACTGGGACACCCAGGAACCTGTATGTTGGCTCACCATGCGTTGTCTATAACTGAATCAATATCTTGCACAACATATGTAGGAGCTGTTATGACGAACACACATTGAGTTCAGACATTATTGAATCCATGGCAGCTTTCTGCCTTATATGTGTCTCAGCCAGTGAAAGCTGAAAAGTATAAATGCTAACCACTGGGAGATTTGGACATGCTCCAGGCAAATGCAAGTGCAGACCTCCAATGCATGGTTTCATGAATGGAGATGATCACAACCATAACCACAGTAACCAACTGAACACATTACCATGTGTTGGGCATTATTCTAAGTACTTTACTTGTTAATCCAACAAATCTCTGAGGTAGACATTACCATTACCCCATTCTGCAGATGATAAGACTGACCCTGGAGGGCTTCCATAACTTGTTCAAGGTCATATAGCAATAAGGGTGCTTACTGCTTTAAACTTAACAAGTATATGGGGCGCCTGCGTGGCTCAGTCAGTTAAGTGTCTGACTTTGGCTCAGGTCATGATCTCGCGGTTCGTGGGTTCGAGCCCCACGTCGGGCTCTGTGCTGACAGGTCAGAGCTTGGAGCCTGCTTCAGATTCTGTGTCTCCCTCTCTCTCTCTCTGCCCCTCCCGTGCTGTGCTGGGGCTCTCTCTCGCAAAAATAAGTAAAACATAAAAAACATTAAAAAATAAATAAATAAACTTAGCAAGTACAGCTACAGAGTCAGACCTATAAAAGAACTACTTTTTACTTTCTCTAAAGAAAATCAAAAATAAAACTCTAACGTGTAAGGAGATAAAGGGTAACTTCTGGGTTGGTGACAGGTTGGGGGTTCAAGGTCCTACCTATTTTTCTTCCTTTCTTCCCACAGTGGCCTTGAGATTCCTCTGGGAAATCTGACTAAGCGATCATTAGCTCCCTTTCAACTATAATTAAGAAAAGGAAAGAAAAGAAGAAGGAAAGAGAAGTAGGAAGGAGGGAGGGAGGGAGGGAGGAGAAAAGGAAAGCATAGTCTTGTCTGTCACTAACTGGGAGGAGATTTCTATTCATCAAGCATTATTAGTAAGATGAAGTTGGTCCCTTATCCTCATGGACACCAGTTCAGCAGAGCGGCTGGACAGGAACAGGTCATATAAAGATTGAAACTTGATTAAAAAAAGCAGGGGTTCCATGGCAATGCCAAGCGGGGGTCCTGATGTAGTTTCGGGATCAGGGAAGCAGGAACCCGGGGGATGGGAAGGGGCGGCAGCTGGGACGAGCTGATTGGTAGCAGAACAAGACAGAAGGGACTGGGTTTGTGAGGTCTGGGAGATGGCATCACTAGGACCTGGTGACCGACTGGACATGGGGCCATGGCAGAGAGGGTGCTCTCAAGGATGGTAACCGGGGTTTCTGGCCACTAAGCCAGCTATGAAGCTGAGAGTAGGGGGTGTAAAGAAAAGATTCCATGAGCTCCATGGCCAGAATGATAGGGCCCAATGTGCACCCCGCACCACTGGCCACCCTTCCCCAGGGAGACAAAGGCAGCGGAGACCGATAGCCACCACATCCCTGGAAAAGCATTAAGGCCAGGAGAACTCTGCACGGCCTACAAAAACATCTGTAGGCAGAAGCGATTATGGAACGTACTGCAACTGCTTGCAGTAAATTAATAATAGATGTGCTGGACTTCCTCAGAAATATTTACTCAGCCGGAGCGGCTAAGCACTAATACCCGGGAGTGGAACCTGAGCCTTACCTCAAACAGCCCTGACTATGGAAAATGAAGAAACATCATCCTGGCCCTTCCCAATGCCAGGGCGGGGGGAGAAATGTACAGAATGTACCTCGTTCAGGAATCCAAGGACCTGCAGTCCGCTGGGCAAGTGGAAAGGGAACCCAGACAGGGGCTGTGGGAGGGACCCAGAGGAAGAAGTCGGCAAAGAAGAATGGCTAGCACTTAAGTGGAGCTTACCACCTGCCGCACCCCCCCCCCCCCCGCCCCCCGCCGGCTCAGGACCCTGACTGTATTAACCCTGAACCCTGGGCACTATTTTGAGGTCCATCTTACAGGGAGAGGTACTGAAACACAGAAGAGTTAAGGAACCAGCTGGGACGTGATAGAGCTGGGACTCAAACCCAGGCAGTCTGGTTCTAGAGTATGTGACCCTGCACCCCTTTGCCTTTGCTGTCTCCTAATGCCTTTTCTGAAACAGTCAAGAGAGGGGGGCAAATAAAAGGAAAGGGACCCTACATCTAACCGCCATTGGTTAGCTCAACACCATTGCTAACGTGTGCCCTCCATCTCCAGCCCTTGCTGAGAACTCAGGGTTCTTCTCACCAGCAAACACAGTAGCCATTCCTTCATTTATTAATTATTTAGCGGCACTCGATGGGGGCCAGACTCCCTGCCAGTCTCAGACTAGGTCTTATATACTGCACACAAAATCTCCCTCTCTGGAAAACTCTCTCTGTCCTCTCTCATGCAGAGAGAGTCCTTTTCTCCTTCATCAGAGCTCCCAACCTTCAGGCCATTCTCTGGGTTAGTGTTTCCTAAGACAAGTTCTGAAAAAGAGAGGGATTTGAAATCATATGCAAAAAAAAAAGGAGGGGCTCTGGACAGGGGTGCCTGGGTGGCTCAGTCGGTGGAGTGTCCAACTCTTGATTTCGGCTCAGGTCATGATCTCACGGTTGTGGGCTCAAGCCCCGTGCTGGGCTGAGCACAGAGCCTGCTTGGGATTCTCTCTCTTTGCCTTTGCCTTGCTTGTGCTCTCTGTCTCTCTCAAAATAAATAAGTGAACATTTAAAAGGGGTTCCGGACAAATAAGTTTGGGCGACATTAGGTTAGTATCCTCACTACAGGACTTCTCAGAGCCTTGAGTATGCTCGTGGAAGTGAGATCTGGCAGGGGCGGTTCAGTATACAGCACTTCTCAGATCGCTCCAGAGGAAACCCTCCTCCTTCTCTTTCTTAACAACACTTTGTAGGGCTGAGGCATCCTGGAACACAGTTTGGGACATTCTGCCCTGGAACAGTAACTACTGTGTCAAATTTGTGTTTGCTCTTGACCTGTCAGTCCACTGGCAGAACCGCAAGGCTGGGAACTCTTTCTTACTCATCTCCCCAGTTCCCGCCTTCAGCCAGGCCTAGGTCTGGAGCGTTCTCTGAAAGTCTTCTTTGAAGGTGGCACAAGGGAGTGGTGTAAAACACAGTCGTGGGATACACTGACATTCATGGCCGCACCTGCCTGCGTGTCCTCCTCTGTCTCCAAGGCGACAGGCGTTTCCTGCCTCCACGGATCTCATGAATGGTTACCTTTTCACCCTGGACACATCTTGTCAGGGCACAGAGGCTCCTCACCGTCTGGTCCCTGTCCCCACCCCTTCTGGATCCTCTCCCACATTCCCCACACATATCCTCAACTTCAACTCTGCGCAGGCAGTTTCTAGAGCACAACGCTGCTTCTTTCAAATGAGGTTCTCACCCGCTGGCCTTTCTTCGCCAATCTTGCCTGTGTGGTTCCCCTTTCTTTAATCCTTAGCTCGGGCCTCTTGGCTTCTCTGAAACCTCTGAGGCCCCCTCTGCCTCCCTGTCCCTGAGGTTGGGCTAGATGCCCCTTCTGGAGAGACCTGGGCTATCCCATCCTCAACCATACCCATCTCCCAGTGTGAGTGGGGGTGTGTCCTGAGTGAAGACACCCCATGAATTCTATGCTGTGGGTCATAGTCCAAAGACTTGGAAAGCCATTGATGTTATATAACCCTCCTATTTAAGATGGTTGCAGCCCTGTGCGAGGCTCATACTAAGCCTTTAAAATCCACAGGACGTTTCCCTCCTCTGTGAAACTCTGCCTGGCCAGGACAGGGCCACATCCTGCAAATCAAACACCCTCAGACGCTGGGAGCTCCCAGACCCCGCAGGAGAGGTCTGCCAAAGAGACTCACGACTTTGTAACATTGAAAGCACAAAGCCAGAACCAAGGCATACTCTGTTGGACTCCCTTCTCCCAGTGCATTTTCTTCACAGTTTTCCACCTTGTATACCCATAGAATGGCTTTGGCACGACAGCCACTCCACACGAATGAAAACACGATTGAGCGCAGCAATGTTTCTAGAGCGCCGAAGGAAGCAGATTAGGTAGGAGAGGCAGGAAGGGATTCGGGCAGCTGGAGCCAGGCCCCTGCAGAGGTGGCCGGGCCTCAGATGCTGCCCGTCTGTGGCTGGAAAAGCGATCGCTCCCCTTGGACTGAAAGCCCAGGACTGCCTCCCGGAGATGAAGGTGCCAGACGGAGTCTACTCGCCGAATGCACCATTCCACCAACTGGCAGGGAAATGAGAGACACAGAATCGGCAGAAGGAGACCTAGCATCTTCTCGGTTCTGCTTTCCTCCTAGCTCTGCTCTTAATGCCACTCTTCTCTGGGTCTCAGATTCCTTGTCTTGAAATGAGAGGGTTAGTTTGAGCCGGTGGCTCTCAAGGTTTTGGACTGTGACTCACAGTAAGAAATACATTTGACGTCCCTACTCAATGTAGACACACATATAGTACACAGGGGGAGCTTTACTTTACGCTGGTACCTAATGTATTTTCTATTCTTTTGCGTGCATTTATAAATCGTGACTTGTAAATTCATTTTATAAACTTTTACTGCAGCACGATGTAAGTATAGCGTTGTGTCCATGTCTTAGATGATGGCCTAGATAAATTCTCGCAAGTGAAGACATCCGTGTAACCAGCCCTCAGATCAAAAGACAGAGCATTACCGGGACCTTGAAAGGCCCCCTCTTGCCTTTTCCCGTCCACCAACTCCTCCCCCAAGGGTAACCACTGTCCTGACTTCTAACAGCCCACATTAGTTTGGTCTGTTCTTGTACTTTATATAAATGCATCAACATTTCTTAATGCCTGACTTAATGACCCTGTGAGGGTCACTGATATTCCCTTGTGTGGACATACCACATTTTACCCATTCCACTGGCCACGTGTTTTGGTGGACACGTGTGTGCATGCCTCGTGGCTGTGTATCCAGGAATGGAACGGCGCGTGTAGATATGTTCAGCTTTAGCTGATCCTGCGAGTTTTCCAAGGTCGATATACCAGATTAGACTTCAACCAGTTAGGTCTGAGAGTTCCAGGGGCTCCATTTCTTTGCCAACATGAGGTATTATGTGCCTTCCTCACTGAGGCTGTTCTCATGGGTTTACGGTAGCACGTCACCGTGGGCTTCATCCGTAATTCTCTGATAACTGATAATGTTTTCATATGCTTACTGGTTACGTGGATATCCTCATTTGTGAAGCACCTGTTTGAGTCTTCTGCCTTTGTTCTATTAGGTTGTCTTTTCCTTACTGATTTGTGGGAGTTTCCTCTTTTTTTCCCCCCACTGTAACTCTTATGGATAGGAGAGCTTTGTTGAAAATATACACTGTACATATTTTCACTCACTTTGTGGGTTGCTGGGTTACTCTGTTTCACTTTAAGACATGATAATCTTGAACCACCAAATTTAACTGCGTGACCCATGCATGTACCATCTGAAAAACCCCACAGAACAGGACTATGCAGGCTTCCCCAGGTCTGGATGACCCCGAAAGGGGCACCCCTGGCCAGCGGCACCCACGGTAGCATCAGCCTGAAGTGGCACCCCTGTGTGTACAGTCAGTAACTGTCTGGAGAACCAAAGCCATGATCGTGGCTATATGTAATTTCCCAACTAAAAAAAATCCTTGTTCCACACCCTAAATGACAACATAGTTCCCACTTCCGAATTTATGATTTGTCAGCCCCAAACCCAGGTTGAGGAAGGAGACTCAGAAGGACGGCTGAGGTGCGGCCCATGCCTGGAACTGGCCTTTTCAGGACGGCTAGAGCGTGTGTTCACCTGTGCGGGCTCTCCATCCACCCAGGTGCCTGGGACCTTGGGGAGTGGCCCTGTGGAATAGCTTTTCATGAACCGACAAACTCCACGAACCACGGGAGAAGGACACTCAGGCATCCTGGACACTTGCACAGCGTGGAGGGTAAACCGTACGTGGATTCCCTCAACGCTTCAGAGTAGCGCTGTCCGCAGACTCCATAAAGGCAGAGACCGCGGCACTTTTGTCAAGAACGTGGCCAAGGTCACACAGCTGGTCAGTTACAGAGAGGGGGTGACCGACGCCACAGCCTGTGTTTTCATTCCTAGGTCATTCTCCTCCCAGACAGCTGGTCACTGTGTAGAGTGGTGACCACACCTACAGCACCCAAAGATTCTCTCGCTCTCGCTCTCTCTCTCTCCACACACACACACACAGCTGCACGCAGGAGCAGACACACAGGCAAATGTGTACATAGATATTTACATACACACGTGTTCACATGCTGTTTTACTCAAGAAATCTGTGCACTGGAGTCTGTGGATTCATTACACACTCAGCTCATCAGAGTTTTACTCTTTTAGTTTCCAAAGTATTGAATATCCCATAATGTACGAGTAATGCAAACATACATATATGTGTAGGGCACTTAACAGTTTGTAAGTGCCTCTCACACTCAGAACCAGCCTCTGAACACACACAAGTATCTGAGGACTCTCCAGGTCCCCAGGGCTAGTGGGGGCCTAAGGACCCTCCTGGGGACAGCAGTCTTTCTTACCCAGGGCTGAGGTGGTGGCAGCCAGAGGTTGGCAGAATTTGTGCAGCCCCTCAGACCCACCTTAAAAGTGTCTCTAACTGTATATTCCAGAGCAACAGATCCTCCCGATTCTGAGTAAAGTCTTAATTTCATAAAGTTCTCAGAGTTAAGCATGCATTTGCACGAACACTTACAGGATATGGACACTTCTCTCCTATCTCTAGTAAGCATGCCCACGTACTCTGTCTTATTAGAATTTTCACCACCTCTTGTCTTCTCCAGCGAAAGGTAAGCAGCTCCATCACTACTTATAAGGTGAACAGGGACTGGCATTTATTGAACACTTCCCACATACCAGCTAATAAGTGCTTTATGTACATTATCCCAGCCCGTCTCACACGAATCCTTTGCCACATACATCAATATCCTTATTTTACAAATGAGGAAATGGATGCTCAGAGAAGGGAAGTGGCAGCCTGTGGCTACAGTCAGTAAGCGATAGGACTGGGATTGGACCCAGGGCCCACTGATCCCCAAGTCCTGGCCCGCTCTGGTGCCTAGGACATCAAGAAGCAGCAACTTTCTTACTCCAAGTCAGCAGAACTATCCATATGGGGGTGGGAGGCATCTTAGGACCTTTTGCCTCTTACCCTTCTTGTGCTCTCTGAGCTCAGAGAAATGAAAGGACTTTCCTAAGAGCAAAGCAAGAGCAGAGCTGGGCCTGAAACCAAGGTCTGGTCTTGGGATTCTCTCAACTCGGACTCTCATGGATCTCCTGGGACAAGGGACACTGGGAGAGCTCTTTCTGGGTTCCAGGCAGGCCTTTCGAAGGAGGCACTGGCAATATTGGGAAAGTGACCAGGGCAGGAACTGCTAACCAAATTATTATTGAAGGAACAAAGAATAAGAAAGATCTCAAGGCAAAACATGATCTTTGTCTGCAACCATTTTTAGGACTGTCTAGTAAAGAAGAAAGAGGCTTGGTAATGTGAGGAGGAGTGGATTTCAAATGCAGATTATGGAAGAATTCTATAGAAATCCTAAATGTGGGGAAGTACCAAGTTCCTCATCAGTCCCTGGAGATTTCCAAGCACAAGCCAAATATCTATAATTTACATGTTTGTTTCCTCCCTCCCTTCCTTCCTTCCTTCCTTCCTTCCTTCCTTCCTTCCTTCCTTCATTCCTTCCTTCCTATCTTTCTATCATCATCTATTGAATGGTTCATGGCTCTAGAACCCTTTCATCTGTAAGATTCCACAGGCTTTTGAAAGACAGTAAAATCATTTAGGAAGGCAAGCAGTAATCTTGTACTCACTGCTCATTGTTCTTAGGGGAAAAAAAGGTATTATAAAATAAGTGGAGATAAAGTCTACCTATTAACGCACATTTGAGAGGTAGAGAAAAAAAAATCACCCATAACATTAATTTAGATCATGAATACTCTCTGAAGTGTAAAAAAAAAAAAAAAAACAAAAAAAACCACAACTCACTTTTCTTTAAATCTTCTTAAAAAGGTCTAAGAATAGTCCTTCAAATAATCCTTGAAGTATGCAATTTTAATTTGGACACATGGTAATTTCAGTCTACCTGTTGAAAGAGACAAGAGAGAAATCAATCATTTTTGATGAGGATGCTGTTCTGACAAGCAGCAGAGAAGATTCAGGCAGCTTGAGGGGTAGGGGTGGGGGTGGAGGGTGGGTAGTCGCAGCAGCAGCAGAGGCTTTTGCCCCAGGCTGAAGACTGGTTTTTGAACACTCAGAGGAAAAGCAACTAAGGTAGTGATCACAGTGCCTGGCACATAGCAAATGCTCAATAAATGTTTAATGAACGAATGCGTAAAAGGATTCGTGAATAAATGAGTGGGATTTGTCACCAGCCTTTGATGCAGGGAGTTACCCGACAGGCTTTGACTCTTAGGGAGAAACAGAATTTCCAGGCACTGAGTATATTATGGAAAATAGCACACAGAAAGGTTCATGGTATAGTGGAGAGAGTGAGGGCTCTGGAGCCAGCCATATCTGTATTCAAATCCTGTCTTTACCACTTATAACTGTGCAACCCTGGGCGATCTTATTTATTTATGTTTATTGTTGTTATTAAATTGGATTCTTAGCCCGTTCGTTAATTTTCAGCCCTTCTTCCCTAATACAAGCATTTAAGGTCATAAATTTCCCTTAAGTGCTGTCTTGGCTATATTCCACAACTTTGATATTTAATATTTCTTTTACCATTCACTTACAAGTATTTTAAAATTTCTATTATCATTTTTTTCTTTGACCTATGAGCTAGAAGTGTTTTTGTAAATCTCTCTCCTCTCCTCTCCCCTCCTCTTCTTCCAATCTCTCTCTCTCTCTCTCAATACACACACACATACACACACACACACACACACACACACACACACACACACATATATAACCATTTTTTAAACTCATTTTTCTGTTATTGATTTCTAGCTTACTTGTACAGTGCTGGGAGAAAGTGGGCTGTAGAACACTAATTCCTTAAAATTTATTGAGATGCTAATTCCTTAAAATTTATTATTTTGTAGCCTAGGATGCAGCCAATTTTTGTGAACGTTCCATGTGTGTTTGGAAAGAACGTGTATTCTGCAGTTGTCTGTTGTCCTAAGCTAGTTTTTTTAACCTCCACACACATCCATTTCCTTATTTGTAAAAGGGTCCGTGAGCTAAATACACATTAGTTCCCTCCTGCCATTTAGAATTACACTTACTGACATAGAAGCTGTGCAGACAGAAACAGAGAGTACATGAGAAAGAGAACCAGCTGTGCTATTTCTTGCTTATAGCAATATTGATAATGATACCCTAGAGTTACAAAGCATTGGAAGTTTCCAAACGATGAGCACGTCTGCCATTTGGTTTCTTCCTGTCAACAAACCCCTGAGGTGTCACCTAGGCAGGTCAAGGGAGGACCCACATGGAGAAGGGACATGCACCGGTATGTAGTTATTTACTCGGTCCTCCAAGCCAGACCCCCAGGATCCCTCCTTGTTTTCTCCCTCCCCCTCGCTCCTCGCACATGCTCAGTGCAATCTCGGATCCAGCCTTGTTACCACCCTTCACACCCGCATCGTTTCTTGCCTGCACCATTCCAAGAGAATGATTCAATTCCTACTGTTTTAAAAATACACCTACAAGAGGTAAATCCAGACAAGATCTTGGCAGATAGGATTCCTAAATGGAGCCGAGAACGAGCGCTGGGACATGGGGGCCAAAATATCAGAATCTGGAAGGGGACAATGATGTTTATGACTATCAAATGGAGGCATGGGTTTAGAAAGGTAGAGAAACGTCGTGCTGAGCTCAAATAGCCTTCATCTGACAAAGCTGTTCCCATGGCTTGGTCCCCAGGCCACTCCAAGCTCTCTTCCTCCTTCCAGAGAGAATTACTGGGAGCCACAGAAGCCAACACTTCCTCAACTCCACCGCCCCCCCCCCCAAAACCACTGTGGTGTGACTCCACCTCTAGAATGTTCTTAGAATCATAATGATGCTGTCCCTGCAAATTCCAGAGGCTTCTCAACCTGCAGTGGCCTCTCTGGGTCCTCAGCCAGCTGGGTCAATGCCTCCTTCTGGAAACTCTCCTGCTCCTCCTTTTTCCTCCAAGGCCTTTTCTCTGCCTCTTTTGCTGCAGCTTCCTTCTCTGCCTCGTCCTTAACTGTGAAAGAGCAACGAGCTTTCTCTTCTCTCCCTCCTTAAATTCTGTGGTTTAAACTGGCATTTTCATGATTTACTTAGAGTTGTTTCAACAACGTCAGAACCCTCAACTGCCACTTTGAAAGTGGATACTAAGTCTGCCCGTCACTGTACTGAACATTTACTTTATTTCCCTGGACCTTCACAACCACCACCAGTGGGAGGTATTATTAATATTCCCATTGTACAGATAAGATAGGAGAAGGTAAGAAGGGAGGTGGAATTCGCCCAAGATCACTCAGCTACTAGATGAGGCAGAGCTGGGATTCACACCACCGTCCGCCTAACTCAAAGGCTGTGCTCTCTGCCACTACATTTAGTAACCTTACCCTCCTACGGCCTGGCCTCAACTTGCCACTCTCCCACGGTGTCATTTCATGCTTGCGTTTTTGCTGCTCGTGGAAGGGAAGGCCTTTATTCACGCTGTGCTGAAGAAATTCTAGTCATCATTCAAGGCCCAGCTGCAAAGCCCCTCCTAAAGCTACCCACAAGCCTAGCTGGTTTAACTGCCACCGTCCCCTTGCCCTGGCAGCTCTGCGAGGATATCAAACGATCCGTTCATGCATCTGACCACGCACCCACCCATCCACCTCCAAATTGCATAAATACGGTAAGGATCGCTTATCCAGAAGTCTCGATACTAGGAGCATCCAAACAAAGAAACTGTTCCAAAGGATTTTTTATGCTCACCCTCCGAAAAATTATACTTACGTCAAAATTAAAGACAAATCGCTGGAAGTCATGGTGTATGAGAAGGAATGTGCTCTGCTAGGCATCTCTCAATGCTGACTGGCCAGGGACAGTCATCCCTGTGATCTGGCCAGGGAAGTTTCCAAGGTTACCAAACCAGGTGCCTCTGATTTCCCTCACCCAACCCCCCACATTTCTGAATCCAGTTTAGACATCCAGCCTGGCTCACGTACCTCTTCCACCTCGAAGCCCTCCCTGAGTCTCCTCCCACAACAGACACAGGTGTGTCTGTGATAAGACTCTGATGGCGCCCAGTAATTTTATCACCCATGGCTAATACTGCAGCTCAAAGAGCACTTCGACATATTTATTTCATGCTTTACCTTCCCTTCTGGTCTTTTGGGGGCTAGGAGTCCCATCCGCCTCACCTTCACGATGTTTTCTGAACCAAGCCCAGTGCCTGGCACACAGAGGTTCATGAGTGACTGACGGACTGACTGAAACAGGATGACGTTGACCTTTGATGGGGGAGGCTGTCCAAAACTCACTCACGTGCAAGCATCCAGCAGTGTTTAAGTACAAAGCAGGGGCTAAATAAATATAAAATCCTTCCTCTCTCCACCCCACCAAATGGAAGAATCAGGACAGTGGGACTACACATCCACTGAGCCCAAGGTTTCTAAAGACCTGTGTTGCATGGTTCACAAACATGTTGGGTGGTGGCTTTTGGCATTCTCCAGGATGAACTAGGCAGGGAACGGCCATGTTTGGACACGTTCTAGTTTCCATAGTCACAAAATGAGTTAGAGCTTGAAGACAGATAGGGCTTCAAGATCAGCTTCTACAACCACAGCCTGTTTACAGAGGAGGGCTGGAGAGGTTAAATGACTCCATCCAAGTCCCAGGGCAAGAAGGACTGTGCAGATGCATTTTCCCTGTCCCCTTCTAGACTTGCAAATGAAGCCTCTAGGAAACCGAGTGCTTGCTGAATGGCTAAAAATAAACTCCCAGAAACTTCATCTAGTTATATCACGGCTGCAATTTACAGCGTCTAGAACTTCAGCATGGTATAATTAGCAAGTGGATTACAATAATTTATTTTTGGTTTAAATGCTCGAATGAACACGACCTTCCAGTAGAATGGGAAAATAAGAGGCTGGGAGCCAGCCACATGCTTCTTCCCTCTTCCAATGCCACAGTTTTAACACTGGCTGGCATCCATCTACCCATGTCTGCTAGATGAGCCAGAGAAAGGATTGCAACTCTCAGCTCTCGGCTTCCTAGGAAGTACGACTTCTGGAATACATCTTCCCAGTGACCAGGAAGGTGTCCGAAATCACGCTTCCGATGAGCAGGAAAACTCAAAGGCAGGGAAAAGCGTGTGGTGATGCCTCTGAGCAGACAGCAGTATCACAAGATGGGACCAAGAGAGACACTGTCACGCAGCCGAAAGAAGACTAGACGGGGGGGTCACAGAAGACCTGTGTTTGGGTTTTGTTTAACATGCACCTTGAATAACACCCACTTCAAGTCCCTTTCATAAAATGTTGATAAATAGGTAGCTATCTCACCAGATTATTACGGGAATTAAATGAAAAAAAAAGTATGGAAAGGAGTTTTGTAAGTGAGCTCTAGGGATTCTTCTTGGGTGGATAAACTTCCAAAGTAGCTGTCTCTGATGAGGAACTTTTTGGACCAAAGCACTACAGAATATTTAGAAGGGAGCCGGGGGCAGGGCAGCAGAAAACCTGGAAAGTTGTCTTCTCGAGTTTCCCTCTACAGAGTCTGGGCAAAAGCACATCCATTCACTTTTTTTGCAACATCTCCCGGCAGAGCATTCTGGAACTAGAAAACAGGAACCCTGACTTGGGCGAGGAACACAAACAACTTGTCTCCTCTCTTGGGCACTGCACTGAAACCAGCCAAACATCTGCCAGAACACACCCCAGCGTGGAAGGTGGAGGTGGTGGGCAGGCAGTGTGCAAAATCAAAGCTGTGCTTGCTTCAGCTGAAGGAAGGGACACGGACATTCACGGAGCACCTACCGTGTGCTGGGCACAGTCCTGGATCCCTTCGCTTCAGAGCTTTTCTCCAAACGCTGGGGGCCTACCCCTACCTCCCTCACCATCACATGGTACAAGTGCTTTTACGTGGTGGACATCCTCTCTCTTCCCTGACTCGCTCACCAGCCCCTGGAGCCAGACGACCTGGACCCTCATCCCCACTCTTCCAAATCTTAGTGATCATTTTGGAGGAGCTTCAGTGTTCTGAGCTAGGAGGCTGGGACAAGAACCCCACATTTGCCTTGCTTTACCAGACTGCTTTCAGACAAAAAAAAGTGGGTGTGAGAAACTTTGGAAACTGGGTCGAACACTGAAGAGTATGTCACCGTGGTCAAGCCCCTCAAGAGATTCCCGCCGCACTTCACTAAACATTAAATTTCTACGTTGTTCCCAGCCCACATCCCTGACCCTATCTTCCGGCCTGCCCCCTTGTTCTCTGAGCTCCTTGCAAACCAGCCATCCTGCAGGCCATTACACACAGGGAGCAAATGTCGCTTCCCTCTTCCAGGAGTCACCTCCTCTGGCTTTAGGTCTCAATTTAGACTTAGAGTCACTTCGGAAGAAAGCTGCTTTCCCCTCTCAGGTCAGGATCTGTTTTATTCACTCATGTATATTTCCAGCATATAGAGCAGTGCATGGCACGTAGTAAGTGCTCAATAAATACCTCTTGGAGGTGAAGTGTTAGAGGTGTTAGAGGGGGTATATATAGCACAGACTCAAAATCATGGACTCTGGAGCCAGAACACTCAGCCTGACCCCTGGCCACTCCACTCAGAGCTGTTAGCACTCTGACTTCACTTCTCTGTGCCCCAGTTTCTTCAGTTACGCCCAAAGGGATCATAATTACGCCTACCTCTTAGGAGTTGCTGTGAGGGTTAAATAAGTGGGTTTAATCCAGGAACTGCTAAAGTTCCCAGAATGAAGCCAGGCAGGTGGTTGGTACTATGTAAGTGTAACTATTCTTGTTGAGATCCCTACTCACGCTCCTCCCCTGACCCAGGTCACATCCTTTCTCTTTGTGGAAGCTACTCCAGCTTGGTCCTCGTCCTCCGCTCTCCTAGCTCATACTGCCTTCTCCCTGCACATGGGAACCTTGCACATGTTTATTTGCTACTGTGGCTTGACCGTTACATAAGAGTGTAAGGTACCTAAGAGTGACTCCTTCCCAGGAGAGATCACAACAGCACAGAGGAAGGGTGAGAGAGGAAGGCCCGAGGGCTACTTGGAAAAGGCAGAGAGCCAGAGGATCTGGGCAAATGGAAGGGGCACATGGTGAGGGCTTCTTGTGAAACCCACTAAAAGCCTCCTTGGGGCTTCTTCCTTGAAACCTGTTTGTGGGGGCAAAGATTCTACCCTTGAGTAGCTGCTTCATGGGCTAAAAAAAAAAAATGCCGTGTGTGTGTGTGTGTGTGTGTGTGTGTGTGTGTGTGAATAAATGGTTAGCCATTAAGATGTAAAATGCAGCTGTCACAGTCCATAGAACAACAGACAGGTTAATATGGGTGCTTAAGAATGCTATTTCCTCATATTAACCCCAGAGCAACAGCAACCTATCCAGATAGACTCGGGAGTGCTTGCCCCGGAAACCTGCCGCTTTTTGCTCTAATAATATTTGATGTTTAAATAATAGTTGATGTTTGTTTCCAAGCAGAGTTCGCTAGCTTGCTTCCCTCCCTCCCTCCTTCCTACTCTAAGAATATCTTGGCCTTAGCTTTCTTCCTGAAATCTGGGTTATAAGCCTGCAGATGTGCATCTGGGTCACATTTAGTTTCAGAACTTGCCTCCTGACTGGGTTCCTTGACTTCCATTACTCCTCTCCCTCTGCCACCTCCCAACCAACCCAGCCTACCTACATGCTGCCCGCCAGGGGGCTGATTTAACTTAAAAAAAATGTTTAAATGGTAAAAAAAAAAAAAAAAAAAAAAAAAGGTTGCAAGTACTTCCCAGCAAGAGGCGAGCTTCAGTTCCGCGAACTGCGTGAATAGCTATGACTTGCTCTCCTGGAGGAAACCGAGGCTGGCTCACAGCACTCACCGGTCCGGGAGCAAGGCCGGGTGGTGGCCGGCACACGGGCCCCAGAGGGACGGAGCTGTGGCTCTGCTGGACTGGCAGCTTGGGGAAGTGACTGCAGGGTGCACCCTGCACGCTGGCCACCGCGGTGGAAGCCGGCACCCCAGCCCCGGTGACAGACTTCCGCGCGTGGGCGGGCTATGTGCCAGTGGGCTGCCTGCACAGGCAGGTAGTTCTCCATTCCCCTCCGGCTACTGTCAGAGTCATGGGCAATCCGTGCACCACTGGGGAGGCGCGGATGGGAGGTGAAGGGTGTGACCCGGGCACCGTCAGAAGTCACTAGCAGATCCTCAAGTGGGCCAGGCTCTCTGAGGCCTGGGGCACCTTGTCCACGCTGTGCCCTTTCTCTCTGTCATGCAATCTTCCTCTGAGCAATTCCGCCTGTCCCAAAAGACGCAGAAGGTCACCTCCTTCCAACAGCCTCCCCCACCCTCCGACTAGATCAGAAGCCCATCTTCCGGGCTTCCGTGGCTCCTGTGCTTCCCCTGCTGCTGTGATTCTCACCTTTGTGAGATCATCTGCCTATTTAGTGGTCTCTAGTGAATATGTCCCATGAATGCCTACCAGGGCAAGATGCTTTGGGTACAAAGGACAAAAAATAATCAGCACAGGGGGCGCATGGGTGGCTCAGTCGGTTGAGCGTCCGACTTCGGCTCAGGTCGTGATCTCACAGCTCGTGAGTTCGAGCCCCGCGTCGGGCTCTGTGCTGACAGCTCGGAGCCTGGAGCCTGCTTCGGATTCTGTGTCTCCCTCTCTCTCTGCCCCTAACCCACTCGCATCCTGTCTCTGTCTCTCTCAAAAATAAATAAACATTAAAAAAAATAAGAAAAATAATCAGTACATTAATTAACATATATACCAACTCTCCACCTTTCTCTGGAAAGAATTTAAGGCAGCATGAAAATGAAAAATGTTCCTGAGCAGCTTACAGTCAGGGGGAATGGCAGACAGATAAGCAGTTTAAGAAAATATTCTCTGGGGAACCTGCGTGGCTCAGTGGATTAAGTGTCTGATGCCTGATTTTGGCTCAGGTCATGATGCCATGGTCTGTGAGTTTGAGCCCCACGTCAGGATATGCGCTGATGGTGTGGAGCCTGCTTGGGATGCTCTCTCTCTGCCCCTCCCCAGCTCATGCTCTGTATCTCAAAATAAAGAAATAAACTTAAAAGAATAAAATAAATAAAAAAAAGTATTACCTGACAGGGGCTGAGATAATGTGATCTGGCTGAGGGCCTGGGGTGGGGCTCGGGGGAGGGGCTTCTCCCTGGTATCCCCCAGAACCTGATGCAGACCCCAACATGGGGGATGCTCAGTGAGTATCATTTGTGAAATGAATGAGGTGGGTAGGAAGGGAGTACATGAAGGGACCTTAGAGATCACCCATTTCAATGAGGAAAACAGTTAGTGGTGGTGTAAGAAACAGAATTTGGGCCTCTAAGGACTTCCACCGGAAAATCTAAATCCCATTGGATGAAATGCAGAAAGGTAAACAACTTCTCTTCTCTGGGCCTCAGTTTTCTCACCCATAAAAGAAGAGGGACGCCTGGGTGGTCCAGCCCGTTAAGAGTCCAGCTTTTGATTTCAGCTCAGGTCATGAACTCATGGTTTGTGAGATCGAGCCCTGCATTGGGCTCTGGGCTGACAGTATGGAGCCTGCTTGGGATTCTCTCTCCCTCTCTCTCTCTGCCCTTCCAACCCCCACACTGCCCCGCCCCCCCCCCCCCCCCCCCGCCCTGCCTCACTCTGTCTCTCTCTCTCTCTCAAAAATAAATAAACACTTAAAAGAAAAAAGAAGAGGGTTGGAGTAGATCAGTATAGAAAGCTGTTATGGCTTATAATCAGTTACCAAAAAGGGTTGAGGAGTTGCCAGGTCACCGTATCTGTCTTCTTCTGATACACATCCAAGAACCTACTAATAGCAAACTTCATCCATTCACCCAAAATACCTGTACTAAGTGTTAACTGTGTGCCAGGTACTGACCTGGGCATAAGTGCAGGGCACCCACAGACCCAACTTTCCCTAGGCCTGCTCTCCTTGTATAGGTCTCTAAAACCCTGGGTTTAGCCCAACAATCTGCTTTACAACTTGGAGCAAGCCCCTGACGTCTCTGTACTTTCCACCTTCCTTCTTCCCTATTCCTTTGCTTTCTCCTTCTTTCATACCTTCATTCATCCATCCATCCATCCATCCACCCACCCACCCACCCACCAAATGCTTACAATATCTTCTAAGCGCCTGGAACTGTGCTCTCCGTGCTGCAGCTGCAGTGGTAAGACCCAGGACCTGCCTTCTAGAACTCAGCTGGGCCCCTTCTGTCTAGCGAGCCGAGCAGTTTGCAGAGCTATGGATTTCATCGGCATTCACCATCCTTCCATCCCTCCATGACTCTGTTCATGCCGTGTGTTTGCCTGGACTGTCTCAAACTTTTGACCCTCTTCCAAGGTCTAGTTCCCAGGCCGCCTACCCTGACCTTCCCTTCTCTGAGGTCCTGCAGCCCCCCGCTGGCCACCATGATGACACTCTAATGTATGGTGGGTTTGTCTGTTGGCCCCACTGCTCTGAACTCCGTGAGGCCCAGGACTGTGTATTTTCATCACTGCATCTGTAGCAATGCCAGAGGAAGCATGGCTGAAGTCAACTGAGATCAAGACCTCCCAAGCAGTAACTAGTCCAGGCTCAGGGGGACAGGGAAAAGGTACTCACTTCATGGCTCGTCCTACCAGCAAACCCAACACTAGCCTGCCCGACAGCTTCCCTCTGCAGTCAGAGGTTGTTCTCAGCTCCCGTGGTACCCAGGGACCCTGCTTCCTGCACCTTGGGCACTTTGCACCTATATCCTTGGATGCCTTGTGTAGTCCCTCTCCAGGACTTTCTGCAAATTTGCTGGGCGATGTGCAGAATCCAAGGTAAGAAAATGTAGCCTGGAATCATAGCCACAAATACAAAATACCTACAGAACCTTGAGCTTTTCTGGCTGCACCAGAAAATTTTGGTAAAGTTCTCCAAGGAAGAGAAGATCATTTCTCCCTTACAAAGTCTATTCACATCAGCCAGAGCACAAGAGGCCATCGACAGCCCTGGGTCCAAAACAGCCAGGGTGTGAACCTTGGCTCTGCTGTGCTAGCTATGACCTAGCATGGCTGATGCTGACCTTGGGCCTCCTGCTGGATCAGGCTCCAGTCCTCCTCCATATTTCCAGTCTTGCAGCCAATCCTCTCTGCCCAGAAGAGTAATTCAATTGCTGGCTCACTCACACATCCATGCAGCCACTTAGTCTATTACTTTTCATCTCTTCACTTAATCACTCATTCCTTCATTCACTCATCCATCCACATTCATTTCTTTGAATTTGCACTTATTCATTTCCTCAAGATCGCACATACATTCACTCTATTTACTTATCCCTTCATTCATTTCTTCACTTACTCATCAACTCATTCATCCATCCACTCTTTCATTCCTTCCTTCACTCACTCCCTCTGTCCTGTACTCACTCACTCGGTGCCTCACTCACCACCTACACATGCCCCGTCGCCATTCCTCAGCACAGCATCCTGCCAGGAACACAGCCTCCATCCTGCCCGGGTCCATTAGTCCTCACTCCCAGGACATTCTCTTCCATTTCAACATCCAGCCTGCTGAACTGTGCAGGCATGTGTCCTAGTGTGCAGAGGATACGCTTTCTACTCAGGAACAGATGTTGTTGTAATTACTGTTTTGACTTTCACCCTTTAATGCCAGAGAATTCTTTCCACAAACTCCTCCAGGATGCAGGAAGGCAACGACTCAGCATGGGCAGAACGTGCAGTGCCTGGGGGTTCAGATTCCAGGACACAGGAGATTCCTGGCAATCAGAGCTACAGGGAACTTGGAGAGCCTCCCTACTCCAGGGCTTTGGAACCTGGGGTCCAGGGATGAGCTGGGAGGGAGGGAGGCAGGCCTGGAGAGCGGTAGACTTTGTGAGCCAAGTTAAGGAGTACGAAAGGAAGTCCCCAGAATATGCAGTCATGATCAGTCTGGGTTTGGGTTACTGTGATGACAGGTGACAGGGTCAATGGAAAATGTAGAGGTTTACTGGCATGGGGCCATTGAGAAGCAATGCCATGGCAGAAGATTAAAATCATAATTTGCTGACCACCTACCATGTGCCAGGGGCTTCCCATACTTCATGTTAGCTGTCCTTCAATGATCACTTTCCCTTTCTTTTAGAAAAGAGAACTCCCTGAGCTTTAGCTGGTCACATGACCTCTCAGCTAAGACTACATTTCCCAGATGCCCTCACAGCAAGGTATGACCAGCTAAGCTCTGGCCAATGGCTGTGAGTGGAGGTGTTCTATGCAACCTCTTGGTTACACTGTTAGAAGGAAGCTGGTGCCTTCCACTTCCTGTTTCACTGCCTGCTGGCTAACGTGTGGCCCCCTCTAGTGAGCCATCTCTGTCTTTGGGATTGAGGGCATAACCTCGGGGATGGCAACACAACAGGACAGAAGCCGCTTTCAGTTCCTGCAGAACCCTGTGACACAGAAACTTCTCTATCCCCCTAGCTGAGATTTTACACCCAAGAGAAACAAGCATCTGTTATGCTTTGGCCACTGTTGTTTCATTCCCCATTAAAGCAGCCAAGCCAATATCTACTAAGATGGGAGGATCTCCTGCACCATGTTTTCTTACAGAGAAACTTCCTTTAGAGGATCTCTTGTGGCTTCTCTCACTCCCTCACTTGATCTGCCCTGTTGTGGTTGAAAAGCATCCCCCTGGAACCCACGTGTGCTGGGAACCTCAGAACGTGACCTCATTGGGAATCAGGGTCTTTGCAGATATAAATAAGGTGAAGATCCGGATAAGAGCCTATGGGATTAGGTGGACCCTAAATCTAACGAGAGTACCCTTATAAAGGATGGAAGAGGACACCGTGAGGCACAGAGGAGAATGCTGGGTGACAATGGTGCAGAGACTGCAGGGAGGCATGCACAGCAGAGGAGCCCCAAGGAAGCTAGGAGAGAGGCCCGGAATGGATTCTCCCTCAGGGCCTCCAGAAGGAACCAAACTTGCTGACTTCATCTGGATTTGGGACTTTTCAGTTTCTAGAACAGTGAGAGAATACATTTCCGTTGTGTTAAATCCCCGAGTTTGCCGCAATTTGTTGCAGCCGACCTGGGAAACCAACACGTGCTCTGAGCGGTGGGGCAGCCATCTGTCAGGCGGATCCGAAAGATGGAACCGGCCCTGCCTCACCTTGAACCTCCTCCCCCCTGTCCCCATGCCCCCCAAATGGCCTACAGAAAGCAAACCTCTCTTGTCCTCCATGGGATGGATAGGCTGTCTAACTCCAGGGTGAATTAGGGGTCAGCAAGCCCCTCTGGCTACAGATGCGAAGTGACACTGTGTGCCCTCCGTTGTAACTGGTGTGTGTACTATTCAAGATCGTGGCTTCTGAAGCCAGGCCACCCAGCATTCAATCCCCGTCAGCCCTTCACTAGTTGTGTGATTTGGGGCAAATCAACTAAACTTGCAGCACCTTGCTGTGTCCGTCTATAAACTGGAGTAATGATAGCGCCCATCTTATAGAACCGTCGTGGGGATCGAATTGGTTACATCTCGAAATGCTCAGAACGGAGGCTGACAAACGGGAAGTACCTGCTAAGTTCGCGTTCACCCTTAATGTGCGCCGATAATGCTATGTAAGTATTTGCTATTGTTATGATCTGTCTGATTCCTCCCGGTTTCAGTTAACTTGGAAGTTAGGCCAGGAAGGTAGGTATTACCTCCCCGCTCCTGTGGAATCCCAACACGTACTGTATTTAACCCTCATTAGTCTCATTTTGCAGACAAGGAAACAATGTGTCGGAGAGCCCCCAGGTAAAGATCTAGAGGAGAGGAGATCTGGAGTGCCCACTGAGTCATCCTCCGTCCCCACTGGCTGCCCAGTCACCCATCTGGTTAGGTGGTTAGGCTCCCAGGCTCTGGCTAGCCGGCCTGGGAGGTCTCCCTCCTAGCTTCAAGTCCTTCAAGGACTCCCTCTGCGAGAAGTTCCAGTCGGCCGCTCAGCAGGCCGAGCCAGGCAGTCCGGTCAAGTCACCGCGGGCCCGTGTGAGGGAGGATCCTGTGGTCTGTGTTGGGACAAAACTGGCTGACTCCTCAGCTCTGATGGGACCGTTTCTGCAGTCTGGGCTGTGCTCCAGGGAACGCAGGTTGTATATGCAGGCATCAATGTGGCCCCTCTACCTGGGGGTGCCTGGATCACATCCAGGGTGACAGCAGCATATTTAATCTTGAGAACCAGCCTGCTTATCACACACCCAATCCCCTGCTGTTGGGATTATGGAATTCCTCTCGGCTCAACTGCAGATAGGCTGGAGGAAAAGGTGGGAGGGAAAAGGCAAGGGACGTTTGTTGAGCACTTACTGTATGCCGGGCTCTGTGCTGGCTGCTTTACCTAAGCTGTTACATGTAATCCTCACAACAACCCTATGCTGTAAACCCCTTTTAACAGATGTGGAAACTGAGGGTAAGCCACAAAGCCAGGAATGCCAGAGGCACCCCGGTTTCCCTAACATTTTCTTTGACAACACAGGTAGGTGAATGGGACGTACCCTCTCCACCCTGAATAGGGAGGGTCTTCTGGGTCCCGACCAGACCCAGAGGGGCCTAGAGCCCAGAGCAGGTTCTCCTGGCCATGAATCTGCAGCAGCGAGAGCAGCAGCAGGGTTTAAATGGCCCTTTACATACCACAGAGGACTTCTGCCTTTATCACCTCCTCTGGTGGGCGTGGGTCAAGAAAGACTGCGCTGGCGATCCCATTGAGAAAGGTCCCAGAGCAGGAAGCCCAGGTTATTTCCTCTTCCGGGTCTTATCAGCTCCATTTCTGGGAATGCCAAGGGGATGGAACATACTCTGCTAAGGGGATTTCAAAGGCTAAGTCAGCCACACTTCCTGATGCCCCCTCTGTGTGCCCGGTGCTATGTTAGGGGCAGGGGCTTCAGACAGGAATCAAACAGTCCCTGCCCTGGAGAGATTTAAGAGCAAGTGGGGTCAACATCTGGCAGCATAAGAATGATGAAAAGGATGATAGCTAACATTTACCGAGTACGTACTATTGGCTCTTCTAAGCGATCCGGGTTTATTGTCTTATTTACCCTTCATAAAGCCCTACTGTTGGCTTCATTTGACTCCCGAGAAAACTGAGGCACAGAGAGGTTGGTTACTGGTAGGCAGCAGAAGTGGGAATCAAACTCAGACCCTATTTCAACTTCTAGGCAGACCGTGATGAATTTGCCAAGAACGGAAAAGCCAGTGACATCTTCATAGAGGAGTTGATACCAGGGCAGGGTTTTGAAGGATGACTAGGAGTTCACCAGGCACAAAACAGATGAGCGGGGTCGGGAAGTTCCAGACAGAATTAAAGTGAGAAAAGTGTGAATACTGGTTGAGAGGCACAAAACAGAGTGGGTGCGTGGAAGGAATTTGAGACAGTTAGTTCAGTACGGCTAGAACATCAAGTTGAAGAGTTGGGGGTGAGGGTGGGAGATGATTTCAGAAGAGGGGCGGCAGAAGGAAAGGGGACCAGCTCCTGGAGGCTCATGAACGTCAGGCCTAGAAGCTAGGACTCCCCCTGCCCCCAGTGAGACAGACACAGGGTTTATTTGCTTCATGCAGTAAGTAGCCTGGGAAAAGTCATTCAGGCTGGAACCAACAGTCCATCATGGTTGCAAGGTGGCTGCTATACCGCAAGCATTAGATCTGTGTTCAAGGCAGGATGAAGGAAAGCTAAGAGGCCAAAGCCCGATCTTCGGAATAGAAGCTTGCAACTCGCGTGGCCCACTGAAGGGTCTGAAGTACGCCGGAGATGATGACAATGATGGCCTGCGTACATGGAACACTACTGCAGCATATGCACGTGCCACGGCTAATCCTCAAAGCTACCTTAAGACGCAGCTACTGTCGTCATCCTCACAGACACAGGAGGAGACACAGAGAGGCTAAGAAAACCTCTCTGGTTCCCCAGGCTACCCAGCCCGGAGTGGCCGAAGCTGGGCGATCTGGTTCCTGAGTGTTGCTCCTCATCGCCACAGTCTCCTGCCTTTGAAAGTGCACTCTGACTTGGAGGTGGACGTGTGAGTGTGGAGGCAGGGAGTCTAGTTGAGAGGCTGTCTGAACCCTCGAGTGAAGGGGCCTGCACGAGGGTGGTAGCTGTGAGTGGAGAAGAAGGGGCAGGCAGGAGGGGTCGGGGTCGGGACACAGAGAGAACCCTGGGGTGGGGCCCAGGGTGAGAGACGAGTGGAGGAGGGTCCCGGACTCCCTGATTCTCTCCCTCCCCAAACTGGCTCCTTCTGTTGTCCGCAGGGCCTGCAGGGCTGGGGCCGGGCACGGGGAGCTGGGCACCGGCAGGGATCCTGAAAAAAGAGTCACACCACCGTGGCAGGCAGAGCCCGATGGAGGTCCAACGTCCACAATGACAGCCATGTCAGTGTTGTCGTTCCGCGTGCAGACTCTCACCCTTGCCAGTGCCAAGGTCCAGAAAAGCACGAACCAGTTAGCACAGCTGGGGCCATGGTCAGATCACTGTCTTGTGCCTGGCAGAAGAGGGCATGATGATGCTGACGTCTACTGCTGACTGGGGCCCGAGTGGAGGGGACAGAGCAACGACTTTAGGGCTCAGAAGACATGAGCTCCCATTCCAGCTGGACCCTTGGTTAGCAGTGACCTCAAGCCAGCTCTAAAGCAAACACTTTCTGAGCATGTGCTATGCACGCACGCCTTCAGCGGGGAGCCAGGATGCAGAGGCAGACCCGACCGTCCCTGGAGTCAAGGAGCAACTAGTCTCCACAGTGCTGGTGCTGTGGTACAGGGAAGCACGGAGGGCTGTGGGAGCATGGGGTGGTGGCCCAGCGGGGTGAGGGGCTGCTAAACCAGCATGGGAGATCAGGGTGGACTTCCTGGAGGAAGTGACTACCAAGCTCCATTCCCAAAGAGAAGCGTTGGCCAGGCAAAGAGGAAAGGCATTCCATTCAGTGGGAGCCACGGGGGCTAAGGAGAGGGGGGAGAAAGCAAGACACAAAGAGGAGAGTCTTTGGGAGGCCCTAAGTCCTCTCTGCTTCATCATTGCACTTGCGGCTTCTGGTGTCCTCGCAGCTGGCAACATGGTATCTAACTGCTGCAGAAAACAGAGCTCTTAGTGCTTGCAGTACATTGATTATAAAACTGACACAATTCTTGCCCTCCTTGTATCCACACTCCTTTGCAAGGTGACCCCAGCTCCCATCAAGAGGTGGAGACCCTCTCCCATCTGTTAAATCTGGGCTGACCTTGTAACTTGCTTTAACCAACAGAATGTGGCAAACTGATAAGGTGTGAGTCCTTGAGCTCATGCCTTCCGTTCCCTCGGAGTTTTGCTCAGATGCCAGGGGATCAAGCCCGGGCTCGTCTACTGGATCACAAGAGGAACACACCCAGTCACCCTCCTACACTGCCCCAGATGACAATCAGCCCTCAGCCCATCCACCAGCTGACGTAGGGTGACCAGCTCACTCCCTTTTGCCTGGGACTCTCCTAGTTTTAAAACAGAATGCTTCAGGGTACCTGGGTGGCTCAGTTGGTTAAGCGGTTAAGCATCAGGTCATGATCCCAGAGTCCTGGGATCGAGCCCTGTGACTGGCTCTGCACTGAGTGTGGAGCCTGCTTGAGATTCTTGTTCTCGCTCCCTCTGCCCCTCTCCTCTCCCCTGCTCCCGCGAGTACACTCTTTCTAAAATAAAACAAACAAACAAACAAACAAGGGATTCCTGGGTGGCTCAGCTGGTTAAACATCTGACATCAGCTCAGGTCATGATCTCAGTTTGTGAGTCTGAGCCCTGCATCAGGCTCTGGGCTCACAGCTCGGAACCTGGAGGCTACTCTGGATTCTGTGTCTCCCACTCTTTCTGCCCCTCCCCACTCACGCTTTGCTTCTCTCTCTCAAAAATAAATAAACATTAAAAAAAAGAAAACAAACCAACCAAAAAAGTGAAAGACAAAAAACTCAATGTCTCACATTCCCAGAAATGGGGATGGCTGGTCACCCTACACTGACTTCAGATGTATGAAGGAGTCCAGCCAAGCCCCATGAAGATCATCAGCACTGTCCAGCTAACACACAGACTAGGAAGCAATAATAAAAACTCGTTTTAAAGTACCAAGTTTTGGGGAGTTTGTCATACAGCAATAGATGACAGATACACTGGCACTTTTGGGAATGAAGCCCAGGCTCTCGGCCTCAGCAGCAGCTGGGAACTAACTAGGTTCCCCTCCTTGAGCATGGGCACAGCACTGAGTGGGTCACGGGAGGGAAGGCACTGGAGCTCAGAGAGGTTAAGCAACTTGCTCAGCATCACAAAGCCAGTGCGTATTGGCGATAGATGCAGACCCAGGTCTCCCAGGCTTTCCCCTTCTGCCAAGCTGCCTCTTTAATCAGCACACTTCTGCTGCAGTAACTGAAACTCCCCCAGAGACTGTTAATTTAACAAATCTCTGGTCATGCTTGGGCTCTCTGCGATGGTTTTCTTTACAAGATCCAGTGTCAGACTGTGTGATATGCTCCCTCCCACACGAACAATGATGAGGCCAATACTTAACCACAAGCCACCACCAGTCCCACCGTAGTCAGAGACCAGGGCAAAGGCAATGCTTGTCAGGCAGGAAAGATACCTGTTGAGAATTTCCTGACTCACGGGTTGAAAGCCGCACAGACTTTACCCACACAAGGTGCTAGGAGACATCTATCTCAGTTTGAATTCTGACACACAGTGGTTGTGTCACATCTTGGGCAAGCCACTGTCCTTCTGTGGCAGACTGGGTGTTAAATGGTTATTTAAAATTTGGAACGTTCACCGTAAGTGGAGGGTAGGACAATGGAGTGTTCAACTTTAAATCTGGTACCCAGTACAGGGCTTTGTAGCTGCTCAATAAACATTTACTGATTGTGTGAAATACAGCAGGATGTATCATGAGGAACGACTTGTGTTCCTTTTTATTTTTCTGGTGTAGCAAGGAAGTCAGGGGACCGATAGGGCAGAATAACCTCACAGTAATTCGAAATCCAGTAAGAGGCATGTCCCCCCTGTTCCAGGGAAGAATGGGGCAAGACTTTGCATCCAGGGTCTGAGCGTCTTTGTCCCTAGAGAGAGTCGGCTGGCTTTACCGCATTCCCACGATCTCTTCACGCTCAGCTGTTCTGAACACGTCTGAGATGGTGGGAACTTGGTAGTGGCAGGGGGAGAAGGGTGCTGAGGGTCCTAGGGATCGCAGGAGTCTGGTGAGGAACATCAGAGACAGACCTTCGCACCAGGAAGACCCCTCTCCTTCCCAGGGTCATGCACACTTGGGTGGGACGCTGGACACATGAGACTTTGCCACACTGGGAGTCCAGCACTGGACAGATGGCCACGGGCCTGTGGTCGTCTGTGAGGCAAAATGGTGTCACCTACAGGAGTGGACCGTAGTTCAACCAGCCTTTGCACATGTGGAAGGTATTATGGGTTGAACTGTGTCCCCCAAAATTCGTATGTTGGAGTCAATCCCCAGTACCTCAGAACGTGACCTTGCTTGAAAATAGGGTTACTGCAGACGTAATTGGTTAAGACGAGGACGTGTGGGAGTAGGGCGGGCCCCTAACCCAATATAACTGGGGTCTTTTTAAGAAGGACAAATGTGGAGACAGATACGCACACAGGAAGAATGCCATGTGAACATGAAAGCGGAGACTGGGCGATGCTTCTACAAGCCAAGGAATGCCCGAGATGCCAGCCAACCACCAACTACCACAAGCCGGGGGAGGGGCCGGAACGTACTCTCCCGTGCAGCCCCCCAGGACGTCCCCGGCCCTGTCAACACCTTGCTCTCCACTGCTGGCCTCTAAACAGTAACTTCCTGTGACGTAGGCCACCAGTTTGTGGTACTTTGTTTTAGCAGCCCTAGCCCTGTAATACAGGAGGGGGAACCTGAGAGGCCCTTTGGGGATGAGACACAGATTGTGGAGATGTCCTTGGTTCCAGGGTCTGTGGGGAAGGGGAAGCAGGGGAGGGGAGCCATCAGAGAACAACACGGACTTGCGTCAGTCGGTGTGAAGGCCCAAGACCATTTAAATTTGGCTTGTGAAATAAGGACTGGGCCATAATCCTCCCTGGGTCAGCAAGCATCATGGTCAGGCAGTATTTTTTCCTATTAAATAATGAAAACGAGCAGTGAGCTGGAAGCAATTACAAAGGTGAGAGAGACCCCTTCCCTTGTTTTATGGTGAGGAGACAAAGACCTGAGAGGGGAGTATTTTGCAGGTGTCCCAGAGAGGGGAAGGGCTAGGACCATAGCCTGGGCATCTACAAATGTCCTTCTTAAACGGGGACATGCCTCCCTCAGCAAATACACAGAGCTGTGGCATTTGTGTAAAATGCAAAAGCCTCTGTGGGCACAACCGTATATTTAGACATTTTCAAGAAGGGAAGGCAGTGGGAATGGGTATTTTCATTTTCACAAAGTACTGTGGGAGCCAGGACGAGTGAGGATTGTTTTATAAGACTGAGTCTTCCTTGAGGTGACCCTAGCCAAGAAACAGTGGTGGATCAGGGAACCACTGTGTAGTGCTTAACAAAACTTTGACCTGCATCAACCATTGGGTTCCTTCAAATGGCGAGCTCCACAGGGCAATGAGGTATGTGTTTTAGAAATCAATGTCGACTGGGGGAAGGCTGGAGCCAGGAGGAGAAGGTGGAGGAGGAGGAGGACACGGGAACAGAGCCCCATCCAGGGTTGGAAGCCACATGGCATGGAAGGTGAATCGGGAAACAGAGGAAGGTAACCTAAAATAATTGTGTAAGTTAATGAGCAAAGAAGCTCAGCTTTTGCACAAATCTTCGTTAACGTAATAAATGCCGATTGATGCTTTTCATTGTTTTTCACATTTCAAAGCACAGTATTTGATGCTTTTCATTGTTTTTCACATTTTAAAGCACAGTATTTGTCTACTGGCTCAAAATTTTTTCCAGGCTTAAGGGGCCAGGCACTTAATCATCCAAAGCAGGCCACTTTTGAGGGCGAAAGAAAACATTTTTTAATAATTATGCTGGGTCAGCAGGTGCAAACCAGGACTGTCCCAGACAAACAGGGATGTATGATCAGCCCACCATAAGCCTCCGAAAGAGACTGGGTGGCCCAGGGACACCATCACTCATTTACCCCAAACCTGTCCCTCCCTGTCTACTTTATCCATTCAGCTGCTCAAATAAAACTGTAGGCCCCTCTCGATCTTTCTCCCGTTCCTCCCTCCACTCCATCCGCAAATCCTGATAACTCTGTCTTCAAGTTATTCCCCACTTGTCCATTTGTGTCTTTCTCCTCAGGGTTCACCCTAGTCTTAGGCATTGTCACTTCTCACGTGGACAGCAGCGAAAGCCTCCTAATCTTTAGTCTCTTCACATCTATACTTGTCCATCTTAAAATCCATTATCCAAAAGGCAACAAGAGTAATTTTTCAAAAATGTAAATATGATGTTTCTCTCTTGCTCAGAATCTTCTAGCATCTCCCTACTGTACCGAGAACAAAAAGCTAAACTCCTTATCTTGGCCCTATGTCTTTGTTCAGTAACTATTTGTTAAATGAATGAACACACAAATTAAACAAGTATTTGCTGAGTATATTTTATGTCTGTCTTTTAGCTTCTGTCTGACCCATGCCGCTGTCAGGAGGAAAACTTTGTTCTAATTCCCGATGTTCGTTCCCATGTAAAGGGAGCCCTATTAAAACCCTCCCGGCCTCTCTCTGACCCTTTACCCCCAGAGAGTGGAGTCAGTTATACCGGAGGTAAACCGAGGAAGAATAAACCCAGTCTGCTGGGTGGAGCGTCACCCTTCTTCCTCCGGGCAGTTGGCAACATTTGTTTCCACTTCTGCAGGGGCTGGTTCTCTCTCTGCCCACCATCAGGTGCAGCATTCAGCCTAATCCTGGATCCAATTAACCGAGTTGATTCAGCTCTCTTACCAGGAAAATTATTCATTATCAGTAATAAACATGGTATTTTGGCTTCCATCTGTCACCCTTTGTTTGTCTCTCAATTTGTCCGGAACTCAGGTGGAAAGAGGGGTGCCATTTACTGGCCTCCCTCAAAGACCTCAAACATCCCTTGAGAAACAGGAGAAACCAGTTGTGTCAAGCCTGGTACGGACCCAAGGGACCCAAGGGACCCAAGGGACCCAAGGGTATAGCACTCTGGGACTGGGGAAAGGAAAGCTCTGACAGTGCAGTTGTCGGCTGAGCAAGGATCATGTGGCACTCACAGTGAAAACTGAAGCACAAATTTAGCAGCAGCATTTAGCCCAGAAGAATGTCTTCAGGAATGAATCACTCAGGGAATATCGTCATTTGTGCAAAGAGGCAGAGGGTTATAAGGGAAAAGGTGGCTAGAGATTCTTGTTGATGTTTATGAAAACAGATGGCCTTTTTTTGCAAAACGGAGAGCCAAAACAAAAGCATCATTTATTCCAGGAGCTAAGAGATTTTTCTATAGACATCTCATCAAAAACCCATCTCTTAAGCTTTTTAACCCCCTAAAGAATTCACAAATAGCACTCCTTAAAATAAAAGCAAAATGAGTTTCCCTAAGGATGTAAGTTACATAAGATCATCTTGGTTCTTCCCCCAGCCCCCCACCTCATTCTCCCTTTGTCTGTTCTGTGCCCAGAAAACCTTCAAAACTCTGCTGGGAGTGGATTGCAAGACGTGGCAAACGTGAAATGCAGTTCACGGCCCTCTCAGGGGAGGGATTTCCTGACTCATACCTCCCTATGTCTCCCATACTCCTACAGCAGGCAAAAGAGTGTGCTGGAATTGTCATCTCATTTCCTCATCATCTTTAATTTCTTTTTCTTCAATCCATCCTTCCCTCAGTCTTCAGATCCTGACTTGAAAATAAAAGATCCAGGCCTTTGTCTCTGGCTGTGCCTATCCAGAGCCTTCCCTGGGAGGCCACTATGTAACCTGGATCAGTGGGCTCCCTCTGGCTTCCAGGAGGGGTCAGCCAATAAGAGTCCTGGCAGGAGGTCGAAGTTAGGAGCAGAATGAGGTCAGGGTATTGCCTCTCCTGGCAACCTCCCTACCGGGCTGTGGGTTGGCAGTGGTTGTGTTCCGGTGTGAAAGGGCAGCACTCTCCTTGGCCAGCCCTTTGCTACAGCTACAATGTGGCAACTGCTCTCACCAGGGCCTGCGCGACCTGCTCCCTTCTCTGCCCCATCCCTTGGGTGGCTACTGTTCCCAGATGCTGCTAGCCTCAAGGCTCTTCACCATGCTTCCTGGTGGCCCCTGATTCTGTCAGTCTTTAAGAACAGCCCCTTCACCAACCTCTCTTTAGTTACCTCACCTGAAATGCCACAGTTTCTTGCCAGGTCCCCAGTTAACACACTGTCCATATCTACATCAGTCTTTATTTGATTCCAAAACAAGCTCTATTTATTTCTATTCTTTCCTTTCCTCATCAAACTTCTTGAATAAATACCCCGGAAGCTTTTGACTCAGAAGGGCTTTGCAGGCTGGCCAGCCTGGTGGTGTCTATACTTGTTTCTGGAGGTCAGTTTGCTAAAATATAGCAAAAATCTGTAAAAATGTTGAATTCTTTTTTCTTAATGTTTATTCACTTTTGAGAGAGAGAGAGAGAGAGAGAGAGAGAGAGAGAGAGAACACGAGCTGGGGAGGGGCAGGGAGAGAGGGACACACACAATTCAAAGCAGGCTCCAGGCTCTGAGCTGTCAGCACAGAGCCCAACCCAGGGCTCTCGAACTTACGAATGGCAAGATCATGACCTGAGCTGAAGTCAGACGCTTAGCCGACTGAGTCACCCAGGTGCCCCAAAATGTTGAATTCTGATAACCCAGAAAGTCTAGTAGTTCTCAAAAGTATCCCAAGGAATCCATGGGCTTATATAAAAATGTTTCTGAGGGTGATATTAAAAATATTTAACGACTGATACAGGCACCCACTGGTTGAGACAGGGCAGGCTGCAATACTGCATCAATGCAGGGCTGACACTCACTGCAATATTGAGTAGAAAAGTGAAAAAGTAGCAGTCAACCGAAATGTCCAACAGCAGGGAAAATGTAAAAAAAACTCTCCCATTCCATAAAATAAAATACTATGTAGCCTCGTAAAGGGACTCAATTCCGTAGATGAATATGGAATGACCTGAAAAGTTGCATACCATATATTGTTAATGAAAAAAAAAAAAAGATCATAGAATTCAATAGGGAGTGGGGTTCTGCTTTTAGAAATTAGAAAAAATGTATTTATTTTTTAAAAAGTCACTTGAGGCACCTGTGTGGCTCAGCCAGTTAAGTGTCTTGACTCTTGATTTTGGCTCAGGTCTTGATCTCAAGGTGGGTTTGGGCCCTACATTAGGCTCTATGCTGACAGCACTTGGGATTCTCTCTCTCTCTCTCTTTCTCTGCCTCTCCCCCATTCTCCCCTCTCTCTCTCCCAAAAATAAACATGAAAATAAATAAATAAATAAATCTGATCATTGGTACAGGGCTTTTTTAAAAATAAAAAAAATAAAAAGTCACCCAGCCCAGTTGTAGAGATGTGGTATTCAGGAGATGTTCCTAAAGTTTTGGTTAGGAGTCTCTGATTACAAACTGTTCGCGAGATGCACTGCCCAGAGGACCAGTCATTTAACTGATGGCTTCTGGTCTCCGTAGAGGTAGCTGACATTTGAAAACAGTGAGATACAAACCCTCAGGCAATCTTATACTACACACCGCCAACTCCAGCTCCGTGCACTGGCCACTGACTGTCAGCCAAGAAAACAATGTGTCCCAAGCAGAGACGGATGCCTGAATCCTTGGCAGCCATTTTCTGATGTTCTTTCTCCTGAACACTTAATATATTCCCAGCAGATTGACTACACGTGACTAATAACTATATAGGCTGTCAATCAACATCATCTTCGGAGAGAAACTTTCCAAGTCGGCCATATTAAAACCCCAATTAAGAAAAAAAAAAGCTATTTAAAAGGCATTCTCTCTCAACAATACTTTTAGTTATTTGACATTTAATTATTTGCCCCTTCCCTTTTACTCTTCCTCCCTTTCCAAAGGATCCAAGGAAGCTAGTAAGCCGACATGGAGAGGCATGCACATTCATGTGTATGTAAAGACAGGTTCCTCTACATGTGTGGAGGTACAGGATTCCTTACACAGTAATACATACTATGGAGTACATATTTAGTAATAATAACATGGTATCAGTACACGTAAACATAATCACACTCACTTGATTCACCCAGGCAGGGAAGGCATGGCCAAAGTATGCTGCCAGCTTCCGTCTACCAGAATGTAGAAAAAAATAAGAGTTGGCCGAGCTTCCTCTGGATCCTGCTTGAGAGGTTCACCCTGTCATCACCTCTGGCCTTGACCCTGCTACGGCCTCTGCTACCGGCCTCTCTGCTCTGGTTCTCACCCATTCTCTGCTAAGCCCCATACCCCTGCCGGATTCATCTTCATAAAAAGCGTCGTAACGTAATTCATCTTCATAATCATGCCACCCACCTGCTCCGAGCCCTGGAATGGCTCCCCATGGCCTAGAACAGTTGTTTTTAATTAACCTTTTAAATATTATTACTTTTTTTTAATAATGGGACTCGCGCCCCGCCCCCCCCCCCCCCCCGCCACCCAAAATGAAATTTATGTTGGTACTCAGTTGGTACCAATTTATGTTGGTACAAACAGATGGAAGAGAAATTGCTCTAATTAAAGCCAGTGTGAGGGGTTGTAGTGTCCTTGGGCTTCACGGTTTCCAGGTCTAAGGCACCCATTGTCCTACACATAGGTACTTTACTGAGCACCCATGGGTGTTGCCCTAGGCTGGGGCACTGAAGAGACAAAGCCTCCACCTCGGAGTGTTAGAGTCTAACATGGAAGTCAGACGACAAACAAATGACACATTTGTGTCACTGAAACAGTAACTGAACAACAAACATGTCACCATAAGTGCAGATGAGTATTATGGAGAAAAAGAGAGGGCATCAGGAGGAAAGCGGTGGGTAGCAGTGATCTGTCTCCTGCAGGTAGGTCAGAGAAGCGCTCTCTGCTAACGGGACACAAGGCAGAGGCCTGAAGGAAGCCACAAACCACACAGGGATCCAGGGGGGTTTAAGGTTCCAGCAAGGGCATGGTGGCTGTGGAGGAAGGGGGCCTGGCATGTTCATGGGGCAGCAAGGAGGCTGGGCTGGGATGAGCCAGGGAGAGAGGAGATAAGAGCGTGAGGGAGGGGTGCTGCTGAAACAGATGTGTAGAGCCCCCAGTGAGACGTTATTAAGACTTTGGCTTTTCCTTTGAGGTGGGAATATTTGGGAGGTTTTGAGCAGAGGGGTGACAGGAACATGTTAGTAGAGGGCAAAGAGGAAGCAAAAGGGCCAGGTAGGAGTCTACGGTAAGAGTCCAGGTGAGAAATGAGTGGGGCGAGGGGGTGAGGAGGTGAGGGTGATGGGAAGTTTCTTCTTCACTTACTTTCTTCTTCATATACTTTTTTTTAAGTGTTTATTTTGAGAGAGAGAGAGAGAGAGAGAGAGAGAGAGAGAACAAGCAGGGGAGGCAGAGAGAGATAGGGAGAGAGAGAATCCTAAGCAGGCTCCACTCTGGGGCTCGATCTCACAACCATGAGATCATGACCTAGGCCAAAATCATGAGTCAGATGCTTAATCAACTGAGCCACCCAGGTGCTCCCCTTTTTCATGCACTTTTGAAGGCAGAACTGACAGTACTTGCTGATGGATTGGAAGAGGGATATGGGACGTGAGAGAAAGAGAGGAGACCAAAAAGACTCTGAGATGTTCAGTCTGAGCAAAACAAAAGATAGAGCTGTCACAGGAAGGGCAGGCTGGTGAGGGAGAGGGAAAAACTCAGGGAATGAGCTTGGGCATGTTAGGTTTGAGAGGAGATATTGCCTATTTGGGTGGATACATGAATTTGGAGATGAGGACAGAGATCCAGGCTGGAAACGCATATCTAGCAGTCATCTACCTACAGATGGATTTAAACCATGAGACTGGATGAGAGCACAGAGCAGAAAGGGAAGAAGTCCAGGACTTGGGTCCTGGGCCACCCCATCATTTAGAGATTGGAGATTTAGAGGAAGCAGTAAAAGAGACAGAAGACGTAGTAGGTAATGAGGTGAGACAGAACCAAGAGAGCAGGAAGTCTCTGAGGACAAGTGAAGGAAGTGCTCAAGAAGGAGGGTATTTGACCAGGTAAAATGGCTGAGTCATTTGAAGACTCAGAATGACCACTGGATGTAGCAACGTGGAAATTCTTGGGGACCTTGACAAGAGCAATGCTGGGAGGGAGATGGGGGAGAATGTCTGCCTGGAGTTCCTCAAGGGCAGATGTCACCTCTCATTCATATCTGTGTCCACCCCCAGTGTCCACCACAATGCCTGGCACACAGCAGGCAGTAAGAAAGATCTGTTGATGAATGAGCCATTTCCCACATGAAGCCAGTAATCTTTTGCATGTCCATGGATCCCAACAATTTCATAGAAGAGACCCAATCCTTTCCTATATGTATGTATATGGATGTGAAGGGATTAGAAGAAGGTAGGAGAGGAAATCAAATGAAGGAATGTATCTCACTTCCAAAGGGTCAGGTAGGGCTACACTTGTTTCCACAAGACTCCATATCATTCATGCATAGTAAGGCGAGTATAAGGAAGTCAGTGCCTTTGCTCACCTATGTCTGGGATAATAAAACAATGATGATGATTATGATATAACTCTGCACGTTTTAGAAGGAGCTATCATATGTATTACCTCACTTTGCCTCTTTGCCAATTCCCTCACGATGTTAAGTGTTTCTGGCCTTAGTCCTCTAAAGAAAATTTGTATTTAAATAGCAAATAGCAGGTAAAGCTGCTGTAGGTCAGAGGTCTGCAAACTGTGGCCACCACATGTTTTTGTAAATAAAGTTTTATTGGCACACCACCATGCCCAACTGTTTGCATATTGCCTCTCCATAGCAGAGTTGAGTAATTACATCAGAGAGTGTACAAGGGGTGCCTGGCTGGCTCAGTGAGTAAAGCATACAACTCTTGGTCTTGGGGTTGTAAGTTCAAGCCCCACACTGGGCCTTGAGCCTACTTAAAACAATTTTTTTATTAAAATAAAATCATAATTAAAAAAAAAACAGCAACAGAGACTGTAGAAAGTAAAAAATCTTTACTATCCAGCCCTTTACATGGGGAGCCTGGGTGGCTCAGTCAGTTAAGCATCCGACTCTTGATTCTGGCTCAGGTCATGATCTTGAGGTCATGGGATCAAGCCCTGCATTGGGCTCTGTGCTTATGGCACAGAGCCTGCTTGGGATTTTCTCTCTCCCTCTCTCTCTGTCCCTCCCCAACTTATGTGCACACACTGTCACATGCCCTCTCTCTCTCAAACTAAAGAAACATTAAAACAAATTTTTTTAATTAAAATAAAATCATAATTTAAACAAAACATCAGAGACTGTAGAAAGTCAAAAATCTTTACTGTCTAGCCCTTAACAAAAAAATTTTGCCAACCTTTGTCTTAAACAAGCAAAACCAGAGGCCTCTAAAACAGGGTGCTCAAGACAATTAATTGAGGAGAAAATATCTGAACATTTCTTTCTCTCTCTTTTAATCTTAAGACAAGCAGTGTTAGGGCGCCTGGGGGGGGCGGCTCAGACGGTTGAGCGTCTGAACCTGACTTCTCATGGTTTGTGGGTTTAAGCCCCGTGTCGGTCTCTGTGCCCACAGCACGGAGCCTGGAATCTGCTTCAGATTCTGTGTCCTCTTCCCTGGCTTGTGCTCTGTCTCTCTCTCTCAAAATAAATAAGCAAAAAAAAAAAAAAAAAAAAAAAAAAAGGAAAGGAAAGCAGCATTAGACTTTCCTAGTGTTTAAGACATGGATTGAGAGTGAATCATGGGGATAATTTATAAATAAAGATGAAAATGCTGAGTATGTGTAGTAAAAAGCCATTTACTGTTAGGGACAGATGTTAAAAAAGCGTTGAAAACCAAGCAGGTGATACAATAGAGGGCTTGGCAAACAGTAGGTGCTTAAAATGGTTTGCAATAATATTAGTTAATATTATTGAATCTCCAGTCTGTTTCAAGAGCAGTGCAAAGGGTTTTATGTGCATTATTTCATTTAATTCACACAACCCTCCAATGAATTTGGTATTATAACCCTATCCCATTTTATAGAAGAAGAAAACTCAGCATTACTGAGATGAACTGTCTTCCCCACTGACACACAGTGAGAAAATGGTAGCTTTGGGAGCCGAATCTGGATCTCTCTGACTGTGAAGGCCAGGGTCTGAGCTTGAGAACTGCCATGCAGATTCAATGGTGCCATATCGTGTAAATACGTTTAAGTTCAGGCTTATCATGAACCAAGGAAACATGGAAAGGGGAAACACTGATTGTGCTTCTCAAGCTTTATCACACAGTTCTAAAAATGCATTTTGGCATAGAACAAGGAGGGGAGGTCACCAGAACTTCCCTTATATTGTACACTGGTCAAAACCCATAGAATGTACACCCCCAAGAGTGAACCTTAATATATACTCAGGACTTTAGGGGATAGGTATGCTTTGGGATAGGTTCACTGACCGTAAAATGTATTCTTGTGATATGGATACTGAGAGCGGGGAAGACTGTGCATGTGTGGGGGCAGGGGGTATACGAGAACTCTCTATACTTCCTACTCAATTTTGCTGTGAACCTGTAACTATTGTAAAAAAAATAATGTTTATTAATTTTTAAAATGTGAGACAGAAAGAGAGAGAGAGAGAGACAGAGAGAGAGAGAGAGAGAGAGACTCTACTTCACATCTATTAGGATGACTATTACCCAAATTGGAAAATAGCAAACACTGGCAGGGATGTGGGGCAATTGGAACCTCTTGCGCATTGCTGGGGAGAATGTAAAGTCATGTAGCTGCTGTGGGAATTAACGCGGCAGTTCCTCAAACATTTAAAAACAGAATTACTGTATGACCTAACAATTCCACTTCTGGGTATAGACCCAAAAGAACTGAAAGCAGGTACTTGAATGGATATTTGTATACCCATGCTCATAGCAGCATTATTCAGAACAGCCAAAAGATAGAATCAACCCAAGTGTCTTTTGACAGATGAAGGGAAAATATAGTGCATACGTACAATGGAATACGACTCAGCCTTAAAAAAGAAGGGAATTCTGACACGTGCTACAACACGGATGAACCTTGATGACATCATGTCAAGGGACGTAAGTCAGTCACAAAAAACAAAGGCCGTACGATCCCACTTATATGGGGTTCCTAAAATGGTGGCTGCCAGGGAGTAGGGGGAGGATAGAAAAGGGACTTACTGTTTAATGAGCACAGAGTTTTAGTTTGGAAGGATGAAAGTTCTGCAAATGGATGGTGTTGATCGCTGCCCAGCAGTGTAAATGTAGTTAACGCCACCGAACTGCATATTTAAAAATGGTGAAAATGGTGAATTTTATCTTATGAATATTTTACAAGTAAAAAAATTTTTTGGCGCCTGGGGGGCTCAGTCGGTTGGCATCTGACTTAGGCTCAGGACACGACCTCACGGTTCGTGGGTCCGAGCCCCACATCGGGCTCTGTGCTGATAGCTCGGAGCCTGGGGCCTGCTCCAGATTCTGTGTCTCCGTCTCTCTCTGCCCCTCTCCACCTTCCATAATAAACATTAAAAAAATATTAAAAAATTAATAAATAAGACCTTTAATATCCCATGCTAAGTAAGGTACAAATGTCAGATCCAGCTTATATTTGTATTTCGGCCAGTCCAATCTATATATTTCTTTGAAATGAAAAAGTATTTTAGAAATACATGAAAAAAATTATAGAGTTCTCTATTTCTTGGCCCATGACTTGAAAAGTGGCAGAACAGAAGTTTATGGTCTCATATCTGAGGCAGTGCCTAGGAGGCTGACTGAGTCCAGTTAAATGGCCAGCCAATTTTCATATTGGATCCCTAGCAACTGGCGTGGTGCCAGTTGACTTTTGGTGCCAAGAGACAATCAATGTGGAATTTTCCACAGAAAGCCTATGCACCACGAGTATTGGCAACACCATTTGATTTTCACATGTTTGGATCACGTGAAAGTAAAGATTGATGTATCATTGCCCAAGGTTTGGGGTATAATTGTTCATGCCCATTACCAGATTCTTTAATCTGATGGAATCATAAACCTTAGCAGTATTTAGGAAAAGTGCATTGGCTTAGGAAAAAAAACAAAAACCACAACACAAAACAGAATATTAACACTGCAGAGAATCCTTCCTATTTCAAAATTCCTCCTGACATAGTCAAACTCTCCAGAAACAACTGCCAATGAGATAATACTCATAACAAGGATGATGATGATGACAATGTGGTTACCAGGTCTGAGTGCCTCTTCTGTGCCAAGAACTGAAGGTGGTACTTTACATGTGTAGAAGATTTAGTTTCATTGCCCCATTAGTCTTTCCAAGCAAATATGTTTTATCTCATTTTAAAGATGAATAAACCGAGCCTCAAAGAAATGAGGTAATATGCCCAAGATAAAGTGGCAAAGTTAGAATTTGAATCTGTATCTCTCTAACTGCAAAAACTATATTCTTTTCTTTTATATGCATTGTCTTTACTAGTACCCCCGTGTCTTAGATGAGAACTATCCTCTTGCCAATCATCATGCCTATGCATGGTTAAGCTAGTGAGAGCCTCAGATCCCAGGCTGGCAGTGCGACTCAGAGTGGAGGTTTCCCTAGGTAGTAGAGAGGAGGCAGGAATCTGGGGTACTGCTTGCCCAGAGTACCCCTTCCACCCACCCCCCCGCCCCCCGCAAGCCAGCTAGGGAACCTTGTAATAATAATCACACCTATTTGTCAAGCAACTGGTATACCAGATGCCACAGAGAAGGCTTCGCATGCTTTATCTCTAATCCTCATAGCAATTCCATAAAGCAGGTATATTATCCTCATTTTACAGATGAGGCTCGGAAAGGAAAAAGACATCCCAAAGCAAAATGGCTAGTCAATGGAGAACTGTCCTCTTCATTTTGTAGTGCCTTGTGGCAGAAACCCAGAGCCAGTCTACAAAACAAGAAAAGCATATGGTGGAAAAATTATAAATTAGGTTACTATCCGTGAGGCAGGCAATCTGGGAAAGTTAAATACTGGAGGGTGAGTGGGACAACGAGGGTAGGGAGACCCTTACCGTCTCGAATTTTCTAAGGAAACTGCCTAAGGTCAGAAAACTGTGCAAATAAATAGTGAGGGTTATTGTTCCTGAAATAAACTACTTTGAATCTATACTTGAATGCACTGATTATTGATTCACCCGCATCCAATATATATTATTAAGCACACAGCTCTAATTTATTGCATCTGAAACAGCCCCTCGGAGGCTGATTCTCCAGCCATTGGCTTTGGTGAAAGGTTCTCTTCAGACCACGTATTTACTTTGCAGGTGATATGATGGGAGGAATTTTGTTAACCAAACTCTCAAAGGGGAGTGGCATATTTATATGAAATCCTTAAACATATTTCTTACCTCCATTGCTTCCGCCCTTTCCCATCCTCCTCTCCCCCTTCTTGTTCTGGGTGTTAAACTTTTACTCACACAGCTTTAATGATCTGCTAATGCATTTGGGTTAATATTCCCTGTCTCTTAAACTCTAGCGCAGTGACCTGAACCCTCTCTATTAATTTGACTCTGAGAGGGGTTCAAGATGGAGTAGGTACAATAATCCTTTCCACTGGAGGTAAAGGAGAAAGCATACCACCTCGAATGGCTACATATATAAATAAAACATGGCCTCTTCCTATCTGTCAGGAAGACAAGGCAACCACGTGGGCTTCCTACTTGTTCACGTGGTGTCCATGACTCCTGCCAGGCCAAGGATGGGTCCTTAATAATTAATCCTGGACCCGCTCAGCCAGAAAGTGCTTCCTAAATAACCTCCTGTCAATAGTGGTTTGAATTAAGACCAAGTTCTAAATGCAATAGTTTTCAATTGATTGGCTTTGGGAACATCCCCCCCACTCCCCCCGAGCCTGCCTGCGCAGGCAGGGCCCTGGTGAGACTACTGGAAGCGAGGGGTCCCATCCAATTTGTTAGAGGCTGAATCGTGTCCTGTCCCCAAGTTCGTATGTTGAAAGACTAACCCCCAGAACCTCAGAATGCGAGTGGATTTGAGACAGAGTCTTTAAAGAGGTAATAAGGTAAAACAGGGACCTATGAGAGGGCCCTGGCACAATACGTCTGCTGTCCTCTTAGGAAGAGGAGACTGGGACACAGACGCACAGAAGAAAGACCACACGAAGGCACTGGAAGACGGCAGCCATCTATAAGCCAAAGACAGAGGCCTCAGAGGAAACTGACCCTGCCGACGCCTTGATCTCAGACTTGGGGCCTGGAGAACTGGAAAGAAATACATTTCTGCTGTTGAAGCCACTCAGTCTGTGGTACTATGTCATGGCAGCCGGAGCAAACTAGACGTAACTTTACTCATCTACAAAGAACACTGTTTCGATACAAATTGGGAGGGACGGAAACTGTTACTTGGCACGGCCTACCTGCCGAAAACTCACCCATGAGATCTCATTTAATCCACACAACTGCTGGGGATGCACAGACTTCCCAAGCAGTGGGCTCTCTCTACAAAGGCTTTCTGTGCACGTACTTTTTCAATAGTTGCAAAATTTTGAATCAATTATAAGGATACTGTGAATCTCACTTGTGGGGAGTTAAGAAAACAATGAACCAGAGACTAAGAGCTGGAAAGAGAAGTAGTGTATCCAACTCCAGGACTCTGGGAGAGTCTGATCAAAGCCAAGCAACTTCTCCCCAGGAAGAGACACTTAGGCCCACGAACCCAGAATGCTGGGTTCTGTTTCCAGGGTTAGCAGACACTTTGAAACTTATTCACAGACCCTGCAGGAGTCACAGACCCCAGCTTACAGAGCCCTTGAGTAGGAGTTTCAAGGGAGTCTGGGCAGAGACAGATGATAAAGGAGAGAGAAGTCAGGGGAGAGAGGAGAGGGAGGGAAGAAGAGGGAATGTGGGAGGAGGGAAGGATGGGAGAGACGAGGATAGAAGAGGAAAGAAAAGAGGATGAGGAGTGAGGAGACCGAGGGAGGGAAAGAGGAAGGGGAAAATAAAGGAACAGAAGGGAAGAGAGCAGGGTGGGAGTGTGGCAGAGAAGAGGCAGAGGAGAGGAGGGAGGAGGAAGAAAGGAGGGAGGAGAGGAACCCTGGAGGACTGAGAAGGAGGAGAGGGAGGAGGAGGGAAGGTGGGGGGGGGGATAAGAACCCAGGAGGAGGGAGGAGGAAGAAGGCAAGGGGGCAGCCCTGGGGACTGGGCTCTGCCTCCAGCGGGTCCAGGCCAGGCTAAGGCAGAAGGGTGGAGTGTGGAAGCTGGCAAATCAAAAGGCAGTTGATACATGCGGGTCCGGCTATGGGGAAATTTTAGAACATGTACTACCTGCGAGCATGCAAAATACACATTTAAACATCTCATTGAAATAGTGAAGGAGGGCTATCCTAGAGTTCCTAGCACTCATGGAAAATGTTAGTAAGAAATCCACAGGCATTAAAACAGATGTAATTGGCATAGCTCCTTAGGTGGAATTTCTTTCTTGCTGAATTATAGAAAACGTAAAAATACCTGTGAGGGCTTTTGTATGTCCCCCCCCCCCCCACCCCCCGCCTTGAGCTCTATTGCTACCCTCTCAAACAGAGTATCTACAAGGAGGGGGAAGAGTAACCGGTAGATTCTTACGGTGAATCTCAAAGGGGTATCCACTTTCCTTATTAGCAAGTTATTTAAAACACTGTTTTCTATGCATGTAAATATGGATAGACTATGGAACAGGATAAAGAATTTTATATGTTCGTAATTTGTTATCTTGGGCAAGCTTCTTAAGTCTTGTTAGCTTCAATTCCCACATCTGTAAAAAGAATCCATTAAGAGCAACTGAGAAGTGATGTAACACCTACAAAAGCCAGAGCATTTAGTTGGTGCTCGACATATACCAGGCCCCTTTCGCTTCTCCCACCGGCAGTCAGGCGTCATCTGACCTCCCACACTCTTCTTTCTCCCTCACCTCACAGCTATTTTCTCAAAACTATCGTTCTGTTTTTTAGGAAGTAGGGCGTGTGCTTCCTAAGAGTAGGGATCCTATCCTGTTCCTTTCTGACTCCCAGGCCGTAGGACCGGGTGGGCCCAGAGTAGGTGCTCACTGAACAGCAGCAGATGAGTCCACCAAATGTCCTCTTGCAAAAGCCCCTGAAATGCCCTTGCTCTTGCAATCTTAGCTCTCTTGCCCCTCCTAGAGTGAGGGTGCTCTGCAGCCCGCGGTTGGGTCTCACCCATCTTTTTATACCCTGGGTAAGGAATGCCTCTATAAGAAGTCGTAGGGCCTCAACAAATATTTGCAGGTTGAATTTTGCTTTGATTTGGAATGGAACCAAAGCTAACAAGGACTGGGCTCCACAGCTGGCATGAATAATAGGAGAGAAAGGCCCCAGAGTGTACAGGAGAAATTGATCGGTCCTATTGGTTTTGCCAAGTCCAGACTCGTCTAGGCAGATGCAGTTGATGGTTCCTGCTCCTGATGTCAGATCAGAGAGTGCTGCGGGACCCCTAGGCCCCCGGTGGTCAGAGGAAGTGCTTCAGCAGGCAGTCGGCCACTTACTGCAATGGAGGCAGGTTTCCCTACACCCAGCAGGGTTTAGACAGAGATGACTGCCAGTCTCCTGAAATGACACCCCCTCCAGGCAGCCTTCTGGAGCCTTCAGTCCAGACAACACTGATCTCTCCCTTGTCTGTGCTTCTGCTATAACACAAGAGAAAAAATCCTGCGGCTTTATCCCCATTATAGGATTGTTCAGCATTTCCATGTTTATCCTACTTGGTAGACACTTCCAGGGCATTTAGAAAGAGGCTGACATTTTCCATTATGGAGGCACAAGCCCCCCTGTCTGTCTCTTGTCACCTACCACTTAAATTACCCCAGGCACTGACTATCCCACTCAGGTCTCAGCTTCCTCATATATAAAATGGGCATAAGAAGGCCTACCTCACACTGGGCAAGGCGCTTGCATGAGATAAAGTGTGTAAAGTGCTTAACACAAAGCCTTGCACATAGTAGGGGCCCTTTAAATGGCAACCCCCTTTGGTCTTCTCCTTGTCCCCTGTGGGAATATAGAACCAAGTCCAACTGTTCTTTAGACTCCCAGGATCTTATACAGAGCCTGACAAAGGGTGAAAGCTCAGTATTTATTTTTTTAAGTGAACGAATGAATGAATGAATGAATGAGGGTCAGACATTATACACGCTATTTCCCATGCCTCTCCATGAAATATCCCGAAGACCCTAACACAGACCGTCCCTCTAGACAGAAATAGTCTGTGGTAGAATAAATCTGGAAGGAATCACATAAAAATGTAAATAATTCAAATAGGTGGTGCAATTCAAGGAGCGTGGGCTTTTTCTCCCCCCTCATGTTGCAAAGCAGGTTTAATTATAATTACAGTTTAAAAAAAGATTTTCAGAACAGACTCTGCATCAGAGTGTCTCAGGCAGAAAAGGAAAAAGTTTTGGAGAGTAATCCAGGGGCAACAGTTGTTTTCCCTGCAGGGGCAGAGTGGCAACAACCTTTCTCAGTCATAAGCTCCCGTTCTTGCTTTTGACTCTTTCCCAGCAAGGTGGGGGGTCGGGGATGTTGCAGAAGATCCCAGGAGCTACAAGACCTCCCGTCAGCTCTGCACGCTCTCCTCACACCTTCAACTCCCAGGACCCTGCCGCTCCACCACAGTCACCAATGTCACCTTTTCTTTTTTGGGGGGAGATGTAAGGACTGAACAAAAGGCCTCATAACAGGGAGACCCATTTCCTGAGCAGCCTTCCAGTACCCTTGTTTTACAGGCTGGGACCCTGGGCCTCAGAAGCACTGATGCTCCCCACCCCCTCCCCCCCCCCCCCAAGACCACACAGCAGTTAAATGGCCTGGCAGTGTGGAGGCTCAGGGTTCTGAAGGGAACATGGATGCTCCTTCCCAGTGAGCTGCCCCTCAGGGGTGTAGCTCCTTGTCTTAATCTTTCCCCTTGGTCCTAGGGTGCTGTCTGGTCCCTGTTCATGGAGCACCGGCCCAGGAATTAGAACACAAGGGCTGAGATGGGGCGCCTGGGTGGCTCAGTCAGTTAAGTGTCTGACTCTTGGTTTCGGCTCGGGTCATGATCTCACATTGGTGGGTTCGAGTCCAGCATCAGGCTCTGCACTGACAGCATGGAGCCTGCTTGGGATTCTCTTGCGCTCGCTCTCTCTCTGCCCCTCCCCCACTTGCTCCCTCTGTGTCTCTCTCTCTCAAAATAAATAAACTTAAAAATAAAAGAAGAAGAAGAAGAACACAAAGGCTGAGAACCGGCCAGCCCTGTCCTGACTTGCCGTGTGGCCCTGGTCAGGTCACTATCTCCTTTCATCCTACCTCCTCCTCTGTAAGTGAAGGGTTGGGCTGGATGACTGTGTGTGAAATTCTCTGCAGATTAATGTATCAGACCAGCAAGTGTCCATCAGCACCTATGAGGGGGCCCTGCTGGTTACTAAGCCAAGACCCTGTGTGGGCCATGGTGCTGGGGACAGTTACCTTGTCTGTTCTCACAGCAGCACTGGGAGACAGGTTCTCCTCTCCCTACCGTGAAGGAAAATGACCTCACACGGGAGGAGGTTATCAACCTTCCAAGGTCACAAAGCAAGAAAATGGAAGCTGGTGGGTTTCAGGAGGGGTATGAAGGATGGGAATGTTTGGAGCATGGGGCAGCCTGGCTGGTGAGGTGTCCTGAGGGGACATGATGGGTCCAGGCCCTGATGCTCCTTAGCTGTGCAACATTTAGAGAAATCACTGGGTGCCTCTGAGCCTCAGTCTTCCTCATCTTTAAAATAGGGATAACAGGGGTGCCTGGGTGGCTCCTTTGGTTAAGCATCCGACTCTTGATTTTGGCTCGGGTCATGATCTCATGGTTCATGGGATTGAGCCTGGCATCAGGGTCTGCACTGATAGCAAGGAGCCTGCTTGGGATTCTCTCTCTCTCTCTCTCTCTCTCTCTTTCTCTCTCTCTGTTCCTCCTCTGCTAGCACACACGGGTGCTCTCTCTCTCTCTCTCTCTCTCTCTCTGAGAGGACTCTCAGAGGAGTCTCTTAATTTTTTTAAATTTAAAAAATTAAAATAAATTAAATTAAAAAATTAAATAAAATAGAAATAACAACCTTTCTCTGGCCCATCTCTTGTGCTGGTGGAAAAGATCAAATAAGGAAGTTTGAAAACTGCTGCTCAAAACTCGCAAAAGCCTGAGCCTCAGTCTCACCACTTACTACTTCTATGGCCCCTTGAGCGTCAGTTTCCCTGCCCATGAAATCAGGATCCTCAGCCCTGCCTCATGGTAAAGGTCTGCGCACGGGTCGGGAACTGCTCTCCATGTTTCCTTAGGTCTGTTTCCAGGGAGATGCATTCTTTTCCTAATAGGGCAACTGTCACACCTGTTCTCAGGCCTTCTGCCTCACCGTATCACCTAGAAAACAGAAAGCTCTAGAGGCTGGAAGGTTCATTTTCTCTTTGCCTCAGGACCTGGCATTTTGTCTGTCTGCTAAGATGGGCCTGGCCCTCACTCACATTTCTACAACCTTCCAAACAGTCTCAATGAGAAAGCCTTGTAGCAGTAGCCTGGGTCCCTGAATAAACATGCTGCCCTTCCCTGAACTGGGGAGCCAGGTTATGTGTGTTGTGTGTGGGGGGGTGTGGGTGTGTGGGTGTGTGTGGCTGGGTGGGTATGTGTATAACCAATGCCATCCCCTGGGGTAATGGGTTCTCAGCAAAAAGGCTCTGAGTCCTTGCTGCTCCAGGTCAACCACAGGCCCTTTTCCCAGGACTATTTTTCTGTGCCAACTAGCGAACAGGGCTGGTGCTAATTTCTCTCAGAGGCAAAGGTGTAACTGAAAATGCACTGGGTCTGCCTCCTACAGCTCACCACAGTTTCCAGAGAGCATGTGTGTGCCATTCCAAATGGTCTGGGGATTGTTTCCTCCCAGGACATCAGGCCCATTTGAGAGGGGAGGAAACCAAGGCTCTGACAGAGGAGCAGAGGAGGGAGGGAAGGGAGGGATTAGGCAGGGCTTCTCAGCTGGGCTGTTCACTAGACTCACCAGGGATCCTTTAATAACCACCCCTACACTTGTACCCCAATGTTTATAGCAGCACTCTCAACAATAGCCAAATTGTGGAAAGAGCCTAAGTGTCCATCAACTGACGAATGGATAAAGAAATTGTGGTTTATATACACAATGGAGTACTACGTGGCAATGAGAAAGAATGAAATATGGCCCTTTGTAGCAATGTGGATGGAACTGGAGAGTGTGATGCTAAGTGAAATAAGTCACACAGAGAAAGATAGATACCATATGTTTTCACTCTTATGTGGATCCTGAGAAACTTAACAGAAACCCATGGGGGAGGGGAAGGAAAAAAAAAAAGAGGTTAGAGTGGGAGAGAGCCAAAGCATAAGAGACTCTTAAAAACTGAGAACAAACTGAGGGCTGATGGGGGGTGGGAGGGCAGGGAGGGTGGGTGATGGGTATTAAAGAGGGCATCTTTTGGGATGAGCACTGGGTGTTGTATGGAAACCAATTTGACAATAAATTTCATATATTAAAAATATAAATAAATAAAAATTTTAAAAAAAGAAATAATTAATAACTGCCCCTACCTGGGCTGACCCCACACCAGCGGGATCAGAACTTCTGATGGTGTGGCCTGGGCATCTGCGTTTTTCAAGAGCCACAGAGAGCCCTCTGCCTACGAGGAGCCTTGCTCACCCTGAATCCTCACAGGCATGCCATGGCAGAACATGAGGCTTGGGTTGTGGTTTGATTAGGCTTTTCTGGCCCTAGAGCCCAAGCTCAAAACCCACCATACCACACAGCCTCCTAGAGATGTACCTGGAAATGCAGGTTCCATCCCCTCCCCAAGCCTGCGCAGCAAACTATTCCCATGTGTCCCCTCTGCCCCCATTTCTCACAACCTCCTGTGATTTCATTTTCCCATTTGGCATTTTGTTTTGCTGTTCAGGGCATAAAGGGCCAATAGCTTCTTCCCCCAAGCTATTTCTCCTCAAAAGCAGTGAAATAGCTTAGCAATTTGGGAGACATTTAAAATGCATTGTTTTGCTGGGGCACAGGGTAGGGGGCGGGGAGGGGGTGACCGCCTTTCCCGTCTCCCAAATCCTAGTACAGAATGTGCAGGCTTCCAGTCAGGATTCTCCTCCCCAGTCTTGTCAGTGATTAAGCCGGAAGCCCTTCAACCTGCACCGTCCTCCCCGCTCCCCAGTGGCAGGACCCGAGGCTGACACACTGTAGACTGTGCAGGTCAGTGGGAACACAGGCTGGGGACTCACAGAGACTAACTTCAAACCTGGGCTTGCCCTGGGCATCCTCCAGAAAATGGCACCCACTAAGCCCCAGCTTACAGGCATTCGCCAGGATTAGGTAAGAGGATGAATCAAAAGGCCCAGTACGCTGTTGACCGAAAACAAAAACAAAAACGATAGTAGCTGTTATTATTAAACGCTGAGGATGAGTATTATACCACTACTGCGCTAATCTTTGGCCCTTGATTCGGGCCTGGCACATGTGGAGGAGGCATTGGGCAGTGAGGAAAGGGCTGGGTATTCCAGGACACGTTCTCCTCTCTGGATGGCATGGCCCGCGGAGCGCAATGTAGGAGGATCAGTCTCAGGAAACAGACCTTGTGCAAAGTGCCAGGCCCACGCCCCACCCCCGAAGCTCCAGACGCTCTGGCCTGGGTCAGGCTGAGGGAGGGTGGGGTGTTTGCCAACGTTCCCCAGGCAACTCCACGAGCAGCCAGGGCTGAGAACCTCTGCCGACTTCTTCCCTTCTCTCCGCCCTTCCCAGAGTCTGTTGCTTCCCTTCTCCAGTGGGCACGGTTTTGTGAGGAAAGGAGTGCCGGACTGTTCAGTGACACAAATGTGCTCTCTGTAAACCGTGGTGAGTTGGGGGGAACAGACCCAACCAGTTTTCAATGGCACCCGTGCCTCCCGCAGGACAGATGCCAGCCCCATTTCCTAGCCCTGCTCCCACACATGGAGGTGACAAGTATTGATTGAGCAGCCACTCCGTGTCAGGCAGGGAGCAGGACGCTGGGGAAGCAGTGGGTGGAGAGGAGTGCTGTCCTGCCTTCTGCCCTGGGGAGTGCAGGGGTGGGATGGGTACTGGGAGAGGAAGCACAGGTGCTATGAGGAAGGAAAAAGAAGGGAGCGGACTGGTAGGGGGAAATCAGAGCATCCTTCAGACAAGGAAGCTGAGGCCTGAGGATGACACTCAGGAGGCAGCCAGGAGAAGAAGCCCAGACTCTGAGGAGTCCGGACGCTGGATAGGGCTTGGCCAGCTGGAAGAACTGGGAGATGCCAGCGTGTGAGGCACAAAGAGGAGGAAGAATGGGTCAGGGTGAGACAGCGATACATCAAACGAACATCCAGGGGGATGCAGAACAACGTGGCCTTGGCAGTGAACAGCATGGCCTCCGGAGCCAGAGTGCCAGGGTTCGCATCCCGCCTCGGCCGCCTGCAAGCTCTGCGATGTTACACTATGGACTTAATCTCTTTGTGCTTCAGCGTCGCCATCTCCAAAGTGGAAATTACCATACTACCTATAAGAGTTTTTGTGAAGATGAGGTAATTCATGTAAATCATTTAGAAGCGTGCCGCCAACATATGACACAGTATATAAACATTTGCTGTCATTATTGTTATGTGCTAGGCGTGGGTTCAGCCTCCCCATCTGCGAAATGGGAATGATAACGGATCTGACCCTGAATGCTACGGTGCAGATGAGATGCAGTGCAGGAAGTACAGGTGGAGTCCTTCCAATATGACCCTACAACACCGTCACCATTATTTATCTCTATGCATGATACATGCTAGGCAGAGGGTATGGCCCCTCTTAGAACAAATCTGCAAACAAGTATCTAGAAGTGGGAGGGGCTCTCAGGGGAAGGCTCCTTCACTGCAGGTGCACGAGCACAGGGCGGGCAGGGCACTCGGACAGGGTGGCCAGATGAGGTGCCCTTGCGGCCCAAGAATCTACCTGTCTCTAATCTCTATCGATTTCTGCCCCTCTCTAAAAATTTTCACAAACACGTCTTGGAGGCTCTGCCCCCAGACGGTAATCCTTTCCTGCCTGTTTCCTTGCCGTGGCAGAGAGACATCAAATCTAGACATTTCCCGTGCCCCAGGGCTGACAACGCTTGTAGGGAGCACACCGGTCAAGGGCATAAAGTGGTCCCCTCGGGTTGGTGCCCCAGCCCTCTCTGTCCTCACGGCATAAGGGACACTGGCAGCCCCTGCTGCAGCAACCACAGGCACAGGGAAGCTGATGCCTAACTCCCCAGGCAGGCTCGCTTGAAGAAAGAGACTGGGATTCAGTTCAGGAACCCCAGGGTCTCCAGAAGCTTCTAGGACCTTGCCTCCCTCCCCACCGTTCCTTGGGTGCAGTTCATTGGTGCCCTCTAAAAATAGCAGTGGTTATTCAGGGAAAATACACCATGCTCCGTCTCGGGGGGGATGCCAGCACAGGACTCTTTCAAAAATAGAACCCCAATCAGGTATACTCCTAACTCCTTGTCTCACCCCACCAGTTCCAGGATCCTTCAGAAGGACCCAGAGACCGGGTGGCAGCTTCAGATGCTGGGAGGTTACCGAGGAGGATCCGCACCCAGGGTTGTCCCCTTCCAAATTCCTCCTCTGTTGGTTTCCACTTCAAAAAATCCATTTTCCCTTGTTGCAGAAAGGAATATATATTTATTCTAGGTATTATGGAAAACAAAGAGAAGTATCTCACCATCCAGAAATAACCACTGATGTGAGTCTGTCCTTCCTCTCTCCTCCCCTTTCTATACTGCACACGCACACACACATTTTTGAGCTCTTGGAGCTATTTGAGCTCTTGGAGCCTCAGTTTACACATTTAAGAAGTGGAGTCAATAATAGCATCCGTCTCAGGATTGCTATAAAGATAAAGTGGGATGCTTTCCTCATAACTGCTCAGTAAATGCCTGTAATAATAACAACAATGGCAGCAAACTCCACGAACTATAAATGAGTCAATGATTCTCCTGCTGATGAACATGTAGCTGGTTTCTAAAGCCCATGTTCTTCTACCATTCACCTCTTCTCTGGGAAGTTCTAGAATTCACAGAGAGGGCTCTGGAGGCAGCACCCTGGCTGAAGGCCCTGCAGACCAGGAGCAGATCAGCTGGTGAACGGACAGCTGGGGGTAGAAGCTGGCACAGCCTCACAAGGCCCGGGTCTCCGGCCTTGTCCACAAAGCCTCGCAAAGCTGAGAACGATGTGACGAGACCAGGCTATCTCCTACTTCTCTGGGGTAAGGACACCTCTAGCCTAAAGTGGTGCCTAGACAAGGGGCCTCCTCCTTTGATTCTCAGCCAGCTTCCATCCTGATCATCTTTATTCTCCAAATTCAATTCCCTAGAGAGTTGAAGCATCTTTTCTCCCCAGTTAGATCCTTTCACTGTGCCTGGCAATATTAGACGCTGGGCCATGATGAAGAAAACAAGGCTCAGAAAGGTTAGGTGAATTCTCAGTAGTCCCACAGCTAGTCATTAGTCTAGCTTCAATTAGAAGCTTATTTTGGGCTGAATTGGTCCACCTCCATTCATATGCTGAAACTTTACCCGCCCCCCGCCCCGACCCCATGTACCTCCACAAGGTGATTATATTTGGAGATAAGGCCTTTAGAAAGGTAACTAAGGTGAAATGCAGTCATGTGGATGGGCCCTAATCCAATAAAACTGGTGTCCTTCTAAGAGATTAGGACACTCAGACATCAGACGGCCACCCAGTGAGGACACAACGAGAAGGCAGCCATCTGCAAGCCAAATAAAGGCCTCAGAAGAAACCAAACCTGCCAGCACCCTGATCTTGGAATTCTAGCCTCCAGAATAGATGAGAAAAATAAATTTCTGTTGTTTAAGCCACTCAATCTGTGGTAGTTGTTATAAACAGTCCTAGCAAACTCAGGGAGCGCTTAAAAACAAAGCTCGTAACAGTTTATGAGGTTACAAAGTAATTTCATGTTTTTTGATTCTTTTGATTTTTACAGTGACCTTGTGAGGCAGGAATAATATTTTTATCCCCGTACGGTTGGAGGGAATCAACAAGATGTCGAGATGCCGTATGTAAAATGCTTGGCCCGGCGCCTGGCAAGAGGCGGTAACGGCTGCTGGTCTCCCTGTCAAGTATTCACACCTGCCAGGGATCCTAAGGGGAAGACGATGAAGAGCGGGCACAGGAGCCATAGGGGAGACAGGTTTCAAACTCCATCTCAGGGGGATCTGTGCAAGGGAAGAAGGGCCCCGTCCGGAGGGCAAGCTCCCGTCCCAGGACACAGGAGAGTGGGGGTAGGGTGGCCCCGGGTACCATGTCGCTGTCTCCATGTGACAGCTAGAGCCCCTTCAGCAGCAGCAGCTGAGAACTTGTTGGGAATATAAACTCTGGTGCTTTACCCCAGTCCAACTGGATCAGAAACTAGGGATGAGACTCAGCGATCTGTGTTTTTTACAAGCCCTCCAGGTAATTCTGATGTACGACAGTTTGAGAACCCGTAGGCTAGCAGGGACTTAGCAACTGGGCAGGCAGATTGGAAAGGACAAGATGACCTTCAACAGCCCTTCAAAGCCAGAGACGCAGAGATTCAGGAGGACGCTGACCTCTCCTTCTCTTCTCCCCTTACCTTCAGACAGCTGTCAGCTGAAACAGCTGGGGTTGACTTGCGTCCTGTGGTATCAGCTGACTCCCCATCTGTGAAGTTGGGAGAAAGCCAGCCAGACTCCCATTGCAGCCAGTGTCCCCCCCAAATATGCCACAGATGCCACATCAGCGCTGGATGGGGCCTTGGGGACTTAGCACCAGAGCAAATCTGACCTAGAGAGACCAAGGGTCATCCACAGTCACACACCAGAGTGATTCAGGGCAGGCCTTCCAGGCCCCCTCCTCCTAACTGTGTGCTCATGCCTGGCACCCTGGAGGGATGTGGGAATCCAGCAAAACCACTGGAGGCAACTTATGTTTTCATCCCACCTCTCTCTGGCTCAGCTGGCACATGGATGCTTTTTGATTCCAGGCCGACCATTCTTGACAGAATGTTTCAAAGTCAAGGCGGGGGCAGGGGAGGAAAATGCTGTTGCTCCAGGCACATGCACAGCCTCTGACCTTTGTGCCTGTCAGTGTAGTTTCTGTCCACACTGGGGGATTATCTGGCCTTGGAAATGCCTCTACCAAGGGCATAACAAGGGATTCATGCTCTGGTTGCCTCAACATCCAGAGTCACCCAGGAGAGACACTTGTCAGACTTGTTTAATCAGCCGTGGTAGGAAGGATAGGCCTTATATGGCTTTCTGACCTTATGGGAAAGGCCATGCTGCAGAGGGTCTGTGGGAAGGAGCATTCCTTTTAGCTGGCACAGCAGAGCCCATCACTAGGGGTCAAGGACACAAGTAACCCTAGAGCAGGACACAGGACAACACAGAGAATATGATTTTGGCTGGAAGACAGTAGCTGGGAAGTTTGGGCTTGGCCACTTGCTATTCTATAATCTTCTGGGTGGGGCCCCAAATTTGTGTTTCTAGTAGCAATATGGATACTGGGGGTCCAGGGACCACAATTTGAGAACCACAGGCAAAAGTAACCTGCCTTGCCTTCCTCATGGGGTTCTAGCAAGAGCTCCCTTGGAAGACCCGTGTACCAGTATTGTTTTGCCCTTCCTCCTGTGTAGGAGCCTTGGACCATCACTCAACCCCCTCTCCCCCAAGCCTCAGGTTTCCTACCTGTAAGATGGGAGTAACAGCTACCATTTGTATCTCAGCGTGGTGAAGGTCAACGAGAGGAACAATTAAGGCAAAGGAGTTCATTAGGAGTGCCTGGGTGGGTCAGTTGGTTAAGTGTCAGACTCGTTTATTTTTAAGTTTATTTATTTTGAGAGAGAGAAAGAGAGAGAGAGTGCAAGTGCATGATCAGGGGAAGGGCAGAGAGAGAGGGAGAGAGAATCCCAAGTAGGCTCTGCACTGTTGAACTCTCAAACTATGAGATCATGCCCTGAGCTGAGACCAAGAGTCGGGTGCTTAGACAACTAAGCCACCCAGGCACCCCGAGTGTCAGACTCTTGATTTCAGTTCAGGTCACGATCTCACTGTTCGTGAGTTCGAGCCCTGCATCGGTCTCTGCGCTGTCAGTGCAGAGCCTGCTTGGGATTCTCTCTCTCCCTCGTTCTCTACCCCTCCCCCACTCTCTCTTTTCTCTCTCGAAATACATAAACTTAAATAAGTAAATAAATAAATAAATAAAAATTATAGTGACTATTCACATGTAAAGGGAAGCAAACATTTACTGGGCACCTACTGTGAGTCAGAAGCTCTCTCAGATGTCAGGACACTGGCATAAATAAACTGGAATTCCTGATCTTAGAGAACCTGGGGCGAGTGGGGAAGACAGATAAATGAACCCCTGATCTCGTCAGCGCAGTAGCAAAGGTCACAGTAAGCTGTACAAGCATGGATAAGAGGTGGGGCAAGTGGGTTAGGGAGGATTTTATCCTCAAGGCAAAGGGAAGCCATCGCAGGCAGGGTTTTAAGGTGGAAAGTGACCTGCTCTTGTTGGTTTCAGGGGAAGATCCTTGTGGGCTGGAGAATGGATCACTGAGTGGGGCAAGTCTAGAGGCAGGGAGGCAGGAAGGAATTAAGGAGGCTGCTACAGTGATCCAGGAGTGAGAACATGGAGAAAAGTGGATGCATTTGAGAGATTACATGTGCAGAATAAAGACGGCAGCAGAATGAAGCTAGCGCCCAAACTAAGATGGGGAAGGCTGGGGAGGTGGGTGCCAGTGAAGGTGATGAGCCTGTCCCTCCGGTGCACGCTGGCTGCGCAGTTCCACCAACAGACCTTGTCCGGTGAGCCGCTCTGACTGCCGGTTCTCCCCAGGTGAGAGACCCTCCCCTGGGCCTCCCTCCCCATGCCCTGGCATTACTGAGCTCTGCTGTTCGCCACCCTGGCACACAGCAGCCTCCTTCCCACCCATACAGTCATCTCCAAAATGAGCAACAGCAGCAATCAGCAAGCAATCATCTCTTCCCCCTATACAGTGCCCGGGTGTGCAGATAATGTTTGTGATTGTTGCAAAAATGATAGCATGAAAATTGGGGCTCCTGCCAAAGGCAAGGAGGGGGGAAAACCTAGTTAAATAAACTCAAATGGTTCAGACCCAATCTGAGGCTTCCTAAACCGGGGCCTGCTAAGGTTCTCTGCCCCTCTGCCCTGCATGGGGTGGGAAGTCACCTTGTAAGACCCTGCCAGGGTGGGGCAGCACACAGTGGTGGCCTCGGGGGCTCTGGGAATTGCTGTAATCGCAGAACTCTTCTGGCATCTGCCATAAACTCTGGGCATCAATGAAGGGCAGCTCTCTGGGCCTCTCACTCACAGCTTAGCTCCCAGCCAGAGGAGAGGAAGTGCTCTCAGAGGTACAAGGTGACTTTAAGAGCATCCCAGACAGAAAGCCCGGACTAGAAGAGGCCCATAATAATAAGCTGTCACTGCTACTTTGTTCCAGGGAGAGCTGTCTGAATCCCACACTGTGCTAAGGGCTTTACGAGCCTATTGTTTTATTTAATCTAGCCGCGCAATTGTCCTGAGAGGTGGCTGTAGTTATTAATTCCATTTTACAGAGGGAAGAAGAAATGGAGGCAGAAGTTAATTATGATCTCATAGCTAGTAAACAGCAAAACTGGGATCCTAGCCTAGGCTGCTTGATTCAAAAGCCCCCGATTGAGCTACAACCCAAAGCATAACAGTAAGGACTGGGGAGGCCGTGGAGAAATTGGAACTCTGCTACACTGCCGGTGAGAACATAAAATGCCACAGGCACTTGAAGAACAGTCTGGCCGTTTCCTCAAATGGTTGAACTTAGATACCATATGATCCAGTGATTTCTCATCTGTCTGCCCAAAGGGAATGAAAACATACATCCGCATAGACATTTGTTTATCAGTGCTCATAGCAGCATCAGTCACAATGGTAAAACAAGTAAAAACAACCCCAACGCCAGTCACCTGATGAATCGATCAATAAAATGTGGTGTATCCATACAACGGAATGTGATTATGAAATAAAAGAGAAATGGAGTCCTGATCGATGCTACAACATGGGGTGAACCTTGCAAACATTATGCTAAGTGAAAAGAGCCGGGTACAAAAGAGCATAAATTGTAGAATTCCTTTTACACGAAATGTCCAAAAGAGCAAAGTCCATACAGACAGAAAGCAGAGTAGTGGTTGCCTCTGGCTAGGGGTGAGTGAGAAATCTGCAATGAATGGAACAGCTATGGGTATTTTGGGGGGAATGATGAAAATGTTCTAAAATGGACTGTGCTGACAGTTGCACAACTCTGTGAATGGACTAATTAAAAATCATTTAAATGGGTGAATTATATATTTCAAAAAAGTTATTTATTTTAGTTTAGTGTCTTGGAGAGGGAGAGGGAGGGCATGAGTGGGGGAAGGGCTGAGAGGGTAAGAGAGAGAGAGAGAGAGAGAAAGAAAGAAAGAAAGAAAGAAAGAAAGAAAGAAAGAAAGAAAGAAAGAATGAATCTCGAGCTCAAGCAGGCTGTTACGCTCAGCGCAGAGCCCGACGCAGAGCTGGATCCCACAACTCTGGGATCATGACCCAAGCCGAAATCGAGAGTCGGACACTCAACCAACCAAGCCACCCAGGCATCCTTAAAAATTATGTTATTTTTTAAAAGCCCGTGACTGAATATTTAAAAGAAAAAAAAAAAGGAAGGAAGAGAAACAAAGCAACTATGATTTGCCCAAGTGAAGGCATTTAGAATTATTTTTTTTCCATTCATTACACAAATCTTGAGACCCTATTGTGTGCTGGGTACGTATCTCTGGAAGCCTGTGACTAGGAGCTTCTAGTCTGGGTGGAAGAGATAGGATGTGGGCACAGAAAATCATGATTCATAGGAGAAGATGCCAAGGGAATTTAAACAGGAGGATACTATTTCACACCCACTGGGTTGGCAAGATTTTTAAAGTCTGACATTACCACGTGGGCAAAGATGCAGGGCCCCAGATAGTCTCACCTGCTGCTTGAGGGAGAATAAATAGGTATAATTTAGAAAGAAGTTTGGCAGTGTTCAGTAACTAAGAATGCACATGCCCGATGACCCAGCCATCCCATGTGCCCCTGGGGTATATCCTGGATAAATTCTTGTGCGTGGACAAGGGCACATGGGCACGAATGTCCATGTCAGCATAGTTTATCCCACAAGGCTGGAAATAACCAAGCCCATCATTTCACAAAAGAAAGAGTAATCCCTGTGATAGTCACACAATGGATTATATGCAGTGGGTAAGTTCTAAAAAGTATACAACGTATACCAAGTTTAAAAACATACCGAAGGTCATTATCCGTTACTCATGCATACATACACGTGTAGGAAAAACATAAAAACATGCAGGGTGCCTGGCTGGCGCAATCGGTAGAACGTGTGACTCGATCTTGGGGTAGTGAGTTCGAGCCCGACACTGGGTACAGAGGGTTACTTAAAAATAAAATCTTTGGGAAAAAAATATAAAAACGTGAGAGTGATCAATACTAAAGTGTGGATAGTGGCTGCTTCTTAGGAAGGAGAGGAATAAGATTGGGGGGCACACTGGGGTATTCAATCGTACCTATGTTTCTTTTTAGAAGTCACTTGTAATACCTTTTTTCTCTGAATTGAACTTTTTATTGAGGTCATTGTAGATTCACGTGCAGTTCTAGGAAGTAATACAGAGAGATCCCTTATGCACTTGGCCCAGTTTCCACGACGGTAATGTTTTGAAAAGGCACAAATGCTATCACCAGAGTACTGATACTGATACAATGCATCAAGCGTATTCAGATTTCCCCAGTATTATATGTATTCGTGTGTGCATGTGCTCAGTTCTACACAATTTCATCACTGGTGCAGGCTGTGTTCCCACCATCACAGTGAGGATACTGAGAGGATTCCTTCATTGCAAGGGTTTCACGGTCCCCTTTAAAAGCCCCACCCACTCCCTTGGGACACCTCCTTGCCTTGTCCCTAAACCCCATCAACCACTAACCTGACCTCCACCTTTACATTTCCGTCATTCTGAAAATGTTCTATCGGTGGACCCATACCGTATGTAATCTTATGGCTCCCCCCACCTCGACCCAAATTCCCTGGAGATTCCTTCAAGATGTTACAGGTGTCACTAGTTCATACTTTTTTATTGCTGAGGAGTGTCCCTTGGTCTGGATTTACCACACATTGTTGCCCTTTGTGAAGGACATCTGGACTAATGTCAGTTTTTGCCTATTACGATATTCTAATGTTTTAGTTCTTCAACGGGGGGGACACAGAATCTGAAGCAGGCTCTAGGCTCTGAACTATCAGAACAGAGCCCGACGTGTGGCTCGAATTCACAAACTGGGAGACCATGACCTGAGCTCAAGTTGGACGCTTAACCAGCTGAGCCACCCAGGTGCCCCACTGCTATGTCAGTTTTACACACAGTTACAGAAGCACTGAGTGGTTAAGACACTTGCTCTGGACGATACCCTTTGGAAGTAGGAGAGTCAGGATTTAAACCCAGAGCCCAAGCTCTTTGCTGTTTACGATAAACTTTTCTGAGAAAAGAGTAACATAGGACCTTCTACGATACAGTGAGAAGTTTGGGCTTCCTCTGGAGGGCAAGAGGAAGCCACAGAAATCATTAAGTAGAGAGGGTCACAAGCAGACCTCTGTTGCAGGGGTGCTATCTTGGAGGTCACCCTGGGCTCCCTCCTCAACATCTCTGAAGGCCCAGCTCCTCGGTTTTATTGCTTTGTTTCTGACCTCCTCTCTTCTTTTCCTGGGCACGGCTAGACCAGAACCCACCACACAGCTCCAAGACAAGAGGCAAGTGCAATAAAGCCTACTGCCCTCTACTCCAAACCTGGATGCTGTCCTTCGTGAGGCTCCCCAGATTTTACCTGCTACTCTGGGCCCAGTGGCTGCCCAGGGTGTCTCTCTCCTCTCTGAGATGTGCCCACTCAGTGGGCACAGAACACAGCCTTTGCAGTCAATGGGTTCCAGGTTCAAGTCCTGGCTCTGCCCTTTGCCCCCTGTGAGAGCTGCAGTACAGTCTCTTCCTCCTCAGGCCCGGGGTTGGGAGGAGCTGGGTGAGGAGACATCGCAGGCCCCTCCAGCCCCACACCTGCTCCTGGAGCACACCCTCACTGCCCTGGCTGACATGGAAACAACTCCCCACCCCTTCAACGGGTTGTTGCGAAGAGCAACGAGAGGATGTGCAGGAAAATACTGGCCAACTGCAACATGCCTTACAAAGCGAGAGATTATTTTATCGTCTTAGAGCCTAGTTTGTCTCCAGTGCCTCCCAAATCCCTGTCTTTCTTGTTCGTGCGTGTTTCCTCCGGTGGTGGGGAGGCGGGTGGGGTGGGTAGTCTGAGGCTGTGAGAGCGAGAGAGCGGCAGGGCATTTCTCCAGGCCACGTCTGGATTTGCTAGGCCCGGCCCTGACATGTTCAGAGCAGAGATAATGAACCCGCCCAGACACTGTTCTTCGCTGCAGAGGACAGGCCTTGCAGGGAAATGGAGCTGGTGCTGGAAGGAAGTCCCCTCTGCCTGGTTCCACAGAGCACAGCAGTGCTCCCTGGCTCCCAGGCTTGGGCCCTGCCAGCCGTGCGTCAGCGACACGGAGGTGGTGTCTTGCCAGTCAGTCTGACTCGACAGGCCCAGATGGGCATTGAGGCAGCAGTGGTCCCGGGAAGGCGGCAAGACGAGGGAGACAGCGTGCCCACTGCTGGACAGGAACACTCTTCGCTCCATTCTTGTGCCAGGCACTGGGGTTTAGAACTGAGCCGGAGTCCAGCCTTGCCCTTGAGGATGCACAGTACTGGCAGCGGATATGCAGCCAGGGTTGGGAGTCAGGCCTTCCCCTGGCTCTGCACTGTAGTCGTCTGAGAAAACATCCTAAAACTCAGCCTCAGTTTCCTTATCTATAAAATGGGGATGATTATGAAGAAAATAATAGTTGAGTTGCTATAAGGGTTAAGTGAGGTAACGCAGTAAAACACTTAACCCATATTAAATAAAAATGTTATAATTTTGGGGTTGGCAGGCAGTTAATCATCCAATATATGTGTGATGAGGGTCTGCTACATGCCAGGTACTATTTATGTAATTCTCATCTACACATGCTATCTCGGGGCGCTAGTGAGGATGTCGACAGAGGGAAGCACAGAGCTGTGGGGTAACCAGGAAGGGTCACCCAACCCTCCTTTCCCAACTGTCCCTGCTAACCAACCCCTCCCTGCCCAGGGTTACCCCAGTTTGCTCATACCCCGCCTGGCTGGTCCTGGGTCAATAGCTTCTTCCCTAAATGCTGGTTCAAGGTCTTAGGCACCAAGAGATCAGGTTGAGGTCCCCAAATTAACTCACGATCCATGGGAAAATCCCAAACTCTCCCCTTAGAAGACAAACACTAATAAGCTTCGACTCCACCTGGATGTCTCAGCTTCTTTCCCATTAATCGCTCTAAATAAGTTGAATATTAGTTGCATCTCTGAAGGAAGCACCAGAAAATGTTGTCTTTGATAACTCAAATGGATCACCCCATCCCCCTCTCAGACCAAGAGCTTCTGGGACACTGCACATTCACTTAGTCCCAGAGAAGAGAATTCTCTTACACGTGCTGCTCATGGCCTACAGCAGAGACTGGAAACCAATCCTTCGGCAAATCGCATCAGCTCTGGGCCCTCCCTGGAACATGCGTGTGTGGGCTGGATGGGAGCAGTGTGGTCACCCCTAATAACATTCACTGAGTACCGACTAAGGGCCAAGAGAGTGACACGTATCATTTCATTCAAGCCTCAGAACCATCTTGTGATCGGAGATGTTATCATCCTGCTTTACAGATAAGGAAACTGAGGCACAGGGAAAGTAATGAATTTTGTCCACAGTTGGTGTTAAATGAGGGAGGCAGCTTTGAACGTAGGCACATCTGGCTGTAATGCTACTGTTTATTCAGTTACATTAGAGGTGCTCAGTCTTTCTTTTCATTCCCCCTGCTGCCAGGAAGGCTTTATAGACATTTGTCCAAATCCCTCCCTCTTCCTATAAAATGTTAATACTGCAGATACACCGAATATCTGTTTATGTATACTGGCCCATTGGAGGATCCCAAACCACTATAATAATTATGATTTTCTTCACCGCCACCCTCCGAGAGCCATTTTTAGCCCTTGGGAATGAAGGTGCCCCATTAAGAATGTCTAAGTTGTACCTGTGGTTCTCAGAGTGTTGTTCCCAGAGTGGAAGAGGGCAAGGCTTGCCCACAGACCAAGACCAGGAATGGAAAATTAGCTGGACCGTTTCTTCCCAAGGGAAGCGTTTATGTTTTCTTTTGAGGGCCATGGAATTCTTGTTTCTAGATTTGCTACCTGTTACTCATACTTCAAATTTTTTTTCAGTTTATTAATTTTGAGACAGAGTGAGAGAGAGAGAGCACATGAGCAGGGGAGGGGCAGAGAGAGAATCCCAAGCAGGCTCCGTGCTGTCAGCACAGAGCCCGATGTGGGGCTCGATCCCATGAACCATGAAATCATGACCCTGAGCCAAAACCAAGAGTCAGATGCTCAACCAATTGTGCCACCCAGGTGCCCCCACTTCCTCATACTTTAGATTCACCTGCCACTTCCTACGGAAAGCCTGCCAAGACATCTGCACCTGAGTTTGGGTTAAGCGCCTTTCCACCTCCAGTTTCTAAGCTGCCAAAGCAATGGTCAAACTCCATTGTTAGTGTGCATATACATGTCTTTGTACATAAGACGAAGGACTGTGGTTTATCCATCTGTGTATTCCAAAGCCTAACTGGGCACAGCATATAGTAGATGCTCAGTAAATGTTTGTAGAATGGATGAATTAATGGGCAAATGAATTTAAAGTTGCTTGTGCTGTCTTTGCTGCACTGGGTTAATGCTTTAGCAAAGACCACATCAGGGATGGCTGGATCAAACAACAGCATGCAGCCATGCCTCCAGAATGTGGTACCTTTTGGGTGTCTTTCATGAAACCAGAGTTTTTATTTGGCAATATCTATAGTAATGTTCTTGGTCTAGGCCCTTTCGAGGGCTGAGATGAGCACAGGATAAGATCTCAGAAAGAGATGGTGATGATAAGAGGGATGGACGTGGCTTAAGGTATGGAAACCCCCCTCCCCCTTCCCCGGCTCTCTGAGCATACATTATGGACCTTAGGGGAAAAATATAAAAAACTGTCAACCAGTAATAATCAGGGAACCCTAACTGATGAAGTCCCATGCTCACACCAAGGAAGGACAGGGGTGGCCGCTCTACACTTCTATTTCCAACAGTGTGGCTGATTACTCACCCTAATGCAGTATACAGAAAAATGCCAGATTAAATAAACAAACAAATTTATTTTTAAATATAGAGCTGAGCAGTCAGGAAAGAGATGGAAATCCTTAGCGGTCAGAATAACCACGAGATAGCACAAATTCACAAGTGACAAGCAATGAGTGGGCGACAAGCCTGGAGATATCTCCTGCTTCTTAGTGACCCGGGATGTTTAGTTTGTTTTTTTTTAAAGGTCTCGAGACAGTGCAAGTAGAGGAGGGGCAGAGAGAGGGGGACAGAGGATCCTAAGTGGCCTCTGTGCTGACAGTAGCGAGTCCCATGTGGGACTTGAACTCATGAACTCTGAGATCATGACCTGAGCCTAAGTCTGACACTCAACCCACTGAGCCCCCCAGGTGCCCCTGGGGCTTTTAAAGAGCCAAGGAAAGTCACAGTCTTGCAGAAGATGGAAGGGAAACTGAGACTCTCATGTATAGCTAAGACTTAGAAAAAAAAACATTTACACTTTGGTGAAAAGGTGAATCAGAAAAACATAAAATCCCACTCTGAAGAAGGAGGCAGGAAGGAAACTTGACCCTAGGCCCGGATAGAGTGGAAGGAAAAATTTTAAAAGGCTGAGAATTTCCAATCACACAATGGCCCTCATGTGGGTCTGGAACTGGACTATGTATTAACCTTGTGGCCAGGAACACACACACACACACACACACACACGCACGTCCAAGCCAAGCATTTAATTTAAAGTAACCCCAAGTTGGTGGTTCCTCCAGGTACCTCATAGAAATAAATGCAAATCCTTTCTGGAGCAGTGAATTTTCAGCTGAGACCTCAAAGGAATCTCACAAAATTTTAGCGATCATAAATCCACAACTGAAAACCAAAATCACAGAGCACGTGAAGAAACAAGCCACCACCAGCAAGAGAGAGCAGAAACAATGAACAAATGAATCAGAAATGGGAATGCTACAGGTACTACAATGATCAGATTCAGAAAATGAAATGTGTACAATATTTAAAGAAATATATACAAGTAAAGTATGCCAAGAACAGACTATCAAAAAACATAAAGCAGACTGAAAGATAAACAACTAAAACTTCTAGAAATGGAAGGGCTGATGTATGGGCTTCTCCAAACTGTTGTTCTAAATCTGGCTTACAGTTTTGGAATAAACTTTGGTGTTGGAATGAGAAAGCTAAAATGCTCTGTGACTTGGGCCAATCACTGCCTATCTCTGGGCCTCAGTTTCCCCATCTGCAGGTGAAAGGGTGGAACTAGATCACCTCCTAAGCCCAACTCAATTAACTCATATTCTATAATACAACAGATCACATCCATTGGGCACCTGTTTTTTTGTGCTACCCTTGACTATCAGCATTTTACATGATTTTTTATCCTTGCAACAGCTCACTGAAGTATGGGCTCTTATTATACCCAATTCACATATTAGGAAACTGAAGAAGAGAGGGATTAAGTAGCTTTTCCCAGAGTCCAGCGCTGGTAAGCGATGTGTGGTCTCCACTCATCTGATTCCAGAGCCCACGTTCTGGACTCTTAACATCTGGGATCTAGCACTAGGATTCTCTGACCTATCAGAAGTCTCCCATGGCAAGGGACAGCTCAATGGCTAGTCTACGCTGTCAACAGCGACCAGAATAGGCGTTCCACTGGGCAGGTAAGAATACCATGGAGTTCATTATCAATAACCAAATAGTAAGCGCATTCTATGAGTAAGGCCCGTGCTTATTTTAGACAATAGGTATTTGTAACAGAACAGCAAGCAGTGACAGATGGCTGGGGCTTACCTTCTGAATACCCTTTGGAAAATCCTTCATTCCGAAAGCACTCCTCTATACCTTGGTTTTCTCATGTACGAAATGGGGATGACAATGGTACCTAATATCACTGAGTTGTTGTAAGGATTAAATGAGCTAGTACAAGTCAGGAGTGTTGTAAGCATGCCACAAACTGTAGTTCTTTCTTTTTATTATTTTCAACCCAGTGGGAGAAAGTTGGGTTTTGTAGCAGTTGACCTTGATTCAATTCCAGGCTCCCCCCTACTTCCCAGCTGTGTGACTTAAAGTCATTGACCCTCTCTGAGGCTCCATGGCCCCATCTGTGAATCAGAAATAACAATGCTTACCTCCCTGGTAGTTGTGAGGGTTAAATGGACTGTGAAATGCCTAGCTCAGTGGCTGACATATAATAGGTACTCAACAAATGTCTGTTCTCACCCCTGGAGCGTTTTCTGCACACTCGACTTTTCTACCATGGTTAGAATCCAAAGAGGCAAAGGATTCTGTGCTTATAGATGGTGACTCACCGTTCTTTTCCACCAAGGGAGCTTTCACAAAAGCAGTGGGGGGTGGAAGATGTCTAAAGGCATCCATTTCACAGCAGGTAAGTCAAGGCAGTACAGCGACAGAGGTTCACAGCCTCAGAAAAGGGCCTTCAGGCCATGATCTGCTGCTTTGGTTTAACTGGCCACTGAGATGTACAGCTGAAGATACAATTAGCACCAGGAAGAGAGCTCTACCATTATGAGGATTTGGTCATTGAATTCACTGAGGATAATGACATTGACCTTCCTGTTTGGAAATAAACCAGGTATTTGGCTTGCAAATGGCTCTCTGATCATCCTGCACACCCAGGACTGTGCAGCAGCACCACCCGAGGATGGGGACAGGTAAATAAGGATGTGATGGGGGTTTCAGAAGGACAGTGACATCTGGAGCAGTGGTTGCGTCACTCTGCCACCCCAACCCCTGCAGGCCCGGGGAAGGGCTGGCGTCCTCACCTGGCTTCCCGAAGAAGCATCAAAGACTGAGACCAAAAGTGGTCACCTACAGGGATTTTTTTTTTTTTTGAGCAAATAGGGAACTCCTGGGTTTCAAGCTCAAATCTGTGACACCTTTCAGATTTCATCTTAAGTGACCTGCTCCTACCTCTTGCTCCCTAAGACCATCTGTGTATTCAAGCGGCCCAGGAACTTTGACCAAGAGATGCTCGGTGCTGAAAGACGATGGTGGCATGGTAGAGTGGTGGGCATTCCAGGTGCTCTGAGTCAAAGCTGAAGGTGCAAACTCAGGGCGGGAAAAGGAACCTCGGAGGAAAGGCGGTTGGGAAGCACAAGCCTGAAGCCAGCACAAGGATACCGGGGGTCACTGCGGCACTGCTCGGCACTGCTGAACCTTGCGGTCCCTGCTGAGACCAGACTCAGCATTTTCTCTGCATGTGGAGGACAACGTAATGTTCCCAAACAGACCCAGTTCAAACCCCAGCCCCTCCACGTACTAACACATCTATGTCCCTGAGCAAATGATACTCTTGTGTCTCAGGAGTATCCCCATTTTCCAGTGCCCAAACGGTCTCATAGAGTCCCAGACATAATGGTTTTCATAACGAGGATAGAAACATGCCATGCGCCCGGTATAGATACCAACTCATAGTAGGAGTTCAATAAATATTCATTTGTCTTTGCTTCACTGACATAATCGACACCATATGTGACAGTACAGTCAGCCTCATCAGCCTGGCTTGCCACGCTCACTATTGATTGAAGAACTGGGGTGTGCCATACAGGATTTTATCTCCAAGATGATCCTGAGAAGAAGAAGATCTGTTCTGAGCCCTGTGATCACCAACCAGGATGGCCAGTTCTGGCAGAGCTGACCACCCAATAAGTCATTAGTGTCCCCACTGGCTAATATCTCCACTGTGGCCATGTCTTCTATGAAAAGGAGGCAGTACAAAGGAGATCATCGACTGTCTGCTGTGTGTGGGGAAGTGGCCATGGTAGACTCCAAAAGGGTGGAACAAAGAGGCATAACTAGTGTTCCTGTTCAACTTTCCAAGGGCTAAAAAGTGTATTTGGAAAGAGATGATGGAAACACGGCTTTAAAAAGCAGTGTGGTAACAGTAAACACTTGAGGTCAGACAAATGGGGCCAAGCCCCTGGGGAGCGGTGGCGAAAGCAATCATGAGCTTTAAAAGCAGACTGACTTATGTCTGAATCCCAGTTTTGCCGCTTACAGGCAGGAAGGTGTCCTTGGGGAGGGGAGAGGGAAGGATGCCTCGGTTTCTTCATCTGTAAAACAGGGGAAATACCCGAACTGCTATGATGATTAAATAAACATGATGCATGCCTGGCACAACAGTGAGTGCTCAGTTAGCTGTTAGTTTAATTCCTCCTTCTTTCCCTCATTTCCCATTCTCCTCTAGAGTAGTGAAGTTACTTTATCTGCTAGTGAATTAGAATTAGTAGCAGATGACTTTTATCTGTCTACTGGTGACCATAGTCCTCTGTCCACATAAATCTGTAAACCATCAAGTAGAGACTTGTGCAAAAATTTCCAATGGCTTCTCACTTCTAAAACAAGAATAACAAAAGGCCCCAGCTCCTTTGCCTGGACCCCAGGGCTTCCACCCGTAGGCCTCAACCTCCCAACCACTCCCCAGCTGCAATGCTCACCCTAGTGGCACCCATCAGTAGGCTGGGTGTGGAGGAGGGCTCAGCCCAGCCTTGGGGATGTCACGGATGGTAAGAAAGGCTTTCCAGAGGCAGGTGCATCCAAAGTGAACCTTAAAAGCACGAGGAGGATTTTTGCCGATAGACCAAGATGGGAGAAGGCATTCTGGGCCAAGTGAGTATCATGTGCAAAGGCCTGAGGCCTCGCAGCCAGGCTTCAGTCCAGGTAGATTCCTATTACCTCTCCACTCAGACTGTCCTCACGTCCCTTCCTCTCTTTACCAGACTGACAGAGGACCACTTGTGCACTCCCTGCTGAACTCCAGTAAGGATCTCACTTCTTGTGCCCGGCTTTCAAGGTATGGCCCAGAGATCCCTACAGGTCCCTGAGACCCTTTTAGGAAGCCAGTGAGGTCAAAGCTACTTAAAATACTGCCCTTTTCATCCTTGTCCTCTTATGAGTATACAGTGGAGTTTTCTAGATTGAATGTAGAAGCAGATACATCTTCTGTTAAGCCAGATATTTGCCAAAATATAAAACAATGCCACTCTATACATTTTTGTTTGTTTGGAAAAGTCATTTTTCATTAAAATGTGTTATTTATGTTGATATAAGGCTTTATTATCGTTACTTTAAATGAGCTATAAATAATGATTTTAACATTTTTTCCCAGTGCTAATTACCACTTTGACAAATTTTAACAGACATAATCCACATAAACAAAAACTCTTTGGGGTCTTCAATAATTTGGAGGAGTCAAACAGGGTCCTGAAACCAGAGAGTTTGAGAGCCACTGCTTTCAGAAATACGGTGAAGAGAGCCAGATGCATAACTAACCCCAGAAAGCATTCTCAGAGGGCAATTTCTGCCCATTATTGGGAAAAGAGACCACAGGCAGTCTGTCCCTGGCTGGACCCTACTGTCATGCTTGTCGCTCTCTGTTCCTCCTTCTTCTTTCCCTTCCTGTCAAAACCCTAATGGCAGACCAGGCATCTCACTCAGCAGTAACCTCTTTGCCAAGTTCAGGGAGGTGTGTTGACCACACACTGTCAGGAAGGCAGGGCCCAAACAAATAACTCAATGTCTCTGATTTGAACTTTCCTGATGACTAAAAATGTTGAACATCTTTTCATGTGCTTATTGGCCATTTCTGTTGTTTTCTTTGGAGAAATGCCTATTTAAACTCTTTGCCCATTTTTGAATTAGGCCCTTTGTCTTTTCATTGCTGAGTTTAAGAGTTCTTTATAGAGTCTGCATACGATCCCTTCTAAGATCTATGACTGCAAATATTTTATCCCATTCTGTGCTCATCTTCACTTTCTGTATGCTATTTCCTCTGAAGCACAAAAATTTTTAATTTTAATGATATCCAATTTATGTATTTTTTTCCTCCTTTTTGTGTGTGCCAAACCATTTCCTGTCTAATCGGAGGTCATGACCATTTATGCCTATGTTCTCTTCTAAGGGTTTATAGCTCTTACATTTAGGTCAACAGTCCATTTTGAGTTAATTTTTGTATATGGTGTGAGGAAAGGGTCCCACTCTCTGCTTTTGCACGTGGATAGCCATTGGTCCCAGCACCATTTGCTGAAGAGATGACCCAGTCACCTCATCTCGAAAATGGGCTTTAAAAGACTACCTTTCAGGGTGCTTTTAGCATTCAACTAGACAGAGAAAAAGTGCCTGTGGGGATTCCTGGCACACAGCAGACAATGCCATAACTGAAGGATCAGACAGTGGATGTGAAAGCACTCGAAAACACTGGTCATCATTACTATCATTTGACCAGAACTTTTCCATTCCTAAAGGTCATTAACATCCACAACCCCACCGGCGTGTCATAAGAAACCTGTAATAAATAACCCTCAGGTCAGTGGCTTGTAACCCCTTTCCCAGGAACTCCCTCTCTGAGGGACTTTGGAAATCCTTTTCCTCTCCCCTTCCCCTTTTTCTTTCTTTCTGCCTTAATTTTGCATTAAATGCTCTTGGTCTTAATTAATTAATCAATTTAAGATTGGTAACCCACTCAAATCTTTTTTGGCAAGTTGGTGGGAAGGCATGAATGAACAAATGAGTCAATCAAGTAAAAGGCTCCTAATTTAAAGTCAGAAAAGTGAAGCCCCTAGAGCTAAAGCGATCACCCCACACACAGGTGTCAAAGGTGAAACGTGGGACACTACTCCAGTGCTCTCCACTCCTGCACTCCCCCTCCCATCCTGGAGAGATCCTTTTAAACCAGTCTCCCTCCTCCTCAGTGTTTGCAACACCTCCCAATTTAGTTTTCTCTCTGAATTTCATTAGTGTCCCATTTGCCTCATCTTCCTGATCTCTGAGGCAGGCGGTAAGCAGGAGGAGACTGAATTGGCAACAAGGGCTCCCTGCCTCCTGGTTGTGGGTGAGGCTACATGCAGGGGAGGAGGGTGTGGCCCCTGGGCTGCAATTCTACACACGCTCTGGTCCACTTGACTCAAGCCAATAAATAATAATGGGACTCTAGCTATGCCCCAGGCACTGGGGGCTCGAGGATGAGGAGCTGTGCTTAGCCTTGAAATCTCAGGCTCTCAGGGATGGATGGATAATGCCTGGGCCATGGGCTGCAGGGACTTCGCCCTCCTGGGCGGTGAGAGTGAGCGAGAAAGAATGCGAGGTTAGTCAGGGGAGAATGGCAGTGGGGCCATTCTAGGAAGGGGGAATAGCACATATAAAGGCAGGAAGGGTACAAACGATAGCGTGTAAGCAAATAACGACGTGGAATCTGTTGAGAAATTATTTGTTCAGTCATTCGCTCATTCAATATGTGCTTATGGAGTCCCTGTTCCAGGAGTAAGAACACTGCAGGAACAACCCAAAGGAAGTCCCTGCCCTCGTGGAGTTTATATTCCACTGAGGGAAACAGACCACAGACAAGCTTACAGAGCAACAGACGATGCAGCAGGTGGAGAGAAACGTCACATGGATGAGATCAGGTGGAAGAAGGCACAGGAAGGACCGGAAGGGAGAATGGCCGCTTGCATGGGGCAGTGGGTGCAGGCCTCCCACCCTCACCTCCCCTACCTTGCTCACACCACTGGCCTCACACACTTGTGTTGAGCACTTTCTGGTGCATGCGTGCTCTGCTCGCTTTATTCACTGCAGTTTCCTTTGCCTGAAGAGCCTTTCCCAAGACTGGAAAAAAGGCATCTCTGCCTTATGCCGTGCGGTAGGAATATGTTTATGGTTCAATGGACAGTGAAGAGGCCAACGGTGTGAGTGAGGGGTGCATAGGAGAGATGGGGTTAGACAGGAGACGGGCTGGCTGGTGTAAGTCCCAGTGGGTCACAGTGAGGACTCGGCCTTTCCTCCGCCAAAGATGGGGGTGCACAGCAGGTTTTGAGCAGAGAAGTGATCTGATCTGACGTGGCAGACCCCTGGGAGGGAGAGTGGTAGCAGAGTCTATGAAGGGGCCATTGCAATAATCCAGGCCTGAGAAGATGGCTTGGACCAGTGTGGGGACAGAGGAGGTGGACACACAAGCTGAGGAGGGGACAGAAGTTGATGGAGTCAGTGTAAATATAATACAGCGTGCAAAAGGAGGGACGGGAGGGAGAGGAGGCCAGAGAGGAAAAGCAGAACATTCTAGACAGAAGAATCTGCCCGTCCCAAGGCTCAGATTCAATCTCACCCTGCCAGACTCAGATCCCACTACTTAGATTTCTGAAATTTCTTCCCTCTCTCCTTCAGTTCAACAAGCCTCACTCAGGGCCCAGCTCTATGGGTGGCACCAACATGGGATGAGCGATCCCCCCTCTCCCCCCCATCAATGTCTGGCCTCCACGAGGCTCCCTCTGTTGTTGCTGAAAGCTGTGTCCACATGTGACACCCGACAGGATGCTGGGGGAACCTGGGGGAGAAAGGCGGGGATGGGGAGTACAGAGGAGGAAGGAGAGAGCACATTTCCTGGGTTTCAATGGTGTGGGAGGGTGAGACTGAATTTTTTCTTCTCACATTCACGCATTACAAGCAAGCATGATTGTGGTGGATGAGTTCACCTTCAGCTTAGTTATCTTACCTCCCTGAGTGGACCTCAGTTTTCTTATCTTAAAAATGGAATTGTAAGGACTACCTCATGGGGTTCCCTGAGTTACATGAGATTCATAAATCAAGTACTTGGCACAATGTCTCAATAAATATGACCCCATTTTACCTGCCCTTCTATATGGAAAGCTAATAATCTTAACAGATCTCCTCAGAGAGCCATGTGTGTATGGCTGAACACTTATCCCAGGCTGTAGTTACACAAGCTTCAGGCTGACAGCAGAAGCCAGCTCTGTTTCCGTTCCCTGTTATCTCCCCAGAGCCTAGCGGGGTGCTGGGCTTATTGTGAGCATTCAGTGTGTCCTTGTTGAGTTGCTAAATAAATGATTGAATCAGAGGTTATGTAAGATCTGGGCTTCAGCACTTTTTAGCTGGAAGACCTCAGACAATACAGTTAATTTCTCTGAGCCTCAATTTTCTGGCCCGTAAAACAGAAATAATATCTACGGTGGCAGAAGCAGTTTTCATTGCTCATCAAATAACCGTATTTTTCCCACATTTCCCAGAGCCCGAGGAGTCAGGCTGGACCCTGTGACTCATTCTGGCCCATAGGCCATGTGACACTTCTGGACCAAAGCATTTAAGGGCCAGTGCTCAATCTTCTGGTTCTCTTCTTGTGCTACAGAGACCAAGGTGGCTGCAGGTTGTACCCAAAACACAGCAGAGCTCTCATCAGCCTGGCTCGAGTCACTAGGTAGAGCACAGTCCTCTATGTCCCTTGGTCAGACATGTAGCATGAGCAGGAAATACACTTGCTCATGGAGCATAACTAAGCCTAGTGAGACTCTGCGTCCACCTTGCAAGACTGCTGGGAGGATAAGAGATCGTGTTCGGTTCATAGTAGGTTTTCAGTAAGGTGCTTACTCCCTGCGTCCTGGCTCCTCTGCTTCTTCAGCCTTCTTCACCATGACCTAGCCTCCATCATGATTCGACTTTCTCTAGCTAGAAACATCCTCCTGCTTTTCTGATGCAACCCAGGTGTTTTGTACCATTTTTTCCATTGTTCTTCTGCACAGCAATATAAAGAAAAGCCTCCAGAGAGCCACTCTGGCTGGCTGGACCTGGCCTCCAGCCCACCCGTCCCAGTAGCCACCCACTTACCTCCTCCTGCCCCACTCTCAACTGTGCCTCTGATCCCACCCCAGCTAAGCTCAAAACGTGACCATCAGACTCTGGACACAGCCTCTGATCTCCTGGATCCCAGAATGATCCCGACGGCTACTGTTGCCTCTGCGGTCCTGGACCTGCGTGGTGCTTCCTGGCCACCAGCTCCCACGTCACATCCCACCTGGATGCCCGGGCCCTGCCTGCCACTGCCCAGTGTGCCGGCTGTTGGCTTGGCTTCCAGCACCCAGCACTCCTCTTACTGTATCTGCTCCCTGAGAAGGCCACCTCCACTTTGGGCTGACCTCCTCTACTTGCCATGCTGCTTAGTGGCAAAAGCCTTCAACCAAAAAGCATGCACGATTTCAGATTCCAAGATGGCACTTCTCATTAAGACCACAGCTTTGCAGTTGATGACACAGAAAATCAGAGCAGACAAGGGGACTGACCTGGCTCCATGTCAGCACGTTCTGAAGAGTCAGCAGTGTCCCTGGGCCCTGCAGCCCTCTCTCCAGGGCCATGGGATCCTGGAGGACAGGGCGGGATCCTTTCTGTTAAAGCAGAGAACACAGACCCTACTGAATGAGGTGGCAAGATGCCCTGGACCCTTTCCCACAGATTTCTAACCAGTAGCCGTTGCAAACACACACCAATGAGGGGAGGGGCTTGTTCCCGGTCCCAGGGGGGGAAATGGGGGGAGGTCCCAAATACCCTGTGAATCTCACAGGAACACATTTCCTTTATGCAGCCTTCCTGGGCGGCCCTGGTATACTCTGTTCTCCCATCTCATCTTGTGCCGTGGGAGAAATCATCTTGCCTGACCAAACCCCTCAAGGGCAGGGACTGCAGATAGGTTTTCTTTACAATCCTGGTGCCCTTCAAGGACTTGGAGCAGAGGTGAAACTGAGTGTTTTGTGAAGAAGGATTGACTGGGTGCTGTGATGGAGGAGGTAGGCTGGAGGTGGCTGGGGGATGGGGGATGGAACACGGGCACCAGGCCCTGGCCCCCCTCAACAGTTCTATCATTGATTCACCAGGTAAATAAATACGTCACTGCATCTCTTTGAACCATAGTGTCCTGCCCTACAAAATGGCGATCTTCACTATGATATGCCGTATGGGAGTGTTGGGAGTCACCTGGCCAAGTTCCTCACACAAGAGTTCTGGCTATGTGTACCTTCTTGTCACACTGCAACCTCTAGAAAATCACATCCTGTCTTTGAGCCTCTGTGTCCTCATCTAAAGGAGGAAAACTCTGAGCCTGGTGAGGTCCTTTTTGCCCCGAGAATTCTACGATGATGAATTTGAGTCATCTGTGATCCCAGTGCCTAAGGAGATATCTGCACACAGTGAAAGTTTGTGAAATGAGTAAAAGAAATCGTACCCCACTCAAAAGAAAAGCAAGGGGAGGCTCACAGGTTTTAAGTCATCTGCCTCAGGTCACTGTAAGAGGAGGAAGAACATTTGAACACAGGCTCTCACAGACCCAAGATCTGCTTACTTTCTCCTGTACCAACTGTCACACACATTGAAAACACCACAAAATGGTTTTTTATGTAAAAGACACACTAGGCTAAAGAACAAGGTATGAAAGATGCGTTTAGGCGTCTGAGGTAAAAATTATTTTTGAGACATTTCCCGAATACCTATTTGCTAAATATATGCAGGAACCTGACTAAGAAGACTTTATTGTCCATTACAAGGTGAGGACTTACTGGTAATCTCTGTTAAAAACACAATTTTCCTAAGGGTGACAGATTACTAGCTTCATCTGAATTTCACATTTCTTTATTGTAAATTCTTGTTATTCTAATCAAAATAGAACTGTATTAGGCAAGAACATTCACCAGGCTCTGCCCAACTGCAGAATATCCCTTCCCCAACTTCAGGGGCCAGCCTCCTAAACACCCTAGGAGAGAAGACCTGTTAGGCAGAAATAGAATTAACAAGACAAAGTCTGGAGGTAAACAAGAAAAGCCTTTATTTAAAAAAATTTTTTAGTGTTTATTTTTGAGAGAGAGAGACAGAGCTGGTGAGGGACAGAGGGAGACACAGAATCTGAAGCAGGATCCAGGCTCTGGGCTGTCAGCACAGAGCCCAACATGGGGCTTGAACTCGCGAACCGTGAGATCATGACCTGAGTCAAAGTTGGACACTTAACCGACTGAGCCACCCAGGCACCTCAAGAAAAGCCTTTCAAACTCACACTACATTCACTAAAATCAGAAATGGGCAGTACACTGCATAGCATAGGATGATCATTTTAGGCATCTTGAATGAGCAGTCATGGCTACTGTGCCCTTAATTTCTCCTTACCATGCCTTGTTCATTGTAAGCTTACCCTCCACAGTTTCAGGGAGCAGCAAAAGATTGTTTTGCTATAACAATGTGCAGGGTAAGAGGCACTTTCTCCTGTGTGTGAGCCTCTCCCCATGCCCACCATCTTGTGGGTTTTAGGACTCAGAGCTCTTGGCTTTGCCCACAAGGGTCCTGCAGGGGTCCTGGTCATATGTAGTGACTCAGACAAAATACTCAGGGTCTCTCTTAAACCCCTCTCCTTTGTCCTGGTCATAAAATCCCATTCTGCCTCCGTAGCTTCAGGCCGCAGCTTGTGCTGTGGACCCTTGCCTGGGCCTTACAATCCCTACCCTGTTAAAGAAGCCGCTGAACTAGTTTACCTCCTCTTCCACCTTCCTCTTTGCCAGGGCTTCAGGGAAAACCTCAACACCTTTTCTCCTGTTTGTGTCTTTTTCAAGTCCTATCCCCGAATTCCCTCTTTTTTCAAGTATCTCTCATAAGCACCACAATGACTAGGAGTGAAACGAAAATACTCATGGGCAGACCGAAGATTTCAGAGGTATTTATGTACTAGCATTTCGTGGAGGGCAACCCAGTTAGGAAGGGATTGTAGCATTCATTCATTCATTCATTCATTCATTCCCTCGCTCACTCACTCATATAGTTGAGAGTTAGGTGTCGTGCAGGATGCACTGATGACTTAAAAGCAAATCCTGCCCTTAGGAAGCTCACAGGCTGGCAAGGAACAGTAAGGCCTGGCAGTTTTGTAAGAGAGATACAGATGAAAGCCAGTGAGAGGACAGAGGAATGAAGAGACCAGGTTGGCTGACAAATCAGGGGGCACCTACTGGACAACATATAGTTTCAGCTCAGCCTTGCACCAGAGGCAGTGTTAGGCGGACGGCTTGCGTATACGGCAGGTGCTTTGTATGAGGGAGCCAGGCACAAGAGGGGAAAGCACGGCAAAGAATGTGTAGAGCAGCCTCCCAGAATGTGGGCTGTGTGGAGGGGAGCAGAGTTCGACACACCTGAGAGGTGACGGACAGGGCCCTGAAGACCAAGCCAGAGAAGACAGCCACCATTCAATGAGTAATCAGGAGCCATCAAGGGTTTCTGAGCAGAGATGTGACATGACTGAAGATCTACTGTAAGAAGATGAATCTGGCAAGGCTTGCATAGTATGAATTGGAAGGGGAGTGAGTTCCTAATTGTGTGCCAAGCACCAGGCAGAGTATTAGGTGCTGGTTGGTATTTGAGCTCACGGACCTTCTGAACAACTGCACTTAGGCAAGCATTATCCCTCCGGACTTACAGTCAAGAAAAGGAGACTTTAGGGAATTTAAGCTGCTTGCCTCTAATCCCCCAGCTAGGAAGCAGTGGAGACGAAATCTAAACCCTGTTCTTTTTCTTTCCAGGTGAGCCATAAAGCATGCTGTGACCCTGTGCTCGACACCAGGACACCCGATACTCCCAGTACACCTTCTGCTTCCAGAGCACCATCCTGTCTGCCCTAGGGTGGTGGAATGTGATTGCTTCCTGCACTGCCTTTGAGAGGCCCAGATGGAATTAAGCACAGAGCACCTTTGCTTCTGTTAGTTTTCCCCAAAGTGAAACAAACAAGGAGATAAGACAATGCCTTGGGTTGGGTCCCAATCACCAGAGACTGCAGTCTCTTGCAAAGAATTTCAAAGGTAGCAGGACACCATACTCCCCCGCCTTGGAGGGGAGCATTGCTTTTGTCCTTCCCTTCTTAGCTAAGCCATGGTAGCAGGAGCAGTGGACTCAGGAGCCTGGGGCAGGATCTTTTGGATACCCAGGAATCCACATGGGGCACATACAATGTCCAGGAGGGGCCAAGCATTTCTACACTCTGGGCCCACTTCATTCACTGTTTGGGAGGATTGCCCAGAGGTCTCAATACACCTGAACTGGGTTGTCATACCCACAGCCTGGAGATGACCATGGATCACTCCCATCAAGATGCCCGCTATTAAAACTTGGGGCATTTTCAAGGGGAAAGAGAAAAGATTCCCTCATTCTATCTACAGGGCACAGTGAGCTGCATACACCTGACAGTCAAGAGGATAAGACACACTTTCTTAGAGGAAGCCTGGTGCGGTGAGAAGAGCAGGGGCTTTGGAAGCAAACAGAGGGGTTCCAGATCACACCGCACCCAGATACTGGCTCTGCGGCCTGGGCCAAACTGCTGGGCTCCTTCCATTTCCTCATTATTCAATACAAATGACTATAAGGGATTAGGCTAATGGCAGACCCCTGGCACAATCGTAAGGACATATAATTTCTTCTCTTTTCATGTTCAACATTGTGGGCATTGCTCTCACAGTGAGGTTGCTCTCCTCCCCCTAAAGTCCCAGTTGAAGAAATGGATTTTGGAGGGGGGAAAAATGCTGAAATGACAGCAAGTTGTACACATCCTTGACCGAGTGCTTATTACCGGCATCTTATAATTATTTGCCAGCATGTCTCCCCCTTCCACTGGCCTGGGACCTCCCTGAAGACAGTGATGGCTGTATCTTCAATTCCTAGCACACAGTTATGCCTTTCTACCTTAGTTACTTCATTGTAAGATCCAAACAAACCACAGAGGCTGCAGCTCCTGCGGCATTTTATTTTCCCAGCCTGGTTTGAAGAATGACTTTTAAGCAACACCTTCATGAGCACATCCGATCCTCTGAAAACTGTCTCATTATCATGGAACCATTAGCACAGAATACTTCACCTTGTTACCCTGCTAAGAGCTTTGGTTTCTAATCTAAGCCAATTACATATGTGCCGACATTTTCAATAACATCTTAATAAAACCAAACCTCCCAGGTCTCCAGATGGAATTGGACCAGGTTGAGAGATCTGGGGTCTATCTAACAGGATACTGGAAGGTGCCTGACAGTGGGGAAAGAAATGAAGCCTCAAAACTGGATTCAAACACTCACTTATACGGCTAGGACGATCGTAGTGTGCGTGGACCAGGATAAAGGCTTCATAAAGGTTAATTCCCTTCCTTCCCCCGAATCCAGGGAAAAGTAAAGCCATGAAACTTGTTGCAAGTAGATAGGGAGAGAAGGGGAGATAAACCACATTCCCAAGTCCATTTAGAATATGGATTATTTTTTTCACGTTTTCTCCCTAAGGACTGAAGGAAGCAGGTTATTTCATTGTAATTATGGGCAGCTGCAGCTGTTGCTTGTGGACTCAAAGACCAATTTTCAGATTAAAAAGAAACACACACAGACACAAACACACCAACAGGATCAACTCCATACACAGAACAATACCTCCTCCAGAGAGTGAGTCAACAGGATGGAAAGATCTGGACGGTCGTGCTTGAGACACTCGGATCCAGGTGGAGCTCCTTGGGTGGGCATGCTCCCCTGTCTTCCCCTCCCCCCTCACCTCCTCTCCACCCACTACGTGCAGGACGCAGGACCAGCCGGCGAGCCACGCAGGGCAATGCAATGTTTCGCGTCGAGCAGCTGCACCTTTTGAATGCACACAGGGGGAAATAAAGGCAGCAGATGGTTTTATGTAATCTTCCCATGAATTTTTAACTGGTCGTCCTCATTCATGATAGGCCTGAAAGACTTTTTTTACAGGTCCTCTGTGGGTCCAGCAAGCCAGCCCCAGACTCGTGGTGTGGACGCGTCCGTTTTCACAGGAGAGGTGGGCGGAGCTCATTTGCTATTTTGTGGCCTAGAGGCGGTCTCCCGGTTTCCATTCAGGATTCTCTCTTGGGGCGCTCCCTCTGTGTCCTCTCAAGGGTTTCTCAGCGCTGACCACGGCAAGCGACGGCTCATGAATCCTTCACGGGAGAGCTGCCCAAACCCGCAGCACGTGATTTGTCTTTGAAAGGACTGAAGATCCAGGCTATGGCAGGGATGTTTGTCAGAGAGAAGGTGGAGTGGAGCAGGGGTGCATTGCAGGGCACGGCTGCCTGGGAGTAAGGTGGAAGACACTGGGCTCCCAGCAGAGAAGGATCACGTGCTTACGTGTGCAAGAACGCTGCCTAGAAGACTGAGTTTACGTCTGGCATCAAGGAACCGCACACGAGGGGGTAAACGATTCTCAGACAGCCGCAAGTGCTGAAAGGCAACCCGATGAAGTCTGTGGCATCAGTGGGGTGTCTTCTCAACTTTCTAAAACTTGCTTTTACTTAACCACAGTTCACCTTTAAACCCTCCAAGCACACCATCAAAATTTCTGGGATTTGGGGCACCTGGGTGGCTCAGTCAGTTAAGCGCCCGACTTCGGCTCAGGTCATGAGCTCGTGGCTTGTGGGTTCAAACCCCGTGTCGGGCTCTGGGCTGACAGCTCAGAGCCCGGAGCCTGCTTTGGATTCTGTGTCTCCTTCTCTCTCTGCCCCTCCTCGACTCACGCTCTGTCTCTGTCTCTCTTAAAAATTAAAAAAAAAAAATGTTTTTTCAAGAATTCTGGGATTTGTATGTGCAGGATAATCACACACCCTTGTTCTTAACCACCAGGGTGCTCCCAGCTCTCCGGGCCTTCGCTCGGCTTTGTGGTCAGCCTGTGAAGCCTCCCCCTCCTTCTACGTCTACCAGCTCGTCCCCTTCCTTTGGGAGCCAGTGCTGATGGCAGCATTTTCACGGCGCCGTCCTTGTATCATTCTCAACTAAGTGTACCCCACGCCAGAGAGTCACCGAGCCTAGGTGATTCTTTCTCCCAGTAACTCCTAGGAGTTGCCAGAGCTCTGTGTAGGTCTAGCGCTCTTCCGTTCCTTCTTTCAAATGATCACGTCGCTGGTACTATTCCAAAAATGCAAGTGAGACCCTGCTGCTCCCGGCTGGAAAGCCCTGTTGCTGCCCAAGTGTCTTTGCACGAAATCCAAACCCTGCCTTACAGCAAGCCGTTCTCTCCACTGTCCAGCCTGGCCACTCTCGCCTCAGGCCCTCTGTGCTCCAGCCGGACCGAGGGGCCTCTAACACTTCACAGACTTTCCTGTTGCCCTTTCTTTGGCCCGAGGGCCCCTGGAGTGCTCGTTCACGAGTCTACCGTGTAGCACCCCATCTTATTCTGGGAGAGCATCTCCCTGCTTCTGGGAGCCACTTTTTCCACTGCTCCCATCACGAGGGTTCTGGGAGTCATCAATGCTGTCTGGCAACCACTGCTGGCTCTGTGCTTGGCAGCCACAGGTGGGATCACACACCCCAAGAGGGCCATGTCACTAACCATGGCCAGTGGGTTGGGAGCAGAGGTGTACCCCTTCCAGGCAGAAGGTTTAAATGCCAACTGAGGACGCTCTGGAGCTTCCTTTCACTCTGGCATCATGACGAGCAGTTGGGATGGTCTGTCGGCCTGGACTCCCGGGGGATGGCGAGAAACCCCTCCACCCTCTTACCACATCCACTGTCCACAGTGGATATGCAGAGTATGAGAGAGAATGGGCCCTTTGACGAACACCACTACGGTTTGGGGGGTGATTTGTACTCAGTATTAATTAGCTGATCTGTGGATACATAGGTCCTATGAGAAATGTCATATTCTTAAAGGACTCTGACTCCCTGTCATCACTGATTGGTTCAGAGCTGGGCACCTTAAGGAAGCTGGGTCAATCATAGTTCTGGGGGCTCCAGCCACCCTCGGGAAGGGCAGAACCTGATCAGAGATTGACCTGGTCAAAGAGCAGATAGAATTCTTCCCTGGGTATTGAAAAAGAATCTAGTCTCTGGTAGTGAAGACTTTAAGACGGAAAACCTTGGGAGCCATTAGCGGCCGTGTGGGCATATTGTGTCCTCCCAAAAAGATATGTTGGAGTCTCAACCAACTCCTAATACCTCATAATGGGACCTTATTTGGAGACAGGGTCTTTGCAGAGGTAATCAAGTTAAAATAAAGTCATTGGAGGGGTGCCTGGGTGGCTCAGTCGGTTAAGTGTTCATCTTTGGCTCAGGTCATGACCTCATGGTCAGTGAGTTTGAGCCCCATGTCAGGCTCTGTGCTGACAGCTCAGAGCCTGGAGCATGCTTCAGATTCTGTATCTCCCTCTCTCTCTGCCCCTTCCCAGCTTGCATTCTGTCTGTCTCTCTTTCTCTCTCTCAAAAATAAATTAACATTAAAAAAATTTTTATAACATCATTGGGGTGGGCCCTAACCCTATATAACTGTTGTCCCTAGCAAAAGGGGTGAGATTTGGACAGACAGACATGGAGGGAACACCACACAGAAAGAAACTCCAAGAAGCCAGGAGAGCGGCCTGGGACAGACCCCTTCCTTCAGAGGAAAACATGCAGGGATCATGGGCTTGCCAACACCTTGATCTGGACTTGGAGCTTCCAGAACTGTGAGACAATACATCTCTGTTGTTCAAGCCCTTCAGTTTATGCTCCTTTGTGACCACAGCCTTAGCTCACTAATACAGAGGGGAAAGCTGGCCCCTCTGAGAGAGAAGGAAGCTCATAAGAGAAGCAGACCAGAGCAACAAAGAAGAGACAGAGCAAATTTAAACAGAACTGAATTAAAATTCCCAATCCCAATTCTACTGCGTCTCTTTGCGTTTTCTCTGGCTGGAGAGTTCCACTCCTTGGATTCTATGAGGCAGTAGTAAAAGTCCCTCTGTGTTGAATTCGTTAATTCTGAGGTTTCTGTCACTTTGATCCAACAGAACCAACACAACTATTAATTTTTAATTATTATTACTGTTAAGGCAAAGAAAAGGAAAGTACCGTGAGTGACTTCACCTGATGCTAAATTTACCAGATTGGTGACTGATGGACCAAGCAGCTGCTTCCAAATGCTGTCCCAACATGTTCCAGCAAGAGACAGGGTCCCTCCTGTCTGGGCGCAGTAACCTTCATACATTCACACAGTGTAATCCTCTTGGTTTTTCTTTAATCCAGTAACAGCTAGAGTAAAATCTGAAAAGGATTTTCTTCTGCACAGTTATGCCTTTCTTCCCAATCCAAACACAACTGCATGCCTGGCCCCCTGAAATGCTCCAAAACAAAACAAGTCCAGCCCAAATCCCTCATCTCGTTTCATGTTATTTTCTTGGCTGCGTAAACTTAGGGGCCTTTGTTTCTTCTGCTCTGCCCTTGGACTCTTCCTGTCCACATTCCCCTCTGTCTGGGCTCCCACGCCAGCAACAAGGGCTCCAAGCTAGCGGAGGAAGAGAGAGGCAATGGGAGGGATGGCAGGCTGCAAATGACTAACTGTCTCAGACAACAGCTGGAGGTTCCCCGAAGCAACTCACCAGCCTTCTAGAATAACTACTCAACACAAGCCCTCTGCGGAGAATATGGTCAGATAGTGGGGCGTGGGCTGAAGCTAATCATTTAAGGTGTAGCTGAGACCCTGGGGTTGGGGAAGCAGCCTTGGAAGGAGGAGGGTAGGAATACATAGTCAGGTAAATCCTTTATCCCCCCATGAGTCTAGCCAGCTTGAATGTGACTTCTTGTGTCAGTTAATAAACTGATGTAGGGAAGGCCAATCATTAATGCAATAGACACCAAGGAGCTCAGTTGGGAAACTTCAGAATCCTTTGGCAGGTTAGGGTGTCCTGAGTCTCTGTAGGGAAGCCAGGAGTCTGATGAAACGGAGACAGGCCAAGAAAGACATCTTTCAGCAAATTCAGTGAGACATTTAAGTCTTAATATGATATGGCTTGTTTGGGTGTCATCTGTGGGGGTACCTACAACTATAAAGGGTTAGCCACCACCCTTCTAAACTCAGAGAGGTGGCAAATCAATCCTTTATTGAGAGAGGATGGAGATGGGAATAAAATGGAATACTTTGGTGACTGCTGAGAGCCAGAGCATCCTTGGTTACTAAGGAAGACTTTGGATGTGAAAGAGTATCCATAAACAGACCGACACTGGCTGGGACAGAGAGAGAGACACAGGGGAAAAGAGCTCACCAGAAACTGAGGGACAATGGCTTGCAAGCTTTCCATGAGACCCAGCCCTTGCATGGTGGGCAAGTTTCCTAGCAAAGGTCAGCTTCCCGTGGTCAGGGCAGGGGACTCTGGGATCCGTGATGCATTTGCTTTCTGCTTCCGCTCAGGCCCTTGTCACAGGTGGCTTTTTATTGACTGACCCAAGGGTCCCAGACCAATGGCCCCTACAAGACCTGAAACGACCACCAGGTGTGGAACAGTGAGGCTGTTAATGAACTGCCACATGCTTTACCTCCCTGGAAACCTCTATTGGTCTCAGAGAGGAAGCCAGCCCTGAGGCTTTGGCACAGACACATCTCAACCTCAGCATCCCCACCCACCTTCTCCCATCTCACGTGCCCACCTACACGGACACATATGCTTATTTCTACCTTGGTGAAATTAATAACATTTGTGGGGGTGGGGGGTGAATGAGTCAGAAAAAAAAGGACTCTTTTCCAGAGATGGGAAGATCAAGGAAATTTGGGGGTTACCAATGTTTTCCTACTTGGGTTTTTTTTTCGATTTTTGTGTTGTAACATGTTTCATGGCTTTTTACAAAATATTTTTAGAACTATTTAGATTCACAGAAAAATTGCAAAGAGAGTTCCCACATACCCTGCACCCAGTTTCCCCATGATTAACATCTTACAGTCTTATATTCGTATGGTTCTTTCGTTATAATCGACAAACCAATATTATGATATTGCTATTAACTAAACTCCATAGGGTATTCAGATATCCTTAGTTTTTTATGTATATTTATCTTTTTAATTTTAATGTTGATTTATATAGAGAGAGAGCAAGTGGGGGAGGGTCAGAGAGAGAGAGGGAGACACAGAATCTGAAGCAGGTTCCAGGCTCCAAGCGGTCAGCACAGAGCCTGATGCGAGGCTTGAACACATGAGCCACAAGATCGTGACCTGAGCTGAAGTCAGATGCTCAACTGACTAAGCCACCACGGGACCCCTGGCTTTCCTTAGTTTTTACCTAATATTTTCTGTTTCAGGATCTCATGCAGGACACCACATCACATATAGTTATCACAGGTCCTTAGGCTCCTCTTGGTTGTGGTAGTTTCTAGGATTTTCCTTGTTTTTGATGACTTTGACAATTTTGGGGATATGCTAGAAAAGTATTTTGTAGGATGCTCACTATTGGAATTTTTCTGGTGTTATTCTCATGAGAGGACTGGGCCGCTGAGAGTACGAGACTCTTCTGTTTTTAACCCTTTCTTGGCTATAAAAGCCATGTCTCTCAGCCGGGTGGGCTATTGGCCACTAGCTCAGAGGGCAGGTGTGGTAGCTGTGCTCTACCCTCACCACCGCATTCACATGGTCACTGGCATCCTTGCCCCTTGGGACTCAAAAAAGCCCTCACAGTGTGGCCGCAGCTGACCTCTCCAGCATCAACGCCTGAATTTTCTTTCCCTTTCCTCTTGCCACAATTGACTTGCATACAATTTCCCAAACATGCCCACAGCCTCTCACTTTCATGCTTGTGCATTTGCTGTTTCCTCTACCAAGAATGCCATCCCTCCCCTGGGCTAGTGAGGACCTTTCTTTTCCATGCTACACGGGGCATTTCTGTCCATGCCTGACAGCCTGACTTAAAATTGTGATTCCCTCCAACACTCCCAACCGCTTTCCCAATGTTTCTCCACAGTACTCTTCAGCATCTGACATGCTATTTGTTTATGAACTTGCTTGCTGTTTGTCTCCTCTGCCAGAGTATAAGCTTCATGATATTGGTCTATTGTGGCAAGGGCTCCATTAGAACAGTGCTTGGTATGCAGGGGATGCTCAATTTGCTGGATGAATGAATGACATTGCTGGAGTATTACATACACTTTGTATAGTTGTTTGGGTCTGTCTCTTTTTCTTCCAGTGGACTATGAACTTCCAGGGGGAAGGACCAGATCCTATTTAACCAAGGAAAGTCTTGGTGTGAAACTGAATAAAGAAAGCCTCATTTAAATGGACTTGGAAATTCTATTCCTGAAATCATTATTACAGTATACGTTAACTAACTTGGATTTAAATGAAAAACGAAAAAAGACTGGCGTCAGTTTCCAAATACTAGGAAGCATATTTGTCACTGAGGCTTGTACTGTGTTGGGAAAGCCTTCTATGCTGTTATTTGTTCTTGGCGTATCGTCACATGTCCTTTGATAGATGTTCCAAAGTTCTATGTGAAATGTGGGTTCAAAATTCTGCCTCACTGTATAGACCATTAGGGCTAAGATTTAGATAATACAAAAATGAGAGTATTGCTTTAATGCAGAAAGGAAACTAAACTGTCAACCAATTGTTGAAACCAACAAACTGTCAAACCAATCTGTCAAGCAGTTATTTATTTATTTTTTCATGGCAAAGTTGTCTTGTAGCCAGTTAGTTAGGCAGAGAAAATGTTTGTATGAAAATCTTGCAGTGAAAATGCTTTTGGCAAAGATGCTTACTGCAAAACTGGCTAGAACCAATAAGAACTCCATGTGGGAGTTGCTTAATTTGCTTACTCAGGACCACAGAACTTTAACTACAAATGTTAACTAGGATACATCTGGTTCAAATAGCCATCCTGAAAATATCTGACTGGGGCTAGAATAGAAGGGGGATGTTTTTTAACATAAATTTTTTAAATAAATTGAGAAAATTCACATTATATATTGAACTATATGTATCATAGTAAAGAGTTAACTTAAATATGAAAAAATAAAATAAAATAAAATAAAATAAAATAAAATAAAATAAAATAAAATAAAATAAAATGGAGTTGGGAGGCCAGAAGGTGGGGCTCTCACACCCTACCACTCGCAGGAAGAAAGGGGGTTCTTGCCTTTCCAACAGAAACCTACTTTATTATGCCAGCTGGAGGAGGGAAGATTTTTCTCCTTGCCCAACAACAAGCTCAGCCAATAAGAAAATACCACAACTCAGCCAATGAGAAACCTCTGAACTCTCACTTTCCTCCAATGGATTTTCATTCCAAAAGGCCCTTCTCAACTTCCTCTTTTCTCTATAATGTTTCCCTCCTTTGATCTCCAGAAATGCCTATGGTTTGCCACAGCTTGCATGTCCCAAACTGTAATTCCTCTCCTATTCCAGCAATAAACCCATTTTGCTGGCAAGATAACCGCTGTTTTACTTTTAAGGTAGACAGCATGGAAGCTGCCATTTCAGCCATGCTTTATAGGCCATCTCAGGACACGCTGATCATCATTAGCTGCTGCTCCTTCTTTTAGGACATCACTCATGCTCTCTGGAGTAGCATCTCCACGTGATTGGAAGGGACAGACAGTGCATTACGCATGGTCAGAAGTTTAGAATCCAAGAGTTCCTGAGCAGGGGGTGAGGCCTTTCTCTTTTTAGAACTGAATTTCTGACCTGAAAGAAACACTGCTCCTGCTCTATTACTAGAAGGTCGAGACCATTCCCAGGCGCTAACTTTGCAAAGCAGAGATGACAGCAGCTCTGACATCTAAGGACAGGGCTCCTGCCTCTCCCAGTAACTAGTGTGGGGACACGGACAACCTCTCTTGAGCCTCAGTTCTCTCATCCAATAATGGAAATCAGATTATCAGGGTTGACATGAGGATCGACTGAAAAACGGATGGAGTACTACTTGGCAGTGAGAAAGAATGAAATCCTGCCATCTGCAGCAATGCGGATGGAACTGGAGGGTATTGTGCTGAGTGAAATAAGTCAGGCAGAGAAAGACAGATACCATATGTTCTCGCTCGTATGTGGATCTTGAGAAACTTAACAGAAGACCATGGGGGAGGGGGAAGGGGGAAAGTTACAGAAAGGGAGGGAGGCAAACTATAAGAGAATCTTAAATACAGAGAACAAACTGAGGGTTGATGGGGGGTGGGGAAGAGGGGAAAGTGGGTGTTGGGCATTGAGGAGGGCACCTGTTGGGATGCACACTGGGTGTTGTAAATTATATTAAAAAAAAAAAAAGAAAAACAGATGGAAAAGCACTTCATAATCTATAAAGCCCCGTCTACAGCACTTTTGCTGTCATCACCAATAAGTGACCCAGACCTCCTATTTTCTGAGCCTTATGACACTGTAGGAGCCATTTGGTCCCCATAACATGGACAGGCAGCAGGCGGGGGATGGGTGCTACCAGGGAAAACTTCAACAACAAGTCCCTGGGCCTTATGAGCAAGATCAAAGTCAAAAGTTTGCGGTAAAGCACACACAGAAACTAATCATACGTTTAGAGTATGAAAGACGTGTCCTTTGGCTGCCTAGCAAGGGCCCTTGGGCTTAGAACTGCCCTTGTCCCTGCTTTTACCTCGAGTCTGCCTTTTATGCTTGTTTCATCCCACCGAGCTCGGTGGGGTGGGGAAGAGGTAGATGGTGCCTGCAGAAACCTACTTCCAAACCGCGGCTGGAGTTTTAGCGTGATGATTATACACCTTAACGTGAATGGAAGTTAATTTTACTTTACAATTCTGCATCACAAGAAGGAAATAAAGTAAAAAGGACATCAAGCTGGAAAAAAATATTTATAGCACGGAAGACAGAAGAGGGTTAATAGCCATTCAGTAATGATCTGGTGCCAGTTGAGGTGGGAAAAAGTTTAGGACAACAATAAATCAATTGGGAACAGACATGGGTGTGTTCTACAAAAAGTATATTAAGTGAATAAACACATGGGGAAATGTTCAGTTCCTCTAGTAATCAAAGAAACACATATTAGAGTAAAAACAAAATACCACTATACCTAAATTAGTAACCCTTTTTTTTTTTTGCCCCCACAATGCTTTGGTGCTGGTAATTTAAAGGTACTTATTTAGCACCTCTCAGCACAGAGCCTGCTTTGGATCCACTGTCCCCTTCTCTTTCTGCCCCTCCCTCACTTGTGCACGCACTCTCTCTCTCTCTCTCTCTCTCCCTCAAAAATAAATAAAGATTAAAAAAAAAAAAAAGATCTCTCTCCCCAAGGCAGTTACAAAGCTTCTTCGCATACGCTAACACTTTTGATCCACCCAGCTCCGAAGCTTGAGCAAGGCCCAGGCGTTGGCGCGGAGCTTTAAATGTGGAAACCAAAGTGAGAGAGGTGAAGTTACTGGCCCAAAGTTACAAAGCCAACCACTCCAACCCAGTTCTGCAGGGCTCTAGATCCTGCTTTCTTCAGAGGCAGGCATGTATAAGGGACCCTGAAGACAGAACAAAATGGGACCACTTCAGGTGGTGCTGAGGTTAGCAGAACGTGAGAAGGGAGGGCGAGGTGGGGCCGACACCTGAAGCCTGAGCAGACCCTTCAGGCACAGAAGCCTGCACGGTGTGAAGTCCTGCCTCTTACCTGCTCTTGGACTGAACACGCGCTGGCTGACCCCACATGCATTCAGCAATGGCGGCGAGTGGGTTTTCCGTTTCTTTGATAGACACTTAGAAAGGCAGGAGGTAGCAGCTGGCCTGTTCATTCTCTGCTCCCACCGAGCCCTCCAGATTGACGGGCAGATGTAGTTGGGCAGAAGTTGCTGCCCGCATCCCCAAACAGTTCCCTCTCCACACACTCGGCAGCCCTGGCCCAGTGACTTGCACTGACGTTCAAGACAGACACACTGTGTCCGGAACAGAGAGAGAATAAAGAGGAATCTCTCGGAGTGTGATCCGGAACTCTGAGTGTGACCCATTACTCTGAGTGGGTAAGCAGTGTCTGGGAGAATAGAAGTGTCATTCGGGCAGAATGTCAGCCAGCCAGGAAAGGAGTCTAAGCAGGTCTGGTTGAAGATGGGAACACGGACAAAAGCTTGCCAGGGGTCCAACTGAGACGCAGAGAGCGGAGTGGTTAAGCGCTCTCTGCCCAGATTGCCTCCTTACTTGAAAAACCATGCATGACATCGTATTGCCAACGAGATAAAATTCCAGTTTCAGAACAAGGCACATCATGATTCGGTTTCTGCCTTCCCAGCAACCACCGTTCTCTCTGACCTTGCCAGGTATTTGTGGTTCCCCAAATATGCAACGCATTGCCAAAACTTGTACACGCACAGTGGCTCTCCCTAGATCACCAACCCTTTCCTCACCTTTACCTTAAAAGTTCCAGATCCCACTGAGGCTTCCAGGCAGGGTCAGACACCAGTCCTTTGGTTTCCCTTCATGATCACAGTAATTTATGTATCTCTCTCCACTACAGATTGGACCATTTCTTATCTAACTTTGCATTCCGAGTCTAGCCTGAGGCCTGACCCACAGTATACAAGTATATGCATGTATATATGTATGTGAGAAAATGCTCACATATCCCACCTATATTTATTGGGTGGATGGGAAGGGTGGACGGCTGGTTGGGTGAATAAAACAAATGCTTTACAAAGTTCGCCTGTTACTATGTGGAAGACTGGGGTGGGACGAGAGATATAAAGCACACCGGCAGAGAGGCTAATGCACTCGTCTAGATGATGACAGAGGCAGGGAGATGGGAAGGACGCAGGGGATTTAGGTGATTTTGGAAGTTGGCTTTAGCAGAAACTGGTAAGCTTATGGAGAGGAAAGGTCGAATGAGATGGTATAGGAAGGCTGACCTCTAGTTTTGAGCCAGTGCAGAGTGTGGTACATTTAGGCTACCTGGGGACCAGGGGTATCACCTCACACTGGAGGGCAGCGAGCGGGGAAAGGAGATGCTGAGTCTGGTCTTAGCGAGGAGGCAGGCCTGGCAGAGCTCCAGCTTATATTCTTTCCCCATCTCCAGGTGGCCTTTCACGACCCTGCAATGGGCAGACCTTGGTTAAGATGGTCCAAAGACATGGTTTACGTGCTTAGAGAAAACGGAAGGCCATTCAGACTCAGCCCAGGGTCTGAGCAGGAAGAAAGGGGATCTTTCAACATGGCTGCACTGAAGAGTCAGACAGCCCTGTCAGACTCCTGTCACCCAGTCACCACCCTCATGGCATCCCTGGGAGAACATGCAGTTGCCTGCGCAATGGGATGGATCCCAAGGGGGGGTGTTCAGTTTAGCGCAAGGCACACAGCCTTTGGAACCAGGCAGACCTGAGTTCGAATCCTAGATCTGCGACTCGTTAGTCGAGCAGCCTTGGGCAAGCGCCTTCACTTCTCTGCACCTCAGTTTCCTTGTCTATAAAAAGAGGGTAATCATTTCCACTTTTGAATGTAAATGCCATCTTAAACAAGTTGCACGTGCCTGGCACTTTCTTCCCTTTGGACACCTCATTTCTCATGTGAGCAATGGGGAGAAAATTGCTATACAGAAGTATATTGTCAAGTATGTACTGGCTACTTACATTATGCTGGGCACTGTGAAAACTAGGAAAAAAACCAGAGGGCCTGGCCCTCCCGGGCTGAAATGGAACACTGAATGCTATACACATTCCATTCCCTGTACAGGTCTGTGCACCTGTGTGAGTTCAGCCCACCTGGCTAAGCGACCTCGGGCAGTTCATCGCAGGGCCCGGAGCTCAGTTTCTCCACTGGTTCAAACAGGGCCTGGTCACCTCTGCACCAAGGGCTGTCCTAGGGCTCGGGTGAGGTCACTTATGGGAAAGCAAGTGAGGAGTAGCAAGTGGTCAGGAAAAGTCTGTGTGTTCACTTCCTCCACCCCTGTAGAGAGGGCTTTCCTGTGCCTTCTCGAAGGCTGCTCTCTGCTTTCTCATTTGAACACTAATGGGTTTCACCCTCTTAAGTGACACCTGCTGGAAATGTAATTGTGCACATCATTGCTGCGAGGGAACGGAGGCAGCTTCATCTCCCAATGCTGGTGTTTCTCTCAGGAAGAGAAACGGTGCGCTCGTGAAGCCTTCCCTGCATCCTTGCCCATAGGGCAGTGTGGTGGGCTTTTCCCCTGGACGAGGCCAGAAGGAAATGGCTGATGAAGCATTCAGCTTTCCAGAACCAAGTCTCTGGCACTGAGTTCAGGGAAGCCACAGGGCCTTATCCTGATATGAAGGGCAGAAGACTAACAACTCCACCCCAAGTTTCCCTGAGGAAATTCTAGCTAAAGCCCATAGACAGGTTGGCCCCACGGTAGAGGAGAACTTGAGAGGTGTGGGGCTGGATCTGGGCCGGAGCTCCTGTTCTCTCCTCCCTGGCTGTGAGCCCGACGACACAGGAAACACAGTAACACAGCGCTAAGAGTTAGCAGTATTGCTAATAGTCTTGTTAATGAAGGACCAAATGGGGACTTGGAGCAGGGAAGCTGGGAGAGGCGGAGAGGAGGAGGACGGGACAAACGGGCCTTAGGGCCAGGCTCTATGTAGATACAAACACATAAATATATGAATATAAATAAATATATAAATGCACAAATATATATCAGGCTTGCCGTGTTCAAAACCTGATAATTGGCCTGTGCTGTTGGAAATTGCTCCTTTTCCCTCTTACTAACACTGTAGCACCAGGCCCCTCCCATTCTTTTAGTTTTCTAAGATTTGCCTGTAGCTCTGGAAATGAATTAGGACAGTCTTTTGTTTTTTTTCTTTAGTTGAACTTGTTTGTCTATTTAGGCTAATTTCTTTGCCCCCTCAAGCCTGATGTTCAGACTTCTCCCTCTCTACATTCATAGAATAAGACTGACGGGGAGGCCGCTCCCGCCCTGTGCACCATGGGCTAGTTTTCTGAAAGTGTCTACAATCCTGTTTGGGAGAGTCTGGCCTCCTGGAAGGACACTTGGGGTTCCTGGTCCCGGCTAACACGGTGCTTATTCTGCTGGCATGGGTCCGGGCTCTGATGCTGCCACAGCACCCGTGTTTTCTCATAACCGCTGTAGAACGCAGGTTATGTGATAAATAATCACTCGCCGTATGCAGGTCTCCCGATGTCTGCATCTCGGTCCTGCAGCGCAAAATAGTGAGGGGGGAGATGCACATCTCTGTGGAAACCTTTCAGAAGCCTTTTAGAAATGGTCCTGTCCTCTAATCAAAGTCTCCTGAATACAGTGTACAAACTTTCCTTAATGGCTAAGGACTGTGCATGGTTATTCTTTTTACTCAGTGCTCTCTCTCTCTTTTTTTTTTTTTTTTTGAGAGAGAGCTGCACAAGCTGGGGAGGGGCAAAGGGAGAGAGAGAGAGAGAGAGAGAGAGAAGGAGGGGGTGGGGGGGAGAATCCCAAGCAGCCTCCATGCCCAGTGGAGAACGCAATGCAGAGCTCTGTCTCACGACTGTGAGATCATGACCTGAGCGGAGATCAAGAGTCAGATGCTCGGGGCGCCTGGGTGGCTCAGTTGGTTGAGCGCCGACTTCGGCTCAGGTCACGATCTCACGGTCCGTGAGTTCGAGCCCCGCATCGGGCCCCTGTGCTGACAGCTCAGAGCCCGGAGCCTGTTTCAATTCTGTGTCTCCCTCTCTCTGACCCTCCCCCATTCATGCTCTGTCTCTCTCTGTCTCAAAAATAAATAAACGTTAAAAAAAAAAAAATTAAAAAAAAAAAAAAAGAGTCAGATGCTCAAGCGACAGAGCCACCCAGGTGCCCCTTTACTCAGCTCTCTTACGACGATGCCCTTCATGATTGCCACCTCTCCTGGGTATTTGTTGCTGAGGAAAGTGGCCCTGGTGTTTTGTGCTTTTGCAGTTTCCATGCTTACTCTCTGGTGTTGCCGTCCCCTCCCTAACTGTTAGCATTCAGGTGTCACTTTGTGTTCACCTTGTCACGCACCTTGACAGACAGTGGGTTAGCTCTCAGAGCAAAACTCTATAACAGGACCCGGCTCGCTGGGCTCTTAATGATCTGCCCCCTGCCCCCCGCCTCGCACGTGCCACAGACTGGCTCTGTCAGCACCCATAGCCACCCATGTCCAGTGGGCCTTTCATTCCACAGAGGCTGCCCAGCTGGAAACAATACACGGAGTCCCTTGCAGCCAGATCCCTATTCCACCGAGCAAACGCACCCACAGGGGCACGGGGGGCAGATGCTGTCACAGGTGAATCAAGGCCTCCCACAAACATGGGGGCCAAGGTGTTGGTTTATCCGGACAGCTGCAGTGTAGGCTCTGCTGTCTAGTTCCTAGAGTTTTGAGTCCCAAGGCGTAGGGATAAAGGAGATTGCATTCCAGCAGGCCTACGTGGTGTTTGGGGACCTCTCTGGTTCTCTGGCATCCCAGCTCGGGTCTCTGGCCTTCCTGGAAAGTTTGCAAGCCACCTCATATCCTGTATGAAATCGCTTTCTGATTTAAACTAGCCAGAGCCGATTCTGTTATCCAAAACTAAGAAGCATGATGGAGACAACATCTGTCTGCCCCCAAACTGTAAGCTCCTTCAGAGCGGGGACTCATTCTCAAGCGTCTTTATCTCCCTGGGCCCAAAACAAACTCTGTGGCCTGAAGACCCTGCTGACTGGGCAACTAAACTGAGGGGGATCCCGCTGCTGGGAGCCACCGCTGCTCGTCTGCTAATGCTCGGGGGACCGGCTCATTTCGCTTCACAAAGCTCTTGTACAAAGTAAGATTATACAAACAGATTATGATGTGGCTTGAGAGGACTTCTCAGAAAAGTGAAGGGACTGCAGGACACAGACAAATTAGCAACGTGTTTCGTCGCCGCAGAGGCTTTTTCTCCCATTTCCTGCCTGCCTGGCCCTCTGCCGGGTTCCGAAGAACAGAGGGACGTGCAGATAATCAAAGTTCGCTAAACGTACGCACTGTTACCAACTCCTTTCAGAGCCCTTCCTGTCCAGATGCACAAAGAGAATAGCAAAGGGAAATAAATCCAACACTTCCTCGCTACACCCACTAAACCGCTAAATCTCAGCAGTTCTGAATCATCAAGTCTTGAATTTCTCATGAACTGCCCCTCATATGCAGCATTTTCAATTAAGCTGGGAGCACTGCTATACTAATTATGTGATGATATTAGTCCCCACAGATTAATATGCAGCTAACAGTTTAGGAATGCTCTCTGGATTGTATTCCTCCATCCACATGAAAATAAACATTTCCATGAATGGTGTCCTTGACTTGGAAACTCAGAAGAATGGGATCTCCAAGATGAGGTGCTCACAGGTGACTGGTCTCTGCAGAGACAACCTTTCGCACCGGAATCTGATCCCACGGAGCCACGGGCAAAACATCAGAGGACCCTGGGGCCGGGGGCACATTTTATATTTCCTCTGTATCCACCTAGTCCTGTCCTTACAGTAGGTGCTAGGTTAACACTTCCTCATCAAAGCAGTCTTGAAATGTCCTCCTAAAGCAAAACCAGACCAAAACCAACCACAAAAAAAAGCCAACAGTAACGCTGCAATATGTCTTCTTTTTGTCCAAAACATGGCTCTGTTCCCTGAAAAAAATACAACCAAGGAAGGGAAAGGAAGTCACACTTGCTTCAGCATATTCTGTGTCAAACGCTTTCACGAAACGTGGCCCATTAATCTCTCAAGTACCTGGTGAGGCAGATGCTACCCTCATTTTACAGACGAGAACACTGAGGTTCAAGGAGGTCAATCACAGACTGTGGGACCACGGGGTCTAGGGCCCATGCTGTGTCCCGCACACCTGCTTTCGCCAACTCTGGGATGATGGTACAGTCATAAGGACTGGGCATCACAGGGCAATAAAAGACTCATGTCCCCATGCTCAAGAAGGGCAAAGGGAGTAACCACTGTGTAATGATAATAATCACAATGAAACACTCATCATTGGTATTCACTTAGTACTTATGGGGCACACTGCTCAAGGCTTTGCATATGTCATCCTTATCCTAGCTGCTGGGCTGGACGTCCTTATACCCATCCCAGGAATGAGGAAACCGAGGCACAGGGCTCTCAGATATAAAGACAGAAAGGGCCACGCCCAGAGCTAACGTACCATCCCATGTGCTCTGACACCATGATGACTATTTAAGGAGGGCGGCGTTGCCATCCCCATTTCAAGATGACACCTAATCTCATTGCCACAACGTCACAATACTGGGCCAGAGCAAATCCCAAGCAGTTTAGCACATGAGCAGGTGACACGCCAGTGATTAAACACCTAAGGGACACTAAGAAGCATCAGAGCTACAGGACCTCAGAGGTGAGAAATTCCCTTGGGACTCAGAAGGTGGGAAAACATCTGGAAGGTGGTGGATGCAGAGAGGAGGCCTGGCAGGTCTCTCTGGGGATAATTATTGGAGCAGTGGCTGTACTCACAAGCTGTGCTCCATGAGTAGACTGCGAGCTGCTTAGACACCGGGATGGCTGATCTTGCATCTGCATCCCCTGCAGTGATGGGAACTCCAAAAGCCAGAGGGAAGCCTTAGATTTAGACCCTGGATAATCCCTTTTTGGCAAAATGACTTAGGGTAAGTCACTTTGGAGTCCTCCAGGCCTGTCTTACCAGTAGAGGTAAGGACACCTGACTGCAGTAGTGATGAAATGCACAGAGGTGTGTGGCATCTACTGTCAACTGTCAAAGGCTCTGCAAATCCCAGGCACTAGACAAAGCAGAAAACTGTGGTGTCTGAGTCCCTTGGAGCCAGATGGCCTGGGTTCCAATCCCGGTGCTGTTATTTAACAGTGCACCTTGGGTAAGGCACTCTCTGTGACTGACTTTGTCTTAGTTTCATCGTTTAAATGGGGGTAATAATAGCATCTACCTTGTAGAGTTGTTTTGAAGATTAGGTGGGCTAGCGCATGTGGAACTCAGCACTATGCCAGGGCACAGGAAGGGCTTAATTGGAGTCATCATTAGGGGTGTTAGCGGTGTTGGAAGTACCGTGGTAGATACGCAGGAAGTAATCACAGGACTTGTGGGTCTTCGGCATTTCCATGGCACGGACTCTACCATAACACAGGCCAGGCGATTCACAAGTCCATCCCGTAGTGGAAAGGGGTCTGAGCAAGAATGTGGAAGGTTACTGGTAAATCAAGCCCAGCACAAGCCAGCTCCTCCAGAAAGCCCACGTGGGCTCCTCTGTCGCCCCATGACCACTTGCGTTGCAGAATTCGTATGGAAACTTGAGATTCAGAGAGATTGAATAACTCATCCATGGTCATGCAACTAGCAAATGTAAATCAGGATTTAAACACAAGGCCATTGGATCCCAAACCACGTCCACTTGGCGAGCATGGGGATCGTTTGATCATTTGTGCCTTGATACTTGGGAAGTTTCAGCATTAAATCATCTTAACCTGGGGCCTTCCAAAAATAAATCACTCCATTAAAAACTTGTCCAATGTTCCCTTTGCCTAAGATCTTTTTGAAGTTTTTTCTACCTTTTTTTTTAGTTAGTTTGTGTAATTTACATTTTCCCAGAAAACAGCTATCTTATGGAGATTTTTTTTTTTTAATTTTTTTTTCAACGTTTTTTATTTATTTTTGGGACAGAGAGAGACAGAGCATGAACGGGGGAGGGGCAGAGAGAGAGGGAGACACAGAATCGGAAACAGGCTCCAGGCTCCGAGCCATCAGCCCAGAGCCTGACGCGGGGCTCGAACTCACGGACCGCGAGATTGTGACCTGGCTGAAGTCGGACGCTTAACCGACTGCGCCACCCAGGCGCCCCGATTTTCAAACTTGTGAGAGTACACCAGTACATTTGTATTGTTACCATTTTAAATCACATCAGTTGTTCTGTTTCTTTTCTCATTAATTAGTTCTCTTCATTTTGATATTAGATGTATTCCAGTGCTGTATTTTGCAGCATCCAGTGCGGTAAGACGTACACACACGCACACACACACACACACACACACACACACAATTATTTTAAAATGTTGGAAGCTGCCCGATTTGATCAGAAGGTATCTTTAAGAGAGAATTCTTTTGGAGGGGAAAATGCTGTTATGAGCCTGTTGGGATATGAAAGGGTAGGCCTCCTGGATTCAGACAAAGAAGAATTATATTGTTCTGCCCAAGAGAGCAATGAGTGAATCTGACAGCAGATGGCTGCAAGAGGGGTGCTGGGGGACCCCCAAGGGAGGAGGGCAGGGAAAGAGGGTCAAGCACCAAGATGGCAAGCAGGGAAAGGTTGGTCAAAGAGATTTGGGGAGACTGGGGGAGGGGGGGAACCTGGGCATCCTGTGTGGGGGGGCCTGGACGGTTTGCTTTTACTGTTAAGAGAACTGGTTACTCCAAAGTTGGAAGAGATCCCAGTGAGAAGACTAGGCTAACCCCTGAAGTTGTATCAGCTTCACAAGCTGGCAAAAGGATGAATATGTGAATTTTTTATACTCTATTTTAAAAAATTTATTTGTATTTTTCATTTTTAGAGACAGAGTGAGTGCGAGCGGGGAAGAGGGGCAGAGAAAGGGGTGGGGGTGGGGGAGAGAGAGAGAGAGAGAGAGAGAGAGAGAGAGAGAGAGAGAGACTCTTAAGCACGCTCCATGCTCCTGACTCAGGGCTCAGTCCCACCACCCCGGGATCATGACCTGAGCCAAAATCAAGAGTCGGATGCTCAACTGACTGAGCCACCAAGCACCTGACCCAGCATCCTGAGGTTTCTACACTCTAAAATAAGGCTTGATAATATTTCATCCATAGGGTGGCTATGGGGATTAAAAAAGGTGATGCTTGTTAGAGACCTAGCATGATACCTGCTCACGGCAGACCATCACTAAGCATTATACACACTCCCAGAGAGGGGCAGACACACGATGATACTTCCATACCGGAGGGAGAGAGTGGATGGGTGGGAGTACTGGTAGGGTGGCCTAAAATCCTTGTAGGCCCAGGGAATCTAAACTCAGTTCCTGCTCAGCCCTGAGCTCGTGACAAAACAGCCAATGGGTGGCAGGACCCCTGAGTCGTTGGTGAAAAGCAGGCAGTAGAATTTGGAACTGTGCAATAACCCCCAGCCAGCTCATCTGCGACCTGGGATTTACAAGGCCCCATCCACAGCCCAGCCCGTGGGGCGGCTGTCCTGAATTTCATTTCTGATCCTCGCATTTGGGCCCCATCTCAATTAAGATCAGTTAGAAGTCAATTTCACAGTGGTTGGTTTTATAAGATCCCTGAAAAATGATAAGCTAGAAGCAGGCAATCACTTCTTTGGGGAGCAGAGGCCTTCCTCAACAGGGCCTCAGATGCTTTGTTTATTTTGATTTGATTTTAATTTGGTAAATAATGTTTATTTAATTTTATTCTGTGATTTCAAAAACAATATATATACAGGAGGGAAAAACAGCTGTTGTAGCCTTCATCAGAACTCAAACTAATGGGGATTTTTCCCTTCATCGGCTGTGAGGCTTAAATAAATACATTTCCCAAAGCTGATAAGCAATCATTTCCAAATGTAAAAAAAAAACCAGAAAGGTGGAAAGAAAAGGAATAAAATCATCCACCGTCCCACTACCCAGAGACCAACCACTGTTAACAGTTTGTGTGTGTGTGTGTGTGTGTGTGTGTGTTTCCTCCCTGTGAGTTTTCTCTAATTGTTTTACATGGCTGAGATCACACTGTGTGTGTGTGTAATTTGACATCCTGCCTTTTGTACTTAATGGTATACCATATGCATTTCCCTGTGTCATTAAAAGCTCTGCAAACGTCATTTTTAACGGCTACAAAATATTCCATTCTATGATTGAACCATAATCTACCTAACCGACTCCCTAAAGTGGAGCATTTAGTGCTTTCCAATTTTTTATTCTTATAAATAAAGTGCAGGGGACACCCATGTGTATAAATTTTGGTCTGCATTTCAGATTGTTTTCTTAGGATAGATTCCCAGAAGTAGAATTACTGGGTTAAAGGCTATGGACTTCTTGAGGTTCTTGAATCGATTGCCAAACTGCTTTTCTAACCAGCGGTCCCAATATCCGCCCCTCTAGCAGTGTGCGAGGGCCCCTCTGTGCACATAGGCAGTCCTGTCTGGTGCATTTTTTAAACCCTACACTCTGGGAAGGGAAATTGCCACTTGTCTGGGGTCTGGAAGGGCTTTGATTCCTCTGTCTCCCCTTGGGTGGCCCCAGAAAGGGTCAGTGCATTTCCACCCCCGCCTTGTCCCCTCCCCTTGTGTCTGGCTTCGTCGCCTTTCATCTAGGGCACAGAGCGGGGCTTGTGTCCTTGTTCCCATCAAGGGTGCATGACATAGCAGGAGGCAGGGGTCAGGGGACAGGTCTGTGAGTCTGAGGTCATTTGTAGCACTTCTCGGCAATTTATCAGATTCGAGGTATCCTGTTTTCTGCCCTTTCTTAAGTAGCCTTGTGTGTGTAAGAAGGCTTTGTGGCACACGTCCGATTGCTGTGCTCGAACGCAGCCTCACACTGGATAGCATGAGAGAAACCCTCTTCCCGATCTGTGCTATAGAGGTCACTGGACATGCCCCGATCAGAGGGCAGTGCTGAATTTAAAGAAAATATAAAACACTTCCAAGGAAAGACCATAAGAACCTTTCCACATGTGGAATTGGAGAGCTCCAACCAAATGCTGTGGGGATATGTGATCATGAGAAAAACAGAAACACAGGAGGAGGGAGGGCTGTAAGAACAGAGTCACCGTCACCCAGGGAGCGTGAGTGTCAGCAGGGAGGAGGTTGTGCGCTCACCAGGGAGAGGCAGGGAGAGGTTCCCAGCACCTGCGGGGGAGCCGGGGCTGTGGGACGCGTTCTCATAAACACTGGGACAACCGGTGGAACAACGGTCTCTATTTTTACCCATCAGGACATTGGGGCTTGGAGAAGTCACGTGTCCAGCCACCATCCCACAGCCAGTAAGAGAGAGGGAGGTTTCCACTCAAGCCCAGCCATGTCCTACTGTAGCTATGCTTCTCAACCTTAAACATTCGGCTGAAGGTCCTGTTCAAACGCTGACTTGGATTCAGCAGGTCTGTGGAGGGGCCTGAGAATCTGCATTTCCAACAGACTCCAAGTGATGCAGGCAGTGCTGGTTCAGGGACCACCCTGGGGGAGCCCTATGCCTGTGGCTCTCAAACTTCAGCAAGGATCAGATCACCTGGAGAGCCCCTTAACACACGAATTGCTGGGCCCAGCCTGCAGAGGTTATGACTCAGTAGGTCTGGGTTGGGGCCTGAGAATTTGCATTGTATCAAAGTCGGAGGTGCTGCTGTGGGGGGTGGTCCCTAGACCACCCTCTGAGAATCCTGCCCTACAGAGTAGCTTCATGGGGATGGGAGGGGAGCAGGTCTTCTGGAGAACACGGTGGGCCCTTATTCTTGGGAGAGTCTGGAGGTGGGATTGCAAAGAGATACCGCTCTTGTCATGAGACTCTTAGCTTTTGTGTCTGGCATCAGGAGGGACATGGCTTGTGTGTGCACGTACGTGTGTGTGTGCACACGTGTGTGTGCACGCGCATGTGTGTTGGGAGAGGCATGCTGAGTCTCTAAAGCCCTATGAATGTCCCTCCAGAACCAGGCAGTGACAGGAGAGGCATGAAAGTTTCTGGAGCGGCTTGAAGACTCACCCATAAAAAAAAAAAGCCTGCCTTGCAGTACATCAGTTATATTATGTTGTCGAACAGAGTTTCCTGCTTGTTGGGTCTTGGAGTTTAATAAAAAAATATATTATGACTCATTCCAAACTTTACAAAAGTCCTCGGGGAATCTGAAATGAATCATGTTAAGCTCCTGTTATAAAACAAACAGTCTTCTCTTTCACAAGCCTGGAGCCACAGCAGACTAGCAGTAGGGATGAGGGAAACAGAAGACAGGGAAGAAGACTCAGGGCAGGGGGTGAAATCTTTGCCCAGGGCTTCTCTTAAATAACCGGAGACTTCCAGGCCAAAGGAAGGCAGAACCCCAAGAGGCTGTAGGGGGGAGAAAGGCTCCTTTAATGCTGGGTCAACTCTGTTAAGAGTCAAAGGTAGCTTGAGGAGACAAGGCTACGGAGGTCAACGCCTCCAGAAAGCCTTCCTGGATTTCTTTAGGCAGAAGTGGTCTCAACCACGTGGCCCTTTATCTTTGCCTCTGAGCACAAAAAACAATACCCTTATACGCCGGCTGTTTGTAGCCATGGTGGCTTTCCTACGGTGCTAAATCTTTCGCGCTGGAAGAACTCAGGTATGCCTGTCTCCAGAGCGTCTATCCTGCATGCCACGCTCCTGCCAGTGCAGCAGGAGCTCGGCAACCATTTCATGTTGGACTGACTTTATGAAGCTCCTCAGTCTCCGTGTCTATCTTCACACACCGAAGGAGGAGACAGCATACATTGTAAGAGCCCAGGCTGCACTGAAAATACCAAACTAGGGGGCAGGTTGGTGGGCAAGCATCCGTAGGGCCTTCACTGGCACTGGCTGTGTTCCCTCATGCTGAGACCTGGCGGGGTGCCCTCCCTGGAAGCAGAGGGCATGTCCATGGACCCTGGCTCCCCCACTTACTAGCCAGGGGACTTTGGGAAAATCACTTCACCACTCTTTGCCTCAGTTTCTTCACCTGAAAGTCAGAGAGAATAATAGAACTAACATCATGGCACTGTTGAGAAGGTTAAATCAGATGACACATGAAAAACACATAGCATATGATCGAAATAAAGGAGGGAAGGAAGGAAGGAAGGAAGGAAGGAAGGAAGGAAGGAAGGAAGATTTTAAGTTAGTAGGACACAAGACCCAAATCCAAGAGAGAGAGAGAGACAGTGAGACAGCAGTGAGAGAGATGAAGTCCCTATATAATTCCAGGCCAAATTTCCAGATAAATGCATCATGGAAAGGGTAGATGAGGGGGCCAGATATATAGACTACTTTTACAGAGTGCTCAATAAACATTAGCTATTAAGACATAGCTAAGCACACAAATGTTATTCATCCCATCTTTATTACAACCTGTGAGATGATTTTTATTTCTCAGATTTTAGAGCTGGGAAACCGGGGCCTCTCTCTCCATGGGACTGGCAGAGCTATCTCTCTACAGCCAAAGTTAATAGAAAGGCAAGGGAGCAAACTCAGTGGAAAATAATTCGACATCATGTAGGAAAGGTGAAGAGACTAGCCTTTTATGACCCAGCTTTCCACACCCAGCAGATAGGCACAGCCAAAGACATGTGCAAAGATGTCTATAGAGGTATTATCTACAACAGTCAAACACTGGAAACAAATCCCCCTCAACAGGAGGACCGGTCATTTCTGGATACTCGTGCAAAGGAGTATCACACGCCAACAAAAATGAACACACTTGACCTACACAGTGTTTGAATGAATGTTGAAAACATGGGATTGAGCCAAGAAGACTGGGCACCAAAAGACACTTATTACGTGACTCCGTGGACACGACGTACAAAAACGGGAAAAACCAAGCGACACTGCTTCGGTGCACACACACAGATGCCAAGACAGCAAGGAAAAGAAAGGATGAATTTTCATCAAAGGCAGAGTAGTGGTTTCCTCCAGGGTGGGGGCGAGGGGAGAATGAGAGGGTTGTGGGTGGGGTGGGGCCCGCAAGGCTTCGGGAGCGTTGCCAGTGTTCCTCCTTGCTCGGGCGGTGACATGGGTGTCTGCTTCTTCATTACTCGCTGGCACCTACATGTGTGGTATACTTTTCAGTATGAATACTATGTTTCACAACAAAACATTCAAAAACTTCCAAACAAAACAAAAAGACAAGGATTACCTTCTAGGGGGGGACCCCAGACCGTCATCCCCAGAATTTAAAGCTGAGTCATTTAAAGACCTAACAGAACAGGAATTCAGCATGCAAGAAGAATGTGCCAATGCCAAGCCTCCAGCAGTGACCTGGGGGCTCGGTCTTCCTTTCCGATGGCAGAGAAAGCATCAACACCAGAGTTACATCCTACTGAGGCCCCAACAGGTCTGCACCTTGGGTTCAATGTTTATGTTCCTTATTGCTAATCCTTACAACAGCACCCGATGTAACCATTAACAATTTATTATAGCTATGGAAATACGTGAACATTGCATCGTCTTTTGGCCAGGAAGTGTGAGAACCATGATTTAAGCCGGGTCCGTTCAGGCCGATGCCTCCAATGCCTCTGGTGCCATTGTACTATATGGCCTCCTTCTACACCAGGCTCACATTGTTGAGGAACTTCTTTCATTGATTTATATTTAAAAAAAATATTTCTTTAGTTTTGGGAGAGTGCAAGTGGGGGAGGGGCAGAGAGAAAGGGACAGAGGATCCTAAGCAGGCTCTGCACTGACGGGCTGACAGCAGCAAGCCTGGTGAGGGGCTCCAACTCACAAGCCACAAGACGACCTGAGCCAAAGTCGGCTGCCCAACCGACTGAGCCACCACCCAGGTGCCCCTTGAGGAACTTCTTTTACATCAAAGACTGAGCAAGGGAATTTTCTGGACTCCCAGAGCACTTGAATACTGATAGGTGTTAAGACTGTGTACCTGTCCCTTCCTCCCATTTTATAGGTAAGGACACAGATAAAGGCAGTGAGCTGCAGTGTGGTCCGCACCTTCGGCTGGGTCCTCACAGGAGAGCACAGAAGCCCTGTTCCCCGGGTGGCTCACACTCTGGCCGCTCTGAAAGGCACAGGGCCGAGTCTTCGGTCTCGTTGAAGAGATAACATGGTTTTTCTGGAACTCGGTGGTGACCTTAGGGAGCTTCCCTGAGCATCTCTGAGGCTCAGGGTGGAGACACTATCACTCGAACTCTGAGACACCCGCGCAAATCTCCCAACAAGCTACCTGGCACCCAGTAGGCATCTGATAAATAAATCCTTGTTGACTGAGTTCTCACGCAACGGTCTAGATGATTTAGGGGTTAGAGCAGAGGTCCTGCAAACCTCTCCTTCCTCAGAATGCATTCGGTTCTGGGAATTAGCAAAGGTGAACCCCTCCCTTTGTGGCCAGGGACCACCATGTCAGAAAATTCCCGCCAGGGCCAGAGAAAGGGGGTGTTGCTGGCACACAGAGTAAATCTGTGGCAACTCTTTCAGAAGTGCCCACCATGCCTTGGAGAGAGCCTGTCTGGGGTGTCTCGATTGTATCTATAATTCTATCCCTAACGTCATTTGGCACATCTTTCCAAGGTTGCAAAAATAAAACTCCTGCCCGATAGAGGCAGTAAAAGGATTTGCAAAGAAAAAAAAATCTTCAAATACTATTTTTAAAAAACTACCTTTTCCCCCTTTCCTTCTCTATCTTCACTAGAGACCTTTGAGTTATGAAGTGCACTTAGCACCATTAATTGCCATGGAAACTACAGCATCTTCCGCAGAATATGGTCAACTTTTTCTGCCGAGAGTTTTTTTTTTTTCTCTTTCAGCAGAGACTTTGAATAATGGGCTGTTTTTGTTCCTTTGGTGGGAAGACAAGTTTCTCCTCCCCCATCCCATTCTTTCTGATGTGTTACTTCCCGTGGCCACAGCTCCATGATAGCAGGAGCTGGTTACCAGGTTTCTGAAAGGCCAGGAAAGAGGAAGGATGCCCTCTGAATTTTAACTTTCTGCTGATGCTGCCTGTGGGATCCAGGTGTTCTCACCTGTTCTTCATCAATGATTTGCTCTTTACCCATTTTATTCAGCACCATTAACAACAACCCTAGTGGCAAAACTGTTTGATTGTGTGCTTACCATAAAAGCAATGAGTTTGATCCAACATTATTATCTGGTACTTTTAACTACACACTATGCATTCTTGGTGCACTAGATTTTCCTTAAAGGAACCATGTAAATATTAATACTGTCCCCCATTTTACAGATGAGGAAACTGAGGCACAAAGAGATTAATCCACCCGCCGCCAGGCACAGTGCTAACAAACATGCTGAGAAAGATTTGGACACGGGCCCTCCTAATTCCCAATCTAGTCCATGCATTTTCTACCACGCTTCTAGTCTACCTTTAAAAGAAATGACAGTATAACCCTCAGCCAGTAACTAAATCATTAATGAATTGATGGGATCATTAAATATTTATTAAGCCTTGACTACTTGCCAGGCACAATGCTGGGTCCCGTTTCAAATTTATCTACCCAGCAAACTCAGCCATCTGAAACTCTTCCGAGAAACAGGAATTATGCAAAAAAAGCTTCTGAACCACCCAAACATATCATAACATTCACACGCTTTATTTATTTGAGAAATACTCCCCCAGCTTCTTCACTTTCTCTATACACAATGTGAATAAGCTGGTCATCTAAAATCAGAGATCTGGGTTTGTACTTCACATCTGTCACTCCCCAGCTATGTGGCCTTGGGTGATTTATCTCCTCCAAGCTGGTTTACCGTATTTAAAGGAGGAGTGATCTCAGAAGTCGGTTTCAAAGATCTAATTAGAAAATGTATGTAAGGTGACTGTTCCAGTAACTGACATCTAGTAAGAGCTGAATATCCGTTGATTCTTAGCCGTAGTTACAGCATTATGCATTCATTACAGACACGTTTACTATGCACCACTGGTTCCCAACACACCGTCTACCCCTGCTCTGTACTTAATTTCTCCTAAGAAAATGCCTGGGCAGCTGCAAGACTGAGACAACCCGAGGACAAGGCTAAGCAGGGTGCCAGGCACAGGGCAGGCACACAGAAGTACCTGTGTTTGTGTTGCGGTTACCCAGGATACAAGGTACAAGGTGGGAGATAGCAGAGCTGGAATAGGACTACACATCCTGTGACTTCCAACCCTGCACAGAGGGGTAATTCGATTGCAGGCATTTGTCCCAGCTGAGGAATGGAGCCCCCCGCGTCCCTGAGGGTCCACGCTGCTGCCCTACACTCCCTTTTGCATCTTTCAAAAGTTCGGCTGGAACTTTGGTTCTTCTAATTGAGGCTGTCTGGTTTCCAGGCATTAAAGGAAGGAACGGTCCTAGGAAATATTGCCTCCTATCAATCCAACATTAGACACAATTCAATTTCTTAATGACATTTGTGATCATTATGCCATGTTTCTAATTGAAAATGAATAATTGAAATTCTAATTATTACTGGAGTCGATAGAAGGCGACTCTAGACAGCAACCTGTTAGGCAAAGGCTTTAATTCTTGGTCATTTTTTAAATCCAACAAGTGTCTGGTTATTCAATTATTTAACAAACATGCGTTTTGGGGGCTATACCCTGGTGAGAAGTTTAACATAGAAAGGACCCTGTAGTGGTTTTGTGTTTTGTTTTTTGTTTTTGAGGAGCTGTGTTAGGCTTCTGGTTTCAGGATCTGGCAATGTGGTCGAATGAATTCACGGGATCATCCTTCTTACCAACACTATATAGAAATGTAGAACAAAATCAAATGAAATAATTAAATAAGAAACATTAAACTAGAGCACTGGATAAAAGAGCTGAAGCTGTGGTGAGTGGCCCAGCTTAGGGCTGGGGTTTTAACATCCACTGTGGGGTGTGGGGGGAGAAGATGTAGACCCAGCTGCATGGAAAGGCAGGGGATGGAATGGAGCCGCTAAAACCCCTGCATAGGCTCAGGACCTCAAAAGGGTCTCTTCCCTCCACAAATGAGATCTCTGCCCATGGAACTAGAGAGGTTGAGAAGCTTATTTTTGCTCAGGACTATGCACAGAAAAAAAAAAAATTTACCCCATGATATGGAAAAACTCAATCCTGTACCATATGCAAGTACAAAATCCAAATTTATATCACCTCTGGGCGGCAGGAATTCTAAACCAAGATATTAAAGTAAAATCTGGCCCAGGGCCAGTGAAACCTCTCTGGTGTTCGGTCAGATCAGGCACAAAATAGCTCTATAGATTCTGTAAAGGCACTCCCATGGCCCTGAATGCAGGGAAATCCCACTCAAATAAAACAATAACCACCACTAAAACCACATCACCCGAAGATGAGCTTATACACACACACACACAAATTTACATATCATCCAAGAAAACACTTCCCCAGCAGAGGCACAATAAGGAAGCTTAACACTCTTGAAATACTAAAATTATCTGATAGATTATAAATGTACTTAAATGACAAAAAAACGAAAAGTGAAGGAATAAAAAATCATATTGAAAGGACAAGCCACTATGAAAAAATTAAAGGCAGGTTTGAAAAAGAACTAAATAAAACCCGAGACATTAAAAAACAAACAAACACACAGTCATTAAAACTAAAATCCAGAGGCTAGGGGCACCTGGGTAGCTCAGTTGGTTAAGCATCCGACTTCAGCTCAGGTCATGATCCTATGTTTCATGGGTTCGACCCCGCGTCGGGCTCTGTGCTGAAAGCTCAGAGCCTGCTTCAGATTCTGTGTCTCCCTCTTGCTCTGCCCCTCCCCCACTTGCACTCTATCTCCCCAAAATAAATAAACATTAAAATTTTTTTTAAATAAATAAATAAATAAATAAAATAAAATAAAATCCAGAGGCTAAATGATATAGGAGATTAAGTGCAGCTGAAGACAGGTCTAGGGAACTCAAAGATGAGTTTGAGGAAATTTCCCATAATGTAGCCCAGGGAGATAACTGGAAAATATGACCGATGTATGAAAATAAAGGTGGATCGAATCGCAAGAGCCAACATAGATCTCAGGGGAATTTCAACAGGAGAGAATAGGGAGGAAATATTTGAAGAACTAATAGTTGAGAATAGTCCAAAGTTGAGAATCACATGAAACTATGGAATAGTCAAGGCAAAGAAAAAAAATAGTAAGGGCTCTGAGTGTTGGCTTCCTGTAGTTTTCTCAAGAAGACCATCCTTGGGAAGCCAAAGAGTGAAGAGATTAAAAAGAAGCACAAGACTTGGCAAAATCATCCACGGGGAGAGCGGCGCTCAGTTGAGCAGTCTACGCCATAGTGTGTCAGCCAGAGAACTTAGGCGAGCACTGTACGAGCAAGTGTACAGAGTGGAAGACCGCATCACTGTTCCTGATTCTTCATCCCACTTCATGCCCTGAACTTTCCAGTACTTCCCCACGAAGGCAGAGAGTTGAGACTATGCCCCAGGTATCCCACAGATCCAAGGGGGACGAGGGCTCAGGACACAGACCAGGATCCAAGCTGCAGAGCGGAACCACACCCAGTGGAGTGCAGTTTACATCAGCTGACAGATACATGGGCCGCAACAAATTACTGTTTTAAGCTGCTATATTTTTGAGTGTCTTGTTAATGGTGCGTGATGCGGCAACAGTTGCCTAAAACATGTATTATCTCAGTAGACTTCCCAACTCGGAAGTGGGCACTGTTGCTCATTTTATCCTTCAGGAAACTCAGGAGCTCCAAGAAGCAAGAAGTGATGTAGCTTGCCAATGTCACACAAGAGTAGGTTCAAGAGCTGAGGCTTACTCTGTACGTAAAGCGTAAACTTTGAACTTCTATGCAGACCGCTCTCAGCGCGTTTGTTGGGTGAATGGGTGGATGAATGAACAGATGAATAACGACCCATCTACTGGGGCCAAACACATCAACTGCACTCACTCAAACTCACACTCAGGGTCTGGACACCTTCAGGCCAGGACAAACGCATCAGGGTACCCAAGGAGGCTCATGTTCCTTTTATGGGGTGTCTGAAGGACAAAGAGCTTGCCTAGAAAATGAATCCTCTTTGTGCCAGGAGAAAAAAAAAAACACTAAAGTAGAAAATAATCACAGCCTGTCAGACGCCTTGGCATGCTGACGATCTTCATGGTCCAGCAGATGGTGTCAAGGATGTGACCCCCGGAGGCTCACAACAGGAAGCTGGCAAAGGCCTCATCTCAATGGATGGCACGGAGTCCCACAGCTGATCCGTGTCTTAGCGTATGGTATCTAGGAGCTGCCAGAGCACCAGCCGACTAGTAGAGCTCCCCCTCTGAACCACTGGGATGCTAAATAATGAATTGTCTTGTTCCACTTGGGGTGGGAACAGGCAGACCCTTCTGAGAGGTTACAGAGGGCTCCCTGCTCAAGTAACAGAATAAAGATGTTCAGACCCTCATCCCCCACTGCAATTTGCCGTCTCAAAACAAACGGAAATAAAATCAATGATAAAATGAAAAGATTTGAGATGTGGATCCCACCTTTGATTTCCTAAAATACTTTAAAATTTATTCCTGGTCCAGTAGGGGGAAAAAAAAATAGACAAAGGATATGAAGAGTCCGCTCAGAGAAGAACAAACATAAACAGATAATAAACACGTGAAAGCTGTTTGGCTGTGCTGATAATTAAAGAAAGGCAGATAAAAACAACAATGGGAGAGCACCGTCTCCCCACCAGGCTGACAACAATGGAAGAACCCGCTAATTTCCAGTGTGTGCCCCTCTTCAGCTTCTGCTGGCAGGAACAACATCTGGCAGGAGGACAATTTGGCAACAGGCACCAACACTGAACTATATATACTTTTGGGTGTCAGTTCTTTTATTAAGAACCGACCCTCCAGCTATCACCTAAATACGCCTGGATAGGTGTAGACATAATTCCCTAAAGAATTCAAAACACAAGCAGTATCCAGTTCAGAAACCGAGAAATACTTGAGCGTCTGCGGACAGAGGAGGAGGTTGGCGATGTCTGATGTGTTCAGACTGTAAGGATGTGCGGCAGCTCACGAGAGCCAGTGAGTTCCTAAGAACGGAGAATGAAGCATCTCAATGTGCCAAGGTGGAAAAAATGACCTCTCTGGTGTAAATAAAACATGGGTCTACATTTGGTTTTTGTTTTTTTTTTTTTCTGGAAGAATACCAACAAACGCTTTTAGAGTGATCACCTTTGGAGAGAGGCAACTAGGAGCCTAAGGTGAGTTATATGTTCTGTTTTATCTTTCTGTACTCTGTGCTTTCTGACCATGCACATCTATTTTGTTTTCTTTACGTTAATAGGAGTTATCTGGGCAGTGAGATGTAAAGGTCATTGTTGTTTTCCTTTCCCTTGGACACATTAAAGATCTAACAAATGTTATAACTTGGTATCATACTGCACGTTGATTCTAATGCATGCAAGCGTGCCAGGCAAGCGAGGTCGGGGTGGAGGAGCAGAGGCTGCGAGACCCTGTGCCCTGGGACGGACAGGGCAGGGGAGATGTTTTGAATCCCCGCGTGGGCTCCTTGGGAAAGCCCAAGAGGTTCTCCCCTGGGGACAACCAGAAAAAGAAGGAATCGGGGCTTGGAAGGTGGAAAGAAGGCAGCCTTGAAAACGTCAAGGGGACAAAGGAAAGTCTCGTACTCCTAGAAGGGCCTAGTGTGCCTTCTTAGGAGATAGGGAAAAGTAGGGGTGCCAGTGCTGAGGGAGGATCCCCCTGGGTTGACAGGGTTCTGTTTTGTTCAGGAGCATGGGCAGGAGCCCCATGGGTCGCAGCTCATGGTACGAATCCTCCTGCAGGTTGAGGAGGCAAAACAAAGGCGCTTGCTATTTTCCATCTCAAGTGTCCAAGCTTTTTTTTTTTTTTTATGTTTATTTGAGAGAGAGACACACACACAGAGTGCAAGCGTGGGAGGGGCAGAGGGAGAGGGAGACACAGGGTCCAGGCTCTGAGCCCGTCAGCACACAGCCCAGTGTGGTACCTGAACTCAAAGACCATGAGACCATGACCTGAGCCCGAGTCAGACGCGTAACCGACTGAGCCATCTGGGTGCCCCCCAAGTTTATTTTCCCAGTGGACTCTCCGCTGAGAGGCACAGGCAACCCCTTTCTCCTTTACCCCTCTGGGCCCAGCACACAGTAGGACCTGTCTGTGGAACGAATGGGATGCTGACACCATCTGCTCAGTCTGGCCTCCCATTTTCCTGACACCTGGTTTGCACCTCTCACCCATCCCTGCACGCCTGAAGCCAGGTATCTCTTGGCAGAGCCTGAGTCCGCGGGCAGAAGTGATTTACGCATGCAAAGAAGTTCAAAGAACTCCTCCTGGGAAGGCTGACCTATTTCACCAGTTCGGTGATATCTGAGCAATAAAGATTCATTTGACTCTATTAGATCAAATGTAAAACTAAAACTAAAATTAATTAAAAACTACAGCATCCAGCTCCTTACAAAAACACCTTTGATGTGCATTCAGCATACAGAACAGCTGCAGTTAGAGAAGGCAATGAGGTTTCAATTATCCCAGCTACTGGCGGAAAGAGATAACGTGGATAAAAGAAATCCACAGATAATCAAAATTTTAAAACCCTTTATTCTTTCTCTCCATTTCAACTTCATTCTTAACACACTCTTGTGAGGACCTGTAAGGAGTGTTCAGGTTTGTTGAGTCTTCTCTCTTCTGTCCCTTTTTCTAAGAGGTAGAGAGATGTTAATAAGGCTTCCCGTACGGAGAAGCCACTGTTTGGTCAGGACAGGGCTGGGCTGGATTCTCTCCATTTGCCCCTCTAGCTCCTTTCTCTGCCCTTTCCTATGCTGCTCTGGGCTCCAGGAGGCTGATCTTTGGGGGCATTATCATTGATTTTCCTTTCCTTCTGATATCTGGTTGGGTTTAGCCAATGGGAGGCACCAGCCTCAGGGTGGAATGAAAATAAGCCTGGGGTAATTATCCCCCCCCCCAACTCCTCCCTGCTACGCTGCGATTGGCAGTGGCTTCTTTCTTCTTTCTAAGGTGCTGTCCAGCACCCTCTTCTCCAGGTAAAACTCTCTCAGTATCTACTCCCACTCCTTCCCTGCTGATTCTAGTGTTGCACCATCCCTTACCAGTTTCCTTGAAACGCTGACCTTCATTAAACTTTCCTCAATCACCTCATTAGAGAGCGAGACCAGTTCCCTGCAGTGACCACCTATCATCTCGTTTCGTACGCTCGTTTCCCAGAGGAGTGGAGAACCCCAAAGAGGATAGCAGATTTGTCTATGGTCACACCTCCAGGAACTGGCAGAGCTAGGCTCCCCAGCTGGGACTGTCCAACCCTGAAAGCTTAGAGATCTGACAACTTGATCACGTCGCTGAGAAACGAGAGCAGTCAGTGAGAATTTGCAAAATGATGCCAACTACAACAGAACCACTTTAAGATTCCATCTCAGAGTTGAAAGGATCAGAAAGCTGGGTCTTTAAGAGTGTCTGTGACAGCTGTGTCTGGATCTGGTAGGAATCCTGCCTTTTCTCAATTACCTTGCCTTTCTGGATTCCAACTCCTAAAGTCTTGCTCCGAGCCTCACTCTGGCTACCTCCGGATTTCATGACTTCTACTGGGTCATCGGGCTTTGTGGGGGTGGGGTGTTTGGCAGTGAGATGGAAGCTCAGGTAGGTCACTAGTCAACCCTCTCTGCCTTCGTTCATCCATCCATCCGGTCACACCACAATTACTAGGGGACGGTTCTGTTCCAGGCCCTGTGGGGTTGCCAGGATAAGCAAGGCATGGCAGGGCACCCAGTCAGGCAATTGTCACATATGTGAAGAGATCTGCACAGGGGAGAGTATACACAATGAACACCAGAGGGTGCCTCACCTAGCTGGGATCAGTGGCAAAGTCTTCCTGGAGAAAGCAGGCCCTGCATTGCATTTTAAAAGATGAGGAGGGGTTGGTTTGATGGAGGGATGGGAGGCAGGGGAGTGAGGTAGAGCAAAAGACGATGTGATGCAATACCAGATGCATCCCGTGCTCAGCATTTCTGAGCACGGGATGCACCCCGTTGGTAGGAGATGGGCTGTGAAGGCACATAAGGACTAGTCACGGTGGACCTTGCTCATTGCACCAAGGAACTAGGCCTAAGTAATGAGACTAGCACCCAGGGTCCAGGCCAGCCTAGAAGCCTCAAAAGCTGGATGCTGTCTCCCAGAGAAAACATGTTATACCTTCTTAAGTAACTTTTTAAAAAAATTTTCACCATTCAGGAGTGAGTACAATAGTTTAATGAATCCCAGTAGACCGATCACTCAGGTTGCCATTCCTTAATTTCCTCCAGTTTCAGGTCAGGATTGGATGTAGGGCCTGAAGTACACCAAGCTTGCAGGTGCAAAGGTCCTCAGCTAGGAGAGAACAGTGGGAGGGGTCACAGGCCAGCTGGCCGAACGAACACCGGCCAGAGGTGCTCCTGGAAGTCTGATAGCAGCCACGGCAGGCAAATGCTGATCTGCTTGATTCCGTTCACCTGCACCTTGGAAGGATGGGGGCGAGGGGTACTCAACTAGTGCAATAAAAATAATAAACAAGAAAGAGTGGACATGTGTCTTTGGCACATGGACTGCCAGACATCTGCCAACCAGGCCAAACCTCCCCAAGTAGAGGCTTCTGGAATAAAAGAGAATACACAGGCTACCGGAGCAGATCACACAGAACCTCCACCTGACCATTATCAAGGCCACTGCACATGCTGTTCAGGAGGGAAAACTTCAAACTGAACCCGAGACCAGAGTATCCCAACTCTGCAAATGCTATTGTTAAAAATCATCACAGATAATGTGGTTTTAATTAGAAGGGTTGAGATACTGGCAAACGTTCAGAAGGCTTGTCATCTGACAATCTGCTGGCATCGTGGATGCAGACAGTCTGCAGAATGTGGGCCTGGTCGGGTGGAAAAGTTCAAGCCTTCTTGCAAACGCCTGTGACTGAAGGGGTCGCTCGATTCGTGGTACAGACTGAGCAGATGGAAAAGCTAATGTTATCCTCCTTACATTAATGAGGAGGAGGAGGAAGGAGGTTTGGTGGCTTGTCATGTGCCAAAGTAGAAAGGGTTTTATAGTCAGGAAAAAAAGGCCTCTCCATCCGGTACCAATGGTGAGATCTTGGGCAAGATGCAGTATCTTTCTAAGCCTTGGTTTCCTCGTGCGTCAAATGAAGACAACCATACGCACACCCCCAAGGGGTTATGGGAAAGATTCAGTGAATTCATGCACCTTGACGACAGAAGTGACCTGGTGTGAGCTGGATGCTCAGAAGGCATTTGCTTCCTCTTCTTTTCCTGCTTCCCCAAGCTGGTAGGCAGCGGGGCCTGTATCTGAACCCAAGTCTTTGTGAAGCCAAAGGCCAATGCCCTTCAACAATGTCACACAACCTCTCACCCTTCGCGGCAAGGGACTAGGACAGGGCTTTATTTCACAAGGGCCAAGTCTGCAGTAATCAAAAGTGGCCTTGACTTATGAAACACCAGTTTGCAACAGTGAGGAGTTTCCTGCCTGTATCTCTGACTCCTATCACTAGGGAATCTTTCCTGGCGGTGACTCCATTACGTACCAATAGATGGCCAGGCCTCTCAGCACATCACATAATCCTTGTCTGCTAACTGAGCCAGGGGCTTAGGCAGATGTAGTCATTTTAACCAGGGAGGCTCAGGAAAAACTGCTTGTTATTTTTAAGCAGGTGCCCCCCACGGGGCTTCCTAGAGCGGTGGGTATGTCAGTTATTCATGTGGGCTGCCCCCATCTCTAGGCAGGCAGATGCCCTTCATACTCATCTGACACGAAACAAGCCCAAATGGGCAGCCTGAAGCTGAGTTTCAGTACTGGCTCCACCACGTCCTCGCTGTGTGGCCACGACTGGTTCTGCCACTTCTCTGGTCCATTCTAAAATGACAATGACTGAACATGGTTGGTCCACAAATACAGACTATCTACAGTGTGTTGTGCCTTGTGTTCCGTACTAGAAATATGAGAAAGATTTATACTTGGGCTTGGAGGAGCTCACAGTTCTGAAAAAAGTTGGAGGGTGTTGCTGGGACAGAAGCAGACATGCAACGCTGAGAATACTGCTTGGCTCGAAGGAGGGAATAGTCAATTATGTGCCTACTCAGACTACATCGCATGGCTTGGCTGAGGGTCAAATAATGCAGAGGATGTAAACTGAAAATACTGTTTCATAGTAAGCTAGTTTCATTTGTCTTCCATCCATCCACTTATTCATACACTCTTCACCCATCTATTCACCCATTTAAACAACAAACATTTAGTGTCTGCTACTCACCAAGCACTAGACATTGGTCATACATCAGTGAATGGAATGGATGAAAACCTTTGCTTTCCTGGAACTTACATCCTAGTGAAATCCACCACCCATCCATCCCATCTACCCAACCATCCCATCCATCTATCCATCCATTCCAACCATCCCATCCACCCATCCATCCATCCCAACCATCTACCCCATCCATCCTCCCATCCATCCCAAACATCCATCCCATCCATCCATCCATCCCAACCATCCAACCCATCCATCCATCCATCCCAACCATCCAACCCATCCATCCATCCATCCCATCCATCTATCTACCATCCATGTATCCTTATACCCATTAATTCAATCAGCAAGAATCCATCAAACACCTACTATGCATTTGCCACTGCAATGGGTGCTAGGAAGGAATTAAGACAGAAAACAAACAAGAACTGCCCTTGATTGTCATGCACTGTGGTTATCCAGGCAAGATCCTGGCTCTGTGCCATCTTCTTGGGGCCTACATGCAGACAATGACCAGTCCTGCCCTAAGCCACACCATTTCTCTCCTCAGAAAGCTCCTTCATCAAGAAGACAACTGGGTTATGAAAATGATGTTTTTCGAGCTCAGAATTTCTTTTTCTTGGAAGAAAAAAGAAAGAAAAGAGAGAGAATGAAACCACTTTCACACAACAGCCAAGTTGGTTTGTAATCACCCTGGGCTCCAGGATGGCTATTTTCTTTTTTTTAAGTTTATTTATTTATTTTGAGAGAGAGAGAAAGAGAGAGAGAGAGAGAGAGAGCGCGCACGAGCAGGAGAGAGGCAGAGAGAGAGGGAGAGAGACGATCCCAAGCAGGCTCTGTGCTGTCAGCGCAGAGCCCAACAAATCAAACGGTGAGATCATAACCTGAGCCAAAATCAAGAGTTGGACGCTTAACCAACTGAGCCACCCAGGCACCACCAGAGTGGCTATTCTTGAACAACAATTTGCCATGAGGCACAGGGGCTGCTGTTTCTGCTTGCCCTGACCTGACGGGTATGGAGAAGGGGGCCGTCTCCTGGTAAATTTCTGATAGGAGTCCTGTAGACTGGACTTTGTGTATGGGGAATTTCCTGGTCAATACCTCCCCCTCTGCTGAACCCCATGCCCAAAACCCCAGCCTGCATCACAGCGTAAGCAATGCCTGGCAAGGGACCTCCGCGAGGGAGTTCGGCTTCCTTGGGCTTTGGTGAGGGGGCCTGGCAGAGCTGCCTTCATGTTTCTGCACCAAGCCCTGAGCCAGAACCTGTGGGATGGGTATTTCTTAGACACCAGCTGTGCTCCTGGCCTTGTGCTAAGGCCTGTTCCCATGCATAATGCTCACCACCATCCCAGGAAGTGCTGGAGAATGGGTATGGGTTTCTTCTTGGGGTGATGGGAATGTCCTAAAATTGATTGTGGTGACACTTTCACAACTCTGCGAATCTATGACAAGCTGCTGAATTGTACATGGGTGCTTTGTGAATTATAATTCAATAAAGCAAAGCAAAGATGCGTCACTAAGAAGGAATCATTTGAATCTGTATTTTCTCACTCAAGGTCTGAGACTCTTTTCTTTGTTACCAAACAATAAAATTCAGCTCCTGCTCTCAAGAAGTGTATTTTCTAATAGGGAAGAGAAGCCAAATGAATGACTTACAATACAAGATGGAACAGGGACGTGCTCTATAGGAGATTTAAGCAGGAACACAGGAGGTTGTCAGAACCAGCTTACACAGAGTGTGGATTCGAGGTTTCCAAAGTGGTGCTGGGCATGCAAACCTTTTGGCCCTCTTCCCCATCAGAACACAGGTCATATCACACAGCTAGCTCCAGGACTGGGGACAAATCTGCTTAAGCAGTAACCCCAGATTTTGTAATAACAACCTTAACACAGATATGGTGTTTATGATAGGCCAGATACTCTTCTAAAGGCTTCAGATATAATAATTTCTTTCCTCTGCTGCACAAGCCTATTAAGGTAGGTAACTATCACCCCATTGAGACTTAAAGGTCAGGCAAATGAAGTAACTCACCCAAGGTCAGACAGCTAGTAAATGGCAGAGCTAGGATCCCAGCCCTGGTTTTCTGGCTTGAGTTAGTATTCATAACCTCTACACTAGGAGGCTAATAGGTTCCTTTGGGATCCTGTCTCACTTCCATGCCTCTGCTTTGTGCCCTTCTTCCCTAAGACCCAAATTCTAAAAGACTGTTGTGGTTGGAGTTACCCTTGTGGTGAGTGGCCACATTACAGGGTGGTAAGGAATATGTACTAAGATGAAGCACGATCCCGTAGCAAACAGAACAGGGGAGAGGAAGGTCCTAGCCTAGAAGCTGGTGGCCTAGGTTCTGGAAGCAGCAGTGCCACTAAGTCCCAGCATTCCTTCCTTGCTTCTCTCCAGGCCTCAGGTTTGTCCTCTGTGAAATGAAGGGGTTGGATAGGTGACTTTAAGCTGCCTTTTGCCCTAAAACCCTAGGACCCTTGGTCCAAGGCCTGGTACCCCACTCAATTACACTGTGTTGGGCTGCCCTCTGACTTTGAGTCCTGGATGCACACTGCCCCTACCTGTGACCATCCAAGGAGGCCCCCTGACCACAAAGATCTGGGGCTGTATTGCCCAGTAACCCTTGTTCATACTTGACTCTGTCTGCACCCTCGCCCTGTCTACCAAGGAAACAGCCACTCCTTCCTAAATATCACTTTCTGTATCAGCCATGCCCCACTCATACTAGCTGGCCTAATCATTATTTATGAATGAATGAATGAATGCCTGTAACAAACCCTTATCACAAGGCAGCAATGATGGTTTACTTGTCTGTCTTCTCTACAATGCTACAATATCACCACTGTTTATAGTTTTTGTTCTAGGCCCTGTTCTGGATATATTCAGGATAAAATAATTGGGACCGAATGTTCTACAGAGGGCACAAAATGTATGACTTCAGAGCTGACTCAGAAAATCTGGGATCCACACCAGTGGGAGGCTGTGGGGCACACACAGCCAGTACCAAGAAGCCTAGCTACGGGAGACTAAAAGCGTGTGACACATGACAAGGGTCACAGGAATGTGAGCTCCAGCCACCAACAGCACCCGCAGGAGAGGTTGGCATCATTCACTCCCCCTCTGGGCCAGGCCTGGGCTGGGGGTTCAGACACAGAGGAGGTTTGAACTGTTCACTTTCCTGTTTGGCTGGCTCCAAAACTCTGGACCGGTGCTGTCCAACAGAACCTTCTGCAATGATGGAAACATGCGATAAACCTGGGCCGTCCAATATGGTACCAGGCACACGTAGAACTGAGTACTTGACATGTGGCTCCCACAACCCAGGGACTGATTTATTTTGCTTTATTTTATTTTAACCAATTTAAATTTAAATAGTCTGTATGACCAGTGGCTACAGGTCTAGGCCTATGTGACACAGCCACTGTACTAGCAAGCCTAGCTCCTTCTTGATTGTGTCTCCAGCCCTGGCCTCAGAAACCTGGGCTCTGGTCTCAGTTCTGCCTCTGATGAGCTATGGGCCTGGGACTAGTTGTTGTGACTCCTTGAGCCTCAACTTCACGGGGTCGATGGAGAAAGAGAAGGGGAACACATATGGAAATGACCTGGTGCATCGTGGGCACTCAGTGAGCCATGGTGCCCTCCTATGTTCCCTGTTTACTCTGATTGGTCCTATTGTCGGAGTTTATAGTCTCTCAGCTGTCCTAATGATTCCTACAGATTCCGACCTATCTTTCCCTCTTGCTCAGCTTGGGTCTGAGCCCCACACCAGTGACCCCTGTGAATGTCTCTTCCTACTCGCCATTGGGTCTGGAGGCCAGCCGGCGGTGGGGGAGGGGGGGATGCACAGAGAGAGCTGTGGGCACCATAGGACATGGTGACTTACACATTTTGGGGCATTGTTTTTTCCTTAGGAGGTGGGGTTGGGGATGAAAGTGTTTAAAAAATCCCAGATCTTGACAAAACAAAGCCAGTGCCTTCTTCCTTCTACCGCCTCTCAAATTTCTTCCCTGATCCCTAGAGACAAATACGGGGGCAGGCCTCCGAGTTCCTCCAAAGAAAGATGTTATGCTGCCAACATTTGGTTTCTTATAACCTCTGGATGGATGAAAGCAAGTCATGTGCATGGTCCGTGGAGACTCCAAAGGGGCCTGTGGAGGAACATGAGATCACAGCCCAGCAAGGGTTTTCTTACGTGTTGAGAAAAATAGCCTTCAGGACAGATTGCTTTTTCTCAAGGCAGAGACGATGTGATGGAAGAAAAAAAGCCTCAGAGCTAGGAACCTGAAGTTACAGTGGTTTGTGAGTGCCCATAAGTGCCAGGCATGAGGCTCGCATCTTCCTAGTCAGGACGGGTCCCAGCTCTGCACTTGACTTGGAAAGTCTTGCAGGCTCAGTTTTCTCCCCAGCAAAATGGAGCCATAATGATGGCTGCCTCGCAGGGCTGCCGTGAGAGACAGCACAGAAAGGCGCAGACTTGTCAACTGCTGTGTAGCACACAATTCATTGACGGTTTCCAGTGTCTGTCTGAGTCCTATTCACGGAGGCCAGCCACTGATCCGATACTCCAATCTGGACCTTTCTTTGAAAATTACCAGATTCAGCAAAAACATCTGGCTCGGGGCAGGGAGGCCCCAAGGCAGTGGATGCCAGCCTTGATGATTAAATTACTACTAGCCCTGGCGAGAGCTGAAAACAAATTTCTAAGTGTAAACGGCTCGTTCCATCCCTTTCCCCCAATGCTTTGAAGATGAGTCTCTTTCCCTCCCCATTTCCTCACTATAGCAGGAAGAGATGCTTCGGAAATGAGACCTTAAGATGCACCTCTGAAAACAATTTAAGAAGGAATGTGTGATACAGCGAGTGGTAAGAAGCAGCTTGGCGTATTTGGTTTTCAGAGGAAGAGAGAGATACTTAGATTCAAACCCCAGCCAAGTCCTAGGCTGACTATGTGATCTTGGCCAAGTTGGTTAACATCTCCGAGCCTTTAAATAGCTCAGCTATAGCATAGGGATACTGAAAACTACACAGAAGGGCATTTTAGGAATTCATCGGGGGACACCTAAAGGTGACTGATATGGAAGGCGCTTAGTAAATACTCACTGAATTGAGCTGAAATGAATCAGTGCACCCTATTCCTTTAGCTACCACCTCCCACCCCTTCCAATACCTTTGGTGAAGGCTCAGCTTTGCTAGCTCTCCCTGAACCGCCTGCCCAGCACAACATTCTTTTCCAATGGGCTCAGTGGCGAGAGGAAGATGGAAAGCATTTGGCCAGAATGCCGACCTCATTAACTCCCCCGTCTCTCCATCTGCTATCTATCAGGAACCCACAGCAAGGAGGCAGGTGACCAATAAAAGCCCTTCAGTTTCCCTTTGCCTCTGGGCCAATGTGTGTCCATGCAAAGCCACCCACAACCGTGGGCCCCTGGCAGAGCTCAGCTCTGGTGATTCGTAGCTGGAGCAGGGGCTGTTCTGAGCTCACAAAAAGAGAGCTGGAGTTCACAGCCAACTTGGAGGCAGCAGCCGGGCCCAGCTGGCCTCCTCTGTAGGTCAAGAGAGAGTCTGAAAACCAGCAAATGACACTGCAAATGCAGGGGAGTAAGGAGGTCATTATTCACAGTGCAGGGATCTCCGATTTAAGTGAGTTTCCTTATTCCCCAAGGGCACTGAACACATTGCTTGATTTATAAAAGGGAGATTTACACTTTAGTTTTTCAGGAACATGCAGTTTGCAGAAAGTAAAGTACAAGGAGTCCATGTAGATGGTAAACGCTCAACAAATGTGAGCTGTTGTTATTACACCAAACAGATGCCGAGAACTTTATGCTTCTGGCTGGTAGGACCCTGATTTGACTCTGAGTTTCCCGGCAGCCAATGGGAAGCAGCAAACGTGATGAGTTTCAGAGTTTCCAATGCCTTCAAGTATACACAGGATGCTATCCCACAATGAGTGCAAATGTTACGGGTATTAAACCAGAGAGTAGTATCTTCCACAGGCTGTCACAGGATGGGCATTGCATAATGTGAAGAAGAAGGTGTTGAGGAACATCCCCATGGGAAATGCAGGGGCCAGCTTCCTCAAGCTGACTGTGGCCCTTACTCAGCAGTGCCTGTCTGTACAGAAACCGTGCTACCCCCCTCCCTGAGATACCAGGGCAGCAGCTTAACGATGACTGGAATCACTGCTCCTATCCCAAGCCACTGGCACCCGGCATCCACTTTTGGCCTTTTTGTTTTGTCGGCAAGGGAATTAGAGTATTATTAATCAACCAATCAGTCAAATAAGCCTCATTACCATTAAAGAAGAGAAAGTAAGCTTTATTTATGCAATTATAAGGCATTTAAAAAACAAAGAGATTATTATTAATACTTGAGCCTGGCAATCTTCCCAGAGTGGTAAACCGACAAGGGCTTTGTTGTTGAAGAGGCAACACAGTAGTTACAGATTCCTGACTCTCTACTCCAAGCTCCTGATGTACGCAACGCCTCCTGAATGTTCAGGAAGATTCTAAAGGCTCCTCTGCCCTCCGTGCTGTTTGGGGAAAACAGCAGTGGGTTGAGAATTAGGAGGCTGGCATACTCTGTGACCCTGGCCAAACAAACGGCCTCTCTGGACTGGTTATTTTAAAGCAGTAGCATGTTAGAAAGTGAACAAAAATCACATTGTAAAGCTTTTGAAAAATACTTGGTTTCCATCCCCACTTCAGACCAACTGAGTCACAATCTCTAAGGGTGGGGCCAAGGAAATGGTATATTTAAAAAGTGTTCCAGGGGCAACTGGGGGGCTCGGCCGATTAAGCGTCCGACTCTTGATCTTGGCTCAGGTCATGATCTCACGGTTCCTGAGTTCAAGCCCCGCATTGGGCTCTGTGCTAAAAGCAGGGAGCCTTCCTAGGATTCTCTGTCTCCCTCCTTCTCTGCCCCTCCCCTGCTTGTGCATACCCTTTCTTTCTCTCTCTCTCTCTCTCTCTCTCTCTCTCTCTCTCTCTCTCTCTCTCTCGGAAAAAAAAAAAGAAAAAAGAAAAAAAAAAGAAAGGGATGCCTGAGTGGCTCAGTCGGTTAAGCGTCCAACTCTGCTTTCGGCTCAGGTCATGATCTCACAGTTTGTGGGTTTGAGCCCCACAATGGGTTCTGTGCTGATAGTACAAAACTTGCCTGAGATTCTGTCTCCCTCTGTCTCTGCCCCTCCCCTATTCGCTTGCGTGCTCTCTCTCTAAATAAATAAATACATAAACTTAAAAAAAAAAGTGCTCCAGATGATTCTGTAACACAAGTGAGGGTTGCCAACCATGGCCTGGTTGCTCTCTAGGTCTGTTCTACTTGTTTTTATGTTTATTTATTTTTGAGAGAGAGAGACAGAGCATGAGCGGGGGAGGGGCAGAGAGAGAGGGAGACACAGATCTGAAGCAGGCTCCAGGCTCCGAGCTGTCAGCACAGAGCCTGACATGGGGCTCGAACTCAGGAATGGTGAGATCATGACCTGAGCCGAAGTCGGATGCTTAACTGACACAGCCACCCAGGTGCCCCAGGTCCATTCTACTTTTGATCTTACCAACACTTGCCATTTCTTGAAGATTTCTGATCTGGGGCTCTCAGACGCAAATGTCTGCAGCCAGACTACATGAGTGCAGCCAGGCCCAATGAGTGAAGTGAGCCAGGTCTGGAGAAAAGATGCTAAACTGACTAAGCATAACACCTGATTTAAGACATGGTACAGGAAAATTCAAAGAGCCAAATACAAAGTATCTGCCAACTGTACATCCTCGAGGCCCCAGTGTGAGAACCCTGATGAATGGACAAACCCCTGGGCCCCCTAGTGCTACAGAGTTTAGGAGTCTAGGCTGCACTGTTCGGTATAGTAGCCACTGGCCACACATGGCTCCTGAGCCGTAAAGTATGGCTAATCCTAAGTGACATGTGCTGTCAGTGTAAGAGACACATGTCAGGGAATGAGCGTGCAAATAGGAACTTCACATTTCAGTCAGTAAATTTTCATGTTAACTCCACGTTGAAATGATATGATATTTTGAATGTATCATGTTAAAGAAAATATTTTATTAAGATTAATTTTAGCTGTTTCATTTTTTCAAATGTGATGACCCGAAAATTTAAAATATCACGTTTCTGGGGCACCTGGGTGGCTCAGTCGGTTGAGCGGCCGACTTTGGCTCAGGTCATGATCTCGCGGTCCGTGGGTTCAAGCCCCGCATCGGGCTCTGTGCTGACAGCTCAGAGCCTGGAGCCTGTTTCGGATTCTGTGTCTCCCTCTCTCTGACCCTCCCCTGTTCATGCTCTGTCTCTCCCTGTCTCAAAAATAAATAAAATGTTAAAAAATAAATAAATAAAATAAAATAAAATATCACGTTTCTACTCCCCAAGTGCTACTGTGGGCCATTTGACTTTAATTTTTTTTCATGCATGCATCCGTGTCTTCCTTGTGTATGAGTTTTTTCAAGATTTTTCTCCCAGCAACAAACTCTACCTCCTCTATTCAGCTAGTAGGATGCTAATATGGAAGATAGGGATCCAGATAAAATACTAGTCTTTTCTAGGGCTGGGAAGATACAACACCTATTCCCATCTGCCACCCTCTGCCTAACGTGGGTCCTTGTAAATGACCACAACAATGGTCTCAGGGCATTCCCTCAGGTATTTCCTCAGTCTGGATGTCCTTCTTATTGCCCACTCAGGGAACTCTTACTCATCCTTCAAGACCCAGGTCGAATGCCGTCTCCTCTATGAAGCACTCCCTGGTCTCCCAGCTAGAGTAAGGAGCACCCAGCTCAGATCTGTATTGTAACACTCCTCCCAGAAATATTTGTGGTCTTTTGACCAGTTGGTCTCCTTCATTAATACTTTTTTTTATATAAAATATTTATTTATTTTTGAGAGAGGGAGAGAGAGACAGCATGAGCAGGGAAGGGACAGAGAGAGAGGGAAACACAGAATCTGAAGCAGGCTCCAGGCTCTGAGCTGTCATCACAGAGCCCAATGTGGGGCCTAAATTCACAAACTGGGAGATCATGACCTGAGCCGAAGTCAGATGCTTAACCGACTGAGCCACCCAGGCGCCCCTTCATTAATACTTCTTGAGTACAAGGCCAATCCACCCTTCTTCGTGTTCCCAAAGCCAAACTCAGGATCTGACACATGCTCAGTAAATGTTGGATGAATGGATAGATGTTCCTCATCAAAGGGAAGTATCCTTCTTCATTCTACCATCCCCTCAATAGACGCTTACTGAGCATCTCCTACGTATCAAGTGTATGAAGCACAGTCCAGGCACAGGGAGTGCAGAACTGAGCAAAGCAGACAAAAATGCCTGCTCTTGCGACCTTCCATGCTAGTGCCAGAAAGCACCTTGCATCATTCTGATGCGCGGGCGTTCAGTAACGATTCACAAATGTTGCTGCTGAAGAAGAGGAATGATGGGGGGAGGGGGAGGGAAGGGGATAAGTTCCTGGGCCCCAGAGCCCATCCTTCTGAAAGGTACAGGCCCTTCCATGTGCCAGTGGTCTCACCAGAGACTTCCTTAACAGAGTCTTTACAACCTTGCACTTACACTGTGTACTAAAGAGTTTAGGAGGTGCAATAACAGTGTGACAGCAGGTATTTATTGGTTCTGATAGAGACAGAGGAGGCTCTGAATTGACCAAAGCAGGGCTTTCACTTTTCTTACAGGCACAGCACAAGTGACCAGGGAGACTGGAGACTGGTAAGACTTCCACGGCCATCTAGAAAGAGTAACCCAAACAAACAAAACAGAACAAAAATGGAAGCTTTTGCATTCATGAAACAAAGGCGCTCTGTCCTTGAGTTGCAGAGTTTTGTGGGAGAGGCAGGCACATACACAAATTGGGAGATAGGAGCCAGGATGGGACAAAGACTACCATCCTTTGCAAGCAGACATTTCCTTTGGCTGTCTCGTGGCACGGCCAAGCTCAGGCTGCACAGAACCAGCAACTCATCTTCTGTCCAGTCTCATAGAATGACCCACCGTCTAGCTAGTTACCCCAGCCAGAAATGGGGAGCCACCATGGTCACCTTCTCACCATCCCCATGAAGTCAGTCACTGAGTCTTGTCAGCTCTGTCTCCTGTACCCGTCTCTCCAGCCACCAGCCACCCGACCAGCACAAGCATCCCAGCCCACCACCTTCACGCACCCAGTGACCTCACAGTCTTCTCGCTGATCTCTGTGTGTCTGTTCCTGACACGACTCTCACCCCACCTCACCCCGATGTCCTTCAGAGGCCGCCTACCCTATTCAAATCCAGAGATGAAGGCTGTAACATGAGAAGAAGGTCAGAAATGCTTCACGGTACAGCCCAGAATCTTAATTCTAAGAGCTGGAAAGATGAAAGTTAATGCTGGATAAGCTATCTAGAATGGTGGAGGACATGTAGGGAGGAAGTGTTGGGAGTCAGACACACATGGCTTCAAATTTCAGATCTGCCACTTCTTGCTTTGAGACCAAGCAGAAATTACTTAACATCTTTGGTCCTTGGTTTCCTCATCTGTAAAAAGGGACCATCACACTCACCTCTGTGGAATAGTCTCTTAGCTTATATACTATATACCATAGAGAATCAATAATATGGGCCATAGATAGCACTCAGTCCAGTATCCAGCACATAATAAATTCTCAATAAATAGTAGTTAGCTAAAAATATTTGCAGATAGTAGGTCTTTGTCTCCTTAGGGAATACCACCACTCAGACAGAATCTGGGTCCTGCTCCAGATCAAACACTTCATTACTGGAAAGTTCCAGATGCCTGTACAACCTTCTATAAGTTGATCACATTTTTTACCATGCTGAGATAACCTACTGCGCCGCCCCCCCCCCCCCCCCCCCCAAATAACCAAGTCGGAGGATCCTTTCTGTTCTTATCATGCGAGCATCAGGAGTCTCCAGCCGTTTAGGCTTTGAGCTTCTTAACATCATGTAAAGAAGGAAACATAATGTTTTAAAATTCCCAATGTTCAACAGGGAAAAAAAAGTGTTTAGGAGAAGCACAAGCCATTCTGGAACTGAGACCAGAAAGAATTTTCTCCCTTTTGAACTCAAAAGGGAGAAGTTGGAATAATTCAGCCAATTCTTCCCTAAAGGGTTGGGTTGTAAATATTTTAGTCTTTCGGGGCTATATGCTGTCTGTTACAACTACTAAACTCTGCTGCTACGGCACAGAAGTGCTACATGCAATATGTGAACAAACGAGTATTACTGTTTCAATAAAACTTTATTTATAAAAATCAGGCAGCGGGGCCCGTGGGCTGTAGTTAACCGACCCCTGGTGTAACATAATAGACCACACTCCAGCTGTCTGAACACTGTGAACCTTAGTTTTCTATTACAAAAGATGGGAGTTGCTCGCTTAAGCGAGAAAGCGAAATAAAACACAGGCAATCCTCATTTGTGGAACATGTATTTGCGAATTTGCCTACTCACCAAATTTTATTAGTAACCTCCAAATCAATACTCATCGCACTCTTGTGGTCTTTTACAGACATGCACGGAATGTGGAAATTTGAGTTTCCCAGTGCACGTATTCCCAGCTGAGGTCGAACGAGGCAATGCTCTGGGTTCTTGTTTCAGCTCTCATACTGTAAACAAGCATCCTTTTCGCGGTCTATTTAGTGCCACATTCTTCACATTTTTGTTGGTGATTTTGCCATTTAAAACGGCTCCAAGCATAGTGCTACGGTGCTATCCAGTGCTCTTAAACAAGAAGGCTGGGATGTATGTGCCTTACAAGAAGATACGTGTATTAGCTAAGCTCCATTCGGGGATGAGGTATAGCACTGTTAGCTGTGAGTTCAGCGTCAGTGAATCAACAGTATATATTTTAAAAAGGTGCTTCACACAGAAATTACATATGAGATGATGTATTGATCAGCTGATGAAAATGTTCTGACCAGAGGCTGGCAGGAACCTAGCTCTGTACTTCTCTAGGGGCAATGGTTCGGTTGCACAAATTCAGCGTTCATGGCTACTTGATAGAACAGAACTACTGGGATCATTGAGAACCACCTGTAGAGGAACAAGTCGTCCAAAGTAGCTAACAAACAATGCCGTTACAAAACTCTCAGTTAATTGCGATGCTGTGACTGTGCTGTTATTACTAGTTAGTCACAGGAGTCTTGCTTCCTCATGCTGCAATACGGCTATCACTAATTAACCACGCTACTTTAATTCTGTGTGTATTAGTTAACAAGAGGGCTATATGGCTGTTACTAGGTGGTTGTAGCAAAATCGGCCAGAGAACGTGTCCCTCACTTCTTTTTGCCCTTGGCTTCCTGAAGGCAATATACCAAAAGTAAAGCCTTCCTACTGACCAACCCCTGGGGGCTTCTGCAGACAGAAAGCAGGAAAAAGTGCTTTCTGGAGCCATGATTTGGGGCAAAGATTAGAGCGGCCGCTTTGGGGGGGGGGTGGAGGGAAGGGAGCTGTAGTTAGTGGGAACTTTTGGCTGGGCCAGCTCCTCTTCAGGACCCTCACCTGCCCTGATGGCTGAGCGGACTCTGAGAAGGAGCAACCCCTCTGCTTGCTGCCCTAGTTAAAATGCCAGCCTGGTATTTATTTGTTTTCTCCCAGACAGATGCCAATTATGGGGGGCTGGGGAAAGAGACAATGGCCCAGATCTGATTGACAATGGCTGTGGAACAAGGGGCTTCTGTGGCATGTTTAATGAAAAGGCCACTGTGTTTTTATTGCATCTATTTGATTTTAGAGCGTCCTTTAAAAAAACAATTCAACCAGCAGGATTAACGGCTTCTGGGCTTTTTCCTCTGCCTGTGGCTCTGTTGGTGTCTTCTCACCCCATTTTCCTTCCTCCCCCTCCTCAAGCAGGTTCCTCTCCAGACCTTCCAGGTCCTCAGAGAAGCAAAGGTCTGCACAGTCTCAAAAGGACGCGACTCTTCTGTGGCTCCCAGATTTGTCTCCAGAGCCCATTCTCACGAGTACTACCATCCTTCCGGCCACCATTTTATCTCTTGCCCAGCTACCAGCAAGAGCCTCTACGCTAGCCTTCCTCAGTTGTTCACAACCTAGAAGGTTCCTTCCCCCCAGAGGCTTTTAGAAGCATGTAGGGCAGGTTGGGGTTGTTAGCAATGAGCCAGGGAGCTTAAACCGGAGCTTAATGCCTGAGGGCGAGGCCGATCAGAATGATCCCCCAGTGATTTGTACTCCCTTTGCCACTTTGTAGACAAAGTGATTGAGTGTCTAGTCCCACAACTGAATTACCAAATCGTGTGGCATATGAATTGTATCCCGATAAATCTGCTATATGTATTTTGAAAATCTAATTACCACTCTACTCAAAACTATTAAAGGACTTGGTATCATTTGCATAGGATCAAGTTCAAACTCCAAACATGACCCATGAAGGTTTCATCAAGTTCTATGCCTTCTATCTCCCTAATTTATGTCTTCCCACTGCTTCCCCCTGGCCACGTGGTAGAGGTTCTCATCCGCAGCCCCAGCCCCCTCTTCAGTAGATCCCAGCTCTGCCTGCTGTTCACATCCTCTCTATCTAGAGTACCTGCCAAGTCCCCGCCTTCCCTGACAAACACCTCCTCCTTCTTTAAGGCTCTGTGTAGGCATCACTTCCTCCAGAAAGCCTACCCTGACTCCTCCCAGTTTTCCTCCAAGTGTTTCCCTTGTATAATTTGCAGGACAATTGCTCTACTAGACAGCCCCAGGTAGGGAGCAGGCCAGATCCGGTGCCCAACAGACAGCTGGGCTTATGGCTTATGGGGGAGGGAGGGAAGGGCAGAGAGAGAGAGAGAGAGAGAGAGAGAGAGAGAGAGAGAGAGACAGCAGTTCCCCTTCCCCCTACCAGCTCTGCCTCTTCCTGGTTTATGGATTAAGATTTCAGGAGAGAATTTGGAGAAAAATCTCCATTGTCAAGAGGTTTAGAAACACTATTCTGGGTCACTGAGTTTGTCTGATGGAGAAACTGAGGCCCTGAGACTCCTTCATGGTGACTTCTGAAGGCTAAGTCAATCTGAAGATAAAAGGCTAGCAGGTCAGTGTCCACCTTTCTTCCCCATGAGGGTCTCAAGATCTGGAGTGAGAGACCGTTAGAAGGGGAACGTTCAAACTGAACTCAACAGCCAGCTATGCTGATACGTCTGGTAACGCTCCTTTCCAAGAGGAGGCATGCCTTGGAAGAAGCTGCAGAATGTCACCTAGGAGGACAGGTTGATGCTTCCAGAGCCTTTCTCTAGTCTTTTTAAAGGACTTCAGAGATGGTAAATTCACTTGCTACTCAGGGTTCTTTTGTCTGTGCATTTATTTGCACTCTTCCTATTATTCCAGAATATTCTACATACTGGTCCATTATCCGTAAGAGATCGTGATCATAGCCTCTCTATGGGAGAGAAGGGGTGAACTGTGTTCACACTGATACTCCCCACAGAGAGTATGGGTAGAGGGCCTATGTTTGCTGAGTACTCCTCCTTAACTTACAAAGGGAAAACCCAGGTCCAGCCTTCTGAGGGTGCTACCCAAGGCATCTAGCTGTTTAATGGAGGTGCTGGGTGGAACCCAAGTCATCAGACTTGCAGTGCTCACCCCAAGCCCTGACCTTGCCTGGGTGGCACCAACACGGGCCCCTTGAGCTCCTTCCCAACTGGACTGGGAGCAGAGGTGGTGCTGGTGTGTGACCTGGCATTCCCTTATGGGAGGACCACATTGTAAGAAGCCTCCTCATTCTTTAAGCGACTGAATTCCCCAACCTCAGGAAAGTGGAGAAGGTGAAGCAAATATATACCCACTGCACACTGAGCATCAACAATGTATCAGAGACCTTTCACACACACGTAAGAAATTCATAGGCAGGTAACACATTAACATAGGTTATCTCATTTGGTTCCCATAACAACCCCAGGAAGTAATGATTTCCATCCCCATTTTCCAGATGACAAAAATCAAGGCCAAGAGTAAATGGCAAAATAGAGATTTTCAGACTCCACCCTATAGCCCGGGTGCTTTTTTCCAGCACCTAGTTTCCCTGACCTCGGGATGGACTCACTCCATCCTGAGTCCCACTCCATAGCATTATAACAAGGTCCAGCCAAGGCAAGTTCAGTTCCATTAAACAGGCATTCCCTGAGAGCCAACTTTATGTGACCATCCCCCCACCCCAGGCCATAAAGCAGAGATCATGGAAGCAGGGTCCTGCCCTCCCAAAGTCACAGGGTCCTTAATTTCAGCATGAAGTGGTATAGACTAGGGAGGATGGTAAGGCAAAGACTTTTTAAGGGAAACTAGCATCTACTGAGTACCTATTGAATGCCTGACACGCTCTGAAGGCTTTATATTTAACACTCATGACAACACCATGGGTATATTCTATCGCTGTTATTCCCCATATTACAGATGGAGAGATTTGAGACTCAGAGTGGTTTTGTCACTTGTCCACTGTACCGCTGTGGGAACAAAGGAACGGCCAGGTAAGCCTGAAGGCAGAGCCTTTGCTAGACATCACATTATATGGGAGGTTTGAGGAAAGCTTTCCCGGGAGCAGGTGGCTTTCTGGCTCCAAATAGTATTCCAATCTCTCCGTCCTAGAACTCCTTACAAAAACAAAAGTAATTAATTGGAGATTTTTTAAAGTCCTCCCCTGATTTTGATCCTAAGGAAAGCAACCTTTTTGGGGCACCCGGGTGGCCCAGTAAATTAAGTGTCCGACTCTCAGTTTTGGCTCAGGTCATGATCTCATGGTTTCGTGAGTTTGAGCCCCAGGTCCAGGCTCCGTGCTGACAGGGCACAGCCTGCTCAGGATTCAATTTCTCTCCTCTCCGCCCCTCCCCCACTCATGCGGTCTCTGTCTCTCTCAAAATAAGTAAATAAACTTTAAAAAAACGAAAAGCAACCTTTTCCTCTCAGAGTGCCATAGGCATTATCACATCACACTTGGGCCTAGCCCCTTCCCACTGCATGGGATCTTTCCTTCTCTTTCTTACCCTGCAAGGTCCAGCCCAATTACAGCCTCCTGGAATCATCTCCCCTCCGGGATGGATATGTGACCACCTCTTCCTCTACATTCCTGTAGCAGATCTGAGAGCTGGGGTTGGGGAGATGGGGAAGAGGACTAAACTTACCAAAAATGCAGTATTTACAAGGCTGGGGGTTCTCCATAATTACCTCTTTTAAGCTCACTTTGTCCCTACACTACTTACTTCATGAAGCAGGTGTTAGCATGACACAGAAGGTGACCATGAGTCACGCTGAAGTGTCATGATTTGCTCAAGGTCACCCAGCTCATGAGCACCAGAGTGAAAATTCATTTGTCTGACCCTCAAGTCCACATTCTTAGTCTATTGTGCCCGGTCCGGTATTTGTCCATTCTGTAGATGTCTGTCTAGCTATGAACAGATGGTGTGCTCCTTGAAGGCAGAAATAGGGTCATTGCTGTATCCTCTGAACCCTGGCATATAGTAATTACTTACTGAAATCTTATCAAATGTTTTATTTATTTCCTTTCATTATTAAAGAATAATTAACAGTGTTATATTTGTTTCAGGTGTGCGACACAGTGACTCAATAATTCTATACATTACTCAGTTCTCATCACAATAAGTATACTGGTCATCTCCTTTATCTATTTCACCCTATCCTCCCACCCACCTCCCCTCTGGGAATCACCAGGTTGTTCTCTGTATTTGAGTCTGGTTTTTTGTTTGTCTTTTTTTTCCCCTTTTTTATTCATTTGTTTTGTCCCTTAAATTCTAGATGAGTGAAATCATATGGTATTTGTCTCTGTCTTATTTCACTAAGCACCATACTCTCTAGGTCCATCCATGTCGTTGCAAATGGCAAGACCCCATTCTTTTTTATGGCCGAGTAATATTCCATTGTGTATGTATTCCATGTCTTTTTTATCCACTCATCTGTCCATGGACACTTGCACTGCTTCCATATCTTAGCTATTGTAATTAATGCTGGAATAAACCATGGGGGTATATGTATCTTTTCAGATTAGTGCTTGCCTTTTCTTTGGGTGAATACCCAGTCATTAAATTACTGGATCTTATAGTAATTCTATCTTTAATTTTTTGGGGAACCTCTATACTGTTTTCCATAGTGGCTGCACCACTTTGCATTCCCACCAACAATGCAGGAGGGTGGCTTTTTTGCCACATCCTTGCCAACACTTGTTATTTCTTGTGTTTTTTATTTTAGCCATTCTAACAGGTGTGAGGCAATATTTCATTGTTGTTTTGATTTGCATTTCCCTGATGGTAAGTGATGTTGAGCATTTTTTCATGTGTCTCTTGACCATCTTTAGGTCATCTTTGGAAAAATGTCTACTCAGGTCCTCTGCCCATTTTTAAATCAGATTATTTGTTTTTGTTTTGATATGTTTTGGTGTTGAGTTATAGAAGTTCTTTATATATTTCGAATATCAACTCCTTATTGGATATGTCATTTACAAATATCTTCTCCTATTCAGCAGGTTGTCTTTTTTTTTTTTTTTTTTTTATTGATGGCTTTCTTCACTGTGCAAAAGCTATTTATTTTGGTATAGTCTGAATAGTTTGACTTTGCTTTTGTTTCCCTTGCCTAAGGAGACATATCTAGAAAAATGTTGCTGTGGCCCATGTAAGAGAAATTACTTCCTGTGCTCTCTTCTAGGGGCTTCATGGTTTCGGGTCTCCCATTTAGGTCCTTAATCCATTTTGAGTTTGCCTTTGTGTATGGGGTAAGAAAGTGGTCTAGTTACAATGTTTTGCGTGTAGCTGTCCAGTGTTCCCAGAACCATTTGTTGAAAAGACTGTCTTTTCTCCTTTGTGTATTTTTGCCTCCTTTGTTGTAAATTAATTGGCCATAGAAGCATGGGTTTAGTTCTGGGCTATTCTGCTCCATTGATCTAGGTATCTGTCTTTGTGCCAGTACCATTCTGTGTGACAGCAGTCTGTACCCCAGCTTTGTTGTATATCCTGAAACCCGGGATTGTGATACCCATTCTCAAGAATGGGGGTCTTTTGTGGTTCCATACATAGATTTGTTCTGGCTCTCTGAAAAGTGCTGCTGGTATTTTGATAGGGACTTCCTTAAGTCTGCAGAGTGCAAAGTGCATTGGGTAGTATGGACATTTTAACCATAAATGGATATTTTAAGTGTTCTTGTATCCTCAACATTCAATAGAGTGCCTTATATAATTTAAGACAAATATTTTATTGGCAGTTAAGTAGCATTAATGATTTTGAACTTTCCCTCCACACACAGGCAAAGTATAGGACGATGCTGTTCTTGCTAACATTTCACTGCTATTTCAACCTAGTTATTATACCCCTGGTTACCCCAGGCCTAGGTACAAAGTTCACTTCAACCTACTCTGGATTTCACTTCTAGACCTTCCGTAGCATGTAGATGGTTCTGGATTCTCAGGTGTGTGGAGCAGTGAGAGGGCAATACTGGTGGAGGGCCTGGGTTTGTAGGTCCTGCTCTTTCTCCAAGTAACTCCTTCACTTGATTATATCTAGTTAATCTTCCTCTACCTTAGTTCTTCAAAAGAAAAGTACTCTCGGGTTGCAACTAAGGCTCTGATGTTCTATGAGACAGGCGAGAGGACCTATGAGGTTCCGGGGAGGGATTTCTTTAAAAGATGGAGACGAGCAAGCTTTCCGAACAACAACCCCCAATTTGACAAGATGTGTTCCAGTGCCATTCAACAGCCTGGAGGTCACCACTAGCCTGACAGCATCAGGAGCGGAATTCTTCCTAATAGGTAGAAATTCCTGTTTCAATTTCCACATCAGTTCCTACAGTATGAAGTAAGATACAAAAATGAACGGCAGCTCCCCACCTCAAAATATTAAGAATAAACACCTTTCAGGTGCTCTGTAGCCAGTCCTTCTATAAAGAAGCCTTTCTGCAGAAAGCAGTCTCATGACTAGAAGAGAAGCTTTGGAGAGATGCATCCGGGAGAAGCAGAACAAACCCTTTAAAGCCATTCTCATTTAAGTGTATTATTTACAGCTCTAAAGATAACCAAAGGAAGACCTGAAAATGTGATGTATATTGACTCCTAATTACAAGTGCACCCTGGGAGGAGGTGGGAGAGGCAGTATGTCAGTGAGCTATACCTTCACTTAACCCAGCAGGAAGGCAATAGATACTGTGTAAAGCTGATACATCACTTTGGAGCAGTTTAAGAAAATACTATGTAATGATATGGAAGCAGTTCACCAGAAGAACTAAAATCAAAAGTAGTTGAATGTGGTTACCTCAGGAGAGGGGGGTCTGCGGTTGGGGAAGTGTTTTGCTTTTCACTATAAGACTTCCCGCACTATTTTATTTTGTAATCATTTGTAAGGATATCTTTGATTTTAGAAAATGAAAAAAACAAAACAACAAAACACATTTTGCTCCTCAGGAAGCCACTGTCCTTTCGGGAGTTTGGAACCATTCCTACGTTTCTGTTCAGCTACATCTTATTGCTGTGGCTTTTGGTGAACAGGATGTGGTGCCAGTGGAGAACAGGCTGTTTGTTCAATGTTCATGTTAAGGGGGTAAGGGATGGGCACAGAGCAATCTTTCTAGAAGCGGTGGTGAATGTTCATGAGTTCTCCATAGTCTTTCCAGAAGTACATTTTCTTTTTTTTTTTATGGGTTTTTTTTTTTTTTTTTTGAGACAGAGAGAGACAGAGCATGAACGGGGGAGGGGCAGACAGAGAGGGAGACACAGAATCGGAAGCAGGCTCCAGGCTCTGAGCCATCAGCCCAGAGCCTGACGCAGGGCTCGAACTCACGGTCTGTGAGATTGTGACCTGAGCTGAAGTCAGACACTTAACCGACCGAGCCACCCAGGCGCCCCTAGAAGTACATTTTCTGAAAACGTGATTTAAACAATAGTAATGAAGCTGGGGAAATAGCCTATCCCCCTAGCTCATTTACAGGGGGAGTAATTGCCAGCTATCCCATCTTTGCTAACTGCTTGGAGTAAGGGACATGGGAAAGCATCTGTAAAGAAAACCCAATCCTAGGGATGGTGTGAAAAGTTTAGATCAAGATTAGCCAGTGTGACCTGAGCTGCCTGGTCATCCTTAGGCTGGCGGCCAGAGATGGGGTGCAGAGCATGCACAGGGTGCCGGTCTGAACTCAGAAGACACGGGTCCTGGCAATGCCAGGCTGCGGATCGCCCTGCACAGAGCAGGCCACATGGGGTCATTTTTCTCTCCCAGCTCCACTCTCTTCGGCTGTGCACACGAATTTAAGTCACTACCTCTAGAGTTGTTTTGAGGATTAAATGAGTTAATATAGCAAAAGCACTGGAATTCTGCACTTCCTAACTGATCTCCCTAGGTTAACCTTCCCCAGGTCACAACCTTTCGATGGCTTCCCAGTTCCCATCGCATTATGTCCCAATATAATGAGAACCACACACGTGAGCCGTGTTCTAGTGGTCACTCTAAAAAAAGGAATAGAAAACAACAGACATTAATTTAACAATATATAGTATGTATTTTATTTATCTAAAACATTATCATTTTAACAAATTGTCAATAGAGACAAATTATTCATGGGACGTGTTACATTCTTTTTTTTTTCATACTAAGTCTTTGAAATGCAGTGCGTATTTTACACTTAAGGTAGACATGAATTGGGACTAGCCACATTCCAAGTGCTCAATAGACATATGTGGCTGTTGACCACCATATTGGATAGTATAGATGTCAATCTCCTTTGTGTCTCCTACTGACCACATGCTCTCTGGCCTCTGCGCACATGCTCTGTCCTTCGCCTGGAGCATTCTCCACCACCGCTAACCCACTCTGCGGGGCTAACTTTCCAATCAGGTCACTTCCTCCTGGAAATTCCCCATGGCTCTGTTAGCCTAGGGTAAGGGCCCCTCCCACATGTTCCTGTAGCCTTTCATACGGTCCCACTGAAATATGTAGTAAATGGGTTGTAATTACTTGGATTTCTTGACTTCAAGCTCTACATATATCTTGTTTATCACTGAACCTCCAATGCCTAGGATGTGCCTAGTACATAACAGACACCTCCAATAAATATATGTGATTTTGCTTGCAAAAATGAAGCATCCTTCAGGCCTTGGTCATGGATCTGCTCAGAGATGGTCCTAAGAAGCAAGGGAAAACTAATTGTCCCTCTCCCCACAGACCTATCGACAGGCCTTGGAGTCAGGCGTTCTCGATTCAAATCCTGATTCCACAACTTAATAAGTCTGTGTCCTGGCTAAGCCCCTTACCTGTTGGAGCCTCAGTTTTGCCATCTGTAAAATGTGGCTATCAATCCCTACATAGTTGTTGCCCACATTAAACTGATGTAAAGTGGTCTAGAATAGTACCAGGCACATGGTGAGAGCTTAACACCTAAATTTCATCGAATTGAAGATGTCATTAATTACAATTGCTTTTGTCATAAGATACCTCGTTACCTTATGAGCCACTGAGGGGGAAAAAAGGAAGAAAATCTCAACAACAACGCCGGTTCAACTATAATATGTGTATAACATGTAAGATGCACTGGGATTCCAGAGACGCTGAAATGTTAAATTACATGTGTCTTCAAATCTGTGACATATGGCAAATGCTCCCTGATGTCCCCTGGAGAGTAACCCATCAGGACACTTAGGTAGAAGGTGCTGGCTGAGCTCTGATTTACTCAGGCTTCACAGGAAGGTGAGGCATGGCTGTTTACCGAGTCCCCATGGTGGGCCAGCCACTTTCCTTACATTATTTTAATTACTCTTCCAAAGAATCTTTTTTTTTTTTTTAATTTTTTTTTTAACATTTTATTTATTTTTGAGACAGGGAGAGACAGAGCATGAATGGGGGAGGGTCAGAGAGAGAGGGAGACACAGACTGAAACAGGCTCCAGGCTCTGAGCTGTCAGCACAGAGCCCGATGCGGGGCTCAAACCCACGGACCGTGAGATCATGACCTGAGCCGAAGTGGGACGCTTAACCGACTGAGCCACCCAGGCGCCCCCCAAACAATCTTATTTGGGGTACCCCTCATTGTTAAGAGGAGGAAACGGCAGCTCAGAGAGGCAAAGTTGCCCGGCTAGCCTGCAGCACAGCCAGGACCGGAACTCAGGCCCGCGCTGTGCAGAGCCCCAGAAGTCTGCAGCAAGGCAAGCCTCTTCCAAAGACCTATGCTCCTGAGGCGGACAGAGCCCCTAAAGCCTCGTGAGCATCCTGTTAATGCACCGTAAAGGCCTAAACTCCTCAAACAAGCTCAGGATCAAACAGTCAGGCGTGAGCTTATTAGGTTTAATGCTAGGAACAAACCTTGCAAACAACAGGTGAAGGAGGCCCCTCAGTCTGAGGGAAGAACAGAGCCTCGCTCTCCAGGGGCAGCAGGCCAGCACCGCATGGAGGCTTCAGCTCTGCTCTCTCCAAGATCCAGGCGAAGGGAAGAAAGAGGAAGAAAGGATGCCGGGCTCCTCTATCCACAGCATCGGCAAGCTTCAGCATTGCTCAAGGTCACCCAGTTGTCAGGGAGAGAGATGCAGAAGAGTCTAAGGGGCTGAAACGGCCAGGAGTGGTAAATCGGGATGCAGGGGGGAGGTGGGGGGGAGGAAGCATGTTGTTAAAAGGGAGGCCCTAGTGTGGGGAAGTCACCTAAAGTCGTAAGTGCCTGACACATATGGGTCAAATGCAAACACCTAGCTGGGTGGCAGGGGCCAAGGACAAAAGGCAAAAAGGCAGACGTTGTTCCCCATTGGCCACAGGGCACAGGATTATTTCCCAAAACCGTGGCAGGTCTTCTGTGGGAAGCAGCAGGCCTCTTGCCTTCCCTGTTTTGCTGAGGCTGATGTGACAATTGCTGGTCCTGCAGATTTAAGATACAGGGATTTTGCTGCCTTTAATTCTCTTCCCTTAGAAAGTTCAGCCTGTTTCCGTGGAGTCAACGAAATCAGGTCACTGCTTTTCTCATCTGGGGAAGTTTGTTCTTAATGAGAGCTTCTCAAGCCTTCCCTTTGTGTAAGGTAGCTCCCTCCATCCCCTCTACATTTTTCCAGAGTAAATCTACGGGAGTAGGGAGTCGGGTAAGAGAGGGGCCAGTCCGCTGACGTGGAGGGCGACGCTCCCTGGGCCGCAACCAGCACCTCAGAGCCCTTCCCTCCCATCTGCCGCTGCAACCCCGGCACAGGCACGAAAGAGACCAAAAAACCCTGAGCTGGCACTTCTGGCTGTGGCACTCAATGATTCTGCTAGAAACTAGGAAAAAAATAAAAAGCCTAACCAAGTAACAGCAGCAGCCTGATGTAGGAGCTAGATGGCTTGGGCCACTGAAGAAAGCCGCAATTTCATCTCAGCTCAGCTAGGAAATGACCTTCCCCTCGGTGGGGCCAGGGTTCCATTCTTGGTGCCATCATTCACTTGCCACGTGGCCTTGGCCAGGGTGCCTCTCTTCACCTCGGTTTCCTTGAGGGGCTGGGAGACCTCAGTGGCTTTCACACTATACGCAGCAGATACTAAGGTGTCCCCCTGCTTCCTGCCCACTTCATCTGGACTGCCTTGCTCTCCTCTATTTTAAACATTATGGGTCCCTATAAAACTTCCTTTGAAAAGAGGCTTTTGTGGCCAATAAAAGTTTGAAATCCACCAGATTGAAAAATCTTGTACACTGCGCCCAGCCCTGACGTTCTCCGATTCTAAAAATCGCTGTGTTACAATCTCTTTGAGAGAACAAATAATACTCAAAGACTCAAGGTTCTGGATACGTGTGAGCAATGTGTTTGTGCGTGTGTGTGTGTTTAATCCTTCACTTTTTTTTTTTTTTGTTCTTTGATGCCTGTTTCTCAGACACAAACCACATGCAAACATTTCACCTGGGATGTTTGCCGGCCCTCAAGTTATTTACGTGCACAACGTGTCTGCAGGCAAAGCGGGACAAGTGCGCCTCTGTGTCTGTCACGGTCTTATGTGCTTTGCGCTCTGCAGGTGGGGAAGAAAAGGCCGTCCCATGGCGTGCAAAAGGGCAAGCCTGAGAGGAACACGACTCTGCCAGGCAGGTACTCACACCCTTGGCTTTCTACTTCTCCTGCCGGCCTGCCTCCACCCCCCAGGCCCTCCCTGATTCTTGTCCATCTCTGCAAGATGGAAAAAAAAAAAAAGACAGGAAATGGAGCCCAGTAACCATTTCAAGATGGTGAGGGGATGCTAGAAAATCTGCACTGGATGGGCTGCAGACTCGTAGCCTTTCCAAAGGCTCACTGAGTCAAACTCCCAGACCCGGGCCCATCCCAGTACCATAGCTGCACGCCCAGCCTGAGGGCGAACGAGATTTGAGGCAGGCTCTCCCTGGGTGACAGGTAAAATCTTCAGCATCCTGCACAGACAGGCCTTCCGGTCCAGCCTAAGGTTCCAGCAGAGGGGAGCAAAAGAGAGGAAATCCAGACGGCAAATAAATCAAAAATAATTTCTATTTCTCTTTGGACCATGTGGGTTTTGTTTGGGGGGGGGGGGGTAGAGCACACATGCTTTTTTTATTACATGTTCACAATGCCACCTAAAAATGAGCAGATAAACAGCCTGGAAAGCTAAAAGAGGCCCTGGAGATCATCTAGTTCACCTGTCTCATTTTAAGGATGGGAGAACTAAGACCCAGAGTGGGGAAGCTCCTTGCTGGGAAGCATCCAGCTATAGAAGAATTTAGTCTGGACCTCAGGCCACTAGCTGTTTCCTTCAGCTCCCAAGGCTCAAGGCCCCTGCTTTAGTCACGGCACACTGCGGTGAGAGAGGGCATGAGGGCTGTGCGCAGCACGTGTGGGGACACGGTACCTGCGTGTAGGAGGGTTATCAGGGCAGCCACGTGTGGTTGTTCAGGTTGTGTGCTGCACAAGGGTGCCCACCATGGAGTGAATGAGACCTGAGACGTGGTTCCCACTGCATGCGCAGCTGTCTGGGGCTCTGTCAGCTTAGAGGAATTGTCACAGAAGTACTCCAAGGGCTAGCAGGACTCCTGGGGAGCAGTGAGTGTTCTCAGGGGGTGAGATTGGAACATGGGCCCAAGGTGAGTTTATCGGGCCGAGAAGGAAGAGCAGGCAGTCTGTGAGAGGGAGGATGTACAAAGGGCCTCGTTAGGCACATGTTAGACACAGCTCTCTCTGGGCCTCGGCAGGGCCCCCTGTGACACCCAGGCCTCCATCTCCAGCACATCCAGGAGGACCAGGCCAGGAAAATCCCTCTCTGGACACCATCTTAGAGTAGAGGGTTACAGACCCTGCCCCTCCACGTCACCCCACTGCCCTGTCCCAGCCACTCCGGTGTCCTGACATAACCCTCGTAAGACTCTGTCACCACCATACAGCTTGCTGCTCTGTGGGGCGCCCTCTGCAGCCTCCCCCCCATCTCTGCTGGCCGTCTGCCCTGCTCCCTCCCCCACCTCCTGAGCACAGAGGAAGCCAACCAGCCTGAGGAAGGGGGAGCCAGCCCAGCTGCTCTGCCTGCCTCTCAGGGTCAGCTGGCGGCAAGCATCCCTCCCCTCCGCTCCCCCAACTTCTGCTGCTTTAGGAAAGGGCTGAAGACACAGATTCTAAATATAGGTACATCTCCCATCCTCCTGCCCAGCTAATATTAGCCCTTTTGTGGAATCCACTGACAGCATTATTCCCCCCCTTTTTTTTGGCTGCACTGGTGGGAATTCTTCTGCTTACAGTAAGGCAGGCTGAGCCAGCAAAAGACTGGGGACCACATTGAGCCAAATACAGTGAGAGCTCTGCTAACTGGGGGCTGTGCCAGATGATTTATGGAGCTCCTTTCCAACACAAGATTTATGATTCTGCAAACGGGGAGGCTTGGGAAATGGGGGTGGGGCTGGTTCTGGTTAATTGAATTTGTCAGCTTCCAGATGGAGGAGGCACTAACATTTGTTGATAATTTACTCTGAGCCAGGGATACCACCGAGGATTTCAAATATGTGATTTCCTTGAATCTTACAACAGCCCCAGGAAAGGGGTAGGATCGTTATCCCTATTTTACAGATGAGGGCACTGAGGCTCAACTGGCTTTATGACAAACAGCTAGTCAATGTAAAGGTGAGATTTGAACCCAGGTCTCGGTGGCCCTAAAGCCTTGCTTGACTGTTTATTTGCTTTGACCCTGGCAGAAAATCCTTGCAAAACAGTATGGGTATGATTCCTCTGTATGGTCCGTAGCTAGGGTCTGAGAAGCAAAGCAGGACTTGAGTCAGGGGACTTGAACTCTGGGCCTGCCTCTGTCAGGCCAACTTGGAGTAACTGGTTAAGCGTCTCTGAGCCTGGGTTTTCCCACCTGTAGGTAAAGGAATTCCAAAGGCACTTGAGCCAGGACGCTTGGCATCCATGTTGCATTTCTCTGGGTAGGTCTTTATTGTAATGGTCAGTTCTCACTACCCAGCACTAAAATGCAGCCTGAAAAGGGCCCGGGGATAGGGGAGCATAAACTGAGGGCAGAGGGCAAAACGTGTTACTGGCCAGAAGGTGCCAAAGTTGCTTTCCTACAAGATTTCAGCTCATTGTCTTGCAACTCGTCTCTGCAAAGTAAAAGAGAACAAGGAAAGCTAATTCTGCCTGAGGCAGCATAGCCCAAATGAGGTCCTCTGGGTTTCTCAAATGCACTTGGAGAGAAGAAGGTGGATTCAAGAGAGGGTGTGAGTGCCCAGTGATACATGGGGGAAGAGTGGGTATTGACTTCATTCAGTTGTTTATCTTCCCATCTTGTTCCAAAGGACGACTTAACGACTTAACGCAAGAGGACTTAGGAGCCGGTGATGGCTGAGGACAGCAATGCCATTCACTGATAAAGAAGTAGAGCGAGTGAAGACAACTGATCGAGTCTAGAAACACAGTTATGAGTGCTTGTCTCCACTGGGAAAACGAGACTGGCCAGACCAACAGACCCGTGTCTGTCCATTGGATTGTTCTCTCGCACCTGCCGTTCAGGGCGGTCGGCCTCCCTCACGGTGTTTTTGGGTTAATAACTCAGAACCGAAGACCGGGCCCTGCTTGATAGCTCCTGAGAACCTAATGGAAGGATCTCTTCCCAGACTCCAGACGCAGGAGAAGCTTACCCAGCAAGCAGAGCCAGGGGAAATCCCCCAAATCTTATCCCTTCATCTTCGCCGTATTTTTTGGAAATTGAACCGATCCTAAAATTTCACTCCAAAAATGTTTCCTGGACCATTTCTCCCAGGAAGAAAGCAGGCCCATTAGTGTGCCACTCAAGTGGCCCGGGTGGTCCCTCGGGAATTCTCAGAGCTAGCAGCTTCTGAGCAGTACTGGGTATGTGTGTGCATGTGCACAAGCGACAGGCGGGGGTGGTGACACTGTCACTACTAAGAAATCACAAACAACAGGATTGTTTCCAAGGTGAGACAGGGGTACTGCTTCCACACAGAAACAAACAGAGCCTGAAGGGAAATCACACAGGCCTGCCAACATGTGCACATGCAGACAAGTGCACGGGGTCCAGGGACACGGGTGCTCCCAGCTCCCACATATAGGGGCCCAGACGCGCATGCCCACAGAGTGGACAAGTTCATACGCATCTACAACTGCAGAGTCCCCAGACACATAGGCACACAACTGTGGCTCAGCCTTCTAAGTGTCCTTAGACTTGGGCCTATTAGGGCCGGGGCGGGGGGTGGGGTGGGGTGGGGGGGGGCGGGGGGTCCCTCCAAGCTGAAAGTGCGCCACCTTAGGGACAGCCTTGCTAGGCACCAGCTGTGGAGGCTTTCCAATCTGATGGTTTCCCAGAATCCTCCACAGTGTCAGTACATTCATTTTCACAGCTGTTTCCTGATCACCTTCTGCCCAGAAGGCCCAGGAATGAGTGCTCTGTGTGGAGGACGAAGAACACAGACCTTAGGGAGCTTAACGTCAGAGGAGAGGCTGCAGACAAGACAGTGTTAAGGAGCCAGGCAGGCGGGCAGGGAGAGGAGACAGGCTACTTTAGAGTCAAGCCTATATCGGTATATAGAGTCAAGCCCAGCAAAGTGGGAGCACCTAATGATGCTCCAAAGACATTTACTCACAGGTGATGAATTAATTCAGGGCTATTTCAGGCCACACTCGGTCTCTCCATCTTCCCTCTTCACTCTCCCAGCCCCGCCCCTGCCTTGTCCCCATTCCTTATAGCCCATCCTGGGGGGCAGGGCCCTTCCTCACCAGACAGAACCTGTCTTCCCATTTGAACCCCCTCCCTGATACCCCACTCCCCATTCCTATGCCACTGAATTTCTCCTGGCTCCTCCAGGATGCCAGACGCTTCCAGGTCTCAGAGCCTTGCGCAGTTTCCCTCTGCCAGGAATACCCTTTATTTCCTTGTCTGCTCGGTAAACTCTTCCTCATCCTTCAAGATACATATCAAATATCCCCTGCTGTTCTGCAATGTTTTCACACCGCTCTTCCCCCTCCCTCTCTCTTTCCCCAGTCTGATTCACTGCAGCCTCCAAAGGGCGCCCCCCCCCCCAAGACCTTGCTTCATCCTCTTGTGGCTGTCTGCCCACAGTGAGCAGCTCCAGGGTGGCCCCCTGTCTCACTCATCCCAGAGCCTGGCCCTCAGTAAGTGATGCTGGGTATGGGGGTGGGGAGTACTCAGCAGGGCCTGGTTCTGGGCTTTATGGAGTCCCTCAGCTTCCTCTCTCACTGGAATGGGAACAGAAGCAGCACTGGATGGCAAGTGTGAGAACCAGACTGGAGATGGCAGTGAGTCTGGGGCACAGACGACTAAGCCTGTGTCTAGGGCTGCTGCAATGACGCGTGTTCCCCCTGGGACCCATTCCAGGGTGTAATTCCCCATTTCTCCGCACCCTTGCCCCCTGGCATGTGGCTCCTGCAGCCTCCTGTCCCACTTAACCTCCCCAAAGCACTCTTCTCTGGAGCCCCTGGGTATAAAACATCATTAAGGACACATCTCTCCCAGGTTAAACTTTCTAACTCCCCAATGCCCAAGAGGTGCTGCTCTGCCTTTTGGCTGCAGAAACTGGGGCAGCCGTGCTGGGTCAGCGGAAGCAGGAGCTGTGGGGCCCTTCCTGCCCCTCAGGGAGGCCCCAAATTGATTAATACCTGCTTGGCCCACTCAGCAAAATAAACTCATAAAATGAGATGATTTAAAATCTTCCTTTCTCTACTGGCTTATTTATATTTCTAAAAGGTCACAGTCAATTCTTTTTTTTTTTAACTGGACAGAAACCTGGAAAGAGTAATAGGTTGAGAGATAGAAGTAAATTCAGCTGCAAAAACAGCTGAGTATCTTTACATGCTGAGCAGGGCATTAGGCCGTGCACATAGAGAGGTGAGGGAGATGTATGCCCAGTCCTCCAGGAGCCCCTGTGTTAGTGGAAAAGCAGGGCTTCCTTGTTCGCATTCAGACTCAAAAGGCAATCCTTAGCATCCCTGATGTGCCTGGGGATGTCACAGGGATTGTTACATGGTCTTCTCACAGCAACCCTATGAGGGAAGTATTATTATCATTTCTACCTCATAGATGAGAACACTGAGGCTCAGAGGGTTAAATGATTTGTCCAGGGTCAAGCAGCCGGTGAGTAGATTTAAACCATGGTTTATGTGGCTCCTGACAGTGATGGTCTTGCTTTCATAACAAAATGGGCCCATCTTTGGTCCAGCAGTGGAGAATTTTGAAGATTTCTGGAGAACGCTTATTTCATTTCATTGTCACAACAACCCTAAGAAGTAGGCATCGATGTCTCTGTGTTACCAAGGAGAAAACTGAGATTCAGTGTTATCCATCCCAGCTTGGAAATGGGAGTCAGGACCAGAATTCAATATTTCTGAGTCTGACCTCCCAGTGAGCTGGGAGGATGGTCCTTCTAGGGCCAAGGAAGTAAAGAAAAAGCCCAGGGGATGGGGGATGCTCAAGGACAAGGCCCTCAGAGACTTGGGACAATTCTCCATTGTCTAGACCTGACCTTTGTTACCAAATCTTGTGTCAGTTCTGCCTCTAAAAAAACATCAAAATCCTGTCAAAAGACACAGGAAAGCATTTGACAAAATCTAACACCGTTTCATGAGAAAAAAACTTAACAAACTATGAATGCAAGGAATCTTCAACCTGATAAAGGCCATCTGAAAAACCATTGGACTTAATGGTGAAAGGCTATTTCCCTCTAAGATTAGAAACAAGATAAAGTGTGTGTGTTCTCACCACTTCTATTCAATACTATACTGGAAGTTCTAACCAGGGAAATTAGCCAAACAAATAAATGAATAAATAAAGGAATAAATAAATAAATAAATAAATAAATAAATAAATAAAACAAGGGCATCCATTTGGGAAAGGGGGAAGAAAACTATCTCCTCTCATAGATCGATGAGAAGATCTAGTACCTAGAAAATCTTAATGAATCCACAGAAAAATTAGAATAAACAAGTCCCTCAAGGTTGCAGAATACAAACTTATTATACGAAAGTCATTTGTTTTCTATATACTAGCAATGAGCAACCCAAAAATGAAAACAAGAAAACAATTCACCACTGCATCAAAAACCATAAAATATTTAGGAATGCATTTGAGAAACAAATGCAAGACTTCTTCACAAGTATGGATTTCATATGTGAAAAGTGAATATCATTAAACACCAAAGAAAGGGAAAGACATCCATGTTCGTGAACTGAAAGACGTAATATTATTTTGATGGCAGCTCTCCCAGCTTGCTTTATAGATTCAATGCGTTCCCTACTGAAATCCCTGCTTGAGTTTTTTTTTAAGAAACTGATAAGTGGATCCTAAAATTCATATACAAATGCAAGAGACACAGAGTACCCAAGACAATCTTGAAAAAGAACAAATTGAGAAGACAGAATTTCTCAATTTCAAACCTGCTATGACGCTACACTAATCAAAAACAGTGTAATATTGGCATCAGGATATAGATCAATGGATCAATGAAATAGAACTCAGAGTCCATAAATGAACCTTCACAATAATTTATTTTAAGTTTATTTATTTTGAGAGAGAGACACAGAGAGAGAGAGAGAGAGAGAAAGAGAGAGAGACAATGAGCAGAGGAGGGGCAGAGAGAATGGGAGAGAGAATCCCAAGCAGGCTCCACACTGTCAGCACAGAGCCTGATGAGGGGCTTGAACTCATGAACCATGAGACCATGACCTGAGCCAAAATCAAGAGTCGGACACTTAACCGACTGAGCCACCAGTGCCACAAAAACCTTCACACTTATGACCGCTGACTTTTGACAAGAATACAAGACAATTCAATGGGGAAAGAATGGCCTTTTCAAAAAATGGTGTTAGGACAACTGGTAATCTACATGCAGAAGCATGAAGTTGGTCCCATACCTCACACAAGATACAAAGATGAACTCAAAGTGGATCAAAACTCTTAGATGAACACACAGGATCAAGTGTTCATGACTTTGGGTTAAGCAATGGTTTGTTAGATGTGATACCTGAAGCACAAGTGTGACCAAAAACAAACAAAAAAAAATAGATGAATTGGACTTCATCCAAATTAACAACTTTTGTGCTTCAAATAATATTATCAAGAAAGTGAAAAGACAACTCAGAATGGTAGAAAGTATTTGCAAACCATATATTGGACAAGTGACTTGTATCCAGAATATAAAAAGAACTCTTGTAACTCAACAATAAAAAGAAAAGAACCCAATTAAGAAATGGGCAAAGGGGTGCCTGGGTGGCTCAGTCGGTTAAGTGTCCGGCTCTTGATTTTGGCTCAGGTCATAATCTCACAGTTGGTGAGATCACGCTCCACATCAAGCCCGGCATTGGGGTCTGCGCTGGCAGTGTGGAGCCTGCTTGCAATCTCTCTCCCTCTCTCTTCGCCTCTCCCTCACTTGTGCACTCTCTCTCTCAAAAACAAAAACAAAAAAAAACTTTAAAAAAATGGGCAAAGAACTTGAGTAGACATTTCTCCAAAGAAGATATAAAAGTAAAGATGCTAAACATCATTAGTCATTAGGGAAATCTGAATCAAAGCCATAACGAGATGTCACTTCAAACCCATAAGAATGTTTTTAAAAAAGAGAGAGACAGTAAAAAGTGTTGGGAAAAAAAATGTAAAAAAAAAAAAAATTGGAAACTTCTTACATTGCTGGTGGGATTGTGAAATGATACAGCTACTTTTGAAAACAGACTGGCAGCTCCTGAAAATGTTGATCATATGACCTACCCACATCACTTCTAGGTATGAACACAAAAGAACTAAAAATATATGCTCAGAGCGCCTGGGTGGTTCAGTCAGTTAAGCCTCCGACCTTCGGTTTCGGTTCAGGTCATGATCATATGCTTCACGAGTCCAAGCCCTACACTGGGATCCACACTGACTGTGCAGAGCCCACTGGGGATTTTCTCTCTCTCTCTCTCTTTCTGTCCTTCTCCTGCTCATGCTCTCTCTCTTAAAATAAATAAACTTAAAAAAAATATGTACATGTGTGTGTGTGTGTGTGTGTGTGTGTGTGTTCACACAAACTTGCACATGAATGTTCTTAGCAGGATTGTCCATAACAGCTAAAAAAATAGAAATAACCAAAACAACAACTAAAAAATGGGTAAACAAAATGGTGTATGCACATGTGTGTATGTGTGTGTATCAGCAATAAGAAGGAATGAAGCACTGATACATGCTACAACAAGGATGAACCTTGAAAACGTTATGCTAACGTGAGAAATCAGACACAGAGCCAACATACTATGTGATTCTACTGAGATAAAACGTCCAGCATAAGCAAGTCCATAGAGGGAAAGAGATTAGTGGCTGCTGGGGGCTGGGGAAGCAGGGAATGGGGAGTGACCGCTAATGCACATGGGGTTTCTTTTGGGGGTAATGAAATGTTCTAAAATTAGATAGTGGTGATAGTTGCACACGTCTGTGAATATACTGGAAAACACTGAATTGTACAATTTAAAATTTAAAATTCACCCATAAAAGGGTGAATTTTATGGCATGTGAATTAGATCTCAATGATGCTGTTATAAAAAAAAAAAAACATATGCATGAAAGAGACTGCAGGGAATGTGGAAAATGGAAACAGCTGACTTGTTACAAGTGGTGAGATGGAAGGTAATTTTCTTTTTTTCCTGTTATTGTTGTTGTAATGTTGTTTGGCCACACCGTGTGACAAGGAGAGAAGGAGACAGAGTGACAGTCCAGTAGGGAAGATGAGAGCTGGCTTTGGAGTCCAGGGCTGCGAGGTTGACATCCCTTTCTCTAGCTGCCCTTACTTTGCTAGACTGTGTGCTCTTGAGCCAGTGGCTTCACCTCCCTGGGCTGTGATTTCTCTTTCTTGGGAGTGGAATAATATGACCCTAGTAGGGCTCCTGTGAGGATCCCTTGAGGACTTATATACACAGAGCACATGTGTGGCAGATGCACACAGTGGCCATTATCTTTCATCTTCATTTATTTATTCAAATAATTATGGAGCCTCTGTTCCATACTGGGGATATAGATGAGCTAAGAGTGGACCTTGTTCTTAAATATCCTGGAGTTTAGAGAAGACGGACATAAATAACCAAAACAAGCTCACCGAGAAGGGTCCGAGCAAAGATATCCACAAACAGCTTGGTGGACAAGTTCTCAGTACAGACCACATACATTTGCGAATTTGCGTTGGGAGCTACTGGGGCCAGGTCGAGAGATGGGAACCCACAGAATAATGACAGCATCCACAACCACAGATCACATATCCTATAGCACGCTCTCGTGTATAGGGTCCCATGCCATCCCCAGAGACTGCCAGCAAGGAAGTAGGATTACCGTACTTTAGAAATGAGAAGACTAAGTCTTAGAGGGGTCAAGAGGGTGTTCTGTTCTCATAAAGCCAGCTCGAGGTGCAAGACCCCTTCTATTTTGCCACAGCTGCATCTTCTGAGCAATGTTGGCTACATCCTACTAAGAAGGAACACTGGGAGGGTCAGGGTAAAGAATCAGAAAATGAAGAGGAGCTCTCTCCAAGTCAGGGCCAGTCGGAGGTATTGGGTATGTGACCTGTGAGAAACATGCCAGATGGAGTCCTGAGAACCAATTCAGCCCTGGATCACCCTACAAAGATTTATAGCATTCCTTGGGGAAATATTCATGCTCTGTAGGTCATCAATATCTAGTAAATACTTCTCCACTGATCTCACTAAGTAATAAGCTGAGAGTGGGGAAGGAAAACATAGTAGCATCTATAGGCACCTACCATACATAGGACATTATACAAGAAGCTTCCTCAAAAGTAGACTCTTGAGGCATTGCAGTGGCCACTTTCTCCACCGACACTGAAGTAACACTGATGACCAGAGAGGTAAAGTGTCCTGCCCAAGGTCACACAGAAAACCTATATAAGAGAGAAGAGCGAGCCTCCTTTCCACTCACCATAAGGGTTGCAAGTTTCTCCCTGTGCAAAGGAGTCATAGTCTCAAGGGTAGAGAGCTCCACAGCACCAGGGACCCATGCTGTCCTTTACACAAAAAAATACTGTTTGCATTTCAAGGGTAAGGGGTGAGACACGGATTTATTTTTGTATCCCAAGGGCTTAGCTTCCTAACTCGCCCAGAATAGGTGCCTCTACAGGTCTTCTTTAACAACAGCCTAATTGACCTTTGGTTTTGATGGAGCCAGCCCTCAGCTAACAGCAAGAGACTTCCCTTTACCAAATGCAACTTTCCCAAAGGAGCAGGATAACAGACAAGAGCGCAGGCATTTGGCACAGAGACCCAGGTGGGTCCCTCAGTGATGCTGCCCGCTGGACTGGCCGAAGTGTCATTCTTCAAGAGCCGTTTGTTGGCTCCAGGGCCCGCCCCATCCCATTGACCCTGACGGTGCATCTGCGATCGCCAAGCCTCCTCACCTCCGCAGCATCTGCAGAATCAGTTGAAATGGAGCACTGGTAGGCGCAAGGGGCCAAGCTGCACCCAGCACTCCATCACCACCCCACTCACAGAAATCAGAAGAGTGTCCAACCTGCCCAGTGGGGTCGGGTGTCCACCAGCATTCTGCAGTGATTCATGATAACCTGTAGGATTAACAACGGAGGCCTGCAGAGCTCTCAGCCAGGCAAGACTCAACAAGGGGAACTTGGAATCATCGAGATGGCCCCAACAAATGTCCCAAAGGTATAAAAGAAAGAACACAGACTTCGAGAGCCTACAGACCTTCGAGAAAGCCCAGCCCTCTCCTGCAACATGTTTCAACCTTCAGAGAGCATGTTGGCCTCTCTAAGTATCCATCCCTTCACCAGCTAAATACACATGTCAGGAGCTCCTGTTATGAAGGCCAGACAGGCTAATCAGATGGACCAGCTTGGCAGGAGATTGGTAACTTGTAAACGGGTGAAAGAGGGATGCCTGAGGAGGGCTGATGGTTGAAAGGGGAATAGATGAGACGAAGAGAAAATGTGTGGTGAGAGATTGAGAGATAGAGAGACAGAGAGAGAGAAATCGAGAGAGAGAAAGCTGGGAAAAGGAAACGAATCCTAGGGAAAACTACATGTAGTAGAGGTAAAAGGAAAACAAGTCAGGGCTCAGAGGGAATGTGGTCAGAGGGGATAATAAGGAAGAGCATGAAAAAATCCACATTTCCACTGGACATGTCAGGGAAACTGTATAAGGTTTGCCAACGTTCAATTTTGTAAGAGCAGTCATAACACTGGACACTTCTTATTACACCATCGATAAATGTCTCCTACAGATGTAGAGGCCAAAGGTAGCAAGTGGGTTTCCTCTTACCAGCCAATTCTAACCGATTGATAATGTTTATCTGAGGCAACGTATCTGAACATGTTCTGAGGCCTCATCGGAACCCAGTGGTAAAGAGAGCTGTTTCAATTAGCGATGTCTGCAGTGGGGTGTAAGAAAAGAAGGGCAGCCTGCAAGCCATGTGTGCTGGATATTGGGATGTGTTGCCCAGATCAGTGCTCTGGGACCTGGGATGAAGGCACTCACTCCTCCAGCCACAGGGACTGCTGCTGTGGGCTGCTGACAGCTCTCGCTGGGAGTCCCTCTCTGAGAATGGCCCTCGGCCAGGAGACTGGCCTCACCCAGGGGCAGTCTACAGCTGCTGCTGCAGAGGGCAGGAAGACTGACTCCCCCTTACTCAGTGTGGGGTATCTGAAGGGCCATCCCAGCTCCAGCCACTCCCCGCGGGGACAGTCGATGTCTGTGCTGTGAATGCATTGCAGTCCAGCTCCTCCGCTGCCCAATCTTACCTCCCTTACAAATGCTGATCCTGAGGGTAAACCCAATGAACTCTGCATGCAAATCTTCCTGGAGTCTCGTCCCAGGAACCCAAGCTAACACACCATGCATTTGCCATTCCTGCACAAGCTATACCCCTCCATGCCCAGATCCACATTTATGCCTCACCAAAGACCTAACGTAAGCCAGTGATGACACGCACTCCATCAGCTTTCCCTTTTCCCTTGTTTGCAAGGAAACTCAGAGGCAAGTTCTCTATTCTTTGTTCTCCTGCCTATGTAGAGGTCGATTTCTGCATTAGGCTTGGAGTCTCTTTAACCTAAAATGAGGGTTGGCTCCATTCCTCTTTTTATGTATTTATTAAAAGTTTATTTATTTGAGAGAGAGAGAGAGAGAGGGAGGGAGGGAGAGAATGAGTGGGGAGGGGCAGAGAGAGAAGGAGAGAGAATCCCAAGCAGGCTCCACATTGTTAGCACAGAGACCAGTGCGGGACTTGAACTCACGAACTGTGAGATCATGACGTGAGCCGAGATCAAGTGTCGGATGCTGAACCGACTCAGCCACCCATTCTCAGTCACGTTTCCTCCCAGCCTCTAACCCTACAGAGATAGCAGGTGTCCCTGACTCACTTTGGGGAGTCATCGTAAACTGAAGGTGTTACCAGGACGAAGAACAATATATGCTAACAACTCTCATTGGCCTGATGCTCCCAAGCTACAGGTATGCATTAGTTTATAGACACAGTAAGTCTTTAAAGTTATTATTACTTCTTTTGAATAAAAGGTACAGAGAGGTTAAATGATTTCTCAACCAACTGCAGAACCCAGCCTAGAATCCGGGTTTCTTGACTGCTAGTCTTACAGATGCCAGCCACAGGGCAGAAACCACTGAGCTGGCCTCTGCTTCTCGCTCAGCGTCGGCGTATGGTCTCTAGAAAACACTGCGACACTGGAATTGGCCCAGGGGACTCCCTCCGGTCTCCCCTTCTACATCAGCAAAATCCTGGGGCCTTGGGAGGGTTCAAACCCAGGGCCAGGCACTGAAGAGCGCTGTGGAACATAGGGAGCAATCTAACGATCCAGTGCCAGAATCCCCAGTACAGCCCCAACAGGGGGCCATCTTGTTCCTGTTTAGATCATTCCTTTGATGGGGAGCTCACTACCTCACACCGCTTCTCATTCTGTTGTCCCCTCATCTGCACAACTGGAAGAATATTAAAAAGAGAACCTGGGAAATTGACAGGAGATAATGACCCCGGCACATGGTAGCACTCGGTGAATGGAAGGACTTTTTCCTCCTTCTATTAGACACAGAACAAGAGTAGAAGAGAATCTGCTTGTACAAAGGGCACCTTCAGCTCCAACCACACTGCTCGGGAATTGGTCCCTTCACAGCCCCGAGATAGAGCTGGAGAGGTCTGATGTGTGGGCATTGCTGCCAGACCACCTGGGTTTGAGCACGGGCTCTGCTATTTAGCTGTGTGACCTGGGAAAAGTCACTGTCACTCTGTGCCTCAAGCTCCTCATCTGGAAGATGAGGAGAGACTCATGCTATCTACTTCAGGGGGTCTGTCGTGCGAATGCCTAAAAGTCTGCCAAGCACAAGGTACCTGCCAGTTGTCCTTTTTGTCCTCACCCCCGTCTCACAGACAAGGAAACCAAGACCGGAAAGTCAAGCCATTTCCACAAAGTCAAACAGCTAACGAGGAGCAGAGCCTGGACAGAAATTGTGGTTTGCCAGAGTCCCAAGTCCCGGAGCTTTCTTTTAGAGGATGTTACTTCTGCCATTCCTTCTGCCCTTCTGTAAAAGAAGGGGGCTGGAAAGAACAAACACACGTACGGAATTCCGCCCGAGAAGCTCACTGGAGGAAGCGGTTTGTTCACAAAGGCACAGCGGAGTGAATACAGGAGTCATGTCCTTGGGCAGACGACAGAGCGTGCTACCTGCCTGCTGGAGGGACACGCCAGGGACCGGGGCCGAAAACACCAACTCGCTTCCCATTCTGTCACCGCCGCAAAATCAGGGCCTCTGCTTTGGTGGCGGTGGGAAGGACGGGCGAGTTGCCGAGCCCCACGTGGCTGTGGGACTGGTGACAGTCGGGTGACTCTGAGGCCCTGGGTGGGACAAGGAAGCGCAGCAAGCGCTCCTTAAAGGTGAAAACTGCCTCAGTTCTGCAGCAGTGTTGCCAGAGTTAGGATGCAGCCAGCACAGGGCGTCCTGGCTCTGTCTGCACAAAGGAAGGCTTGAAAAAGCAGGAGTGAAATTTAAAATATTTAAGAACTTGGGGCGCCTGGGTGGCTCGGTCGGTTAAGCGTCCGACTTCGGCTCAGGTCATGATCTCACGGTTCGTGAGATCGAGCCCCACGTCGGGCTCTGTGCTGACAGCTCAGAGCCTGGAGCCTGTTTCAGATTCTGTGTCTCCCGCTCTCTCTGACCCTCCCCCGTGCATGCTCTGTCTCTCTCTGTCTCAAAAATAAATAAACGTTAAAAAAAAAAAAAAAAAAAAAGAACTGATGTGTCACAGGCAGCAACCAATCAGAACAGACACGATGGCCAATGAGAGCAGACAGATGTTGGCTGTCAACAAACTGTATGGCTATGGGAGTGCGTCCGGGGCGAACATCAGTCTTGGCAGCAAAGAAGCCCCACGTGGGAAAAAAGAGGATGAACAGGAGGAGGCCCGGGCACCAACAGAGAATTGCCCACCCATCTGCAAAGAAGTCCCAGAGAGAAGTCCAGTAGACCCCCAGGGGTCTGCAGAGGATGGTTTAAAAACCACTGCTATGGGGGAAAGAGGTAAGGGCTTCAAGGTCCAACACACAGGCCCAGGAGCACCACTGCCTTCAGGATGCACAGAGCCACCTCCAGAAGAGCAAAGCCCTAAGCCCACCCAAAGACTTGCCCATGAAGGCTCAAACTGATATGTCATTGTGTTGTCATTCTGCTTACTTTTCTCTTGACCACAGAGCGTTCATTTGTGTCTCCCAAAGCAGTTGGTCTCCTTCTAGCATTTAGAGGCAGGCACCAGTGCACCTCACTGGCGTCCCAGGGACACCAGACGTAGCCTGGAGTCATGCAGAGTGAGCCCTGGCCTGGTCAGGAGTCAGCAGGTGGAATCCTAGTCCCACCCAGGCAGCCCCCAGAGGCATTTCAAGTCTCCCTCTCTCCCAGCTCTTCTCTACCTCCTTGCTGCTTGCTCTCCTTTCACTTAAAAGCACATGCTCCTGCTGCCCTCTGGGTAAAATCACAAGGGCTCAATTATCTTGCTGGCAATGAAGGAGGAGTACCATTTCTTCGGCTTGCGTAAGATAAAGCTCCACATGATGAAATAAGGCATTGGCCTGTGAGGTCTTGTGGGAAAGTACTGGAAGGGAAGGCCCTCCCTTGAGAGCAATGCACGAAGACCTTTCCCCTCACCCGGCCTCACCCGGCAATGAGTCTTCACGCATACTTACCAAGCCTAAGAAACGGCCCCAGAAAGTGCCACTGAAACACTTCACCACTGTTCTCCACGGGCTTCAAAATGTTGTGCCTACTGATGTTGACTTTGCCCCACCTGTGTCTTACAAATTGAGTCTACTTTCCTGCTATTAGTGGCTCTTCATACTGTCTTTAATAGATGACTGTGGCCTCCCAGCCTTCTCTGGCTTTGTCCCCCTTGAATGGAAACTTCATAGAGCCTTTGGTATGCAGGCACTGGATTTGAGTGACAGCTCCAGGAATTTACTGAAGGAGCCATGGGCACGGGCTGGGGCTATGTGGGATGCTGGGACATCTGGAGAAGGCCCAAACATCCAGGCGAAGCAAAACATTATAGCTGAGCACCATGTTCTCATGTCAGTAAGCCAGGCTCCCACCCAGCTCTGCCACTCTCAGCTTGATAACCTGAGAAAGTTACCCAAACTCTTCAAGCCTCTGTTTTCTTTGGTGGAAAACAGTTATAACATTAGTTAGTATCTACCTTACATGGCTATTTTAAGAATGAAGCAAAATAACATATACAAAGCACTTAGCACCTTGCCTAGCACATAGGCAGCAATCAGGAAAGTTGGCCATTATTAATATACTTAATCACTCAAATATTTGTTGATTAGTTGCTACAGGCCTTGTATCCTGCCACTGGCTGGGACTTACAGGTTCTGCCCTCAAGAACGTTACCATTCAGTGGGAAAAGACAACCAACAATTAGGATGTACTATGATAAATGCTTTGCTAATAATTACTTTTATTTTTTTAAGTTTACTTATTTATTTTGAGAGAGAGAGCATGTGTGTGTGAGCAGGACAGGGGCAGACAGAGAGGGAGAAAGAGAGAATCCCAAGCAGGCTCTGCACTGTCAGTGCAGAGCCCAATGTGAGGCTCGAACTCACAAACCGTGAGATCATGACCTGAGCCAAAGTCGGACACTTAACTGACTGAGCCCCCCAGGTGCCCCATTGTTAATAATTACTTTTAAAAGAACCATCTCTAAAAGGTGACAATCACTTTTTGCTAGCCATTGTGTGGTACACACTTTATATAAGACAAGAGCAAAGCTTTTTGGTTCAAATATGTGGGCTCAAATCCTAGCATTATCACTGAATACCTGAATACTCTTAGCCATGTTAACTTCTTCGAAACCTAGTTTATCTGGAAAAAAAATGGCTATAAAAATTAGAAAAAAAAAAGTGTATCTAAGATGTTACCATAGTGCCTTGCCCACAGTAGGTGCTCGATACATGTTTTTTATTAAGGGTGATTAAGGGTGTTTGAAGAGCTCATGTTGGCTATTGTCCCAATCCTAAAGGTCTGTCTGGGTAGGTGTTAAGGTCAAGGAAGGACATCCACCCAGCATGTGTGGCAGGGTTGTGATGTTCAGAGGCTTGTCTGGCTTGGAGCCAGTTCTGAGCCAATGACTGGAGCCATAGGGACCAGAGGCTGGCCACTCCAATGGAATTGCTGGCAAGGATGAGGCAGAAGATTCCAAACAGGGCAGGTCCCCCAGGGCCAAGAGAAATTGAGTAGGTTGGTGTAGTAAGAGGCCAAGCTAGGACACAGATGAGGGCCTGTTATATTCTAGAAGGCATGAGAACCCCAACCTGGGGCACTCTGCTACCTGGGGCCAGTGGCCTCTATGGAGACCTCAAACACTGCTGCACAATCAACCCCTCACCCGGGCTGGGGAGCGTGGGGAGTGAACAAGGACGATGCAGGCAGAACTCCACAACTTACAGGATGGATAACCTTGGAAAAGGAGCCATGCAAATCAGAACACACCAGCCCCAGAACTGAGCCAGTGCACAAAGAACAGAACTGCACCAAGTCAGGCCTGCTTACACGAATGAACATTCTCGCAGCATCGCTTGATAAGCCTGTTGCTAAGCCTGCCAAGCTTCTCGTCACAGAGCACTTCGCTCTCAGCTCAGGAAAGATAATCACTCTGGGAACCGGCTTCCTCAGGAGACCTGGCAGAATGCTTTCAGTCTAGAGCGAAACCTACCTTTCAACAGAGCTTCTCCCCTCCCACGTCAGACAAGGGGAAACCCAATCCATAAAGGAAAGGGTTTGCACACACACAGTCCTGCCGGGTGTCGCTGGCTGTAAGTGACCCTCAGGGAAAGGAAGGAGCCCCGATCTCTCTCGGCTTGGGGCACCTCCAAAACAAAGACCCTAAAGTCTCCTGCTGGAACAACGCGAGACACAGATCGCTCAGATTCCAGGCACACCCGCAGGTATCATCTGTCAGTCCTGACACCAGCCCTGTCTGTGTCGAGGTCCAAGCGGAGAGATCAGACAAGCGCCAGGGTAGGGCAGGGGCAGGGGAGAGCAGGAAGGGGGAGCAAAGGCTTTGGAGAGACCAATAGGAATTACAGCAGTTTTTATCTGACACCAAAGAACAGGGCAAGGGAGAGCTGTGTGATCCAAGCAAGGATGAAAGACAGGCTGGCCTCCCCTTGTAATGTAAGAGTTTAATGATACTTATTAAAAGCCCATTTCTGGGTCCTGTTGAAAAATTACACCCATAAGTGTTTCTTTTTTTCATATAAATCGCTTCCTAGAGATCAAGTGTGTGCGTGTGCATGCACACACACACAGTATAAAAATTCCACCCCTCACACTTGTACACACACATTCCCCACAAATCCTGCACATCCCATCTACCACACACATGTCAGTACATCTTCATCAAGGACGGGCACCACTCACCACACACACACACACACACACACACACACTGTAAGGCAGGAAAACCAGGCCTGGTCCCCAAGGTTATTCACACACCCTTTGAAACTGCAGACTTTGAGGGAGCCCAAGAGCTTCGTGCTCAAGTTGTCATCCCCACAAACAAACAGCACAGCCTCTAATCCTATCATTCTCCACGTCTCGCCTGAGGCCAGGCAGCCTTGCAAAAGCCGAAGCTACCGGGATCATTAAGCTCTGGCAGAAAGCAACAGCATTCTGTAGGGCCACTGCGGGAGAAGGGGTCTGTGCCCCTCTTGCTCATGGCAGATTCTCTCTGATGTGCTGAGTCCCAACCATCTGGAGGAGGTGGCCCTGGGCTTCCGCCTGGGACATATTTTCTTCTGGCTACGAGCTTACTCTGAGCCCAAGGCTGCCTTCACTCTCGGTCAGAGAAGACACTGTTTTCTGGAATAATCAGCTAGACACAAGAAAAGTACCCCTTGCAGAAGATTAGCCTTGCATCAGCACTGGCTCCGTCCTGTTGCTCCCTAACGTTTTACTCACTGCTAAGGGGTAGGGTTCAAACGCTAAAATCATCAGGTAGAATAGTTTGCTGTTAACAGAAACAAATGCTTTGAAGTTAGGAAGTCTGGTTTCAAGGTCAGCTCTAGCGTTTTCTCTGCATGGTCTTGCCAACTCTCTGAGCCATGGTTTTCTGCTTGGCAAAATGGCAATAAGCAGCTTCTTTCCATCTTATGGAGTTTGGGGGAAGATCACAAAATGCCCTACACACTGTAAACTCCAAAGCAGATGTTAGAAATTTTCATGATGAGACAGTAATGAGGAAATGGAGGAGCTCATAAATTGGGCTGTGAGTGCCTCAAGGGCAAAGCCTGTGCTGTATTTATCTTGTTATCCTCAGTGCCCGGCACAAAGGGCTGGCACCAAATATTCTGGGGAAAAACAGTTTGAAAGAATCAGTGAACCCGTGAGTTAAGTGGCTTGTTCGAGGTCACAGAACAGCTTATGGTAGTACTGAAACCCAGATCCCCTCACCCCCTAATCCAGGGCTCCCTGTTCTAGATGCACCAAACTGCTGGGTCTCTGGAAGGGTCAATGATGTCAAACTAGCCACAGCGTGGGCCAGGTTTTAATGAGCCCTCCCATTCCCCGGGAAAGATCCAATATAGGCAGGCAATGCCCAGGAAGCCTTCACAAACTCGCTTGTTAAACATTCCAACTCAACAGTGAAAACATACAGAAACTACGGTGCACAGCATACCCAAATGCCTCCAACCAGCTCATCTTATTTTCTGTCTTGAATTGTACAAATCAGAAAAATCACGAGATTCGGCCGCGGAGATTAGAAGTATATCTTGTTTCCAGCTCACTGTCAGCATCAGCACTTACCTACTGACCGAGTGTCCGGGAGATCACTAGCCCTCTCTGAGTCTCAGCTTTTCCATCTGCAAGAGAAGAAGATGATCACAATTAATCCCTTGAGACCACTGCACTAAAACGCATCAGAGGTTTTATACCTGATATCAGTTCCCAACTGCTTCTGATCCCACATAACTGGGGAAATTGCTAACGATCAGGAGCTGGAAGGGAATTATTTCAAAAATGAAGTGTGATAATTAATAGTTATGTGTCAAGCAGGGCACTGATGGTGTTCGACCCTCAGCCCAGAAAATTCAGCCTTCCCATCATTTTGGCATTTATTTTTATTTTTCATCGACGTAAAAATGCAAAAGACCATTGAAATACCAGGAGAAATAGAACAAACAAAAATGTCACTACCTCAACATACTCCCAACACTTGGGGGTATCTTTCCAATTTTTTTCTTCTAATGTGCAGAGTTCACCATTTTGTAGAGCAGGGACCAGAAAGGAGCACTCTACTGCAAAGTGGCACGCAGATCATCATGCCCCCTGGCCCCTGCTGTTACACCACGACCACTGCCCACATTGTTAACTCTTTTTTATTCCCACATCAGCTTTATCAGCTTCCCCCAAGACTCTTGGACGGTGGTCAGGTCTCCAGCAGGCACTGTGCACATCAGACCCCAGGAAGAAGGAGGGGCTGGTCTTTCCCCAGTCTGGTTCAGTTCCCTCATCTGCAAAATAAGGAGACCAGGTTGGCCAATCCCAGAGATCACTTTTAACTTAAAAAGATGAGGCTAAGGAAAAGTGAAGGAAACATATATTTGAGTCCCTATCATGTGACAGTGAGTCTGTACTGTTGAGCTGGTAACATCTACCGATATTCTCTCAGGAGCCTCTTAACCACCCTGGGAGATTTTCCAGGCCAGAAAACTGTAACTCAGGGAGGTTCAGAGATCCACCCAAGACCTGCTATGGTCATTTTCGTTAACACTCCTCGCATTTTTGCCATAGGGATGTCTCACCTCTTCTACCGTTTGACTAATTTTTCCAAATTGCTTCACATTTTTTGCTTAACTTTATTTTTAAAGGATGTCTTTAAAAGTTTGTGCTGCATTTTATTCCTGCCCCTTCTCTCTAAGGCCCACTGAAAGGCAGTCTTTCAACTCAGATGGATTCTAGAATAGCAAGACAGTCGCTAATAACTTCAAGGAATTTTTAGTCACCACCATTCTATATAAAAAATCTCCATGAAGTCATAGGTTTGAAGTGTTGCTTTAAAATTTTTTTTTCTAATATCCATTAAAATAAATAACTTCGGGGGCGCCTGGGTGTCTCAGTCGGTTAAGCGTCCGACTTCAGCTCAGGTCACGATCTCACGGTCCGTGAGTTCGAGCCCCGCGTCGGGCTCTGGGCTGATGGCTCAGAGCCTGGAGCATGCTTCCGATTCTGTGTCTCCCTCTCTCTCTGCCCCTCCCCCGTTCATCCTCTGTCTCTCTCTGTCTCAAAAATAAATAAACGTTAGAAGTTCAAGTTTTAAAAAAAATAAATAAATAAAATAAAATAAATAACTTTGGAAGTTTGGAATGCTCACGTATGCACTTTCCAGGGGTGCCTCCACTTTATCTTGGGAAGGCTGGTTTAGGGTCCCTAGCTATGATGCAGCCAGACTTTGGAACATAATTCTGTCCTATGCTTACTGAACACCAAGAAAGTTGCCTGAAGTCACACAGCCAGGAACGGAAGAAACTGCGACTTGGGCCCCCATGTGCCCACTTTCAACCCTGGCTCTGTGAACATTTTCAGTTTCCTCTCTGGCCCTCCTTGGAAACTCAGTGTGCAATTCTGCGGCGTCAGGCCACCAACCAAGTTCTGCTCCAAGTGGAGGCAGGGTCATCCTGTTCTGTTAGGTCGCCAGCTTTCCCACACAGTGCCTGCATTGTGTCAATTCATATTTAAGTTCCCAAAAGGGCACTTTGGTAAGACGCCGCATAAGTTCTAAAACCGAGCTTAGAAAATGTGAAGCGAATGTGATCCTTTATTCAAAGATCCAAGATAGTAACCAAGGAAATAGAAAGGGCTGGTAACAGAACATCTTGGAATGCCACTGTCCCTGCAAATGAGTATAAGATCCCAGCCGAGGGAGGGAAAGGCAGAGAAAGTGGCAAAGCAGACGTAGTGGACACCGATCGAAGCTGCTGTTGGGTGTTGAGTGTCTTTCTAAGCTTCTGTTTCCTGTCATCTGGTTTACAATTAATTGGCATGAATTTTTTATGACCAGAGAGCAAAGAGACTCAAAGGCCTGCAGAACGGGCTCAGACTTTCTTTCTGGGAGGGTTCCCTCATTTCTCATGAACACAAGCAACCAAGCTGTGCAGTCACAGGAAAGTACAACGGTCTTTCATTCTTGGTCCCACACCTCTTCCATGAAGTCTTCTCCCACCAGCCCGAGTCAGAATGAGTCACCCCTCCCTTGGGTTTCCTTCTGGCAACACTTTAATTACAGTCTCTGTTATAGTGGTTATTGTTTTCTCTTCTACAGTATTATTTTTTCTGTTTACCCAAATACATTAAATATGATCAAAACTCATCCAACACTAGCAATATGACTTTAGACAGGTTTCCTTCTAAAACTTGTTGTATATAGACCCCCATGCACATTCACAAACGTGTACATCCAGACACTTTATAAAATGGAATCCTATTACATACACTAATTTTAATCCTTTTAAAATGGTTACACGAATGCACAATTAACCTCTATCGATGTATGTATAGGCGTTTTCATTTTTTCTCTAGTGAAATACTCTAATATTTTTGTACATGTATCTCTGTGTGGTTGCTTGATATTATACTTAGACTATATCGCTTAACATATTTTTAAAGTTTTAAAAAAATGTTTATTTATTTTGAGAGAGAGAGAGAGAGACAGAACGAACACACAAGGGGAGGGGCAGAGAGAGAGGGAGAGGGACAATCCCAGCCAGGCTCTGCACTCCTAGCACAGAGCCCAACGTGGAGCTCAATCCCATGAACCGTGAGATCATGACCTGAGCTGAAATCAAGAGCCAAATGCTTAACAGGGTAAGCCACTGAGGCACCCCTAAAGATTTTATTTTTAAGTCATCTCGACACCCAGTGTGGGACTCAGACTCATGACCCCGATATCAAGAGTCGCACACTCCACCGATTGAGCCAGCCAGGTGCCCCTGTATTGCTCAACAGTTTAAAAAAATTCGTAACTGCCCCCCTACAAAAGACTATCACTGTCAGTTTCTACCAGCAGCATAGGGACATGCTAATCCTTCATGACCTCATCAGTTTTAGCATTAACGTGCTTTTTTAGCTTTGTCAGTGTGATAGTCAAATGGAGCCTTGGTATCTTAATCGCTTCTTTTGGATACCAGTTGAACAAATGCCTCTATGTTTCTTGGCTAGTTTCAAGCCTTCTTTTAGGAGCTGCATGTTCACAATCCTTTGCCCATTGCTTGGTTGGGTGTTAACCTCTTTCTTGTTTGGTACCCAAGAGCTTACCGTTGGTCTTTTGCCTTGACTATGACTTTTAGCTTTCTTCCAGCATGTTCAATCATGGTGCACAGTGCTACCAGGTACTGTTGCCCCAACAGAAACCTGGAGGCCCGTCCTGACACCTCCCTGCGTGTTCTCCCCACAGATGACCAGTCACCAAGTCCTATCTGTCCTACTTCCTGAGTAGACCTTGAATCTGTTCCTGTTCATTTTTCTCCCTCTCCAGCACCACGACCTTTGCCAAGCCCCCATCACCTCTCATCTGGTCTTTTGTCATGGCCTCCTAACTGGTGTCCACAGCCTCTCCTCCACTTCTCCCACCATCCAGAAACAAGAAGGATTTGTTTTTTAAGGAGAATCAGATTGTCACCACTGCTTAAAGCTCTTTGACAGCTTCCTTTCCCACTAAAGATCAAGTCCAAAGTCCAGAATGTGCACCTGTGCCTGCAGAGGCTGATTCTGGGACCCAGTTTCCACACGGCTTGGGTCTCCTGATACATCCATCTCCCCTTAAGGCTCTGTGCTTTGTCACGCTGGCTTCCCTTCTGGTCCTCAAATGGGTCATTCTTCTTCCCAGTCCAAGGCTCCGGATGTGCCATTCCGTCTGCCTGAAAAGTTGTTTGCTCTCCTCTTTGCTCGCTAATCCAAACTTATCCTTCAGGCCTCTCAGCTTAAACACCACCTCCTCAGAGAAGCCCTGAACCCCCCACACTAAGTGAGCTCCTCTGGCTATTTACCGGAGTTTTCCTTTGAGGCGTATCTTCCGAGGTACTCTGTGGTGGGGAAGAGGGCACTGAGTGTCCAGGCCCTACCCACGGAGAGGGCTGGGTTTCCCACTGTATCCACATGGACTTGAGGCCTGAGTGAGTCGCGACCTCCAAGGGAAGGGCGCCCATGAGTCACAAAGCAGGGCTGGTGAGGGCACAGGACAATGCCTCCTCTCTGGCAGTCCCTGCTCACAAGGTGCCAGCAACTCTGAGGCTCAGAGATGCTCCTTGAGCTCCACGTATCTCCTCTTCAGACGCAGGAGCTGATTTCAAAACATCCTGTTGACCCAAGCAGAGCCGGCCTTATTGCCGCCAGCTGTCGGGAGTGAGGAGGTGCCCTCCCCTGAGGACCGGGCTGTTTCCAGCTTCATCATTGTTGGCGTGCAGATTTTTTCCCCCTGGACTTCTGCTGCTGCTGAGGTCCCCAAAACATGTTCACTTTAGCTTTCTTCTGGGTATTTCGGAGTCAAAGATTTTCTCCTTTTTCACCCTCTCAGTTAGATTTTAGTGTGTGTGTGTGTGTGTGTGTGTGTGATCACAGAAATGAAGCATTTCAGGTATGAAGCAATTTAGGATGAGAAAATTGTCCTCTAGCCACAAGGCCTTGGCCCTAATGCCCTAACAACCTACCATGGCCTGGCAGGCTCAAGAGTGAAATCCCGATGCATTAACTGGCCTTCCAAAGACCAGCTGTGTCCCCATCTGGGTGGCCTCACCACAGCTGTCTCATCTGCAGGTGCCCCCAGCCGGGGACGCTCTACATCAAGTTGCTCTCAGAGTGAGGTGGTTTTCTGGGTTGTGCGAGAGATCATGATGGTTTTATTATTTACCTAAAAGCATGCGAAGTCCAGTAAGAATCCAAGATGCAGGATACCACTGCATCTTTTCAACAGGGCTCATGGAGCCATGTGAGAGGGTCTTTTTAGTTTTCTTAAATGTTTATTTTTGAGAGAGAGAGAGAGAGAACATGAGCAAGGGAGGGACAGAGAGACAGGGAGACAGAGGATCTGAAGCAGGCTCCATGTTAACAGCGCAGAGCCCGACACGGGGCTCAAACCCGTGAACCGCGAGATCATGACCTGAGCCAAAGTTGGAAGCTTAACCGGCTGAGCCACCCAGTCACCTGGCCTGTTTTAATTTTTACAAACCAAGCAAGTCAGCTCTCCCTGAAACATCAACTTTTCCACGCAGCAGCAGCTTCACGTTCCCCCTTTCATTCAACAAAGCAATTCCTGATGCTTACTCTGTGTGTCAGACCCAGACCGGAGTTGGTGGCCAGAAAGGCTTTCAGAGACAACATGGGCCTGACCCATGTTCGAATCCCCGCTCTGACTCAGAGTTGTGTGACACACAGAAAGCCACCTAACCTGCCTGAGCTTTGGCTTCCTCATCTGCAAAACAGAGATCCTTATCCAGGCGCTGTGAGAATTCTATGCAATAGTGTTTCTCAAACCCCCAGCAGAGGCCTGCGAGTTGGCCCCAGCCAGCACTCACTGCTTTTATAATTTCGACAACTACTGATGGTCAGTTAGACACGTTCCCTGCACTAAACGGTACATGTGTTGTCATTAGGATGGGGGGAGTCTGTAATCTCAGCAGGACCCACACAGGAAGGGCTCTGTTTTTGTGGGATGGGACTGGGCAAGGCAGGCTTCAAGCTAGACTCAGGAGCACAGTGTTTGCAAAACAAAGAGGTCCACGCAAGGGGTGTGAAATGTGGGAAGCACAAGCAGCAGGAGAAGTAAAATCTCTGGGAACACAGGCACTAGCAAGCGTGCAGGGTCGGAACTTGGAAGGCCTCGTGGACCAGGTTGTAGCAACAGGACCGTCCATCACTGGTTTGTTTTTTTTTTTTTTTTTTTAAATTTTTTTTTTCAACGTTTTTTATTTATTTTTGGGACAGAGAGAGACAGAGCATGAACGGGGGAGGGTCAGAGAGAGAGGGAGACACAGAATCGGAAACAGGCTCCAGGCTCCGAGCCATCAGCCCAGAGCCTGACGCGGGGCTCGAACTCATGGACCGCGAGATCGTGACCTGGCTGAAGTCGGACGCTTAACCGATTGCACCACCCAGGCGCCCCCATCACTGGTTTTTAAGCTGGGCACTCACAGGGCCAGATGCGTCCTTGAGATCAAACACTCTGGCTGCAGGGAAGATGGATGGGAGGGGTGAGGCTAGGAATGAGGCAAGGGCAGGGAAAGCCAGAGCAGCAGCTGATCCAGGTCCAAGGGGAGGATCCCCGACTTCATTTATGAGGCTACTAGTCATGCCTTGCCCGGTCGCCACAGCAGCCCGAATGCAGTGGCCCAGCGACCAGAGGCTGTGGGCCTGGCTGCTCTGGAGCTGCCCTGAGGAGCATGTAAAACCATCCACCCCCAAACAACCGGTTCCTTTCTGACTCAGCTGGGACTGTAGGGCCTGGGATTCAGGCTTTCCAGTCCCCGTGCCATCTCCCAGCCCATGCCCGCGGGTGACTGAGCTGCTGCCCAGGCTCCCTTAGTCACATTCATTCAATTCCAGTCGGTTACACTATTTGTGTGTGTGGACCCACGCTCAGATTTGAGGGTCGTCCAGAGGCCCTGCTGGACGAGGCCCAGTACCATTTTCTACTTTCTTCCCTAAGTCCCAGGAACTATGGCCACATAAGAAAGAACAAAGCAGTAACCATTATTAGGCATCACTATACATCTGGCACAGTGAATTTTATAATCATCCCGGGCGGTATATATATATCATCATCATCCCCATTTTACAACTGAAGAAACTAAGGCTCAGAGAAATCACATGACCCGCTTAAGGCTGAGGAGGCAGGGATAGAGCCCAAATATCTGAATCTGAGCTCAACGATCCTTCCTTTACACAACAGCAGCTCCCTAAATAATGAGGGCAGATGCTTGATACGCTTCAAACAGCCAGGGAAACACAGTCAGCATCACCACCGCCACCACCACCCCTGTCACGGAGTCCAAGTTTTATCCCATAAAGGACAACGTGTCCCAGATGCGCCTCTTTGTCGCAGGATCTTACAAGGTTCCTGAGCACGTGTGTTTAATTAAAATCAACCACTACCACTGACTGCCGATGGTCACGTTCCTTCCCATCCGTGTTCGTAATAACCTTTACAACAACCCTATAAAGCAGGTTTTACTTCCTCACTTTTATAGCTGAGGACGTGGAGGCTTAGAAAGGCAAAGTGATTTGCCCCAGTTACTCGGAGCAGCAGAGGAAGAACCAGAAGTCTGTGTTTTGGCACCAGGACTTACCTGCCGTCCTCCAACTTCACGTGTTAAGAGCTCAACCTTTACCTCCCAAGGGTCCTCCTCTGCTGGTCCCCATCTCGATGAGTGATGTCACTCTACCCCAGCAACACAAGCTACAAACCTAAGCCACCCTTTGATACCCCTCCCCTTCACAACACCCCCATATTAACCCATCATGGACCCCTGCCAGTTCTAACCCTCCCATTCATCCCTTTCTCACCACCCCTGCCTCTACTACCCTAGTGGAGTCATCTCTCACCTGAGCTGCTGCGGGAGCCCCCCCAGCCGGCCTTCTGGTATCCTGGGTTCATAGGAGATATGAGCACTTCCCGGCTTCCGGGCCCAGAGAGCCTGGCTCCTGCTGGAAGCTCTGCCTCCTCTCACCAAATGTCCTGCCCCTTTCATTTCTCAAACACCCCACTGTCTGTCCTGTTTCAGAGCATTTACACAGGCTGTTTCTTCTATCACCACTCCCAGCTTCACAGGCCTGTCTTTCACATCTTAGCTCAAATAGCACTTCCTCCAGGAAGCCTTCCCAGACCCCCAGTCTAGGTCGGCAGGTACACAGCAGGACAGTTGTGCCTGTGGTTAAAATACGGAAACACTTCCCTACCGGTTGCTGCGTAGTTGGCGACCCGAGCCACTGGGTGCCTCCCACTGTGACCTGAGCTCTTGCCCAGAACCCAACAGCCCTCCCCACAAACCGGAGGATAAGGGATGTGTGGCACATGGAAGGCCCCCAGGCCCTTGCTCAGCCCCATGGCAGAGGGCCGTTCTGACCAGCCTGTGGATGTGCAGTCGGGTGGCTAAATATTTTGAATGCCACCTCTGCTCTTGATCCTGTATTCCTCACAGTTCATAGTTACGGGTTTATCTGGGTGACTATTTAGAGTCATGAACTCTGGGAGGGCAAGAAGCACAAAAGTGAGCTTTACCACGTTGAGGCTCATCCCAGAAGACCTGAGTGACGGGGGAGTTAAACGAATGGACAGCTATTTCCCCTGCCTTTCTGGCTGCACCTGCTCAGCTTTTCCAACAACTTCAGGCATTGAGCAATGAAGAAGCCAGGCATCAAGGCGGGCAGAGCGGCCAAGGAGGGGCTGCCTGTCCTGTCAGGGTGAGGTCATGGTCTCTGCACCCTACAGATACTTGGGAGGTGGGAGAAAGGCACAGTCTTTCTGGGTTTGACTCTTCCCTGCTCGTGAGCCACCTTACCCATCTCAAGCCCATTTCCTGGTCCTTATCAATCAGGCAACACCTGAGTCCAAAAGGCCACCTTTTCTCATGGTTGTTATCACAAGACTCCTAGCAATTTCCCCACTTCACCCCTCACTCTCTCGGATTCTCCTCGTGCACAAAGCATGGTCATAGAAGGTACATCTGGTCATGTCTTTCTTCTGTGGCTTCTCCTCAAGATGCATTCAAACCCACATCCAGGTTTACAAGGTCTTCATCTCTGGGCCCTGTCTGTCTGTCCCTCTAACCTCACCATCTGCTTCTGTTCTTTTTTTTTTTATTATTATTTAGTTTTTTAATGTTTATTTTTGAGAGAGAGACAGAGCATGAGCAGGGGAGGGGCAGAGAGCGAGGGAGATACAGAATCTGAAGCAGGCTCCAGGCTCTGAGCTGTCGGCACAAAGCCTGACACGGGACTCGAACCCATGAACTGCGAGATCATGACCCATGAACTGCGAGATCACGACCTGAGCCAAAGTCAGACACTTTACCGACTGAGCCACGCAAGCGCCCCATCTGCTTCTCTTCTGCTTCTCTTCTATTTCCTCCATCAACACACACTTTCTCCTGCCACAGGGCATTTGCACCTGCTATCCCAATTTCTGGAACTTGCCCCAGCTCATTTCCATCTACATTCTAGATTTTAGCTTACAAGGCATATACTTTGAAAGGCCTCTGCTGCCTAACCCTGGTCGATAGCTCCTCCTATCATCCACTGCTCTTGCTTTGTTATATCTACTCAGCATGACTGAACTAGTCCTTCAATGTCTGACTTGAATAGAGGCCCCATGTGGGCAGAGAGCATGTCATCTTGTCCACTGCTCTATCTATCCTCCCTGCTCAGCCCCCCGGGTTCCTGACACAAAGGCTCCAGCAATATTTGACAAACGAATAATCACTGTGATGAGGCTGTGAGCTTGGACCTTTCTCATCTGTCTCTAGGGTCAAAGCTGAAATGTAAATTCCAACAGCCACCATAGAGATTTCGGGAATCAGCCAATTAATTTACCTCTGTTCTGATGTGTGGAAAGGGTCTGAGAATACAGCAGTGCAGCTCCCTAAAGGACCAGACTGAATTCTTAGGAGATCACCTGAACTGTTAAAAACATAAATAAATAAAAAAATGACTAGAAAGGAAGAAAGGAAGGAAGAAGTAGTCAAAGTCTCAGGGAAAAAATGCTGGTCAGGAATGGGCGAGGAAAAAAAACAAAAAAAAACATCTAAAGCTTCCCCTTCACAAGAAAAGGCAGCCCCTGAGTAAGCGAAGCACTGGGCCATGCTGTTCCAGGAAATGGGCACCAGAATGGATGCACTCTTGTCCCTCCTCTGACCCTGACAAACCGTGCGGCCCTCAGTCAGGCATTTGCCCTCTCTGCACCTCTGCTTCCCTCCCTGCAAAACAGCAAGAGGCACCCAGGACCTCCAGATCTGGATTCTCACACAAGGATCTGCGAGAAAAACTGGAGTGGGGAGGGCAGAAGCTGTGATGCACGCAGGCCCAGAGATCAGGGCACTGTAGCACTCCCCAGTGCAAGAGGCCTCAGGGCAGGGGGCCGGGTGTCGGAGGGAGCCCCCCTCCCTCCTCTAGCCTGCTCCAGGGTACTTGCTGCTCTGACATCCGCAGCCTCCAACAAATTGGGGGATGGGTTTCTGATGTAACAACGTCACCCAGGCTGCACGGGGCCGAGGGAATGGCCCTCTGAAGCTGCTATGGGTGTAGAAACAGAGCGAGCTGGATGGAGGGGCAGAAGGCACTCCTCCATGGAGGGCCCTGATACTTGTGGATTCCAGAGCCCCAGGGTTCAGGTGGTCTGGAGATCACCTTAAAAAAAAGGGTCTGAGCCTTTTCTGTCTCTCAGACCCCTTTGGTAAGTTTCTTGAAACTTACAGACCCTTTCTCAGAAAAATGTTTCCAAAATGCATAAAAAAATCCATAGGATTATAGCAGAAACCAATTATATTAAGATGGTTATAAAAAGTTAAAATGATACCTTTGTTGATACGGTAATGTTTTTATTTGCTTTCAAAGTCAAGATTTATAACAAATCTAGTGGCTGGTCTAATAACTCTCATAACCTTGAAGTAGTAATGAGTGGAAATGATATTCTGAGGTATCTCCAACAACTATGATGGGACACAAAAATATCAGATTCCTCCTGGTAATGGAGTCCCAGAGACTTCTAATGCCATTGTGGTTTATTGCCTATATTCACAATGGGGGAAAATGCTAACTTTTTTCCCAGCCATGTGTTTACATTAATAACCTCTGATTTAGGTCGCTGACCTGCCTTTACAGAGGATGAAACTGGAGCCCCTAAAGGGGTAGAGACGTGCACAGAGATACCCAGCGAATGAGAGCTAAAACCAACCTCTAACACAGGCCACCTGCTATGCTCTGCCCATCCTGCCGAGCCACCACCCAAGCGTATGATTCTCGAAACCCATTACGCAGACTGTCATTTCCCTTCTTTCAGCCTTGCTTTCTTCGTCTGTAAAATGGGAACAACTGCACCCACTGCTAGAGCCTGCTGTGAGGACAGGATGAGAAAATGAACAGGAAACAGCCCTCTGTATCTGGATTGTGCTCTGCATCTGTATAGATGAATAACATGTGAGTGATTATTATACATTGCCTCCCAGGAAATTGAAGGATATGAATCTTGCGTTTCAGTGAGAGGGTAGGTCCAGGCTGGCAAACCCAAATGCTTATAGGGATCAGTAATAAAGAGGGGTGGGGACTACGGCCAACTCAGAAATTCATGCCCTTCTGAAAGGGACACCAGGGGATGAGGCATGCAAGAAGGTGGGCCTACAGTTGCCAAATCTGAGTTTCTAGGAGAGGGTGGAAACCTCTGTTTTTGGCAAAATGTCCTGGGTTTTATATTAAATGTCTTGATAATTAAAACAGGATGTGAGCCCCAAAACAGGTCTATAGCCTAATTGTCTGCAGCCTCTGGGTTGTACAGGTAGCGGAGTTCTACAGCCTAGGGAAGGAGACAAAACAGGTCAGTGTTTCCCCCACAGGCCAAGAGGGCCCTCACTCTGTCCCAGCCCTGGAGGTGAGATGGTACCTGTGCAGGTGGGCATTCTTCCTAGGGCAACCGAGGTCCCCCAGACAGAGACAGCTGGTCCTAGAATTGTGCTCCCCACACCTTGCTGCTGTGAGCCTGCCTTGTTTTATTAATAACCCTGGATCGTGCCCACAGCACATCAAGGTAAACAGAGATTCTTCCCCAGGCAGGCAATGCAGGCAATTCTAAGAGATGAAGAAACAGGCTTCCAAATATAAACAGGAAGATAAGATAAATAGACGGAGATTCAAGTCTGCTTCCCGCTCCCTAACAGGCTGTGAGTCACAGGTTTGGAGAGTCGTGGAAGGGACCCTCGTTTGGAGGATGGGGAAATAAGCCCAGAAGAGGGAAAAGACTTGCCAAGGGTCATATTCATTGTGTGCATACGTCTGATTTCTAACAGCGTTGGTTTCCTCACCTGAAAACCCTAACGGAGCCACCCACCGCTTCCTGAAGGCTTCATGTTCTTTCTCATGCTGTGCCTCCTTCACTCAGCCTTCTCCACCTTGATCTTCAAGGGCAACTCGAGTCTGCCTTTGGCGACCTGCCCTGACTCCTCCTTCTGTGCCTCCATCAGCCACGGCGCATGCCACAAAGGACAGTCACTGCTGGTCTAGGCGTCTGCCCAGCTAGCCGGGAGCTTCAGAGGGCACAGCCCTGCCTTCTCCAGCTCTGCCTGCTCAGAGCCCAGCACAGGGCTTGGCTGGGAGCGCCCTGCAAACCTCTGCTAAACGAAGCAGTGAACAGTGTGGTGTCGATCCCTCTTATGGAAGCACAAGGAGGTTGCAAATAAAGACTACTATGGCTGAGCTCACCAAACACCATCTTGACAGCAAGTTGACATGCCAGACAGAAGGAGAGAAGACAGGACCAAAGCCAATCCACACATCTTCAGACTTTCTTCCCATTCTATCCAAGTCACCACTGTCATTAGCAATGAACTTCTTTCATCCTGCTCGCTCTAAACCATTGCTTGTTCCAGGCAGGGGGTGGAATTTTAAATAAATGATTTCCCCACTCGTACACCTAGGCCTGATATTCTAGACTTGCTCCTGCCATAAGGCAGGGGGCTTGAGAGGAGGGGTCATTGTGGGGTCTCTCTGGTGCTCTCTGGGAAAAGCATTAAAATGCATAAGGCAGAAGAGAAGCCCAAAGCCTCCCCCAAACCCCAGTCACTATAGCCATGGAGTGGGTAGGAGGGAAAGCGTTCTGTTCAGCTTGCTTCAGATTTTATTTTTAAAATGTTATTTACATTTATGTGTTACCCCCATAAAACCGTCGTTTACCGAGTGCCTGCTTGGAGACAGAAGTCCTCAGGCTAATACGTTCCTCAGCCTACTAGCACTAGCTCAAATAGCAGTAAGATGGGACATGAAAAGGGGTTTGGGAATGTCACGAACACAACAGAAACCATTCTGATGGCCAAGTGTATACACTGGGCATCTCTAGATTCCAATTAGACAAGATCCCACATCCAACATTGAATTCCCTGGTGTCATAAATGTTTGACGTAGGTGCTTGGAGTAAGAACATGACGTCCCACGCCCACCTAACTGCTCTGACTCGGTGCCCGTGCCTGGACCTCACGGGGCTTCTGGGATGACAATGAAGTTCAGCGATATAGGGCAAGTGGCCAGCACAAGGTCTGGCACCCTCCCCGCCCCGTTCCCCACCATTTTCACTTCAGGGCTTCCGGGTGCTGGAGGCAGCTGAGGCATGGGGGGTGGGAAATATAGTAGACGTACTATTTATTTCCTCGGGCTCACCTCCATTGGACCTTTTAATCCTACTTTGTCGATTGGGCTAATATTTTACAAGCCTACAATATGTAGTTTTTTACGAGCCCATAAAAATCTTCAGAGTGAAATCAAATTCACCTGCCATCCTCTCGCCTGAAGATGAAAGCCCAACAGTGGAGCCTATCCTCCCGGGTTCCCCATAATCACACTGGCCTAACTCCCCCCACACAGTGTGCTCTCTGTGCCCTCTGCTCAAGTCAGCTTGCCCTTCTCTGTGTTCTGCTCATTCCTGCCTCTGTACCTTTTCTCTGTACCGTTCCTCTTCTGGAATAACCCAACCCTTTCTGCTCCCCAGCCCACCTGTGAGAAGCATTCCTTGCAACTCCGGCTTCTGCTCCACACCGCCCCACCCCCCACCCCCCTTTAGAATCCTGCGATGCTCAGAGTAGCGGCCATCATTTGTATTCTTTCCTTCCCTGGGACCGTTTTCCCTGCAGAAGAGCTCTGAGTGAGTTTCTGAACCTTTCCAGGTCTCCACATCCTCTTAGAAGAAGAGCTCCTTCAAGGCGGGGCAGATGCATACCCTTACCCTGCTGTCCTCACGTTAGAAATTCCTCCCATTCTTTAAAGCTCACAATGAGTTCTCCCTCCTCCAGGAAGTTTTCCTTGGTCCATCAAGCTACCCTTGGTATCTCCCAACTATGGCTTCCCACAGCACTCCACCTGAATCTTTCTGGGACCCAGATCACTTCCTGCCGTGTAGACACTTTGGTGACTGGGAGCCTGAGGGCAGGGGCCATGTCCTGTTCACTGTCATCTCCCTGGCACCCAGCACAGGCCTTGACCTAGAGTGGGATTTCAGTAAACATATGTGGAATAATAATAACAGCAGCAGCAGGTAACATGTATATCACACTGGCTACGTGTTAGGCATTATTGCAAAGGCTTTATATATATTAGCTTATTTAAAGCTTTACATAGATTAGCTTACTTAACGCTCCCGGCCTCCCTAGAGGGTACATCCCGCAAGCAGCTTGAATTCAGGCTACATGCCTCCGGCAACCATGATCCTAACCACTGAGCAACACCACCTCTGAGTTCATTCATCTTTATGTAGCTGGCACCCAGCAAAGAACCAGGCAGTCAGCAAGGGCTCGGTTAGCAAGTGCTCCCAACACCCCTTCGTTGGAAGGCTGCCACCAGGCATGGTGAGACACAAGACGGAAAGAGCACCTGGCAGAGTGGACACGATCCCTGCCAAGCCCGCCACAAGCACATCTGAAGTGGGCTGTTTGCCTTCTCTTCGTGACAGGCACTCCCCACCCCCACCCCACACAGCTTTCTCTGCCAGGGCAAGCAAATTCATTCTCAGCAATGAGCCCACACTTACAGGCTGTGTGCTGTTACCCTCAGGACTGGCTGCCACCTATTTCTGTATTCATTATGGCTTTCACACAATTTGTCTTCCAGAAGACCCCATCCTTAGCCACTATCAGTACTCATCCATTTGTGTGGCTGCTGGGCTCCTTGACCAAAACCAGAAGGCGAGGAAGTAGACCCCACATAGTCCTTTTCTGACTTCAGTTATTTTTATAACCATAAGCCCCTATTCATATATGAGAAGTTAACTTTTTCAACTATTACAAAATGGGGAGGTTTCTGGTGTTTTAGAATATGATTCCAAAGCCAAGGGAGATTAATCCTTTGGCTTATTTATTCCTAGACCCTGTGCAAAGGGAACACACAAGGGAAACCCCAGTTGATGGTTCTGAAGCTACTGGCCCAGGTCTCTTTGCCTCAGTTCTGCACCACAAAGCACGGTAGACTATATGAACCGGACCCTCCCTCCCTACCAAAATATATCCCACGTAATGCCTTCCAAAAGGATAATCCTCTGCTAAATCCTACACAATCATTTCCAGTGTCCGCTGGTAACAGACACCAGGAAGCCAGCAAACTTGCCTTCACTCAAAATACGTTTGCTAATAACCCTTGCACAGAAAGAGCTTCATTCCTGCCGATATCGAGGCTTTGGAAATCAGGCTCCTAACAAATTTCCTTTGGCTTTGTTTCACATAATCCCGCTTCTGTCTGCTTCATGCTCTTCTCTAAATGTGTTGGGTCCCAGTGGGCCATTGTCCTCCATGAATGATGGCTTCAGGCTCGAAAAACGGCCCTCCATCTATCATTGTGGGGCTCCAGTGGAAACAACAGGGGCTCCTCTGTTTCTCTCCACAAGCAAGCAGAGTGATGGCCCTGCCTTGGACCCCCCTCCCCCACCGTCTTAGGTGGGGCATCAACACTCTGGGTGCTCTGGGGAGGCGAGGGAAGGCTGAGCCATTTCCACTTTCCATGTGAAGCCCTTCTGGCCTGTGGAGACCCCACTTAGGTTCTCTTCCCCCACAGTGGTCAATCCCTGCAATCATCCATCCTCTACTCTGCAGCCCGAGTCTTTCTTCCAACCATGTCATCCATCACCCTGTTGAGTTCTGAGAATCTAATGAGGTAATCATGCCAAGAGTGTTTTGCAAATACAGAATGGGCTGAGCAGTTAAGGGCACTGGCTTCACAGTCAGGAAAACCCGGGGTCGAATCTGACTTGCCACTTTCAGACTGGGTGATCTTGCAAAAGCCACTTAACCTCTCAAAGCCTCAATGTTCCTGTCTGCAAAGTAGTAATGCCTGCCTCGTAGTGTTACCATGAAGCTCGAGTGGATAATGAAGGGAATGGACAGAAATCACTAAGCGCAGTGCCTGATAAGCAGAAGGCACTTAATAAGGGATACCACTATTTGGGGGGAGGGGATAAGAGTATAGTCATATTAATAAGAATTCTGTATTTTCCCTAAAACTCTAGACAAATTGATGGTGGAGAGAAATAAATCGAGTTTAGCTGTGGCTTTAGGTCTCCCCTGACAAAATGTGCTAGAGCCTCAGCTTGAGAAGTCTGGTAGTATCAGTACCTCGCCACCCAGCACAGCCCCAGAGAAAGCTTAGACTTTGACTCTGACACTTGCCGCATGACCTTGGCTAAAGCAGTTTAACCTCTGTAAGCCTCAGTTCCTTCCTCTGGGAACTGGGATAATAAATAAATCTACCTCCTAGGTCTTGTGAGTACCAGTGCAGTAATGCAGGGAAAACGCAAGTCTTTAGTTCCTGGCACACAGTAGGTGCTAAAGAAATTTTAGCTAACTATAATACTTATTAGTTGCTTATCCATTAGAGACATAATAAGAAGTCCAGGGCATTGTGCTAGGTGCTGGGAGAGAGGAGGAAGAAGAGGAAGAGGAGGAGGAAGAGAAAAGGGGAGAGGAAGAAAAGGTGAATAAGACATGATCTGTATCCTCATGGAGCTCACAGACTAATGTAGCGATTCTCAGCCCCGGCTACATACTGTGGTCACTTAGGGAACTTCAGAAAATATGGTTGTCCAGGCTCCCTACCCAGAGATTCTGATTGAACTGGTCTGGGGCAAGGCCTGGGCATCAGCACTTCGCAGAAAACCCCAGGTGATTCCAATGGGACCAGGGCCCGATTTGGGGGCAGATATGAAGACATGGATTCTTTGAATACCATATGCGTAGGGCTCCAACAGAATTATGTACAAAGGGTGACAGAAACACGTGCAAAGCAAAGATTTAGCCCATTATTTAAGGTGACTAATAGTGTGAGAGCAGTTCAGCAGAAGGGGGATCTCAGAGAAGGGCATTCTGAGCCTTTTCTGCAAGATGCCAAATAAAGGCAGAGCTACAGTGAGTCACCAGGCAGGACCTGAAACAAACCAGAGAATCAAGAAGAAAGCGGGAAGAGCTGGGCTACTTCCCATGAGCAGAGCCTGTCAGGAACTCCAGCTCCATACTGTATGCCAGTTCTTGGCTGGGGCACTGCCCCAAGGGTTTCACCACTCAGAAAGAGACACAGAAAGAGAGGATGCTCTGTATGGTCAGGCGACCCTGGAAAGTTCCTCTGCTTTCTCATCAAAGGTGTCACATGCCTTGCAGAGACCACTTAGGGTGGCTCAGAGTTTGTTGGTTGACTGGGGATGGCCTCCTGTCCATGGTGCTGAACAGTTCCTGTGCTGAAGAACCATGCTCAACATGTGGTCTACAGACAAGCAGCATCGGTGTCATCTGGGAGCTCATGAGAAATGCAGAGTTATGGGCCCCATCCCAGACCTACAGAATCAGAATCTGCCACTTACCAGTTTCCCAGGTGGTTTGTGTGCACACTTAAGTCTGAGGCTCACTGCTCTAGGCCAGTGTTTGCAAGCTGTAGGTTGCATCCCATTCTTGACAAATCAAGAAATTAATTTACTGCATTGGAAACAGCATTTTTAAAGAAGAGGATAGAATGCACCAAAAAAAGAACAAGGCATTTAAAATGTCAGATTTCATCACACGTAGTAAGTTTTGCTATTACATATTGGGTATGAAGTCTTTGTTACTATGAATTGTGTTGTAAACAATGTCTGAAAGCCACCACTTGTGTTTGTTTGCTTGTTTGTTGTTTGTTTGTTTTCTGTTCGTTTTGTAATCTGGGGAAACTGGCAATTCTTTCCAAACACCTCCTAACACTCTAAGCCACATGAGGAAACAGACAGTAAGAGAAAAGAGGGGCATAGATCAATAGAGAAAGAGTGACAGAGGGAGAATAGATCTGCTGAGGGTAAAAAGAAAAATGGAAGGGAAGGGAAGGGTAGGGAAGGAAAGGGAAGGGGAACTGGATTTGAGTGTTATTGTCTGGAGAGTTGAAGTGTGCTTGGCTTTTCATTTCAGCAAAATTTTGTAAACTTTCATACCACATGCCCTTAGAACAAACATTGCAGGGAGTTTATAGTTATGAGCGCGTGCAGTTGGTTTTACATACTTGAGAACCCCCCGTTTCTGGTGGTTTGTTACCACCAGCCCCAGGGAAGTTGGTAGGGGGCAGGTGGTGGGGAGTGCCCATGACTCAGAGTCAATGTCTCCTCACCATGGCCAGGTTTCTCACGCTTCCCACTGCTCATCATCAACCAAAACATTTAGAGGAACAGCTCTAGAGAACTCTGGAAAGAAAGAAATGGAGGCCTCTTTAAAATGCACAGACCTTGGGGTGCCTGGGTGGCTCAGTTGGTTAAGCGGCCGACTTCGGCTCAGGTCATGATCTCACGGTCCGTGAGTTCGAGCCCCACGTCAGGCTCTGTGCTGACAGCTCAGAGCCTGGAGCCTGTTTCAGATTCTGTGTCCCCCTCTCTCTGACCCTCCCCTGTTCATGCTCTGTCTCTCTCTGTCTCAAAAATAAATACATGTTGAAAAAAAAATTTTTAAATGCACAGACCTTTTGTTGGCTTCAAGAGGTGACACAGAACAAAATGTCAAGAGTAAAAGTGACACTGTGATTTTTCTTCTTTTCAGAACCAGGCAATGGGAATTATTAACCTCTTGCCATGCACCTGTAATTTCATTTATACAACAGTGTCCTACATTCAATTTTGCCTAGGAAATTGGTGTCTAATGGAAGATGACAAAAAATGACTTTTCAAACAATTTTCTCTCAGGCTTGTGGAGTTTATAAAACACTGAGCTCATGGAAATCATGGTTTGCGACAAAAACGTTATTAAGGTTCAAGGAATACATAATCCCATGTACCAAAACTTGGGTTTGTTTTGCAAAATGGCAGAATCAGACCACCATCTCCTCTGTACTGAGCTATGAGAAACTCAACACGGACAGTTTTTATTTTCACGACAAGAAAATTATAAAATAATATATATCTACAGCTATAAAGACAAATTATTTTTTGGTACAGAGTACCTGTTTCTTCAAGGGCATTTTAAGTGCGTTAAACCCTAAATTATTTGACATGATTCCTGATATGACAAGTAGAGTAGCTAACTCTTAATGATAGCCAGTATGTTCCTGGGCCTTCATATCTTTATCTTATTTAATCCCCTTGACAAACAATGGGCTTAACATCAGAATCCCTATTTTCAGATACAGTAAAATAGAAGCTCAGAGAGGTTCAGTGACCTGCCCAAGGTCACGCAGCTAGTCAGAAAAACACAACCAGAATCTGAACTCCAGCACGTCTGCCTCCCAAACTCCAACCATGCTGACCAAACGTCAACTTGTTCAGCTCCCTTTCTACCTCAGTTTCACAAGCCCCAGTGTTTCACAAGAACCTTCTTTACCCTGGGCTTCTAGTTCATTTCCCACCTTTCTGCTTTCATCTCTCTGGGCCTTGCACCTGAGCAGCCTGACATTTCTCCCCGGTCTTGTCTGGCACTGAAGGAATGGTCCTGTGTTGGTGGCTGGTCACTCACAAAGAAGGATCTCTGGAGGGGAAGTGGCTTTCCACAGTGGCTCAGAACGAGCACTGCTTCCCCTCTATGGAGTCAGTGATTTTACAGGAGTCAAACAGCAAATACTCAAAGTGGAAAAATTTAAGTACAGCTTAAATTCAGCTCCGAGGCTGGATTTCCTCAACATCACGATTTAAGCATTTCTGAAACTGGTTAATGCTTACAAGGAAAAGTCCCAATGGAGAAATGACATTTTAAAAAAGCTCATCTGAGTACAAAGACCGTCAACACAACAACGATTCCTCCAGGGTCTACCAAATACCACACACTATGAATAGGGTAAGTACGAAAAGGCACCAAGACATTGTCTTAGACCAGGGTATTTATTTATGGTATTTTTCACAAGTTCAAAACCTAGTATTTTTGACTAAAGAAATCAGTGAAAATTCTATGAATTCAAGCTATATTTCAACTAAATATACCAAAGGATTTTCTGATCAGCCCTTGTGTAACAATGAAAAACCCACCTTATTAAGTGAGTTTTACTCAAAGGTACAGCTAGTTGATATTTAACACCTGGCTTTCTTGGGGGGAGAGGGGAGGAGCTGGCTTCCATGATGCAAATACCCCTACCATGGCCAAATAAATGCTCCTACCATGGTGGATTTCAAGCTCTCCAAGTGGGGCCACTGAAAGTGGACTTGGGAAGACATGAGCAATGCGACCATCACAAATATTTCCTCCACACAGAGAAAACAATGTCAACAACTTCAGGAGCAAAGTATAATGTAGTAAAATAATCAGGAAGTGGTGAGTGTCCATAATATATACCTTTTTAAAAAATTTTTAAGTGTATTTATTTATTTTGAGAGAGAGAGAGAGAGCAAGCACAAATTGGGGGAGAGGCAGAGAGAGAGAGGGAGAGAGAATCCTAAGAAGGGTCTGCACTATCAGCACAGAGCCCAACTCGGGGCCCAAACCCAAAAACCATAAGATCATGACCTGAGCTGAAGTCAAGAGTCAGATGTGTAACCAGCTGAGCCCCCCAGGTGCCCCTATACCTTTTCTTCATATAATTCATTTAAGTGTTAGTTTATATATTTTAATCTTCAATAAAAGTCACAATCAGTTCTCACGATCCAGTACAAGGGATCTCCGCAAAGCCTCTACAACGGGGGGAGGGTGGATAATCAGAGGAGGGTGGACATGAGTACCTAAGTCTTTAAGCCTATCCAACTCAGGCCCCAGCAGCAGACACAGCTGCAGCTTCATGGATGGTGGCACTTCGGCACCCGTCACATACCAGTGACAGTGACGAGAGCTTTGGTGCGGCGTCTCATTCATTGTAACTAAGCCCCTAAGTTAGATTGGGACTAATATCATCCCCATTACACAGATGATGAAACTGAGGCTTAGAAAGATTAAGTGACTCACCTACAGTCACAGAATATTAAGTGGCCGTTTTGGAACGTTTGACTCCAAATCCCTTTCTTCAAACCAGGACATTAACTTGATATGAGAAACACACTGTGCCTACTGGTTCATGAACTTCCATCATCCCTCAGAGCAAGATAATCTGTGAAGTAGGGGGAGGGATGGGATGTTCCCAGGGCACATTTCAGAAGGGTGGGCTCAGTCTTTGAGCCCAGACACCCACGCTGCACCTACAGCACATAGAGGAGGTGTTTAAACGAGCAGCGCCCTCTTTTCTTTGGCAGCAATAAACACCTAAAATCTCCAATTAAGTAGATCCTTATAAACTCACCATCTTTCTAAGTAAAAAGAAAGTCATGTATCTCCCACTTACTTTTGTTCCACTTAGTGCACAATTTTGGACAAACTGAAGGGGACCCCCAGCAACACGCAGCACGGTCTGGAGTCTTGTGTGTCTGCGCTAAACAGACAGAAAACTCTTTTTCCCTCATCCGAGGGATAGCGAAGGGTGGGCGAGATGACCAAAGCAGACAGCTAATATGAGCAGGACACCGTATCTCTCTGTCACAGAGATGCAGGTGAGTGTAGATGGTGTGCCGGGTGCCCACCACCACATTCGCTGCACTGAAACGGAGAAAATTCAATGTCAATCCAGTATCCTTCTGACCTGTCCCATCCTGAAGCTCTGACCCTAGTCTTTGAGCCCACACCAGGCGAGCGCTCAGACTGGACATCCAGTTAGCTGATAAGATGTCCCTACTGGGTACAGGCTCCCCATGATGAACGGGCCTCTGGGCTCTCTCGCTCCCTCTCCGTATTACCCACCTACCTGCTACCGCGATGGAAATTTCCGACAGAGCGGCAAGCACGTTACCCACGTTCAGTGGCGCAGGTAGGCCCCAGAGCCCGCTGGTTTCCCTTCTTACCCTCTTCTGCAGCCTTGTACCTCCGGTAAAATCCCAGCACTGCAACTGAATGCAGGTGTTTGCGCTCAGTGTTTACTTGAGGAGGTTTTGGTCACCGGATTAGCCAAGATCCCTGGGCTGTGTGTGTTAGTTGCTTTTTCATCATGCCTCCATCACATGGAATTACTGAGGTGCAGCTGCATGATGCAAACTACCTGAATTGCAGGCAACAGCTCCTGTGGCAACAGACAGGGCATGGGGAAGGATTCTCTCTCCCCTTCTCTCTCTGTGCTGACGGCACAGAGCCTGACACTGGGCCTAATCCCAAAAACAGTGAGATCGTGATCTGAGCCAAAATCAAGAGTCAGACACTTAGGGGCACCAGCGTGGCTCAGGTGGTTGAGCGTCTGACTTTAGCTCAGGTCATGATCTCGTAGTTTTTGGGTTCGAGCCCTACATCTGGCTCTGTGCTGACAGCTCAGAGCCTGGAGTCTACTTCAGATTCTGTGTCTCCCTCACCCTCTGCCCCTCCCCTGCTCACACTCTGTCTCTCTCGCTCTCAAAAATAAATGAACGTTAAAAAAAAAAAACAAAAAACAAAACCAAAAAAAACCCAGAGTGGGACGCTTAACCAACTGAGCCAACCAGGCACCCCTCTAAATTTCTGAACATAACTGATGTGACAGGTGAGTTATTTCCAGTGTTCACAAGCAGTTCTTCAAGGTGATTATTGCCATCCCACTTCCTGGATGAGGAGACTAAGCCTCGGGCGAGTTGAGACACTTGTCCAGTGTCACACTGCCAGTAGGCAGAACCAGGTTTTAAATTCATGTTTGTTTATGTCCAGCGCCCTTATGCTAAACACACTGCAGCTTTGCCTACACAAAAGGGGAAAAAACTAGTAAGGGCTTGCTTCCTCCATGCCAATAACGATAATAATGTAAGTAGCTAACATTTACATAGTGATTACAATGTTCCAGGCACAATTCAAAGTCAGGTTTTTAAGTCCTCCCTACAGCCTTTCTTTCATACACTAGGAAACGGAGGCTCAGAGAGGTCACATCACCTGCCCCAGGTCATATGGTTTGGGATTGAGCTACGAGCCTCTGCATAAACGCCTCTGTTAGCATCCTCTGTATCGATCTTGACCCAAAGGTGATGGCACCCCCAATTCCCAGAGGAGGAAAGGGAGGCTTCGAGAAGCCAAGAGACTTGCTCAGAGACACCCAGCTTAGAGGTCAACACCACTTACCCCAGCAGTGAGCACATCTCAGGAGCAGAAGGAGACCTGGCTTGGAGGCTGGCTCACCACTTGCTAGTTATACCACTTTAAACAAGCCTCTTGAGGGGCGCCTGGGTGGCTCAGTCGGTTGAGCATCCAACTTTGGCTCGGGTCATGATCTCACCGTTCGTGAGTTCGAGCCCCGCATCGGGCCCTGTGCTAACAGCTCAGAGGCTGGAGCCTGCTTCAGATTCTGTGTCTCCCTCTCTCTCTGCCCCTCCCCCACTCGTGCTCTTTCTCTGCCTCTCAAAAATAAAGAAACGTAATAAAAAAAATTTAAACAAGCCTCGTGCCTTCTCTGGGCCTCAGTTTACCCACGAGGACAGTGAGGGCTTTAGGCAGGACCCCGTCTGATCCATCCAACAGGGACACACCAGGATACCCAGTGCCACAATGACTTACATGAGCTGTTCTCCCAGTGAAAGAAGAGAAGTGCTTTCATACTCAACACGGATGTCGCCCCCACCACCCCGATTGTTAAATTTGCAGGCAGATGAACAGCCTCAAAGGCTTCTGAGTGGGATCTCATTTACAGATCTGTAGAAAGGGCTGATGGCAACACTGTTGATGGTGCCGCGTCCCAAATGATTTATCAGAGAAGGTGATGTAAAAGAGCGGCAAGAAATCACAGGGAGGCGGGAGGGGGTTAACTACCCGCTTCTTGCTGCACAAAGAGAGGTAGGCATCGCCGGGAGGGAGCAGGCAATCTGTCTGAGCTCAAACAACTTGTCATGGGCCATCTCTGATAACTTTCTGTACAAGTAGGGAGTGGCAAAAAATGGACAATCTGGGACAGGCTGAAGGAGGCAACAGAAATTTACGAGGCCTGTTGGTGTCAAAGTCACAGAAACCATGGGATGCTGAGTGTAAACATGTCTCCAAGCTTTGTCCTCCTCAGCGGCTAGTACAGGACAGACAAGAGCTTAAGGCGGTAAAAGGCCTGTGTAGAGGGGCACCTGGGTGGCTCAGTTGGTTAAGCATCAGAGTCTAGATTTCGTCTAAGGTCATGATGTCAGTGGGTTCATGGGTTCGAGCCCCGCAATGGGCTCTGTGCTGACAGGGTGGAGCCTGCTTGGGATTCTTTCTCTCCCTCCCTCTCTCTGCTCCTCCCCTGCTTGTGTGCTCTCTTTCTCTCTCAAAAATAAATAGACATTAAAAAAATAGTTCTGTGTATGGATTTTGCATCACTGGAATTTCATGTTACCAACGACCTATTGGCCTGTACCGGTGCATTGTGGGAATGTCAGGCAGCTTGGGAGGGAAGGGTAAAGGGCAGATGAGGCTGGCCTGGGTCTTGGCAAAATGTGACTATATGGGGCCCAGAAATCAATGTGAAATTAGTTTTGTGTGGACCCTCTGGGATTGGAAGTAACATGAGTTACAGGTAACAGGCATGGCTCTTGGTGATTTATCAAGTCCTGCTGCCCTCACCTATTTTTACCTTCCCTGCATCCCCTACTGCTACATCCCCTCTCATGACTAAACACCAAAGTCTCCGTGTCTTTGCACCAGCTGTTCCCTCTCTCGGGATGACACCCTTCCTGTGCTCTGCTGGCAAAGTCTTCCCCAGCCTTTTCAAGTGTCACCTGAATTGGGAAGCCTTCTTCCCTAACCAGGTCTGGATTCCTGGGCGTGCAATCTGTGCAGTAGCACAGAGCTCACGCTTAGAAGAGCCCTGGGCTTAGTCTCACGCTCTGCTGTTTTCAACAAAGGGCTTTGCATTTCTTTTCTGCACTGGGACTTGAAAATCATGCGATTGGACCGGCTCCCCCCACCACCCCACTGAAGACTGAGTCAGGTGCTTTCCCCTCTAAGGTCTCACAGCACCTTGGATACTCCTCAGTGGAAAGGCCCATCATTGTTCTTGTGTGTATCTTTCCAGCCTGCTTTGTTGCCAAAAAAGAGTATTTAAATGGTTAAAAAGAATGCAAAAAAAAAATCACAACAAACAATAACTTTGCATAAAATGGTATTTGAGAGAAAGAGGAAAAGGCGAACAAAATGGCAAATAACCAAAATCAAGGCAGGAATGAGGTTACTTCTCTTAACAGGCTGACCTCAGATTTGGCCCTGTACTCCCTAGCAATCTGTAGGGAAAATGGGACATTAATGTTCACACAATTCTGTGTTTACAAGGTAAAAACAAACCAACCTCTCTGGAGAGGAACGTTTATTCTTAACATTAGAGGAAAGGAGATTTCTCTGAGAATGCTTGCAGAAAGAACCTTGTAAGACAGAAGGGCTTTAGTGTGGTATCTGTACCTCTTCAAACAGGCTACAAGACACAGAGGTATGTTTCGGGATGAGCACTGTTCTGGGGGAGGCTCCATGGCTTGTGCTGGATTCTTAATGGGTCCATGACTCACAATGGAGTAAGGCTCGCTGGGCTGTAATGACAGGCACCTCACAGTTGACATTTTCTCATAACGACCCTCAATGGAGACTGATGGGACTTTTCTGAAACACGGTTCTACACAGGTTTTACTGATTTGGTCCTGAGACCTTACTATAATAGAGTTACTTGCATATGGGCTATCTCTGTAAGGCAGTGGCCTTTTCCTTCTCACCTCTGGTCCCAGAGGACCTAACTCAAGGCTCAGTGTATAATTAGCATCTAGTAAAAGTGGCCGAGCAGCTGCATGGACAAGCAAATCAATGAGCAAGGGACTTGAACTTCTAACAACCCATCTAGAGCTCTTTCCACTCCAGCACTGGACTCTTGCTCAGAAATATCGACCCACTCTATGGCCACAGATATGCTGATGATTCCCTGGGTCTGGGGATTCAGCAGAATAAGGGGCCCCTCACCAGATTATTGTGTTTCCTAAGAACGGTCACTTGCCCTCAAAGGCAAGGTTTCTTAAGGACTCTGGCGGTCAATTTTATGTGTCAACGTGGCTAGGCTAGGCTGTCCATCTGTTTGGTCTCACACCAGTGTAGATGTTACTGTGAAGGGTTTTGTTTTGTTTGGTTCTAGATACGATTAATATTTACCATCAGTTCACTTTAAGTGAAGCAGATTACCCTCCAGAATGTGGGTGGGACTCATCCAATCAGCTGAAGGCCTTAAGAGAAAAGACTGCGATTTCTCCAAGAAGGAGCAGTTCGGCCTCGAGAGTCAAACATAGAAATCCTGCCTGAATTTCCAGCGTGCCTGGCCTGCCCTGTAGATTTCGTACTCGAGACTATGACTTCAACTCTTACCTGAATCTCCACCTTGCTGGACTGCCTGACAGCTTCAGACTTGCCAGCCCCCAATTCCTTGAAATAAATCTCTCTCTCATTCTCTTTCCTCAACCTCTATGTATACACACGCACCCACACATATATATGTAGACGTTTGTATGGACGTACATGTAGACACAGATATAAAGATACAGTATTGGTTCTATTCCTGTGGAGGACCCTGTGCAGGCAGTAAGGACTCTAGAGTATTCTGAGTAGGTGACACTACTCCTGTCCCCCCAGAGCCATCTGTGTCAGGACTGCACAGAAGAGAAGCAGAAAGTACGAGAAAGGGAGTTTTCAGAACCACAACGAGTGTGATGAATCAGTGGCTTGGCCTGAGGAGTCAGAAGGGGCCACTGTGCCTCTCTGTGCCTTCAGCTGCTCTCAGGGAAGGCACTGGTAAATGCAAACTGCCACATGGCCACGGACAGATTTTCTGATTTGCTCCGGTGCCCCTCCCCCATCTACCATTGTCTGAATAAGTGGTTGCCATGTTCCAAAGTTGGCATGTGAGGGGGAGAGAGAAGGTGGCACAGGGAAAGGCTGCTGGTGACAGCTTTAAGCTAGCTTTGCCCGTTCCTGAGACGTGAGCGCTGCCCTGTGTCTCAAGGGAGTGGGGTCCCAGCCTCCCAATGTTTCATGACTCCCCGAGAGCAGCTAACATCTATGGATGCCTCACGTGGGCCAGACACAGGCTAATTTAATCTTGTCGCTTAAGAAGGGGGAACATCCACATGCGTTTTCCCAACAAAGAAACTCAGAGAAGCCAAGGGGCCCAGATGGAGGTGGAACTCACAGCTGAAGTGAAAGACCGTGTCAGTTTCCCTCTGCCCTGTCCTTTGTTTGCACGTCACTGGTGTATTCCGACTCCACCAGTTACCAGCTGTGTAAGCGTGTACACGTAACCCGCTCTCTCCGGGCGGCCGCGTCAGCTGTCCCATACCTGCCCCTCGAGATGCTGTAGTGCTCGCTGAGCTCACGCAGCTCAGTTCTTGGTAGGCACTGGGTGAACGGAGGTTGCCGTTAGGTTATAATTCAGTGGGCTGGAGATACGGACGATCCGGTGAATTGCCCTCGCACCTCTATGAGAACACACCCCAACGGTTCCATATCCCCCAGCAGAAGTCACACCAGCACACCCGCAGCTCCTGCCATCCTCGAGGGAACATGAGACACAGCTCCATGAGGGAATTTTCACACCAGGGTGGGAGGGGTGGGGGGATGTGAAAATTAGGAAGCAAAATCGCTTTGTGAACTCATTAAATGCGTGCCCGCTTGCATCTCTGCGTGCTTCTCCTGTTCCTGCTTTGGGTTGTGTGCCTATTATTAACCACCGCCCTCAGAGAAGAAACGTGTGCCTTATCCCAGGAACATATTGTGGGGGGAAGAGACTTCCTAATATAGTGTAATCAACAAGCGTTTTTTTTTTTTTTTTTTTAAAGTTCCACCTCTCCGAAGGAGAACCTGCCTCAAAAACCAATCTGGGCTCCCCAGTCCCTGAAGAAAGCAGTGCAAGTCCTAGACAGCTATGCAAGGGCTTTCTGACTACGGCCTTGATCTCCTTGCTACTTGGCTTCCACTTCCGTTATACACAACCCAGCCCAACAGGCCACCCCAGGTTAACCCAAAGACCTTCCCACACTGTGCCTTTGCTTAGTCACCGCTGCCTGAAGGTCTTCCCTGCCCAGCAGCCTCACCGTCCTCCTCAAAGGCTTCCTTTTCTGCCAAGCCAGTCTGGACCCCCAGTCCAAAGTAAACCCCCCTCTCCTGAAGTCCCCCAGCTCGTGGCTCATTTGCCTTTCAAGGCACTTACCATACTCTGTGACAAACTGTCACTTCCTTGTCTGTTTCTCATCCCTTCTCCACGTCCCACTCATTGCCAGATTCAGGTCGGATTCTCCAACAGCAACCACACAGCAGGCGTGGGATTCATAAGCCACCCCTCTCCCAGCAGAATCCCAAAATTCTGACCGGGAGCTATGGGGCGTGACATTCCAGACTCAGTTCTCACTCAGCTGTGTCTCTTTCTCCCATTCCCTGGATCTCTCAAGTCCATGATGCCTCCTTTTGGGACGGGGCCAGGTTTCATTCATCTCTGTCCCCATAACCCAGTGCTAGGTATACAGTGAGTTTTGGGAAATATCTATTAATCATGGAATAAGTTAGGAGACAATCTAATAAACTGGTAAAATAGAAAAGAAAAACTGGATGATAAGCTCCTTAAGGGCAGGGGCCCCAACTTACTTAGTTTTCTCTCTTCCTTCTAAAATGCTCTGGCTGTGGCAGACGAGCAGTGAAAGATAGGGACTGCCCTGAACTGAAATATACTCAGGTCTCGACACTTAAAACAGAGCATTAATCTTCGCAAGCACTCAAACATTTTTTCCCCAGCCTTAGCAAAGTGAGGTTATAGAAGTCAGCCAGAAGGTGAAGAAAAAGACTCTGTTGACAATTTTAAGTGCCACAGAAATGGATAATTTTAATGGATGCAGTATTTCTACAGAAATAAAATACTATGATTGAGATAGAGGCCAAGCGTTTTTACCACTGGGTGATAGTGAAATTTAATTTGAATCAATGAGGAAGGTCTACAAGTCAATTACCTTTCGTTTCATTCCTGTGCCTTAAATGAAAGTATAGGGCCAGTAGCAAAAGTACCCTGGAAAGGAGCATTTTACAACGTATCAATTCATTCATCACCACTACTCCCACAAGCATTATGCATGCAACAATCATATTGATTAGCTCTTTGAGCTTAAGTCAGTCTCAATTTTAAGTTCACAGTGAGTTAAACAAACCAGTGAGGACAGTGTCATTATCATTCCCATTTGATGGCTGAGAAAACTGAGTCTCAGTGAATTTGTGCATCTTGCCCAAAGGCAGTCATAAATCTTGTAAGGGCAGAGCTAGAATTTGAAACGAGATTTGTGTGTGTTTGGGTGGGGGGGGGTGCTCCCCTCTGGCCTTTACACAAAACCAGACACACTTAGGGAACCAACAGAGTAAGGGGCAGTGATAAAAGCCAGCTTGGGGGAAGGAGTCTAAGCCCATGGATCTGCATCCAGATAACTCTGTCGGCTTCTGTGTATCTCCAGAGAGGCAATTCAAATAGGAATGTGCCTAAGACTCAAGAAATTCCAGGCTCTGCCCAAGGACGGTGAAGGGAAATGCTTCCAAGGCACAATTTAGGGAGTGCACGCTTCAGTGCGCTGACAGCCCCATGACCTGATCAAGCCCCCTTTTGTCACCCTGAGGGACCCAGGGGTATGTAAGCACAGGGAAGTTATTTGAAAAACTTCCTTAGCAAGATGTCTCTTCCCCTTGTTTTCTAGAAACCAAAACATTTCGCTTTCCCACCCACCCCAACACACAGCCAGAACTTCTTTTGCAGGACCCCCAGCTCAGCAGCGACGGTGGAGACTTCCTCTGGAGTGCCTCCTCTTGGAAAAGTGAGACTTTCATTCACTCATCAGATATTTGCTAAGCACCTCTGATATGCCACCCTCAGTCACAGGCAATGTAGAGCTTTGGTTTTGGCAGAGAGGTGACAGATTAAGCAGAAGACCTGGGGAGCTACCATAGGAAGTGACTTTGGGCAGGGGTGGGGGTAGGTAGACAAAAGGACTCATCTAGGCTGGGGCACGGGTTGGTCAAGGCCGACTTCTCAGAGGAGGCAGCACTTGAGGAAAGACATGGGTAACTTAGAAGAAGCCAGCCACGCAAAGACCTGGAGGCCGACCACTCTCAACAGCAGGAGACGTGCAAAGCCCTGAGACAGGAAGGTGCTGGCTCTTTCCAGTAACAGGAAGAAAGCCAGCGTGTTGGAGGCCAGGTTAGCAGAGGAGAGAGGGAGATGAGATCAGAAGTTGGCAAGGCAGGTATGGTAGGCAGTACGGGCCTCCGCGAGTAGTTTGGTTTTTATTCTGAGTGTTCTGGGAAACCACAGGGAAGGTTTCACAGAAAGGAGTGACAGCACCTGATTTACATGTTTTTAAGATCTCTCGGGCTGGGCTGCCCGGTAGGGTGCAGGTGGTAGATGGGCAGGCAGCAGGGGCTGAGCAGAACCTTCTGAATAAGAGATGAAAGAACGGGGTGTGGATAAATGTTTAATGCGGCGCTCAGGGAAAAATTTAAAAAAGCCCTGTTGGCCACTTTCCGTGGTGTAAATACTCCCATCATGGCTGGCGTCCACATGGCCTCGGCTAGTGCAGACCCGGGAAGGGCCGTGCACAGTCGGCTCTCACACGCTGGGCAGCCCACTGCAGCCACTGCGTTCAGGGCTAGACCTCAAAGGACTTGCCTGGAGGCTGGACTGGAGGGTGGCTTGTACCATCTGGGCGGGAGCGAAGGGAAGAATGGAGAATGGTTCAGGTTGACTGCCTGAACCATGACCCTGTCCATGCTTTAGCCCCCCAGGAAGTAGGAGTGTGGCAGCAGTGTGGAGCTGAGAGGCAGGAGGCTCTGCGGGGGGGAAAAGGACAGCCCCAGGCTCTAGGGCTCCCTGGGAGCGGCCCCAGTCCTGCCTGTGTCCTCAGCACTCAGCCTGGTGCACAGGGGGAACTTAATAAAGAGCACATGCAAGAACGCGTGGCCTCAGCTTCCCCGTCTGTAGAATGGAGTGGTCTTGCTAACACTCTCTGAGGGTAACAGTGAGGAGCAAGTGGGACACGACAGCCGCCAGGCTCAAGAGCTAAGGGTCCCACAGGCATCCCTCATGATCCTGTGACGCGCGCCGACCCCATTTGACAGATGAAGAAATGAAGCTCAGAGCCATTAAGCCATGTGTCTACACCCATTTAGCTAATAAGTGGCAGGGCAGGGATTCAGATGGCCCGGGGCAGTCAGCCTGAGGCTCTCAGCTGCTGGGCCAGTCCCTAGGGCCAGTTCCCACTTTCTCACCAGAGCAGCAAGGCCCTGAGGGTGGAGAGGACACCCCAGCACACCTGCTTTGCCACATCCTGGAGGTGAGACAACAGGAGTAAAGTGAAGTCATGAGAGCTGGCAGCCAGAGTTTCCCTCGCCTGACCAGGAAGGAGGGACAGACAGGCTCGCAGGGAGCAGAGGAGCACTCGCTTGGCCTATTCGGGATGAAGGATTCAGTGCGAGCAAGTGTAGGGACAGAGCCACGATGGCCATGTCACCCTCACCATGCTCAGCACAACGGCCAGTGTACTGTGTTCCCCTGGTGGAGACGGGCTGACCTGTCTCTGCCTGATAAATGGATTTTTTAAAATTCCTTTGCATGGCCAACATTTTTTTCCTAGGCTGATAGAGATTTATGAGCCCAGGCCTTGGGGTCAGAGTCCCAAGTATAAACTCTGTTCTTGCTGCTCACAGACTGTGAGCAAGCAGCTCCCATAAGCGCCCTGCATCTCCACTCTCTCACCTGTATAATGGGGCACAATAGACTCATCACCTCAGAGGGCTGTGGTGAGGACAGAGGGGGCTCCCATGACGGGTGAGGAGGAGTGCTGGGGTGCAAAGCAAACCAAGAGGTGTTCCCTTGCTCCCAATGTCTACAGCACACGGCACAAGTAGACTGAGCAAGAGATTAAAAAAAAAAAAAACAACTGGAGGGGAAAAATCCCATGGACTCACTTCTAAGTGTCATACAAATGTAAGTGACACATTAGTTCCTTCTCACCCTGGGAAGGCTATAAACTGTCGGATGCCAAACAGATCCGCGTGGCTCTGGTAAATCACAGTGCTTCTTGTGACCATAGGGCAGGGGAGCCTTGCAGGGGCTGAGCAGCTCTACTTGGGGAGGGCCTGGCCAGCCGTTTCCTGGTCAGCTAGCCTCCTCTGCCACACAGTGGCTCCAGTTCCAGCTACTCATGTGGAGAGGACACTTCTGGAATTACTGTTGAGAAATTTCTGAGGTTTTGGTGCTTGGATGTGTGTGTTGCTTTAACAAGAATAGTTGTCATTTGCTAAGCACATACTCAGTGCCAGGCACAAATACGATTCTCACACACCTGTAAAGGAGAATGGACTATTATCCCCATTTTATAGCTGATGAAACTGAGATCAGAGAGCTTAAGGAACTCACTGGGAGCAGCACAGCAAGTAAGTGGAAGCACTGGGGCCTGACCCAAAGCAGCCACACACCCAGAAGCCGAACCTCAGCCACCTCAAGGGGCCTTTCCAGCTCTTCTGGGGCATGAATGGTTTGTTTGCAGGTTAGAAGCTGGATTGCAAGGCTAGTATTTAACATAGAAGCTGAGGGCACAAATCAAATGTCTTCAGAGGCCAGAAAGCAGGTCTGGCCTGAGTTTCTTTTCTTTTTTCTTTTCTTTTCTTTTTTCTTTTCTTTTCTCTTTTCTTTTCTTTTCATAGTTTTTAAATTTATTTTGAGAGAGAGAGAGAGAGAGAGAGAGAGCATGCACATGAGCAGGGGAGGGGCAGAGAGAGAGGATCCCAAGCAGGCTCTGTGCTGCCAGTGCAGAACTCAATGCCAGGCTTGAACCCATGAACTGTGAACTCATGACCTGAGCTGAAACCAAGAGTTGGACACTTAACTGACTGAGCCACCCAGGCGCCCCTGGCATGAGTTTCAAAGAGACATCTGGAGATGGCAGGGAATGGGGCAAGCCAGAGGCAGGCCTGTCTCAGCTCCATGGGGCCAGGCTCAGCCACCCTACCTTCTATTTTTTTTTTTTTTTTTCAAAATAAGTTGAACACCTTGAACTTTCATGCAAAATCTCTAAACCAACAACAAACCCACCAAAATCCATCTGGGGGTCAACTGTGACCATGGGGACCAGTCTGCAACCTGTATTGTCACCTTATAGTTTATAAGTGCTCTTCCTACCCACACCACTCATTTTTGCTTAAAGAGTCGGTATTATTGTTTCCATTTCACAGATATTTAAATTGAGACTAAGGGCTTAGCAATTACGGAATGCTGCAGACCTTGAACATGCAGTGTCCCTCTCTACTGTCCTAGTTAAGCATCCTAAAACCTCAGCTTGTACACGTCCTCCAGGGCCAGAGAGCTCAAGCCTGTGACAGCAACCCAAATTGTTTTTAAACAGTTCTAATCTGAAGAAACGCACATCAACTTCAACCTGCCTGCCCCACGCTGAAACTCACTAGGTATGCCAAATTCTCCTTCCATGGGACGGGCTTTGCCAACCACCAACAGTGAGTATGGCACGGGAGCAAAGCAGAATTTTCACTGACTACTTCTAAGGCAGTAAGCTCAGTGTTCAGAACTTGCCACACATTTACACTGAATCCTTAGAAGTGCACAGCGTGGTAGGCTTCCCTAGAGCCATGAGCAAATAAGGCGCAGGGAGGCTGAGTAGCATCCCAAGGTCACAGTTGGTATATGATACAGAGGGGATTAAAAATGAGGTCTCTCCAATTCCACGGCCACTATTCCATCCATCCGTCCAACAAATAGTTTTTGAGAACTTACTGTGTTTCAGGCACTGTGCTAGACACAGAAGAACACAACTTTCCCCTCTAGCATACTACTTCCTTCCCATCATCTTTTTCAGGCTAAGACACCTGAGCTCTTTCACCTGATCTTTATGTGGTCGGTTTCCAGATCCTGCTTCTTCCCTGACTTGTCGGTATGAACAAATGCCTACAGCCCTATTACAGTTACTGGCCAGAATGGAAGGTAATCTTTGAACACAGCCTGGACAAGCATGTGGCCGGGAGTGTCCCCTCCTTGGCTTGGGATCTCTCCTTTTATTGATGGAGCCTATGCTCATATCAGCTTTTCTGGCAGCCTTCCCACAGCAACGTTTCAACCAAAACCGTGAAAATTGTTTTCACAGCTGCAGCTACTAACCCATGTCTAGTCGTGGGATATTGACTTTAAAGACCCAAGAAAAATGGAACTGCACCTCAAATCTATTGAGCCACTTGTATGTGCTAAACATTTTATGAACATTTAAAACATTTGTATTACAATTTCCATTTTACAGCAAGAAAACTGAGGCTCAGAGAGGTTAAAGGACTTGTCTATGATTATCCAGCCAGGAAGTCACAGAGCTGGGACACGAGCCCATGATGCTGAGTACATCAAACACCACTGACTACCTAACTGGGCTTGTGGCAGAACGTAAACAGAATGACAGCCCTAACAAACACAAGCACCAGAACCAGTGAGCAGATCCCAGAAAAGAACTAATAAACAGAGGCATGGCTTACAGGCAGTAAGCCCCAAGCAGTGCATGCAGTAGGACTCAGCTGGATCCCAGTGTGTGCCCGGATGGAGGTCCTCAACAATGTCTCTGAATGTGACTGCCCTAGACGAGGTATGAATCCCCAGCCTAGGCCAGGTGCCAGGGGATGCCTACGGACCTACAGCAAGACACCAAAGAGTAACCATCACTATAGCCTCCAACCTGGCATCCCAGCCTCCAGGCTCCCCTCCCTGGCCCATTTTCCATCTGGCCCTGAGAATTTTCTATTCTGGCTTGAAAATCTTGCCCCGGCTGCCCATCACCTTCAGGGTAAACTTCCATCCTCATCCTATGCCATGAAAGGTACTGCGGGAATTGGCCCTACATGTCTCCAACCATCCCCAGGAAACAACCTTACTCTGTAGCTTACCATTTTCCAAGGTGGATGGTCTAAGTATCCTGAGAGGCGATTGAGTCTAGGGAATGTTGCAAACTATTCTTTTTTTTTTTTTTTAAAGCAGTTTTTTTTTTTAATTTTTTTTTTAACGTTTTATTTATTTTTGAGACAGAGAAAGACAGAGCATGAACGGGGGAGGGGCAGAGAGAGAGGGAGACACAGAATCGGAAGCAGGCTCCAGGCTCTGAGCCATCAGCTCAGTTCGAGGCGGGGCTCGAACTCACGGACCGCGAGATCGTGACCTGAGCTGAAGTCGGCCGCTTAACCGACTGAGCCACCCAGGCGCCCCTGTTGCAAACTATTCTATGATCTTGAAAAATCACACTAAACATTAGTATGCTGCACGTAGCTGAAAAGTCGTATCATCAAAAGGTTTACTTAACTTTTTAAGCCTGGATTTGCTGTTGGGTGACAGAACCCCCTATCTTGAGTAACATCCATCAGATCTCAAGGGACAGATTTTTTGAATAGTGATGTCACCAACTTGTCACTGTTTCTTTTATGCCCTTAGGGTCCTGCATTAAGCTGTAGCCTCCAACAAATACTTTATTCTTCTTCCACCACCTACAAAACTTCTATTCACACTTCAAAGCCTGGTTCAATGTCCGACTCCTCTGAGAAATATTCCTGTAAACTCCTCCAAAGCTTGCTTTTATTCTTGCCTTGATGATAACACTTATCACAGAACTTGTTACAAGCCTGTCTCTCCCCCAGGACAGGAACCTGGTCTGATTCTTCTCTAGAAACACCAGTGTCTGGCATTGTTCCTGGAAGTGGTCCAGAGTCATTGTGTTGATGGGATGTATGAGTTTGTGAATGAACGAAGAAGGGAATGAGTCCTTATTCATCAAACACCACTGACTACCTAACTGGGCTTGTGGCAGAACAAGGGGATGTGGTTCAGCCCAGCCCGACTATAGAACCCTGCTGAGTATTCCGCTGCCATGACTGGGGGGAAGCCCCCTCTCCTTGGTAAGACAACATGATCTCAAGGCAATGACTGCCACTCTCAAAGAGAGTCAACAGGTCATTTCAGGAAGATTCAAAATAGATGCCATCCTGCTTTATCACTGGCGTTGCTAGGAAACAGCTAGTTTGCTACAGGACAGGTTGATTAGCATTGCGGAGAAGACACAAACTGAGAAATGGCTGCTTCTTCTCACCCTCCAGAAACCAGCCGTGAGCATATCTGCATCAACTTCTTATTCAGGTGAGGGGGCAAGGCAAAGTTTGAAGTCAGGCTTAAAGACTTGCAAATGCTTCTCAGAGCAGAACACAGAAGCACAGCAGGGACTCTGTATGCCCTGGGGCCACAATGAGGCCCCTGGGGCCACAGTGAGGTCCTCAGTCTTCCACTTATGGCTTTTATGCCTCTAGGCCTGGGAGGAGCCTGGAGGAGGCACAGTCTGGGAAAGATTCATACTGAGAGAGGAGGGAACTCTGGGTGCCTGCTGCTCCCTCCCCTGATTCCCAGTTATAGAAATGCAGAATCATTCTACCTGGGAGATGCTTCTCAGGGCTTTCAAAGGGTAAGTAAGACCCACTAGACTTATAAGGAGGATGAGGTCTTACCAACAGCAGACTGCTGGCTTCCTTCCAAGGTGGCAGCCCTAGGAGCCACTGGCTCCGAGAAGTCCTCTTTGCTGACTCCTTGTCTAAACTCCCAAAGCAGTGTGCTAGGTGCCATCATGGGGATTATTATCACTGGTTTACAGATGAGGAACCTGAAGTTAAAAGTGACCACACTACAAAGTAATTGGCAAGCTAGGTCTGAATAACCTATGTGCCAGAATATCAGCTAAATTTGTTGTAAACAGGAAATAAGCAAATGCAATTTTTTATCTTTGGATGCTTTCCCCCTGTGTATGGATGAGTGTCTTGAGGGGTGAGAGGGAAGAATGGTTTGGTCCGCAGAGCCCCACACATATAGTCATGGGATCTCGTTTCTCCCCCTGCTCTGCCACTAACTAGGTAGGCGGCCTCGAGGAAACCTCTATCCTCCTCTGGGCCTCTAGCTACTGATCTGTTAAACAGGGATAACAAGAGCCATCCTGCATACTCATTTCCCTGGGTATTGGATGATAAGTGGAAAACAGATTTTAAAAGCATAACACATCAGGCAATAACTCAGCACACAGTATGTGCTCAGAAAGAATTGGCTGGTTGAACGCTTGTAAGCTATTACTGCAATGCACTGAGGAGCCCAGAGAGCCAGAATTGGGTTCCCGCTTGGTTTCTACCACTTTGAACAAATTACTTAATCTCTCTAAGCCTCATTACTTCCATCTGTAAAATGGGGATTATAATGCCCCCTTGATAATATTACTATGAAGATGCAATAAGTAAGGAATGTAAAGATCCAGGCCCAATAGAGATGCAACGTACTTCCATTTCTCTCCACCCTTCTTCCCTCTAGAACCATTGGAAGGCAGAAGCGGTCTGCTAGCTGTCTGTCATTCCTGCTGGCCGGCTGCCCGGGAGGCCCCCAGCTGTTGGGATTGGCCAGTACGTGCGGCGGCACTTACTCAATCGTGCCCAGCAGGATGAGACAGACTGTAATTTCCAAGGCTGAGCCCTAGCCCCACTCAGGAACACAGCATGGAGCCACTTTGAGAAATCCACATTCAAGGCACAGTCTCCCCAGGCCCCAGGGACACTCAATAGCGGAGGGAACAAGGAGGTTACCAAGCTAATCGTTCCCCGATTAAAGCAACTGGCCTAAAGCCAGCCAAGCCAGGCTTTGCAAAGTTTAAGTTCCGTCAGAAGCCTACAGCCATCCTCACACCTCACGTGTGCATAGCCCCTTACAATTTACCGAAGGCCTCCTCTACAAACAGTATTCGTTCAGGAAGTCCTTGCAGTGTCCAGGGAATCAGGGTGCTAGGCATTTTTTTTTAAACCTTGTTTAATTGGCCGGGGCAGCTTGGAAGGAGCAGATGTGTACCAGATGCTTTCCAGTGACTGCACACACCACTGCTACCTTCTGAAAGGAACTGTCCCATGCGCAGCCAGCCATGTTTTGTGCCATGTGACCTACAGCAGCCATGCTTTTGTATCACATGACCATGTCCCATTATGATCACTGCTGATTGGACCAGGGGTAGACACCTGTCCTACACAGGGTCCACCCACTGGCAGTCCAGTAACCTGCAGTTTGTCTCACTTCGGTTCCTCCTTGGAGGACTGGGAACTAGATTTGGGGAGTAGAGACTGGGTAACTAGCAGAGGGCAGAGAAACCAAAAGGCGTTACTAAGAGTTGTAAGGTTTTGGAGTAGGCCATTAAAGCCAGGTCAGGACTTTGCAAGTCAAAACTCTGTGGGATGACAATCAATGAAAAAGCACAGGAAATGGGTGGGCAAAGAGGAAAACAGAATAGAAATGCAGACAGAAATAGGGCCACTAAGGGAGAGACCACATGGATGCCTTTGCTGTTGGCAACATCTCCTTTTTGGTTTCTGGGAGTCCCTGCTGCATTAGGGTTATGGCCTTTGCACTCCCGAAAGATTCCTGCTACCTTCTCACAAGCCACTCTTTTCCTGAGTTGGCTTGAGTGGCTCTCTGTTCCTTGAGGTCAATGACCACGAGTAGGACATTACCAAGTAGGTACTGCTATCCTCACTCTGCCGACCGAGATCCGAGACACCGAGAAGAACTGACATTTCCTGGCTTCTCACAGCTAGATCAGTGTCTATCCTGACTCCCCACCAGCGAGGTCCTCAGAATCCAAGCTCTGTTGGCTCCTCCCTGAAGCCCACTGCTTTTCAGGCTGTGGGTAGCTGTGTAACCAGCCACTGATTCTCAGAGAAAAGAAAAGGACAGATACTGAGACAATGTGCTCGTCATCTGTCTCTTCCGCTAGAGTGTGAGGGCTCAGAGTGTGGGGACAATGTTATCTTGGTTACTGCTGTCTCCCCACGGCCTAGAAGAGGCCACGCTGCAGCACAGATGCTTAAAACTGTTGGCCGAGGGAATGACTGGATCAATTCGTCTGTCCCGGGACTTCCTGGCCATGCTGAGAACCAGAGAGTTTTGCATATCCTCACCCACAGACAGCGAGAGGTGCTGCTGCCTTTGAGATTCCAGATTCTTCTGGGGAAAGGTTTCACTTCCTTCTCCCTTGGGAATTGCTTGTGAAAAGCAGCTGCTGCCAGCTTGGGTTCAATTCCTGGTCAGTGCTGGGATTAAGAGGCAGCAGAGGATGGCCACATCCCTGGAACGGGCTAGCCCCTGACTGCCATCCACATAACAGATGCAGGGAATCCCGCCACAGCATCCCCGACAAGTGACCGCTCCCCCTGCTGAAATCACCACGTCAGGAAGCAGATGAAGGAGACTGTCCTTTCCACCCGGGCAGGTGGAAAGCTGACTTTAAACTTAAACTGTTAACTATCTTCCTCTCGGCCCTGGCTCTAGGCTTCAGGATCTCACACAAGCAGCATGAACTATCTTAAGTGGAGTGTGGAATGAAAAATGTTAAGGAATGGGATCAAGGGAGACATGAATTCTAAATTTGCTGGGTGACCTTGAACCAGTCGCTTGATACCCCAAAACCAAAAGGCGTTAAGTGTTTGGTCAGAGCTGGCTTCTTGTCCCAGCTCAATCTTGGGCAAGTGGCTTCACTCAGCCTCTGTTTCCTCCACTCCAGGATTATAATACCATCCAGGGGAGAGTAACATCTGCCTACTCAGAGCATTCAAATGGGTTGCTGATTCAAGGCTAGCATGGAAGTCATAGTTATTGGGGCCCCAGGCCCCAGGCTAAGCCTTGATGTGGGAGATGATAGATCCCAATTTGCAACTCCTCGTCAAATCTTACATACAACACAGTAACAGCTGGGGCTCAGAGTGCTGGGAAGACCCAGGATAACCTGGTTTTCCCCAGACATCAAAGCCAGGATCAGGAGAGAGGCAGGAGGCCAAGCAGGAGAGAGGTGGGGGGGGCTCTCCTTGCCATCCCATACCATGATCCAACAGAGAAAAGCATGTGAAGGTCAATGTGGTGTGAACATCCACTCACTAGTGGGGTAACATGGGACAAATGCACTCACGTTCTCTGAGCCTCAGTTTCCTCATCTACAGATGAGGCTAGGACACCACCTGCTCTATCTCTATCTCCATCAAAGCATCACCAAGAAGATCAAACATGGGGATGGGTCAGAAAAGTCTCGATAAACGGAAAAGTGTTGTTCCTTTGAAAACTATCATCCTATCATGTGGTCTGGAAGCAGCTCCGCACCCTCTTCAGCCAGCGCCAAGTTCAGGGGCTCCTATACAGAGCCCCAGGGCCAGCACCTGCTTCCTTCCACTCCATGTATCCATCTTTCCCTGGGGTCCACTCAACACCTAACTGTGGAACCCTTCTCACTACCCCGTGAAACGCACATTAGTATTTCACAGATGAAGCTGAGATCCAGAGACACTGAGGAACCTACCAGGTGACATGGTTGTTGAGTGGTGGATATAACCCCAGGGAAAGGGGGCAGGCAAGGAAAGAATGAAAAAGCAAGAGAGAGAGGAAATGGAAAGAAGAGGAGAAAAGGGAGGAGGGGACAAGGGGGGAAAGGGGATGGAGAAGACAAAGGAGAATAAATTCCCCTTGTGTTGGGGGCCAGAATGGGCATGGAAGGGAAGCTGGCAAGCTGCGCCCTGTGGTTGGGTGTGGGCCTCGAGGCGCCCCCCCCACCCCCATCCCCGGGGTCTTAAGAAGTGACAGGTCAGCAGAGCCATTCAGCTGAGCTACAAAAGCCTTCTGCCAGGGTGGCGAAAAAACATTAAAGGAGACTTCCTCAGGCTTTAGAAATTGCTGAAATACAGAGGCCGCAATAGAAGATGAAGTGTCCTACAAAGGAAGCTCCAAATGGAATCAATTTCCCTGGGCCGACTTTTATGTCCTATTATAAGAAATTGAAAAATTATTTCTGTGGGAATGTCGCTTTGCTGGTCCACCTCTTCAGAAGATATTGAGAAGGGAAATGGCTTCCAATAAATGGGTCTTGTCTTCTATCACTGGAGTTGATCCTTTGCTCTGGGGCTCGGGAGCCAGGGGAGGTGGGGTCAGGGAGAGTTTGGGGGGGCTGCTCTGAGTGGATTTGGGGGCTGGAGAAAAAGGCAATGAAATGGAAGCAAATGTGACAGCCCCAGGGACCACCAGCTCCAAACGGCCAGACATGCCCACCACCCGACTAGAACATGATACCCTTGAGGCTGGCTAGTCTGGGCCAGAGTGGAATGTCAGGATTCCCTGGACAGGACGTCATGTTGCAGAGAGGACTCCAGCAGCTGCTATCATACCACACATGCTTGCTTCTGGAGTCGCAGCATAAAAGGTCTGCCCGCCCATTGTTCCCTCCCTTACACTCACATTCCAGGCACCATGAACTTCTCACCTCTCCCTAAACACAGTAGGCTTTCCTTCCATGCCTTGGTGCCTTTGCTGGAGACCTTTCCTCTATTGGGAATGCCCTTTCCTCTATTGGGAATGCCCTTTCCTGCATGTCAGTCTGGCAAATTCCTACTCGTTCTTCAAGAACCAGCTGAAATGTGCCTCCTTTAGGGAGTCATCCCTGATGTCCCTCCCTGGGTAGGGTTTGTTCTCTGTCCCATGCTACGGTTGCCTGAACAATGCCCCCTATAAATACCCATTAGGTTTGTAATCCCCAAACCTAAGAGTATGTTACCTTACATGGCAAAAGAGACTTAGCAGATGTGAATGAGTTAAGGATCTTGAGATGGGGAGCTCATCAGAATTAGCAGGAGGAAATAGGAAGAGGGTGGAGTGATACAAGGACCAGATCAAACCAAGGGAAGCAGATGCCTCTAGGAGACAACAAAGATAAGGTAATGGATTCCCTTTCCAGAGCCTCCAGAAGGAACCAGCCGTGACGACACCTAGACTTTAGCCCAGTGGGACTGAATCTGGATTTCTGACCTCTGGAATTGTAACGTAATAAATGTGTGTTGTTTTAAGCCACTTAGTTTGTGGTGATGTGTTACAGTGGCAACAGGAAACTAATACACCTGGGTGGGGCTTGTCCTCTCTCCCCTGGGTTCTGTGGAACCCCATGTTCACCCCATGTTCCCACTGTAGCTTACGGGTCAGGCCTATCCCAAGGGAATAGGGATCAACTCACTTCATTTGACCACATCCTGCCAGGAAGGTACTATTATTCCCATTTTACAGAAGAAACTAAAGGCCGGGGAGATTAAACAGCTGGCCAAAAGAAAATGGCACGGGTACTACAGGACCCAGCTGGAACTTGAACCCAGGCACTCGTACGTTTAAGTGTTGGTCTCCTCCACCAGAGTAGGGCCATTGGGTAGATGTTGGATTGTCTCTCGGTGCCAGGACCCCATCCAGGCCTGGTTTAAGTAAGGCTCCAACCCCAGGAAACATCCGAACTGGGGTCTTTCTCGTACCATCCAAGAGCTATTTGTGTATAGCTCACCTTGTTGTGCGGAAGATGTAGAAAACAGAATGTCCTTGGAAACTAAAACTTCTACTAATCAAACTGGTTTATCTGCAGTGATAACGTAAGGTACTTTATTGCACATTTCCTGTCAATTTTCCTTGTGGGTGGCATGGTAAAGTGGAAGGAACCTGGGATTTAGACTCAAGAAAGCTCTGGGTGGCTTCTCCCACAAGTGTATGCCCTTAAATCTCAATTTCTTCATCTATACAATGGATACAGTGATACCCCGGCCAGGAGAGGCACTGGTGAGGATAAACGAGGAGGTGTGTACAAAGCCACTGGTGGAAGTAAACATTGCCCCTGTACGCGAAGCCCCACAACAAAGCCGTGCGCGGCACACTGGGCAAGTGGCCTTCCTCCCCAGTCACAGACGAAGACACGGACCCCCCACCCCTGGCTGAGACAGCGCTCTACTACAGCATATAAGGCTGTCTGACCTAAGGGACCATGGGGGCTGTCCGAGCTAGGTGCTGCCAGAATGCAGATGTGACAAGGGTCTTCTAGGGCTGAGATGATGAGACTGGTTCCCAGAGAAGCCAGCCTATAACTGTCAAAGAAAGGTGTCACTCTGACGGAGCACGGAGAGAAGAGGGCTCTGAGGAAGTGCATGTGGGCTGAGCAAAGGCACAGAGAGAAGGCCACAATGGGAATAGGAGGCTCAGAGAATGTGGGAGCAGGGGGTCTGTGGCAAAGGCCACGGGGTCCCATAAGCCCTGGGAGCTGGATTCGAGTGGTCAAGGGCCGGTAGAGATGGCGGAGGAGAGGCAGGGAGTGGGGTGGTTTCTTGAGAGGACAGAAGGGACGCTCCACTTGGAAATAAGGAGCTCGGGGGCCTCTAGCGGTCTCTGGTCTGACTAGCAAATGCAAGTCCGAGGGGCTACCAGCCCTGGCTGCACAGAAGAATCACCTGGAGGGTTTTAAAAATCCCAGTGCCCCAGGCTACACTCTGGTCCAATTAATTCAAAGTCTCCAGGGACGGGACCCAAGCATTGTTCTGTATTTGTCAGGAGTCCCCGGGCGATTGCAAAGAAGAGGCAAGGCTGAGAAGCGCTGCTCTAGGCCTTGGGTCCAGGGCCAGGATGCCATCCAGACTCCAAGCTATCTAGTGGCTTTTAGCCATACTCAACGATGTCCAAACATGTCCCTTCTGCCTGCTCATGCCCTGGAGCCCGCAGCTTACCCTGAACGTGATACTTCACTTCCTGTCATTGGCCTGCACAGAGCCTTTGTGGGGAGTGTGCAGTTGTCTGAGGATAGGATTCCAATTTGTTCATTTATCCTGTGCCAAGCCTCATTGGTTTGGTGGCCCTGTCCCGAGGTGACCCACTTGATAGGGGCTGGGGACGGGAGAGCTCCTGAGGCTTCCACACTCCTAGCTCACCTTCAGCATGACTAAGGGCTTTCTGCGGGGACAAAGGGACTGGAATGGGGTGCTTCTTCCTACTGGCTCATGGAGAAAGAAAGAAATGGCATTTACTTAGCACTTGCTTTGTGCCTGACATTGCGCTGGGTGTATTACATGCACCCCAGTTAATTTATCCTTCTTACACTTCATGCAGCAGATACTTGGAATCATCCTATTCCACAAATGAGAAGCACAGGGGCTCAGGGAAGGGACGTGACCTAGCCTAAGGTTTCACAAATGGAAAACGTGAGAGCTGGGTCTTATCCCCAGGTCTGTTGACTCTTAGAGCCTGAGCATTAATGCTGGGAAGCTCTGTTTCTCACCCGTGAAGTGGGGCTAACAGTATTTCCTCCTTCACAGGGTGATTGTGAGCATTAAACAAGGAGCACGTGAACCTATATAAGGCAGCAAATAGGGTGTCTGCAACTCAGCTGATGCTTCATAAAAATGGCCCTGATTCACCTTTTGAAAAAGGACTCCCAACTAATGTGTAGGTGTTCTGAGGAGATAGCAGAGCCAAGTTTAAAGAAAAAAAGTGGGTCAAAACCAGAGTCTTCTTTTTTTCCCCATCGCCACTTTGATTCCTTCTTCTCTGTGCTCTCTGAAAAATCAATGAGCTCGTTCCCTATGCTGATTAGCTCTTGTCCTGGCACCCAGGCAACAAGAAGACGGCAGGGTCAGCCATCCGGGGTCCTCAGGGTGAAAGCTGGAGACTTGAGGCAGGGCTGTGTCCCCCAGGCTGATGCCAGGGTCCTCTCAGGCCAGCTTTCCCTTGGTGACACAGAGAACACCCATGAGATCCTGGCCATCCCTGACACTGCCCAGCTGCATTCACAGAGACACCGCTTTTAGTGTTTATCTTGTTTGTCAATGTTTTCTGCCTATTTTAAGCCAGTCTTCCACTAGTGGGGAGTCCCAGAACCCACGAGGAAATGTGTTGCAAATGTTCCCAGACCTTGGGGCTCTTGGCCAGAGCCTGGCTGAGAAATGATTATTTGTCAAAAGAACGTACATGTGAAAACTTACTTACTCTAAGTCTCCTAATTTCCAGACTGAGTGCCTGTTTTTCAGTCATTACTCACACGGGTGGCAATGGGGGTTGCTCAGAGCCTAAGGCTTCCATGAACCTGAGACCAAAGAAAATGTCTCTTCTCCAAAGGCTGGGGGAGGGCAGATCGGGACTCCAGGGAAGAGTCTGACCTGGGCAGTGGGGGAGAAGGGGAGGGGCTGAGGGTAAAGCCAAGGAATAGGAGGACAGGGGCCTGTGAGAAGGTCTCACTCATACACGTGCTGCTACCCCACCTGAACCGGCTGCAGCTGTGGAGCTTTTAGGACCACACTGCACGGGAGGGCTGTGTCTAACGACACCCATGGGTGACACCTATAGTCAGATTGGCCATGGTGGACTGTCACTGGAGTCTTTGAAAAGGAACCTTCTCTTTGACCAACACCTAAGAGTGCAGACCACGCTGAGAGGATCAGAACCCTTCTCTACTTTCCCTCACCACACCTTGGCCCTTCCTTTTGACCATTCCAGAAGAGCAATATTTCATTTCTCTAAGAAAAACCATCAGCCCAAGACAGGAAACAGAAGAGACAAGCCACCTTCCCAATTCTACCTAAATTTTCTACCTAAATTACCAAGACAAATATTTCAGGAAACTGTACTTGGCTGGAATGGTTGGGTAATTCATTTTATTTACCATCTAAATGCACTTGAGAGCTGAGATAGATTCATTCAAGTTGCCGCTTCTTAGTCGGATGCAATTCACAGTAGAAATTGCTGCCATCCGAAGCTTCCATAACTTCCAAAGGGTAATGGATTTTTTTCAGCCCATCTTTCTTCTCTGCTCATATTTGCTTGAGGATTCCAAATGGATTCTATTTACTGTAATTACTGTTCTAACTGCGGCTCGCTTGCCATGCATCAGGTTAATGTTAACAAGATACCCAGCTGATGCTGGTAATGTGGATTCATTGTTCAAACTCTTTCCCCACCCCCTTTGGTGGTGTCTCAATTCTATTTTCTGAACCCAAAGGGGAAGGAGCAAAGCCAAGTAACACGACTGTTTTTTTCTCCGTCTCATTCTTCTCTAATGCCATGGGCTTTTTTCTCAATGGATATTCATTGTTCTTGGGTTTTCCTACTCATGTGTTTACATGGCACTATTACAAATGTCGTGCTTTGTTTAAATGCAGATTTACATGCTTACCTTCTCAAGTTTTTCTCACGTTATTCCATTACACTTATTATTTAATTTCTTCTTTAAATTTTCTTTTTAATTTTTTTTTAACATTTATTTATTTTTTAGACAGAGAGAGAGCATGAACGGGGGAGGGTCAGAGAGAGAGGGAGACACAGAATCTGAAACAGGCTCCAGGCTCTGAGCAGTCAGCACAGAGCCCGACGCGGGGCTCGAACTCACATACCGCGAGATCGTGACCTGAGCCGAAGTCGGACGCCTAACCGACTGAGCCACCCAGGCGCCCCTTTAAATTTTTTTTTAACATTTATTTATTTTTGAGAGACAGGGACAGAGCGTGAGTGGGGGAGGGGCAGAGAGCGAGGGAGACACAGAATCTGAAGCAGGCTCCAGGCTCTGAATGGTCAGCACAGAGCCCGACGCGGAGCTCGAACTCACAAGCCATGAAATCACAAAGTCAGACGCTTAACCGACTGAGACACCCAGGCACCCCTTACTACTTAATTATTTTTTTTTTTAATTTTTTTTTTAACATTTATTTATTTTTGAGACAGAGAGAGACAGAGCATGAACAGGGGAGGGGCAGAGAGAGAGGGAGACACAGAATCTGAAACAGGCTCCAGGCTCTGAGCTGTCAGCACAGAGCCCGACGTGGGGCTTGAACTCACGGACTGTGAGATCATGACCTGAGCCGAAGTCGGACGCTTAACCGACCAAGCCACCCAGACGCCCCACTACTTAATTATTAATGATAAGAATTAACAGCAACAAATGTTCTGATAATTTTCAAGACACAGTCCTCCTATGTATCTCTACTAAGAAGAGAAATTCAAGGCCCTGTGTATCAAGAGTCTTCATCTCTCAATTACTGGGTAGTTTCAGATGAATTATTTGGGTCTATGGGAAAAGCACACACTTCAGAGCAGAGCTTCAAATTCTAGTTTCATCATTCATTAGCTATATGAGCTTAAGTGAGCTTAACACTAGGATTTTCAATTTCTTCATCTGTAAAAGGACAGAACTAAAAATACAAAATTAATCATGTGCTGTTGGGAAGTTCCCTGCACATAGTAGGTGCTTAAGTAATATCTGTTATTATTATACCCTATTAATAATTCCAGTCACACAACCAGATCATAGCACCACAGCATACACAGGTATGAATGTATTTTAACGTGGTCAATTTTGGACTCCCAAATGGCCTTCCTGAGCTGGAAGGATCTCGGCCATGAAACCCTTACTTTTCAAAGTGTGTTTCAAAAAACCGGCCGTATCAGCATCATCTCCGAACTTAGCAAAATGCAGACTCTCGGGTCCTTCCCCAGAAGGAAGAAAAGTCTAATTATAACTCCATGGAGTTAACAGGAAAAGAGATCATCCCTCCAAAGTGTCCTGACTACCTGGCTTCAGTCTGAAGGATAGAAGAGAGTCCAAGGGGAGACATCCCCAAATAAAAGCCCTGAGTCCATTCCAGCTTATTCTACCATGCAAGCTTGTGCGATTCCCCAGAGAATGTTTTACCCCCCTCCTGATAGTGATCATTAGGCATGAGGAAAACAGACAGCATTTGTTGATTCGGCTCGGAGACGTACCGCTTTGATATATCAGACAGTTGCTCTCCAAGTCTGGGTAAGCTCTTCTTCCACCTAGGTTACCTCCTGTAAAATGAGGATGACAATACCTGTCTCCCAGGGTTGTCTGAGATGGCAAGTGCTTGGCATGATGGCCAGCACGCGGTAGGCACTCAGGGCTGTAGCAGCGACAGCCTTATTAATAGTGACTGTGTGTGTGTGTGTGTGTGTGTGTGTGTGTGTGTGTGTAAAGTGAGAGGTGAGGGCTGGAGCTGCTGCTGCCCTTAAGACTTCCTCGGCAAAAGGAGCTACTGGGTCCCTGTTCCCAAAGCCAAGTTCTTAGTCACCTCCTGTCATTAGGAAGAGGCAAAGGAGAACTGGTGGTAGAATTTAAAAAATCACCTTCCCTTCCTGTCTCCTGGTAACTTTCTCGGGAAAATCACTTAACCACGGATATCACTTTCCTCATCTATAAAATGGACATAATACCATTTCCCCTGACTGCCATAGGGGCAGAGTGAAGAGCTCATAAAATAAAACAACTGAAAGTGATTTGCAGCCAGACAACCCTGCGATGCCAGTTTGAACAAATGTGAAAGAGCCCCGTGATCCCTGCTTCCTCTTAGGCCCCAAGCCCTGATCTTGTGATTGTTCTCAGCTGTTCTCTCTCATTCTTCTTTCCATCCCTTTCCCACTGAACTGCCAGCCTTTGGAGAACCCTCCATCACCACACACGTCCCCTGAAAGCCCCATCAGAGTTTTAGTCTCTCCCCACTCAGACCAATTTGCTTAAACTGCCCTTTCTTTTTTTAAAATTTTTTAAAGTTTATTTATCTATTTTGAGAGAGAGAGAGAGAGAGAGAGAGAGCATGAGCAGGGGAGGGGCAGAGAGAGAGGGAGAGAGAGAATCCCAAATAGGTTCTGTGCTGTCAGCACAGAGCCCAACGTGGGGCTCCAACCCACAAACTGTGAGATCGTGACCTGAGCCAAAATCAAGAGTTGAACGCTTAACCAAGTGAGCCACCCAAGCACCCCTAGAAACTGCCTTTTCTCCTCCAAAACCAGAGGTGGCATTATCAAGGGATGGGGGGTACTTTAGTGCCCATACAACTCCATTAGTATCCACTCCAGCCTGCCCTCCATAAACATGCGATCCAAGTCAAAAATATGCACTTGAACCTTCCGGGCTGGTCCTTCAGCCCTGTGCCCTCGCCTCCAGCCTGTCACAATAGTGCCTCTCTGCTGGTCCTACAGAGAGACATCAGAGCCACCAGCCATCAAACCCTCATGACTTCCTGTCATTTTCTGAACAACCACTGAAGAAGCTCTTAGTAGGCCTACGTCTGAGGACAAAGAAGCAACACTGACTTTAATGAATTCTCCCTTGTGATAAACTGAAAGATAATGCAGGGGACAAATCTGACTTCAGAGCCAGGGCTCTTGAACTCACTGAAGGAGGCAGAGGGGGTGGGGAGCTGGCCTCAGTGCCTCCCCCGAGGAGGACCTTGCTGTCACGGCACTTGGCATCACACTGTTGGCAGGTAGGTCCTGCAGAGACCCACGCTTTCCAGACGTCTATGTGATCTTTGGCAAGTTTCTTCTCTGCTCCTCAGCTCCTGGGGCCCTGTGATTCTCTCAACCTCTGTTTTCCTGTCTATATAAAAAAAGAAACTTATCTTCAGGTTGGTGTGAAGTTTAAATGTGGCAAACTATGTGAAAGGCAACCGGAAGAAGGTGGCATATATGAGATGTTTGATTATCGCTATTCCCTGCACTTCCCTTGCCGAGGCCTCAAGGGCCCCGTCTTCCCTAAGTACCTGGACAAAACCATGTTTTGAGCTTGTTGTACCCAACTGTAGTCATCAGTCTTGAACAGAGTCATTCATTTATGGAAGAACTATGTATCGACCATCTCCTCTCCTGTTCTGGTATAAGGTTACAGGCTAAGGACGAAGAGGTGGGCAAAACAATGATGGTGAGCAGTGGCAATGGTTTCCCATCTCGTGGAGGCTGGACCCGAACAGCAAGCACTGTCTCCTCAAGAACACTTCCAATTCGGCAGAATCAACTGGCATCTGGTACCAAAGCAGAGAGATCGCGCAAGATGCCTTAGAGCCAGAATGAGGGGCCAGCTAACGACGGCAGTTGACGTCTGGTCCCATGCCTGGCTAGTTAGGTGACTGTTATGGACATAATGCTTGCGTGCCCCCGTCCCCACCAAAATTCGTATGTCAAAGGCCTAACACCCAATGTGAGGATACTTGGAGATGAAGGCTCTGGGTGGTAATTCAGGTTAGATTAGGTCATGAAATGAGGCTTGAATCACAGGATAAAAGGTCTCATGAAAAGACGAAGAGAGAGAGATGTCTCTCTTCATCTGCAGGCACAGAAGAAATGCCATGTGAGGACACAGCAAGTAGGTGGCCATCTGTGAGCCAGGAAGAGAATCCTCACGAGAAACTGAAGTGGCCAACACCTTGATTTTGGACTTCCCAGCTTCCAGAACCATGAGAAGTATATTTCTGTTGTTTAAGCCACCATATGGTATTTTCTCATGTTATGTTAGTCAGCCCAAGCTGACTAATATAGTGACCTTCATTACTTATCTCCAAATGCCTCAGTTTTCTCACCTGGAAAGGGGCGGGGGTCATTCCAACCCTATCTCACAGTGTTGAAGTGAGGATTTGACGAAATGACACAAAATGCCTAGCACAGGGGCGTGCTCAATAAATGGTAGTGACCATCCTCGATACACCCGATTACAAATGCAAATCACAGAAGGATAGAGCTCGAAGGGATCTTGCCAACCCCCTCACTGAACGGAGGGAATGAGGCCTGGAGGGGAAAGGCTTGCCCACCATCACAGTGAGGGGCAATCTCCTCTGGGGGCTCTCACTCCTGCTCCAGCTCTATCCCGCTCCACGGCCCAGGGAAGCCTCGTGGTCCCTCCTCATCACCCACCTCAGCACTGTGCTCATCCTTGACACTTAGCACACCCACTTGAAATTGTCACCTCTCTCATGTGGTGAGTGGCTCCCATGTGAGGTTGCTAGGAGATGAGGATCCATCACTGAATTCTGCACCTGGAAATTCTCTTAAATTAGGCTGTCAGGATTCTTTGAAGAAAACCCAAATAGAAAAAAAAAAATTCTCACTCATGTTTGCCTTGAAAAATGCCACGGGAGAAGTCAGAGCGGTGCTAGAGTGTGGGGCACATTTATAATAATAGCCAAACCCTTCTCACTCTCTTTACCCTTTATGGTTTGCAAACCACATTTCCACAGATCGTTGACCTGAGTCTTCTCATTCATTCATTCATTCATTCACTCACTCATAAATACAAATTTTGCCCCCTCCATGCACTAGGCACGATTACAGGTGCCTGGGCTTTAGTAGCAGATAGAAATCTGGGCCTTCATGGGGTTTATGCTCTAGCAAGAGAGACAGATAATATATAGGTAAATTAATAAATAACATGTTTCTAGATACTGGTAAGTGTTATGAATTTAAAAATAAACCTAGAGAAGGAGAGAGAAAGTTGGGGGGGGGGTACTCTTTTGAGTGGCCAGGAAAGCCTTCTCTGAGATGCATTCTGGACTGTTGATATTGTTGAATGAATGAGTGGACCCTCATTTTGTAGATATGGAAACATGCCCCAGACCCACAAAGCAGCTACGCAGTGGGGAAAGAAAGAACACATATTCTGTCCACCCTGACCTGTGACAGTGCCAAGGCTCATGTCGGGATCCAGGACGCGAGACCCAGGGATGAGGGGAACTCAGTCTGCGTGGCGGTCAAGATCCCACGTGCTGTCCATGCACACCAGCGCGGTCACTGAGTGCTGCACCCTGGGCTGGGCACTAGGCCTGAAGAGACGGAGCAGATGTGGTCCCTGCCCTCGGGGAGCTTCCACACTAGTGAGGAATATAAAACAAGGTCACAGATAACCACGCCTCTCACTAGAAAGCATATGTCTACACAGGTCCTTCAGAATGGGACTGCCTCTCCAGCCCACACCAAGTAAAAGCGCTCCAATCTCATGGATTTTCCTCTCTTGAATCAACTAACATGAATTCAATGCTAACTCCAGAGTGACCCCTGCTAGGGGTCACCTGGGCATGTCTCGGTCACCCAGCACCTCTACTGCTGACCCCCTACTCCATGCCAGCACCTGTGGCCTTGAATACTGTAATAGCTCTCCAACTTCTGCTTGTTCCTTGTGCCCAACCATCTCATCCTTTCAGCAGGTTCTCAACTCAGCAGCCAGAATGATTCTATTAAAACTTAACATCAACCATAGCACTCCTCTGCTCAGAACCCTCCAATGGTCCCCAGCTCATTCCCAGGAAAGCGAGATCCGTCCACTGGCCTACAAGACTCGACATGATCTGCCCCTGCCTTACACCTAGGACCTTATTTCCTTCTTACTGCTCTCCTCCTTGCCCCATCTCCTCTGCCACACTCACCTCCATGCACCAGGTACAGGCCCACCTGCCTGGAACCTTCTTCCTGCAGGCATTCACGAGACTTGCTCCTCCCTGCTTTATGTCTTTGTTCAAATCACACCCTCTTTTGATACGTAGGCTTCACCCTCCTCCATCCCCACATTCCTTAGTCCTTGCTTTGTCCCCCTTGCGTTTATCACACTCTCACACATTCTACAGTTTCCTCACCTACTTTGCCTGCTGTCAGTCTCCACTTACTAGAACGTAAGCTCCGTAAGGACAGAGATTTTTGTCTCATTTGTCTTGTCTTAGGGACGGTGCCAGGCACATGGAATCACAAACCACTTCCCCTACAACCCAGCCTGTTTCTCTATTTGTTCTGTTAACGGCATGGTCACCTACGCCATCAGCCCCTGGCTCAGCGCAATAGTGCCCTAAGCCTGGACTGGAGCTGATGAGGTGACAACCCCGTGCGGATGCCATGGGAACAAAGCAGAACCTGGCAGTCACTTCCAGTGCCTCTGTTTGCCCCACTCCTCCAATCCAAACTAAACGTGAGCCTTCTGATCTGTAAAATCAAGATGATAGTACCAGCTTCATAGAAATGAGATAACATGCATGCAGTTTCCAGGGAAAATATGGGCCCCGTAGCAGATGCCTAATAAAACACAATTCACCTGGCACTGAATTCTGGAGAGTCTTGCTCTCAAACATGTCAACTTCTCACAGTCTTTCCCAGCCCTGCTGCTGCCAGGATCAATCAGGAGGCTGGAGAGAGCAGTGCTCAGAGAGGCAGGGAGCTCCGAGGGGTAGGAGAGGCTTAGGGCAAGGGGTGACCCAGGCTGCCAGCAGCCATTTAGTTTTAGCTGAATTCCCAACTCAAACACCGTCAGCGGTGTGCACAAGGAATAAAAACAACTTTCTAGGGCGCAGAGCCCCAGGCTCCCATGGAATCTCGCGTGGGAACTCTTCCCTCCCGTCTCCTCTGTCCCACTCATGGCCAGACCCCACTAACAGCCTCTCTCCAAATGGGCTCCTCACACCACTGCCCGGTGACATCTGTGGGAAGAGAAAGCCACACACCATGACTGTCTGTGGCTAATTGATTTGTGCGAGTGGATGACAGCAGGATGTGTGGCCCCCATGGAAGACGAGGGACAGGCCATTCCAGGCAGACAGGGAGAGTTGGGGGTGGCCCAGGACACCTGCCTCTTGCTCTCTCTGCTGGCTGCTGGCTAGTCCCACAATGGCCTCCAGTCCGGCCTCTGAGAGTTTATTCCAGGCGGGGAGAGAGGAGAGAGAGGAGAAGGAAGAGACGAAAGCTGGAAGGGAGGGAAGGAGTGAGAGATGGAAGGAGTGAGAGGGAGTTAGGCAAACAGCAGGAGGCAGAGGCTTAGGAACAGGCACAAAACAGATTTACCATCATGCACCAGGCCCAAGTTCTCAGTAAACAAATAGGAAGGAAAAAGGGAAAGAAATGCAAGGGAAAGAAAGAGGGGCACAAAGATGATGGGAGACCCCCACAGGTGGGTACCCCCTCCAGCCAGGCAGCAGTGCGTGAACAAGACTGACCCCTAAATGTTGGGATAAACCTGTCTCTGAGTTAGGGGGGCTGGTGAGGGGGAAAGGGCATGGAGCTCTGTGGGCCCTCAGTATTTTGACCTTACCAGGGAGAAAAGCAAGCACTAGGCATCATGAAGGTGTGGGGGAGCACTATCCACAACCAGCGAGAGCGCCACACATCCCCCTCCCTGGGCCAGATCATCTCTGACACTCCATGACCTTATTTTTCAGTTGAGCTTAGTTTAAATTTGTTTTCCTTGGGAATTTCCTTCCCTTCAAATCTATCTGATAAAACAGATTTTACAAGGAAATCTTCTGGTTGATGATTTGGAGAGAGAGAGAGAGAGAGTCTTCATTGTGATGGTCAAACCCAGGAAGGTGTTCTAACCTAAGCAATCTCACTCTGGAGGGACTTGTAATGTGGTTCTGGGGGCGGGGCGGGGGGGGGGGGCGGTGAATAGCCTTTGCCTTGAACCTGACACACCAGACAGACTCTGTGAATTGCTTCACTTCCTAAGTCTCATCTGTCACTCCACAAACATGCCATCCTGGGGCTGTGACGATCTCTAATGCATCACAGTTTATAAATGAGTCTAAGGTGCCTCCTGGTACATGAGAAACACTTATAATCAATCAGGTAAATCAGAAATGCTGTAAAAATGGCTTATAGCTGATGTACCTACTGCCAGGAAAAGCTACAAAGGAAATGTTCATAACCAACTGGCCAGAGATGCACAATTACAATAAAAGAACAAGAAAGAAAAAAGAAAAAGAGGGAAAAAAAGTAGACAGTGTAGTGCAGTGGTAGGCAGCAGGGGTTGGCAAACTCTGGCCCGTGGGCCAGATCCAGCTGGCTGTTTTTTGTGAATAAAGTTTTATCGGCACACAGCCATGCTCATTTGTTCACACATCATCTATGGCTGCCCTCCTCTGCACAGCAGAGTGGAACAGTTGTGACAGAAACCGTGTGACCTGCAAAACTGAAAATATGTTTCATCCTGGGCCTTTACAGAAGAGGTTACCTCCGGGGTACAACATAGACTCCCCATTTTTTGCTCCCAGAAGCTAAATCCAGGGCCTGTTGTTCGTTTTCCATGGGAGTCTGGTGTTTCCACCTACGTAATGGGTTTATAATGACTATCTCCCAGACTGGGAATTAAGTTAAAAAAAAAAAAAAAAAAAAAAGGACATAAAAGCACTTTACACTCCGCTTGGCACATTGGAAGCTCTCATCAAATAGCATGTCTGTGTTATCAACATTATGTTACGCTAGCCACATAGCATTATATTATTCTATTTCCAAGAAATAGATAAGTTCAGGGAAGGTAGAGCTGGTTGACACATGTACCCAGGGTCTTGGTAAACAAATTCCAGGCAATCTTGAAACAAGATAAGGGAAAGGAACATTTAGGCAATGGTACTCTCTGGCAAGCTGGTATTATTTCTGCTCAGATTCTTGCAAGAACTTGGTGCCATTTAACAAGGGAGGATGTTGAGGCTGAGCGAGGCCACACAGAGTTATACAAAGCCGTGGAATGTAAGTCAGCCCTGCCTGCTTCAAAGCTTAAGTCCATTGTCTCGTGTGGTTCAAAAAGCTGGTAGCATTTTACTTAGAAAACAGAGTCAGCGGTGACACAGTAGCCTGCTTCCAAATACTTAAGTGTTTCCATGTATAAAAGGACCCTAATTTACAGTGCCTTCAGAGGACAAAACCAGGACCATTTCTGATTCCATGCTGCTGAACAATTAAAGTTTCAAGGATACATGATAATTCTCATTGTGAAGTGTGCAAAAAACCCCAACAATAATACCAAACACAAGGAATCTGAAGTCCAAAAGGTTTAAGTCTTTCCTAAAGATAAGCTGGCTATGTGTGCAGAGTATTGGTGAGTTATGAAGGATTTCCATATACAAGATTTTATTTGATCTTCACAAACGTCACAAGGTGATGATAGTTAACAATACTGTACTGTATGCTTGTACTTTCCTAAGAGGATAGATCTTGAAATAAATCTTTTCATGCCCCCTGCCACACACACACACACACACACACACACACAGAATGGCAACTGCAGAAGTGACAGATATACTAATTAGCTTGAGTGTGATCATTTCACAAGGTGTATGCACATCAAAATATCAAATTGTATACTTTAAATATATGTAATTTTAATACCAGTGATATTTCAATAAAGCTGTTAAAAATAATTTATAATGCAAATGTACAATATAAATATTTAGAATTTTAAAGGCTCATAGGAAATTAATTTAAAAATTAATAGAAGTGATGGGGTTCCCCAGGTGGCTCAGCCAGTTAAGTGACTGACTCTTGATTTTGGCTCAGGTCATGATCTCATGGTTTGGAAGTTCAAGCCCCGCATCGGGTTCTGTGCTGACAATGCAGAGCCTGCTTGGGATTCTCTCTCTCTTCCTATCTCTCTGCCCCTCCCTGCTCGCACTCTCTCTCTCTCTCCCTCTCTCTCTCTGTCTCTCAGAATACATAAACTTGAAAAAAAATTTTAAAAATAAATCAATAAAATAAAAATGCATAAAAGTGTAAAAATAATTACAGGTGAGACACCTGTAAAGGTGAGACACATGTCACATCCTCCCATTTTATAGAGAAGGAAAACAGAGACCTAAAAGAGTAAGTGCCTTAGCCAGAATCACACAGCTAGCAGGCTATAATCAGAACTTCGGCTCAAACCTGAATTATCTGAGACAGGAGTGATGAATCATGGGGCCTCAGCAGAACAAATTTACACAATTGAGTGTTTGTCAAGATGAGAAATGAAAATTACTCTGATCCTTTTAGCAGCCAGAGTCAAAAACTTGCAGGGAAAAATAAAAAAGCATTTTCTATCTCAAGGCCCCAAGTCTGGCAGAACCTCTTTCATACTCCTGAGAGCTCCAACTCTGGAAGCCTGTAGACCACACCCAGGCAGGGGAGCTCCAACTCTGGAAGCCTGTAGACCGAACCCAGGCAGGGGAGCTCCAACTCTGGAAGCCTGTAGACCGAACCCAGGCAGGGGAGCTACAACTCTGGAAGCCTGTAGACCGAACCCAGGCAGAGGAGCTACAACTCTGGAAGCCTGTAGACGGCACCCAGGCAGTGGCTCTGTGAGTCACCCGGGTGGTACGTCTCATCAGTGATCAGGAGCATCTGGGCAGAGCAAGTGCAAGGTGTGGGTGTCAGCCAGTGGGTCCCCATCCCTGTATCGACATATGGATCTAAGAAGAGGAAAGAGAACTTTCCCTTTTGTATTTAAACCTTTTCTGCAAGAGTATGGAGTAGTGGTTATAAGAAGGCTCTGGAATCCTGGATTCATGCCCCCCTAAATGGCTGGCAAGGTAACAGCCTTAGGCTGTTAACAACTTTCTCCACCCTCAAGTTCTCCGTCTAGTAAAGAAGGATAATAATTGTTCCTACCTCTTGAGTTGCTGTATAGACCAAACAAGTGAATGCATGTGAAATGTTGTCCAAGTTCCTGGTGCACAGTCAATAGCAATATGTGGTAGTCACCCCCACCCCCCACTGGCACAACACTGGGCTACATTATAGCACAGTAAAAAAAAAAAAAAAAAAAAAAAAAAAAAAAAAAAGACTACTTCTGGGCTGTTCAGACTCCCAGTCTGACTCTACTCACCATTTTACCCGAGTTAAACCACATAAGCCCCGTGAGCTTTAGGTTTCTCCCCTGTCCAATGGAAATAATAAGCCCTGTAATATGTGTCTAGTGGGGGTCATTAGTAGGAGGATCCAGTGAGGTAACAGACATAAAAGGGCTTTGTAAATAGTAAAGTGGTATTCACAAATGAATTAACGTCATTACCATCATCAGTATTGTTAGTCCTGAATGATGGAGGAAATGATCGGCAGAACCTTTCCTATTCGCTTTTATATCTAATAGAACAATGTTTTTGTTTGTTTGGTTGGTTAGTTGGCTGGTAGGTTCCTTGTTTCACAATCTGGTGCTTGCTCTGAGAAACCATTTCCACTATATATCCACATATACTCATTTCCATTATATATCCACAACAGATATTTTAACATAATGAGAGCTATCTTTTTTCCCCTTTTCTTTTTTTGACACCTACTGTATCCTAAGAGACTCTTCTTCTGCAATATCAGAATGCTGCTAAGAGGTGAGTGCTATCCTTATTTTACAGACAAGAAAAAGCTACCCCCAGGACCCAGGCAGAGATCCTCCTCCCCTCCCTCTCCTTCCTCCACCCCAACAAGCCAGAAGACAGAGCAGATGAAGTGTTGTCTCCACCCTGGCGGGAGACAGTTTATCAAGTGACATGGGCAGCCGCCTCGAAAATGCCCCACTGCATGACGCAGTAACTAACACATGCCTTGGTTAAGGACAACACAGTCTCTTACATAGAAATTTCTAAAGAAGTGGCATGCTCCCAAATGCAACATACCCTTTTAAGTGTCCCCAAAGATGCACGTGTTGCAGATTTGGTTCAAGATTATTTCTCCCTCTGTTCTGAGGCCACTTGCATTGCCAGCTCTGACATCAGCCTGACTTTAGAAATGGCTCTTTTGGTGAACATACACAGAAGAGGCAAGCTCCCACTGAGCATCATGCCTCAACCCAACCACGAGGACTCAGGTTTTACACACATATTTATCAAGAGTTGAAGGTAATCATTCCTACTCTTAACTGCCCTGACCATAACCCACTGCCTTGGCTATCACTGATGCATGTAGAAGGGAGACATTTTATTTTTTTTATATTTTTTTATATTTTTTTAATTTTTATTTTTTTAATGTTTATTTTTGAGAGAGAGAGAGAGAGAGTGGGAGGAGGAGAGAGGGAGGGATTCAAAGCAGGTTCCAAGCTCTGAGCTGTCAGCACAGAGCCCAACGTGGGGCTCAAAGTGAAGGACGGCAAGATGAAGGACCTGAGATGAAGTCGGACGCTCAACCGACTGAGCCACCCAGGTGCCCTGAAGGGAGACCTTTTAAACAGCCAAGTGACTATTGATAGAGCATAATCACAAAGTGCTGTCTGTGGTACAGCAGGTACTAAATCATTCTAGAAACAATCACGTTACACCAAGTTCTCCTTCCAAAAGAAAAAGGGAGGGGGGTGTAACTGTTGACTTTTGGGGAGTCCAGTTTATGCCTTGGGTTGATAACCTCTTGCATTATCTTGCCCACTTCTACCAACAACTACCACAGTTTCATGTGTCCAAGTGTGGTGTGTGTTTATAGGTAAATCCACGCCGGAAGACAACTCACAAGAACACTGGATTCCTGGAACATCAAAATAGCTCCTGTATCACTAGGCACTAGGTTAATTGAGAGATGGAAGGAGACTAAATGGAATGGAAATGTTTCCACTTTGAAATGTTAACACAGTAATTACCATGCCCGCAGCCCGATTTACCAAGATCTGGGACTGCCCCCAGAAATATCACTCCTTCACAGCACTCTCGTCCTAGAGGCTTCTCTGGACGCTGACACCAGGGCTATAATCACAGCAGTCTGCTAGATGAAGAATCTTCCAAAATACGTTAGAATTATTACTGCTTCATCCACTTAGAAAACTGCCCCTTCCAACATGGGCTCGACAATTTCAGGAAATTAAATGATAAATATTTTAAAACTGACCTTTAGCACAGTGCCAGCCCTGTAAAGGCCAGTGTTACATCGTGTTGCTCAGAGGCCTGGGAAGCTATGGTGATGGGGCAGCCTGCAAGGTAAAGGTCTCTCCCCAGGGAGCTCTGGTTAGATGGAGGGGAGGCCACGGTCAGGACTGCGGAGGCTCAGACCCTCAGGACAGGAAGCAAAGGCAGGGAGTTCTGTCATTCACCTGCGGGCCCGGTGAACAATGCTCACGTCACCACATGGGGAAGCAGGACACATAACTGTACACACAGTAGGGTCACAAGGGTACACAATTAATGTATTTAGAAAATGCTGCATTCAAGAAATTGATGTGGGTGGTGGGTGAGACCAGAGGTTCACGACTTCCTTCCTTTTTACTTTCCCTTTGAACTTCCTAAGCTGCCTCTCTTGCTCTCCTCCTGCCTTCATTCAATAAACACAACATCCACTGTGGGACAGGCACTATGCTAGATACTGAGGATAATGCAGTAAAAATGAAACAAACATAAAAAAAAAAAAACCTTTATCTTTCATTGTACTTTTATGCATTCTTGCAAGCTGGATCTCTTTGAAAAAATAAGGCACACATTTTCTATTGACAGAAAAAGCAAATGTATTATTAAAAATTACTGGTTGTGAAACTTTACAAGATAATTAGGGCCACTGAGTAAAGACCTGATGCTGTGAAGGACTTCTTGGCAATTAGTTACACAGAATCATGGTTTTGGTTGTTGTTGTTGTTGTTGTTGTTGTTGTTGTTGTTTATGGTGAAGAAATCTTAATTTTTTTAGAGATGAGTACTGAAGTATTTATAGATGATAATATGATACAATGTCTGGGATTCTGACGCAAAGTAACCCAATGGCCAGGTATCGATAATGGTTGAAGCAAGGTGGCACGGATGTGGGGGCTACTATATTTGTTTCCAGTTTTGTAGAAGTTTGAAATTTTTCATAATAAAAGCAAAACAAAACAAAAACAAAAAGCATCATACAAAAACAAACGGGACAGGGGTGCCTGGGCAGCTCAGTCGGGTTAGCATCCGACTCTGGGTTTCAGCTCAGGTCATGATCTCACAGTCTCGTGAGTTCGAGCCCTGTGTTGGGCTCTGCACTGACAGCACGGAGCCTGGACCCTGCTTGGGATTCTCTGTCTCCCTCTCTCTCTGCCCCCACTCGTGCTGTCTCAAAATAAAGAAGTAACTTAAAAAACAAAAGAAAACAAAACAAATGGGACAAACTCTGCTGGGAGGTGCTGAGGTCCTGGGGCATGGGGTGGGGGAAAGGGTGGGGGGAGGTACCACAGCTCACTTAAACATTTTTACCTCCCTCTACTTTCTCATTTAGATAAAAATTATCCTCATCATCCAAGTTTCTTCCATTACAAAATAATCCCTCTTCTCTTAAATTCTCAATTGCAGAACCTTAGCCTCTTCCTCCGTGGGTCCCCACGGTACCGTGTGCAGTTTGATGATAGAGTTTATTTCGCCGTATTACAGTTTACTGATGCGTCCGATTTTTCTATTAACTCCAGGAGGGCAGAAGTTATTATGGTCTCCACCTGAATCCCAGGTCCTCACACTGGGCATGAATGCTTTGTTAAAACTGATTTCTACAGATCCTGGTGCAATTCATACATTTTAAAATCTCTCCCCCGGAAATTATGACTTAGGTGATAGGTTATCACAAAAGAATATGTACATGAAATATAAAAGCAGACTGGCATTTCTTCCCACTTTGGATCAGCACCTTGATGGCTGGCAATACAGAGAACCTCTCCTTTCTCAGGGCGGGAGTAGGCATTTGTGGCCAAGTTTATAGTCCACGGAACTGCCAAGGAGCATGCAGAACTGTGCTATACCATCTACCTACCCTCAAAATCAAGGAAATAAAATGAGGTTGACAGCTGGCATTCATGCTAGGGGAAACCACTCCAACTGCGGAAGCAAATCCCAGTTACAATGATCAAGTTGAAGGAGTCTGCTTGGGATTTGAGTGGCTGCATTTTTAGCCATCTGAAGGCCCAGTTCTTTCGAGACTCTAATCAAGGGTAACTGTTAAGAATAAACAGGCTCTGTATAAATGGCATATCATCATAAAGCGAGAAGAGGAATTTCTTAAATTTAACCCTCTCATGCCTGCATTGCAAAATGTATTATAGGAATCTCAAACCCATGATGTCCCCAGGTGAACTGAGAATGGTCTCCTAAGCGATCTCTGCATCCTGTAAGCCTCACCTGGACAGAGTGACATCCTCCCCTGTTGGGTGGTAGCTCTTGCCAGGCCTGCCCGGTACCCCTAGTCCTTGTGACACAGCAGGCCAAACCACTGTGCATGCCGCAGCCTTGGGTTGCACTACAGAGCTGCAGGTGATTATGTGTGAACTATGCCTAGCAATTATCGTGCAACATGTGACACTGTGGCAAGATGGCACTGGGGGCATCGATCCCTGAGCCCAGATGTCAGATCCAGATGACATTTAAGGCAACTATGCGGGACTTTTGGAGTAACGGGGCTGGAGATATAAGATCGGAGGGGTACAGTATCAGTGTCACCACTGTGTGGAGTCTGGGAAGCTTGAGAAGCTGAGCTCAGTGACCATCCCCCGGACTCCTCCAGCGTCTTTAGCTGAAAAGAGATCCTTTGTGTTTACTGCAGTAAAATGGAACTTGGAAATTTCTGAGTTGGGAGTGCTCATTTTCACTGTGCTTCCAACCCAGTCCTCTGCCAGACTCATTCCCATCCGCCCCACAGTGCCAGAGTGATAACTCTGAAGTATGAACCAAACGGCACCCTCACAGGCTTCAACGCCTTCAACATATCCCCATGCATGAGCTGCATTCTCCGGCGCGGGCGCCCGTGTCCTCGCTCACCCCCTAGGCTCCCCACTCTTGCCAGTTGCTGGGAACTTTGCCATCGCTGACGTCCTTGCCAATGCCTCTATAAGTAGTCCCCTCATTAAACCCTCTTCAGTCACCCCATTTCAAGGCACCGCCTATTTGCACAAAATAGACTACTTTGAAAGAGAGAAATAACAAGGGGGCAGTCCCTCTTGCAGATATCAAACCATGTTGCTTAGCGTGTTCGAGATGTGGGGGGTGGGGGGATAAATGAATATAGCGACAGAAGTGAAGTCCTGCGCACGTCGGATTTGACACAGGCTGGAAGCGGCTATCCAAATCAATGCAAGTGAAGAATAGATCAGTCAACAAATGATGTCAGGACAACTAGCTGGCCATACTGAAAAGTAAAATCTGTACCATACACAATGGACATATGCTTAATTATGTCACATCTAAACACTAGGTCCGGAGTTCCTCAACACTCAGCACATATTCAGAGACTCAAAAAATCACAGACATGGGAGCAAAATCGGGTGTATCTCAGGGGATCTTCCGGATCAGACCCCTGCATTCAGTTAGGAAAAGAAAAGACCACCCCCATTTGACAGATGAAGAAACTGAGGCCCAGACTGATTAAATGGCTTGTTTAGACTCACCTAAGAAGTAGCCAAGGGGGCACAGTCTCTAGGACCAGGCCTCACACATCTTCGAACTTGAGGGCTAGGCACGTAACTGGGAGTTTTGTGCCATTTCCCCTGGCATCCCAGCTGCAGGTGCAGAGACTCGAACACAATGAGTGCAGACAGCTGCTACATGTCAGCAGAGGGGGAAATAATACCTGTTCATCGGGGAGCTAATTCTGCAAAGTGCACCATCTAATAGGTACTATGTACACGTAAATAGGATGCTCTAATCAGCGGGAAGGCATGAACCACAATCTATCCCTCATGGACCCAAAATATAATAGAGCAAAATTGAAGGTTTTACGATACACAGAGCACTTTGCTTGGAAGACTGACACTTTCCCAGGCAAAGTGTTCATTTCCAGAACAAGTCCCCACACTCTCTAACATCTGATCCTGGGGAACAATGGGCGCCGAACAAAGAAGTGCCTGGGGCAGCTCTTCAATAATAATAGAATCTGTGGGAGACAGTACGGGGCAGAGGTTAAGAGCACAGATTTAGAACCCGGGCAGACCGGGGTTCAGGTCCTGCGTTGCCATTTCGTAACCATGTGACTTTGGGCAAGTTCCTTAACCTCTCCAAATCTGTTTTCTCACTAGTAAGAGAACGTTAAGAATACCTGATAGGAGAACTGGGCTATGAAATAAAATAATGTAGGTAAAGTGTCAGCACCAGCAGCCAATGAGCTTTAATCGTTACTCTTAGACTGATGTCCTTGTGTGGCCCGTTGTCTTGTTCTGAACAACATTCCCAGGAGAGGGTTCCAACACGTTAGCAATGGCTGCTGCCAGAATGAGAGAGCCCACTGCCGCTCAGAACGCAGCCGCGACATGTTTTGTTGGACTCGCATAGTTTTTTTCTTTCTTTAAATCACATTATTTGACAATAAGTTAAAATCCTAGCATTTCACATAAAAATCTGGATTTCCAGTTTGTTTTGGAGCCTTCGAAGGCATGATGACAAATCACCTGCATCTGGGGCTGAAAGGGAGCCAGCCGCCTCCTCCAGAAGGCCACCACCATTCCCCACTGCCACAATCCCCGACCCAGCCCACTTGCTCTACCTTCCCGACCCCGATAGGCATTTGAGCTGGGGACTCACCCTAACGTGAAGCCTTCTTCCCCCAACCTGTAGGTAGAAAAATGCGGATGTGACACTTGATGAGAAGACAACTTATGATATAGGGGACTCTGGATTTGGAAGGTGGCCAGAGTCTGACTTACGGCTCTGACACATCACGCTGTGTGGCCGCGGTACAATCTGTCTCTGAAACGCCGTCCCTGAAATTGTCCCTGAAGTTCACATTTCTTCATCTGAAAAATGGGGCTCAAACACTCATCTCCCAGGGCTGGCATGACAAGTGAGTGAGACTGGGTAGGAAGAGTCTGGGACATGGCAGACTCTCACTAAGGTGTAATTATAGTAATCATTGGGGGGGGAGGGGAACAACAGGGGTGCAGGTCCAACGTTAGGAATGAACTCATGCAATCTCTTCATGCTATTGCACTAAACTAGAAATAACAGATGGCACATACGTATAAAAAAAGGTCATTGTATACATCGTATTTTTATATAACCTGCCCTCTCCATTTCATTTTCATATTCTGGTCTTTGCTAGCAAAAACACTTCAGGATCTCCCTCCCACACTGTTTCAATGAGATGTCTGTTGACTTTCATTAGTTGCAAGTGATTCCCAAGTCAAAGGAGTGTTTCTGCATCTGGTCCTTCTTTTCAATGAATTTAGTGTTTTTATCGGGAGACAATGCACTTGCTGGGCATTGGGAATGAAGCAGTGAATGGGACAGATACGGTCCCCGCGCCCACGTACTACATGCCCTTGACTGAACATGTCAGAACCTTATCACACTGCTTATAGTCGGCACCTTTTATCTGCCCCCAGGCCTGCCATGGGAGACAAGGCCTTGGAGGCACAGAGGAGACTTCCTCTTTCCCTCTCTCTCCTCTGCCTCCCTCATCAACCTTGTTTTTCCCCTTCCCAAGGTTGAATCTCTCTTGTTTCGTTCCAGCTATCTCCATCAAGAATGGTGTCAAGATTCATACATATCTAACTAAAATCCTCACATGTATGGAAAAGATATTGTGAAACTCTGAATGCAGCCAATTTACCAGTGGGCAATAAACTGCCATATGATGATATTAATAACATCAACAACAAAAATAATGCACACTTATCAGACGTCTGTTCCTTGCCAGGCACTGCTCTATCTCATTTCATTCAGCAACAGCTCTTCAAGGTACATACTATAATCCCAGTGTTACAGATAAGGAAACTGAGGCTCAGGGCACACAGAGGCCCCAAGTCACACAGCTGTAAACATCAAGGCCGGTGTGCACCTCAGGCCCATGGCTCATCTACTACACTAGTTGGATTTGCTTTAAAAATCAGTGTCTATAATTTATCACTCTGTAATCTCTTTTCTCAAGCGGATTTAATGGGGATACTCACAATTACTCAGCTAGAGACATTTGCAACACAACAGATACGTTGCTTTTTCTTTAAAATGTAGTTGTTTTTTAAGAGGAAAACAAAAACCTTTGGGAGACATGTTTCAAACTCTTCCTAATGAGGTATTTAGCTGATAATCCACAATGGCTTTGATTGCAGGATAAATATGGGATTGCCACTCAGACTTCTGGGGGAAAAATATACGTAATTACAAAGATTTAGCAAAGTATGAGTAACAAATTGTTTTTCAACTCCTTGCACTTAAAATTGCAGCATCGAGAGGCTTTGGGACGGGATGTTAAGCATATCCGCCCCCAAATACCCGTTAGACTTTAGGTAAGCACCTCTCTGTTGTGCCAACTCTCTTCCCAAAGAATTGAGCTAAGGTGTTTGCATGGCCCTTGATGAGGTAAAAACACCAGTCCATTGGCCCTCCCTCTTTCTTTGGGCCATGGCCGCCCCTAATGAGTTGGCTAGTCTCAGGGCTCCCAGCAGCAATTATATAATGAATGATTCCAGGTTCTTCTTATTGGGAGGGTTTTGAAATCATGAGATTTTAAATGTTTTTATTTATTTATTTTGAGAGAGAGAGAGAGAGAGAGCACACAAGCAGGGGAAGGAGAGAGAAAGAGAGAGAGAGAGAGAGAGAGAGAGAGAGAGAGAATCCAAAGGAGGCTCCATGCTGCCAGTGCAGAGCCAGACGTGGGGCTTGAACTCAAGAACCGTGAGATCATGACCTGACCCGAGATCAAGAGTCAGACACTTGACCAACTGAGCCACCCAGGTGCCCTGAAATCATGAGATTTAAAGCAAACAAGACCCCCTGGGTGTTTAAATCCTGCCAGATGGAAGGAAACCTCCAGGGCTGGTGGACAAGTTTATGGCACTGATAATGATGATGGTTTCATGGGTGTATACTTACCTCGAAACACATTGAGTTTGTATATATTACATATCTACAGCTTTTGGTGTGTCAGTCGTATCTCAGTAAAATGGTTTAAACATGTTATAATTGATTACTTCCTGGATATGTAATGATGTACCAAATGTGCTTTAAGACATGTTCTCTGGACTAGAAAAGATTCTGTTCAGGAGTGGTTGAGAATTGTGGCTATTTTGTTTCTTCCCTCTGGCCAGTTGGAAAATCAACTCCAAGTGGTCCCCTAATCAATTATATTCTGAGCAGTTAAAAACTATCCTCTCAGAGACAGAAGTCTAATACCCATAGGAGGCTGACTTCTGCTGCCTTCTAGCCAGGCTTCGCTCAATCCCACCATCTGTTCCAGAAACATTTTTTGCCAAGCTGTGTGCCAGGTGCCGGGGATGCCATGATGAACGCAACAACTGTGGCTACTGCTCTCTGGACCTTCTACTTGGGGAGACAAGTGTTAACAACGAATTCCTGGGTTAGTCATCCAGCACAATAGTGACAGCGCAGAGAGAAGTAGGAGGAGCCTAGACAGCATACGAACAACGGCAGCTCCACCAGATCCTGGGAGGGTCTGAGAAGGCCAGTGAAGGAAGTGAGACATAGCAGAGGCACGGTATGTCCGAGGAACACAAGGTTGCCCAGTGCGGTGGGGGAAGCCTGTGGTAGGGATGATGCTGTGACGCAGCAGGGGCTGGGTCATATAAGGTTCGAAAATGTAAGTACTTTACAAGTTATTCTGAGATCAATGAGAAGCCACTGATGGGCTCTAAGCAGGGGAGTCCACTGTGAAAGGTCACCGTTACAGCAGAGAGGACAGTGAGCTGGGGGCAGTGGAGGGCGGCCATGCCCCACGAGAGAGTGCCATTATGAGCACCTCTTCCCAACTCCATGCTCAGTAACATACATCACGTAGGTAGCATGAAAGCAGTCATGGTGGGAACATCTGCATCTCAGAAATTAGAAAACACTTTTTTTAAGTTTATTTATTTTGAGAGAGAGAACTAGAGGAGGAGAGGGGTAAAGGGAGAGAAAGAGAATCCCAAGAATGTTGTTGGGCTCAGCATGGAGCCCAACATGGGGCTTGATCTCATGAACCATGAGATCATGACCTGAGCTGAAATAAAGAGTCAGACGCTTAACCCACTGAGCCACCCAGGCGCCCCTAGATAACACTTTAAATCAGGGCTCCCCTCTGCCTCAAAGAGCCAGTTGCTAAATAATTTACCAGTGCATCACTGGTCAGAGAGGACAAGGATGGTGGTAAGAAAATGGGTTAAGAACAGTAATCTAGACATGAGAGGAGGGTGGCTGGGAGCAGGGTGGTGGCAGTGGGGATGAAGAAAAGGAGGTGATTGTGTGTTTGTCTATCACTGTATCTGACAGAAGGAGAGATTTGCTCGTATGTGTCACGGATGTTTCTTAAGCCCCTCCCAAGCCCAGGCTGAGGACAAAGAAGGGAGAGAACGTTTGGCATGACCTCAAAGAGAACTAAACCATGTTAGGAGTATTTTAGTTCACGGTGGGATATGCCAGCTTTCACAATGGAGTAAATTCCATAATATACATTCAAGCAATAATAGCAGCAGTAGCTACAATACTTATTGTGTGCTCACTACATGAAAGGCACTCCTCATTACTTAATCCCTGTGATGACCCAGTGGAATGGGTATTATCATCCCCATTTTACAGATGAGAAAATTGAGGCTCATTGAGGTTGAGTAACTTTCTCCCAAAACCTACCGGTAATGAAAGTGCAGAGGAGGAAGATACCATTTCTCAAAGACGGTGGCACTGAGCTCTTCTTTGAAGGACTAAGGGAACGCAAGGAGACTGCAGGCAGAGGGAACAGAGTGAGCCAAGATAAGAAGGTGGGGAAAACAGGACTCCCTCAGCACCCAAGTGCGTTCTCGGTCCCTGCTGCCTACAATCTGTGTCACAGCTACTCTACCCTACCACAGTAGCGCAAAAATAGCCACAGAAAATATGCAAACAAAAGAGCATGGCTGTGCCCCAACAGAACTGTATTTATGGACACCAAAATTTGAATTTCATGTAATTTTCACATATCACAAATAGTCTTCTCTTGATTTTTTTCCTAACCGGTTAAAGCGTAAAAACTATCCTTAGCACATGGACCATACAAAACGAAGTGGTGGGTCACATGTGCCTCTTGACCTGTCGTTTGCAGATCCTGGTCTATACCGGTGCTGCCCAAGAAAAATAAAATGTGAACTACATCAGTAATTTAACATTTTCTAGTAGCCATATTTTAAAAAGTAAAAAGAAATGAATGAAATCAATGAGATTTTATTTGACCTAAGTAGATCTAAAATTTTGTTATTTCATTATATAATCTACATGAAATATTACTGGGAAATATGGTATTTAAAAAAATAATGTTTATTTTTAAGAGAGAGAGAGAGAGAGAGAGAGACAAAGCATGAGCAGGGGAGGGGCAGAGACAGAGGGAGACACAGAATCTGAAACAGGCTCTAGGCTCTGAGCTGTCAGCACAGAGCCCTACGCAGGGCTTGAACTCCCAACCTGTGAGATCATGACCTGAGCCGAAGTCAGACGCTTAATCTACTGAGCCGCACAGGCGCCTGAAATACGGCTTTTTAAAAAGTTGGTACTAAGTCCTTGAAATCTGGTTTGCATTTTGAAATTACAGAACATCTCAGTTTGGACTGGCCTCACTCAAGTGCTCAAGAGCCATAGAATGCAAGTTGTTGGCAACTAGACAATACAGGTCTAGACCCTAAATGACTAAATTTGTTCAATCCTCAAAGTAACGGGCACAATAGGCTCTCCTATGCCCATTCCACAGACCATGCACTTTCCCCCAGACCTCCCCACAACTGCTCCACCCCCAGCTCTGACCCTAGAAGGATCTTCACTGATGACTCTAGGCAGCATTCGTGGAGGTACATAGCTTCCCAGTCATTCCTCGAGACCCTTCTCGAAGAATGAGCTGCCCCCTCAAGGTCACCTTCCTAATGAGAGAGCAGGTTGGCTGGGGCTCCCACAGCCCCTTGGAGTAATTTCACCCTGTATGTGGGAAGTGCACCGCAGAAGCATGTTTCCTATGCAGCTCCAACAATACAGATTGCACGGGCTGGCAGAGACAAGAGACTCAAACAGCATAAGCAACCTGCCAATCCCCCAGAGTCCATGCACCTGCCCTGAACTGAGGGGGTGCCCTGGACTGACCATGATGGGAAATGTAAATCCACGGTTCCCTCCAGCTTTTCATGGTGTGATCATCTCTCTTTTCAGAGTTTTCAAGGATAATCTAACCTATAGTTAATTTTTACCTCTGGCCATAATGTTAGATGTTAACTCCACACCCATTACCCACCATGTTGTGCCTGGCAGTCCACTTCCCTGACTCCCCCACATTCACTGTAAGCTCCTCAAGGACATAGGATACAATCTGTTCCCCATGGCATCTCTAGGTCCTATAAGATAGCCCACAGCTGAAATACACCTAAACACAGGAGGAATCACATTATGATAAGTGGCTGATGAATGAATGAATGAATGAATGATACAAGTTACTACAGAAAAGCCCCATCATTCATTCCATAGTTCTGCCAGGAGGCACAAGGCCATATATCAGTCAAGAAGTAGTCTCCCAACCATAGTTCCCACCTGAGACTTATCAATATTTTCTTCTCCCTTGGATCAGAGAATAATAAGGTAGGTGTCATTTCCAGAGCTCTGGCCAAAACAAAACAAAACAAAACAAAAAAAGCACTAGAAAAGGTAGAAACGACACTTGGAATGTTCAAGTCTTCATTCACATCCTGATCCTGGGCAGATCACCTAAGAAGGGCCTTTCCTTGGGACTCGGGCCTTCATTTCTTTATCTATGAAAATGAGAAAATCGAGGTCCAACTAGCTTGGCAAAATTGGGAAGATAAAATGAGCAACTCTATGTGTGAACATCTGCAAAGGAATCCCTGCTCAATAAATGTTGGGTGTTTTTTCTTTCTTTTCCTTCTGACCTTAATATATGCTTGTCTGCTAGAAGCCCTGATGCTCTCATTGGAGGATCCCTTTACAAGCAGCTACTTCCCATGAGTCAGCCAGAAAGAGGACATTTGCACAGTATGGTGCAAGATTATTTTCGTTCTCTCTCCCTCCCTGACTCCCTCCTCTCTCTCTCTCCAGGAGAGTCTAAGAAAATGGTTCTTTTAAGCATCTATTTCTCCTGCCAGGAGTTAATACATATCACACCTTCCCTGATGCACATCTGCTGTTGATTATGGACAATGGAAGAACTGTGTCATTATGCCAATAACTTGTGAAAAAATATATATATATAATTTATTTGCTTATAATTTTCTTGGCTATATGAATCGAGGCTTTGGAAATGACTTATTTATGCTAATCCAATGTGTCAACGGCCTGCTCAAATCATCCAAAATGAAGCAATTTTATCATCATTTTGATCCAAATTATTAGAAGAAAAGGAAAAGGACACAGAACAAATGTGACATTCAAATGGCCTGCTTTGACCAAAAAAACAACCAAAAAAAAAACCCCAACTTCTTCCTTGAAGCCTTCAGAAAGCCACAATTTGGATGGTTATTGATCTTTCCTTTTATGTCTTAGGATCAAGAGTTTCAAACTTTCTTTGTGTCAGATTAATGGCAATAATAGAGATCGTCTCTTGCTGTAACTAGATCTGACTGAAGCAGGTGGAGGCTGGTGTTTCTTTAGTCAAAAGAGAGCCAGCATGGTGTAGAGAGAGGCAAAGTCCTGCCATTTCTAGCTTGCTGGGTCTTGTGGAAAGAGAGGAGGTGGCACCAAGGCCAGAGCTCCCCCAATGCCCAAGACTAGGGGCTCCTCTAGGGCAGGACTACTGGGCAGGCCTCATCTCTCATCCCCCAGCACAGAGCAGCCTGAACCACTGTTCATCCAACTGGTCAACCCCCAGGAATGGCTTCATAAAGGTAATGGATGAGCCAGCCACTTAGAAAGTGGCCCAGAGCCACAATTAGCAATGTGATCTGGGGCAGATCACTTGATCTCTCTGAGCTTCAGTCTCCACCTACCTCAACGGGACACAAGGAGAAGTGAATGCACAGCCACACGAAGCCACAAGCATGGTGCCCACTCCTGGCCAGCACCTAGTAAGTGGCTGCCTGCAATATTATTTGTAACAGTAATGTCCTTATCAAAAGAGCAGAGTGGCAGGGTATGGTTGAAAAGGCAAGGATTTTTAGAGTATGTTAGAACTGCTTTCCAACCCTCATACTCCTGGTGAAAGCACAGGACTTTGAGACTATCTGCCTGTGTTTTAATCCCAATTCTGCCATTTACTAGCTAAGGGCAAGATACTTAACCTCTCTATGCCTTACTTTCCTTACCTGAAAAATGTACCTCCTAACAGCACCGACCCTACAGGGTTATTGTGAGGATTAAATCAGTTAATACATGGCAAGAGTGTAGACCGTCTGGCATATAAATACTAACTGTTGTCATTATCATTGGCACTGTACCCGGCAAGTTAATTAAACTAATTTCTCCACCTGCAAAATGGGAATGACAATATCTGTGAGGACTTAACACATTCAGGGACTACGGGTACCTAGTACCCAGTAAACCCCAAATAAATGTGGGGCCCTCTTCCCTCCTTCCTTTCCCAGTTCCAGTAACAAGCAAGCTCTGTCAAGAAGACCAACCACAGCGCTTGTCTCTTTGCAGAATTTCTTCTCCACCCTCTTTTCTCTTAATAGCCTCAGGCCCCAGACAACAAAAGAACAGGCCACATCCTTGCCAGGAATGAAATCTGTGTTTTTGTTTTTGACTGGGAACTGTCCTTGCAGCTGGCAGGGTCAGGAGTCCCTGGAAAGGACAGCACCGAATTACCAGCCAGTCTCAGAGGTTCCCCGAGAGGCTTGAGAACCTGGGCAGGGCCTGCAGCACTTAACCTGCCGAAGCCTCTTCACCTGTAGCCATCACCCCCTGAGTTAAGTAGTGGATGAAATCAGCATGTATAATTTCTCATCTTCTGATATTCAGAGAAGAGCATTACATTTCAGCATGATTAACACTATTTTCCCTGTTTGTTTTTTTTCCTTTGCATTTTCCCTTCCCAAGGACCAGTGGTAGGGTTCAAAGAAACAGGGACAGAGGTGAGTACTTCAATAGAACAGGTGCTCGGCTTTAAGTGAAACACTCAAAGGATTGGTAGTCAGGGAGACATCTTCCTTTCCTTACCCTCTGCTGGATTTAGTGATTTACCAGCAGGCCTTCCTCGGCCGAGAGAGAAAAAGAACAGGGTGAGGAAACAACTTACCTCTTAAACCCAGGATCACAGTCAAACATCCATCCATCCATTTATCCATTCAACAAGCTCTCCCCAGTCTACTAGGTTAGGTTAGGTTGGACTCATCTGTAGACTTCAGCTCATTTTTTTTTTCTAGAAACTTCTCTGACCTGAGAGTAGGTCAAACTCCTCCAAGATCTAACAGCTCTGAACATATCTCATTTAAAACAGTGCCAAGGGGCACCTGAGTGGCTCAGTTGGTTAAGCATCCAACTCTTGATTTCAGCTCAGGTCATGATCTCAAGGATCATGAGTTCAGGCTGTGCGTCAGGCTCTGACGCGTCAGGCAACGCGGAACCTGCTTGGGATTTTCTCTCTCTCCTTCTCTCTCTGCCCCTCCCTGCCTCTCTCACTCTCCCTCTCTTTCTCTCTCCCACCACCACCCCCCCCCCCCGCCTCTCAAAATAAATAAAGTTAAATTTTTTTAGTTAAAAAAATAAAAATAAAAAATATATAAAGCAGGACCACAGTGGTAAATGCAGCAATTATTGACGTAATTGTTAAACAGCTGTTAGAGCTAGGTTCCAACTGAGTACTGTCTGTCTCCAAAGCCTGAGATCTTTCTAAGGGGAACAGACAGAGCTCTGGCCTGCGTTTAGGAAGCCTGAGTTCTAGCCCTGGATCTCCAACTCGCAAGCTGTGTGGTGTGCCATAAGGTACTTCTTCACTAGGGGTCTGTTTCCCTATCAGTAAGGGAAGGAGGCCAGACAGGGTGACATCCAAACTCCCTCATCCTGCTTTGATTTTCTAGGATTCATTGTCATGCAGAACTCACGTGTGTACGGAAAAGGCCCTGTACAAATAACAGAGGCCCTTCCGCTCCTGAGCCAGACCCCTGCTCACATCCCACACTGGCCCTCCCATCCGGAGATGGGCCCACTAAGGTGGAAGCCTGGGCTCACCACACCACTACCTAGACAGCAGAGGCCCGTCTTCTCCCTCTTTTTCACTAACTTGGAATTTCACGGGCGTTGTTGTGCCTGACACAAAGGGTTATCAGATTTGAGCAGAGATGGAAGTCACAGGCCTCCTCATCTCAAGATGCTACAGCAGCAAAGCAGCTCCTGAGGGACACCCCCACTCATCAACTACTGCCTCTGTGATGCGAGGTATGAGCACCCCTGAAGTTCAGAAAAATTAAAAAATGGAAAATTTAATTAAAGTCCTCTCTGCATAATTGCCTTCCTGTTGGCTTATGGGGTCCTTTGAAGGAAAGAAAACAAGCTCTTTACCCTCGGTGTCAGTCTGGGATTCATAAACTTGAGCCCTCTGCCGGCAGGAATACAGGGCTCAGGCTCCCTCTGCCTCCATTGGCTATTTGAAGAAAATCTAGAAGAATTTCTTTGTGATCTTCTGATGGGAAAGCACTTCTCAAAACCCCCAAATGCATACATTCTAAGATGAAAAAGTGATGAATTTGATAATCCCAGAATTAAAGTATTTGCTCAACAAAATTAATAGATGAATATAGTGTGGGAGAAGATACTTGTCCAAAAGAGACAAGGGATTAATATTTAGAATGCACTAGGAACTCCTCCCGGTGAACGAGAAAAACTTCGGGAACCCTAAATGGCACACGGACAAAGGATATGGAGAAGGAATTCAATGACGAGAAGCCCAAAGGCCAGCATGCTATGTAGATACACTCAAACATATCTGTAGCCAAATTTAATAAATAAATAAATAAATAAATAAATAAATAAATAAATAGTAAGCTATGCCTGCACCCATCAGATTGGCAAAAATAAAAAGTTCTGCCCTAAGTGTCGGAGGCTACGTGGAGATGTAAGAAATAGGACGCTGCATGTCAAGGTGAGTGCAGACCGGGGCAGCCTTGGAGGAGAGCCGCCTGGAACTACTTAGTCAAGTTAAGTCCAGGTGTGCTCTCTATCCCAGTACCCAGCCTGCGACAACTGAACAATTCTCATGCAAGCCTACTGGCGGGCACGTAGGACAATGCCCACCGTGGTGGCAGAGAGCTAGAAGCCATGCTGGTGTCCTTCTCTGGGGGAATGCGTATGGAAAGGCAGTGAATGCACACAGCAGTGATTTTGCAGCAGTTAGAAACAATGATCTGGAGTGTATACACAGCAACATGGATGGACCATAAAAACAACGTGCTGGAAGTAAGAAGCAGAATGAGATCTATGGCACAAGATCACAGAGTAAATTAAAAATACTTGAACACAAAACAACAGCTGCTTTAAAAGAACACACATCAACAAAGGGATTAACCTCAAACACGTGGGGGAAGGGAACAGGAGTAAGAAAGAATCAACAGCTCAAAAAAGTGGACTTTGAAAGGCCCAATACTGATGTTTCCTAACAGGAAGAGAACGAGTAACTCCAGCTTCAGCACCTGAGGCCTGAGAACAGCAACAGCATTGATGCCTTGTTGGTAGTGGCTGTGGCTTGGTGCTTTCCTCCCACCAGAGGCAGAGATATACACTCAGAGAGCTGCACGGCCTGGCTTGCAGAAGCCAACAGACCCCTGGGACATTCCAAGGCAGCCCCTGGAACCCAGGGGCAAGTGATGGTCCTGGAAATCAGACTGACCCTGCGTCAAATCTCCTCTGTCATAATGCAGCTGTGGCATCTGGCCAAGCTACTGAACCTCCTCTAAGCCCCAGTTTCCTCTGGCGGGGGCGGCGGGGTGGGGGTGGGGGGGGACACATAGGCGGGGTGCTGAGCCACCCCTCTTTGAGGGATTGTGAGATTATAATTGGACATATATGAAGCACTTGATTCATGAGCCAAGCCTAGTCCATAATAGGTACTCAATAAGTGAGTGGTAGCTTCTCTTCTCTCACCTCTAAGATGTCCAGTGTCATCATGATTTCCACCCCATTCCCCACCCCAAGCAAACCCACCTCTCAAGAAGGATCTAGAACCCTCACTAATCACAACTATTACTGCTCTCTTGGAGGCTAGCCATCGATCAAAGTGTTGTAAATACATCATAAAGTTGGTGGTCCCATCTCTACTCTATACGTGAGGAAATGGGATGACAGTAAGTCAACTCGCTTACTTATTTAGACTTTACGACCAATGCATCCCTTTAGTAAATTTCATGCAGGAATGAGGCTGGAAGTGAGAATCAGCTTTCCCAGGACCACATACTCTAGCCAGTGTCATACATGTCTGTAACCCATGAGGTCAGTAAATTTTCCAGATTAAGCCTCTCTGCCAAGAAGACCGTTATGTTTGTCATTGCATCATTTCCCTCTCAAGGGAGGGGGGTGGCAGGCTTCACAGTGAGGATAGGACATCAATGTACACATTCTTTCATTCCACAAATGCTTACTGAGCACCTACCATATACTAAGAATACAGTTCCAGGAACTGCGGACTTAGCAAAGATCATCCTTGCTCTGGTGGGGCTTAGATTCTGATGGGGGAAGACAGAGCATGGGCAACAATGGCTATATAGAAATATAGTGTCAGGGAGTGATGTGTGCTATGAAGAAAAGTAAAACATGGATAGAACCAAAAGAAGGTAGGGATGGGTACCATTTTAGAAGTTAGGACAAACCCCTGACAAGTGAAAAGACATCAAGGGCAGGGCAGGAAGAAATGAAGAGGGGGGTGGCCATGACTAGATTTCCCCATCATTGATTTAATTTACAGTATGTCTTGCAATAAAGATGCCTTTCCCTTCTCTCAGGGGTGTGTGCAGAAAGTTCCACAATTTGCAAAGCACCTTCCTTCTCACCTTTCAATTTGACCCAAACAAAACCCCTCCCGAGTCAGAGGCCATCTCCATTCTACAGATGTAGCAACAGAGCTCAGAAAGGAGAAATGAGTTGCCCAAGAGCACGCAGCCACTAAGCACCAGATCAGAACCCCTGTTCTACCAGATCGCACCACCTGACTTGCCGGTCCATAAAACAAAAGCGGTCTGCAGACCCGTCGGCACCGAAGACAATAATATTAATGATAATCATGCCGCACGATCATCTTAGAATTGCAAGGTGCTTTCATGGCACAAGTTTTTTGAATACTTTCGAGGAATGCGCTGGGGAAGAGCCAGGCTTGCTCTTGGTCATGTGACTGGAAGCGCCATGGGCTGGGTTCTGCGGCTTTGGAGTGTACAGAATATCATGGGCTTCGCATGGGCTTCATTGCCAAGACAAAAGCATAAGTCCTTAAATACAGGGCTCACAGTTGGCTTTGAGCTCTCCTAAGATTCACTTGCAACCCCCTATGGGCTTTCTTACCTCCTGTTCTAGGAGCAGATAGTCTACAAGAAGGGTCTGCCCCTCACCACCCTTCGCCACTCCTCCCCTAGCAGCTCCCCTCCCTGAGGTGTGAACTGCGGTTCCCAAATCTATTGTGTTCCTTATGAAAAGGTACAAAAGAAATAAGAGCTGTTGTTAATACAAGGATGCGTATTATCAGCGAAGGCAGCAACCCCTGGGAAATTCATATAGTAAATGTGATCTCCAAACCTCTGTCATTCTGAAGAAAAGAGATTTCGTTTTACACACACACCCCCCCCTTCCGCCCCAGGCTCAGAGCTACACTTTTGTCCTGATGATTGGAGCAAATGGTCCCCAAACAGCATTCAGAAAATGTGTAAGGATGAAAGGTGGCCAAGAACAGCAGCTGCCATTAATTGAGGAAGAGCCTCAAGACGTCAGGGCTAGAACTTGGGTTTGGAAACGGCAATGAATCTTTTGAGAGCTGGATCAACGAGGCTCCTGCTCTACTCCCTGCCCCCACCATGCACAGATGAACTTCCTGGACTCTCACAAGGGTCACAAAAAGTTTGGCATAGACAGATTGACTTTTGTATCATTATCCCAGTTTATGAAATATGTTTTGAGTGGTGGTTTTATTTTTATTTTTTCCAATCTCAGTCTCAAAAGGTCAATCCAATACTTAATAGATGGACATCCCAGGGTCTGTAATAAAGCCAGGACCCATATGATGGGATTTGGATGGCAGGACCATTTTCTTTTGCCGTAAAATGTAATAAGAGAATCTGCAAGAAGGGGAGGTTAAAATTATATGTTGAGGGTAGTGGATAGCTTTGCTGTGTCAGGACCACAGAAGTCCCTGCTCCTTTCCAGAGGTTCCTGCAGTAAATCAGCAGGGGCATGGGGTAGGGAGATGGGGCCATTCTTCAGTTGCTAATTACTCACGTATGAGACCAGAAACTGACCGTCTTCTCAGAGCTGACAATGTAAGCAGAGAAGACTGAGACAGGATCAAGTAGAACGGAGTGTGAACCCTGGGTTGCATCCATTAACTCTGAGAACTGGGACAAGGCATTTGACTTCTCTAAGCCTCAGTTTCCTCTGCCATAAACTGGGAACATAACGCTTGTTTGCCAGGATACACAAGGTCATGAAGATATGGGGCTTGGCATGCAGCTGGTTCTCAGCAAAAGTCAGATTCCACATTACTCCCCTTCCTTTTGACAAATTCACTTATGGCATTATACACAGGGAGACGGATGGTAAGCCTTGACCGTGTGGATACAAGCTGGCTCAGGGAAGGGTCTTGCTTCCACAGCTTGGCGGGGAGCCAACCTTGAGGCCAATAAAGCATATTAATGGAGGCACTTTCAAAGCACAGGAGAGACAGCTAAATGCTGAGGACAGGAAGGTTTTGCCTGTTTTGTTCATTAGGGAAGTTTTTTTCTTTTTTAATTATAAAAAAATACGTGTATAACAAAACACATTAAATATATATAAGAAAGGGATGTTTGTCTTTTTTGTTTACTACTGTATCTTCAGTGGTTAGAACAGCAGCTAATACAGTATAGTAGCTGCTCACTAAGCATCCATTGGATGCATGTGTGGGTGAATGGATGGATGGGTGGATGGATGAAGGTGTGAGTAGACAGATGACAGGATGGGTGAGTCATGGTCAGGGAGCATTTCAAGGAGGAGGGGACATGGAAGTCAGCAGGTAGACACAGAGAAGGAAAAAAAAAGAGGAAGTAGGGAAGGCATAGGAGATGACCAAATTCCTGCACTTTCTCATAAATACGAATTCTCATTTCATAAAATAAAATGTATGTTGTTATTCTAAAACACGGTGAGGCAGTTGATTCCTAAAATAGTTATTTTATTTAAAGGTCCAACTCACCACGGAGCTCCAAGTAATCTCCAAGAAACCATTAAGTTAAAGGCCAAGATATTTATTTCAAATCTCAAGGGTATGATGAATGGTGATTATTTTCAATTCCATGCATTCTCAGGCAGGGGAAAGCAAGTATTCCAGGACATTCGGGGTGGAGGGCCATCTAAGGCTAGAGGGTGGGGGCACGTGGGAGAGAGGCGCAGGCAACCCAGCCAGTGTTGGTGGATCAGAAACAATCAAGGCCCATCACCAAATGCAACAGGAGAGAATCATTTCTGTGATTCCGGCCAGAGCCAAGGGTCAACGATTACCAAGATGAAATTCAGGGAAATTATGGGTACTCCTTGAGGACTGAAATTTTCAAATATTAGTCTTTCTGCTCTGTGACCACATTGACTGCACACACATGGTTATTAACACGTAATTACTAGTGATACCAGCAGAGAAACCTCAGGTGCACTTTTGTAAGGATCAGGGTGGCTGTGGGGAGGACATCTGTGTCCTTATATGACAAAGTCATAAATCTTTTTTTTAATGTTTATGTATTTATTTAGAGACAGAGTGAATGAGCACAAGCAGGGGAGGGACAGCGAGAGAGGGAGAGAGAATCCCAAGGATTATTACTTAACATGGATGTATCATGAATGTTAAATCATTTACTTTAGTAAATACTTCTGAAATTTGAAATACTTCTGTGCTGACAGCGCAGAACCCGATGTGGGGCTCAAACCCACAAACCATGAGACCGCGACCTGAGCCGAAATCAAGAGTTAGAAACTTGGGGCGCCTGGGTGGCTCAGTCAGTTAAATGTCTGACTTCGGCTCAGGTCATGATCTCACGGTCGTGAGTTCGAGCCCCGTGTCAGGCTCTGTGCTGACCGCTCAGAGCCTGGAGCCTGTTTCAGATTGTGTCTCCCTCTTTCTCTGACCCTCCCCCATTCATCCTCTGTCTCTCTCTGTCTCAAAAATAAATAAACGTTAAAAAAAATTTAAAAAAAAAGTTAGAAACTTAACTGATTGAGACACCCAGGCACCCAAAGCCATAAATCTTTATATATAAATTTACATACATCCAAACACCAACACAAAAACTAAATGTAAGGCAATAAACATTTTACATACTATCTCCTATTATTTAAAACCATCATTTCAAATGGTTGCACCTAGCCCACTAAAGTGAACACAGTTACCGGAAAACACACTCCCTTACTGCTAGAGATTTATTTTACCTTGTTTCTAACTTTTCTCTATTATAGTTGACAGTGTATTACTACCTTTAGGTATACAAATTTTTTTTTCCTTACCTTGGATCACATCCTTAAGGTAAGAGATCAAAAATAGCACCACTGGGTCAGGGTATAAATTTTGCCAACAAGTTTTCCAAAAGGTTTGTGATGATTTATTTAATATAAGGATGTTAGTTTTACCACAGACTCACAAACAGAAATTATTGCTAAAATTTTCTTTTGATAGTTTAATAGGAAAAATAATGATAGGTAAATTTCTAAAATAACCGTAGTATACAGAAAGGCACAGGACTACAAAAATGTTTTAACGAACTCCAAGAATGCATTACAAAGAAGGTAAATACGGTTGAAAGTCTGGGATAATTAGTACACACACGCACGCTTCATGGGAATTCTGCTCTGGCTGGAACTATGGGCACGCCTTAAACTCATTTTCCTTTCAAAGACTCTAAAGCCACTTTGCCCCTTTTTCTGTGCATTAGTCCCTGTGGGAATTCCATGAGAAAGGCTGGAAAGGAATGAGAGCGAAGGATTTCAAATATTCCCTTTGTCCAGCTCATAATAAGGATTATTCTAAATCTTTTGTCCAGCACATATAAGATACCACGGCAGTTAATGAATAAGTTAATTGGCTAAATCATTCTGGTGGGGACCTCCAATTCATTCCCAGTAATCCCATAATGTGTGTGTAAAAGATTAAAACTACATACAAGAAAGGAGTAAGATACCAGATGGCTCACTGATATTTCAATTTTTCTTTAAAGTGGTATGTTCTCATTAAAGAAAACTTGGAGAAAACAAAAAGAGTAAAAGAAAAGCCATCATCTTATAGCTTCAAAGTCCATAACCAATATTTTGATAGGTATTTAAGCAACTATACCTAAATTGTATAATATTGAAATTACACTATAGATTTTTACTCTGCTTCTTCCATTAATATTATAAGCTTTGCTAAAAAAATAAAATCTGCCAACTTGTATTTAAGGTGAAAGATTATTATCTAACATGGATGTATTATTTACTTCATTAAAACTTCTGAAGTTTTCTTTGATTTTTGCTGTTATTTCATCCACTCAACATATAGTTACAGTATGCTTTCCACGTGGTGTGGACTGGGTCAACAAGACAGTCTGAGACCCCTATCCTCAGTGTGAAAAATACTAAGCAATTAACCCATGCCTATTTAATCGGAGCTGTGTAAATGCAGTAAGAGAAGTGCCCTTTAAGCTGAGACGGGAAGGCTGGCAAGGGATAGCAGGGACAGGAGTGGGGTAAGCATGTATGGGCAGAGGAAAGCACGTGAGCAAAGACGGAGGCAGGAAAAAGCCCATGCTGCAGGTGGAGGGACGTTGTGTATCTTGGGAGCACAACTGCGTGGGAGGAACGCTGGTCACTCTATACTGAGCGTTGCTCTGCCATTCACATGGTAAAAAACACAGGATGTGCTATTACATTTTCAAAGAAAAGGTGTGTTAACACTGAGAACACCATGGGACTGGATTTCTTAGACCTGACAAGACTCTAATTAGCAGCCAGTTTGCATTCAGATTTTGCAGCCAGCCAGTCTGCTGGTCTGCCCATTACGGGCCACCTGCAAAGGACAGCGAGCCACCTGTACAGGACAGCAGGACAGCATCCAATGGGAGATGAGCACTGCCATCCTGCAGAATCTGTCCCTTCACTCTCTAGTGGGTTTCACCCACAAGGAGTACTGTGAGGGGGAAAGATACCAGGTACACTTCAAGCAGTAACAAGAAGAAATATCTGGCTCTAGATGTCCTCATCCAAGATTAACCTCAGTTCTAAGGGGAACATGGGACAACTTTCACATGCAGAAAGTGGGTTCAGTCTCAATCATGTAGCTTCAGAAATGCTGCTCTTTCGCTGTCTTGGATTAATCTGGACAACTCTTACTTATTTTGTAGCTTCAGTTTAAATAGTGCCTCTTGGAAGCCTTCCCAGGCAGGCTGAGATACCCTTGTCACTGGCACATTCCTCTATCCCATCCCTTGCACAATACATATAACAGTCTCTTGACTAGTTTCCTTGTCTGGAATGTGAGACCTGGAGGGCTAGTCATAGGATGACTGCTCAACAAATTTTGATGAAAGAATGAGTGAATTATGATCCCCACATCTCAGATTTAATTCTCATTAGAAGCCAAAGCACATCCCCCTTCCCAAGGATGTCAATGGCCCTCTGCTAACTCCTTGTCCTGCCTTTGCTGGGGCGGTGTGTCCCCCCAGAGTGGCTCACCTTCAGCCCTGCTTCCTGCCCATCTGTATCTGCTCCTGGAAGAGGATCTGTGCATATTCCCTGTGCAGACCCTAGAGTGGGTGTGGAAGACTCAATAATGGCCCCCTGGAGCCTATAAATGTTATCCTATTTGGAAAAAGACTTTCCACAGATGTGATTAAGAATCTTACAATGGGAAGATTATCCTGGATTATCTGAGTATGCACTAAAGGCCATCACAAATGTCCTTGTAAGAGAGCCAGCAGAGAGATGTGGCACACACATGGGGAGAAGGTGATAGGAAGCCAGTCAGGGATAGGAATGATGTGGCCACAAACCAAGGAAGGCCTGCAGCCACCAGAAGCTGGAAAAGGCCAGGAACAGACTCTCCCCTAAAGTGTCCAGAAGAAGCACCACCTTGATTTCAACCCAGTGATGCTGATTTGGGACTTCTGGCCTCCAGAACTGGGAGAGAACCAATTTCTGTTGTTTAAGCTGCCACATCGGTGGTATTGGTATAGGTGGCACAGGAAACTGATACTGATGGGGGTGCACAGCTCTGGGGGGTCAAGACACCTGGGGCATCATCCCAGCTGTGAAACTCACACAGCAAGTCCCTCTTGGAAGTAGGATTCTCACCCAGGCTTCATGCTGACTTCCAGCTAGCCCTGGACAAGCTTTAGCTCCCCCACCAGTGTGATGCGAGGACAGGAGACCCCACTGGCAGAGTGGCTGGGGGATGGAGGGGGACATATGCACTGACAAGCCTTACCTAGCACAGTGCCAGCACACTCCAGTCACCCCACGCAGATTCCTTCTGCTCTCCCTTTATTATTACGAAAACAATAGTCAGCACTGGCCAAGCGCTTACTGTGTGCCAGGCACCAGCCAGGAGAAGGCAGAAGTTCTAGCCAGCATTTGTAACAGGGGCATCGTCGGAAGGTTCAATGTGCCCGGGAGAGAGAGGTGTTTTGAGCTCTCTAGAAAGTAGGACGGCAGAATGAGGTTTACTGAAAAGCTACAATGTTCCAGAAAGAAAGGAAGAAATCTCCAACAAACAAACGAAACGAAATGCAGCCCTATCACAAAATCTGGAATTGGTTTACTCTTCCAGGGTCACTTTCTCCATCCTTTTGTCACCTGCCCAGGGTATTTTCCCAGCAAGTGTGTCTTCCCTGTAATGCAGAGGTCGGATGCAAATACTGCACACAACTAAACACCTTCTCATTTCACCTCTCTTCTCTGTGCCTCCCTTGAGAACTATTCTAGACTCACTGGTCTAAAGAGAACAATAAAGAAATAAAAGCAGAAAGCTTTTGGCATCACCCACAAATTTGGGAGCTAAATACTAATACTTTGTTCTCTCGCCGGAATTCTCACCCACACCCTAGATCCTAAAGATGTGGAGAAAATCTGTCAAAGCTCCAAACCCGTCCTCACCTCTGGGCTGTCTGGTTCCTTCTCCTGCTTGGCCTTGCAGCCTGAATGTGGGATCAAGCCCACCCACAGGGCAAATGGAAGGCACAAATGCAGACAGTATGAGAACAGGGAAGACTGGCGGGGAAGTAAGGTTCTATAACTGCCCAGCTGAATGACTGGTGTGGGAGCCAGCTCTTTCTTCAGGACTCTAGTCCAGATGGTCGCTCTGGTGTGAGCCTTGCTCTGATCCATTTCCCCATCTCACTTAGGTTCAGGCTTGGCTTCCCCTAACCAGGGAGGCAGAAGAGATGGGCGGTTCAAGGGTGGACTCCCTGGGTCCGAATCCTAGTCCTTGGGAAAGGAACTCAACTTTCCCATGTATAAAATGTGGATAATAAGAGGAAGACGGGGAAAGTATGGCTCAGCCAGACTATAACTTGGTTCCATCTTTATCCTTCCTTCTGCGTTCATTCTGGGAACAGAGTGATAAACCAAAGCCCCCGTCCTCACAGAGATTACAGGGCTCGTAGGGGTGGCTGACAGTAAATGAAAAAATAAGATAACTATACTGTGAGAAAATGCACATTCTGATGACAAAGACAAAGAGGAAGGCCTTAGTGAGGGAGAATGCTGAACAGGTTGCATTAGAGAAGAGTGAGCCATTCCAGAATGAGCCAGCGGCATATGCAAATTCTGCTATATGGCGAAGAGCTGGAGGGGTTAAGAAACAGAGTAGGAGATTAGAGTGCCTGGAACAGCACAGGGACGGTGAGAATGCCATAGAGAAGGTCAAAGAGCTACCTCACAGGCCAGGCCCCATCTGAGTTGTTTAAACTTCACTTGAATTATGATGATAAACCTACTTGGAACGTTCTATGCAGCAGATTGAGGTTGTCACATCTGTGTTGTCAGAGGTTGGAAGCTGGGTGGAAACAGTATTAGAATAAAGTGGAAATGGGACCCAATAGTTTGGACAGTATTGCAATGGCTCTGGGAGAGATGAGGGTGGGCTGGACCAGGGTGACACCAAGCAAAATAGAGACAGACAGGTTCAAGAGGAGTACTGATGAGATCTGATGTCTAAGTGCTGTCTAGCCCTCTATAAAGCACTAAGCATGCACTCTCTCGTGCGATCCTCCCGGAGGCCCTGTGAGGTCGGTCCCCTTATTATCTCCAGGTGAGAAAACTGAGGACCAGAGAGGTTAGGTAACTTCCGTAAGACCACCCAGTTAGGGTGTGGTAGAGGCAGGGTCTGAACAGAAGCCACTGGGATCCAGAGCCCCCACAGCAAACTGTTCTTCTTCCAATAGTCCTGGATAGAGGATGGGCAGAGGGTGGGGAGGGAAAGGAAAATCTAGATGCCTTGCACCGTTCAGACCTGAGAACCTGGGCTGCTTCGTGGTGTTTACAGATGAGCCTGAGTTGGGGAAGGTTCTGGCTTGTAGGGGCGGCACGGGGGGACCACCAGAGTGCGTTGAGTTCCAGCTGCCTTCCTGTGCTCCTCACCCCTTTTCTGTTCTCCCGAAACCAGTCAGTGGTGGAGGGTGAGGTGGGGCAGAGGGAACCAGGACAACTTTTCTTAGTCCACATGACCCCCCTCCCCCAACACAGACGTCTGTGAGCCTCCCAATGTCCTTTTATAAAAGGAGGTAGGAGGGCAGACATGTTTGGAAATGCAGTAAATGTTGAATGAGAAAAGCAAATCAAAAGTACCCAAACAAGTTCTCTTTTTTTGGTTTCCTGGTAAGTTCTTGGTAGTTCTTGGGAGCCGTATGCGTGGACATGTTCCACATCAAGACAGTGTGGGGAAAAAAATGGGAATGAGCGACAATACAGGGCTGTACCGTGCTTCTGAATCCTGGAGGTGGGAATCCACAGCTATTTCGGGGACTGGGCAGTGTCATAGCAGGATTTCCCACCCCAGAAGCCCACATGCTGAGTCAGGTCTTGGGAACAAGGCTGAGGTATCTATTTCAGTCTTCACTTGACTCCGTGGGATGTTAATAAACGCTAACCAAACAAAGGTTCTTGGCCACATAGGCTTTGGAAAAGCTGGCTTATTAAGGTTTCTTCACCGCAGGACATCTCAGGATCTTGAACCTGGGAATACGCATTGTGACTCTCCAAGAAGGAAGAAAAACTCCCAAACGTATTTGATCACAGAATGCTTTTACAGCCAAGCATCTCATGGCCTAAGTGTCCCAGTGAAGAGATGTGGGGAAATGTTCAGCTCATCCCGTTCATTCCTAAGGCAAAAGCAACAGATCCATTACTCAGAATTGAATACTGAAGCTTCCTCAGTATGCAGCCGGAATTGTCATGAAGAGAGTTGAGTACTGGAGGCCGGGTGGCAAGCCTTAGGGCCAAAGGCATGCCGCGGGACCATGAGCAGGCTAACGAAGTCTCCTGAATTCTGGTTTCTCATCTGTCTGTTGGGGATAAGAATAACACGGAACAGAGTTCTGTGAGGATTCAAGGAGGTAACTGATGCCAGAGCCCAGGTGCAGGGGACCAGCATACAGTAGGCCTCTCCAGGGGCTCTGAGGTCTCTGGCAGGCTCCCACAGCCCTGACTCTTCGGCACAGGAAGAGACCTGTTGACTTTCCCCCAGTAGCAGCTCCGCCTTTCCTTGGCAACAGCCCTCCTCAGGTGGCCCAATTCCCTGCCATTAACAGGCTTCTCAAGTGGTCAGTCAGGGGCAGCTAAGTCCAACCTGGAACTTCAAAACAAAGCCCCTCAGGCAGGCAGCAATTGTGGCCAACAGTGCAATCATGCTCCAGCTTAAATGGCCTGAAAAAACTTCAGGAGGAAAAGAGCCAGTGTGCACAGCTTTCTAAATGCATCAGGTTTCTGGAATGCTCCAGGGCTCCCTGTGTACCACAGCCATAGCTCCTATAGGGGCTCAAATACATAAGAGCCCTGTATTTTAAGAGTCCCCACTATTTGCTTACCATCCCATTATCCATTCAACACATCCTGACTGCCTCCCTCTCTGGATGAAACACAGGACCAGGCATCAGGGTACAAGGGACCTGCCAGCCTAGTGGGGAAGGTAGACGAGTGGGGAAGCATTGGGACAGAGCTACAAACAAGCTGTATGAGAACAGGAAGGATGAGGCTTTTGATTCATTCCAAAAAGTGGCTTCAAAATCAGCTTACATTTAGGAACATTTGGCATATGGCCGATGATAGAACAGAAGATTTTTGCATACATTATCTCAGCACAGACATAATTATGATGCCATTTTACAAAGGAGAAAATAGAGAATCAGAGAGGTATAGGGAGTTGCCCAAGGCCACACAGCTCATTAGAGGAGGGCTGAGATTCGAACTTAAGTCAGCAATCAACTGCTGAGGCAATTCAACTGAGCAGTCAGTGCTCCTGCCAGGGAGTTCTCTGAGGATTAGAGGAGACGATCTCTGAGCATCTTTACTTAACCTGGGGGCTTCAAATCAACGCTCATATTTTTCTGCCTCATATTTCTTTCCTCTGCCTTTTTTTCCTCTGATTTTGCTTTCAGTGGAATAAAAGCTGCCTACTTATATACATTCCACTCTTTTTTAATGTTTATTTTTAAGAGAGAGAGAGAGAGAGAGAGAGAGAGAGCACGAGTGGGGCGGGGGCAGAGAGAGAAGGAGACACAGAATCCAAAGCAGGCTCCAGGCTCTGAGCTGTCTGCACAGAGCCCCAACACAGGGCTCAAACTCACGAACCATGAGATTATTACCTAAGCTGAAGTCGGCCACCCAACCAACTGAGCCACCCAGGCACCCCTACATTCCACTCAATTCAGAATTTAGTCAAAATGAGCAAACACGGAGTTCGCAAAGAAGCTTTTACCAGCACCCACCTTTCCTCATGCTCTGGGAGATGAGTAACCCCTTCAGTAACTCCTCCAACGCCCCCCCACCCGCCCCGTTAAGACTTCCTGTAGGAAGCTCCCCACGAGGCAGAATGCAAGGGATTCTGAGGTCTAGGGCACCTGAGCCCTCAGTGGGGGTCTGGGGAGGAGAGGAAGGGGTGCTACTATGAGATCTCCTCCCCAGAAGAGGCTGGGAGCCTCATCTCCAAAGGCTGGGGGCTGGCTCCAGGCCTAAAAAACAAAGCCACTCCTCTCTTGTGTGGGGAGATTCCTTGGAGGAATATTTATGAGACATTAAAACCACTGCCATCAACTCTTTATAAAAATTCCTGAACATGTAATTATGGGTCCAGGATGAGATTCCTGGATATGGTCTAATTACTTCCCTGAAGCTCGTATTCCCCAGAGACTCAGGGCAGGAACATTCTGCCTGCAGTTCTGTTTCCTTGTCTCTTGGGTCTCTCTTTGCCCCTCCAGACTCTTTCCTGCATATGTGGTGCTGCTTTTCCAACCACTACTCCGTGCCCACTCTCCACGCCCCACCTCTCTCTGCCCAGCTCTGAGCCGGGGAGGATGTCCCAGTGGATGCACCACTCGGGGGCCTCTGCAGGCCAGCACCAGCACCTTGTGCGGTGGGACTCATGGAAGGCACTAGCCAGAGAGGGAAGGGCAGGAGACCAACAGATGTCTTGCCTGCAGCTTCCGTGCTCTGGAGCTGCACCTGCCACGACCACAGCTCCCGCCCACAGCCTCTTCGGTGCCCCTCCACCACGCTCTCCTCAGCCTCCAGAAACACCACTTTCTCTCCTTGCCCCTTCACACCTGAGGTGGTTCAGGCTCCCCCCGCCTAGATGGCCTCAACATCTCTTGTTTAGTCCCTCAATTCTGCCTGTCCCGTTCCTGCTAAATGGTTCCTTCATTAAAGTCTCCTTATTTGAACCACCTGGGATGAATTCTGATTTTCTGGTGGGAATCTGACAATAAGCAAATCGGGAAGAGAACTGCAACATTTCAAGCTCGTGCCACAACCGAGGTAAGGCATACCCCTGCTCAGTTACCACCTCACCGATGTGTTCTGGCATTCTGTGCTCTGTGTGAGTGTTGAAGACACAGGGGTGCTGGGCAACAGATGGTGTCCTCCAGCCAGGGAGAAACCCCTGTTCCTGTTTCCCCCTCCTCCCCTCCCCTCCCGCCAGGTACATATATATGTTTCTGACTTTAACCCTCATCTGAAACAGAACACCCCACTACCCACATCCTTGGTCAAAAAATATTAGAAATAATAATACTTTTCAACCCATAATTCATGTAGCAAACCTGCCCTGAGAACCTTCTGCGTGTCAAGCCCTGTATAAGACACTGTGGTACAGAGTTGAATGGCCACATAAGGTATGGTCCCTGCCCTTGAAGACTCCCGAAGTTCATGTTTCTACTGACCAAAGAAACCTCCTGCACTAGGATAAAGATAACCTGCCCCTTGTTCTTCCCTTGCCACTGATTCATCTCATAAAACACAGCCAACCACGCACACACACGCGCACGCACATGCACACACACACACACACACACACACACACACCTGAGCTTCAGCTGGATGACTGTGGATTCTGGCCCAATGCCACAGCAGTGCTTATCTGCAGCTTTCTGAACCCAGGTTTCTGGGTGATGCCCAGAATATGCACACAGCAGCGGGCCCCAGGGCACACGATTACTCTGCTTTCCTCAGGAGGACGCAGTGTTTCTCTGGTGAAGAGTAATCACGTCATGGAAATAGCACGAGGCTTTGCAGGCACACCTCAAAGATTCATATAGCCTCAGTCACGGGTCATCTGGTCCATGCCCAGCCTCACACTTGCTGCTCTTGCTCCTCACATCGTGGGGCTTCTCCATTCAGTGTCCTTCCATCCAGGGAGGGGCACCCACTTCTCTGTCCCGCTCTTCATCACCGCTCCTCTGCTGACACTGCCAGGTCATAAGCTCCCGTCTGGGACTCGGGAGGCCTGGTTTTCCGTCTTAGCCCATCACTGGCTCACCTGCTGTATGAACGTGCACAAACCACTCCCTGTCTCTGATGCTTGAGCTCCCACCTGCACGGTGGGGGGTCTGAATGGTCAGGAACAACTCCGCAGTGAAAAATGACCACACATCCCAAAGCCTGCTGTCACTGAACGATGACAATGGATAGTAAGTGAAAGCTGCCTAAAGACACAAGTGGGGGCTGCCTGACCAAAGAGGCATGGAGTGAATGGAAGGCAGGTCCCATGAGAGCGAATTCACTCAATTTCAGCCAGTGGGTTTCACTGTGGCTGCACCTTACAACCACTGGAGGAGTTATGAGGAATCCTGATGCCCAGGCTGCTCTCAACACCAATCAGATCAGAATTTCTGGGGCTGTCATCCAGGCAACAGCATTTTTTCAAAGCTCCCTTCATGATTCAAATGTGCAACCAAGCCTGAGAACCACTGATGTATATTCACTACCCACATTTTGGGTATGTTTCACCAGACGGTCAATAATGTCCATTTAGAACACATAGTTTCAATTGAGGGGTAGAGTTTTCAATCATAGAAACCTGAAAGAAGCTAGGTTATTAAGGATTCTTTATTTACTTGTGCCTCATCTACAGAAAGTATAATCCTCTATTAGGAAGAGAGTATATATGGATTAACTTCTATAATCAAAGAACGTAATTAATAACCCAGTTAGAACAAGAGTTTGAAGAGCTAATAATCCCTAAATACAAATTATGTAGCCTCATTAAAATCTAACCGTTAGAAACTCTAGTTAACAAACAACCCCTTGTCTACCAATTTGCTTTATTTTATAGCTATAGAAAAACTAATTTTTCCCTGTCCTGTGAGATCATCCCGCCAAAGCTTTTCAAAGGTCCTACCTAATGGGTTTCAGCCTGTTGCCATCACTTTTCCTAACACCTCCCTCTCAGTGGGTTAAGTTCTAATTGTCCATCCTCTCTCCTGATTATGCCACACCTCTGCCCAGCCAACCCCCATTTGCCATGTGGGACTTTGAGTATCTGCTATGTCTTTTCTAGACCGCACTCCCACTCAAAGACAGCGTATTATAACCTTTCAACTTTAGCTTGCTCCAAAATCGCTTACGCACATTCTTTCCATTGTAGAATAATGAAAAGAAGGTAACACTTTGGAATCAGCTCTGGCCGAAAAATCTGAAGCCGGAGTTGAGAAGGAGACCCACAAATGTGCAGCCACCTGGTCGCTGGCACGGATGACACTAAAATGCTCTGAAGAAAAGGTGGTCTTTCCAATAAATGTGGGTGAGTTAACTGGCTATCCATATAAAGAAAATGAACCTTGACCTCTATTTCACACCACAGGAGAAAATCAATTCCAGATGGACTGCAGATCTAAATGTAAAAGGGAGAAGAATAAAAGTTTTACAAGAAAATGCAGGAGAACATCTTCATGACCTTGGGGTAGGCAAAGTTTTCTTAAACAAAACATAAAATTGTGCTGACAATACGAGAAAAAAAATTGATACGCTGAACTTCATCAAAATTAGGAACTTCTCCTTATCAAATGATACCATTAAGGGAGTAAAAATACAAGCCAGAGAATGAGAGAAGATATTGTCAATATCTGACAAAGGAGTCGTGCCAGAATATGTAAAGGATTCCCATAAATAACTAAGGGAAAAAGCACGCAAGCTCATTTTAAAGTCTTGAATAGGTACTTCACAAAATAGCATAGCCAAATGTTCCAATAAACACATTAAAAGGAGCTCTACTTCATTAGATACTAGAGAAATGCAAGTTCAACCACCATGAGATATAACTATACAACCACCAGCATGGCTAAAATGCAAAAGGCAGTTGTTAGGGAATACACGGAGTAATCAGAGCTCTCACACAGTGGGGGTGTAAGTGGGTACAACCACTCTGGCAAAAACAGCCTGGCAGTACCCACTAAATCTGAACACACAGATATCCGATAACCAGAAACTCCAATCCTTGGATGCAATTCGTACCAGAAGACAGGTAAAGAATATTTGTGAAAGCACCATTTGTATTAACCCCACACCGCAAAGTCACCAAATGTCCACCAACAGTAGAGTAGGGAAATAAATTATGTATACTCACACTAGGCAAAACTTACAAAGTGAAGAAATGAATGCACGACAACATGTATCTTGTGAAAATAATGCCACGTAAACGCCGCAGACACAAAAGAGTATATGTTCCATGACTCCATTTCTACTAAATTAGGAAACAAGCAAACAAACCTGTACTGTTTACAAAATCAGGACAGCGGTTACCCTTGCCGGAATTGAGGGGAAAAACAGACCGAGAGGAGCAAGACGGGGACCTCAGGAGGCGATCCTGTTCGGTTTCAGGATGAAGAATCTGGTTTCATAGGTATGTTCACTGTGAAAAATTCACTTAGATATACATTTATGAGTAGTGCACTTTTGTTTATGTATATGTTGACAAAAGGTTTACACACACACACACACACACACACACACGGAATCTGGCTATTTTACCCTTTAATTATGTGTGACTTTGGCAAGGCACTTAACCTATCTGGTATTCAGTTTCCTCCTCTGTAAAAATTGGAATTGAAATACCAACCACCTACTTTTCAGGGTTGTTGCAAGAATGAGATGAAAGAAAAAGTATGCACGCAGATGGCACCTGGCATACAAAGCGTGCACTCTGTAAACGCGTTTCCCCTCCCTTCCCTATCGCGAATCTATAGTAGCCTCTTACAACCAGAGAACCGAGAGGAACCATCACTTTATGGTTTCTACGTTTAAAAGGAAACAAAACAATTGGGGTGCCTGGGTGGTTCAGTCGGCTGAGTGTCTGAGTCTTAATTTCAGCTCAGGTCATGAGCTCAGGCTCGTGGGATTGAGCCCCGTGTTGGGCTCTGTGCTGAGCATGGAGTCTGCTTGGGATTCTCTCTCTCTCTCTCTCTCTCTCTCTCTCTCTCTCTCTCTCTCTCCCTCTCTTGCTCTTGTTCTTGCTTTCTCTCTCTCTCCCTCCTTCCTTCTGCCCCTTTCCCTCACTTGCTCTCCCTCTAAACTATTTTTTTTTTTAAGCTAAAAAATTAAAAACAAAAACAAGACCCGGACAAAAGACACTTTCAGTATTAAAGGCGGCCAGGGCCTTTCACAGATAGTCTTAAAACGTTTGGAGAGTCTGTGTATGGATAACAACAATCCAACCCCCGGAGAGGTTAGAAGCAGGCCCAGGTCATGGCAACAGGACTGTGTGCTAGATCAGTTAATACAGAAACAGGGACAGCAAGGACCACACGGAGATGACAGAAAGAACACGGCAGCCTGCTGCCTGCCAATATGGCAGCCACACTCTCTTTTCTTTTAACCACATGCGGGCTGACTTTTCCAGCAGCAAGATTCTTCACAGACAGAAAAAAAAAAATAAGGAAAACTGTTTCCTTAAGACAAGTGCCAAGTCACAATGTGTGAAAGTGCAAGTCACAGAAAACATGAGATTCCCAGAAAATAAACTTGTCATTACCAGGCCCTGGAAAGCAAGCACTGTAGCCCCTTCCTCCCCGCCACATCCAGGTGCAGTCTTCTACTGGGGGGGCCCACGCTTGTCCCTGTATCCTTTCCTTCGCCCGGCAGACACAGATGGAGCGTGGAGGGGTGGGGCCAGCCTGGTGCTGGCTGGACACTGGGCATCCAGAGAAGAGAGAGCCCAAGCCCTGCCTTCATGGGGCCTGAGGTTTGGAGAATTCCAACAGGCACATGGGAAATTCTAATGCGGGGAACCGCATGCCGACTCACAGAGAAATACAAGGCACTCAGGAACCGGAGAGGAGAGGGCACCTTCCTGCAGAAGAGGACACCTGGGCCAAAGCTTAAAGGGTGAAGAGTTAGGTGTAGACATTCCCAAACAGAGGGGCCAGTGTGAGCAGAGTCCAGAAGGGAGAAATTGCCCCTGGTGTTGCCGGAACTGAGGGTGGAGGAAGGAGTTCCGGGAAAGAGTCTGGAGGGGCTGGTGGGGCCAGATCGAGGAGGGCCTTCCATGGACTGAGTTCTGCAGGCCAGAGGTTCTCAGTCCTGGCTGCACATCATAGTCACCGAGCATCTTCCAGACATGCTCATGTCCTGGCCTCATGCCTACAGATGCTGGCTTAACAGGTCCATCATCAGTGCTTCTTAGAAGAGCCCCAGGTGCTTTTGCAGCGTGCAGCCAGCACTGGGAGGCACTGCTACAGTCCAGGGGTCTGCAACCTACAGGCCTGGGGCCAAATCAACTACCTTATGCTCGAGAGCTAAGAATGGTTTTTATCCAATAAACATCTGCAATCGATTTCATGGCAGGGAACACTACTAACTCCAATTAAGCAAACCCCCATTTGAACTCCCAATTAATCAAGATGGTATCTCCCCTCCGAAAAACGAAATTCCATCCTTCTCGTCAGTAGACCTATATTGCAAAAACTGCATTTGATTATTATTATATTCTAAGCTTCATTAATAAAACGTATGTGAAAATTTGTTTTTTCTCTTATTACACGAGCATTCATATAATATCCTCAATTTAGGCCTCTTGGACCACAAACTCTGAAAGATTTACTATCTGGCCTTTTACAGAAAACATCTGCTGACCCCTGCTATAATTGATGAGGGGAGACGGAATGGCTTGGAGCGGGAGGATAACGTGTGGGCTTGCGTTAGGGAGGCCAGGGAAGTGGCCATCACTTTAGTGTTGGCCCAGGAAAATGTGGCATGAGCCAGAGCAGTGGGCTGGAGGTGTGGTGGGCAAGCCCTGGTCTCAGAGGTTAGAAGAGGAGGTGACATGCACGGGCCATAGCAGCTGATGTATGTGTGCAGTAAGGATGAGAGGGAGGTCCAGAGGTTCTTGGGACCACCAAAGACCATACAGAGCCACCAGCACTGCCATGTCTCCATCCTGGCCAGGGAGGGCAACCCTGAGGCTTGTCGCAGCACACACAGAGGGAGACAACTCGAGTCCCTTTGCTTTCTGTTCTTCTTCTGAAGGATTCTATTTGCTCTTTGCTACTCTTGAAGATGGCTCTCTTCCGGGCATGTCTCTGCACGCACAAAAAAGCAAAGAACGAAACTGTGCCTTAAAATCGTTTGGCTCTCTGGGGCGCCTGGGTGGCTCAGTCGGTTGAGTGTCTGACTTCAGCTTGGGTCATGATCTCACAGTTCATGAGTTCGAGCCCCGCGTCGGGCTCTGTGCTGACAGCTTGGAGCCTGGAGCCTGCTTCTGATTCTGTGTCTCCCTCTCTCTCTGCCCCACCCCTGCTCACCCTCTGTCTCTGTCTCAAAAATAAATAAACATTTAAAAAAATTTTTTAAAAATCATTTGGCTCCCAGACCCCCAAGTACCACCCAGCATGGCAGGCAGTACCTGCCTATAATAACCACAGCATGGTGGTTATTAGCTCCCCAGTTTACAGACAGAAGACAGGCCTAGAGAGGAGCTACATGTTGGCTGATGTGGAGTCTTTCTACTCGCTCTCGATGTGCTGGCATGACACCAAGACCAACTGGCCCCTAACTGTTATCAGAACATCCTCCTTGTCTGTGTCATGCACATTATGTCCTTGAACCTCCATGTAAGCTCCTCAATACCAGCACCTGTGATCGCACTCCCCGAGATCCTCGGCTCCGGTGCTGGTCAGCCCTGGGTTCAAATCCTGACCCTGCCGTGTCCTCACTGCTCTGAGCCTCAGTTCCTTCCTCTGGGAAGAGGAGGTTGAGACTCTTCTGTGTATGGTTGTTGAGAGGCTTAAATAGGATCATAGAAAGTGCTTAGTCCAGTGCCTCGTGCATAATAAGTGCTCCATAGTGCATCGTATTTCATTAGGGAGGCTCCCCCTTGGCAGTCTTGATTCTTATTATTGCTGGAGTCTGGCCGGACAATGCAGAGAGGCAGTGTAGTTGAAAGTGCGAACTCAGGAGCCAAAATGCTGGAGTCCCAAGCCCAGCTCTGCCCCTTACTGGCCGAGTGATCTTGGGTGAGTCACTTGTAAAAATACACTACCCGTGATAGTGCAGTCACGAGAATTCAGCGAGTTAACATAATGTAGGACATTTGGAACGGTGCCTGGCAATAGTAAGCGTTCTGGAAGTCTGAGCTATTGTTATTGTTTCACAGTTCTTTTTATTTTCCGTGGTAATTTTAACAACTAGGCCAGTAACTGGGACCCAGCAGAACTTGCAGGAACAGTGAGCCTGCCGGTACGTTTTTTCACCCAGCGCTTTGCAGGCCTTGCCTCTGTGCTTTGCCGGCGATGGCCCTGGGGATGCCAGGTGCCAGGACGCTCCCCCGGCATACCCGAGTTCCTCACATCTTGGCGAACTACTGCAGACTGATTTACCCAGCCGTGGACTGGCGGTCCTCACGTCTGTGTGGACTTGCACAGCGATGTAGTGAATATTCATCACGGAGCCCACAGGCTCTTAACAATCCTGACCCTCCGAAACTTCTCAACCCACAGATTTTTCATTTTTTAAGTAACTCATTTGGTGACAAGACCTGACCTGAAGTGATGTGAAGCTATTTATTGTCTTTATTTTCCCCACTTCGAGTGAACAGTTCACGGCAGAGAAATTAATGGGCTTGATTATGGAGCACTACCCCAGACTCCGCCGGGGAATTACATAATATACAGTGTACGTGCCCTAGTTCCTTTCTAAAATCTAAAACCATGCCAAGTTCCAAAACACATCTGACCCCAAGGGCTTTGGGTGACAGACTGTGGACATGCATTTATTATTTCCATGGGACAGCTGTAATCACTTCCATCATCCCTTCAACCAAAAGATACAGAAAACTAGTGTTTGCCCATAACCAAATGACTATTTCTCTTTGAAAAAGAAATCAATAAGGGGTGTTTTCTAGAGAGAACCAAGAAATAAGATCGGCTTTCCTCGTTTCATGCAGTGGATAGTTCAAAAAACAGTTACGTTACAATCACCACAGACTCCATCAGACTGTTTCTCAGACAGAAAAATCCAGGTCTGGGGTCAAGGACAGCCAACGTGGCTTAGTCCCAGGCACACAGCAGGATGGGTGTGGAGGTGGAACAGGTTCTTTCAGAGTGCAAGCCTTAACCTCTGCCTCAAGGCCCTTCTGGCTCACACTCTCCTTATGATGTTTGCTCACTGGGAAATTCGGGGCAGATGGAAGGTTTGCGCTGAAGCAGGGCAGGAGAGAGGCACATTGTGAACCTGGAGGCAGAAGGAGCAAATTGCAACTGAACAATTACTTCATAGGCTAATTGGGAGATGCCCACTCTAAATTGCTAATAGCCTCAGGGCACTGAAATGACAAGCTAAATTAGCAGGCAAGATGGCTGGGTTGCTTGCTGGTGAAAGCCCCTCTTAGTAAAGGAAAGTCTCAGGAAGGAAACACGCCCATGTGATGATTCTGTATATGCTCCTCGATTGCAAAGGTTTGGGGTAAAAAAAAAAACAAAAAAACAAAAAAACCAACCACAGGCAGCGGACAATCAGCCTACAGGGCCCCAGTTTCCCAAAGTGGTGTCGAGGCACCACCCCCAAGACTCCCATCCCCATAATATACAGGGGTGGAGCCCGAGATGGGAAACATAGGTCCTGATCTCTGCTACGGCCTTGCTGAGCAACTTCGGGCAAAAGGCAGGGCTCTGAGCAGCACCCTGTAGATCAGGAAGCATGAGAAATCTCTACCCTCCCATCCTAGTCAAACAGGATTGATTCTCAGGCTGCTTCAAGCACCCAGCCTGTCCTTTCATTCTCCCTTTTCCTGCTTCTCTCCACAAATGAAATCTGGAATCCCCAGCACTTTAACACTGGGAAGGGACAGAGTGATCCACACACAGGGGGCAAAGAGACAAGGGAAGACTTGAGTGATAATCCATGCTGGTTCCATGGCTGTCCACCCATCATGGCTCAGGGGGAGGGGACGCTGGCTCCACGTCTACTCCCCCATCTGCCCCCAGGACCCAGAAGCTCCTGTCCTTCCTCTTCCACACCCTCCAGGGCCCTGGCCTCTTTTCCTTGTAGCCATTCTTTTCTCATGATACCCTCTTGCCTTCCTCTGAAATCCAGCTACAACAGACTGAGTGCCTACTATGCTCCAGGCAAATATACCCACAGAGACCACTGGGCTTGGTTGTTCAGACAGCCTTGTGGAATAGAGGTCACCCCCTTTTACAGAAGGGGGTCCAAGGCTCATAGATGAAGCAGCTTGTCCAAAGTGATATGGCTGACAGGTGGTGGTGGCGGTGGTCGTATTCAAACTCAGGTCCCTGGGAAGTTTCCAGACGTCTGTGGGCTTCCATTTCTTCATCTGTACACCAAGCTTAGTCCTACCTTTTTCACAGGATGCTTTTAAAGACTAAATGGGATATCAGCAAAGCTGTGCATCTGTCCTCAGTGGTTGTAAGAGTGTCATATCCCAAGAAGGGGGTGAAAGCACAGCTTCTGGTTCCCATTTGTGGAGTCTTCACAGGGCAGGACCATGCCATCCCTCTCAACAGCTCCTCCATTTTAACAATGGCACATGGGATGGAAATGAAAGAAAGGCAGGCCCAGAAAGTGGGCACTGGGTGAAAGCTTGTCCCAAAGGAGCAGGGGTGAGAATTCCAAGATGTGTATGAGAACCAGAGACAAGCTGAGTCTGTAACTGCTGCCAGAAGGGGGGAGGGAATGTTCCAGAAGGTGATAGAACCAGGGGAGTCTGGACTTTGCCCTGGTCAGTGTGGAGCTGTGTCAGGGAGTGAGGAACAGATGTCTGGCTCTGGCAGTCACTGGGGGGGAACAGGGTAAGCGTGGGACCGAAGGAGAGGGGGGCTGCCTAGACAGAGAGAAGGAAGTTTCTCGGGCCTGAACGTTGGCAGAGGCCTCAAGCTTGTTCTTTAAAAGGAAGAAAATGAGGGGCACCTGGGTGGCTCAGTTGGTTAAGTGTCCAGATTCGGCTCAGGGCATGATCTCACGGTTTGTGGGTTCAAGCCCCGCGTCAGGTTCTGTGCTGATAGCTCAGAGCCTGGAGCCTGCTTCGGATTCTGTGTCTCCCTCTCTCTCTGCCCCTCCCCTCCTCGTGCTCTGTCTCTGTCTCTCAAAAATGAATAAATGTTAATTTTTTTTTTTTTAATGAGAATTGCAATCCCGGCTCCCCCTAACCTGGAGTGAAATCAGCACATCACCCACAGAAATGCCTGCAGACTTGCTAAACCCTAGTTCTCCCCAGATTTGGCCTGCACTCTCTGACATGCTCAGTAACTGTCAGGTTTACTATCCTGGAAGGCTTTCTTCAGAGCAAGAGAGAGCTCTGGAAAGAAACTGGAGCCAACAAGCATTTGAGGAAGCCTGGCTCTCCTGAGGGTCCCACAAGCCCTCTAGGCATGTGAGAAGGGGTGACCCCGCTGGTCCCACACACCAGCAGCTCCCCCAGGTCAGAAGCACAGAGGAAACGGGCCGGATCTGACCTGGATTTTCCAGCTTCAGGTCCTTCCTGTCTTGTCACTTCCTAGCTATAGGATTTTGAGCAAATCACCTTTTGAACCTCAGTTTTGGCATCTCTAATAGGGCTGATGATGCCACCTACCCTTAGGATGTTTGTGGGAATTTAATGTGATAATCACTGTTTAGCGAGCTGTAATACACCATATCCGTGTATTATTCTATTTACCACTGATATGTGCTAACCAACTATGGGGGTTTGAATTGTGCCCCCTCCCAAAAAAAAAAAAAAAAAAAGTTTGTTGAAGTCCTAATCCCTGGGACCTGGGCTGATGACCTTATTTGGAAACAGGGTCTTTGCAGGGTAATTAAGGTGTGTAAATGAAACTGAGGTGAGCCCCTAATCCAGTATGACTGGTGTTCTTACAAAGGAGAAGAGACGCAGAAGAAGACACAGAGAAGAATGCCATGCAAGGGCACAGAGATGCGCAGAGAGAAGACGGCCACGTGAGGACAGAGGCACGCCACAGTTATCACTTACAAGCCACACATGCCGAGGATTACAGGCAACCACCGGAAGCCAGGAGAGAAGGGGCCAACCCTGCCTGAACCTTGATTTTGGACTTCTTGCCCCCAGAACTGTGAGAGAATATACATTTCTGTTGTTTTAAGCCACTCGGTTTGTGGTATTTTGTTATGGCAGCCCTGGGAACTAATGCACTCACCTTGCTACCCTGCAGAAAGTGCCCTAACAGAACAAAGTGTTGGGGAGGAAAAAGAATTCATTCCTCCCCTAGTGCTTGGACCTGCTACCGTCTCTTTTGCATCAGCCTTCTGCCTCCCAATCCTGTGCTCGGACCTACCTGTTGGCCGCGAGATACCTCTGGAAAGGGGTCTAAATGGTGCTCTCACTTTCTAAAGTTGATACATCCTGTAGTAGCTGAGAACCCACTGCATCCCGGGGCCAGGCATGGTGGGTACAGAGCTGAACCTCACAGACCCCACTGCTGAAGGCACAGAGTTTACAGTCCAGAGAGAGGACACTTTGAACAAGAAACGGCAAGCAGGAAACAGGTACTGGAGGGGAAGTGGCATGCATGTGCTCTGAGGAAATGCAGCAAGAGGGATAAACCATGACCCGCTATGTGTGTCAGCAGTTCGTGCTGACAAACTCCCACAAGTTCCAAAAGGTCACTCCTCAGTTCAAGAACTCTCTATGACTCCCAGCGGCTCCAGCAGGAGTCCCATCCTCTTATTCGGAACTCTCCCTATCCCTCTCTAGATATTTATCACCCAACCCTCATTTACAAACACTTTATACCCCTTCCTGCAAGCAGACAGGCAACACAGGCTTTGGGGAATCCTAAGTGAGAATCCTGGCTCTGCGTATGCCCGAGTATGTCGTATGCCTTCTAGTATCACTGAACATTTCTCAGAGACATGTTCTGGACTCCCTCCTCAGGATAGAGATTAGTAAGACACGTTTTTCCTGCTCTCAAGCAGCTAAAGACCAAATTAGAGCTCCTTGGCCTCGGTTTGCCTACCTGCGAAATGGGGGCATGGTAGTAGTCCTACTTTACCATTGGCGTGAGGAGTATGTGTGTAACAAGGGTTGAGCACTCAGCAGGTATGAGATGAACACCAGAACCTCATGCACTTATTTTCTTGACTGTATCTTGGCTCAGACCTTCCCCCTGCCTTTGTCTTTTCCTTTCATCTTGACTTCTTCATGGTCAATACATTTTTAAGACTCAGATGAAATCCTAGTCCTCCTGTAGACTTTTCTCCACCCAGTCTCGGGTTTCCCACCTCCACAACAGTGTGAGTCTCAATTTTCTCAGTACTCTCCCCAGCGGGATGGTCCAATCAGGCATCTTTGTGTGTCTTAACCCCTTCTTGCCTCTCCTAGCTCTTTGTGTCATGCGTTCTATCTAGTTCTTGTTCAGGGAGTATCTGTAGATTGGCTTGCTTATGATTGCATCGTTGCAAGCCCCAAGAGAAGGGTGGGTGGGGAGTCATACAAAACCCCTCAAGGATTGGGTGACTCAGGAGCCAGCACTGCCTAAAAGTTGAGACAAGGGGCCATCCTCAATAGAAGCCTTGTGATCCCCAGACCTGAATGGCCTCGCCACTTCTGCCTTCCTGGTTCCACACTTTTGCAGGGGCCGCATTCTGCCCAGGAGCAAGGAAATGGCTACCAAATTGCAGCTCTAATTGAGAGGCAAGCAGGGGAATGGCTGGGGACACAACAGCCCATAGGTGTCCAAGCTGAAGCATCTGCCTCCCCTCCTTTCGTGTGGTTCCCAGCCCATTAAATGCACTGTTCCCTCTGACCTTCAGACACAGCGGCTGCTGGGCCTCCCTATCCCTCTCTCCTCTCTGGTTCACACTCCCAATCTCCTGGAGGCAGAGAAGGTGGGGCAGCCTGAGTAACCTCATGAGTCACTGAAGCCCAGAAAAACACATTCAGAAGAAAGCTTCTCTCTCTGTCTGCAGGGGCAATGATAGAGGGAGAATGGGCCACTGTCATGGACAGAGGGGACCCTCATTCCTTCCATGTATGACATTTCCCTGAATGATGTGGATGTGCCAAGCAGCTTCAGAGCCAAGGCCACAGGAGTTTCAGCAGGGACCTTATATTCACATGGCAGATGTACGGGGCACAGAGAAGGAAACCACTGATGTTGGCTTGAGGGGTCAGTGAAGGATTCAAAGGCCCGATACTCAGGGCAAAGCAGGAGCTAAGAAGCCAAGGGCATAGCTGGGGACACACACGATTCACAGTTACCTACTATGTACCAGGCTGTGTGCTTGGAGGTTTCCGTACGTGATTTTATTTCATCCTCAAAACAGCCCTATGGTATAAGTGTTATTGTTACAAACATGGCCATTTTGCAAATGAAGAAGCCCAGGGAGCTGAGTAGCCTGAACCAGCCGAGAGTCAGTGAGAGGCTGGGTCAGGATTCTAACCCAGGTCTGACTGCCCCAGGGCCTGCCCTCTCTACCTAATGTGCTGCATGGCCATGGCATGATCACACAGATGTTCAGTCCTGCTCTTCTCTGTGTGCTGTTTCCCAAGTTCATCTGCTATTCTCAAACGTTTGGCATCAGGATAACTCCTTTCCAGGCCAGAGGTAACCACCATTCAGGGCCAACAAGGGATGACATCCTCGCAAATAAGATACGGAGTAAGAGTAAGTGGGGGGTACAAACAGCTGTGCTGCTTTGGGAGCCACGAAGGCAGAAGTGAAGAGCCTCCAGGTCTATAGGTCACAGGACTCCTACTGAGAATGGATGGTCCTCTTGCCTCAAAATGTTTCGGCAGGGCTAGCTTCTGATGGTCCAATACATGGGAGGGGTGGGGGTATGTGACATTTTTTCCTCCCTTCTTCTGAGCCTTAAAAGTCATCAGCAAATGAATCTACAGATACTGTCAGAGGGAGGCTGCATGGTGGAGAGTCAGAAGGGAAACAGTCTAGCATTTAAAAATGCCAACTCCAGGCTGCCACGCAAGACATCCATTTATACGTGGTTTCTCATTAAATCTGCATGACAACCTTGCACAGAAGGTATTATTGTTATCATTCCTGCTGAAGAAAAATTAAAGCTCAGAAAGACTATTTTTTAAATTAATGAATTTACATCTGCACCTTTATTTACATTTATCCCAACCTGTACAAGAAAAATTACAAAGGGTCCAGCACAGACAGAAGGTGTAAAATCTGAAACGTGGCCCAAGATTGCTGCAAGTTCTATGCTTTTCCTTCTTTGCCGTGCTTTGCAGCACCCCACCACATGTGTCCTTTGATCTAGGACACCCCAAACCCTCAGCTTCCACCCTGGGTTCAAAACAGGATTCGGGAGACAAAGGTTCCATTTGCCTGTGAATTTTCAGAAGCAGCAGACAAGGGGGGTGGGGGAGGGTCTATCTGGGTTGAGAGTTAGGTCAGGTGCTCTTGAAAGTCAGCAATATTCACCCAGCCCTACCTCTCAGGGCCCTGAAAGAGATGTGGACGGGAGGCCATGGCCGCACTTCCGTGACCCTGAGCCGATCGTTTAATCTCCTTGTAGTTTTGTTTTTTTGTCCATATCAGGAGAATATTAATAGCACTTGCTACTGCTCACTGACAGAGATGTTAAGGGGAGTGAGTGGGGAGAGGGATGTGAACATGTTCTGTAAGCCGTAAACTGCCATACAAATGTGAGGGCTTACTTCACTGCTACCCAGGTAATGGCTCTCAGCAGGGCGGACCCAATACGACCTGACCTTAAGTGACACATGCAGAATTTACTCAGCTGCATTCAATACACATATCTGAGTGCCTGGTTCTGTGATAAAAGACAAAAGACAGACACCGAAAAAAAGTAAAAGTCCCATTGTGTTGGGTTCTGGAACGGAGGTGGGGGCCCATAGAGGAGGCTGGTAAAGCAGACACAGGATAGACAAGAAAGGAGCTTCCAATAAGGGAGTGTTGAACAGAGCCTTGAAGTAGGATTTGGCCAAGGGGACGTATAGAAGGCACTCCAAGCTGTTCTCTCTGCACAAAGGGCTGAGCAGAATGGCATGCAGAGGGAAGGGTGGTAATTCCATGGGGAGGAGTTAGCCTCACAGGTGCCAGAGGGAACAGGATTTGTTCTTCAGTGGGATGTCCCTGCAACCGCCCTGCATGACTTTCACGGCCCGATGCATGAAGATGGCCCCAAATCTCACTGACCCCAGGGACTGCCAGAACTTCTGCCATTTCTTCCTGTGATTTGCTAGCAATCTCTGAAGTCAAACCAACCCACCTGAGTTCCAACAGTGTTAGAAGAAATCTATGAGTTCCATATTCTTCCCCGGGGAAGGAGAAATCAACGGAAATGAGTAGTTGTTTCCTGTATTTACACGGTTACCTTCTTCTCACTTGAAATGACTTATGAACAAGGATTAATCTTAGGAAGGCAGAGGAAAATTGTGATCTCTGCCACCATGGGTAGGGAAGAAGGACGGGGCGGGGGTGATATTCTCTGCTTTGTCAGAACAATTAAAGACTTCGATTCCTTGAAATGTGAGAACAGAACTCAAAGCTGGAAGATATCTTGGCGGTGATATGGTCCAACATGCTGCCCAGTGTAAGTTCTCTTTATAAAACAGCCTGGCCAACTGGTAGGCACCAAGTCTTTGCTTCAACAACTTTTGCTTATTAACTGGTAATTTCACGGATCATACTTCTGGTGGAAACACACACACTGCACATAAAGACACGGAGAGAAACAGATGAGGAAATGTGGCTTTTTGGAAAGAGAGTCCAACTTGGCTCCTCCGCTTCCACAGATTAAAGCTACTCTGACCTCAGGCAAAACATTCAAACGCTCCTTCTCCTCTGTGGAGAGTGGGTTGTAAAACCTTCCTTGCTGGGGTTGTGAGGATTAAGTGGACTAGTGTATAGAAAGTGCCCAGCAGAGTTGCCTGGCACGCAGCCAGTACTCAATAAATGGTAATTATTATTATCTCATTAGCCCAAACTCCCACACAAGGCAGAAATCCTTCTTTAAACAATCCTGACAAACTAAAGAGCGATCAGGTCTCCACTTGAATAAATATTTGTTGATTGATTTGGTAATCAGTTGGTTCTAAACACCCAGACACACACACACACACACACACACACACACACACACACACACACACCCTATGATTATTTCTCCAAATTCTCAGAGATTTAACAACAAGACTACATCTCTCTCCACTGGGCGGTACTTAATGCGTAATGGTTAAATCCTTCCCAGTGTGGAGTCAGGCTCTGTCACTACAACTCTTCTCCAGTCCGTGGTTTTCTTTTTTTTTTTCTTTTTTTTTTTTTAACGTTTATTTATTTCTGAGACAGAGACAGAGCATGAGTGGGGGAGGGGCAGAGAGAGAGGGAGACACTGAATCAGAAGCAGGCTCCAGGCTCTGAGCCGTCAGCACAGAGCCCGACATGGGGCTCGAACTCACAAACCGTGAGATCATGACCTGAGCCGAAGTCGGTCACTCAACCGACTGAGCCACCCAGGCGTCCCACAGTCCATGGTTTTCTTAAACAATTTTTTTTTAACCACACAGAAACGTTTGAAGAACTTCCCAGAAAACTGCACATATATGGAACCAACTGCCTACAACTTCAGGAGTACCTCAGATCTCATGAAGGGCTTCGTCCTCCAGGCTAAGCACCGCTATTCTAGAACCTTGCGGAACAAGGCTCTGCAGGTGCAGATGCCCCTTCTCTGGTTCACCAAGCACCCTCTCACCTTCTTCCCCCAACACGCTCCCACTAACTTCAGAAGAGGAAAGCAACACTGGACTCAAGTGCTGCAGTCAGCACACTACGGTTCACCAGGTGGTGCATCATTAAGCCTCAGTTTCCTCATCCACAAAATGGGGAAAATAATAGCATCTACCTCATAGTGCTGTTTTGAGGGTTGAAAAGGGTAATGCACGTTGATGCTTAGCACAGTGCCTGGCACAGAGTAAACACACAATATAAGTTGGATTTTGTTATTGTTCCTATTATATCTGTTCCCTTAACCTCCCCCTCTTATAGTTTGCTGTTGTCCACTTAAAGAGATGTTCCAGAACATACATATAACTCCCAGACTCAAAACAGTCCTAAGTGTCATGCCTTAGGTGTCAGGCAGGGGGCGCTCTGCCCAAGTCAGACTTGGGATAGCGCTGGCCTGGGCCAGACTCCTAGAGGAACAATGACATTTATATGATCACTGGGTAAAAAAAAAAATGAGAAAAATTTGAACCACTGCTTTTAAAATGCATTGGTTCAACACATTAAAAAACTTAATAAACAAAGGGTCTTGGAGACAGAATAAAAGGGATCTACGGAAATTAAAAAAAAAAAATTGAGAATCCCAATGCCTTTCCCTTCTTTTCTTTTCTCCTTTCCCCCCTCTCTTCTTCCCTTTTAAAAAACAAACATGTATTGAGTGGTTACCTGTGTCAGCCTTGTGCTAGGCATTGGGAACACAAGACAAATAAACCCTGGTTTCTGCCCTCAAGGAGCTCACAGTCTAGGGAGGACGCCAACTTATAAAGAGAACACAGTGGGACACGTTCCCCAACAGGATTAAGTACAGGTGCTGAGGTTGCCGATAAGAGTCCAGACTCCAGGTGGGACACAAAGACATAAGGGATACTGCCCGGAAAGGGTAACACTCAAATTGACACCTTTTAATCATTTCTAATAGACATTTTTGCTGGTTATAAAAGTAACACATACTTATCGCAGGAGATTTAGAAAGCACAACAGTGCCAGAAAAAGAAAACATCAACCATTTCTCACCACTACAGACAACTACTGACACATTCTGGAGCATTTCTCTATCTTTCAGTCTATGTATTTCACATAAATGAGCTCATTATATCTAAACAATTTGATAGGCTCCCTTTTTTACTTAACATTGAAACATATGCATTTTTCCATCAAGCTCATCTGTAAGAGTGACCCTCAGATCTTTGATTTGGGGGACAGAGCCCCAGAGCCCCGGGGCCAGGGTTGGCCTAGAGGAGAGAGGACAAGCTGGGTTTCGGTGAGCAGGTCGAATCAGCAGTGCCTGTAGAGCATCCCACATCCCACAACTGTGGACGGTCGGAGAGCGGGCTGTGGCATTCGGGAGGTGGTCCAGGCCTAGAGGGTCCTCAGCACACAGGTGGTGGTTGACGCCATGGGATGGATGAGGTCCCTCAGGGAGGGTGTGCAGGGTGAGAAGAGAGATGACTAGGGTAAGGTCCCTGCCCTCTAGAAGCTCACAGTCTAGTTGCGTTCATGTGCAAGCCGTTCACCCCCAGCTAGATTGTAAGCTCCTTGAGGGCAGTTACCATTTCACACACAGCAGTCCCTCGCCAATCATGGGGGTCAGGTTTCTGAAATCCCCTGGGGCAGAAGTCAGGCTTGAGGAATTTAGGACCTTACTGGGGAAAAAATAGGGTTAGGGGAATGAAGTCACGAGTGAACTTATGAAATCATCATACTTTTTACATTGACATAAAAGAAAAACGTCAAACGTCAACAACAGCATATTCAAAACATTGAATATCAGTAATAATTAAATTATCCAAGTACTCTTAAATTAGCCACATATACTTTACAATTTATTTCCACTGTCCACCCCCTTAGGAGAGCCCTCCCCTTCCCAGCTCTTAACAATATGCTTGTAAATCGATTTTTTCATTGCCGGAAAAAATACACTCGGTAAGAATCATTTTCCTTTGTGTGTTTCACATGCATTCACATGTGTGAATTCACATTCACATGCAAATGTTCAATGCCTTTTGGTGTTTATGACTCTGAGCTACTGATTCCTATCTCTTGGTCCTACTCACAAGTGCATGCCACATCCTTACAGGTAGGGGTGGGTTTCTGATGGCTGATGAACTCCCTCCCACACTTCCCTCTCTGCCACTTCCTTGCAAATACCTCTGCTCTCGTCTGCCATACATTTCACCTATTGCCCTCTTCCCAACCTCTGAGCAGACTGCATCACTGCCCCGGAACTGACCTTGATTCCCATGGCTTCTGAGGGAATACGCAAATGGAAAGTTGTCAGTGTTAGAATTTGGAGTCTTTCTTCTGTAGACCCTAGCACGTTGTGCACTCCCTAGCTCCCAGTAGGTGCTCAAAGAATTCTTGCTGAACTGGGCAATTTCCTAGCCCAAAATAAAGGATGTGGATTTTATTTCTCTTTCCGCTCACTGCTCCAGATGAATATTAAACCTTGCACACAGCATAAATATTGAAATATTTGTAGGCACATTTAATTTTCCCTTCTGACAGGTCATGATGACAAGAAGGAACTAACAGATGCAATCTATCTGCATTCACGAAGGCAATTTTGAGTTCCACATGACATGCTGTCAATAGACTCAAAAGATATGGCCCTTTAGTGAAGGAATTCTCCATCTTTTCCAGCTCAGAGACCACTTGGATAAAGCAAAAGACCTACTAACATGAGATTTCCCCGTGCATGTTCATGACACAGAAGGCTATTATCACCTTGACTAAATGGAAGGACTAGCACTGTTTTTGATGAGATACCGACAGGACAATGTCTTTTAATTGAAAAAATCAGTTACATTTACAAAGCACTTTACAGTTTACAAAATGCTCTCAGGTACATTTTTTAAAATCTCATTCGTTCTTACAGCTACTCTGTGAAGTGGTCAGAGAAGGCACTGATATTTCCATTTTGCACATGAAGAAACTGAGGCTTACCCTAAAGTAAAGGGTCAAAAGGTGGGCAACTCACCAGTTAAATCGAGTCCCCCTCCCATTATTGTTACCAGCTGGGTTCCAAACAAAACATAAAACTGAATTGCAATGCTGTTCCACTGTCTTGTAATTGCCAGTGCCCGAGACCCAGCCTCAACCTAACGCCCACACCCCCACCACCTGTCTTCCTTATCCACTAGTCACCCTGCAAGTTTAGTAGCCAGCCTGGCCCAGGAAGACATTTGAGCTCATGACCTACGAGGAAAGGTAATGAAGACATATTCCATACAACGTGTATCTGAAACTGCGCTCGGCACTTCATGTATGTGATCTCAGTTTATGCCCCCAACAGTGCCGCACAGGAGGCTGTGCCATTCTGGTCCTGCAGATGGGATTCCACGTCCTGTGCATTGTTTAGTAATTTGCCTAAATCACAGGGCTTCAAGTGGAAGAACCTGTCTTGAAGGGAGTCTGCCCCCTTTTAGCCTTCTTTACCATTATTGCCACCTGCCCATGATTGGTAAGTAGCAGGACTAAAATTTAAACCCGGGTCATTTGATTCTAGATTCTCAGGTAACGTTTCCAACATACTCCTCAACTTCCAAAGAAGCGAAGCAAAGGTGTGATGGTAAGAGGTCCCTGGGGGACCTCCCACAGCCCTTATCTCATTTAATCCTCTACAAAAAAAACTCAGTGATCACTCCCTTAGAGACACAGAAACTGGGACTCAGAGCGCATTAGCTTGACCAAGGTCAGATGCCTAGAGAGTGACAGTGAATTTGAACCCAGGCTCAAATCCTGGACAGCAGGGTAGTCCCGAAGAAGCAATGCACCATCCTGTGTACATTGCATGCACCTCCCAGCTCAGCAGAAACAAGGCTTAGATGGACCTGACCCTCAGAGGAGGCTACCCTGAGGACAAAAGCCTTCGGCAAAGGGCCCTCATGGGAACTAAGTCACCTGATATTAGGATTAAGCTCCACCTCCCCCCAAAACCCAAAATCCTTTGTGAGAAAAAAAAATCTGTATTTTAAATGAATTTACTGGGATATTTTGGTTTCAAGTAAGTGGGGGTTGAGTCCACTCATGTATTTCACAGGGATCTTTAACCAACTGGGAAGGGCAAAGACCAATGAGCACCAGCCAAGGGAAGGCAAGGTTCAAGTTTGACACGTGGCCCCAGAGACAATGAAAAGGACAGGTGCAGAGACAGAGCATAGTCTAGTGGCTGCCAGGGGTTGGGGGAGGGGAAAGGAGGGATGACTGCTTCATGGGTACAGGGTTCCCTTTTGGGGCGATGAAAATGTCTTGGAGCTAGACAGTAGGGATGGTTGCACCACACTGTGAATGAACTAAATGCCAATGAATCGGTACACTTCCGAATGGTCAAGGGTGGATTTTATGTTCTGTGAATTTTACCTCGATTTTTCAAAAGGGTGGGGGGAGAGGAAAGGCGCCGTGTGCTGCACAGGGCCCGTCAGATAGATGATCCCTCAGCAAGTGTTTGTGAGCCGAAGCCAGTTCTCTTGCAACTGAAGCTGGGGATTTGGAGACTTTCCACAGAGTGAGCGCTCAGGGCCAGAGCTGGGTGAGTGCACATGCACGTTCGTGCACTCAGCGACTGCGTGTGTGTTTGTGTGTTTACACAAGTGGCAGAGGGGACAAGCTGCAGAATTAAATATTTACAGCTTGATGCTACACCGTCCAAAGTCACCAGCAGGAGTAATTATTGTAAGAACAACAATCCCAATGATGGCACTATCAGGGTATGGCTATCATTAAATAATGCCAGCTACTATCTATGGAGAAACAGCTAGGAGCCAGGCACTTGGATAAATGTCTCACATGTGCCATCGCACTGCAGGCTCATGACAACCCATGAGAAAGAACTCCCTCCATCTTTCAGGTGAGGAGACTGACACTCACAAGGTTAAGTACTCGTCTAAGGTCACGTATCAATGAGGACAGAACCAGGGTTTCAATCAGGTGCATCTGACTGATGCCTGTAATTTGGGAGGTAGCGGGGAGAGAGTAAGTTCAATGTTTCTAATTGTGGGAAAAGTGGAAAAATTTAGACGAGCATTTTTAAAAGACACATAATCACATTAGCCAGAAATAGCCACTATTAACACTCTAACATATTTACTTCAAATTGTTTCTGCATTTTATAGAGTCAAAATAAAGCTATAGATGCAATTATGTATTGTGTTTTCCCCTTACATGGTACTATATTTTCCCACATCTCTACATGCTCCCATAGATATAATTTTGAACAGCCATATATATTCTGTCCCAGGGATGCCATAACTAACTTTTATCTTACTGTTGAGCAGGTGAAGTGCTTTCCAGCCATCTGTGCATATAAATAATGCTGTGGTGAACACTTTTGCTCGTCAACTTTCTCTGCATATCTGGTTCTTTCCTAAGGATTTTCGAATTCTAGGCGTGCACTGAACCAAATGTCTTCCTCCGGAACACTGGTCGGCAACAGAAGTATTTCTAGAAGTTTCTACAAATGCACACCCCTGACTCCACCCCAGAGCGAGAACCAGAATCTCCAGGGTGGGGTCGGGGCTCACTCCAGTGGCTCTGGTCTTCACCACCGTGCCCGAACTGATGCTCCCCACCTCCCTTGCTGGCCTGACTGCATAGACACACAGTCTTGACCGAGGAGAAGGTTCACTTCCTCACTACACCAACTCCTGGCTGGTAAGCCCGAGGTCTGTTGGCATTCATCTACCTTCCAGACTTCCTGCTCCATTTGCACGAGTCTGCTACACCTTCAGACTACCTGTGCCATTATTAACCTAATTTTAAAAATCAACTTATTTGTTGTTTCCTGATTCAGTGTATTCAGAAAGGGAAAATGGACCTCATTATGGTAAGTGAAAAAAACACCATCTCTTCATGGATAGATGAAGAAGCTTAAAAAAGAAATACAATGAAAACAAAACAAGGTAAATACTGTTGCCTCCTTATCCAAACTCAGGCCTTTGTTAAAATAGGAGATTAGCCAGTGTCCCGGAGATATTAAATACCTACCCAGCGGCACAATCAGGCTCTCTCCTTGACCAAATCACAAAGATTGAAAAGGGATTGAAAGAGGGCTTTTGACCACGTGACTCAATGTTATTTAATAGTCTGCTTAGGTACCACACCTAAGACCATTTGGTATGGGTCCCCGTCGGTAAACACTGATCTAGTCCAACCTTCTCCATTTACACACAAATACAAGAGGCTGAGATTAAGTGACAGGCCTTTGTCACATCTAAGCCTGGCAGCCAAAGAAAACCAAGAATCCAGGTCTCCTGGCTCTTATGTCTTATTTGATCACTCTTTGGAAAAAAATTTGATCACTCATTTAAAAAAAAAAAAAATGCTGAGCAGCAGAGTGTACAGGGAGAGAAATATACTTTTACATTGATCTTTGGTTATAAGTTCTCAAAGCATGTAATTGATAGAAGAGATTAAAGATATAAGCATTTCTTTTAAAAAATCCAATCAAGAAGTAGTTATTGGCCATCTGCTTCTGTGCCAGACCCTATAACAGACTAAGAGAACACCTTCCGGCCCCCATAGCACAACCCGACAGCGCATGAGGGCAATGTCTGGACCAGACGTAGCAGCTGTGGACTGATCATTCATTCGCGTCATTACTCCACTAACATGTCTGAGCACCTATGTGTCAGATCTCCATAAATGATTGTTTATGGTTGTGCACGTGGTATCTTCTAGACAGTTACTCTGGTAACTATACTTACTGCTAAGATACAAATATAAAGAATGGCAGGACTTAAACATATCCCTCAAATCAGCTCTAGGAAACTGTTTTACAAAACTTAAGCTGAACTCCTTAATGAAGGATGCAATTTAAAAAGCATTACACCGTTCAGCTACTATTACCAACAGCTAACATGAACAAACCAATCGCATAATTATTAACAATTAGCTAATATTTATTGGATTCTTATGATGCGTGGGGCACTATGCTCACCACTTCTGCAGACACTGACTCACAACCCTCACAAGAACCCTGTAAAGGATTACCATTATCTGGAATATACAGAAAGTGGGACTTACAGGGTTAAGTAACTTTTCCAAGGTCACACAGCTAATAAACACTGAGAGCTAGATAATAATCCAGATAGCTGAGAGTCTGGACTCTTCCAAATTTGAGAGGCATACTTACTAGAGAAAAAAAACAAAAACTAAATGTTTGTTGGAATTTTCTTCAATTATACTCACAAAGAGGAGAGGAAATTCCACAGCCCCTCCAAAGTTTAACTATGTATACGTAGTTCACAAATGGGTGCTGACAGTATTTTCCAAGCTTTGGACTGTCCCAGAATCACCTAGAGGACTGGACCCCCACCCCTGGAGTTTGTCTAGAAGGGACCCTGGGGATCTGCATTTCCTAACAAGGACTCAGGTGATGCTGATGCTGCTGGTCCAGAGACCACACTTTGAGAACCACTTCGTTGGGGGATCATGGGCCTTAAAATCAGACAGACTTGGGTCAGAATCCTCATTTTCCCACTTGCTTTATGCGTGACCTTGGGCAAGTCACAGAGGCTAAACTCCTCCTCCATAAAGGAGAGTATCACTATTGGACAAGGTCGTTGCAAAGATTGCATTAAGTGAAATTATGTCCATGATCTGCCAAATACCTGGCATATGGTAGGTATGCAATAGACTGGCTCTATTAATATCATTAATACACGATTCGCAAGAGAGGATGCACACTTCTCCACGAATGTGCTATTTGAAAGAGAAAGGAATAAAACTGTATTTTGGAGGATAGTGATATTTCATCCCAAATCATCATGTTTGTCTCTTCTATGCATACGGATGTTAGAAAACAGTGCCTGATGAGAAAGGAAGGTCCACGTGACGGGAAACGCATCGAAGCCAAATGCTGGCAGCTCAGAGACGGCCGCTCTTGCCCAGCGCGACCATCTGCGAGGGTCGTATCACGGGGTGCAGGAGACACTGGTAGACACCTTGTAGGCAAAACCAGAGGTGCCTGAAGACATCTGGGTTTTTTTTTGGGAACTCACTGCAGAATTAGTAATTACAAAAATAACAATACAATTGCATGGGCTTTGTAAAGCACTCGAGGGTTGAATGGAATAAACGGGAAGTATTAAGTAGTCCTTTTTATCTTCCTCTGCCTGATTTACAAAGTGTTGTCTGTGGGGCATATTGTGTGTGTGTGTGTGTGTGTGTGTGTGTGTGTGTGTGTGTGTGTGCGTTCGCGCGCACGTGTGTGCTGTTGGTTGTTGGTTTTAAAATAAGCCACAGAGATGAATCTTGTTGTCAGCTTGTCTTCCAGAAAAAGCAGAATATATTAAGGGCTGGAAATTGGCCTCGGGGCTAAATATAGCAGTGTGGTGGAGTGCTGGGGCACATTTCGAGCTGTTCCGTTGAGTATCTGCAGCGTTTAAAGGTGGATCATGATGCGACTGGGTAGGACTTAAATCATCTAATGAGTTTAGTTCTAAGGCCTTTTGAGTTCTTTAGCTAAAGAAGAGTGAGCATATTTGTGTGACCCAGAGAGAGAGATCAAAGGAGACAGGGAGGATGGCAGAGACCCAGCCTGGTCAGCCATCTGCACCTGCAGGGCCTTGGCTGATGAACCTTTACCCTTGGAAGTTCAGGTTGCCACAGAGGACTATAGAATGACTCGAGGAATCTTTCTGGCTGTAACCACCTGGCTCCTGCGTAGACATCATCTTTCGTTCCGGTCTCAGCTCAACTGCTGCCCCTCTGGCCACACCATTTATAGCAGACAAGCTGGATCCCCTCAACCAGCCTGCAGCTTCCACAGACAGTCCCCACACCACGGAGCTTTCACACGTCGAGTCAGGCACTTGCTGGAACTGTCTGGCAGTGGAAACCCATGCATGGGGCAGGGTGGGAGTCAACATCCCTGGAAGCAATCCACAACCAATGAGGTGCACAGGTTGGTAGATGGATACCCCAGCTTTCTTGCCACCTGATGTGACGAATGTCCGGCAAGTGCTTCTGTGTCCTTCTAAGGGTCCTCGAAGGACTCAGTCAGCCTGCTGCCCACAGTGACCCGACAACCTGGTGATGGACGTTCTATTAGCTTTCCTCTCTTCCTCTGCTCCCTTGTCACGCCTTCTGGAATCACCTCACAAATAATCTATTTATACCCAAATCCTTTCCTCCGAGTCTGCTTGGGGAGAAGCCAAACGAAGACATTATCTCAGTGCCCCCAACTCCTCCAATCCTTCTTTCTCATAGCACCCTGTCTACATTCCTTTCTGACCACTCTCTGATCAGTTTTCTTCTCTTACTTTCCTTACAGGGCCTGGGTCTGCTCCATAGCCACCACCTGGCACCGTGCCTGGCTAGTGCTCAACAAATATTGACCGGCTAAATGAATAAGCGTTTGCCACTTGGAAATGGCTTCCTCCTAGAACAGTTTTTTTTCAACAGGGATGACACTCTCACCGCTTGGTATCCATTCCCTTTCTTCCCCCACATATAATCCTATCCTAGTGCATGTCTATGAACAGGCAGAGAGGTTTAATGGAACGGGTTTTGGAATTCAGAGAGCTATGGGACTTTGGGCACGTTATTTGCCTTCTCTGATCCTCCGTAAAACCATCTGAAAACCAAGAACAGTATTGCCTGCCTAATGGGTTTACAGAAAAGGCTATACACTTGGAGGATGTATAGTGCCTGGAACATGGCAGGCATTTATTACGTGTGAGTTCCTTGCATCCTGTTTATTCCTCTTTTCTTCTGTCTCTGTCTCCATAGTAAGTCCTCTACTCCATAAAGAGAGGGCGGTCTTTGAGCACCTCTCTCCATGTCCGTCCTGCCTCTGTCCCCTACTCCCTTGCTAATGGTCCCTGTCCCTCCCTCCGCCACACACACACGTGGGAGGAGTCACTACATCATGCAGTCAGGGACCACATTCTGCATCGGCTGCCACTTCCTACCTCCATGTAGTAATAAGCACTTCTAGGTGGGTCCTGACCATTTAGGCTGGTTGGCCATTTCACAGTCAGGGAAAGTGAGGCTCAGAGAGGGCAGATGATTGCCCAAAGCCTGAGTGCTAGTAGGACACAGAGCCTGCCTGACCACGAAGCCCTCCATCCCCTCCAGGCCACACTACCTTTGCTAGGCTCCTCGTGAGCTCCAGAAAGTGCATGGCTGTGACCCAGTAAGGCCCATAGAGCTTGCTGAGGACATATATACCAACCCCCTACCCGTGCAAAATGGCCCTCCTCTTACTTTTGTTTACTGAAATTTGATGCAATGCCATGGGCAATGGCTTAGGCAAACCCTTTAAAGTAGATATTACTAACCCATTTTCGCTTGAGGAAACGGAGACTCAGAGCGGTTAAGCGATTTGCTCTCCATTGCACAGTGAATAAGTAGTGGAAGCAAGAATCAAATCTGGGTGTGTCTGATCCAGAAGCTAAGCTGGCCCCAGGGTCTAAGCAGATCCCATCCTTCCTGGGCCTGCTTCCTGTAGCCTCGCTTCTCCCTTGTCGGTTGCTGCTTTCCCGGGGCTTTCCTGGAGCAGCCTCTGCCTCTCAGGTTTTCCTTTCACAACAGGCAGGACGGAAGAGCATGCACTACACTGCAAGCTCCCCGAGGTTTCCTGCATCTCATCTCCAGGCACTGCTATAAAGCTCAGGAAAGATTTGTTCAACGGGAGTGATCAAAGCCGCAACAGGAGTTGATTAGATGTTTTAGCTCGCTTCCAACTCTGGAAAGCTACTCCTCCGATGGTCCTATTTCAGCGCCGTCAACATGGAAAGGAAAGCATTTGCAGCAATTCAAACCACCGAACTGCATTACTGAACACCAACAAACAAACATTCGCCCTCAAGAGGGAATTCTGTTACAGTGGGAGCCAGTGCCCCCAGACTCCAGCTTTGCGGGCAGAGACCCAGGAGTGGTCCTTCTGTTTGGCTCCATCATGACACCACAGAGGGCCACCAGCTTGGCCTGCCTGCCAGGGGATGGGGCCCTGTGACCAGGCTGGGTCACGAGGAGGGACATGTGGATGGGCATGGCCAGTAGGACAGCTCAGAAGACCTCCTGAATGCCCCAAAAGGACAGAGTCTTCCCAATTCTATTAGCAACTTAGCCAGTTAGTGAAGTCCAACAGCATTCTCCAAAAGCACTCACACTCACAGAACTCCTGCCCTGCCAGGGGGCCCAACAGCATATAGAGCATCAGGCCCCCAGAAGGGGCAAAGATGTCTTGCTCCTTCAAGATGGCCAAGTTAGGTGATGGGCCCTCTGCTGTCTGGTCACCCATGACAGTCCTAATGCCATCCCTGGTAAGCAGCTATGGGAGTGATTTCCCACTCAACTCACAGTGAGGTGGCAGAGAGGGGACTCTGGAGTGCATCATCTGGGGCCAAGTCCTGGGTTGGCCTCTTGCTATGTGACCTTGGACAAATCACTTCACCTTTCTATGCTTCAGTTTCCTCAAACATAAGCTAGGAAAACCAACCGTCCTTACCTCACAGAGTTGTAAGAAAATGAAATGAGTTATTTATAAAGCACTTAAAACAGTGCTGTTGCGTAAGCACTCAAATGTTTATCAAATAAATAAATCCTCATCACATCTCCCAATACCTCCCGGGTACAAACATTTTGGAAAACATACCTAATTATTATGTTTTCAAGCACGTAGCCCTTCGTTCATTTATTCTTCTTCTATGTGCTCCCATAATGTTCTGCCTGGTCACAGCAATTATAACTCTGGGTCACTGTGGTCTCTTTGATGAGCATCTTTTCTGTACACAGCCGGGCACTGTATCAGCACTAAGAGTGCAACTCTAGACAACACTCAGTCCAGAGGGAATGGGGACATGGGTCAGGGTCACTGCGTAACAAAGACAAGGGTGGAGTGCTAGAGGTATCGGTGGTGGGTGCCTTAGTGAAGTATCTATCAGCTATACTGTGTCTTAGCAATTTTATAATAATAACAAACAGCCATCAAATCTGTCTGTAGCAAAAAACCAAAAATCATCTCTAGATGTCCACAAGGACATGTTCTCAAAGGGATATAACCAAAATATAGAAATGAGAAGCAGAAAAAGAAATCTGAGCAAAAACACCTATTTTGGGGCCTCTTGTGTTCCAAATCTGCTCCTATCTCACACAGGGTCCCCAAACTCCTGTCCCCTGTTCCCAAGCCCAGCTGTTCTGGGCTCACACTCCAGGCTGTTTATAACTCCTTCCGCAATTCCTTGCTTCCTGAGTAACTGGCCACAAGTTCAGATCCCTCTGGTTCCAGCCGCTGTGGAATCCACAGCCTTTCTGGTAAGAAGCTAGGTCACTCTGCCTTTCCCTGCCTCCCTGAGATCTCCATCCTGACACGGAGATTCCAGCTCTTCTCTCTGATTGGTCAGCAGACATCAGAGGGGAGGCACAGATATTCCCAGGAGACCTTCGCGGCCAGTCTCGAACAGCTGTCTCAGCTGCAGAGGGCTTTTTTACTCTAATTTGGAGATGATTCCAGCTCATGAAGACTGCTTATTAAGAATGTTGGTTCAACATACAAACCAAATGTAATGCATACATTTTGTTTGGATCCTAGTTGAAGAGGAGAAAAAAAAGCCACGAAGATATTTTTTGGACAATGACAACTGTAAATTATTATTAATTTTCTTAGGTATAAATAGCATGTCATGGTTATGTAGAAGAATGTCCTTATTTTTAGAAGAAGCATGCTAAAGTAGTTACAAAAAACACATCTGCAAAAAAATGGAGAAAACTAGATATCCACACATACATGCACACAAGGATGAAGCTTATAAAGCAAATATTTTGAGAAAAAGGAAGATCAGTTCCCATGGGTCTCTATAAAGCTTGTTCACGCATCCTATATTGGGAACTGAAAAAAGAAAAGAGGTACAGAAACACAAGATGCATATAATTTAACTCCACATTTCAACACTTGACTTTGCTTTTGGAGGGGAAAAAATTTCTTGGCCCTGCCCTGCACCCCAACCACCCACAAGCATACCCATGATTACGCACACACAGGTACACACTCACTGGAAGGCATTTCCTTTAAACTCAGAGCCCTAAGAGAAATCCCAGAATAGTCAGCCTGGCACAGTAGTGAACTAGGATTCAATCTGGAAGATATGGGTTCTTCCCTGCTGTACAGGAGCTGGTAATCTTGGGGAGGCACTGAGTCCTCACTTTCCTCACTGTCCCCTGGGAGTATAATAACCCTGCCTTACCACCCACAGGGCTAGACCAAGAACCCAGACAAAGAATGGCTATAAAGACTATAAAGGCTATAAAGACTATAAAGGCTATAAAGACACCATCGGAGCATTCCTATGTTCACAGTGAGAGATGTCAAGCGTGGAATGCATGAAGGGGTCCCGATGCTCTGTCTAAAGGTTCTTGTGTCCATCTTTTGGAATTGGGCCTCCAAGAATTTACTTTTCCAAGCTGCTCACCACTGGAAACAGATGTAACTCTTTTCGCCCTACATGATATGGCCAAAGTAATAAAAGCACAACTGGATTTTCGATTTTTTTTTTAAACTGTCATTCCCAACGCAATCTTACATAAATGGATCTGAAACACATGGCAGAGAAGAAGGCACTGAGTAGAGAGATGGAACCCCACCAAAGAGTCCTTTCCTGGGTCATGGGCAAAGAATGCCAAAACCTTGGCCCGCTGCCTCCTGAGCTCCGTGAATCTAAGAGTTGGGCAGAGAACTTCCTCATTCAGAATCCATAATTCTGATCATTTAGACACAGCCTCAGCTGACCTTGCCACTGGTGTATCTGTGAAATGTTCTCTGGCTTGCAGGGAGGGACATGTGGTACACAGTCAAGCACACTAGCTGGGTGGCCAGGAGAACTGGTTCACTCCTGACTGCCCCCCAACAACTTTGTAACCTTGGACAAGATGCCTTCCTTCCTCGGCCTCCATGGTCGTCCTTGTACAATGACTGGGTTGGATTAAAGGCTGTTCCCGTGTCATCTGATTCTAAGACTCTATGATTAGTCACTTCCTTTGGGAAATTCTCCCAATCCTCCAAGAATGTTTGCTGAATGGAACTGATATCTGTGATATTAAAGCTTGCTTAATCCACCAAAGGGGACAGCCTGTTCCAGAGCATGTTGGAAGCACTCATTTCTCTGCCCCCAGAAGTACAGAGCCCTTCAGGTTTCATTCAGGTTGATTCACAGAATTTCTCATCTGTTTGCAGTTGGTTTGCAACTGAGTTCTACATAACGGAGAGTAACAAATAGCACTATCATTATAAAGCGCGATTTGGGGCACCCACGATGTGCTGGACGCCATGCTAAGAGTATGAGTGTACTGCACCAAGGGAGTGCTGTAAGTTCATCATATGGAAAACTGCAGCTCAGAGAGGTTAAGTAACTTGCCCAAGGTGGCACAGTGAGTGGTAGATTGAGGAGTCTAACTCCATTCACTGTGGTAGCGTCTAGAGCGAACTCATCAAGTTGTAAACAAAATCCTATTAATGAGTCTGCTATTTGTCTCTCCTAACAGCGGACATTAACTTAAAAAACAAAACTTTATTGAGCCATAATTGATGCACAATACTGTACATGTTTAAGTTGCACAACTTGATGAGTTCTGATAATCACCATCACCCCCCAAATTTCCCCTCCTCTCCTCTCACTTCTCCAGGCAACCGTGTATCTGCTTTCCTGCTCAGTACACTATGTGGTGTTGTTGGAGAATTTTATATAATGGAATCAGACCTATTTTTCTTTGTCTGGCTATTTTCACTCAGTGTCATTATTCTGAGACTGATCCCTGTTGAGTTTATCAAGAATCCTTTCCTTTTGTATTGCTGGGTTATTCCATTATATGGAACAATTCATTGACCCCATTTACCTGTTGATGTGCTTTTGGGTCATTTATAGCTTTTGGCTGTTACCGCTGAAGCCTTTGAACATTCTCGTGTGAGTCTTTATATGTAAACATACTTGCATTTCTCTGGGGTAAGTACCTAGAAGTGGAGTGGATGGGTCATAAGCTAGGTGTATATTTAACTTTTTAGGAAGCCGCCAACTGTGCTCCAAAGTGGTAGGTACCACTTTATATTTCCGTTGTCCCACATCCTCACCAACACTCAATATGATCAGTCTTTTATTTTTAGGCACTCAAGTGCATCTGAAGTTATATCTTACTGCAGTTTTAATTTTCATTTCCCTGATGACTAATGATGTCAAGCATCCCTTTGTTGCTTATTTTTTCTTTAAACCTTAAACTAGAACATGGAAATTGGGCAAAACTAATAGCACTAGTTACCATTTATTAAACGGTTGCCCTCTTCTGTGACAGGTTGGACGCTATGAGTTTTACACCCACACCCTCTCACTTTCATAGCACCCTAATGAGGATGACATCGAGATCCAGTTTTCCAGACAGGACACTGAGACTCAGTGAGGTCAGGTAAGTGGCCCCACATCACAGTTAGTTAGTGACAGGGCCAGATTCCATTTCTAGGGCTCTGTTCTATACCCCGGAGGGTGTGGGTGTGCCTGCCAGTAACGCTGCTCTTGAACAAGGCTTGTGTTTTACATCCCAGGTACTGCCAGGGCTTTGCAACATAACCAAACCATAGCAAAAGAAAGAAAAAAAAAAAAAAGATGGACACTGCAGACAAATGCAACATTGATAGTCATTCCTATTTGCTAGGGACGTAGGACAGTTTAGCCAAGATACACTGTGGCTGAGGCCCTGATCAATACATCAATACGGCATAACATTAAAAGCAAAACAGATCTCTGGAAAGTAGTTAACCAAGAGCTTCAAATCCAAAGGCTGCATAAGAATGTCAACGTTTACGTTGTGCTGAAGAAATCATTTGAAAGAACTGTACTTTTGCTCTTTGAAGGCAGGTGCATTTCAAGATGTTGACTCTTATGTAAGCACTGGAAGTGTATCTGGGGTTTTCTTTAGCCCAGGGATTGAATTCTAGCACTAAGAAGCAAGGGAAAGCTGAGCAGCCATGAGCAGGCCAGCACCTCTCTGGACTTTGGTCTCCTTCTCTGGGCTGTCAGTGGCTCATGTGGGGCTGTACCCTAACACGCCTTCTGGTGCTGGGGTGCTGTTGTCCATACTTATTTGCAGGAAACACCAAACACAAGAGTGGCAGTAAGCCTGACAATATAATGAGGAGAGCTCCACCCTAAGTAGGAGAAATTTCAACTCTGCGTTTTGATTTAAAACCTTGGCTTTGATGTATGGTGCTTAAGGTCCATGACTACAGAATTAAGCAGCCCTTCGAAGAACAATATTCACACCTCCTACCATCCTGGATGATGCTCTTGACTCTCCTGTTGATCCTCACAATGTGACATCATCTATATATAGTTTCCTTGCACCATCAGAATAAAGTCCAAGCTTCCCAGTGGCCTTTCTTGTTCCTGAGGCCATCTCATCTGGCCCCACTTCCCTGATGGCTATCCTTTTCCTGAGTTTCTGTTCCTTTTCTCATGTCCTCTCCTCTGCCTGGGGAGCCCTTCCACATCCCCCAACCCCTCCCCTGCTCAGAAAACTCCTCAACTCTCAGGGTCCATTAAGAAGAAGGTCTCTTCTCTCCACAGTCTTATTCTGTTGGCCCCCAGGCAGATATAGTCACCCCTTAACTGTATACTCGCTGGCTGGGGTGCCTTCCTCCAGGGAGGCCCTTCTCCTACCATGTATCTCACACAATGTCTGCATCACCAAATGGCTCATCTGTTTTCTTCCGCTCACCCAGCACTGCCCAATAGAAAGCAAACATATAAATATGGTAAATACTTATGCATAATAAATAATATAACACATAATATAAATAGCATAATAAAATATAAATACAATTGAAAGTTCTATTCTAACCACATTTCAAGGACCCAATAGCAGCATGAGAGTAACAGCTACCATACTGGAGAGCACGCATATAGGACATTTCCATCACTGCAGAAACTTCTGCTGAAAAATACCAGTCTAGAACATCTCTTTGGAGAAGTCTTTGCAATGGTGGCCATCTGCTTCCTTAAGGTGTAAGTGATTTCCCTAAATAAGCAAAAGACACTGGGACTGTAAATGGGGAACATGAAGAACGTCAGGAATACCGATAGCGTGGGTGCAAGATGCTACTTCTATCTGATGAGACACAGCCAACCATGTGGCTTTGAGTGCACTCTGAAGGTCAATGCTGCCTCTTATGATCCTGTCCAATCTATTATCCCTCATACCACTGCATCGCCCAATACAGTGTCCCCTGCATGAGTCCAACTGAAATAATTTAATTTATCATTTTCCTATGTATCTGTATAAGCAGTTTCCTCCCCCTGGAAGTTCTCAACTGTTACCCTGCCTAACTGATCATCCTTCAGTGCAGCATAAGCGCCCCCCCCCCACCTGTGACACCTTCCCCGCAGAGGTGGCTGACGTCTCCCTCCCTATGTGCACACCTCTTCAGTTACTCCTTCACATAGCTGTGTCTTCTGACACACTGCAACCTCCTGAGGGCAGGGGTTGTGCTTTCCTCTGCCCCGGCCTAGCATATTGGACATTCTTGACAATAGGAACCGAAAAACACTGAATGAATGACTGAGTTCCCAAAGAGGAGTCCAACCTTGTATCTAGCAATGGCGCCTCAGCTGAATAAATGTGTGGCCTCTCTAGGTTCTGCCTAGACAGAAGCCAAACTCATTGGATTGTTTACACTCCGGGCCATATTTACAATAGGCTTAGCTTATGAATGCTTGAAGCACAGGATGGAAAGAAGCCCATGGATGGCAGCTGAGCCATTCCCCTGCCTTCAGGACAAACTTGCATCTAAAGCAGTCGAGGAGATAAAAACGTACCTGGCTTTTTAAAGAATTTGAAACCACTCAGCAAGCCTTGACAATGTGGAATGAAGAACCAAGGGCACCTCCCTCTCGGTGCTGAGTCAGTGGTCTTTGTCTGCTCTGTGATTCACCCCACTGCTTATAAACCACCTGAGCAGTTGGGAACCAGGAAGCCGCCTGCACACGCCCACAGGCATGCATTCGGCTCCCTTCCCCTCCTGTCCTCCAGTCCTCCTGTCCTCCATATTCGGAATGGTACCCACATCGACCCCAGCAAAGGCATAGGTGTGATCCCTCCCTCCTCATTAGAAGACCATAGGGTCAACCCCAAGCTTTTTCCCCTGAGACAGGGGTAGGTGGTGTGTGAGATGTGAAAAGCAGATGGACAGTCAAGACACCCGCCTTCTGGACTGGTTTGTGATATGGACTTCGCACTGGGTTCAAATCCTACTGTATGGCCAGTCACCAGCAGTGGACCATGCCACTGAATATTTCCCAACTGACCTCCTCAGCTGGAATCCAAGATAATGCCCATCTCCTGGGCTGGCTGTGAGGGGGTAGGGAGATTAGGCTTTGCCACACAGTAGGAGTTCAAAACATGTCAGATGGCATCCCTGTCTCCATGGCTTGCTCAGCCTGACGGCCCGTGAGATAACTAGTTTTGTGGGTCGACGCAAGGCCCTTCCTTCTCTGAGTCCTCAGTTTCTCCAGCCACACAGGTGAGCCAGATTACCCCTCAGTTTCCTTCCAGATCCAAGGTGTGGGAATTTGAGGCGTGAGACCTCTCGAGTGATAATGTGTGTGTGCGCACGCACATGAGAGCAGCAGAGAGAAAATATGAGAGAGAAACCATTTTTTTAGTTCCCTTAATGGAATAAGACAGATTTAAATATTTTGATTCCAACCCACTGTGTTCTCTTTGTTCCATATATGATTTTAAAAGCTTATCTTTGTCTTTTAGCTCTTTCGACAATGCAAATCCTTCTCACAAAGTAAGGTAAAGGTTTTCTCCCTCCTGATGACTTAACATACGAGAAAATGTTAAATCCTTATTCTTTGTATTTAAATTCTTTAATGTTGCCAATAAAATAGGTTGGGAAAAGTTGACACAGAAAGCCATTCCATGTATCTGAGGGACTAATTCCTCAGAAGGATAATGGAGATACTCAGAATACCTGAGAAGTACAGCAGTCAGGGCCCAGGCAGACCCTTCTGCCTTGACTACCTCCTTAAGATGGGGACAGTGATCATAACCCTGCCCATTCAGTAAACCATGGAGTCAGTGCTTCCCAAAGAGTTTTTGAAGCAATGCTGCTCATAGGAGATGCTTTGCAAACATTTTTTTTTAAACTTTCTTGCTGGAAGTTTGAGAACTCTTATGTGATATTTATCTCTCTTGGAGATTCACACTGGCAGAGTAAAGGCTCTGAGAATTCCTGCGGCACAAGAACACATTTAATTTGTCCAATCTGACATTTCTCAAACTTATTTGGACACAAACCAGTTTTTTTTTCTGAGGTTCTTCCCCCCCGCCCCTAGGGCATACCCTCCACATGACCTGACACCCACACGTACCCGTGCAATATGGGAAAAAGGCTTGAAACCCATTTCTAGGAGCCAATATGGGGCAGAGGTAACAACATGCACTCCACAGTCAGACAAATCCGGGTTTGATCCTAACTTCGCCAGCAGTGTGGCCTAAGGGATGTTATGTAACCTTCCAGTGCCTCAGTGTTGCCATAAGTTAAAACTGGGCTGACGGTGTCTACTTCTGTAGTGCTTCCCTGTGCATTAGGTGAGACGAGGCATGCGCAGAAGCTTCCGGAACCTGGTTGGTATCTTTAAAATGTGACTCTCCCTCCTCTCTCCTTTTCGCAAAAATCATAAGCTAAGACATCTGAAAACTCCTTGGTCATTTTTTTAAATGTTCATAAGACTTGACATCAAATTCTTTCCCATCAGAAGCCATCTTGGAATGTCTTTCTATTACCTAGTCTGCAAGTTTCCATAAAGACTCATCTAGAAAAAACATGGCAGGGCTGCTTTAATACATACATATGCGAAGGAGGCCTAGTATTTCATACAACTATCTGGGATTTAACATCGAGGAATTTGCCCGTGTCAAATATTACTCTATTTAACAGAATGTGATATTGCTTGATACAGTCATAAAGCGCATTGCTATCAAAATACAGCTGTTATTAACATTACTAACAACTGCTTTATCCCAGTGCATTTTATTGACACCATAATGATGGGCACTTTTAAAATGAGTGTCCCTGGCTGATTTTTAGAGGCCTATCTCCCAGAGAGTTCATACGATAATTCCCCCAGGGTTTTCACCAAGGTAGAATGAGGAGTTTAAAATGCTTGAAAGAGAGTCATCTTGAGGTCACCAATAATTAAATAGGAGCTAAAGGAACAGAATATGGAAAATGTGTAATCTTCCCGGCTCTGAAATAAAAACAGATATCAGTGAGACAGTGCCTCTGTGGGGAGACTTGATCTCAATCTACAGCAGGATTCCTTTCAAGCCTGGATGTCTAGTTCAAAACACCCATTAAAAGTCTATGATGGACTTTAATTATGAGAGGCAGATGATAAGAGTCTGGTTCATTCCCTCCCGTTGTCCGGGGTGGTTTAGAGCTGCCAATCATCACCCCCTTCAAAGAGGCCCAAAGTGCAGATACCACTTTAAAGAAATGGCTGGACTGTGAGGGAGGGGCTCTCACCCCACAGGTGGTGCGGAGAGAGTGGTGTCAAAATGCCTCAGGGCCTGCTAAGTGCACTCAAGGGATCTCTTACTAAAAGCAGCGACAGTTTTCCCATTATTCCAATATATAGTGGTTGGACCGAGAGACTCCCTCATCCCTGGCTTCTCATTTCTCAGCCTCTGATGTCCCTCTTCCCACTTCCACTCACCCCTCCCCATATGGTTTGGGGGTGATTTGGTAATGTGTCCAGCAAACTAACAGGTGGTGTTAGCCTACTAACACACACACACACACACACACACACACACACACACACACACACAAAAGAGGTAAAAGATAGCAGAGGAAAGAACCCACCTCAGAAGAAGCAGCGGCAGCTATGGAGTCAGAAAGACTTGGGTTTGAATTCTGACTCCCTCATTTCCTGCTGTGTGGTCTTAGGCAAGTTACTTAGCCGCCACTTTCCTCCCCGCCCCCCCCTCCCCCCCCCCCCCCCCACTGCTGGAGCCTCCATTGTCTATCTGTAAAACAGAGACCAGATTACCTGCCACCTACGGTTAATACGAGGACCCCGGTTCATAATAGGATACCTAATAAAGTCATTCCCCTGATAGGGAAGCAGAAGCCTGCAGCCAGGGTCTGTCTGCCTCCACTGTTTCCTACATAACAACTCCCTCTGCCCCGAGACAGAAACTTGCTGGAGAGGCCAGCTGAGAAAGAAAAATGTTCAATAATTCAGAAGCACTAACATCAAGTCTGATGTAGGTATAAAAATAGTTACAAAACACCACACTCCTCTTGTTTTCATTACAGCAACCTTGGCTCCCTGGTAGGAACAGGAGGAGCTAGGGACTGGCCCGAGGCTGGGGCCAGGCCTGGGGCAGGGGAGACTCATCAGGTTTCTGCTTTGGTTCCTCAGATTATTCATCTTTGTTCACAGGCAAGGCAGGAAGGAATGTGCTTGTCACCTCCATATTTTAAACCAGCCTTCGGATAGGCTGGTTTATTTTTGAATTGACCGTATGCTCAGCTGGGCTATTGGAGCAGAGAGAATTCTCTACATCCTGCCTTGTGACGGGGACCAACTAGTGAGCTCTTCAAGGATGCTGGACCAGATCCCAAAGCTTAGGTTCAAAGCAGCAGCCCGGTAGGCTGCCCTGAGACCAGTCAATCTCTGTAAAGAGTCCCATTGCCCTTGGCCTGTGTCACCCAGAAGGACTGTGTTATTCCGAAAAGCACAAATTCTAGGAAAAGAACAAGAAGAAGCCAACTGGAAAGCTAACATTTCCCAGGCTTCTGCTATGTGCCAGGCACCCTGCCATGTACTTTACCTATATTACCTCCTATAGCGCTCACAAGAAACCCCAAATTAGTTGCAAGCTACATTTCACAGATGAGGAATCTAGCTCTGGGAGTTAAGGGACTTCCTCCCCAAAACTCCACCAAGGACTCAGGGCTCAGACTGAGACAGTGGGACTCCCAAGCCTGCACTTTCTCCCCTTCACCCCCCCATAAGAGCAGAGCATGTGGTATGAAAAGGTCTTCATGAAATATTCAGCTGCATTCGTAGCTCCTGTCATGTCCAAGCCAGATCGGAGTGCTTACTCAGTGCATTTTTTCTTGCAAGGGAGCTGCAGGGAAACAGATTTCCAAGTTATACTTAACAAGACAGGGAAACGGGGCCTAATGTTGGCCTGCCCCAGGTATGGGGGCAAGTCTACGCAGGCGTGCTCGGAGCAGGAGGCACAGGGACAATGGAATGGGAGGCTACAACCAAACCTATTGCTTCTAGGAACCGAGGGTCTTGAGTTTCTTTGGCTGCCTTTCTAGGAGAGAACAGGGAGTGATCAGCAAGGTGAGGAAGCCCAGAAGAGTAGTAGAGGGAGGCAACAACATTTCTCATCCTTCAAGTCCGACCCCAAACCTTTCTTTTTTTTTTTTTTAAGGTTTATTTCTTTTTGAGAGAGAGAGCGAGAGAGAGAGAGACAGAGCATGCCAGACAGAGTGTGAGCGGAGGGGGGACAGAGAGAGGGGGAGAGACAGAATCCAAAGCAGGCTCCAGGCTCCAAGCTGTCAGCACAGAGCCTGATGCGGGGCTCGAACTCATGAACCGTGAGATCATGACCTGAGCTGAAGTCAGACGCTTAACCGACAGAGTCACCCAAACCTTTCTTTTTGCAGGTTTCCTTGCCTCCCCCAGTCAAGCTGGGAGTGAGAGTTCTTTCTCACATGTGTCTGCTTTGTGCCAGGCTCCGTGCTACAAGTTCAGTTAATGTTATTCCACTTCATCAGCAAAGCAGGTATCATCACTCTGTGTTGAGGAGGGAGGAACCAAGACTTAGAGCTTGTTTAATGCGCCAAAGGTCACACTAACCAGCACAGTGGATCTCAACCAAGGACAGCCCCCGGCAACAGTTATCCAGCCAATCGTGCCAAAGCTGACAATGTCTAGAAATGGCTCAGCCAGGATTTAAGGTCAGTCTGACTTTTTTTTTTTTAATTTTTTTTTTTTAACGTTTATTTATTTTTGAGACGGAGAGAGACAGAGCATGAACGGGGGAGGGTCAGAGAGAGAGGGAGACACAGAATCTGAAACAGGCTCCAGGCTCTGAGCTGTCAGCACAGAGCCCGACGCGGGGCTCGAACTCACGGACCAAGAGATCATGACCTGAGCTGAAGTCGGATGCCTAACCGACTGAGCCACCCAGGCGCCCCCAGTCTGACTCTTAAATTCATGTCCGGTGATACTCTTAACTGTATCCTAAGTACCTTGAGGTCTGAGTGGACTCTCCTGCCCTTCTGTCCCAAACGATACCGACTCTGCGACAGAGCTCACTCAGCAAGCCCTTACTGACTGATTCGTCAGTGTAGTTAATAATGGTGCCAAGGATCTAGATGGGCAGCCCCACCCAAGGGAGCCAGCCATTCTGCAACTGAACCTCTCAAGAGGATAGTGAGTCCAACTTCCCACCTCCTGCAGGAAGCTTCTCCTCAATACTCTGACAGCCCCCTGGTTGCACACCTCCCACGATGAGGAGCTCGCTGCTTCCACGGGCAGTACAGTACTTGGGAGAATGTTCTTCCTGATGCTGAACCGGAGCCAGCCCTCCACCCAGCCCCAGCCTACCGCAGCTTCTGGACATCTGGGGGAAGACTGCTGGTTAGCAACTAAGAGACTACACCCCAAGTCCTGGTCATGTCTTGCTAACTCCTGGAATGGTGAAGTAGAAGAACACAGACTTGGAGCCAGAAAGATCCCGATTCCAACCCTGCCTCCACCGCTCACATAGTTGGTGAGGAAGCATCACAAGTCAACCTGGCAGAGTGGCTATGTCCAGCACAAAGTAGGGAACTCAGTACATAGTAGGGAGCTCAATACATAGTAGGTCTCAGATGGCCCACTGAGTGGCAGGGTCTGTTCACAGGGACCCGGCTCCCCCTCTGTGTGAGGTCTGTGACATCTGCTGGACTTCCCCACATCACATCCTCTCTTTGGCCTCGGCCTGCGCATCTCTGGGGTCCACGTTTGAACAAGGGAATTTAATTCCCTGATTATTAAGGAGACAAGAAACTCAGATGGGTGACAACAGATCAAGAAATGACAACCACTTAAGTTACCATGGCAACAGTTTAACTTGAAAAGTTCCAAGAACGTGCCGTAAACTAGAGGCGTACACACACGCCGGAACGTGGGGGCCTCAGACACCTGCTCTGATGCTGGGGACCATCACCCAAATCAACTCCTGCTACAAGGCATCATTCATCAGTGCAGGCAGGTGTCAGGAGAGGCTAACCACTTCTTTCTATTAAAAGTTTTGGCTGAAAGAGACATCTGAAGATGGCACTCATTGTGCTCCTGCCACAGAGTAGACCGGGTGAGCTCTGGCCCCCTCCGTTTCCCATGAACTGACTACAGACAAGGTCCCAGGGAGGGACACTTGCTTTAGATGGTCAGGTGGATCCATGCAGGAACCCTGACTCCCTGACTCTTGGTGGGGTGACCGTGGGTGGTATCTACCCTCTCCAAGCCCCCTCTCCTCCTCCTCTGAAAAATGAGAAAAATAAGATCTAGCCGGTTAGGAGGATTAAAGAAGGTAAGGCAGGCCAAACACACACAATTCAACAAAGACTGAAAGCCTCTTTTTTCTGAAAGAGAGAGAGAGAGTAAGCACACACAAGCAGGGGAGGGGCAGAGAAAGGAAGAAACAGAATCCCAAGTAGGCTTCCTGCAGCCAGTACAAAGCCTGACGTGGGGCTCAAACTCACAAACCCTGAGATCATGACCTGAGCCGAGATCAAGAGTTGGACGCTCAACTGACTGAGCCACCCAGGTGCCCCACGACTGAGAGCCTCTTATTGGCAAATACCGTTCTAGGCCCTGGGGTCACCTCAGCGAACAAAAGGCAAAGATCTCTGCCTAGGGGAGATTCACACTGGTCATGAGAGATAAAATAGACAAACAGCCAATAGCCAGACCATATATGAAAACAGAATGCTGACCCCCAACCTTTGCAGCAACCAACCCCAAAGGTCAGGACTTGATAAACAACCTGCCAGCTTGTAAAATTTTTGCCCCAACTTCCACCTCAGGACCACTGCAAGCGAGCAAAATACACTTTTGGCAGCTAATCACATGCAGCTCCCGGCTTCTAGGGAGCCCGCCTCCAGCTTCTTCTTGCCAACAGCCTCCAGTCCAAGCAGCCCAAAGCCTTTCTTTTCTTTTTTTTTTTTTTTTTTCCCTTCACTAAGAGGCTTTCCCACCTCTCTGCCTGATCCTGAGTCTCACCAAAGGCAAGTGATGGTGGCTGACTTCCTTGTAGCCTCTTGCTTGTTCTCATCTGAGCATTCATTTCCAGTCAATAAGTGTCATACAGAAGCAAATTAGAAAGTGTGTTCTGTTTCCGACCTGCCCTCCCACCTCCCCATCCCACATTCGTACTCAGATTATCCTTAACACAGCAGGCAGTGTAGTCTTGTTATGATCACAAAACACAGTATATTAAACCCCACAGAAATAAGAAAATGTACGCCAAGGTAAGAGAGCTCTGGAACGCTGCGGGCGGGGCAGGTGGTGTTACCAATGCAACAGGATTGTCAGGGTGGGCCTTGTGAAGAAGACGATATTAAAGCAAAGACTTGGAGGTGGGCGGCCAGCCATGTACATATCCAGGGGAAGAATGTTGCAGGCAGAGGGAACAGCCTCGAGGCAGGACTGGGCCTGACATATTCCAACAAAGCATGGGAGGTGAGGTCAGAGATGCAGGAGACACCTGGCACTGGAGGACGACTTTCCAGGTCACGTAAGGACTATGACCCTTACTCGAGGCAAATGAGGAGCCATTACAGAGTTCTGAACTGAGGAGTGACGTGTTCATGAGTGTCTTAACAGGATTGCCCCAGCCCCTGTGTTGAGAATAAACTGCAGGCAGCCAGGACAGGAGCGGGGAGGTCAGTGAGGGCCATGACTGCACCTGTCCAGGTGAGAGACGGGGCTCTGGCCAGGGCGGTGCAAGTGCAGAGAGCGAGAAGTGGTCTGGTTCTGGGTACAGTCTGATCATGAGCCTCAAGTTTGGGAGATACTTAGACCCCTTCTTCTCTCTTTCCCTCTTTCCTTAAAAACATTATTACCATTGGGGCACCTGGGTGGCTCAGTTGGTTGGCTAAGTGGCTGATTGTTGACCTGAGTGTCAGCTCAGGTCGTAATGTCACTATTCATGGGATCAAGCCCCACGTCAGGCTCTGTGCTGACAGTATGGAGCCTGCTTGGGATTCTCTATCTCCCTCTCTCTCTGCCCCTCCCTTGTTCTCTCTCTCACAAAATAAATAAACTTAAAAAAAAAAATGGAGATCCAGGAAGCAACATGTGGTCTGAGTCAAGCCCAGGGCCCTTCTCCCCATTGTGGTGCACTCCTACATGCACTGGCCAGGGGTGGGTGCCGGCAGGGATGTCTGCTCTGGCCTGCAATTCCTGATGAGGGACAAGTGCCAAGACAAAATGCAAGTAATGATCACTTCCTTGACCTAATTCCTACCAGATAGGAAGGAACTTAGACTCGGACCTTCCTCAGGTACATTTAGCAACACATATCAAAAGCCCTAAGAAGCTGCATGATCTTTGACCTAGTAATTTCAAGTAAAGAAATTGGGCTGAAGGAAATAAACAGGTGCATGGAAGTGTTGATCTTGGCATTATTTACAGCGGTGAAAAACTGCAAACAACACCAGGAAACAGGTTAAACAAATAATGATATATCTCATGATATACATACATAGCTATTAAAAGTCACGTTGAAGAGAAAATTCAGTGCCATGGGGAGATGAGCAGAGCATATCAAGGTTACAAAACCATGTGTCAGATCTCCTGCAAATGGTGCATCGGGGAGGGGACATGGAATGCGGGGAGTGTAGGGCTGTACGTAGAAATAACAATGAACAGAAAACCAAAGTGTTAGAAGGAACAAGGAACTACCTCTACACGGCAGGATTATGGGTTGTCTTCATTTGTTCTCTGGGTTATCTTAGGTTTTCTAAATTTTCTATTGTTTACATGTATTATTGGTAGAATCAGAAAAAAACACATTAAATAAAAACATGGTAACTGTTATAAAATTTTCAAAGTAATAGTTAGCCTAGTAGTAAAAATCACTACCTATTCCACAACGTGCCACAAGGCTTAACGAGTTTGAGGCTATGAAAGAAGCCTGGAGGTGGCAAAAATAATGCAATGGGAAAAAGACAGTCTCTCCAACAAACAGTGTTGGGAAAACTAGGCAGCAACATGCAAAAGAGTGAAATTGGACCACTTTCTTATACCATACACAAAAATAAACTCAAAACGGATTAAGGACCTAAATGTGAGACCCGAAACCACAAAAATCCTAGAAGAGAGTATAAGCAGTAACTTCTGACATTGGCCACAATAACTTTTTTCTAGATAGGTCCCCTGAGGCAAGGGAAACAAAAGCAAAAATAAACCATTGGGACTCTATCAAAAACAAAAACAAAAACAAAAACACCTTTGCACAGCATAGAAAGCCATCAACAAAACTAAAAGACAGCTTAGTCATTTACAAATGACATGTCTGATAAAGGGTTAGTATCTAAAATATATAAAGAACTTATACAACTCAACACCAAAAAAATAAAATAAAATAAAATAAAATAAAATAAAATAAAATAAAATAAAATAAAATAAAACAAAACAAATAATGGGCAGAGGGCATGAACAGACACTTCTCCAAAGAAGACATCCAGATGGCCAGCAGGCACATGAAAAGATGCTCAACATCACTCAACATCAGGGAAATGCAAATCCAAACTACAATGAGACATCACCTCACAACTGTCAGAAGAGTCAAGACCAAAAACACAAGAAACAACAAGTGTTGGCAAGAATGTGGAAAGAAGCCTGGAGGATACACCACAATACCTGGAACTAGAATCTTTCGGTGGCACCAAGGGAATGGCCACTGTTTCGTATGTCTCCTGTCACACTGCAGCTGCCACCAGTGCGGCTGCCACAATTCTGACAAAGAGATGCCCAAACTGACCAACTCCATCTGTTCTACAGCCTTCACATCTCTTACTCCTAGCTTGGAGAGATGAGAGGGAAGAGAAAGTGGAAGCAGGAAGAAAGACCAAGGTCTTAGGACTTGTGGGCCTTGAACCAATAGCATCTACATCTCCTGGGAGCAGAAATGCAGAATTCCAGGCTCTCCCTCCCACCCACTGAATCAGAACCTGCATTTTAACAAGTCGCCAGGCAGTGTCTATCCACACTAAATTTACAAACCCTCTCCTGAACGCAACACTTTTTCCCACTTTGAGGTGGCCTTGAAGTGATCTTAAAAAGAAAAAAAAAAAAAAAGGCAGCCAACTGAGTAGGATTTCTCAAGCAAATATTAATTATCGAAAAGATGTCAAAACACCCAAACCATCCAGAAGTGCAGAGCTTCCAGGCCCTTGGGTAATGTCAAGGCTCTGGCACCAATCCTGGAGAGCTACTACCATAGGATAAGCCTTTTCTGGGGAGCAGAGACCAGGCGCTGCCTCTTCTACCCCGGGGACCCCGACGCCTTGCTGGCTGCGTGGAGGCTGTGCATGAATGGTTAACAGGGCTCTGCCCAGAAGTGAACATAAAAGGAGCAAAATCAGGTCAAAGGAACATCACATCATCTCCAGGCAAAGGCTAGGCCTTTTCCAGCACGCAGAATGCAACTGGCTAAATGAGGAAGAGACAGGCTGAGCGAGGCCACACTTTTCTGACCCAGGTGCCCCAGTTTGCCAGGAGGCAGGGAGGCAATGGGAAAGAAGCCTTGATTACTATATCTGTAGTCCCACCGTTCCAATAAATTAGGTCGCCCTCCTCATACAGAAATTACTCAGTATGGGATCCCTTTATGCTTCTCTGAAGAAGGGAGGGAAGGAACATTCAACGAGGCTTTACTTTATGCACAATTTCTCAATCCTGGTTGCAACTTCGCATCAGCCGGGTCCCGGCCACAGCTGTTCCAGAGCACTCTGGGGGTGGGGCCAGGCGCCGGCCTTTGGTAAGAGCTCCCGGGGGATCCTAATACACAGCCAGGATTGGGATCCACTGTGTTGGGCACTGCGCTGGACCTCGAAATCTCGCACCTGACAGCAGCTCAGAGGAGCAGATAAAGAATCATCCACGACCAAGCTGGGGCAGAGCAGCAAAGGGACAGACCTGGAATCGGAACCCGGATCTGCTGGTCTAAATGGAGAGCATGTTGGCTGTTTCCACTTCTACAGACACCTTTTCAAAAGGCAGGGATGCCAGCCAGAGATGCTCTCAGAGTCTGACCTGCAAAACCTGGAAATCGGCTCCCTTAGACCCTCTCGGTCTCTCCATAGCTCTGTCCACCGCTGAACTGTGTTGACAGTGCAGGCAAGGCTCTGGAAGCAACAATCAAGAGGACCGGAAGCTGAGTGGGTGAGGAGAGAGCAGGAAAAACAGCAACGCCGAGAGCTACCATTCACACAGGAGACACTGTCTGTCAGGCACAGTGCAAGTCACTTCATGAACCCCACACCAGCTCTTTGAGGTAGACACTTCTGTTTTCTATTTTATAAATGAAAAAAAAAAAATGATGGAGGCTCAGAGAATTTAAGGAACTTGCTGGACTCCATACAGCTATCAGGTGACAAAGCAGAGAATTCATCCCAAAATCTGCTGGCATTTTCCTCTGTCTTACATGGCCTTAGAAAGCACTTCATGCAAGTGTACGGGAGAACCATCCCCAGTGGAGGAAAAGGAACCCATGACTTAGCTGTCCCACAAGTTACTTTTAAGACTCTGAAAATAATGGTGCTGATTCAACAGTGACAAGGTTTCACAAAACAGTCACAAACAGTCTTTCGTGACAATCCTCCCACCAATGCTAATGCACTCTCAATATTATCCCCATTTAATGGACACGGACTCTAACACACGGAGATAGGAAGAAACTTGCCGAAGGTCCCACAAAGTGTTAAAAGTAGGAGTTGGAGGGGCGCCTGGGTGGCTCAGTCCGTTAAGCGTCCGACTTCGGCTCAGGTCACGATCTCACGGTCCGTGAGTTCAAGCCCCGCGTCAGGCTCTGGGCTGACGGCTCAGAGCCTGGAGCCTGTTTCCGATTCTGTGTCTCCCTCTCTCTCTGCCCCTCCCCCGTTCATGCTCTGTCTCTCTGTCTCAAAAATAAATAAACTTAAAAAAAAATTAAAAAAAAAAAAGTAGGAGTTGGAGCTGCCCACAAATTTGGTGCCTCCTTCAAGCTGCCAAGAAGTGAAGCGCAGCAGCTCTTTCAAGGTGGCAAAAAGTCACCTGAGCCAAGGATCCTGTAGACTTCCCAGAAATTGGTTCTAGGATGAGCATCCCTACCTCTGTGACTTGGCAGCTCAGGGTTACTTTTTAGTTGGGTGAGCTGTTGCTGTAATCATTCAACCTACGAAAAAGGAATGTCTGCCTTATTTATTCCTTGAGAGGGATGAGTACACGGCTGGGAAACGTTGAGGAGTTTACAGAACGTTAGGAAGAAGCACATCCAGGGAAACCAGGAAAGGAAGATGGCGCAGGAACTTGGGAGCCTGTCCCAGAGAAGGCACGAGACTCATTGCCAGCCAGGCTTGGTCCACTCCCAGCTCTGGCATTCACACACCCATATGACAGAGGTCGTGGCATGCAGCCACTAGACGTCCCACTCCTTCATCTGGAAAGTGGGGACTCCGCCGATTTCAAGAGTGCCCTGGTGAATAAATTAGCTTATGTTCTAGATAGCACTGAGCACCAGGCCCTGAAGTCATTTGCGTCTTTATTTACCTGGATGTGCCAGATGTTCAATTGAAGTGAACACTCAATCCTCACAGCCATGTGATATGAGAGGGGATCTATTGCTTTTCTCTATTTTTTTTTCTATTGATTTTATAGAGTAGAATACTGAGGCACAGAAGGGCTGCCCAAGGTTATATGGCATGGAAGTGAGGGTCAGGGTCTGAGCCTAGTTCTTTCAGGCTCCAAAGCTCATGTTCGTCCCACTGCTTTATGCTGCTCAGTCTGGATCACCTCAGAGTTCAGGTACAAACGGACTTAAACGGCCATAAAGAGGAATTAATATTGGACATTAGGAAGTACTCACTGGCTTGAAGGTAGACAAACACAACTGGATAAACTCGAAATTCCAAAATTGCTACCAAGGGCAGATTAAGAGCAGCTGGGAGTCTCTGACCACACAACATAGCAGAGAGAAGATGGCCTGAGTGCACAGTTCAGTTAAAAACAAACAAACAAACAGAAAAACAAAAACATAAAACTTAGAGGAAGAAGCTAAAACAATTCTCTCAAAGCCATCAATTCTCTTAATTCACAGGTTACTATTTTCAGTACCTTGTCTATTTCTTTTTAGTTCCACGGCAACAAATGTCTGCTTTGGAAAGCATTATTTGGGATTTAATAGTATAGCATTATTTTTTTAAAACATAATTTTATTGTGGCATTTTCCTACATCACAAAAACACATGTTGGAAAATGACATTTAATCTTTATATAATATCTCACTGTTTGGCTGCCATACTTTACTTGTCCAATCCAATTGCTTACATCTTTTTTTTCTCACTATTATAAATAACACGGCAATGAACATTTTTATTCTGACATCTTTTCTGCCCATCTCTGATTATTTTCTTTGGCTAGATTCCTAGAATTGGAATAGTGGACTAAAGAGAACAAGTGTTTCTAGGACTACTGACAGTTACTGCCAAATTGTTTTCCTAAAAGGGTGTATTAATTTGCATTTCCACCAGCAGCAAAGGAGAGTACCTGTCTCCCAGCACCCTCTCCAGAATCCAGCATTGTCTCGGAAATAATCTTGGCTAATACGCAAAGTGGGTAACAGTAGCATGAATCTGCGAAGAGACACAGAGTATTTGATAGCCTACCTCTAGTCATACAACCAGTTTGCGGCTACACCAGGATTTGAACTTAAGTCGCTCAGCTCCAGGAGCCGGGTCCTCAACCACCACCCCAAAGTACTTAGCCACAGCTTGGGGTAAGTAATGACTATCGCACGTCAGGTGTTGTTTTAGGGACTTTTATATGAGAGTTCCACACCGGCAGAGATCTTTTACTAACTAGTCTTTCATCATCCTGAGCTACTAGCCAACACTGCCCCACAGAACTTTCTGCAACGATAGAAATGTTCTATATTTGTACTGCCTGGTATGATAGCTACTATCCTCTACTGACCACTGGGAGTCTGGCTAGCGTGACTGAGGAAACGAATTATTAATTTTACTTAATTAAATGTAATTTAAATTGTGACTAGTGACCACCGTGCTGCACAGTGCAACTCTAGAATATCTAGCACATCACCCACTAAATATTTATTAAGGGCCAAACTCCTGTAATCTCCCGGTCCCACCCTCCCTCTGCCATACTTCCTGCAAGGCGAAAGTCTGTCTCTCCCATCTTCATCTCCATGTGTCCATTTGTTCTCTCAAACGCAGGCTTAATGCTATTTATCTGTCACGTGGGGGTGATGTGAAGATCAGCTAATTAATGTTTGCAAAGAGCCGCATTGCTGACTGGTTCTCAGAATAATTGCACGTTAATAAAACGTTTAAACGACCGATTCTCATCCAGAGGCCAAAGGAGGGCTGAGTTTATTCAGTAAAGAGCCTGTTTTTCTGACTCATTCTGAACTAGATCCTTCCACGGTGGACCTCATGAATACAAACTCCTTTCATTTGAAGGGTTCCACCAATCAGAAGATACTGAAATGTACCTTCACAATGGTTTTGATGTCACAGTTTGATGAGTAAATTAATAATAATACAAACAAGACTGGGGAGGGCGGATATTTAACCAAGTTGAACAAATTGCTTTTAAGCTCTTAAGCATTTTCATTGCTTGCATGATAATAAAGCAAATTTTTAAATGTCTTGATCCACTCTCAAAGTAGACCCCGTAAAAGGACCTCTAAAGAGAAACACTTTGCTAAGCACTCAGCTTTAATTGCACGCCATTCCAAAAAGTTACAAAGTCGCCCTTCTAGGAGAAACAAGGGTTTTAGAGCCAGAGAGGCCTATGGTCAGAGGCTAGTCCTAGGTTTGTGACTGTAGGCAAACGGCTTGCCTTCAGGAGTCTCAGTTTTCTCATCTAGAACCTGGGGGTGATAGCAGCTACCTACGCACAGGAGGCATTGTATACGTGTTTGTTGGGCTCTTGCTCCATTCTGCTACCTTCTTGACAATCACTGCAGGACAGAACTATGTCCCTCCCTACTCTGCCTGCTAAAATGAAGACACCAATTCTCAAAACCCCAAAGTAAAGAATGGACACATCTCTCTATAGTGCCAGTCACTATAGAAGACAGCTCCTCTTGAAGTCTGGTGGTCATCATTATTACTTTCTGAAGTAGCATCAGAGTAGGAAGTAGCTTGTAACCCGGCTAACTAAAAGTGTGAACCAGGGACCAGCATCATGGATGGCATCAGAAATGCTTGCAGCCTGTCAGAAATGCGGATTCTTGGGCCCCTCTTCAGACCTATTGAATCAGAACCTGCGCTTTGATAACAAGATTCTTGAGTTGTGATACATGTGCATACAAAAAGTTTGAGAAGCACGGTCTTCCAATACATCAAATCCACACTCCTCTCCCATCCTAATTCTACAGAAAGGGAAACTGATTCCAGGGTTGGGCAAGTGTTTTACCCTAAGCCACAACGTATTAGCTGCAACCCTTTTACTTGACTTTCCAGGGGTTCAAAGGCCACACTTTAAGAATCAACATTCTACAGCAAGAAATTCAGCTCTTTAAGTGAAAACATTCTTAAAACCTAATGTTCTTGAGGATTATAATGATTTACCAATTGTACCTGACAATCATTCCTGCTGTGGGCCCAGGCCTACCATCAACAAAGCAAATGCAGGGCTCAAGGAGACAGGGATTAGGGGGCCCTGCACAATTGCTTTTGAGGTCCTGCTACATTTATGTCCTGTTTCCTTTTTGTTTTCCAAATGAAAGAAAGGCCCTGATTTGATGTTCAGAACATGACAAAGGGCAAAATCGTTCCATTGCCCTCCCTACTGAAACTGGAGAGGTGTCAGTATCAAAGGCAGCATCTGAACACTCGTCAGAATTCAGTCTGCGACCAGGGGAGTGGGTTTCCTCTGTGGTGACCACACTGTGGAACAAGGCTGAGGTGACCTCTCTATCTGACCTAAAGGAACTCCTGATGTCTCCGGCTGAGCACAGAGACACTTTAGAAATGGGAGGACTGGACTTCCCCCAGTGTCTCCACAGAATTCTTTGTCAGATGACCAGTCATCTAACCACAGGGAACAAATCTTTTCTGGGTCACAGAAATTTGACACGTGAAAGGAAGACTGACAAATACCCCCCTCTCATTGAACTGGCCCATACCAGGATGGGAAGAGAGGCCCAACTACTGTTCCACTCTGGAAACAGCATGTGGGCATGTTAATTTAATTTTTTTACTGTGCTCAGGCACCCTGAGGAGAGACAGGTGGGCCGATTTTCCAGTAAAATGCCAGTTACCAGCAGGTGGGGATAAGCTTGCTGTGGGTCGTCCCAATGGTTTCCTTTCTAAGATTTCCTAGGCGGCCATTCCAAGGCCTCTGAGCCAAAGGAAAAGGGAAGGGGGAAGGGCAGGGAGGGGTGGAATCCACTGCCTGAGCAAATGCTAGACGCACACACTTCTTCTGAGGAACTGTTTGTCATTCACTGTGGAGCCAGCCCCACCTACAATACAGAGGAACATATTTACATATTTCCACTCCATTGCTGGCTGCAGCGCTACAGAAAGTGATGATTCGTAAACAGCCAGGCAAGAAAAATGTTCTTGAAAAAGGATTTGCCTATCACTTCAGCAGAACAGCTCAAAGTTATGCAAATCCCCTGCTTGAGGTTTGATGGTCACCCCTACCTCCCTCTACTACTCAGGCTCCCAAGCCTGTAGGGGATTGTAAAGTAAACAGCCACATTCTGGTTTAAAAGATGAAGTAGAAATCACAGTGTAGCCTACTGCTTCTCATGTGTGACAGAAGTCTTAGCATGGCACATGTCTGTGACCCTGCAATCCTACTTTCTAGGAATTTATCTTAAGGGAATACTGAAATTACAGTGTGCACAAGGGTAGTTCCTGCAGCTTTGTTTTGATTAAAAAAATAAAACTAAAAATAAAAAGTCAAATTTCAGTACTGTTTAAATAAAGTATGCCCTATTAAAACACCGAGGTTCTATGTAGCCATTAAACATGCTGCCATTGGGAGAAATGTAACATGGGAAGATCTATCATTAAATGAAAATGTGCATTATGTTATGACCATGACCTCATTTTCTTACATTTATAAAGTCACAAGTCACAACTCAAAACGTGATCAAATTTAGCTTCTCTCTGCTTTTCTCTGTATTGTCTTACCTTGCTCCAGTAAACACGTATTACTTTGCTAATTATAATACAGACAACAAAAGGTTTTTTTTTTTTTTTAAAAACTGTGACAAAGTAATGAATCGATAAGGCACAGAGGAGTAACCATCTACATTTTCACTGTTTCGTTAGAGGCTGCTCTTGTGGAAAACTCTAAGTTCAGGGATGCATAGATTCTTGACTCCCAGGGAAGTGAGGCATGTGTTACTTTCAAAGTGGCCCCCCAGAGCAGCGGTCTGTCAGTGCAAAGCAAAGATGGAGTGATAAAGCTTTCAGCTACAATAAGCCAGGCTGATAAACCATGTAAGAAGGCAGGTAAAAATCGGTCTCTCGGATCTAGAGTTGACGTTGATTTACCGTGCTGGGCTCTTGGAATCAAATCTGCAAGGAGGTGATTTAAATCCCATTGTTCTTTTGTTCCCTTTTTGGGATTTATGGATGTGGGACAACGTATTGGGACAGAACAGTGGCAGGCTGGAGGGCCAGGCAGAGTAGCTGTTTATTGGAACTGGACAGGGGGCTGAGTACCCACCCAGGTGAGGATTTACACTACGTGGTATTCAATCTCATTTTCTTTAACCCTTTTGAGTTAAAGACCGTGAGTGGGCATCACATTGAGTCCCTTGCTTGTGTTGTCCAACAGTCTTTATCCTAAACTCCTAATCACTCTCTCGCCCATATTTTTAACTCTTGATCTGGAAATATCAGGTTATGTAACATGCCAATCTGCACAAGAATGTAATTCTGTCATAAAAAAGGACTCAATGAGGGAGAAACTCTAACAAAACTGGAAATGACTTTTCTAAGAAAAGAGAAGATATTTTTGTTTTAAGCACTTGAGCTGTTTTTAAATAGATTGTGGATGCAACGTTGCTGGTTCTTTTTGGGCTGTTGATTTTCCGGCCCAGCCCCCACCCAACAAATGCACAGTGTTGAAAAAGGAGGAAGGAAGTGGAAGGGAATGATTATCTGTGAGTTTTTATAGACATTAATCCTTACTCAGTTGTAAACTAAAGAATGTCTCCCCATTTTACAGGAGAGAGAACTTAACTTCCAAAGGTAACTTGCCTAAGGCCCCATTGCCATGATTCCCACCCAGGAAATAAAAGAGTTAAAGTCACATCCCATCAATTTACTCCCATAAACCAGAGAGGGTTAAAGAGATTATGCCACAGAGTAAGATCTATTGGAGGAGAGCCCTTGGATATCCAAAACGCCCACTACTACAATACCCAGTGTTTCACTGCAACACCTGTTCCATGGGGACTCACTACTTCATATTCCAGACAGAGTATTCCCTTCGCTGTAGAACTGCTTTCTGATGATGCTTCTTTAGGCTGAACACTTCCAGGACCCTTACCCCGCCCCAGCCCCGCAGTGAGCAAGGCCGATTCTTCTCCCACCACAGCCCATTAGGGTGGTTAATTGGCTTTCTGCCCCCCTCCTACCCCCATCCCCAAAGAGAGAACTTGATGATATACTTTTTGATATACATATCAAAAATGTAGCCTCTCCATCCCTGACAACTTCCCCACCCCCAGAAGATGGTGAACTCACACGCCAACCTGAACTCTGCCTCCGCTCACTTAAAGACACATGCTGGGAATAAAACCTTCCCTGAATCAGCCGCCTAAAGCTACGGTAACATCTAGGTCCTAAGTTTTGCCTAGGCAACCTGGGGGCGTTCACTTCCGCGACATTCACAAGGACCCAGTTGCACGCAGGACACCGCTGAGAAGCGACGCTCCTTCAAGCCTAGAAAATCAGCTCAGACTGGTCCGATTCCACCAGGTGGAAGGACTCCGGTCATCATCCTCGCGGGAGAAAACGGATTCTTTCTCATCATTCTCTTACAACGCCTACAAAGAGGGGAATCCCGTTTTAGCGCGATGTCTGGCCTCGCCGCACACCCCCCCTTCCAGGCTCGCTTGCGCTGCCTGCCTGCCTGCCCTCTCTCTCTCTCTCTCTCTCTCTCTCTCTCTCTCTCTCTCTCTCTCTCTCTCTCTCTCTCTCTCACACACACACACACACACACACACACACACACACGCACTTGCTTCCACCACCACCTGTGAAAACATCCCTCCGAACTTTGGCGAGAAGAGCTCCGGGGCAGAGCTGAGCGGCGGAGCGCCTGGAGCGCGCCGGGGGGCGGAGGATGGGGCCAGGCGGGGGGAATGGAGCGCGGCACAGCTAGGACCCCCGCGCCGCACGGCGCCTAGGCTAGAACCCGGCCCGGAACACCGCGGTCGGGGCTCGGGTTTCCCGCGCAGGCCCCGCCCACCCGGCGGCCCGGCTCCCGCGGACTGCGGCGCTGCTCCTCCAGCCTGGGAGCCTGGAGCCCGGGAAGACCACAACGGAGAAGGCGAGGGGGCCCGCGGAGAGCGCGGCGGCGCCCGGCCCGCGCGGAGGACGTGGAGCAGGCGTGCACGGGGAAACAGGTTGCCGCCGAGCCCCGTCCCCTCCCCGCGGCCGCCGCGCCGCGACCTTATTCCCTCCCCGTCCGGCGCGAGCACAGCCCCTCCCGGGGCGCCCTCCTCCTTTCCAGACCCTCGTGGCCGGCCGGGAGCCTCTCAGGCAGCAGGGTTAAAGGCGCCTTCAGCAAGGTCAAGGCGCGGCCGGTCGGCACCTGGGGATTTTCCCCAGCGGAGCACGAGCTTTGTAATCGCATTGTTAAGGATCATGGCAGCGGCAGGAAATCCGAAAGGCCCCACAGGTCTGAGAAGGGAGGATTTATTTTACAGCGCGGAACACACTCAGATAGACCCAGGATTTCAGGGGGAGGGGATGCGGGATTTCAGGACACTGGAATGTGGCAAAAAAAAAAGAGAGAGAGAGAGAGAGAGAAACAAACCCTCCCTACCCAGGCACACCACCACCTCCTGCCTGCGGTGGGGAGGGAGTTCAGGGCCACTGTGCCCCAGACTTCAGCGTTCCGCACGCCTCTGTCAGGTCTAGGCTGGTTTATCCCTCTACAGGCGAAAAGAAGATTTAAAAGCACTCCACTACTGTGGTTTCTCTATCAAAGACTAACATGCTACAGGCTGCGGCAGCTAAGGGAGACAGGGAGAGGGAAATAAACGCAGCAGAAGCAAACTGCGGTCCGCGTAGGAGGGAAGAGAGGGGGCGGAAGCCATACCCTGCGCTCATCCCCATCTTACCCCATTAGCGCCGGGCTAGCCCAAGACACCAAGAATAGGTACCTAATGGTGGCCAACCCTGGCAGAGACCGGCACCCTCCCTAGCTCCCCCGCCACAGTGGGCCTGGCCTGGATGGCTGGCACGCTGGGCACCTCCAAGGTGGATGAGAGCGCAGGCAGGTTTCTAAACACGTGAAGGGCACTGGATGTGAAAGATGGGGGAGATCTGAGAGACACAGAAGCGAGGCTTAGGGGTTTCCCAGGATGCAAAGTTAGTTTTAGTTTTCTAAAAGAACATCATCCCCTGCAAGGCCTCCCAACACACACACCGCCCCCACCCCCCGAGACAGGCTTGGGCTCTGAGGACTCCTTGGACCCTGAGTTCTGACCGGCTTTTTCTCTCCGATCAATCCCCGAGTCTCTACCCAATCCGTACCTCGATAATAGGTTCTCTGGGGACAGTAGCATCAGCGCCCAACGTCCATCATATCAGTGGGAGCCGTGGTGTCTCCCTGCTCTCCGGTCCCGGGATGGGTGCGTCCCGGTACTTACATTCCCCAAGCAGGCAAACTTTTGGGCTTGTCTTTCGCGAACGAGGTGCTCGCATCACGGTTCTGGGTAATCACTGAGCCAGTTTATATAATTGCCCGCGACGCCGTTCGGCAGATCTTGCGTGCGCGGCCGCAGAGCTCAGCACATGGGCACCCTCTCGCCCCCGCGCTCGAATCCCGAGCGTGCCCCGCCGCCGCCTTCCACAAAGCAGCGAGGCATCTCGTGGACTCGTCAGACACTAAGGGTGCACGCAGGATCCTCCGAAACCCAGGCTGCCTCAATGCGCCCCTTTCGCTGCATTGGTAGCTTATGGATAACTGACTGCATCTCTACAAACCTCGCCAGGGCTGGGGGGGGGGGGGGGGGGCAGGGTTGGTGGAGGATAGGGACACAGGCGGGGGATTGGCGCGGTTCTGAAGAGGGCTCTGTACCCAACCGAGTAATAATACCCTTGTAGACAAGGACCAGGGTGCACAAATCGCCTTAACGTGTCACCCTGAAAGGCGAGCCAACTTCCAAAGTTAGAGACCACGCAGTTGAATTTCCAGTACTTTCCAACCTCGCCTAGGCGGGGGCAGGGCACAGAAGGGGCTGGCAGCGGCCAGCGAAACCCACCCTACCGCCCAGCCAAAGAGGACTCAACAGTTGAACCTTCCCTCGCCCCCAGTAGTTGGCTGTGTATTCCCTGGTTGCGCGTATACACACACACACACACACACACACACACTCACTCTTATACCACCTTCACGTCTGCTCTTTCAATAGACTGCATTTTTAAAACGCGAGGAAAATGACGGAGCTCGGTGATCACATTTCAACCCAGAGCACATTTCTCCAAGTCAGGGGTGCGAGCAGTCACACACACACACACACACACACACACACACACACACACACACACACACACATTCCCACTCACACCCAGGACCGCTCTGAGCGTCCACCGGCGATGCAGCCTCCACTCGCTGGGAAGGGAACGTCAGCACCGCTGCAGGGCGGCGGGCGAGAAGAGGCGAGCGCCGCGCGGGCTGCAGAGGGCGCGGGGCCGGGGTCGCTCTTCCGTTCCTCGGCTCCAACAGCGGCGCGCGCGGGGCCGCTGCAGCCGGTGCTCGCCCCGCAAGACAGGCTGCAGCCGCCAGAGCCCGGCGCCGCCTCCCGGGCTCATCCAGCGCCCGCCCGGGCCCAGGGGCAGGCTGGTCTGCAGAGGGGCTGCGGACGCCGGGGCTGGGGCTGGGGCGGCGAAAGGGATCCCCGCGAGGCAGACGAAGCCGGGCGCGCCGCCTCCCTCCCACCCGCAGTCCTGAGTCCCGGACCCGCGCCCACCTCCCCGCTCTTCCCCCTAACCTTCGCTCCCAGGCTCTAGTCCGCGGCGGGCTCCGGGGGCTGCGGCGACGGAGGCTCGGGCTCCAGAGTGGCTCGCCTCGCCGGCAGCCTCCCGCCCAGCCTCCCTCCCTTTCGCCCCCAGTGAGGGCCGAGGGAAGCAGGCGAGAGTCTCCTGGAGCCCCGGGCGTCCGCGCGAGCCGCCCTGACCCCGCCACGGCCAACGAGCCAAGAGGGGCGAGGGAGCGGGCGAGACGCCGCCGCGGTCCCCAAGGCGCTTTTCCGTAGAGTGGAGCGCGCCCGCCTTACCGTGGCTGCAGGCTGCCACCGCCGGGGAAGCGGGGAGGAGGGCGGCAGGGAGGCACGGCGCCGCGCCGGTGGCTCCTCTGGCGCTCGGCGGCGCGGCTCCTCGGCTCCGCGAGCCCGAGCAGGGCGCCCAGGAAGGAGAGGGTCCCGGCTCTGCGCTCAGCTCCAGCGAGACCAACAATAGCTCCCGAGGGGAGCGGAGCCCCAGCGAGCCTCCAGCCGCGCGCGCACGCCCGGCTCCCGCTCCCGGCCGCTCTCGGCCGGCGTCCCTGCCAGCACTGCTGCCCCACATGAAACAGCTGCAATCCCGAGGCTTCTGGGGGGTTGGGGCGGGTGTGTGCGCGCGCGAGTGTGTGAGTGTGTGTGTGTTTAATAGCTTCCCTCCTCTTCTTCCCCTCCCTGCCTGCTCGCCTGCCTGCCTCCGTCCCCCACCCTCGCTCTCTTACACACAGAGAGGGCGAGCGAGACACACACACACACACACACACACACACACACACACACACTCACACGCACACGCAGGTTACATGAATGGGAGGCGGGAGCCAATCCTGCGAGGCTGGGCGAGCCGCGGCGCAGGGGCGCTGGGGAGCAGGGCCGCACCACGGCGCGGGGGGGCGCCACGCAGGTGACGCGCGCCCTCCCGGGGCCCCTAGCCGCCTCTCCGCTCGCCCCACTCTGTGCGTTCCTCCCGATGGCTTCCTCTCGCCCCCTTCCCTCCTTTCACTCCGCTCCTTTCTCCATCTTCGCTCCCTTTTAGTGCCTTTTCGTTCTCGAATTCTCCTAGTTCTCTCAGTACAGTGTCTTTCTCGGTCTGCTCTTTTCTTTTACCGTCTTCTCTCGCTGTCTCCGTCCCCTTCTCAAACTTTCTCCTTCCTCGTCCCGACTTTTCTCTACTTCCTCTCCTCCTGCCTTTTGTTCTCTTTCCTCCCGCTTTGGCTTTCTCCCCCCGTGACTCTGTGAAGTTGTCTGGTCTCCTCTCCTTCCCCGCCCCCGCGCCTTTGCCTGTCCGCGGGTCTCTCTGGGGCCGGTGGCTTCCCTCCCCGCCTACCCCCCGATGTTATTTCACACCCTCTACACTTTTACGGGGACAGACTCTCTCGCATTGCTGCTGCAGCACAGCCAGAGGTAATTAAGAGCTGAGAACTTGAGTTCCTTCCTCGGGCTCGCAAGATGCCCAAAGAAAGGCCCTCCCTCGGACAACTTCTCCAAAACCATGGTAACAGCTACTCAGTCGTGATAACAATCATTTAAAAAATATCTGCAGAGAACGTGGTCCAAGAGATTTGTCCTTCGCATTTCTGGACTGTGACCGCCAGTCCAGAAGGCATTTTTAGAGAAGGGCATTTTCTTGTGATGGGAGAGGCCGCTTGGTGCAGCGGTAATTTGCAAGGGCTTTGGAGAGAGACTGGAGAAAATTCCCACAGCAGCCCTGCTGCGTGTTGGCGGCATGACTTCCTGCAAGTCATTATCTTTCACCCAGCCTCAGTTTTCTCATCTGTAAAATGGATAATTATACATACCTCACCAGTTATGGTGAGGGACACAAGAGAGAACAAAGGAAAGAAAGCACTGGGCATACATAAGTTCAAATACTGTGTTGTGACTTCCCTTACCTGCCCCATCCCTTTTTAAAACTCCCTTCACGATCTTCTGCTACACTGTATCTCCACAATCTAAAGTATGTAATGAAGGAGGAAATGTGACATTGCTAGTGTTACAGAAATGTGAAAAAAGGTCTAGGATATTTTTAAAATTCTATTGTATGATCCGGAGACTGTCCAGCCAGTTGCCATCTGCTGATTACAGAGGCATCACAGAGATTATAAACTTGGGGTGCTGGAATGCCCCTTCAACATCTCCTGAGGCATCCCAGAAATTAACGGCAGAGGTAGGAGTGGATGGGAGGGTTCCATACATCTGTCCAAAAACATACATCTGTTTTTGAAATCTTCATAACTGAACACTGTCCAGTGACAAAGCATCTGAGACTAACTAAAATGTCAAGTCTCTGCCTTTGTATAGCATTTATCAGCTCTGTGTCCTCACTACAGATATCAAATGCTGTACATAAGCTGTGATTGACAGGTAGACTCAGACCTTTGACAAACATCTGTTAACCACCTACTCTGTGGTTGGCACTGTGATGGGCTCTGGGCATCCAGAGGTGAGGCAAACGGGCCTTGCCTTTGTGAGCATACTGTGCAGTGGGCATGTCTGATGGATGTATAATAGGAAAATGAGTCACATATGCCTTGAGAAATATCATTATTTTTGGTGGACGGAATCTTTCAAAATACGAGGTCCATGGCAGAGGAGATAATAATAAAGGATCCTTGAGATCTCAAATGATCCTTGAGAGCGAAAATTTTGGAATCCACTGTTCATTCTGTTTCATTTCATTTGACTGATGGGAAAACGGAGGTCCAAGCAGGTGAAAGTATTATGGGAAACAAAATATTCTGTGTAGTCTTGAGGTATCTTTGATTAATTTCAAAGGGAAAGATAGTTACTTTACACTTGAAAAACCTGGCCGACTGGGCCTTAATCAAGTCATTAATAAGTCAGCATCACTGATAATGTGATAGTTAGACATCATGTGCCTCCTGATGTGACATGCTGAGAGGGACATAACCTCACGTCTGCAGTATTCCTACCCAAAGTGAATAACCCGACTCTAATCATGAAGAAATATCAGGCAAACCCAAATTGAGGACCATCCAATGAAATAACTGTCATGTACTCTTCAAAAACACCAAAATCATGAAAGAGAAGGATTCTGCAATAGGTCTAGATTAAAGGAATGGCTTAGTTGTCATGACAATACATGTGACATGTGGTCTTGGATTGGGACATTATTAGGACAATGTTCATTTCTTGATCTTGATAATTACTGTGTTTATGTAGAAGACTCTTCTTGTCTTTGGGACCTACACAACTCAAGTATTTAGAGGTTTAAAAAGATGAAGAAATCCCCACCTTCCAAGAGAGGCATAGTATGGTGGGTTTCTGCCTAAGGAATAGGCAGAGTGTGGGCACAGAGGGATACCCAACCAAATCCTTGTGGGTAAGGGAAGATTTCCTGTAGGAGGTGGCAATCAAGCTGAAATTTGAAGACAAGAATGTTAGCTAGACCATAAGGGAAGGGAGGTGCTTTTTAAATAGAGGTAACAGTACAGGGACATGGATGAAAGCATGAGGAACTGATTATGGCCTCAGAGTTGGCACATGAAGGGAGTGCCTAGGACAGTGTAGACAAGTAGGTCAGATTGGATCTTGAAGGGTCTTGAATGAAGCTAAGGAACTCAAACATCTTGAAGGCTCAGGTACAGGGTGGTGGTGGGGAGCAGAGCATTATCAAAGACTTTTCAGTAGAGGAGGCATGTGATCTTAAGTATTTGAAAAAGATGATCTGGCAGCAGTGTAGAGAAATGGATTAAAAGGAGTGGCTTGGGAAGACCAGAGATGCTCAGTGAGGTCATTTAGGTAACCCCAGGCAGTTACAGTGAGGATGGAGAAGGGAAGAGAGATTTAAGAGAGACTGAGGATATAAAGTGAACAGATTTTGGTCACTGGTTGCATGGTGGGGGGGGGGGGGGGTTGGCAAGGAGAAGTCCAGAGTGACTCTTAATTCTCAACCTTGGGTATCAAGGGGGAGGGTAGCACTACTCACTTCCATGTCAAGAGAATTCAAGAGGAAGCGGAGGTTGTTAAGGGGAAAGTAAGGTCACTTGTTCCCATGCCGTAATCTAACTCTATAGCTAGCTTGATACTCTCCTGTATGGCTGCTCTGTGTCACAGGAAACCCAGCTATAAAATGCAGCCTAAGACCCTCCGAACAGCCAGCCCCATGTATTACCCAGAAAACCAACCAACCAAATCAACAAAACCAGTAGATTAGATATAATAGCAGTACATTATTTGTGATAATGGAGGAAAAAACTGAAACAGCCTAAATGGTCAAGTCAGATAAGTGAGTTGGGGGACAGACAGCCTTGTCAGAATATCATGTAGCCATTCTAAAGTTTTACTTCTTTGCAGAGTTTCTCAGGCCATAGGAAAATGCTAACGCTATCATGTAAAATTTTTAAAAAGCAGACTTCAAAATTGTTAACTGTGTAAAAATCCTCATGGAGAAAAATCTGAAAAAAAAAACAAAACCCAAGACAACCATGCCAAATATTAACAATGGTTGCCTCTGGGTGATAGGATTATGAGTAATATATATTTTCTTCTTCATGGTCTTTGGATACTTTCTAACTTTCCAAACAATGTACATTCATTACTTTCATAACAAAAATCAAGAGCTGTCATTTAAAAAAATGGCTGTGACCCCCCCCTCTTCCACTTTATCCCATTTCAATCCACCCTTCACACTCCCCCTGAAGATTAACTGCCTTTTAAGCTTTATCTTTGAGAGTGAAATAAGAGGGCATTTAACAAATCAGGGGAAATTATCAGCTGGGCTGGAGAAGGGGAGAAGGCGTTCTTTCTTAGGCAGGCAGATATGTTATTAGAGCTGTTGAAACTGTATATATTAAAGACGTTTGCATTGCCCTTATCGATTCTATGCTATGTTACAAGGAAAAGAAAACCTATAGTGGGGCCAAGAAAATGTGAGTCTTTAAAGGGCAAGTTTTAATTAGGAAATGTACTTATTTGCAAAAGCACTTTTCTTCATAGTCCAGCAGTTACTGGAAAATTGTTTCAGAAAGCAGGTATTTCAGGCAAGGAGACACGTGGGGGCAAGGGGCAACATTTCATGCCTGTAGTCTGATATTCACAAACTGGTTACACAGGATTTGGACACCCATTGATAAGCACCATCAAACGTTCACAATTAGAGGGCAAGAAAAGTACCAGCCAGAGAATGTTCTCATTCTTTGGAAAGGTTGCTGTAAATGGCTCCCCGGTAAGGTTTCCTCAATATCTGTGATTGTTCATCTTACAGAAATGTTTCCTATGTGCACAGATTCCACAACCTAATAGTAATACCACAACCTAATAGTAAACAAGCAGAGCACTTTACCTTTTCACAGCCCCTCCCCATCTGTAGAATTCACTCAAGCCTTGCATGCCCTGCCCCCTTCCCACTAGGATCCTGTTACTTCTAGTTTGCATGGGAGGTCCCAGAGAGGCAGAGCAGTAGGCCAGAACTAAAGGAAGAATAGGAGACATTCTTGGAAAGCCTTCTATGTGGCTCTAGCACTCCCACAGTGAGTTCTGTCATCAATTCCTCAAGGTAACTTGGGATAGCAGGTAAGTAAACTGGGGCCTATATGGTTCTGGCCCCCACAGAATCAGAACGGGATCCCACTCTCCAGAATTTGCCAGCATAAACCCATTTTTAAAAGCCAAGGGGTGAGGCTGGATATTTTTCTCTGGCAGGTAACTCGGTTTAACCTGTGAGCTATCTTTCTGTGAGGTTTATTCTAACCTTTGAGCTATCTTTCCGTCTTGTGGGAATTCAAAGCTAGTATTTGGGGATTAATAATAACTTTTAAATGTGTCTGCCAGAAAAAGCCTCTGCTTGGATTCACACACATCTTCTCTTTGGGAGATGGTTGGCTCTGGTGTCTCTTTCCTCACCTTCACTCCAGTGTTAAGAGTATTTGGTACTTAGGGGCATCTGGGTGACTCAGTTGGTTAAGCTTCCAACTTTGGCTCAGGTCATGACCTCCAAGTTTGTGAGTTCGAGCCCCTCTGTGCTGACAGCTCAGAGCCTGGAGCCTGCTTCAGATTCTGTGTCTCCCTCTCCCTCTGCCCCTTTTCCACTCGTGCCCTGTCTCTCTCTGTCTCTCAAAAATAAATAAAATGATTTTTAAAAAGAGTATTTGGTACTTAAATAATTCTTAGTAAATATTTCTTCACTGAGTGAAGAAACAGATACTAGTAACAAAATAGCTTGCACGTACTGAGCATCGTGCCCAGGACTGAGCAAAGAGCATTATCTCATTTAAATTTTAGAGTAACACCATGCGGTAGATATGACTGCTACCCCCATTCCATAGGTGAGAAAACTAAGACATAAAGAAGTTAAGCAGTTTGTCCAAGGTCACTAATGATTAATAAATGGCAAAGCCAGGTTCCAGCGTAGGTTGTTCTGAGTCCAGGCTCTTAGCCACCATATGGTATTGGATGGATGGATGGAATTAATGGCACCAGCAATGAAGTGAGCTCTCCGTGAATCACTGCAGTACCTGTTACATTGTGGTTAATCTTATCTAGAGCAAGCCATCCCATTGCTCTCCATGATTGCATCCTGTTTATTTCTTTCATCACATGTTTCACAAGCTGTAATTATTTCTGTGTGAATTTGTTTTACTTTTCTCCTGAAGCATCTGCCCAACGTGCAGTATCAGTTGCAAAGTAAGTTCCGTGAGTGTCTTGGTCACTATTGTGATCCCCAGCACCTAGCACAGAGCCTGGCACAAAGTAGATAGTTGAATAAATATTTGGAAATTCGTGAATGAATGTGGGCTCCCATCCTTCTTCAGTGGTGAAGGGCCTGTAAGCGTTTATACACATGCCCTTGTGAAAGATGGGTATTTTACGTGAATTTACCCCATCCCATGCCAATGCTTACTTTCTGCTTTTGGGGGCATGTAGTTCAGTCAGGGGAGCTGAGATTCACATGAGCACGTAATGGTTCTGATTGTGCTCCTCCATGGACATTTGCACCCAGATAACAGAAAACACTGATCAGAAAATAGCATCTGTTGTGGTCAGGATGACTAGCTGGCAAAGTTCCATGTGGAAGCATCCTCTCTGATTAGGTCAGCCCCCGCTCTCAAGCATAGAAGTGTTGTATCAGCTGACGTCACTTGCATAACATTTTCTTTCCCAGGGCTTCTGACAATGGTATCCTCAAAAAGGGGTCTTCTCCTATGCGCTTTGGGTCATGTGATCCTTTTCAAAGAGGATGCCTCAGCCAAGGTCTTCTTTCTTGCTAATTTTTGTCCTGTCTCTCTACTTACTTGGCTAACAGACTTCTTCGCTGCTCATGTGGATTTGCCTTTTCTTCTGCAGGGTAGACCAGATGACAGATGCTGGTCCTCTACAAAGCTAAATCAGATCCATTTCCCAGTCTTAGAAGCATGCAGCCTTTACAAGAACTGTTTATTGGTCCAGAGGCCATTTGTCCAAAAGCAATTAGGAAGGTAACAAACAAAGCAAACAAACAAACAAAAACCAACCACAAAGGCCTTCACTAAATTAAAGCCTCTATGGGGGGATTCTAATGATTGTGATGCCAGACACTGACCTCCCAAATCAAGTTTTAATCCAAAATTTCTAGGCCTTATCAGCCTGTGGGACAAAAGGAGTAGCATTAATGTTAATTCCCAAATAAACACTATTCTAGTCTGTATACTATTTTTTCCATATAACAGTTACCTTGGAAATAAGTGCTTCCTCACTCTTTTTTATGATTGCATACTATCTCATTATATGGATGCACCATCTGAATTTAACAACAGGGGTCATAGTGATTGTGGTATATTCATTTCAATAAATATCAAGCAATTAACCTAAGATCAGGTCCATAGTAGCTGCTGAAAAATATTAAATAAGGGAATTAAATCATATTATAGCTACTGAGTCTGTAGACTCTAAAAAGAGCAACCAAAAAAGTTGAAGTTTCAAATCAGTTGGGAAAGGACACACCTTTCGATTAACAGTGCCATTGTAACTGACCAATCATTTTGGAGGGAAAAAAGTTAGATTCCTGTCCATCATCATATCCCTTTGAAATTTTTCTCACTGAATATAAAAAATGAAAATATGAAAATTCTAGGAGAAGAATAGGTAACAATTTACATCATTTTGGAAGTAAAGAAAGAAGACATTTTTAAGTGTGACATGAAAAGGAAAAAATCTTCAAGATGTCAAAAATTTGTATAAAGTTTTTGAAATGTTTGTATATTTATAAAACCAGACAAGAATCAAAAGAGCAAAATGTTGAGGAAGTATTTGAAACATACACAAAAAAGTGCTATTATCCTTAATATACAATGAGGTTTTAGAAATGTATAAGAAAAAGACATCTCAATTGAAAAGTAGGCAAAGAACATAAAAAGCTAATTCACCAAAAAATTACAAAGCTAAGCATATGATATATATTTAACTCGTAACTCCAAGAAATGCAAGATACACTACGACTCAAAGGTTTTTTTTCTTTTTGCTTATCAAATGAGAAATGTATAAGAGATATATGACATGCCCAGAAGATAGTTCCTCTCCCTATACTGCCAATGGGTGTATATTGGTACAACCTTTGTGAAAAAGAATTCAGCGATATTTACCAAATCTTTCCATTGTCGGGAGCTTTCAGGCCAGGAATCTATGTCTACATTTAAGACAGTTAATTAAGGGAAAATAATCATGGATGGACCCAAAGAATTATCTAAAAGAGTTTCATCGGTGTTAGGAGTAATAGCAACAAATTGGAAAAAAATCTAAGTGTCAACAAATTTGCAAATGATCAATTGTATTATAAGTACATCATAGTATGATGAACTGTTATATGGCCGTAACAGATCATGGTGAGAAGAATATTTAATGAACTTGGAAAGGATTCACAATAAATATTTTTGTGTGACTTTTCTTTAACTTATAGAAAATGCCAGTCAAATATCAAGTTTAGCAAGTAGATTATACCCATCACCTAATTTCAATGGTTATTAATTCACGGCCAATCTTGTTTTATCTATATCCCTCCCCACTTACTGTCTCTCTCATTATTTTGAAGAAAATCTCAGGCACCATTTCATTTTGTCCATAAATATTTTAGTAAATATCTTTAAAACGTATGCACTATTTTTGAAAAATAACCACAATATGTTTTTACATTTTAGAATAACAATAATTTCTTAATGACCTCAATGGTCCACTCACCAAACTGCCCCACTTGTTTTGTAAATCTTTATTTTTCCAGTTTGTTTGTTTGCATCAGGATCCAAATATACTCCATGCACTGCAATTGGTTGATATATCTACTAAGTCTCTTTTGATAGCTTTTCCTGTATTTATTTTTGCTCTTACTTGTACATTACTCCTTAAAGAGACAGGGTTGTTTGTCCAAGAGAGATTCCAATAACTTGAATTTACTGAATGCACCCTTCTGGATTAACTGTTCTTCTACAACTTATATTTCCTGTAAATTGGTAGTTGGTTCTAGAAGCTCGACCCAATACAGGGTGAGTTCTTTGGGGCAAGGCTGTCTAGACGTTATTATGTACTGCCATCTGTCTTTGCAAAGTTAGTAGTCTGTGATGCTCATGGACTAGACTTCATTTGCCTAGAGGTTGTCAACTGGTCATATTCTGATTCATTGATCTTCATTCATTCTTCACTTTTAACTGGAATACTTCTATAAAGAGAAACGTCCTCTCATTAACTATTCGCTGACCTAAGATAAAGGTTTGATTCTTTCCTTCTACTTATCAGGTTTCCGAAAAATGAGTTGGGTATCCCTAGCATTCTCCAAAGGTAAGTAATGAGGTTTTTTTTTTTTTCTTTTTTAAATGTCATTTTGAGTTCATGTATTTAAATATGGTTGATGTATTTTCATTCCTTTTTAGTTACTGTTCATATTGATGTTCAAATTGCCCTATCTTTCGCCAATGGGAACATCTTGATATTGACTCCCAGGTCTTTGATAGCCTCCTTTTCCCCACCCCCTTGGGATAATAGGATGTTTTGGGCTCATCTTGTGCTTATCCTATGCCAGATCTGAAATCATCCATTTTTCAGAGGACCCGTGGTTCTTTTTAGTGGGACATGGTAGTTAGAAAACCACAATCTTGCTACCAGGAGTTGCTTATTGCTACTGGTTAGTATTGTTTATAGGCTTTTTTAGTTGTCAGGTTTAGGAATTTTTTTAAAAAGGAAAATTCACTGTGCATTTGTTCCATTACTTCTAATTCAGTTTTTACTTAACTTCTTCAGTCTTCTATCTATATCTCCCTCCTTCCATTACAAATAATAAATGATGCTATAGAAAAATATATACTGATTTATGAAATTAGCCACAATATTTATTTTGGTGGCAAATAATCATATATATATATATATATATCTCACATATATGTATATCTCACATATATATGTATATCTAACATATATATTTTATATGTATATGCCAAAGATATACAAGTTAGCAATGATTATTTCTTGATGATGCAATTAAAGGTAATTTTTAGTTTCCTTTGTTTCTTTCTTTTTTTTTCTGCTTTTTAGTATTTATACAATTTTCATAATAAACCATTTTTATTTTTGGTATCAGAAAAAAAATTTCTAAAAAACAAAAATAAGCCAGATGGTATAAATTATAATATAGTAAACTGTCTTTCAATCTTATACGTGGGAGAATAATGATATTCTATTACATCTGTGGAGTGCTTTACAATTTACAAAGCATTTTACAGCCATTATCTTTCATGATCATCACAGCACTATGAAGGAGACAGAATAGGAATATCGTGGTATAGGAAGAGAAAATAGAGGTTTAAAAGGGTCACATATTTTGGAATCAAGCAGGGCTCCTGACTTCTCCGTCAGTGTTCTCTTGTGTGCATAGTATCTGCCTTTGGGTGACTGTTACTATGCTTTTGTTCTCCAGTAACACAAGAAGACTCTGCAGTGTCCTGCCTGCTGCCAGAATGTTATCTTCAGAACCCTCTTTCTTTAGCATGAAGTTTGGAGGCCCATAAAAATGCCAAAACTTATTTTTCAACTTAATTTGTATTTTTAATCAAAGTAATTCATTAATGCAATTTTAAAAGTCAAATATTCTAAAAGGATTTTAATGCAAAGTAGCAGTCACCTGCCTTCCCATTCATCACTCACTCCACCCGATGCCCCTTCTGCCCAGAGGCAGCCACTCTCAACCATGAGAGAGCAAATTTTTTTTTTTTCTGGTTTTCATTTCCGTTTTACTAATTTGTTCCTACTGCAACTTCTGGATTTTTAATTCTTAGATACTATCAGTATGCTTTCTATAATCAAAGATGATAGTTTCAGTGTCCTTTTCCTCTTTACACAGACACTTCCCTTTTCCTCATCCTCTCAAGGTACTTACTTTATGACGTTTGGTTAAACTTTAGTATTTCCATCATTATGGATGCGTGAAAACTATTCTCAGCTGAGCCATGTAGTGTATTGTACTATGATGTACTTTCTTGTGTTAATGTTTGTTTCCTCTTGAGTTAACATCTCTCTCTTTCTTTTTTCATATTTATTTAGTGTTTTAGGTACCTGTCACTGTTCCATTCTCAAACTCTCTACCGAGGTATAAATCTTCCCTCAATACATTCCAATCCATCAAATAATCTGTCCATTTCTTTTCTTTCCTTATATTTGCTTTGGTTTGCTTTGCTTTTGTTTGTCATGGAAATATAGTCTCCTTGTCTAAATGGTTTCAATATGGACTGGTTGCTTTGTAGGCTTGCTGCCCAGCCCGTTTCAAGGTCTCCCTCTAATATATTCCTGGACATTTTATTGGATCTCATACCTATATTTATTTATATCTTTCATTTCCAGGATCCCATGTATCCCCTTCTTTGTCTTCACACTGAGAACAAACACATGGGAGGTGAAGTTTTTGAGATCTTATTTGGCTGGATACAGATTTCTAGGTTAGAAATAAATGTCCTATAATCTTAAGAACATTGATAGTTCCATTGTCCTTTTGCTTCCAGTGTTAAGAAGTCTGATACCAGGGCACCTGGGTGGCTCAGTCAGTTAAGCGTCCGACTTCGGCTCAGGTCACGATCTCACGGTTTGTGAGTTTGAGCCCCATGTTGAGCTCTGTGCTGACAGCTCAGAGCCTGGAGCCTGTTTCGGATTCTGTGTCTCCCTCTCTCTCTGCCCTCCCCTGCTCACACTCTGTCTCTCTCTCTCTCTCAAAAATAAAATGATCATCAAAAAAATTTTAAAAAATAGAATTCTGATTCCATTTTTGCCTCTATCCTGTTTTAGTGACCTTTCCCCTCTGCTAGTTCCTGAAAATTTTTAGGATCTCTTTTCTTCAGAAAATTTCTTCAGAAATTATGTGATGATTGGCATGGGTCTTCTTTCTTCCAATGTGCTGAACTGTTGCTGGTTTCTTTAACTCCAGAGACTTTGAGGGGTTTGTTTCAAATATTTCATTGCTGATTTTCTTATTCTCTATTTCCAAAACTCCTATTACTCAGATATTGGACCTCATATACTCTTTCCAATGTTTTAATCTTCTCTTTCCTCTCTTTCATATTTTTGTCTTTTTGTTCTTTCTTGGAGGTTTTCTCAGCTTTGCCTACCAACCCATTTGTTAATGTTTTTATTTCTGCTGTCATATTCTTAATTTTTAGGACTTGTATTTAGTTGCTAAAATATTTTTTCTCTTTAAACAGCCTCCAGTTCTTGTTTCAAGTGCACAACTTTTTTTTTTTTAATCTCTCTAGGGATATTAATGATGTATTTTGTGGAAATTTCTACTGTTCCATTCATTTTTTCTATGTTTTTGAGGCTTTAAAAAATGTTCTTTTGTTTTTGGGTTTACCTTTTATTGTTAGGGATTTGCTCAGATGTTGGTGACCTATGACTATCCGTACCTGTTTAACTAAAACTGCTTGGAAATTTTTAGCATGTATGAGCAAAATTTGTTGCCCCAGTGGGCTTGCCTCTAGGGTCATCTGGCTAGGTCATTTCATTGGTAATTCCTTAACAGTATCTGTAAGTCGTTTCTCAAAGGCCACTCAGTTTCACCAGAAAGGCATCCTCCAGTCTCTTCCCACAGAGGACAAGACTAGCTGCTAAAATTTTCTAGAAGCCTCATGGGGGGAACGGATTGGGAGGCAGTCTCCCTATTTCTATGCAGATTTAATTTACTCCTCTTGTTCCTGTTTTCAGCTTAGCCGTGCTGTTTTCCCCACGTCTAGTCTCTCATTCACCCATTCACTCTTAAACAGTTGATCTTCACTCATCTCCTTTTTGGTGGAGGGGGCAGGCACTCAGGAGAGCAGGACACAGGAGGGAATCTTCAGACGTTCAACCTGACCCAAACCCTTCACTTTCAGAAGTGCCTGAGCTTCCAATTTCTGAGCTTTCCTGGGGCTCTCAGCTTTCCTGCAGTGAAATGAGATAGCTTGTGGGCTTTCACCACTGATAGCTTTGGTTTTACTGTCTCAGGTCTGCCTAAGTCAATTATTTCTTGCCCATCTGCTTTATAGGTCCAAAATCCTTTTGTCTCCTCTCCAATTATTTTTTTGCCTTGTGGTTTTGTTACCTTTATTCATTTCTCTCTGGTTATAGTAGGTGTTGGGGAGGAAGGAAGAGTAAAAGTATGCAGTAAACCCTCCATGGGCAGCAGACGTCCCAAGCCCTTCTGTAAGGCCAATACTTCTGAGAGGTAGTCAACCACTTCCAGGGGTCTATTCTCCTTCCTGGAGAAGCGCTGTGGCTCTGCTGTCTACCCCCAGGGCCCTACATGAATTTGAGAGCCTGAGTTTCTTCATGTTTCAACAGCAGATAATAGTGCCTGCCTTGTTGTTATGAGGATAAGCGGGATGCTATCCGGTCTGTATGTTTAGTTTCTAGTCCTTGGAAGAATATCAGCTTTATTTTCTTATATTACGATTACTGGCGGTCTGTGTTGGGGGGTGGGAGGAAGCTTCATTGTGTTGTTGAGGGAGAAGGTAATGGGAACTAGAGAAGCCTCTTTTACAAATGCTTTGGTGATGAGTTCTGGATTATAGGCAGTAATAATAGTAATGACAGTAACTGATTTTACCAAGAATGTGTATGCATCGGACGCCATGCTTCACATGTTTTGTCTCAGTTAAACATCACAACAGGCCTCTAAATAAGTACCGTTATTACCTTCGTTTTAGGAATGAGCAAATAGAGGAGTGGAGATGTTCAATCATTTGGTCAGTATCACACCACAGAGATGTGGCTGATCTCAGATTACAACCCACAATTTGTCTAGAGCTGTTACTCTCAATACCGAGGCCAGATTTTTCTCAAATTGTGCTGTGCTCAAGAATCACCTGGGGATCCTGTTACGGTGCGGATTCCAGTTTGGTAGGCTTGGCGTAGGGCGCACACTCTGCTTGTCTACCAAGCTCCCAGGTGACCCTGACACTGCCGGTCCAAGGGTTGAACTTTAAGGAGAGAAGCTGCAGACTGTGGTCACTCTAAGGCAGCTGCATCATCTGGCACCTAGTTTCCCAGACTGCAAACGAGGCCATATGAACAGTCATGTACCCGATTCACTTCTTCCTCCCCACGTGTGCACGCACAGGACCACCAGGATCTCATTTCTCCCCACTGGACACGTTCCCCCGGAGTCACTGGCACGTTTTATGAGCGCTCACAGTCCTCTCTACTGCTGAAGCTGCAAGATGTTCACCTCTTTTCACCAGCTTTGAAATCACTCAAAGGTAGCCCCTCACGGTGGCCACTGCTTCCAGGGCCTTCTCTGGGCATGCCACATCTGGAGCGGTAGCTCTGGGCGTTTTGTAGGACCCTCAACATGTGGAAAAGCAGTGAGTTCCTTTCTGCTGGCCCTCGGCAGAGTTGTGCTATGTTCCTTACAGAAATGGGGAGAATCCCTCTCTCCCACTCAGAGTCACCTAGACCCCAAGCAGCAGCACCACATCTCCCAGGTTCCCTGTGAAAACAGCTGTTGGCTGCAGCCTGTAGGCTTACTGACCTAGGGAAATAAAACTTCTGTCCTCCTGTATCTCTTTCTCCCTCATTAGCGTCCACTTCCAGCTCTCCTAGAATCCATTACCCTGAAAGCAGGTCTAACTCAGGCCACCGTCCAACTTGGCTGGAAGGGGTGATGTTCCACTAACTTGCCAGACATAGCTATGGGTGAATCTCAGTAGAGGTCCAGTTAGAACCATGCTCTGTAGGACACATGACCTAGTAAAATTGGGAGAGGCATCTCAAAGATTCAAGTACATCAGAGGGCCAATGGAAAGCACTGGAATAAGACCGGGGTCTGAGGTTGGAGACCCACCTCTGCCTCTACTCAGCTGTGTGACCTTGGACTTCTCAGCAACCCTCCCTGATTGTGTCCAAAACTATAACATCAGAGGGGAGACTCCCCTTCCTCTAATTCTCTGTGCTGTCAACTGCAAAGTGAAGGAGCTGGACCAAATGAACTCATAGTAACACGCAGAGGTTTCAAACTACAGGCCCTTAGGCTGGATTCAGCCCACAGGCATGTTTTGCTTGATCCGTACAGCATTTTTAAATGTTGGATCAGTTGACAGCCTTTAAAAATAAGGAGCTTATAAAATCTGGTTTCCTGGCTTTTCTTGAGAGATCATAAAATTGGCAACAAGGGTCACCCATTCCTGGAGCGCCACCGCTGGCCTGCATTGCCTTGTGACTGTCTTTTTAAAGGCACATGCCCTCTGCCCTGTTGCAGCACCTACCAGGCCCATATTATTCATCTATATTATCTGCACAAGTCCTGGAAGTAGTTAAGTTTGTGTTTCCTGGGTCAGAGTTGCCCTGACTAGCTGGGCAATGTTAGGTTAGTATTTCTCCTTTCGAAGATGCAGTGTCCAAATTATAGAATGGGGAAAACAAATGCTCACATTATTGCATTGACTTATTAATGAGACAGAGCAGGGGTCAGCCGACTTTTCTGTAAAAGACCAACGAATATATATTTTCAGCTTTGCCGGCCAGATAAGATCTCTGTTGCATATTCTTGTACTTAATTGCTTTTGGTTTTTGTTTGTTTGTTTACAATCTCTTAAAGATGTGAACATTCTTGGCTCTTGGGCTGTACAAAAACAGGCCCCAGAGGGGCACCTGGGTGGCTCAGTCGGTTAAGCGTCCGACGTCGGCCCAGGTCACGATCTCATGTTTCCTGAGTTCAAGCCCCACATCAGGCTCTGTGCTGACAGTTCGGAGCCTAGAGCCTGCTTCAGATTCTGTGTCTCCCCCCCACCTCCACCCCCCAGCTCATACTCTCTCTCTCTCTGTCAAAAGTAAATAAACTTAAACAAAAAACAAAAAAACCAAAACAGGCCCCAGATAGAAGGGACCCGTGGGCCACAGTTTGCTGACCCCCGAAACAGAGTATGTGAGATGCTTCCAATAATGCCTGTCGACAGTGACCGTCAATAAATGTACCTCTCATCATTGCGATTTCAGGCCTCTCGTTCCCTGACTCTGGGATGTGGGTGACTCCACAGTGCCCATCAGAAGTCCCCGGAGGCTGCTTTGGTTCTCTTCTGACAATGCAGAGGGGGGCAGCATTTTGTCTGTTGAGAGACGTCTTTCTAAATAGGAAGCCCCCGCATGGGATAGTATTCCAAGGCAGCACAACAAATACAGTGCAACTGTGTCATCACCATGAAATCAAAGCCATTGTTTAAGCCATTTGCTGAACCACCGCCCATTCAAGTCCTTCTGTCTGAGACATTCCTGAACAATCACAGCTGGAGGAAGAGCTGGAGGCCCTTTAAAATCTGATTACAGGTCCTCTGTGCTCATAGCCTTCCTCCTCTGTTTGGGTCCTTTCACTCTCCTCCTCCCCATCCCCCCCCCCCCCCCATGCACCTCGCACTGTATTATTTGTTATTTAACTTGAATGCCAGGGATTGTAGCTTGTGATGAAAGACACTTGACAAAGTGAAATTGCATTGTCGTAGGCCTCTCTTGCATGTGGCGTGGCATCATTAAAAAAAGAGAGACGTGATACTGTTTTCTCATTCAAAGAATGCGATGGCTGAGTCGAAAGAAATGCCAGTTATTTTCTGTGCTGTCCAAGGAACCCGAAGATAGCATGCATTTAAATGAAAGCGCCAAGGAGGACATCAAGAGATTGTTCAAAAGGCACTTACTTATTTTTGCTTAGTGGTTCTTCATCAAGAAACAGAACAAAATCATACACCGGGGCATAGTCAAGTTCCTAGAATGACTTTGACCCGAATTTCCTTGATTTGGGCCTCTGTGCATCATGTTTAGGGGAACACTTTTCCATTCTTTAGCAAACACTGCCTGAGCACCTACCATATGCCAAACCATGTGCTAAGTACTAGAAATGGAGAGATGAATAAATCAAGGGCCCTGAAATCCAAGAATTTATGGTCTTGTAAGGAAGACAGGCATGTTACACATAATCTCAATATAAAGTATTAATATCTGCTCTTATAGCAAGAGTCAACACTTAATAAGTGCTTGCTACATGCCAGACATTGTTTTAAGTGTTTTTTATGTGATTAATTCATTGAATCCTCTCCACAATCCTGAGGGTTTATGCCATTATAAATGTCCATTTTAGAGATGGAGAAACTGAGGCCAGAGGCTATGCGATTTTTAATTCTTTAAGACCACATAGCTAGTGAGTGGGAGAGCTCTGACTCAAACGCAAGGAACCTCACTTTAAGGCCAGAGCCCTTGAAAGACACAAAACAGCCTCTTAATAAAGGGCTTGGATTGTTCTGGGAACACAGCACAGCAAAGCCCCTAATTCTGCCTGTAGGGGTCAGGGAACACAAGAGACAACATGACATTTGTCTGAAAGATTCCCTTCACAGGGAAGCTGGGCAGGACATTTCAGGCGGAGAAGAAGCATATGCTTAGACAATGATATTTGTAACAGGCCCAAAAAAGAGAACATTTAAACCTGACTGTTAGGCTTTACTCTTTTTTTTTTTTTTTTAAGCAACACTCAGAATTACCAGTATTTGCTTATTCAGTATTAGTCTTCCCTGCAGTTCTGGAACTTCAGAATCGCAGGTGCCTGTCTTGTTGACTGCTAGATACCTAATTCCCAGCACATGCTGAATAAATATATTTTGAGATGAAAGAACAAATCTAGCTAAGGTTAAACGGGAGGATGAGGATTAAGCTAATATTATATCCACTACGGACAAGGGTTAAGGCTCAGCTTTATTTTATACCCATAGTAGCATTTTAAAGTTCTCATTTCACACTGCTTTTATTTTAGACATGCCCACGGCATTCTTAAGAGGCTTTAAAAGCACCGTATTGTCAAAATTCCCATTACTCTATGTATCAGTAACATTCCTACATATATTTGGAGCAATTACTCTGTGCATAGAATTCTAAGCATAATGCTGTACTTTACCCATGATAGCCATTAATTAGATGAAATGAAATGATGTTACAGCTGCACGCAGCCCATTTTTAAGTGCAAATCCATGTGTGACAAGAAAGGAACTTTCTTTTTTTTCTCCTGTAGGACAAAACCATGTCAATGGCCAATGTAGAAGCCTCCCAAATAGGCTTTCTTAGGGAAGCTGGCAGGACCGTCTAAAGAAAAGAAACGTTTTGGTGCTGCTAGTCAGATAAGCAAAGGTGTCTAAGGCTGGGGGTAAGAGGGAAAAAGATGGGATCCAACTGCTGAGAACTTTGGGGGTAGGGCTCTAGGAATTCTGACGATTTCATGATTTCCTTTTAAGACATCTTGGCAAGTGTCAAATTTCTCAATTTGATATTTGTAAATATCTCTTTGAGAACAGCAGCTTTCTGGCAGGCTACTCCGACTCACAGATAATGAAAGCACGGGGCAAGGCATGGGTTCAGGTGAGTTGAAGGGAAAATCTTTTAGTCAACTCTGGTTTTCTAACATCTCTGTAAATCGGTGCCCCTTTCCTGGTAATTTGCTTTTTCAGAAGTCAACATTTTGATGAGGAAATTATTACAGAAGAATGACTCAGATGTTTAAGTCAGGATATTTGACTTTCCCCTGAAATGATTTCCCAAGACTAGGTCAAGGACAGCTTTTTATCTACAACTATGCGGATAGTACATTACTGGAGTTCCTAGGTGTGTACATCAGGCAGTGGAACCCTGAAACCCCAGAGCAGTGTCCTTTTCTGCCTCCGTGGGTCCTACCCTCATAAATGAAGGCAGAAATTTCCAGGACCTACCCTGTGATTGATCTTTCTCTGCCTAACAGTGGATCTTCAGACTGTTACATATACCCAGGTAGGAAGAAAAGAGGGCAGCTTGCTGTGTGTGTCTAAGGGCACATATGAGGCTGGCACTGAACAGTATTTCTCCCCCTCTCTGGTTACATTTCCAAATCTGAGAGCGGAACAGAAATGGCAGAAACGGCACATGTCCCTTCAGATATAAAACAAAACAAGTTGTGACTTGCCTACCCCTGGCATCGGAAAGAGGCTCAGGGTTGGAAACAACAGATCACCTACCCTGCCCTGCCCTGAGCTCTGAGACAATATGAAAGATGAGAATCATCCTTTTTTTTTTTAAATTTTTTTTTAACGTGTATTTATTTTTGAGACAGAGAGAGAGAGACAGACCATGAACGGGGGAGGAGCAGAGAGAGAGGGAGACACAGAATCGGAAGCAGGCTCCAGGCTCTGAGCCATCAGCCCAGAGCCCAGCGCGGGGCTCGAACTCATGGACCGTGAGATCGCGAGATAGTGACCTGAGCTGAAGTCGGACGCTCAACCGACTGAGCCACCCAGGCGCCCCGAGAATCATCCTTTTTAAGATGAGACTTATTCTTTTCTTTGTTCCACAAATATTTATTGTGTGTTTACAATGCCCAACCACCGTGCTGAACACGAAGGATGCCGTGGAAAGCCAATGTGGATATGGCCCCTGTGGAGTACTTCACAGTTTACCAGATTCTTCCATGTATATTACCTCAGAGATGTAAATGGGCATTGCTGATGGCTCCATGTTACGGATAAAGAAATTGAAGCCAATAGCCGGAAAACCTGAGATTAATGCAAAGAAGTGGAGTCAAGTGTTAGACTCAGAGAGCCTGGCTCAAAAGCCAATGCTCTTTGCGTTGTACCCGTGGCCTCCTCATTTCTGTACCAACAAAAGCAACACAGATGTCTACAGAAGTCTGGGCAGTTGACAAAGCACTTCTGCTTGCTTCATTTTTTTTTTAAAGCTTATTTATTTACTTGAGAGAGAGAGAGAGAGAGAGAGAGGAGGAGGATGGGACAGAGAGAAAGGGAGAATCCCAAGCAGACTCTGTGCTGTCAGCGCAGAGCCCAATGTGGGGCTCGATCTCACAAACCGTGAGATCATGACCTGAGCCAAGATCAAGAGTTGGATGCTTAACCTACTAAGCCACCTGGGCGCCTCTGCTTACTTGATTTTAGTCGTTGTACAGCAGTTCTATATGGAGGTATTTTTATTATTATCATCTCCATATTTCATTGATAAAATTGACCCAGAGAGGAATGGTCCTGCCCAAGAGCACCCTGCGAGAGCCATTGCCGAGTCTGGAGTCTAAGACTTCTGATGCCAAGCTCTGTCTGCCATATGTCAACTCCTGGTTCAAATATTTCTAAATTCAGAATTCTTGAGCCATGTTTTCACTGTTTTAGATTATTGCCATAACCTATGTAAATTATAATTAAATTCCTGCTAATAGGCCATTTTGTGGCAAAACCTCAACAATCAGTGAACCGGGGCCTACAGGCTTGCACAATTATTTACAGTTAACTCCGAGGGCTGCCAGTACTCCATCTACATGTGCTACAGCAAACTGTTTACTCGTACATGCATGTTGGCTACTCCATTACATTTTTCTTCCTTCCCCCTCAGCAAAAATGGAGAAACCAGCTTCTAGCATATGGAAGCATTTCTACACTGCTCGATTCTCTGATGAGGGTGGGGTGGGATGGTGGAAGTATGAGTTGCAACCAGGTGTCAGAAGCGATCCACGTTTCTGAGTGAGGCTGATCGGAGACTGGACCAGGTTGCGCGTGGCAAAATCGTCTCCGGAAAAGAATTTTTCCCTCCACGTTACCACACTTTACCACTGGGGGAATATGAGTGCTTTCTGAATCTGCTTAACACGTGTGAGGACCCCAAATCCAGAACATCCTGGGCTTCTTGTTCTTTATTTTATTTTATTTTATTTTATTTTTTTTTTTTTTTTTAATTTTTTTTTTTTTATTTTTGGGACAGAGAGAGACAGAGCATGAACGGGGGAGGGGCAGAGAGAGAGGGAGACACAGAATCAGAAACAGGCTCCAGGCTCCGAGCCATCAGCCCAGAGCCTGACGCGGGGCTCGAACTCACGGACCACGAGATCGTGACCTGGCTGAAGTCGGACGCTTAACCGACTGCGCCACCCAGGCGCCCCCCTGGGCTTCTTGTTCTTACACTAATGTCGATGATACTCTGGCGAGCTAAGGTGTCTTCCCACTGCTTCCAAACAGGGCGCCAACTGGGAGCTGAGGGCTTCCTTCGAGTTCAGCAGCTCCATTTGTGACCACACTAGGGGTTTGTCTTAAGTGAATTAAATGACTAAATATGTAAGTGCTATCTGGGTAGATGGTACCTTTAAACTTAGAATAACCAACATGATAATTTTATGAGTAGACCTATCCATAATACATTATTCTATTCTCAAACTAACAAAAGGCTTCTGAAGCTGCAAAGGGCATGATAATATGACCCATATTATTACTGTTCTAAGAATTATCCACTCTTCTCTTTCAAACAATGCCTTTACCTTTGTTTGGATTGAAGCGTTGATGGCACTAGTCTATTGCATCAGATAAAAACTTCCCAACTACGTTGGTACATCCCTACCTCGTTTGCTATTTAGAAACATATGTAGATAGAACAGAAGCGTCTTCTGCGTGATGTAGAAGGATGTGTGGACTATTCTAAACCAGAGGGTTTGGTTCTATTTCTCCTGCTTTGTCCTTTTAACAGTGGCTTAAAAGTAACCACATGTGTGACTCTCTCCCTGATTTTCTAGGTGTCCCCTACAAACGTCAGCTCCTTTGGTCCTTCTGGCATTTCTGGCACAAAAAGCTAAGTGGGGTTACTATAATCCTTGTTTTACAGATGAGAAAACGGAGCATGGCTAGGGGCTGGTGCACCCGGCTGGCTCCGTCAGTGTGTGGCTCTTGATCTCAGGGTTGTGAGTTCGAGCCCCACGTTGGGTATAGAGATTATTTAAAAATAAAATCATTACGGGGCGCCTGGGTGGCTCAGTCGGTTGAGCGTCCAACTTCAGCTCAGGTCACGATCTCATGGTCCGTGAGTTCGAACCCCGCGTCGGGCTCTGGGCTGATGGCTCGGAGCCTGGAGCCTGCTTCCGATTCTGTGTCTCCCTCTCTCTCTGCCCCTCCCCCGTTCATGCTCTGTCTCTCTCTGTCTCAAAAATAAATAAACATAAAAAATAAATAAATAAATAAATAAATAAATAAATAAATAAATAAAATAAAATCATTACAAGAGGAAAAAGGAAACCAAGGATCAGGGAGTCTAGGTAACTTCTCTCAGGTACACAAAGAGGGAGTGATCTGAACTCAGTTCTGTCTGACTCTTCGGCAGAATTCTCTCCCTTGCTGGAGGAGCACTGGTATTCAGGGTGTGCCTTTCCAGGGTGTGGAGGGAGGAGCGCTGAACCAGAAGTCAAGGGGCAGAGAGGTTTGCTCTGACTTGACTGTGGGGCCAGCAGAGGCCAGAGACCCCTGGGAACCCCAGCTGCCGCACTTGGATCTGGGTGCCATCTGGAAGGTCTCCCCCCTCTCAGATGCCCTATGGGGCCTGTACTTTGGGGGCTCTATATGCTAGGCAATGACACAAAAAGGTTTTCCTTTCCATTTTTAAGTTTTATTTACTGCCTTTCAAGTATGTCATAGAGATCAAATTCATAAATACTTAAGGATTATACACTGTTTCTTTTTTTTAAAAAAAAAAAATTTTTTTTTAATGTTTTATTTATTTTTGAGACAGAGACAGAGCATGAACGGGGGAGGGGCAGAGAGAGAGGGAGACACAGAATCAGAAGCAGGCTCCAGGCTCTGAGCCATCAGCCCAGAGCCCGACGCGGGGCTCGAACTCACGGACCGCGAGATCGTGACCTGAGCCGAAGACGGACGCTTAACCGACTGAGCCACCCAGGCGCCCCGTATACACTGTTTCTTAAAACACTCGGAAGGAGGCCGGGGATTGAAGTTTTCCTTAAGTCTGACATTGCCATTGAAATGTTCACATTTATATCTTATTTCACAATGCGATTTAATTCCTTAGTGGCCAGGTTGATGGCTCTGGCCTGACTATTCTCTCTCCCTGCTGGCAGGCCCTCATCCCTCTTTCTCTACCTCAGGGCCTAGTACAGCGCCTGTTGCCTGGTAGCTACTCAATAAAGAGCTACAGTTTCATTGTGTTATTATTATATCCTCATTTAATTCTATCTAATACCTAACAAAACCACAAGGATTTTTAAACATTAGTGTAAAGGAGTATTAATAATTAATGTCTCCCATAATAAAGTAACTCTTTACAGTAACATACTGAATCAGTATTATGACAGAAGCCAACTATACTCAAATAATAATGCAGATCGCTTAAACACAGGGACACCTTCTAGGAAGATCTGAAGAGTTTCCCATGTGAAGTGGACTGAATACGGTGTGTAAGGGCAAGACCGATTTTCCAGGGCACTTCTGATTTCCTGTAATTTGATTTTATCTTTCAGTAGAGGCAAATCAAAAAATGTACATCAGGATGTGGTTCTACGTTTATACTTTCGTTAGGTTTTGCATGTGTGTAAGGTCATCAGTTTGAAGAAAACAAATCCTTTCTCCTGCTTCTGGCTGGGAGGAATTAGGTCCCCGTGATTTGGTGGGGTGGACTGACACGCGTGCCATCCTGTGCCTTATCCTGCGAGACCCGGAAGACATACTACAAATCAATATATATCCAGAGGTCCCAGGCAATGAGTGCCTGCCACGTGTGAAGTATTGTACTGGTCACAATAATCATGCAAGCTGACTCTCATCCCCATTTTATAGGCAAGGAAACTAAGGCTCAAAGCCACACTGCTAGGAACTGGCAGAGCAGCGAGTCAGACTGTCTGCCGAGCTCCAGAGTCCGCGTTCTTTCCACTACCGGTAAGCTGTTTGCTGCTCAGGGGCCCGGATTTCTTCCCCTGGGCAGAATTCACTGGGTCCAGAATACGCAAACACCAATGCCTCAAAATGACAGGGGAAAATCGAGTTGGTCAGATGTGACACAGAGGAAAGATCTAATTCAGAGTCATTTAGTTTCATCTCTGCCACCTGAGACCACAGCCATATTCCTCCAGCGGCCGGGCTTGACCGGAAAGCGCGACCTTGTCCACACGCACAGACATGCTCTCTCAGACTCACTTTTTAGGACCAGCAGATAGGAGGCCCTTCTGCCACATGACTTCCCCGTTCCCGACACTTGAAATCGCACATGGTGCATGACAGCAGGAACCCCCATGCCTCCTTACTCAAAATTCTGGTTGGTGGATTTTTCACAGGTCCCCACTCGCTCTTCTTCCCTGTGCCTGTGTCTCCGGAACCACGGGGGCACGTCTCAGAAGCAAATACCCAATTTGTTCTAATGATGCAAGAGGTAGAAAGAGCCTCCTGAAGCCCTCGCGACCTGATAAAACTGATGGGACTCATCCTTTGCCACAGCGCACACACTATTTCCGTATTAGAAACCAACTCCAAAAGGCTGAAAGTGAGTATCTGATCTCTGAATGGGAAAGCACTTCTAAGGATAATAAAGGGAAGAAACCACAATTAAAGATATCAGTAGACTGACTACATAAGGCTAACATTTCTGCACGTCAAAAAATTCATTAAAAAATAAAAGGCACGTAACGCTGAGGAAGTATTTTTAATAGAAGTGACAAAGGCCTAATATCTTCAATAGAGATGGATCTTTTATGAACCAGTGAGAAAAAAGTCAGTACGAAAATGGACAAAGGACAGGAACAAATAATTCATAGCAGAGTAAAGACAAAAGACAAACGGCTCATAAACATGAAATAGAATTACATCTCACTGATAATCAAAGAAATGTAAATTAAAACCATATTAAAGGACTAGTTTTTGTATATCAATATGTCAAAGGTGGAAAAGAAAAGAATTCCCACTGTTTATAAGCATGTGGGAAATGCTTTTCCTTTCTTTTTGACTTGATGCACGTATACTTGCTTCTGATTATTGTTCCACTTCGCATTTCTTGGACTATAAAAAGTTTTTAAAATGTCAACGTTCTGGGGCTCCTGGGTGGCTCAGTCGGTTGAGTGTCCGACTTTGGCTCAGGTCATGATCTCGCAGTTCGCAGCTTTGAGCCACACGTCGGGCACTGTGCTGACAGCTCAGAGCCTGGAGCCAGCTTTGGATTCTGTGTCTCTCTCGCTCTCTGCCCATCCCCTGCTTGTGTTCTCACTCTGTCTCTTTCTCTCTCTCAAAAATAAATAAACGTTTTTAAAAAATGTCAATGTTCTTTGAGCCATTAATTCCAATTGTGACAATCTACACCACGGAAATAATCAAAGATGGAAATGTGAATTATGTCTGTTTAGCACAGCATTATTTACATGAATAAAAACTGGGCAGGCAGGAGATCTAAATGCCCAGGAAGGAGGGCTGGCTAAATGAAGCATGGCACTGGTAATACCACGTGGGCACACACATTGCTATGACAAAGGGCTGTCATGATGTTGGAAAATGCTGGTGACATCTCTATACATACATACACACATATATACAATATAATCTAAACTGCTTCAAATGTTTCCTATGCATATAACACACACAAACATGAAGGAAATTCACAAGGATGCTACAGTGATTATTTCTGGGTGGAGGAAATATGGTATTGCGGGTGTTTTATTTTCTTCTTTACATTGCATATTTTCTACAGGAAACATGTAATGTCTTACAATCAAACAAAACAAAACAAAACCTCCTCAAATTTTTATTAACAAATCAGAAAAGAAAATATGCAGGCAATCTGTGTTGGAGACCCACCAAGAAAATCAAAACACAGACCTCAGCCCCCAAGAGCTCCACACAGCCCATCACACAGAGTAGCTGCTGAGTCAGACTTGGGATTGTAAAGGCCGGGATATGAACCTCCTACAGTTAAGCCTTAACCCAGAGCTGAAGTCACGACAGGACAGTCAGAGCATGCCCGTTTACTGCCGTCAAATCACGGACATAGTAACATGCAAAATGCATTTGATATTATTTGCTTAAAAGTGGGGTACAACGCCAGTGAGACATTTGCTACCACAAAGGTGAAATGTTGTTAGTTACTGTTTGGCTTGACGAGTAAGAAACATGCTGTGCTGAAAAAGCACTATTACTTAGTATAAACATTATTTTTATTTTTATTTTATTTATTTATTTATTTTTATTTTTAAAATAGTTAAAATGTTTTGTCTAAAAGTAGTATACATACATCATAGGAAATTTAGAAAATACAAAAAAATAGAGAAGAAAAAGATTGTAATCACCATGTGAAGATAACCACAATCCAAATTTTGTTGTATTTCAAGCCCTAAGAATGGTATTTTTATTTTTATTGATTTGTTTTTACTCTTTTTTTCCCTTTGTAATTGAGATCGTAATATATTTTGTTTCCTAAAGAAATAACTTTTATTTATTTTTTATTTAAAAAGAAATTTGGGGGGGGGGGTGCCTGGGTGCCTCGGTCAGTTAAGCATCTGACCTCGTTTTGCGATCTCAAGGTCTGTGAGTTCAGGCCCCACGTTGGGCTCTGTGCTGACAGCTCAGACCCTGGAGCCTGCTTCGGATTCTCCGAATGAGAATGAGAGTACCCCAAGCAGGCTCCACACTGCTCAATCTCAGGACTGGGAGATCATGACCTGAACTGAAACCAAGAGTCAGACATTTAACTGACTGAGCCACCCAAGCGCCCCTGAGGAGTATATTTTCAAAGACTTTGGAACTTTTTTTAACTCCTCTTTTGGAAACTGAGGCTTCCATTTCAGTACATTCATGAACTCCTATCCTCAGGCAGGACATGAGGTAGGGAATCCAACTAGTAGTAGTTTGAGGTTCTGAAGGTAGTATATTGTATTCATTTCCATATCAGTAAGAACTGAGAAAGGCAAATATCATATGATTTCAATTATATGTGGAATGTAAGAAAACAAACAAACAAAAAGCAAACAGTCTTAAACACAGAGAACAAACTGGTGGCTGCCAGAGGGGAGGTGGGTAGGGGATGGGTGAAAGTAGATAAAGGGGATTCAGAGGTACTAACTTCCAGTTACAAAATAAATGAGTCATAGAGATGAAATATCGTCAATAACCCTTAATAATGTTGTATGGTGACAGAGAGTGACTACACTCAACGTGGGGAACACTGAGTAATGTATTGAATTAGCGAATCGCTGCGTTGCACACCTGGAATTAACACATTGTCTGTTAATGATACTTCAACAACAAAAGAGGAACAGGGTCAATCATGGTCTTTATTTTTAAGGAACTTTATGGTTCTCATTCTCACCATCAATACTCTGTATTAAGTGTTTGGGACTGTGATTGTCATAGGCGGCAATCATAGCCGGCAGAGTCCTTCCTATCAGCCAAGGTCGTTTTACCCCCAAACTTCACTGCTCTCTTGCAAGATTTTGTTCCTGAGATAAGCATTTGAGGATGGTGTTTGCAACACAGTCGGAGCTTCGAGAAGTTTCTAATATTTGGGTAGAATCCAGGGAATTCTCCCCAACCACTTTCAAAAACAAGAGTGAATGACTACATGAAGGAAGACAGGCACCGAGAAGCTTTCTGGTGGAGAAAACAGGGCCCAAGTGTCAGGGAAATTACGTTAAAAAAACAGATTTTGATTTTGTTTGTTCTTTGAGATCTTTATTTTTGTAATTATGGATTCTGAATAAGGTACCACTTATCAAGTGCCTCAAGCACTGTGTGAAAGCTCCTTTGTAGATATGACGATAGTCAATTCTCCAACAGCCCAAGGTGAGATCCTGACCTGAGCCGAAGTCACACGCTTAACCGCTTAACCGACTGAGCCACCAGGCGCCCCAGCAGTGGATAACTTTAACGCGGTCCTTCAGTCATATCTATCATGATGTTATAAAGGGATCATTTTGGTCTTTGATAATAATTAGTTGAGATTTCTTATTTACTTTTACAACCATTCCCGAAAGTGTTTTGAGCAGCGGGATGCTTTGTTAAAATGTGTTGTTTCCTTCACCCACTTTTGTAATGTCCATAACCAACATGTATCTGATGTGACAAGCACTGCCTTCAACGTTTGGCATGCATTTCTACCTTTAATTCTCACTGCAAGCCTGTTAGAAGAAAAACAAACTAACTGACTGACCAAATCATTTTTTGGATGAGGGAATTGAGGCACAGGACGGTTCAGTGACCTAAGACACATACCTAATAAGTGACACAACCAAAATTTGTATCGCCATCTGTTCAGCACTCTTCATCCCCTCCACTGTCATTTCTACCTATCAGTAAGACCTTCTCATCATAGAATCACAGGATTTAGAGCAGGAGGACATCTTATAATACAGAGCTCTTATAACAAAGTATACAGATCAAGGAACGGGAAGCCCAGAGAGGTCAGTAACTTGCCCTGAGCCACACAGCAGAGAAGTGGTACAGCAGACTGTCTGGCTCCCCTTTCCACGTCGCAATAATTGTAATGCCATCTGGTAAAGGATTCATAGCCGTAAGCAGGAGTTTTGTTGGTAGCTTCTTGCCTGCGAATCTCTGAACTTCTAAAAGCTGTGTCTCATTTGCTTGGCTTCTTATATTTTTCATTCCTTCCTGTCAAAGATCTTCAGTGACAATGCAATGACAAATGCTTCGCAAAGGAGCAGAGGCCCTGACTGTTTGTTCCTATTCGCTCCTTCCCAGGGCCTTGGCCTTGTCCAAGGCCCTCAACTGGACAGACCCACAGATGCCACTTAGAGGACCAAGCACCGAACACCCTATCTCTAATGGCTGACAACTCGTGAGCCAAGATGGAGCTCCCATTCTGTCTCACATTTCAGACAGCTTGTATCTCTTTTCCTCACCCCTCTGTGACAGGGGCTCAGCGCTCAGAATCCCTGGGTTGGAGCACAAGAAAACTAGAGAGTAGGTCTAGACTTCAGAGGGCTTTGTCCAGCACAGGCCCAGCACTGCTGTCAGTAACTGAAGTCTAACAACCGCACTGGGAACTTTGCGTGGCCTGTGTCACTTCATGCCCACTTGGGCATTTCCCCAGGGAAAAAAGTGCGGCAATAAACGACAGCTTGACCTTTCTCTCAGCCCCCTTGGCTGTGCTTAGGGACATCTCTGTCTCCCTTAGAGCTTGCTAGAATTGGCTGGAGAACAGTCCTTGACTCAAATCACTGAAAAATATACTTAACACCGCATTGATTTTCCATATTATTTTATAAGCACAAACATTCTCTTTCATTTCCCAACAAACAACTATATTCCCCAAAGTGTCCAATAAAAATCAGTAATTTGCACATCACTATCTTTGTCAGGGGCTGTTGTTTGGAGTTAGTCACAGAGGCCAAGATCTGTCCCCTCCTGCATCGCCTCCACCCCCATCTACTCTCCTCCCCAAAGAAGCCACCAAGTTGAGCTGGGGGTTGTGGAGGGCAGTATGGAAATAGGTAGGTAGACTTCCCAGACTCTGTTCAAAGGCCTTTCTAGAAAAATACAGAGTTTTCAAGCAGAGGTGACAGATGTCTCACTGAACTCTACCGTGCTGCCTCCTCAACTATGGAGTCTGTGTGGACTGCATGGGTCCCCTCCCCACCCTCTCAGCTGTGGCTGTGAGCAAGGACTTCTCTGGGCATGCGAGCGCAGCTCAAAAGCCTGAGGCCAAAGGGGCACCCTGACCCCCAGTGGCCAGTATTACTCTACGGTTGCGTCATAAGACGAGCAATGACGGGAGTGAAAATTGAAAGTGGGAAGTCGTGTTCCTAGGAATCTTTCTGATGTGTCTCCCCTCCCCCGCAGCAAAACACAGCGGTCCTCTTTCCGTGCCATTCCTAACTTCCAGGACAGCCTTTCCTCCCAACCAGCCTCTCTTCACTTTGAAACAGCAACCCCCGTTGAATGTGGCAGCAAAAATCAAAGAGGAAAGTGTTGATTCTCACCCAGAAGTCTTGTCTCCTCCTGGTCCTTTAGAAGCACAATCCTTGAAATCCTTCTTGGGAGACAGGGCACTGGGGTTCCCAAGGGGACCTGAAATACCGGTTTGCTACAGTCCTGAACCAATCAGCTCCCAGGGCCAAGAGGGGAGAAGGTGTCAGTCAGTCAAACCCTGCCTGGCTCAGATTCTGAAGTGGAGGAAAAAGAAGCAAAGGAGAGCATCAGTCAGCGGTGAGCAGGCAGAGACAGTAAGACCCTGGGCTCTTTGGCAAGAGGTGTTACAGCGCTTTCAACCTGAACGGAGCCAGGACCTCCAGGCGGCTTGTGTCAGGAAGTGTGTAGTCTTGCTCAGTGTTGAGGTGTGTTTTTTTTCCCCCTCCCTCTTTCCCTGAGCCCTGGCACTGGGGAGTGTGGAATGGCTCAACCTGTTGTAATCAAAGATGTGAGTTGCTGCCTGTTGCGAAGATATTGCAGCAGCCTCTTCATTAAAGGAGACTGTTCTTGGATACTAAGAATCAATTTCCTTGCCTATGGTTGCCTGCTGGTGCTCTGGGCTGGGGGGGTGGAGCAGGGTGCTGGGTGGGAGCAGGGAGTAGGGCAAAGGAAATGCTGGGCAGGAGGGGACTGGCCAAGCCCTGAAGCACCTGGAGCAGCGACCTACTTGCTGTTCAGGTCCTGCTGGCTGAAGCCGGAGGGCTCCTCACGACCAACTGGGTGCCCAGTCCTTAGGAGAGGCAGCAGATGCTACAGGGGACTCCCAGCAGAAGTATCCTGTATGCGTGGAAGGGCACTAACCCTCAATCCCACCCTCTGCCGTTCAGCCTCAGCTTGAATGCTGCCTCCTGGGATTTCAGTTGGCCCTCTGGACCTTAGGTTTTCTGATCAAGGGGCACACTCAAGGGGCAGGGCATTCCTGGTGGAAATAAGGAAGGCATTCATTCACCCCTTTGGTGGCTCATTCACTCCTTCATTCATTCCCACATGTATGCATCTATCAGTTCATGTATTCATTCATTCATTCACTCCTGCTTATGTTATTCATCTATGTATTAATTTACTCGTTCACTCTGAAACATCTGTCTATTCAGTATTCATTCACTCGCGTACATATTTATTGAATCACCAATTCACACAGCCATTGACATATTCATTCATTCTCCGATTACTCATTCATGCTATGCAGACATTCTATCACCGCGTACATGCATTCACTTTTTCTTACATGTGTTTGTTCCTACATGCATGCACGCCTCCATCCATTCATTCATTTCCAAATTCATTTATTCATAGATACGTTGCCTATTGACTTATACGTTCATTTGTTTACGCACTCCTTAGTTATCTCTTCATCCACTGAACACACATCCTAAGTGCCTACTGCATGCTTGACACTGTGGAGGATGTGGAAGAAAAAGAATCTGGTGCCCCTCTTGGCTTCAAAGAGTCATGGAGAGAAGACTTGGTTGCAAGGAACCATAACAGAAAGAAGAAAGGCATGGATGCTAAAAGAGGGGGGCTGAGAAACATCCAGGAGAGAACTGTGGGGCTGGGGGTTGGGGGGACAGCTTGAACACTCGAAAGGGCCCTGGACTTGGATTTATTCTTACTGAAATGGCCTTGCATCTCACTCTGCCATTTAGTGTAGCTTTGCTCTAGTTAATTATCCTCTCTGTATCTCAGTCTTCTTACCTGTGAAATGGGGAGAAGGAATGTCTACCTCACCAGTGATAGACAAAACTAAATGAAGTCATTGATGTCAAGTGCCTCATAGGAAAAAATAAAAGTGTGCTCAGTAAAAATATTCATTTTCCTCCTCTTTCCCCTGTAAATTTCTTTTCCAAACTTTTGTCAGCAAGGTTACCTTTACCATCTCTGGGGGAAGGGAAGAGGGGAGAAAGGGAGGAGCTGGAGCCCCATTAGCAGGCACAGGGTGCTGCTCTAAGGGGCCAGAGCCAGAAGTTAATCCTGAAAGGTTTCTAGACCTTCCCCAGGGGCCCTGACAAAGGCTGAGAGAAACTGTCAAATATTCTTTCAAATGTAAAACCTGCCTAGTGAATTGGCCAAAGGAATCTATTAACATAGGATTTGCACAAACCCTCCTCAAGGGGTGAAAGGGGATTTTATTAAGCATGGAGGTGGGGAGACATCTGATTGGTGGGGCGCAGCCTAGATCTCTATAGGTCTGTGGTCCGAGGGGGAGGGGAGGGAGCAGTGCACTCTCTCGTCCAGACCTTGTGTAAATGCTGCGTGATCCTTATCTCACTTGTTTCTTGCAGCAGCCTCATGAGCCACGTATGATTACAAATGAGGAAACTAACAGGTTTAACAGTTTGCTCAAGGTCACACAGTTAGTGACTGGTGGAAGCAGAATTTAAATGCAATTCTATCCGACTCCCAAACCTCTGCTTTTATCCACCATGACGTGCTCTCCAGTGAAGGTTTCTACTTTCTGTGGACATTTTTTAAGACCCATCTAATTAGGGTTTGAACAGCTATTGTCCGAAGATTTCTTAGTACCTTTTCTAACCGAAACTTGAAATGTGAACAGAAGTAGGCCAAACCTTCAAAGGAATAAATGAAAAATTTTCTTTTAGAGTCATATACAATACATGTATACAGTAGATATTGTTTTCCTTTTTATTTAAAAATATTTTTAGCGGTGGGGACATAGAAGTATGACACCGAACACAAAGGGCTTCATGGTTTCCCATTATGCCCCAAGGTAGGGGGCCTCAGCCTGTGGCTGTCTCTGTGGGACTGGTCTTAGCCCAGGCTTGCAGGGCGAAATGAAGAATGTGGCCACTCAGAGCTGCTATTCCAGATGTGTGACCACAGTTATGGCAGGGGCGCAGAGCGGTCAGAGGCCTGGGCCAGGATCAGGGGAGGGCCCATATTATGGACTAAATCTTGTCCTCCCCAAATTTATGATACCGTCCTAGCCCCTGGTACCACACAGTGTGACTATATTTGGAGACCGGGTTGTCATAGAGGTGATTTAGCTAAAACAGTTCCCACGGGGATCTGATCTGACGGCTGTCCTTATAAGAGGAGGTGATTAGGACCCACAGGGAGACAGCAGGGGAGCACCCAAGTGGAAGACCATGTGAAGAGGCAGCAGGAGGGGGGCCACCTGGAAGCCAAGAAGGGAGGCTCTGTAGAATCCAACCCCGTCGACGCCTTGATCTTGGACTTCCAGTCTCCAGAACTGTGAGAAAATAGCTTCTGTTGTTTAGGCCATCTGGTCTGTGGTATTTGTTATGGCGGCCCTCAGACGGGGAAGCCAGGAAGCATCTGCTGTGGCCAGGGTGGTTGGGGGGTGGAGACACTTGGGGGGTCAAGAACAGTGGCTATTCACAAGGAGCGGGGAAGTCCTTCTGCATGCTCACAACTACCGCAACCACTCTGGGGCACAGCGCTGAACCCCCCGGAGCCAGTGTGACAGAAATCAGGAGGAAGGGGTTTAGATGGGGAGACCTTGAATCTTTGTAGCCAGCATAGTGCTGCAGTGTGAGGGAGAGGGGTGTGTGAGCTCTGTGTGACCTCCCCTCCCCGTCAGGGCTCAGGTTTCAAACTTGGGGAGGTGTGAAGGGAAGACTTCCTAGAGAAGGTGGCGGACTGAGCCCATGTGTCAGTTCCATTCCCTCAGACGCTCTATTAAAACTACAGGAGTCTTTCGTTTGTTTGCTTTTGCTTTAAAGACACAATCTGATGAAGACAGGGAGAATGGGAGAGAAGATAACAATAGTGTTTGAGCAGCTGGCAAGCATGTGACGGTAGACTGGAGACGCCTGGCTTTGAGTCTGTGGTGGGTAAAGCTTCAAGTCAGCCTGATTCCCACTGCAGAACCTGCAGATGGTTAGGGATTGGCAGCTCCAGGTACCGCTGGAACCGAGGGGAGGGGAGCAGTTGGATCCTGAGACCCTCTCCCTTGCTTCACGTTTCTGGGAGATTGCCCTGCTTCCCCATTCCAGCAGAAACCAGAGATTTGTCTTCTAGAGAGGATGAGTGTTCAACAGAGTTTCTCTGGACCGAAGGACACCAGCTACAGTTGAGGCAGGGGACCACTCTGAACACAATGACATGAGCACGTATCTGCCCACCGAAAGCCAAGGCCATCCCCACAGCCAGCTCCCAGCATCGGGCTGTGTGTCAGGCTGTTAGGTTTCCATTGCTGCTGTGACTACCAAACAACACAGATTTGTGATCTTACAGTTGTGGACTGAAATCAGTTTTGGACTATAAACTAAAATCAAGGTGTAGGAAGAGGTGTTCTAAAACCAAGGCGTCGGTAGGGCTGTGTGCCTTCTGGAGGCCTTGGGCGGGTTCTGTTTCCCTTGGCTTCTCCAGTCCTATGGGCTGCCTGGATTCCTTAGCTTGTGGCCCCTCATCACTTCGACCACTGCTTCTGTAGTCCTAGCTCCTTTGTTCATTCTGACTCTCTTGCCTCCTTCTCACAAGGGCCATTATGATTATAGTGGGCCCGCTTGATAAGCCAGCTTAATTTTCCCATCTCAAGATCCTTAACTTGATGACACCACAGAGTCTTTTTTGATATGCAAGGTAACATATGCATAGGTTCTAAGGATTAGCACAGGGACATCTTTGGGAGACCATTAATGTGCCTACCACCCAAGGCATTGGCAGGATCTTCTCTGGAGAATCTTACTGGTTCTAGGAAGAGAGAACTAAAGGGACTGGCAAAACTAAAAAAAGTAAATAAATACGGGTTCCCAATAGAGGGGTCATCCTGCTTTCCCCATGGTAGCTCTCATGTTGACCAGCCCCACCTGTGTGCCAAACCACCTTTTCATCTCTACTTCTTAAATATTGGCTGACACCTAGGTAAGCCTCTAGTGTGAAAAATGGATAACAAACCAAGTGAAAGAACTTGGAGGAAATGGAGTCCACACAGGCAACAAAAACATGAAAAGAAAAACTTGCAGGGAAATGACACTCATTAGGAGGGTTGGAAGAGAAAGTTGAGGATATTTCCCAGGAAGTAGAGAAAAACGAAACAAAAACAAACAAACAAACAAACAAAAGCCCCAAGGAAATGGAAAGTGTGAGAGAAAAGGTAAGTCAATGGGAAGACAGACAGGAGATTCTGAATCTAATTCATAGGAATTCCAGAAAGAGAAGACACAAAAAAAATGAGTAAGGAAATCATCAATCAAATGGTTCAAGAATATTTCTCAGAATTGAAGGACATGAGTTTTGAGATTTAAGGGCCCACTGACTGAGTGCCTAGAACAATGGATGAAAGTATAATCACCCAAGACACATTATCACAAAATCTCATAATACTAGGAACAAATAGAAGATCTTATAAGTTTCCAGAGAGGAGTTACATCCAGACAAGGAATGAGGAATATGGAAGTCTTTGGATTGTCAATGGCAACACTGGAAAGTAGAAGACAGGGTGGAGTGATGCCTTCTAAAATCTGAGGGAAGTATATTTGACCCTGGAACAATGTGGGGCTTAGGGTAATGACTGCCCCTCCCCCTGCAGAGTTGAAAGTCCACATATAACTTTTGACTCCCCCACAACTTAATTACTAATAGCCTCCAGAAGCCTTACCAATAACATCGTGTATTAACACATAATTTATATGTTATATGTATAATATACCATATTATAATAAGTAAGCTACAGAAAACATCATTAAGAAAACCATAAGACAAAATACATTTACAGTACTCTTCAGTATTTATTTTAAAAATCTGTGTATAAGTGGACCCGCACAGTTCAAACCCGTGTTGTTCAAGGGTCAACTGTACTTCTAACTTAGAATTATATATGTAAGTGTGGGATGAAGGCATTTTTCGACTTCAAGGCTTCAAAACATTTTCCTTTCCATATACCTGGAAGCTTCTGGAAGATTCCGCCCCCCCCCCTCCACCCCCAAACAAGGAGGTAAATCAGGAAAAAGGAAAAGATATGAAACCAGAATAGAGGATCCAATGGAGGATGGAGGAGAAGGCACTTCGGGGAAGGGAGTCGTGCCCCAGGTGTGGAGAATGTACAGACTGGAGAAGTCTGAAGGTCACAGGAGGGAGTCTGTATTCTACTCTCAGCCCTACCTGGCTGAGGGGGATGTTAATGGCTTTCTCCACTAGCGGATGAATGAGTTTTATTGCCAAAGATCCTGGAAACAGTTTTATAAGCTGATCCTATACCTATGTGGCCTCATTCTTTTAGCATGTCTCCATTATCCAGTCCCCTTTTTGCTGATCCGCCTCAGTTTCCCCTATAGCATTTTGATGCCCCACACTCCACACATTTGACTGGGACCCTGCCTCCTTGTCATCCTGTCTAGTTTTTGCCAATCTTGTCCCCACAGAAGGGCTGGAGGCTGCTTCCTGGGCTCCCAGCCATGCTTGAGTGACTCACTGGGGACTGTGGCTGGAGTTTTCACTGGCTTGTTCCCCTACCTGCCAAGCAACAAGCCATCTGTCTGATACCCTTTGGCCAATGCACACTGGACTAAACTCCTCTACTCCTCAGGGTTCTTTTCCGTAGATGAGTCTCTGCCAGTCCCTATTCTGCACTGTCCAGGCCTCTTCCTTCACCCCATGACCCAGGGTGGTGACTGGTGGGGGAACAGGGACCAGCCTGGTCCAGGCCAGAGCCTCTTGATGTAGAATACCACTGCCTTATCGTATTGGTAGGTCTAAAACCAGGACCTGAAGATGATGTTCAGTGAGTAAACAAAGAGACTCAACTCCCATTGTTTCCTGGCTGTATCTTCACCCTTTGTCTTTCTCTAAAAAAGCGCGTTTGAACACCAAAGATTAAGAGAGAGAGAGAGAGAGGTGTTTCTTATAGGAGTAACCATGAATTTGCTCTAATTTTAAAAACTAAATCATTAGGAAACATCAATCAGATGGTGTTGCAAGCTATTTTTAGAAAAAAAATTGCTTACGCACACTTCACTACAGATCATGACATATTACTATAAATAGTGGACAATCACTGGTTTATTGGAAGGAGGTCAAACATCCTTCCTTCTCTATTCCTCTATTCCATGGTGCTTCCAGAAAGACACCTATCACTTCGATAAAGGATTGGGGTTGTAGAGTGATATTTGAAACTGTGAGCGGAAATCAATTTCTTTTTTTTTTTCTATAATTTTTTTTAACATTTATTTATTTTTGAGAGACAGAGAGAGAGACAGAGCATGAGCAGGGGAGGGGCAGAGAGAGAGAGGGAGACACAGAATCTGAAGCAGGCTCCAGGCTCTGAGCTGTCAGCACAGAGCCTGATGCGGGGCTCGAACTCACAAACTGCGAGTTCATGACCTGAGCCGAAGTTGGACATTCAATCGACTGAGCCACCCAGGTGCCCCATGAGTGGAAATCAGTTTCAAGGAATATTCATGGCATACCTCTCACGCACCAGGCTTTGAGTTGCAGGCTTTAAAATACTCCATCTGATTAAATCAGGAAGATGGTAACAACCAGAATTATTATGAATTATGGCCTATAAACTGCATCATGGGTGAGTCCCTTGGTCACCCCTCCAGTTTTGTCCCTTTAAAATAGGAGTGTCATTTTTCAGCCCAGCCTATTCTTCCACCCCTTCATGGACTCTAGAGCGCCTCACAAGTATTGCTGCTGAAATTGCTCTTTCTTATGGAACAGCAGTTTATAGGAGTTAAAGCATTTCAAACCCATGATGTATTATTGCTTCCTTTCATCATTCCAGGGAGATAGTCTGGGATTAGAACTTTTCAGGCATTTTTGGCAATGCTATCAAAAAGGGGAAAATATGATGTTGACTGAATGTCATTGGCATTTTAAATCTACCAGGCATGACTTACGTTTTTCCAGTGTAACTCTTCCCATTTAAAAAGTGTTCTACATCATGGTAGAACATGAGTATGGTTGGTCTGTTCTCTCTGGAAGACAATGGACTCCCTACCAACGACTGTGCCTTACTCAGCTCAGTGTTTGCAGATGCTAATCTAGCATTTGGAAAAAAGGAAGAATTTAGGTGTGCTCCTGAATGAATGAATGAATAAATGCATGAATGCATGAATGCATGAATGAATGCATGCATGCATGAATGAATGGGTTCCCATTCATTCCCATAAAGAAGATTGCCCTGGTGGCCAGGAAATTGCTATCACAAAGATCTGGGACATGGCCGCCTCCCAAAGTAATGGATACATGATACGAAGTTCCCAGAATAAAAACTGGAATTGTAAACTGGGAAGGGAATAGATTAATATACGTATGTAATTTAAAAATATGAACATATGTAGTATTTAATTAAGGTCAACAAAAAGCAAACGAGAAGTTGTGTCTATGTTGACATTTTGGTCTTACCGTAATTTTTGATTAACTTGCATTTCCTCATTAGGCCTCTTGACATATTAAAGGGGCTCTTTTAAAAGTAAAGAAATTCTGAGAATTAGTCTTGCAAGGGAAACAATAAACACAAACACAATTTTCCGCTTTCTTATATTTAAATGGTATCATTTTTTTCTCTCCTTTAAAGAGAAATCAGCTGCCATTAATTAAGTACTTCAACATGGAAGAACGCCCAATAGCAGGGTCAACACAGACTCATCCCCTACATTGTTGGTCATTAATGGGCCTTTCCATCTGATTGACATTAGTGACCACACAGCAAACAACAGCAATATTTCACTAAGGCCCGGAGGCTAAAAGTAATTGTCCACTGGACTGTTGGTTAGAGGATGTATATAAAGAATCATTTCTTCCCATCATTTCTTCCCTAGCCTTTTCTGGACTAGATATTTTTCATCTATTAAAAAGCAATGAATGTAATTCAGTGTCATGGGAATGAGGAGCTGCTCATTTGACAGAAGTTAGTGTGGGAGTGCCCGGGTGGCTCAGTCGGTTAATTGTCCGACTTCGGCTCAGGTCATGATCTCACTGTTCACGAGTTCAAGCCCCGCATTGGGCTCTGTGCTGACAGCTTGGAGCCTGGAGCCTGCTTCAGATTCTGTGTTTCCTTCTCTCTCTTACTTCCCCCGCTCATGCTCTCGCTCTCTCAAAAATAAATAAACATTAAAAAAAAAAAAAATATATATATATATATATATATATATATATATATATATAAAAGAAGTTAGTGTGGAACCAGTCACATGCCAGATGATCTGCTTGCCGCTGGGGAAACAAAATTGGACAAACTCTAGGTGCTCATGGCCTAATTGTGAAAATAGGCCTGTAAGCCAGAGGAAAACAACTTTGTTTCGTATTAAAAAAGAGAAGAACAGAATTCTAGGCAGAGTAGAGAAGGAAGGAGGAGTTGACCTCCTTCCATACAAGATGTTGTTTTATTGTTTTTCTCATTTGAACCTGGTGTTGCTGGAGTTACATCTAATTCCTTGTAATCAGAGAAGTCTTTCCTAAGTGAAAATTGGGGATCATGTTGCTGTTCTTTTCTTGTCTTTTCCCTTCCCTTCCCTTTCCTTCTTTTTAAGTTTTTTTTTTTAATGTTTATTTCTGAGAGAGAGAGAGAGAGAATGAGCTGGGGAGGGGTAGAGAGAGAGTGGGAGCCACATAATCCAAAGCAGGGTCCAGGCTCTGAGCTGTCAGCACAAAGCCCAACATGGGGTTTGAACCCACAAACTGTGAGATCATGACCTGAGCCGAAGTCAGACACCCAACTGACTGAGCCACCCAGGTGCCCCTCTTTTCCTTCTTTTTAAAGATTTTATTTTGAAGTAATGTGACATCCAACGTGGGGCTCAAATTCACCACCCCAAGATCAAGAGTCACCCCTGCTGTTCTTTTAAAATACTTCAATGTGGCATCCACCTGGGTGGCTCAGTCGGTTGAGCAGTTGAGCATCTGAGTCTTGATTTTGGCTCAGGTCGTGATCCAAGAGTCATGAGATTGAGCCCCACTCCAGGCTCCGCACTGAATGTGGAGTCTGCTTGGGATTCTCTCTCTTTTTCCTTGCCCCTCTCATCCACTCACTCTCTCTCCTAAAAAAAAATAATAAAATGAAATAAAACAAAGAATAAAACGCTTCACTGTGTAATGTCCGTAGCCCTGTTTGGAGACTCTGTCCAAGGGGGCGGAGACTGGGTATGTTTTGCTCACCTCTCAGTATGTCATGCTAATCACTCAGTTTTAAGCCAGATAGGTACTCAACTTTATTTGTTGAATCAGTGAAGGCAGCTGGCCACCAGAGACATCAAAACATGCCCATAAAGCTTTAAGATGTTCTCCTCCTTCTCTCTTTCGGTCAGTGTGCCCCGCTGGCTGTGGTTTGTAGAAGTTCCAAGTGCAGAGTAGCATGGGGATTGAGAGCATGAACTTTGGACCCGCCCCCCCCAAGATCTGGGTTCAAGTCCTGCCTCCCCTTTTCCTTCTGTATGATTTTCGGAGAGTTAATTAATCTCTCTGACCTCAGTTTCCTTATCTATAAAACAACAATGATAATAATTAATAATAATATCTGCTTGAAAGGGTAGCTGTGGAGATTATAGATTTACGGATAAGTCTATTATCCATGGATATATAAGTCATGTATTAAGTGTTCAGCAAATGTGGGTATTATTTTAATTTTTCTCCAAGTGAGAAACAAATTCCAAAGCGTTTACTATTGCTCAAAACTGTGGGGTTTCTTCCCTCTTTGGGATCAGCTTCCCAGGGTGGCGACTCATTTCTAAACCTCTTACAGAAATCTTCAATCCTGGCCCTCTTCTCCCATTACAATCCCAAGGAGATTTCATTGTCTCCCACTTGGCCATTCAGCACATTCACCCAATTTGGCCCTACATAATTTAGGATTATTCCCAAATTTCAACAGAAAAGGCCAAAGACTTGCCCTCCCTGAGAAGCCTAGAACCAATGTTATGTCATTGCCAACTTGGGGTAGGGGGCAGAAGAGATATTCTCTGGAAGGGAGCTCACCTTATCACTGGCTACAAGGCACTGCTCTTTAATTTGACCCCTTGCCTACTTCAGAAAAGGTTTTGTTTGTGTTTTGTTATTTTCGGTGCTTTAAAAACTTTTGTCTCTTTGGTCTTACAATACATTTCTGCAAAGAAAAAAAAAGTAATGGCAGTGAAAGACGTTGGGATGTTGGAGGCACGGAAAAGACATGCTCTCTTTTATATCTGACATTTGATATTTGATATTTGCATTTTAGGTCTGGGGGGGAGTGGGGATATACAAATCACCAGGAGATAGGACAAGGAATATACATGTTTACCCTAGTTTGAAACAGGGTCACCAGTGAACTGAATAGTCTGATTTGTAGTTTTGAAATAGCCTTGTCATTAGACGTGGTCCGTATGCATGTGCCACGCAAGGGAGGAAGCTGGAAGGAGGCTGGGAAGCTGGAATGCCCTAGCCCTAGGTCTGCCCTCCTGCGGTGTTATCTTTGAACACCCCTTTTTGTGTGTCGGTTGAATTATATGTATAAAGTAATGAGGTCCTTCATACCAATCCTTTTCTCTACCAAGGACCCTCTTTTCATTATTTTCCCCAAAGGACCCCATTTCTTGCACGACTTGACTTTGCCTACTAAACAAACAAGGTTAGGAAGCTTATTAATTATAAGCTTGTGCAAGGGGTACTGGAGGCAGGCAAATTATCCAGGAGGCAAATGAGCCTTTGGAGGGCAATTTTATCCCAACAGCGGAGATAATCCCAATAATAATTCCAATTGTACTAACTGCAATCATTTATTAGGAGCTTACTATATGCCAGACACTCTTTATACATTGTCTGATTTAACTCTTACCAGAGTAGGAGCAAGGTGCCATTATTTCTCCATTTTACAGATGAGGAAACTGAGGCCTGGGAGGTGCAGTAGTTTGCCTGAGGTTACGCAGCCCTAAGGGTCAGAGGAGGGGCTCAACCCCAGTCTGCCTGACTCCACACTCCAAGCCCTTCACCATTAGACTCAACTGCCGCTCAGTGACAATAGAATAATGTCACTTGTGTCGGACTCAGGTTCCAAAATCAAGAAGAATGTGGAAAGTGGCACAGAGCGATCCCTGTCCTGAAAGTCTTGTGAAACCCTGAGTGTGGCTTGATGCTCATGCTACAACTATAGACCAAACAAAGAAGCAGCATCATGGACCCACCTCAAGTCTGCTCTGGGCACACCTTGTTGGCGGAGGGTTGGCAGAACTGCTGTCCTCTTAAACATCTTTATTTTATATATATTTTTCCTTTCCTCTTTCTCTTTTTTTCTCCTTTTCTTTACAGAACGGTTTCAATTGAAATTGCTTATGTGAGTTTCTTATTGCTGCTGTAACATTACTACAGATTTAATGACTTAAAACAACACCCACTTATTATCTTACAGTTTTGAGCTCAGGTATCCGAAATGGGTCTGACTGGGCCAAAACCGAGATGTCGGCAGGGCTGTGTTCTATCTGGAGGCTCCGGCTCTAGAGGCCACCCACACTGCTTGGCTCATGGCCCCTCCCACCTTCAGGACCAGGAAACCACATCACTCAGATCCAGGCCCCTACCTCTCTGGGCTCCTTCCTTGACTCCCCTGCCTCTTTCTTTCACCTGTGCTTACATCAGGCCCACCTGGACCATCCAGGATAATGCTCCCATCTCAAGATCTTATTCACATCTCCAATCTCTCTTTTGCTGAATGAGGAACCATATCTGCAGGTCTGGGCATTAGGGTGTGGACTTCTTTGGAGAACCTATTTTGCCTACCACTTTGCTTAAGTTAAATGCACGCACACTGGGATGCCATCATGTTAACAGTATGTGCCATGTAAGGCTCCCAGAAGCCACATGGGTCCCAGAATATTTCATCTGTGGATCCCCAGTACTCAACCCAATGTTTATAGTAGGTGCTCAGTAAATGTTTGTTGCATAAATAAATGAATGAGTGAACAGTGAACAGAATGATGCTCCTTTTTATCCTTGTTTCCACCCCCCCTCTTTTGTCTAATATGAACTTTCTTCCCTTTCTTTCTTTCTTCCTTCCTTCTTTCTTCAAGAAATCTTGGAACTACAGAGAATAATATGACAAGTACCCAACATTATTGTCAACGTTATATTTTATATACACATTCTTTCTTTAGAAAACAAAATACTTCTTCTGTGATTGTACATGTATCTTGCTGACCCATGAGCCATTTTGACTCTATCCTCAATTTTGGGTTGTTGTGTCATAGAGGTTAAAGAATGACTCTTCTTGTCTTTGTTTCTGCTAAAACTCGGTGCGAAAGTAGGGCCTGTACTGCTAATCCCAGTGTGAAGTGTGAGACCCATACAGCTGAGATTGGTCAGAAGTGGTATTCACAGACCCCAGGCTTGAGAGAATCATGACGGCCTGGGGAAAATTGGGGAGGATTTCTGGAGGGAGCCTTCAGTGAGCTTTGAACCCCAGCTCTGCCTTTCTCTCCATGTGCCGAGGGAGAGGGCTTCCATGTGGCCACTCAGAACTCCATATGTCTCTGTGGAGCATGGGGCACACTTGGCCCTGATGTCTAACTCACATCTTATAAATGTAAAGGGCAAGAGATCATGGCTGGCTACTGCACAGACTGGGGAGCAAAGGTCTATGGACTGGGGACAACTGGACAGATGAGGAAACTAAGGAGGAAACAGAGGAGGTCCAGGGGCTCTGGCTTCAGACTGAGAATGGATTTTAATACTTGATGATTTCCTACTTCATCCCCTGCCAGCCCGCCTGTTTGGATTACACGGGCAACCTCATGGTCACCCTGTCTTCCACCCTGCTGTCAGAACGCTTTCCTTTTTCTCCTCTCTTCCTCTCTTGTTCTCTTCCTTCCTTTACATTTGCATTGGGCTTTATTTATTTGTTCAAAAAAATTTTTTTAAACGTTTATTTATTTTTGAGACAGAGAGAGACAGAGCATGAACGGCGGGAGGGCCAGAGAGAGAGGGAGACACAGAATCCGAAGCAGGCTCCAGTCTCCGAGCTGTCAGCACAGAGCCTGATGTGGGGCTCGAACTCACCAAGTGCGAGATCATGACCTGAGCTGAAGTCAGATGCCCAACCAACTGAGTCACCCTGGTGCCCCTGCATTGGGCTTTATATTAAACAAGTGACACTCCATCAGTGACGATACATAATAATAGTAATAACAGTAACAGCAAACCGAGATATGGCACTTAGTAGGCGGTGGGCACTGTTCTGAGTGCTTTCCATATAGAAATACACTTACTGCTCTAACAACCATAAGAAGTAAGGATGGTTATTATCTCCCTTCCACAGATGAGGGCACAAGGCTCAGAGAAGTATTGTGCTAGGTGACTGAGACAGCTACTAGGGAAACAAAGACTCATACTTTGGGCTCCAGGAAATAATCCAGTCTAGTCCAGTTCAATTCAGCCTGGGACTGATTTGGCACCACTATGCTCTGGTGCCCAAGGACAGGACCGTATCCATTTGGGAAGCATACATTTTGCATGCCTCACAATCTGCCGTAACTGTGTATAGCCACATTTTAATGCCAATTTGCGAAACTACTTCTAGAAGTTTCCTCAATCATCAAGAAACAACTCTCTTGAGAAGGGACAGAAAGAAGTCTTGGCTTCCACTTCTGACTCCACCACCCTGGGGGCCTTGGCAAGTTACTTGTCCTCTCTGAATCTCTGTTTTCTCATTTGTGCAATGGAGACAGTAATAAATAATCTATTTCATAGGGCTGTTGTGAGGATTTGATGACCTGAGATGCAAAACTGCCAACTACACCACCGTATACCCCAGTCTTCACGTCAGAAGGGACCTCACTATCTATCTGTCTCTTCACCCAATGCAGAAGTGCCCTCTCTAATCTCCCTGCCCAGTGGTAGTGTTGACTACGCCTTTTTACTCGGAGTGACGGGGGCCCAGGCTTGGTGTGTTCAGTTGATTGTGGGCAACCACTGGTCCAGTAGTGCTCAATTCTTTCTCAAGGATGTGGATGGAAACACCCAGTGAGGATAGGAGTAATAACAGTAGTGACGGCAGCTGTCATAACGATGATGGCTGTTAACTTTTATTTTTAATTTTTTTTAACGTTTATTTATTTTTGAGACAGAGAGAGACAGAGCATGAACGGGGGAGGGTCAGAGAGAGGGAGACACAGAATCCGAAACAGGCTCCAGGCTCTGAGCTGTCAGCACAGAGCCCGACGCGGGGCTTGAACTCACGGACCGCGAGATCACGACCTGAGCCTAAGTTGGCTGCTTAACCGACTGAGCCACCCAGACGCCCCGGTTGTTAACTTTTATTGAGTGGCTGTGTGCTATACACACACTGAACGCATTGTCTCACGTAATCCTCATGACAATCCATGGGGTAAGAACCACTGTATGTCTAATTTTTAAGATGAGGGCATTGCAGCTCAGAAAGGTTAAGAAATTTGCTCAAAAGCCCCAAGGTCAAAATATGGTGTGGAAACAGGATTGAAACCCAGATTTACTGAATGCAGAATTTATAACCTCAGTTCTTGGGATTTCAACCTACCCACAGGCAGAGGCCAGACAGGTAGGTCATTTGGATGATGCCCAACGGGGACAGATATGACCCTGGTGAACTGTAGACATTTGCCCTATTTAAATAGGATAATGCTTGTCAGTGTCACCCCTTGTTGCTGGGGTCAGTGGGAAGAATGCAGGTAAAGAGTTGCTAAGTCTCATTTTGGTAGCAAAACTCAAGAATTTAGATATTTTAATGTGTATCGTGATTTTAAAATGTTACTTCAAAATTTTTGAAATTACTTCTGACTTATCTAAGTGCTATCACTGCCTTTTTTTAAATGTTTCTTTTTTGAGAGAGAGAGAGAGAGAGAGAGCGAGCATGAGAAGGGGGAGGGGCAGAGAGAGAGGAACTCACAGATTCTAAAGCATGTTCCAGTCTCTGAGCTGTCAGCACAGAGCCCAACTGGGGCTCAAGCCCAGGAACCCGTGAGATCATGACCTGAGTTTAAGTTGCTTAACCAACTGAGCCACGCAGGTGCCCCTATCACTGCCTTTTAAATGCATATTAAACTAGTCTTCTGAGCGCTGTTATTCTGTCCCTTTCTCTCCCGTGTAAGTTCTAATATTGCAGTGGAAGGGACAGAGAGGGGCTCATTGCTCCGAAAGCCCTGCATCCACTCTAATTGTCTGCTCTGTGGAAACTGGTCCTGAACACTGGAACTTTAACCATTACTTGTAACTGGTTGAGGGTCCCGCTGCTGTGGTTGAGGATGGGGCCAGGGACACGCACGTGTGCACATTCGTGATACAGAGGTATAGACTGGGGAACTGGGGGCGGGGTGGCCAACGCAAGGACATGGCTCTTCCGTTGTATACACAGGAGGGAGGGAAGGAAGGGAAGCCTCGTGGTTTATATGGTCCCAGCAGCCGCCAGGGACCTGCCCCTCCCCCTGCTATAGCCCTTCCAAGCAGGAGAGCAATATAACCCTTTCTCCCAAATCTCTGGGCAAAATACATTTCACAATCTCCCAGAGGAGTACCATCTCCTGGCCCGTGGCCCGGCTTCCAGGCGCTTTCCCAATCCTGCTTGCTGAGCAGTTTAACCTCAAGACCCCTCCTGGACTAATTAAAATAATTGTAAATGTGTAATTTATGGATTGACTTAAATCATCCCTGAGTCCACAAAAAGGATCTGAGGGGTCTGAAAGTGCACAGCAAAGCTCCATATCCTGAAGAGCTTTCACACGCTTCCAACATTTAACCCTCACACAGACACTGGGGGCCAGAGAGGTTACAGGACTGGCCCAGCACACTCAGTGAGCAAATGCCAGAGCTGGAAATTCTCAACTGGCCTCCTGACTTTGATACTAATGCATTGTTTTCTCGTGGTACTCCACAAGTACCTATGGAGCAAGGAATCTTTGCTGTGAACAAGAAGGAGGGTAGTGCAATGGCCATCCCCCTTCCACTCGCCTACCCCCAGCAAAATCAGGAGCGTGGGCAGTGCACCAGGAATAAAACAGCAGCCATCCCAACAGCCTGCTTTCACATCCCCTGTTCAAGAACTTCTTACACAGCCCTCTCCTGGCAGGAATTACTATCCACGGAACACCACTGAGGATATATTCAAATCCCACACAAACATTCAGTCCTCTGTCCCATGTCTCACAAACATTAGATCATTGGTGATCCTGGGCCATCAAATTGGATTGTTGCATCAGGTGATTTTATAGTTTCTTAATTGGTGTTTTATATAATTCCTCCACACAATCGAAGATATGATGGATGTTTGATATGCTTTTAAAATATCAATGTAAAAGATTTCTTTTTTACTTATGTTTTTACTTTGCTTCAACTTCCCTGGGTAGCTACAGAGAAAGTTTTCTTTTTCTTTTCAAGTTAAAAAATGTACATAAATCTCTCTGGTATTTATGTTTTCATGATACTTTCAAAATTCCCAGGGATTCTCATAAACCCATGTTACAGTAGAACTATTTTTTTTTTACAGTAGAACTATCTTAAGGCAAGGTGGATAAAGACAGATGTTGGCACATGGTTGCTCATATATTAATCTTTAACAAGGCTTAAAAAATATGTATAAATCATATGTGATGCCTCTGATGGAATTCTCCAGTAATGCTAGGCTGGCAGAAACACTGAGATCCTATAGATATCACAAAACCTCGATATTTAATTTTAAAATATTTCTATTTTTCAGCTGTGCAAACTGAGTTCTATTGCAACAAAATGATTCGTTTTACATTACACAATAAGGTGGTCAGAACTTGCAATCATGCTAGAAGAGGTTTGAGGGCCACTGCCCCGGACAGGGATAGAGAGTTTTCCTTTCAGACTACTGACTGCTCTCCTAAGCTGGGTTATATGTCTCTGGCAATTTCCATTCTTGAAGAGTAAGGAATGGGGTGTAAATCTCAGCATTTTTGCAACTTGATTAAAAGTTATAAGATCTCCTTCAACATTTTCCCCAGGGGGGCATATGTTCCTTATGCAAATAAGACTCTTGGTCTCCTCTGAGTTCTCCGGTAAAAATATCTCATGAGACAATCAGTCATTCACACTCTAGTGTGTTTTAATCCTCTCTAAAGAGATAGCTTTTTGAGGCTGAAACTCTGCAAATGGGTAGAGGTGGAATTTGAGGGAGAGCAATGCTTTGCTCTCTCATCTCTGCTCTGAGAATTCTGTTTATCTTTCAAGATCCCAGTCAAATGTCTTTTCTTCCAGAAAGTCTTCCTTGATCTCTCTTTAGAGAGATTATTCCTTCTGCCTGCTCATTGCTTCAGTAAATAATATCTCTTCTCAAGTTTTAGCCCCCTACTTCTCATAATCTCTTCCATACATGTAGTTATTTGTGTGTTTATCTTTTTTTTATTTTTTAAATTTTATTTTAGAGACAGAGTGGGGTGGAGGGGCAGAGAGAGAGAGAGAGAGAGAGAGAGAGAGAGAGAGAGAGAGAGAATTCTAAGCAGGCTCCACACTGAGCATGGAGCCCAACGCGGGGCTGGATCCCATGACACCGGGACCATGACCTGAGCTTCAATTAAGCATCAGATGCTTAACCAACTGAGCCACCCAGGCACTCCTGTGTGTTTATCTTATACTCTTCTCTGAAGTAGGAGCCCTCGAGGGCAGGATAATTGCTTATCCCCGATGTACTGTCTAGCTTTGGGAAGCTAAAGTCATCTTCTGGTGTTTTGAAAACATGAAATTACTTAGAAGTCAGATGCATGGCGGCTGTGTCTTGTTTTGCGTGGGCTTTCCTAGCTTCTTGGACATCCTTCTAGGGCAAAGTCTGCAGCCCTTGGAAGGGCGCCTTGAGTCTCCCTGCACTCTCGTATTCTAGTGCAGAACCAATGGTCCCCACCCAGGGTGCTCTGCCTGCCACCCTGCTCTGGTTTTACATAATGCAGGGTGGATTCCCAGCCAAGCACTTCCTAGCTTGTGACCTTGAGCACAAGTTATATCATTTCTCTCTTCAGTTTCCTCTTTTTTAAAACAGGCACAACACTTGCCTCTTGCTGCCACTGTTCTGAGGTATTACACCTGCAGTACTTACCACCATGCTTTGCACATAGTAATCTCAGTAAATAGCAGCAATGGATGTGGTTTTCAATGAGACATAGAACAAAAAGTGTTTAAGATGGTGTCTGGCATATAGTAAGGGCTGTATGTAAGCTGTCATTTTTATTCTCGTTTTAGGAAAGCCATAACATAGAGTTATAAAGAGTAAGATCTTCGTAATCTACTTGGGGTTAAATCCCTGCTCTGCTAATTGCTAACTAATGTATCTCAGAAAAAATTACTTAATATTTTTAAGATCAGATCCCTCATTCCTAAAATGGGGGCTAGTGCTACCTTATAGAATTGCTGCTGGGATTTCAGAGGGAAAAATTCCCAAAGTTGTGGCAGGTTGTGTTTACCAAAGATGGCCCCAATAATGGCTCTCTTCCACATGCTCTTCCAGAACCTTGCCAACTGCCCCTCCATCCTCCTACCCCCATTAATAGCTGGAGTAGGATTTCCCTTTCTTTGAATCCAGGTGGGCTTGAGGGGGGCTTTAATCAACAGAATGTAGCACTTGTATCACTGGGCGGCTTCCTGGGTTAGGCTGTAAAGTGCCATGCTCGCTCCACCTTGTTAGTCGTCACTTGCCTGTGGAACCCTGGGCTGTCACATGGGATGACAGGACACCATGGGGTGAAAAGTACAGGCCTCATGTAAGTGTCCTGCCAATGATCCTAGCTGAGACCCCACTCAACAGCCTGTATCAACTGCATGGACATGGAAAGAAGACGCCTCCTGGTGACTCGAGCCTTTGAGCCTTCCCAGGGGAGGACCGAGACATCGTGATCACGGAGTAGAGACGAGCTGTTTCTTTTGGATCTACCGCTGTTTTGAGCTGTGAATTTGGGGGTGATTTTTACACAGCAATAGTTGTTGGAACCAGGACTCCAACAAAGTGCTGGCACATAGTAAAAATCAGATAAGAGGAAGGAGGGGTATTTGTTGTTAGTGCAATTATTGGAATTGTTACTATTGTGGGAGTATGTCCACACAAGGGGCCATAGTGTGCCTGCCACCTGCCAAGAAAACCCCTCCTCTCAGGTTTCTGCACCACCCACCAGCCTCTCAGCCAATGAGAATCCACCCTATGAGCCTCTGCATACCCGGTCCCCAGGGTCCAGTAGGCAGAAGAGTTGAAGTGGTCAGAGAGTGCCAGAATGTTGGGGGTCCTTGTTCCTTGTTTGCACACAGCTGTCTGCCCTGCCAGGGAGCCAGTGCTCAGCTGCTTTTGTGTAGGGCTGGCCGGCCTTGCCTGAGTGAGGACAGCCTCGTTAATCTCCTGTCCTCTGCTGCTGTTACATATTGACTGGACAGAGGTCAGCTTCACTGGACACATTCTTTGTTGCAGTTAAGCTAAGCCCTTCAGCTCTTAGAATTTAAGCTTGATTAACTCGTGAGGAAAGGAAAATTTACATTTTGGGGACGGGAGAATAAGGTATTTAAGCTGCTCTCTTAAAAATAAATGTTTTCCATCTTGCTTACTTTGAAAGGCAGGAAGGCACTGTCTCCTCCCCTGTCTGAAAGTGTCTCTCTCCCTTCTTCTCCTTTTGTTCTGGAGCTGGCTTTTTCTTTCCTCTTCTCCTCTCACCCCCTCTCTGTGATTTGCTCCCTTTCTTTCTCATCTTTCCCCAAATCCCACCCTCTCAATTCTCTCCTTTCCCTTCTCTGTCTCTCCATTTGTGTCTCCCTGTTTTGCTCTGTCTGCATGGCTCTTCCCAGCTTTGATATCTATCACTTTTTAGCATCTTTGCTTCTGAATGGCAAAACATGCAACTATCTTTGAAGCCGACATCAGTGTGGTCCCCACATGATTACAGAGCGAGGCTGGAATTCTGGAGCTTCTGCAGTGAGCTCTGCTTATATTCTGAGCATCTTGTTGGAGAACGTGGCCAGCAATGTGTTTCACATCTGATGGACTCAATCTTCCCTTGTCAGCAGAGGGTCAGTGGAAACTGCACTGCGGGGTCGATGGCCCATCCATTAGGGCCGACTGGGATATCTACCTGGCTGTCCTTTAGCAGACAGGTGCAGGGCAGTGAACAGGGAAGAGATCCGAAGATGATTAGGCTTCTCTTGGAAGGCTACAGAAAGACACCCCGGGCTTGGGGAAAAGACCTCTGGCTTACCAACTATGTGATCTCAGGATAGACACTTTACCTCTCTGAGCCTGATTCTCACCCATAAAACGGAATAATGACAGTCATCTTGCCTTCCCCAGGGAGCTATTATGAGGCTCACATGAGCTAATGAATGAGAAAGCATTTTGTAAAGTATAAAGTGCTCTACAAATTTAAATGCTTTTTATTATTGTTGTTATCATGATCATAATTTTTATGTCCCACTAATGCTCATCTTACAACTCATCAGCATTAAGAAGAATAAGCTCTAAGTGGAACAAAATCTTGTTTCTCCCTTGTGCATGAATCTAAGGTGTACTTGTGGGAAATAAATATTAGTGTTTCAAGAGGCCTTTATCAAGCCCCCTGCTTCTGCCCCATCCTGCTTCTTAAAACCTGGCTGACATTCCCCTACAAATGGAAAGTTAGAGTTGGCTCCACAGGGGGCTTGATCTCTTAGCTCCAGTCTTGCTCCCCACATCCTATCCCATCCCCAGATCTGCCCAGCATCATGGAAGCCGAGTGCCCGTCTTTGTTCCTGAGACACAGGACACAGGACACAGACTGCCTCCCCCTCTGATATTCTTGCCCCTCTCCGCTAACCTGGCCTAGCCACCCTCACCCTCAGCCTCAGTCTCTTGGGCTCCCCCTTGTGGCAGGCCCTGGCCAGGCCCACATCACTGACCTTCCAGGAGGTCCTGTACCCAGGAAGCAATAAGTCGCCCATTTAGGGAACTGTGGCTCCTCTGACCGGCAGGTTTCTCCATCCTTGCAGGCTTCCAAGACCACTGACCACAGCTTCCCGTGGGAGGAGTAAGGGCGGCTCCAGGGAGCAGTCATCTCACCACCTGCACTCAGCTTGGCAGCTGCTTTGTGGTTAAAACCAGTCATCATAACCTCGCTCCTGAGTCAGCCTTCTCCCCATCCTCCTGGATCAGACCCATAACTCTTGGATGTTGGGGAGGTGCTGACAAGGGGGACCAGAGAGAGGCAGGAGGCAGGAGGTGCATTGGTGGGGAGTTTGGCTCCATGCAATTCTTGGGCCTCATCCAGTCACGGGCTGAATCTGACCATTCCATTCTTGATGTGGCACACTGTTCATTCCTGCTCCTCTCTAGGTCTTTCTTTCCCCCCTCTGAATCCTGGGGTAGGTAGCCTTCCACTTGGTCTCTCAATCCCAACCCCACTGTGGCTTTCACACCTACCACATGAGGAGCTACTGTTGTACTTTACAGATGAGGAAACTGAGGTCCGGGAAGCAAAATGACTCGTCTGAGGTCTGGGGGCTCTCGGAGTGGTGGAGCCACAGGGCGAACTAAAGCAGAAGCTCGTTCTGCCGCAATACTCTGCCTCCTCTTTGGTTTTATGGAAGTGATGAGGGCTGGGTCTCGGCCCTCAAGGAATTAGGGTCTGGAACTGACGGGCACATAAACAAACACCTACCTCGAACTAAGGCAATAGTGAGATAATGGACATATTTACACACAGCGCTGCAAATACAGAGGAGCTGGTCATTGATTTTGCCTGCTGAGCTGGTGATGGTGGTTGTGTGGTGACCATGGTGCTGGTGGTACGTGTGTGGTATAACTTTTAGAAGAGGCTGTCCCGAAGCGATTTTGCCAGTGTTTTTCAGAGGTCAGAAGCTCCAGACAGCAAATACCAGATTTGTGCACCATCATTCCTAGAACCCACCCCATAGTAGGCACTGCTAAACAAACGTCCCCAATGAACTTGGACATGGCTTCAGAAGCTTTTGCAAGCTAGGACTTAAGCCTGTTGGTTGAGGCTGGCACGTATTCCCAAGTCTTAGACTAAAACTCCTATTTTTTAGAAGAGGAACTTGGCCCAGAGGAGGGAGTGACTTCTTTATATCACTATGTAACAAAGCACCTTAAATTCCACCAGGATCTGCTTCTCTGAGTTATTTTCTTATCTTTTCTGCATTAAGGAACTGACATTTATGGACTTCTTGCTGTGAGGCAGGTCTGTAACACGAACAGGGAACATTACCTATGGTGCCTCTCATTCTCACGCCTACCTAGAGGTAATCATGAGTGTTGCCATTTAACAGAAGACAAAACTGAGGCTAAGAAATATAAATAACTTGCTCAATATAACACAGCCAGGAGGCAGTGCAAACAACACCTGTGTTCAAGTCGCTCTTACTCCAAAGCCTATTTGTGTTTTTCTTCCTCTAAATTGATGACAAAATGTTGAAAATTTTAAAAAGGTTTAAGATGAATACCATGCATCCCCCTGTTCCTATTCCCCAGTTAAGACACGAAACAAAGTCTGTTTTATTTTTGCAGAATGTCATATTGCCCTTTATAACACATTAAAAAGGGGGGATTTAATAAAGTAATTGAGCAATGTGGAATATTTCTCAATGAAGGCTGCCTTTAGTGGAGTTTTAAAATGAAATTTTTTTTTATAAACTGAAATCATGTCTTTGGATATTTCAGTGATTGTAGCAAGGGAAGCCTGCAATTCGCAGACCCACTCATCTGAGGAGTAATTTAATGCCACAGACATAGATCTCTATTTCTCTTTTTACCTTTAATCAATTTTAACAAGCCAGATGGTCATTGCAAATGGTTCCTCTAGCATCTCCCTTTTCTGCCTCTGCTGTTCTCGGGGATTTATTTAAATTTGGCAACAATTTTATACTTTCCTATTTTCTGCCATTCCCTGCCACCATTAGGGTCACCCCATAATACTCATAACTATATCTTCTCTAGCTCCCCAATTGGAATTAACTTTTCTTTTATACGCCACGATCTCCCTCAGCACACAGTAACCCTAGTAACGCATACATATGCCTTGTGTTAGTTATTTATGTATGTAATTTCCCCATTAGACCCAGTCTTGCTCATCTATAATCTATGTAACAGTAATTATCATAGCTGCTAATGCTTTACAGTTTCTAAGTACTTTTCCTAGTCATAATATTATTTAATACCCGCAATATCTCGAGGTAAGTATTTGTTTTTGTATCCAGTTTTACGGATGTGGCCATGGAGCCTCAGAGAGGTAATGCAACTTGCCCAAAGTCACACAGCTAGCTAGTTGCAAGGTTTAGAGCAAAGTTAGAACTCTTACCCTATAATCAGACTACAGAGTCTTCCATAAATAATTTTTAAAAACTGAGTTTTATTCAAATTCCCACCCATCAATTTCTTTATTCTAGAAATACTTATTGATCACTTATGATGTGTCAGGAATTAGGCTGGGTTCTTGGAAAACAGTAGTAGAGCAGACAAAGAAGGCCCCTTTTTCATGGGATTTAGAGCTAAGTGGGGAGATAGTAGACAAATAATCAAATAAATAAAGAGAAGATGGTAGGTTGAATAAAGATGTCCCCCCCGCCGAGATGTCTACATCCTATTCCCCAAAACTCATGAAGGTTTGTCACTTACATGATGAAAGGGAGTTTGCAGAGGTGATGAGGTTAAGGATTTTGAGATGGAGAGGTGAACCTAGGTTATCTGGGCGGGCCCAATGTGATAATAAGTGCTCACGGAGAAAGGAGGCTGTAGGCCCAGAATCGGAGAGGAGGTGACAAGGCAAGAGGAGGTGAGGTTGGTATGATTGAAGATGGAAGGGACCATGAGCCGGGACCTGGAAGACAGCTCTAGAAGCTGGAAGAGACACAGAAAGGGATTCTCCCGCAGAACCTCAGAAAGGAACACCGTCCTGCTGACCCATTTTAGGCTCCTAACTTCCAGAACTGTGAAAGAATAAATGCGTGCTGCTTTAAGCCACTATAATCGTGGTGATGTTTTACAACAGCAATAGGAAGCTTATATATGAGGTGATATGCGATTATGCTCAAAAGTGTGAATAAAAGAAACATTCTGATGACACAAATACTAGGGAAGGACTCTGAGCAGAGGATGAGCGTGAACCGTCCCAAGGAAGAGCATTCCAGGCAGAGGGTAGAGTAGATGGAAAGGCCCAGAGGAGGCAATGTGCTAAGAAATGAAGACAGGGCCAAGTGTGGCTAGACTCCAGTGAAATGAGGTAGGAGAGTTGGGCCAGAGTCAGAACGTGGCCTTTTAGGTCATGGCAAGGTGTTTGGATTTTTAACCAAAACAAATGGGAAGGTCTTGAAGAATTTTAAGCAAGGGACTTGTCAATTGCCATTGCATTATCTAAAGTTCCGAGCAGGATGAAGACCCTTCCTCAGAGCATGGGGAAAACCTTACAGCCAATCAAGACCAACCCACCCTCCAAAGTAGCCCTCTTTTGCTCTACCAGGTTCTTCGAACATGCCCAGTTTTCATTAGGAACCATAGGGTTTTCTTTCATTAGGAAGAACTGGCACTCCAGTTCTGTAGGGGGCAGGTGCCCCCAATGTCAACCAGGGGCAGCAGATGTCACTAAAACCTTGGATGAGTTCCTGCAGTGAGGGCTGATGTCCGACGTGGACAAGAACTCAGTGTTGCTGAGCTTAGAAATGCCCCTGCCAGGGCGCCTGGGGGGCTCAGTCAGGCGTCTGACTTCGGCTCAGGTCACAATCTCATGGTTCGTGGGTTCGAGCCCAGCATCAGGCTCTGTGCTGACCGCTTGGAGCCTGGAGCCTGCTTCTGATTCTGCATCTCCCCCTCTCTCCGCCCCACCCCTGCTTGCTCTCTGTCTCTCAAACTGAATAAACATTAAAAAAATTAAAAAAAGGAAAAAGAAAGAAAAAAAAAAAGAAATGCCCCTGCCAAGGGGCAGAACTTATCATTTGAAATACTGTATAAATATTTTGTTTATTCTTTGCTTCTGCCTTCAGAATGTAAACCCAGTAAACTCAGGGACTATTGGTACTTTTATCCCTATGTTTCCAGTGCTTGCACACAGTAGGTACTCAATAGGCGCTTGTTGAAAGCATGGACGATTGGAGGGAAGGGGCCCCAATCACTTAGCTCACTTTTGGTAGGAAGCAGAAACATGAAGAAGACTAACACGCAGTAAAATACAAGCATCAACCAACCTCCAGTCAGTTCAGCTAACATGCTTGTTTTGAAAATAGGAATTTGTTCTAACGCAATTTATAGTAGGGAACGGCGTGAGCATAATGCAACTCTCCCCGGTGAAAAACACTAAGTGAATGCCAAAAACCCAGCTGGACAAAGCCACATAGGAATATGCCAAATGCACACACATGCATACATATCAAACGCCCACCAGCTCTCTTAATTCACTGCCTGTGGTATGAGCCACACCCATCCACATCTGGGGCCAGACTCCGTCCAATGTCACATCATCCTCCTTCGCAACAACTCATGCTTCTGATGTCCACTTCCACAAGCAAACACCAGGTCTTTTTTAAGGTAAAGTGCCATTTTTACTGTAGGATTTATGCATTTAGCCACTGACTATATTTAAAACTGTACTGCTATTTTTATTAGGTTCCCATCTTAAAACAAAACAAAAAACTGTGCTATTTATTTATGACATTTGGGAATGTTGTGCCCTTAACTCCATTTCCCTTGTAAGTCCATGGTTTTTTGTGCACAGTTATGCACAGCACAGTGATTTCTGGAACACATATGGGGCATTATAGCAGAACTGACTGTACTTTCTCCTGTCGGTAACACCAGGCAAATAGGAAAACACACAGTGAGTAGCAAGAAATTGAAATCAAACCATTGAGCCCTAAGAATGACTCATGATGTCCTTCTGGTGTGTAGGACAATCCTCTTAGTATTTACTTATTTTTTGCCCATCCTTCAATTCATGTATTTATTCTAAAAATATTTATCAAATGCCTACTATGTGTCAAGTCTTGAGGTAGACCCTGGTGATATAGCAGAGAACAAAAGTAGTCTCAGAAAAGCTTAGGGTTGGAAGAAAATAATAATACAGAAACAAAAAGCAATGATAGTTGCGATGTACTGAGTGTTTATGTTCTACCTCCCAAGTTCTTATCTTGAAACCCTTGCCCCCAGTCTGATGGCATTTGGAGGTAGGGTCTTTGTAAGCTGATTGGGTCATGAGATAAGCACTCATGAATGGGATTCGTGTCCTTATAAAAACCACTCCAGGGGTTGATGGATCCAGGGAAGATGGATATCTATCAACTGGGAGGCGGGCTTTTAGCAGAAATGGAACCTATCTGCACCTTATTCTTGGACTTCCTAGCCTCCAGAACTGTGAGAAATCAGCTTCTGTTGTTTATAAGCCACCAGGTGTATGGTACTTTGATGCAGCAGCCTGAGCTAAGGCAATAGTTGATCTTTATTGTAGCCTTACTACATGGCAGGCACAATAATTAGCATTTTATATACATCATTTTATTTAATTACTTTCAGCATGTCGTGGTTATTGGTTGGTATTACCAACAAGTGAGGTAGGCGTTAGTATTCTTCCCACTTTCCAGATGAGGATACCGAGGCTTAGCAAGAAGCGATGGGGCCAGCATTTGTCCCCAGGCAGTCTGACTTCAGAGCCCATGCCCTTGAATGATATTGTTGACATCTGTCTCTTCTGCCTTTGCCTATTTCCAGTGGTAGGGAACACAGTGCTTCTCACAGCAGCCTGTTCCATCTGTGGCACTATATCAAAAGGGGTGAAGTGGGATGAAAAAACGTATTTTAACAGCTGGCACCAGAGTTCATTGTAGGGGGAGAATTGAATTTAAGAAAATATATTGGGAGGTCACTCCCTTTGGGGCAAAGAGTAAGTTGAGGGGCAGTTTGAAAGGACATCAAGTTATACTGCTTTGCATAAGATTTTAAGGGGTGCTTGGGTGGCTCGGTCGGTTGGGCGTCCGACTTCGGCTCAGGTCATGATCTTGCAGTTCGTGAGTCTGAGCTCCACGTTGGACTCTGTGTCGACAGCTCAGAGCCTGGAGCCTCTTTGGATTCTGTGTCTCCCTCTCTCTCTGCCCCTCCCCTGCTCACACTCTGTCCCTGTCTCTCTCTCTCTCTCAGAAATAAACAAACATTAAAAAAAAAAAGCTTTTAGTAGAAAAGTGTGGCTTGAGGCAGAGGAGAGGAGTGTGAAGAAGACAGAGAAGGGTCTGTGCAACCTGGCAGAGCCCTATTGCCCATGGGGAGCAGTGGTCAGTAGGGAGGTCCTGTAGGTGGGGTGGCTACAGGGTTTCAAGGGCAGGGGAGGCAAATGTTCCTATTTACATCATTTGCCTTGCTGTGATGTAAGCTTTTCCCATCTCCTAGACCTCCATACAGTCAGTGGAATACCTGGGAAGATCAAAGCTGAAGGGTCGTGCCCCCGACTGGGCTGGAATGGAGCATGCGTGGGTAGGAAGCCGCCCCCCCACCCCACCCCACATGCCCACTAAGCTATGGCCAATCACTCCTGCTCTTCCTTTGTCAGCTGAGGGATGGGGAGCCATTTTGGAAACGGGGAAATCAGACCTGGCTGTGCAGTGAAAACCCAAGCTCTAGGGAATTTGCAGATGTCTGGAGAGCGCTCAGGTATAGATCAGGGGCTAATAGGTCCCTTTTTAGGCATATTTCAAAGGGCTGGGGAACCTCAGATGGCTTTGGTTCATATTTGTTACGAGCAAGGGCTCTCAAGGAAGGAAACTCTGGTTTGAATCCCAGTTTGGCCATTTACTTAACATGCTTGGGCAATTTACTTAACATGCTTGCCCCTCAACTTACTTCATCCACACCTTGAAGAGGACCTTTCCCACTTGCGGGGTTATTTTGAGGATCGGACATATGCAAAATGTCTAGCACGATGCCTGTCATAACCATCAGTCTATCCACAGCTGCTGTTATAATGAACTCCCGTAGCACAGTATAAACAGCATACACTTTCTGCTTGGGGGAGCATCAGGGATCAAGATTTGTTTCTGTTGCTTTCTAGCTCTGTGTACCTGGGCATGTGACCGAACTTCTCGGGCTCTCAGTAAGATGGGGAAAGAAAAGGGGCGCCTGGGTGGCTCCGTCGGTTGAGCGTCTGACTTCGGCTCACGTCATGATCTCATGGTTCGTGAGTTCAAGCCCCATGTCAGGTTCTGTGCTGACAGTTCAGAGCCTGGAGCCTGCTTCGGATTCTGGGTCTCCCTCTCTCTCTGCCCCTCCCCTGCTTGTGCTCTCTCTCTTTCTGTCTCAAAAACAAATAAATAAACTGAAAAAAAAAAAGATTTAAAAAAGATGGGGAAAGAAAAACAGCCTACAGGGCTTTGAGGATGAAATGAGAGAGCAGAACATGCTTGCAACTCTGCTCGGTCTACATGGGTGCCCAATGATCGGGGCCAAGGCTAATCCATATAGCGCCTTCGGTGAATTTGGTTTTAAAAAGGGGATGCCCCTTTGTTTGGGGAAACACAGCCCATACCGGTTTCAGCCTCACTCACCATCCTAGCCTGGGGGCCTTTGTGCGGCGTGCAAATGGCCCACGTGCAGCACGTGGCCTGCCAGTGACGGGCGGCTGTTAGGATCCAGCTAATTCACATCTTCTGCCCTGACTTGCCTTTGTTCTGGCTCAAGACTATTTCAGTTTGGAAGAAAGCAACCAGGCCCCTTCTTAATTTTCTCTCTTGGCTGCAGCAGCCCTCCTCTTGTGCCCTGGTTTCTCCACTCTACTCCCTCACTTCCTCCTCTGCTAGGGTCCCCTTCCCCCGGCCCAGGACCCTGGCCACCCCTGCCGTGCAGCTGGCTTGGAGACCTCTCAGCTGGGCAGCTGGATCCAGGGCCCCCCTCCGGCCTCGAGGGGCCCAGCCTGGGTTCTGGGGCAGCCTCTGCCGAGATAACCTAGCGCTTTCATTGCCAACAGCAGTCAGAAGGCAGCGGACAATCACTGCCCACAAAGGGCGAGAATCCTCAGTGGGGAGCTGGGCAGGCTGCAGAGCCATCACAGGCTATTTTTAGTGCCCGGCCACAGAGGTGCCAGGAGAAAATGCCAAGCCGGAAGGCAGCCTGCCGGAGGGCTGGGCTATGAGGGGCCTGCCTGGAACTTCCAACCCCGGCCCTCAGGGCTTCTTCCTTCTTCCTTCGGGGTGAGGGAACCATGTGTTGTTGGTGGTGGCAGCTGTCCCTCTGCTGGAAGTCAGGGCACTGGGAGGGACCACAGTCCACTGGGGCCTGGGCAAGGGGTTTAAGCTGGGGGTTTAACTCCCTGGCATTACTTAGCACTGGGGACTCAGCTCCCATGAGTTCCCATTTTGCATGGGAGGAACCCGGGCCTCCTGATTATGAAGCGACTTCCTTGAGGCCATTCTGCAGCGAATCCCCACTGCAGCTGCCTCTGCGCGTGCTTCCTTAGAGCATTTATTTGGCAGAGTGGTGAAGGGGTGCGCCCAGACTCCCTGGGTTCGCCTCCCAGCTGCTCCCTGTGGTGTCATCTTGGCCAAGCTACCTGCCCTCTTGAGTCCCAGTTTCTCTCTGTGACAAAGGGGTCAGAAGAGTGCCAGCACCCAGCGAGAAGGAGCAGAGAGGAAGCCTGGAAGGGCCTGTCGTGCCTGCACTTAGGAGGTACTCAGTAAATGTTAGCTGTCAGCAGCAACTTCCACGGCCACGCCCTTTACTGGCCGCTGACGTGTGTCTTAGCTAATCCTCACAACTCAGCAAGGCATCAGCAGCCCCATTTTTCAGATGAGGGGACTGATCTCAGAGGGATGAATTCAATCCTAAGGGGATCCAGCTGGGAGGGTGGGAGATGGGCGTTGAGCCCAAGGCTTTGCCCTCCCGGGTCTAAGATTTTTCTTCCCTGGGGGCTGAAGCTTCCTGGGTGCTAGGTCCCTTGGGAATTTGACCAGAAGGGAAGATGATGATGCGTGTGTGCGTGCGTTTGTAAGGGGTTAGACAGGGTGATGGGAGGAAGAGGAAAAGTGCTGTAGCCCAGGGCTCAGGTTAGCAAGGATTTAGCTCCTTTTTGTTCCCTCGTGGCTTCCAGGGTGTTCCCGAGACACATTTTGAGAGAAGGAGCCCCACAGTTGTCCTGAGTGACCTTTCCCAGCCCTTACATGGGATGACCCTCATCCTTCCGGTGTTAATTGTGTGCGGGGGGGTAAGCTGTGAAGCCCACAGCTTTCCTTTCATTACTAAGTCTACCAGAGTCAGGTGGTGCCCCTACAGCCTGGGGTTGGGGGTTTGCCTCCGTGTGCCCCAGAAGCTTTGCTCTGTCCTTGACATTCCTGTCTCCAAATATCTCCTACAAGTACCAGTTCTGTCCAGTCCACTGCCACCACCTGCAACTTAAACCTGTTTCTTTCAGCTGGGCCATTGCCACAGCCATCTAACTGGCTTCCCTGACACGGGTCTAGGCCACCCCAATCCGCAGGGCCTGCCTGAGAGGGGGGCTCCTCTTATGTGACTGCCCCTGGGTCACATCCCTCCTTCTATCCCCTCTGGAGCCTTCCAGGGCCAGAAAGATGCACAGCTGGAAGTCCTCCGCCCCATCTGCAGTCCCTCTCCAGTTCCCCAATATGCAGCCCTTTCCCAAAGGTGTGTCCCCAGAAAACAGGCATTTGGATTGTTAATAGGCTAGCTGGGGGTGGGGGGGGGGAGGGCGGTCTAAGGGAGCCTGGTGGGGGGAATTAGTATGGGAAAAATACTGAATGAGGCTCTGCAAGTTTATTTGTTGTGGGACAACTCAGAGCCTCTGTTATGCTAATTTATGACACAAAAGCCCTACAGTGGGTCACCAGCCAGTTCTTACTGAAAACAGTTTGAATTCTTAGTTTTAACAATAGCTGACACTATGGGAGCACTTACTAGGTGTCAGGCTCCCGTGCTTTAGTTTATTAACTTATTTCATTGTCACATCTCTGGGAGGCAGATGCTATCTCCATCTCCAAGTTACGGATGAGGAAAATGAGGCACAAACAAGCGACTTGCCTGTATCCATCCAGCTGGTCAGCAGGGGACTGAGCTTCCAGCCCAGACATCCTCTGAAATCAGCACTTGTAGCCACTGTACTAGACCCAGACTTTGAGGACAAAAGTACTTGGCGTTGTGATCAGTGCATTATTTCATTTAATCCTCACATTAACCCTGCAATTATTATCCTCATCTTTACTGTTAAGGAACCCTAAATGCAGAGAGCGTGCCTTGAGCCAAGAGATGCCTGAGGAATTTCCATGGATTCTGAATCTCTAGCCCGTCTTGCTCTGCAGGGAACAAGACATCCTTTTATCAAGGGGCATCTTGCAGGGCTGGTGCTCTGTAAATTACACACTATGAAATGCTTCTCTGGCTACCTGGAAATATTCACTGCCACCAGATCATATCATCTGGTTTCTTGACACTAAGACTTTGTGCTGTTCCCTCTGCTTGGAGTGCTAGCTCTGTACTCTGCCCTCCTGGCACTAAGAGCTAAAATGACGTCCTATCTCTAGTTTTTCCAGACTTTTCCTTTCTAACTATGTGTGCTTCCATTGCACGCTATAAAAAAATTGTGCCATGACGGTCTTACAGGATAGATTCTTTCATTCATTCACTGTCTCCCTCATTCATTCATTCTTTTATCCAGTCCCTCAGGAAGTATTTATTGAGCAACTAAAGTGCAGGGCATTGTTTTGCGCCCTAGGGATACAGCAGTGAAGAAAACAGAAACAAGTTTTGGCCCTGAGGAACCTTACATTGTAGTGGGAGAAAAGAGATAACACACAAACTTCTAGCATTTTTGAAGGTGTATAGGAGCAGGAGAGAGTGTTGGGGAGGGGGAAGGGTTGGCAATTTCAAATAGGGTGCTGGAGAAAGCCAACCTGAGGCTGTGACCTTTGAGCAAGGACCTGAGGAAGTGAGGTGATAAGTATGTAGGGCAGAGGGGGCAAGGGGATGCCAAGGCCTGTGCTGCAGGCATGTCCCCACACAGGGGTGGAGGCCCTTGTGGCTGCTGATGGGTGAGTGAGAGCAGAGATGCTTGGGAAATGTTTGTTGATCTGCATTGCTTAAGGAGAGCTTTAGGCCTCCCCAACAGGCTTACCTCCAAACCTGTCCTTACGTTTTCAGAAGAAAATATTTTATTTTGTATTTAATTTTTTTTTAACGTTTATTTATTTTTGAGACAGAGAGAGACAGAGCATGAATGGGGGAGGGGCAGAGAGAGAGGGAGACACAGAATCCGAAGCAGGCTCCAGGCTCTGAGCCATCAGCCCAGAGCCCGACGCGGGGCTCGAACTCATGGACCGTGAGATCGCGAGATCGTGACCTGAGCTGAAGTCGGACGCCCAACCGGCTGAGCCACTCAGACGCCCCTATTTTGTATTTAAAATATGTGTAATTGCCAAGTATCTAACCAGCACCTGGAAGTCTGAGGGGGGTCAATGAAAGCCCAGGACAGCGAATTGAGGGCCAGCTTTCCCTCTGACCTTGGGTCATTTCCTTCCATCTTGGCCACCTGTATTTTTGCCACCTGTATTAGGGACCAGAGGATGTTTCGGGTTTCTTCCAGTTTTGGCTCCATGCTGTTTCAGAAGCCCCAGTCTCCTTTTTTGTGAAATGGGGGTCATGACACATGCCCCCATCCTTCTTTTGGTTATTGTGTCAAATCCGGTAAGACTATTCTTCCTTTTCTTTTCTTTTTTTTTTTTTTTTTAAGACAGTGAGTGGGAGCAGGGGAGAGGGGCAGAGGGAAAGAGGGAAACAATCCCAGGCATACTCCATGCTCAGGGTGGACCCCAGTGTAGGGGCTGGGGGAGGGCTCCATCCCATGACCCTGGGATCATGACCTGAGCTGAAACCAAGAGTTGGATACTCAACTGACTGGGCCACTCAGGCACCCCATGAGTGTGACTTTTTTTTTTTTTTTTTTAGAGAAGTCCAAACTAGATAAAGTCTGGTTTTAATAGAAACTCCATCATCACGTCGCAGTAAGCAAATCTCCCATTTCTGAACTTTAGATAATATTCTCCCATGAACTACCAGTGATGCCGTGTTGGGTGCAGCAAGTTCTCGTTCTGTGGTTGAGGAACCTGTGCCTTGAATGGCGAATCCACTTGCCCAAAGGCACAAAGCTAGTGAGTGGTGGACCAAGATTCAAGTTTTAGAATGTGTCAAAGCCTGTGCTAATTTTTTTTTTTAAATACTTTTTGTTAAGTTTATTTATTTTGAGAGAGAGAGAGAGAGAGAGAGAGAGCACAAGTGGGGTAAGGGCAGAGAGAGAGAGGGAGAGAGAGAATTCCAAACAGGATCTGCACTGTCAGTGCAGAGCCGGACATGGAGCTCGAACTCATGAACCATGAAATCATGCCCTGAGCCAAAATCAAGAGTCCAACGCTTACCTGACTGAGCCCCGAGGGCACCCCATAAAGGCTGTGCTAATTTCTTAGCCTCACTTCCAGATAGTGACAACACAGAGCCAAAGGCTCCCGGAAACCAAATGAAGATTCCCAGCCCTTACAGTAGATGCTAGCGGGGAACAAGTGCACTCAAAATGCAGAAAACAGATGGAAGGGGAAAATAAACTGTAGGCTGCTTGTGGGGAACCAGAGCTGTGGACTGAGGCTTTGGGCCACCTTGGAACGAGGTATGACATGGAGAAGCTACTAGCCAGCTCTGACTGTGGCCATAAGTCTTGGTGGGCGGAGAGGGACATGTCCAGCCCCTGCCAGGGCATCTATGGATGGCAAAGGGCCAAGGGTGTCAGCCTTACCTGATGAGACATCAACTCTATTAATATAAATATCAAGGACCCTACAAAACAAGAGAAAAGAATATAAAGGGGAAAAGGAGCAGAAAATCATTTTATATATATTATAATAAATAAAAGGCCTAAACAAAACTATCTTTATTAATATTTCCACACTAGTGATAAGACAGATGGATTGAAATTAGATGTGGAAAAATGTAATATTCTACAAAGGAAACTCTAGGGAGACCCAGGGATTTATGAAGGTCATTTCTCATTAAGGGTGAACTTGTCTATTCTTTCCTCCTCTGCCTTTATTCTAACTAAGCCTCCACCACAGCCAACAATGCCCCCACTCCTTTTGTGTACTAGAGACAGGCTGTGGCACCAAGCGCCCCCTCAACTAGTCACTGCAAGGCTATCTTTAGCTCTGCCAAACAACTAATAGGATAGGATTGTTGTCCATTCTTGGGCATTGTTTTTTGTTTTGTTTTTTGTTTTTGTCTTGTTTTTTAATTGTCTGTTCAGCTGCTCTGCAGTACAAGCAGTATATTCACTGCCTCTCTTGGACACCTAGGATGGGGAAAATGGGTTTTCCCTGACTTGGGCTACAGAAGAAGCAATGATTCCCGAGTTTTGGAGAGAGCAGTCACCTTGGGAGGACGGTGGGCCTTGAGGCCGAACTGAAGTTCCAAGGCATGGTGCCTTGGCTGTAAAATGTGCAGCATAATAAGTAGGTTGTGTTGTCTGTGAAGTGCCTATAATGGAGTCTGGAACATTCAAGGAAGAAACATTTGCTCAAGGAGTGGATGGGTGAGATAGCATTGGCCTGGTTCCCACTAGAGCAAATGTTTGTTGCATGCATGAGAATGTGTGTTAAGTCTTAGAAGAGAAGAGTATCATTAGGCAGTGTTATGTGTGGAATTGTACCTCCTGAAGAAGAAATGCTGGAGTCCTAACCCGCGGTATCTCAGAATGTGACCTCATTTGGAGACAGGGTCTTTACAGAGGCAGTCATGGTAAAATGGGGTGGATGCTAATCTAACAAGACTGGCATCCTTATAAAAAGAGGCAATTTGGACACAGACACACAGGGAGAAGGCCACATGAACATGAAGGCAGAGATCAAGATGATGCTTCTACAACCCACGGAATGCCAGTGATGACCAGCAAACCACCAGAAGCCAGGGGGAGAGGCATGGAGCAGATACTCCCTCATGGCTCTCAGAAGGCCCCAACCCTGCAGACACCTTGGTTTTGGACTTTTAGCCTCCAGAACTGTGAGGCAATTCATTTCTGTCGTGGAAGCCACCTAGTCTGTGGTGTTTTCTGAGGGCCCACTTTGGAAACTAACACAGGGAGCATTAGGGACAGTCTGTACTGCCGAAATCCCTGGCTCTGGCCTCCCTTAGAGTAGAAACTCAAGACGTACTTCTAAAATGAATCCATGATATAATGCAGAGGGATGAGCTCACATTGTATCTGGCAAGTAGTAGGCACTTATCAGTACTCATTAAATGAATGAATGAACGAGGTTATACATGAAGCATGTATTGCAGAGCTTGGCATATGGACAGATGTTCAGTGAGTATTTGCTAGTTGGATGGTCAATGGAACTAACAGTTATATACCATTTACTGTGAGCCAGGCAGTGCTCAAGGTGATTGATGTGAATGTGATTTTCATGGAATCCTCACAGGACTCCTAAGATTTATCCCATTTTAAAAGTGAGAAAATGAAGGCACAGGGAGATCAAATGACTTTCCTGAATCCATCCAGCTGAGTGGGAGAGTTAGCTTTTGGATCTGGCTTGTCTAGGGCTAGGGTCTCTACTCTTTTTTAAAAATTTTTTTTTAATGTTTCTTTATTTTTGAGAGAAAGAGAGACAGAGAGCAAGCGGGGAAGGGGCAGAGAGAGAGGGAGACACAGAATCTGAGCAGGTTCCAGGCTCTGAACTGTCAGCACAGAGCCCAATGCAGGGCTTGAACTCACGAACTGTGAGATTATGACCTGAGCCAAAGTCGGAAGCTTAACTGACTCAGCCACCCACGCGCCCCATCTACTCTTTTTTTTTTTTTTTTTTAATTTTTTTTTTTCAACGTTTTTTATTTATTTTTGGGACAGAGAGAGACAGAGCATGAACGGGGGAGGGGCAGAGAGAGAGGGAGACAGAGAATCAGAAACAGGCTCCAGGCTCGGAGCCATCAGCCCAGAGCCTGACGCGGGGCTCGAACTCACGGACCGCGAGATCGTGACCTGGCTGAAGTCGGACGCTTAACCGACTGCGCCACCCAGGCGCCCCCCCCATCTACTCTTAATCACTGTTTGCGATAATATATGTAAAGAGCCTGGCACATAGTAGGTGCTCAATTCCAAACCAGTAAGTGGATGAACATAGCTGGGCCAACCAAGGAGGCAGGGTCCGTCCCCTGGTGGCCTTACGGTGGAGGTGGCCCTACCATTCCCTCCTCTTGTAAGTTCTCCCTGACTCCAACTGAGTCTTCACAGACCTTCGGGGCCTCACACTCTTTAAAGCCCAGCCAGAATGGGAGGGTCTTTCACTGAAGGGGGCCCCTACTATGTCTGTCCCCACTCCCACTCCCATCCTCTTGCCAGAGGAGTGGTATGGATACTAAAGAGGGGAGAGAAGCAGAGTGGGGGCGTTGAAGCCTTCCTCTGTCTGTCAGCAAGGTGATGGGCTGGTGGCACGACTGTCCCGCCTCTTCTCCATTATTCATCCCAAACCAGGTCCTGAATGCTGACTCGGCGCTTCCCGGCTGCCCCAGGGCCACACCGTCTGTTCACCCACTTTCCCAGAGCTCCTGGGCTGAGCCAAGTACCAGGAATGGCAGTGATTTACGATGTCACAGGCCAGCGTCCTCTACCCTGACCACTGCTCTTGGCCACAGATTTAATTATTTAAACAGATTTTACATTTTATGAGCATGCCCTCAGGCCTGGCAGAGGAAAGCCTGGGAGAAAAAAATTTGCTCGAAATATTAAATTGAAATATTCAAGGACACAGTTCAGGAAACATTCCAGATTCCTGAGTATGAACATAGTGTTCAAGGCCCTTCCAAATTTGACTTATTTTACCAGCCCCATCTCTTGTTACTACTTTTCCCCTCCTCAGCAAATAACATATTCCTGCCTCACTATAGAACAAAGTAATTCTTTATCATCCTTGCAAGTTCATAATTTTGCTTCTTCTGGCCAGCTTACTTGTAATACATGTGCACTGAACACATACATACATATGCACTCATAGGGTCTTGCCCTGCACCTGCTACTAAGTAGGGCTGAGGATACAGGGATGCATTAACGAACAACACACACAAATCCCTGCCCTCATGGAGCTTCCATTCTAGAGCGGGAGCCTTCCTTACCTCATCCCTGGGAGACCCTGTTCTTCCATGAAGGTCCAGCATAAATGCCATGCCCTCTGTCTTCTCTGACCTTTCAGGTGAAATTAATGCCTCATGTGATACTCTAGTTGTCTATCAGAGCCCATACTCACTGTACGATAACCATCAATGAACCTGATTCTCTCTTAGACTGTGAACTCCTTGAGGGTAGGGACCATCAAATTTTGTTTCTATCCCAGCATCTGGCACAATGCCTGGCACATAGTAGGTTCTCATAGTATGGATGGCCATTGGAAGACTCCTCTGCTTCTCCTTTCAGACCAAGAGAATCTCCTGTATGGTTTCCTATTCTCTGACATTTCTTGGTTTATTTTACTGCTCATTCATTCACTTACTCCCTCCCTCCCTCCCTCCAGTCATTTATTCATTCAACATATATTTCTTAAGGACCACTGTGTATGAGACCCTATTCTAGATAATGAGGATATGCCAAAAAAGACAGGAAATGTCCCTTCCCTTGGTGGTGGGGGAGAGTGGTGGCAGACTGTTGTTTTATGGTTCTTTGGATGTCAGCTTCTCAGATGACTGTGGGTGGCCATTAGCCCTTGGGACCACAGCACAACCAGGCTGGGTATGGGGTGATCCACCCTAAACTTCAGGGTGAGAGGTGTCTGTGTTTCCCTGGTTAGCTCAGAGGACAAGGCTGGAGAAAATGAATCTCACCAACCTCCCTCTTCCAAGCTCTCCACCTCCGGGTAAACTGGGGATACCTAAGTCCAAAGCTATTAAAATAATAATGAAAATGATCCATATTTTTCCTCTTAAAAGCACTTCTGGAGCATCCGATTAATCTTCCTAGTCCCATTGTGTGTAGGTAGGTATAAGTTTTTGCTTAGAGATGAAGAGACTGAAACACAAGGTGATTAAACTATTGGCCTGAGGCTGTAGAGAAAGCAAGGTTCTGAGTAGGGTTTCCATTCATCAGCCCCTGGTTAATTTTGAACAATCACAGACTCAAAGGCCTGAGTCCCTAGGACAGCTGCTAGGGACTGAAGCTAGTGTGCCTCGGTGGGGCAGTGCAGCTCAGTGGTGAAGAGGCTGAGCCCTGTACACAAACAGACTGGGTTTGGCTCCTGGCCCTACCACTTAGTTGGGTGACCTTTGGCAAGTGGTTCAAACCCTCTACATCCCAGTTTCCTTATCTATAAAGTGGAGATAAAACCTTCATTCCAGGATTAGAAGGGTGAAAATAAATGACATTATGTTCGTAGATGCTCAGCATGGTGTAGGATATCTTTTTCTTAAACATATTGCAACAGAAGCATTTGAGATGGGCAAGGTGTTTAGAGCAACTAAAAATCGTTACCACCACCATCATCATTTTCATACAATATCTTTTAGGCACTTGGTATATTCCAGACACAAAGTTGTGTCTTCTTATTAATATCAGTTGGTCACCACACTTGGGTCACGTTATCCATCTGATTTCTTTCTCCATGAATAAACACCAAGCCCTTTTGTTGCAAGATGTAGGGGATACAGGGTTGCCCTGAGTGGGACTCTGTCCCTTGCCATTAGTCCCGACCTTTCCAATACAGTTACAGTTGTGAATGCCCTGAGTCCACATTGTCAGTATCACCCAGGTGCTGGTTATTCAGAAGCATTAGCATCATTAGCAGGAGAGTCACCATCAGTCTTGCTAAAATTAGCTAACATTCTAGATGTGCCTGGACAGCGACAGAAAAGTAACATGCATTCTTTTGTTTAATCCCCATAACAATCCAATAAGGCAAGAGCAATTCTCACTCCACTTTTGTAGATGAGGAAACTGAGGTACAGAGAGGAAAGTGACTTGTGCAAGGTCTCAACACCATGTACCTTTTGGCCAATCCAGAATTTGGTATGGCTGAGAGGAGATTTGTGTCTGAAGAGAGAGAAGAGAGGAATAAATTACAGCCAGATCCATAGCCCAGTTGGTCATGATTTGCTGTGTGGATTTCAGGCTATTGCCGAGTTTTCTGTGCGACTTTAGTAGGTCACCAAATATTTGTACAATCTCTGTTAGTGGCCCAGACTGGATTAGGTGCTATGGATGTTATAAGAGCACAAGAAGACTTTTTTTTTTTTTTTGAGACAGAAGCATTGGAATTGGATATGGCACTTGGAGGTGCTAATAATCATATCATCATTGCCATCCAGCACCTTTGAGGCACTTGATAGATTCTAGATATAAAGATGTTTGATACAGACCATCCCATGTAACCCTCACCAAATCTCTGTGAAGTGGGTATCATTTTCCTCATGTTAGAGATGAGAAAACTGAGGCATGCTAGAAAGCTCACAGAGGTTAAGTAGCTTGCCTAAGGTCACAGATATGAGAGGTGAGTTTTAACTCATGCAAAGTTGTGTACATAGGAGGGATTGATTGCCATCACTCCTGTTAGCGTCCTGTCGGGGAAGTCGCCTGTCTTATTTCCTTCAGTACTCAAGTCAGCTTTCTCCTCCAGCAAGAATGCAAATTAATAGCTCTCAAGTTGGAAAAATCATTCGTTGGTTTACATGCTTTTACAGGGCTGCCTTGGGAGGACACTTAACCTCTGTCTGCACCTCCATTTCCTCATCGCTAACATGTGCCTCCTCCTGGGGGTGTGTCTGTATTATTAATGATGGAAGAGTGATCAGGCCACACTGCACTGAGATTCATGAGAAATATAAAGTGCCATTAATCTTGAGACCCATTTGACAGGGCCACATGGAGCTGAAGAACACAGAGACCCTCCATCGCGCGGGGAGTTGGCATAAAATGCTTTCACATCACCGTCATGTCTAATGCTGTCCAAACCCCTGTGCTGTAGGCTGCCTGGGAGATGGGTGAGAGCACATCAGGGCCACAGAGACCTATAGAACTGTGGGAGGGAAAAGAGAGAGTCATGGCCAAGGAAAAACATGTGGCCTGAAGGTTGAGTGCTCACCAACATCACGGCTATACCGATTTCCTAGCCATCTTTGCAGTGAGGTGCGTTCATGTGACCCAATCCTGCCCGTGGAATGTGAGTAGGATGGGTGTGTGACACTATCAGCTTGGCTCCGGGATGCCTCCCGCTTGTGATCTGGCTCCTTGCTACCACCAGACTTCAAGGAACATGGAGCCCCAGACCGAAGGAGCTTCAGTCCCTGAATGACTGGGTAATTCCCTCGCCAACTCAGAATGACCTGTGATGTGGAAAATAAACTTTTCCCATGTCAAGTCACTGAGATTCGGGGGGCTACCTGTTGCACTTACTAGCATTATTTGCCTAATGGCTAATGACATAGTGTGACTTTTATAGCATTTATAGTTTTCCAATCACTTTCATGTATGTTATACTTAGAGGATCCTTGGGACACCTTCGTGGTTTCAAGTATCACAAACAGTTGTGTGTTTCTGGAGAAAATTATTTGTCTTCAACTTTATGTGTATCTTGTGAATCGAATATCGTTTCCTCTGATACCCTGGCTGCTGAAAAGCTCACAGAAATTGTGGCCCCGGGATCAAAACTGCATGACTTTGCTGTTTGAATACCAGCCTCACTGCCAGCAGCATCTTGCTTCCTGAGTGACGTACTTTCTCCAAACCTCAGTTGTCCCATCTGTAAAATGGGGATAGGACGCCAACGTGGCTGGGTTGTGGTGAGGGTTCTATCTGACTGTGTGGCTCACACCCGACTCGACTCTACAGTCAGTTTCCAAAGCCTGAGTCCCAGAGGTGGGATGTGGGAGGAGGCTTTAAGGACGGCCACACGGAACTTCCATTCGGTGCTTTGCACACTGCTAGAGACTGTCAGTGCTGTGCCAGGTGGCGAACAAAGCCACAGAATAAATATGACACCATTTTGCGGTTAATGTACAGAAATAACACTTTGAATTTTGATGGGGCATATAGATAAGCCACCTCAGGGAATGTTTTCTTGCATGTTACTAATCTCAAGGGCCTTCCCACCCCCACAAAAACCTGAAAGTAGAACAATTTTTTTACGTGCTAGTGAAACGTCTGACACTTGGACATGGTCAAAGTGCCACCAGATGCACCCTTCTTCCCCGGCTGCCCGACATCCCAAACCGCCCCTGGGTTGCACTGCAGGACTCAGGCTTTGCTTTTTAGCAAACTCCCTTCAGCAAACAGGGAGTAGCCTGTACATTATCTTTTTGCACTTGCACATTATTTCCCTATTTTAAGGCGGGTCCCACATCAGGAATTTCTCACTGACTTTTATACAGGAAAAGCATGTTGTATCCCAAGGAATGGTCATTTGCTCTTCTGCTGTGATAAGAAACCCTGTGTCAACTATCAAATTACTCTCTTTGCCTTGACAGCCCAGAAGCGTTTTGCCCCCGTTTGTTTTCTCCTGTTTCATTTAAACATATTATTTTTTTAATCTCTTCCTCTGTCCTTTTTCTTTCTTTTTTTTTTTTTTTACGTTTATTATTAATGCCCCTTTTTAGTAACTTTTCTCAGATCCTTTCTAGAGTGAGGCAGCATTTAAATCAATTCAAGAAATTACATAATGCCCACGAGGCCAGCCTTGTTAAAATTCTAAGTGGGCCAGATGTTGTTGTTTTGCTTTCGGCCACTCCCTCTCCCTCCCCCTACCCTGTGTTCTCCTCGGTCGGTCATCACGGGGTGCGGATGGGGGCCCCTTCCTCACCCAAATGCCCTTCTGCCACCCTCCCACCTTCTTCACTGCTTCCTCATCCCTTATTATCTTGACAAATAATCCTGGCGAAGCCACCAAGAGAACTAGTAGCTTCAATAAAGCAAAAAGACATTTGAATCTCCACTTGAACATCAGCTTCAAACTTTTGAATACATCAGAGGGGGTCCCCAGCAATTAGGCTGAGGAACTGCAAACAGGACTCTCCAAGAGGGGATTTGCAGGGGAGGGGCTCTCTCGAAGAGAGGAGGGGGGAGGGCTGACCATGGAAACTGAAGGGTTAATGCAGGGAAGAGGGTGGTCAGGTGTGTTAGCTGTACTGAGGCTGGCTGAGGAGCTGGCGTTACTATTTTTAAGTGGGTTGAGAAAAACAGGCTTTTTTTTTTCTGTGTGTTAGACTTTTTTTTTTTAAATTGTAATATTAGAAATTCGTGCTTAAAACAAGGCCACCGGAAACCGAGCCTAGGGAATTAAGCCTCCACCATCAAACATTAAAAATCACTTTGGACTTAAAAAATCCATTTGCTCGCTGTAAATGCTTTTAATATATATGTTTAAAAGCTCTCACCCTCTTTTGCTTTCTATTTTTTGGTTGGAATGTCTCCTGCCTGCCTCCCAACTATGTCTCAAGTGCTGTTTTTTTCTTTCTTTCTTTTTTTTTTTTTTGGTAACTGAGTCATAATTCATTTCAACCAAGTTCACTGTCGGGTCACCCCTTCTTCAGTGGTTAGAGACCGGCGCAGGAAAATTAGGGGCCTGCCATAACCACTGGGGAGGGGGAGGTTCTGCCAAATCCTGGTGACCCCATCAGTTTGCAGGAAACCGTTCTTGCCTATTGGGTTCCAGAGACCACGAAATGGGACACAGGTCTCTCTCCATTCAGTGCGTGTGGACTGACACCCTACTGTGTCCTAAGGGGAGTTGCAGCAGCTTCCTTTTAGCTCACCTTCTTGAGAGAGGAGAAAGCCAGAGTCCAGAGAGGTAATGTGACTACTCTTAAGGTCACAGAGCCTGTAAGAGACACAGCTAGCCCCAGAATCGAGGGCCCCAGATTCTTTGGTTGCAGGAAGCCTGGGGCGTTTGAGCCTAGGAGAAGGTACATGAAAAATAATAACGGAGTAGTTTTCCTGTATGTCAGGCACTCTGTTAGATGTTTTACTACTCTGATGGCCGCTCCAGCGTCAGCTAACACTTTATGAATACTTGCTACTTGCTAGGCTCGATGCTAAGTACTCACACACATTTTCTATAATGCTCATGTAACCCATGAGGCAAGCATTAGTCCTGTTTTTCACAGATGGGCAATCTGCCCAGAAGAGCTAAGTTACCCAAGGACACATAGCTAGGAAATGTGGGAACCGGGAGGGGAATGAACCCAGGGCTGTCTGACTCTAAACCCATGTTCTTTCCTGAAGCTCTGTCCTTTGATTCCAGTAAAAAGTTCTTACTCAAGTAGTCCAGTCTTTGCAAATCCCAGGGTCGGTGTTTGCGATCAGCGTGTGGGTAAAAGATGTTCCTTAATGAGAGGCTTTCTCTTCCTCTTCCCTCTGCTGTTTCCTGCTTTTCTGGTCAAGTTGCACATACCTTGGGGGGATATAAATGGCAGAAAGGGAAGAGCGCATCCATGTGAGCTCAGTTCCTGCCACAATTTGACCCGCCATGATAGCGGGCAGTTTCCCTCATTTCTTTGAGCCTCACTTTCTTCATCTCTTAAAGTGAAAATAATCGTGTCTATGCTTGCAGGTCACGACTTTGTCTGGATCATAAGTGCTCAGGAGGTAATAATTCTAAGCTACCGCATCCCTCACCGCTTCCGGATGGCCTTGCTCTTAGAGACCCTACTATGAGAGATCAAAGTCTCTAAAGGCCCTAGGAAACCTGAGCTCCTATTCCTTCCCCTCCTGTGTGTGACCTTGGAAATTTGGGGAAGTTTGGGGAAGGCAGGGCTGGGTGACCACTCATGTGAGACCACTGGGGCCATGAATCATCGCCAAGGGTGGGAAATGCTAGGTTCATCAGACTTATCGCCCAGGACATGATTCCAAACCTCATTACAGGGTGATGACAAAGATTCTCACTTATTCTACATATGCTGTGGAGGAGGTAAAGAAGAATATCCCCAAATCATGGCTTGGGAGGAGGAGGAGTTCCCAGAGGTGGATGCCAACAGCTTCCTGCCAGAAAGTGAGTTAGGGCAATGTATACGAGCCATGTGGCTTGGTGATGGAAGCTTTTTACCGGGTGCATATATGAATGCACGTGTGCACATGCTTGCTTGATCTTTGTTTGAACTATTCCATTTATGTGAAAGTTCTCCACGTCTCTGAGAAACTATAGGCTTGGTCTATTTTAACCTGCTCTGTGGGAGACACACATGGGCAAGGCTGCTCTACTTACTAGTAGGATCACTGAGGTCTAGTGTGGTGGTTCTCGAACCTGGCTGTCATCAGAATCTGGGAGCTAACAAAAATCCTCTAGAGAGCTTGATCAGAAGTCCCTGGGAACAAACCGATAGATTAAAAAAAAGATGAACACAAAATCCAGACTTTTAAATGCAGAGAGCAAACCTGTGGTTGCCAGAGGAGATGTGGGGGAGAGGTGAAATAGATAAAGAATATTAAGAATATATTTATCTTGGTGAGCACTAAGAAATGTATAGAGTTGTTGAATCAGTATATTATACACCTGAAACTAATGTAACACTGAATGTTAATTACACTTAAATTAAAAAAAAAAAAAAAGGTTCTGGGTAGGAACCAGGTGGCTTCCCCTGGATTCTGTCACTGCAAGGTTCTATTTGTATTTTTTTTTAGGTTTATTTATTCATTTTGCGAGAGAGAGAGTGGGGAGGAGCAGAGAGAGAGAGGAGAGAGAGAATCCCAAGCAGGCTCCACACTGCCAGTGTGGGGCTCGAACTCAAGAAACACGAGATCATGACCTGAGCCAAAACCAAGAGTCGGACACTTAACCTACTGAGCCACTCAGGCACCCCGTCTATTTGTATTTCCCTGTACGGCCACTGGGTGGCCAGACTGGGAGCCACTGGCACAGGTTAGGAGCCACTGGTATGGTGGACAGGTCATGGCGTAGGAACCAGACGTGGGTCTGACCTCCTTCTACCAAGGACTAATCAGAGACCAGAGGCTTTGACTACCTTTTCATTTGCTTCTTGGAGTCCCTCTCTGCAGCAGGTATCAGGATCCCTCTAATAGAGAAGGAAAAAGCCTTAGAGAGGTTGGTTGCCCAGCTAGGCAGGGTCACCCTGGATTTGTGCATTTTCCCATCACTGCCACATCTGTGGACTCATGGATGTAAGGTATCTTGGCACGGACTGTGGCAGAGCCAGGGTCAGACACACCCCTCTGGGCAACAATGGTCATTTACTTAAAAAAGTAAATTACAATTGGCACATTTTCAGTCTGCAACAATAAAGAATAATTTCTCTTCCTTGTGCACAAGAGCTCCAATTATGATTTAATTCAATTCTGATTAACTATGCTTTGATGGCATTTCCATTACATAAAAAATAAATGTATTAGCCAAGCATAATGTGTTTTGACTATAGTTCTGATGCTAATAAGGAGGCTGTTTGGCGGCTATGATCCCACACTTGTAAAGAACGAGAGAAAAAGAAAAGGATGAGGCAAGTAACTCTGAGAAATCCCACACAGAGGGGTGTCGTGATTAGGGGGTGGGGTGGGTGCTGTCAGCATATGCTTGGTATTCACAGGTTTGCTCTCACAGCCGTTGCTCGAGATGCTTCTAGATGTGTGGGCAGGTACTAAGGGCTACTGCGCCTCTCGGGGTAGACTTCAGGACAGGGGTGGGGAGAGGTGGGAGTTGGAGCTGACTGCATGTGGGAGTGGCAGGCCCATCCCGTCCCCACCGTGTCAGTGACAATGCCTCTCCCGTCTCCAGGGCTCTTTCACAGTCTGAGCAACCTGCGGTGTAGGTCTCAGCTCCTGCCCCCTGCTCACCTGGTCTCCAGCTGGACGATGCTACTGAGCTGACCAGTGGCCCTGCTACCTGTCCCTGACACATCCATGCAGTCACTAACACCCTCCTTGGGTCCTGTGGCACCTGGCATCCTTCCATCCCTGAAGAAGGGGACTGCCCTGGGTAAGCCTTGGTGCTTGTCCTCAGATTTGTCTCTTGAAACTTTGCCTCCTCTCTTCTATTTGGCAGAGGTGCTGACCCCAGCTGGCCAGCTTCCCCTGGGTGCTGCCGCTGGGAGGCACTGGCCGGGGGTGGGAGGGTGGGGGCTGTGTTACTAGGCAGCACTGTCTTTCACCGCACAGGCTGCCGCGGTTCGAGCGTCCACAGGGAGACCCAGGCCCTGGCCTGTGGAAACATCATGATTCCCTTTCACCTCGGGGGTGGGGTTTTCAGTTCCTTGCTGTAGGCTAAGTTGTGAGTTGCCTCATACTTCCCTGTTGGGCTTTTCAGCTCTCCATCTCCTGTGTATCCAATTCTTTACGATAAATCCCCTCTGTTTCAAATACTCAGAGCAGTTTCTGTTTCCCTGGATGTAACGGAAGCTGCTAGAAGTTAAGTAACCACCCAGAATAACAGCCTTCAACACTTCAGTGTATTTCCTTCCAGGCTCTAAAAATGCATATGCATATGCATATCTTCTCATTGGATTCTTTTTCTTTCTTTTCTCTCTCTTCTCTCTCTCCTTTCCTTCTTTCCTTCCTTTCTTCCTTCCCCCTCCCTCTCTTACTTCTCTCTAAACAACCAAAACATAAATGAATCATACTGTACATATGATTGGATCTAGTGTGTATGACACTGTGGAAATTTTATTTTCTCATCTAATAATTTCAAAAACATATTTAATGACTATTTACCATGCAGTTATAAGGATCACTTATTTATATAATCTTCTGTTATTGAGCACTTAGATTCTCTGTACCCTTTCACTTACATAAATAATTCCATGGAACTTCTATCTAAGGTGGCAAAATGAAGGCAGTTGAACAATTGCTCTCCCCTGTTTTTTTTTTTTTTAATGTTTATTCATTTTTGAGAGACACAGAGAGACAGAGCATGAGTGGGGAAGGAGCAGAGAGAGGGAGACACAGAATCCAAAGCAGGCTCCAGGCTCTGAGCTGTCAGCACAGAGCCCGACGTGGGGCTCCAGCTCACGAACTGTGAGATCATGACCTGAGCCGAAGTTGGACGCTCAACCGACTGAGCCACCCAGGCGCCCCTACTATCCCCTGGTTTTTGATTAAATAAAACATCTGCTCATTCACCCTCTCCCACCAAATCATCAGGAGCCCAAATAAGGAAAAAGTTCGAACCTCATGCCATAAACTTCCAGGAAAGCTTCTGGCCCTGGTGGTGTGGTTCCTAACCCACCCCCACCCCCAAGGCAGAAGCCAGACTGGGGCGAGAAGGTGGCTGAACAAAGTGCTGGCCTTCTCCCCAGTCACCTGCGTCTGGACAGAAGCAGAGAAGGGATGTGAGCATGCTGTCTGGAGAAAAGCCTCATATCCTCCACTCACTATCACTGGGACCTTAGGATCAAAGCCAATGCATGCTATCTGTTCCACCCACCATTTTTCTAGGATATTATGTTCATGCTGTGAAATATGTTAGGAAGCACCACCGAGGACCACCAAAAAGTGCTTGTACGGCAATATAACAGCTATTACCACAGAGCCAGAGAAGGAAGAATAGCTCTCAGACATGATGGGACGTGAGTCTGGAAACACCTAACCACATTGCATAGAAATAGAAAGTCTAGTCAGAACAGCCTGGATTAAGCTGGTGAGAGGAGATGAAAAACCTTGTAGCAACTAAGCAAATATAGAGTCCTCACCCCACCTGGAAAGAAAGAAAGACAAACAAATAAAATAAAGACTATTGCTTGCACAAGACAAATGAAAAGCCCCACCTGGGAGAAAACCTAACTGGAGAAAAAAAAGAAAACTTCTAATGTGTATTTTGCACTACAGAGGAACTTAACCAGAATCTGAACCCAGGGAAACCAACCAGGACTCAACAATGAGAAATTTGATGGCAAGCCCAACACAATGAGATGAAAGGAGAGTTCACAACACTAAGGACATCCAGCACTGAAACTACAATGTTACAGAGATCATCAATGATTAAAACAAGAACTAAATCAGACAGCTGACCATTGTTATCTCTGACATACAGGGAAGGGCTGCTGTAGTGAGGGCGAAGGCTGAGGAAAAGGACAGAGAGCCAGGTCGAAAGATGGTAATATCTGTGAAGGACAAAGCTGATTCAAAAACAAGGATAATTGGTGTCTCTCCAGAAGAGAACCCATGTACATGGCATCAAAAATACATTGCATTCTGTCATCTCCGGATTGAAAGGGTATACCATATTCCAGAAAAAAAAAAAAAAAAAAAGAATCAGAGCAATAAACAAGGGACAGTATAATGTTACTGCCAAACTTGACTAATGAAGAAATAATTCTTCTGGCATCTGAACAGAAAAACAAGGCCCTTTCAAGGAGGGAATCAAGCTGACCTCAAAGGCTTCCACGAGGATGTTCAATGCCTAAAGGGTTCCAAGGGAATGACAAAGGGAGGAAACATGATCAAACTATTGTGGAAGTGTGAAGGTGAAAGGTAAATGTTCAACAATGAAATACAGGGACTCGGCACCTAGGAACCCTTCCAGACAAACTATTCCGTTGAAATCCAGCCATTGACAGCATGACTGGAGAAGACACGGCAGGAAAGCTGGTGCCGCACACAAAGGCAGAAGATGACGGAGAAATGTCTGTAAGATCCATGGGGCGCGGGGGGAAAGCGTGACTCATGATTGTTATATTCAGCCAAACTGTCTGTTATACGTAAGTGCAATAGGGGAGTACTTACTTTCTAACTTTTAGGAACTCAGAGATTATAAATAAGAGACCTCTGTTAAAAAAAAATGAATAAAGCTGGTTGATGGCATTTAGCTACCATACAACAAACCAATACACAGAGCTCTAGAATGGAGATGCTTTGCTAAAAGAACTATGTTAGCATTAAATCAATTTAAATAAAGCAAAAATAAAACAGAGAGTAAACAACTACAGGACTTATAGTTACATAACAGAATTTAAATATTGTAAATGTCAAAAAAGCAAAATTACCGATACACTGGGAAATAAGGCAGGGGAGGAGGAAATAATATAAAAGTGCAAATTTCCTCATCTTTCATAGTAAAGGGCCAGTTGGCACTGTCTAAAATTAGACCATGGAGTTCAAAAACAGATTGACTCAAACTTCTCATATTTTCAGAATATTTTTTCTTAAGGGAGCTTTATCTAATTTATAAATTTGTTATGGGTTGAATTCTATCCCTCTCAAAAGACACGTTGCAGTTCTAACCCCGATACCTCAGAACGTGACCTTATTTTAAGATCGGGTTTTTAACAGAGGTAATCAAGTTAAAATGAGGTCACTAGGGTGGTCCCTAACCGAACATGCTTGGTGTCCTTATAGAAAGGGTAAAACGTGGACACAGGGACATGCACACACAGAGAAGATGGCCATCTGCCAGTCAAGGCATGCCTGTGGTTACCAGAAACTGGGAGAGAGGCCTGGAACAGAGCCTTCACTAGTGACTTCAGGGGGAACATGGCCCTACCAACACTTTGACTTCAGACTACTGTCCTCCAGAATTGTGAGATAATAAATTCATGTTGCACCACCTAGTTTGTGATCCATTATATCATCACTAGGAAGCTAATGCAATATTTTTAAAGGCATTGTTTTATAAATGAACTCTCTTGTGGTAAAGAAATACTTGTCTCAAGTTTAATCATCCCCTAGTTTTACTTCACTTTCTTTTTTTTCCCCCTGTAAATTAAATGAGTAGAATGGTTTGTTTTCCTCATAGTAGTAATTTATGAGACTATTTTATGAAATTGTTTCCATCCAAACACCTACCAACCAACCTCAACTACCCATCTTTCTGTATAGAGCTTCACAAATATATCTGGAATGTATTTTCATGATGGTTATTATGAGGCGGTAACATCTGGTTGACTGTTCTGCTCTTTTTCATACTTATTGTTGTTTGAACGAGCAGTGAATACTTCACTTAAAAATCCAGGGGCACCTGAGTGGCTCAGTCAGTTAAGCGTCTGACTTTGGTTCAGGTCATGATCTGGTGGTTCATGGGTTCAAGTCCAGCATCAGGCTCTGTGCTGACAGCTCAGAGCCTGGAGCCTGCTTCAGATTCTGTGTCTCCCTCTCCTTCTGCCTCTCCCCCCGCCCCAAAATAAGTAAATATTAAAAAAAAAATTTTTTAAATCCTAATATTCTAATAAAAAATTGTTGTATTTCAGTTCATGCCTGCATATCTCATTTTTAAAATGCTATGGAATCTTAGATGGAGTTTGAATATTTTTAAGGCTCTTTGATACCTGTGTTTAAATTCTTTTCTGGATTACAGGGCACCTGGGTGGCTCAGTCGGTTAAGCGCCGGACTTCAGCTCAGGTCATGATCTTGCGGTTTGTCAGTTCGAGCCCTGCGTCGGGCTCTGTGCTGACAGCTCAGAGCCTGGAGCCTGCTTTGGATTCTGTGTCTCCCTCTCTCTCTGTCCCAACCCCACTTGTGCTCTGTCTCTCAAAAATGAATAAATGTGAAAAAAATTAAGAAAAAATCTTTTCTGGATTATAATACTTTATAGTCATACAAGCAATACATTATGATGCATGCCTTATTAGATCATTGTAGCACTGAGTATTAACTGTTAAAATAACCATCTGATGGACTAAAAGTGGCATCTATTTTAATTTGCCTTTCTTTAATTACTAGACAGGTTGAACATTTTTTGCAAATCTACGTGCTATCTTGTTCTGTTAATATTTTGATACCTTTTCTATGGTTGTTTCTTACTTGTTTATGAGTAATACATTACACACACACACACTCACAACCATCTGTCCTGTTCATTGCTAATAATCTCTTAGTCTATGCTTTGCTTTTTAATTTTGTTCTTCCTGTCTTGAAAGGTTCATACATTTTTAATCTTTTCGTCTGATATTTTGTTTTCTTCTCATTTCCTCCATTTTTTTGACTGATTAATGGGGGGGGGGCATGTTCTATCCTTTGTTATGTACATATCACATCCTTGAAACTACTCTGGCTATTTCTTCAGGATGGCATTTCCCACCACTCCCTGACCCAATGCATCTTTTCTCACCATGTTAACCACTTTAGAGTGTACAATTCAGTGGCTTTTAGTACATTTACAATGTTGTCCACCAATCACCACTATCTAATTACAGAACATTTGTCAAAAGAAAAAGAAACCCATGTTCATTAAGCAGTCATTCCCCATTGTCCCGAGCCCCCTGGTCCCTGACAGACACTAATCTGCTTTCTGTCTCTATGGATTTGCCTGCTTTGGACATCTCATATCAGAGAAATCATACCACATGTGGTCTTTTGTGATTGGCTTCTTTCACTTGGCATAATGTTTTCAAGGTTTATCCATGTTGGAACATGTATCAGACTTCATTCCTTTTTATGGCTCGATAATATTCCATTTTATGGACAAACTTTTGTTTATCTGTTCATCAGCTGATGGATCTTTGGGTAATTTCCACCTTTAGCTATTATGAAAAATGTGCTCTGAACACTGGCACGCACGTTTTTTCTTGGAACACCTATTTTCAGTTATCTTGGATATTTACCTGGGAGGGAATTACTGGTTCATATAATTCTATGTTAGACTTCTTAAGAAAATGCCAAATTGTTTTCTAAAGTGGCCATACCATTTTACATTCCCATTAGCAATGTATAAAGTGCCAAATGTCATCACATCTTCCTGAACATTTGTTATTTCCATTTTTTTAAATTATAACTGTCCTGGGGTGCCTGGCTGGCTCAGTCAGAAGAGCAAGTGACTCCTGATCTTGGGGTTTTGCATTCGAGCCCCATGTTGGGTATAGAGATTACTTAAGTAAATTCAAAAAAAAAAACTTAAGAAAAGAATAAAATTATAACTGTCCTAGTGGGTGTGCAGTGGTATCTTAGTGGTTTCTGTTTGCATTTCTCTGATTAATGTTATGGAGCATATTTTTTTCCCAGCTTTCTTGAGATATAATTGACAAATGACATTGTGTACATTTTTTTTTAGTTTATTTACTTATTTTGAGAGAGACAGAGACACTGTGAGTGGGGAGGGACAAAGAGAGAGGGAGAGAGAATCCTACTCAGTCTCCACACTGTCAGCACAGAGCCCAATATAGGGCTTGAATTCACAAAACTGTGAGATCATGACCTGAGCTAAAGCCAAGTTGGATGCTGGATGCTTAGCTGACTGAATCACCCAGGTGCTCCAACACTGTGTAATTTTAAGGTGTATAATGTGATGGTTTGATATATGTATGAATTGAAAAATGTTTACTTCAATAAGGTTAGTTAACACATCTGTCACCTCACAGAACCACCATTTTGTTGTTGTTGTTGTTGTTGTATGGTAAGAACATTTAAGATTTACACTCACGGCAACTTGCAAGTATACAACACAGTATTATTAACTATAGTCAAAATGATGTAGATTACATCCCTGGAACTTATTCATCTTATACTTTGAAGTCTGTATTTTTTGACCAACTCTCCCCATTTCCCCCACCCCCAGTCCCAGGTGGCCATCAATCTAATTTCTGATTCTGTAAGTTCAATGTTTTTAGGTTCTGCATATAAGTAAGATCATACAGTATTTGTCTTTCTTTGTCTGACTTATTTCACTTAGCATAGTGTCATCAAGGTCTATCCATGTTGCCACAAATGGCAGGATTTCCTTCTCTTTTTATTGGCAGAATAATATTCCATTGTATAGGTATACACCACATTTTCTCTATCCATTCATTCATGGATGGACACTTGGATTGTTTCCATGTCTTGCCTACTGTGAATTGTGAACAAGTCTGCAATAAACATGGGAGGGTAGACATCTCCTCAAGGTAGTGATTTCAATTCCTTTGGATATATATACCCTGAAGTGGGATTGCTGGATCATATGGTAGTTCCATTATTGGTTTTTTTGAGGAACCTCCATACTGTTTTCCATAGTGGCTGTACCAGTTTACATTCCCACCAACAGTACACCAGGGTGTACTGGGTTCTCTTTCCTCCATATTCTTGCCAGCATTTGTTATCTCTGATTTTTTTAAAGTGACCATTCTCACAAGTGTCAGGTGATACCTTTTTGTGGTTTTGACTTGAACTTCCCTGATGATGAGTGACGTTAAGCACCTCTTCATGACTTGTTGGCCATTTGTATACCTTCTTTGGAAAAATGTCTATCTAAGTCCTTTGCCCATTTTATAAATTGGGTGTTTTGTTTGTTATTAAGTTATAAGAGTTCTTTAAATGTTCTGAATAGTAAATCCTTATCAAATATAAGATATGCAAGTATTTTATTCCATTCTGTAAGCTATCTTTTCATCTCTTGATAATGTCCTTTGATGCATGAAAGTTTTAATTTTGATGATATCCAGTTTATCTATTTTTTTCCTTTCTGCCTGTGCTTTTGGTATCATACCTAAGAATCTATTAGCAAATCTGAGATCATGAAGACTGATCCCTGTTTTCTTCTAAGAGTTTTCTAGTTTTATATGTTATATTTAGGTCTTTGATCCATTTTGAAATAAATTTTGTATATGGTATGAGGTAAGGGTCCATCTCCATTCTTTTGTAAGTGGTTATCCAGTTGTCCTGGCACCATTTGTTGAAAAGATTATTCTTTTCCCCTTTGAATACTCTTGGCACTTATGTTGAAAATCAACTCATCATAGACCTGTGGTTTTATTTCTGGAATCTGAATTCAATTCCATTAATCTATATGTCTATCCTTGTGCAAGTACCACACTGTCTTAATTACCATTGCTTTGTAGTAAGTTTAAAAATTGAGAAATGTGATGGGGTACCTTGGTGGCTCAGTTGGTTGAGCATCCGACTTCATCTTAGGTCATGATCTCATGGTTTGTGAGTTCAAGCCCCACATGGGGCTTGCGGCTGTCAGCACAGAGCCCACTTCAGATCCTTTGTCCCCCTTTCTCTCTGCCTCTCCCCTGCTTACCCTCTCTTTCTCAAAAATAAATAAAACATTTAAAAAATGGAGAAATGTGAATCCTAGTTCTCCCTGCTCCAAAACTGTTCTGGCTATTCCAGGTACCTTACAATTTCATATGAATTTTAAGATCAGTTTGTCAATTTCCAAGGAGTCAGCTGGGATTCTGATAGGGACTTCATTAAATCCAGAGATCAATTCATGGCATATTGCTATCATAACAAAATTAAGTCTTCTGATTCATGAACATGGAATGCTTTTCCATTTATTTAGGTCTTAAAATTTTCTTTCAATAATGTTTCTAGTTTTCAGAGTACATTTCTTTTGTTAGTCCTATGTGTTTTATTCTTTTTGATGCTATTATAAATGGAATTATTTTCCTAACTTAATTTTTGGATTGTTCATTGCAAGTTGTATGGGAAGGTAATTGATTTTTGTATATTGGTCTTATATGCTGCAATCTTGCTAAAGTTGTTTACTAATTACACAGTATTTAAATCGGATTTTCTATATACAAACTCATGTCATCTGTGAATAGATTTAGCTTTACTTTTCCCTTTCTAATTAGATGCCTTTTATTATTATTTTTTCTTGTCCAATATCCTGACTAGGACCCCCAATACTTTTGGAATAGAAATGGTGAAAATGAACTTGATTTTAGGGGAAAGTGTCTAGTTTTTCACCATTAAGTGTGATGTAGGCTTTGGGTTTTTATAGATACTCTTTATCTGAATAAAGAAGTTGCCTTACATTCTGTATCTTGAGTCTTTTCTTTCCTTTTATTTCCTTTCCTTTCCTTTCCTTTCTTTTTCTTTTCTTTTCTTTTCCTTTCTTCTCTTCTTTTCTTTTCTTTCCTTTTCTTTACTTTTCTCTCGCTCTCTCTCTCTTTTAAATCATTAAAGCTTATGGGTGTTTCTCAAATGCTTTTCCATATGTTTAGCCAGCCTTATATTCTTGGGATAAATACCACTTGGTCATGGAGTATAATTCTTTTAATGTGCTGCTGTATTTTGCTTGTTAGTATTTTGTGAAGGGTTTTGCATCTATATTAATAAGGTATATATTTTTTCTTGTGAGGGGTTTGTTTGGCTTTGGTATTAAGATAATACTGGTATCATAGAATGAATTTGTAAGTGTTCCCTTCTCCTCTAATTTTTGGAAGAGTTTGAGAAGGACTGGTGTTAATTCTTCTTTAACTGTTTGCCAGAATTCACCAGTGGTAACATTGGGCCTTGGGCTTTCCTTTGTTGAAAGTTTTTGATTTCTGATGAAGTCTCTTTACTTGTTATAGGTCTATTTACACTTTCTACTTCTTCTTGAGTCAGTTTTTATAGTTTAGTTCTTTAAGGAATTTGTCCATTTCATGTAAATTATACATATTATTGGCGTACAATTGTTCATAATATCTTCTTTTTATTTATGTAAAATTGGTAATAATGTCCCCAACTTTTTCTTGATCTTAGTAATTGCAGTCTTCTCTCTCTTTCTATATCAGTCAGTTCAGCTAAAGATTTATAAACTTTCCTGATCTTTACAAGAACCAATCTTTGGTTTAATTGGTAGTCTATTGTTTTACTATTCTACACTTTCTTTATCTCTGCTTTAATGTATAACGTTTCCTTCCTTTTGCTAGTTTTGGATTAAGTTGGCTCTTCTTTTTTTAATTCCTTAGGTGTAATATTTGATTACTGATTTGCAATCTTTCTTATTTTATAATTTAGGAATTTAAAGCTATACATTTTTGGGAAGCCTGGGTGGCTCAGTCGGTTAAGCATCCCACTTCAGCTCAGGTCATGGCCTGGCTGGCTCAGTCGGTTAGGTGTCCCACTTTGGCTCAGGTCATGATCTATCTCACAGTTTGTGACTTTGAGTCCCATGTCGGGCTCTGTGCTGACAGCTCAGAGCCTGGATCCTGTCTAGGATTCTGTGTCTCCCTCTCTCTGTGCCCCTCCCTGGCTCATGCTCTGTCTCGCAAAAATAAATAAATGTTAGAAAAATAAATAAAAATGAAGCTATAAATTTTCCTCAGGCACTCTTTCACTGTATTCCATAAGTCCTGGTTTGTTGTGTTTCATTTCATTCATCTAACAGTGTTTTCTAACTTCTTCTGTGATTTATTTTTTGACCCATTAGTTGTGTAAGTGTATCTCAAATATCCACATATTTGTGAATTTTCCAAATTTGCTTCTGTTTTTTTTAAATAATTTATTCCATTGTATTAAGAGAAGAGAATTTGTATGATTTCAGTCTTTTAAAATTTATTTGGACTGTTTTGTGGCATAACATGTGATCTATCTTGGATAATGTTCCATGTCACCTGAGAATGTGTATTCTTCTATTGTTATGTGCAGTGTGCTAGATGTGTCCGTTAGATCCAATTGGTTTATAGTGTTGTTTAGTTTTCTACTTTCTTGTTTATCTTTTGTTTAGAGGGAGGGAGGGAGAGGGAGAAAGAATATTAAGCAGGTCCCATACTCAGTGCAGAGCCTGACACAGGACTTGGTCCCACAATGCTGGGATCATGACCTGAGCCAAATTCAAGAGGCAGACACTCAACCGACTGAGCCACCCAGGTGCCCCTCATTGTTTATCTTTTTAAAAAGTTTTACTTTAAATTCTAATCCTCGTTTATCTTTTGTTTAGTTGTTCTATACATTATTGAAACCAAAGATGGTTGTGTGTCATACCTTTTCTCATTCTCTTACTTTCAGCCTACTTGTCACTTTAATTTTTTTTAATGTTTATTTATTTTTGAGAGAGAGAGAGAGAGAGAGACAGAGCATGAGCGGGGAGGGGCAGAGAGAGAGGGAGACACCAAATCCGAAGCAGGTTCCAGGCTCTGAGCTGTCAGCACAGAGACAAACGTGGGGCTCAAATTCACAAACCATGAGATCATGACCTGAGCTTAAGCTGGACGCCCAACCTATTTAGCCACTCAGGCACCCCCAGCCTACTTGTCACTTTAAATCTACAGTGAGTCTCTTGTAGATAGCATATAGTTGGATATATATTTTTTAAAAAATCCATTCTTTTAATTTGACAGTCGAATTCACTCACATTCAATGCTATTACTGACAAGGCAGGACATATATCTGGCATTTTGCTATTTGTTTCCTATAGTCTTACATATTTTTGTTTCTCAATTTTTCCATTTCTGCCTTCTTTGGCAATAAATATTTTCTAGCATACCATTTTGTTTTTCTTCTTGTTTCTTGTACTATATATTTTTTTAGTTATTTTCCTAGTTGTTGCTTGGGATCCTATTTAACATCTTAATTTGTAACTGTTTAGTCTGGATTAATGGCAACTTAGTTTCAGTAGCATATGAAAACATGACTTCTGTATTGCTCAGCCCCTCTTAATGTTATCACAAATCACATCTTTATACAACTGTGCCTAGCAACATAAATGTATAGTTACTGTTTAATAGTTGTTTAAATAATATAGGAAAAAAGGATTTGCAAAAATGTATTAATATTGGCTTTTATATTCACCAATGTTGGATATTTACTATATTTATCATTTCCAGAGATCTTCATTTCTTCATACAGATTCAAGTTACTATTTAGTGTCCTTTTATTTCAGACCGGAGGACTCCTTTTAGCATTTCTTTCTGGGCAAGAATACTTGTAATAAACTCAGTTTTTGTTTATCTGGGAATGTTTTAATTTATTCTTCATTTTTGAAAGATACACTTTGAATACGTAATAGCACTGCTTTCTAGCCATCACGGTTTCTGATGAGAAAGCAGTTGTTAATCTTATTGAAGATCCCTGGTATGTGGTGAATTTAATGAACTGCTCCTCTCATGGTGCTTTTAGGATTTTCTCTTTATCTTCGGCTTTTGAATTTGCTCAAAATGTGACTTAGTTTGGAGCTCCTACTAAGTTTATCCCACTTGGGATTTGCTGAACTTCTTGGACATGTAGTTTCATGTCTTTCATCAAATGTGGGAAGTTGTTGGCCATAGTTTCTTCAAATATTCTTTCTTACCATTTCTCTCTCCTGTCTTTCTGTGACTTCCATTCTGCATATGGTGGTATGACCAATGGTGTCCCACAGCATCTAAGGCTATGCTCATTTTTCTCCATTCTTTTTTCTTTTTGCTACTCAGGCTGATTAATGTCAGTTGACATATCTTCACGTTCTTTGATTATTTATTCTGCCTGTTGAATCAGTAGCTCAGTCCCTGTAGTAAATTTTTCAATTTAGTTATTGTTCTCTTAAACTCCTGAAGTTCTTTTTGGTTCCTTGTTATAATTTACATCTTTTTATTTATGTTTTCCATTTGGTGAGACATAGTTTTGCTCTAGTTTTTTGTCCATGGCTTCTTTTAGCAATTTGAGGATATTTAAAATAGTTGATTAAAGTCTTTATCTAATAAGTACAATGTCTGGCCTTCTTCAGGGATAGTTTCTATTAATTACTTTTTATCCGTGTGTATGGGCCATGCTTTCTTGTTTGTTTGTATACCTCACAATTTTTGTTGAAAACTAGACATTGTGCCTATTACTATGTGGTGACTCTGGAAATCAGATTTTCCCTACTCCCCAGAGTTTGTACTGATGCCTGTTGTAGATGCTGTTTGTTTAGTGACTTTTGCAAACCAATATTCTGAAATCTGTATTGTCATATGTGGCCATTGAAGTCTCTGCTCTGATAACTTGGTGGTCAGCTAGTGATTCAACAGATATTGCTGCAAATGCCAAGGTTTAGATATTATTTTTTGATTAAACATTTGCATAATTACTGTAAACTTTTTATTACTTTCCTGAGTTCTGGTAAGTTCATTCTTACAGTTTTTGCCAATTTATTCATTTATTTTGTAGAGGGATGGTGTTTTGGAGCTCCCCAGTCTACAGTTTTTTGCCGAGGTCACCACTTGAGTGGCATCTTTTTACAATTCTATCTGTTAAATGGGTGAATAGTTACATCTATTTATTGAGCACTTATTACTCTAAGAAAAAAGTGGCAAGCACTTTCATATATTATTTAAAACCTGATGATAACTTTATAAGCTAAGCATTATCATCATTTACATTAAGTCTCTTAGATCTAAAACATGTGGCTGTCTGTCCTTGATAGCAGGGAGGTGAGGGCTTAAGGAAGTCACCCTTGGATATTTTGACTTCAGTTGCATAAGTGCTTCAAATCCTGATCAGTGAGGGTTAGAGTCAATCTTACATGCCAGATTCTCACCACCACTGGCAAAGGTGTCTGGCAAGAAACAGAGAGCTGAGGGACTACTTGCATGGAGTCTTTGAAGCAAATCCAGTGCAATGGAAGGGCCATAGCCTTCTAAATCTCATTAACCTGGGGGCTCATTACACTGTTACCAGTCCTTAGTTATTGTACCCTGACTGCTTTGGACCCCTTTTATACCTTCAGTGTGGGCTTAATAGTGAATGCCCTTCAATGAGTAGGCACCATTCAGTGAGCATGGCTCAACAAAGGGGGAATTTCAGTTTGCTTTGGATTAAGGAGGAAGAAGTTTATATCTTGTGGAGACTATTATGATTTAGGTATGGTGTTGGCATTCAAGGTCCCAGGCTTTTCTCCACTAAGCTCCAAATTCTAGTATAGATTTGTCTGGTTTTGAAGGACTAGTTTTGGGGCTTGATGTTGCCTGTGTTTTTCTCACTGTCCTTTTCCTAGCTACATTTGTCAACATTCAATGAAGGTTCATGATAAAGATCACCAGTACTGGGAACACTGTCCTCTCTTTTTTCAACTGGAAGACATCCTACCAGCCTCTGATCTCCCACAGGGCTTTGCCCAGAATGTCATACTTTCTTATGCTTTCTCACTCATTTGTATCCATAGGCTTCCTTAAGCATGAGAGTTAAAGGCAAAGAACAGCTTATGAGCCAGCATATGCACATAACCTGTCTTATAAATGCCCTAATTGACAAGGAGCGATCCTTACTAATGCTCTGTTAATAATACAGTACTGTACTGATTATGAGTTATGATTTTTGTTGCTAAGTTTTAGGATTTTTTGTCATAATTCTTTGGTGCTTTATATAACTTGGTTATTTTGGGGAGCACCAGGGTTTTGCCCATGTGAATATCATCCCTTATGGTGGGTGAGGCAGGAGAAGCCTTTCTCAGGAACATGATCTCCGTGAGCTGGATCCCGATTAAATTGTGACTGTTTCCAGCCTTTTGGTGTCCTGGGCACAAAGCTGATGCTGTGGGAATGTTGCAGGGTTGAATTTACCCTGTTTCCATGAGTAGCTCTTTTCTGGCTGACCCTTATCTTTGACTTCTATCATTTCTTATTAAATGAGAGTCAGGTATGCATCTCTCATACATTCAGAAAATGACTTACCCATCCCTCCTTTCTTCCTTTGGATTCTTTCTTCCCATTGGCATAGAAATATCTTGTTTCCGTAGTAAGTGTTAAGACAAAAAGTCATTGAAGGGGCTTGTTTGTCAAGTTCAAAAACAAGTCACTTATGGTTGGGAACTTAAACAACTTCCCACCCCACTTTCATCTACCCCCAAGACTTACTTCTCTGCAGGAAGTCTGAGGGATGGCAAGTAGAGATGGCTGACTGACAGGCAAGGGACATGCCTCCAGGAAAAGACCAATGGTACCTCGGATAGACTGTTGTTAAGAGTGTTGATAAGGTGGAAAAATATAGGCTTTGGAATTAAGGCAGACTTAGATACAAATTCTGACATTTTACCCATAATGTGAATTTCTTTGGTCAAGTTTCTTCACTTCTCTGAGCCTCAGGATTTTCAGTGCAAAATCGGAACCATAATAGCTATATCATAGGATAATGATGAGGGTTAGGTGGGATATATAAGTGCTTGCTGAATTCACCAGTGAACAAATGAGTGAATGGTGTCTGTCCATTATCAAATGTTATATAGAGCCCTATAGGTGGTTTAAAAATTCATTGACTTAGGCAATAGCTTACCAAGGAATATGATAGGAGCAAAAAGCCCCTAGGAAGAGTATTTTATCATTGACGTTGTTTAGGACTGGCAGAACAGGGGCTAATAAAAGGTAGTTTGACTTCTGGTTTAATCACTGTTTTAAAATTCTCTACAGACAGTGCACCCCCTTTTTGCTTATACCCCAATTGGACAGTCCCTCTTCCTCACCCGCTCCCCCACCCCAAACAAACGATACTGGAATCAGGGCTGCAAATACAGTCACTTCACTGGAGATGAGATGTGAGGATTATAGAGGTAGAAAACCTGGCCTGGCTATCTCTCTAGGCCCATGATTGTAGATTCTGAGCTATTTCTGAAACTCCTTGCTTGTTTAATCTGAAAAGTAGTTTGCAATGGAAATTTCTCCCCCTTGAAATCCTTGTTAATCTAATTGCAATTGAAATGCATAAATGAAATGACAAAAGCTGCATTTTATCAGCAATTATAGCAATTTTCTTTTATTTACTGGAGTTTGACCTCTGCTGTATTGATGAATTGCACTTTTTCAAGGTCTATTTTCCCATCAGCAAAGTCAGGTTGTTTATAAAATGATTGGCATAAAATGTCATTCTCCACTCACCTCCTCCCCTACCTCCCCCCCAATAGTTTAGAAAATGTGTCCCAAGTCTAAAGAAATTGACTAGGAATTTATGGAGCCTGCACATCTCCGTCTGAGTGTGTATTTTTACATGGAGCTTTAAAGCACCCAACAACAGTCTTTCTAACACCAAAATCAGAAAAGTAAGCAGCATTTAGCATCTTGCACCTTAGAAATTTGGTGTGTGGAACCTACACCTATTTATCTTTCCAATCTTTTATCTGATCACTCTTTTCCAAGGTGACATTGTCAAGAAATCACGGTGGGAAGTTTGAGATGAATGAAGGGCCTTGCCCCGCTCCCTGTGTTCAGACAGTCACCAAATCCTGGTGACTGCTACTTCCTGGAACTCCTCCCTTTCTCTCCATCTGTACTGCAACTGCCCTAGTTCAGGCTTTTGTCTGCTCCCCACTGGACCACGCGATAGCCTCCACATGGGTTTCTCTGCCTCCAGCCTTAAATGCCTTTCCTTGCTCCTTTTCTATCTTGCATACAGCTGCCAGGATGATTTTTCAAAACCACAGTGAACGTGCCATTGCTCTGTTTAAACTCTCCAGCGGTATCCCATCACCTACAGGAAAAAAACATCTCACCTCTTTAGGATGACCCACAGGGCCTTAGGTGACCTGAATCTGAATCCCTCCATCTGTCCATGTCATGGCCCACCTCTCTCTGCCCTGCCTCATACCTACTCTCTGGGGACTCAGAACTGTTCTTGTCATCTGTGATGCATGGTATCTTCCCTCCACCCCTCTCTTTATGCTGTTTTCTACGCCCAGGAAATATCTTTCCTCTTCTCTCTTTATGTGGCTAATTCTTACTTAAGCTTTATAACAATTTATCTGTTGCCTCCTCCATCCTTATAGTTACTTCTCTGTATTGAAATGATTGTCTTCAGTCAGTGCTTCCCTATCAGACCTTGGACAGGTTCCTTGAGGGGAGGAGGTGTACTTTAGTGCTGTATCTCTAAGGCCTGGCTCAGGTAGCCACACTATCTGTTAAATTGTGCCACCTAATAGCTGCTGAATCATTGCCAATTTCCTTTTCTACTGTCTTCATTCCTTGGAGTATTGGTTCCCCTATCTGTAAACTGTGCCTGAAGTTACTTGTCTTACCTACCTCTTTGCATTGCTTTGAGGGTCCAATGACCTATTGACTATAAATGCATAATATAAACTTAAAAGCATTTCCTAGTATTATTTTTTTTTCTATTATTGCTCCTTTGGCATTTCTGTCTAACTCTCCAATCATACCCTCACCCCCAACAGTAACTCTGAATTAAATACTTCAGATGGTGAACAGAAGTCCCCTGGTGAACAGAAACCAAACACCATAAGTCAAACCAAAGCACAATACCAAATGAAGTAGACCCTGATTAATCTAGGCTGTTCACTCATATTGGGAATTGATTCAGTGTTTGCCCCTTTCCCCTTCAAACCTTCCCTACAAATGTCCAAACTTGAGATAGATGCCCCTTTTTTGTTTCCATTTCATACTATGGCTCTCATTTTCTTTTTCTGGGACTGTCTTGTATTCTGAGCCAATAATATTTAACACTGTTAATGGTAGATATTAGCATTCACTGTGTGCCACGTGATAACATGAACGATTGACTCATTAATTCTCCCCCAAATCCTCAGAAGTGGATATTCTTCTTATCGTCATCTACAGATGAGGTTAAATTCCTCGTTCAGAAGTTCCATAGTTGGTAAGAGGTAGAAATAAGTCTAGAAGCTTCGCACTCGACCTTCACCCTCTACCACCTCTCAAGGCTGTGTGTCTAATTCTCCCTTTCTGGACCGTGGTCTCTTGGATGCCAGGGGCTCGGTCCAATGTACCCTGTCCCTCCAGCCTTCCAGGAAACAGTCCTCTAACATGGAAATACTCCCGTTGGAAGTATCACAGTGTAATGGAATACATTCTGCGGAAACAGAAGATCCAGGCTAAAAATTCTGGCTTCACTGATTTAATTTTTTTAATTTTTATTTTTTACATTTATTTATTTTTGAGAGACAGGGGACAAGTGGAGGAGGGGCAGAGAGAGAAAGAGACACAGAATCCAAAGCAGGCTCCAGGCTCCGAGCTGTCAGTACAGAGCCCAATGTGGGGCTTGAACCCATGAACCATGAGATCATGACCTGAGAAGAAGTCAAGTGCTTAACTGAGCCACCCAGGCACCCCCTGACTTCACTGATTTAAAAGTAGGCTTCAGTTACCACTTCTGGAAGGTGGGAAGGAAAAAAAAAGACCTCATAGATCTGTTGGGAAATTGAATGAGACATTACAAGTGGAAACACTTAGACAATGCCTTAGTCAGAGGGGATGTCTGATGAATACCAGTTTGAGCCTCTTAGAGCTTCATTTTTGCCATTGATGCAAGTGTCCTTCCTATATACTATCACATTAAAGCTTAACATCATCTTCTTGGTGTATGTATGTTTGTGGCTGCTGTTCCTATTTTATTAAGGAAGAAACTGAGGTACAGGGAAAGAAGATATGATGTCCTCCTTCCCAAGTGCTCCCTGATTGGAGAAGCACAATTGTTGATTCTTCTGGAAGGTTTTGGATCCCTTAGGAACTCACATGCATTGCTAGTCCTGCTCCAAGTTGACTTGGATTACTTTTACTTTATTTGCACTGTGCAGACTCTGGTGACATAACTGTAAATGACTTTGTTGCACCATGTTTCTTTAAAAGTTCTTTAATCAAGAACATAAGATGCCGTAGCTAACCAGGTACAGTTAACCCTATGACCTACCAAAGAAATCTCTTTGATTTCATTTTGTTGTACTTTGGTGTTTTTATTTATAGCCGTGCCTTAAATGTCTGGCTATGCAAGTACTGACCATGCCAGCCAGGAATGTAGAGCTATGACTGAATGGTCAGCCCTACAGTACAGATGAAGAAGAGCCAGTTCTTATCCTCAAGGAGGTAGTGGATATCTGGGGTAGACCAACATGTAAACCAGAATTCCAGAAGAGTTACATAGAATGGCCCTGGATGTACATTTGGTATGTTGCCCTAAATGGAGATTCAGGAAGTAGATTTTGGAGCTGGCCTTAAAGGACGTAGGGTGGTTTACCACGAAAAGAAAACTGGGCAAATGTGGTTTTGGTGGAAGGAAGTGTGGACAAAGCACCCTGCTACAAAAGTCTATGACAAGAAATCACTCTCAGTTTGGAATGTGGTAGAGTCGAGTCTGCATTATATCTTGAAGCTCCAAAGCAGCAGATGGGTCAATATTTCAAGCATGGCCTCTAAACCAGGAGAAAACAGTACCCAGAAGTCCTGGTCCTTCCTTTTCCTGGGGGCTTATTTCTATACCTGTCATCTTAGTTCTACCAAATATTTAAAGTATGAATAATGGGGACCCATGGTAAGGAAATCAAAGTCTGATATTTCTCTTCATTGAGATTAATGATTGTAATTTTCCCTGTGGTAGGGTGGGGGAGAGTTGGGAGTGTCGTGTAAGAAGAATGGTTTACCCCATGAAAAGTGTATGCCTCAAACAAGGCTTAATTTGTCAATTACAATTTTGCACAGGGCTATACAAAGGAACTTAATGCAGCAGAAATTATCCTTGAGATGGCTGACCTCATGGGCAATCCAAGCCAGTCAAGTTTCTTTCTAGGATCCCAGCTGACCTGTGTCTGGCCCAGTATGGCTTCTTTAAACCTAATTCTTTAGCAGCTCCTGTGCATTGCATAGTGCCCTATGAAGTCAACATATAATTGATAATGAATGCAGCATAAAACTAAGACCTAAGAGGCATTATAGCATAACAGTTAAGAGCAAGGACTGTGGAGCCAGGTACATATAGGAAAAAAACAATGATGCCTGGCCACCTGCTAGTTGTGTGATCTTGCATGGGGCCAAGTCTAAACCTCAATGGTCTTGATGTGCTGGATGAGGGTATCATGAGGATATGTAAGGCATCAGGAACATACAGTTAGTAACTATAAGACCATCTTTTCCTTTTCTCTAAGTATCTACCTACCCCGCATCTGGCTCTGAGGCTCCCAAGGGTACTTGGAAAAGTTGCCTATTGCAAATGTCCTGTTCAGAAAAAGTCTGGGTAAATGGGACCTAGTCTTAGGAAATTTAAAGACAAAATGGTCAGGGGCTTTTAGCATTTCTCCAGCTCTGAGCATGCTCTTTCCCTTAGAGACAGTGGCTACTTTCAGGTGATGGGATGGACCAAACTATGACCAACAAGAGATGACAGCAAGATCATGGTTAAGGATATCACCTCCAGTACAAAGTTGTTTTGTGTTCAAATCCCCTTCTTGTGATTCTCTAGCTTAGTGTCTGTGAGAAGGGATTTTTACCTCTCTGAGTCTCATGTTTTATCTGTAAGATGGAAATAATAATAATAATAATAGTAATAATAATAATACTTGCCTTAAGGGATGTTAGCTCATTAACATATGTACAATTCTTGGGTTCTTGGAACAGTGCCTGTTATATAAGAATACTGTGTAATCATTTGTTATCAATCTTTCCTTCTTGCCCAAAGTTTCTATTTTTGTTGTTCACATTTTTCTGATTATATCAGTATTTCAACATTCCCCCTTCTTGAACAAATAATGTCTATCTCTGTATTTCTAACCTTTTGCTCTCATCTCTGCCTATGTGCCCTGAAATGCCAGAGTAATGAAGAGAAGACAGTTTTATGTGCGTGAATATTGATCATTTGAGCTTATGATTGTTGCTTCCTTCTGCATCTGTTCTCTCTTTGGTGTTGTGGGAACTCCACCGCATGGCTGAGAAGTTGAAAAGGAAGATGACGGGGGAGGCCACCTTTGACAAAAGAGGAAATCAAGGCAACCCTTAACCCCTCCGGGTCTCTGCTTCTGCATCTGAAAGCTAAGCACTTTCAACTAGAGGGTCTCCAAGGGCTCTCTCGGCACAAAATGTCTGACACTAAGACATCAGGAATTTAATTCATCTGATAGCAAAAAAGAGATTGAGGGCGCGGAGCAAGGTCTGTTCCACATAAGAACAATGCATTTCCAAGGCAATGATAAATTCTTGTGGTTATTTGAAAAAATTATCAGATAATTCTGTATTATCCTGTCTTAGCAAAAAAAAAAAAAAAATTACTATGTAAGTCTGAGCATGACTGGGATAATCTTCCTGACAATTAAAATCCTAAAATGCATTGTTCAAGATTCTAGCATAAACGCTATTGCTAAAGACTCTTTGGATATTCAGAAGAGGGGAGATGTCTCCCATAGAAATAACAACAGTCCCCTTAATTACAGGGCATTTCAGTATTTTAATTAATTTCTTCTTACTGTCTTTTTGCCCAGGGTGCAATTGGAAGTGGACATCATTAATTCAGAGGATCAGTCTTCTCTCATTTCTGGTAGGGGGCGTAGGGGGACCTCTCTGTCCTGTGATTAACAGCAGTTTTGAATAATTTCAGGATCCGTTTTGCTAATAGAAAGTAAATTGTCCTTGGCAATGACTCCTGTAATGGTTAAAAAAAAAAGGAGTCCTTGTAAAGTGACACATGGGTGCCTACCTTCTGGTCATATCGATGTTAGAGACAGCAATTTCCTGATGCCTAGCCGTCGCAGGTCAAGTTGGTTTCAGGTCGCCTTCCCTGACAAACCAGTCCAACAAGATGTTTGGGGGCAACAGATAAAAGATTTAGGGAACCTCATTTGTTTTCCGATGTAATAACCCAGTTATTTCGGGCATAAGGAAACCATGACGTTGGGGGAAGGACACTTGGGCTCCAATGCAGGATTTATTAATAACTTGCTGTGAGACTTTTTGCCAGGCACTTAACCTCTCTTAATCATAGTGATGCCAACTGAAAAAATGGGAAGAAACAAGGTTTCCCCTCCACCTGTCCCAGCTCCCCCCCCCCCCCCCAGGGTTGTTTGGACTGTCATGTGATAATGATGTGAAGTACTTTTGAAATTCTAAACTTTTAGAACAATAACTGAGGGATAGTGATTACCAGTCAACATAATATTGCTTAAAAAGGGGTGCCCAGTGGTGACTCTCTCAAACAGTATGAATTTAATCAGGCTCTGTAAACTCTTCTAAAAATTAAACTTGATTGGCAGGGTGAAAACTAGTGATTACATGTTGACCAATCAATCAAAAGGTAGTTATAGCACCTACTGTGTGTGGCTGGCCTAATTCTACTGGGTTCTGTGAGGGAGGGCACAGTAGGAATGGAATTTACCCTGCCTCTTCGTTGGGCTTTTGTGAGGGTTACATGGCCTCATATACAACAGATCATTTACCTCCCTTTCTGCTCCCTCCCTCCCTCCCTTTGCCCTTCTCTTCCTAACTGAAGTTCATTGAGCACTCACTGTGTGACAAGTATTGTTTACATGGTGGAAACAGAGTGGTGCATTAACACAGAAAAATTCCCTGTGCTTGGTGAACTTAAATCTCAATGGGGGTGATGAAGAGAAACAAATGCTCAGGGGAAAGCCCCACATGGCATAAGGGGATGGAGAGTGTCTGAGGGACTATTTTAGACATGGCCATCAAGAAAGGCTTCTTGGAGGAGGTATGAAAAGCAGAGAGTAAGCCAGCTAACTATCTGAAGACTGTTCTGTACAGAGGGGACAGCAGGGCAGAGCCTGTTGAGGACAGAGAGCAGAGAGTGTGGTCCTTTGATTAGGGTTCGGGAAGCTCACTCTGGCTGCTAGATGGAGAGCAGACCATGGGGTGATGGGAGAGGGGGACAAGGCAGACCAGTAGGGGGCTGCTGGCCTGGGACAAGATGGAGTTGATGGTGCCTCCAGGGAGGGCATCAGTGATGGGAGAGGTGAGAGGTTAGCAGATGTGGCATATAGGCTGAAGGGAGGACCAATAGGACTTGCTGATGGAGGATGTGGGGAATGAGAAAGAGCCACCAAGGAGAGCCCCAGTATTTTTGGCCTGAGCCATGGGGCCAGGAGAGTTTCCACTGGACTACATATGGGAGATGGGGGAGGAGCAGGTTTCTGGTCAGGGAGTAGGAATCGCAGGTGCACTTTTGAGACATATGAACAGAGATGGTATATTCACCACTGCACATGAGTCAGGAGTGAGACTGTGGCTAGAGGCACTGCATTCATCCAAACATTCACTGGACACTTGGAATGTGCCCTTTGGGTGGAGGGTTTATCTCATTTCATTTGTATCCTTTAATGCTTGCTTAGTACAGTACAACATCTCGCACTGGCAGTTAAGTGCCCAAGACGTACTTCCCTTGGCCTGCCTACTTCAGTGTTGAGAATATACAGACCTGAGTAGGGAGGTCCTGTGAATTCCCCCTTGGCTCACAATGGCCACTCTGCTGCTGCTTGGAGCCCTCAAGAGTCCTGAGAGGGCCAGGCTCTTTGACAGTCTTGACTTTACATGCATCAGAAGGAAATACTGATTATCCTGTTTATTCTGGTTTCTAATCATAACCTCCAGACTCAACTCAAGTACGGAGTCACAGATTGCACACCAGGAACCCCCATCAGTCTCCCCCTGGTTTCTGGGCGTCTCGCTGGGAGTGCAATGTGTTTTGCCTGAAGCTGTGGCCACGTGTCGAGAACTCACATTTGGGGAAAATTAAGAAGTCGCAGCAGACAACTGCGGCTGGTTCATTAGCTGACTGGAATCTGTCACCGGTCATTCCTCCAGACAGAGAGAAATAAAGCTGCTGTAGAGTTGCAAAGAATGTTAGCTAGCTGAGTGCCTACCCAGATGGGAAAGGCCATCCCAGGTGCTTCTGGCAAGCACAGCAGCTAGGGCAGGGGAGAGAGCCTGGACTCAAGTCAGGTGGCTTCAGCTCTTGTCAGGCCACAAGCTCTGTCGTGTTGTATTACTTTGGGTCAGTCACTTTACCTATCTGTTTTCTTATCTACTCATGAACACGTTGACTTATGGGATGTCTAAGTGTCCTTTCAGGTCTAAAATGCAGTGAGAGGCAGGCAGACTCAGTGGCAGAGTTAAAGATGACTGTGGGCCATTATATTTCCTCTGCTGCCTCTCCTTTGTCTTACCTCCTATGTGTTGGGGTTTCCCAGGTCGAGTCTTCTGCCTCCTCTTTTTTCTCTGCATACTTGTGATGGGTGTACCCTGCCCTCCTGTGCCAAGACATGAACTACTGCCCATGTGCTGATGATCCAATGCGTCTAGCTCTAGAGCCAACACAGTGCTGGGCACCTTCATCCAGCTGTACATAGACCCCTCAATATAAAAATGCTCAAAACTGAACTCATTACCTTCCCTTACAGAACTTTCTATCCCTCTTGAGTTTTGTGCCCTCACTAATGACGCTTAGTCTTCCATTTGAGAAACTGGAGGTCCTCCTCTGTCCGTTCCTCTTATCCAATTAGTCACTAAGCCCTGACAGCTTTATTTTGTTGCTATCTTTTCTATCTATCCCAGCAGCCCCATCCTCCTTGCTGGTGTGCTGGGTTGGCCTGAATCACCATCTGCCTCTCCTCCCAACCTCTGGCTGCGTTGCAAGGTGTTCCTCAATTGCCAGGCCTGACTTGTTAATTTCTTGCTTGAAACCTCCCATGAATTCCTATTTCTTGGTGAAAAAAAAAAAATCAGCACTTTGGGTAACTGATCAGCGTTGGCTCAAAGAATCAATGTCTTCGCAGAAAATGAAAACTCATTAAAAAAATAGGTAGTTACTGATTATTGTATTCGGCTCAAAGCTTTTTTTCATTCTCTTATCTAATCTTCATAGCAACCGCATGGAAGACATCATTACCCCCACTCTATAGATGATAATGGAGACTCGAAGAGGGTACACTTGTTTGAAGCATCCTGCTAGTAAGTGGTGGGCAGAGGAGTGTAATCTAGGAGGAGTCTGCCCTTTAGGAAAGGTCTGTCCTTGATCTTTGTCCTGATGCAGCATGCAGGAGCCTTCACAACCGGTCTCAGCTTTGTCCTCCCATCTCCCACTGCTCTCCTCATCTCCACCCAACACATAACCATTTGTCTACTTTCATTAGAGTACCTATTACAACTGAAATTCACCAATGACTTTCATATCTGAATGCCTTTGCCTTTGCTATTTTCTGTGCCTGGGATGCTTTTTCCATCCAACAAATGTCTACTTCTGCTGGAGGCCCCATTCTACGACCATTTCTGTTAAAAACTCTTCTCTGTACCCCAGGCAGAATCCATCACATTGTCTGTTCTGTCAAAGCACTATGCTTTGCCTTCTTCCATAACATCTACCATGCTGTGATATGAATGGCAGCTCACTATTAATACACCAGAAGGTTCTAAGTTCTTTGATGACAGAGATGGTATCTTTTTCCACTTTGTAGCACTTTGTATCAGTCCTCAATGCCTAGGCCAGTGCCTGATGCGCATATGTAGGAACAGCTCAATCAATGGCTATTGAATTGAGCCCAACCCCAAATATCATGAAAGTACTAGATGGCATCCCTGTTAATAGCAGGATTAGGAAGAGCAATAATGTAATTCAAGTTATCACGCTCTACAGTTGTGTCATTCATTGACTGTGCATCCTGCCTTTTGCTATGAATTGTGGTGGCAAGTAAAAATGAAAAAGGCACAGTTCTCATATTGACTAACATCAATTAAACATTTACTACGTTGCTAGCTGTGCTTTATGTGTAGTTTCTCATTCAATCTTCATGCTGAGCCTATGAGTTACAAATTGTTTGAGTCCTATTTATAAGTGAGGAGGAGTGTCTAACCTTATTGAGAAGACAGAATTAATACACTGAAACATAAGTGATCATGTATATTCTAATACTATGAGATGCAGCAGAGGTATAAGAGAATGCACTACTCTAGAGATAATGGACCTGGATCCTAGATCTATTCATACTCCATCTGACTTTGGGACCTCAGTTTTTGTCATCTGTAAAAGTGAGAGGGTCAGACAGGGGTAATTGTCATGGGTCATAAAATCTCAAAAAGACTTGTGGCTTTCCATCACTACCACCTCTAATGTTTGCTGTGAGTTTTGAACTTCCAAAATAGTCATTACCTTGTGTTCTAGGTTGAATAGTGTTGCCCCAATTCGTGTCTCCCTGAAACCTATGAACCTGACCGTATTTGGAAATAAAGTCTTCGCAGGTGTAATCTTCTTACGATGAAGTCATACTGGATCAGGATGGGCCCTCCTCCAATGATTGGTGTCTTACGAGAAGATGGAAATTCAGACACATAGAGACACAGTCAGGGAAATACCATGTGATAGATGAAGGTAGAGATTGCAGTGATACACCTTTAAGCTAAGGAACACCAAAGATTGCTGGCAACTACCAGAGGCTAGGAGAGATGCATGGGAAGAATTTTACTCCTGGAGCCTCCAAATGAACACCAACCATGCCAGCACCTTGATTACAGACTTCTGGTTTCTAGAGCTAGAAGAGAATATATTTCTGTTGTTTTAAGCCACCCAGTTTGTAGTACTTTGTTATGGCAGCCCTAGGACACTAATGTACTTTGGAGGAGGAGGAGGAGGATTTTTATGATGATAATGGTCATAATACTAGTAAGAATCTGTAAAAATAGAATCAAATCTCTTTCTGTGAAAGTGTTACTGCATTCAAATACCTACGTGCATCTTGACCAATTTGTTTGGGGTGGTCTGGCTTAAAATACAAGGTAATACTTCTCATACGTACTTAAGTTGACTGACTTCGATGGCTCCTCAAAAAAAAAAGCCACTCTCCAAGTAAACCCCACGTAATCACCACTTGGGAAAGTTATGCCATACTTCTCAAGGCACCTTGGGCAGAGAAAACAAAGAGTGGTTTATAAATCAGGGCCAAACAGAAATGCCCATGAGCTGAAGCTACACCTGTAGGCTCTGATCTGTGAAGGAGCCACTTCTCACCAGGGCAACCTATATATCTGCCTTCCAGGTGAGCAGCAAATGTGGTTAATGATTCTTCAGCCTAAGCCTGGGGAGGCCAGCTGATATTGTGGAAGAGCCCATCCTTAGGGATTACTTACTGTGTACTATGTACTTTGTGAAACACATTATATTCTTTCATTTAATGCTGAGAAACACAATCACCCAAATCTTCAGAGGAGGATACCAAGGTTTAGAAAATCTAAGCGACTTTCGCCAGTGCACAGGATTTGAACCTGGGACTTTGAGTTTTGGAAACTGAGTTCTTGATTAGAAAACTGCCCTTAGTGAATCCTTCTCATTTTTTTGACCAGAGAGAAGTGCCAAAGGTAGTCGATGGGATTTTTTGTTAAAGTCCTGATAACCACTCTGGTCCATCCATCCATCCCACTGTCCAGGATGAATGAACAGTTTCTTCTATAAAGTTCAAAGAATTTTGTTCCAGCAAGTTCAAGGTACGTTGTCTGCCTTCCTCTTCAGCATGCTTTTCATCCTGGACTGCATTCTAGTTGGCTTTATACATAACCAAAATGTCAGTTGAGGTTCTCTATCCTTGGACACTCAAATATAGTTGGCTTGAACCACATCCAGTGGGAGCCCCAAATCCTCTCCTCCTCTCCATCTTTCTGATGATTTTGAGTGTGTGTGTGTATGTGCGTATGTGTGTTTGGAAGAGAGAGAAAGAAACAGAGAGATTGAGAGAAAGACTGAAAGAGACTGAGACAGAGAAAGAGAAAAGAGACTGAGAATATAGTTTTCTTAGTTTCTTCTGCATCCAAGGTTTCAGTTTCTGCATCATTAATGGATCATTTTACCATTCCTTTGGTCTGATTTGGTTCTATATGACTGAAAATGGGGGACAGAACTCTTTTCCTTGATTTTCCCTTAACCTATTGCTCACAGGCATTTGCGGATATAGCCAACTTGCAGGTCAGAGGTGATGAAGAGGTTTATTTGACCGGGTTGCTCTGCCCCTTCCCTTTTGGCTTTTCTGCTTTTCCAGCTTTCCTCTCTACTCATTGTCCTCCAGCACCCCTCTCCCCCACCTGCCAGGTCTACTTTGCTATGTCTGAAGACTCAATAATATGCTCTGCTAAACAGTGGGCTGTTTACTCCAGGCCTATCATTTAGCAGAAATAAAAAATTGGCAGCAACTTTAGAATTTGGGCTCCTGTCTCCCCTGCCTATTTCAGTGAGGGCAAGGGAGCAGTTTAGGAATGAGATAATCCTGATATAAATTAAATTATGTCCCATCCTCTTAGAAAGCAAAAGTGGTTACTGTTAATTTATGTTGTAAATTGCAGTGATTTTTATGCACTCCTCTTGGTTCCTCATCTGACTCCTCTGCAAGACCACATGCTTCCTTGGGGAAAAGCCTGGGTCATACCATCCCTAGGTCCCTCTGAGGACCCATCATAGTGCCTGACATAGCATAAGGGCCTAGGGGGAGCTGGTGGGGGTGCATTGCTTTTCTAGGTGGTCATTTTCTGGGGAGGTTACCTTCAGAGAATGTAATTTCTTGCCTTGGACTTTTATAGAATGGAAAAAAGAATGTACATACCTGAGAGAGCGTTAAATGGTGGGATATTTTAGGGAATGCTCCCAGGATTACTACTGCTGACTCCTCTTATCTGCCATTACAGGCCCTGGCATCATGGCTCCTTTGTTGGAGGCACTACTTGATTAGGGTGCCTTATTTGGATCAGTGGGGATTCTTCACCAGGCAAGAGAACTCATTCCCTGCCACTCCAGGTGGGCCTGAGTCAGGCACAGTGGGGACAGGGCAAGCAGCTCCCATGCTGGGAGGTCTCCATGTTAAGTGTCCAACTAATTAACACCGCTCAGTGGAGGGGACATCCTTTTGATTAATCACAACTTACAGAGAATTAAGAGACTGAAAAAGCAGCCCTATCACTTACTTAGTACCTACTAGACACTACGCATCTATACTGAACCTTTCTCTTACCTCTAAATTAAAAAAAAATGGCTTTCTGGAGGCAATGTTGCATATATATTCTTTGCCTTTGAAAAACCTACTTGGGAAATTCTATATAATATGGTCAGGAAAACAAAACTAACCAAGCTTAGAAGTTTGCCTTAGAAGAAATTCTTCTTAGAAGTTTGAAGTCTGGGCTTCAAGAATAAGAATTTATGGGTTTGATCTTCAGCTTCTTTATGTCTGTGACAGCCCCTTGAGATTATACCTACAATGAGAATGTGCACATAGTAGGTATTAATTGAATGATTAAAGGGAAGAATAGGTTAGAGGAGATCTTGAAATTGTGATAGGAGGGGACTTTCTCCTCTCCCTGCAGCTGACACTGGCACGCTGAGTGTGCACATAGATGGGAGCCATCCAGTGATGGTGCACAAACCCAGAGCTCTTTGTCCCCAGAGCATATCCATGTCATCTGGAGTTGGGTAGGATTTTAAACTGTTGGTATTATTTTACTAATCACAAAGTGCCTCATTTCTAAGGTACATAATTATTAATAACAAAAAACAACAACAACAAAAAACCCTTGTGCCATGCCTTAATTAGTGGAGGTTTTTCTCCCTTTATTAATGTACATATACTAGTAGTGAGTCTTTGGTGGCATTTTAGATTTGATGACATACAGTATGTGGAATCACGGTTAAATTTGATTTTTATTGGAGTGCCTGGGTGGCTCAGTCGGTTAAGCATCCGACTTCGGCTCAGGTCATGATCTTGTGGTCCACGGGTTCTAGCCCCACATAGGGCTCTGTGCTGACAGCTCAGAGCCTGGAGCCCACTTCTGATTCTGTGTCTCCCTCTCTCTCTGCCCCTCCCCAACTCATGCTCTCTCTGTCTCTCTCTCTCTCAAAAATAAATAAACATTAAAAAAATTTGATTTTTATTGACAATTTTATTATCTAAGTCAAGCTTTATACTGTTTTGATTATCATTTCTGCTCTCCTAATTCTTCATTGCCTCTGAGTCCTTTTTAACCAGGGAAGAAGATAAAGGTGACAGAGTTGGGCTGCAGTATCTTTTGATTCACAGCAGTGGGCTCTGGTGAAAAAAAAAAGGAAGACTTCTGCCCCAGGCCAGAGCCCATGTACAGAGAGTCTGGGCTATCCCTCCTCTTACAGTGCCTGTGTCAGACATCACTAATTGATCACCACACTCTTTCCTGTTGAGCTCAGATAAGGGCTCACAATCCTTCTCACTACAGCCTGTGGGTCAGCCACTATCAATTATCTGGGCTTGACATTCAGGATAAACCTATCCTACATCACAAGCCTTCTAGATCCTATTCCTGGATCAAGCCAAACCATGCCAAAGCCAAAAGGCTTTGCATTTGTATCATGTTTTCCTTGCATTTAGCAGCTATGCTTTAGGCTTCTATTGAGAAATGATACAAAAATTGCCTTAAGAAACTGTTTTCTGAATTTCTGCAGAGATGTTGTTAAAATCATTATTTCCTACATCATTTGGTGCACCTTAAAAGGAATTTTTTTTTAAAGAGTTAGCTGCTAGGAAATACTTCAATACTTTCTATCTCTTGAGAAACAGTTCTCCTTCTTCCTCTAATGATTAACTAACTGGGTCCTCCTTTTGGTTTTGTTGCCAAGTAGCTCAGAGCCAGATCTAAGAGCTCTTTATAGATTTGTTTAGTGTTATATTTGTCTTCTTTCTCCAGCTCCAATTGTTCACTTTTAGCCTTTATAATTGTATGAATTCCTCTTTTATATTTTATCACACACCATGTTTTCATTGTACTATATATATTCTCTTTTTTAATGTTTATTTATTTTTGAGAGAGAGAGAGACAGAGAGAGAGAGAGAGAGAAAGCAGGAGAGAGGGAGACAGAGGATCTGAAGCAGTTTCTGAGCTGTCAGCACAGAGCCCGATGCAGGGCTCAAACTTAGAAATGGTGAGATCATGACCTAAGCCGAAGTCAGATGTTTAACCAACTGAGCCACGGAGATGCCCCTGTATTATATCTATCCTTATGGTAAGGCTTCTTTTTAAAAAAATTTTAAATGTTTATTTGTTTATTTTGAGAGAGAGAGAGAGGCAGAGACAGAGGGAGAGAGTAAATTCCAAGCAGGCCCTGCACTGTCAGTACAGAGCCTGATGCAGGGCTCAAACCCATGAACAATAAGATCATGACCTGAGCTGAAACAAGTCAGATGCTTAACCAACTGAGCTATCCAGGAGCCCCTTATTGCAAGGCTTCTTATGAGTCATGGTGAGGTAAAAAAAAAAATGTTAAATTGGGTGGTCAGTCTATCAGGCCAATAGGAGTTGAGTCAAAGGGAGAAAATGATATGGCCAAAGTTTTCATGGAGGTAAATAGGCAAGCTCACACTACAAGTGAAATGGTAACCCTTCAGACCTGGGTGACTGGTGGGCAGCTTCTTTGATGGCACTCACTGATCTTCCGCCCCCTGGACAGTCCCCTCCCCTTTATAGCAGCCTGTGAGAGACCCTGAGCCTGAGACCCAGCTGAGCCACAAAAGCTGAGATAATAAATTGCTGCTTCAAGCCAGTAAGTTTTGGGTGTTTTGTGTGTGTGTGTGTGTGTGTGTGTGTGTGTGTGTGTCTAGTAATAGACAACTAAAACAGGAACACTTTATGGCTTAGGCAGGCCTCTCATACAATTCATATGTCCACACTAACAACTAAGTGGTATTGTCAGTCTTGGTGCATAGGGAAGCTTAGAAGGGAGCAATGTCATGGTTAAGTTCATCCAGATAACATCAGGGAACTTGAGATCAGGTTGTCTGATTCCAAGTCCAGTGCCCTTTGCTTGATGACAATGGGTTCTTAACTCAGCGTAGATAGGAGTTCTGTTGTATTGCAATGGACTCATTAAATTGATGGAACTTGACAACTTTCATCTGTATTCTCACACTGTCGATACAAGAACTTTTTTTTTTTTTTTTTGGAATGTCTGGAGGCTCCCTCATTTGCTGGAGTTGTAGTTTTGGTGCACAAAGTAGGTTGCACAGTGAATATATTCAGTAATTATAACATTACAACAAACATATATTGAGAATCTGTGTGTCGTTTACCTTTATACCTGTTATCTCATTGAATTTATGGAATTAGAGCCTTATGGCTACACACTGAGATAAGATTACAGAAAAGGAAGATAGTCACAGAGCAGTTGAAGGACTTGCCTGAGCTTATCCAGCTAATAAGCCACAAAGACAGGGTTTATACCCTACTCTGTCCAATGCTAAAGCCCAAAGTTTGATTGGATTCCTCTTCTGTACCTAGATTAATTCCAAAAAACTGACAAGTGTTAAAGTAGGGGAAGTTTCCTTCTGAAGTTTTCTTTTTTTTTTTTTGCCAGTGGAAACAATGTCTTTTTGAAAAACCTAAAACTCTAAAAACAAATTCAAACACCTACTTATACCTCTGTGAAAGTATAGGACTCAGCAGACACAAACTCCCCATTGTATTAAAGGACATCTTCCTGTCCCCAACGGAAAAAGAATAAAGACATTTTGAAATTGGCATCAGCTTCATCTTTAACAGACTCTTCTCAAGGACTTTTACATGTAAACAAGATCGTTAAACACTTAATTTGACATTTATTACCTTTAAATATTCATAAGCTACTGAGTACCGGGAAACACCTACTGCACTGTTCAAGCCTGACTGAGCCTCTCAAAATAGGATGTGCACGTGAATTACTTTCAGGAACCGCCAGGAAACTTCATGGTGCAGCCTTCTCCTCCAAAACTTTAATAGCGCTAAGTTTATAAATGATCCTGTTTGCAAACAAGGTAGTAAACCCAACAAAGCAACCCATGTCTCTCGCACTGCAGAATTGTAAAATTCTGCTCTCCCTTGAAGGAGTTAGCAGAAAGACAAGCAGGTTTTATCTTGAATTGTTCTCCCAGCCTCTTTCCTTTCTGTTGGTTAAACCACCAACTCTGGAAGGACTGAAGGCTGCCCCCTTTTCAGTGCTGATAATTGTGACCAATATTTGGCCTCGGTTCTAGGATGTGAGATGAGAAACTGACTTTGCCTGACTGCAGGGAGAAGGAAAATGCTTTTTTTTTTTTTTCCCACTGCAAACATTGTCTTATGTAGATGGGGAAAGAAACCTATATGCCAATACACTGGTGAAACTCTGGCTGTGCAATGCTTTCTCCTGTTATTGAAGTAAAAAATATTATTTGGGTGTGACAATCAGTAAGAATCTGCCTTAGGTTGTGGAGATGGTAGGGATGGGGCAGAGGAAAGAAAGATCTATTTTCACCCTTTACAATTCCTTAGGGCAAAGTCTATTAATATTGTTGATGCTGCAGTTATCAGTATCATATTTCTTTCACATTGATCCTAATCATAATAATAGTCATCATACCATTTTATAAGGAAACTGAGTCTCAGGGAGTTTGAATGATGAGTTCAAGGTTGCATACCTGGGAGTCAAACTCAACTATTCTGACCCTTAGGACTCTTCACACTATAAACACTTAATTTTAAAAGTTCTACCCCTGTCTGTTGGAATTTCCCAGCACCCTGTGAAAGAACTAGAGATTCAGAGTATGAATCAGAGAAGACCAAGTGGCGATGGTCCCATGGAAAAGGAATTAGGCCTGTTTTGTATGGTTGGAGATAACAGAATTAGATCAATGGGTGGAAACCCAAAGAAGCATATAAAAGGAATTCTCCAACCATCAACCCTATTCAATACAGTCTGTTGGAACATTTGATTGGGATACTATGGCTGGGATTCCTGGGTTAGGTAAGGACTTGAAGAACTTGAAGGAGCTCAGATTCCAAAGTGTACTGGGTTGCTGAGTACAGAGGCCTCTGTTACAGCCCCACTTGATGCTTGATGAAGTTCACTAATGTAAAACTAATGTAAAAACATCAAGATTTCACAGGCATGCTACAGGGCCCTACAAATGCTTGATTTGAATTTGAATTTTAAAAATCTTATTTTTTCCCCAATGTAACTAGGAAAAAAAAAAAACCCTTGAAATAGAATTCCTAAACATATGGGAATTTAGTAAGAGATTAAAGGTGGCAGTTTCAAAAAAAAAAAGTCTTCAAAAATATTTTGAAACAAATGGTTAGCCAGTAGGACAAAAACATAAAGCTGGACCCCCTTCTTTTAATGAAAATAAATTCCAGCTTAATAAAAAACTTAAACCTTAAAAGTATTAGAAAATATGTTTGAAGATGCATATACATAAACACACAAATGTACATACACAGCACATATGACAGGTAAAGGGACGGTTTGCTTAGTCTGTATGGAACTTTTTAGTGCATAGTTTGAAGCTCTTGCATATGTGTCATTGAGTAGGAAAGTTGTAGCTCTATATTTCTTGGTTATTAAAAGTGAGGCTTAAAATTGATGTGGAGCCAAAGACCCTAAACCAAAGAACAAGGCCGGAGGCATCACAATCCCAGATTTGAAGATATACTGCAAAGCAACAGTAATCAAAACAGTATGGTACAGGCACAAACATAAACACAGAGATCAATAGAAAAGGATAGAAAGCACAGAAATAAACTCACACCTATATGCTCAATTAATCTACAACAAAGGAAATAAGAATATATGATGGGGAAAGACCATCTCTTCAATAAATGGTGTTGGGAAAACAAGACAACTACATGCAAAAGAACAAAGCTGCACCATTTTCTCATACCTTACACAAAAGTAAACCCAAAATGGATTGAAGACCTAAAAACAGGACTTGAAACCATAAAACTCCTAACAGAAAACACTGGCAGTAATCTCTTGGACATCAGCCTAACAACATTTTTCTGGATATATCTTCTCAGGCAAGGGAAACAAAAACAAAATTAAAAGCTTTTGCATAGTGAAGCTTTTCATCAACAAAATGAAAAGACAACCTACTGAATGGGAGAAGATATTTACAAAAGATATATCTGATTAATATTCAAAATATATTAATATTAATATATTAATATTAATATTCAAAATATATTTGCATTAATATTCAAAATATATTCAAGGGATTGTATATTCAAAATATATTAATATATTAATATTCAAAGGGATTTTATTCAATTAATAATATTCAAAATATTGGGATTAATATTCAAAATATATTAATACTCATACAACTTGACACCAAAAACCCAAATAATCTAATTAAAAATGGGCATTTTCCTAAAGAAGATATACAAATGGACATCAGACATTTTAAAAAAATTTTTTAGTGTTTATTTATTTTTGAGAGAGAGAGAGAGCATGAGCAGAGGAGGGGCAGAGAGAGAGGGAGACATAGAATCCGAGGCAGGCTGCAGGCTCTGAGCTGTCATCACAGAGCCTGATGTGGGACTTGAACTCATGAGAACTGTGAGATCATAACCTAGGCCAAAGTTGGATGCTTAACCCAGCTGAGCCACTCAGGCGCACCTGGACATCAGACATTTAAAAAGATGCTCAGCATCAGATAATTATCAGAGAAATGCAAATGAAAACCACAATGAGTTATCATATAAGTTATGATTTATATTCATGAAGTGGCTGGTATCAGAAACACAAGAGATAATAAGTGTTGATGAAGATGTTGAGAAAAGGGAACCCTTGTGCATTGTTGGTGAGAATGCAGCCACTGAGGAAAATAGCATGAAGATTTCTCAAAAAATTAAAAATAGAAATACCACAGAAGCCAGTAATTCTACTGCTGGGTATTTACCCAAAGAAAATGCAAGCACTCATTCAAAAAGATATAAGGACCCCTGTGTACTACATTATTTACAATAGCCAAGGCATGGGAACAACTCAGGGGTTCATTGGTAAGTGAATGGATCAAGAAGATGTAGTATATACATACAATGGGATATTACTCATCTATAAAAAAAAGTGAAAATTTTCCATTTGCAACAACATGAATAGGCCTACAGGGTATTATGTTAAGTGAAATAAGTCAGAGAAAGACAAATACAATATGATTTCATTTGCATGTAGATCTAAAAATAAAATAAATGAATAAACAAAAAGCAGAAACAGAAAAAGACTCATAAATACAGAGAACAAATGGTGGTTGCAGTCTTTGATTATCATTGATTTCCTTTTATCTTTTTTTGCCTTTGCCACTAGGATGCTCAGAACTACTTTCATCTGAAATAGTGCCTATAGCTTAAGATTTCTAGGATAATCATCTCTCTTCTCTCCCCATCACTATTTGAATTCTTTCCGTTAAGTGTATTTGTTCTTCTACTATCTATAGATTTGTGACCTTTTGTGCTTTTTTTGGGGGGGGTATATTCATTTAAAAAATATAACAAATATTTATTGCATATCTTTTAGATTTCAAGTACATTTCTAGGTGCAGAGACATTAGATAAAACAAAATCTCTGGCTTCATGGAGTTTACATTATAATAGGTTGAAGTAGACAATAAGCAAATGAATGTACAATACATCAGGAAATATGAGGTATGGAGAAGAATGAAGCAAAGTAAGTGGGCAGAGGGTGTTCGCTGGAAGAAACGTCTCATTTTAGGTCACAAGTGGTCTTTCTGAAAAAATAAGACTAGAACAGAGACTTGAATAAAGAGAGGGAGAAAGAAAACAGTGACATGTGAAGAAAGACCCATCCAGTCTGAGAAAGCAGCAAAGGGCAGGAGGTATGAGCAAATTTGATAAATTCAAGGAGAATCCAGACGACAGTGGCTGCTGGAACAGACTGAGTGAGGGACAGGGTAGTGGGAGATGAGGCTAGAGAGGTAACATGGAGCCTCAGACAATCTACGTAGACATTTAAAAAATGAGAATAACAGATGTGATTGCATTTCTCCCTAGGCCAATGGAAATGACTTGGATGCCAACTGTATTCCCTCATACACTTGTTCCCTTTTGCTATCCACTCACTTCTGTGGATGCTATTGACCACGGCAGGGCCAGAGTCTTTCTAAAGAGCTCAGAAACCATAGACATCTTATTATTCTTTAGGTTCTGCCTTTGTTCAGACCCATTTCTCTATAAATGCTAATGTCTTCAGCCTTCTAGAGAAGACCTTTTTGGCTCTCAAGCTAGTCTTGGTCAAGAGCTGATCCAGAAGTGGAGATTAACCTTGACACTTCAGGCTTCACATCTTGGCTGCCAAAATAATGGTGATGATGGGCAGTGACAACCATAGTACTCTACCATTTATCAAGTACTTACTCTATGGTAGTACTAACAATCACACAGTACAGCTAATATTCTCAATTTGTAAGTGAGGGAACTGAGGCGAAGAGATGGCACATACACTGCCTTAGGCCTCACATCTTGGAAGTGATGAGTAGGTGTTTGAACTCAGGTCTATCCCACTCCACAGAATGAACTCTTCCCACAAAAGGAAGCTTCTGAGTAGGAAATCCAGGGTCCTGTGGGGTCATGAAAAAGCAGCTTACTCCAAATGCATGCCTTTTTTGGCCTCAGCTCAAGGACAGGGCCTCTCTCCTTGTACCTGATCGAAGTTCCAGCTACTTGTTAGAAATCACCTTGCTGGTATTTTCCAGAATCTTGTCCAGGGAAAGGGATCCTGTCCATCATTACCTGTGAAACCACTGAAGCAAATTCTCTCTAAATGTTATGGACAACTGTCACTTTCTGAACCTTGGACATTACTGTTGATAGGCATTTTAGATGCTATACTTTAAACACCATGATTCAGGACAAGGTTTGCCACATTTTTTTTTTTAGTCCATATAATTTAAACTTATGGTTACTTGCTTCAGAGACAGTCGTTTGGCTAGTGATTTTCTTTAGCCTGAGTTCCAGACAGATCCTGCCTGGTTTACTCTTCTTTCTGAGATCCCCTGGGTTATGATCTTTTCCTTGATGTAAGAACATATTCTACAAATGCAGACCTATTTTGAACATTTTTGCCAAGATTTTATCCCTTATGTGCTTGCTTTTTTGGGATATGTTCCAAATATATAGATATATAGCAGTACAATTTATGGGGAGGTAGATTACTGTGTTTAAAACCTGATATTTCAAGGGCAGATGAAAGTTTTTTCAAGAATTAAGAAAACACTTCATCACATTTCTTTGGCAGAGTACCTCGATTTGTTTCCCTTGAAATCCTCAAAAATTAAGACCATACTGTATTCATTTTTAAATTATAGAAAATAAGCCAAAGAAGAAGTGAATAGAAGAAAAGAAAGACGTATTTTGCTGAAAGCAGAGTTTTCCTAAACTGCTTGGTCACATAGATTCATTTATTTGTTTAAAGAAGGAATTGGGAAACTTTATTTGTAAAGGGCCAGATCATAAATGTTTTAGGCTTTGTAACCATATAATCTCTCATAAGTATTCAAATCTGCTGTTGTAACATAAAAGCAGCCATAGACAATAATAACTGAATGGGTGTCACTGTGTTTCAGTAAAACTTTAGTTTATAAAACTTTATTATTACAAAGCAGAATTTGCTAACTTCTGTTTTAATAAAAGACTACCTACTATGTGTCTGCCTATGCCAGCAACAAGATAAAAACAAAGCTAACCAGAACTGGAAAGACTGTTACATATTATCTATTTCAAGTCCTTCCTTTAATCTATGAGGACTTGTTAATAACTCAAGGTGACACAGCTTCTTAATAGCAGCATCAAGAAATGAACACATTTATTGACTATCTACCATGACAAAGACTGCTGTTGTCTCTCATATCCATTTTCCACATCTTCTTTGGTAATGGAACCCCAGACTTATATCCAGATTCATGGCCACTAGAATCAAGGTTGTATTTCCCAGCTTCCCTGCCCTTTGAGTATGGCCATTTAATTAAGTTCCATTCAATGTTTGTGTGCTACTTAGAGGAAGTGTCCTTAAAAAAAGGCACGGCATCATTTTTCTTCCCTTTCTCTTTTCTGCTGACTGGAATGTGAATGTGATGGCTAAAGCTTGAATAGCCATCTTGCACCACAGTGAAAGCACTGCACTGAGAAGGGTGAAACAATGAGAGATAAAGTGCTCCGGTGCCTAATGCTATGGAACACTGTATCTCGACTGAGTTATCTCTAGACTTCTTTTATTTCAGCACATTGAAGATGTTATTCCATTGCCTTCTAGTTTGGATTGCATCCAATTAGAAGTCTGTAGTCACTCTCATCTTTGTTCTTTTTGTAATGTATCATTTTCTTTCACTGCTTTTAAGATTTCCTTTTTATTGTGGATTTTTAGCAAGTTGATTATTATGTGCATTGTGATTTTCTTTGTGTTTATACTTTTTGAAGTGCGTAAAACTTGAAAATTTTTAAGCCATGATGACCATATATATATATTTTTTTTCTTTCTTTTTTTATTTTTTGTCCCCGCTCTTCTGCTGGTTTCTGGAACTTTAATTACATGAATGCTGGATTGCTTTGTATTGTACTGCAGATCACTAAGGCTCTGTCTTACTTTTCCAGTTTTTCTCTTTCTGATTCTGTTTGGATAGTTTCTATAGTTTTGTCTTCAAGGTCACTGATTGCTTTTTTCTGATGAATCTAATTGGCTGGTAGACCTAGCTAGTAAATGCTCATTTAAGATATTGTAGTTTTCAGCTCTGGAAATTTTATTTGTCCTCCTTTTTAAAAGTTTCCATTTCTCTCTTCATTATGTTCACATTTTCCCTGAAATCCTCAAACATATTTATAATAGCTTTTAAAATGTCTTTGCTAATTCCAAAATATTTGTAAATTCTGTATCTCTTTCTATTGATTGATTTTTCCACCCTGGCTATGGGTCACATTGTCCTGCTTTTTCACATGTCTAGTAATTTTTATTGAATGCAAGATATTATGAATAATATGTCTTTATTTATTTATTTATTTATTTATTTACATTTAATACTTATTTATTTATTTTTGAGGGAGAGAGAGCACAAGTGGGGAAGGAGTAGAGAGAGACACACACACACAGAATGTGAAGCAGGCTCTAGGCTCTGAGCTGTCAGCAGAGAGGAAGATGTGGGGTTAAAACCCCCAAACTGTGAGATCACGACTTGAGCTAAAGGTGGACACTCAACCAACTGAACCACCCAGGCACCCCCATACTATGTTTTTAAATGTCTAGGCTTGGGGCACTTGGGTGGTCAGTCAGTTAAACATCCGACTTTGGCCTAGGTCATGATCTCATGGTTCATGAGCCCGAGCCCTGGGTTGGGCTCTGTGCTGGCAGCTTGGAGCCTAGAGCCTGCTTTGGATTCTGTGTCCCTCTTTCTTTCTGCTCCTCCCCCACTCACTCTCTGTCTCTCTCTGTCTCAAAAAATAAACATTAAAATTTTTTTAAAAATTGTCTAGATTTTGTTATCTTCTTTTAAAGTGTACTGAATTTGACTTTGGCAAGTGGTTAATTTACTTTCAGATCAGCTTGATCTTTTTGAGCTTAATTTTGTTGTTGTTGTTGTTAGTGCAAGTCAAGAGCTTTAACTCTAAGGATAGTTTAGCTCTCTTCCTAAGATGTAATCTTTCTGGAGTCTCTACTGAATGTTTACTGAGTGTTCAATGCGATTGAAATTCTGGGAGTTGTTCATCTTGCATCTTTCTCATAGTTGTTTTCTTTCTCTTAATTATTCTTTGCCTGGCCTCATGGAGTCTCATCCTACATATGTGCAGCTTAGTATTGTGCCAAAAATTCAAAGGGATACCTATGCTGAATTTTTGGAATTCTTTTTCTCTATGGCTTCTTCTTATCTGGTATAGTATTCTTCACTTCAGCTTCTTCAGTTTTTAAAATACTCTAGTTTTACAAGGCTGTTATATTTTTCTTGGGTTCCCCTCACTGTATCAGAGAAAATACCACCAGGTAGAAATCTGGGGCAATCATGAATCCCACCTTCTTTGTTTTTCTTTATTTCAAGGACATGGACATGCATTGCTTTTTGTCCAATGCTGAAAAACTTGTTTTGTATAGTTTGTTCAGTTTTGTAGTTGTTTATGGTAAGAAATCTAGTCTAGTACAATTAATTACATTAATTACATCACAGCAGGAAGATTATACTTCTGTGCAAAAAAAGAGAGAGAGAGATGTAGAGAACAAGAAATGTCTACTTGTATCTTGTTTAAACCACTGCAATTTTCCATTTTTCTATTATTTGTAGACAAATCCAATCTTAAATACTTCACTATGCCAAGCACTAAGTTAGGTGTTTCAATACATTATTTCATAGATCTGATTTACCCTCATGAAAATTTCATAAAGTAATAGTTATTGTTACTCCCATTTTACAGATGAAGAGGAATGAGTTGTAAAGGAAAAGAAAATGGAATTAAAGAGTTTTTAAAAATCTTACCAAGCGGTTAATAAGGATCTGTCTGAGTGATCACAGAGAGAATGAAAAGCTACCTGAAAAACATTGGGAAGGTAGTATTAGCTGATATTAAGGAGTGATTCACATGGAAAGAGAGAAAGAAATTGTGATTCTTGGTATCTAGCATAATATAATAGTATCCTGAATATATGGAGGAAGATTCAATGATGGTTACTATGCATACTAAGGCAGGAAAGAGCTTGGTGATGTTGTATAAAGAAGCTAAAAAGTTGGCATGCCCTGGGTGGCTCAGTCAGTTGAGCAGCTGACTCTCAATTTGGGCTCAGGTCATGATCCCTGGGTCATGGGATTGAGCTTCACATCAGGCTCTGTGCTGAGCATGGACCCTGCTTAAGATTCTCTGTCTTCCTCTGCCCCTCTCCTCTGCTCAAGCAATCTCTCTAAAATAAAAAATAAAATAAAATAAAATAAAATATTAAAGAAGTTTAAAACTCAAGGCAACATATGGCACTTTGATTATAATATCACTAATCAGAAACTCAAAATCCTTAATTTTTTTTTTACAAATATATAACTAGAGTTTTACTTTTTGTGATTTCTTGCTATCACAGAAGACTTCTATGGATATGGGGACAGTGCAATCAGCACAGTGTAGAGTGGCTTCTCCCTGGACAAAACTTATATACTGGATGCCTCCCTCTTGTGCCTGATCCCAACCTCCTCTAGGCCCAACTTCTTACTCCTGATGATCAGTTTCATGTAGGCTTTGGCAGCTTTATATAGATATGATTGGACAGCACCTTGCCTTGGGCCTCATGCAATGTATCTTTCATTCCTTTCCTGGAACTTCTAAGACACTACAGTATAGGATATCTTATAGAATCTTTTCTATTCACATATATGCAATTAGGAAGTTCAGGGGATTTCAGGGGAGTTAACACCTATGGGACCATCCTTGACCAATGAGAGAAAGGACCTAAGAGATAAATACTTCTTCCTCTCATCCCTCAGGTAGTTCATTGTGAGATGCATTTTATAAGATGTCTGGGAAAGTCCTGGTAGGATTGAGATCCAGTTGCTGTAGTGGTGACCAACTCAGTATTGCATCCTTATTTGGCTTTCTCTGTTTCTCTTTTCTCTTACATCTCTTCTCCTGGATCACATTCTCATATATAACCTATGCACAAAGCATGGCCTTAGGTTCTGCTTTAAGACTCCCTACATAGTAGAACAATTCACAGGGAGCAAGTATGAGAGCACTTCAAGTCAGCTTTTTGGTCAGCCTCCTAGAGATGAAGACAGTATAGGGACTAGAAAGATGAAGACAAAAGGAGATGTGACAAATGAGAATAATTTCCTTAAAAAAAAAATAACAGGAGGTAATGTCATCAGGTATATGAAATACCTGATCATGGAATTAAGAGACAAGTGAGCTCTTCAAAGCTTCTCTCGTGACTGTCTAGCAATCAACTTGGCTTTATGAAGAGAAATTGGACAATTAAAAGCAATTTAACTTTCTCTTAAGATGGATGTTTAGAAAAGGGAGAGATTGGTATATACAATTCTGTTGATACACACTTGATTTCTTTGGATTGACAGGGTTAGGAGTCAATAGGGGCCAGTTGAACTAAATTCTAGATTATAAAACTGACTAAACAATGCTCTTATAATAGCCTCTTAACTGAGCACCTACCTCCTGCATCTTTGCATTAACTGCAATCAACTGTACTCAACAATAGCTAGAGAATTATTCCTAAGGCTCAGCAATGATAAGACTAGTTCTCTTCATCAGTGACCTTCATTGGCTCCCCATTGCTTAATTTAGCATTCAAGGCCTTCTCCAAGATGTTCCCAATTTATCCAAATTTCAGTTAAATTCTGCTATTATCATTCCTGGAGTGCTCTCTATATTTTCCTGTCTTTGGGCTATTTCCTCTGCCTAGAATGTCCTTACTTAACTATGTCTGTGGTAGACATATCCATCATTTGGGAATATCACCCCCTCCCAAGCGCCACTTTCTTGCAAAGCCTGAATAGCCAAGCAGGGGTGGCCACTCCAATAGAATAGATGAGGAGTCATGCATTTTCGTGTTCTTTTAGGAGAGTTGAGGACACTCCTTGTCCTTTTTCTTTCCTTCTCCCAAAGATTTGGGAGTCGAGCAAACCACCTATTGAGGAAAGTTGGAAGAGCTCACTTGATCATTTATAAAATAGGTGATAATAATAATAGTAGTAATTGAGCACTTATTGAGCTCAATTACTAATTGAGCAATTATTGAGCACTTATTATATACAAACTCCTTTATATGTATTGTCTAACCTATTTTATATTATGTAGCATCTCATCTATTCCTCATAATAAACCTATAAATTGGGAATTGGGGTTCTCTTTTTATTCCCATTTTACCGATAAGAAAACTGAAGCAGAGGGTGACCAACTGAGTTACCTGAAGCCACTCAGCTATTTAAGAAGCTGTTTCCAAATTGTTTGATCCCAAGACCCAGGCTCATAAAGAGTGAGTTCTGTGGCCTCCCATAAACATATCATGGTGCCAAACTCAGGGGGTTACTGGAAGGATTAAATGCTAATACATTTACCAAAATGCCAAGCACTGTGCCTGTAATAGGTATTCAAAACATGCGTTTTTCAAGTCTAGCTACACCTTTCAAGGAGAACATGCTAAATACCTGTTAGAACCCCATCTCTCTCTCTAACACCTCCTCTTTGATTCTACTATGGAATTACAAGAGATTAGAAATGGCAAGAATATTCACCATTTATCAAGCCAGTGCTAAGTCTTGGAGACAGAAAAACCCCAGTATTTTTCCTTATTGAAGTCAAATTCCAGCAGAGAGGACTGACATCTAGGATATGCAAAATACTGCCTTCTGTAACAAAGGTATGCCCAGATGCCCAAGGATCATTCACTCTAGAAACATTTGGCCCATGGTGTTCTAGGTCTTAGACATATACAGATTTTCAAAGTACAGAATCAAGAGCAGTTAGTTCTACTTAGGGCAAGTCAGAAACATTATGGGGCCAAATGACCACTGCTAAAAAGCTACTCATTCCCAGTCTTTCCACTCCTGCATGAACACCTCTCTGTTGGAGGTTTACTGAAGTATCTTGCCTTCACCCATGTGCCTAATTTCTGGGCCATACTTTGGAAATGTGTGCTTTGTGACTGTGCTCTAGACACATCAGGGAGGGGAGTGATAGTTGACTTTCCTTGGGGGTTTGGCATTTCACAATTAAGATATGTAAAACTCACATCATACCCTTTCTGTTGGTATCTGGGCATGGCTCCCTTGAGGTAGCATGTCCATTATGGCTTCATGCCTTTTCTTTTCAGCCTTCACATTGCATTGCTGTTGTCAGTATTCATACTACAAGAAGAACTTTTTGATTGGGGAATGTACAACACAGAAACTCCCCAACCTATAAAAGAGCACAACTGAGGGTGTGAAAGTTTTCCAGAAACCAATGAATGAATGCTGGAAAGATGCTAAAATAAACAGATCTTTAATTTCCATTTCTGTAGAAATTGCCCCCATGAGCCTTTGAAATTTTAAGGAAGCTGTTTGGATTACTGTTGAGTGTTAGGGGAGGGAAACACATTAATTGAGCAAAACTTTGTGCCCTGCACTGTGGGCAGAAAGGCTCAACTCATGTAACATTTATTGGGGGTCTATACCCAGGTGTTATGATCTGAATTGTATCTCCCCTAAATTCATATATTAAAATTCCAACTGCCAGTACCTCACAACATGACTGCATTTGGAGATAGGGTTTTTAAAGAAGTAATTTAGTTACTCTGAAGTCATCCGGGGGGGGGGGGGGGGGGGGGTTAATGTGATGTGACTGATGTCTTTATAGCAAGAGATTACATCATGGTCACAGACTGTGGGAAGACACCGAGAGAAGACAGCCATCTAGAAGCAAGGAAGAGAGGCCTTAGAAGAAACTGACCAAGCCAACACCTTGGTCTCAGACATTCAGCCTCTAGAACAGGGAAGAAATAAATTTCTTCAAACCATCCAGTTTGTGGTATTTTGTTTTGTCAACCTTAGCAAACCAATATAGCAGGAACTGGCAAACTTTTTCTTAAAGAGTTAGATAGTAAATATTTTAACTTTTCCAGGCAAAATGTTCACTATTGCAAACGTCCAACTGTGTTGTTATTGAGCAAAAGCAGCTATAGACACTAGGAAAACCAAGGGGCATGGCTGTGTGCCACTAAAACTTTATTCACAAGACCAGAGAGTGGCCGGATGTGGCTGTGAGCCACACTTTGCTGACCCCTAATCTATACTGACCAGGTTTTGTGCTGTGTGAATGAAGCTTGACACTGCCTGAAGGATTTCACAGTTTGAAAGGGACATACAGTAAAATAGTTCTATATAGATGGTTAGTTCCTGAGTGTGGGAAATTCAGGATGTTGCAGGAGCAGAGGAGGAGTATGTGGTCTAACCTGGAGTTGGCCGGGTAACAACTATGAGGGTTTCCTTGGGGGAGCTTAATGCCTGAGCTATGTATGCATTGAGAAACTTTTATTTGATAATTTCTTTTTATTCTCCAAAATAAAATCATGGTCTTCCAGAACTTGGGATAAGGTCTTAGGTCTGCAGGGCTGACATCTCTCCATGTGTAAGAAGAGTATGGCCATGGGGCGCCTGGGTGGCTCAGTCGGTTAAGCAGCCGACTTCAGCTCAGGTTATGGTCTCGCGGTCCGTGAGTTCGGGCCCCGCATTGGGCTCTGGGCTGACAACTCAGAGCCTGGATCCTGTTTCAGATTCTGTGTCTCCCTCTCTCTTTGACCCTCCCTCGTTCATACTCTGTCTCTCTCTGTCTCAAAAATAAATAAACATTAAAAAAAATTTTTTAAGAAGAGTATGGCCATGGTCTCCATGGCACTCCTGGGTCAGCTGGCCAAGGACCTAGGACTATTTCCTTCCCAAAGTGGGGTTCCAGACCCTTCCTCAAGCTTTCTTACTCCGCAGTCCACTGAGTAAAAACAATGGCCTTCACCCCAGGATGATGGCCTCTCTAACTGCTGCATTCCATGACTATACCTCCCAGCTGGCTGGCCTGCATCCAAAACACTGAAGGACCCATTTGAGAAGCCCCTGTGCCCACCAAGTCCTGATGCCCAGAGACGGACCATGCTTCTTTTTGTAGACACTGTCTAAGTCTCTCAAATAGCACTTCTTTTCTGCAGGATGCCAGAGTGAGGAGGGGCCTTGGAGCTTGGAAGGATCAGCTTCCGCATTTTGTAGATTGGGAGAAAGTGGCCCAGAGAAGGCAGTGGTTTTCTCCAGCTTCACACAATGGCAGGCCAGGACAGAATTCAGACTTTCTGCCTCTGGCACTGAAGGCAAGGGTTGGCTTTTTGGACTCCACATGGGGCTCCCTGAGAGAGGCTCAGCTCTCACAATAAGATGTTCTTCCAGATAGCTTTCACTACTCTAGTATTAGGAGGGGGCATGGCATTTTTTCCAGTTATCAAATTAATCTACATTAATTGCAGAATATCTGGAAAGTATAGAGAAGTATTAGTAAAAGGAACATCTATCTATGGTCTCATCTTTCTGAGATAATCACTATAAACATGTTCACACACATTTTCTTTATGTTGTTTTGCTAATTAAGAAAACCTATAACTGATCTGTTTTTAATACAATGTTAAATTTTACTTTTTTCTTCAGTATTATAATCACTTATCACAACTATCATATTGCCTTCCTTTGGCTCGGTGTCAAGGTTGCCTGAATAAAGCTTTCTCTGGGCAACAAGCGAGCTATAAGCCATTGGCCGGTGGAAGGAGCCCTTGAAATGGTATCAGGAGCTCCCGCCGGGGACTTGCTGGTGAGCTGGTCTGTTTTGGTCTAGCCCTCACTTTTTTCATTTTTATAGAGTGAGCTGATCTGAATGCCCTCCAAAGTCTCTTCTGGCTCCAGGATGCTGTGCTATATGCACTGGTCTTTCTAGAAAATTGCTCAGATAGGTTTGCTGACAGGTGGTTAAGAAAATTTCCAAACTAGCTTTCCTCAAACACATTATTTTGAACTCACTGACTGTATCGGGCATGCTTTGAACAATTAAAGAAGACAGATTGCCCCACAGGGGCAAACAGCTGAATGCATAAATTAGGTAGCATATTTCATATCATGCCACTGTTTAACAATATTTTGAAGGAGGAGTGAATGGTGGGAAAGTGGCCTCATTTTGGAGGGCCCACAGATGACAGTTCTCTTTCCCGTGGCCCAGCTGGCCCCTTCCCTCTACTGTGGCGCTCAGGGCTCCTCCTTGGCCTCTTCTTCCTTTGGTAGAATGAAGAAACAGCAAAAGGATTTTTATACTGCACTTCCCTGCAGCAACTGGGGTGGCAGAGTTTGGATTTTATTCCAAAAATATAAGGAAGCCATGGAAGGGTTTTAGTTTACCTAAATGTCTCGTGGGCTTTGGAGGGGTGCTGACCTAGAAGTGAATCTTGGCTCTGGCTCTTTTACTTGTATGCCTTTGGGCAATTGCTCTGAGCCTTAGTTTCCTAACCTGTAAAACGGAAATGGCAACATCAAGTAGGACAGAATTGCTGAAAGGACCACATGAAACAGCACATACAACATATTTAGCATGATGTTTAAGAACACTATAGGGGGTGTTATAATTATCGTGATGGCAATGGGTTTGGTAAGCCTATGCGTGTATGTCATTGATGTCTCAGTTTTAAAGAATGCGATGATTAAAATTCCCAGACATAATTCTCAAGGCATAAACTACCTGTAGCCTCTAGCACGAATATGTACATTCTTTGTGTACAGAATGCCTAGTGAATAAAATTCATAATAATCCGATAATTTTTCCTTGAGCAATGACAGAATTTGAAAACCTTTCCCTGAAAGAGATTTTGATAAGAGCTTCAGGTTGATTACTTTTTATATCCCATGTCCTGTTTGGCTGATAAGCTTCCAATCTCTGTATTTCACATTGTTTTTATCTTCCTGGGCTGTGTCCGTCTTGTCACTGTCATCTTTTCAGCTGTCAGAATGAAATTGAGGGAAGACACAGGGGGAGAGAGGCACTGGGAAAGGGTGGCTAAACCCCCAGGCGAGGGTGACAGGTCAGTGCTTCCTCAGAAATGGCTGTTCTGGATGTGGAATTAAACAGATAATCTCCAGGAGACAGGTCCTTTATTAATCCAGTACACAGAGCCTGGCTCCCACGTGGTACTGAAGGTCCAGACCACCTCCTCTTCTGCCTTGGGCTAATGAAATCCTGATTTCTACAGCCTGATTCAGTTCAGCATGCCCTTTAATCCCCGCATTTATGGGGAACGAACACCTTTCGAAAATCGTAGACTTTTACAGTGGGAAGGGACCTCAGAAAACAGCCATTTCAGGGAGTCAAGGCTAGAGAGGGAGGAGACAATTCCCCAAGCCACTCAGAGGTTAGAGACAGCTTCACAGGGTATCAGTGCAGTTTTCCTCTGAAAGATTCATGGGCACCCCTCTGTGGGTGGGCTGGTCCTTGAGTTATTCATAATTGCACCGACATATTTGTGCTTAAATGATCTATTAGTGAGCTCTGGGTAGTTTTTTTTCCATAATGTGGTTTCAGTTCTCAATAAATAACTCCTTGAACTTACAGAGTTCTGATTTTATTGAACTCCTTCCGGCACTGTGAGGGAGAGCAACCCAAACAGCTTTGGAATCATTATGCGAGGACCTAGAAAACTAGGGAATCTTACAGAATGGAATGAAGCCCACACAGAATCTGCTTCTGATTGAGAACTGGTGAATACTGGTTTGCTTAACATCCATTTCAATCTCCTTGTATCAGGGTCTAGATGTGATTTGTGTTTCCCCATGAATATATATCCATGTAAGGGGTGCCTGGGTGGCTAAGTCAGTTGAACATCCAACTCTTGATATCAGCTCACGTCATGGTCCTAGGGTCGTGGGATCAAGCCCTGCATCAGGGTCTTAAGAGCCTGCTTAAGATTTTCTTTCCCTCTCTCTCTGCCCCTCTCCCCTGTTCATGTGTGCTTCTCTCTCTCTCTCTCTCTCTCTCTCTCTCTCTCTCTCTCTCTCTATATATATATATATATATATATATATATATATAAAATACTGCTATAGCCACACAAAAAATCAAATGTCCATGACTGTCCAAGACATTAGAAGCCCAGCTACACAACCCTCCACCTTGTGTGTGTGTACACACACACACACACACACACACACACACACACACACACACACACATATATATATATCCACCCAAGGTGGAGGGTTGTGTAGCTGGGCTTCTAATGTCTTTGCTGGCCTGGACAGTCATGGACATTTGATTTTTTTGTGTGGCTATAGCAGAGGTTCCTAGAGGGACATTTTTTATCATAGCAAAGTGGGCACCACTCACTCTGCAGCCAGCACGTGCAGTGGCAGCTTCCCACTCTGTTACACAACTTCCTGTTTCTACTGCTTCCTGATGACAGCAGAGGCAGTGACTCTCTTGGGAGCCTGATTCTACTGTGTTGCTTCGAGGGTTATTTCTGGGAGTTCAGCCTGGAGTCAGTTTCTTCAGCTTTCTCAGTGGTTCTACAAGTCAGGGCTCAGAAAGGAACCAGGTAGTAAATATTTTAGGCTTTGTAAGCCATATGCTCTCTGTTGTAGCTATTCAGTTCTGCCATTTTAGGAAGAAAGCAACCTCAGAAAACACATAAATGAGTATGACTGTATTCCAACAAAACTTTATTTACAGAAGCAGGCAGTGGGCCCGATTTGGCCCTTGGGTTGTAGTTTGCTGATCTCTGTGTAATACCTCCCTTTCTGCTTAAGCTAGATAGAGTGATTCTCCTTTCTTCCTCTGAACCCCAACCCATCCTGAGATCTAAGACTGAGAGTAGATGGAGGGTGAGGAAGGAGGGAAGGGAGTTTGTGTGCCAGGTTTCTGGTTCAGGGGGCTAATGAAGACACAGAACATGCACATCCGTAGCTACCTGTAAATTTGGCAAGAATCTCTTCTTTTTGTGCTCTGCTTTAGTTTACAAAGTGGTTTCACATACAGCATCTTCTTTGACCCTCACAACACTTTGTAAGGAATATCAAACAGGTACAGTTGGGAAATCTTAGAAACATTCAGACATTTTTTTCAGATAGGAAGACTGAGGCATAGAAAGTTTAAGCAACTTGCCCAAGGTTACACAACTAGTATGTGGCAGAGCTGGGATTCAAATCCAGGCAATCAGGCTTCAGCCTGAATACTTCTTGTCAGTATGCCTTATCCTTTTGCTGAGCAGAGTGGCCAACTTGCAACAGATCACACAACTAACAAATGGCAGAGGCAAGGTTTATACCACAGTCTCGCTTTAGACCTGTGCTGTTAACCACAGCAGTGTTCTCAAGCAAGGTGAGATTCCTGGTATCCAGGCTAGACTTCCTGAATCTCTGGAGACTGATCAATCGATCTATCATCAAGAGAGTCTAGGGTTAGCTGGGTGGCTTAGTCAGTTAAGTGTCTGATTCTTGAGTTCAGCTCAGATAATGATCTTATGGTTGTGAGTTCAAGCCCTCCACTGGGCTCAGTGTGGAGTGTGGAGCCTGCTTGGTTTTCTCTCTCTCTCTCTCTCTCTCTGCCCCTCTCCCCTGCTCATGCGTGAACTCTCTCTCTCTCTCTCTCTCAAAATAAACAAATAAGCTTAAAAAAAAGGGAGAGTCTACTGACCAGCTCTGGCCAGGCAGAACAGTATTACACTATTGTGCCTCTGCTTAGACATATTTGCAGTTTCCACTAGACATTAGTTTTTCAAAGACGTGTTCTGTGTCTTATCCACCTCCATGTCACCAGTCCCTAGGGTCTATTTCAGGACTTGTTTCATAGCAGTTTCTCTATAAATGTTTGTGGTTTGAACTGAACAGAATACTCCCCAGGGGCCATCATTCTAGGACAATGGTTCTCAAACTTTAGCATGCATCAATCAGCATCACCTTGAAAGTTTGTTAAAACACAGATGCCTGGGCCCCACCTCTAGAGTTTCTGATTTGGTAAGGCTTGAGAATTTACAGTTCTAACAAGTTTCCAGGAGATGCTGGTGCTGCTGGTCCAGGGACTACACTTTGAAAACCACCAGTCTAGGGAGCCATCAGAGAGGAGGTAGGATTGGGTTGGGTCTTTAAAAACTCACAGGGTACATAGATAAGTGAGGAATGTTATCATTATACTGTGTAAAGTTTACATTTCAGGAGATGACTCACCATATTCTTTTATGAGTACATGACCCTGTAAACTAAGTATAGGAAAAATATGACATCTGATAATATATGCTTTGAGACAATGTACTGTTAATTTCATCATATTCATTAATATGGAAAAGCACAGATGTAGGCTTCAGCTATCATCAGCTAATTGGGAATATGTGGTCAATCTTTCCATTTGGTAACAATGTATCACTGTCAGAAATTCAATACAGGTAGAGTGATATTACTTGGTATTGATGTGACTGTAACACATTTCATTAAGTCATATTTGGGTTAGAATCAAAGATGCATGGGGTGCGTGGGTGGCTCAGTCGGTTAAGTGTCTGACTTCAGCTCAGGTCATGATCTTGTGGTTTGTGAGTTTGAGTCCCGCGTCAGGCTCTGTACTGACAGCTCTGAGCCTGGAGCCTGCTTCGGATTCTATGTCTCCCTCTTCTCTCTGCCCCACCCCTGCTTGCACTCTGTCTCTCTCTGTCTTTCAAAAATGAATAGACATTTAAAAATATTTAAAAAAAAAAGAATCAAAGAAGGAAACCTTACCTAAAATAGAAATAGAGAAAATGAATGGGCAAAGACAGGTGACATGATGGTATTTGCTCTTACTATTTCCTCGCCATGAAGAGTGGAGATAGCTGGTTGTTGAGGCCAATAGCACATGTGTAGACCAAAAGAGTATATCATCTAGGAAGTGGTTTAGGATTGCAGATCCTATAGTCTGGTTAACTATTTTATTTCAGCAATAGTGATACAGATGGGGCAGGAAATGTTTCTCCATACCATCCCTTCTCCTCCCCAGTCAGAGTGTCCCAGGAATCACATTCTGAGAAAGTTGAGATAAACTGGAGCCACCCAGAAACGGGGGCAGATTGGTGAGGGGCTAGGAAAAGAGGCTGTAAGAAAGAACAGGAAATTCCTGCAAGAGAAGGGAGAATCAGGAGTGGGTGTATATGATTATTGCCCCCTCATAGGGCCAACCTTCATATCTCCTCTCAAAACTCTAAACATTCTTTGTGTGCCTGTTTAGCAGACCACACTATAATCTACAAATTTGCTTACTTTTCCCTTCTCTGTCACCATGAGGCTTTTGAGGGACTTGGTCTTACTTACCCATACATCTCACTTCTACAAAAAATGTTTGTTGACTTTAATTTGAATATTGGATTGTTGGGAAGAGGTGGCCCCCTGGTCTGTGTGACTCTAGATGACAGACCTGGCTCTGGGTGGATACAGATAGGAAAATTTATTGTGGCCTATTTTATCAGTTTTTGCATCTATGTTAATATGTAAATAATAATGTTGCTGTGATGGGTAAAATGAGATAATTTCATAGAATGCTTAGAACACTTCCTGGGGCGTAGTAACTACTCAGTTAAAGTTTTCTGGTATTACTACTATTATCAAGTAGCCCTTTTAAATTCTCTGCTGTCAATTTTCAAGAATGCCATAGCTTTCCTCTGAATCTCCTTTCCTGCTTCTTTCCCTTCTCTTCTCCCTCCCTTTCTTGTTTCAAGTATCATTCACCCTATCTTTCCACTCATCAATCCATTTATCTATCCAACCAACAAATATCCATCCACCTATCCTGTCATCTACTCTCTCATTACTTAGTTACTTCACCCATTCATTTGTCTTTAATTGAGTGGCTGTGGTGCAGTGGAAAGTGCCTGGATATCATCACGTCTATACCTTATCAGAATGCTTGGATGATGTTGGCTGCAACAGAGAATGGGAGACATTGAGATTGGTGTTATGTGTGGGTGAGAGGTGGACTGTGGTCCCTGTTCAAATTACTTTTCATGGATACTTCTGAGAGCCATGCAGCCATGCAAACTGAGGTCTGCAGGCCCCGTCAAGGCACTCCGGAAGCCACTGGAAGCAGAGTTTCCCGAGCTTCAATGTGCATATTTACAATTAGATGGTATTATTCATCACAATACTATTTTATTTGAAGAAACCAATAAAGCAGATGGAGACTGGTAAAGATGTAACTATTTTGGCTGGCATGTTTATTCAGCAACTGGCACCATAAGAGAGGTGCTAAAGAACAGATGAGATGAAGAACATCAATTATTTTAATTTTCTTGAAGAGGGGAACTGAGATCATAGATTTGACCTTACAAATCAGAAAAGTATCTGGATTCTAGGAAATTCAAGATGATCATTGGACACTTGGCAGAGCAAGAAAAAATAGGCCATGGCTTTTCTATTTGACTCCCGTGTAGCTGAATTAACTGAAGTGAAATATCTAGACATAAGGGATGATCTTGATAATGCAACAGAGAGTATGGATTTGGTGGTGTTCAGATCAAGGTTCAGATTCCTGCTCTGCTATCTACTAGTTGTGTATCTTAAGGAAAGTCATTTATTCTTTCTGAGCTTCCATTTCCTTATTGGTAAATATGAGATAATAATGCCATTTCATCATTCAATGAAGATTAAAATGAGATAATGTTGATAAAACAACTGAAAGAATGCTAAATGCCGCTAATACATAATGGTTCTTTATTGGTTCCAACACTGTGTGCTGGTCAGATGACCCCTGGACTAGTCTGTTCTCTCCTACACAAATGCTATATGGTATTTAAAATGTTCTCTGAAGAGTGACCAGGATGATGAAGGACTTGACACATGTCCTGTGTCTGACTGAAAGGAGATGCAATGTCAAATCTGAAGAGAAGAAATTTGTGGGAAACAATATTGGAGTCTTAAAATATTAAACGGTGTGGAAGAAAGAAGGTATAGACTTATACGTGTGTGCTCTGTATATATTCACCATAGGATGGATGCACAAAAGCTACAGGAAGATATATTTTAGCTCACATATAGGAAAACAAACAAACATCGACACAACCTTCAATAATGGGTCATGGATTCTGGGTAAGGCTCTCAGCTTCCAACAGAGGGTCCTGGGGCAGATACTGCAGACTAGAATCCTTCCATTAGAGACAGGGATGGAGGAGGGGGAAAGGTCACAGACACTCTACCCTGGGTAAGTGATGGGGAGCAGAGAATTGGCTGCCAGACTTTGAAGCCAGGAAAAAAGGGGTACAGTGCTGCACTGTAAGAAAAATGCTCAGTGGCCACACATCCTGGCCCTGATCTCCTTGCCCATACACCCTGAAAGCTGCTTAAGCAGGAGACTAGGGACACAGAGGGAAATTCTTCAACTTCAAGTCACTAGCCTAGCCCATGAGTAGGGGGAAAGGACCACCCACAAAGACCCTGGCTGTAAGACATTGTGGTGGTGGGGGGGAGGGGGAGAAACACATAGAATGACCGCTGGGGGAGGGGACAGGCTTGGAAGAGGTCGTCTAGGGTGTGAGCTCCCTTTCTCATCACAGAACTGAACCCCAGGAAGATCTCTTGCCCCTGCCAGGTCCCCTGAAGCTTTCTCACATGTGCCTATGGGGAGCCTGTGTTTAGACACCTGACGTCCATCTCACAGACATTGTACATAGCCCAAGAAGCTAAAGCAGAAATGATCCCAACAGAAATCTGGATATGTAAGAGAACTAGTTTTGTCCCATCTTTCATTCCCTACTTTAAGTTGCAGGCATGCTTCCCTCCTCCCTACCTCCATGACAAGTCACTGAGGCCAGAGACTGACCAGCCTTGTGGAAAGAGGTCGGGGTAAGTATTAATTAGGACATGGGATTGAAGTTGTAAACAAGGTGGGGCATTTTTAGATCAAAAAGCAACCAGAAAAGTATGGAAGGTGTACCGAAGGTGTCATTAAGGGTAGGGGAGGGCCATTTGATCCCATTGATGAAGGTGGTGATTAGAGAGAGAAAAAAATCAAACCTGTTTGCATTTGTGCCCTGCTGAGTTCAGACTGTTCAATAGTCCCGTTATGGTTGATGAATTTTCTTTCACCCCTGATATAATAATATAGATGAAAATGTTCTCTAAAGTGGAATATACTACACAAATATTACTTATGATTAATAATCATGACAAATAGGAGTAGAGAAATAACAGAAGGGTTTCTCTCTCTCTCTCTCTCTCTCTCTCTCTCTCTCTCTCTCTCAATGTTATTTTAGAAATCCAAAGCATAATTCCTGGTCTGGGGTGACACAGAATTAAGCAGGGTTGCAAAACACCTAGCACATGGTGGGAGGTGCTTTCCAAATAGGGCAGGGCAGAGGGTGCATAATGCCATGTCCTCCCTAATGACATCACCATTTCTGCAGATACCCAGAACGTTTTGACTATGTATCTTTCTCTTATTCCCTACCTTGGAGAAGTAGCCAAAATTCATAGTTATACCTCTGAAATGCTTCTACTATCAATTCTCCCTCTCCACCTCCATTTATATAAAAACAGCCCAGTGCGTGTCAGACATTGTGCCTCATTTCTCTCACCCCTCCAGCAGCCCCATGAGGTAGGTACTACGTTACCCCCCAATACCGATGAGAAGACCAGAACTCCGAGAGGGGAAATCACTTACCCAAGCTCACAGGGCTGGTAGATGGAAGAGAGGAATCTTGACTTGAAAGCCTTAAACTGTATCCTAAATGGACCCTATGTGCATTCTTTCCATTTCTATCCATCCTTCATGCTGCTGCCAGAATGCTCTTTCCAAGTTGGTGTCGTCACTGTCCTGATTTAAACCCTTCAAAGGCTCTTTAATCCCCTAGACAAATTCCCTATCTTCACCTTTGTGCTGAAGGCTGCCTATGAACTCACTCCAATCTCTTTCAGGCTACATAGGCCTTACAATCCTGGACCACGTGATAGAGTCTGAATACCCCTGCCTTTTTTTTTTTTTCAACTTGTCCTGATGGGCCTTCTGTGTCCTTCTCCAAGTACTGGAGAAGTACTGTCTGCTCATAGCTGGACCTACACAAGCCACTCCAGTTCTCCAGCCAAAGGCAGTTATGTGTAACACTAAAGCAGAGCCTCAGGAGCAGAGAGATGTGGGTTCTTCAGTTCAGGTTCAGTCTGTTACTGGCTCTATGAAAGAGGACAGTTTATTTGAAAACCTTTTTTGATGTTTACTTTTCAGAGAGAGAGAGAGAGAGAGAGAGAAAGAGTGCAAGTGGGGGGGGGGTGGGTAGAGAGAGAGGGAGATACAGAATGTGAAGCAGACTCCAGGCTCTGAGCTGTCAGCAGAGCCCGACGTGGGGCTTGAACTCATGCACCATGAGATCATGAGCTGAGTCGAAGTCAGACTCTCAACCAACCAAGCCACCCAGGTGCCCCATGAATGAGGACAATTTATTTAGCCCTTGTGAGTTTTGGTTTCCTCACCTGGAAAGGGAAGTAATTATGATATAGGGTATGTGAAGATTGGCAGCTGATGCAGGCCAAGTGCTTAGTGTGGTGCCCAGATCATTTTAAGTCCTTCATTCATTTAATTGTGTGCCAGGGCTGTGCTACGTTCTAGGAATACAATGATGAGCAAACCAAATCTAGTCCTTGCCTTCATGCAGTTTGTGGTGTCATCAGTGAGACAGACATTAGGGGAACACTTATTTGGGACACTTTCTAAGAATGTTCCCTGAGAGGTGGCTAAGTGGTATGGAGGCTACACTTTCTTTCTTAACACACAACCTTGGGAGGTAGGCATTACTAGCCCCATTTTACCATTGAGGAAACTGAGGCCTGGAACAATTAAGAGATTATATCAAGATTAGCCAGATAATACAAATTGGGTACAAGGATGGAACCAGATCAGTCTAACTTCAAACACAAAGTTCTTTCTTCTATATCTACTTACCCTTTGCCACTGATGAAGACTTACACTACTTTGAAAGACTCCTTGTAATCTTTTGCTCTCGAATGATTACATGACTAAATGAACAAAGAGTGATAGGGCACTAACTGTCCAAAAGTATAAAAGAAAACCTCAGCGGCCAGCTAAGGAAAGTCCTACTGCTGAGTGGATGTATCCAGTCAGCAGAGACACTTTCCTGAGCCATCAGGGGGCGGGAGGCAGACTTAGGCTGGCCAGAATCTAGATATTTAGGAGTATTAGTAAATGTCTTCTGAACAAATGGACAAATATTTCAGTTTTTGTGAGTTAGCACCTAAGGAGTTAAAAATGAAGCCATGGCTTTGTCCCACTTTCTCACCATCTAGCCCCAGTCTAACCAAAGCAATATTGCTATTATTAATTCATAGCTGTGGGTCCTCCTGTGAACTATTTCTTTATAAATAAGGATTCTTTTCTTTAAAATATGGTTGAAAACTGCTCTAAGTGATCAGCCGCCACAAGATGGCTCAGGAAGATGTCCAGATCTCCAGAGCAGGGGAGAGAGGGGGTGGCTGACAGCTGCTGTTTACCTTGAATGCTACACCCTTCTTTCCCTCACCCCCAGTACCTTCTTACTCAGATAACATATCTGGCTTACTTCTGGGAAGTGTTTTAGAGTCTACCAAGAGCTTTCACATAGGATCTCAGCTGATTCCAGCAATGATTCCTGAAATACACACTGAAGAAGTAGGGTCCTGTCCAATTTAAAGATGAAGAGGCAGGCTGCAAACCGTGAGCAAGCTGCAGAGTCGCAGATTCCGGGCTCTGGTAGTGGTGCCAGTCCTCTGTGGGTCTGACCGTCTTTGTGGTAACTTCATGATGCAGATTCCACTTTGCTGCAAAGGTGGGGTGTTTGTTTGTTTGTCTGTTTGTTTTTGTTTTGCTTTTGTTTTTGAGAGAGAGAAAGAGAAAGAGAGGATCCCAAGCAGTCTCTGCACTGTCATCATGGAGCCTGACGTGGTGCTCAATCCCATGGCCCTGGGATTGTGACCTGAGCTGAAACTAAGAGCTGGATACTCAACCAACCGAACAATCCAGGTGCCCCTACTGTGAAGTTCTTAGGAAGAAACATAAGCCAGCAATCTTGCCTGGTCTAGGCCAGTGTGCTTTTCCTTCAGAAGCCTGTGTGTGATTTGGGGATGAGAGCCCCGGAGGGAGAAGAGGGTCACCAGACTACAGATCCAGGGAGCACTGCATTAAAAAAAGGTATACCCCCACCATGTGCAATATCCTTGTACTTCTGCAGGACAAAGTAGGTTGGGGGTGGAGGCGGGGGGCCAGGAGGGTCTGGCCCACTGGAGAATGTGGCTTCACCTAGAAACTATTCTGTCCAGATAACTTGACTCCATTTCCACAAGAACTCAACAGACTAACTCTCACAGAACAAAATATATGCAGAATGTTATAGCAGAAAGAGCACTGATGGGAGTCAGGCAGCCTGGTTTCCTAACTCACCTCTGTCATTGAACACTTGGTAACATTCCTTCTCCGAGCCTTTTCTTCATTTGTAACCTGGGTGACTTCTCTAATAGTCTGTGATTCCTGCAGTATCCTACTTTCTTTCTAAGCTCTGCTTCTCTTTGTTGTGATTCCCAAACTCAAGTCCATTTGATCAAAGATGTTTGTCTGAGCTGGATATAAGCCAGCCTCTCCTGGGCCTTGGCAATGTAGCCCTGTGCCTGGACCTGAAATGTCATGTGTCACAGGGCATATTTGCTTCTGATGCAAGCCTGTGGAAGCCAAGTTGACTACTTTTGAATATGCCTAATGGGCTCTTTCATCCCCTGCTCCAGGGCTAATAGAAATCATGTGGCCTCTCTGTCCAGAAGGTCAAGACCATTCCTCATCACCCAGATCATTGCTTATAGGTATGATCAAATCCAGCTACTGTCAATCACCTGTACAACCTCTCTCTTATTATCTCCTGGGGGCCTGGCACTGAGCACAGAGCAATGACTAACTTCAGGGATCAGATTTCTGCTGCTAGGAGGTTAATTAAAATTCCAGGACCTGAGGTGGACCTGCTTTCCCTGCTGGGCAGGAGGAGAAGGGTTTAAATGCAATCAATCCAGAGCCCCTTTCATTCCTTTCCCAGGTCTCTCTGACCTGGAAGATAGGTTTAGACTAAGAGAAGAGGATAACAACATAAATGGGGAAAGTTAAGAGAGGGAGAATGAAAATAAAGACAAGTGACCAATGGAGAGATCACTCCCTCATGCTCTGGTGGTGGAGTCCACAGTGGGGTAAAATCACTTGGAAAATAACCTGGCCTCAAATAGCAAGAGTTTGAAAACTGTTCCTGCCACTTGACTCCGTAATTCCTCTTCCTCAAACCCAGCCTAAGGAATTGATAAGAAATGTAAATAGAACTTTCCACACAAGCACGTTTATCACAGGGCTTCTTATTATAATAATGAATATTGGAAATAATCTAAATGTCTGATCTGGGATTGGTTATGTAAATTATGACTCATCTCTATAGGATAGAACATTCCGTAGTAATTTAAAATGATGTTTATGAAGGCACTTTCATGGCATGGCTAAATGCTTATGATGTGATGTTAAGCAAAATCAAGCAGAACAAACTTCAGAAAAAAAATGTCAATAGTAAGATGTGAAGATAAAATATGCTTAAAAATTATGGGAAGAATATGGAAACATGTTACCAAGGTTAACTGTCAAGATGAGATGACATTTCCTTGACTTTTCCAATTTTTTACAATGATCAAGTAATTATTTCATAATTAAAAAAAAGAGGGGATACAATTAAAGGTAACTATAGAGCTTTATTTCTCTCTTGAAATGGTGAATACTCAGGACTTCTGTTGGGCCCTTAAGTTGGCCTAAAGGCATCAGACTCTTGGCTCTATCAATAACCAAACCAGAAGAGTCCTATATTTAAAGGCCAGGTAAAGATGGTGTCAGCAGTGATATTCAGAAGGCTACAGACTCATATTCTCTAAGAATCCTTTCCTGGCTCACATCAGGCAGCTCTTCCTGTTCTCTGATCCCCCAAACAGACCAATTGTGCCTTACCATCTAAAGGATTGTGTGGTGCTTTAGGGATAGGAGCAATCTTAAAAACTGTTTAGCTTCCTTTCTCTTTCTTTTCTTTCTTTCTTTCTTTTTCTTTCTTTCTTTCTTTCTTTCTTTCTTTCTTTCTTTCTTTCTTTCTTTCTTTCTTTCTTTCATGTATTTACTTGTTCATTGTAAAACACGTTTCTTGAGCTGTGTGTTAGTCACTGGGGATTCAGGAGACATTGTCTTTATCCCAGAGCCTCTCAAAACCCAGTGGGTGGGGCTAGGGATGGCCACACAGAGGAACAAAGGAGTCCTGATAACCCAGAGTGAGGATTTTATTCATCATTCCTGGCAGGTAGTCAGCACCCAAGAAATACCTATTTAATGAAGGGACAGATGAGTTGTGCTACAAGGGCGGTCACACGGGTGCTATGTGACCTTGAGGGAGAGCCATTCAACATAGTTCAGGGAGGTGGTTTTCAAGGACTTTATTCCAAAGGGGTGCTCCATTTACTGATGGGGTCTGGATATTCATAACTTGATAAGAGTCCAAAGTACCTCGGTGACATGGCTGAGATTCGAATCCATGTCTTACAACTCTTAGTTCTTTCCACAGTACTTCAGTGTGTCATCCCTTTCAGGACTCAGCCCATGTGCTCCCTCATCTGGGTAGCCTTCATGGCCCCTTCCCTCCGTATTTTCCTCCACTGCTGTTGGCCAGATGGCCTTCCTTGGGTGCTCCCACAGCCCCCTGTGCTTACTGCAATGTAACATCAAATGCCTCCTTTCAATGCAGAACTTGGCATTGTATATACTTAGTGCCTAGGTCAGAGCCAGGTGATCAATAAGTATTTTCTAAAAGACTTTAAATTGATCCTGATTAGTGCCAAGAAAGTAAATATCATTTACTGTTCTGGGAGTTGTTTTCAAGCTTCACTTTCCAAACAAATTACTCCCTTTGGAGTTAACTCAGGCCCCACTGGCTTTCCTGGAATTCTGAGGTGTGCTCATCCCTGATTACTTCGTGTTTTGACATGAAAGCACATTGTTGCCCTGACTTTCAGAGGTCACGCTCCGCCTGCCAAATTTAACTCCCTTCCCAATGTTCCTGGCACAATGATTCCTTCCTTGGCTGGTCCTGAGTTCCAACTTTTCCTTCTCTGGCCATCTTCTATGGCAGTTGCCTGGTTATGTTTTGCTGTATCTTGGGAAGTGAAAGCTGAGAGAGGTGTTCAAGCTTGGATGACCTAGACAGTGTACTTCATCCCATCCTCCTTCTCTTTCCTAGCTCAGGCTGCCTCTCCTTCTCCTTGACTTAGCTCTTATGATTACTCCTACTCTAACACTTAATATGAACCCCTTCCTGAGCTTTGGCCCAACTTCCTAGCAGAAAGATTTCCTGGGAAAAGTAGCCAATGAAAGAGCAGATAATACTAGAAAATGCTGAGTTTGGTGTCAGGCAAACAGGTGTGAATCTTTATCAGTTGTGAGACCTTAGGACGGCTGACTGCCATGTAGCTTTGGTTTTTGCCAAGTGGCTTCCATTTACTCTCTTTTTGGTACCTAATATTTTGCACCCAGTTACAGTGTGTGGGGTTTCCACCCTATGCTTCCAAGCAATTTTCTGACACTAGCTGGGGGACCTACAATTTGCTTCAGTTCTGACACCCTCTATACCATCTACCTGGAGACAGCATCAGATTCCATATGTTATGGCTCAGTCCACAAGATCACTCTCCCCCCACTTCTTATGCCAATCTCTTGTGCATCTGACTGACTGGCTCTAGATTGGAGGTTCCGAAGACCCTCTCCTTAGGTTTGATTAATTTGCTAGAGTGGCCCACCGTTCTCAGAAACATTTCACTCAGTAGATCACTGATTTATCATAAAAGGACATAACTCAGAAGCAGCTCAAGAGAGGCATAGGGAAAGGTATGGGCGAAAGGCTCAGAGCTGCCATGTCCTCTCTCAGTACACCACTCTCTCCAATTCTCCATGTGCTCACCAACCTAAAAACTCTTGGAACTGAGTCCTTTTGGGTTTTTACAGAGGCTTCATTACATAGGCACAATTGATTAAATCATTTACAGTTGGTGACTGATTCAACTTCCAGGCCCTCTCCCCTCCCCAAGCTGAGGAATGGCAGGACTGAAAGTTCCTTACCTCTTACTACAAGGTTGGTTCTCCAGGCACTCAGCCTTCCTCCACAGGTACAATCTCAAAGTCACCTCATTAACATAACAAAAGACAACTTTATGGCTCCCATCACCTAGGAAGTTCCAAGGATTTTAGGAGCGAAGACCAGATACATTTCTCTCTCTCTCTCTTTTTTAACATTTATTTATTTTCAAGAGACACAGAGCACGAATGAGGGAGGGGCAGAGAGAGAGAGAGGGAGACACAGAATCCAAAGCAGGCTCCAGGCTCTGAGATGACAGCAGAGAGCCCAACACAGGGCTCGAACTCACAACCATGAGATCATGACCTGAGCCAAAGTCTGACACTCAACTGACTGAGCCACCCAGGTGCCCCTCATTTTAACCATTCTTAAATGTACAGTTCAGTAGCATTAATTCCAATTCCATTTATAATGTTGTGCAACTGTCATGACTATCTAGTTTTACAATTTGTCATCACCTCAAACAGCAACTCTGTACACATTAAACAGTGACTTCCCATTTACCCCCCTTCCAGCTCTTCGTGTCCTTGAATCTACTTTCCATCTCTATGAATGTACCTATTCTAGATATTTCCTGTAAGTGGAATCATACAATATCTTTGCTTTTGTATCTGGCTCATTTCACTTAGCATGCTGTTTTCAGTGTTCATCTATGTGGTAACATGTATTCGAGTTTCATTCTCTTTTATGGCTGAATAATATTCTATTGTATGGATACACCACTTTTGTTTATCCGTTCCTCTACTGATGGACAGTTAGGATGGTTCCACCTTCTGGCTATTGTGAATAACGCTTCAATGAACTCTTGTTCTGTATTTTGAATGCCTACCTCCAGGAAAGGAGCCAAGCAGTGAAGGAGCTGACGGTGGTGAAAGGAATGGTGCCCTGTGGTGTGAGCTCACAAAATGTGGTTAGAGCTACTGCCATTGTGTGTCAGATCACTACTCACTCAGGAACTGTCTCTTCTGAGACTGTCCAAGTAGCCCATATAGAAGCAAAGGGGTCGAAGGGGAGAAGCCACTGGTTTCTGGAATGTGGAGGCCTACAAATTTAGTTTTTGTGTGTGTGTGTGTTTTTTAATGTTGATTTATTTTGAGAGAGACAGAGAGAGAGCATGAATTGGGGAGAAAGAGAGAGAGAGAATCCTAAGCAGGCTCCATGCTCAGTGTGGAGCCCGATGCGGCGCTCAATCCTACGACCCTGGGACCATGACCTGAGCCCAAATCAAGAGTGGGATGCTTAATGAAGTGAGCCACCCAGGCGCCCCTAGGGTGTTGTTTTTAAAAATACCAGAAGCCCATAGCAACCTAGTAATTAGACTGGCACTGTCACTGCCATTTGTTTAATGGTTGAGTGATCAGAAGTTTTCTTTTTTTTTTTTCTTTTGCCTGTCAACTCTGCCTGATTACAAAGGCATGTGAATCTTTCCTTACACATAATGTTCCAAGTCTGAAGTGAGAAATTGAACTGAACTCAATTACAGTGGCCAATCTGATGTACTTAATTGCACACAGGAGCTAGGAATTCGAAAGGTTCCTTGGAGGACGGGGGTGGGCAAAGTGGACCTGGAGCTATTGATGTCGCATGCACCCGAGGGTATGCACGTGGTCTGGAGGGCACCCGCGTCCTCTCCCAAGCATACATTTGTGCGTACACCCCGATGAGATGCAGGTGCTGTGAGACAACGTCCTCCGAGATGGTAGCACTTCCTCGGATGGTTTGGCTTATGAAGTTACAACTGCTTTCAAGTGCTAATTCAGAAGTCTGCATGAGTTTTTAAAAACTATGTATCCCCCTGGAGAAGCTGCAACAAAACTAATGCAAAGAGATGAAGCAAAGGAGGAAAAGTGGGTGGAGGGCAGAGCCTCTTCGCCAAGGGAAACAGGACCAGTTGCACATGCTGTTCTGAGCAGCAGTGAACAATAGCATCATGGCGTCCATAACAGCTACAGGGGTCCTCCATCCAGAGGAGCTAATGATCTTGTGATGATGCTTTACTGAGCATTTCCCGAGTGCCAGATCCTGTACCCCCTTTTTCCCACACATTACTCTTAATCTTCTAAACAGTACTATGTGGCAGGCAGAGTTATTCTGGTTTTACACAATATTCTATTCTTTTTCCTTCCTCCCTATTCTAATCCATCTTTGATTAGGAACCAGCCATAAGGTTGTCACTCTGAAAACATAAAAGGAGTCCCAGGAAGAAAACTTTCCTTCAACATAATTGTGAGCTGCCAATTGTCAGCAGCCATTGAGGGTGAGCCAACTACTACTGAAGGGCAGTAGTGAGCAGCCTGGGACCAGAGGAGCCCATGGCCCACACCTGGGGCTGGGAATATGCCTCAATCTTCTGGCCTGGGCTATGACTCACAAATGGGCCACAGAAATATCTTTAATTTGGAGTGGCAGGTGCTGCCCAAATCCAGGGGCCGTTGGGGGTTGAGAGTCAGATGAAGAGAGTTGACTTGGTCAACAGGGTAGAGAGCAGTCATAGGGGACAGGGCACGGCTAGAAACAGGAGGACCAGGGAGATACGTGTAGTGAGGTCATGGGAAAGCCAGTCAGCAGGAGGGTGGTTCCAGGGGAGCCCAGGCTTGCTTACAGTTCTGATATGCCCGGCTCTCCCTGGTGTGAGGCAAGGTGAGCCAAGGCCATTTCAGGGCCCAGGAAGAGAGCTGCTGATACCTGCTCCTTGGCAAGTTCCACTGTTCTCTCTTCTTAACTTTGTACGTTTCAGACCCCCTTGGGTGAGCATAACCATGAAGTCATCAAGACAAGGGTCAATTACACAATTATCCTATTTTTACAGATGATAAAACCGAGAGTCAGGGGGATCATGGATCTTGTTCAAGTTTACAGTACTATAAAGTGGGAAAGCTGGAATCAAACCTAGAAACTCTTCCTACGTGTCCATGCTACTTGGTGCCCCATCTGAAGGCTAGGCCGAATGGGCTTTGGAGACTAGCGCAGGACTGGCAGTCAGCCAGACCCTGTCCCAAATCTCTACTTCACTTTTTCTTAGCAATATATTTCCACTCTCCATGTTTTCCTACTGTACCAGACTCTCTCGGTCTGTTCTGTGGTCTGCTTTACACAAGCAAACACAACAGAGTCCAGAGAGGGGAAACTGCCCCTTGGGGCGTGAATGCTTGGTCTCTGTTAGCCCCTCAGAGTCCACAGAAGGCAGCTTGACAGCATGGACCTCCTGGGAAGGGAGGCTGAACCCTGCCTGGAAGAGCCTAATTATGCCCAGAGAATGACTCTCACCTGGCAGGATCTGGGCCTTCCGTGATGCGAATGTGTGGCAAAGAGCATTTTCCAAGTGAGAACCTGGTCGCGGTAAAAGCAAAATGGACCGATTAGGGAGGCGCTGGACCATGGGCGTGTTTTCCCTGAGCAAGTCTTTTAACCTTGCAGGGAGGCTGACCCTCTCCCAGGCACTGACAGCCTTTTTGGAACTGAGGAAACAAGCTAAGTTCTTTTTTAATGTATATTAAATTGAGCCTGTCAACCTTGACAAAGTCCCTTTAAGTAGATGGTCGCTAAGAGGACAGCCTGCCCAGAAGGCATGCTGCTGGGGAGGCTGCATGGTTGGCCCTCCCTCTCAGGATTCAGGCTGAACAAAATCTCCCTCTCCCTGTCTCCTTTCTTCCCTTTCTTCCTTCTTTAACAAAAGGTATCCTCCATTCATGATCCTATGGGCCAAAACCTGTGCCAACAACGTAATGGGTATTTTCTGATGTGGTCCTTATAACGCTTCTATGAAATGGGTACTATTTCATCCTTGTTTTACAGACCAGGGAAGCGAGGCTCAAAGAGATGGTGCATCACTGTCAATACCTTCTAACAGGTTCGTCGGACTTCTACGCTTAGGCTGCCCCTATCTTTGGATATTATGATCCTAACCAATCAAATTGTTTCCATTTGCTGTGTGCTCTTCCAGGCCTTGCCCATGTGTGCACGTTATTTTTACATAATTGTAACTTCAGTTATTTTACAGCTATAGTTTGGTATTAAGATTTTGTTCTTATCAAAGTAATACATATTTTTAAAGCCAAATAATGTAAAATGCACACCTTAGAAAACACCCATCCCTGTCTCGTAGATCTCTTCTAACTGTTGCTCCTGATACTGATCTCCACACTGTAAATAATACATTTATATTGCTATTTCTTGGTTTATCGGTTTTTTGACATTGACCTCCTTGAATGGCTGATGAGAGCCGGCTCTCTCTCCCTTCGTCTCCCGTCCACACCACACGCAGTTCTAGCATACTTTGATCTCTCAGTCATCAGGGTTTCTGTCATGATTTGTGGGTATTATGTAGGATCAAGCAGCATCTCCTTTCTTGTATTATACTTTGCTTTTTTAAAAGTAATAATTGCCTTGCTTTTTCATTTGCATAACTTTCCACTGATCTAATTTTCCCCACATGTTCCCACACTTCAGTCACCTGTTGTAATTTTTCTATAACCTCAAACATACCAATTTTAGTCTTTTTTTCCCTAGAGGTCATCCTTCTCTGTTCCAGTGTGAACTGCTTGCTTTCCGAGATGGCTGCACAGCTGGTATAGGGGATCTTCTCTTGATCCTTAATCCTGGGATCCTTCTGTGGATCTTTTGTGTTGGTCTCTCATTTCCTGCAGCCCATAGCTTCCTATGTTGTGATTTACTTCTCAATTTCTTTTCCTAAGAAAAGGTGTGTGAGCTATACATTTTTTTTGAGTCTTTGGCCGTCTTATTACACACTTCAATTTAAGTGACTGTTTGGCTAGGTATAAATATCTAGTTTGAAAATTTTTTTCTTTCAGAATATTGAAAGCAATTCTCCTTTGTCATCCAATGTCTGATTTTAGCCTTGAGACTTCTGAGACCAGTTTGACTCCAAGTTCTTTGCATGTGACCTTTTATTCTCTCCTTTGAGTTCAGAAATTTCATGATGATGTGATTTCATGTACGTCTTTCTGCATGCATTACACTCAGAACCTGATGAATCCTTTCCATTGGAGACTCCTGTTCTACACTGCTGGGAAATTTTCTCGTCTAACATTGGTTTATAGTGCAAAGATCCCCCAAAGTGTGACCTAATATGTTTTATTCTACACAGAAAAAAGAGAATCCATTAGTGTTTATTGAACAGCTACTATGTGTCAGTCACTGAAACAGAGACTTTATGTGTGCTGTTTATTTTATGCTCATAGAAAACCTCTAATACAGCTGTTGGCATCACTATCTTATAGATGATAGTCACAGAATATCAGAGAGTCACAGAGTGACTCAGAGCAGTGGAACAATTTGTTCATAGACACACACAAACTAGGAAGCATCACAGTCAGAATTTACTCCAAATCTGCACAACTCAATCTATTAGATAAGCAATTCCCTAACTATATTCTTTGGAACACTATTGCCTCGTATTTTTCTTTATCCTGGTATCTTTTGGATATGCTGGGATAATCATATGTCTCAGTTATAGGATTTCTCAGAGTTGTTAATCTCTAACCTGCATTGTGAGTCTCTAAGGAGGAGACTGTGTGATGTACAGTTTCCCAAAGTACATGGGTGTGATATTGAAGCTGTGCCATGAAGGGCAGTAGAACTTAAGTATGAGACTTTAGATTGGTTGTGGACTAGCTGGCCATAGTGGCAATGGACTCTGTGGGCCTGGCTATAACACCTCCTGCCCCTCCACCCTCCCCTTCCTCGTCTCATTCCCCAGGCCCACCTTGTTCTTCCTTACCTGGCTCACTCAGCACCAATCATAGTGCCCTTTTCTTTTCTTTTCTGTCGGTTTCTTGACTACTCAACAGCCATACCAGCTGTCTTTCAAATCAATGGAAGGGTCTCTCTAACGCACTGCTCTAACTGGAGAACGCTTTACCACTTTATCTTACTCATACTACTCAGCCTTCAGAGCTCAGCCTAAATGAAATTTCTCCAAGGAACAGTCCCTGAACATTCTGACTAGATTAGATCTCCCTACATGATGTTCTCAAAGCATATTGTACTTCTATGTCATATTGATTATAACACATGTCATTTGTATATGCTATGCAACATATCAAGTGCTATCATATAATCACACATTTTTGTTTATTTTTCTAGCATCTATTTTCTTTCTGTAGACTCTAAGATCCTTCTAGGTCAGGGACTGTGTCTGTCTTGCTTATTACCATATGCCTAGAATTGAGACAGTTGCCTAATGTATGCTAGGTGCTCAATAAACATTTGATGAGTGATTGTGTCAATGATCAAATGGATGAGTGAAAAAGGTGATTTCATTTGTCATTATCATTAATGATGATTCTAATTAATGAATGTTGCTGAAAATTGTGGCTCTTGTTAGAGTTCCAATAGCCCAGTTCTGCTTCACAATAGGTCTGCAATGAGGCCAGGAAATAATGTAAAACATAACCTCAGAGGTGATGAATATTCCATGAAACAAAATCATAATTAAAAAAAATTTGCTTCTGTTCTGTGCATGAATTATTTTGCCAACAGGTATCTCAGCAGGAGACTGACTTCACCCCAAAATACCCGGCCTCAAAAGCATTTTCAAACAGTTCTTTGTGAGTCTTATAAATCAAGTTTTCATCATAGAGTCAAGAGAGCAAATGAATATTCTCTTTTAGAGAGTGGGGGAAAAAACCCAAAATGCTTGAAATAAAAAGAGTCAGCTTGGATAGTTTTTTAAGAGCTCATTTTTCTAGCTTTGGCTGGCTAGGCAGATGAGCCTAGCCCAGAGTCCTGGGCTAGTACTTCTGTCTCCCGTGAAGTTTGTGATTCCATTGGGATGGGACATTATGACAGCTGTTCTTTCTGCGTTACCAAAGAGGGCTTCTGGGAAGGCTACCTACTGTGAAATCTCCCAAAGCGTGTAGCACAACGCCTGCCCATGCAATAAATGCCAGTTTCCTTGCTCTTTTCGGTTCCTGTGCCCCATGTGCCCTCACTTCATTGATTGCTTAATTATCTCTTCCTGTGGGTAGCTCCATCTCAGTAGACACTTTCAGGTCAGTGACAGTGCCTTATTCCTTTCTGCATCCCCAGCCTTCCCACAGGGTCTCAATACGTGTTCAGCGATAAGGAGGGAATGATCCCATCAACAGCCCTGCAAAGTACACACAGACCTTTTTTATCCCCATTGCACTGTGGAGGGAACTGAAGCTTGGATGGGCCACCAGACTTACTTGCCTGAGGGCCTAACTCATGATCCCCAACCTGTGCACACCCTTAATTAAGGGTGACATTCCCAGTCCTGCACGGCCTGGCTCCTGCCTACCATTCATTCCAGGATTTGTTCTTGCTGCTTTTCACCTCATTGCTTTCTCTTGCGTAAAGCGGAACAGCAGTGGCTCTCCCCTTGTATGGACTGACTGAATAAATGTCAAATGAATGTTTTTGTGTGCGGCTGGGCCTTTGTTCATTTTGCTCTCTCCATCTGGCAGGTCCTCCTTTTATTTACCCTTCAAGTCTCCGTTGAGGCATCCCCTCCTCCTGGAGGCCTTCCATGAATAGCACTCCCCTGGCTCTGTGCACTTATCATCGCACTTGCCATACTGGATGGTGACTGCTTACTGGCCTATCTCCCACGGGACTGTGTGCTCTTCTAGGACAGGGGCTGGGGAGCTTGAGGTTAACAGAGGACACGCTGCAGAGCGGAGCTCAAATCTTTGTGAAGAGCAACCGGGAGCACTCTCGGGAAAGCAGCCTGGCCCTCCTGGTCCAGTGCTCTCTCCCAGACACCACGCTGCTCCACACATTGCATAATATGAGCATCAGGAGAAAAAAAAATAGATCAAATGGCAGCACAAACCCAAATTGGCAGCCATCCTCAAGATGCTGAGAGGCCGCCCATCTGCTCTCCTCGCGTTCTGAATCCACAGTTGTGCCCTCCATGCTGAGTGAGCTGGCAGCAGCTGGCCCCCTGCTGCCAGTGAAGAAAGGAACAATTTATTACAAAGGGCCCTCTCTAAATCAATCTTCCAATGCGTTCTGGCGGTCTGGGAGCAGAGGAGGCTTGTGGGCGCTGTCCTGTTACTGCTCCACTAACTCTGCATTCCAGCCACATTTGGCCAGAGTCCCACCAGGGCTTGAGGAAGATGCTTGGTGTTCATTTCTGGGAGCAATTTTAGGAAATCAGAGATTAGAACACTTGATTCCCTTTAAAACAGACTGGCATTAAGTAGCGGCGTGTCCCAGGGTTGCAGACCACACGGCTGGCATCTGGGTGACATTCCTGGTGCTGGGTGAAGGCTGCTGGCCAGTGAGGTCTTTTATGCAAACTCGTCTCCATGCCTGATGCCTCCAGATACCGAATGATGTCTCTGGCAGCCACACCTGGGAACACCTCTTCTTTGGGAATTGCTTATAATAGTCTCATCCTCGAAGTTGGGACTTGCAGGCTCAGTCGGGGTGAGGTGCTCTGCAGGAAGTTAGCCTGAAGTCAGAGGTGGAAGTCAGCCCTGATGGGTCAGTGTGGATCTTTTCTACAGGCCAAACTTACTCTGCTTAGAGCCCAAGCAGAAGGTGTTGGCCCTCTGAAGCCCTGAGTGATCGGCACGATTTTGCCCTCTGGACAGCGGTGTTTGAAATCAAGGGGAGCCAATCTAGAGTGTTGTTAGTGACCTGTGATGTGGTTTGGTACAAAAAGATCAGCTGGGCCAATGGCACTTACTGTCTCAGGAATGAGAACCGAGAGATTCCCAGGGAAGGACGCTATTGGCGGTGAGGGCTGAAGCTGAGAAGTCAGAGAGAGAGAGACCAGAGGGGGATGGACAGGCCACAAGCAAGCTGAAGTTAGGTGGGAGCAAAATGAGTAGGCAGGAGCCACGGTGTAGAGATGTAGAGATGTGTGAGTGGGGGAGTGGGAGGGCAGAATGGGACAGGTGCTTGGAGAAGGCAGGCATCCTGATTAGAGAGACCAGAGCCCTGTGAGGATGTCTGTCCCTTGAACCACAAAAGCCCTATTTATGTGTTTGCTCATTAAACAGGCCTAAACAAAGCTCGGGGCTAATTGAGGGTGAACATGGATGATTGGGGTAAGGCCCTGATCGTGAGGCACTCCCAGTCCTGAAGGGAAGAGAAATCTGTAAAGGGACAATGACACGGCGCCACAATGGGTAGTAAAGTGTGTAAATGCAAAAGGTGAAATGGAAACAGAGGAAGGGGCATCTAGCTTTGCTGTGGGAAACCAAGGAAAGCCTCCCAGCCGGGCTTGAGGGGCATGGTGGCTATAATTCTAGGTATTTGAAATGGACTGTACAAAAGCCTGAAAGGGAGCACGGCATGTCTGGAGATCTTGAAGAAGCTGGGAATTGCTGGAACCTAAAGTTTGAATATTCGTTCAAAGAAGAAGATATAAGGTAAAAATATAGGTAGTTATGACGAGAAGGAGGACAATACAGTACGCATCAGCGAATTAGTCTTCAGAAGAAAAACCACAAAATTATGAAAACAGAAGGAACCTTAGAGATCATCGAGTCCAACTGCTTTATTTTCCCAACGAGGAAACTGAGGCCGAGAAGGGAAGTCCCTTCATGCTGCTGTGAAGATTTCTGGAATTGCCCAAGGAAGTGGGGGCAGGGTTGGAACAAGATTCGGGCTCCCTGAGTGCTGGTTCCCAGCCTCTGTGTAAAAGGTAGGTAGCTGGAATGACACAGTGGCCTTTCCATTTGAGCTTGATGCTTTATGGGGAGAGGGGCTAACTGGCTTCTGAAGAGATGCACTGAGAACCCAGCACAGCAGTGACATAGCACACTTTGACTATGTATAAAGGCATACATGAATGCTGGGTTCCAACGCTCACTGGTATCCCGGAATGCCCTTTCTTTTGTCTTATCCAAATCGTGATCTGTCTTCAGGATCTGGCTGAACTGACTCCTCCTCCAGGAAGCCTTCTGTGACTACTCAGCACCCATACTTTGGAGGTATTCTCTCTTCTATGGCCTCTCAGGCTCTGACACTCACAGGATACTCACATTCTCTGCTTGTTGCTTTGCGAGTTTCCTGTTCATCTTTGTGATTATTTCTCCAACTGGAAGCTTTGCTCTGTAGAGGGTCTACCTCTCATACTTTCTTGTGTCCTATAAGACTTAGTCCAGTGCCTAGCACAAAGAAACACTGGTGGATTCTTTAGACTTTACACATGATCTTTTCTGCCTTCCCTCATACCTTACCAAAGCTAACTGAACTACATCGTCTAGTTTCTACTATTACCTGCTAATGTTTTCCCATTTTTTAAAATTAATGTTGGATGACAATTTAATATCCCTTTATATTCATTTGGAGTTGACAGATATGCTGCCACACACATGGAGACCCGAAGATCAGGAAAGTTAAAAACCTAGACCCCCTAGGTTTTGGAGGTGTTGCTGATCAAGGTGAGAGATAAGTTCAAAGTCAACATTCATATGAACTTAACAGGGGGTTAAGGAGAACCACTGATTTAAACATCTTCAAGTAGATGGAGTTTTGGGAAAAGTGCAGGGCATAGAGATGACCCCCTCCTGAATCTCAGAATCCTCACATGGAAAATGATCAAAGTGGGCAAGATTCTAATCTTTTGCCTCTGACAGTCTGTGATCATGCAGTGCCTGCCATGAGCTCTTCAAACTCACTGCCCAAATACCAGACACAGTTATTTGGGGTGTTTGTTTTGCTTTGACAGATAATGAGATGCTTATTCTCATTCCCTGACAAGTTCTAAAATACTGCTTTCACTTCCTCTTCCCACATCATCTCCATCTTAATTTATTACGTATTCAACCTCTGGTTCAACCGCATTAATCACATACCCAGTATATGTCAAAGGAGGTCATGATGCTGGATCTATTTCATTTGACCCCTGGATCCCTGTTCCACTCTTCCCCACCCTGCCCACATCACAGAGGCTACCCTTCTAGGGACTGCATCGATGGGCTCCCTCGACCTCTGGCACCTGATTGGGTTTAGCCAATGGAGGCAGTGGCAGGGGCCCAAGGGTGGAAGGAGAGTGGAGGTCAGGGTATCTGGCCCCTGGTCCAATCCTGTTGAATGGCTGTGGGCTGGCTGATCCCTCCAACAAAAGCCAAAGCTCCTGCCAGGGGCTCTCTCCATGGCCACCTTTTCTGGTTCTGGAAACTGTCCCTTTAGGCCTACGGCTGGTAATAGCTCCCTGCTGTTGCTAGTCATGTGGTTTAGATCCTCCCTGTAGTTTCCTTAAATCCTGCTTAAATTCTTGCAAATACTCTCTTTCTTAGGTTCACCTCAATTATCCAATTTGAATGTGCCATCTGTTTCTCACTGGAAACTTACTGATAGTCACCACACAATCTTTAAAAAATGGAATCCCTTTAGGGCGCCTGAGTGGCTCAGTTGGTTAAGTGTCCAACTCTTGGTTTTGGCTCAGGTCATGATCTCATGGCCTGTGGGATCAAGCCCTGCAATGGGCTCTGTGCTGAGAGCAAGGGGCCTGCTTGGGATTCTCTGTCCCTCTCTCTCTGCCCCTCCACCACTTGTTCTCTCTCTCTCTCTCTCTCTCTCTCTCTCTCTCTCTCTCTCTCTCTCCCTCTCTTTCAAAATAAATAAACATTAAAAAAGAGGAATACTGATATCTATGTAAGTAACCTAGACTAGGCAAATTTATCCTGAAGATGGACAGTGGTGATGGTTGCACAACAGTGTGTATACAATTAATGTCACTGAACTGTACACTTAAAAATGGTTAAAATGGTAAATTTTATGTTGTGTGTATATTACTACATTAAAAAAATAAATAGGGGACATAATAGCTAAATACTTATTGATAAGCATTGATAAGTTAGAACCAAAACAATAACCTGTTTCTCCCTCTGTTTTCAATATTCCAGTGAGAGGCCCATGTTGGGTTAACTCATGCACTGACTGTGAAACTTTTCTCTTCTCTTCTCTTCTGTTCTCTTCTCTTCTGTTCTCTTCTCTTCTGTTCTCTTCTCTTCTCTTCCCTTCCCTTCCTTTCCTTTCCCTTTCTTTTTTCTTTTCTTTTTTCTTTTTTTTCCTTTCCTTTCCTTTCCTTTCCTTTCCTTTCCTTTCCTTTCCTTTCCTTTCCTTTCTCCCCTTCCTTCCTTCCTTCCTTCCTTCCTTCCTTCCTTCCTTCCTTCCTTCCTTCCTTTATATTTATTGTTTTAAAGGAAGATTTTGGATTGCCTGGGTGGCTCAGTTGGTTAAGCAGCCAACTTCAGCTCAGGTCATGATCTAGCATTTCATGGGTTCAAGCCCCACATCAGGCTCTGTGCTGACAGCTCAGAGCGTGGAGCCTGCTTCGGATTCTGTATCTCCCTATCTCTCTGCCCCTCCCCCACTCCTGCTCTGTCTCTCTCTCTCTCTCTCTCAAAATTAAATAAACATTAAAAAAAAAAGGTTTTGTTTTTAAGTAATCTGTACACCCTATGAGGAGCTCGAACTCACAGCCCTGAGATCAAGAGTCACACGCTCCACTGACTAAGCCAGCCAGGCGCCCCCCTGTGAAACTTTTATTCATGCCAAATAATTCAATCATGTTCAGGATGCTGTTTAATTTATTTGTGCAAATACATGTGTGCTGATCTTGGTCTGGAACAAAAAATGGTACTGGTATAGAATACTGACAAATAGTAGCCTCCTCTGGTCTTGTCCTTAGTTCAAAGCCTGGCTCAACAGCATTTTCTTTCACAAAGCTTTCTGGAATTTCATGAAGCTTTCTACAACATGTCCCTGTTGTTCTTCTCCTTCCTGCTCCACAGAAATTAGCCCATTATTTTACTTCTGGTTCTCATAACAGATAGTTGTCTCCAAAAGATTCAGAGTTTTTTTGTAGATGAGGATCATGTCCTCAATGCCATAGTTCCTCATTGACCTAGACAAATACTAACTGGTACCTCTGCATACACTTGGCCAATGAGTGCAACTTTTCATAGATGCTTATCATGCAATTTACCTAACGGAAAGTGCTGCAAACAAGAATGTGTTTCTCTTTGGCTCTGATTTCTACTGGCAGGAAGACTAATTTTCTCTAACTTATGCATACCCCAGACTCTTGACAGCAGTTTGACGTCTAGGGACAGTGGGTGCCTCAGGTGCTGTTTTCTCCCCTTTCCTTCAGTTTCCACAGTCTCTGAGCCAGAACTTTCTATAAACAGCTAAAGTCTTCCAGGAACCATGAATCGCTCTTCAGGAGCCTCAGAGGTGGGCAGCACGACAGAGCTTCCGTTTCACCAAAGAAGAACCATCTGTTCTGCTGGAATTGTTCTTAGAATGGTATTCCATCCTCTTAAGTCCTCTTTTTCTGAATGGTAGACTACATGACCTATTTATATCATGGTCCTTGTGTTAAACATGACTTTTTTAGTAGATGAGAGAATTTGGTTTTATTCAGACTATAACAAATGTGAGGAAACTCCAGTCCCGTTTATGAACACTGCTCAAATAACCGATAGAGCCTTGCCAGGGGAGCCCTGATACCCCAAGACTCATTCTGCTTCTGCTCTCTGAATTGAGAACTTGAAACGTCCTCAAATTGGAATGTGAAAGATGAATTAGGATACTAGTATATTCAAAGTCTTAGCTCATTACTTATGATCTGTGTCTTTTATTGGTTTGCAGAAATTCTTCCTATATTAAAATAATAACCTCCCATATATCAAATTAATCACATTTTAGATTTGTTTTTTTTATTAATTTTATTTGTGATGCTTATGGAAAGTTCATTTTTATATATTCCATATTAATATTAATATGTTTCTTATATATTAATATTTGTTCTATTCCATTGAATACTCTCTTTTGTGTCATAGTACTACATTTAAGGCTAGTGAGTTAAATGGGCATTTTCCCACTAATTTTGTGGGATTAAAATTGATGTGACTTTACAGAAAAAGCAATTTACCAATAGATTTCAAGGCCTCAAACATGTTTATATGCTTTGACCCAATAATCCCCTATCTAGGGATCTAGCTAAAGAAAACCTAAGAAACATAATGTATTTATGCACTAGGATGTTCATTACAGTATTATTTACAATAGTGAAAAACTAGATATAATATCTGGAAATTAGGACCTTCAATAGATTAGTGTGTAGCCATTAAAATTTTAATAACAAGGAGAATTTCAAGACCCAAGAAATACTTTTGATACAATCAGTGATATGTGAGTATGTGTTTAACAACAGGCTCTCTGAGAAAAATAAAACAAAACAGCCCTACTTTGTAGTGTTTGCCAATTTCTGTGGTGTAAGTGTTCCCATCATGGCTGGTTTCAGGATACCCATGGGATGTCACTGCACTGAGTTGGAAAGAGATGAGCTGGGCTCTAGTGAAGAAACCCAATCCAGTTCCAGCACACAACGAGATATGATGCTATGTGACAAAAACAGGATGTAAAGGATGTATACAGTGTGATCTCAACAATGAAAACAATCAATTGAAAAAGACATTGGAAGGAGAGAAGTTACCTTTGGGTGGTGGAATATATGAGATCCTTTTTCCCCGGTATCTTAATATTTCCCTGAACTTCGCAGACTGTTGAGGGAGAGCCTAAGCTATCATTATGACCGGAAACAACCCTGATGCTTGGTGTGCTTCCCTCCCTGCCTATCCACTCCTCATCATGGAGCTTGGCTTCTTTGGTGATGCCACTTACTCCAGTGACAGTTCCGCCCTGGGGCTTTTGCTGGGGTCAACACCAAAGACCTGTTCTATATTTCCAAAGCCTTTCCTTTCCTTTCCTTCAGAATCTCCTGTCCCCATGTTTGTCTCCTTTATTTCATCCTCCAGAAGGAAAGTGCTTTACTTTTTCAGTATAGCAGGCAGAGGGATGACAAACATATACTTGGGTAATCCCAAATTTAGCTTCTGTTTATGTCACACGGGGCAAATGTGTCTCCTGCCACATGAAGCTAATGGGAAATCCTCACCTGGAAGGAATAAGTCATCCTATTTCATTGTCACATGGGAAAAGTGAGGCCAAGAGGTCAATTTAAGGGTCCATCATGAACTAGTGGCTGGGAACCTGGTCTCCTGATTCCCAGACAGCAGCAGAATCCACTGCAGCACTGCTAAAGGCAATAGCCAGTCTAGAACTTCCCATGTAGGAGTTGGCCAGAGAAGGTAGTCTTTTTGTATCTTCTCACTCTGTACTGAGACTCACATGGATATCCAACTTTGCCACTGGGAACTTTGCCTCAGCTCGCAGGAGAGTGGGGAGGTTCTGGGTGGACTGCATATCTTACTGTTCTCTGGAAAGCAGCCCCTTTGCTTGAACAAGTGCACTTTTGGATGTGGTCGGTTATGTACCAAGAAGAAGGGATGGTGGGTGCTTGGGGGGTACTGAGAATCCAGACTTCAAAAGCTTCATTCCCATAAGCAGTAACTCCCCAGAAAGTTTGTTAGCAATAGATGCAGCCACAAAGAAAGATAAAGGCATAAAGGAGAAATATTTTTTTTTCCCTACAACTAGGGTACACCTAAAGGAGGCCCATCAACCTTTCACCCTGGGCAGTGCTGGCCCCTTGTGGCATGGCCTCAGTGATGTCTACTCTGCGCTGGAATTCTGAAATAAAACATCTTGCTCGAATCTCCCACCTACTTTCTAGGACTCAGCCCTTCTTCCCTGTTCCTCATTAAGGAGAAGTGGGCACTAGTTAGAAACCTTGCACTTGTCCTGAACTGCCCTGGTGCTCCTTCCTGCTCAGCTGCATTACCCTCCAGTCCATCCGCAAATGCTGTCATTTTCACTCCTGCATGTCTCTAGTCACCACACCCGCACCCCTCTCATTCACCCGAAGCTGTGCTGCCATCCCAGGCTGCCACCGAAGTAGTCTCCTACCTTGGCCATTCTGTACCCACTCTGGTTCCCTTCCAGGCCATTCCATACATGGTGGCCGGAGTTATCTTTTCACAATGCCCATGCATTCATGTTACTCATCTGACTGCAGTCCATTTCTCTCAGTCGAGACCAGAATCCTCCACATGGCTTATGTGCCCCCAAAGCACCAGCCCTACTCCCATCCCACCCCACTCTCACCTTGGCTTTCGGGACCTGGCCCCCTTCAGTTCCTGGAGTGTGCTGTGCTGTTCTCTTCTACCGGCCATTTTTTGGTTTATACTACAATTCTTACTGCTACCACCTATGTGTCCAAAAAGCCCATCTCCTCCTCACTAGCTCAAACATCACTTCCTTTGCAAGTCTTTGGCGACATTCCCCCCACCCCCCAACCAGTGATTATTCTCCATCACACACTCTCAGAAAACCATGCCTCTTTCCTCAGAACACTTATTCTGATCTGCAGTTATGCACTGATTTGATTAAATCCACCTCCTATCCTGGCTGCGGGCATCCTGATAGCAGGGGCACATCTTTCCACGTTCAGGACTATATCTCCAGCATCTACCACAGTGCTTGGTAATTATACATTGAATGCCATGTGAATGAAGGAGTGAATGAGATAGGACTTCCTCTGTTGAACCCTTTCAGACTGCCCCTTGTGGGGTTGGTAATCCTGTCTCTGTGTTGATCTGGCACATCATATCCATCTATCAGTTTCCTCGTCTGTAAAATGGGGCTAACCACATACCACAGTGTTGAATGGAAGGGGAGTGATGATATTTTGGACATACCACAATGGCCATCATGTAGTGGGTGCTCAAAAAAATACTTGTTTTCCTTATAGTCATACTTGTTTCTTTGAATCATGAGAACTTCAAGGGAATGGGCCTCACCTCATTTATCTCAATAGCCTCACAGGGAGGGCTGTGCACATAGTAGGTGGGCCCCATGAATGGCTCTGTATTTGACCGGTGGTTGTCCCTGGCTGCCTTTTCCAAGACTAAATCCTTAATTACCTCATCTTCCTGTGAAGCATCTTTTCTGATCACATAACTCATGGCACTCTCTGGCTAATTCATTTTTGATCAACTGGATTGCTCTACACTTACATTCCTATGTAATATAGCCTCTGGAGTTCCCCTCAGCACCGGAAGGCAGTCTGGCTCATTTGAACAAATTGCTTAACATGTTAAATTAGATTCAACCGTCCTTAGGAAGAAAAATTAAAAAGAAAAAAAAAAAGAAGATGAATATCAATTGTCCTCATACTCACAATGTTCCAAAACTGCTTTATTTTACCATTGACAGTTCCCAAGGCATGCCTGCATTGTGTTGGTGACTTGTGCCAAGCAGGAGGTTTAAGTAATTTTCACTATCATCAGCCAACAGTCCCTGAGAATGTGCTGAATGCTTTATCCCCTAAAGCCCAGGTCAGATAGCCTGTCCTCTCAGAAGCTGCTCCATTCTTTAGTAAAAATTAATCACTTCTTTAATTGGGCTAAGTCTGTATCTTCAACACACTTCTGTTTTATACTCAACACTATGTTTCTTTTCTTTGTTCAATATTTATCTTCCTTATTAGAGTGTGTTAAACGTAGGGAAATAATTTTGTCCCAACCACCTAGTATAGGAGTTAGCTACATGCTCTATGCTACATGCTTGCTAAACTGAATTGATAACCAGCCAACAAACATTTATCGTACATGCTAGACATGCCCAGAATCATATTTGACCAAATACTGGGGCAGCCATGGAACGGTACACATAAAATTAACCATCATACCCACTCCTTTACCTGCTTTAGGTTTCTGCTCAAATGTTGCTTTTTAAGAGAGACTCTCTAGCCGTTTATATATGATGATACCCTTGCCCCTTTTGTGTTCCTTCAAATTCCCTTACACTGCTTTCTCTTTCTCCAAAGCACTTATTACTAACCTGACTTAGGTATGTATTATTATTATTTTTATTTACTGCTATCGACCCCAAACTGTAAATTTCATGAAGGCAGCAACCTTGTTTGGTGTTCAGTCAGCTTTCCAGGGTCTAGGAAAATGCATGGCACGTAATAACTACTCAAGTAATATTTACTGAATTAATGAATGAGTCTCCAGACAGCTCATAAAGAAGCCATCCTTGGGCTAAGTGCTTGCCCTAGGCCAGCCAGTGAGTATCTTTTGTAAGGAACGGTGACTTTCCTGAGCTGGGGATGGCAGGCAAGACAGTCTGCTGGAAGGGACCTCTTGGTCATGGGAAGCCCATACATGTTGAATTGCACATATAATAAACTAAATCATTTCCTTGGTGACTGTCAATAAATGTTTTTGTCTTCTTTATAAAGTCTCATGAAAAATAAAGTTACAAGATCCACAAGAAATGGAGAGATGCTATGCATGTTCTGAGAAAGGTGGGGTTGATTCCAGCTAGTGAAATAAAGAACCTTTGTGGAGAAAAGGTATCTTAGCTGAGCCTAGATAGGGACTGAAGATGGGACTTTGCAGAAAGGGCATATCAGGCTGAGGAACAAGCATGCACACAGAGAAAGGATTGGGAAAGTACATCTGTAATGCAGAACAGTGAGTCGTTTTGTTTAGTATCTTCTAAGTACCAAGATCAGTCATTGCCCTCATCAAGTGTCAGATCACAGGCAAATTCAGGTGGGATATAATTCAAGTCCCCAAATTTCATTTTCCCATGAGGTGGTTTGGTGGCCTGGTTTATCCAGACCCATGCTCCTCCTTTCCCCAATGGTGAGTTCTGCATTAATGCAGGTAAAGGCTTGGAAATCCCCTGGCTGTCTTGTGCAGGACGTCTTTGCTATTCAACAGGTGGAGGTGAGATCGCAGTAATTCTAAGAAGCAACGGGAACCTGTACTTGAAAAATGCTTGCCTCTACTTTCTGAGTGTTTAATTAGTTGATTCTCACATCTTCAATGGCACAAGGGCACCTGGATAATCCTCATTCCACCACTGGCTTCTTCTATAGATCAGGAGCAGGAAGGGGGCGGAGAGGGTAAGGATTTGAGTGAACAATTTTAAGCTTGTCGGAGTCATGATTCAGTGATTCCAGGGCTGCTCCTGATTTATTCAGACTTGCCAAAGGACTGTATTCTTTTCACGCTCTTCTTAAAAATTACCAACTTTTCATCATGTTAAGGACCTCTTAGAAGGAAGAAGAAAGATTAAAAGATGTTCTTAGCTTGTAGGACTCTTTCTCTTTCTTTATATTTTTTCTGTCTGCCTCTATTTCTGTGTCTGTATCTTTGTCTGTGTGTTTCTCCCTCTCTGTTCCTTTTTGTCCCCTCAATCTCCCTGAGAGGCAGTGGAGTACACTATACAGGAAAGAATCCTTGAGAAAGAACGAGGGAGCCTAGGATCTGAGTTTCAGCCCTCATTCTGCCACTTAATGATTGAGGATCGCCAGGCAAGTTGCTTAATCTTTCTGAACCTTGATTTTTTGAACATACAATGTAGAGTTGCCTGAAGATTGGAGAGGCAGGGGTGGTGTCGCCACAACCAATTCTACTTTAGGATCAAAAACCTAGGTCTTCTGGGGCCCTGGGCAAGTTCTTAAGCCTCCCTGCATCTCAAGTTTCTAACTGGCAGGATGGGGGTAATGCAAGGCAGCAGGGAGAAAAAGAAAAAGCAATAATTTAGTAGGGAGAGCATAGCTTTGGGGTCTGGAAGGCTGGGGCTCAGTTCTCACTGGTTACTAGCTGTGCAGTCTTGGGTGAACAACTTAGTGATGCTGGTTAGGATTCACTGTGTAGGTATCACGTGCCAAGCAGTATTCTAAACTTTTATTTGGATTATCTCAATGCATCTTCCTAAGGTGATGAGGAAGGTGGTATCATTTTCTCCATTTTGCATATGAGAGAATGGAGGTTCTTGAGACACGAGGGCAGGTGCTCCGTGTCAAAGGGCAAGGACCTGGCAGAGCAGAGAAGCTGGCCTGGCGCTTCTGACTCCAGAGCCCGCGCTCTTTGCCAGTGGGCTTTCCTGACCCGGAGGCTTCGCTTGGGCATTGTGGACCCACAAACACAATTGCTTGTAGGTAAGAACTAACCTCACATACGGCTTTTTCAAGCAGTAAATGAGATGCTACATATAAATGACTTACCACAGTGTCTCGTATAATGTAATTCTGTAATAAATGTCAGCCTGTGTGTATATACCACCTTAACTGTTTCTCTCTGCCATATGATGGGGTAGAATATATATACATGTATCACGTGCCTGTGAATAAATGGCTTGTGACCTTTTACGCACTATGCAAGTCACTGTCATGATGACAATCTCTAACATTCCTTCTAGCTCTTAATTCAGACCTTCTATGACTCATTTTCCCCAGGCTGTGTCAGCTCCAGTGAAACTTCCCAGACCACTTTACGCAGTGATGACAAATCGTTCCAGAGCTCTCCGACTTCTCTATTAATTAAATGTGAGAAAACAGAGAGCTCCATGAAAAGACACCTCTGTGGTTTCTTGTTTAACTCTGTACTTCCACTATACCTTGCAGCTGCACCACTCAAAACAGTTGGCAAGAGAACAGTATTCTATTCATTCTGCATGGTGAGTCACAGACGAGTTAGCCAAATTGCACCTCATGTTCCAAAAAGGAGAGATGCACCTTGAGAGGCAAGGGAGGAGAGAGGTGAATCAAGGGGCTTGAAGTAGTTGGTGCAAAGGTCACAAGCATGATGTCAAGCTTTGCCCGTTCACTCACTGAACAATCATTTATTAAGTCCTTACTGTACGTTAGGCATTGGAGAAACACAGTGGAGTAAGTCTCGCTTCCTGTTCTGAAGGAGAAGAAGGAAAAGGATTTCCGATCTCTTGATGGCTTGCTTCGGGCTGGCATTGGGCTAGGAGTTTTATATTTAATCCTTACAATAATCCTCTTGAGATAGGCACTATAATTCCCATCTTGAAGATAAAGGGATTGAGTTTAGATAATCCAAGGGGTTTGCCCAAGGATCACACAGCTAGAAAGTGGAGGGATTGGGGCTGACCGGCATTTTACCATGCCTCTGCTGAGAGAAGCCCGTGTCTGGTGGGAGATGGGTCTGAATCATTACTGTCTGGAACTGTGAGGTTCTGGGAGTTTAGTCCCACAGTACACATGGAGCCCACAGGGAGAGCTTCCCAGCAACTATTGTTAGAACCTCTATTCTTGACTTTAGAGAGAAAGAGGATGGGTCAAGGTCTCTGCTACCTGTGTTATCTCAATCCCTGGGTGTCCATCTGTTTAATTCAATAGCTAGAGGAAACTTTCAAGGCTGCCGCCAGGGCTGAGGGGGGAATCTGTGCCACCCTGGCAGGGCTGGTGTATTGTAGGACTGGCTGCCCGCAATATTCCTAAAACACGGGTCTCATCACATCACCCCTCCCCTTGGAACCCTTCAGTAACTCCTCCTGGCATAGAATAGAGGCAGAGTCCTGAGCTGGGCTTTCAGGCTCCTCTGTGAGGCCCAGACTCTCTCTATAACATCCCTAACCTGCCCCTCACCACCTGTCCCTGTAACTCGAGCTGTGTCTCTTCTTCCTTTCAGGACTTTTTGCCTCTACTCACATAATTTTTTCACCACTTATAACTTAACTCAGATATCTACTTTTCCAATGGATCTACCATAAAATCCAGCACTTCTACTTGGGGGTCTAATACCCAAAGGAAATGAAAACAGGAGTTCAGTGAGATATGCATACACCCATGTTTATCACACCGTTATCCACAGCAGCCAAGCTATGGAAACAACCCAAATGCCCATCAGTGGATGAACAGAGAAAATAAGATGTGGTATATATGCTCAAGAGAACGGCACTCAGCCACGAGCAAGGAGTGTACCCTGCCATTTGTGACAACATAGATGGACCCTGAGCACATGATGCTAAGCCAGATAAGTCAGAGAAAGAGACGTACTGTATGGTATCACTTATACGTGGCATCTAAAAAAGTTAAATCTGTAAAAAAGCAAGAGAGTAAACTGGTGGTTACCAGGGGATGGGGAGTGGAGAGATAAGATTGATGGTGTTTAAGGGTACAAATTTGTAACAAGTAGTAAATAAGCCATAGAGATCTAATGCACAGCATAATGAACATAGGCACTAATACTGTGCTATAATGATGCGATGTGATAAATATTGCTTCAATGGCAATCACATTGCAATATATCAAATGTATCGAAGTAACAGCCTATGCATCTTAAATTAACAAAATGCAACATGTCAAATTTATCAAATTAAAAAAAAAAAGCCGGCTTTTCCATGAAACCTTCTCAGATATTCCCAGGTGGAATGAATCACTTCCTCCTCTGCTTTCTCATAGCACTTTGCTGACACTTGTGAAATAGCTTATATTAGATTATACCTCGTTATGCATGCACATTCTTTAAGGAGATTTGGTCATCTTGGATTCCCCGAGGCCCTGGCGAAGAGACTTACTCACAGTGCACTCAGTAAGGGTTTGTGGAGTTGACTAGGTAACTGCAAAGTGCACAGTTCACTCTGGTGTCCGAGCAGTCATTTGCCTGTGTGCCTTCAGCATCATTCTCCACCTTTCCCCCGCTCTGCTCTGGGTTACAGAGCCTTGCTCTTGCAAGCCATACTTTCCAGGTGCCCATGCAAATCACAATTCCCAGTGTCGTTTTTCAGGTTCTGAGATCATATCATACATACAAGCATTGGGAAACCTAGATGTTGATTCTGCTCTGCCACTAAGCATTCTTGTGTAATTCACATTATGAATTTAGATGGCTCCTCAGTAAAACGATGATCCTGAATTAATGTTTTGTTAGGGTCTGAGTATGCAAGCATGCATCCATCCATCCTTTTATCCATACACTCACGAACTCTTATTGAGTTTTTCCGTTCTACCACACCATGGGGATGTAGAGGAGGATACAGCATGGTTCCCACTCACAGTAAGCTCACATTTGAGCAACAATTTGAAGTACTTTCAGGAGGAAAGTGATGTGAGCAGACATGTTCTTTAGAAAAGGTGACGGATAGCCTGCTGTGGGGGCCAATGAGAGTCAATTTCCTGAGGGCAGAACAAGAGCAACAGATAGAAGCCAGAGGAAGTCTGATTTCATCTCGAGATGACAAGGTGAATTTTCTAATAATTAAAGGGGCTCCATACTGACATTACAAGGTAGTGATGTCCTGTCAACAAACACACCCAAGAAGGCGCTAGGTGATGCCCTAGCAGTGGCAGGGAGTGTTTTCCTGCTTTGAGAAGACAGACTAGATGCTTCCTAAGATGGATTTTTAATTCTAAGCTGTTACGATTCTGAAAGTCAACATTTCTATGCTTCAAATTAGCGGCTTTGAAACCCTTTTTAAAAAGCAGCATGACTTTACCTTTAAACAAAACTCCACGGAATCTCGGCTTATAAAACAAGGAAAGCTGAAGCAACTATGGCTAACGTTCAGGGCCCTGCCCTCCTGACCTTCCCCCCAGTTCCTGAGAAAACAGGCTGAAAACCACAGCTGTACAGGATCTAGGAGCTTTGACATTTTTGTGGGTGAGCATATCTGTGCAGTAAGTCCCTGCTGGCCCCAGCACCTCCCTTACGCCCCTGCCACGCAGCCTCCACATGTGGTCCCTTTCACCACCCCTAAGACCCTCTCTGCCCTTGGAGATGAGAGGTTAAGGATCCAACATGATGCCACGCGATTCGCAGCATATGGCCCTGGCGCCGGGCCTGGCTCTGACTTTGCCATGTTCCGACGATGGGGTTTCTGCCAGCAGCTGACTCCCAGTCTCCACCTGGGGTCCCCTTCAAGACACTGTATGCTCTCCCCTCCTCCCCACCCCATCTTTCCCTGCCTCCCCGGCCCTGAGAACCTCCATAGTTTAGCAGCACTTCAGGGCGCCGAACATGCTCTGAGTCGGGCACAAAGCTCATGCTTGAGTTTTACACCAGCGCTGTAAGCCAGGTATTAGCACCTGTACCTAGGAACCCGAGCCTCCTAGAGGGCAAGTGACTTGCTCACAGTCACTCAGTTGAGAAGCTGCTGACCTGAGATCGTGACCCAGCTCTGCCCGGCCCTGGAGCCCACGTCCACTCCATCCCCAGGGTAACCTGGTCCCTCCTGGGGCTGGGCCCTGCTGTGCTCTCCCTAATTATCCTCTCTGATACCAGAGCTCCTCACTGCTTGATAACAAACTTCCTGCCTGGTTTTCTGAATCTCGGCTGCCTCTGAAGTCTGCTTTGTCTTACTCTGTTAATATGTTCTCACATTTATTAAGCCTTCACTATGTCGTGGCCATGGTTTTAAACATTTTACGTGTATGAATGTATTTTATCCTTTCAACAGCCCTATGACATAGGCATACCTGTTATATCCATTTTACAGATGAGAAAACTGAGGCCGAGTGAGGACGAATAACACAGTCACACAACTATGAAATGGCAGAGCCAATACAAACCTGGGCATCTGGTTTCGAGCCTGAATTCCTCATAATTAGACACTGTTTACAGGCTTTTGACTGGACACTTTATGTCTCCTTCACCAGCAGGTGAGACGGTAAGACTCAACGACATAGGGGACTCAGTGGGGCTTAGTGACTACTCCTCTCTAGAGGGGCCAGAATGGTAACCACCATACATAGCTACCTTTGACGTGGGACCATTTTTTACCCAAGCCAATGAATAAATCAGTGATGAGAGCTTTGCGTGTGTGTGGGGAGTGGGCGGGTGGGATGGGGGAACAAGGATATTTCGGCACACATTACTTGGTACATCAGCTTTTCCTTTTCCACCTAGCCGGCATCAATGTCTTGTTCTGTTTCAGTGAACGGTGGAGGTTGTGGGTTGACAGATAGGTTTCAGCTCTTTTTCCAAATTTGGTCAATTTATTGTGGTTGCTTGGAACCATGAGTTGGGATAGATTTTGCAGTCACATTTGGTCTCAGCGGGAAAGAGAGTCATGATCTATTAAGAATGTCTGCCATGTGCAAGGGAGGTGAAGGAGATGTATATGAGTTATTTATCCGATAGCCATGAGCTAGTTTCCTATTCTGGCTCTTTCCCGTTTCATCCCTAATCAGTTAAGTGGGGGCGGGCATGTCCTCATTCTAAAATGTGACCTGAGCTGGGGTGCCTGGGTGGCTCAGTTGGTTGAGCGTCAGACTTCGGCTCGGGTCACGATCTCACGGTTTGTGAGTTTGAGCCCTGCATCGGGCTCTGTGCTGACAGCTTGGGGCCCGGAGCCTGCTTCAGATTCTGTGTCTCTCCCTCTCTCGGCCCCTCCCCTGCTCATGCTCTGTGTCTCTCTGTCTCTCAATAATAAATAAACGTTAAAAAAAATTAAAAAAAAAATGTGACCTGAGCTTTGCCAGGATCTCCATCCACTTTATACGTGGATGGCGACAATATGAACATGCTGCAGAATGGGGAGATGGGAAGATGGGGAGAAGGATTTACAACAGAAGTGTGGCTTTTTGTCTTGGCATGACTTCATAACTACAACAGAGCAGAAACGTTTCCATTAAAGCTTGGCAAATTGGTGGAGAAGGTCTCTTTCTCCCTTCATTTCTTGGGCACGTGGCTATGAGAGCCTTCCCGGTGGTGCTCTTCTGCATCCTATCTTGCCGGAACTCATGGCAAAATGGCAGCTCCACTGTTTGGGACTCAGTCTCCTCTCAATGCTCTTGGACCAGGTCCTGCTAGCTTGTGAGATCTGCAAGGGTCTTGATTCTCAGCTCTCTTCAAAGTTGATTGTCCCTCAACTCTCAGTTGCTAACTCATATGACCCTACCTGAAAAAGGCTCTCCTTTAGCACTCTATCAAAGCCATTCTCTATTGTATCATCCTAGTTCATTTTCTTCAAATCTTGCTTCATTGGCTTGACTTGTTTTTCTTATTGATGTGTTTACTTGTTAAGTGTCTGCCCCCTCACGTTTGTAATGTAAGCCCCATTGTTTTCTCTTTCTTGTATAAAACCATGACACCCACAACTCTAAAAGTAAAACATAAAGTCAACATTGATGCTAGAAGTGCCATGTGTGGTCTTCTTTGAGGTCCATGACAGCTGCCCTTTCAGCGTTTGTCATGGTTTTGACCATCTGGCACACAGGAGACAATTTAACCCCTATAGGAACCTGGATTCTCTGAAGTTTCTTATCATCCAAATGCATCTCTACCCTTGAAGATCTTTTCCCACGGTGCACACCCACATGCCCTTCCCACTGGCTTCCAGCCTATGGTTTCTGTCAGATCTGACAGATCTGAGGAGATCGGATACCTGGTAGTTTCCCTTCTGAGGGTAAATTATAGCTTCCCTCACAGCCTTCTTGGACCAAGCCCAGGAGTGTCATGCAAACAAGAAGAGCCCATGTGTCCAATTTATTTCACAGTGACCTTATTAATATACACTCCTTTGGCCATGTTCCTCCCAAATCTCCAGTGGCTCACCAATGCCCAAAGACCAAAGTCTAAGGTCTTTACAGTAAGGTACTCAAGGTTTTCCAAATCTGTCTCTTGTTCTGTTGACTTAAGTCAGGAATGGACCTTGGCTGGTTCCTGGAACATGCCTTGCCCACATCCTCCACTCCCTGTGCTCCTTGCCCAGGCATTACTCTTGGGCAGCTTTCCAGGTCCCCCTTATCTTCGGAATGGAGGACCCCTCTGTGCACTCCTCAGTACCCTGTACATTTCTGCACTGCTGTGCACAGACACATTTTGAAATACATTTTGCTTGTTATCCTAAATAATAAGCCTGGGGGTAAGTACTATCTCTAATTTGTTTTTGGATCCTTAGCATACCTAGCAGAGATTTTAGTCCAGATTGCAAAAGAATGAACAGAATTGCTTCTTTATTTTTACGAATGACAAACAAAAGCTCAAAGTATAATTGTCTTGCCCAAATCCATACAGCTGGTTGCCAGGGGAATCAAGACTTGAACATCAGTCTGTTATATTTAGAGGCCCCACACTCAAATATCAAAAGGGACTGGGGAAAATTACACAAGTGTGAAAGCATGTGGGTGAAATCCAATCTGAGGCAGGGAAGACCTGTCTGTAAAAGGGAAGCCACCAAATACCTCAGTTGACAATCATGAAGTGGGTACGTGGCTTCAACTCTGCCAGATTGATAGGCAGGTTTCATGGAAAGTTGAAAATCTGATTGTGTGTGATAGCTCCCACAATTTTTCATGTTGCCAACTACTTCTAATAAAAATATCATGTGGTCCAAACACATCTCCCCTGCAAGCCAGGTGAGGCTTCAGTCTGCCAAGTGGTGGCCCATGCTTCTAATCTCCAAAAGGCCTCCCTGGAGATCGTACCACGGATCAAGTGCTCAGACTTGCAGAGTGAGAGACAAGTTCCAACTGAGTTTGTGGTCAAATCATTTAAAGCCTCTGATATTGGGCTGATCTTGGGGCCATCAAGGTGAGTCGGATGAACACCTTGAGTTTCATTCACATGGACGCTTTGAGGTTGTGTCAACTAGAAAGGACAGTTTTCTTGGTCACTAAAACTGACCAAGAACTCCAGTGATGGTCTACAAAGGGGCTCTGCTGTGGATAAATTCAAATCAATACAAATTATGAAAGGGGCCCTGTGATGGATGGGCTGGCTGTCAAGAAGATAAAGTACTGAAGAATTATTGCAAGGGGAAACTCCAAATGCCTGGCTCTTTGGGAGTGGAAGGCAATTAACTGTGTAACATTTACATACATGGGGTGGGGGTGGTGCTTAGCTATAGAGAAAGTGATCAGCTCTGCCTTAATACAGGCACCGAGAGCCAGGCAATGGAAGTTTTAGCCACATTGACTTAGGCATTCATTTATTAAGACAAAATGAACCAGTATTGACTTGCAGGCCCTAATGCAGGGTACCGGCACATTAATAACAGACTGTTACATGCACTGTCTGAATGCGGGTATGAAAGGATTGCTGTCCTTTCAAATATAAAGGAAACGGTGTCATTTAGATTCATAGTGATTGCTCCCAGGTTATCATGCAAGTTGGAATTCGTGGAGTCAAAGGGGGCAGCATAGAGCAGCATGGGCTCACATCTTAATTCTACTCCCTACCAGCCTGATAACCTTGGCCATGTTGCTGAACCCATTTTCAGTCTCAGATTTATCATCGCTAACATAGGGATTGATAACCTTTTCCTCTCAGGTTGGTTGGGAAATGACCTTGTAAGGGCACTTTGCACAGTGCGTAACACCAACTGAATGCTGTGCACGTGTCTACTTTGCTTCCTTTCTCAATTTCCACAGCACTTTGTCTGAGTCACTCCAATGACTTGGTTGATTTTCCATCTGATTTTTAGAGTCTCTCTGTCCATATATTTTCCTCTCTTAGGCAATGGATTCTTTTGGAGCATCTTCTGATTCATCTTCGCATCTGGTATCGCATCTTCGCATCTTCCAGGGGGCCTGCCCGGAGTAGGTACCCGATCACTGTTTGTGGCACAGGGATTGCAGAAGCCTTGGTTCGTGGCACCAGTCAGCACGTTCCCTGGCAGTCACTGGACCGTGCAGTTGCTCTGTTACACTAGGACCATATGGCTGAGGACTGAGCAGAAAAGCCTGCTGGTCCTGCTGTGTGCATGCTGCCCGAAATCATCCCCTGCTCCCAGTATGGACTGATGGCTACTGAGCATGGATGGGGAAGTGTGATCCCTGTAACTGAGGGTATGAGGCAGAGCCTAGCAGGCTTCCTTGAATATATGGCTTCTATGATGGGCCATGGAAGATCAGAAAATGACGAAGGGCATTCTAGGCAAAACAAAGGGCCTGGACACAGTTTAGCAAAGTTTTGGAGATGTGAAAATACAGGATGTGGAGCTACAGGAGGAAGACCACTCAGAGTTACTAAGGCCCTACTATGTGCAGGAGTTTTAGATCTGCTAACATGTTTTGTTTGCTCTCTTGTCTTGCCAGGAAGTGTTGTCCTTCCTATTTTTTAATTTATTTTTTAATATATATATATATATATATATATATATATATTTTTTTTTTTTTTTTTTTTTTTTTTTTCGGAAGAAAGGATATGAGTGTGGGAGCAGGGCACAGGAAAAGAGAGAGAGACATGGAGCCTGACCCAGGGCTCCATCCCAACAACCCCAGGATCACGACCTGAGCCGAAATCAAGAGTCAGATGCTCAACCAACTGAGCCACCCAGGTGCCTCTGTCCTTCCTATTTTGAGGGGAGAAGAAAAAGGGTGATCACATTTCACAACCTGCTCAGACCGCATAGCCGAAAGAGGCAGGGCTGAATTTTGAGTACTTGTTTCCCTGATGCTAATGTCTTTACTCCCATGGTGAATGGAGAGGGGCAGGGAGCAGCTGGCTAAGGGGCTGGAATTCACCATCAATTCCCTCACATTCTATCATCAACTTCAACCCAAAGGTGAACACTGGGTCTGCTTTTCTGAAGCTGTATTCTCTTTCAGTTCTGAAAATTCCCCATGAGTTTGAAAAGTGATCCTCAAATCTCCAGAAAGAAGTGGGATCAGGCCTGTGGGGAAAGAGATCTATCTTCATACACAGGATTTGTTTCATTTTGCAAGTTGTAGCCAAATTGCTTGAGCTATTTTCAGACTTGGATTCCAGACAACTTGCTGAGATCCATATTATCTGATATGGGGTGTTTTTGTGCAGAGATTTTTTATTTTATCAGGTGCATTTCACCCCACCACAGGCCAGGCTAATTGCCCCAGTGATGCCTTGGGAAACTGGGGTGGAAGTTTGCATAGGCAGTGTTAGCCCAGGTGCATGGGAGCTCCTGATAGAGCTTCTCTGGGGGCTGGAGAGGCTCCTTCTATCTAATGGAATCATCTTTTAGATTCTGTGGGCCTCTGGGCTCTGATGGCAGGCTGAGCTGTCACACAATCTTTTTCCTAAATTAAGTGCAATCCCCAAGCTAGATTAAACTGGATGTAGACATTTCTTTCAGTAAGGACATGTAAATGGATGGATGGTCAGCAAACCATATAAAGTCAACAGAGGAGTCACTCTGTTCAGGAGGTTAGACTTTGGGGTCAGACAACCTGGACTTGGAATCCTTCTCTCACCAGCTGTGTGGCAAAGGGTGAGCATTTTAACCACTGCCAATCTTAGTTCCCCAACTAACATATAGCAATAAAAATACCTTTCTCCTAGGGTTCTTGGGAGAATTATTAAAAACAGCATTTTTCAAGCTCTAAGTACACCTCTTGGCATATACTTCCCTTACTTCCAAATCACTGACTGGGAAAAAAAAAGTTGATAAGTTAAGTGATAAGTAATTGCAGTATCTTTATACTAAAACAAAGACATGCTTTACACAACAGATATACAAATTTACATGACATTTTAAGATGAATAAAGGAACCCTTAAAGAAATTTTAAGCTTGCAGCAGTTGTCTTGAGCTAAGCCTCCAGATCTCTAGAGAGAGACTGTCAGTTTCTGCTGTTACAGAGATTCAGTGAAAAAATTCAAGCACAGTTCTGGTCTAGTCTTCCAACCACTGAAGGAAGAGTCTAATTGCTGGCCTCTGATCCCATTTACATAGGTAAGGGTCCTTTTCCGAGATGGAATGCCAAAATTGTCTTGGCAAGTAGTTATACAATCACTATATTGAATCACAGAATTATAGGGAACTCAAAGGGAGCTTTTATTATGCCAGGTGCATTTCTCTCTACCTGCCACTTGCCATCCTGGGCCCAGGACAGTTCTGGAAGTAGGTTTGCTGCTTGGCAGGAGACCCAGAGACAAACATTTCCACACATGGGTGATAGTTCAGGTGCACGGTGGCTCCTGGTAGAACTTCTTTAGGGACTCGAGGTAGGACTAGAGACAATGGAATTTGCAACGTTCTTCATGAAAGTGTTGGACTTTTTACAAGATATAGAATGGGGTTTTGAGCCAGTTTCATACTGATGTTAAGGGGTCAAGGACCAACACGTAACCTCTTGGCTATACAAGTGCTTAATATAATGGTTAAATGTGGATGCTCAGGAGCCTATGTTGAGTTCATATTTTGGATCTGGAAACTTTGGGAAATTATATAACCAGTCTGAACCTCAGTTTTCTCCTCTGTAAGGTAGTCACCTACATGCTTAGTAGTCACCTAAGCATGTAAAGGAGCACGTAAAGCTCTTTGGATGTAGCTTGGTCTACGATAAATGCTTAACTTAAGGTAGCTTATATTTCCCACCATTACTACTACCACGACTAAACCTAACGGTAATATATTGCTGATTGCCACCTTCCACATCACTATCTATGCCTCTTTTATGGGTAGTGTTGTTTTCCCCATGAATTAGCAGCATCTGTGTCTGTGTCATCTCTGCCCTAAGTCACCTCGCACCCAGTGACCTCAACCAACTTATCACTGTGCCCTTCCAGCGTTCAGCACAGGGCTATGTCTTCGTTCCCCACATCCCCAGATAAACCCCTTTTGCTGCCTCCCTCTCTCACACCCAAACAAAGACCACTTGGCAGTGATGCTTTCTTTCTGTGGCCACCAGTTGTTCCCTGGCTTAGCTAGAGCCTGTAGACCTAAGATCTGATGCTGATGCAACTGACTATTTTGTAGTCATTTTAATTTAGGCAAAATACATTGTGAAATGTGAGAAATTGACTGTAGCTCTATGTTTTAATGGGGCTGGTGGGCTTACTTGTATCTGGGCCATTGAGTCCTGATGCCTGGACACTTTTACAAAAGCCAAAATCACACCCAGATCACCCATGAATCAACAGGCTGCTATAGCCACTTTTTTTTTTTTTTTTTTTTTTTTTTGCAGCTTAAGCCCTAAGACATGCATGTGATCTGAGCTTGGGCTGTTACATCGGAGTTAGTCCTTAGATGTTTCCTTCCCATCAAAAATTTCCTGGGGACCAACATACTGCTAGGACATCTTCCCACCTCTTTCTCTATTGTAAGAGTGAACAGTACATGTCTCAAGGGATGAGAAGCAAGACCTGGACTCTCTTTTTTGGCCAGGGATCTTTCTCTTCCTCTTGAGGTCTGGGGAGGACAGGAAGGGTTTTCATCCTGTATTCTCTGTATAAAGCCCTTCACTGAGAGGGAAAAGAGCCTGCATCTTGCTCCCTCTCTGGAACTAGAAAGTCAGTCTCTGATGGGACAGAGGCAGGTTGGCATTCAGTACACAGTGACGCGTTTGATGGCCTTTAGTGTTGTGGAAAGACATAGATTTTAGAATCAGGCAGATCAAGATTGGAGTTCCTGCTCTGCTGCTGACTAGTTTAGGCAAGTTACTTCATTAAGCTTGAATGTCCTTAATTGCAAAACAGGGAGGATGCCATCCACCTCTCAGGATTGAGAGAATTTAATGAAATAACATATTAAAAAGACCTGGCAGTGCTTGCTTGGCATACAGTGAGTGCTAAACAAGAGTTAGTCTCTTTTGTTTCTCTTACTCCTTTGTTGAAAAGATATATTAATCCTGAGGCTAGGCTGGGTGCCAGGGTACCTGGATTCTGATGTGGGCTCAGCCATCAACACTTGGCCCAGCCAGGGATAGGGTAATCTACCTTTCTAGATGTCTGTTTTCTCATCTTTAAAAGAAACGTGAGTTAGGGAATTTGTTCTAGGGTGTCCATTCTAGTATTAGCCTTCTAAATTTAATATAGATCTTCTTTAAGGACAGACTAGTGGTGTGCTTCAAAGTCTTTGGATTCTACTTCTCCCCCACTCCACGGATATTTGCTTCTCTGTTTCACCAACCAGATTTCAGGTGTCCAAGCTGGCTATCTATCACTATGTATCATTAAAAAATCCACATATAGTCAGAAATCTGCTGCCTAGGTATCTCCATGGTCCAAAGAATAATTCAAAATTATAAAACTGGGTCTTCTGTCCCATGCAGAACAGAATTTTGATTATACATATGTGGATTCTCTTTACTCTTCTGAGCCTCAGTTTCCTCATCTGGAAAATGGGTTTGACTAGGTCATCCTCAGGGAAGGCATCTCATGTAGTAACTGGCACCGAGCAGGCACTCCGAGAATGGCAGCTTTTAATTATCAGTGCTGATTCTCCTGATAACCCTTCAAAATGGAAATAATATTACAATTCCATTTTACATATAAGAAAAGTGCTATGTAAAGATTATTATAATAGTACTTACTATCACAATTATTAGTTTTTTAATGTTTGGGGACCAAGCAGAGCTAGTTTATACACACTCACTATTACTGTTCTTCAATAACAGTACCCTGGAACTTCGGGGATCAAGCATGCTTATTAGCAATTGACAACTCATTGAAACCAACGAGCAGTCGGCAGAGAATCCACTTACAGAGGTGCTGTCCAGACCCACCATGGAAGATACCCCTTCAGGAATGTGTGCTGCCCTGAGGGACTCATGGCTGCTTAGGAGCCCGATCCCGATCAGGATGGCTTTTCCTGCTTCCTCCATAAAAAGTAGTATGTGACAAGCCTGCTGGGGCAGGAAATAGTTTTGCGCTAATGAGTTTGTGCTTCACTGATGCTTTCCCATTAAAATCATGTTAACTGTGCCCCCCTGTTAATCATCCCAAAATCAGTTTATTAATTAACTCATTTTGGGAAATCGCAATTTAGTCAGAGCTCTCCAGCTCATTAGCATGTTACCAGGACAGAGAAAATAGATGTCGCTGAAATCCTTCCTTATACGTTCAGCTCATCAGGGCATGGAGTCTTCTCCAATCCCCCTGGTTTGTTCATTCATTAATAAAGAATTATTGAAAGCATCCGAGGTGCCTGATTGTACACTTATTTTGGGGGTAAAAGATGGAAGTCATAGTCTCTGCCTCAAGAGCCTCAGAAGGTTGGGGTGTGAAGCTTGTGAATGGAAATAAGGAACAGGTTAAAAAGGAACAAGGGACCTGTTTACACCCGCTCTTTAGATTATCCTTAAACCAGGCATTGTCTCAGGAGCAGGCAGGCCTTTCAAAGTCACTTCTGGTTTACCCGGAACTGGCTAAATGCATTTCTGTAGGGAGCTCTGAGATTATCCAGCCCAATCACCATTTTCATAATAATGACAATATTATTAACGAGAGCTAACATGAATTGAATGATTCCTGTGTGTCAGGCACTGTCCTAAACACTTTACATGCAATAACTCAATTAATAGCAATGACTTAATAATTCATTTATTTGATAATAATCATTGCATTAGTAACTCATTTAATCTCTGCTACAATTCTGTAAGGTAGGTACTAACACGACCCTCATTTACAGATGAGGACATGACAGCAGGTTGCACGGATTTGAACACAGGCAGTTTGGCTTCAGGATACAATAAGGAATGGGAACCAGGAGAGGAAGTGACTTGCCCAAGTCACACAGTGAGAAATGAGAAGAGAACTCAGGTCTCCCCAATGGCCAAATCTGCATTCTTCCATCTTGCCTGCTATATGCTTCCAGAAGTTCCTACTTCTGGATCAGGCAACTGTCTCCTGAAGTTCCCTTATAAAATATAATAGAGACTCTGTGCTTCTTGGTGGTAGGTCCAGGTCTCTATCTGACTATCCCTAGCGTTTAGCACATAATATGCACACAATTGATATTTATGGACTGGCTACATGAGCATGTAAATGTTTGGGATTTAGCCATTTGGTTACAAAGATCTCATCCTAGAAAGGCTTCAACTTTCCAGCCATATGACCTTGGGTTAATATGAAAACTTTCTACACCTCAGTTTTCTCATCTGCAAAACAAATCTGAAAATAACTCCCTGTGGGCATTGTGAGGTTAAATGGAATGAAACCTCAAGTGTCCTGTGACTAATAACTCATATGCCAATGTCAGCAGAAGTCACCCTCTTTATGAACTTTGCCATTTTTGAGTGTCAGGATGGCCCTCACTGAGTGGCCTGAGGTCAGCTGGGAGCCAGTCTACCTGAAAGGAGATGTTGGCTTTTCTTTGTCTCGCCAGGCACTCAAAGGGCAACACTGGTAATTGTGAGTTTGCGTGCTAATTCTGCGGTTTTCTGGACGTCTCTGCTCACCAAAGATCCAGCCATCAGCTGACTGCCCACAGCCCATCAGGGCACATAGGCCAGAGAGGAAGCTTGCCAAATCTGCACCTTGCTCTTCGGAACCTTCTTCCTTGAACTCTTTGTGTATGAAGAGAAGGCATGCTTCTGGGCAGCTGGGCAAGCCTTGGTCCTGGGGTGGGGGTGCAAGTGAGGTCACTCATTCTGCCCCGTAGTCCTTCTCACCCTTCAGCTTCCACCTCAGCTGCCCTTTGTGCCTGGTAAACATCCATCTTGGTTTCCCTTCCCATGTGCCTGCAGTTGACTTTTTTGCAATCATAAAAAAAATCAGTGAGCGCAGGTGAAATGTATGGTGTCTCAACAGTGTTGAGATTAAGAGCAGAGGTTTGGGGTAGACTAGCTGGGTTCACATCTTAGTCACTTACAAGTTACAAGACCCCAGGCAAGGATGGAGACTCTCTAAGAGCTAGTTTTCTCAACTTCATATGGGAGTAAAAAAGAAGTACCTACCTCTTGGTGATGCTGGGGAGACTAAGTGAGTGAATTCATGGAAAGAACTTTAGAATAATGCTGGGCACTAAGGAGGAACACAAGACTGCACAAAACATTAGCGACTGCTGTTATCATTCTAGGTTACCTGCTCCCCCTGTGGTTGGTCAGGCTGCCTGGAAACTGCCACCACTGAATAGAAACAAAGGCTCCTGGTAACACAGCTGGAGGGTAGACTCTGGGCTTTCTCACACTACATGTGTAGCCTATCGGGCTGGGCTCCTCCTGGTCTTTGCTCCTGTCTCTGGGTGAGGAAGTACTGTGCACACGGACAGGTCAGGAGAGGTTATCAGCTTGAGATGCTATGCCTTCATGGTGGGTGAGAGAGGAAAGCTTGGTTGGAGTCTGGGGAGTAAATAAGGTTTAAAAAGTACTTTTAGGGCTAAAAGGCAGGATCTGTGTAAATATCAATAAATAGTAAATAAGTAAAAGGAGGTTGCCCTATTTTATTTAATGATTTGCTAGCAGAGCCTGGGGATATTTCCCGAGGGAAGTAGGAGATTCAGCCTTTGCTTCCAGCAGACATTGTCTGAAATTAAAGGGGTAGAGGTGTACTAAGTAGTGGACAGAAGCTCAGGTATCTTGGATTTTCCAGCAGTGACTTCCAGAGTTTTTCTTATGAGCACAAGTGTTTCTATAAGCAACATTCTACACAGAAGACCAACATGTGAGACATTGAAGAGTAGGGAACCAGAGACAGGGGTCGCGATGCTCCGTTTTTCCTCTGTCCAAAACAGCAATGACAACAACGCCTTTGCAAGGTGACTGATGTAAGCTCTTTCACTGGTGGAGACTCTCAGAGTCCATCCTCCTGCCAAGGCCAGCACAGCAGTGTGCCCGGTGGGGCCCAACCGTGAAAAGCTATGAGGCTATAGGATGGGGTGAAGGGTTGTCCACTTCCTATCAGATCCTCCTCGAGCATTTCAGGGGAACCCAACCCTCATTTAGCAGGACTCCTCCAAGCTTTGTCAAGGAGTCTTAGAGTCAACCTTAGAAAGGAGAGCTGTTTTGTCTACTGTTTAGAACTAGTGAGTATGAGGAGGAACCAGCCCAGTGACAGGATTTGCAGACAGCTGCAAGGAGCCTGAGACATTATTTACTCCAGTCCTCCTCACTCTGCTTCTGATTAATTGAGGCCCAGAGAGGAGAGGTAGCTTTGAATGCTTGCTGCTAACACAGCCCTGCTCGGGCCCAGAGCTAAGTTAGCTGGTGATGACATCATAAAAAGAGCTGCATTTTACTTGTTGCTGCTATTTATGATATCGGCTGCAAGACACCTTGACAGCCTGACCTGATATAATCGTCACATTTACTCTGTTTACTAGTCTAGTGAGGACATTGCTATGTGTCCATCATACTATTGTTCTTCCCTGGATACAAAGGAGGCATTTTCCATTCCAACTTGCAGTAATTCGGGGGCCCGTATGACTAAGTTCTAGCCGAGAGGATGTGGGTCAATATTATACCTCTAACCAGTCTTGGCTGTAAGAACCCCTGTTTAACCCTCCAATTTTTTTCCTTCCCTGCCCTAGCAACCTCAGAGGTCCTATGTTCCAAATAGGTAGCTGCAAGATAGAGAAAGGGTACCTTACCCACATCAGACTTAGCATAAGCAAGTCATACATTGTGTTATAAACCACTGAGGTGTGAGGGATATTTGCTACTGCAGCAAATCTTGACCTGTTCTGGTCAGTGCAGACAGGTTCTATTGTGATCCCATTTTACAGATTACGAAATTAAGGCCTAAGGAGGTAGAATAGCTACCAAATGAGAGGAGCCGTGGTTCAGACCCAGGTAGGTCTGACACCATAGCTTGTACTCTCTGTCATATCATGACTGTGGGATAGATGGAGACAGTGGTGAGACAGAAACAGAGCAAAGAACTACAAGACATGGGCTTAGACGTGTAATGTGGACAGGTTTCTGTAGCTTTCTGAGTACTCTTTGCTGGCCTATGAACAAGAACGCCAGACATTTCCCATCATCTTTGGATGCTGACAAGAAGCTGAATGGTAGCGAGGAAAACAGCATTATCCTGCAGGCCATGAGGTCTGGGTCCCACTGTCTATCATTCATTGTGGGTCCTTGGGCCTCAATGGGCCTCTCTCCCCTCTAGGGGTTTCTTCTTCATAATCTGTAATGGCAAAGGACTGGACCAGATAACCTGACCTACCTTACAGGGCTCTTGCGAGGGTCAAATAAGAGGTCCTTAACTACAAGAGCTTGTAAACAGTATCAGGCATGGAAGAGGAAGAATCATGGTAAAATCTTTAGGAGCTGCAGAATTTCTGATCTGGTGCCTCGGTAATAGGAATAAATGATTCCTTCTGGATCACGTTAGACAAAATTTTGGAGGTTGCTACCAAGGAGCTGGCAGGCAACAACATGGGTGAGGATCAGGTCATATGGATCCTTTCAGCCATGGATGAATAGACTGTGGCTTAATCTTATCCTAACTCAAGAGAAATAGTGAACCCCTTGACTCCTTCCCTCTCTCCCTTTCTTTCCCCCTCCTCTGCTTAAATATTGTCTTTCAGCCTGGCCTTTCCTGCCACCCCGTCTCATGCAGCTCCCTCTTACGCCCCCTTAGCCTACTTTATTTTCTTCCTAAAACTCAGCGGCCTCTCCTTGACAATGCTGCAGACTGTCTATTGTCCCACTGAACTGTGAGCTTCATGAGAGCAGGTGCTGAGCTGATCTGTTCATGGTAGCCACCTCACTTCTGGAAGAGTGGCTGACACTCAACAAATGTTTGAAGAGGAAGTTAAAGGAACCACTGATTCATCTTACAAATAGTTATTCTCTTGTTATTGGTTACTCCTCTTGTGAGATGTGTCCAAGGGAGTGAGAGAATTCCCAGAAGAGCGGAACTTGAAGGGGTTTTCAGGCTTAGATACTCCAAGCACACTGCTTGCCAGACAGCAACTAGGCACGCTAGAGAGAGCTAGAACTTAGCGTAGAGGGGAAACCCCAACAGTCCCAGCTTGCATTTGACATTTGACATTGGGAGGCCCTTCTGAAGTTGGAAGCAGGCTGCTGTGACTGAGTTCCCAAACTCAGGTATCTTCTGTGCTGTGTATTGAGAAGACTGGATTTTGAGAAGAGAGTGCACAGCTTGGTCCACTGTCTTCACTGAAGTTCTGGTGCGACAGAGACGTGGCCTCCATAGGCAGGGGCCATGACTGATTCACGTTCTGTGGCCCCAGCAGCAAACAAAGAACCACCCTCGATGGTCAGTCGATGTTGAAGAAGTGCATGGAGCTGAAAATTTTCCTTCATTTCTGCATCTCTATGTTTGGACTCCTAAATTTTCACTATTTCTTTTTTTTTTTTCTTTTTAAAGTTTATTTATTTATTTTGAAAGAGACAGAGAGAGTGCAAGTGGGGAAGGGGCTGAGAGAGAGGGAGAATCTCAAGCAGGCTCTGCAATGTGGGGCTCAAATCCATGAAACCGTGAGATTATGACCTGAACCGAAATCAAGAGTAGGACACTCAACCAACACTGCCATCCCGGCAATTTTCACCATCTATTTCTTTTTTTTTTTTTTTTTTTTTCAACGTTTTTTATTTATTTTTGGGACAGAGAGAGACAGAGCATGAACGGGGAGGGGCAGAGAGAGAGGGAGACACAGAATCGGAAACAGGCTCCAGGCTCCGAGCCATCAGCCCGGAGCCCGAAGCGGGGCTCGAACTCACAGACCGCGAGATCGTGACCTGGCTGAAGTCGGACGCTTAACCGACTGCGCCACCCAGGCGCCCCTTCACCATCTATTTCTAATGTCATACTCCCCTATTTCTGCTTACCATACACAACCATCTTAAATTTCCCCCTTCCTCCATTTCTCCCATTTTACTAATAATTCACATCTTACACACCTTTTCTCTGTAAAAACCCTGTTCCTACTTAGAACAAATCTCTTTCTCCTCTTCCTCCCCCTCCTCCTCCTCCTTCTTCTTCTTTTTGTTTGAGAGACAGAAAGTGGGTGCACATGTGTGCAAGGGAGGGGCCAAGGGAGAGGGAGAGAGAATCTTAAGCAGGCCCCATGCCCAGAGAGGAGCCCGATGTGGGGCTTGGTCTCATGACAGTGAGATCATGACCTGTGCCGATCATGATCTGAGCCAAAATCAAGAGCCAGATGCTTAACCGAGTGAGCCACCCAGGTGCCCTGATTCTTGCCTCTTGTTTAGGCATTTGGTTTTTCGAGGGCAGGCACTGTGCATCATTCATCACTTTATCCTCAAAGCCTCACGCAGTGTCTGGAACCAAGCATGCTGCGGCGGCTGCTGCTGAGAAAGATGGTGATGATAGCACCTATTTTTATTGAGCACTCATTCAGTGTCAGAAACTGTGTGAAATATTTTACATGATTCGTTTTATTTATATCCCTGAGTTGGTGGAACTATGGACCCATATTACAGGTGGCAAAATGTAAATCAACTAGTAGGGGTCAGAACTCAAAAGTCATAATAGTCACTCAACTAAATGTTAACTGAATGGGAAGGATGCAGCAGTTGCAATTCCTTCCTCTGCCCTCTATGTCTGTGTGTGTGTGTGTGTGTGTGCACGTGTGTGTGTTTTCTTCCTTTCTTGAGTACCTTCCTAGAGCCTCAAAGTACACATGTGTGTGAAAATGAGCCATGCACGAAAAAGTCACCATTATACCCAACAGGCCTTTGGGGCTGATGAAATGAGAGTTTCTGTGGGGTTTCTATCTCTGCCTCTTGGAAAATTCATGACTTAGCAGCATCCCCGGCCTCCCTCAGACACAGGTGACACACGGACTCTCCACCCCACCCCCCAGCAGCAATTATGAAACCCACTTGAGTTGCAAATTAATATGCAATTATGATTTTGGCAACTGCTCCAAGGAAACCCGAAAGGGCTTAATTGAGTGGCACTTTCCCATGTTCCTATCCCCAGACAAATGGGACAAAACACTTCAGATGTGCTCTGGCCCCAGACAGCAGAGGAGAGGGTATTGTGACCTCAGGGGGACCAGGGTGCTGACATCTGAGGTGTCGAGATGGGGATTCAACATGACAAGCACTTGTTATTGGGGTTTGCTAAGTTTCAGGGGGAGCTTACACCGTTAGGGAACTCACTAAGGAGAGAAGGAAATAGGAAAAAGAAAATAAACCAGCACTATAATTAAAATAAAATGTCGTAAGTCTTCCTAGGTGGGATTCTTCGGAACCCAGTCAAGGGTTGGGGATTCAGCCTCTATGGGAGAAAGTGGAGAAAGCCAGAACCAGGGTTGGAGCCCCATAGGTTAGCTTGAGCTGTGCAGCATAAAGGGCAGGGGCAAGATCCAGGGGTGAGATTTTAGGGAGGCAGCTTCTGGCTTGATCCAAGCAAGCAATATTATCAAGAATCTCCTGCCTCCACCATCTACAACGAGAAAGTCCAGGTCAATTACAAATTTAAATGAAAAAAAAAAAAAAAACCCAAAAAACAAAAAAAACCACAAAAGGTAGCAGAGTATTTGTATAACCTTGGGAATTAGGGAAACCTTCCTAAACAAGACAGGAAATTTAGAAGCCTGAAAGGAAAAGATAAATATATTTGGATATATCAGGATTTAAAATTTGTGCATGTCAAGGTGCCATAAACAAAGGCCAAAATCCCAAACAAAGTGAAATAAATGATACTTTGGGAAAATATTTGCAATGCATATGAAATAAGATTATGGGGATGTAGGTAAATGTGTCTCTACATAAAGTGCTTTCACAAATTAACAGGAGAAAGTCAAGCAAATTTAAAAAAATGGGCCACAGATTTTGCAGAGGTAATTCATGGAGGAGAACATGGAGACGGCAAATGAACATGTGAAAAGACCCCCCACCAGACTAGTACTCAGGGAAATAGAAATTGCAGCGACAGTGAGATTCCACTTTTCACTATCTACATGGACAAACACTGGAAACAACAATGATATCTATTTCTACAGAGGCTGGCTGGGCAACAGGTGGTCTCACATCCCTGCAGGGAGGAAGCTTCAGGGATGGTTTCAGAATGTTACCTGACAGTGTCTTTTGAAATTAATATGACACATACCATTTGACCTCCGATTTGGAAATGTTTCCTACACTTAAAAATATTGGTATGTAAGGATGCATTTCTAGAGATTTTTTTTTTTTTTTTTTTTTTTTTTTTTTGCAGCAAAACGATACAAAACAGTAAGGAAAGAAACTTGGAAACGATGTGAATGCCCATTAATGTGAGGATAGAGAATAAATAGTAGTGCATTTATACTATGGAATATTGTGCAGTTATGTTCCAGAAGCTAGCTTTACATCCTTTTATAAATTTTGACCCGGGGCACTCTCCCAAGGTACTGCTAAATGAAAAAAGCAAGCATAATGAATATATTATAATTTTGAGGGTAAAAACAAACAGCAACCATGCTATTTGGGCGCGTGTGAATATTTTTTATGGGCTTGGAGCAAAGTGTTGCAAAGTGTGTGCAGTAGGGGATATATAGATGTTTACTTATTCATCTTTAGTTAGAATGCACATACACTGCTTTTGCAATTAAAAACAAACAAACAAACAAACAAACAAACAAACAAACAAACAAGCAAACAAACCCAAGAATGGGAATACAAAGAGAAGCACTGAGAACAAATGAACACATTATAACAGTTATCAAACAGACCCAGGGGATGGGCCAGCCACCACAGATAGAGTGCTGGAAAGGGGACAGCTGATGCCATGTTGTGTTGGGAGTCCTGCTTTGAGTAAGGGTTTTCGTTCAAGATGTTTGAATTTCCCTGTAGCTCTAAGAATCTTTGGTCAGGTTAGAGGAAGCCCAGGGCAGGGCAGGGCACAGCACAACAGTGAAGGGGAGATTCTCGAGGTGGGAATGGCCCAGGCTGAGGTGCCCCACAGCGGAGCGTGAGGGTGAGGCTACAGACTGTGGTCTTTGATGAGCATGTGGTGGCTGGTGGCCTTTAAAGGAGCAGCTTCCGAAGGTCTGTAGCTGCAGAAACCGGACTGTGGGGGACACAGAAGTGAGGGGGCGAGAGGGAAAGAGTGTTCTTCAGTGTGTCAGCGAGCTCTGGGCGGAAAGGGAGGTAAGAGAAGGTAGCAAGACAGAGAGAAGGTTCAGGCACGGATAGCCCTGAGCATGTTCACGGGAAGGCAACCAGTGTGAGCAGATAATCTATTCAGTGAGAACTACTGAGTGGTGGGGGGTGGGTTACTGCGCACAGTGAGAGGGTGCTTATCTCTGGCTTGGGGATGAAGCCCTTGCTTTCTAAAACAGAAGGGTGGGAAAAGGTCAAAAAGAAGGACGGAGTTTTTGGAAACAGGCAGATCCCGGTTTGGAATCCAGGTTACTGGCTCTGTGGTCTCACCTGTCCAAGCCTTAGTTCCATGTATTAAATGAAGATACTTAATGCCTACTTCTCTGATTTGCTGTATTAGAAAAAAAAAAATACACATAGTGGCAGGCCCATCCTTGGCGCTGAATAAATGACAACTGCCATCGTTGCTTAAGGAGGCAGCCCAGCGTGGAGGCAAGGAGGTGCCCAGTGGGGTCAGACAGAGCCGGATGGAATGGAATCTAGGCTTGGACACTTACTGCCTGGTGAGCACAGAGAGCTTAGGGGAGGCTGGTTTCCTCACCTAAGGTTAGGGCTATGAATGGAGGGTTGTTGTGAGGTTCAGAGATAATGTTTGGCAAGTACCACGCCTGCAACAAAAAAGGTGCTCAGAGTTTAGAGGCTGTTACTGTTTATTTTTCTCATTATCCTTTTCATAGGGCTGAGGTCATAGGATGACAGTTTTTGTAACACATTAGGAATAGCCTGAGAAATTCATAAACAGTTGTCCGGTGGCTGGCGGAGAGACCTGTTAACAAGGTGTGCTCCTGCTGCTCACTGGCTCCCTGGACGGGGCGGGGGGGGGGGGTGGGGTGGGGTGGGGGGGGGGAGTGGGAGGGTCGGGGTGTGGGCACAGAAGGTGAGAGTCCAGGGTAGTGAAGGGGAGGAGGGTAAGTCCGTTGCTCCCTTTTGATCACGCCCCCCCTCCCCCCACCCCCACCCTCCTTTCCTGTAACTAAACTTCTATTTGAGCATTTCTGCCTTGTAAAGATTTCTGTGCATATTTGTGGTATTATATGGGACTAGCAGGAGACAGGGATCTGGGTGGACCTGTCATTTTGATCACTTGCTTGCTGGATGATAATGAGCAAGGGGTTTTATGAGCTTCAGATTCCTATCTGTGAGAGGTCTAATGATTCCCACGTCAAGATGAAATAGGCAGGATTTGTTACCGACCTGGGCATAGACTAGATGCTCAGTAAATATAAAGTTTGTTTCCCTTGGCTGCTAATGAGGGCCCTTGTCTCATCTGCCTCTGATTCTTCACAGCCTCCTAGGAGGCCTGGCGCAAAGAACAAGAATTCATAAGTAAACGAACAAACGCATGGACAAGTGAACTAATGAACACTTGTGAAAACAATGTCGAAAGGAATAAACCCTGCAGATATGGGTCCATGGCACGTCACAGAGCTGTGTGGTTCTGGTCTCAGGAAGTACGGTACCTAAGAGACTTTCCTTCCTGTTCTCAGAGACAGTGAAAGATGATAAATTATTTTATGGCCGGCAGTAATTAGACAAGAGGGCTGTTGCAGTCTCTCTCTCTTTCAGCTCTCTGGGAATGTTTATGGGGCTCAGAGGGCAGCCGTTTCCTACTGCCCCTGTATCTGTGCTGGTACCTGTATTCCCAGGCCTCACGGGCCCGGCGCTGGAGGTCAAGGCCACTGCCTGCCTCTAGAGACCCCAGGCCCACTGGCTGACTGGAGCAGGGTGCTGGGGTCCCACACAAATGAGTGGGATTCATTAGCTGTGTGAGTTTTGCCAGTTCCCATCCTCCTTCTGGTTCTCAGCTCTCCTATCAAACGGGAAGTTCACGTTAAACAACCTGTAAGGCTCTCTCCACTCAGAAACTCAGGTCTGTATCAATCTTTTTGAAGCAAGTATTTGGCTTGATTTTAAATTCAGAAATACCCAAAAGAGAGAGTGCCTGCATAGGTTTTTTTCCGGAGGTCCTTTTCTGGAGCCCTGGGAAGCTTCTGGATGCTGCACTGACCTGAATAGGCTGCATTGGTGATTAAGACTGCACGTGCCCGAGCAAATTTTAAAAGGAATCACTGTGGTCTGCCAGTCTAGAGCTCATGCCCTGATGTGTCTTGTGCCAAGCGTGGCCCACAGAAGGGTTTTGTTTGGTGGTCATCATTCTCGAATGTTTTAAAATCTCTTATTGTCTTACAATATATCCTGATTTACTGATTCTTACTGCCAGCCGGCTACTTGGGGAGTTTGCGTTTGTGGCTCCTAAAGTCAAGTCTTTTCATCAGATATGTGAGTCATCCACTCAGAAGGAGGGAAGGTGACCTGTCCAAGACCTCTCAGCTGGGACTTCAATAAGAAGCCGTGACTCTTAGGGAGCCTGGGTGGCTCAGCTGCATAAGCGTCCAGCTTTTGACTTCTGCTCAGGTCATGATCTCGTGGTTCATGGGTTCAAGCCCTATGTCGGGCTCTCTGCTGGCAGTGCAAAGCCTTCTTGGGATTCTTCCCTCCCTGCCCTTTCCCTACTCATGTGCTCTGTCTCCGTCTCTGTCTCTTCTCTCTCAAAATAAAGAAAGGAACTTTAAAAAAATTTTAACAGAAGCAGCTCTGACTCTCAACCCAGAGCCTTTTCCTCCAGAGCAGTCTAGAGATATGGCTCAAGGACGTGTGCTACGGGGTCAGGAAGGTTTCTGGCATAAAGCTTATAGCCTGGGGGCTGTCAGTGGATTTCCCTGAAGTAGATTTGAATAGCGAGAACAGAGAATTCAGACAAAAGACGTGTCTCAAATGGTATTGGCCTCAGTTTTCTCATCTACAAAAACTGGGATAATCCTATTCTGCTCCCTACCTTGAACAGTTTCAACAGCTTTAAAGTGAAATGGTGCCTGGTAAGGAGCCTACAGGTATTCAGGATATAGGGGCCTTTTTCCTGGTAACTTCCTGAATATGGCTGACTGGGCCTTCCCCTCTGAACCATTCGAATTGTAAAACTCACATACATTCTTGCTTCCAGGAACATGCAAAGGTGGGGAAGGTGGGGAAGGTGGGGATTTATATGAAAATGCACATGAGCACTTTGAGCTCTCTACCAAGGACAGACTTGGGGGTGCCAAGGCACAAGCCCCCACGGCAACCTCAAAACCCACCCTCCATCCTTGTGGCACCCATGCCTGAGACTGCCTCCTGCTAGGACAGACCATGGGCTTGACCCAATTTCCCTGCATTTGCATTCTGCAGAAAAGCATTTACTTTAACAGTCTTACCCTCTCTCGGCTGAGATGCATTTTCCTTTCCTGAAAATAGCCAGTGCAGATACATCACGTTTCTGACAACACATTCTCTCACCCAACAGATTGGAATGATCATTTAAAAGCTCTGAGTGAAAGCTCAAGCCTCTGATTGATCCGATAATATTGTCTCATTCCCATTTTAAGCTACCTGTTCTTTAAATTGCATATAAAAATACAGCCCATGCAATATTAATACGCTAATGAATAATACACTAACAATTTGAAGCGTGCCAACCCACCCAAGGATTTTTCATCCTCTGCATGTTTCATCACAGACACTTGGTATACACTGAATAATCGTTAGGGTGATGAAAATGATAATAACGATGAAATAAATATAGAGGAGTTTTACAGTGGTGGGGAAAAACGTGAAAGGTAATTCTCAATTATAAGTGAGGAATGGATGCCTGTGATTCAGGGACGGGGCCTTGCTTTTGATGTATCACAGGCCAGGGCAGCTGCGGCTGTGGCGAATGTCTATTACACAGCCTCCTCTGCCTAGCGCTGTCAGAGTTGGTGCGCTGCACACACGTGTAACTTCCTGACATCAGATGCCGAATGGCGTGAGCCAAAGGACGTGGACTTCGGAGACAGCTGGCCCTGAATTCAAATGCTGGGGCAGCCACTTCATTGTCTTGAGAACTCTTTCAGCCTTTGGTTTCCGGTCTGAAAACCGGGGTGCTGACGACTCCACAGGATTATGGCGACGATGAAATCAGATCATACAGATGAAAATACCTGGACCAGGGCCTGATACCTGGGAGGTGCTCAGCAAACTGTTGCCTGCCCCAAAGCACAGCAGGTGGTACCTGTAGAGACTCCATACGTACTAGTCCCTTTTCACTTACACCTGAAGCTTGAACTATGAGGTCGCTGGTTGACAAATCCAGAGGCCTTTTCTTCTCATCGGCGAACTTGAGAGTACATCTCAGACTATTGGGATTCAGGGATCGCTGATCTCTAAATAGAGGGGTGTTACGGTGCATCTCATCCAAATATGGATGTGGAAGCATGGAAGATATGCCAAATACTCTACCCGGAAGTGACCCGGTTTACAAGCATTTATAAACTTTCTTTGAACCATAAAGTAGATGAAAAAAAAAAAAAGCACATATCATTTTGTGATAAGTACTTTAAATGGGATTTGTTTTGTCAAGAGTTGTAAATGTTTTTAAGATAAAAAATAAACCCATTCATTCATTCATGAATTCATTCATTCATGAATTCATTCACTCATTCATCCTTCCTTTACTGAGTGTTGACACTGGATTAGTCACCATATTGTCAACACTGGAAGTATAAAGGCATAATTCAAGAAGGATGACAAGCCCATACACTGTTAAGGGCAGTTAATTCTGACACCTGTGGTCAGGGACTCCTTGAGGGAAGTGGATCCAAGGTAAAGAAGGTAGGGGAGTGTGTTCAAGCTTATGGCATAGTGTTAGAACCGAGAAAAGTATATGGTTCTGCAAAGATTTTGGAGAATGGCAAGTGATGATGCAGTGGCAGGGTGACGGACGTGATGTGCCGTGTGCATGTGTATGCATGAGCTGGGTACGATTCTGATCTGCTGAGTCTTCAGCTGTGGAGCGTGTTCCAATGCACTTTGCAAAGCACTCGCCCATGGAGTCTCATCGGGGCATCATAACAACCTGCAGGCTGTGCATGGTTGTCCCCATTTCACCTCTGAAGAAACTGAGATCCAGAGAGGTGATGATTAGTCAGTGCCATTCTGGGAATTCTGTCCCACCTTTCCAGCTTAAAGGCTGTGTTTGAGCTCCCCCAAATCCCATGGTCCTCTTTTAGAGAGGATGCAGAAGAGATAAAACAAGACCTTGTACCCAAGAAACTAGTTGTGCCAGTAAGACTTAGATGTCAACAGAAGCTTTAAGATTTTGGTCAAGATGTGATCAGTCCCAGCCTGGAGGCAGGTGAACTGCCAAGTTCATGGCTAGGGTAAAGTTTAAATGAGGGGGTGCTTTTTGAATTAGGTCTTGAAATATTGATAGGGCTTTGATGGGCTGAGAAGAGGGGGTGCTAGAGAGCCTGGAATACATGCCCCTGATTATGAGGAAGACGCTGAGTCAGGGCAGGAGTCCTGGAAAAGTTCTCCTTTTCCAGGAGAAAAGCCTGGAAACGAGTTTCAAACCTGGTTGCAGGACACCAGGAATTTTATGGCACTTCCTATTCTGACTAAATGTGACGCCTTAGTTAGGCAAGGCTTTTGACCTTCTTTATTTAATCCTTTTTCCCCCATTGGTCAAGAATGGTCTGAGGAACTATCATAAGGTTAAGTCTGACAGTATGGATAAAACAATCAGAAGTCACTGATGGGAGGGCACTCTGTCAATCTGGGGAATAATACTCTAATGAATAATAGCAACATGGCCCAGAGCAATAGGTCATCATGGCAGGCGAGAGGGAATGAACTTCACTCTCACTTCTCCAACAGGTAGTGGACATCAGGGATTCTCCCCAGCCCTCCCTGGAACTCAGCTCCCAACTCCTTAAACTGTCACTCTTTAAGACTTCAGCAGTCTATGGAGAGTTCTGGATGACATGATTTAAATAGACCACATTTTTGACCAAACCAATTAAAAAGTAGATATGCTACTATTTGTGCTGTATAATGCAGGTGATGCCATTTTGCCTCCCTGGATCTCAGTTTCCCAACTGATAAACGAGGGAGTAGGTGTAGATGTTCTCTAAGGTTGTCTTCAGATACAATATCCCATGGAAATGGAAAATGACAATTCATCCAGGGTCGCCTGTGTGCAGTCAACATTTCTCAAAATGTTGTTCCATGGGATGCTACTAGGTACGAAGCAAGAGTCAAAATAAAACACAAACCAGATAACAGGAACAAAGAACACAGTGAGGGGGCGGGAGTCTATGGACAAACTGGATTATGTATACATAATCAGACAGGGTTCTTTACTGAAAGGCTTCAGGGAGTTGAAGTGCATTGAGAATCTTCAGGCAGATGAGATACAGAACTTTTCCAAAACCTATTTGTCCACATAATCATTTTCTCCCAGAGCTGGCGTTCAGCAGATCATCCTTGGAGAAATGCTACACTAGGGTTGGCCTAATGGGTTCAAGCCCTCGGCCACTGTTTCTGAGGCACAGGACCAAGGGTATCTGGGACCAGTGGGGACCCATGTTTTAAGTCCAGTTCCATCCTCTCTGCTGTGGTGTGACCCTGGGCAAGTCATTGCCTCTCTTCCCTCATCTAATTAAAATTAAATGATATGATCTCTGAGGGCTCTTCTGGTTCTAATATTTTACAGATACAAAATTTTGGGTAGCTTATTCCTTCATTCTTCCATTCAGTCGGCAAACATGTGTAGAACATAGGCTATGGGCTCACAGCTGGAGGCAGACATTAAAAAATGTAGCCAATACCTGGCTTTGAGGAAATTCCAGGCCAGGGGGATTGATGTACACATGCACAGGCAGTAAGAGTCTAGTGATTAGTGCTTGTGTCCAAGCAGGGCCCAGAGATGGCTTCTCACCAACCTGGGGAAGGGATAGTTAGAAAAGGCTTTATGGAGACAATGACACTTAACAGATGAACAGGAATTAACCTGGTGGTAAAAGGAACTCTGGATGAAGGAGCATCATGGATAAAAGGATGAAAGGAAGACCAAGTGCAACGCATTCTGGGCACAGCAATAGCAACAGCATCCTCAGCAACAAAAGCAATGATAAAAACAGAAACAACAAGCATGACGTTTTAAGCGAATACTGTCAGGCCAGAGCTGAATGCTTGCATTCATTAATCTCCAATTCCTACAGCGCTATAAAGTAGATATTATTATCCTGATTTTACAGTTGAGGCAAGAACAGGCAATTCATTATGCTACATGGGGATTTCCCCCTGAATATGTCTAACCTTCAGCTGATCCCAACTGATCTATCCACTTCATTTATTACTCATGTCACTTTCGGTCCAAGATTGATTTTTTTCCTTTCATTTAAGTTACTTCTGACAGCTTCTTACTAACTCCAGCGAGGACATGAGAAGCAAACGCCTTTCCATACTAGCTGAGGCAAAACGTTAGGATGCGTGAGGATCATGATGTATTTCTAACCAAAAATGAGTGATTTGCAGATTTTTAAGCAACACTTCTTCCCTCTATTGGATGGGTCATTGTGACGAAGCTTAATTAATTTAGTTGTCCTCCCTGAAGGAAAGGCTTGGACATTTTTTATATTAGTGCATTCATTTATCAGTCATTTACTGAAAACCTATCCCAGGCCAGACACTAAATAAGATACTCTGGGGATTACCTCAAATCCCTCAAGATTCAGTATAGGTGATAACTCTTCCAAGAAGTATTTCTGGCCCTCACTCTTGCAAAAAGCGGAGGTCAGATGACTTTTTCTGCACTCTGAGACTGCCCTGGATCTCGCTTGATCATATTAATCACATTTATTCAGGGGTGGGCATCTGAGCCAATTCTTGTCAAAATATGAGCCCTAGGTCTTGGCATGAAGGGTGCTGGAGGGGACCTTGGCTTCTACTGGTTAGAAAGAAGGATGTGAGGCTTGAGGCTTCTGCAACCAATTGGCTGTATGAGGGAAGCAGGTGGATCATGGAGCCAACCCAGAGGGAGTAGATCCAAGAAACTGCCCTGCCCCAAGCTAAGGGCCAGTGTGGTTTCCTTTATTGCTAACAGTGATGTGAGTTGGAGTTATTAGTCCTGTGTAACAGAGTTACAACTGATACAGCATGGTTCCATGACATTATGGGGAAAGGGAATTCTGGAGAAAATGCTGAGAGAATTTAGAAGTGAGTGATCACTTCAATAAACAGCTCAGGAAACAGGTGGAAATGTTTGAATCGGGCCTTGAGAGGTAAACAGGATTTGCCCACCAATGTAGGCAAAGCGGTTCCAGAAGAGGACACTGTAAGAGCCAAGTTATGAGGCCCAAAGCACAGGGAACATTTGGGAATAAATATTTGGCTGGAGACTGAGATCCATCACAGGTGGTGGCAAGAAAGAAGCAAGGACGGGGGGGCAGGGGCTGGCTCCCAAAAGGCTGCGAGTGGCAGGCGTTGCAGATGGGTTCTGCAGCAAATCCGAATTTCTCTTCCCGAGAGGGATGACGTGAAGTGATCCTGGCTTACTGCATGCCTACCAACTTGTATGCTAGGACCCAGAGAGAATCCTGAGTCCACTCCAAACTTCTGGGATTAGAGGCAGAACCCTGCCATCTGCTTTATGACAGATACCTGTCCTTATCTCCTTCGTGGCGCCCCGTGCAGATTTTTTACTGCCTTTTGGTAAGGAAAGGGAAGGAAGAAGTCAACAGAGAGGCACCCGTCAAAAGCCCCCTTTGAATCCACAGATCCCAAGATGACAACTGCATCGCAAAGACTCACTGCCTCACAATGGAAGTGAACCAAATGGAAGGAGACAAGGAGGAAAGAACCAGAAAAATAGATCCTTTTCACTTGTCAGGGCCAAAAAGAATGAATGGGGCCTTAGGAATAGACATTTCCAGACTGGCAGTCAGGGCCATCCTTGGAATTCCAGATCTTCCTGAGGCAGAGAACAGGTGTTCATCTCCTACTCGTTCTGCTGCCTGGACCAAAGTGGGGCTTTCAGGCGGTTTCTATACAGTTCATGACTCAGTGAGAATTCAGGCAAAACAAGCCTTCTGTATAGGGCCAGTGTCACGGGCATGTGATCTAGTCAGCTGCACAGAGACCCGTGCTTACAAGGGCCCGAAGCTTGGTTTAATGCTGTGCTGTTACCATCTTGCAATTCTTAACACTTTTTGAACTAAAAGGCCTTGTATTTTCACTTTGGATTGGGGCTTGCAAATTTTATAGCCTATTCTGCTTCTATGTGTCTGAGAACAGAAGAAAACCTCAAGGGTCATGTCAGTTAATGAGATTCAGCTCCTTTCCTTTGGCCATGCTGGGTGGCAGGAACTTGCTTTACCTGGTAGGTCCTGACACTCCCAGCTCCTGACCAGCCTCTTCCTTTTATCTTATTCTCCCTCCCTTCAAAAGTGCAGCCTCTACCTCTGCGAGCCTGAATCCTCCCCACCTCTCAGGAGTAGGTAGAAACGGCACATTTCTCCCTCACATTTTCCCTGATTCTTCCTGTAAAATGTATTTCCTCTTTTTCTGTCATCTTACAATGAACTTTGTCACTTCTGCATTGTATTATAGCTACTTATGCCATGTGGGACGGAGCTGGCGTAAGCTTTTAGGAAGAAAGACTTCGATTCAAATGCACGACCTTGGACGTTTCAAACTCTCTGAGCCCCAGGATCTTCATTCAGGGTTACTTAAGACAGCGAGCTACAACGAAGGGACCGTATTTCTGGTCTGCCCAGGATGGTGCTGGTCTATGCCAATACCCAAATGTAATTATTAATAGTGCCTCCTTTAATTACAAAGAGCTCTGGTTTGAATGAAAAGCTATATAGCTCCCTGGTTTCACCTTTAAAAGTGCTCAGCAAGGCATCTGACACATATAATAGATACTTAAGATACGTTTGCTGAATCAGATGCTTAAAAAAAACCCCTCCCTTTGATGCGTGTGTTAGCATTTTTGTATCTCTACCAAACTTTACAGATAGTATTAATGACAAACTATGCAGAAACTAAAAACAAAACAAAACAAAAAACCCCACCAAAAAGCAGAAAACAACCCCCCCGCCCCCAGCCAAAACACCAGATGACGGGGAAAATGACAAAACCACCTCATGTCTCTGATTTTCCAAGGGCTGTGATGAAGGCTTATATGCCATTTACAAAGCTTCATGGGAGGGAGGAGGGGGTCATCTGATCTTTTGTTTCATCTCCATTCTGGCATCTACAGGTGCTTGTCAGCCAGGGCGACGGCAGCAGCAGGACTCTGGATTGCTTTTTAAAAAATAAATTTAGGATTTATTTATATTTATGCTGAATAGAGCAATACTGATGCAGGCCATGACTTCTCCATCTCCTGTGAGGAAGAAGTGGAGTCTGGGAAGGGGTCGCCTCTTTGTCCAACTCTGAGTCATTTAGTGAGCACCTAGTATGCAGCAAGTGCCAAGGCCCACTCTTTATATTGGGTACAGTGGGGTCAGTATCCCTTTGCAATTGCTTCTGGGGCAAGTGGCTTCATGAAATTTTGCTTCAGCTGGCACATGTCCCTCCCCTGCAGTCCAGGGAACATCTGAACTGTGGAGCTGGTTGGCACAGCCTGCCCAACTCTCTGGCCAAACACCTCACAAGGCCCCAGGATAACAGAGATGTATCAGAAAACTTGGGAAGCAGGGCATTTTGATCTTGTTGTTTGGCCCAGTACACTTTGCCCATATAGTTTTCAGGTTTTGCTTCGTTTTACTTTATTATGTTTCTATTTTTCAAAATAAAAGTTGTATATATTTAAGGTATGCAACAGGATGATGTGATATGCATATTACATAGTGAGATCATTACTACAGTCAAGCTAATTAACATATCTATGTCATCATATAGTTATTTTCTTTTTGTGTGTGTGGTGAGAGCACTTAAAATCTACTCTCATAGTGGGGCATCTGGGTGGCTCAGTCGGTTGAGTGTCTGACTTCGGCTCAGGTCATGATCTCACGGTCTGTGAGTTCAAGCCCCGCATCGGGCTCTGTGCTGACAGCTCACAGCCTGGAGCCTGCTTCAGATTCTGTGTCTCCCTCCCTCTCTGCCCCTTCTCTGCTCATGCTCTGTCTCTCTCTGTCTCAAAAATAAATAAACATTAAACATTTTTTTAAAAAAATCTACTCTCTTAGTAAATTTTCAGTATTCAGTACAGTATTATTAACTATAGTCATTAGGTGTACATTAGATCGTTAGACTTATCCACTCTAAAGAACTCTGTGCCCTTTGACCAATGTCTCCCATTTCCCCCACCTCCCTGCCCCTGGTAAGCACCATTCAAGTCTTTGTTTCTATGTATTTGACTTCATTAGATTCCACATATAAGTGAGATCATGAGTTTTTTTTTTCTTTCTGTGCCTGACTGATTTCACCTAATATAATGTCCTTCAGATATATCCATATTGTTGCAAATGACAGCATCTTTTAAAACGCTGAATAATATGACATTATATGTGTGTATGTGTATGTATACATATATATATACATCTCTCTCGATTTACATATCACAATTTCTTATCCGTTCATCTGTTGATGGACACTTAGGTTTTTTCCATGTCTTGGCTATTGTAAGTAATGCTGCAATTAACATGGTGGGTGCATATCTTTTTGAGTACTGACTTCATTTCCTTCGGTTATATATCCAGAAGTGGGATTGCTAGATCATACGGTAGTTCCTTTTATTTATTTATTTTTTTCAGTTTTTTTGAGGAACCTCCATACTGTTTTCCACAGTGGCTGCACCAACTTACATTCCCAACAAAAGTGCACAAGGTTTCCCTTTTCTTTACATCCTTGCCAATACTTGTTTTTATCTTTTTGATAACAGCCATCCTAACAGGTATGAGGGGATATCTCACTATGCTTTTGCTTTGCGTTTCCCTGATGATTAGTGATGCTGCATACCTTTCATGTACCTGTTGGCCATTTGTGTGTCTTTTAGGTCCTTTGCCCATTTTTAAATTGGGTTTTTTTTTTTGTTTTTTTTTTTTTTGCTATTGAACTGTATATGCTCCTTGGATATTAACCCCCTATCAGATACATGTGTTCTCCCAATCCATAGGTTGCTTATTTATTTTGTTGATTGTTTCCCTCACTAAGTTTATTTTGTTAGTTTCATGTAGTCCCACTTGTTCATTTTTGCTTTTGTTGCCTGAGCTTTTGGTGTCATATCCAAAATGTCATTGCCAAGGTCAACACAAAGAGCTTTCCCTCTATGTCTTCTTTTCAGAGTTTTGTGGCTTTAGGTCTTAACGTTTAATCCATTTTGAGTTGATTTTTGTGTATGCTGTAAGATAAGAGTTCCAATTTCATTCTTTTGCCTGTGGATACCCAGTTTTCCCGGCCCCATTTATTGAAGACACTACTGTTCCCCATTCTGTATTCTTGGCACATGTAGTAAGTGGATGGGATACAATGGTTGTATTGAGAATACAGTGGTGGCAGGCAGGGGGCTGCCTAGACATTAGCATGATCCTGAAATGACTGACGGGTATTAATACCTTAAATTTTTTTTAACGTTTATTTATTTTTGAGAGAGAGTGAGACAGAGCGTGAGCGGGGGAGGGCCAGAGAGAGGGAGACACAGAATCTGAAGCAGGCTCCAGGCTGTGAGCTGTCAGCACAGAGCCCGACGCAGGGCTCGAACCACAAACTGTGAGAACATGACCAAACATGACCTGAGCCGAAGTCAGATGCCTAACCGACTGAGCCACTCAGGCGCCCCTGACAGGTATTATACTTTAAAAATTTACTCAAAAGCAAACAAATCTATTATTTTTAAAACTAGTTCCTAATGAATATTAGTGGTGAAAGGATCGACTTTAAATAGAAGTGATGGCCGTCAAAGCTGATTTCCCCACAGACTAGATTAGGTGCTTCTTCTTGACACTCCTTGAAACCCGATGCTTATCTCTACCTTGCCAGCCGTCACACCGTTCTCTAATATTTGAGTTTATGTGTCTTTCCTGCCGATGAGACCAGAAACTCACTGAGAGCAAAAATTCTCGTTTCCATGTCTGTGTCTGGTTCAGAGCAGTGTTTGTCCAGAAATTTAAGATTTGCCTTCCCTAGGGAAGGCGAAGCAGCTCATCTATCAGAACATTTGCCCCCAATTTGGAACTTGCTTTGTATGTGGAGGAAACAGTATGGTGCCTTGTAAGTCATTGACCTTTGTTGAATTTTATTTTGAATGAGTTGCAAGCCCTTAGAGGGTCTTGGGCAGGAGAGTGACATGATCTGGCTTTAAAAGGATCATTCTGGCGGCTGGGTTGAGAACAGATTTTTGGGGATGGAGGTGCAGAGATTGGTTGAGAGGCTATGTCAGTCATTTAGGTGAAATACGATGGTGGGTTGAACCACGGTGGGAGTGGTAGGACGGTGAGAATGTTCACAATTGCTCTGTGTTGTGAATACCAGGCTGATGGTACTGGCTGATAGAGCAAATGTGGGACATGAAGGAAAGAAAGAGGATTCAGGATGATTCCAGACTCTTTGGCCTGAGCAACAAAAGGTTGGATTTGCCATTTAATGAACTGAGGAAGACTAGGGGTGGGAGTAAACTTGGAATAATGTCCCCTCTAGGGTAGGAGAGGACTGCTATCATCAGGCTTGTTCCAAAGCCTTCCCCACCTCCACATTCCTGCCTTTGGGATACCTCAGTCCTGACGCTGCTCCTAAGGCACCAGCTTCTGACCCCCGCCTCCTTCAATATCCCTTTACGTGCTGCCCTTTCCCTGGGATGTCCTCATGTCTGTCAGACGCAGCGGGAAGGAAAATCAGGTTCTACCTAATTAGCTCATCTTAAGTGGATTTCACTGTGCATTTAATTAAACCTGTTATAATCTTGAAGGGTATTTTGATACATAGTACTTGATACAGAGTAATTAGACTACTGTGGGCATGTACATAAATATCTTTGGGCTGAGGTTTTAAGCCAGGCTCTGTTGCTGCGGGTTCCTATGAGCTGCCCTGCCAATAAGTTCAAAGCCAATAATGTTTACACACTCCATATTTGCAGCCTTCTCAGCTATTCTGGCTGGTGGATGAATTTCAAGGTCACTGGTTATGCTTTTCTACGGTTTAGAGGAAGGATTCCTGAGCCCATCACTCTCCTGCTCAAATGACTGTGTAGCTCCACACTGAGTATGGAATGAGGTCAAAGCTGCTTGAATATGCGTTTTTGGTCTGCCCAATTTAGTTACCCTCTATGTTTCCAGTATATTCTCAGTCTTCAAAACTTTATTCAATGGGACTCTACATCTCATCTGCCTCTAAGCCTCTGCTTTAGGATTTTCTTCTATTTTGGAAGTCTTTTGTCTTTTATTCTGTGTCTGTCAGAATAGGCTGGGCTATCATGGTATCTCAGTGGCTCGCTGTATCAAAGCATTTTTTTCTCCCTCATTCTATACAGCCACTGCAGGTCAGCTGCAGCTCGGCTCTGTTGCAAGTGATCAGGGGACAAGGGAAAAGAGACATAGTGATCAGGTACTGGATCTTAACGCTTCTACTCAAAAGTAGCACATTTACTTCCGCTAACGCTTCCTTGGCTAGGTAAGTCATATGACCAAGTCTGCCATCAATGGGGTAGGAAGTATAATCCTGTCCTAGGCAGAGAGAGTGAACGTTTGTGAACAGCCACACAACCTAGAGTTGCATGATGGGTCTTTCTAAGATGACCCCAAAGCAGTGATCATTCTGCACTTTCCATTGGCAAGTTTTTTCTAGTCTGTGCTAGACTAGAAAAAGTTTTTTTGAGTCTGTGCTTTCCTCTTCTCATAAGCAGCGTGCAGTTGGAGGGCAGGACTGCGTCCTCGTCATCTCCCTCATCTATAGCGTCTGATGGAGTGCTTTGCCCTTGGACACTCAATACATGTTCTGTGAAGTAAATGCTACATTTCCAACAGTGCACTACCCAGGAGGCAGCATATGAACTTGAGAAGCCTGAGAAAGCTAGAACTGCTCCCCTCGGAAAGACATACAGCTCTCTTTCGTGATAATTTCACTACATTCGATCCTTGCATCAGCCTTAGGTTGTTGGCCCTATTTTATCCCAATTATACCTATGAGGACATGGAGGCCAGAGAGACACAGGCATGCTCACCATGGAAGGGAGCTCAAGCTATTGCCACTTTGGCATGTCTTTTATGTTTAAAATTATGTCTAGAAATGATTACTGTTTCATGGTCAAAGGGATGAGCCTAAATCTTCTACCAGGAGAATGCCTTTGCTAATACATACGCCCTTTGACCCCCAAGGAGTGGACACGGGGGAGAATTACCCAACAATCCCGCAAGATTCAGAAAGATTCACTTAATTGTTGGAGCTGACTCACTTTGTAAATTCTTACATTAAATTATTTTTGTTAGGGAGAACCAGAGAGTGAAAAATGGATCCTTTGAGGTGAGAGTACAGAGAAGGAAGAAAATAAGACGATAAAAATAGAAGGAAGCAAAATATTAGTGGAGACGTTAAAAAAGTAAGTTTTTAAAAGAGATAGTCATTATGTTAATTCGTTATTTGGTGCTATTAAATGCCAATATATGTGCTAAGTGTTGGAGATACAAAGATGGAAAAGAGCTAGGCTTTGTCCCTGAAGGGGTTTTCAGCTTGGAATAAGGGACTCCTCCCAATGTAAGGCACAGTCCTAACCATGGTGTCCAAGGCATAACCCAAATATGTTGGGGGCCCTGGAGAAGGAAGAGGGGAAGGCAAATGGGAGGGAAAGCTGCTGATCCCAGCAGTATTACTTTACTCCAGGCGGCTTATTAACCAGATTGTCAATAATGTCATGGTAAATGTTTCTAGTGTTTTTTTAAAAGCCTCCAAGCATTTTATTGCATTTGACCCTTCATCTAATAGAGCTATCTGCCTATGCCAAGTGGTGTCAGCATGCCGCTTAACATGAGCATCCAAGTCCATCCCAAGGCCCACGAGGGGGAAGGGGGCTGCTTCACCAAAGAGCGGCCCTTCCTCCCCCCATGTCCGGTCCAGCTCACACCCTGCCCAATCTGAGCCGTATCCTGGGGTATGTTGCGTGTCCTAGTTCCATGTCAGACACCAACAAGCTGTTCCTACAGGGAGGCCAAAGAGCATTGGGCAGAAGTGTGGGCACTTGAGCCAGCCAGCACGTCTGGGTTCACGTCCTGGTTTCACCACCAAGCTCTAAGTCCATGGTGAGCATTAGTTTTGTCATCTTTAAAATAGGAATTATGATATGAGCACCTGCTTTGTCAACTTCTGGTGGTTACTGTGAATGCCTTAACAGTTCTCTGTTCTAGCTCTGGCCCTACCAGCTATCCTAATGCTTACTGAGTGCTAAGTTGGTGCCCTGTGCTAGGCTAGGCCCTTCCTGTGCATGGTCCCATTTAACCCTCACAATGCCTTGGGGTTAGCTGTGTTTTTACCTCCATGGTATAAATGAAGGAACTGTGGCTTTGTTACTTCAAGGAACCTTCCCTATGTCACACAGCTCTTAAGTGGCTGGGGTGGGACTTGAGCCACTTGAGTGGATAAATCACACTACCAGAATAAACCCTCCATAATCACATTGTACTTATAAAGGAAGGAGAGAAATGGTGCCCAAGCCAGGATATAGGAATTACTTGGGAAAGGTACCACAATACACACACACACACACACACACACACACACACACACTTTGACTTTCTCTCTCTCATTCTTCCAGGCTCCACTCAGCAGATTCGGATCCAGTGCATTGCAGTGGGGTCCAGCAATACATACTTTTTAAACAAATGGCTCGGATAATTGACAAAGCTGGTTCTTAAAACAACTTTTGGGACCTCAGTTAGACTTAAAGGCTTTCTTGGTTCAACTCTTCTCTGCTACTTGAATCTGGTCTATGTCCTCAGACTTTTCAATCTCTTTAGAAGGGCTTCGATCCACTCACTGAGACTGTGCACCCTTGTGCTGGACACTGGTCATGCAGGCAAGAGGAAGGCATGGTTCCAGGTTTGGAGGTGCCCATGGCTTTCCTATGTGCACTAGAAGTCTACATCCTGTCCACTTCTGTGCACGAGTTTCAGCATGTGCTCTGGAGGCCTAGCAGATGGGTCCTCCATTGGCTTCCAGCCCTTCTTTGGTCTTGTCTTCTTTGGGCACATACCCTTGAAGGAGAGGATGGAGGAAAGAGTGGTTTATAAGGGTGGATTGGGTCTTTCAGGGCCTACTGTGTCTCTTGAGCTTCCCTTCCCTGGCAGTCAGCTTGGTGCATGCCTGTGGTTGCTCTGTCTACCTTGCCACATCATCCCAGAAGGTCCCCAAAACAAACATTAGCGACCATAGTGGAATCTATCCAGTCTCCATCCTCCACAGCTGAGGAAGCCATCTGGAGGCTTGGAGATGAGAAGGTGAGGGAAGTAGAGCTAAACCAAAGGTTCCACTGGAGGTCATGGGCGCATTTTGGAGGCCTCCAAGAACACTTGAAATTGTATCTATAAGTCTCATGTGCATTGCATGTAGGAAGTGGAGGAGTCCATTACTGTCACTGAGTTTCCAAAGCATTTGTGACTCTCAAAAGCCTAAGAGATATTAGTATGCATTCCCTCAAAGGGGGTAAAACCTTGCCTTCAGAGAAGAATTTCATTGGGTTTCACAAGTTCCCTTAATTTCTTGCTGCAGAATCTCATCTCATTCAATCTTTGCCACGGTTCTGTGGAGTAGTGATTAGCTCCACTTAGTGATTTGATAGCTGAGGTCTCGATAAGTATAAGAAACTTGGTCAAAGTCCCATGGCTACCAAGTGGCAAAGGCAGGGCCCACACTCAGGTCCAGTGGACTCTCAGCACACAGCTTAGGCCACTGTGTCACTCAAGGTCTGTTGGTCAAAGACCAAAACCCCATTAGTGTTGATGAAGCCATTCATTCCAGCAGAAGAAATGAAGTTTCTTTCACTCTTAGCAAATACTAGGGAAGCAACCAGTGTAAATTACTAAATAGAATTCAACACAACTTTTGAGTACCTACTGTACGCTGAGCACTTACATATATTATTTAATGTTCATAAAAATCCTGAAAGTCCTGTCTTTCCATTCTACAGACAAAGCAGGTAAATCCCAGAGAGGCTGGATTAAACTGTGCAAACATCCACTGCTGGAGGGCCAGGATTTGAACCCAGGTCGACTGAGGACTTCAGATTTTTGTCCTTCTACATCTTTCTGACCCTTGGGTGACTTACAGGATAGGATCTGAGTGGGAAGAAGCTGGCTAGTGCCTAAGGCAGAGAGTTGAGGGATGGGAAAGGAAATGGTGGACTACTAAATTTCTCTGAGCCTCAGTTTTCTCATCTGTAAAATGGAAATAAACCCCATTGTGAAGGATGACTGTGAAGCTTGAATGAGATCATGCATTTAAGTGCCCGACAGGTGGAAGGTGTCCTTGCAGTTAGCTTCCTTGTTTATCGGTGGGGAAGAAGTGTGGCCCAACAATTGGGCTGTGTTCTTCTCAGGTCTCTGCTGGTAACAGCAGCTTACTGGCCTCCTGCGAGGTGGAACCAGCATTCTTAAGGAGTTCCTGTTTTTCATCCTGCATGGAGATTGGAGGAGTTAAAAATCATTTTCCAAAAGACGTTTTGACACTTAATCATACACATCCTCCTCTTTGGTCGTAACGTCCCTTGTCACGTCTGCAACAGACATGGGTTTTTGATGTGTGAAAGTATAGCTCCTGCCCCTCGATTATCAGTTTTCTGCCTTTAACAATTAGTGGTCTGAACACTGAAGTCTAAACACCCAGGTTACTTAATTATTTCTCTTTCCCCTTCCTTTAACCAAGAACAACCAGCAAATGACACATTGGTTTACCTAGGAGTTTTTGAAATGTGACTTTAGACTGCATATTGGAACCAATGACCCTTCTCTCAGACCACATTCAATTAATATGCAAATGAATTAGACCTTCTGGGTCAGCCAAGGAGATGGGGAGGGGGTGGGTCGGGGAGGAATGAACAAGTGCTCAGACAAAATATAGGGTTTAGACTCAGATTAACGAGGATTTGAATCCCAGCTTTATCATTTACTTGCTTTCTTACCTGGCCATGAGATTCACCCTCTTTGAGCCTCAGTTTTATCATCCTTAAAATGGGGATAATAATTTTCTGCCTCCTTGGCTTCACAAATCGTTACAACATTTGCAGCATGGCTAAGTGCTCCTCATGGGAGTTTCTGTCCTTTCTTTCAAGGGGTGATTTTTCTCTCACACAAATGTTGACAAACTCAAAGCCCTACAGGTGGCAGGAAGGCACTGCAAATGAATCAGGGGAGGCATGGTAGCATGAGGAACGACAGGGAGTGGTAGGGACTGTGGCAAATGAGAATGCATGCCCCACACGGACAACAGACTGCCTAGCTTTGATGGAGCGGACCCGGGTTGTCACAATTTCTGATTTTTTAAAGACAAGCCTGAAATCTGGATTTTGTGTAACATCTCCCAACACTGCCTACACAATACGTGTCTGTAGTTTCCATTCAGCTGGCAAACATCCAGGGTGTGCTTTTGTCTAGCATGGCTGGGGAGTAGAGGTTTGGCTTACTCTGCTTGGAATTAGTGTAACTTGTAGCCAATCCCCTTCTGTATGACCTCCAAATTTCCCTTTATCTCCAGAAACCCCCAATTCCTGTCTTCTCCGACCGAAGAAAGCAAAGTAAATATGTTAATTTTGCAGAGAACTTGGTGCTCACTGACCTCCTAAAAGCAAGCTCTGGGATCTACGTGTGTCCATCTCAGAACGTCTATCAGCAAGCTTTTCTGGACAAAAGAGCTGTGTTTTGTGAGATGAGATCACAGGTTGGAGCAGGGAGGAAAGGGTGGAGAGTTCTGAGGGCAGCCTCAGGACCAGGGTTCCACTTCTTGCTCTAGCACTGAGTAATTATGTGGAAATATCACTGGAGATGTTTCTGTCCTAGCATTTTCATTTCCATGATAGGAATAATAACACACTCCTGTCTTCCTCCCTGATACTTTAGGAGAATAAAATTACAAAATCTAACAATACTTCAACATCATTTTCTGAGTTCTGATCTAGACGAGGGCCTATGCAAGAAGCTGGTGACCCTCAGATGACTGAGACCATCCCTGTGATCAAGGAACTCGGCATCTGGTGGGCAAACATGTACATTAACAACCATCTGCCAGAGAAAAGTCTTCCAGCGGGGGGAAAGAGGTCAGGATGTGTTCCATCAAGAAAAAGAAATTTTGATTGGGTGAGAGAAAATCCTACATGTATTTTGTCAAACAGCAGTGATGTTGTAGATACCGGAATTTCATTTGGTTTGTTTACTACTTATTAATTTATTCAACACATTTACTGAGTTCCTGTTGCTAGGAACATAAATCTCACCGTCTCACTTTTAACCACGATTGCTACATCAGTCTGTCAACTCTGCTAGATGAGCTGGTCTCCATATTTTCAGCCCCTAGTGGGGCCACTGAGTATTTACTGAAAGTGAGCAAACACATGAACATATGTTTGATGCAGCCCAAACCCTTCGAACTGGTGCCTACAAGTCTTTGCAAAGAAACATCTTTTATGATTCTGCTTATCTGGGTCTACTGCGGTCATTGCACTGCACTGGGGAAGAACTAGGGATGTTCAGAACTCAGGTTCCTGGGGCTTTAAGGAAAATGCTTCTGCTACTTGGCCCATGGATTACTTAGCTAACAAACTTCTGCTGAGGAAGGACTTAGGAGACACAGGATGGCGTGGAGAAGTGGGAGCTGGTACCAGCAGCCTTTTCTTCCCGGCTTCCTTCATCCAGTCCTGCTGCAGTGGTGGAGGGACGTCAGTGTTTGTTGTGGCACAGGGCATTGGTACTGTGCTTTAAGAGACGGTGAGGTGTCACGGGGCACCTGGGTGGCTCAGTCGGTTAAGTGACTGACCAGCTCAGGTCATGGACTCCTAGTTTGTGGGTTCCAGCCCTGCGTTGGTCTCTGTGCTGATGGCTCAGAGCCTTTGGATTCTGTGCCTCCCTCTCTCTCTGCCCCTCCCCTGCTCATGTGGGCCCTCTCTCTCTCTCTCAAAAATAAATAAAACATTAGGGAGAGAGAGAGAGAGAGAGAGAGAGAGAGAGAGAAAGAGAGAGAGAGAGATGAGGTGTCTCACTACATCCTGGAGCCAGGTGGAGTTCCCAGGAAAGTGGAGCAGGACTTGCATGGGCCAGGGAAAAGCAGGCTGGGGACTAAGGATGGAAGAGGAGGCTGGGGAAGATGTGAACTAGCATTGATTCAATCCGAGCTTATGGACACCTCGAACCTCCTTCATGCAATGTTCAAGTCATGTTGGGTAGGGAAGCACGGCTCTCTTCTTGGCCACAAAGTGAAGCCTTTGTCCATCCATCTACCATCTACCTATCCAGTCACTCCTCCCTTTCTCTACTGACCCATCCACTCATCCATTCAACCTGTCTCTATTGGCAGGCTTGCTTCTAGCCACTGGGCATACAGAAGTGAATAGAGAGATACAGGCATATAAACAGGTAAATTAGGATACAATATACCTAAAGCAAGAGACAAATGTTGAGAAAACCCGGAGGAAGAAAAACTAACATGGTCGGCAGGAACCAGAAAAGGCTCCCCAGAGAGTGTCAGTTGGGGTCGTACTGGAAGAATAAATCTGAGATTACCAGGACAGGTGGTGGTGAAGCCTTACACCAGGAGGCATAAGGAGCCATTTCGAGGGCATAGAAGCCAAAAGGGTCTGGGATATTCTGGGACGTGGGAGTGTGTGGCTGGAACACAAGCTTGTGAAGTTTGTACCACGTTTCACAGGGCTGGTTGATTTTTATTTTGCCGAGTTTTCAAGAGCTGAGTAGATGGTATGAGCCTTGAAGGCTTCAAACTACACTTTAATATCAAACAAGGTTAGGTTCAATGCCCCAGCTCTATGGTCTCTTATGTACATCTCCTGTACATACAAAAGTCGTGTATTGCCAGGCATCGTGCCAGCCATGGTTACATGGGCAGAAGTAACCTGTGAGGAGATGCTTTCTTTGTGGCATCTATTACCAAGGGAGAGTGACACTCAGAGTTGGAAGAATTCAGGTTCTTGGTACGAGTGGAAGGAGCATGGGATCTGTGCTTTGAGTTCTCCTTTGTCACTTATTGCGATGCGTGTAGCTGGGTAAAGTTGGAAATTTTCATCTCTTTGCCTTTGCTTTCCCATCTATAACACTGTGGGGTGGGGGAGTGCATCAATGCCTAACTGGGAGTACATATGAGAGTATTAAGTAAAATAATATATGGAAAGCACATAACCAAGTACCCCAAGCCCAGCATCGGCCTATAATAGACTCAGAAAATGAGAATTATCGCTACTGTGTCTCAGACCTTTTGAGAACTTGTGCTAGGTTGTGTATGAATCAAAAACTGGTGGGGCGCCTGGGTGGCGCAGTCGGTTAAGCGTCCGACTTCAGCCAGGTCACGATCTCGCGGTCCGTGAGTTCGAGCCCCGCGTCAGGCTCTGGGCTGATGGCTCAGAGCCTGGAGCCTGTTTCCGATTCTGTGTCTCCCTCTCTCTGCCCCTCCCCCGTTCATGCTCTGTCTGTCTCTCTCTGTCCCCAAAAAAATAAATAAAAAAACGTTGAAAAAAAAAATTTAAAAAAAAAACTGGTGATCCACCTGGACAGACAAATTAGAAAGAGCTAGGGGCACCTGGGTGGCTCAGTCGGTTAAGCGTCCAACTTCGGCTCAGGTCACGATCTCGCGGTCCGTGGGTTCGAGCCCCGCGTCGGGCTCTGGGCTGATGGCTCAGGGCCTGGAGCCTGTTTCGGATTCAGTGTCTCCCTCGCTCTCTGGCCCTCCCCTGTTCATGCTCTGTCTCTCTCTGTCTCAAAAATAAATAAACGTTAAAAAAAACTTTTTTTTAAAAAAGAAAGAGCTGACTTCTGTGCAGACCCAACCCCATCCCAGAGTTGCTTATGAGTGGACTGTGGGCTTGAGTTTGACCGCCATCTTCTCTCACCCAGGCACTCCAGCACAGGGTAAGCCTGCCCAACAATAGCTGGGGTCCTGCCATCCTCACTGGTCTCTCAGCTTCCAGACACAGCCATTCCACTCCAGTCCTACCTCCACACCGTTTGGGGAAGTCACTGTGCTACAGAACTGGACACGGTTTCACTTCCAGTTCAAACCCTTACTTGTGTCCCATGGCTTCAGGATAGAGACAAGCTCCTTTTCCAAGCCTCGTATAAGCTCTCACCTCTTTGTGGACGTTTACATGTATCGTATGTCGTAGCTCTGTGAACAGGCGGTGCTTTTCTTCCTGCCATGCCTCTGCATACACATTCCCACCCCCCCCCACCCCGCCCTGCTCAGAAGGCTCTCCCCTTTCCCCGTCATCTAAGCTGATATCCAGTTACCCGTTGAGGCTCAGCTGAAGTGTCATCTCTGGTAATCTTTATGTGACCCCCAACCCTGGGACAGACTGAGAGCCCCTCCACTGAGCCTTGGTACAAAGCTACCTCTCATCATGAGGGGCCCCATAACACAGTTGTGCAATCTGAGGCCCAGAGAGCTGAACCTTTTCTGACAAGAATAATAAAAGCAGTAGCAGCCATCCAGCCATCACTTATTGAGAACTGTGTGTCTGGCACTGACAGCCACCATGTGAAGTAGGCATTACCATTTATACTTTACAGTGGAGGAAGCTAAGGTTAGGAGTGGCATCGTTTATCCAGTGCAGTGGTTCTCAAAGTGTGGTACCCAGTCCCGTAGCATCAGTGTCTGTGGGAAACTTGGGAGAAATATAGAATCTGGAGCTGACACCAGGCCCAATAAATCTGGTGGTAAACCCAGATATATGAGTTTAAAAAGACCTCCAGATAATTCTGATGCATGTTAAAATATTATTTATTGAGCACCTACTATGAACAAGGCAGTTTGCCAAGCAATGGCCTACTATCCAGCTAGTAACAGGTGGAGCAAGGATTCAGAACTGTATAACTGACACTTAAAAAATAAGTAAACTTGTGCTTTTAATGCTGTGACCACCCGCGGGCTTTGCTCAGGGAGGCCTCCCTTGGTCACCCTGCTTAAAATTGCGGTTCTTCTCTTCCCCGCACCCACTGCCAGCATTTCCTATCTCCTGTCCCTTTACTCAGAGCACTTCCCACAAGCCAGCATACCATATACTCTAAGTATTCATTATTTACCGTTCTCTTAGTCACTCTGGGCTGCTCTAGCAAAATACCATTGACTGGGTGGCTTAAAGACAGAAATTTATTTAATCATATTTCTAGAAGCTCAGAATTCCAGATCATAGTCTGGTTCTGGTGAGAGCTCTCTCCCTGGCTTGCACACATATACCTTCTTGCTGTGTCCTTGTAAGGCAGAGAGAAATAGATAGAGAAGAGAGAGAGAAAGACAGAGAGAGAAAGACAAAGAGAATGTTTGTGTAAGCTCTCTGGTGTCTCTTCTAATAAGGGCACTGACCCTGTCAGGAGGACCCCCCCCCCCCCCCCCCATCATGATCCCATCAAACTCTACCTCTCAAAGGCCCCATTTCCAAAGACCATCAGGGTTAGGGCTTTAATATACAAATTTGGGGAGGACACAGACATTCAGTTTATAACAACCCTTTCCCACCTGAATGAATGTAAATCCCAGCTGGGCAGGGATTTGTTTATTTCATCTGTTAACTGCTACGTCTTCAGAGTCTAGAACACTGCCCTGCCCATAGCAGGTGCTTGGTAAATATTTGTGGAATAAATGGTCACACAACTGGGTGGTGACAGAAAGGAGACTCGCTGGGGTCGATCTATGCACATTCCAGTACATTCTATGTGCTCCCCCCTCCTTATCTCCATTTAGTATTCTCCTGATTAGTAGCTATCTCCTTCCTAAAAGGCTCATTTTCCAGAAACATTCCTTTACCAATCATCACTTGCAGGAAGAGAGTCTTTTCCCAACAAGCCCTGCAGAGTGGTTACCCTAGGCACGATTTTAGCTAATTTACTCAGTGCTTTGTCTTAATGGTTCACCAAGTGGAGATTCTTTCAGTAATGACAGTAAATGCATTTGAAATGTGGATATCGACCCGGGCAATGCTGCATATTCCGCTCATCAAATTTTCATGTTAAATTTAAAAAAAAAATTTTTTTTTTTTTTGGTGGGAACGGAGAACCGCCCAAGTGTTGATTCCAATGCAATCACTGTGGCATACTTTTGTCCCAAATAAAAGGAAGGGGTTTTAATCATATATCCCTTCCATGGCTACTATCATACAATTACCAGATGACAACAAGGGAGAGGTAAAGAAGCCAAATTTGTTTAGGGCTTATCAAGCTCATGGTGTTTAGCTACACACAGAAAACCGTGCATGGGATACAGTCCCTGCCACCCTTGGGCAAAAGAAACGCCATCATCAATCCATTATTTCTCTTAAACAAAATCTTCCCAGAGCTCCAGGCTGCCTCCATCACTATCAGAGTTCCTGAAACCCCTGTCACGAGATGAAAACAATCCCCGTGGTTTCCCATTTGATTTAGCGTCTCCCCAGCGTTGACTTACTGACCGCCTTATTCAAGTAGGTATCACTTTTCTTTATTGTCACCACAGCTACTGCCTCCTGGTATTTATCATAATCTGCAAGGATTTTGTTCATCCAACAAAATGATGTGTTAAACCATTTTTTTTTATTAAGTTCATTTTCCATTGGTTTGTTGCTTGCTCTTGCGAAAGCCAGGGCTCACAGAAACGTAGCTAGACCCTCAGTAATGACACCTTATTTCATATGAATTCCCCCTGCTACACATCCTGACATGACCTAACTGCTTGCAACAGCGCTGAGGTAGGAAATTGCACCGCTGTCTTGTAAATGACGCCACTGAGGCCCGAGTGGTTAAAGGATCTGGCTTGTGCAAAACAGACCAGAAGTGGGGGGACCTCAGGTAACAACCAGGTCTGCCCAACCCTAGGGCAGAGATCAGTGGCAAAGCCTGCGGGCTCTGAAGCCAGTGGACTGGGTTCAAATTCTGGCTCTGGCACTTGCCATCTCTGTGACCTTGGGCAAGTCATGTAAGATCTCTGTGTTTTAGTTTCCCCACCTATAGAATGAGGATACTAACAGCACCTACTTTGTGGGAAGGTGAAGACTGAAGAATTAAAAATACACATGGCTTTGAGGGGCACCTGGGTGGCTCAGTCGGTTAAACATCTGACCCTTGGTTTGGCTCAGGTCACTGTCTCGCGGCTTTGTGGGTTCCAGCCCTGCACTGGGCTCTGTGCTGGCAACCCTGCCTGGGATTCTCTCTCCCTCTCTCTACCCCTCCCCATTTGTGCTGTCTCTGTCTCTTTCAAAATAAATAAATACACTCTAAAACAATAGTTAAAAAATTAAAAAAAAATAAATACAGGGCTTTGAATAACTTCTGGCACATGGTAATTCTAGCTAGTGTTTCCACTTCACTATGCTGGTAATTCATAATTTCTCACATTTTAATAAGCTTCTACAACTGTCTAAATTAAGGCTTCCTCTGCCCCATACTTCTCCCCATCATCCCCCCTCCCTTTTTCAGATGAGGAGACTAAAGACCAGAGATTTCGAGCCCTTTACTCAAGGTCAGAGACCCAATAAGCTGGCAGAATTAGGACTGGGTCCTGTGCTCCTGGCCCCTCCTCTACTGGTCTGCCTTTTCAAGCCAGAATTTACTTGGATTCTACGTTTCGAGGTTACATTTGTGGCCTTAAGATGCCAAAGCTTTTTGAAGATCTTTAAGAAGATCTTTTTTTTTTAAGTTTATTTATTTATTTTGAGAGAGAGTGTGCATGCGTGTGCAACTAGGGGAGGGGCAGAGAGACAAAGCGGGAGAGAGAAAATCACTGTCAGTGCAGACCAAAGTCCCATGTGGTGCTGTAACTCACAAACCATGAGATCATGGCCTGAGCCAAAGTCAGATGCTTAACCGACTGAGCCACCCAGGTAGATGCCCCTCCAATTTCTTTTAAGAACTGACCAAATGCATAAAAAAACCCAGTGAGTCTTTTTTTTTTTTTCCAAATCAATGTGGTAAAAGCCAAGACTTTATAAAGAGGAGATGGTGGCCAGTCAGAGTAGAGATCTGGGTACCCACTAAGCTTTCCTTGGTGAGTATGTGAGGGTCCTTCCAGCCCTGCTGGCATCTTCCAATAGCAAGCCTTCTTTCACCCTTCATGGCAGGACTTCAGCAGCGGTAGGCAGCAAGGTTGGTGGATGCCTACATAGTGTGATTAGAAAATTTCTGCCTGAACTCTTCTCTTTTTTTAAAAGTTCATTTATTTTGAAAGAGAGAGAGAGAGACAGAGAGAGAGAGCAAGCACGAGTGCATGGGGGAGGGACAGAGAGAAAGGGAGACAGAGAATCCCAAGCAGGCTCCACACTGTTAGCACAGAGCCCCGTGTGGGGTTAGAACCCACAAAACTGCGAGATCATGACCTGAGCTGAAACCAAGAGTTGGATGCTTAACCAACAGAGCCGCCTCAGGTGCCCCAGAACTCTTCTCTTTTATCTAATACATACAAAATAATCTCTCTAACCACACTGTCACCTTCGCCATTCAAGACACGCTGGGATAAAGCACTGCCCCTCCATCATCTTGCCCACAGGTCAGGAAAAAGTTTTCAGACTCCCTTCTGAAATCTGGTCCTCCCTGGATTTCCTCTAGTAGACCAGCCAAATAATCCTACAAAGTGAAAGGGAAGGAGACTCATATTTTACTCTGGGCAGCTTCTATGTTCCAGCGATAGGTAGCATATTTTGCTTGTATCATTTAACCCTATATAGGCACTGCAACATAAGTAGTATGATTTCTTCCTGATGTATAAGGAAACAAACTCAGAAGGCTTAAAGAACTTGCCCGAGCTTTACATAGTTCACAGTGATGAATCTAAAATTCAAACCCAGACATGCTCAGTTCTGAAGTCTCTGCTTCGTGACAGAGTCATGACACCAATATTTATGAGGTCGTTAGCTCAGCAGCCTGGCTTTCTGTGAAACCACATAGGTATCCATGCAGCCTTTTCCTGCCTTACTGAGTCATTCAAGATGGTTCAGTTGCAAAGTCGCCTTTTGAAAACTTGAGTCTGTTTTCTTGGAGGCTGAGGCTCATGCTGAGAAATTCTAGAAATCTGTTTTCCCAAAGTCAAGATTGCACAGGGGCTGAAGCTGCAAGTCTTGACCTAGTTTGACTCCAACATGGCCCACTTTGTTTCTACCAAAACTCTTGTCACAGGGGAATCACCACTTGTGATTCAGTACCACTCAGCTCTGAGGAGGGCCCCAAGGAGCAATTCTTCTCATGGCTTCTCCCTTTAGAGTATATGATGGTCAAGAAAAAAAAAAAAGTTTCGGCGGTCCTCCTAGCATCTCAGAGACTTGTGGAGGCTCTTCTATGGCTCCATCCTGCACCAGTTCTGGGTTCTGGGTTCTGGATTAGGATTTCCTGGTGATGAGCAGGCTGCATGGCTGGTTCGGATATCGATATCACTTCTGTGTCTTTCTTCTCTTTTACCCATGGCCCTGTGCTTTCCCCCGCACGTCCACCGCACTGGCTAGACGTCCGGCTTCTTAATACTCCGAGACCCTCAGTCCTTCCTTTCATTAGAGATTTTTCTTTCTTTCTTCTTCTTTGTTTTATTTTTTATTCTATTTAAAGTTTATTTATTTTGCTTTGAGAGAGAGTGAGAGAGAGAGAGAGGCAGAGAGAGAGGGAGGGAGAGAGAATCTCAAGCAGACTCCACACTGACAGTGCCCCCCGATGCAGGGCTCAAACTCGGGAACCATGAGATCACAACCCCAGCCAAAATGAAGAGTTGGACCCTTAACCCACTGAAACACCCAGGCGCCCCTTTCCTCTTCTTTTTAAACAGCGTATGTCTTTCCACTGCCATGTTATGGTCTTGCAACTCAGACTACCAAATTCTTAAGGTGGAATTCTAGTCCCTGGTATATAATCTTAAATTCTCTTTATTTCCTACTCTACTCCCAGTAACAAACCATAGGCATCTGAAGCCCTGCATAAAGTTCCAACAGTCTCCTCTTATCTCCCCCATTCTACCAGTATAAATCCTCACACTAATGTAAATCCTGAAAATCCAGTCTTTTTTTTTTTTTAATTTTTTTTAACGTTTATTTATTTTTGAGACAGAGAGAGACAGAGCATGAATGAGGGAGGGTCAGAGGGAGGGAGACACAGAATCAGAAACAGGCTCCAGGCTCTGAGCTGTCAGCACAGAGCCCGATGCGGGGCTCGAACCCACGGACCACGAGATCGTGACCTGAGCCGAAGTCGGACACTTAACCGACTGAGCCACCCAGGCGCCCCGAAAATCCAGTCTTTAAGGAAAGGAAACCAACACGTACTGAGCATTAACAATGTGTCAGGCACTCACTTTCCCTTATGCAGTTTTAATTGTGCCACAGGACAACCATGAATTTCATGGTAGGAATTTCATGCCCAATACATTGAACAGAAAATTGAGGCTCAGATGTGTTGAACAATATGGCCAACCTCATACTCTTGAGGGGCAAAGTTAGGATTTTGATCTTTCCGCATCTAACTCTAAAGGCTAACTTTGAGTCTTTCCAGTACAAAGTACTGGCTAAGATTCAAGACCTTTGGACTCTTGGTTTGTTCCGCTATATCTGGAGGAACCAAATGTTACATTATGCTGCTCTTTGTCACTGTGACCAGGTTGAAATTAGAGCAAGTACGTCAACTTTATTCCCTAGCAATTAACTCTATAAAGCAATATGAAACACATGTACCTGCAAACAAAATTTAAAACAAACCATGACTTTTTAAAAGATGCTTTAAAACCTACAAGCAAAACACCATTTATTAACAGTCCCATTCACATTCTCAATTAGGTGGCCCTGTCATTTATCTGCTTGAACATCAGGCAGATCTGCAACTATTATTTTAATTAATTAATTCAGCCCTTTATCCCCAGGGCGGGCCCTGGGAGACACCTGGCTTATTTTCACAGCGGTCCCTGACGCTCAGCTGTCAGGCCACATCATGACTGGCACTCTGAGCTTCATGCAAGGCCAAGCACTTAATCTCTTTAACTGAGACCTGTCATCACTTTCTTTCACTCCGGCACAGCCCCAGTCTATGTTGAGACATAATGTCTCATGCACCTGTTTCTCCTTTCCTAGTCTAATAGCCACCGTCTGGATCCAGACACTTCCCAATTCCTCTCCGAACCATTGTTTCTGCAATTCATTGGGTGCCTGTTCTGTGCCAGGTACCACGCTATGTGTTTCCTATTCCTCTTCTCCCATCCACAAAGCAACCATGCAACATAGTATTATCATTCCCATATTCCCCAAAAGGAAATGGAGTCTTGGAAAACTGAAGTGACTTGACCAAGATGCCTTCCCAAAGTAAGGACTTGCACCACATCCTGTCCTGATTTCAGGAATTATGTTCCTTCCACTTTCTTGTACTGCCTTTAGCCCTGTCATTAATCTCTAAGACCTGGGAATGAAAGACAGGTGCCAGCTTGGCTATATACTGCATACATGGGTAAAATAGAAGGTTCCCTGAAGGTGAGGAGGACATGGCAAAGAAGGGTGTAGGGGAGATAAGAAATGTCAAAAAAAAATACCCAAACAGCTTTTGAGTAGATGTCTGTGGATGTGCATGTAAATTCCCTCTACTGTCCCCTGTGTGGACTCTTTAGTAAATTCTGCATTGCCCTTGATATTTAGGTTCAGTGTATTTATTTGGTGGTGGAGCAGGTGTTCAGGTCTAAGAGGAGAAGGAAGAGACAAAAGACATCTGTATTACATTTGGCTTTATAACAGGAACTGATTTAAAAAATAAATAGTAGATGAAATAGGATATTAGGTGGGGTGGTCCTGAATGAGGGAGGAGGGCACATCGGGTGAGGAAACAGCTTGTGCAAAAGTCCAGAGCTATGACAGAGCCCACCCCTGGCCTCATGTGTTCCTTGGGGTATGGTAGTTTTCAGAGGGATCCTTTTGGCCTAGAAGCAGCTGTGTTTATCTGCTCATGTTCCTGACCAGCCTCCAGTCCCATGCCATAGCTTTAAAAGTTCTGATTTTCACATTTTTCATCCTTGGTGTTAAGTATTTTAAAAAAAGGAAGAAGAAGAAAGAAAGAAAACCCAGCCATTTCAAATCCATTGCTTCTCAGCTGCCCAGAGGGTGCCACCTCTAAGCTGAAACCTCCCATAATTGTTTGGGGCACACTGGGCCTCCCAATGGCACCTTCATTTAATGCCATTAGAGTCTGGCTCCAGGTTCTTAAAGCTTGGTACCTGCCCTCTTTGCCTCTTGCTGCCAGAAGGAATTGCTCTTAAAAGCTATCCTTTATGCTTCTAAATTGCCTCTTCCTATTGCATATTGCAGGCAGCTAAGATGGTGGGGCAGTTAAATCTTTCATTCTCTGGGCTGTGGAAGCAATTTGAAGCATGTTTGCTGAGTGTTTCCCAAAGTGTACCCTGTAGAACACTGGGACCATGGTATAGTCTTCAGAAATGTAAGTTTAATGGTCAGATATTCTTGGGAAACACAGCACACAATATCCCCATCTTGGAAGATTCCTAATGCGTAAGGGGGGGTGAAAGGCTTGGCGAAGTCCTGTAATAAAACCACCTCTTTACTCCAGGATTTCCTAACATATTTGGTTAGGGAACCCTACTTTTTGCATTATCCCTACACTTTTTGAGAAGTGCTGCTGTAGATAATAATCCCTTCCCAATGCACAGTATCTACTATTTTATATCCTGTTAGAGCAGTATGTCAGGGAGGCAGTATGATTTGTGTTTTATAGATTGTGTCATTGAAGGGCAGATGTGTAAGCAACTTGGACTTTGACAAAGCAACTGCTAGGAGGCAGATGAAGTCAGGGTTTCTCATCTGCAGTCTGGGGATCTTGTTGTGTGGCTTTTGTTGTTGTTGTTGTTGTTGAGGCCATTTGCACCCTCTTTCTTTAAAAAAATTTTTTTTAATGTTTATCTATTTTTGAGAGAGAGAGAGAGACACACACAGAATATGAGCCGGGGAGGGTGAAGAGAGAAGGAGACAGAATCCAAAGCAGGCTCCAGGCTCTGAGCTATCAGCAAAGAGGCCAACATGGGGCTTGAACTCACAGCCCGCAAGATCATGACCTGAGCTGAAGTTGGATGCTTAACCGACTGAGCCACTCAGGCGCCCCTGCACCCTTTTTCTGTCTGCATCTAGACCACACACCCAAACAGCAAAATCAGCTTTGTAAATAGTCAAGGTTTTATGACACTAAAAAAAAAAAACCAAACAAAAAACCAAAACAAAACAAAACAAACAAACAAACAAACAAACAAACAAAACCCCCAAAACCAGGATGGGGTAGGTGGGAAAATTAGGTAGAGAACTACGTGTTCAGTGCATAGACGGTACATCACCTTTTACATCTTCTCCCAAATCCTGACGGGGGGTGGGGGCGTATTTTACAGTGGAGCACACTGAGGCTCAGAGAGATTAAGTAAGTTTCCCAGGGTCGAACAATACCAAGAGGCTCAGTTACACTTTACATGTATGCTTAGCTCCAACAAGCACTCTCTGTCCTTTTACCCCAGTGCCTTCTTCTAGTGAATGGCACCACCCCTGTTACCCAAGACCCCAGTAGAGAAAGCCTGATCATCCGGATGCTTCTGAGGATTGAGCCTATTTGTGTTCCAGCATGTTGCTTAGACAAGACTGGTGCAATGTGGGAGTTCAAGAAATGAGAATACTGAGGATTAGGAACTCTGAGCTCAAACATCAAAGGAAGTGTATGCTTAAGAGTTTGGGCAGTGGTATGTCCCACTCTGTAAAGTATATCTGGGATTCTCTCCCCCACACATAAGAAGCGTTGATGTCTTCTTAAGTTTCTGAGGGAAAAATAATGATGATAGGACCTGGAGATTCTTTAGACTGAGAAGTGGCTTCTATGGAAACAGTGGCAAGAGGAAGGCCACAGTGGTTCTAACCTGGGCTGTGTGCCCATAGAATGTGATCTTGGCAAATCTCTTAAACCCACTTGCCCCCAGTTTCTCATATATAAAATAAAGGGATGCAACCCCCAGATAGGGGATAACAGAACACATGCCCCTGTCTAGAGGTCAGAGAGACCATTTGTCTGGCCTTTATTGAAGCCTCTGGTCTCATTAGTCCTGGAAAGAAAGGTGGTTTTAGGTCCACAGGATGGGAGAAGTTTTGGTGACCTCAGCCATGTGAAATGAAAATGAGATGGAATGTCCCATACCTTGTATTTCACAGAAAGGGCAGTGGGAAACACAGACGAGGTGCGTAAGAGCCCTCTGATCTGAGGACGTGGGGGCTTCCTCCCTCTGGTTACTTGGTTATGCGAGTTTGTGTCCCAGGCAGGGAACCTGCAGAAGATTTCTGTGTTGTTTATCTACTTTGGGGGGGGGGTGGGCGTTGGCTGGTGTGGAGGTGCAGGGCCTCATTTCTTCAGACTCTTCCACCTCTTTTCCAGCCAGGCTCTGGGGATGATGGAGTGAGCATTCTAGTGCTGAACAGGGAAGAAAGCAGAATGAGGCCAGGGGCTTGTGAGAGAGCATGGAGAGGGGCTGGTTGCCAGCCTGGGTCTGGGCAAGGATCCTGAGCAGTAGAAATTTCCTGAGGCTCTCATGATAGGAGGTTGGTTTGTTTTATTTATTTTTCATGTTTATGTATTTATTTTTGAGAGAGAGAGACAGCGTGAGCAGGGGAGGGGCAGAGAGAGGGAGACACAGAATCCGAAGCAGGCTCCAGGCTCCGAGCTGTCGGCACAGAGCCCTGCGTGGGGCTCGAACCCACAGACTGCATGACCTGAGCCGACGTCGGACGCTTAACCTATGGAGCCACCCAGGCGCCCCAGGCTTGGTATGGATGACTCTTCAGCCCCATCCCAGCCCACACATGTGTTGAATTCACTTCCCTGCCTTTCCTGAGCAACCCCACAAGCAAGTGTCTCCGATGAGCTCAACTTGAGTGTGACTCACTATGGAGTGCTGGGGCTGCCAGGCCTTGGAAACCAGATTATAATCAGCTCCTTGGCAGGCCCTGCTCCAGAGGAAGCACTTTGTTTCCTGCCCTGGTGTCCATGAGGCACACACCGTGCACAGGTGCGGTTCAGGCCCCGAAGAGACCAGCTGGGCACTGGATTCCAGACGTCACTGGGGCACCCCCCTGGGGATCACTGACACTTCACCAGACAAAAAGCAAAGATCTTAAGAAACTCACCTTATGGATCCCTCGGCAGATGAAAAGGAGTGGGCCCCTGTTACTACTTGGGAGAGAGACACAAAGGCGGCCACACCTAGATTCCAAAGTGTGGGCAGATGGATGTCATCGATACTTCAGTAGCACCAGCTGTCAGGACCCACCCTCAGGCCTCTGCTCCACCCCGCCCTGCAAGGCTCATGGTTTTCCCACCGGAGAATGTTGGCAAGCTCTTCCAGGATGGCGGCTGGAGGCTGGAAATGATGCCAGCAATGCCGTCAAGATGAAGCTAACATCTGTCATCTCCAGGGGACAGCCAGTATGCGGGTCACAGTGAGGGTGTAGCATGGAGGTTCAGGGTGTGGGCTCTGCGAGGGCAGGGCAGGGCCACAGAGTCCCTGCTCCCCAGAGGCTCCTTGAGAAACAGTTGGTGAGTGACTGATTCATGTGGAGAGGTAGTGAAGGGGAGGATTACCGAGCAGGTCTTCAAAGAGTGTGATCAGGCATCTTAGGGAAGCAGAGGTCTCGGGAATTTGGGTTTGGAGAGGCAAAGCAGGAACTGGGAGGAATAATGACTGAGCTCGCACTCTGCGGGGCAGACATGGTGGTTGGTACTTCACACGAGTTACTTCCCTTAAATCCTAACCAGGGATTCTTCTGTGCGAGCAGAGGTTTGAGAGACTACTCGAATTGCCCAAGGACAAATCGTTTGCAAGTGGCAAAGGCAGGATTTGAACCTACATCTTCTGCTTTATCCGCCTTCTTGTAGGTAGGCTGTTACTCCCTCCACTTGATGGAAGAAGAAGACTGAGGCCCAGAAAAGCAAATCCACAGCTGAAAGAAGGCAGAGCAGGGATCAGAACCCAGAACTCTGGCCTCACAGCTTCATTCTTTGTAACCCCTTCACGGCTAGCCTGTTGGTCTCCTGTCACAGAGAGGCCTCCCTCACTCCCACACTCACCCTCACCCTGGGTGGCAGTGAGTATACTCAGCAGCTGATCCTGTCCGTGAAGGGGCTGGGACTCCCCCATCCTGCAATCCTCACCTTCCCCTCATCTGCTCACTGAGAGCCAGGGAAACCCTGCAGCTCCTGTGGGGAGGGCAGCCATCTGGCTCACAGCTGGCCTGAGGTGGCTCCCGGGGTGCCCTCTCTGGGTCCCGATGTTCTCATCTGTGACACATGATGGTGCACGAAATGACACTCAAGATCTCCTAGCACTTCTCTTCTAGAAACCTCTTTCAAACAGTTCACCACGCATATACCAGAAGAGTCAAATACTCTTCTCCATATAGCAAACTCTAAAATTAAACATGCATAAAATATTTTGATGTTTAAACCAAACCTTGGCATTTTTATTTCCTTTATTTTTTATCCTTGTATGAATTTTAAAAAAATACTGTTTGTTTTATGAGAAGGGTATATTTTCCCTTAACAAATGTACAGAATTTCAAAATGTTTTTGTTTGTTGTCATGCATTTTTTTTCCTAAAGCCTAATTAAAGGCAACAAAAAAAAAAATGGGATGGTTACAGTGGTCTAAATATAAAATCTTTATTGGGTCACTATTTCTCTACATCATGTTATAGTTAATTGTATGCATTAATTTGGCTAGACTGTGGTCCCAGCTGTTGGCCAAACGCTAATCTAGATGCTACCGTGAAGATATTCTTTAGATACTGTTAACATTTACAATCGTTTGATTTTAAGTAAAGCAAATTAGCGTCCATAACCTCATCCAATCAGTTGAGGGTTGTAAGAGCAAATGTAGCAGGATTCTCCCAGAGTCGTGACATTGAGGCTTTTCTTTCCAGGAAGCAACTTTATTCCTGCCGGCACTGCTCAGTTGGGTTAATACCTGAAGAACTGAGCTCCGAAGGCCACGTGGTCTAGTTTTTTTATATACTTTTTACTTCTTTGTCTCCCATATATGGTAACACAAACATGCACTGATTAAGTGGTCTCAAGTTACAAGGTCGTGAGGGATGTTGTCATGTACCTTACTGTATAGTCAGGTTGCCTTGAGGTTTGTTTTCTTGTTGCTTCCCCCCGCTTCCCCGCCCCCCCCCCCCCCCCCCCCGCCTCCCCTTAGGGAGGGGACCCTACCAGACAAAGACTCAAGTTTTCTAGAGAAGGAGAAATTCTGCCTCAAGATTCCACATACAAGTTTGGGCTCTTGGCTCTGTTTCTCTGGAGAGCCCTGACTGATATATAACTGCTATACAGAAAGATTTGTTTTCACCAGAAATGTCATAAAACACATTGTATGTAGACTTTTCCTAGAGATGTCCTCATGTTATGTCGGGTCATGAGTTCGGGATTCAAGGGATATGAGTGAATCCAGCCCCACTGCTTACTGGTGTGGGGCCTGGTGCAGGCAGTGTTCTCTCGGGGCCTTGGTTCCCTCATCTGTGAAGCAGGGGTTGAGGAGCAGGGCATGTGATGGTAACATCTCTCTTGGGTGTTGCTGAGACGGTCAGGGAAGATGCTGCCCTAAATCGCCTGACACGACATGAACTTGATAAAGAATAAACACTACTAATATGATGAATGGCCCCTCCCCCTCTTTCTTATCATTGCTAATTGGACTCAAGCAACATTTCTGGAGCTCTGACTGGCTGCTAGGCCCTATGCTGAGGAGCTAGTGATGGGAGGTGAAGGTCAACATCCTTCCCCTTCAGAAGCACAGAGTCAACTGAGAGGAGAAAGCTACGGGTGCTTCCTGAGGCACAAGACAAGATGGTATAAATCAAAGCTCTCCCAAGTTTTCAAGGCCCAACCCAAATCCTATCTCCTTCATGAAACCTTTGCAGATCCCCCTATTAGAAATTAATCTCCCAGCTTCCATGTCCCTAAGGCCTTTGACTTGTACCTCTCCTTCGATACTTACCACTATTTACCTTGTATTAGAGTGATTTATGCACATGTCAGCCTCTCCCACTAGAATGTGAGTTCCTGAGGACAGAAATATTTATGAAGGTCCTCTCCATGACTTTGACTATTGTATGAAGGACCAACATAACAACATCAATAATCTGCCTCATATTCTGAGATGTCGTTATGGCAAAATAATTAAAATTGAATGCAATTTTTAAAATTATTTTCATGTTTTTATTATTATAAGCCTCGTCTCTTTTTTGTCCATTGTATAGATGCTGTGCAGGAGGCAGAGAGTTTGCTGTGACCTGTCCAAGGTCACAGAACTAGTGAACAGGTGGGCTAAGTCCAGAACCTGGCCCATTTATGCTGAGCAGTCCAGGGCCGGCACGTAGCTGATACGGCTGTGTTGCATATTCCCCCTCCCTTTTCATCACCCTTACTGAGTGATTCCATATTCTGTTGTGCATGAACAGTTTGGCTTCTGTGTCATGAGTGTGGTTTAGTAAGTTCCCTCCCTGTTTAGACATAAAATGAAATCAGACGAAATGACCTGCATCTTTGACCTGTCTCTCCAGGCTGGTTGTGGCTCCTGTCCTGACAACTTTCAGGTTGACAGAGGTTGGTTTCTAGCAATTTCCTCCACAAAACCATGTAGCTTCGCAGTGACTGGGGCTGGGTGTACTCATACTGATATTTCCACTCTTCCTCCCTCGGACTTCTGTGTTTTTTTTTTAATTAAAAAAAAATTTAACATTTATTCATTATTGAGAGACAGAGACATACAGAGCACGAGAATGGGAGGGGCAGGGAGGGGGGAGACACAGAATCTCCAGGCTCCAGGCTCAGAGCTGTCAGCACAGAGCCCGATGAGGGGCTCAAACTCACAAACCGTGAGACATCATGACCTGAGGCAAAGTTAGACGCTTAACTGACTGAGCCACCCAGGCACCCCTGTCCCTCAGACTTCTTAAGACCTTGTAACAACATTGAGAGATGGTCTCAATTTTCTGCTATTGACGGATGAGGACCTTGAGGCTTGGAGAGATGGAATGACTTAGGTGCCCAAAGGCCACACACAGCCAGGGTTCAAACCCGTGTCTGTTCTGATGCTAAGGCCTTTCCATTATACCCACACTCCACTCCATCTCTAATTGCAAGGGACTAGGAAAGCAGAGACTGACTCTCCTACTGCTAGCTGACCAACTTTGCAAGATGCTAATTAGAGAAGTGATTTTCTGGGAGAATTAGTCAAAATTGTTAGATAATGACCCTCACCCCAAGGATCACTTTTAAGATTGGTCTGGACACAATGATATAAGGCTAGATATGACTTTTTTTTTTCTCTCCCAGTTTGGAATTTGAACACACTAAGTGGCGGCACTCTACACTGTGATTTCGTACTTCAACAGTCCTATCTGCAGCCATACCTATTGATACAAGGACTGACCAAAACCCTGTGTCTTCTCGCCCCCGTGCCTCCTGCTATGTTTCCCACTTGGAGTATCCATTCTCTGCACCTATTACTAGGCTCCCTTCCCTCCTGCAAGGTCCCACTGGATTGGGCATATGAACTGGCTGAATTGAATTGATGCAAATGTCTACTTTGGCAAGACCAGCTTTCCTGCAATGAAGAGTAGGATAAGAGTCAAAAGCAAGGAGAGCTAGTAATGGGAGGTCAGGTAGGAAAAGTGGTGAGAGCCAGGTTTGCTTGAGACACTTGGACACCCTTTGCTGGGCAGTGGGGAGCCATGGAGCAGAGGGTGGGCCACATGGAATGATTTATGTTTTGGGAAGGCAAATCTGTCTGGAAAAAGTAAAAGTGTGAGACTGCTTAGTAGATTTCTAGACTAGTCTAATTATACAGCGATGAGGGCCTGAGCCAAGGGAGAAGCAGTGGACTGGAGAGGACAGACAGATGGGAGTCATTTTGGATGGGATAAACAGTTATTTTTCCAATGGAATCTTGATAAAATGTGACACAGCACAGAAGACAGGATATGGACTTTGAAATGAGGAGTCTGAGCTGTGAATCTCAGCTCAGCCACCTAGAGGAATGTGAGTGACAGAGGGCAAGTCATGTAAACTCAATGAGATTCAGTTTCTTCATCTATCAAATGGTAGTATTACCAAGCACTCGTAGACTTTTGTGAGAGTTAATGGAAACAATAAACACACAAAGCTACTCAGATCATAGGTGATCAGTCAGTGATCACCATCACCTCAGAGGCAGGAGGGCATCCTGGCTAAGTTCTGGGCTAGAAACAATTCTGTGCCTCTGCCCCTTGTCAGCTGTCTGGCTTTGGGCGAATGTCTGAACCTTAGATGAATCTCAGTAAAATGAGATGATAGTGGATCTCTTGAAGATCTGTTGTGACAAAAGTTAAGTTAAATGTGCGTGAAGTGATTAGCTTGTGGGGCACGCAGGAAGCACTCAGGTGAAGCACTGACTAGTGTCTGTTGCACACTGCTGGTTGGCTGACCCAACCTCCATTCCAACCCCCTTCTTTCTTAGCCTCCTTTGCATCTAGGAGTGGCCACGTGGCAGAGCTCTGGTCAACAAGGATGAGCACATGTCTGCTGGGGGATTCTGGGAAAGCTTTGGCTTCCATGAATGAAGGAAGACACCAGTCAGTATGTCTTAAGCTCTTTCTGCCCCTGATTCCTGCCTTAAATTTGGGTATGGTGCCTGTAGCTAGGACAGCTAACTCCTAACCATTAAGAAGAAGCCTAGAGAATCACAAAGATGCCAGCTAGTCCAAAATTGGGGATGTACTAGTCTATACCAATCCCAACAGCCATCCATTTATCTAGAGTTCTTTTCATGTGAGAAAAACAAACCCTTACATTTAAATAACTTGATTTGGGTTTTCTGTGTACTTATATCTGAATGGAGTGCTAACTGATATTAAGATGTAATAGAAAGAGAGCAGAAATAGGTCACTAGGTGGTTTTGAGCAGCAATATTTTAGCTAAAGAAAAATATTCCATATTCCCCATCCAGGCTCTGTGTTTCCCTCCTGTGCCTCTTCTTACAGGGATCTTCCTAACTGAACCTGCCCCCTCTGCTCTGCCCCTCCAGCCCCCATCTCTGTGTGCATAAACCCTTCAAGGCTCAACCTAGCACCGCCTCATCCACAAACCATCCCCATTTCTCCCTGTAAAGTGAATCTCACCTCTTTACATTTCTGTTTTAATCGCTTTAGGTTTTTTATTTGTAAAGCATATTTTCAAAAGACTATGTAGTTTGTTATTGGAGTTCAAATCTTACCTCAGGTTTTTTATTTGTAAAGCATATTTTCAAATGACTATGTAGTTTGTTATTGGAGTTCAAATCTTACCTCAGGTTTTTTATTTGTAAAGCATATTTTCAAATGACTATGTAGTTTGTTATTGGAGTTCAAATCTTACCTCCTGGAGTAGAAACTAAGCTCCTTTACATACATTATTTCTAAATGAGGAAGAATGTGCACAAGACAAATGCACGATCTTATAAAAATTTTGTACTTCTAAGGATTGTTCTATTCGTTCACCAAATAGATACTCAGAATCTACTTCATACGAATATATACCAAGAATCTATGTGTACTCTCCATGTTGATATGATCTTCTCTGATAACAGTTTGGGCTCCCTGGGACAATTTACTCAGTTTCTTTATCTTTTAAATAGAGATAATGGTAGTAATAGGACTACTATAGGGAATAATTGAGTGAATATATGTAAAGTGTATGAAATAGTTTCTGGCACGCAGCAGTTACTCAGGGATGATGATGATGATGATGATGATGATGATGATGGGGATAATGATGATATTTACCAAGCTGTCTATTAGTCTCAAGGTATATACCTAGAATGTTTCTTACCATATATTAGGATCTCAAGAATTATTGAATGAATAATTTGTGAGTAACTTATAATGTGCACCTCTGAAATGTTAGAAAAACTCCAAACGAAACTAATTTAAATTCATATATACTTAAGTATATTAATGTTCATGAATAATTCACATTAACAAATATGTGTTTTTAAGTTGATTTTCTTTGGAGATTACACTGGGAATTTCACAACAGCTCTTGAAGTAACTGGAGAAGCACCGACAGATACCACAAAGCCAGAAAGAGGAATGACTTAGGTCAATCAGAAAATTTATTCACTTCTAAATTCAACAACTGTCTATATTCTTCCTGCTCTGGTCTGGCGCTTGGGTGAGCTTCTACTACCTGAACCTCAAGAATGAAAATCAATGCTCTGGCCCACAGGGACCCCCACAGCCTGAGCCTAACACATGGCATCAGCTTTGTTCTCACTCCCTTGCTAAGAGTCTGAGCTCTGCAATCAGCATGTCTGGGTTCAGATCCTTGTTTCCTGCTTGCTTAAGTGTGCAATCCCTCTGGGCCTTAGTCCACCATGTACAGAATGGAAAAACAAGAGTACCCTTTATATTGAGTTATTGTGAAGCTTAAATGGGTTAGTCCACATAAAGCCTTAGCACAGTGCTGAGTACGTGATATGCGCTCAATACGAGGGAATTATCTTACCCCAGTCACCTGACAGTGCAGACACACGGTGCTACTCCCCGGGCTCTTTCCAAACTGCACACCTTTGCACCTGCTTTTCACACAGCATAGTCCTTTTTCTTGCTGTTAACTGGATGAACTTCTATTGATTCATCAAGACTCATCACATATGGCACCCTACTGAGGTATATATGACGTGACGTGATCATGCATTCCTAGAGTTTATCATCTTTTGGGGGAAATAAGCAAATGGTAGCACTAACAATAACAACAGGTCACGTTATGAGCAAACCCTTAAAGGACCCCTTTTCCAAGCACCCACAGATCTCTCTAGTCTGGGATATCTGACATATCTTTCTATTCACCATTTGATCTAAGCGAGTGCTAGCACATACCCTGGGAAGAGAATCCTTTTCCCTTAAATTGAAGTGGAATATCAGATCTGTGCTGAGTCAGGAAGGGACTAATATGGGTTGAGTACCTACAATGTTTCGGCATCGCATGAGTGCATCGTATGTTCTCACATGTAATCTTTACTACAACCCTATGAAGTAGACAGTGTTATTCGTTTTACACGTGAGGAAACTGAAGTAGAGAAAGGTCGTATTACTTGCTTGCATTACACAGCTATATATATATTGGCTCTGGGATTTGAATTCAGATCTCTCTGCTGACGGAGTCTTGTGTTTCCCTAGTTTTTTTTTAGGAGAGGAGATTGAGTAGGACAGGGTTAGGGGAGTGGAGAGAAAATAGAGGTGTTAGGGCAGGCAGGAAAGCCAAATTTTCTACCTTTGCCAATCTTATTAAGGGCTGATCCTGACTGAAATCCTGCCAGGCGCACATCAATAACAGAGAAAAATATTTCTGTGTGTAGGCTCATTTTATTTGCAGAATGGGAATTACTGGGCCATGATCATACAGAAAACATGTTTCACTTGGAAACCAAGGACTTTGATCATCTTATTCTTCTTAATTCATATTGAATTACTCACAGTATGTTGGAAAGTCTGCTTTAAAATCAGTCATTCCTAAACTGGAAACCAGACTCTAACACAAGGGTTGTCAGACTTCAGGCAAGTGATCTGACCTCTCTGGGCCTCAGTGGTCTCATCTAAAAATGGGATTATTGGTGGTATCAACTCAGAGGACAAGAATGAGAGAACATAAATGAGTATGACTAGGGTGCGTCTACAATTTATCATTCAAACAGAGACACTGGGCCGTGGGGAGGGTGGTCCTGTCAAGTATTATGTTGGGACAACAGCGGTGAACTGGCAGCTCCTTGAGCAAACGAGATTGTGCGGCCACACCAGGTGTGATCTATGAGAAGCGTCCAGCACAGTGGCTCACATCTAGTCAGCACCTGCCAGTGATCCCTGCTAGGATTTTAAGTACAATTTAAAAATTAAGCTATCGTGAACCATTTAAAATTTCCTGAACTTGTTAGACTCTCAGGCAGAGAGAGCTCAGCCAGGGTCCTATTAGTCATCAGTTATTCATATCCTCGAGTTTGACAGACCAATGAACATGTAGAGGCTCATCAGAACAACGTGAGCGGCTTCTCAGCATAGACAGGAGAAGAACTTAAGGATTGTTCAAAGTGAAAAGGAAGGAAAGTATGTGCTGTGATCTATTTAAAAACAAACAGAAAACATACAAGCTTTGGATCAGAAGATGAGCTGGGGGACAGAATGGAAAGGAAGGGAACGAGTCAGAACAGTTCGTTTATTAACTAATATCTGCTAAGGAGTGAAGGTAGAGTGGCCAGAATGTTCCAGCGAGATGAGGGATCTTTAGCAATTGCTGAACTACACTCTGGTGGAAAACAGCAGAGGATGAGGGCAGAAATCCTGGGATTTTGTTCTTCCTGACAAACAATGGATGCCTAATAAAAGTTACTTTCTTTCCATTTGTTTCCTGTGTGGTAAGGTCATTTGTAGATGACCAGGAAAGTCTGTTTAATCATCAGTTTCGCATCTCCCACCTCAGGCTCTTTATCCCTCCCTCCACATCTCTTTACTGATCTCCCAGGAACTCAGAGTATGGGGGTCAACAGACAGGCTTGCATTTATTGGGGCAGACAGACACTGAGCAGATAATTAACTACAAATGTAGTTAGTGCCCTGAGGTCAGAGCCTGCTCCTTACCTCTTTACCTCAGGCCTTGATTTTTTTTAGGCCCTTGACTTTTGATGTATGTTTGCCATGTCTGTGTGGCTCTCTCCACTGCATCTCAAACACAACTTGCCTAGCCCTGAACTCATGATCTTCCTCCCACATCTGTCTCTTCTACCTGCCTTCTCTGTTGGAGCTGAGGGCATCACCATCTTCCAGGCCCTTTCCTTTCTACTCTACCAGAGTGCACATTCAGTGGATCTGAGTCTTATGAGAATGTGTGTGTTTTCTCAGACACCCACAGGAAGCTCAAAGGGTAAGCAAGCATTGGTGGGGGGTGCAAATTCTGACCATTAACTTTTGAGTTGCATTAGAAGATGGCCATGTGGGTGGGGCGCCTGGGTGGCTCAGTCAGTTGAAAGACCGACTTCGGCTCAGGTCATGATCTCATGGTTCGTGAGTTTGAGCCCCACGTTGGGCTCTGTGCTGACGGCTCAGAGCCTGGAGCCTTCTTCAGATTCTATGTTTCCCTCTCTCTCTGCACCTCCCCCACTCTCACTCTGTCTCTCTCTCTTTCACTCTCTCTCTCAAAAATAAATAAACATTAAAAAAATTTTAAAGACGACTGTGTGTGTATGTGTGTGTGTGTGTATGAGAGAGGGAGAGACAGAGAGAGAGAGAGAGAGAAAGGAGGTATACAGTGGAAGCTGGGACAGGTTTGGGGAGAAAGGATCTGTGAGTTGAAGTAGCATCACAGCTCTCAAGTTTCATCATGGATTGGGGAATATTGATCTCCTCTTCCTCTACACAGCCAACTCCCCTGACTTGTCATCTTGATCACCAATAACAAGGGGAAAACCCAAAATATGGCAGGATAACCCACGTGTTATTTCAACCTGCTTTATCAGAAAAAGAAAAACTTACTTGCCAAATGTCTTCTGGGACCAGAAAACAGCAGCCCCTGCACAACTTTCACCCAGACACCATCTGCTTCCCCTTTATCTATCCTCTATTTATCCATTTGAGTAATGGGAGGAGAAACCAGCTTCCTGATCAATCTCACTTTCTCCTAGTGTTTGGAGTTAAAACTCATTTGCATTTCGACAATGGTGCCTCAGTCCCTTATCCCATCTATCAATTTGAGTGGTAAATTGGCTGCCCAGTTTCCATCGGATATTTAATTGAATAACTGCATGTTATCAACACAAATTTGCAGTTTGGCCTCTAGCTTGTTTTGGGGGGCTGCGCTTCTTCACTAAAGTGTTTCTGATTTTAAATTATGTCTACATAGTGTGTGTGTAGAGAGGGAGAGCGGGAGGAGGAAGGTGAGGGAGACTGAGAGGGAAAGGAATAGAGGTGTAACTTGGGGGTGGGGAAGAGGTAGAAATGAAGGGGTTGGGACTGCAGACATACACAACACTAATTAAAATGGGAAAATAAAATTCTTTCACTTGGGGCCATAGGCAATGAACAATCCTTGAAAAGGAAGAGTGAAGCCCCTAATACTTAGAGATTTGCAACCAGATAATAACTTTGCAAAATGTGACTGACAGTTACCAGATGATCTCCTTAATCACACCTTTATTTCTGTTAAGCAGGGCTCAGGCTCCCAGCAGGTTTCAAACATGTGTTAACGCTGAACATCCCAGGGACGAATCAAAGGGTTGTAGCGACTGGAGCCTTACTGGACTCTACAAACGGAAACATTCAGAAAGAAGGCGGAAAAACCAGTGTGCAGGACATACAGCTTCAGTATGCTCTGGTTCAAACAAATGTCTCTTACCCCCACCGGGGCAGAACGGAGCTTCACAGAAGGATGATAGAAATGTAGGGAAAGCATGCAAATCAGCAAACCCTGCAGAAATTTTGATTTTTTTTTTTTCTTTCAGTGAACTCTTAGGATTCCAAGAGTTGGCGGTTTTAAAGGACTAATTCCCATAAGGCATAATTAGCATTGATATGATATTTTATTATGACTGTTCTTTTTCTTTCAATCCAAATGTCTATCTACTCTGAGTAGTTAACCTGGCAGTAAACCCTCAGAAAGAGATGAGGGGGATCAAAGTCCCAGTCTTTGTGTTTTAACAATCAAGCCCCACATGAGGTCCAAGAGTGACTGGAACCTCTTCCCAGGAATTTGCACACATGGGATAAAGGCAAATAGGTAACAAGTGAAGGGTCTATACTATGTATTGTGTATGTATTAACTTGGTTAATCCTGTCATCTGCGCTCCAAGCTAGATATTATTATCCCACAGTCAAGATGCGGAAATTGAGCCCAGAGAGACCCATAAACTTGCTCAAAGAGCCATATTTAGAAAATCATAGAGTTGGAATTTGAACCTAGACCCTCCCTAATTAGCCAGCTGAGTGAATGGAGCAAAGTGCTCAGGAGATGTTTGGAGGTTTCCTCTCTCATTCCCATTTTGAAGGATCCCCACTTTGCCTTTGCCCCTTTCCTTCTTTTTTGTTTTAAAAACTTCCTACCACCCTTGAAATGTGTGGCTCTTTTTCATTGGTCCCTCCAGATCCGCTCTTTTCTACCCAGCTCTGTGCCCGAGTACAGCCACCCTTGCCCTCTGGCTTTGAGTTGTGTTTGGCCAAGGGGAGGCCCTGGTGGCAGGTTGGGTGGAGGGAGGTGATGTCAACGGGGGTATTTTCCAGGCTCTCTCTCTGCTAGGTTGCTGTGGTGGTTCCCAGGTCCTGCCAGGCAGCCATCTTCTATATCCACTCTCATCAAGGTGCAGTCACCCAACAGTTCCCAAATGTTTTGCTCTCAGGACCCTTTAGACGTTTAAAATTGTTGGGGATCCCCAAAGAGCTTTTGTTTATTTCTCAGTGCTTACCATGTTAAAAATATAAGCTGAGAGTTCTTAAACACAAGAATACACAAACATACATTCTATTAGCCGTGAGCACAATGACTATTACAAGTCATGTTGCCTTTGGAAAGCTCCACTCACTATGCACTCATGAGAGAATAAGAGTGAAGAAGGTGAGGAAAAAGTCCAATTGTAAAGGCAAAAAATGTATTATTGTAAAAAGAGTTTTGACCTTATGGACCTCTAAAAGAGTCTCAAGGAACCCCACAGGTTTCTTAGCTTTGAGAACCACTGCCCCAACTGCTTCAAGAGACTCGCTCTGGGATGTTTTTCATGCCTTGTTGGACGCCCTCACTCTGCCCACGCCTTCCTAATTACTCCCTTTATTCAACTCTCCTCAACAATCTGCCCTCTGTTCCTGCCGGAACCCTGACTCACCCTGGCTAGCAGATGGCTGGAATTTCACCTTGGAGGAAAGGCTGACACCAGAGAAGTAGCTCAGGAATGGCAGCAGCAAAGAAAAGCTTTCCTTATGCCTGAAATGACCTTTTCCCTATGAACTTTACCTTTAAATTGTATTTATCACTTCTTCACTGATGAAAGGGAGTGTCTAGAATCAGAGAGATGGTTGTTTCTCTTTCCCAGGCCCAGGCCAGAAAAAAGATCCATTTCCTTTTAGAGATATAGACCTCTAAACTGGACTATCTTCCAAGGAGGACAAGTGAGCCTCTGGAAACTAAGTTCCCGAGAAAGAGATGAAGGAATAGTTTCCTTTGAAGAAAAGGCGGCTCAGGGCAACTTGGCCATTTTCAGTTATCTCTTCATGATCTGGCCTTTCTTGTTTCAGGGAAGAATTCTTCATCCCTCCACTGGGCTCCCATAGAGTTTAGAACAGATGTCAGTTGCCTGATACCACTTTGTATTGTAATTATTTGCACATTTCTCTTCACCCCTTCTAGACTGATAGCTCCTTAAGACAGTTTTGATCACCAAGGAGGTCCCATCTTTGGTGTGTAGTAAATGTTTGTTAAAAGAAAGAACAGAGATGGAACTCTTTTTCATAAATGCCATTCTGTTTCCCACAGTCAGTTGAAGAAAGTTCATGCTTAGCTGCAAAGTCTTTTGTTTTTAACAACTTCATTGAATTATAACTGATCTACAAGAACTGCACATATTGAATGTATACAATTTGGTGAGCTTGGAAATACCCCAACATCTGTCATACCATTAGCACAATCAAGGATATGCCCAATACCTTCCAAAGTTTGCTTATGCTTACGTCTCTTTTTTATTTACTCGTTTTTCTGTGTCAAGAACACTTAACATGAGCTTTACCCTCTCATGTTTTGAAGTGCAAATACTGTATCGTTGGCTATAGGCACCATGTTGTGCAGCAATTCTCTAGAATTTACTCATCTAACATAACTGAAACTTTATACCCACTGAACAACAACTCCCCATTTTTCCCACCCTAGACCCTGGTAACCACCATAGTATTTTCCACTTGGAAGAGTCTGACTATCATAGATAGCTCATGCAGGTGGGAATCTTGCAGTGTTATTTTTATAAATCACCCAGGACGTAACTGAATGTGTCTGCAGGAGCGGAAAGGGAAGCCCCAGAAATGTTTGTGCAAGTATCGTGATACCTTGGGGATAAACTGGATTGGAAATTAAAAAAAAAAAAAAAAGCCTTTATTTCAATCCCAGCCCCATCACTGACCAGTGGAGCTGCCTTCCACAAGCCACTCCCTTTCTCTAAGCTTCAGGTTTTCAGAATGGTCTGATGCCAACTTGTGTCTGTAGGTCCCCATGGCAGGATGTCACTATAAGTGATTTAGTAAGCCACAAGGGTACCAAATACTGTTGGCTACCTAAAAAATTAGTATCTCTGGCTCATATCTGAATTATGTTTTTGCATATATAGAGATGTGGGTATAATATAACATAGGACTCATATCGTTTTTGAAATTGTTACATGTGTTTTATCTTTTTTCCCAATCAAGAGATAATACAATCATCTGGTGTCGTGGACTCCACAAAATACTCTGACAATAGAAAGAAGCTCTTGTGCTTGGAAAAAATGGAAATCATTGTGCCTCGAGCTTTGGTTTTGACTCTGAAGCCTGTGGATTTGATGTAGAGGGCAGGAACAGGACAGCCGCTGTCATCTGTGGATAGCAAGGCTTTTGCTACCTAAGGGTGTAAACCCTGATGTAGGAAATATCCAGCAAAAGCCAATGGACATATTTTCTAATTTATTTCCTTCACCACAGACAGTATCCATGACATAAACACAGGCTCCATATCATGAGAAGATTAGAGAAGTGTTTGAAGGGTGTAGAGATAATTTTTTTTTTTCTGAAGCAGTCAGAATATTATTTGCTCTACCTTTCATCTATCCTAATCTATTATTACCCCAAAATATTTTAGAAACTTCCTTCCTCTAATGGAGGAGGCAGATTTGGGGAAAAATTAAAGCTACTGAACAAAATGTTTTGGGAGCCACCAGATAGATTGAAAGAAATCTGTTAACTTTCAGAGATACTTGTTAAAGCCCAGTTAAAGAAACTCAGTGACAACTGAACAGGAATTGTCAGCTCTTTGAACTAATGAACTAAAAAGCAATGCTTTAAAATTTTTCAGTAAGATTTCTTCTATATTTTTCTACTTACTAAAATAACATGATATCACTGTAGAATTTGAAAAATACAAAAAAGCTCAAAAGAATATATAAACTACTGCTAATCTACATGCAGTATTTCATATTCTTGCTATATCTTTATCTGTATATTTAGAAATGTACAATTATTTCATATTATTAATGCTGTTTTATAGCTTTCTTTCGCTTAAAAATTTTTATTGTATGCTATTAGGCACATGTAAAGGACTAAAGTAAGGCATATATAAGCTATAAAGCATGATAATAAAATGAACCATCAAGAAACCACCCCCCAACTTACAGAATCAAATATCACCAGTATGGTTGAACCTATCTATGAACTCCTCTCAAATTCCACAATGTAATAATTATGCTAATTTTTTTTTAATCCCCTTGCTTTAAAAACTGTTTTGAAACTACCTTAACAGGGGCACCCGGGTGGCTCAGTTGGTTAAGTGTCTGACTTTGGCTCAGGTCATGATCTCACAGTTCATGAGTTCGAGCCCTGCCCCAGGCTCTGTGCTGAGAGCCCACTGAGAGTGAAGCCCACTTCCAGTTCTGTGTCTCTCTCTCTTTCTTCCCCTCCACTTCTCATACTCTGTCTCTGTCTCTCTAAAATATCAATAAACATTAAATAAGTCTTAAACCACCTAAATAATATTCTTTATTTTAAATGTGCTTATTTTGAATTTTGTAACAGATTTTTTACTGGAAGTTTTTCCTCCAAGTTATTTTTGTTCACTTATACATTTATGACTCATCTAGTTGTTTTGTATATAAGTGCATTTTAAAATTTTCATTGCTATATAATATTTTGTGACTATACTGCACCTTTATTCTGTTGATGGACATTTGGGTTTTAAATTTTCTTTTTCTTTTTTTTCTATTTTAAAAGAAAACTACTGTTGTGTAAATTTTTATATTTGTTTCCTGGCACACATGTGTAGGCATTTTTCCAGGGCATATACCATGAGTAGACAGGATTACATATACCCACACACACCTACACCCACACCGACACACACACACACACAGTACTGTAATTGTTTTCCAAAGGAGTTGTCCTCCATTACCAGTATATAGACATCTGCATTCTTGAACATCCTTAAAAAATTAGATACATTCTATTTGATATTATCCATATATATCTCATATAGCCTCAGCTTTCATTTGATTAATTACTTTTAAATGTATACTGGACATTTGTGTTTCCTTCTCTGTGACATATCTATGCAATCTTTTATCCATTTATTGTTCTGATTGGCCTTTTCTTATTGGCATGCGGCTAACGTTACTGATTATTAGAAAAGGGGACTCACAGGGGCGCCTGGGTGGCTCAGTCGGTTGGGCGTCCGACTTCGGCTCAGGTCACGATCTCGCGGTCCGTGAGTTCGAGCCCCGCGTGGGGCTCTGGGCTGATGGCTCAGAGCCTGGAGCCTGCTTCCGATTCTGTGTCTCCCTCTCTCTCTGCCCCTCCCCCGTTCATGCTCTGTCTCTCTCTGTCTCAAAAATAAATAAACGTTAAAAAAAAAAAAGAAAAGAGGACTCACTTTACTGTTGTAGTATTTATGGCTGACATCTTAAGTGAGCAGTCAGAAGCTATTTCTAACCCCTTCTCCCTTGCTGCCTTATAATATTAAAACTGCAAATCGAAACAATGACTTTCCCAGACCCTCTTGCAGTTAGGAATGGTCACGTGACTCATTTTGGAGCTATGTCATGTACTCTAAGACTTCTATGGATGTATTTGAGAGACAGCGTTTGCTTTTCTGGTAAAATGATACAGATGCAACTGTCACAACCCTGTGCTAGCCCTGCTTAATCCTGACCTGAGTGCAGGCATGATGCTAGGAACCACGGCAGCCATGTGGAGAGCATGAGGGAAAGGCGGAGATTTATGAAAATTCTGGCCTTGACAATCCATATATCCATCTATGTCCCAATTTCTGGTTATGTAATTTTTAAAAACGCTGGTTTTATTAAATACTGTAAATCTAATTTTCTGTGAATGAGAATTAGATGCCAGCCTGATATGGTATCTTTTATTCACTTAGTCCCCAAACTAGCATCTTAGTCACATCCAGCAGTGTCCCTAAAAGTAATAAAGAAGTTTTATTAGAAATTTTAATTCAGAAGACACATTTCTTAACAAAGCTAGTATGATCTGGCCACTCCCTTTCTTTTCATCCTCATGTTGTATCACTGCCTTTTATGCATTTGGCTTTGCACACTGGATCCTTTGTCATTTCTAAGAAAATACGGAATTTCTTCTTGCTCTATGGACTTCACACATTCTATTTCATTTGACTAGATTCCTTGCCCCCCTAACGATCCTTCCCATTCTAAATAAATCCCACCTGTTATTATGTCTTTGTAAAGTACATCAATATAAGCATCCCCCAGGAGGCTTTGAGTACCCCTGGAATAGACTCGAGGTCAGTTTTGTCAATTTTATGCCCAGCATAGCCTAGTACAGCACAAGAGAGGTAGTGATCACTCAAGAATATTTTGTCGGATAAATGGAAGAATACCTTGTGTGCCGACCAAATGCCAGACAAAGCCTATCCTTAGTCTCTCTTTCCCTTTCACGACCCTCAGGGTTTTCATTTTTGAGATGATTAATAATCCATACCTATTAGTGTGGCTTAAGAATTAAATGTGATCATTGTATGTATATGCTTAGGTGCTTAGAATGTGGTTTGGATTATTTACCTCTTGTAAGGGGAACCTTTATTCCCCAGCAGCAAATTTTCCTTTATATGCCAAGCACTCTGTATACATTACCACTTTTTTTTTATTGTAGTCTCTATTACTATCCCTTTTTGTAGATGAGGAAACTGAGGTTAAACTGAACTAGTCTCAAGCCTCTTGGGTCACTCAGCCGTTGCCTGTGGACATCCATAATGAAACTGTGGTTGGGTCTGATACTACCTAATCAGGGAATGTGCTATTTACAGGATACATTCTCCACACTTCGTTCATTTTGCTCTTCTCTTCTGAGAAAAAGGCAAAGCAGAATAAAATGTACTGCTACCAGATTTTTTTTAAAAGAAAAGTAACTTCCAAACTGCTCTGAGGTCAATACAGATTTTCACTGCAATCTTCTCTACTCCTAGATCCACAGACTCTGAAATGAAAATTGATGCTCAAGCTGGTGACCCTAAGGCAGGATCCTCAGCCAGAAAACAGTGACTGAGCCAGGCTTTGTGCAGCATACTTTCGAGGAACATAAAGTAGATTAATACACATTACAGAAAGGTGGCTTTAATAATTGAAAGCAAAAGACATTTATGTTAACCAGAGCCCCTCCTTTGGAACTGTACATGTGGGAGGTGCTTAATAAATGCTGGTTGAAATGCATTCCATGAGTCTCATGATATAGGGAGAGCTTACTAGAATGTTCAATGTAGTTTACTCTGAACGCCACTCAATCTCCTAAAGCATTCAATGTTCTTCAAAATTTGCCCTTAACCTAGTTGTCCAGTTTTTTCTTTTACCATTGCACCCCTAGCACATGTCTCCAACTACACCCAGGACTGTCTCTTAGATACCCCTAATCTTTAGCACCTCTGTGCCTTTGCTCGTGCTGTTTCTACTTCCGAGAATTCCTACCTCCCAGCCCCAACTCTTAAAAAAACATAAAACAAAAAACAGGTGAACTTATCTTGTAGGTCCCTGTTGGGCTGAGTTTTTCTCCATTAAACCTACCTCAGTTAAGACCTATCTATACCCCATGAACTTCCAAATCTTCTAGATATAATCATAGCAACATTTTCCATTTGTGGCACAATGTGGCTGGTGGAAAAGCATAGACTTTAGATTTGGAAATGCCCATGCACGAATTCCGGCTCTGCCACATAAGCGTCGTGCACTTTTGTTTGATTTACCTAAATGTGAGCTTCCGTTTTCTTTTTGGAAGTGAGGATGCTATGACCTACCTGCTATGGCTCTTGTGGGAATAAGGAAGGGAACATTTCAAGCGCCCAGCACAGAGTCTGGTTCATGGTCAGCAACTGCCTTGTTCCGGTTATTCAGATTCTCAGCTCAAATATCATCTTTTAGGGGTACCTGGGTGGCTCAGTCGGTTAAGCGTCCGACTTCAGCTCAGTTAATGATCTCATGGCTTGTGAGTTCGTGCCCCACGTCGGGCTCTGTGCTGACAGTTCAGAGCCTGGAGCCTGCTTTGGATTCTGTGTCTCCCTCTCTCTCTGCCCCTCCCCCCACCTCTCTCAAATAAATAAACACTATAAAATTAAAAAAAAATCATCTTGTAATGATGGCCCCTACAAATATCCCACCCCTCCACTGCACTCCCTTCTTTAGGTTTGTGGCCAGGTTGTCCAAGTTCACATTCCAACTCTACCACTTACTCGTTTGGGTACATGACTTAGTTCTCCTTCTTCACTGTCCTCATGTGTGAAATGGGATTACCTGATCTTGGCTATTGTAAGATGGTGGCTACACTTGTGGTGAGCATAGCCTAATTTACAGAGCTGTACAATCACTATGTTGTACACCTGAAACTAATGTAACATCGTGGATCAACTCTACTCCCATCAATTTTTAATTAAAAATGGGGCTAATAATAATAACAAGCTTACAGGCATGATTTAGGGAACATTGAAACCTCAGATTAAACCTCAGAATAAATTCTGGATGTCACTGTATTGTTCACTCATCTATCCCAAGGGTCCACATTAGTGTCTCATTCAAGGAGGTGCTCATTCCTTAGTTGTTGAATGAATGAACGCATATACTCTGTTTTCTTCTCCTTCCCCTGAGTTCTACCCCGGGTTCTTAGAACGTAGGCCCCTCTGGGGCAGGAAGAGGGTGCCACCGCTGTCCGGTTCTTGGCCCCCAGCACAGGGTCTGGCACCAGCTGACGCTTAGTCAATTTCAGGGAATGGAAGGCAAAATTTTCCACTGTGTATTCCTGCTGCATTCTGCTGGAAGTGACTTCATTAGCATCAGCTGGCAGAACAGCCAGCGCTCCGCCCACCACACGGCAAACTCTTGCCACCACTTACTCAAGCTCATTTAACAGGGGTGACCCAGGGATGGAAAGGCACCTCCTCTCTGGCATCACAAAAACTCAGACCATTGTGTCTCTTGACTGGGTACAAGATTTACCTTAGTCTGTTGGCAGATTCATTTAGATGACGCCCTGTTTGGCTAGCAGTGAGAAGCCTTTTTTTTTTTTTTTTTTTGTAGGACTAATCCCTTGGATATTTGTTCCCACCTCTTTCTATTTACCGACAGAGACTGCTAAACTGATATGGGATCTCCAGAGGAAGAGGGCAAGTGTGGGCCATGAGAAGGGGATCTGAGAAAGAGGAAGAAGGGCCTATCCTAATGGCATCTCAACCTGAAAGGAGCTGTGCTTTCCAGTAAAACTAGTCACTTCCTCGGTGAATTTGCTTGACCTCTTTGAAAGCTTCCAAAAAGAGGTGGCATAGAAGGAGTGGAGGAGCAGCCAATTAAAATTCAGCCCAATCAACAAAGAGAAGTAGGCCATGGTTGATGAACAGAGACGCATTGACCGAAAGAAGCCTTGGCACTGGGCATCCACAGTGCTTGAATGCTCTTTTCTTCCCAAACAAGAGGGCCTCCCAAAGCATGATGTCATATTGTCCATGTTTGGGTTCATAAAGTGTGTGTTTCTCTCATGGAGAGCCCACAACATGATCCCTCTGGCTCTCTGTCCATGCTCTCCCTTCATCTCTATGGACACAGACTATTTTTGTCCATTCTCAATACCCTCACCGAGCGTTCTTCCCATTGCCAGATGTAGTATCTACACAGAGCCTGTGGGCAGATTCTGATTCTGCCGCTAGACAGATGCCATTCCATACTGCAGTCACTCTTCATGCCAACAGAATCGTCCTCTCCCGAGTCCTCTTCTGGCTGATCACTTTTTAGGTCAGACAAGGAGAGAGATGGGGAGAGAGGGAAGAGAGAGACTGAGGAAGCCAAGGGAGAATGAGATTTGAAACTTCAGACTTTTAAACCAGATGCAACAGAAGGCTGCTTGAGAGAATGACAGACCCTACTTTCTCTTGTGTGTCCTTGAAAATGGGCATGAGAGTCGAAGCATGAAAACATCAATCAAAAAAAAAAAATCTACCAAAGGGACATTCTCTTAAAAGCTAAAAGTCATTAAGCATTCACTAATTTATCTTACTTTTTAGATATAATGGTTGATACAGTCCTTTCATTTTCTGCATGATCTTTAATTTGGCTCTTTTCTTGCACAGCAGAACACAAGTTGGCATGCTTCAATCTCAGATGTGTCCAGCTGAGGCCAGAGTTTACTTTTTGGACAGGTTTGAAATTCATTGTCCTTGACTCAGTTTTATTATGGTAATAAGACCTATCTTTTACTTTCTCTACCCTTGCTTAGCTTAGCTATGATAGCTATTGTTATTGCTATTCTCATCACAGATGAGGAAGGGGATTCAATTGTTGTCTCAGAATCAGCATCCCCAAATTCACAGTGCTCATCTCACCAACTGAGTGACAATGGTGCATACAATGGAGAAGTTCTGGCTTCTAAGCAGTCAAATGTTACATATTCAAGAGCCTTCTGCTGTAGGCAAAAACACGGGGCTTTGTAAATAAAGAAGGGCTTAAATCCAGTTTGCTGCTTCCAAAACACTTTGCATAGTTTCTGGGGTTCAAAAGACCATCCTATCTTTAAAGGTCAATGCTATAAATATCATCATCCTAGTAAGCTAAAGTCTGATAAAGGGAGAAAGGCGTCAGAATAAGAATGAGTCCTATTATTAGCTAGTAGAGAAATTTATTTGCCCTGGAGGGGCTTGGCCAGTTTTAACACTTGGCAACTCTTTGGTCTGTCAGCCAACCCAAAGCCACCCATGCCAGGGTTTTAGTAGGGCAGAATGAAGGTCATGGGCATTAGAGTCTGGGAGACCTGGCCCAGCTCTGGGCTCCCATCTTCTGCCTGAATCAGGTATATTAATTATATTCTCCAAACTTTCATTTCACTTATAAAATGGAGATAGTGCTGCTTACTTAATACTAACTCTTAGGAATGTTGTGAGGTTTCAGCGGGTATATGAAATTATTAGCACAATCTAACATGGTGGTTTTCAACTGAAGGAGATTTTGCTGCAATGGGGACATTTGGCAATTTTTTTTTTAATTTTTTTTTAACGTTTATTTATTTTTGAGACAGAGAGAGACAGAGTATGAACAGGGGAGGGGCAGAGAGAGAGGGAGACACAGAATCTGAAATGGGCTCCAGGCTCTGAGCTGTCAGCACAGAGCCCGACGCGGGGCTCGTACTCACAGACCGTGAGATCATGACCTGAGCCGGAGTCGGACGCTTAACCAACTGAGCCACCCAGGCGCCCCGACATTTGGCAATTTTTGATACACTGGGGGTCGAAGATGCTACTGGCATCCAGTAGGTAGGTATGAGGGATGCTACAAACATCCTACGATCGGTAGGACAGCCCCTTATAATAAGGAAATATCTGTCTCCAAATGTTCAAAGTGCCACGCCTGAGGAACTCTGGCTGGATAAATAATAGTCATTATGCATCAGGCATTTTCTTTTAAGTACACATCTGATCTCCTTCAATTGCACAGGTTCTAAAATGTGGATGCTGAATTTTAAGGCTGATAATAATGACAACAACCACTCGTTTACACAGAGTTTCCATACAGCTTATCTTGTTTGATTTTCAACAGGACCCATTTATAAGTCTTATTAATACAATCTTCACTTTACAGGTAGAAAAACTGAGGCTTGGAGGTCTTAGGTCACTCAGCTGGTAAATGGCATGTCCAGGTCTAGACGATCCTTCTCCTGCTTTCAGTTCTTGCACACTCTCCGCGTGCGTATGATGTGCTTAGCTAACACAGAAGCTCAGCTTTGAACACTTTGGATAATCTGTTCATCTATGAAATGGGACAAGTCCTACCGATCTATGGAAAACAACTGTAGACTCTCAAAAGTCAGAGAGTGACTCTTATCAATGTCCTTGCTTTCTCTTGATGACTAGGCAACAAAGAGTCCTCAACCCCCTATTTGTAAGCCAAGAGACTCCTGGTGTATGTGGGTTCTCCAGCAGAAGCCTGTGCATGAGCCTCAGTCTTCACCAGGCCCCCTGATCCCCAGTTGCTTTACTCACTAAGCGGTAGTGCCTGATAGGCAGGTGCCTGTGCTGGTCACTGAGACTTTGCAGGAGCTTCAGTCCTCTGGCTCCCAGTACCCTGGAGCTGACTCCTTGAAAACTATGTCACTACTCTCTCATTACCTATATCGGGAGGGTCACCTTTCTGACAGCTTTGAAAATTCTTCATTAAAAAAAAGTTTTTTAGTCGAGAAGACAGATCACTTTACAGTTCTGACATGCTCTACTTATTATGACATGAAACAGTGTTCTCGTTTCTTTTGCTTGGGGACATTTAATGGTTGACTTTGGCTCACGTGGAGTGTCACTATGATGTATTGGCTATTTGGTCGGACCTTCCACAACCTTTACATATGCACTCATTCATTTGTTCATTCATTCACTCAACCATGCATTTGGATATCTACTGTGAACACAGTACTTTGCTAGGCATTTACTGGATTCAAAAATACATTTATATTCAGTCTTTGATCTTGAGAGTGTCTTACTCTAGTAGGCAATGCAAGAGGATAAAGAAGATAAACTTTTAAGATGTTGAGTGAAATACAAAAGGTATGTGTTGGACCTAATAACTAAAGCTTTGGCAGGATGGCATCCAGAACTGGCAGTGGTTCCACAGAGCAGAGTGTCTGGTTCACTCTGGATGGCATTGGTTGGGTAGCAGCAGAGCTGAAGACTGGATATTGTTGGAATATACTATAATCTGTGGGCAGGGGATGGAAGACGAGCGAGCATCCATGACTGAGAGAAGCTGATGACACCTCATCTTAGACGAAGGTGTGAATGCCAAGATTTTAGCCCTTAGTGACTTCTAATGGTCCTGACATACACTTGAAGAATAATACCTCAAAGGTACCACTGAGTATCTGAGTATATTAGCAGGAAGCTGTAGAAAAAGGGATTTACTAACCCCGCCGAAGATGGGGGTGAGGGCGATGCCCCAGAAGGGCATTAAGTATTCAGAGAGGTTTGCTTCCAGGGGTAGAAAAGCAAGTGCATTCTGGGGAGAGCTAAGGTGAAAGTGATGCCCCCTGAGAAGGATGGCGATGTGATTAGAGCAAAGCACAGAGAGGCAGAGGAGAGGTAAAGTTTGAGGGTGCCAGCCCATGGAATCTGAACTCTCTCCTGCAGGGCTGGTTGGGTTTGTGGCCGATTTATGTGGAAGGGCCACCTGGTAGGATGTGCGTCCCAGACACGGCCCTCTGGGAGCAATACAGGACTGTGCGAGGATGGGCCAGAAGATCAGAGACAGGAGGCAAGGAGACAAACCAGGTGGCTGCAAAACCACCCCAGAGAGGCTGTGATGCCCCACCCCCCAGATTTCCTGTAGCCAGACAGCCCAGTGCCCCTTTCGGAAGGCTGGACACTCCTTATTCCATTCAGATGACCCAGCACATACTTACTTACTTACTTATTTATTTATTTATTTATTTATTTATTTATTTATTTATTTATTTTTAATGTTTATTTATTTTTGAGACAGAGAGAGACAGAACATGAACGGGGGAGGGTCAGAGAGAGAGGGAGACACAGAATCTGAAACAGGCTCCAGGCTCTGAGCTGTCAGCCCAGAGCCCGACGCGGGGCTGGAACTCACGGACTGTGAGATCATGACCTGAGCCGAAGTCGGACGCTTAACGGACTGAGCCACCCAGGCGCCCCGACCAAGCACATATTTAGAGAAGAAAACAAAAACACGGAGAAGGCCAAGGATGAATGAGTTTCTTAAACAAAAATTTAAAAGACAAAACTAAGACGTTGTAAATACTCCAGCACCTAGAGGAATTTGAGATGTACATACTTGAAGGAATAAATGCATAAAGACACCGGAAACAGTGAAGTGTGAGTAAGAGTGGGGGTCTCTAGAAAAAGGGGCACTGAGAAGGTTGTCTGCTAACTTTCTAATGTCTCTCTCTCTCCTATGGATGTGCAAAACACGGGGCTAGTCATTGGATTTATCCTCTGGGTTAAAACTGCAGCTCCTATTTATAGGGCACCTGCTATGCTTCACCATGCACAACGCTCAGGGCGCCACATACATTGTGTTAGTTCATCTTACTAACGACTGCAAAGCAGGCTTTATCAGGCCTGAGGTTCAGCAAGTTTAGGGATCTGTCCAAGGTCACAGAGCAGTAAGTGGGGAGCTGGGATTTGAACTCCAGTCTATCCAGCTCTAAAGGCTTCTGCACTGAGGCATTCTCCTGAGTACCGCACTGTAAGGTCCATCATTGTAAGAGGTGAGAAATGCCTGCAAGTAGTTCATATCACCTTCCTTTCTGGGCTTTGATTTAGGGTGTTTAGAGCACCAAGGTGGGTGGATAAACCAAAGGTTTTGGGTAAGGAAGGAAATGGTGGGATAGAGGAAAAGGAGAATAAAATGTCTACCTCCAGTAGGGCGTAGGCACGCTTGTTATCCTCTTTGGATCAGAGATTTTTCTTCAGTAAGGTGAAATCAGTAGACTAAATCATGTGGAAGACACATATATTTTAGTGGTACTAAAAGTCTTTCTTTGTTTACCTTACCTTCAAATTTAACTGGGTTTCTTGAATTTTATCTGGGACCCCTAAAACCTTGACAACATAAAGATAATGGCATCACGGGTTAAAGTCAGAAGGAAAGGTTGAGGCAAGTAGAGAGGGGCTGGTTTCCTCGTCTTGCAGAGTGGCAAACCCATCGATATCACCTATAGTGAGAGTTGAAGAAACTGAGTCACTAAGATGGTGATAATGTGGCTTGGTGACAGACAGTGACTACACTTAGCATGATGAACACTGAGTAACATATAGAATTGTTGAATCATTATACTGTACACGTGGAACTCATAACACCAAATGTTAATTATACTTCAATTAAAAAAATGAAATGTTACCCTTTATCGGGAAAAAAAAAAAAAGAAAGAAAGAAACTGAAGTTTAAGTTTGGTACTTGTAGTTGCAAAGGTAAAATAAAAACTACTTATAAAACTACAACTGAGCAGGAAAATATAATATAAATCCCCAAGGATGAAGGGAGGATGAGAGGGAAGTGATACAAGGGCACTAAATTCTTCTTTTAAAGGAAGGAGCTAAGATACAGTCTTGCAGTGGAGGAATCACAAAGCAAAAGCAGAGAGATTTTATTTAGCATTAGGGTGGTAATTGCCAAAGAGCTAAAAATGAAACAATTAAAAATGGCTTTCTCTGGGCAGTAGGGCTTAGAAAGTAGATGGAGAGGGAAACAGTTCCTTTTCATTGTACTCTACCCTCATTAGATTTTAAGATTTTATGCCATGTGTAAAATTAGATTAAAAATAAAGTAATTATATTAATCATTATTACTGCCAACCATCATTCAGCATATTATAAGATTGTTTGCTCACGTGCAATCTCAGTTTCTCAATGGAAGGCGTTTTTATTTGCCTCTACCATATTCATTTGGTTATAAAACTGTGAGCATCCAGATTTGCAAACCCAGAGGGTGAACAGATATCAGCTCTTGCTTTGCCACGTGTGGCAAAAATATTTCCACATTTTCTAGTATTAAAAAAAAAAGATAAAAAACCCTCTGATAAATAAACATAGTCCATTTAATTAATTAATTAATTAATTTATTTATTTATTTATTTTTTAATTTTTTTTTAACGTTTATTTATTTTTGAGACAGAGAGAGACAGAGCATGAACAGGGGAGGGACAGAGAGAGAGGGAGACACAGAATCTGAAACAGGCTCCAGGCTCTTAGCAGTCAGCACAGAGCCTGACGCGGGGCTCGAACTCACGGACCGCGAGATCATGACCTGAGCCGAAGTCGGACGCGTAACCCACCGAGCCACCCAGGCGCCCCAGTCCATTTAATTTAAAACAAACACTTGAGGACAGTCACCTCCCCCTCCCCCTGGCATGCCTTTGTGAGCTGCCACACAAGACCCTTCACAAACTTGCAAAAGAATTGTGCTTACATAAGCAGAAATCAGAATATAGCTGACTCTTGACCATGGGTTTAAACTGCACAGGTCCACTTATATGAGGATTTTTTTTTTTCAACGCATAGAGTACAATATGCTAGGGTCGCCTGGGTAGCTCAGTCAGTTAAGTGTCAGACTCTTGATTTTGGCTCAGGTCATGATCTCACGGTTGGTAGATTGGAGCCCTGCATCAGGCTCTATGCTGAAGATACAGAACCTGTTTGGGATTCTGTCTCCCTCTCTCTCTGTCCCTCCCCCAGATCACTTCCTTTCTCTCTCTCTTAAAATAAATAAATAAACATTAAAAGAATACAGTGCAGAGGTGCCTGGGTGGCTTGGTCGGTTGGGCATCCGACTTCGGCTCAGATCATGATCTCACGGTCCGCGAGTTCGAGCCCCGCGTCGGGCTCTGGGCTGACAGCTCAGAGCCTGGAACCTGTTTCAGATTCTGTGTCTCCCTCTCTCTCTGCTCCTCCCCAGTTCATGCTCTGTCTCTCTCTGTCTCAAAAATAAATAAAAGTTAAAAAAAAATAAAAAAAAAGAATACAGTACAGTATTGTAAATGTATTTTCTCTTCCTTATGATTTTCTTAATAACATTTTCTTTTCTGTAGGTTACTGTCTTGTAAGAATATAACACATATAACATACAAAATATGCTTTAATCAACTGTTCGTTATTGGTAAGGCTTCTGGTCAATATAGTAGGCTACTGGTAGTTAACTTTGGTGGGGGGGGGGGGGCGGGAATCAGAAGTTATTTGTGGAGTTTTGACTGCACAGGGTGGTCAGCAGACCTAACCATTGCGTTGTTCAAGGGTCAACTGTACCAGCCAGAGCAAAGTTTGGTTGAATTGCTCAAATTTTGATCTAACTCAGAAATACATGGATTTTCACTAGATACCTCCATTCATTTGAAAGGGAAGCACAAGATTTTAGTTGGGGTGGTCAGAAAGAGTCAAATGTTAAAAAGTCACTTGATGACAAGGCTTAATCCTGCGTGCGTGTGTGTGTGTGTGTGTGTGTGTGTGTGATAGAACATGGCTAAGAGACCCACAGCTTAGGCCATACAAGAGTTGCTGATTCCAAGGTGAAAGCTCACTTAGAGAATGCTTGCTCTGAGCTGTAAAGACATACCACTGTAGCTTGTGATTCATGGAGTTTCCACCCAAAACATTACTGATGCCCCCTGCTGCCCACAAACCCCAGGTCTCCTTGCTTCACATGGATCTTTACAGTCCTTGAAGTCTGCTGTGAACACCAGCGGGCTGTAGGCCTTTAGTACGAACTTCACATGTGGTAAGGTACACCATATGTATAAGGGCATTGAGGACCCTCAACAAGCATGCTGGACCTGCCAGGATGGAGAGCAGTATGGGGTCTTCATTCCTGGGCAGTAGACTTTTAATGGGGCCCTCAGCAACCACCCTTTGCTAACCCCTTCTTCTCACTTTGCCTTGCAGCAGAATCAAACTCTTTCTTCCACTCTTCCAGGAAGACTTTCTGTCTCCCTCAAAATCAAGAACTGATATCTTCTTCTCAACGCCTGCCAGAAGTATTTTGAAGAGTAAATAAGATGATGATAGAAGCTCATGCCAGGATTAAGGAACTAATAATTTATGATATATCAAAGGAGAATGCCAAGGCCTGTCTGGTGCCAGTGCAAAAGACATAAGGATTGTAAAAGTAACAGCAAAAACAGCAACAGCTGCCACAATAATTTCCACTATTTATTGAGTGCTTATTATGAGTAAGTTAGGGGTTTCACAATTTTCATCTTCTATTTCACCGCAGGATGGGGCATTTTTAGTCCTCATTTCAAAATGAGGAAAATAAGGCACAGAGGGTTAACATCCAGAATACATAAACAGCTCATACAACTCAATAGCAAAAAAAAAAAAAAAAAAAATTAATGGATTAGAAATGAGCAGAGAAACTAAACAGCTATTTTTAAATAGAAGACCTACAGATGGCTGACAGATATATGAGAAAGTGTTCTACATCACTAATCAGCAGAGACATGCAAATCAAAACCACGATGAGATACCACCTCACACCCGTTTGAAGAGCTAGAATAAAAAGGCAGAAAATATGGGGCATCTGGGTCGCTCAGTTGGGTGAGTGTCTGACTCTTGATTTTGGCTCAGATCATGGGATTGAGCCCTTATTGGGCTCTCTGCTGAATGTGGAACCTGCTTAAGATTCTTCTCTCTCTCCCACCCCTCCCCCGTCCATCGCCCCTGCTCATGCTCTCGCTCTAAAATAAATAAATAAATAAATAAATAAATAAATAAATAAATAAATAAAATAGCAAGCACTGGTAAGGGTATGGAGAAAAGGCAACTCTTGTGAATTGTTGGGAATGTAGATTGGTGTAGCCTCTAAGGAAGACAGTATGGAGGTTCCTCAAAAATTAAAAAAAAATAGAACTATCATATGATTTAGCAATTCCACTTCTGGGTATTTATCCACAGGAAGTGAAAACACTAACTTGGGAAGATATATGCACCCCACATCCAGTGCAGCATTATTGATAATAGTCAAGACATGGAAACAACCTACGTGCCCACTGATAGATGAATGGGTAAAGAAGATGTGGTGTATACACACACACACACACACACATGCACACACGCACACACACACTCAGTGGATAATATTCAGCCATAAAAAAAAAAAAGGAAATCTTGCCGTTTGTGACAACATAGATGGACCTTGAGGGGATTATGCTCAGTGAAATAAGTCAGACAGAGAAAGACAAATACCATATGATGTCACTTACATGTGGAATTATAAACAAAATAAAACAAAAACACTGAACTCATAGAACCCAGAGAACAGATTGATGGTTGCCAGAGGCGAGGGGTGGGGAAAGATGGGTGAGTGTGATCAAAAAGTTACAAACTTCCAGTTATGAAATAAGTCCTGGGGATGTAATGTACAGCATGGTGATTGATAATACTATGATTAATAATACTGTATTGTATATTTGAAAGTTGCTAAGAGAATAGATCATAAATGTTCTCATCACACACACCAATTTATGAGTATGTGTGGTGATGGATGTTAACTAGACCTATTGTGGTAATCATTTAGCAACATGTACATATATTGAATCATTACGTTGTAAACCTGAAACTAATTTAATGTTATATGCCAATTATATCTCAATTTTACAAATATATAAAAAAAGAAAAGAAGGCACAGGGAGGTTAAGTAACTATCCTGGAAGCACAGAGCAAAGGAGCTGCAAAGCCGAAATTCAAACGCAGGTCGGTTTCACTGTGCAGTCCACGCTATAGACTAGTCCACTGAATTGCTTCTCTGGAAGGGAAGCTAAAGAGAAAATTGATACAAAATAGCAGAAGCAAGTTTACAAACAAGCACTGACAAATTCTGTATGTCGTCTACATCAGCTAGTTTACATCACATGCCTAAAGTCTGCTTCCAAGAAGTCATCCGTCCATCCAAAAGTTTTTTTTCTAATTTTTTTTAACGTTTATTCATTTTTTGAGACAGAGAGAGAGCGTGAACGGGGGGAGGGGCAGAGAGAGAGGGAGACACAGAATCAGAAGCAGGCTCCAGGCTCTGAGCCATCAGCCCAGAGCCTGGCGGGGCTCGAACTCATGGACCGTGAGATCGTGACCTGAGCTGAAGTCGGACGCTAAACCGACTGAGCCACCCAGGCACCCCCAAAAGTTTTAAGACACACATGCCAGCTACACACGATGGCACATCGCTGCATGGCGACCACGGGCACCGAATACAGGCAAGGGCAGGCTGTCAGCAAACAGGAAGGATGTGGGGTTCTACGACATTGTGCAGCGGCTGAGCAGCAAGGAACACAGCGGGCTGCCTTGACCATGCTGAGCCAAGCAGCAAATGAAGCTGATCAGATACACCTTCTGACATCCTCTGCTCTGGGGACCCCAGGGAGGTGTGGCCACCTGACTGCAATGCAGGTTAAAAAGCATAAAACGTTGGAGTAGACTGGGCAGGCATTAGTTGTTCTACAGAGAGGCAATTTTATGGACTAGTCTCTAGCACGGGCTTCACATCGAAACTGAGCTGGGTTTGAATTATGGCTTTGCAGCTTCTTGGCTCTGTGATTCTGGGCTTGTTACTTAACCTCTCGTAGCTGTATCTGCCTCGTTTTGAAATAGGAACAATAATGTCCCAACCTCTGGTGAAAATTTAACAAGGTGAAAATTGTAAAACCCTTAATATACCCATTCTAGGTGCTCAGTAAATGGCTGAAATTGCAGTGGTAGTTCGTTGTTGCTCTATTGTTACTTTTATAATCATTATGTCATTTGCAGTAGAACCAGATAGGCCTTGCTTTTTTTTTTCAGATCTAATTTAGATTTGGCAGGCCCCATGCTGGCCTAGCAGTGGTGGAACACACAGCTTCCTGGCTAGGTCAGACAGTGGCTCAAGATTGGAGTTTATGCATTGTGAACATGCTGACCATGCTTCTTCTCTCCTGTGCTAGCCTCCTCCTCTTCCTTCGCCTTTTTTTTTCTTTTGTCTTGTTTTTTTCTTTTCCTTGTTCCCGTGCAATCCCTGGTCCCTTCCATAATGGCCTTTGTGTAATTGTTTTTCCTGGCTTACCTATGTATTATCTCAACCTCTTTTCTTCCTTTCTCCCTCAACATGGAATATTCTTTATTGCACCGAATGCCGTAAACATAGAAGATGAAGGACTGTTTCCCAGGGACCTGATAGCATTACAGAGGGGTGAGGGGGAGGATTATGTATATACCGATAATACAGCAGAGACTACATTATCATTCATTTTCTTGTTTCGTTTTTATTTATTTTTGAGAGTGCCAAGTGGGGGAGGGGCAGAGAGAGAGGGACAGAGGATCGGAAGTGTCTGCACTGACTGACAGGAAGGAGTCCCATGTGGGGGTTGAACTCACCAACTGCGAGATCATGACCTGAGCGGGAGTCGGCTACTCAACTGAGTCACCCAGGTGCCCCTATATTATCATTCTTAAGGCATTTATTCATTTAGGAAATACATTTTTTAAACCTCCTTCTAATTATCAAGCCCTGTGTTTGGTGCAGATAAAATTATAAGGACATCTAAGAAGGCATTAGTTGTACAGAGAGGCAATTTTATGGATCATGGACAGCCAGGAGAGCAACATGGTGGAGGCCAGGAGCGCAACACTGGGGAGAAGAGAACATTGGCCAGAGATAAATGTCACGCTGCCATAAGAAAGCTGCATTCTTTTACATTAGTCCTATCTTGGCCAATAAAATAGGAGTTCCTGGTGATTCTTCCACTCCTTCAGGAAAGCATCTTCTTTCCATTCCCTTATCAGGTGTTACCTATGGACATACGTATGGTCACATCACACACGTGCATGCATGCACGCAAACTCGCACATGCACATCAGCGCCCCCCTCTCTTCTTGGCTCCTCTCTCCCCTCTCCCCTCCCGTTTCCTCTGACTTCCTCTCCTCACTTCCTTCCACCTTTTCTCGTCCATTTAGCTCAGCTCATTCTGGCAGCTTTATTCTCCATGAGTCCCACTCAGCTCAAAATGCTTGTGGCTCTCAAAGTGTTCAGTAGCGATGTTTTAATAGTGAAATATTTGCAGCAAGCAAAATGTTTAATGTCAGGTGTGTGGCCATGTGGATTATCGTTCATTTGTTTCATGGACTATTCCAGAGCTGCACGTTAGTCAGACCTGTGCCTAACTGTCACCTCCTCAGACTGACTTTCCCTCAGACACCATGCTTAACCTCTTTCCCTACCTTAGTTTTCTTTGGTGCACTTGCAAATAATAAAGTGATTTATCATTTTTCCTCTTGTCCACAACACCGTAAGCTCCATCACTATGTCCAGGGGCTTTGCCTTCACTGCTAGACATCTGTTCAATAAAACTTTCATGATTCAATGCATAAGCATAGGCATTATAACTGTATAAACGAGTAATATTTAGTAACATGAAATTTCCCTTCATATTAAGTAAAATGGTAGATACAAAACTATGATATATACCATGATATCGATTGCAAAAAATATACAACAGAGAAAAACTATGACCAGGAAGGATTCAAGTTCATTGTGCTCATCCCTGGGTGGTGGGATTTTCTTTAGATGGATCTGTATGAATCTGAATTTCCCCAATAACTTTCAATGGCCATATATTTTTTTAAAAAAATTAGTCTCCTTTAAAACATAGTGGATGCTGCTGGCTCTGTGCAAAATTTTTGTAGCTGGGACAGATGGAGGGGATGTGAAAATGACAGAGGGATCAGTGCAGTGGTTAGGGAAATAATCCAGATCTGGTTGACTCATCGCCCTGACTGAGTTGACGATTCCTTTGATTGCCAGTGATACGTTTAAAGTGAATGTTTTGATGACAGAAGTGAAAATGAAGGAGTAGAGTCAACAGGCTGGAGATTGTTTTAAGGGTGTTAGGGCTGAAACATGAAAGGAAGTGAGGCTTTGGCAAAGCCCATGCTTTTTGGTGGTGCCAAACCCCAAATGATCCCAAACTGTTTCAAGATGTTGATAAAACCTCAAATAGAGGTTGCACACAGGCCATTCATTCAGTCTTACTGTATGCAGCCCTAGGACAGGCCGAGATAGGAGGTAACTCCTCGGGCTGAGTTGACTGAGGGCGGCTCTGTGGAGAAGGGCATTTATCTGCCCCATCTGCCTTTTCTCTGCTGCTGCTGGCAATGTGTCCTATCCAGAGACTCGGCTTTTTCTCTGAGTATAACTTCATTTGGAAAAGCATCTCAACCTCATCAAGTAGGGGTTTGAACAAGTGTTGCCTATTTATTCAACATTCATTCAATTCCATTTACAGAGGGCCTACTGTGTACCAAGCCCCAGACCGTGAACTTGGAGGGCAGGCACTCAAAAAAACAGACACAAATTCTTGCCCTTATGAAGCTTACATTATAGTGGCAGGTTGACAGTCTAGTGTGGAGTGCCTGACAAGCCCCAGGCTTCTCTTACTGCTTTTTGAAAAAGTCTTGGGCGAGTTTCATCTTCACAATTAGATGGCAGCCTTGGTTTCCCAGTTAGCACAAATTCCTGGAAGACTCTGGAAACAGCCTTGGAAAACGGCCTTGGCTATGACCCTGACTGACTTGGTGCCTTGTTCCTAAGGGATTATCTCCTGAGGAATAGACTCAGGAGAGAGGAGAGAGACTTGCTGACCCCTGACCCTGTAGAGCCAGTTTGACTATGAGACAAACAGTTATCAGAATAGCCACTCTGTTAGTTACTAATGATAGCTATCATTGACTGATCACTTACCATGTGCCACAAATGTGCCAAGCCTGTTTCTTCCAGTGTCTCATTTAATATTCACAGTATATGTGGGGTTTCTGTTTTCAGTATAGCCAAGAAAACTCCTACCAGATGCTCCCTTTCCACAGATAACAATTGTAAACTGTGGACTACAAACAAAAATGAAAAGCAGAATAATGACCTATAGGCACTGGAAAGTGACAAGCTAGCAGGCAGATTCTACTGTGAAATTAAAAAAAAAAATTGGACAATGCGATTAGCATGGGGTGTGTTTTTCTTTTTTTTTTTTTTAATTTTTTTTTTCAACGTTTTTTATTTATTTTTGGGACAGAGAGAGACAGAGCATGAACGGGGGAGGGGCAGAGAGAGAGGGAGACACAGAATCGGAAACAGGCTCCAGGCTCCGAGCCATCAGCCCAGAGCCTGACGCGGGGCTCGAACTCACAGGCCGTGAGATCGTGACCTGGCTGAAGTCGGACGCTTAACCAACTGCGCCACCCAGGCGCCCCGGGGTGTGTTTTTCATTTTCATAGCTTTGAACTTGAGGACAGGCCAAAGTGATGTTATGTAGAGTGGGCACACCTGTGATACAAACCCCACGCTCTTTACAGACTGAAGAACAAACTACAGCTCTATCCCTTATCCACATGCCCTATGTTCCAAGATCCCCAGGGGACACTGAAACCACAGACCGTACTGAACATTACACATACCATGTTTTTTTCCTGTACGTACCTATGATAACGGTTAATTTATAAATTAGACGTAGAAAGAGATTAACAACAATAACTAATAATACAATAGGTCAGGTATAACCATATATGCTGTAATAAAAGCTATATGAATGCGGTCTCCCTCTCTCAAAATGTCTCACTGTACTGTACTCATCCTTTCTGTGATGACATGAGATGACAGAATGCCTACATAATGAGATGAAGTGAGGTGAAGAATGTAGGCATTGTGATTAGCATTAGGCTACTACTGACATTTGATGATACATCCAAAGGACGATTATCTGCTTCTGACTGTAGTTGACCATGAGTCACTAAAGCTACGGAAAATGAAACTGTGGATAAGGGGAGAACACCACAACAGAGTTCAGGGATACCACAGCTACTGAAAAGTGAGAAAGAAATCGTGGAAAAGAGACAGAGACATATTCTGTTTATAAGCTCTGTCAAGTGTCTGGCTTACTCTTGCATGTGTGGGACATATTGAGAATAGCTTGTACCTAAAGCTTGAAGGATGCATGTTTACCGTAATTGCAAAGATTTGCAGTGTGAGACTAACCAAGATGATTAACTTATAGTATGCAGTAACTTAATCAAACACTGATGCCTGTAGATACAGTTAACATCTAGAAGAGCTTGACTTTAAGTAAAGGAGACTACTCTTGACCATGTGAGTGGGCCTCATCTAATCAGTTGAAGGCCTTAAGAGCAAAAGCTGAGGTTTCCTGGAGAAGAAAGTATTCTGCCTTAACATAGTACCTCAAATCCTGTCTGAGTTTCCAGCCTGTAGCCTGTCCGACAGGTTTCATACTTGACAGCCCTATAATTGTGTGACCCAATTTTTAAAAATAAATCTATATAATAATAACATGTAATGCTTTTATTTCTCTGGAGAACACTAAGACACCAAGTTAACTGCCTGCTAAAACAGTTCCTTTACAGAACTGTAACCAAATCTAGAGGCTTTACAAAATAATAGTCACATGGACCAGGATAAAATCCCAAGTTACCTGATGTACCAGACCCAGGAAATTGTAACCCAGGTGCAAGAGGAAAGACAACCAACTGGGAGTGACTCTAAGATTATCTAATTGTTGGAATTAGCGGATGAGGCTTTTAAAGCCATTATTATAACTGTGCTCAGTGAAATAAGGGAAAATATGCTCATGGCAAATAAAAAGATAAAAAAATATTAAAAAAGAAAGACATTATCAAAAAGAACCAAATGGAAATTATCAAACTGAAAAATTAAATATGTGAAGAAAAATACACCGGATGGGCTTAACAGCAGAAGGGAGATGACAGAGGAGAGTTTTCATTCAAAATGAGAGCAGAGAGGAAAATTATTGAAAAAAATGAAAGGAGACTCAAAGAAGCTATCAGGGAATTGTAAGAGGTTTCCTCTGGATATCCAGAAGGAGGGGAAAAAAAGAATGGGGCAGAAACATTATCTACAGATACAATGGCTGATGTGATGGCTAGTTTTATGTGTCAACTTGACTGTGCTAAAAGATGCCTAGATAACTAGTAAAACATTATCTCTGGGTATGTCTGTGAGAATCCTCCCAGAGGAGATTAGCATTTGAATTGGTTGAGGAAAAAAAAAGATCACCTTCACCAACCCAATCTTTTGAGGACTTGAATAGAACAAAAAGGTGGAGGAAGGGAGAATTTGGTCTCTCTGCTTGTGCTGGAACATCCATCTTCTCCTGGCCTCAGACATCAGGGTTCCTCAGACATCTAGCCTTCAGATTTGGACTGGGACCTACATGGTCAGCCTCTGATTCCCAGGACTTTGGACTCACACTGAATTACACCACCAGCTTTTCTGCTTCTCCAGCTTACAACGGCACATTGTAAGATTCTCAGCCTCCATAATCATGTGAGCCAATTCTTATAGCAAATCTCCTCATGTAGATATATGTTTCTCTGAAGAACCCTGGATAACACAGCTGAGATTTTCCAAACTTTTGGAAAGACAAATGTACAGATTCAAGAATGCAGAGAACTCCAAGTAAGAAAGATACATAGAAAATCACAGCTAGGAACATCATGGTCAAGTTGCTGAAAACCAGAGGTGAGGAGAAATATTTAAAGCACCCAAAGGAAAAGGACACATTGCATAAAGGGCAGAATCTTACGGACTACTTATCAGTAACTATGGAGTCCAGAAAGTGATGCAAATATTTTTTGAAGTGCTAAAAGAAAAACAACTAACTCAGAATAGGAATGTCTATTGATATTTTCTACCAAAAATAAAGCTGAAATAAAGATACTGAGGAAAAAGAACTAAGAGAATTTATTGTCAAAAGATCTATTCTATATGGGGTGCCTGGGTGGCTCAGTTGGTTGGGCGTCAGACTTTGGCTCAGGTCATGATCCCACCACTTGTGAGTTTGAGCCCCACGTCAGGCTCAGAGCCTGGAGCCTGCTTCAGGTTCTGTGTCTCTCTCTTTCTGCCCTTCCTCCCCTCTCTTTTGAGAGCAAAAATAAATAAACATTAAAAAATTTAGAAAAAATCTATGCCATATGAAATAGTAAAGGGGGTGCTTCAGGCTGAAGTGAAATTATACCCAATGGAAACTTGAGTTTTGGGGGGAGGATAAAAAGCACTGGAAATTGTAAATATCTGGGTACATATAATAGACTATATTTTTCTCTTAAATTATTGAAAATATATAGGACTCTTTAAAGCAAACATTATAACACTGTCTTATGGGGCTTATAATGTATGTAGTTGTAATAATATGGTAATAACTATAAATACAAAAGTAGGTGAGGAGTGATAAGTGGACCTTTGGGGTCACAAGGTTTTTACATTTTATGACACGTGTTACAAGATTAACTCTTAAATTTCTCTTCTCAAGGGAAAAGTTAACAATATATATTGTAATCACTAGAGTGGTCACTTAAAACATTGCAAAGACTCAAAATAAACAAATAAACATTTTTTAAAATTTGCAAAGAGACATAAATAAAACTTTGATGTATGAGATAAAATTGAATTCTAAAAAGCATAAAAAAACTATCCTAAAGTAGGTAGTAACTAAAGAAGCAGAAACTGAAGGTGACAAACAGAAAACAAATAGTAAACCAGTAGACTTAAAACTCTTTCACTATATCAATAATTATAATAAATGTGACACTGAGTAAACACTCCAATTAAAAGTCAGAAACTGGCAGAATGTATAAAAAGAAAAAAAGACAAGAACCAACTATATGTGCTCTCTAAAAGAAATGCATTTTAAATACAAAGACACAGATTTGTTGCAAGTAAATGGATGGAAAAAGATAAACCATGCAAAGAGTAAATAGAAAGGTTGAGCTAGTTGATTTGATAGCAAACAAACTGCCTACTGCCAGTTATGGATATTGTTTATCAGTTTCCAATCCATCCTCCCTGGCCTGCTTTGTGGTACTGAAGGTGGACCCTGGACATGGTTCACCTTTGGCGCCTCTGGTAAATTTTGTCAGTAGAGGGCGCTGCAGGGTCACTGCAGGAGGAAAGGGCTGTTCTCTTCCTGGTTGGTGTGCTTTTCTTCTTCCTTTCTCCTGGGGCATGTGGTGGCCAACAGGGTGTGTGCAGGACTCAGTCGGTACTCAGTCTTAACGGTCAGTGGCACCCTTGTGGGGAGCTTGTAAGCAAGCTTACATTAGCAGCCCAGCTAGCATTCTGGTGACTCTTGCAGGTACGTCTTAGAGGCATCCTCCCAGTGGAGTTTCCAGCAGGTGTCTTCCCAGAGAGTTCATTTGTTACCACAGAAGGTGGCTTTCCAGTGAGCCTCAGTAACACCTCAGTAGGTAATTTTCTAGTGAAGTTCATCAGGGCCGTAGTGTGCTCTTTAGGGCATGCCAGCTCTGGTCTGTGGCACTCCAGTGAACTTCCCTGTCATCCAGTGTGCCAAAGTCACTCACTTTCCAACAAAGTCTAAATCTTACGCTCTTCAAAATATGTTTCTTCCTTGGGTACTAACCCTCAGCCCCAGAAGCAGTGGCTGTTCTAAATACACACACACACACACACACACACACACACACACACACACGTGTTATTCTTATGCTCTTTAGAGGCCTCTTTGCCACTTAGTGGTTAATCCTGTTACTAATTAATAATTCTTTCTATAAGCTTTCCCTGTTCAAATTCTGTGAGATTTCTGGACTTATATAGACTTCAAGACAAAAAGCTTTATCAGGGAAAAAGAAAGACCCTTCGTAATGATAAAGGGACACTCATAAAGAAGACATTTAAAATTGACATAATTAAAAGGAGAAATAGGTAATTCTGGTCATAGCTGGAGACTTTAACATCCCTTCCTCAGCAACTAGTAAAAAAAAAAAGAAAGCAAAAACATAAATGTTCTGAACAACACTATCAACCATCTTGACATAATTGATATTTATAGAACACGAAACTCTACAACTAAAAAATACTCGTTCTTTTCAACTGCATGTGACCATGTTTCAGATAACAAATTAAAAAAAATAATTGAAAAGGATTGATAACATATAAGAGCATGTTCTCTGACTTCAGTAGAACTAAATTGATATCCATAACAAAATGATATTTAGAAATATCTCAAAAACCTGATAATTAATCAACAGACTTCTAAATAATACATGAGTCAAAGAAGAAATGAGGGAAATTAGAAAATATTTTGATCTGAATGTTAATAAAAATACAACATATTAAAGATTTTGGGATGGAACTAAATCAGTATTAGAGGGAATTGTTGACTTAAAAACTTGTATTAAAAATGAAGACAGGCACCTGCATGGCTCAGTCAGTTTAGCGTCTGACTCTTGATTTTGGCTCAGTTCGTGATTTCCCAGTTCGTGAGATTGAGCCCTGCATCAGGCTCCATGATTACAGCACGGGGCCTGCTTGGGATTCTTTCTCTGTCTCTCTCTGCCTCTTCTCCCACTTGCATTCACATTCACACACACACACACACACACACACACACACACACACACACACTCTCTCTCTCTCTCTCTCTCTCTCTCTCTAAATAAATAAATAAATAAATAAACCACTTAAAAAATAAAGAATGCTGAAAAATGATCTGTGATCTCTGGTTTCAGCTTAAGATGCCAAAAAAAGAATAGCAAAGTAAATGTAAGGTAACTAGAAAAAAAAGTAAAAATAAGTGTAGAAATGAAGAAAATAGAAAATTGGTAAGCAATAAAGAAAATTAACAAAGTCAATTCTTTAAAATGTCTGAGAAATTTAATAAAACTTTAGCTAGACTGATCAAGGAAAAGAGAGAGAACACAAATTGCTAATACCAGGCAAAAATGTGGGATAATTACTACAGATCCTATAGACATGGAAAGGGTATTAAAAAAATATTATGGATAACTTTGTGCCACAAATTCAACAACTCAAGAGTTAGACAAATTCCTTCAAAATATAACTTAGCAAAACTTACTCAAGAAAACAAAATAGAACACCTGAATAATGCTATACCTAATAATAAACTGAATTTACTATTAAATTCTGGTAACAAACAAACAAGCAAAATGCAACTGTAGGCCTAAAAAAGCTTTACTGGCAAATCCTATCAGATATCAAAGGGAAGAAATAATATCCTATCAGACATTAAAAGAGAAATTTAAGCCATCTACATGAATTACTTCAGAAAAGAGAAGGAAAAACTTTCCAACTTGTCTTATGAAGCCAGCATAACCAAAACTTGACAAGATGTGATAAAACATTAAAAAATTAGACAAGTTCTCTCATGAACATAGATGCAAAACTATTTAACTAAAGATTAACAAACTGAATCAACAGTATAAAAATGGATAAAACAACATGACCAAATAGGTTTTGTTCCCGCCACCATGCAAAGGTGTCTTAACATTTAAAAATCAGTTAATGGTATTTGCCATATTACCACAAAATTTATGAGGAAAAAACACATGATCAGTTTAATAGATGCAAAAAAAAAGAAATTTATACATTTCAAAACCCATTCATGATTTAAAAAACTCTCAGAAAACTAGGAATGATGGGAATTTCCATAACATGATGAAGGACTCCCACAGAAATCCTATGGTAAACATCATAACTGAAAGAGAAATATTGGCAAGAAAAAGCAAAAAAAAAAAAAATTAGAATATAGCAGAACTGTTTCTACTTGCAGATAATGTAATCACTTACCTAGAAAATCCAAAAAAAACCTAGACTATATCATACATTAGGTCTAATGTATTTAGTGAGACAGTAGGCATAATGTCAATATGCAGAAATCACTTACAGTTGTATATTCTAGCAGCAAATGTGTAAAAGGTATTATTTATAATAGTGTTTATACAGCATAAAATATTTTGAAATAAATTTAACAAAATATGTGGAAAATGTGTACACTGAAAAGTACAAAACAATACTGAGGGAAATTAAAGCAGATCTGAATATATGGAGGGCTATGCCATGCTCGGTTTCTGAAGAAATCAACTCATCTTAAATTGATCTATAGATTCAACAAGTCCCTTCCAAAATCCCAGGAGGCTTTTTTTTTTTTTTTTTTGGTAGAAATTTGCAAACTGATTCTAAAATGTATATGGCAATGCAAGGATATCCAAAACAATCTGGAAAGAACAAAGTTGGAGGGCTAACATTACTTGATTTCAAGACTTACTATAAACCTACAGTATTCAAGATACGTAGTCTTGACATAAAGATCAATAAATAGATTGATGGAACAGAACAGAGAGATGGAAATACTTCCATTTATACAGTCATTTTATTTTTCAACAAAGGCATCAAATCTTTCCAATAGGGAAAGCATTTTTTTCTATTTTTTTATTGTGAAAAAAATAACATTTATTATATTAGTCTTTTTAAAGTGACATTTCAGTGGCAATGAGCACACAGGTACTGTTGTGTATCCATCACCACCATCTATCTACAGAACTCTTTCTGTCTTGCAAAACTGAAACTCAATACCCTTTAAGCAATGAACTCCCGCTTTCCTCTTTTCCACAGCCCCTGACAACTACCTTCTGTCTCCATGAATTTGATTACTCTAAGTACCTCATGTACATGGAATCAAAGAGGCAGAGAGAGAGAGAGAGAGAGAGAGAGAGAGAGAGAGAGAGAGAGAGTGTGTGTGTGTGTGTGTGTGTATTACATGTGGCTTATCCGTCCATGCATTGATGGATACCTAAATTGCTTCCACATTTTAACTACTGGGAACAATGTTGCTATGAGCATGGGTGTACAAATACACCTTTGAGATCCTGGTTTCAATTTTTTTGAGTATATACCCAGGAGTGCAATTGCTGGACTATATGTAATTCTATCTTTTAATCGTTTGAGGCACAGTCATACCATTACGCACAATGGTCGCACTTTTGCATTCCCACCAACAGTACACAAGGGTTCCACCAACACTTGTTATTTTCCATTTCTTCATTAGTATCTAGAAAGGATTTTTTTTTTTTTAGTTGTCCCCATGGCTAAGATTTAACAGTAACGTAGCAAAGAATACACAGCTGGATTATAAGGGAAAAGACACAGGTGGGGTCTGGAGGAATCCTCATGCCCTTTCCCTCATGCTCTCTCCCTCCTGTAAGGATACACACATAGCACACACACTCTACCTCCTGCAACAAAAATGCAGCAAATGTGTGTAATGTTTTTGCCCAGGGAAGCCCATAAGAGAGTTAATACCGAAGACCAAGATGTTTACTGGGGGCTGGGCACATAGGCACCAGAAAGGAAACATTGTAAACAAATGTGCTGGAATGACTGGGTTCCTGTAGAAAAACAAGAAACCCATAGCGAGCCTCCATCCCAACCAATCAGAATATGCAAAATTGATTCAAATGAATCCTTTAACTCCCTCTGAGTGGTCCCGCACATAATCCCTTGGGGAGGCTGAGGATCAGAGCGGCGAAGTCACACGGAAATGCTCCACAAGTAAAAGGCTAAGTCAATGGCTAAGTCAGACGTGGAGGCCAGATGTGGCCATCTTCTTACACCTGTGCTGTTTATTGATCTTTGAGATCCATCTTGAGATTCATCTAATCATCTTTTTCATCACTGAACCTGCAGGGCCCAGCAGCATCTGGTACCCAGTAGACACCCTGTAAATATTTGTCCAAGAGATGCCTGCACGGTCTCTAGAACACCCTGCTGCTTATCTAAACACATCCCTTACCACAATATGCAGCACATGCCTAGCGACCAACGTGCTTCCCCGGCCGCCTCCTCTGCACCAAGCTGGGTCTGCAAGCCTCATGCTTACAAACTGTAGCCAAATTATGAGAGAGAGAGAGGGAAAAAAAAGATCATTAAAACCCTGCACACTGAACCAAGAGCACTTTTTACCTGGAGAGCTAGTGACAAATGCATTTAAAATAAAATAAAAATATTTTAGTTCAAAATCAACATCATTTTTCCTCTGATTCCATTTAGAGACAGTTTAAAATATTCAGTTTGCTTATCTTTAAAATTAAGAGGGGCCATCAGTTTCCACCAAAGATGCATTGCAATTAGTGAAGAGAGAGGCCCTGAAGGAGGATGGGACTGGAAGAAGAAATAGAGAAAAAACATGGAAGGGAGGGCAGGGAGAGACGAAGGCCAATGGCGATAGAATAAGGGTTAGGGAATATTCTACGCATTAAATGATGCACAGAGCGTGGCTTGGTTTTCAGCTATGTAGATGGCCAGAACTGGGTCCTGGTGAGTTCTGCGTCCCCTGTGGTTTGGGATCCCCGATGCTCCTGGGGATGATGCCAGGTTCCCATGAAAATGGTATTCTGCCTCTAAAAATGTAGGCTCGGGGTAGAGAAAGGCCTTTGCTTATTTGTGTAGCGGAGCGATTGACATCTCTCAAAATAACACTGCCAAGCACTAAAGGAAACCCCAAAGGTAAAGAACAAAGGAAACAGGGGCACCAGAGCAACTGCAATATTCATAAAACACAGATTCTCTGACTCGGTAAGAACTAAGCATGGGCCCCGCAGGATGACACATACCCAGGGGCTCCTGCTTGGCATCTTGCCTTCTCTGTGCCAGGCCTGCCTCTTCACAGCAAACACCACCTTATTTCTTGCCACCCGGGCTGCCTGCAAGAGTCCTTGTCATATTCTCAAGTTGAGGCCGCCGAAACGCGTTATTTAGTTTCCTTGGATAAGTTTGCCCAAGTTTCCTTTTCTCTTTCTGTCATGAGGAAAATGACACTTCCGCAGTCCTCAGCCACCTGGATTGATGGACAGAAGGACAGTGTAGGCACTTGTTCAGCCAGAAGCATTTTATGATTTGACTGGGGCTCCTTCTCCATTTGTAGAATTTGTCACTCAAACCTGGATCTTCTGAGAGCTAGACAGAGTCCTATTAGCAGTTATATGTGGATGTCAGGCATACATGGATGATTCTGGGCTGGATGTGTGGTCACCCTAGGTACCGACTCAGAGAAAAATACTCCAACCCGAAACTATTGTATTACAGCGTGTAATAAAATTACACACAAACACTAACAGGGAGGATGAGAAAGAACAAAAGAGGAAACACTGTAGGTAGTGATCTTTATAGGTACTAAAGTGATTGTTCACAGCTTCTATCTTTTTTTGTTTCTACAGATGTGTGTCCTTTGAAATGTTAATTGCTTTATTTCCTTAATTCTAGGAGGAACCCTTGCTGAAATCTGAATGTGTATTACAAGGGATGCCAGAAAGAACTCTCCAGTTGCTAGGAAGACGAATAATTTGTGACAAAGTTATTATTGCCTGTCTATGTATGAGCTTGGTGGTGTGTAGAAGGCAGATGTGTTCAAATGGACATCTTGGATGAGATATTTACATTGGTGGCAATACTTTTTGAATTTAGATACATACTAACTGCTCAAAATATCCTCAGAAAGGTTGTACCATGGTGTCACACGATAGCAAAAAGTTACAACAGGCCGACAACGATCTGCACATCCCGGGCACTGCAATTAAAGGCAGTGCAAATCACCAAATATCTTCTAGTGATTCATAGAATTTTCACATCTACCAGAGGTAGATGCTGTCCAGTCATGCTTCAAGAAGATCTGCCACTTGGGTGTCTGTGGTCTGTCAGAAGCTAAGGCTGACTTTTTAAAAGAAATCTCGTGAGATAATTAGTTCAGTTAAGCAAAAAACTATGACTCTAACCACAAAGCTAACACAGATCCAACAGCAGTCTCCTTCCATTTGCCTTGAAATCATGGTGTCACTTGCAAACATGTTAAAAAGGATGCAATGTGTAACTGCTGACGGCCGAAAGATTCCAAAGAATCCCAAAGGTTAAGAAGATTTAGACTCGAATTTTGATCACGACATTTAAAATAAGTGGTGTGTATGTGAGTAAATTAATGCTGTTGATTAAGGTCTTTAAAGTTAGTTTGCACATAAATAAAAGTGCACTGCCTCTATACCAGAAACAGCCCTCAAACACTATAATTGAATCAATGGTCCATTTCATAACTGAATCTGTCTTGAAGTTAAGGAAATGCATTTGCCAATTCCACAACTCCTGTCATCCTGGCCTGTGGAGGCTCTATCATCAAGTTGTTAACCCAGGTTGCCTACTCTGGTGGGAATCATTCAAGACACAAGAGTAGTAATTAGGACCATCTAATTTCCAGAACCAAGAGAAATCTGACCAAGAGCCAGGTTTAGCTCTGAGGTAAAAGATCTGTATTCCTGGTATCGGTATACATTTTAAGGAGAGATGCCAGTGGTTAAACATGTCTAAACTAAGAAAAATATAATATCTGACAGCAACACCACTGCAGAACAAAATACAATAATTTAATTTTCACAGCATTCATGTCACATCAATACAGCAGTTTAAAACATTAGCCCAATGTGAATTATTGAGTGGCTCCTGGAATATGTAACTTTAAAGGTAAATGTCAGGTGAGAAAAGACTGGTCTTTAACCCTGAGTAAACTTAGCCTCAAAGTAAAACAAAGCATTCATCGACCATGCTCCTTAGATTATTATTATTACTTTTTAAATTTTGCGTCTCACATGGAAAAGTTAGAATCTGCCAGCCCACTCAAACACCTGAGGGGAATGGCCAAAACACATCATCTAAAGGCATAATCATTCTTGTGAGAGTACCGCTTCCTATTTTTCTATTGTTTTACAGAATATCTACGAACCATTTGTGTTGAGATTATGGACAAGTTATTCTCTCCAACTTGCCATAAAGGCAAAAACTGATTTCAAATGAAATTAATGTACCATTTCCTTGTTATGTAAATAACTGGACTGAAACATGCGTTGCTCTGTCCTATATTAGCGTTAGCGATCGAACTAAATTAAACAGTATTGTAGAGATATAAATAATTTCCTACAGGTGTGCTGAGGGACACACCAGAAATGTTCCTTGCAACTGATTTCGGATGGCATTTGGGGATTTTGAGACACGTGTGGTATGTTTTTCAAATGTACTTGAAATTCTGATTTTGCTTTTTACGATGTTAAAAAAACGAAACGATTTGAGTGTATCAATGGTTTCAACAATGTGCTGACAATCCAGAAGTGATTACAGTGTAGTTGAAGGGAAAAATGAAATGGAATTGGCCTAGAACCAAAAGTAAAAGCAGCGAGGCATTCCTGAGGCGTGGTGATGGGAATGTGGGAAGGGATGGAGAAATATGGAAACGGGTGGGTGGAAGGCATGTACTGACTTTATTTTCTGAACCAAAAATCAAAGCACAAGGTCTGAGACTCCAAATATATCAATGAGAAAAAGGATAAAAAATTATGGCTGCCCCAGAAAATCCCAAGATCATTGCCCCAGGACTATATAAAGAGGTAGTGAAACGTTGACAATGGTGGTAATAGAGGGGAGAAAACTACAAAAAGAAACCAATTATTATAAAGCGAATTACATTTTTCAAACCTATCTCTGTTTTCTTCAAATTATTACTAGTTATACAGGCAAAATGTGTGGGCATGAAAAAAATGTGTTATGTTAACTGTTCCTTCTGAGTACATTTATTATGCTCAATCTGCATTTACACATGAAGAAATATTTTGCACTAAAAGCAAGGAACAACTTAGTCTCCAGAATAAACTCTTTTCTTTATAGAAATAAAAGACAAGCTTCTTATCACCCACCTCTAGGTACTATCCCTCCTAATAAACAAAACTCCAAATCAACCTCCCTCAAAAAAAGAAAGAAAGAAAAAAAAAAAAAAAACAGAACAAAAAGCCAGAACAATATCCCAGCCAATCATTCAAAAACTACAAAACATTCTCTGAAGAAGAGAACAGAATGGGTAACATGTCTGGAAATATATTCCATTCTTCCATGGGAATGCCGCTTATGAAATCTTTTCAGGAAGTCTTGAAATATCTCATTTTAATGTCTCCCCTTTCATTCTTTTCCAACCTGGGACAAACCACCTCATCATCATTTCATCAATATCAAACAAAAGCAGGCGTGGTAGCAAAGTTTCATTATTGAACGTTAGGCACACTTCCAACGTGAATAAACGATCACATTTTGAAGAAAACAAAAAAGCACTTATAAAATTTTCAGATATATTTGTCAGTTTGTAACAGGATTCCTTGGAGTGTCAAAAAATCTCTAGAGGATTTAAACTTTATATATGCATCACGAACGCTTGGTTGAGACACAACTGATCAGCAATGCAACACTGGCCAAAAGGTGTATAGAATACCTATATACCCACTGTACCTATATATTGTACCTAGCTGCAACCATGGGTAGAGTTCTGAAGGCTATGGCAGGAGGTCAGAGAATCACGAATACAAAATAGCCCAAGAAAAAGAAAAAAAAGTACTACTCAACTCCAGCCTTTACCACAATTTCGCTCGTGGCCAAAGGTGATAAACGGAAGATAAAGAACCATATAACTCACCAACATGACCAGCTATCTGGGGAGAAGGACCTGTGGAAAATCCAAGCGCTCTCAACGACAGATCTGTAAAGACAAAGCGGAGAAGAGTGTCGTCACTCTTGTGGAAGTAGAGATTTGTGAGCAAGGGACATAGCTGACCATATTCTGATAGAAATGTATTACAAGACAGGCTTGGGTGTGGGGTGGGAAGGAAAGGGAGGGTGCATAGTTGAATCACCTTGCTTCTACTCCTTCAGCTACAACTCCATACGTCTCTTGTACAGCTCTTCCTTCTGACCTGCACATTGAGCCCTCAACCAGAACCAGCAAAGTTTTAATGAAAACCCTCTAATGTACCATTAAATGCATCTTGCTGGTCTTTCTAAAGTGTAGATCTCATCAAGTTACTTCGCTGCTTAAAATAGCTTCCCACTTTGAGGGTCAAGGCAAAACTGCTTACCAGGTTAACAGGGCTCTTCAGTGAGGAGCAAATTCCAGGCTCTGTGCCTTCTGAACTTGCTCTCTTCTTCCTGGCCTTACTAATTCATTTGCATCTCTAGAAAATTACTCACTCACCCTCATCCACAGGCCTTTGAGTATGGGGACCCCTCTGTCTTCCCAGTTCCCATAAGACATGCCTTCCCAGTTCCCATAAGACCTCTCAACAACCTGACTCCATTCATGCTCAGGAATCATTCAGCAACCATCTTCTCTGAAAAGCCCCTCCTGACCACTATGCCTGATTCACGTGCATGCCCACCGTGTTCTTACAGCATCTTACTTCTAATTCTACCTTACCATTAATAGCTCAGGTTGTGAAATTTTACCAAAGAATCTGGTCTTTATAGTTTTGTATTGTTATGTACCTTATTTATTGCTATACTGTCAGTACCTTGTAGACTTCCTTGCATATAGTAAGTGCTCAGTAAATGTCTGATGAATAACAATATCGACTGAATGAATAAGACTATGATAGAAGAATTTACTATTTATTAAGCATTTATATACTAGGCACTGAGTTAAATTTATTGTAAATATTTGCTTTCCATTCATCTTGCCTGGATTCTGTCTTCATAGGGTGCAAATGGCTTGTCTTCATTTTTGAAATCTATTCGGTTCTCAAGACCATTTATTATTCAGCCTTCTGGCTTGGGTTTCTGGTGTCTAATTGCCAAAAATTAGTGTTTGCCTGATGAGACCTGTCTTGGTGGACTTTCTTGAACTTGTCTCTTTACTCATGTGACTACAGAGGTCTGCCAAAACTCTTATTGGTTTTGAATGAGGCTTTCAGCTCCTTTTTGTTATGATAAGAGCTTTGAAGTTATAAAAGGCCAATAAGCTATTTGGTTTAGTTAAGCCATTTGGTTTAGTTTAGGAGGCTGGCAAACTACAGCCCATGGGCTAAATCCAGCCCTGTTTTGATAAAATTTTACTGGCACACAGCCTGTTTTGATAAAGTTTTATTGGCACACAGCCATATCCATTTTGTTTACATACGGTCTATGGCTGCTTTGGTGCTACAACAGCAGAGTTGAGTGGTTGGAACAGAGACTGTATGACCTGCAAAGCCTAAAATATTTACTATCTGGACATTTATATTAAAATTTTGTCAACGCCTCATTTAGATCATCTTCTTATCTAAAGATGGCACTTCCCTTTATGACATTCTTGACAGATGGTTATTCAGTCCTTTCACTGAAGAATTTTTAACTCTTGAAAAAGCTCATTTAATTATTTGCTGGAAGATCAAACACAGAAAGATCTCTCTTGTGTTAAATTGAATCTATATGCTACAAAGGCATTGAACATGACAAGAAGGAAAATCCACAATGTTAACTTTCTTTGGTCACTTGTATATTTGAATTATAGACATTTTCTCCTACTTATTACTTTTCTCGACTTTTTACATTTTTCTTTAATAAGTGCACACTGCTTCTGTAAATGTAAAATACTAAAAATAAACACTTTTACCTATATCTCCTAGATCTGTCTACTCATATGAGTTCATTATGGAGGTGATATAAACTTTCCCACGAATTTCTCTGTAAAGGGAGATTGTAAATTCAATACAAGGGTGAAAGGAAAATGTGGTAGCCCAAACAGGAGTGTCAGGGGAAGCACATAGCTTATGAATTGTGTTGGTGGCTTTAGTGGATTTGGAATAAGAAAGTAGTGAGGTTAAATAGGACATTGAAAATTACTTTACGAAAAAAGAATCAAGTGACAGTCTTCTCATTGGACTTTTTGCCCTAATCTGCTTTTCTCAAAGTTCTTAAGACCACCAAACCTCAGGGCTAGAAGGGACTTTAAAGGTCTTTGTCCTTCCTGGTATAGTACTTCAGATTCTTCAACATTCCCATCTCTGCAGAACCATACTGCACATGTCCAATCGTAGAGCACTTATGTTCTTCAGAGACAGCGTATCTCACTCTTGAAGTACGCAAAATTCTATGACCTCTTACGTTAAGTTTGATCCTCCAGCACTTTCCATTTATTGGTCCTAATTCTTTCCCATGTGACCCTACAAACTATTCTACTCCCTTTTTTCCACAGCAACTCTCGTTCAAATCCCTGAGTTTCCTCCTCCGCCAGTTAAACATCCCCAGCTCCCCCAGTATTTCTCACGTGACACTATTTCTGGTTCCCTCACCAGCCTTTGGGCCTTCTCTGAATATACTCCAGTTGGTTCCTGTTTCAAGTGTGGTTTTCCCCAAGTCAGGGTGGCACCATGACCTTCCCACTTTGATATGAATCACTTTACCATATTATCTGTAGGAAAGACCATGAATTCATATGATCATTTTTTTATATTAGATATTTAGGATTTTTCTATATTTGTCCTATTATAAATGGTGCCACCTTAAGATTGCTTTTCCCCCATGTCTTCCTCACACTTAGTACTGTCTCAAAGATTTGCTTCCCAGAAATTATTCCTTGTCAATAAATACTTTATGATTGAAGATATGTAAGGTAATATAAGGAAATTTTATTTTATTTTATTTTGTTTTTTTAATATATGAAATTTATTGTCAAATTGGTTTCCATACAACACCCAGTTCTCATCCCAAAAGATGCCGTCTTCAATACCCATCACCTACCCTCCCCTCCCTCCCACCCCCCATCAACTCTTAGTTTGTTCTCAGTTTTTAAGAGTCTCTTATGCTTTGGCTCTCTCCCACTCTAACCTCTTTTTTTTTTTTTCACTCCCCTCCCCCATGGGTTTCTGTTAAGTTTCTCAGGATCCACATAGGAGTGAAAACATATAGTATCTGTCTTTCTCTGTATGGCTTATTTCACTTAGCATAACACTCTTCAGTTCCATCCACTTTGCTACAAAGGGCCATATTTCATTCTTTCTCATTGCCATGTAGTACTCCATTGTGTATATAAACCACAATTTCTTTCCCCATTCATCAGTTGATGGACATTTAGGCTCTTTCCAGACTTTGGATATTGTTGATAGTGCTGTTATAAACATGGGGGTGCATGTGCCCCTTTGAAACAGCATACCTGTATCCCTTGGGTAAATTCCTAGCAATGCTACTGCTGGGTCATAGGGTAGGTCTATTTTTAATTTTTTGAGGAACCTCCACACTGTTTTCCAGAGTGGCTGCACCAGTTTGCATTCCCACCAACAGTGCAAGAGGGTTCCCGTTTCTCCACATATAAGGAAATTTTAAAGATCACCGAACCCAATCTCCCATTTTTAAACAAATGCATTTGAATGAGAACAAACAGCAACTTACCAGAGGAACTCATGCACCAAAGTTCAAATTAAAAGACGTTTTTATCACTTCCCTCTTCTATTCGCAGCCCCTCCTAAAACAACCATCTACGTCCACTTAACAAGGCACATGAATTCCGGGTGAGTAAAAAGTATACCTTACAATGAGACACAGCGATTTAAAAAAAAAAAAATCAAGAAATTATACAAAACAACAAAATCCACCCTAGAGGATATATTTGGAAAACATTTCATTTTCAATAATCTGGATTTCTATAGGAAATAATCAGAAGGGTATGATTTTTAGAATATGAAGGTTTCTATACAGAGAATGGTGTTTAATTATTTAGAGCTCATGGAATTGCTCATCTTTTTCAAGCTTTCCTGTATAAGAAATGCTCTTTCATTATAAACGTGTATATATACACATAGCTTCTTGGATTCTGTACAGGATTTGCCTCAGAAGCTTTAAAAAGACCTCCAAGCACTAGTGCCATTTCTCAAATCCTAGATACTGACAATGCTTATCCAGTGCTCGCTTGGAGGCAGATAATTTTTACGTGCCAATCAGGCAGAGAATATCCTCCAGCGCTGTCTCTGATATGTTAACTTTGGAAATACTTTTCCTCATCTGTTTTCTTCCTTTCTCACTCTGCTTCTTGTACCAGTAAGGGGGTATAATGAACAACACTTTTCCCTTGAGTTTTATGCATCCTTTAACAGTAGATCTCCCATTCCACTGACTGCCAGGAACCATGGGGGGCATTAAGGACACAGATGTAAACAGAGAGATGCGGTCCCTGCCCTCACGGTTTTCACCATGCAAAGTCTCCTTTGTAAGTGCTGCCAAAACACTTACTATGATGTTTAAATCTCTGATTCTGGCTTTACCATCCTCAATGCCAGAAAGACAGCTGAGAAAATAGATAATGAGGGGAAAGTAGCAGAACTATTTCAGAATCTCGTCAGTTTAGAGTTATCTCTATTTAAGCCCCCCACCTCCTTCCAGAATAGACCTCTGACAGCGATTCTGAAGAAAGACATTACCTTCCTGGCCACAGGTGCTTGGACCAGTGCTACCATCTTCTTACTCAGAATTCTTTCCCAAGAAGTTTGGAAGTTGGATCAAGAGAATTACTTTCTGTTTTTATTTCTGTTTTTTTTGTTTTGTTTTGTTTTGCTTTGTTTTGTTCTGTTTTTTGGTGGCTAAATTGTAAGGTGTATATTTGGGACCTGGAAATGGACACTTGGGACTTTTTTCTTGTGGACCAGAGACCAAAAAAGCCCATCTCCAGAGGGAGAAGAATTAAATACCATACAGAGAGGGACAAAGATGAGAGATGGAGAGAGTCAGCTTCATCTGCATTCCTGACCTTGTGTTTTAGGAGACGATGTTTTTCTCTTGTAATAAATCGCACTTTTTTGCTTAAGCTACCTCAGGGTGATTTCTATAACTTAAAATAAGTGGCTGAACTAATATGTTGGGAGTGGGAAGGTGGAGGAGGTGCAACCTCAACAAATCCAAGTATAATGGTCCTATAGTAACTACACTTACTGTAGGAAACATTGCTAGGCAGTAGTTGTAAGAGAAAGAGTTATATGCCCAAATTTGATGTAAGTTAAAAGGAAACATGAAAATGAGAGATAATAAAAATTCAGGGCCACCAGAATTTCAGAGTTAGCACAGTCTTCTTAATCAGAGAGAAAGAGAAAGAGCCTTGGAGATGTAAATTAAAGAATAAAAATAGAGATGAATTTTAGGTATAATCGTTCAAGATATAGCATTAAATACTGCTCTTGCATTTAAAGTAATGAGACTGGTTGTTTTAACATGGAGACCCAAATTTAAACATAAAAATCATCCCTGACTCATTAAAATGGTCACCTAAAAATGAAGAATGGTTATTCTCATAAAGCTATGTAAATCAATTCTGGAATGCTAGTTGTTCAGATCACATGGTATACAGCTAAAGAGTACATTAGACAGATTCTGGCTGGCTTCACAATTTCCAGCTCTGTGACATCAGGAAAGTCACTGAACCTTATATAGGCTTTACGTTTCCATTGACAAAATAAGGTAATATATATGCAACTTCAAGTATTTCAAAGAAAACAAATGAGATAGTGTAGATACCATACGGCCTGGCATAAAACCTGTCACTTAATATATATTGTTTCTCTTTCTTTTTGGCTTTTGATGATGCATTTATGTTTTTGGTCAAACCAAAAGGCATTTGGAAGAAAGGTTAGCAAATATGGAAAAGGTGAGAAATCGTGTGTAAAATAAGGAGAGATTTTCCAACAATATTTATTTAGCACCAAATGTTTGCTGGATCCAGTGCCAAACTATCAGATAATGAGACATATTAACTTGTCTCATATTAACTTTACAAACATAAACTTTGATTTTCTTAGTAACAATTGACATTCCAAATGAGAACACAGCTTTCAACAGAACACAACTATTTCACAGAAACTGGGGCCAATGGATTCTTATTCCAATGTCACGTGTCCTTAAATGGGTAGACATATAAATAAACAAACAAGCCCTCCCCTAGCATGCAATGTTATGATTGACTACTTTTCTAAAGGTCTAGAAGGATTATAAGCTTTGGATTTTTGTTTTGTCCTGTTTTTAAAAATAATTTATTGTCAAGTTAGCTAACATACAGTGTATACAGTGTGCTCTTGGCTTTGGGAGTAGATTCCTGTGATTTGTCACTTACATACAACACCCAGTGCTCATTCCAACAAGTGCCCTCCTCAATGCCCATCACCCATTTTCCCCTCCCCCCTGCACATAAACCCTCAGTTTATTCTCTGTATTTCAGAGTCCTTTATGGTTTGCCTCCCTCTCTGTAACTATTTTTTGCCCTTCCCTTCTCACATGGTCTTCTGTTAAGTTTCTCAAATTCCACATATTTTATCTGTCCTTCTCTGACTTATTTCACTTAGCATAATACCCTCCAGTTCCATCCATGTTGTTACAAATGGCAAGATTTCATTCTTTTTCATTGCTATGTAATATCCCATTATATATACGTGTGTGTGTGTGTGTGTGTGTGTGTGTGTGTGTGTGTGTGTTGGGGGGAGACCGTATAATTCAATTACAGGCATTTATTTACTTATTCCATGCTTACCAAATGGGAAGACCAAGTTACAGGAGAGTGCTACATGGGAGGAATCACCAACCTAGTCTTGGAACTTAGGGGGAATTAAAATTAGTATTAAATGTTGGGAGGTAACATTTCAGATGAGAGAATGGATGAGTAGTAGTTGGCCAAGTGAAGAAAGGAAATCCTAAAGAGATGGCACAAAACATATGCATAGTTGGCTATTAGGGGGAATATGGCATATTTGGGGGAGTGACAAGGAGTCCAGCATGGCTGTGGCCTGGGCAAAGAGGGGCTTTGTAAACTATGCTAAGGGGTGAGTATTTTTTCCAAAGAATAGCAGAAACAATTGAGAGAAGCTGGGAGAGCAGTTCAAGGGTTGCTTCATGCAGTTCCAGTGAGAGATGACAGCAGTGTGATCTACAGCGATGGCCGTGAGGGTAGGGAGAAATGGACAGATTAAGAGATAATTAGGAAGTAAGCATTTTAAGTCTATCTTTGTTTTATAGATGGTTGAGGTCATATTTTCTCTGTGGTTTGGATCCTTCATTATAGGACTCGGTATAGCCCAAGTGCTTAACATAAGAGTCATAATCATTATGTTGGTGCTAAACTATTGTCATCACTTATGAATGTTGGGCAGGGTCTGGCCTTTAGATGTGGTGTGATATTGTCCCGATACCCCATGTAGCCTGGGGGGTGTTTTACTTATTTTTATTGTTTTAGCTTGTCAACACCCAAGGTCAGGGACCCCATCTGCTTTGCTTCCATGAAGCTATGAAACCACAGCACAACTAATGCAACACAATAGAGCAAAGAGTGACCCCAATTTTTCCATTGGTTTGAAAGCCCTGAGGTCAGCTCTTCTCAGGACTCTCAGGGATCAAGCTATAACAGGGTGGGGAACCTCTGCACTTCGGCTCCACCTCTGCCACATGCATGCCGTGGTTAAATGTGCAATTTTAAGAGGCACAGAACTGAATTCAGAAAGTGGCTGCTGCAGCTGTGGGAATTTGATCCTGTGACTTGGGAGTCTGTGGGTGGTAGACATGCATGATCTCTGATCCGAGTCTAGTCTATGGGATCTTGCAGCCCCAGGGATATGGATTCCTGTCCTTGTCCCAGCTCCTGAAGGTATGAATATATACCCACATTATTTGTTTTCCTCATTTTCTATTCCCCCTTCCTCTCAATAGAATGTAAGTTGTATGTGAGGAGGGGTTTTATCTATTTTATTACCATATCCCCAGTACGTGGCACAGGATAGGTGATCAATTAGTATGTGTCAACTAACCTAATTATGTGAATGAGCCTGGGGCAAATTATTTGAGATGAGGCTTCAGGTTTATTCACATTTCAAATGGGACTAATCATATATATTTCATACCACTTTTGGGGCTCTTTTCAAGCTAAAATGAAGAACAGAAGGCCATAAATTTGATGTTCAGCAGACATATTTCGTCTTTTAGCTTGTTTATTCTGTGTTTCTGTCTGTCTATCCATCCATGCATCCATCCGTCCATCTGTCCATCCATGCATCCATCCACAAATCCATCTACCCATCCATCACTTTAATTTACACCTACTATATGCCTTGTAGAGCACCTACCACTATTCCATAGCAAGGATTATACTGCATGTAGTGCTTAGACACTACATGGACCATCTCTGAGGTATACATCAGTAATTCAGTGTGATTGTCTATATTTCCTTTTTGTAAATGAGAAAGCTGAGGCTCAGCAAGTTTACCCAGATAGAAAGTGGGAGAGCAGGGATTCACATTCTAGGACTGTCCAGTTGGCTGTTGACTCCTGGCTTTTCTATTTCCTCTCTAGAGTTTTCTTTTCTGTGGAATAGGCACTAAAATGCCTACTTCCCAGGATACTATTCACGTGCCTGCCATATACACAGTAAATAATGTAAAGTACCTACATAGTGCCTCACCATTGCTGCTGTTACAGGTATTCCCATAGGGCTCTCTGAATGGTGAGCCTTATGGAAAATCACTTTTAGCCCCACCCCCCATTTTTTTTTGATTACCCTGTCATTCATTATGTGTGGCCATTTCAGCAGAAAACCCACAAATGTCATCATCCACTTCTACTGATCGCTGGTGGACGGTGCCATCCAGACGCCTGTCTCTGAGCTTCAAAGAGCCTTCCCAGCTCTGTTTACTCTCCTTTCCTGGGTAAACTCTCATTCTCGAATTTAGACAGTACTCTTTTTGGGTAAGCTCCAGATATTTCTTTAGGGCCTCTCACCAGTCACTTCCTACTTAATTCTCTAAAAAACCTTCTTTTGATGAATCCTTTTAGTAAACAAAACACAATTTGATAGGAATAGCAAAAGTATTGGCCTTTGTATTGTTTTATAGAAACAATATTAAATCCTAAAAAGAGTATAAATATTTCATTTCCCCCTATTATATGTGGCACTTTAGGGTAGTTTTTTGAATACCAGGGTCTTGTTGAGTTATTTAGAGGGGTCTTTTGACACAGGGAAAAGACAAACAGGCCCAAATTCAACCCCAGCTCCTATTTTTAGAGTAGCATACTGTGTGACTGTGTCCCAGCCTTCAGTAATGCCTCCTTGGCAGCTGACTTTATTTCTGTTTGCTTCTGATCCTTCACTGCAAGAAGAGTGCTACCTGAGCATTTTTGTGGCTAATTCCGTACCCTCATCTTGGGGAAGTAGAGGCTGAGAAATAACAGTTTCTTGATGTTGGCAACCGGCCAGGCAAAGGCAAAGGTACTTTACATGTATTGTATAGTATTCATTTCTTATAACTCTGCAAGGCCCAAGTCCCCATTTTGTAGATGAAGAACCTGATGCTTGGAGACATAACATAATTTGTCCACATGACACGGGACGGGAGGTGGAAACTCCAAGTCTCTCTGACTCCAAAGTCGCTGCCCTTTCCATGTCCATCTCCATGCTTACCAAGGCCCGTTTTTACTTCTCTGCCTTGTAGTATTTGTGTGTGTGGCTTTTAGAATCCTTTGAAAGTGAAAATAATGTTTTGCTTTTCTCTATTTTTTTCTCTTCTCCTCTAGGGCCTAGTGTAATATGAATGCTCAACACATGCTTCTTTTAAAACATATGTGAACATGCTTTGCCTTAATTATGAACTATTAACTCCATATGCCGGACACAGAAATCAGACTTATTCATCTTGTATCTTTGCTGTTGGTTTTTGTGGCCATCCACACTCAGAACTGTCTTATAGATTTTGCCCTTGAAAAATGGAACTTTTTATTCCTTTAGTTATGAGAGCACAATAAAAATCCCCAAACTAATAATGCTTTGATTTTTTTTCTTACTTGCCTTTTTTGAACTTCTATTACTTATATAAAAATGGCAAACTGCCTTTTTTATTGCTTCAAATTACTTTTGCTAAAATACTTCTGTGCTGCCAAGTTTCAACCTGAAACCAATGTTCATATCCAAGTCACAAATAAGAATGAGGAATATGCTTGAGTCCTTTCCTCCTCCTCTCCTTTTCAGCACCTCAACCCTAACTTTCCTCAGTGGTAAAACTATACTTCTGTTAATATTTAGAGACATTGAAATAAAAGTGTTTCTTCCTGATAATTGCATCTGGAAGGAGTTTTGCCCTGCCTCTATTTCTATGGATTCCAGTGAAAGCCAAAGAAAAAAAAAATAAATAAAACAAGACTGTGCTATCTTCATAAGGAAGAAGAGGTCTAGTGACATGCATGGCCCTGGCAAGATCAGGGGCACTGGTCACAGTACAATGCTTTGGTGACTCAATTCTCCCTCCTTGAAACAGAAATAATCCTCAGTAAGCAGAAATATGGATTGGAGACAAAATGGCGATCTCATGGAGATAATCAAGCTATCACAATAACGGATGGAGTTTTTTCCACCTCAGAAACAAACAAAATCCTTATCTTGTTAAGGATTATTCCTTTTCTTCTATGCTGGGAGGGTGCATGTATGAAGAGTACCCATTTCTTGGGGTGTCCTACTCCTTCCAATTTGGAAGGCAACAGAAAACCTATGGTGGGCCCAAGGAAGGAAAATGCAACACTTAGTTGTGCCCCTATTCTAGGCTGCATATTGAAAGGATATTAGATGTCCTTATTATCTTCTTCCCCAGAAATTCTTACCAAGATTGCCAGAATGGAATGTGAGATAAAGCCTTGGGCTAAAACCTTGGGGTGGGGGCAGGAGGGAGTAGGTGGGTATAGTTCATTTAGGCATATACAAGAACGAAGCATGGTTGCAGAAGGTGGATAGAAAGGGATGTATCTTGGCCATCTCTTCTTTGGAGAATACAACTAACAACTTCATTTCATTGGCTCTTGCTTTCTTCATCTGTAAGAAAGACATAGGTGTTGATGTTTCAGGATAAATAAATTGGGACAAATAGATGTGAAATTGCTTTGATAAAGCTATACTGATCTGGTGTCAAATTGCTAGGGCTTCAATCCTAGCTCCGTCACTTAACGAGTGCACCTTTGGACAAGTTACTTAACCTCTCTGACTTCGTTTCCCTGTCAAAGATTCTGGAATTGTGCATATTACATGAGTTAATAAACATAAAGCACTCAGAAGTCTGTTCAACCTATAGGAAACATGCAGCACCGTTAGCTCTATTGTTGTGTAAGTTCAGGCTGGTTAAATAGCATATGCTAAGATAGTAGTTTCAATGACTCAGGGATAATCAAGACTTACATGGGATAATAGAGACTTTTCTATGTATGCTTAGTAGGAACATGAGTTCTGATTTTTTAAATTCTTTTTAAACAATTTTTTTTAACGTTTATTTACTTTTGAGAGACAGAGACAGAGCGTGAGCAGGGGAGGGGCAGAGAGCAAGAGAGAGACACAGAATCCAAAGCAGGCTCCAGGCTCTGGGCTGTCAGCCCAGAGCCTAAGGTGGGGCTCGAAATCACGAACCATGAGATCATGACCTGAGCTGAAGTCGGACACTCAACCGACTGAGCCACCTAGGCGCCCCCTGACTTTTTTTATTCTTTCAACAAACATTTATATGAGCATCAACTATGCCAGTCTGAGTTAGGTACTGAAGATCTATAGACACATGAGACACAGCCTCTGCCCACAAGGGATTCTGCATCTAAAGGGAGAGGCAGATGGACAAACTGGAATAATGGTAGAGATTCCTGGTTATAGCAACACAGCAAAGAAAGCATCTGACTCAACCTTCTCAGGGTCTGGAAAAGTTTTGGAGAGGACATAATGCTTGATTAGTGGCCTGAAGGCATTTCTGGGGAGACAGTATTCCAGGCAAGGGGAATTGTAGGTACAAAGGGCTAAGAGTGAGGAAAAGCATGGTGTGTGTGTGCTTGGGGTGGGGGAGAACAAAAGGCTGGAGGAGGAGGAAAAGATGGCGGAGGGGAAGGGAAAGAGATTTCCTGTGGTCACCCCAGCTACTAAAGTCTTGACCTCCAACTCCATCCCCAGAGAGTTCTGGTCTCTTTAAGAATCCCAGACCACCCAGGAGGAAGGTGGAATGGGGGTGGGGAAGACAGTGGTGTTCCTCTCACTCTGCTTCCCTTAACTTCCCTAAGACATACCCCTGGATCTTCATTTGTCATCTCTTCCCACCCTACTCTCTGTTATCCACACTGAGCTTCATCCACCCCCAGGGACATTCACTGAACTTCCTGGCCCAGTGTCTTTGTATACACGTTGTACTCTCTGCTTGTAGCACTCTTCTCCCTATCTCCTGAGCTAGTTCATTTCTGCTCATCTTTCAGATGTCTCTCAGATATTACTTCCTTTCAGGAGCAGGAATCCTTCCTCTATGCTTTCATGGACCCTTCCTTACCTAACCTAGCATTTGTCTTTGAGCTTTACTACTCTGTCCTCAGCTCTTAGCATGTGTCCTGGAGCATGGTAGGTGCTTTGTGAATATGTGTTCAATGAATACATTAGAGGCACAAAGGACTGTCCTTACAGACATCCTCTACCATTTCCCCTTCCTAAGTGGCCATATGCAGTTGATCACCAAGCTTTATTCTCTTAATGTCACTCCCTTGTCTCTATACTTTTCTCTTGGCCTGGATTACTGCCTGAACCTCCTCATGTCTCCAAAGGGAGACACTTTGGATCCTAATGACTTAGAGTCATTCTGTGGCTCCTTATTGCCCTGAATTAATATCCAGCATCCTTGGTTAGCAGTCAAAGTCCTTCCCATTGTATTACTTAGGGCTCCAGGTCAGTCCTCTAAGACTGAGGTCTTCAAGACCTTGCCCTACATCTCTCAGTGTCTAACATCCAGCAGAGCAACTGGAACACATGTTTGTGTTCAGCAAATGTTTGTGTAAAGAATGAGCCAGTAATATAAATCTAGTGTAGAAAAATACTGTTTTATGTGTTTGGAAAACATATGAGAAAAAGGTCTTCAGCAGGGCACTTGGTTTTAAGGGAAATGTCCCAACAAGAAAACAGAGTTAAATTCAGCACAGATGACTGCCTAATAATGCCATTCGAGGATACAAATGAAATTAACTTCTCTTGTCACATTTACTAACAGGGCTGGTGAGCAGACGCTCAGGGAGGCTGTCGTCCATGGTTATAGAGAATGCTCCTGCAATGGAAACCACCCACTGCTAAACCCAAGGCATGCTGAACTCCTAAAGTTTATTCCTTCCTTGCTGACCAGCTGGCATTCTGTGACTTTTTCTTTGGGAGTGTAACATTTCTTTCCCTGTTCTCTTTTCTCTGTTCCTTTCTCCTGTACTGTGACCTGTACTCAATTCCTTTGCAAAAGATATGGTCTTGGCAAATGACTTAACTCTTCTGAAAATAATTTCTTCCTTTGAAAATCATCTCCTTCCTTACTCTTCCTATGATGAGTTATTATCCCTTCTAGCAGCAGGGATAATATGGAAAGCTAACATTTGTCCATTGCGTAGTCTATGCCAAGCACTTCCCTTAGTACTTTTATAGAGATTCTCATTTAAAGAGGTAACTATATGCCCCTTAATTCTTAGCATGATGCCTAGCATAGAATCAATTCTCAATAAATGTTAGTAACTATTATAATTTTTTCTCATTTAATCCTACCAACCATTTTTACCTTCATATTTTTTCTGTGCTTTAACTGATGAGGAGTCTGAGGCTTTCAGAGGTTAATGATATTTAAGGATGAATGTGGATCCACCGCCAAGAAGTCTGTCTACTAAGGCCATGTAACATAGCAGCTATAAAATCACTCTATGAGGGGCACCTGGGTGGCTAAGTCAGCTAAGCATCTGACTCTTAATATTAGCTCAGGTCATGATCTCGCGGTCATGAGATTGAGTCCTGCATTGGTCTCTGTGCTGAGTGCGAAGCCTGCTTGGGATTCTCTTTCTCCCCCTCTCTCTGCTCCCCTGCCTCTCTCTTCAATAAATAAACTTAGGGGCGCCTGGGTGGCTCAGTCGGTTGAGCATCCGACTTCAGCTCAGGTCAGGATCTCGCGATCTCGCGGTCCGTGAGTTCGAGCCCCAGGTCGGGCTCTGGGCTGATGGCTCAGAGCCTGGAGCCTGCTTCCGATTCTGTGTCTCCCTCTCTCTCTGCTCCTCCCCCGTTCATGCTCTGTCTCTCTCTCTATCTCAAAAATAAATAAACGTTAAAAAAAATTAAAAAAAAATAAAATAAATAAACTTAAAAAATAAAATAAAATAAAATCACTCTGTGAGATGTAGGACTCTGCACAGATGTTAGTTGTTATCACCACATTCAGGAGGTGAAGTAGGTAAGAGGTCAGTACCTGTAGAGGAAAGTGAAGTACTTTCATACAATGGGGACACAATTATCAGCAAATGGGAAATTTTTGTCTTAGATTGGAGGAACTGTGTGTATGTGTGTCTAGAAACATTTTTAAAAGATGTTTTCTAAGACCCCCAAAGCCTAAAATCTTTAGAATAGAAGGCAGCCAAAGGGTCTTCTGAACTAATGGACATCTCCAGTGTTCAGGCTTTCTTTTGGGATCAAGAGGTTTCTCCAGAGAAAGGATGTGGGAGGAGACAAGCAAGGAAGGGTTTCTTCTCTATAACCTCCACCAGTCCTTCTGGGTCCTGTGAAGCATGTGAAGCAGGAATACTCTCCATTTTACAAACACACAAACTGACAATCAAGAGACCAAGTGACCTGCCTGAAGTCTTCCTATTTACAGCTTTCGTGTTCTGGCCAAAAGTTTTCTGACCTCCAATACTATACTCCTGTGGAATAAAGCGCTTAACAATTCCAATTCTCAAAGGGTCACATTGACTATATCCAATATTTTCTGGGGACATCAGAGCACTGAATAGGTTCTCAGGAAATCCAGGTCTGAGTGTTCTCTCTCATAACTTTCTCCATGATCTCAGTCAGGCATCACTGTGGCTCTCTTTTGTCATCTGTGGGCCAGATGATGGTGATTCCCAGCTTGAGAACAGGATTATACCAATGTTAAAACATGCTTTTAGGCACATATTGGTGGACATTAACACTTGTAACTTACAAATAATAAAGTTCAAATAGATGTCTTTTGGTTCAGTGCTGCTACTGCTTCCCTTCCTTCTCTTTCTCCCCCTCCTTCTTTTTTAAATAAGCCATATTCCCTGGTGTTGATCCATCCAGCAATCTGACTTTGGAGGGCTACTGACTTCTTGTTGCCTGGTTAACTGCTAGCCTCCTTAATAAGCATCACGTCACTGTTCCTGGCTCTGTCCTGGAGCTGTGTGTGACTGAGCTGTGGGATGGGGCAAGCAGGCAGGGGTGTGATGGAGGGCAGCTGCATCTGGCCTATTCCATTCACTCGGTACATTACTCAATTTGATAATCACCCTTGTGGAGCCCAGCACATGCTTTCCCTACCAGACTGAAGAGATAAAAAAAATATCTTGGGCAATAGATGAAAGCAGCATTTATCATTTGCTGCATCAAATCCAGTTGAATCCCTCGCCCCCTGCAAAGCCAGACTGTGGTTTCCACATGGCATTGGTGCTTCCTCTCTAGGTTTGGGTGCTACATTTCATAGAGGCATTTGTATGCAGGAATGAAAACATATGCTCAGAGGCTCCTTTCTGACTTTCACCTCTGCCTTCATGGGGATAGAGGCAAACCTAGTCCTGAAGCTGGTCTGAGTGTTGCCTTGAAGTGTTTCTGAATCAAATGAAGGAGTGTCAGTTGTATCAATAGAAGGAAATGGTCTGAAGGAGAGAGGTGATAGTCCTGTGTCTGCTGCCCTGATCAGACCACACTAGGAATACTGTGCATAGGCCTCAGTAGCATGCTTTACCCACAGTGAGACTGTAATCTTTGTTTCTTAAAGGTCATGCATTCCAGAGAATAGATTTTATATACTCATTTACTTATTTATTTAAAAATTTTTAAAGTTTACTTATTTTGAGAAAGAGAGAGAGCGAGAGCGAGCGAGCAAGCAGGGGAGGGCAGAGAGAGAGGGAGAGAGAGAATCCCAAGCAGGCTCTGCACTTTCAGCACAGAGCCTGATGCAGGGCTTGAACTCAAACTGTGAGATCATGACCTGAGCTGAAACCAAGAGTCAGATGCTTAACCAACTGAGTCACCCAGGCACCCCTGCATATGCATATTTAAAAAAAGACATACATGTCTGGCTGATTTTCAGTTGTGCGCATGGTTTGGCTGTATCAGCTGTTCAGTTCAGTGCCTCCCCTAAAGTGTGGCCACCCCACCTCCTCTTATGGGGCACCTGGACTTCCCCATGATGCAGCACTTAAAATGTGGATGCCTGGAGAGTCAGCACAGCCCTTCCTGGCCTCTAGACCAGTGCCTGTTCTAACTGGTTAGAGCTTGTGTCATCCAATTTGCTATGATTTTTAATACTGTCACTCTTGGAGTGAATTAGGTCCATTATACACAAAGAGAAAAACAGTATTTAAGGAAGCATTAAATGAAAGCAGCAAATAGAAGCCCTGCAAAGGATCAGATCACTGCTGGTTTGGAGACCACTGATTTAGATTATTGTCTTTTAAATCCAATCTCTCCGCTCTTTGCTCTTTCCATAACCTTTGTCCAATCATCATCCCTTCTCACCTGTTATAACCTTCTAGTTGGTTCTCCTGCCTCCAGTCTTGCTACCCATAAGCATAATCTCCACATAAAAGCAAGGGTCACATTTCTATAAACACATCCTGACCTGAGACTTCTCTGCTCACAGCCCTTCAAGGATCCCCTAGGCCAACGGAGTGTCCAGCAAAATACTGTTCTGGGTAGTAAGTCAAAAGATATGCAGTGAGTGGGGTTTTCCTTGCTCAAATAACTTGGGGAACACCAGGTTATACAGATTTAACTTTTCAACTTTTATTTTTTATAGCGGGGCTCTTTGATGTCCTATGAGAATTGGAAATCTTATGAGAGGACACGATGTGTACCATTTCCCAAACTTCCTGGTGAGCAGACATCTTTTCCAGGACATTACTATTAATATCATTCAAAATGTTCCACTGAACACCAGCTTGGGAAACACTGGTCTTCAAAATAAAGTCCCAGACCCTCAGCAGGACTGTCAATACCCTTCACCATTTGCTCCCTAAATACCAGTCCAGCCTCACTTTTTGGTATTCTCTCTTCTTAAGGATCCCACATCCACCTCTCACTTTAGTCCAGTGGTTCCTTAAAAGGACGCAGGGATCTCAGTAGGTCTCTAAGTCCCTTTCAAGGTGTCTGTGAGGTCATACCTATTATTTTCTTAATAATACTAGGATGTTACTTGCCCTTTCTACTCATATTTTCTCATGGATATACAGAGGAACTTTCTAGACACTATGTGATAAATAATTTTTGCAACAGATTCAATGCAGTAGCAGATATGATAACCCAACTTTTCTTATTAAGCCACATTAAAGAGATTGAAAGAATGTAATACAACTTGCTTTTGTTTTGGAAAATATACTTATCACAAATTATGTTATTTATATCAACATCATATGAGTGTATTTAAATGATTAACAAATATTTTTTTAATTTTCTAGTTTTAATTTCTTGTACAGCAAGTAATGCCAGATATAACCCACATAAACAGAAGCTCTTTAGAGTTAAGAACATAATGCAGTCTTTCTTTTTTAACTTTGTTGAGGAATAATTGACAAATGTAATTGCCTATATTTAAAGCGTACAACACGATAATTTGGTATACGTATACACTGTAGAATGATTACCAAGATCAAGATAACTGACACATGCATCACCTCATATAAGTCTTTGTGTGTGTGTGTGTGTGTGTGTGTGTGTGTGTGTGTGGTGAGAATGTTTTAGATCTGTTTTCGGCAACTTTCAAGTTACAATATGTACTATTACTATAGTCACCATGCTGTATATCCAATCCTCAGAACCTATTCTTTTACAACTGAAAATCTGTAATCTTTGATCTTCTATACTATCTCCATTCCCCTCCAGGTCTAAATAAAACACCTAGCAAACACCATTCTATTCCCTGTTTCTATGAAATTGTGTTTTTTTCTCTTTGAGTCCACATTTAAGAGGTATTATGCAGTATATGTCTTTCACTTCCTGGCTTACTTTACTTCAGCATAATGCCCTACAGATCCATCCATATTCTTCAAATGGCATGGTATCCTTCTTTTTTATGGCTGAATACTATTCCCTTGTGTGACCGTACTGCATTGTCTTCACCCATTCATCTGTTGAAGGACATTTTGGTTGTTTCCATATCTTGGCTATTGTGAAAGTGCTGAATTGTGCTGCAATGTACATGGGTGTACAGGTATCTCTTTGAGATTCTGATTTCAATTCTTTTGGGTATATATCCAGAAGTGAAGTTTATGACCCATCAATCATGGATCATATGGTAAATTAAAAAATTTTTTGGGGGGCGCCTGGGTGGCTCAGTCGGTTAAGCGGCCGACTTTGGCTCAGGTCATGATCTCGCGGTCTGTGAGTTCGAGCCCCGCGTCGGGCTCTGTGCTGACAGCTCAGAGCCTGGAGCCTGTTTCAGATTCTGTGTTTCCCTCTCTCTGACCCTCCCCTGTTCATGCTCTGTCTCTCCCTGTCTCAAAAATAAATAAAACATTAAAATAAAAAAAATTTTTTTTGAGGAAGTGCCATTCTATTTTTCATAATGGCTATATCATTTTACATTATTGCTGATAGTACACAGGGCTTTCCTTTCTTCACATCCTCACCAACATTTGTTATCTCTTGTCTTTTTGATATTACACATCCTAACAGGTATGAAGTGATATCTCATTGTAGTTTTGATTTGCATTCCCCTGATGACTTGTGATGTTAAGTACCTTTTCATATAGTTATTGGCCATTTGTATTTTTTAATTGGAAAAATATATTTAATTGAACATTTTTTAATTTAATAGCCTATTTTTTAACTAAATCAATCTCTCCGGCTCACTCCTTTATTCTTGACTTCACAGACTTCCTCAAGGAGATGTGTATCTCTCATTTTAGAAGCCTGGACCAGGAGGCAAGAGACTGTGATTTTCAGACCCATTATTACTAATTCCTAGCTATTATCTTGGTAACAATGATGTTGATAACAACAGCTTTCTTTTACTGAACGCTTACTATGTGCAAGGAACTTTCTATACATAATTTATAATACCTATAATAGCCCAGTGGTTTTCAATTTTTGTAGACAATTCCATATACAAGTTTTGTAGACAATTTTGCCATGCAGGGGATTTTTGTCATTTTCTGAATATATTTTTGATTTTTACCACTTGGGATGTGGTGATGCTACTGACATTTATTTCGTAGAGGCCAGGGATGCTGCTAAACATTCTACAATGGATAGTGGCCAAAACATGGAATTATTTGGCTCCAAATGTCGACGTGCCAAAGTTGAGAAACCCTGCGATAATCTGTAAGGTAGGCACTGCCCCCATTGTCCAGAGGAGAACCTAGAGTCTCATAGAGGTTTAGAGACTTGCTCCAGGGGCACAGTAGTAGGCTGTGAGCTAAGATCTAAACATAGGTTAGTCCTGGCTCTAAAATCCAGGCTTTGTAGACATGTGGTAGACATTTGCGGATTACTACAACCCGCATCTCCTAGTATCTAAATTATTTTTCTAGACATGAATAATGCAGGCTGGGATCTTGAGAGTCAGGGCTGAACACAGGCGTAAACTGGAGCCCTTTGTAGGACAGAAAGACAGAGTCCAAGCTCAAGGTCATATCAGATTAAATGAACTGCTCTGTTGAAGTCAATCCAAGTAGGATGTTACTGGGCATAAATCAGAGTCTCTAGAATAGAACATAAGGGTTTGCAGTAGAACATAAGAGACCCCACAGAATGAATCAATGTGGCCCTAGAAGTAGAACCACAGGGATTTTTGATAGTATTTGTGAAGCTTTGCACCACAAGGGGAAGGAATTGTGTATAAGAGTAAAAGGCAGATGGAATCTAGAACAAGCCACTTACTATCTCTAAAATTCAGTTTTATTTTCTGTGCAACTAGAAAAGCTTTCCTACCTACCAAAGTGTAAGGCCCTTAAAGAGAGTATGGGTTTGAAAGAGAGCTAGAAATGACTACTGTGCTTTAAATCACATGTACTCCTCTTTTTTCTTTTATTATTATTTTTTTAAATTTACATCCAAGTTAGTTAGCATATAGTGCAACAATGATTTCAGGGGTAGATTCCTTAGTGCCCCTTACCCATTTAGCCCATCCCTCCTCCCATAACCCCTCCAGTAACCCTCTGTTCTCCACATGTAAGAGTCTATTATGTTTCATCCCCTCCCTGTTTTTATATTATTTTTGCTTCCCTTCCCTTATGTTCATCTGTTTTGTAACCCCAAGTCCTCATATGAGTGAGGTCATATGATATTTGTCTTTCTCTGACTAATTTCGCTTAGCACGATACTCTCCAGTTCCATCCACATAGTTGCAAATGGCAAGATTTCATTCCTTTTGATTGCCAGGTAATACTCCATTGTATGTATGTGTGTGTGTGTGTGTACACACACACACACACACCACATATTCTTTATCCATTCATCCATCAATGGACATTTGGGCTCTTTCCATACTTTGGCTATTGTTGATAATGCTGCTATAAACATGGGGGTGCATGTGTCCCTTCGAAACAGCACACCTGTATCCCCTGGATAAATGCCTTGTAGTGCAATTGCTGGATCATAGGGTAGTTCTATTTTTAATATTTTGAGGGCCCTCCATACTGTTTTCCAGAGTGGCTGCACCAGTTCGCATTCCCACCAGCAGTGCAAAAGAGATCCTCTTTCCCCGCATCCTTGCCAACATCTGTTGTTGCCTGTATTCTACTTGTGTTATTCACACGTTCTTGTCCTCTCCTCCCCCAGTTATACCACATTCTTAGGTTGCTGGTAGTTCTATGCGTATGTAGTTAAAACAACCTGAGTTTGTTCGTATTCCTGATACACTGTCCCCAGTGTATCAGTTGGCAGTTTGGCCATTACTCCCCATCTTTTTTCCAGACCTACCTTTATGGTGTTAACATTATTTGTCAATAAATCATTACCTTTTCCTGTGTTTGAGTGCCCAGAGGCCACTGTATTTGGGTTCATCTTGAAAATCCAAATAATATAAGTAGAAAGCATAAATAATAGATTAGCTACTTATTCCCCGGGGGTCCTGGCAGGCCTGTTCACAAATGTAGTCTCTCTTAGTCTCTGTTCAGTTCAATGTTAAGGTCTGTGGGAATAATGTTTAGACCTGAATAAGAAAACATTAATAGGGTAGATTCTTTGTCCTATCAATGATCTTCTTAAAGATCATGATGCAGAAGGTTAAGTGTGGGGAAACATGTAATCAGAAATGGATAGAATTTGGCAAACATCAGAGTTCTGGCTTTTTATCCCTCTAATTTTTAGGATGGTAGGAGGGGGAGGAGATGATAACCCTTGTAAAATTGCCATTTATACTTCCAAATAATATAATAAAAAATCTCCATTAAAAAAGGAACAATTATCCTGCTGTGAATTTAACAAATCTTAGCCTCAGGCCTATTTCTTTGTATTAATTTGCTTTATTATTTTTTTTTACTCTCATATTTTTTCATGCAAAAGCAAAGCAATCGATGAAAGCACTTAACACAATCTTTCCTCCCCACTATAAGTGAAAGTTAACATGTGTGTTCTTATTCCCTAAATTTGAAGAAAAGCCTCATAATCTATCATCTATAACCATATCTATAATAATCCACCACTGTGCCCCCATATCTCTTCATCTCAAACTATCTTTCCCATAATTATCAAGGTGAATTTCTTAAAATACTTGTTATACTCCTCAGCAGAAAAGCCTTCAACTGTTCTCTACGGCCCCTGTTAAAAGATAAAGTGTAAACACCTCATCTAGTGTTCAAGACTATCAAATTCAAATCTGGCCAAAGTGGAATAACTGGGACAGATACAATCTCCTGTCAAAAACAACTTTTAAAAAAAGGATAAAAAAACATTTTCAGACACTGGACATTAGGCAGTGCAATAGAGTCATACCCGGTAGAAGAGAAACAACTATGGTAAGCTTTAGCATTGCCCCAATTTACTGTCTGGAAGGAGTTTCCATAGCATGAGGGTTTGGAGGGATGGGGCGGGTGGCTAATGCAGATGACTGAGGACACCTTGAGTCAATAATATGGAGAGTTTACAGGGTAGAGTGTCAGAAGAAGGGCCACTCAGGGAGAGGGAGAGGGAGAGGGAGAGGGAGAGGGAGAGGGAGAGAGAGAGAGAGAGAGAGAGCTCCAGAGATTTAGAGCGGGGCCTCAAATCTTTATCTGGTACTGATCAGAACATGCATGTGAGGAAACTATCCAAGTTCAGAGAAAGCACTACCTAAAAGGATTATCAGAAACAATCACCAAAGCTCACTCAGGTCTGGAAAAGAGTTCTTGTTCTTATCAGCTATAGTATACATTCCTCATAACCAGTAGAGGAGCAGGTAGAGTATTCAGAAGAATCTTGCCTTGGTAGTGAGATAAAATTAGCATTAGATTAAAGCATCTTCTGGTTCTGCTTGTGAGGCAAACTTAGAAAGGATTAAAGTGTTCCCAAATAATGTAACTACATCCCAGAATAAAGTTCAAGAATATTTATAGGAATACAAAATATGAAGGACCTAACAAAATGAAATTCACAATAGCTTAGCGGCGTCAATAAAAAATTAACATACATGTAAAGAGGCAGGAAAATAAGATGGATAGTGAGAGAAAAATCAGTTGAATCTAACACACACAGTAGAAATTGCAAAATTGATATACATGACAGAAATAGTAGATATGAAGTTAAAACAGTTACCTTAATTATTAATATAGTTATTATATTCTGTATGTTCAGAAAAGTGGAAGCAAGCACGAGCATGTTAAGGAGAGACACGGAAGATATAAAAATCTAATATTTAGGGATGAAGAAAACAATGCTTCAAATTTAAACACACACACACACACAGGATGAGAATAACAGACAAATAGGCAGTGGAGAAGAAAAAAACCCAGTAAACTTGAAAACAGTAATAGAAACTACCTCAAATGAAACACAAAGAGAAATACTGAAAATAACATGAACAAATCACCAGTGAGCTGTAGAACAATTTAACAGGGCCTAACATATATGTGATCGGGAGTCCTTGAAAGGGAGAAGGACAGAAAAAATATGTAAAGAAATAGTGTCCAAAATGTTTCCAACATTGATGAAACTACAGACAATAGACTGAAAAGCTCAATAAACCCCAAACTAATTATGCTGAAAAAGAAAAAAACAAAACAAAAAACAAACTACACCAGGACATTCCTAACCATTTTGGTAAAAACCAAAGACAAAGAGATATTCTTAAAAGGATTTGTAGGTGTGAGGACCATTATGTACAGATAAACACTGACACAAATGATCATAGGTGAGCAGAACGTTTTTAAATACTAAACAAACAAGCAAACCCAATCTGTGAACTTGGAATTCTATACTCTGAAAATATCTTTGTAAAATAAAAGTAAATATTGTGCTCCCCATTCTTTCACAGATATAAGGTAAAAGAATTTGTTACCAACAAACTTGAACTACAAGAAATATTAAAGGAAGTCTTGCAGACAAAAGGAAATATGCGTCTATACAAAGCAATGAATAGCACTAGAAAAGGTACTCTGCTCTTTTACTTTTTTAACTTTTAAAATAATTTTATTTATTTTTTCAGAATAACCTAATTTTATTTCATTTTATTTTTTATTTTTTTAGTATGAAATTTATTGTCAAATTGGTTTCCATACAACACCCGGTGCTCATCCAAACAGGTGCCCTCCTCAATGCCTATCACCCACTTTCCCCTCCCATCCCCCATCAACCCTCAGATTATTCTGTTTTTAAGAGTCTCTTGCGGTTTGGCTCCCTCCCTCTCTAACTTTCTTTTTTCCTTCCCCTCCCCCATGGTCTTCTGTTAAGTTTCTCAGGATCCACATAAGAATGAAAACATATGGTATTTGTCTTTTTCTGGCTGACTTATTTCACTTAGCATAGCACTCTCCAATTCCATCCACATTGCTACAAAAGGCCACATTTCATTCTTTCTCATTGCCAAGTAGTATTCCATTGTGTATATAAACCACAATTTCTTTATCCATTCATCAGTTGATGGACATTTAGGCTCTTTCTATAATTTGGCTATTGTTGAAAGTGCTGCTATAAACATTGGGGTACAAGTGCCCCTATGCATCAGCACTCCTGTATCCTTTGGGTACATTCCTAGCAGTGCTATTGCTGGGTCATAGGGTAGATCTATTTTTAATTTTTTGAGGAACCTCCACACTGTTTTCCAGAGCGGCTGCACCAGTTTGCCTTCCCACCAACAGTGCAAGAGGGTTCCCGTTTCTCCACACCCTCGCCAGCATCTATAGTCTCCTGATTTGTTCATTTTGGCCACTCTGACTGGCGTGAGGTGGTATCTGAGTGTGGTTTTGATTTGTATTTCCCTGATGAGGAGTGACATTGAGCATCTTTTCATGTGCCTGTTGGCCATCCGGATGTCTTCTTTAGGGAAGGGTCTATTCATGTTTTCTGCCCATTTCTTCACTGGATTATTTGTTTTTCGGGTGTGGAGTTTGGTGAGTTCTTTATAGATTTTGGATACTAGCCCTTTGTCCAAAATGTCATTTGCAAATATCTTTTCCCATTCCTTCAGTTGCCTTTTAGTTTTGTTGATTGTTTCCTTTGCAGTGCAGAAGCTTTTATCCTCATGAGGTCCCAATAGTTCATTTTTGCTTTTAATCCCCTTGCCTTTGGAGATGTGTCAAGTGAGAAATTGCTGCAGCTGAGGTCAGAGAGGTTTTTTCCAGCTTTGTCCTCTAGGGTTTTGATGGTTTCCTGTCTCACATTCAGGTCCTTTATCTGTTTTGAGTTTATTTTTGTGAATGGTGTAAGAAAGTGGTCTAGTTTCATTCTTCTGCATGTTGCTGTCCAGTTCTCCCAGCACCATGTGTTAAAGAGATTGTCTTTTTTCCATTGGATATTCTTTCCTACTTTGTCAAAGATTAGTTGCCCATACATTTGTGGGTCCAATTCTGGAGTCTCTATTCTATTCCCTTGATTGATGTGTCTGTTTTTATGCCAATACCATGCTGTCTTGATGATTACAGCTTTGTAGTAGAGACTAAAGTCTGGGATTGTGATGCCTCCCGCTTTGGTCTTCTTCTTCAATATTACTTTGACTATTCGGGGTCTTTTGTGGTTCCATACAAATTTTAGGATTGCTTGTTCTAGCTTCGAGAAGAATGCTAGTGCAATGTTGATTGGGATTGCATTGAATGTGTAGATTGCTTTGGGTAGTATTGACATTTTAACAATATTTATTCTTCCAATCCATGAGCATGGAAGGTTTTTCCATTTCTTTGTATCTTCTTCAATTTCCTTCATAAGCTTTCTATAGTTTTCAGCATACAGATCTTTTACATCTTTGGTTAGGTTTATTCCTAGGTATTTTAGGATTCTTGGTGCAATTGTGAATGGGATCAGCTTCTTTATTTGTCTTTCTGTTGTTTCGTTACTAGTGTATAAGAATGCACCTGGGTGGCTCAGTCAGTTAAGCGTCTGACTTCAGCTCAGGTCATGATCTCACAGTTTGTGAGTTCAAGCCCATGTCAGGCTCTGTGCTGACAGCTCAGAGCCTGGATTCTGTGTCTCCCTCTCTCTCTGCCCCTCCCCTACTCAGCTCTGTCTCTCTCTACCTCTCAAAAATAAAGAAACATAATATAAAAATCATTTTGAAAAACAATTTAAAGCCTAAGACTGAAGAAATAATAGATAAATAAGTAAAAAATATATATACGATGTAATATATATTATGCTAGGTAAAATGATATATTACTTAAAGATTATGATTATTACAATTTTTAGTATACTTTGAAATATGGAATTGTGATACATCCAGTGGTATTTTTTTTCCAAGACTGATTTGGTTATTCGGGGTCCTTTGTGGTACCATGCAAATTTTAGGATTATTTGTCCTAGTTCTGTGGAAAATGTTGTTGGTGTTTTGGTAGGGATTACATTAGATCTGGAGATTGCTTTGGATAATAAGGACATTTAACAATATTCTCCCAACCATGAGCATGGAATATCTTTCCATTTGTTTGTGTCATCTTCAATTTCTTTCAATGTTTTACAGTTTTCAGAGTACAGGTCTTTCACTTATTTGGTTACATTCTCTTTTAGCTTGCAAACTTTTTGCTGAAAAATCAGCTCAAAGCCTTATGGGGTCTCCCTTGTGTCTTTTTCCTTTCTCTTGCTGCTTTTAAAATTCTCTCTCTGTATCACTACATTTTGCCATTTTAATTACTATGTGTCTTGACGTGGACCTTTGTGGGGTGATTTGTTGGGGGCTTTCTGTGACTTCTGGATCTCGATGTCTGTTTCTTTCCCTAGATTAGGGAAATTTTCAGGTATTATTTTTTCAAATAACTTTTCTGCCCTGTTTTCTCCTCCTCCCCTTCTGGGATCCTTATAATGTGGACGTTATTATGCTTGATGACGGCTCTGAGTTCCCTTGACTTATTCTTATTTTTTATTATTCTTTTTCCTTCTGCTGTTCAGCTCAGTTGCTTTCTATTACTCTGTCTTATAGCTACTGATCCACTCTTCTGCTTCTTCTAGTCTACTACTGATTCCCTCTAGTGTTTTAAACTTCAGTTATTGAGATCTCCATCTCTGATTTTTTTTAAAAAAATATTTTCTCCTTGTTGAATATCTCACTGAGATCTTCCACTCTTTTCTCCAGTCCAGAGAGTGTCTTTATGAATATTACTTCGACTTCTTTGTCAGGCATATTCCTTACTTTCATTTCATTTAGCTCTTTGAAGTGATTTTGTCCTGTTCTTTCTTGTTTATTAAGAAAGTCAGCTATGTCTCCTGATGTTGAAAGTAGTGGCCTTATGAAGAAGAGGTCCTATGGTGCTCTGTAGTGCAATGTCCCCTATTCATAACCAGGTGCTTGAGAGACATCTCCTGTATGTTGTATGCATCCTACTGTGTTTGCTTTTGGTTTAGTTGACCTCAATGGCCTCCTATGCCTATTTTGGGTAGGATTTGATCCCTGTGCTGTTAAGGGGCCAGTCTGAGGTTACCTTGAGCTTGTAATTGGGTCAGACCACATGCCTGCCCTCAGTCTGTTTGCTGGGACTGTAGTCACACTGAACTGCAGACCACTCTCTTTGTGTTGTCCCCTGAAAGGCTTTCATTGGTGGGCATGGCCTGAAGCCAGACTGCATATTTTCCCTCTGTCTGTTGGGGTTGCAGTGACCCTAAACTACAGGGCTCTTTGTGCTATCCCTTGTGAGGTTTCTGTTGGTGGGCAAGGCTAGCACTCAAATCAGATATTTGCTTCCAACCTGCTGCTGGGGCTGTAGTCAAATTGGTGTGTGTGGTTATCTTCTTTTCTTCCCAGTGGAAGAGTTACTTTGGAGTAGTAGTGGTCACTGTCAGGGCTGCTTGCAGAAGGAGGCACATCAGATGCCGCTTTAGAGAGACTCCTTCAGAGTGAGATGAGTTGCATGGTGTGGATCCACAGGAGAATGCAGGGTGCAAGGTGTTAGCAAGCTGGGTGGTGAGTGTTCGTGCTGGCTCCTGCAAGCATCAGGCATCTAGGCTCCGTGGGGTGTGGGTGAGAAAAATGGTGCATACTTGCTATTTTGTTCTTGGAGAAATCTCCTCAAGATCTCTGCCCCTTCAGCACACGTTCTGAGATTAGTAAATACATCTTATACCCATATACCCCAGACACATTTCAAACTGCTGCTTCTATGCTTTATCTCCCTGGGATTGTTTGTTCACTGTCTCTTCAAGGGTGGGGACTGTTTCCTATAGCTATCCAGCACTACCTGAGCCAAGCCCACTGATTTTTTTTTTAAATTTTTTTTCAACGTTTTTTATTTATTTTTGGGACAGAGAGAGACAGAGCATGAACGGGGGAGGGGCAGAGAGAGAGGGAGACACAGAATCGGAAACAGGCTCCAGGCTCCGAGCCATCAGCCCAGAGCCTGACGCGGGGCTCGAACTCACGGACTGCGAGATCGTGACCTGGCTGAAGTCGGACGCTTAACCGACTGCGCCACCCAGGCGCCCCTGATTTTTAAAGTTCTTACCGTTAAGCCCCACTGACTATAAAAACTCACAAAATTAAGCCCCTCTGGTTTTTAAAGCCAAAGGTTATAGGGACTCATCTTCCCAGTGCAGGTTCTCCATGTCTGGGGTGCCTGGCCTGGGGTGAGGTCTACTCCTCTGTCTTCTCCATAGCTGTGGTGTGGTGTCCCTCCCATTTGTGGTTAGTCTCACAGGTCAGTTTGGTTCCCAACGGGAACTCTGCCTTCCTACAGTTTTTCCATGCAGGCTCCTCTCTAGGATTAACTGTGGAGAGTCTGTTATGCCAGTCTTTGGTTTGTTTTCTGGATGAGTCTCTTGGAATATATCTACATATATCCATGGACAGATAAGTGTAAAATCCTCCTACTCCCACCATCTTCCCCTGACCTTTTTTTTTTTAAGCTTTTATTTTTAAGTCATCTCCACACCCAATGTGGGGCTTGAACTTACAACCTTGAAATCAAGAGCTGCTCATTCCTCTGACTGAGTCAGCCATGAGCCCTTTCCCTTGACCTTCCTAAAGAAAGCTTATGACAACTTAAACATGTACACTAGGAACTCCAAAGCAATCACTAAAATAATAAAACAGAGTTATAGCTAAGTCAACAAAAGAAATAAAATGGAATTACAGAATATTCAATTATTCCAAAAGAAGGCAGATAAAAAAAGAAAAACAGAATAAGAACAGTTTAGACAGAGAATATAAAAAGCAAGTTACTAAATTTAAATCTAACTAACTCAATAACCACATTAAATGATTAAATTCCAATTTGATTGGAAATGATCAAACTGGATTTTTTTTTTAAAAAAAGGAGACCTAAACTGTATGTTGCTTACAAGAAACTTTAAATGTAGAAACACAAGTAGGTTGCAACTTAAGGGATAGAGAAAATGCCATGCTAATAACCAAAAGGAGGCTCTAAATCAAGTATAGTATATGCTAGTATCAGAAAAAGTAGATTACCAAAGATAAAATGAGACTTTTTGTAGTGATAAAAGGGTCCTTTCATCAAGAAGACATGGGAATCCTAAATATTTATGCGTATAAGAAATGGAGTTGCACCATACATAAAGAAAAAAAACTGATAGAACTGAAGGGAGATAATCTAGTTAAGAAATGGGCAGAAGACATGAATAGACATTTTTTTTCAAAGAAGACCTACAAATTGTTAAACTCTCATGAAAAGGTGCTTAACACCACTCATTATCAGGGAAATATAAATAAAAACTACAAGGAGATACCACCTCACCTTTAAGAATGGCTAAAATTAACAACACAGGAAACAACAGAGGTCAGCAAGGATGTGGAGAAAGGGGAACCTTCTTACATTGTTGGTGGGAATGCAGACTGGGGAAACCACCGTGAAAACAGTATGGGGTTTCCTCAAAAAGTTAAAAATAGAACTAACCTACAACCCAGCAATTGCACTACGAGGTATTTACCCCAAAGATACAAAAACACTGATTTGAAGGGGCGTATGCACCCTGATATTTATAGCAGCATTATCAACAATAGCGAAATTTGGAAAGAGCCCATAAGTCCATCAACTGATGAATAAAGAAGAGCTGGTGTGTGTGTGTGTGTGTGTGTGTGTGTGTGTGTGTGTGTGCGTGCGTGCGTGTGTGTGTGTGTGTCTATAATGGAGTATTACTCAGCCATCAAAAAGAATGGAATCTTGCCATTTGCAAAAACATGGATGAGCTAGAGAATATTATGCTAAGTGAAATAAGTCATCTGAGAAAGATAAATCTCATGTTATTTTACTCATATGTGAAATTTAAGATACAAAACAGATAACATAGAGGAAGGAAGAAAAAAAAGACAGGGAGGCAAACTGTAAGAGACTATTAATTATAGTGAGCGAACTGAGGGTTTCTGGAGGGGAGGTGGGTGGGGTGATGCGCTAAATGGGTGATGGGTATTAAGGAGGGCACTTGTGATGAGTACTGGGTGTTGTATGTAAGTGATGAATCACTAAATTCTACTCCTGAAACCAATATTACATTATGTGTTAATGAACTAGAATTTAAATAAAAATTTGACACAAATACAAAAAAAAAAAAAAAAAGAACTGAAAGGAGGAATTAACAAATCTACAATTATGGTCAGCTATATCAACACTCTTCTCTCCATAATTTATAGAAAAAAGAAATAAAATCAGTAAGGATCTAGGAGATCAATCCATTATCAATCAACTTGACCTAATTGACATTTGTAGACACATTGTCTGACAACAGAATACACAACTTTTTTTTTTTAATTTTTTTTTTAACATTTATTTATTTTTGAGACAGAGAGAGACAGAGCATGAATGGGGGAGGGTCAGAGAGAAGGAGACACAATCTGAAGCAGGCCCCGGGCTCTGAGCTGTCAGCACAGAGCCCGATGTGGGGCTTGAACTCACGGACCACGAGATCATGACCCGAGCCGAAGTCGGCCGCCTAACCGACTGAGCCACCCAGGCGCCCCACATCTTTTTATTTCAAGTGTACATGAAACTTTTTCCAGCTTTGACCATATTCTGAACCATATTACAAGTCTCAAAATTTAAGGGGATTCAAGTCATACCATGTATATTCTGGGACTACAATGGAATTAAATTAGAAATCAATAATAGGGACTTCTGGAAAATTCCCAAATAATTGGGAATTAAATAATACACACCTAAATATCCATGGGTCAAAGAATAAATCAAAAGAGGGGTACCTGGGTGGCTCAGTCAGCTAAGTGTCTGACTTTGGCCCAGGTCATGACCTCACAGTTAATGAGTTTGAGTTCCGTGTCGGGCGGGCTCTGTGGTGACAGCTCAGAGCCTGGAACCTACTTTAGATCCTGTGTCTCCCTCTCTCTCTGCTCCTCCCCTGCTCATGCTGCTGTCTCTCTCTGTCTCTCAAAAATAAACAAACATTTAAAAAAATAAATCAGAAGAGACATTAAATGTTTGAACTGAATAAAAATGAATACAACATTAAAAATGTATGAGTGCAGCTAAAACAGTACTTAAAGGGAAATTTACAGCAGTAAATACCTAGATTAGAATAGAACATCTGAAACCAACAATTTTAGCTTCTACCATAGCATATGAAACCCTTCAGAATCTGACTCTGCATACTTTTTTATAGTGATGTCTCTCTCTACTAACTACCAATCAATAATAGTACCATTGTTAGTACTGGTTGTAACATCAATAATACTAACAGCTGTTCCTAATTTATTGAGCACTTACTATGTATTAGACATTTTTCCATATATTATTTCATTTAATAGCACATGTATGGTCTCATTTCTTCCTTACTACATTTCCATGAGGTGGTATTATTATTATTCTCACCATTTTCATAGAGAGACTAAGTTTTGGGCTAAACCTTAGATCTTCAAAACCCATATTCTTAGCGATCTTGCATTGTTGCCATTTGTATACTCCCTGACTCTCCACGAACCTTCCCTTCTGTGGATACATAAATTGAGAAAGAAACATTCATAATTCATTGAGTGATTATTCTGTCAGATCTTTAGACTGTCTTTCACATATATTATCACCTTTATTCTTCATCAGGACTGTGTGAATTTAGTAGTATCATCTGCATTCCAACTTCCAAATATATTGTAGTGTTTCTTCCTTTCTGTGTATTGTCTACTAGCGTCATGGCCTAGGACGCCGTCATTTCCTGTCCAGACTACTGCTATCGTTTCCTAATTGGCTCCCTGATTTCCATTCTTGCCTTGTCAAAATCTGTTTTCCACAACACAGTAATCACAATGTTTTAAATAGTACTTTTTAAATGTACATCATGCCACGTATCACCTGCTCTGGAAAATCATCAAGTACACTTAGATTAAAAGACAAACTAATTCCTTAATGAGGCAAACAAGGATTGGCATGATCTGGTTCCTATTTGTCCTGTCAACCTCACCTCTTTCCTCCTTGCTCCTGGTGGAGCCTGACCATACTGGGCTTTTAGTTCTGGGACTATACCTATCTCTTTCCCATGTGTAGCTTTCACACACGCTGTTCCTTTTACCTGGTATACATTCTTCCACTCTCACCTGGATAAGTTTTCATGCTTCATATACCACCCTGCATATTATTTCCTGCAATCTCTTTTGATCCTCTTTCAATATCAGCTTGCCTCATTAATCTTTGTTGTGGCTTCCCATTCTTTTGCTTTGTTGCTTTGACCACAATTTAGGATCATCTATTTATTTATGGCAATGAGATTCAGCAGAGATCTAGATCTTAAATATATCAAAGTCAATTCTTTATCTTACTCTATTTCACAGCAGCATTTTAACCCTATGGGTGTCTATTTTTTTTCCATTTGTGAAACAATTTCTTCTGTTGGCTCCCATGACGCCACACTGTTAGCTCAGTCCTAGATGACATCCTTTTCTATATCTTATCTTTTTCTCATATCTCATCTTTATACATGGCTTTAAATCCCAAACGTGTACAGGTTATCACCTTCCTACTCAATATCTCTTCTTGGATGTCAAATAGGTGTCTCAGACAGCATGACTGATGCTGACTATTCATGTCCCCAAACACATAAAACAGAGTCTCTCAAGCCTTCCCCATCTGAGTAAACTGCACCGCCATTCATCCAGTTGCTCAGGCACAAAATCTAGAAGTCACTGCTGATTGCTCTTTGTCTCAGACCTGATTATTAACCATCAGTAAGTAAGTCCTATTGACTCAAAAAAAAAAAAAACATCTGAAATGGGATTTCTCACCATCTCAACTACACCAACCCTAGCTTAAGAACCACCACCCTGCCTCAACTGGATCCTAGCATTAGCTCTTTTAGTCCCTCCCATTGTCTATCCTCCATGACAATAGTCAGAGGAAGGAAATGTTTCACAACACAAAGTGCATCATACCGCTTTCTTAAAATCCTCCAATGACTTCCAATTGCAACTAGAATGAAACACAAACTGTGGTGGCTGACACAGCCCTGCATGTCTGGACCCACTTGTGTCTCCTATCTCATTTCCCTTCATTCTTCTTATTCACTCTGTTCCTGCTACAGTGGCTTCTCTGTTCCAAGAGCATACCAAACTCATTCCTATTTCTCGGCCCTTCATATTATGTCTTCCATTTGGAGTACTTTCCTCTAGGATGTTTGCATAGCTGACTCCTCATTATAAAGTTCTCAAATGTCATCTCCTCAGATAAGCCTTTCTTGCCTTTCCCTAGGTAAATGATTCCTCCCATATTGTTTCTGTCACAGCACTTCTCAGAATCTAATATTAGAGCATTATTTATTTATCTATTTATTACCTCTCTCCACCAAAATGGAAATTTCTTGAAGATGTGGACTACCTCTAATGCTCTGTTGCTTTAGAACTTGGAAAAATACCTCCTTCATAATATTTGTTGAATGACTGCCTAGATTTCCTTTGCTGAAATTGTTTATCTGGGAAGACTTCAATGAGCTTTTAATTGGATAGCAAAGATATGAAAATATGTTTTCATGCCAATGTACATGCTTTTCCAAAGCTGACCCAAACAACCAAATCCCAATTATGGCACAGATTTATGCTAAAAGCAAGACTGGTCTTTTTTGAAGTCAGAGGGCCCCTTTGAAATCTCAAAGGCCTCCCAGTGAAACTGAAGCATCATTTAGGGAAAGGAAAGGTGTGGGAGACAACTTCAGATCAGGAAGCTAAGATCAGCTTAAGTTGGCATTGATTAATTTTATTAAATCTCCAACTCCTCAGAAATTTAGGCATGACTGAAACATCTTTGTTATGGAGCTGAGGTTCTAAGAACTAGCTGGCAATTTAGCTGTGCCCTTGTATTTGCACACTTACTATGTGGTAGATCTTATGCAAGGATCTGAGAGTACAAAGAGAGAAAGACTAGGATGAAGATGGATATAATACATTCACAATAAGTCTCGGTGCAGCATTATCAGCGCTACCTAGAGAGAGTAGAGAAGAGTAGAGAAGAGTAGAGAGTAGAGAAGAGCAGAAGAGTAGAGAAGAGTAGAGAAGAGCAAATGTATAAATAACGACAAGTCAAGGTATCTACACAGCAGGTGATACTAGGAGGTCAAGAAAAGTATTCACTCAGCAGACGATATAGGAACAGCATTCTATGCAAGGCTCAGTGAAGACAGAACAGAGCTCATTCAGGAAGCAGCAAGCATTTTGGAGGGTATAGATGGTTGGATGCTTGGAGGACAGTGGTGTAAGCTGAGGCAGGTTAAGCCAGAAGACCCTGAATAGGCTAAGGGGTATGAAGTTGACCTTGAAAAATAATAAGCTAAGTCAAAATGGTTTTGAAGCAAAGACAGAAGGAAGGAGATGGTCTATAGAGATTCAAAATTGGGTTCCTACCCAAATACATAAAATAGTTACCAACAAACATAAAGGAAATAATCAATAGTAATACAATAATAGTAGGAAACTTTTAACACCCCACTTACATCAATGTATAGATCATTTAAACAGAAAATCAACAAGCAAACAGTAGCTTTGAATGACAAACTGACTAGATGGATTTAACAGACATATTCAGAACATTCCATCCTTAAAACAGTAGAATACATATTCTTTTCAAGTACACATGGAACATTCTCCAGGAGAGATCACATATTAAGTCCCCAAAAGCCTCAACAAATTCAAAAAGGTTGAAGTCATACTATGTATCTTTTATGACTACCACACTATGAGAGTATAAATCAACCACCAGAAAAAGTCCGGAGAGACCAGAAATATATGAAGGTTAAATAACATGCTACTAAACAATTAATGGGTCAACCAAGAAATTGAAGAATAAATCAAAAAGTACATGGAAGCAAATGAAAATGGAAACACAATGGTCCAAAACCTTTAGGATGCAGCAAAAGTGGTTCTAAGACGGAAGTTTATAGCAATAGGGCCCACTTCAATATGCAAAAAAAAAAAAAAACAAAAAAAAAAAAAACAAAAAAAAAAACCCTCAAATAAACAACCTAACCTTACACCTAAAGGAGCTAGAAAAAGAACAACAGGGGCGCCTGGGTGGCTCAGTCGGTTGCATCCGACTTCGGCTCAGGTCATGATCTTGTGGTCTGTGAGCTCAAGCCTCACGTAGGGCTCTGTGCTGACAGCTCAGAGCCTGGAGCCTGCTTCGGATTCTGTGTCTCCCTCTCTCTCTCTGACACTCACCCGTTCATGCTCTGTCTCTCTCTGTCTCAAAAATAAAATAAAAAAAAAAACGTTAAAAAATTAAAAAAAAAAGAAAAAGAACAACAAAACACAGAAGTAGAAGGAAGAAAATAATAATGACTACAGCAGAGATAAATGGTATAGAAACTAAAACAAACAATAGATCAATGAAACCATGAGCTAGTTCTTTGAAAAGATCAACAAAGTAGGTAAACCTGTAGCCAGACTCATTGAGAGTGAGAGAGAGAGAGAGAGAGAGAAAGGACTCAAACAAAATCACAAATGAAAGAGGAAAAATAGCAACAAAAGCCACAGAAATACAATTGTAAGAGAATATTATGAAAAACTATATGCCAACAAATTGGACAATCTGGAAGGAAAGAATAAATTCCTAGAAATGTATAAACTAAAGCAGGAAGAAACAGAAAATTTGAACAGAACAGACCAATAACCAGCAAAGAAATTAAATCAGTAATCTAAAAACTCCCAACAAAAAAAAGTCCAGGACTAGATGGCTTCACAGGTGAATTACCAAACATCTAAAGAAGACTTAATACGTATTCTTCTCAAATTATTTCAAAAAACTGAAGGAAAAGGAAAGCTTCAAAATTCATTCTGTGAGGCCAGGGGAACCTGGGTGGCTCAGTCAGTTGGACATCGGACTTTGGCTTAGGTCATGATCTCTCAGTTTGTGAGTTCGAGCCCTGCATCAGGCTCTGTGCTGACAGGTCAGGGCCTGGAGCCTGCTTCAGATTCTGTGTCTCCCTCTCTCTCTGCCCCTCCCTTGCTCACACTCAGTCTCTCTCTCTCTCTCTTAAAAATAAAAAAAAACATTAAAAAAATAAAAAAAATTCATTCTGTGAGGCCATTATCACCCTTATCCCAAAATCAGATAAAGGCACCTCAAAAAAAGAGAACTATAAGCCAATATCTCTGATGAACGCAGATGCAAAATTCCTCAATCAAATATTAGCAAATCGAATCCAACAAAATACTTAAAAAATCATTCACTACAATCAAAAGGGATTTATTCCCAGGATGCAAGGGTGTTTCCATATTCCAAAATTAATCAATGTGGTACATCATATCGATAAGAGAAAGGATAAAATCCATATGATCATTTCAGTAGATGCAGAAAAAGCATGTCACAAAGTATAACAACCATTTATAATAAAAAAACCCTCAATGAAGTAGGTTTAGAGGAAACATACCTCAACATAATAAAGGCCATATATGAAAAACTCACAGCTAACATCATACTCAATGGATAAAAACTGAGAGCATTCCCCTTAGGATCAGGGACAATACAGTGATGCCACTCTCACTTTCATTTAACATAGTACTGGAAGTCCTACCCACAGGAAAAAGACAACAAAAAAGATATAAAAGACATCTAAATTGGTAGGAAACAAAGTAAAACTTTCACTATTTGCAGATGACATGACGCTCTATATGGAAAACCTGAAAAATTCCACCAAAAAAACCTGCTAGAACTGATGAATGAATTCAGTAAAGTCACAGGATACAAAATCAATGCACAGAAATTTGTTGCATTTCCATTATCAATAATGAAGCAGAAGAGAAATTAAGAAAAGAATCCTATTTATAACTGTAGTAAAAATAAGATACCTCCAAGGAGGTGAAAGACCTATACTCTCTAAACTATAAAACACCGATGAAAGGAATTGGAGATGACACAAAGAAATGGCAAGACACTCCACGCTCATGGATTGGTAGAACAAATATTGTAAAAGATCTATAATGCCCAAAGGAATTTACACATTTAAGGCAGTCCCTATCAAAATACCAACAGCATTTTTCACAGAACTGGAACAGACAATCCTAAAAATTGTATGGAACCACAATGCCCAAAGGAACTTACACCTTTAAGGCAATCCCTATCAAAATACCAACAGCATTTTTCACAGAACTGGAACTGATAATCCTAAAAATTGTATGGAACCACAAAATAAACCCAAATAGATAAAGCAACCTTGGAAAATAAAAACAAAGCTGGAGGCATCACAATTCCAGATTTCAAGCTACATTATAAAGCTCTAGTGATAAAAACAGTGTGGTTTTGGCACAAAAACATACATAAAGGTCAATAGAACAGAGTAGAAAATCCAGAAATAAACCCATAATTATATGGTAAATTAACCTTTGATAAATCGGGAAAAAATACTCAATGAGAAAAAGATGGTCTCTTCAACAAATGGTGTTAGGAAACTAGATGGCTATATGCAAAAGAATGAAACTGGACCAGTTTCTGACACCATTCACAAAAATAAAATGCAAAATGGACAAAAGACCTAAATGTGAGACCTGAAACTATAAAACTCCTAGAAGGGAGCACAGGCCATAATTTCTCTCACATCAGCTGTAGCAACATTTTTCTAGGTATGTCTCCTGTGGGAAGATAAATAAAAGCAAAAGTAAACTACTGGGACTACATCAAAATTAAAAGCTTCTGCACAGTGAAGGAAACAATCAACAAAACTAAAAGGCAACCTATGTAATGGTAGAAGATATTTGCAAATGACTTACCCGATAAAGGGTTAATATCTAAAATATATAAAGAACTGATACAACTCAACACCCCAAAACCCAAATAATCCAACTTAATAAATGGTCAAAACACATGAACAGACATTTCTCCAAAGAAGACAACCAGATGGCCAACAGACACGTGAAAAGATGCTGATCACCTCTTATCACCAGGGAAATGCAAATCAAAACTACAGTATCGCCTCACACCTGTAAGAATGGCTAAAATAAGTAATACAAGAAACAACAGAGGTTGGCAAGGGTGTGGAGAAAAAGGAAACCTCATGCACTATTGGTGGAAATGCCACTCTGGAAAACAGTATGGAACTTCCTTCAAAGAACTGCCCTATAATCCACCAATCACACTAGTGGGTACTTACCAAATAATACAAAAACACTAATTGAAAGGGATACATCCATCCCTATGTTTATAGCAGCATTATTTACAATAGCCAACATATGGAAGCAGCCCAAGTGTCCATCGACAGATGAATAGATAAAGAAGATGTGGTATATATATACAACGGACTATTATTCACCATTAAAAATAATGAAATCTTGCCATGTGCAACAATACAGATGGAGCTAGAAAGTATAATGCTAAGTGAAATAGGTCAGTCAGAGAAAGACCAATACCATATAATTTCACTCATATGTGGAATTTAAGAAACAAAACCAACAAGTAATGGGGAAAAAAAGAGACAGGAACAAACCAAGAAACAGAGTCCTACCTACAGAGAACTGATGGTAACCGGAGGGGAGATGGGTGGGGAAGGGGCTAAATAAGTGATGGGGATCAAGGAGTGGACTTGTCATGATGAGCAGGGGGTGACATACGGAACTGTTGAATCACTATAGTGTACGTTTGAAACTAATATAACACGGTATGTTAACTATACAGGAATTTAAATTTTAAAAAAAGTTGGATTCCCAAATTTAGAGATCGGGTGATGGTTCCTTCATTCTTTGCTTTCACCCTAAAACCAGATTTTAAAAAGAGCACATAGTATGTGATTCCATCCATTTAAAATTCAAAAAACTCAAATAATTCTAGAGTGAAAGAAAGTATACCTGTAGCTGTCTTGGGGTGTGTCCTATTTGTAACTTTACATGAACTGCATGAGACAGGTCCTATTATCACTCCCATTTAGCAGATAAAGAGTCTGCTACGATACATTAATTTTCTGGAGTCCTTCTCTGATACCAGACCTTAATGTTGTTTTTAGCTTTAATATGATGTCAGTATTTTAAAGACTCACTGTTACAATTTTGACTACCTTTTATTTAACCAATAACAGCAAGATTTCTGTTGGTATTCTGCTGTGCCTATAAACAGCCTAGTCTGGCAGCATATAAAACTCACATGGAAAACTTACAAAACTAGAGATTCTTTTTTTTTTAAATTTTTTTAATGTTTATTTATTTTTGAGAGGGAGAGAGAGACAGAGCATGAGTGGGGGAGGGGCAGAGAGAGAGAGGAAGACACAGAATCCGACGCAGGCTCTAGGCTCTTGAGCTGTCAGCACAGAGCTCAACGCGGGGCTCGAACTCACGAACCGTGAGATCATGACCTGAGCAGAAGTCGGACACTCAACCGACTGAGCCACCCAGGTGCCCCAAAACTAGAGATTCTTAATTTTTATCATAGACAGGTAGTTTTCAAATGCTAAAATGTATTAGAAACATCTGGGCAACTTGGTAAAAATGCAGGGGTAGGGTCTCTTAGTGCTCTAGGTGATTCTGATAAACACTGAACTTTGATAATCACTGTCCAAATAAATTAGGATGTCCTGGGTTGTGGCTTGGTATTTGCATTTTTCCTTTATTATTATTATTATTATTATTATTATTATTATTATTATTTTAATTTATTTAAATCCAAGTTAGTTAACATATAGTGTAATAATGTAAAAGGCCTATCACAAATTTCTGCAACTAATCCATTAAAGAAATTCTAGCTTCAGGATACAACCTAAATTCAGCATCATCTTGAATAGAATCCTTCGGAATCTGGCCCCACAATACCTTTCCAGTCTTACTTGTCACTCTTTCCAAATAGTTGCCTTCCTGCCAGTCTGAACCTCTCACAGTCCCTTGTGATGCCATACATTGGAACTTCCACAAAGCAGAAGGCACTGTTCTTCCACAATTTCAGCTCTTTTACACTGTTTATCAAAATGCTCAATGCCCTTCCCTTTCTGGGACTCCATCAGGTAGAATCCTGCTCAAACATCTGCCCCTGCATCAAAGCCTTCTCTGACATTACAGCCGTTTCCCTCCATGTTCTCATGGCATTTTGGGATCAGAGTTTATCACTCAGAATTGTACTTTCTCTGTTTACGTGTCTCTCACACTTCACTCTCTGCATCCTAAGTCAGAAAATCCAATGAAAACAGCACAGATATTGGAATCGTCTGGATCTGTGTAGATTCCCAGCTCTGACTCTTAGTAGCTTTGTCAACTTGGTCAAGTTTCACATCTCTAAACCTCAGCTTCCTTTTGGGCAGTTAAGATAATAACTGGATCTTAAAATATCTGTATCTTTATTTAAGAAGACTGAAGAGATAACAAATGGAAAGCATCCTCTATAGTGACCGGCATGTAATAAGCACTCATCTAGGCTAGCCATTATTAATGTTACAGTGTAATTCTAGAATCAGGCAAGGCTCTCATTCACCTTTCTTTTTCCAGTACATAGGATGCACCAGCAGGTATGTTGTTGAATGGACTTATCTTCCATGTAACTTGAGTGCATATAAGGGTTTCCGTTCTAGGAAAGATCATTAGAGGCAAAGTTTGCCAAACTACAAACCATACTCCTAGCATGAGGAAGGTTCTGATGCAACACAGCATCTACACTATACACTCCAAACATACGAACACTTGGTCTTGTTCAGGACTCACCACATATGCCAAATTGCCATGCTTCATGCTTACAAAACTTATAACTGGAGCAAGACTTGCACACCCCATGTGCATACACCACCTTCTTCAAAAACGTCCTGGAATAAGACTTTCTTGGCTTTGGAAGTTGGTGGCCATGGAAACAATCCTCACACTCCCACACTCCATTCCAGGAAAACAGGGCAGGAAGGACTTCCATGAACACAAACACACAGAAGCTGGGTTGAAGTAGACAGCTCACAATCTGGTGGGGTGTTTTAACAATGAAGCCAAGGCTAATTACCAGGAATCTCCAGCAGTCTTTACAGTAAAAAGAGCAAGCATTTTATGCAAGGAGGAGGAGGAAGCAAGCAAGGGTGCTACTTACTGATTTCTGGGGTCTGGAGTCTATTTATCTTTGGGGCCTGCCAAAGTAGCAGTGCAAAAAAGAAATAAAATGCAACAGTTATCTCTCCAGGCATTTTGATTTCTTTTGGAGTTTTACTGCCAAAAGGCTGACACTCTGAATTTCTGCTCAGATGACTCAGATACATTAAGGATCAGGAGTGGGAAGAAGGTAAAGTACCATAGTCCTCATTGAGATCCTCTGGTGATTAATTCTTCCCCTGCCTCAATCTATCCTCCACAAAGGCACTGGAAGAATATTCCTAAAATTCTTATCAGATGAGTGCACTCTAGACCAAAGGTCTTCAATAGCAACTACTGCTTACAGGATAAAGTCCAAATTCCCTGAGAATGTGAGTCTCTTCATGTCCAGCTTCACGAGCTTCTGCTGCCTGATGTTCTCTTGTGTTTCATTCTTATGAAAATATTTGCTCTTCTCAAAATGAAGAAGGTTGTTTCCCGAAACCCTATGCCTTTGCAAATTTTCTCTCTCTCTCTCTTTTTTTAAGAATATCTTCCTCACTTGACCTAATTAGCCAACTCCTATTCATTTTTGAGACCCTGTGTTATGCTTTCTTTGAGCACGTTCACTTTCCCCATACTTTCTTTCTCCATCGGCTGACTATGTCTGTTCTTATGCTACTATCCCCCACAAATATCCTCATTCTATTACTCTGATGCAATTAGACACTGATATCTTTTCTACTCCATTGGTCTGGGAACTCCTTGAGGGCAAGATCTGGTATTGCAGGCAGTACTTTCCACAATTCTGCCCACATCTACTTCGACAGGCCATCCTCATCCTGGAATAGCACTGACAGGGAAAAAGAAATGGCCATTAACAGTGCAAGTTGGGTAATGCAGAGAGTATTACAGAAAGTTACAGTTCCTGTGTGCCAGACATCCTGGTGGGAATATGAAGGTGAATTAAACAGAGTATTTCCTCTTGAATTTTTACCTCTAGGATATCTATCATATTTAATAAACTGTGAAAGATCCTTTAGTATGTTGTTTCAATTTACTAAAGAAAAAAAAAACCCTTGGAACATATGTCAAATTGTTACATAATTTTAGAAACAAGAATAAAAGAGTCAAATGGCTTTTCCAAGATGTTATACCTTGTAAGAGACCTAGAATTGGAACTTATCTACAAGGTGAGGAACATTCTCTAAATAATTAAATCTATCAGTTATTAAGCACCTGCTATTTTCCAGAATTTGTGTTAAGTTCTATATACGTATAACACAAATTTATAATAGGACATCATGAAAATTAGGATTACCTCCACTTTGTAGATAAGAAACCCATGGCTCAGAGATACAAAGTGATATTTCTAAGTATAGACAACAGACAAAAGCAGAATTAGTATTTGAACCTGGATCCAATGGACATGAAAACACCAATCTAAAGCCATGCTTGTTGAAGTTTTTCACCTCATAGTCACCCAATTCCCCTGTGATAGACAAGAACTCATAGAAACCCTCACAGAAAGCCCCCCTTAGAGAACAAAATTTTAAGCAGTCTCTGCAAGATCACAAGGTGGAGGGAAAGGTCATCCCATTAGAGAGGTAAATAATGGGATCTCAGAAATCTCTGCATGAATACAGAAAATCTATTATCAAGATTATTTTAGGAAGAATGAAAGAATATGGTTCTCCTCTTTCCTGTTTTCTGGTTCTTGCACATCCACCAAGGAATCCATCCAATGGACTCTAGTGACAACAGTTGGAATAATCCAGACAACTTGGACACCTCTAGAAGAGTGAATATCCAGGTATGGTGAAGACTCAAAACCATCCTCTTTGAGGGGAATTTGAAAGAGCATGGGAATTTTAGGCAGGAGAAAGAATGACTCAGCAAATACAGGAGAGGATTCTCTGAATATTCAGAGGGTTTGCATAATGATGAAAAAAAAAAACCACAGGATAAAAACCCTGAGGAAGTTTAGATTTCCACCTAGGGCTAATATGTAGAAACAAGCAAGAAAAATGTTTTCTTTTCAGTTGATACAAGGGAAGAATACTCTAAATTACATGAAGGAAGGTGATGGCCTGCTCATGATGGGAGATGCTCCAATAAGGGTAGTTATTCAAGAATTGTTAAGGCCTTCAAAATTCCTGCCATTTCAGGCCCCTCTGATTCTGAGATGTGCATTAAGTTCAAATGAATAACACTAACACCATATTTACCACAGGAATTACCATGCCTAGGATGCTGTCATTACTGTTTAGAAGGGGACATCTAGTCAGGAAGAGAATCCAATTACAATAAGTTTCAAATGGATGAGGCACTGGGGTATAGCAAATCAGAGCCCCTTAGGGGTGAAGATGAGTCACAGATCACAATCATAGCTGGTGTCATTACAGTCTCCTAGGTCCTGTGCCATACAGCACTGCAATAGGCTGAAAATATTATGTCCTTAGGGTGTTAAGATATTCCTTGGTAAGCAGGCAGATTCATTTTCCTAAAACAAATAAAACACTTGTGCTTTTCTTCTCCTAGATTTTCTATCAACAGGTTAAGAAACCCGCCTGCCCAAAAACCTGTCTAAAAAATACGTGCATATTTTGAGAGTGACTGTACAAAGGGTTAACACATGGACAGTCCCATACCAGAGGTCAAACGAGGTTCAAAACATCCACCTACTTGGATGGGAGTCATAGAATCAGGTTTACCAAAATGTATACTTTTCATGAAGAGTTTTAGAGTCTAAACTCCCAGAAACTTCTAATTTTCACTGAAGTCACATAGTCAAGAATACAACTGGCTTTTGAAGGGAAAACTGTTGCCCAAAGTATAAATTCCATCTAATAACCCAAACCTCAACTGTTAAAACCCCTTGAGTTTCAGTATGCTCAGACTGAGATTTGAATGCTAAATCTAGGCCAAAGTTCTTTTGTTCAAAGAATTTCCAGTCCTAGGGGCTTGGATGTGGCTTTGAAAACAGTTTTAATGGGAGCACTTTGCAGAGATAACATATGCTGAGTTTATTCTTTGGAAAATTACTTTTGATTACTACCTCTATGTCAGGTATTCTGTTGGGCACAGGAGTTGAAAGTATAAGTAAGTCAGAGCTCCTCCCATGAAACAACTCACAATTTAATTGTGGGGAAGACAGACTTACAAGTATATAATGCAGTGCTCTAAGTGCAGCAAGAGAGGTATATCTATATGGAATAATAGTTATGTAAGGAAGGAATAATTGACTCTGCATCCTATGTATGGGGTGGGGGTGAGGGGTGGTAAAGCTCATGGAAGAATTCTCAAAAGAATTGATATGTAACCTCAGTACTTGATGTTGAAGTTTACCTTTTCATATATAGGTAAACAATGAAAGGACTTTTTGGAGAGAAGAAAAATATTATGCAAAGGTGCCAAGGTATGGAAAAGTGTGGAATATTTAGGAAAACTTGAATATGGCTAGTTGGGTACAGATGAAGCTGCACAGGGGATGAGACTGGGAGGTAGCAGAGACTAGAGGAAGAGTTAGTCTGTGCAATTGAAATTATCCTTGGTGTGTAGGGAGGCAAAAAGTTTCTAAAGAAGAAAATGACATAAGATTTTATGATTTACAAATACATTTGTCCATAATGTGGAGACTGGACTGGAGGGGAAAAGGAATGGCATTTGGAAGCACAATTAAAATTTGACTACAACATTTATAAATCTGATAAAATTTAGTGATGGTAAGCCTATGGGGAAATATGCATTCTTATACACTGTTGGTGGAAATGCAAATTGGTATAATTATTTACAAGACAATTTCATAATATGTATCAATTACATTTCTAGAATTTTTCTTATAGATATATTCACACACATGCATAAAAACATTTGCTATGAACAACTGTGGAGAACCTAAATGTACATCAATAGGTGACTGACTAAAACAGCATGTACTTCTATAATGCAATAGGCTGAAATAAAATAAAATATGGCAGATATGTACATATTAATATGGAAAAGTTGTCAAGATGTATTGTGAAAAGAAGAGAGTGTTTTTCAGCACAGGTTATAGCTAGCTAGCTAGATAATTGGTAGAGTAATTGGTAACCATTCTGTTATGAATATCTACAAAAGCTAAACCAAAACAAATAATACAGTTTGAAGAAATGCAGAGCTACAAAGTCATTGAAGAATTATAGGTCTAAGATTGTAGGTGTAAGAAAGGAGCCCAAAATATAGGGTAGTTTTCTCACTGTGTCTACTGGTTCTGGAACAGATATCTAAGAAGCTGAGAAGTTATATAGGGAGCTTTAACAGATTCTTAGAGCTAAGAGGGCAAATGAATGAATGAATGAATGAATGAAGTTTAGGCTCCCAAAATTATGAAGTGTGATTCTGATTAACTCATTTATTTTCAGTTGAAAAGCTAAATGCCTGCACCTAGGACCAATGGTCAACTCCAGAAATAGAGGTCCCCTAAAAGAGAATAAAGTCTAGCTCCAAAACATCTAAATCTCAAATTGGATTGATCCAGCATAGCTGCTGATACTAACAAGTCTTCCCAAGTCCAATGTACATATTTTCTGGAGGAAAATACATTATCTTAAGTTTAAATTAAATCCATAATATCTTATATAAAATGACCAGCATCCAGCAAAAAATAACAAGGCATAAAAAGAGACAAGAGAAAGTACTAAAACTCAGTAGATACAATACACCAAAGAGAAAAGGCCTACTAGGGGTTCAGATAGTGGCATGGCAAGGTAGAAACATTTAAAATAGCTATGCTTCACGTATTGAATGAAATTTAAAAAATGATACTAAAAATTTAAGCAAAAAGTGAAAACTCTATAAAATAAGCAAATAGAAATTATAGAACTTTAAAATACAGAGACTAAAATTAAGAATACCTTGGATAGATTTAATAACAGGTTAGAAGAGAACTAGTGAACTCAAATATTAGAAAAAATATAATACCAAATGATATGGAAATATGAGCTATAAAAAATATAGAAAAGAGGGAAGAGTCCTTAATAGTCATCTAGCTCCCACACAACATTGTAGAGACTGGTGAAGTGTTCACCAAAAGTCTTTCCATTTCTTCCTGGTCACAAAGAGCTAGATTACAATTTCTAACCTCCCTTAAAGTTGAATCTAGTCATGTGACTTGAGTTCTGGCCAATAGAATATAGGAGAAAGTGCTGTGTTCCACTTCTAAGTGTAGCCTATAAAAACCATCACATTCTCCTCTCTTAACTGGGATGTTCATGCCCAGGTGGATTTGGAAGCCACAGGTTGAAGATGGCTGAGCCTCCATCATCCTAAGTTTCTAAATGACTGCGTGGAACAGAGTGTTTCAGCTGCTGCCTCTGAATGGACTTCCACATGAATGAGAAATATATTGTTATTGTGTTAAGCTTCTGAGATTTCAGAGTTTATCTCCTACAGTAGCTACCACTTTAACCAATGTTCTCAGCCATTCCAAGAGTCTTCTTTGAAACACGTCTGCTAAGTCTATCCTCAGACTGAACACCTGTGGTAAAGGGAAACACCCACCTTTCCCAGACAGCTCATTCTTTTTGTTGAAAGATAACTTGAAAAAATTTCTTCCTGATACTATCTCTTTGTGAACTTACTCATTTGACTAATTTACCTGAGGCCTATTTCAGAGGCGATCCTTCAGACACTGAATTAAGCCTCAAAAAAATATCTATTTTGGAATGCATTTTTGAAAGTGGAATGGAAAACTGATGTTGTCTAGCTGAATGACCTCAAGTATAGCTCTTTTCCTTGAATTCAGCCTACATCTGTGAAATGATTGCATTAGATTAAATTGATATGCATTGTTTCTTTTTGTTCAGAAAAGGTGAGATTGATTTTTCACCAATTAGCTCAGAAAAAAAGAATACAAATCAGGACATAATAATGCACAAAGTAAGTGTTCCATTACATATAATACAATATAAATCCATATTTGCATCTATATCTAGTTGAGATGAGAAGATTGAAGATTAGATTTTTATCTATATGATAAAGAGAGCTGGAACTTCATATACTTGTACATTATAAAATGCAAAATCCTCTTTTTAAGGTTCATTTAATCCAGTTCTTCTCCTACCTCTCACCCTTGTCCAGCCTCTGAAACTTGAATTCCTTCTACCACAGCTCCATCAAGTGGTGTTCAGATACTGCTTGAATTCTTCTAGTGACAGGGAAGTCATTACATCCCAGGGAAGCAACACAATTTACTACTGAGCAGGAGGATTCTGAGAGCTAAATATTAAGAACTGGATATAATAATGTATGAAAATATTTTGACTATAAGATTACATGTTCTTATGCATATACGCACATATTAGCACAGTAGACACAAAAGACATGTGAAGGGATAGGTAAACACAAATTGGGTATAATCACAGAAGTCTAAAACATGCACACATGAAATTATTCATAGACTTGCTGATGTATTTATACACATCACAAAGCATCACTCGCTAATTATTTTGACTATATCAAGATATAAGAACATTTTGCTCACTCTTTGCAATGAAAATAAAGCCACTTCTGATGCCTTAAGAGATAGAGAATAAGTACTTATCTAATGTGTCTTATAAAAGGAGATAAAGATAGTTTTCCACAGTACTGCTGCTTACAGTATTGGCTTGTCCACCCTGACCCTCTCTCCCTGGGTCCACAAGCCACAGGGTTTTCCCTTGAGGACACAGGAAGTCACCTAATGTGAGGAGAGAGCTCAAGTGAATTTGGCAACTTGGGACAACTTGCTTTTTCTCACACTGTGCAGGTAACTCCATTCCCTTCTTTTTTTTCTGGAATACCATCATTTTATGTCTGTAATTCAGCATGTTTTGGGGAAAAGGCCTGTGCTCTCACCTACCTAAAGTAGCTAAATAGTGAAATATTTACAGACTGCTCTGGAGCTGACAAAATACCTTATGATCATTAGTTGATTTTCATAAACAGTCTTGCGTTAGGCAGAGCAGGGATCCTACTGTCAAATTATAGGCATGAAGCATAAAGGCCAGTGGTATCAATAGTAATCCTGAGATGACTGGAGAGTTTGCATTCAATATCCATTCACTCCTCTCTTACTTACTAACCCATGGTTTTGGTGAGGATGGCAATGTGCCTACACATGTGGTCTCCTACATATTTTTCAGACAAAGATAGGCATGTGGCTTAGTTCTGGCCAACGGGGTGTGAATGGGATTTCTAAATGAAGGTATTCATTTCTTGAATAAAAAGATAAAGTTTGACCAAAAAAGGGCACTTGTCTGGAAAGCAGGAATGATGTCTGATGGTACTACAGCTATCTTGTAACAACAGAAACCACAACATTAACAGTAACAGTGGACACAACTAGACTTTGTTTTAAACTGGATTTTTCTAATCACTTTCTATAGATGAATTCACTTAAATCTTATAACAACTATTACTTTAAAATGTGAATACTGAGGCATAGAAAGATGAAGTAACTTGTCCAAGGTTCGATAGTTAACAAGTGATAAAGGCAGGGTTTGGGCCAAGATAGTTGGGCTCCAGAGTATGCTCAGGATGGCAGAGCAGAAAATGAGGAGTTTGGGTCCCTGAGAGCATTACTGAGCACCCTCACCCGCCCCGGGCACCCACCATTGATCTATATTCAAAAGCCAAATCTCTTACTTGTTGAAGCTACTGTAGCAGGGGTTTTCTTGCATCTGATCGCAATCCTGGCTTCCCTTTGGTTTGGGCTGTGACACACAGGAGAGAGCCCTGGGCTGGATGCCAGATGAGCTTGGTTCAAGTGCAAGTTCTGCAGGGTAACTAGCTGTATAACACTGAGGAATTCACTTCAGTTCCCTGGGCTCAGTTTCCTGGTCTTTCAAAGGAGAGAACTAAATAAGAGTCTTTTCTCAGCCTTTACAATTCTGCTCTTCTGAGATTCTTCATGTTTCTCATGGCTGCCATTTTACATTTCTTATGTGTTAATTACTATATCAAAGGATAAACAAAAGGTAGTGCTTGCTATGTGCAAGGCCTCTGCATTCAGATGGTAAGTGGCAGAGCTGATTTGAACCTGACCCTTGTCCTTCATCATCCTGCTGGCTATTAGTTCATAAAAGTCACTTGAAAAGCCAAAACATGTTGAACTTCATACCATTAGAGACAAGCTTACCCTACAGTCTTAATATCTCACCATGTCCCTCTATAACTATCCATCAGGCACATGAATTTCTATTTAATTCTGTTAACAAGGCTTGCAAGGCCCTGGAATGAGCAATAGCAGGAGTTAGTGAGAGGAGTTTAGCTAAGAGAAGACAATTTTTTCAGGCCAACTACACATCATAACTTAATTTTGTTCTTCCTCAGTTATTCCTCAGATATGTTGGAGTCACTATAAATCACCATTTTAGTTTCAGTGTGAGAAATTGTCTGGTTTAACAAAATGTCCACAAAATAAGACAAAACAACAGCAAAAATACCTAAACTTATACAACAGTAAGCTCTAGTGATAACACAGCAGAAGTTGTAAATATAGGATAAACACTAAACCTCTCTTATTCAATAGCTCTCAGGCCTCCTGTTGCCTGATCATTAGAGAGCACTACATGAATGCAGTTTTCTGATGGGCTTTAAGGGCATACAGAATCAGGGGCTAACTGAATATATTGAACAGGATTTCAGGCTATAGATCATCTTGTCCAGAGGTTCTCAGTTTTTGCTACACATCAAAATCACCCAGGGGACTTTAAAAAGTCCAAAAGTCCAGGATTCACCCAAAACTACTGAAATCACAGTCTCTAGGAGTGACATACAGATATTGCTATTTTCAAAGCTTCCAGGTTGTTGGTTCCTTGGACAGCCAAGGCTGAGAACCACTAAACGCAGCCCGAATCTCTCCTTTTATTCAGGCAAGAGGCTGAGGCTCACTTAGGGGAATCAGTTTGCCCAAAATCTTATCATTTTCAAACTGAGGTCTGGTGATTCCTGTGGTCTTTGGTCTCTACAATGTCAGAGCCACCTCAAACCCTAGGAGTTCTGGTCTCAACCCCAACCACACTGACAGTTCAAAGGCCACTGTGGAATTACATCTGAAAAGGCACGCAAGTGCTTTGACTCAGAGGTTTTGAGAATCAACCTGAAACGTTTCCTGCCTATAAAAACCCATTGTGAAGAAAGACAGGCTATGTATCCCAGGATCTCAGGAGTAATCCTGTTGTATAGCATAGAAGGACCTGGTAGGCTGGAAAGCAGACAGCTAGGGAGAAGGAAGAAGCAAGCTACATTTGCTGGGTGACTACTTCTCTGAGTGGGGCCAAATGCTAAACACTTTACACAGACAAGCTTATTTAATCTTTAAACCCAGGCTATTAATTTAGCTAGTTTATACAGGAAGAGCAGGATTGGTTGTTAAAGTATTCAAATAATTCTGTTGAGATTGGTAAACAACTCTTGCTCCGAGACAGTTGATTGCCATTACCCCACACTGGCAACCCTGTCTCCGGGCCCCCTACTATTTCTTTAGGACCCCCTTCACCTCTCTCTGGTTGAGCACCCAAAGGGTTAACACAAGGCACAGTGGTGGCCTGTGGACCATGCTGAAGTGCCAAAGTCCCAATGCCTTTTGATTACTCTATCTATACTCATGCTTCATGAACTGTTAAGTCTTTTGAGTATCACCTCTGCTCCCATCTTCCCCCTCCCACGGTAAACAGAGACATAACTTTACAGATGAGAAAGATGCTCAGAGAAGATGTAAGACTTGTTCAAGGTCACAAGGTGAGTAAAGGGCACTCACCCCAGCCCCTCCCTGCATTTGAATCTTCAGGCAGCAGTGGATAGGTTTGAAGCATGATGCCCAGTAGATAGTCTGAAATCAACTATGCATTTTAATTCCTCATCTCCTTCTCTTCAAAGCCCTAACATGTAAATAGGAAAACTACATGGTTCTGCTTTATCTCTGTCACATAAAAAATGTACTAGGATGACTATAGTAAAGATACCAACATTACCTGTGGATTTTTTTAAACAAAAAATGTAATTTGAGAGGAAAAGAAGGCTCTTTTTAGGTCCAGACTGTGAACTTGTCTCCAGGACTTGAGTCTGGAGTAAATCAAGTAAGCATGTTGCCTATGTCCTCTAACACCCCCTCTCCTCCCCTTCTTCATTCCAGAATCCTCACTCTAAGACTTTCCATTAGTGATTAACACTCAGATACTGCTTGGGCCTGGGTGGGCATTACTCTGTAATATGTGTGGAGCACTTAAACACAAAGAGTGCTAAATAAGTAACATTTACTGTCCCTTCACCACCACTTTTCCACAGCACAAATAAATCTGGAGATAATTTTTTAATATTGCAGAGCTGGGATATTTATTCTGCATTGAACTCCACTTTCTTGTCCTCCTAAGACTTATAAAGAATGTTAATAAATTCTATAAAGTGTAGAGTTTCATCAGCAAGAAAGAGAGAATGATTAAGAGTTAGTTCTTGGGGTACTTGGGTGGCTGTCACTTGAGCGTCCAACTCTTGATTTCAGGTCAGGTCACGATCTCGTGGTTTTTGGGATTGAGCTTGTGTTGGGCTCTGCAGCAGTAGCACAGAGGTCAGGATTCTCTCTCTCCCTCTGTCTCTACCTGCGTCCCCACCCTCCCACCCCCCGCTCATGTGCACACTCTCTCTCACTCAAAATAAATAAATAAATATTTTCTTCTCAGTTTGCTCTCAGTATCTGAACAAACACTTGGGTGTAAGACCATGGCATTCAGGGCATACCCCATGCCAGGCACAGAACTTGGCACAGAGATGGTGCCTGATGAAAGGTTGCTAAATTCACTGTTGAATAACAGAATTAGGTGTTTTTAAAGAAGAATAAAGAACCATGATTGGACAGCTAATTTCTAGGCATGGACGTAGTGGCAATTTCAATCTACATGAAATCATATTTTTTCATCAAGCTCCCCATATTCCAGAGAATTCACTCCTCTTTGTTATGTTAGAGCAAACTGACTTTAGAGCATGATATAATAAAGTAAAATCTAGTATTTATGAAAGAAAAATGTACTTTTTTAATTTATAGAATCTCTCCCTCTGCTATCCCTCAATGGTTTACCAATATGAAATAACTCTTTTGTAAAGGGAGGTGAGGATTTCATCATCTTTCACAGGGATCTTAACTCTCCTGCATCTTTGCCTGGGCTGCAGAGAAGAATAAAGGGGCATGTTTGGACTGGGGACCATATTAGGTTTTAGGGAAACATTTGTCTTATTTCTCCCTATAGTTCAAGATCTTGTGATACATCAAGAGGTGCTGACAAAAAGATCTTATGATTTTGTAGTTTATGTGTTATACCACGCAGAGAAAAGTTGAAAGTGTTAAAATATGTCTTCCTATAAGAAAATTAAAGGACCGGAAACTAAATGGAAGTATTAATAGTTGTTGGGTCAATTTTATAATTACAATTATCTGATCTTCCTTTTCCCTAAGTTAATATAATAAAATCATCCACAATTATACTTTTCCTAGAATACTGGGGCTTAATGATATTTTTATGTTCCCAAAAAGCATTATAAAACTTGAGGAAAAATAAATACATTAAATGTAATGTAGGATATGTGGATGATGAATATCCATTTGTCTAGATAAAATGGATGATAAATTAATAATTGAGTAATATAGTAAAGGAAAAGGATAACATTATCAATCCCACTGACTCTGAGCTAAGAATGATTATTTTTTGCTTCACAGATAAGGGAGGTGACTTTATTCCAAGGTCAAGTCTTTTATCTAAAACCATACATAGTTGAAGTACTGGCATGACAAGAGCTAACTGGACTATAACTGGACAGCTGAATCTATGAACTGGGCCAAATTCTCTTTTGCAAACTAGGAAATGGAAGGTGTAGGGCATGGAAACAGTACTGTTAAGAAAAGATAACCCAGGGACCCAGGTTTGGGACTTCATCAACCCCAAATCTCATGAAGGCTGTTATTCTAGGCACCAAGGGTTAAGGTTCTTACTCGGGGAGAGGAAGAATGAAGGAGAGATTTTCTTTACTTGGGTACCATGAAATTCCTCTTCATCCATCAAAAATAAGCAAAGGACTTTTTAAATAAGACTTGAGATATTGTGTGTGTGTGTGTGTGTGTGTGTGTGTGTGTGTGTGTGTGTGTGTTTTATAACCAACATACTCTAAGACAGGGGCATTTACAATAGGAAAAATAGTGTGTTAAATTGAATTAGAAATTATAATAAACTCTAAATACATATTCCTTGCTCAAAAGTTGGAGAAAAATAACCTTTACACTCACATGAACACACACCTGCATTTCACATACAGATACAGATAATCTACTTTATCTGATAGAGATACAGGTAATCTACTTTCATGATGTATTATAAGGAAAGACAAAAAGCCTGGGGTGGCAATAGGGACTGAGCACAATTTGACTTTTCATACTCTAGCATGGCAAACATGCTGAGAAAACAGTATTAGTCAGACCTATATTAGTGCAATTAATAAAGGGTCTGTATTTAAAGTAAAAAAAACTTAACAATTGAAAACAGGAATGAGAATTAGCTTTAACTGGTGTAAAACCTTAATACCAGAGTGTGATCAGTCCTAAGAGGTAGGAAGGAGGTGTTCATAGTCACGGACCAAAAAGTGGATTGATAAATAATTAAGGAAATAGGATAATATAAGGCTAATGAAAAAGAGGAAAGGAACTAATGCTTTAGTTATTGCTGGGTAAGGACTTTTCTAGGCACTTTGTGAAAGGGCACTGAAATAATTCCAGAGCCACATGATGTAGTATTTGTGCTTTGTTGTATATACTATAGGTTATGTAGCTTTTAAATAGACTTCACGTAGCTAATTCCATAGATGATAGTAGTAATAGTATCTATTACTTAATTATATCTTGCTATGTACCTGATGTTTTGCTAGGCATAATATATATACAGATTATCCCGCTTATGTGACCCCAGCCCTGCACAAGCCTCTTTCCCACGTCCATCCTTCCAAGAGTGGGAGGTGTTTGCCTGCTGGTGTGTGCTCCCCAGACTTGAGGAGTGGCTCTGGAGTCTCTTCCTGTGAAGTCTGGATGGGCTTCAGATTGTGGGTAGAGATATCCAGGTGTATGTGAACTAAGCCCTCATAAGGCATGGATAGAAAGGGACAGAGTGGGTTGGGCTCTCTTACACTGCCATGTTCCATCATGGAACTTTGAAGAGTCAAAGAATTCTAAAGTAGAACCTTGGCATCTGGGTTTTTATGAAGTTAGATTTGTCAAAAGGGGAGGATAGACTATATTTTATTTAACAGCTTGATTTTTATAACTTTAAGTATTTAGACATAGGACACGTGGTCCTCCTTGGGGACCAGACCTCCCTTTGGGCCTGAAAATTCAGGGTTAGCTGGGTGCCCAGTGCATTGCCTGGCATGTAAAGGCCCTCAGAAAACATATTTCAGATTACTGGTGACTATTTTTTCAGCCTCGTGCTGACTTAGGAATGCTTCGAGTTATATACAACACAGTGATTTAAAGTGTGTTGGATGGGGTTTCAAAATACCCAACAATTAGATTCGAGAATTAATCATCCAAACAGAACAAATCTGAATCCTTGAACAAGAAGGGCCTGGCATAATAACAGCTGGATAGAAGCTGTCAAAGGGGACAAGGCCTATAATATTCATAGCTGCTCTACTAGTTGGTAGCAATTAGCGGGGAAAAGGGGGAGAGGGTAGCACTGAGAGGAGAGCAGCTGTTCCTGCAGCTGCTGACAAGGACACTGAGGCTGAATGGGAATAAAAGTCCATCTTCATGCACCACACTATTTCATCAGGAGAGAGGGTAAGCCATTTGGAAGTTCCATGGGTAATAAGATCAACTAGACATGCCCCTGATTGCTAAGCCCCTACTGCGTGGCCTGCCCCAATAAATTAGTCACTGGGCAAACTCTGCAATAATGGAGAGCCAGAATTCAACCCATATAAGCAAGAATGGAGAGGTGTGGTGGAAAGCACGGGGCTAGAAGTGCAAATCGTGTCCCCAGTTCACTAAATATATACAGTTAAGTCACTTCGCCTCCCTGAGCTTTGTTATCTCATTAAAAGCACTAAAGCACTTGGCACCATATTCAATACACAACCATAGGTGAGCATTCAATTAGTGTCAGCAGCTGCTACTACTACTTTTGTTAATTATTTCTCTCCAATGTAAAGTGGAGATAATGATATCCTTCCTGCCTACTTCGGGGATAACTTTAAGGACAAATGAAGCCATGGATGTGCAACTGTGGTTTGAAAACTGCCTATGCTGCCCAAATATGAGAGGTTGTTAATAGTACATATTCCAAAGGAATGATTAAAGTGGCCCCCAGAGGCCTACCAGACCCCTAATGCCTGGTGTTGGGAAGTCCTTGTGTGGTATAAACTTTTCGTGTGTGTGTCTGGAATTGCAAATTCCTACTGTTGAATGGAAGTTTTTATGATGATGGAAATCCTCTATACCTGCACTGTCCATGCTATCAGGTACATGTGGCTAGCAGCTTCCATACTGGTACCACAGCCTCATGTCAACTTATTCCTAATGAAGAAGTATATGCTTTTAACATATTTTGTCAACAAGTGCTTGCTATGGTAACACAATATTGAGTTTAAGCAATGTCAAGAATTATAGTGACAGTCACATGAACATACCTTCGTAATCATCGTACATGATGCAGCAGCTGACATCATACAGAGCACATTCACAGCCCTCTTAGCTAGATGTTATTTCATTTCATGGAAGAGGCGTTGGAAGCTCAAAAAGTTTACAAGATGATGAAGTAATAGAATAATGATGACAAGCTTTATTGAGTGCTCACTGTAAGACTGGAGTTCTTTAATCTTTTTATGATCATTATCTCATGTGATTCTTACATTAGATTTCAGCATTATTATTATTATTATTATCATTATTTTCATTTTGAGGAAACTGAGTCTAAGTAATCTCCTTAAGATCATACAGCCAGGAAGTTGCAGATACACGATTTCTACATTAAGATGTCTAATTCCAAACAGACAATTTATACCTGAGTAGGTATCCCATCCCCATTCCTCTCCCTGTTGGTTTTCTTCACTGATCTTATCAAGATTTAAAAGTATGAATGGGGCACCCGGGTGGCTCAGTCGGTTAAGCTCCAGGCTTCAGCTCAGGTCAGGATCTCACGGTTTGTGGGTTTGAGCCCCACTTCAGGCTCTGTGCTGACAGCTCAGACCCTGGAGCCTGCTTCGGATTCTGTGTCTCCCTCTCTCTTTGCCCCTCCCCTGCTTGTGCTCTCTCTCTCTTTCTCTCTCTCTCAAAAAATAAACAAACATTAAAAAAATTTTAAGATTTAAAAGTATGAATTTGTTTGTTACATTTATTGCCTTTCACTCCCACAAGGGCATGAACCATGTTCATTTTATCCACCCAAATTATTCACCCCCATAGTGGATGCTCAATAAATACCTGTTATTGAATGAATGATGTCAGGAACATTTTGGCTATCATCATAATCATCACTATCAATAATTATTGCTTATGTTGATACCTTCCATACTGTGTTATGTTGGTTTATATGTTTCTCCTTTTTGAGATAAGGAAATCTTTGAGGTCAGCAACTCTGTTTTTTTTTTTAACTTAATATAACTAAACTGACACATAGTAGGCTTTCACAAATGTGAGCTGCACTGAATGGAATGGAATTAAACCCTTTCTGAACAAAATTAGGAATCTGAGGAATTGATACATGGAGTTAACTTGACCTTATGAAGGGAAGGGAAACATAGGAAATAAAGAATGTACTCAACCAGCAGATGGTTTTGGGAATGTGAGGGTCAGTTGGGGTGAGATCCCAGAGAATCTGGGGAGGCAGGTGAATGAGATGGCAGCCTCCTTAATTATAGATATGGGGGTACTGCAGGAGTTGGGGGCAGATGGCCCAGGCAAACACTACCTTAAAAATCCCCTTTTGGATTCAGGAAGTAGGTTAAAAGAACCGTTGTTTAGCTCTTTTGTGTGCAGGAACATGTTGAAGTCAAATGTAAATGAACATTCTTCTCAGTATCTTCTCTTAAGTGCTACCACTGCACAGCTTTTCCTTTCCTGATTGTAACAGGAAATGTCATTTGTTTAATATCATTTCCTGATGGAAATCTTCCCTGACTTTCTTTAGACAGGTCAGTACACACCTGGTGTGTGTCCTCAAAACCACTATGTGCTTTCACTTTGTAGCACTGTGATAATTTTAACTGATGAACTGGGAGACTATTGGCTTATATCTGTTTCCCCAGTAGACTGCTAGCTCATAGTTACACTATTCGCTATCTTACTCCAGCATCTAGCATGGTGCCTAGAAATAATAGTAGGTGCTTGTTAGTTGTTAACTATTTATTGGATTTAAAATGACCATCATAGTGGGGTGCCTTGGGGCTCAGTCGGTTAAGTGTCAGACTCTTGGTTTCTGCTCAGGTCATGATCTCACAGTCATGTGATCAAGCCCCCTGTGGGGCTCTACACTGAGTATGGAACCTGCTTTAGATTCTCTCTAGCTCCCTTTCCCTTTGCCCCTCCCCTGCTTGCTCTCTCACTCTCTCTCTCAAAAAATGTTCAAATGACCATAATAGAGGGAGTACTATGGTTAAGTGTATGGCTTTTCTTCTGTAGAGAAGCATTTCCCCCAACCATCACTGAGGCCCTCTAAATGCCGGGCACTGCTTTGAACATGTCAGTGAAGAATTAATGGTAAGAATATTTGTAAATCACCTGGTGCAGTCTCTGGTGTATTGCAGACATCATACACATGTTAGTGCTTTGCTTCCCAAACTCTATCTCACTGAACTCTTTTATGTCAAGTATGAAGTATAAACAAGAAATCATCATACAAAGGCAAAATATAATACATAAAATCAGTGGAACAGACATTTGCATCTTCATGAGGTAGGCATTTGGGGGAAGAACCTGCCCCATGTCCAAGAAGCTCCATTCATGGTTTTAGTAAAGACTCATGTGGGGAATTTAAGCATGAAATTCCTGTGCCACACATGTCTAGGAATTTTCATTCTATGTATCCTTGATACAGTTAAGAATGCTGCTCGTCAAAACTTTATGCAATTATGCAACTCGGAGTATTTCCTTTTTGTATTCTTTCCTAGAAGGAAAGAATAGCTTGGAGGATCTCCTGGCAAAAGCCAAAATAAGCATGTTGATTAACCTCCTGGCCCCAGATATTAGGTAGCAAGGATGGGTATTCCCCTAGGGCAGGGATTGCAAAACTGGTTGATCAGTAGCATCACCTGAAAGGAATATTTTAAAGACTAAGACTCCCCAGACCCCAGGAGCTGAGTGTGGTGATTCTGATCAACTAGATCAGAGAATTGCTGAATTATTAATTATGAGGATTTCAAGTTTATACAAAGTTTTGCCTTCTCCAGGCCAACTATTACATCCCCCTATTCTGGTATGTCTACATGCAAGTTCAACCACTCATAAAGTTCATGAGCAGAGACCTCAGCCCTCTCAGATCATGGGTTTGAATAAAACTTGGACTTTGGCGTAGGGGGCACAGGACTTCTCCTCTCCTCTCCACAACTTCCTATTCCTCCTAGAACTGCCTCTAACCTGAGACTCAACTCATTTGTTTCCTAGGTCCTTGCAACTCCCATTTCCAGGGCTGGAATCCGCTGGATCATAAGCCAGTTAGAAACAGGGATCTTGGTTAACACCCGGAGAACTGCTTTAAGATTTGCTGTTATCCACTTGGCCTCAACTACTACCTGCTGGTTAGACTGCTGGTGAATCTATGTCTTTCCCTTCCTTTTCCCACCTTAGTCCTCCTCCTCTGATTAACATTCCTTGTATATGGATAATTCTTCCAGTCAGTCCTTCAGTGGGCACTGAGCATTCATTTGCCCAGTTGTCTCTGTGAGGCCTGGTTCTGTGCTCACCAGCATGCCTCATATGGTTGCCAACTACTGCTTTTGCTAAATATAATAGTATTCATTCCATGTTCATGTAAATCATTTTGCATTTTTAAGAAATTAGCGTGTGTGTGCGTGTGTGTGTGCGCGCGTGTGTTTGGCAGGGAGGGGCTGAATTGTGAATTTCCAATCCCAACAATTATTCATAAAGCTAGCATCATTTGCATCTTAAATAGTCTCCAGGAATTCAAAGAAAGAGTGTACCACATTCACAATGATAAACTCAATAATAATTAAAATTATTCCCAGGCTGTTAAGTAATGCAGACATATTAAAACATTTTTAGTTGAGCTTATTATGATCTAATAAATGAAAGCACAGCTAAAGGGCATTATTGGGTAGCAGTTGGTCCATTACAAACTCCACATTTTCTTTGGTAGTTTGGATACTGCCTAGGTGTTTCTATAGGCTCACAAAACATGTTAAAACAAAACAAAACAAACAAACAAAAGCAGGGCCATCTGGATGGCTCAGTCAGTTGAGCATCTGACTCTTGATTTTGGCTCAGGTCATGGTCCCAGGGTTGTGGGATCAAGTCCCACATGGGGCTCCGCGCTGAGCATGGAGCCTGCTTAAGAGTCTGTCTCGCTCTCCATTTGCCCCTCTCTCCTGCTCTCCCTCTAAAATAATTTTTTAAATGTTTAAAAAAAAATAAGAAAAGCACAACCATCTCAAGCCTATCCACTAAAACAAAACAAGCCCCTACCCCAAACAAAAATTCCTTTTTTCAATATAGCTCATTTTTCAAGTAGAAATTTTCACTCCTGATCCAAGATCTAATAAGTAATCCACTGAATTTTGAAAGTTTTTTTAAAAATTTATTTATTTTGAGAGAGAGAGAAAGTGGGGAAGGGGCAGAGAGAGAGGGAGAGAGAGAAAAGGTCTGTCAGCATAGAGGTCAATGCAGGGTTAAAACTCACGAACCTTGAGATCATGACCTAAGCCAAAACCAAGAGTCAGATGCTGAACCAAATGAGCCACCCAGGCGCCCCTGCAAAGCTTTTTAATGCAAAGTTTATTCTTCAATGACATTATGCTCTACTTTATAGATATCTGCAAGCTCTGAGTTTTATTCTCAGAAGAGAATAAAACTACCTTACCCTACTTTACCTACCTAACTTTCCTTTCTCTTACCTTGTCCTGTCCCATCCTATCCTGCTCTATCCTGTTTCATTTTTTTCTGCACTACCCTACCCTAGCACAGCCTATTTGATTCTCTGCAATTTAACACAGCAATCACTTACTGGTTACCCACGACATGCCAGGAACTTCAGGCTATGAAGAGAGGAACAGGTTGGAGACTTTGCTCTCAAACTTTTGGCTTCAGGTGAGGAGGAAGTAGGGGAAGTATAGTAGTCACTATAAAACAGGGCAGACCTGTGCTGTGAGGGACTAGGGTGTCATGGGAAAGTCCCATGTGGAAATAGGAAGAGACTGGTGTGGGTCAACAGTAGTATGCCCTCAAACATGCCCATGGAATGCCCTGACACCTGGTGCCACATCACAATGCTTCAGGCAGGGAATGGCCCCTGCTAGAAAGATCTCCAGGCCGCTAACGGGATACTAGGTCAAAGACAAAAACTCTAAAACAAAAGCCACAGGCCTATTTTTTCTGTACACACGGGAAAAATTTCCCCCAAACAGAAAATGAACACAACAACAACAACAAAAACTCAGAGTACCATCAGATGAAGGTGACCCACTTTTAGCAGGTCCTAGTTGCCTTTTCCTCTCATCCCCTCAATTTCCCTGTCTTTACACCAAATATTTTCCCCATTCACATTATTGCTTATCTTGCTGAGTAATTCATTAACTTTATGGTCTCTCATCCATTCTTAGGAGAGATCATCTCTGAAACCTGTAAAAACACACAGGACCTAAATGCTGCTTCCTGAGAACAGAAAAAATAATGAGAACAATAGCTATCATCTCAGGACCATCTCCCATGTGCCAGTCATTATGCTTAGCTCTTTCCAAATATTATTTCTAGTCCTCACAATAACAGGATGAGATTGGGACTATCGTTATCTCTGGATGAAAATGAGGTTAAGAAAGAATAAATGATTGGCACAGGGAAAGGCTGTATATGTAGTTGTTAGAAGAATGAATGTATGGCTAAACTAATGAATGAAGGGAGGGACCGGCCAGGGTCCCTCTGTAGTAAGTGGTGGAACATAGTCTTGTGCCAATAGACATGGAGGCCCTTTGCTCTTAACTACAACACTGTATAGGGGGTTGGGCTTGGGAAGATCAATGGACAGGGGGTGGAGTGAGAGGCAACCATAGAAGAGGATGATGGCTGGTGGAATTCTGCTGCAAATAAGAACTGGGAGGCTGGGCAGCTGGACTGGATCTGGGAGAGGGCCCAAGAACTGCCAGCTACAAAGGCCTGAGGGCTTCACTAAAACATTCCTTCAATAATCTGTTGTCAGCTTGAAGTGGCCCCTTTCATTCTTCTGTTTTCTAAATTATACACTCTCAGTTCCTTCCTAAACACCTCTCTGGCATGATTTTCAGTGTCCTCTAATTTTTGTCACTCTTCCCTGGCTAGACTCCATTTCTTGTAGGTTTCTCCAAAATGCATATGTATTGCATTTCCAATTGCTATTGATATTCCTTAGCCAGAGAGATTTGAAGAAAAAAAGTTTGAAAAGATTTAATTTTCTTATTTATTTTTAACTTTAAGGAAGAAAAAAACCCCTACAGACCTACTTTAACATTACCCAAATTAGCAAAAATTCAACTCCATATTCACACCCTGCTAAAGATCACCATGGAGGAAGAAGATTCCCACCCTGTGAAAGGTGTGAAGGCCTGCACTGGTCAGAAAACTGCAGGAAGGGAGCAAGGAATGATTCAAACACAGGTAGGCATTGCCAGCAAAGTGTCCATAGTCCTTCTAAGTAAAAACTCTGATAAGAGAATTTGAATTTTTATTTATCCCTCCAACATCAAGCAGAAATTCCCACACAAATCATCTTTATTCCCCCCCAATATCTTCAGAGCACCTTGCACTATATCTATATATTTTTTCCTCCATCACAAACTCATTTGCATGTGTCAGCACTAATTTTCAAATGTGCCGGAAGCAGTGAAAAATGAAACTTCAGATTAGTAGCAGCTTTCAAATGGTTTCACCCACAGCTGGCTCTCAACTTTTACTTGTTATTAAAAAGAGGAAAAGGCAAAATTGGTATTTTTTTATTGCTCTAATTAAGCCTTTAAAAGCTACAACTGCACAGAAGAAAGGGAGAGAGGAAGAAAGGAAAACAACAACAAAACAAAGCTCCTATTTTAGAAATAAAAGTGCCAATTTAATAAAATTCACAATGACAAACTCTCATGAAATTACTGTCTTCTCAAACTTGTGGTCCTTCCTCAGTGCTCCTAAAAGAATGGGTATGATGCAGAAAAGAACTGTTGACTTTTGGGAGAAAATAGGGTCCTCAGGTGGAGATTAGTGAAGACCAGGAGGAAGGAAAGAAAGCACCCTTTATAGAGGGTGAACCCCATTCCAGAACTCTTTAGGGAAGCTTGCCTATAATGCGTCGCTTAATCTTCACACCTTCTTCCTGAAGCTGATTTGAACTGAATACCAAATGAATAAATGTAATAAAAACTACAACAAACTGTGTTTCATGTATGAGGCCCTGTATTAAGGGTTTTATGTGATAAGCCTTATTCGATTCTCACAACCTTATGAGTTATGCACTGTTTTATCCTTTTTAATAACCAGGGTTACTCATGAAGAGGTATAAAAAGGCTCAACATCATATGGCATGGTAGAGCAAAGTTTTGGACCTAGGCAATTTGGCTCCAATGCCCACAGCCCGAACAACTGTACTAAGTTGTTAATAGAATGGGTCCCTTCTCTGAAAGAACTACTCTTCAAGGCAGACAGTGCTGGGAAATGCACTAGTTGTTCACTGAGCCTGGAACCAGACTGGGTAGTGACTTGAGAAGTACAGTGAAGATTAGGGGCTTTACTCCAGGGAAAAGCCATTGGAAGAGTTTTAAGTAGATGAGGGATAGGTAAGTGACAAGATTAAATTTTATTTTTTGAAAAATTATTGACTTTGGAGTAGAGCAGATTGAAGAGACATAGGCAAAATGTAGGGAAACCAGTAGGGATCCGCTTTCACAATCCAGGTATAAGATGATGGCAGCTTGAATAAGGAATGTAGCAGAAGAATGGAGGGAGGCACAGGAATCCAAGAAAGATACAGTAATAAAAATACTAGGACCTGGTGGTGACCAATTGGATTTGTGTGTGTTTTTGAGGGGGTGAGGCTAGTAATAAAGAGCCTGGGGCAAATGTTGAGGATGTAATCAGAATATAAGGAGACAAAAAAAAAGTTTTCATCTTCTTTGGAACTGGGATTTTGTAACTCAAGAGTATAGTTGCCACATTCTTCCCCCCTACTCATTTCCCTGAGAAGATGGAGGAACAACACATTTCTATACATTCTGTAAAATGTCTGGTTTACTTGGAGAATTTGGTATTGTCAAAAGGAAGATAATGTGCTTTAGCAGTTGAGACCACGTAGAGAATGGTAAGGTGGGACAGATGGGAAGTGTGGAGTCAGGGAACTTCTTCAAATGGATAAAGTTCATCTACATAAAACCTAAGTTAACCTCACACTTAATGGTAAGACTAAATGCCTTGCCCTTATGATCAGGAACTAGGCAAAGATGTTTACTCTCACCACTTCTATTTGACATTGTAATAGAGGTTCTAGCTTGTGCAATAAGGTAAGAAAAATAAATAAATGGTATCCAGATTGAAAAGTACAAAGTTACACTGTCTTATTTGGAGAAAACATGACCACCTATGTAGAATATCTGTTGTAATCTATAATAAAAGGCATTAAAACTAATAGATGAATTTGGTAAAAGTTGAAGGATACAAGATTAATATAAAAATCAATTGTATCTTGGTATATTAACAATGAGTAATAAGAAATACAAATTACAAATATTCTGTTTAAAATACATCAAAAATATAAAAGATTTAAGGATAAGTAAAGAAAAATTTCTAAGACCTATATACTGAAAACTGTAAAACGCTGTAGAAATTGAATAAGACCTAAATAAATGAAGAGCAACCCCACGTTCTTGGAATGGATGACTCAATTGTTAAAATGTCAATTCTTGCCAAATTGATCTACAGATGCAACATAATTTCAATCAAAATATCAGCAGAGTGTTCTGTAGAAATTGACAAGATAATTGTTAAATCTATATGGAAATACATAATACCAATTATAGTCAAAACAACTTTGAAAAACAGCACAGGGGAGTTTTACTACTCAATTTCAAGACTTATAAGGCAACAGAAATTAGTACAATGAATGCAGTGTGGTATTGGCATCAAGACATACAAGTAGATCAATGTAATGGTAAAAGACCCAGAAAATGACTCACACTCATGTGGTCAACTGATTTTTGACAAAGGTGCAAAGGCTATTAAGTGGATAAAGGATAGACTTTTCAACAAATGAAGCTGGAACTATTGCATAGCCATACGAACACAAATGAACTTTATTCCAGTCCTCACATCACACAAAAATGAATTCAAAAGGGATTATAGATCTAAATGTAAGAGGTAAAACATAAAAAGTCTAAAAATATTATTCAAGATAAGCATGTGGTTTATTAAATTTAGATTACACTTCAAACAAGGAAAAACATTTTTATGACCTTCTTTTAGACAGAGTTCTTAAATCATCAAAAGGAAAATTCAGAAAAGAAAAAAACGATAAATTGGACTTTATTAATATTAAGAACTTCTACTTTTTGGGCACCTGGGTGATTCAGTTGGTTAAGCATCTGACTCTTGATTTCCACTCAAGCCATGATCTCATGAGTGTGAGATTGAGCCCCGATTCAGGATCTGCACTGACAGCACTGAGCCTGCTTGGGATTTTCTGTCTCCTTTCTCTCTGACCCTTCCCCACTTGTACTATCTCTGTCTCTCAAAAATAAATAAATAAACTTAAAAAATTTTTAATTAAAAAAAAGAATTCCTACTCTTTAATAGACAATATTAGGAGAATGATAAGAGAAGACAAAAGTGGGAAAATATTTACAATCATGTATTTGTCAGAAGACTTGTATCCAGTATACATATATTTTTAAAAACTCTCTAAATTCAGTAATGAGTAAACAAACAAGCCTAATTTAAGAAGGACAAAAAACTTGAACTTATTTTACACAAAAAAGGATATATGAATGGCAAATGAACACAGGAATAAATTCTCAACATCATTATTCATTAGAGAAATGCAAATTAAAACCATATGGGATATTGTTATACATATTATAATGTCTAGAATTTAAAAGACTGAACTATACTATGCTAAGTGAAATAACTCAGAGAAAAGACAAATACCATATTGCTTCACTAATATGTGGAATCTAAAAAACAAAACAAATGAGCAAACAAAAAGCAGAAAAAGACCAATAAACACAGAGAACAAATTGATGGTTGCCAGAGGGGAGGGGATGAAAGATGGGTGAAATGGGTGAAGGGGAGTTAGAGGTACAAACTTCCAGTTATGAAATGAGTAAGTCACAGGGATAAAGGGCACAATGTAGAGAATAAAATCAGTGGTATTGTAATAGCGTTGTATGGTGACAGAGGATAGCTACGCTTGTGGTGAGCACAACATAACCTACAGACTTGTCCAATCACTATGTTGTACATCTGAAACTAAGGTAACATCATGTGTCAACTATACTTCATTAAAACAAAGAAACAAAAATAGATTACATAAATAAGTAAATAAATAAGACGGACCCTACCTAATGCTGATCATGACATGAATTAACTGGAAGTGGTGTTAAGAAAATAATAATAAATAAAATGGATAATAAAATGGTAGAGCAATTTAGAAAACAGTTTGGTAGTTCCCCCTAAAATTAACTATATACCTACCATATGAGCCAGCTATTCCACTCCAGGATACTTACCCAAGAAAAATAAAAGCATAAATCCATACAAAGAATTGTACATGAATGTTCATAGCAGATTTATTTGTAATAGTCCCAAACTAAAAGCAACCAAAATATTCATCAACAAGTGAATGGGCAAATTGTGGTATATCCATACAATGGAATAATAACATTAAAAGAAAATTAACTACTGCATGGACCAATATAGATGAGTTTCAAAATAGTTATGCTAAGTGAAAGAAATTAAAGAGAGTAAAAACTGAATAATGACTTCTTTTCCTAATCTATAATGAATGAAAGCAGAACAGTGGTTTCCTGGAATGGAGAACAGGGAGGGAGGGGCAAAAGGGAGGAATTAGAAAGGGGCACAAGGAAACTTTAGGAGTGACAGATATGGGTATTATATTGATTGTACACAATTTCACGAGTGTCTGCATATGTCAAAACTTACCAATTGTATATTTTTAATATGTGCAATTTATTATGTTTTGATTATTTTTCAATAAAAGTTTGTTTTTTTTTAATTTTTTTAATGTTTATTATTTATTTTTGAGAGAGAGAAAGGGTGAGAGCAGGAGAGGCACAGAGAGAGAGGGAGACAGAGAATCTGAAGCAGGCTCCAGGCTCTGAGCTGTCAGGACAGAGCTCGACATGGGGCTCGAACCCATGAACCACAAGAACATGACCTGAACCAAAGTCAGACGCTTAACCCTGACCCACCCAGGCACCCCAACAAAACTTTGTTTTAAAACCTATCTGTGCACAAAGTTTATTTCATATTCTGAGAGTCAACGTTTTTAAGAATTTAAATTCTGAATCTGCGTAGATAACACACAGCATTTCCAGAAGTGATAAAAACCACCTTCACGGATGCCCAGTGGATTTGCCCTGAGAAGGACAGGTTCTATTGTGTGAGAAAACGGTAAGTAGATTCCTTCTAAGATCTATTTCTGGCCCCAAGAAACTATGAAAATGTTTAGCTGCAGCTAATAGATAGAGAGCCAACTAGTACAGTAGCAGTGTTTTGCCAGCTGTATTTCTTGTCTATTAAAGTGTCCCCTGTTCAAGAGATAACTGGACTAGTATTTGCCCTCTTTTTTGTCTTTGGACCACTCCAGAATCACATTCTTCTACTTCCCTTGCAAAGTGGAGGAGCTCCTTTTCCTAATCCTAAATATTGTTCAAAAGAAGAACATGAAACCTTTATGTCCGAACCTCTTCTTGGGATATAGCACTTGGCATTTAACTGTATGACGACTTTTAATGCATTTTTTTGTTTAAAGTTTATCAGTTGATAATTGTGACAGTAATTTTATATCTAGTTACTAGTGAGTTATCCTAAATCCTTAATATATATTATTCTCATTTTTATCCTCAAAACAGTTCTGTAGGTGGTGGTATTCCTACTCCTTATTACAGACCAAAAATTAAATAAATAAATAAATAAATAAATAAATAAATAAATAAATAAATAAGGCTATTCCCCAAGTTAATACTGTGTTAGTTTTGGAATGGGGATTTAAACCCAAATCCAGCTGACTACAAAGCCAATGATTCAATACCCTTTTCTACTGTGTCTTATTTATTCATTAATGTTGTCTTTTTCTACAAAAAAATGAGATATTTTATTGTAAACATAATATAACCTGGTAAATATTTCAGCTGAAATTATACCCCAAAGGAAGTATGTGTACATTTGGTGAGGGCTGGGAATATTTCTTTTTTATCTTATATTTCAAATAACACATGATTGATTTTTTGTCAAATTACCAATGTATTACATCCATATTTAAAATTATTTTTATAAAACTTTGCCTCATAACCAGTTATAAATGATTGGGTATTCACCTATTTTTTAGTACGTGTATCATTTCATTGTTTTACATTTAGATATGTAGCCCATTTGCATCTTTTTCTTGTGTGTGGTATGAGAATTGGATCTATTTCCACCTTGGTTCAAATGGCCCTCAAGTTACCTGAATACCTTTTATCCCAAAGTTCATTCAGTGACTAGCCTAACAGATGATAAAATGTATTATGGTCTCTATAACTAAAACATGTGTTACTGTTACATGAATAGATGCATATAACAACCATATAGAATAGAAAGAACAGCAACAGACGAAGCTAAATGTGAAATTCTAATATATGATAAAGGTGGTATCTCACATCTTTTCAATCTTTTATCACTTGTTCCTGGTACATCGTAGATACACTAATGTTTGGTGAAATGTATATCTTAAGACAATCCAGGATTAGAGATCTTTGCTTACTTTTTTTTTTTTTTTGAGAACATTGCTTACTATTTAAAAAAAAATAGAAGAAATTCTCCCATTTACAAATTTCCTAAGAAGAGACTTTAAAAGTTAGAAGCAAGAAAGTTCCCCATGTTAGCTTTAGGCAGGTAATAAGCCCTTTCTATTTTGTCTGGAAATCTTGGAGGCACCAATTTGCTTATGGTATCAGAGGTCTGGAATATCAAGACAGGTCTGCAGGGATGAAAAAAAAAATTTAGGACATAATTGTCAGGCACCAGAGTCACCAGATTATGTCTCTCAAACAAACCAGGGAAAGCAATTGTGATCCCAGGCAATCTCCACAAAAGGCAAGAAATTGAGTGAGGTCAGTTTTCAGCGCTGAATCAGCACTGGTGGCAATGGCTGAGAGGATGATGCCAGATAAAAATAGCCATAATAAGTACACTTACTGAAACTATGTTTCAGGCAGTGGTGCTAAGAGCTTTATATGTATTGCCTCATCTTTTCCTCTCAAGAGCTCGGCAGTGAACCTTTAGGTACTATAATATCTGCATTTTACAGATGATAAAATTGAGATACAAAAAGTTTAAGTAACTCGCCCAAGGTTAAACAGAATTTTAGAAACAGCTGAAATTCCAGGCTGTATCGTTAGCATCTGTGCTATAATAAGGCATTAGAGGAACTCCCTGGTCGTCCCTGGGGCACTTGGTGGATGCCTATAGGCAGAGTTGTGAACATGAATGACCAAGCAGTCAGGAAAGCCATCAAGCTTGTCACTCTGATGTTGACCAGCTAGGCTGCATGTCGTGGAGGTTGGGGTCTATTGGCATCAGCAGCATAAATGAGCCCTTCTGGACACACAGGACTGAGAGGAGGTTGGGGGTGGGCAATCCTTCCTCCCAATGATTCGAATTACCATGTGTTAAGGGCAGGTCAGATTCAGACCTTGGAACAAGGGAAGCATGTGGTGGGGGCGGGGGACTTTCAGAGTTAGAATTTTACAAGGAAAAGTAAGGGGGGCTGTAGCAAAGCACAGCTACTCCAGCCTCCCTTTGGACCCCATGTTTGCATTTATCCTTCACTTACAACAATTCAACATATATTTATTGACGGCCTACTATTTACCAGGCACTGTGATATTCATGTTGATTGCATAGTAATGGTCCAGCTTTCTTCTCTGGTCTCCCACGATCTGGTAGTTTTTATTGAGCAGGGACTGTCATTCTAATCTTTTTGTACTCAGTAGAGAACATGGTGTCAGGCACAATATTAGGTGAACAAAGAATGGCCTGCATTTAAATCTTGAATCTGTCACTTAATCATTGCGAAATCTTGACTAAGCACTTAACTTCTTTGGAACTTAGTTTCCCTGACTGCAAAATGAAAATTGTCCATCTTGTATGCATGTAAAGATGGTGGGGGGGGGGGAGGGGGAGAACAATGCCTGTAAAAGCACTTCATAAAATGTAAAGGGCCATAAAAATGTTATTCCTTGCTCTCTTTTGTGTCATCTCCCTTCCTCCTTCTCCCTTCCCTAGTTCTTACCTTCTATGTCACTTTTCATACCCTCTACTTTTGCTTTCAGTAAATTGGCTAAAGTCTGAGTCCCCCATATGCCTGGAGTGATTAAGGGGCCCCTGGACTGTATCAAGCATCTCTCATTCCCTTTGCTTGCTGTTTTTTTCTCAAACACTGGAAGATATGGTGTTTTAGTCTCTCGCTCCAGTTGGCGCAGATCATCGGGTCTGCACCTTGCATGAAAATATAGTAGGTTTAAGGTTTGATTAGTTTCAAGGCTATTTATACTTAAGTAGTGATAGAGGAACAAAAAGCCCTCCTTTCATGGTCTGGCTTGGCTTGCTAGGTTCTACTATGTGGAATTTGAGGCCAGAGGTATAGGTGACACTGAAGAGTTGTTTTGTCCTGTTCCACCTTCATATATCTGCCCATTACGGGAATCTCAAGATAGTAAAGGATGGCTGGGCCACAGAAGGATTTAGGTTTCCTGACCAAACCATGTTCTTATTATTATACAAATGCAATTCCTGAACAGCATCCCAAACACACTGCCCCTGACGAGAAGAGGATGGGGAATCAAAGCATCCTATCTTCTGGGCTCAAGGCCCTGGTGTCATCTTCAGCTTGTTTTCTTTTGCCTTCCATGCAGTGAGCCCTTTAAGTCCTGTCAATTCTACCTCGTAATTCCTTTCCTATCCCATCTCTCATTTTAGTGGCATGTTTTGCGTGCTCATCATTCTGCACATGGATTAGTAAAGCCATTTCCTAACTGGACACTCTGAGTTCGTCCTCATGGTGCCCCTAAAGCACGATTCAAAGCTTCTCTTCTCCCTACTTAAAAACTTGAGGGGCATTGCATTATTCATATCAGAATCCTTACACTTGTGACCAACAAACCAAATCCAGCTTGCAGAAATTTTTCCTTTAACAGTCAAATAAATGAACAAACAAGGAAATCTACAATCAATATTCAAATACTGGAGGTTGCTTATAAAGATCCATATTTCTGGATTGCAATCACCAGCGGAAGGTAAAATTTGGGCTCTCTCAGGGATCAATGTTCTCTTGAAGTCATTGCAGCCCCCACCCTACCCCCCCATGCAACGGGTCTGTATGTACATTTGCTGGCAAACTTTCCACCTCCACAGCTGATACCTGTCAGTGAGACTGAAGCCTCTTTTTTAAAAATGAAATCCATACAGAGAGGGAAGGAGGCAAACCATAAGAGACTCTTAAATACTGAGAACAAACTGAGGGTTGATGGGGGTGGGGGAGGGGAGGAGAAAGTGGGTGATAGGCATTGAGGAGGGCACCTGTTGAGATGAGCACTGGGTGTTGTATGGAAACCAATTTGACAATAAATTTCATAAAAAAATAATGAAAATAATAAACAAATAAAATAAAATAAAATAAAATAAAATAAAATAAAATAAAAATAAAAATGACATCCAGACTTCTTAATCTGGTGTGGAGGACCTGACAATAGGCCAGGAAGACTGAGTAATGTTCCCCACATATGTCCTGCTTCTAATCCCCAGAACCTATGAATTACCTTACAAAGAAAAGGGGGCCTTGCAACTGTGATTAAGGATTTTGAGAGAGGGAGATTATCCTCTAACTCAGGTGAGCCCAATGTAATGAAAGGGTCTTCACAAAAGGGAAGCAGGTGGAAGAGATAATAAAGGTGATGTGCCAATAGAAGCAGAAACTGGACTTATGGGGTCACAACCCAAGGAATACAGGCAGCCTCTAGAAGCTGAAAGAAGCAAGGAACAAATTCTTTCCTGGAGCCTCAGGGAGGAACCTTTGTCTATACTTTGATGTCAGCCCTATAAGACTCACTTTATTTTATTTATTTAAAAAAAAAAATTTTTTTAACCTTTATTTATTTTTGAGACAGAGAAAGACAGAGCATGAATGGGGGAGGGTCAGAGAGAGGGAGATACAGAATCTGAAACAGGCTCCAGGCTCCGAGCTGTCAGCACAGAGCCTGACGCGGGGCTTGAACTCACAGACCGCGAGATCATGACGTGAGCCGAAGTCGGACACTTAACTGACTGAGCCACCCAGGCGCCCCAAGACTCACTTTAGACTATGGCCTCCAGAACCTTAGGAGAATAAATTTGCATTGTGTTAAGTCACTTAGTTTGTGTTAATTTGTTACAGCAGCAATAAGAAACTAATTCTTTACTTCAACTTGCTTTTCCACATTAATCTTCTAGGGTATTGCCCCAGAACAGATTTCTCACTTGCCTTCCAAAGTCATAATCATTTCCTGATTCTTGAACATCTGTTTTGACTGACCATTTCCCCATCCCTCTGAGGATGGTTTTCTTCATGGCTTTCAAATGCCACCTCCTCTTGAAACTTGCTCCTTTCCACTCTGTTGGATTTGACTTCATATGAATTGAGTTCGCCATCTTTACTTTCTTCTACCCTTTTATCAAATGCTTTTTATAAGGTTCCAGGGTCTGCATGTATGTTTTATATCCATTATCTTATATAATACTTTCAAGGAGAGGCCCTTGCATGTATATATATGCTCATGTGTGGACACCTCAGTCTGCAGGCCCAACCCACATCACATCCTTTGAAACTTCCTGTTCTTGGACCATCTTTCATATTGAGTGGGTCCTCATATCTGAGGTGCAGTCTTGACCCAGGAAGATATGCCAGAAGAGGCCTGCATAGGTCCTGGAAGAAGGTTTGAGGCTGTGTGGGCAAAAAGTTTGGGGTTCTGTGTACAAAGAACTAGACTAGAAGTTGTACATGGGTTCTGGATATACAGGAACCTTTGGCCTCACTAAGTTCTCACACTTTACAAAAGGGCACAGTCCCAGGAGGGCCAGAGCTGGACCCTCCAAAGAGCATAGCCTGGGGCAGAATCCTTTCTTCTCTAGCTCTGTGTTCAGTACTGATGTAGAAGTCTCATATTTTTGAACTATATTCTCATCTGGTGTTTAAGCTCCATGAGGGTAAAGAGGGTGTTTTCTCTTCTCTCCATAAGCCTGCTAGGGGCTGGCATGTGTGTTAAATTGGTTCTGAACCAAATGAGAGGTGTGGGTTGAAGGGACCCTGGATTTACTGCCTACCCACTACATGCTTGTCACTAAGCTGAGTGCTCTACACATGTTCCTTTATTTGATCCTCACGACCTTTGAGAAAGATATTGAAGCCAGATACAAAAAGTACATTTCAAACGGACTAAGAAATCTGGTCAAAGTCACATGACTAGTAAGTGGTAAAACGGGGATTTGAACTAACATCTGTCCAACTCCACCTGCCATGTGTATTCATGACTGCGTTAATTCATTTAACAATGCTTTATTGAGGGCCCACGATATGGCAGTTATTTCACTGATTATTGAAGACATGCTGGTGAGAAAACCAGATACTATTCATGGCCTCATGGAGCTTACACTCTACTGAGACAGTCATGGAAACAAATAATCACATTTCCGTGTAATGTTTCCTAATGGAAGAAGTAAATGGCACATAGTCCTTCCATGATATTGCCTTAAATTGCTAAAGGTAGACCTTAAGATGGTGTGACAAGCTGTGGAAAAGAGCTCTCTCCGAAGTAGGTAGGTCCCAGGGCCACTCAAACCATGTTACATTGGCCCGTTTAGTCCCATTTACAGCACTGCCCAAGTTAAAGAAAGGTACTATTAGCCTACTTTCCTGAATAACCATAACCCTGCTTTATACAATTTGTTTTTTACATTTCTCAGAGTAGAATGGTTCCTGCTAAAAAACTTGCAAGTGTTTGGTAATGTGACAGAATTAAATTTACTAACTTACCGTGGCATTGAATTTTCTCTATTAGTAGTAAAAGTATGAAAATTGTACTCAGCATGATAGTCTGGAAGTGTTTGGGAATAGCATTAATGACTTTAAACCCAATCTCAGGCAGGATAACACGAGTTTTGCACTGTGTATTTTTGTTCTTTCTTTCTTTCTTTCTTTCTTTCTTTCTTTCTTTCTTTCACATAGAAGTGCAAAAATGTCAGGTAAGTTGTTCAAGGTCACACAGCAAATCAAGGACCAAAGTGGACAAGGAGGTAGAAATGAAAGGTTATAAACTTCTGGCTACTGAATGTGTGTGTATGTTACATTCTTCTTTACTCTTTCATCTAAGACTTTACAAAGAAAGAAGAAAAGGCTTTCAGGATCTGCATATGGTGTGAGGAGTGAGTTCAGTGTTGCTTTTAATTGAAAACTCTGAGGGCAAAGCTTGCAGAGCAGGGTAACAGCTGTAGCACATGCAACTGCCCCGTCACGCTGTGTAGCCATAATAGACAGGCTTATTACTTTTTAATTAGGAGCTTCAGTGTTTTGTTAAACTGTAAATGTGTCAGGACCTGGGGATTTGGATATACACTAAACTGTCTTGCATTAATCTTTGTAGAAGCTTTTGAGAGATTCAGGGTCAGTTTGCAAAAGGCATTTTCTTATTGTGTAATAACAAGAATTAACATTTACTAAAGATTTACCATTTTCCAGGCATTAGGCTGAATACCATTTGGATTCATTTATTCAACCAACCGACTGGTATATATTCCTTGAATTCCTACTAGGGTCTAGGGACTGTGTTAGGCATCTTGGTGGATAGATAACTAATGAATAAAACCCATCCAGATTCAGTCCTCTAGGACATTATAAAAACATAAAATATATGTTTATGTAAATGAAATGGAAAATATTCTCTGATAATAACCATAAGGGAGGAACAGTGGTGTGTCTTCCCCCACTCACAGTCAGAGTCCTCCCCAAGTTTCTCCCATATGGGTGCAAGTCACCTCCATCCATCCATCCATCCGTCCATCCATCCATCCATCCATCCACTTGCTGAGGGCACAAGTACTGTGGTCATTCTTGATTTTTTCCTCTCCTCCCCTCTTGTATCAAATCATTACCAAGTACTGCCTATTTTATCTCCAAAATATGTCTCAAAGTCATCTACTCTCCTCCTCCTCCTCCTGTCCCATACCCCAACTTAGGCTTCTTGCCTATACTCCCTCAGTAACTTCCCAATTGGAATCCCCAATACCATTCTTGCTCCTTCTAATCCCTTCTCCATACTTTTTTTAAAACAAGGTGTTTTTTAAAAATGTTTATTTATTTTTGAAAGAGAGAATAGACACACACACACACACACACACACACACACACACACACACACAGGGGGGGGGGGGAGACAGAGGATTGGAAGCAGGCTCTGAGCTGATAGTGGAGCTCAAACTCATGAACTGTGAGACCATGACCTGAGCTGAAGTTGGACGCTCAACCAACTGAGCCACCCAGGCACCCTCCACCCCTGCCCCATCCTCCACACCTTAAGCGTGTGATTTTGTTAAAACACAGATCACATTACATCTCTCTTCTGCTCTTGAATCTTTAGTGACACACCATGGCACCCTTTAATGGACTCTATAAGGTCCTGGCTTCCCTGTCACTCTTAATTACCATTTCCCTACCCTACCAACCTTCTTTTGGTTTTTTATTCCATGTTACATATTTAATGCCCATGAATTATACCAGGATGTCAAATCCACAGGGCCTCAGTGCCTAGAACAGAGCCTGAGTCATACCTGGCATCCCATAAATATTTACTACAGAATGAAAGAATAAATAGAAGGAATGAAATTTTTTACATTCAGAGGAAAGACTGTGCTACAGAGAATAGGTGAGGAATTGAAAAGGAAGTGGAATTTTAAGATTGATCCTAAAGGATCTAGATAGACTTGAAGTGGGGTGGGTCAGAAGATCATTGGGAAGGGTATTCCAAACAAAACATATAGTTGTGTGTGTTTCAGTTTTGGCTCTATTACCAGCTGTATAGTCCTGGTTGAATTACATTATATCTCTCTGATTTCTTTTCTATAAAGTATTAATATAGAATATTTTTCCCTTTCCAATGAGAGTCCAATGAGGTGCAGATTTTGAAAACTTGTGAAGATTACCAAGTCATAACAGGACTTAAACATTTTTACTATTTATATTTTAAGATTTAGATTGTACACATTTTATGGGCAATTTTGTCTAATCATAGGTGCCCCTCAAATCCCATAGATTCCCTTGTTTCATTGTTTTTCCTTCCGTCCCTTGTGAAGACATTAAATGGTGAATGCCATGAAAATATGTAGCCTGCCTCAAATGAGCTCTATATTCTCTTCTTTGATGTGTGTTGCTAACCAGGCTCTTTGTACCTTGTTCTAGTCAGATTTTCCTGTTTAATGATCATGTTTTGCAAAACTAAAATAACCAAGCACACATAAAAATGACTGAATCTTGACAAATGCATAAAGAAGATGAGGTATGTGTGTGTGTGTACACGCACACAATGGAATATTACTCAGCGATCAAAAAGAATGAACTCTTGTCATTTGCAACAACATGGATGGAACTAGAGTATATTATGCTAAGCAAAATAAATCAGAGGAAGATATCATGATTTCACTCATAACAAAACATAGGGTAAGGGAAGGAAAAATAAATTAAAAACAGAGAGGGAGGCAAACCGTAAGAAACTCTTACATACAGAGAACAAACTAAGGGTTGCTAGAGGGGTATTGGGTGGGGGGATGGGCTAAATGGGTGCGGTGCACTAAGGACAGCACTTGTTGGGATGAGCACCGGGTGTTATATGCAAGTGATGAATCACTAAATTCTACTCCTGAAATCATTATTACATTATATGTTAACTAACCTGTATTTAAATAAAACAAACAAACAAATAAAAGGTGACTCTGAGTCTTGGCCTTGTCATGAAGAGCTGCTAGTCTCGTGGGGCTGAGGAACAAGCAAGAAAAGAAACTTAGGGAAGAAACTCTAGCTTTTCATTGGTTTCTGGGCATTTGTGTTGAGGCAGTAGACGTGTGGAGTGGGTTTGGGGGTTTAGGGAAACAAGCTAACATTACATAACTTACACATAATGTACTGGGACCTCCAATAGCATTATAAACTGTGCATTTACTATCTCCTTTATTATCAGTCTATTCCAACCACTACCAAAAACTACCATATTTTTGGCATCTTGTATGCAGCTACTTTGCATGTACTTTGTATTATCTTATTTAGTCCTCAAAGAAAGTGATTCTTACACTTTAGTGCTTATCAGAAACACTTGGAGGGCTTGTTAAACTACAAGATCTTGGATCTAAACTTGGATCTATACCTAGAAGGTTTTGGGGTGGGGCCCAGTATTTTCATTTTTAACAAATTTGGTAGGTCTGTGTGGGAACTATGTATCTGCATTTCTAACAAGTTCCCAGGCAATGCCGATGCTGCTGGGTCAGGGACCATACTTTGAGAACCACTATCTTAGAGGATCCAAAACTAGTATCCATAGCTAGAGCTCAGCCAAACTAGGAGGCAAACATTAACTCATCTAAATACAAATCTCATGCTCTTTCCTGCACTATTACACTTGTTTATTTTGGCAAAGACTAAAATGTAAATTCCATCAGGATGGAGGGAGAGAAGGAGGAGGAAATAAAGAAAAATGGAAGAGTGAATGAGGCAAGCAGTCAGGGAAAAGTATGTTTAATCATGAGGTTTGGGGATTACCTGACCTGCCCCACCTTGGGACTCAAGCTATTTAGCTCAGGATTGAAAGGCTGTTATAATTTTGGAAATGATATATCACAAAAATTATTAATGATTATAAGGTGTCAGGAAAGCCTTTCTCATGAAGATAGTTTCTGAATGAGACTCTATTTTTCTTTGAACCTAAGGGCTGGTAGATTCTCCAAATATCATGGCCTTCCAAGTCACATCACTATCAAATATTTTCTGGGAAAATATTGGTAATAATAATGCCCTTCTAACAAAATGGTGCCAAAGATAACGAATGTAAGCTACGGTAAATTACAAAGTGCTTGGCTGATGTGACTTCTGGCAATCTCTGTTAAATTCCAATGGGCTGATAATAATGATTTTATCAACAACATTCATGACTTGGAATCATATAATGCTTTCAATGCACTCAGAGTAAGATAAAGAGGCAAGTGTTAGTTGGAGAGAAAGGGAGTAGGGCCCAAATGTTGAATTGAGACCCTGAGGTCCTACGAGAAGAGGAGAAGTGAGGAATTCTCACACTGTTATACCCTAGTAATGCACCCACAGCCTTAGACTAGTGACATTTACCATTTATAAATGCCTGGAACATAGAGTGCTCAAGTCTGGGACTTCTATGTCAGCCTGCAAGTATTCAAATTCCTTTCTTAATACTTAGAACTGTGACTTCCTGCAGATCACTTAACTTCTCTAAATCTCAACTTCTTCTTTATCAAAGTGAAATAATAGGAATATATACAACATAAGATTTCTGCCAAAATTAAATATATTAATGCACATAAAGGCTTGGCACGGCACCGGAACCATCTCATCTTGACACACAATAGATGTTCAGTAAAAATATCAAGGAAAGGAAGAAAGAAGAGAATTCTCTCTCTCTCTCTCAATCAGACCCACAATTTTGCTGGCAGGCAACCCAGCCCAGTGGCTGGGCTTAAAAGAAGGTTGTTTCCTGTCTCTTCTTTGCCTCTGAATGAAGTTCTCACCCTACACCAGTGATCCAGGTTACCTGAGAACATAAAAGCATCACCTCAATGGGTCCCCCTTGTGGTTGCAGATAAATGGCGAGTCCTGATACATCAGATGGGAATGGCAGGTAAAGGTGACATTAAAGTGTACGTGGAAAAGCACCTGTGTTCTCATTTAAAGAAGTCAAAGAGGAAGCCACTTGTTATGAATTGAAAGTGTACAAGAAGACATGGTGAGCTCTGCTCTACTTTGGGAAAGAATATAAGCAGTTTCTTTGCACATGATTCTTGGGAGGAAACTATTTATGGAGTGATTTTATGTAGGGTTGTAAGACAGATTATACTATTGGCAAATGAGGTCAGAGGAGCAGAAGGGACTGATGGTAAAATGAGTAGCTTGCATAGGACAGGTTGCCCTGACTATATATGAACCTTGAAACAGCTGATGATATTTTTTTAAAGTGCTGGGTTAAAAATGTATCACTTTTCTTGAAACCCCTGGAGCTAAACCTGGCATTTTATTTTGCATGTGTTTTATATTCATATATAGCAATTCCTGAAGTGTAACAGTGAAAACAGCATAACCAGACTTTTTATTAAGAAGCAGGGACACCTGGAGACTTTTTAGTATTGTTGTGTATTATTGGTCTGTTCTGTGGGTTTCAGATTCAAAAACCTAACTAAGAGGGCTAGGCAAGGAGTGTTAATGACCTGAGCAGGAGGAAGGTAGGAAGATAAGAGGGAATGGCAGCAGCTGTAGCAAAATAGAGCATATACACTCTACCAGAAGGGGAGAGCATCTTCTCAGGGCTAGGCAATGGAGATCTTGGAGTGGATAGATCTTCTGACTTTTCGAAGAGACACTAGAAATCTAATATCTTGTGTGATGTGTGATTGCCTGATTGTTTAATACTGAATAAATTTGAACATCAAATAAAACCTATCTTTGAATCTGGCCATCATTAAGTAACTTCTGTTTTATTCAGACATCGCACTACCTACCTGAGGATTCCCAAACCTATGTGGTCTTTGCCCACAACTTTGTACATTTAATCCAGGCCAGTCTTTCCACACACTGGGCAGCCAGCACTTTGTCCATTAGCACTTGTAGAAGGTGCTACAGGCAGCCTAGGTCTATTTAGGGGAAGTCTTAGGTGCACTGGTTTTAAAGTCAGACAGATCTGGAATTGAGGCCTGGCTCTACCACTTACTAGAGCTGAATGACACTGGACAAGACTCCACTCCCTTATCTGAACCAGATGATAATAGTAACTAGTTAAAAGGTTATTGCAGGGACTACATGGAATTATGCATGTAATATGCTTAGCATAATTCTAAGCATACAGTAAATACTCAATAAATATTAACTATTATTATTATTTCTACTAAAAACAACTAGTGCCTCTAACTTTATTCCTTTACTTGACCCTTACCCCTTGCTCCATTTCTGCAGTTACCCAACTCTTGACTATATCTGTGCACATATCCTTCAGTTCAAAGGCAACTTGGTTTCTTAGGTTCCCACCTCCAGTGTTTTATTAGGCATGAATGGTATCCTCTTTTCTGATTATTCTTAAATGACTGACCCTAGGCACTAGTTAAATTAAGAAGTCTGGAAGAGTAGAATTTTTCATTCTTGGTGTCATCAGGATCTTTAATATGTATCTGTTTCAAAATTTTTGCCTAGAATTCATCGGAGGTCCCTTACAGAGTAATACTTGAATCCTCCCAGAAGTGAGCCATTTACTACCTGGCAAGGAATCTCTTTATTACAACATTCTTTGTGATACTCAACAAAAATTCACCTTCCCACAGATTGTAACCATTATCTCTGATTTTCTTTCTCTTGGGAGGAAAACAAAATATGGATAAAAGAGAGAGTATAATGGGCTATAGGCATGGATGTCTGAAGTTCACTCTTCAAAACAGACCATAATAAAAATCAATATAAACTTCTGTCTGAGTTACTGAGGTATTCTATTCCTGACTATGAAGGGTAATGCAAATTATATGTGTATATGAAGTGCATATGTGAATTTGAAACTAGTATGCATAACAAAACCTATTTTATACAATATAGAGAATAACACCTACCAAGTTTTCTTTATGTGTTTATGCAGAATGACAATATAAATTGTTAATGTAAAGTGGTTGTTATTTAATAAAAGTATGAAGTACAAACTTTATGTCTGTATCTATATATCTCCTACTGTTTGCCATCAACTGTAATGGTATGTCTAAGTGCTCTTTTCAATAATATAGAAGCCAATGTTTACTATTCATGAAGTATCACTAGGTGGGTGTTTATCCCAAGCTAAGCTGTGGGCTACTTGCAAATATAAAGTTTTGAATAAATCATTGTGAATTTGCATGTATTGACATAAGTCTGGAGGATGGCATTTTTGCTTATAAATTAAGCTTAATCAAGATTTATTGATCACTTTCTACATACCAAGTACTGTTTTGTTTTGTTTTGTTTTGTTTTGTTTTACACTGGGAGTAAAATGGGGATAAAATCTAGTCTCTTTTCCCCAAGGTTTATGGTATAAAGACATCTAACCTGATAATTTCATGATACTATGGAAACACCATGATTGAAAGGCATGTTTCAAGTCACATGAAAACACAGAGATAGTAGTTCAGCAAATCTCTTTGAATGAGGTGATGCCTCATATGAGTCTTGCAGGTTGAGTAGGAGCTAATAATGACACTCAAGGTTTATTGAGCATGATCTGTGTGCCAGGCAGTAATCTAAGTGCTCTTACATGTCTTGGCTCATGAAACATCCATGCAAACATTATGAAGCTGGTGTTACTATCTTTCATTTTACAGATGAGAGAATCACAGTACAGATGATTAAATGGTTTCACTAGTGTCACTTGACTGGTGATGGGAGAACCAAAATCTGACCTCCAGCAATCCGACACCAGAATTTATAGTCACCCTAATGCACCGTCTTTATTTTAGGCAAATAAAGACATATGGGAAGGTCATGCCTAGCAGAGGGAACAGCATGCACAAACACATGGAAGGTGGGAAGTATAAGCAGATACCACTATAACATAAAGTACATGGCAGGAGGAGGCAGAGATATTCTGGAGAGGTAAGGAGTAGAAGGGTTTTAAGAAGGGGATCTTCCCCTGGCTATAGTTTAGAAGATGAATCTAAGAATGGCAAGGCTTCAGCAAGGAGTCTATTAGCAGACATGTATAATAGTCCAGAGAGGAGATGTTGAAGAGAAGAGAAGAGAAGAGAAGAGAAGAGAAGAGAAGAGAAGAGAAGAGAAGAGGGAGTTATTAAAATGATTGGGTTGACTTTTCTGCCAGTTCAGTGGGATGACATCAAAGTCACATTTCATCTAACATTAGGAAAGTGTGACTTTTCTGGCAAGTGCATGTTTGTGGAACAAATACCCTGGCTCTACTGTTTGGCATTTATGTCAGTAAAAAGAGAAATTATTTATATAAGCTTTTATAAATTACTTTTTCTTCATATGCTCATAAACTCTCATACTGAAGATTCTGTAAGGGACCTAATTCATGGATTTGGGAGGGAACAATGTGATGATGGGTTTAAGCACCTGCAGAAAGGAAGTGAGACTATAGGAGATGGCTTATGAAGAACTGGATATGTTCCCAAGAAAGTATGATTAAATTCTGACTGGACAAAAGAAACTGTAAGAGAGTCACCTAGGTTCAACATGCCTGAAGTAGGTCATGGTCCCTGGGACAGACCCTCATATTCTAGAGCACACAGCTAGATCACCTTTCCCAGACTTCCTTGTAGTTAGATGCAGCCATGTGACTGACTTCCAGCTAATGAAATGGGCCTAGAAGGAATTTTACCACTTCTAGGCTTGGAGCAAAACAATCCTCTCATCCATGTTTTTTCTTCTTCTCCTGATATTAGGCAAAAGGGTATGTTGACCTTGGAAGCTACGTGTTGAACAAAATGAAAAAGCCAAGTCCCTAAATCACCACTTGGAGGAGAGATGCTTACCAGTCAAGCACTCTTTGCATTTTACCTGTGTAAGAAATAAGCTATCATGTTAAGCACCTAAGATTTGGGGATTTCTGTTAGAGCAGCTAGCACTAACTTAAAAAAAACAATCAGTGACTCGGTTACTTAAGTGTGTGAAGAGATTCTGAAAGGTCAGAAGTCCATCAGGATAAATCATACCCTAAGCTAAGGAGAGAACCAAGAAAGTGAACTCAGAAAAGGTAGATATTAAGAGCAACAATTATTTTATTGTCTTTCAAGCTTGACTAAAACATTCTTCAATGGCATTCAAGTCCCTTGCTCCATTGCTGTGGTTGTTAGGCTTTCTACTGATAATCATTTGACTTTCATAATATGGTGGAAAAGCCATGGACTGCGGGGCATAAATCCTGACTCTGCTGCACACCTGCTGAGTGATCTTCAGTTACTTCGCCTCTTAGAATGTCAGTTCCCACTGCTATAAAATGGGGATCCTAAAAATAGCGTAACAATAAAAGACATAGGAGGAAGAAAAGGATTTAAAGGTGTATGTGAGGGCATTGAGGAGGTCACCTGTTGGGATGAGCACTGGGTGTTGTATGGAAACCAATTTGACAATAAATTTCATTAAAATAAATAAATAAAGGTGTATACGAAGAAGGCAACAGAGTTTTAAAGACAACTCTAAGAGGAAACCCTAATGGCCCATTTACCATGCCCTACTCTAGAGCACAGAGTGCTACTCAGGGGATGTGACCAGCCAGCTGTGGATAGAGAGGGGAAGATAGAGAAGGGAAGTTGCTGGAGGCAGCACAGTGCAGTGGCTGCATCCAGATTTCTGAGTCTATCTGTCTCTCACTAGCTAAGTAACTGAGAGAGTTTTCTAAGCTTCAGCTTCCTTGTCTGCAAAACAGAGTTAACAAAGTTGAGATCATTCAATAAGATACCCTGTGGAATGTGGGGTAGCCAAGTGCTTGGCAGACAGTGGATGCTCAATAGATGTTAACTTTCTTTTCTCTTTCCTTCACATCAGGAAGGGCATGCTCCAGGTAGCATGTTTAAGTGAGCATGGGCTTTTGATCCAGAGTCTGAGATCAAATCACACCTCGATTTGCTCATCCTAGGCAACATTTTAAATCCACTGTCTCCAGGTTCTGCTTTTATGGAGTGGAGAAAGACCTGCCTTCTTCCCAGGTCCCTGTGAGGCTGAAATGAACTCTATTTGGATACCCCTTCCCTCAGAGGTTGCAAAGTGCTCCATTAAAAGTTAATTATTAGGGGCGCCTGGGTGGCTCAGTCAGTTAAGCGGCCGACTTCGGCTCAGGTCACGATCTCGCGGTCCGTGAGTTGGAGCCCCGCGTCGGGCTCTGGGCTGATGGCTCAGAGCCTGGAGCCTGCTTCCGATTCTGTGTCTCCCGCTCTCTCTGACCCTCCCCTGTTCATGCTCTGTCTCTCTCTGTCTCAAAAATAAATAAACGTTAAAAAAAATTTTTTTTAAAAAGTTAATTATTAGAATGTTTTTAATTACCAGAGACATACATGTGATTGTGGATCTTTTTTCTTCCCTTTCCCAATATCTCCCAAATGTTTCGGTGTCCCAACTGCCTGATGGCCTTTCCCAGAAGCCTGATACATTTACCAGTGTTCCCTTTGTGAGAAGGATGAGGCTGGCATGACTACACAAGGGCATTTTCAGTCTACCAAAGAGGCCCTTGCATTGGGTTTCTGGTAGGCAGTAATGATCAGACTTGGCTTCAGCACCATTAGGGTGGTTTACAGGATAGATATGGAACCAGAAATATTTAGGAGTAAATCCTAGTGTTTCACATTTACCAGTTGTGGGATAAAGGGTAACCTGAGTCTCAGTTACCTCATACATAAAATAGGGATAATAATATTATTCCATGGGGTCATTGGAAGGTTGACTTAGTTAATGGTGATGCCTGGCATGTACTGAGCACTCAATGCATCCAGGTTATTTTTATTAGTTCTTTGCTGGCCCTCAATGTTCCACCTTGCAAGAGCCTCTGGGAAGAAACAGGGAAACCATTCTGCAACTGCCGCTAGCATTGCTGGTACTTGTAATATTTAAACACTGCCTTTAATTCTGTGTTGAAGTATAAACACTGAAACTGTTTGGGTTTTGTTGCTGCTGTCTTGCTAAAATGACATACATCTTTGAGAAGCTTTTAAAGCCTCAAACTTCTCTTTTAGCCGAAGTCTGCCTCAACTTGAAATGATGAATTCTTTTACTCACTCACTTTGGCTTAACGGACAATAGTGGTCACACTTTATTTTTGTTCCCCCCCCTTTCTTTGTATGTCCTTGTAGGTGCTGCAGACATAGAATGTTTTCAGTATGTACTCTTCCCCTTTCACTCTCCTATGCCTTGGTTCACTCTCTGAATACCATAGGAGCAAGGGTCTTAGAGCCACTGACCAGATGTGTGGGACTTTACTATATTAGTGCCTAACTTAGGACATAGTTTTCTCATTTGAAAAATGAAGAGAAGGAGCTCAACAGTTTCTAGGGTCCCCATTCTGACATTTTAGAATTGAATTTAACTTGCATTTGCTCATTTATTCAATGAATAAGTATTGATTTCATCTCATGCATAGGTCTTCATGGTAGTAATTAACTTGCTGTCATGTAACTGTGTGCATCTCAGTGCTGAGAGCATAGATATAAACTGACATGATTTCTGTCTTGAGAAGCTCACAGTCTTGTAAGGGGGTGCAAACAGACAATTACACTCTAATAATCTAACTACTGCAATGGAGGCTCATACAAGTTTCTGACCAGAGCATCAGAGCTTCATTAGTGAAGGGGGTGTGTAGCCACTGACAATGACTCAACTAACAAATGAGATGTTAATTTAATTATTAATTCATGGTACTCTTGACCTCCAGAAGCTCATAGTCTAAGGCAGGATACAGATACACAAATGATCACAATTCTGTATGTCAAGTTCTGTAATAAAAGAATGAACAAGGTCATCTACAAAGAGAAGAAGAGAAAATTAATTTGGCTCAGACTACTACCTCTTCCAGGTGTGAAATTATTTGGTTCAAAAAACAAACCTGGGGGAAATTAAACTACAGGAATATAGTTTTAAAAGGAATGTATTAATTTATGATATGACTATTTATTATTTGTCATACACTAGACACCTTAACAGGCATAATTCAATGATACACAAGATAGTTCTCCCAATGTATGGTGCTAGGAGGGAAACCAACACAAAATGAAACCTAAAATGTCAAAACTTTAGAGCCAGAGGATCAGACGTGTTGTCCTAGCTTCTCACTTAAAAGATGTGTGACATGGAGAGAACCACTTGATATCTTGACTTCATTTCTCTGGTGTGCAAAAATGCGATCATATGTACAGGAAGCCAATGGTATAAGAAATAATATTTAAAAAAAATAAAGTTTGTGGAAATACTTTGTGGGATGTTGATGACTCTACACATGTTAGTAATTATCATACAAGTGAAAGAGGGAATTGGTTTTGCTCAACCTAACATGAGAGAAGGCAACGATTCCCACATACAGTGACTCATCTATCCTCAGGGCTTCAAGCCCATGTATACAGTGATGACTTCCAATCTCTTTTTGTTGATTAGTCTTTTTTATTAATTTTTTTTCTCAGCTGCTGATCAGTAACAACTGCCTCTTTGACTTTTCCACTTGGTCTTCACCCTAGCACTCCAAAGTTGGCATGGCCAAAATTAAATATAACTCCTTCCTCCTCTCACTTCACACTTTCTCCTACTCCCACATTTCCCACCACAGTAAACAGTCCTCAAACAAGAACTCTCTCGGCCCCACATCCATTGATTATCAAATCCTACCTAGATGCTTCTCCGTTATCTCCATCTTCTATCCACTATTTACTTCAGACATCATCATTTCTCCTTGGGCTACTGCAAGAGTTCCTTTGGTGGTGTCACTGCCATGAGACTCTACAATCTTTCCCCTCTAAGCCATCCATCTTATTGTTGCCAGAGTGTTCTTCTTACTATAATGTGACCATGTCACTCTTATTCTTAAAAGGCTTTGTTGACGCCTCATGACTTACTGGACAAGCCATAAAGTAGAACCACAACAATCTCTGCAACCTGGATCCTGCCTCTCTGCTTACCAATTCCTTATTTACCAAGCTATTTATGTTGAACTAATTTCTTTGTGACACTGTGCTCTTCCATTGGCCTAAGACTCTGTTTCTCTTCTCTTTGCTTGACAACCACTATTATTTAAATCCACGTTCATCTCAAACATCATTTCCAAGAAGGAATTCTTGGGATTCTTCTCTTATGTCTTTATACTACATACACAACATAGCAGTATATAAATCTAACAGAGTCTTTGTCCCTCTGTACTTATGTATATCTGAGCAAGGAGCTAGCTCTTACTCATTTCCATGCTCCAGTACATAGTCTGGGGCCAGATACACATCAGCTGCTCAGCAGAGTTTGAACTGTCTAGCAGGTCTTCTGGATGCTAAGGAGTCTTCTTGTTGAGCCTATAGCTATATTCATATAAATCTAAAAATACATTCTGATAAGTATTTTCTACCAAAATAGCTGGATTTCTGATACTTACAAAATAACAGGGCCTTGAAATTTTGGAAGGGAATGGGGAAGGGGGAAAAGAGGAAATGAGATAAGGAGGAAAGGGAAAAAATGAAGACAGAGAAAAAGGGATGTCAAGAAGGAAGAAATAAATTATCATGGAAACAGGTGAAAATACAAATATCTTTACCATTTAGAAAGCATCTGAAGAACTCTTTGTAAGGAGGGAATTGTGTACTATGTATTTGATCACTAAGCAAAACCTTTGAAATGATACATTCTCACCTAGATCTAATGCTTCTGTGTTTACTCTAATGCCACAATACTAATTTGTATTTATTCCAACATTTCATAAGTCATTCCTTAGGAAGTCTTCCTGATAATACCATCTTGCCTAATTGTGTAGCTATGGGTTATCCTGTTCATCTTGCCACTGGCAGTGGCATCACTGGGTGAAGATCTGCAAAAGAGTTGCTGAGGGAGAATGTGCTCTCATGTTGTGTAGCATTTAGAAAAATCAGATGTTTTGTAAGCGTAACTCAGATCTCATCAATCTAAGACTAAAATAAGGACATGCTTCTTTATGCTGATTTTGTTGTTATTGTTCCTTTCATTTGATCTCAAACGGAGGTTTAAAAAAATGTCATTAGTTTTATGGCTTCCTCCCCAGTTGTTCCCCATGACTTCTGGAAGCTTCGAAATAGCAACTCCTATGTGTGTACAGCCAGAAGCAATCACAGCACTGGACTCTCTTCATTCATCTTTCTTCCTCTGGATCCTACTCATCTAGGCCCACTGAGTATGGTTCGATTGTAGATAAAGAAGAAATAGCCCACAGAAATAGACTCTAGTGTCTATAGAAAACAATGAACAAAATGAATTGTTATGATCTACTAACATATTTATTGAGGAAGATCATTTTTGTTAGCTTTTATCTTGGCCACTGGTGCTTGTGTACAAACATGGCTGGCGTAATAAAAACCATGTCTACTTGTGGGACTTCTAGCAGATTGTTAGCTACTGATGGCACTGATGACTTCAGAGAAGACAGAAGACACTTGTGGAAACAAATGATGATTGACTCTGACAACAGAAATAAAAAGTAGCCTCGATTAGTCATACTAAGCTAATTGTCATGCTATGGTGAATACATGAGTTTTAATTTTGTCACTTGTGTAGACAGAAACAATTATCCTGCTCAGCTACTCACTTGTATTTCAAGGATAATGGATATATAACTTGCTTTAGGATGAGTGTGATAAGTTGTTGCCTGAGAACTGCTGGCATTATTCTTAATTTGGTTCTTAGGCTTAACAACAGCGTTAAGGGAGACTGAGGTTAGACATTAAGGAATACAATCACTGGAAGTACTGGAGAAATCTCTATCTCTGTCAATATTGAAATTTTCAGAAATTCTCACCTATCTGAGATAGATTAGGGGCTTTCCTGCCAAAGACTACACTATGCTACTTCCAAACATCTCCTCTGACAATGGGACTTTATGATATTCTGAATGATATTATTTTTATCCATCCATCCACCCATCCATCATCTATTGAACTCTCCCAAAATTTAAGAACTTGTGCTTTTCGATGGGAAATGAATATATAAACAAAGAAAGTCCTGCTCTCAAGATCATAGTCTGGTGGTGAGAAATAGACATACAAACCAAATTAGACATCTAGGAGGAAGAGTTATCCAGGTAACTAGATGGGATGGGGAGGGGTATTCCAGGCAGGGGAGCAGTAACGTATGCACTGAGGTGTCAAAGCAAGACGATATGACCCACTCCAGCTGCTCTGTAGCTGAACTCAGGGTCCATATCATGGATTCAAAAGAGACAGGTTTGCAGACATTTGTAAGGACTGGGTGATGGAGGTCCTCATTTATAGCAGACCTGTGAGTCACAGCTTGCCCTCTAAAAGAGATCCTGCTACAAAGAATATTAGATAGTTGACAGCCTCTAGCTGCCACACTTATGGGTTCACACTGAGGCTTCATGTTCTCAGAGATGCTCCCAGCCACTGTCTGGGCATGGTGCAGGTACCAAGAGCTGGGCCATTCCTGTGTAACACAGGCTACCGCTAAAGAGCAATCTTTGCCTGGAGCTCCACATTTGGCCTGGCCATGACTTTCTCAGAGCTGCATTGCAGTCTTCAGTACTTCCTACTCAAGCCTCCCTGCTTCCATTTCCTGTTAACACATGTCTGATCTGCACCACAGCCTGATGCTCTCCCTACCCAGGCTACTCTCTTCCCCTTATCCCTCAAGGGGATTTCCCTCCCCAAATCTCTTACACTTCTAATTCTGTCTTGGTGTCTGCTTCCTGGAGAAGCTGAACTGACTCAAGCTTAGTAAGATGTTTGAACTTTGAACTGAAGTCAATGACAAGCCACTGAAGGGTTTTACATACGGGACATCAAATGTTAAAGCCTTTGTTATAGAAAGATTCTTGTGGCTATGGTGCAGGGGACCAATGTAGGAACAAAGAAACCAGGAGCAATAAGACTCATTAGGAGGGAGAAAAAAGTGAGGATTTTGAATGGGGCAGTAATAGAGAATAGAGGAATAAAGGAGTTAGGAGAGAGACACTGGAGATGGAAACAACAGGGCTTGATGACCCACAGGTTGTTAACTGCAACAGAGAGGGACAATAAAGGATGAGGGGACATTTAAATTAGTAAGCAGGGCCATATTCCTAATCTCAAGGAATTTGGGGGGATGACTTGTTATTCGATACTCCTCACATGAAATGTAGAAAAGGTGAGTTAGCAGCTGGCTATGCACCTTCTGCTATCCTCTCCCTACCCCCACCAGGATGGACTCGGGAAAAGAGAACAATGAAGAGTCTCCATAGGGGACTGGGCTGAAGGCTCAGAAACAGATTCCTCTGTTGGGTAACACGTGAGGGTTGGTAGGAAGAGATATGCTCAAGGCAGAGCAGAGATGTGAGCCTCTCCAACGTAAGGTACTCTAAGCTGTATCAGTTTCTTAGGGCTCCCAGAACTAAGTGTCCCAAACAAGGGGGGTTAAAACAACAGATATGCATTGTCTCACTGCTCTGCAGCCTAGAAGTCTGAAATCAAGGAATTGTCAGGGCCACACTCCCCTCACTGATGACTCCGAGGGAGAATGTGTTCCTTACTTCCTCCTAGCTTCTGGTGACTTCTGGCAGTCCTCAGACTTGCTTGGCTTGCAACCGCATAGTCTCCATCTCTGCCTCTGTCATCACAGTGTTATCCTTGTGTATCATCACATAATTTTCCCTCTGAATGCATCACTGTCTGGGTCTCTGCTCTTCTTATAAAGATACCAGTCATACTGCATGAAGGGTCCACCAGTATGACCTCATCTTAATTAATTGCATCAGCAAGGACCCTATTTCTAAATGTTACATTCTGAGGTTCCAGAAAGACATGCATTTTAGGGTGGAGGAACACTATTCGATTCAGTTCAGAAGCCCCAGGTGGAAGCTTACCAAGGCTCTTAACCCTTCACTATGCCTCTCTGAACTTTAGCATTACCTTAGGAGGTTGTGAAAACTACTTTTAAGAAGCCTAACTACATTTAATATCGGATTCTGGCTACAAGGTCTTCCTACACCATCAGTGCCGGCACACATGTCTTTGTAATTCTCTACAATGCATGGGAGGGCCGACCAGGGTTTACTGCAGTATCAGCTCAGGTGTTGTAGGGTCTTCCCTCCTTCCTTCAGTTGATCTACGATTTCTCTCAAGCATTCGTTCACTTCTTTTCCCCCAGTCTTGGGCAAGACCTAGAGGGTTGGGGAATGTTAGGTTAACCTTCAAATTTCCTTATTACTTTTTGAATGTTTATTTCCTTTCCCAGTTGTTAGAAATCTACCTTATTTGATCAGTCTTTAGTATTACTATGTAATGGAAAACTTTGACAACTTAGAGATCATCCTTTTTTTTGCTCCCAGCAAACCTGAATGTCAAGATTGTTGTCTAGTTATGAACTTGAAACTATCTGAACTTGAAATTCAAAGCTGAGCTGTGATCTGTTTGTTCTTCACAGTATCGATGGATCCTTGAGGAAGATACTGGGCCGGCAACCTCAGCATCCAATTGCCACAACCCTCTCCTTTGTCTCCAGTTAGGTTCCAAGGAAACGACTGTTCACCTTCCTTGACTGCCTTGCAGTCTCACATAGTCAAGGGACTCAGTTTTGGTCACCAACACACAGGTGGAAGTTTGCTTGTGTACTTTAAGAAAGCTTTTGGTTTTCTTAAGAAAAAGAGAGATATGGTTGGCACCTCCTCTCCCCTTCCTTCTACCCTTCCTGGATTAAACAAAGATGGGACCCTGGCCATCATGGAATACTGAAGCAGAGGCTAAAGTGATGTCTTCGAACCAATGTACCAATGTCAACAGCATACATCTCCAACTTCTTGTGTTAGGTGATAGTACAGAAAATTAGAAGTGTGACAAATAAATCCTTAACACTCCTCTTGCCAAAGCAATGCATAAAACTGATCCAAATTGTGAGCATTTCCAAGCAAAAAGGCATGATGAAAAACTACCTTGGCATCACATCTCCACCACATTACCCATGCTTTCATCACTTATAAAATGTGCTAGAGTCAGGACTAGACCCTAAGATTTTGAAAGCCTGATGTGATTGTAACCAGGATGGAGAAAAATGCAGATAGAATAAAGATAGGATACTATCAAATCCATAATCATCAAGTAAAATTTCAAATTTTGAGTAACTAGAACAATTGCATTTACCTCTAGAGCAGTTTTTTTTTTCCTTTTGCTTTAGGATAAATTATCAAAATAGTTAAGGCCTAATACAGAGACTCCCCTAGGTAGGTATTATATATCTTAAAATTGAGTTAAATAAATAAAATAAATAGACCCTTTAGTAATTCAAATATGAAGCAGATGCCTACCTCTTTGTCTCTGGATAGTATGAAGCCATCATTAACCTGAAGGCAGCTGTTGCATTTGAGATCATAAATTGTTTCCTTAAACTAGAGCTGTCTTTAGAAGCAGCTTACTTTTTTCTTCTTTCTTTCTTTCTTTCTTTCTTTCTTTCTTTCTTTCTTTCTTTCTTTCTTTTCTTCCTTCCTTCCTTCCTTCCTTCCTCCCTCCCTCCCTTCCTTTTCTTTCTTTCTTTCTCTCTTTCTCTCTTTCTTTTACTTTTTGGTACTGAATCGTGCAGCAGCAGATGAAGAGCAGACAGGTGAAGCAGAAACCCCCGGGCAGACCTGAAGAGGCTATGGTCTTGGATGCCGCTGGTTCCACTGTGGCCAGAAGAATGGTTCATGAACACAAACCCATGTGAGGCTTAGCAACTCCCAGAAACAATGGGGAATACAGGCTGAGATGGGATCTGGCAGTTATACTTCCGGAGTCTCATAATTTGGAGTATGACTATAGGCACGACCTTGCATCTTATTGCAGGGGCATCCATCCCTATTACAATAACATTTAGAAAACATTAATGGTACTTTAAAAATCTCTAGTGGAAGAATACAATGCTGCTACCAATTTTTTGTGCCTCCTTAGAACACACCCTTTGCTGATATAATTTTGCACTGCCCTCTCTCTAGATCAGCCACCAGCCAGCCAACTCTTAGATATAGAGAGGGCTCGGCCAAAATCGGGAAAGCTATCTATTGAATCCAAGATGACCCTGGCACCTGACAAACACTTACTGTTGCATGCCACTGACATTTAGAGGTTGTGTGTTCTCCAGCAATACCGTGGCAACTGATAACTTTCATTCTTTGAGATGAGTAATACTTGAAGTATCACATAGTATTTCGGAGTCTTGGTTTGTATTTTTTAATCTATAAAATTGACCTAACGATACCTTCCATACCAGTGTGTTTTAAACATTAAATGCAATAATTCAGCACATAAGATAGTATTTCTTAGAAACACTAAAGACTGCATACATTAATATTAAGATATCATTATAGTATAGACTGTGCTTCTGTCCCAAGGATCATGTTCCAATAAATATTTCTGTATCCGAGGTCTCGTGAGGATGGGTGCATGGGCGCTGCCCTATAGGGTGCTCCAAGCTTCAGAGGGAGACACTAGGACAAAGTCTCTCAAATGGAATTCTAGAGCAAACTGGGTTTTGTAGCTTTGGCCATGCAGACGGGTAAGATGAAGAAGCCTGGAAAAAGAACATCACTTCCATGCTATTCAGGTGGATAGGGCTTTATGGAAAAGGTGGGCAAGTAGGGGAATGGAAGTGGCAGAAGCTTCAGAACGGAGGGGCACGGAGCCACAACTTGAGTTCCTGCATTTGTAGCAACTCGGGTTCAGGAGGTTCTCTAACCCCAGTGAGCCTTGGTTTTCTCCCTTAAAATGGGAATAACAATAACCATCTTGGAGAATTGTTGAAGACATTTAACGAAATACAAGCTTTTAAGTTTGTGGAACAGAATAGGTACCCTTACAACTGGATGTCAGAAACATGGTCTTTTTATTGGGACTTGGGGCACATGGACTTGGGAAGCAGGGAGCCAACTGACATCACTGGTGATTTCAGGTGCTGGGTGGTGAGAAGAAATTTGGATAAAGAAAGCAGCAAAGAAATCAGTCCTTTTGGTGTGTCAGTTTCAATGCATTGGATTTTTTTTCTTTTGCATTGCATTACACTGTATTGAAGCACGAGATGGCTCAGAACAAAAGCCAGAATTTATTTTTAAATGTTCAGAACAATGAGATGACTGGTATTCTGTGTATCAGCATGACACTGCCTAACACATGAAAATCTTACACTCAGTTATCAGCTTTACATGAATATCTGTTGCGATGATGCAGTCTGACCTTGCTTTAAGCGACTTTGTAGCTTTGACTCCAGATTTTAAGTATGATACTTTACATTTATAGAGCACTTGATAACTTAGAAAACATGTTTCCAGACATTATTTCATTTCTGACCTGCTCAGCAGTCATGTGGAGTAGCAGTTCTTATCCTCGACTTGAAGATGACGAAACGAGTTTTCAGTGGTTAAAGGACACACCCAAAGTCACAAAATTATTGGATGGGGAGTCTAAGTTGCAAAGTTGGTAACAAAGTGAGGCATTTGCTGAGACATTTTGTATGGCAGGTGCTAATCCAGGCTTTTTGCAGTCAACTTCCTTGTCAACCTTCTGTGACAGAACAATGGGGACCTCCTCAATAGGCGCTGGCCCACCCTCCTGCCATGCTTATGGGACTTACTTGTTTTCTTTTTTTTTCATATGCGAGTTGAGATGTACTTGAGGAAGGATGACTCCAGCCCAGGCCCTAAAGGATAAACTATGGTAGTCTAAACCAGTCACGTCAACCTCATTCTCCTTTGCCAGTGTGGAGAGGGGCATGTGATACAGTTTGGCCAAGGAAATGAAAGACAAGTTTGCTGGAGGCTTCTGGAAAAGAACCCTTCCCCACTCTGCCCTAATAAAAAGAGAGCGAGAGATGTACAAGGAGAAACCCCAAACCCTTCCTTTTTGCTTTGGGTATTGTTATGTGAGGATCTGAGGCTGCAGCCACGGCAGCCATTTCAACCAGGAGGGAAGATGAACGCAAAGCAAAAAGGAAACAAAAGACAGGCTGACCCCAAACCCTGATGTCCTGGAGTGGCATGATGAATTGACACGGAAAAGCCTACCTCTGGACTTAAGTGAAATAATTAAAGGGTCTTATTATTAAAGTCAGGTTGAGTCACATATTCCATCACTTGCTTTTGAAGCCATTCGGAACAATACACCTTCACAAAGAGGTACTGTGTTCACTCTTTCACAGATGGCAACACTGAGAAACACAGAGTTTAAGTAGTCCAAGCCCCCAGATGTAGATTTCAGATTTAGAATTTGAACTTTTGTGTGTCTGCTGTTGAAATCTCTCATCTCCTGAACTATGCTACAGTGCTGCCTACTCTCCCCAGTCCTCTGTACCTCCCACTTCCCATCAGTCTGTGCAACACAACAGCAGGCAAAGAAGGGTCCAACATGTGTGTTCCTGCAACGTTAGTGGATGTTTCCCACAATGCCTAAAACGCAGAAGTCCAGGAGATAAAACGGCCTACTTTACACTCTGGCCAACTATAGTCCTCTTTGTTTTGTGCATCTCAGTCCTGGGGAAAGGAAACCAGGAAAGTTGGAAAGAAAAGAGGACTGGGAGGTAAAAAAAAAAATCTGATTTCAAGTTTTGGCTTAGCCATTTTGTCAGAGTATCACTTTGGGCAAATCCTTTGATCTGTCTGAGACTCAGTTTTTTCATCCATCAAATGACAATAACAACCTCTGGCCTATTTTCTTCTGGGGTTACGGTAAAGATGACAAGAGAACAGGCATGTGGAAATCTTTTTCCGCTGCAGAGGATAAAAAATTCTTATTACTAGAGAAGATGTCCTCGGGGCAGACACGGTCTCTTCATGATCTACCATAGAGACTAAGGATACTAATGGTCCTTTACATGAGCATTACAATAATGTTATTGCTTTTGATGAATTTATAATTTGTAGGTTGTAAATTCAAACATTCTCCCCTCTGAATGCCATCCTGAAGGTTAATGAATGAAATACATGATTTTCAAATCCCAACGGTTGGTGTTAATTGGAAGCAAACACACACCTTCAGGTTTGATCTCTCATAACAAGACAGTCAGATAACTTAACCTCAAAGCAATTCATTACTGCACCACTCACAGCTCTTGGAACACAGAAGATATTTCAAAGGCTTTGGATGTGTGTGTATGCTCCCCCACTGCCTCCTCCTCTTTGCAAAAATAGTAAACTGAAAGGAAGAGAAGGAACCAGGGAAACTTAGGAGAATTTGGAGGATTTTTAAATAACCTGAACATAATAAATCCATAGGATTTAATTAGAAACAACCCAAGACCCTAACGGTTGCTGGTACTTGCTACTTATCCATGACATAATATTTTGCAACCTTCAGAAAGAATGACCTGGAACACTACCTGAAGGTACAGGACACTACATGCAGGGTGAAGAGATAAAGGTGAGATGGAAAGAATAAGCTGCATGATTCCAAAGTAATAAAGTATCTGTTTCACACACACATGTACACACACACCCAGCTAGAAGGAACTATATAATTTGGCTTCCTGACAGAGAGAGACCTTCAAATTCAAAGTCATACATAGTTGTTTCTTCTTTTCACTGAAGTATTGGATTCATTTCTTTTTTCCTCAGAGTTATAGGATAAGGAAATAAGTTTCCATTTTTATAACGGTCTCCATTTATTCTGTGCCTTCCTGTGTGTGGAGCACTTTGTATGTACTCACCCCTCCCTTAGTTCTTACAACAACCCCATAAGGAAAGTACTATTATCACTCCCATGTTACGGATGGGGTGATTGAGAATCACAGAGAGTAATGTTACTGTTTTCCCAGCTGGTAGATGATGAGCCTGGAGTCAAAATGTGGTGAATTCCAGAACTAGTTCTTCAGCTGATTAAGATTATGTCCTCTCAGCTAAGATGCCAATTTTTGTATATTTATATAAAATTAATTTAATTAAGCCACATGGGAGTATGGGAAGAATAAGAGTTCTTTTCTTTGTTTTCTTGTATTAGATGAAACTGACATAAATGCTACTGGGCCAAGAGCACTTGACTTCCTGAATGGTTTCTCACTCTTGCCTCTTTGTCACTTCCTTGGTGCCACCTCTATTTTGATACTCCCCCTCTCCTACCAGATAATTCCAGCAGCATCCTTGCTAGTGGGCTCTCTGCTTTGGGCCTCATCTTCCTTCACTCTCTCCTTCAGAGCGACCTTTCAAATACACAAATCTGATGGCTTCAGGCTCTGTGTGAGATGTGGCCAAAGATTGTGCTTCAGGAAAGTGCCAGCAGACCAGGCACACAGTGCAGGACCTCCATACCCTGCCCTGGCCCCTGCTCCAGCCCTGCCTCTTGTTTCTTTCTGTTACACCAGGGGTTTGCAAATGCAAGTCACAACTTCTATAGAATCACATATTTAGTGGATCATGATGGGTGTAGAAAAACCACACACATAATAGAAAACATTAGAGTGCATCAGAAGTAGTAGGGTAAGCATAGTTTCATTAAAAATTTATCTTAATTTTATATACTTTTACATACAAATCCTGAGTTTTGCTATAACTTCCGTTTCTTACATAGGTTGTTTTCAAAAAGCTAATGAGGCTTCATTACATCACACTTCCTATAATTCTCCAAACATTCTAAATTGTGTCTCCCTCTGGGTCTGTCCTTTGTTCTCTCCACCTCTGACTTATGCATTATTCACAAGGGATATAGTGTCTAGGGACCATAATACTCTTAGAAGCCAACAAAAATGCTTTAATTAAAAGAAAAAAATAAATTAGAAGAAGAAATGAACATAATTCAGCCTGGATTATATTTATCTTCATCCCAATGCAGTCATAAAATGTAATAGCTTGTGTGTATGTGTATGTGTGTGTATACGTACACACACGTACTTACATATGTGTGTATATGTGTGTGTGTGTGTGCGTGTGTGTATAATTTTAACATAGGAAACACCAATGAAAGTAAAAGTGCTAAAGTGCCTGGGGAACCATGAAAATTATAATCCTACCCTGGCTCTCCCCTCTCCCTGGAAGACCCATAGTCCACATGGAGAAGTCTTGCTGGTTCTTAAAAATCTTACCCAAGCATCACCCTTCCCTGACAGCCCTTTTCCAGCATTTTAATTAATGTATATATTTATTCATTTATGTATCTACTTATCTCTTGCAATGACAGTTTCAAACAGAGAGTAAAATAATCCTAGCCAAGAACGAAGAACATTTATTATGTGCCAAATACAGTGGTAATGTTTTACTGCACTCATTCTGTTTTAGCCTCACACTATGGGGTAGACACTATTATTATCATCCTCATTTTACGTTTGAGAATATGGAGACTAAGAGAGATTGAAGTATCCCTGTTTATAACTGGCAGCGTGAGGGCTTAAACCCAGGCCGGGTGTTTCTGGAGCCTGGGGAGGCTCTGTTGGGGTAGAGAAAAAGAACCCCCTTCAACTGGCTTAATGATTCCAGCTGGAGAAATGCCAATTGGTGTAACATGTTTGGAATTTTTTTCTGTCTTATCTATGCCCCTGGGTAAGGGAATGACCACGCAATACCAGCTCAGCCACTCTCCTCCTCCTCTTCTTCCCTTTCAATCCACCTGTCCACAAAGAGCATGTGGACATGCTCTCTGGTTCTCCTGTGTTCTCTGGTCTGTCCCCTACCACTCGAGAAGCTTGGAAGCCTTCACCAACTCTTCTGTATGTCTGTTCTGGGATTCATGAGGCTAACACACCAAATCATGTCTTCATCCTCTTGCTCAGTTATAAGGCTACCACTTCAGCTGGTCTCTCATTTGTTTCCACATCCAGACACATTTTAATGGCGATAGTTATTTGGGACCCTTAAAATATCAACATGTTTCCAATCATAAGGCACAGAGACAACTCAGAGGAGGGTGTGATGAACTGTCTTGAAATTGTTAGAGAAGGCTTTTTGAAAAGGAGAATCCTGAGCTGAGTTTTTTGACATCAATCTCTTTGCAGCAAAGATTAAGTACTTGTTTGAGAGGGAGAGACTGAGAGTTCAGCAGCAGTTTGAAGGCATACGGATCTCCAGGAGTACACTGACTAACTGAATAAACACCATTCTTGATGGTAGTGAATCTGCTCATTTAAAGTGGTTATCTGCTAGCTCTTAATCAGTGGGCTAACCTTTTACATGCCTTGTTTAATTTTATCTTCACAGTAAATCCCTGAGGTAGTAAAAGTCCTTACCTCCTTTTTTCAGATAAATAAACAAAGATTCAGAGATGTCAAGTAGAATTCCCACATCATCAGAGCTACTTGGTGGCAAATAATTTTCGTAGTGAATGAGGAGTCAACCATGTTTGTCTGCCTCCAGTGTAAATATTCTTACACTGTTCATATGGTCCTTTCCCTGTATCACTGTGTCTTGTACTTAGCTCCTATATAGCTCTTATCTCCAGATGTTTTGATTATCTGGATTTTTCCTGTCTGGCTCCCCATTAGCATGCAAGCTCTATGAGGGCAGGAACTGTGCCCCACTCCTCTTTTTTAATCTTTGGTTCCTAGCATATTCCATGTATTCCATCAATTTTTTATGGAGTTATACCATTTGCTAGGCCCAACATGCAGTGTGGGACATGTTCTGATGAGCAACTCAGACATCCTCCCTACCCTCTGGTGCTGATTTATCAGAGGAAACAGAAACTCGCAAGTTGGAAGGAAAAAGTAATCGCAAAGTAATATATAAGTGCTGTGAGGGGGCGCCTGGGTGGCTCCGTCGGTTGAGCTTCTGACTTTGGCTCAGGTCATGATCTCACAGTCCGTGAGTTTGGGCCCCGCATCGGGCTCTGTGCTGACAGCTCAGAGCCTGGAGCCTGCTTCGAATTCTTGGTCTCCCTCTCTCTCTGCCCCTCACCCACTCATATTCATTCTCTCTCTCTCTCTCTCTCTTTGTCAAAAATAAATAAACATTAAAAAATTTTTATAAGTGCTGTGAGGTAAGGAACACATAATGGGATAGGGTGGTAGAGAGAGCACGAACAAGGAAAGCTTCACTGTGGATTCTAAGATGAGACTTGAAGAATGACACAGTCCAGTTCAGGGGACATCTATGTGAAGAGGAGGGAAGAGAATGAATGAAGCACCAGATACCACGAGGATTCGGGTATGCTCAGGGTTAGGACTGAACAGGGCAGGTAACAGATGAGATTTACATAACACCTTGTGGAAGACTTTGGATTTCAGTTCCAGGGCAGCAGGCAAGCACTAAAAATTGATAAAGAAAGCAGTGAGCATGGGGATGAAGAAATGAGGATGGTACCAAAAGTCTTTTGAAAGTGAAATTGACAAAGCTTGCTTGTGGTTGACTGGAAGGTAAGAGATGAGCCAAAATTGACCTGAGGGAAGACTTCTAATCTTAAGTGGCTGGGTGGGTGGCGGTACCATTTTACAAGGATGGAGAAGACTAGGGAGACAGAGTTTGAGGAGAGAGTGCTGGGGAAGATAGTAGAACTAACTTATATTTGAGATAACTACTGGAAGCCCCAGTGGAGACGTACAAAATTGACAGATCGCCACATCTTGTTTCTATGATTACATTCTTATCATTTGCCGGCGGCCATCTTATACACCTGGATGCAGAATGAAATAAGTGGGATATTCAAAGTAACCAGCATGCATTCCTCGAACGGTATTTAAAAATCAGTCAAATACGAGGCGTAAAAATGTTTTACTGTGGCTATAATCTTTTTGCACAAGGTTGTTCCAGGCTTTCATCACCAGTGTGAAAAACTGAATTTCACCGATTCTCAAATTCATACTCCTATACAGTGGTAATTAGCAATTAAACAGGCAAAGAAAGCATATCTACCTTCTGCCTAATATATATATATGTTACATATATGTATTTTATAGATAGAAGTGTATTGTCTTCGGATATATCTATTACCTGAATTAAGAATGGAATAGTAGCTTTGGCTTCCAAAGCTAACAGCTTTGACATACCTGTCTGTCATTATTACATCTCAAGATCCATAAAGAAATTTCCTGGTTTGCTTTTTTTTTTTTTTTTTTTCCTTCTTGGTAAAGTAGATTTCCAGTACTTAGGGGTATATCACTTCCTTATTCTCCCATGAGCTGGGATATACCCATATCAAATATCGGCCTGAGGCCATTTAAGAAAGATTTTTTTTTTTTTTACCGAAAAAGTGAAATCATTACTTAAAATAAGAGTAAATGTCTCATCCTCCTCCCAACTTGCCTCACATTTATTTCAATTATAGATCTAGAAATCTGGTTGGGAAAAGAGCTGAGAGTGAAAGATTAAGACATAAGGTTTGCATCTTTAGGACATTGCCCTTTACTTCCTAACGTATACTCAATTTGGGCAGCAGTAACCAAGCAGCTTGCAAAAGGGCAAGGCCACCTTCTAGCTTCTAGCAGGGAACAAGACATATGCAAATGAACATTTACTCTCTTGCTAAGCAAACATGGTCAGTTATTACAATGAGCCAATGGGGGAACAGTAAAAAAAAATAACAATATGGAAAATAAACAGAATTTAAATGAGAAAAATATTAATCACAGAACTGAATCCTTGTTCTGGAAATATCATTTGAGATCATGGAGGGGGGACAAATGCCATGATATATTTCCAAATAAGTTATGACGGCTCCCATTAGAGGTCTGTGAAGGGCACTAAAGACGCTCTGTTGAAAAACTTTTATAAGGAAAATACCTTGCAATTGCTATTGGTGTGACACTGGCACATCTGGCCCAATAGGAAGACGTGCAAGATATATAACATAACTCAGAGAAAAGCAAACATCATTGGGCCTGATTTTTTCCAAGAAATCTCTATATTACTCGTATAAAATATTGGCAGGAATGAGATAACAATTATGGGAAATAGCTTAGAAATGCTTTAAAGAAAGGAAATGTAAAGACTTGAGACTTCCCTCTAGCCTCCACTGGAATCTTGTAGATAAGGCTTCTGTGTTCCTTCCCCAAGTGCTCTGACAGGACAGTCCAATAGGATCCCTTTTCCCAGGGCTCTGATCCTTGTGAGGACTGAAGACTTCTTGTGGCCTTTGTGAAGAAGTCATCATTACCTGAGTGAGCTACTCAAACACAGTAATCTAACTCTGATACCCCCTTACCTAAACTCCTTTAATGGCTTCCCAGGGTCCCAAGACTGTTCATACTTCCTAGTGAAGTTTACGGAGCCCATCTAAAGCCCTATCTTCTCCCTCTGCTTGTACCTTACAATCCAACTTGACTTGTGCCCCATAGATACTCTGCTGTCTGTCATACCTAGATGTTCCCTCAGCCTATAATATGATTTCCTGTCAACGCCCATACCTGGAAAGGTATTCTTCACCTGGCTAACTCCTCCTTATTCTTCCATCTGGACTCAATCCAGGCATTGCCTCTTCCAGAAAACCTTTACCACTCCCATGACTGTGGCATATGCCCATAGTACCCTACACTTAGCCCAATTGTTGCACTTCGATTGTGTTATTTAAATGATTTGTTTCCACGTCTGCCTTCATTACTAGACTGAGAGCTCCTTGAATAAAGGAAAGGTGTCTTATTCATCTTTTAGTACCATCAACCACCATACACCAAGTACAGAGGAAGTCAATATAAGGTTTTTTTGTTTTTCGACTGAACAAAATAATTCAATACTAATTTCAGTCTACTTTGTCCCAAATCTCCTTGCTCATCACTTGCAGAGACATCCCCAACACCTGAAAATAAGATTGTGTCATTTCAGGGGCAAAATCAATAGGCTTCTCTTAAGAAATAGGAAATTGGGAATAAGAAAGGAGGATTGCTTTGATTAAGTAGAGGGAACCCTAGAGAGTAAGGAATGCCAGCCAAGGTCTGCCACAAAGTGACAAAACATGTTAATTTCATGGGGGGGGGGCGGGCTCCCAGAGTTTCTGGAGAGGGAGTGGGCACAGTCAGCTGGGAAAACACAAACATCTTGTAATCCTCCTAAAGTTTCTGTTTCGATTTTTGCAGAATTGTCATTGACCACCCACACAGGAGAGATAATATAAAATCTTTTGAGTGGAAGTTCCTGGAAAGCCTAATTCAAAGGCAGTAAATAGGAAAGGGACAGGCTTTGTTTGTGCATGTACGTGTGTGCACTCCTTTAAAATTGCATTCTCCATTCCGGCTACTAATGAACATAATAAGCAATGCTAGTTTATGGGTAAGCTCATTAAAGATTTCTTCAGGCAAATTCACCAAAAATGCAGACAGTCTGTGCTTTTACATCAAACGCATTCCTGAGGACTTCAACTATAAAGCTGACCTGGCAAAGTTATTCTTTCTGTGTATGAGCCACTGCCTTTGTCTTATTTGTTAAAGGAGGGTGGGGAAGTAAAATCTCCTGGGAGAGACAGAGCAGAGCCCCTTAAGTGTCATGAGGCAGTGTCCTCGCTTGCAGTGCCTTTCATTTCAGTTGGCTTCATGAAACATTTATTGTGCACCTACCATGTGCCAAGGAGAAATCCGGAGTTACAAAGCTGAGCACGACATTCCCTCAAAGACATTCATCATTCAGAAAGGGCCAGTGTTCTGTGTAAATTTCTACTATGTTAAAAAGTATCCTTTAAATCCTATTTTCTCCATGAAAGAAGTCTCTGTTCTGTGTCTTTTAGCTCCCTGTGCATCTGCTACTTATCTGCCATATCCTGCCACAAAATATTAGTAATGTTTGTTACAGCCTTTTTCATACTATTCCCATCTTGTTGGTTTTTGTGTGTTCTTCCGGACTAGGCTTGGGGATTCTTGGGGGAAAAGGAGCAGTTAGGTTAGAAGTGGTTAAGGATGTGAACTCTGCCTCGGGACTACATGGGTTCAAATCTAAAGTCTGCATTTATCAGTTAAGTGACTTTAGGAAAAAGGCACTTGGAATCTCTGTGCCTCAGTTTCCTCACTTTTAAAATGGGATAATCGTATTACCTGCCTCGAGTGGCTGGGATGAGGATAAATGAGTTGATTTATGAATGCTTAGAACAGTCCTTAGCAGGGAGTGAGCACTCAGTCATATTAACCATCAAAATTTGTCTGCACGCACGCAACCAAAATGCTCAAGCCCTGTGTTGTAACTGCCAGCCTAAACTGCCAGTACTTGCTTTTAGCTTAAGATCTGACCTACGGTTGAGCATTCACATCACCAGGGGTGATTCCATTCGCTCGGTTGTCTAAGAGAGAAACCTGGAAGTACCCTTGAAAAGACCCTCTCCTGTACCTCTTACATCCAATGCAGCATCCAACTCCCCCATATAACATTGTGATATGGCTTCAGTGATGGTCCTTCATCCCCACCACCCTCCAGTAGCTTAGGTCATCACTGTTCCTACTGACTGCTCATCCATTTCCAAATAGCTCTCCCTCCTTCTACTCTGACACTGTCCAGTTTATTTTTAATGTGGTGACTGAAGAAGCTTCAAAAAATATCAAACAGGTCAAATAATTCCAATGTAAAATTTTTATTGGGTTCTTCTTAGTGTGAAAACCAAATCCTTAATGTTGTTAAAGAAACAGAGTGTGATCTTGTCCCTCCCTAGTGACTCGGCCTCTTGGCTCACCGCTGAGCCTGTCTCCAGTTCCTTGAAAGTACCAGTCTCTCCCTGGGCTCAGGACCTTCCAACTACTCTTCCCCCACCCTTCACATCTCCAAGGGCTCAGCTGACAAGTCACTTCCCAGAGCTGCTTTCCTCAGCCTTCCCTCCCTGACTCTAAATGCCACCCCCTGCCATTGTTCAATTCTTCAGGGCATGGCAGATAGCACAATTTGTACAAAAGGATTTTTTTTGAATGATTATTTGTTCACTCTTCACGTCTCCACCAGTCTGTGAATTCCACAAGAACAGGCACTCTGTTTTATTTACCACTTTATCCTCAATGCTTAGCAAAGTTCCTGGTGCTCAGGAAATAATTAGCAAACAAATGAATGCCCAATAACTATTTATTTAATAAATATATAAAACACAGCAATGAATGAACTAGAAAAATCTGATGAACCAGCGCTGTAATAAACACCAGGGCTCTGATGTGCTTTACTTATTTTTTCTTTCCTTTTTTTTTTTTTTGGTCCAATATGATTTTACTAATGAAGGAGCTATATTACAAACCATCTAATACAGAGGGAGGGCTATTTTCATTCTAAGGAAATTAAATGTATCTTTGATCTCACTGCCTATGAAAAAACAAGCTCAAATCCTTTCTTGTAAAGGCGCTCTTGGCAGTGAGCATTGTACATCATGTCCGGTCTTGTTGTGATATGTGTGCATGAATATATGTCGAATCATTTCCAAGCCCTCCAGAAACCATATTTCAAGAAGTTTGTATGAAAGCACTCGTATAATACTAATTCAGCCAATAATTATACATGGCAGTGACCCGGGGTGAGGAGGATGAGAAATGAATTAGATTTGTAGAGATGAGAATGTTGAGACCCTGCACAAGACTGGGTGAAAAATGGAAGTTACGCATACATATGGAACTGAAACCGATCAGAGACTCAGAGAAGGTTAGAAATGACAGTAATTTTCATGATCATCTAGCAGAAAATAAGAAAGTACAGAGGGTTTAAGAGAATCAAACAGATCTGTGTTCAGATCACAACTGTGCCACTTGCAGCTTTGAGGTCTTGGCAAAATTATGTCATCTTCCTTATTTGCAATTTGTTACATTAAAGGCAGAGACAACAATACCTTAAATTCCTTAATGAAATATATTTAAGGAATATATTTCCTTAAATGAAATATATTTAAGGAATCTTGTGTGAGGTGGTAACATTAGATAGTCCAACACATGGAGCACAAGGAATGTTTTGAGTCCTTAAAGAGGGACTCGACAAGGTTTATAGTTATCCTTTATTATCTAAACATATTATTTTACAGATGGAAAGTACAGGACTCAAAGAAGAAACAATTCGCCAAAGGCCACGTGGCAAAGTGGAGATAAAGCCAGGAATGTTATATATGACTAAAAATTCCCTATTTGGTACTTCTACCTGCCCCCTAACCCTTTTCCTCCTTATCTATCCCTTTGCACATGCACATCATAGAAGATACAACAACAGGTGGAGGACAATGGAAAAGCCACACAAAGACTTTTCTGATTCCAGCAATATGTATAGCAGAACATATAATTTGAGTTAACGTCCCATTACTTGCACGCCCTGTTATGGCACCTATACAACTGAAATAAATACAATAAAAATTCTTTCCATGCTTGAGTTCAAAATAAAAAAAAAAAGTAATTCTTCAGTTTCAAGACATGAAGTAGGAATGAACACATAGTCTGAGAGAGCTAAAGATGTTGCTGCCTGGGGCTAGGCAGTAGGAATGGACATCAGTTTCTGTAATATTTTCTCATAACTTGGAGACATGAAATGGTATCTTGGTCCTGCACAAGACAGAGAGTTTTAACTAACTTTTGTATAAATCCTGGATTGTTAAAGGATGAAAGAGAAAAACAACAGTCTTCTCCTAGCAAGAGGAGATGGCCAAGATACTGCACACAAGTTAATGTTGTAACTTGTATCTTAGTATTGGCTTGGATGGAAAAAAGCAAACATTTTAATCTTGGGTCTGTGCTTCATGTGGATTTAAGGCTCAGATTTAAAATAAAAGGCCAACTTTACATCAGGAAACACCAAACTGAGAAATTCATATTAGATCGGTTCCAGTTTAGTGATGCTCCTTAAGCATCTGGTAGAAACAAATGCAAAAGCACTTGTAGGGCAAGAATTTCAATAACTGAGAACCCTGATAATAGAAAAATCTGATAAGGATGATAATTTAAATATATGTAAATAATTACAAATATTAAAAAATAAATTGAAACTATAAGTCAATAACAAATAGGCAGGTTTAATAAAAATTAAGTAGAACTTCTAGATGAGAAAGAATGAAATATGGCCTTTTGTAGCAACATGGATGGAACTGGAGAGTGTTATGCTAAGTGAAATAAGTCATACAGAGAAAGACAGATACCATATATTTTCACTCTTATGTGGATCCTTAGAAACTTAACAAAAGACCATGGGGGAGGGAAAGGAAAAAAAAAGTTAGAGAGGGAGGGAGCCAAACTATAAGAGACTCTTAAAAACTGAGAACAATCTGAGGGTTGATGGGGGGTGGGAGGGAGGGGAGGGTGGGTGATGGGTATTGAGGAGGGCACCTGTTGGGATGAGCACTGGGTGTTGTATGGAAACCAATTTGACAATAAATTTCATATTAAAAAAAATAATTTCTAGACATGAAAAAGAATTTGAAATGAAAGACTAGTGAAGTAACGTGATAAACAAAAATTAGACACAGATAAAGAGAGAATTAGTGAAATGAAATATGTTAAGGAAACTATCCAGAATGCAGCACTGAGAGAAAAAAATAGAAAATATAATAGAGCTTAAGTGACAAGGAAAATAGAATAAGAAGATCCAAAATTGGATTGGAAAAGCAAATAGGAGGAATGTGAAGTGTAGATGATGTAATATTTGAAGAAATCACTACCAAGAACTTGCAAAAATTAATGAAAAACATAATCCTACAGACTTAAAATCACAATGGAGTCAATGAAGAATAAATAAAGTGAGCCTAGTGGCACCTGGGTGGCTTAGTCAGTTAAGTGTCCGACTTTGGCTCAGGTCATGATCTCATGGTTTGTGGGTTCAAGCCCCACATTCGGCTCTGTGCTGGCAGCTCAGAGCCTGAAGCCTGCTTCAGATTCTGTGTCTCTCTCTCTACCCCTAACCTACTCACACTCTGTGTCTCCCTCTCTCTCTCTCAAAAATAAATAAACATAAAAAAAAAGTTTTTTAAAAATGAAGTGAGCCTAGACCAAGGGCCATTGTAGTAAATTACAGAATACCAAAACAGAGAGAAGATAATTAAAATAGCATGGAGAAAAGACACATTACCTAGAAATGAAATTATCCCTCTTATGGTATCGGATTTCTCATTAGCAGCAAAGAGGTCAGGGAATTACATCTGCAAAGCCTTCTGAAAACTATAAAACTATCTTCCTAGAATTCTATATTCAGCTAAAGTATCATTCCAGAGTGAACATAAAGATTTTTAGATACCTAATAACTGAAGGAATTTAACAGGAGATTTAGCTAGAAATACAACAGGATCTATTTCAGGAAGGGAAAAATAGAACCTACAACGAAGAAAAGTATGTATGAAGAAATAGTGAGTAAAGAATCTGGCTAACACATGGAGAAATGTAAAATAAACATTGATTACATAAACTGTGATAGTAATATTTAATTCAAGGAGAGTGAAAACAATGTGAAATTAAAACATTAGATACCAATAATAGGTGACATAGAAAAGATGACTTGGGTAAAGTGTTCTAGGGTCCCTGTGTTGCTAGAAAGGAGGGGGAAGATGCTAATTAACTCTAAGAATGTAGAGGTAGCCAACAAAATAGTGGAAAATAGAATGGATCACTTCCTAGAAAACTTAAGAATCAAAAAGGACAGAAGAAGGGAAATTTGATCAATTTAATTAAGATAAGCAAAAGGGGAAAAATAGAAAGATAAAGGCATGTTAAACATAAAATAACAAGATAGTAATAAGTGCAAATAAATCACTAATAGCCACAATAAATGTAAATAACCTAAATTTGCCTTTTAGCTAGAGACTCACATAAAACACAAGGACACAAAAAAACATCAGATAAAGGGATGGAAAAAGATACTTTTGGAAAAACGATAGGCTAATCAAATAATGTTGGTATAGATATAGTAACATTGAACAAAGTAGACTTCAGGGTAAAGTTTATAATTAGGAATTAAAAGTCATCTTATAATGTATGAAAAATAATTTTTCAAAGAGCTGTATCAATTTTAAGTTTGTAAACTTAGCAAAGTAACCTTAAAATACGAAAGGCAAAACTTACGAGAAGTGCAAAAGGAAATTGACAAGTCCATGGTTATATTTAATAGATTTTAACACAATTATCTTGGTAATTAATGGAAAAAAGATTTTTAAAAATTATTAAAACTATGGTAGCTGTAACATTAACAAGTTTTATGTAATAAACATACTAGAGAATGGTTTTGTTGAGCATGCATGCAATATTTCAAAAATTTGATAATGGGGGAGCCTGGGTGGATCAATTAGATGGTTAAGTGTCTGCCTCTTGATTTCGGCTCAGGTCATGATCTTACAGTTCATGAGATTGAGCCCCTCATCCCGTTTGCACATACACACTCTCTCTCTCAAAAATAAATATATAAACTTGAAAAAAATTTAAAATTGATCATGTATTAGGAAGTAAGCAAATCTCGGTATATACCAATGAAATAATTTAAAAAAAATTTTTTTAACGTTTATTTATTATTGAGAGACAGAGAGACACAGCATGAGCAGGGGAGGGGTAGAGAGATGGGGAGACATAGAATCTGAAGTAGGCTCCAGGCTGTGAGCTGTCAGCACAGTGCCCAATGCGGGGCTCGAACTCACAAACTGTGAGATCATGACCTGAGCCAAAGTCGGTCGCTCCACCAACTGAGCCACCCAGGTGCCCCCCGATGAAACAGTATTATTGAACATATTCTCTTACTACGATGCAAAGAAAAAAAAAAAAAAAGAAAAGAAAAAGAAAAAAGAAAAAAAAGGAAGTCAAAAGCAAAGGACAATTGGAAAATTCTGTCTTAGGTTGACAGTTGAAAAACACAATCCTAATTAATGAGTCAAAAAATAGAGTGGAAATTAGAATACATTTACAAATGGATAATTAAAATAATATATTTTAAAACTTACGGCATATAGCTAATGCAGTTCTCAGAGGAAATTTATGAGAATTCCCTTTATACACTTTTATAAGAAATGAAAGCTGAAAATTAGCTGAGTATCCAACTTCAGTGATTAGGGGGATAAAAAAACAAAAGTAAGACAATAAACAGATACACAGAATAATGAAATATATCAACAAAAATAAAGAAAACAAGGAAATAGAGAGGATTAAAATACTCAATGTTTGCCACTTGGGAGAACTAACAAAATAAAGAAACATTTTGCAAGATTGATCAAGAAGAGAAGATACAGGGGTGCCTGGGTGGCTCAGTCAGTTAAGCATCTGACTTCATTCAGCTCAGGTCATGATCTCGCGGTTCTTGAGTTGCAGCCCTGTGTTGGGCTCTGTGCTGACAGCTCGGAGCCTGGAGCCTGTTTCAGAATCTGCGTCTCCCTCTTTCTCTGCCCCTCCCCGCCCCTCACGCTTTGTCTCTTTCTCTCTCTCTCTCTCAAAAATAGATAAACATTTAAAAAATTTTTAAAAAAAGAAGAGAAGATACAAAAAAATAGATTAGGAATAAAACAGATAATATTGTGGATGTATTAGAAATTTTAAAACATTATTTGAAAATGCTCTATGCTATAAATTGGAAAAAATAGACAAAACAATTTTCTAGATAGTAAACCTGACACAAAAAGTGATAGAAACCAGAATAGATCACTAATCACTAAATAAATGAAATAAGTAGTTTAAAATATGCAGGTTTCCTTGTTAGCCTTAGTTTGGTGGTAAGTTCTTTATATACAAAATTTTAGGTATGTCACCATTGTGACTGTTTTGCTTTCACACACCTACCATATCTTTTTTTTTTTTTTTTCTGTTATATAAACAGAACTCCTCCTGTGCCAGATTCTCTTCTAGGTACATGTGATGAAAAATGGATCAGACATGGTTCCTACCCTGGAGGGGCTCACGGTCTAGTAGAAGTTCAGATAAATGCACCAATGATGTAAGCAACTTAATGGTGCAGGGTTATTCTAGATACGGGGTAAAATGGATACATCTTAGGTAAGAATGGATACAACCATTCTTGCTTTGCCAAAATGCAGCACAGTGTTGGAAATGAAGGAGTCACAGTCTATTTTTTATTTAAGATTTTAAAGTTTTTATTTGGAAATAATTTTCAACTTATAAAAACATTGCAGGAACAGTATAAGAACACCTGAAAGGATTATATTAAGTCCTAATCCATCAGTCTAGAAGCTTCGACCCAATTCTACATATATGTAGGGAAGAGAGAAGAGACCATCAGAGTTCCGTCCTCTGAATTCGTGGACCCAGAAGTCTTCTGCCAGGGTTGGAGAGGGGGAGGCACTGAAAACATTATAACCCCATGCTATCTCTTGTATGTATCCTTCTCTGGCTCTGGCTATCCAGTTCCTCCTGGTTTTGAGACTTTCTTAAGCCCAAGATGTCTCTGAGAGTCTCTAAAAGTGTCCCATTGATTGACTGTCAAGGACCCTTAAATGCAGTGCCACATACAGTCAAATAAATAGGAAATGGCGTTTCTCCCAGGTCAGTTATGGAATTAATTTGATACACCAATTCTGCTCTCAGAAAAATGTAGTCAGGGAGGTTATTTTGAAAGACATGAGCCATCCAGTCTGCACTGGTGCCAAGAAATGGGACAGTCAGAGAAGCACTCTCTTCCTTTGTTCTCCCCATTATAGGGACCCCTTTGGGCCTCAAAATTAGGCAGCTCACCTGTCTTCCATTTCACTGCTACTTCCTTAGTGTATCCATTTTGGCTGTAGGTCTTAAACCTTGGACTGAACAACAGAAAACCTCTCTTTCTCACATGCCTTTTCTCATTGCAGGTTTCTAGGAGGTCTTAGATGAGAAGAAATGCTGTTGTGGCAATTGTTGACTGTAGCTATTTCTCTATGAGAAATAGTTTATGATTCAGAGTAGAGAATTTTATATAATGCCAGGGTAGAGAAAATATTTGAATTAAAGGAACATCTGGCTGGCTATAGGTCAAGAGAATGAGAGGACATTGAATGGAATCTCATTAGTAGGTTTAAACCCCCAGCCTTTTTCCTACTCCTCATTTCCTTAATTACTTTATTCTTGATTCTCTTGATTAGAGATGTTGGGCCATCAGTACCCTATTATGTGACTAATCTTCCTAGGAGATTTTGAGTTTCTCTCCTCTTTCACATTTCATGTATTTAAGCCCCTTTTGCCAATGGTAAAAAGGACTGGGTACCAACTCAGCTCTAGAAAATAGCTCACAACTTCCTGTATTAACCTTTCTATAAGTGCTTCATCCCCTCCTTTAAAATAATCAATATCAATGCTTTCCCTGATCAGGAATTTGAAGTGGTTTTCGACCATGACTACACATGAGAGTCATCCAGGGAGCCTTCAGAAATCCCAACACACAGGCCATAAGCCAGGGCAATGAAATTGGAATTTCCAGGGGTGGAAACCAGGTATCAGAAGTTCTTAAAACGTCCTGGTAATACCATAATACCCACGTGCAGCCAAAATAGCTGTTTAACTCTGTGCTTCTTAAACAGGTTACCTAAGTGTCTTGTTAAAATGCAGATTCTGATTCCGTTCAGCTGAGGTGGGCCTGAGCTTGTGTAACTACCGAGCTCAAAGGTGATGCTGATGCTGCTAGTCTATAGGTAGACATTAAGTAGCAAGGTGCTTGTGGAAGCTCAGTTAGCCCTTGCCTCCCCCCTCCCCCCACCAGTTCTCCTGAACAAAACACAGAGCGTTGCCCGTTTGAAGACTGGATCTTTTCAGTAGCTGGTAGTGCTGTAGGCAGGAGTTAGCAGTCACTCAGCTCCACCATCCTGGAGGTTCATGTGACCCGTGGGTCCCAGTAGGTCCCCTACACATCTAGAGTAGAACCGACAGGGAAATTGATTTCCTTCATTCCTCAGAGGCAGGATAGGAGCGTGCCGACCCTTGTTTATAATTCTCCCGGGATGCAGGGTCAGGTAACTGTAGGAGGAGATGTTAAGAAAAGGGCACTTTTGAAATTTTAAAACAAGAAGACTAGCACCTTATCTGTTTACTGAGGAAGAAGCCCTGTTGCCAGTGGGTCAGACCTGAAGACTCAGTGATTTCTTTAAATCAACGTTTCACAGCAGCAGGCAACACTTTTTCCCCGGGGGAGCAACCAGAGACATGATGGGGGTAGCTCATGTTCGAGCAGAATGAGAAGAATTTGGTTGAACCGCAGGACTTCGGGTGAACTGGTTCAGCCTTGTCCCTGGAGAAGCCGTCTGGCATTCCAGCCTCCCTTGCAGTGAACATTCTAATGACTAATAATAAAAATAAAATACTTCTTCATGCTCTTTACAGAAGTAAGCCAATTCTTCACTTAAAACGAAATGCATAACAATTCACAAGAGACAGTTTTTATATCCTTGTTTAACCTGCTAGCGGACCTTGGGAAAAACAAATGAAGTCCATCTTTCCCCGCTTTCCTAAGTGCGTCCTGAAGTAGTCCGTCAGAGGACACAGCCATGCAGCGTGGCAGGATACGCGATAATGAGCCTCGGTACTGAAGCCAAATCAGATCTGGCTGTGACCTTGGTCTGGTCTTCGTTCCAGATGTGACCTTGGGTGACTTCCTTCAACCCCTTCGGTCCTTTCTTTGATTCCTCATCTTCAAAATGGGTTCTCACGAGTATTAAAGATTACCTATTCAAAATGCCAGGATCATCTCAAAGCCAAATTAGTGGTGGCTATTAGGGTTTTAAAATTTTGCTTTGCTTCTTGACACTCGGTGTTTGGCTGGTTTTAAATTGATGAATCCCAGATGTGAGAGGAGATTAAAGATATATTAGTGGCTGTGAGAGATTTGAGAGGTTCTGGGCTCTTGAAGACTCAGATTCTCCTGGGACATGGAGTCCAAGCAACAAAACTCTGGAGTATTTAACTTCTAGACAAGTGAAGTCACATGGCTGTTCTTAGTCAATGGCAACTCCTTCCAGGGTCCTCCTCCTTCCTTCCGGGTGGGTTTCAGGGTGTGACCCGAGGCTGGGCCAGCTCCAAGGCTCCAGCTGAGGGTGGGTAGCAAAGGCAGAGCTCAAGTAATGAGTACAGATTGGAGTCTCCAAGGAAACCAGAGCAAGCAAACTCCTTCTCTGCAAACTCCCAGGGCAGGGAGGCTGGCTCCCTCCTCTGCAGGCCCAGCTTGCGGTGGTTAGCTGTTTTTCCAGCTACTCTGAGCTTTTTATAACGTACTTCTCAGCAGATGAGTCTCACAATGTAATTACATCCATGAATTTGCCATTTCCTTATTCTCAGGCTGAGTAGTTCATACCCAGGAACTTGTATGAAATGCAGTAGACCTGGGTTTATCCCTCTTCCAGGGAGGCTGTTTTTTGTTTGTTTGCTTTTTGTTTTGCCTGAAAGGCTCACAATGAAGATTCTAAGCGTTTTGGTTGTTCAATTTGAACTTTAAACAGTGGCTTCTTCTAAATCCGATGTATCATTCATTTACAGATTGAACCTAATTATATATTTAAACATGTTACTCTCTGAAAAGAAATTTAAAAACATCGGCCTTCACAAAATTTTGGCTTCGGAACAAATATCTATTTTTATAGGACCTGAATTTAGGCTTAGTCCACCCTTAAAGAAAATTGTGTTTTACTGAAAGAAGTAAAGGGTCAGACAAGAAGGATGAGAAAGATAAATTGGAAAAGGAGTCCTGTGTGTTTTGTGATGTTTAGACATACACTGGATGGCTGGAATTTTCCAGACAGAAAGATATAAGCTTTGATAGGGTACCTACTATGTGCCAGACAGGCACTTCCTCAATGAGAGGAAGTTACTTTTTATTTATTATGTGCCAGGAATTATTCTAGATCATTTTATAATTTTTTTTTCATTTATTTTCACAACAACTCACTGAAGGTAGTGTTGGTTACTCATCTACAGAAACTCAGGAAGGAAATGAATGTAACAGACTTTTTAATATATTCCTTAAGATTTACATCTAGGGGCGCCCGGTTAGGCGTCCGACTTTGGCTCAGGTTATGATCTCACAGTTTGTGGGTTCGAGCCCTGCTTCGGGCTCTGTGCTGACAGCTTAGAGCCTGGAGCCTACTTTGGATTCTGTGTCTCCTTCTCTCTGCTCCTCCGCCACTCATGTTCTCTCTCTCTCTCTCTCTGTCTGTCTTTCTCTCTCTCAAAAATAAAGCTTAAAAAAATTAAGAAAAAACAAAAAACAGATTTACATCTAATAAGTGGGAGAGCCGGAAATCAAACCCAGATATTTCAATCTGTTTACACAAAATAATACTGTGGTAAAAGGTGGCTCTAAAATGTTAGTGGCTCACACAACAAAGGCATTTCTCACTCACTGTAATGCCCGCCGCAGGCTGGCTGTGGCTCAGCTTCACATCCCTATCATTCTGGGCCCCAGACTATAGAGGGACAGGCTTTGCTTATCTTGGGGCAGAGAGAAGACAGGACAGAGCCATGCAACGCTCTACTGCCACATACACTTCTTAGACCAGAGCCAGTCACATGGCTAAGCCTGCATCACCATGAAGAATAGGGAGGAGGAGATGTTACTGAGGACAATAATACAGCTCACTACACCAAGTATACTTCTCAGTATACTTCTTACTCTGCCGCATTGTTTAGATGTTTTGTAAATTGTGGAGTGTGATACAAAGGGTGATATTTATATGATTGTTCAGTGTATGAAATCATAAAGGTTTTTATGAAATCTTTGAAGGTTTCGCCTTCAAAGACTATGCCAAAATTTAGATAAGAGGAAAATTTTGTTGTGGAGATGAAGAAGTCACTTAGCTTATCTGGACATTAATTTCAGAAAGAAAGCCTACTTATCTAAATATGTTCAAAGGTATTATGTGATATTCATCTTTCTTGTGAAAATCATGGTTAGTCACAATGACATAAGTTGCTCGGGCCAAAGAATCCCAGTAAGTCTGGTCCTACTTCCTTAATGATTTTAGCTAAGGCAAATGTGTCCACAATCACCTCCTTACTTCCCTTGTCATCTTTCTTTTTCTTCTTTTTTTAATGTTTATTTATTTTTGAGAAAAAGAGAGCAGAGGAGGGGCAGAGAAAGAGGGAGACACAGAATCCGAAGCAGGTTCGAGGCTCTGAGCTGTCAGTACAGAGCCTGATGCAGGGCTTGAACTGATGAGCCACCATGAGATCATGATCTGAGCTGAAGTTGGACATTTAACTGACTGAGCCACCCAGGAGCCCCTGCCCTGTCATCTTTGAAATCCAATACCAACACCCTGACATCGTCCTGGCTGCCCTCTGACATATAACCCAGGGGTTCATGAAACCAGGTGTATAATTCAGAATTTCTGATTATGCATTTAGTATTCCAACTTATATTAATATATGCATGTAGAGAATGACTTGCTTTGGGGAGAAAAGGGACCACTGAGGAACTTCCTGTGATCAAAAACATAAATTCAGTAAATATAAAATCATAGTGCGCTAATTCAAGGGGATCAAAGCACTTCCAGCCAGAAACAACATCCTAGTGAGGGCAAGATATGGACTTCATTTATAGCTACATCATCACAACAGTACCGCTCTATGTGGCCCTCCTTCCATAACACACACACAGGTGCAAACACACCTCAGTGAATGTGTTGAGCATCACCTTACTTCCAGTGAAAGGCACAGCTACTCACAGCTGTCTTAAAATGAAGACGGCTCCAGAACAAATATTTACTGGGCTTTAAAATGGAGCATTTTTTGAAAGGCTTTGCATGTATGCTGAACACTGGTTATTTAATGCTTTCATGCCTCAGTTTCTCCACATGTATTAAAAATAATAACAATACTAAATTGCTTATCTTTCCTGAGCTGCAATTTTCCCATCTTTAAAACAAGAATAATATTTAATTCAATGGCCATTAAAAGGTGTAAAGGTATAATATGCAAAATGCCTAATGCAGTTCCTAGTACAGAGAAAGCACCTATAATGGCCAATCTCATGTGACAGTGTGGCAGAGCCCAAATCCTCAGAAATTCCCTTGCATAACTGGGGACTAATCAAGGTGTTGCTGTGAAGGTATTCTGTGGATGTGATTAACGTCTATGATCAGTTGATTTTAAGTAAGTTTGACTATCCTAGGTAATCTGGACAAGACCATTTCAATCAGTTGAAAGGCCTTAGGAGCAAAGCCGAAACTTCTCTGCAGCAGAAGAAATTCTGCCTATGGAACAAGCTTTAGCTTCTCTATCAGAGTTTTCAACCCACCTTTCTTAATGGCTTACCTTATGGATTTTGGACCTGCCTAGCCAGCCCTCACTATTGGGCAAGCAAATTCCTTACATCAAACCTCTTTCCCTTTTGATAGATAAATTGAGGTACAGATTAATGAACAAAGGAATAAAAAGGCTTCTTCACAAGTAGTGAGTTCCCTGTCACTGGTGAATGTAAGGCGAGGGCATAGGACCTGAAAAGACTGTAGAGGGCAAAGGGCATTCTTGATTTGCTTTGAGGATCTTTAAATTTCTTTCCAACTGAAGTTCTGGATATCTTTTTCTAATTGTTCCCATTAGCATTTTTGAGGTCAAATGAAGGTAGGGGGTTCCAATAACTAAGAATAAGTACGAAATCATGGTGGGGAAATATTAAGATTTTCCTAAAGAATCCAAATGCTTTTGTATCTGGGCTATGTGAAGAGTGCTAAGTGCAGACTTCTGTTTCTGGCAGTATGGTAGAGGAGAGACTCTCAAAGGTCGTACTTCAAAACTGCTAGATGCTACATAAAATATTCCATTTAAAGGTATTTCTGGGTTTTCAGGAATTAAGGAGAAAACTCTAAGACTCCACCAACCCTTCTCCAAATTGAGGGAATCAAATATAGCATGTTGTAATTTCATCTTTACTGGAATTGAAATAATTTTTTCGGGCCACTGACAAGTGTGATAACTGCCAGGGACCTTTAAGGGGGATCATATTTATCCCAAACAGAAGCAAGTGCATATCCTTGCTGGAATAAAGGATCCCAATAAAGGCACCTAGGATTTCCACAGAGTAAGAGCAATCAAATACGGGCTCTCCATCAAAGGTCACCAGACACCTAGAGAAATAATCCCCCATTGCTCTGCCTGGGAAGTTATAAAGAGTATAGCAGAGATGGGAGAAAATAGGAAGACAGATAAAGAGATATGTAAGACATAATGAGTATATCTAATGTGCATCAGTGGAGTTTCAGAAACAAAGAAGACAGAATATGGAAAAGAAATATTTGAGAAGAAAATGACTGAATTTTCCAGAACCAAGGAAAGATGCAAATCCAGAGATACAGGAAGCATAACATTTATCAAGCTGGACAAATAAAAAGAAAGCCACACCTGGCCATAATGTCATAAAACCACACACCACCAAAGATCAACGAAAGGGGAAACCAAGGGGAAGAAGAAAGACACATCACCTGTGGAGGAATTACAAATAGATTGAGAGAAGAAATGATAGCAGCCAGAACATAGTAAATAGTAACTTGAGAATGCTAGAGGAAATAAATCTCAAACTAGATATATGTGCTGAGGAAAATAATCTTAGAATGAGGATAAAATAAAGACAGTTTTAGAGAAACAAAAGCTGAGTTTACTAAAAGCTGAGCAATAGTCCTTCATTAAAGGAATTTCTAAAGTTGAAATTCAGGAAAAAAGAAGATGATCTCACAGGGAAGGTGTGAGATCTAAGAAGAACTGGGAACTAATTGGTAAAAAATGTAGACAAATCAATGGAAATCATGTCTCTGTAAAATAACAGGGAAGTGTTATTTAGGGGTTATGAAATAGGCAATAATGTAGGAATAGTAGGCAATAATGTAAGATAGGGGCAGGTGATCAAAGGTAAAATATTATGCAGTTCTTGTCTTGGTTGGGGATTAAAATATTAAGGTTAAATTGCATTAAATTTGCATGATAAAAGGAAACTACTTAAGGAAATCTGTGTTCCAAAGCAGTGGGGGGTAAAGGAAGTGGAAGAAGCAATAAATAAATAAATCAGCAAATAAACTCCCTCAATCAAAGAACAAAGGAAAAATAGATTTGAAAAGCAGGACAAATAGAAAGCAAAAGACTTGGTAAATTAAGTTCAGTCTCCAAAGAACCTGAACAAGGTAAAACATAGGAGTTGCTAGACTTCCAATTCAATGTTTTTAAGAGATAAACATAAATCTTTAGGATGCAGGGACGGATGAAAATAGAAGGATACACATATATCTGATGAATATAAAACAAGAAAAATATAGGATGGGTGTATAACTTAAGGGAGAAAATATTATGGAGAACACAGAAGGTTATATAATGACAGAAATTTTTCACCAGGAATATACGACCATCCTAACCTTGCATGCACAAAATATGTAATATTTTTACATACATCTCAATAATTTTAAATATATAAGGTAAAATTTGATAGAAATAGATTGAGAAATGGACAATTCCACCTTAATTGTGAAAGAATTCAATATACCTCTCTCAATAATTGATAGGTCAGACAGAAACCCTACTAAAACATAGTAAAGTTCAGAATGCCTAAACAATTTAAAAACTTGACTAACAAGACATATATAAATTCTTCCATCAAGTCAACTGGTAAATATACATACTTCTCCAAAACCCATGAAATATTTACAAACCTGACCATGTATTAATCTATATCAAACAAATCTCATATTAAAAACAACTGTTGGGGCGCCTGGGTGGCTCAGTCGGTTAAGCTGCCAACTTCGGCTCAGGTCATGATCTCGCGGTCCGTGAGTTCGAGCCCCGCGTCGGGCTCTGTGCTGATAGCTCAGAGCCTGGAGCCTGTTTCAGATTCTGTGTCTCCCTCTCTCTGACCCTCCCCCATTCATGCTCTGTCTCTCTCTGTCTCAAAAATAAATAAAACATTAAAAAAAATTTTTTTTTTAAAATAAATAAAAAAAAATAAAAACAACTGTTGTGGGGCGCCTGGGTGGTTCAGTTAGTTAAGCATTCGACTCTGAATTTCGGCTCAGGTCATGATCTCATGGTTCATGGGATCGAGCCCTGTGTAGGGCTCTGTGCTGACAGCTAAGCTCAGAGCCTGCTTGGGATTCTTTCTCACCCTCTCTCTGTCCCTCTGTCACTTGAAGGCATGCTCCTGTCCCCACCCCACCCCACCCCCTGCCTCAAAATAAATAAACATCTAATGGGGCACCTGGGTGGCTCAGTTGGCTAAGTATCTGACTGTGACTAAGGTCATGATCTCACAGTTCATGGGTTCGAGCGCCATGTTGCACTCTGTGGTGGCAGCGCAGAGCCTGGAGCCTGCCTTGGCTTCTGTGTCTCCCTCTCTCTCTGCCCCTCCCCTGCTCTCTCTCTCTCTCTCTCTCTCTCCCTTTTTCTCTCTCTCAAAAATAAATACTAAGAAAACATAAATGAATAAACATTTTAAAATAAATAAATACAAACAACTGTTAGCATACTATGTTATCTGACCTCAATACAATTAAATTATAAGTCAATAAGGAAGTATATAAACACAAAATTCCCATGCATTTGAAATTAAAAATAGAACACTTCTAAATAACTCACAGGACAAACATATAATGAAAATTAAATGTACATACATCTTTATATGTTTCTAATATATAATACATATCTTAACTAATAATTAAAATCCAACATATAAAATGTTGCAAGTTGCAGCTAAAGTTGTACTCCAGGGAAAGTTTTAGCCTTAAATATGTGCATTAGAAAAGAAGGCTTAAAATGAATAAGCCATCTAACTTAGAAGTTAGAAAAAGTATAGTAGAATAAATCAGAAAGCACAAAGAGTTAAGAAAGATAAGACCTAATATTACAGAAAGAGAAAATAAGAAAAAGCTAATACTTGAAAAGATCAACAAAATCATTGGGATGGCCAGAATTGATCAAGAAAATCAGCTAGTAAAATACTATGAAAGAAAACCAAGCTATAGATAAAGCACTGTACAGTTACGACAACTTTATCATAATAACTATGCTAGCCTGGGGCAGTAGACCTGGTTATTATTCCTGGTTTGCAAATAAGACAGCTAAGGCTCATCATGCACTACTCACTTTATGGACTTTGTGACTTGCACCAGGGCAAACAGAATAAATGGAGAGCCAAGTTCCAAACCCAGTTTTAAATTTCCATATTCTGCCTATCAATAACAACCAACTCCCCAAACTATCTAGTCAAAAGATAGATGTTGTAATTAAAAGAAGTTGTAGGGAGGTTTGTAAAATTACTGTTGGAAATATGTGAGCTGACGTGGAGCATGAGAAAGCAGGAAAAGACTAGAGAAATGCAAGGGAGATCTGGCTTACTTCATCTCATCTCAACAACCTGCAGAATTTCAAAGTCAAAAGCCCTTTCAAGTTATTCCTTATTGAGTCCTCAGACACAGTCTACAAAAGCACACTCCTAACATCATTCGCTCTAGGTTTTTCGCAGCCCACCTGGATGATGTTTGGTGTTTGAAATTCTTTAATTCAACAGCTAGGTAAACAAGGTCTCATTTGGAAGTGGACAGAGCAGGTAACTTAGTGGAATGCTCCATCCATGACTCAGACCTGTTCCTGGTAGCTGCAATGGCAGAAAGTACATTTGTCTTAAGCACTTACGTGAACACACTGAAGGGAATCATAGAAATGGCTTTGGGGATATTTAATAACCTAGTCCTGGCTGAGAATTAATCATCAAAGGATTCCTGTCAGAGAAGCTGGATGCATACTGTAGAGAAAGATGTGAACAATATTATGGTCCTTTCTGAGGTCTGATTGGGAATTTCCAGGAGTTTAGGAGGTGTTGGTGAAGTAAATCCCTGTCTGTCTTGGTTACAACTCCAAGCATGCTTACCTATCATGGCAATGACGAGGAGGGAGGAAATGTTTGTCCAGCAGCTCCTCTGTGAAAGCACATTACACCCTTGTGGCAATAACCCTGCAGCAACCTTGTGAGACAACGCGATTGACCCCATTTTATGGAGAGGGAGATGCCAGCTGGAGTTTGAGTACCTTGCTCAAGGACTCCCAGACAGGAGTCACAATCATGATGTGAGGCTATCTTGAAAGGCCATGCTCAGAAAACTCCACGTCTCTTACATCACAGAACACATCTCAAAACTGACGCTTCACCCCCCCTCCTCCTCCTCTTTCACATCCATTTCTTTCCCCCAACTCCCAAACTTGATGCTGATCAAGGAAACTCCAAATCCTGATAAAATACCCAGACCTCAAGGCTTTAAACCTTTTTTTTCCTCCACATTCATGTCCCAAATTCTTTGTATTCTGTCTTCTCAATGTCTTCATACTCTTCATTTCCCTTTCATTCCCACTCTCACAATCTAGAGGCACATGACCTTTCTTTGGGATTATAGCGGTCCTGTCCTGATAGCCTTCCCATTAACTTCAGATGTTTTCAGAAAAGTCCTCCTACAACCATCTTTCCCACTGAACTGGTGATTCTGTGTCATGCTGGGGGCATATCAGAATCACCTGAGGTGGGTTTGTAGGTGCTGGCGTGTGGTGGTGGCATATGCTCACAAACTAATGGAGCCATTCACTCAACCCGCTGTTGAGATTCTCTGATGGGGTCCTTCACCCTTAGCGCCCGCTGTGACAATTATTGTCGTAAAATGCCTGTGAGGCTGATAGAGTTTAGGTTCTTTGGCTCTGTTATGTGAATAAAGTTTAAAACTACTGCACTAATGCACCATGAACTTCTTGAAGGAACATCTTCTACTGAGGTCTAATGCCTACTACTACAGGACTTGATATTTGATAGATACACAGTAAGTATTTGCTTAAAAAATGAACAGACGATTAACTCCTTCAAGGCAGGGACTACGCCTTCTATCATATATACTTGGCACATAGTTGGTGCTGAATATATGTTTGCCGAAATAGTAAATAAATGAACGAATGAACAGTATCACTTTTACTAGCACATTCAGCTAAGTTTGGATGTTGGGTTGGCTGCTCCTTTCTCTTTTACTGTTCACAAGTAGAATGACTGAGCCCTTTACTTTTGACATTCAATCTAGCATTCTAAGATATATAAGCCCTTTTAAAGATGGGAACTCTATTCCATTCTACATTCCAAAAAGGCTAACGAATAATACATTTACTCATATTAAGGTTAATTAAAATAACAAATTGCATTGCTTTCAGCTGGCATAGATCAAATTAGTACATTAGTAACCTATTGCTGGAACATCATAAGTTCTGATTGGCTGACATATATTTCTGATTAATAAGAATAATGAGACAAATTAGTTTTTGCTAAATAAATGCAGGTTATTAGATACAAAACACCTTTCAAAACATGTTCTCTGAAGAAAGAAACACATTTGTCCCTCCCCCCTCTTAGTAAGGCAGAGGGCAGGACAAACAGACAGAGGTCTCGGCCACCTCAGCCAGACCAATAATCATTCTCAGATTCTGAAAACTGGCTTATAGCATTTTCCTTTCGATTTTTGCCAACAGAATTTTAATGTTTCCTTGTTCTAAAACTCCAGGAGGCAAGTTGTCTTTACTTCCTCCATTTCTGAGAGCTAATGTAGCCAAGGAAGTATAGGCGACCTTCTAGCAGTCACAGACCACAGAGCCAGCACTGGAACTCTTCCTTCTCAGTCCCAAACCAACCACTTAATTCACAAGGGTATTTTTCCTCCCTGAAGGGAGGATACTTATTATTAATTAATTATATGTTAATTATTGATGCTTATTATTAATACTTATTGTGCACATACTATGTGACATTTGGGCTTAGAGAACTCCAGTTGGGAGACTGGCAGACTATGAAAAGAGAAAATCACGGGGCCTTGAAGATGACCCCAAAGAATCTTGATGGGAGACTTCTATCCACATGCAACTCCCATTGTCACACCCCTCTTCTCAAAAACTCAATGGCTCTCCATTACATGGTAGAATTAAAATATTTCTAGTCTGGTATTTTAGGCATTCCATGATTGGGCCCACTTCCTCTCCCTTCACCATTTGTTTGTGTTCCTTCAAGCTCAAGTCCCAAAGGGTTTGTGACTTTTTCTCAACATACCATCTACATGTTCATCCATGACCTTGTTTGTGCTGTTTTCCCAGTTAGGCTCAACACTCCACATCCAGCTACTGAAAGTCACCCATTTTTAGCATAATTTTCTTTCCTGCTTTTATGTCCTTAAAGCTGTTTGCTTTAGTCTTCCCCATACATTAGTCACTTGTAAGCTTGTCTCTCCACCTTGACTAAATTACCTGAATTAGGGGCAAGCCTCAGTCATCTGTCTACCCTCAGGAAGTTCCATCTTAATATTGAAAACCTCCATAAATGCCCAATGTTGACCCTGACTTTGTGCCAAGCATTGGTACCAAGCATGGCATATACTTTATTTAATCCTAACGTTGGCCCATCCGGCACGTGCTACAGTGCAGAGACCCAGTATGGTTCTGTCTTAGGACACTACTTCTGGGACTCTAGACTTCAATGTGCACACTCTTCAAAAAAAAAAAAAAAAAATGGAGAGCAAAGCCCATAGACACAGGGCTTTTTTTCCTGTATATAAGTTTTGCTGAAGTCTTACTCATGAGAAGGTAGGAAAGGTCTAGGAAGGTCTTTGCTATGTTGGGAAAGGCAGTCTCTTGCATGAGGTCTTTCAACTCCCACTCAAAGGCATAGGAAGTGGTCTTGGGCCTGGAACACACCTAACCAAGATAACAAGCCTGCACAGACTGTGCTGAACTTCTCACCTTCTCTTTCCCTATTTCAAATTCAGTGTTTATTTCTTTGTTTTGCTTATGTGCATGTGCCATTGGTCCTCAAACATGTCCCAGCTTTCTGTATCTCAGACCCCACTGGGATGGAGCTGGGGTCCTTCTATTGCAGTATGAAGTGGAGTGTGTGCAGCCACATCTCCCACGCTGGCTGAGGACTGGATCTGCCGGCCACAGACCACTGACACATTACGGGAGGTTGGACTTTGTGCACTCTTTCTCTCATCTTGCTGGAAGTAAACATTGTCTAACACTGCAGCCTGGTGTGTATGTTGCCTGATTCTCAGCAACCTTGACTCCTGCACTGGTCTCTTTCCTGGGTGGCATTCTCTCTGAGAGAGGGAGGCGAGGAGCAGAGAGAGAGGGAGACACAGAATTCGAAGCAGGCTCCAGGTTGTGAGCTGTCAGCGCGGAGCCCAACATGGGGCTTAAACCCACGAGCTGTGAGATCATGACCTGAGCTGAAGTCGGACACTTAGCCAGCTGAGCCACCCAGGCACCCCTCTCTGACTTTGAACCAGGGTGGCACGACTTGTTGACCCAGTGAACAGTGAAACAGGGCACTTTCAGGAAATGGAGGGAAACTGAGTTCAAAAAGGTAGAGACTTGGACCCGATAGTTTCAAAGCAAGATAGCGAAGTAAATCGTGAGAACATGGCCCACTCTCACAGAAGGAGCCTTGGAGTTCCTAGAGAAGAATAAAAGAAGGCTTATGTTTCCTCTGACCTACTCTCTCTGATTATGATGGACTCTGAATATGTCTTGAGTTATGATGGAATTCTGAGGGCATCTGTGATTGTCAGAGATTACAAAGTGGATTTATGATTTTTGATAGACTTTGATAGACTTCTGAATGCATCTGCTTCATTCCCTTCTCCCAGTGACTTCAGTGTCCCAGGAAGATAGCCTAGTGCTACTGCAGAGCTATCGTAGGGGTGAACACCTTGGAAGAATCCGACACCAAAATTTCCGCAAGGCTGCTGGGTGCCTACTGTGATAATAGGATGCTCTCTTTTAGATACGAAATTATGTTATCAACAAGACAGGAATTATTCATGCCCAATGTCAGATTTGGAAGCTGAGGAGCAAATTAGTTGAGTGACTTGTCCCTGGCCACAGCACTCTTCACAGAGGACTTGGGTGCCGTATGCAAGGTTTTTTGTTGGATGCCTGTGGGTTTGGGGGCACACTCTCCAAATTCCTGTCACAACAGAGGAAACCTGTTCAGTGTGCCCTGCAAAGTTTGGGCATGTAGCTAATGAACAAACACTGTTATTTTTCCTCTACTGTGTTTCATTCTGGAGCTATCACACTACGAACATCTATTTTATTGGTTTAGAGTAAATTATTCAGCTCTTAATTACCATATTATGAATGTTTAATTTTGCCCTGATATTGTCAAAGAGAAAACGTGCCATCACATCAGTGGGCTCTGTTCCCAAAATGTGGTTCCACTTTCATTTCTGCAGCAATAGCAACCGATTGCACAGAGGCCTGAGACACACGCAGTCTTCACCTAAGGATTCCCCAAAGCCACATTCTTCCCTCCTTATCTATGAGCTAGTGATTAAAGCAGGCAATTGTTAACTTCTGACCTATAAAGGACAGCACAATGCTTAAAATAATTTCCAAGGAAACAGGAAATCATTTCAAGAAAAGACAACTTAGTTTTTAAATTTTTTTTGCAATATATATAATAAAGTTTTGTTTTAATTAAGGTGGCAGGGCAGCTGGGAGGTTTTATTGCAAAGCAGATAGATCTCTACTATTTATTACCAATAATCATGCATATCTTCATTGTTTTTATAAATCCACAGTCCCTGCAGGTCTGCTATCTACCCAATGTGAACATTTCAGGATAGTCCTCACCCAGCTTCTTCTTTTCTTTTTTTAATTTTTTTTTTAATGCTTATTTATTTGAGAGAGAGCGCCGGCGTGCACTTGCGCATGAGGCTGAGTGGGGGAGGGGCAGAGAGAGAGGGAGACACAGAATCCGAAACAGGCTCCAAGCTCCAAGCTGTCAGCACAGAGCCCAATGCAGGTCTTGAGCTCACAAACTGCGAGATCATGACCTTAGCTGAAGTCTGAGGCTTAAGCAACTGGGCCACCCAGGCGCCCCGCCCAACTTTTTCTTCACAAGAACGATGATGAGGTTCTTTCTAGTCCATCTTGGAAATCTTCATGCTCTGTCTCCTCATTTCCGCTGCTATTTCCCTCATTCTTGTTCTCATCACTTACTACTCAGCCTACTGCACTAGTTCACAGAAGGTTTCTCCTCTGTGGGAATTCTTCTAACCCACCCTCCACATGACCAAAGCCATGCAACACCTAATGCTGACCACAGCTGTACCTCTTAACCTTTTCCATGTAAAATGATGGAGAGGAAACATACCCCAGGGCCTGAGGTTTTAGTCCTAGCTGGCCCACCATAGGGGCATTTCTTTGTGGTTTCTTATCTTAAAAATTGTAGAATGTTGCATCCCAATAATTACATGGCTTTTAATATAAAAACCATACCTCTTACTACCACTTGCTAAAGTCTTTGAGTAAACTGGCACTCTAGAAGGATGCTCCGAATATATCCTTGGGTTTTGTGACCCTCTGAAAGACCACTTCATTGTCTCATTCTTGGGTGTATGTTAGTTCTCAAAGTTCTATGAAACTAATGATAGGTGATGGAATTCTCAAGGACACAGCAGTTTATTGACCCTCTACCAGAAGCCCGGCACTGCTATCCTTTGCTTAAAGGATCTCATTTGTTGTGTAACCACTCCTGGTTATTCTTATTTTATAGATGAGGGAATTAAGGTTTAAATGGACCATGAACTTTGCGCAGAAAAAGGACAGGTGGGAAATATACCAAGTAGCTAACAGTGGTTATGGGTGATTTTAATTTTTTTTATGATTTTTTTCTCTTTCCAGCCTTTCCACAATGACCATGAACCATCCTTCCTAACAGAACTAATATAAACTATATGAAAAGATTAGATGAGATAATCCATCTGAGAGCTCTTAGCACAGTGCTTGGTACATTGATTTTATTTTCATTCTTTATTCATCTTTGTACCCATCACAGAATGTAGCACCCACACTCTAACAAGGAGCCAATAAACCCAAGTTCCAGTCAATTGGATTAACAATTCAACTAAGATTATTATAATGTTATTTTTCCCCAATAATAAATAGACAACTATAAATTACTTACACATGGGATAGCTGGGTTGTAAGATCTCTTATTACACTGAGTGTAAGACTTTGGTTATCCAGTCAAGGTATAATGGTATCTCATATTTATTAAGGTCTTACCATACAAAAGATCCTATGCTTTGTATTTTCAAGACATCACATCTTTTATTTTTTTTAATGTTAATTTATTTCTGAAAGAGAGAGAGAGAGAGAGAGAGAGAGAGAGAGAGAGAGAGAAAGAGCACAGGTGGAGGAGGGGCAGAGAGAAAGGGAGACACAGAGTCAGAAGCAGGCTCCAGACTCTGAGCTGTCAGCACAGAACCCAATATGGGGCTTGAAATCACGAACCGTGAGATTGTGATAACCCGAGCTGAAGTCAGAGTCTTAACTGACTGAGCCACCCAGGTGCCCCAAGGCATCACATCTTTTAGTGATATGTCAACAACTTTAGGAGATGGGCAATGCTATTATATCCCTGTCATAGAAAAGGAAATAACAGACCCCAGGTTGTTGAACAATAAGTGGAAGAACCAAAATTCACAGTTGGGTGTGATTTCACACTTCCTCTTTAAAATCCCCATGCTATGCTGCCAGTCTAAACCTAATTGCCATTTCCACACCTGCATTTCTAATTTTGAGCAAGCCCCACACTGTTGAATGCCTGCTATGTATCAGACACTCCTCCTCTTGTCTTATCTATATAATAAAGTTTACCTCATCAGATACTTTCCCGTGTGAGAAAACAGATTAAACAATTTGTCTCAAAGCCCCACAGCCAGGAGCACGGTTGGGATTTAAAACCAGTTCTGACCCTAGAGACTTCTCATTTTGCTGCCTCTGCGTTTGTGCAGGGCCACAAACCCTACAATGTTCAACACATACACCAGATTTTTAAGCACACTTGCAATAAAATGCCAAGCCAAGTACAAGTACCAGACTTGCTTTTAGCCAAATTCAGCTTCCACTCCGCGCACAGAGGCTTTCTGAGATGGCGAAAGCAACACTGGGCCTGCTCGGAAGCAGTTCATTTGTCTCCCACCTCTGCGGTCCCTGTCTGCCATGGAGGTTTACGGCTGCCCTGGCCACCTCGGGGGCCGCTGCCCGCTGAGCATGTCTGTTTCACTACAGCAGACAAACGGGCTCTGTGCAGAAGAGGAGACGCCGACCCTCTGCTCTACTATTGATATGCGACACATCCCTGACCTGCAAAATGGTCCTGAATCCCAACTAAAATTTATAGACCCCGGTTCCACTGGGCAGAAACAGAAGATAAATAGGCCTGCAGGAAGTTATTTGTTGGGGACTTGATCGCTGGACACTGATGCTCAGGCCCTGTCCCAGCTCATGAGCCCAGGCAGGGCTGTTCCGCCTCCCAGGAAACTGATGTCAGCAAGGATGGGCAGCAGCCAGAGGGGTTGGTGGGAAGGAAGACTCAGAGGAGGGCAGGCTTGTAGGTGAGTGAAAAAGGCTTTGGTCTGCCTGTCTGGTGCCTCTCCTGTAGGGTTCTCCAGAGCTAATCAGCGTAGGCTCAGACCCACCCCATCTTCCTGAGGCCATCTGGGGTGAGGTGGGTGTGGAAGAGAGTGAGCTGGGATTTCTCTGCCCTGGGTCTGCTGTAGGGAAACTCTGATCTCCCAGAGCTGCAGACACTCTGGGTGCTATGACTGACCGGCTTTGTGCTGCATATCCTGGCTTTCACCTTAGCTGTGAAGCCTACTCTGGGTGGGGGCACGCCCCACTTGACTTGATGCGGTCAGCATTTTCTTCCTGCTTGGACCCCCAGCCGAGTGTTCTATATGTGCCACACCAGAATGACTAGTTAAGAGTACCACTCACCTGTCTACAGGTACACTGTTTGTTCGACCTTCCTGTTACCACATCCTACCTAAAATTCCTAACCCTGTACCAGATTTGGATGTTTCTCAATCAAGGCCTGATTTGCTACTTGGAAATGCTTTCATATTGCTAGTTGCCTAGCTGTTCAAACTTTTTATCTACTTCCTTCCTGCCTTCCTCTATTTTCCACCATATTTTTTCACAGAGGACAAAGTCTGCCTTGAAGTTGAGCCCACAGAGTGATAAAAATCTCCCAGGTAGACTCTTCAAGCCATTATGAGAAGCACACACTTCTGTAACATTTGGGTTTGGCTGTGTATATTTGCACTTGCACCCAACAATTATTGCATGAGCTCCTAGTATGTATTTTACCCTGTGTTAGGGAAACTAGAGTGATAAAAACCATGAATAGAATTGATCCCTTTTTCCAGGAAAGAAAAGTACTACTCTAGTTGAATCAGTTCAGTAGCAATGCTAATAAGTAAATGTAGGGTATCCACGTTTCATAGAAAAAAAAATCATGGGTCAAGAGTAGTAAGACTGGGGTTCAAGTTCGGATTTCCCCTTTATTATAGGTATGATTTTACGCAAGTCAGTTATCCTCCGTAAGCTTCAGTTTCATCATCTATAAATCTGAGTGGAATATGCCTTTCTCTCGTTGAGTTGTTACAAGCATCGAAGGAGGTAACGTGTTGTAATGTAAAAGGGGCTATACAAACTATGAATCCTATACAAATGTAACTTATGCATGTTATCTCTGCACTTTAGTTGACAACCAAAGTAGAATTTTGAGTAATATGTGCCAAAAGTGTTCATGCAATGAGGAAAAGAGAATTAGATAGGTTCATTCATTCATTCAATAAATATTTACTGAATACCTACTAGGCACTCAATGCTTGGTACCAAGTCTCTTCTGTCAAGGAGTTTATAATGGAGAGAACAGAATATATCAGGTAGAGATAAATATTACCCTGGAGGCAGTGGGGAGAGGTGGTAGTGGTCCTGGGAGTCTCTTAATTGGATTATATTTAAGCAAAAATTGGAATGACATGTAGGAGCAAGCCATGCAGACAACTGGGGGAAGGACGTTCTAGGCTGAGCAAGGAGTAAATCAAAAGCCCTGAGTGAAAGGGAGCTTGCACGATAAGGCACAATACACACGCCAGAAGGGCTGGGGGTGGGAAGAAGCAATCTCAGAAAGGTTGTGTAGAGCCGGGGGACAGAGGCCTGGTTCATGTGTGTCATACTGAACATTTTGGGTTTTATTATGAGTTGGAGTGATGTTGAAAGTCAAACGGCAGAGTGGCTAGATATGAATTGCATTTTTAAAGGATCATCCTGACTGGGTTTGTAGATAGGTTACAGGGAACCAGGGCCAGAAACAGATGATCCTGGTTTGAACTAGGATTGTGAGAGGTGAGTGGATTCTGGATCCCACTTCGAGCCATGGGAATTTGCCGATGACTGTGCGTGGGGTGTCAAAGAGAGAGGTGAGACAAATATGGCTCCAGTGACTGTGGCCTGAGACACTGAGAAAGGAGAAGACTGAGAGCAGAGCAGATCTGGTGGTGATGCAGGAACACAACCCGATGTATGGCCAATCTAAGATGATTTTATGATTTCTAAGTGGGAATATTACACAACCAGTTGGATTTATGATTCTAGAGTTCATTGAAGAGGCCCAGGCTAGAGATTTAAATTTGAGAGTCATCAACTATAGATGATATTTAAAACCAAGGGATTCCATAAGCCCACGTAAGGAGGGATTATAAAGAAGGGGTTCTGTGCCTGAGTACCACAAGTTATAAAGGTGTAGGAAGTGTGGAGGATCCAGCAAAGGAGAGAGGTTATGAAAGGCCACATAGAGGAAATAAGGCTTGAATCCAGCTTTCTTGACTATTAAGTGCTAATACGTTTGGGGCACGTGGGTGGCTTAGTCGGTTGAGCGTCCGACTTCGGCTCAGGTCATGATCTCACAGCTCATGAGTTAGAACCCTGTGTTGGGCTCTGTGCTGACAGCTCAGAGCCTGGAGCCTACTTCTGCGTCTGTGTCTCCCTCTCTCTCTGCCCTTAACCCACTCGCATTCTGTCTCTGTCTCTCTCAAAAATAAATAAATATAAAAAAAACGTAAGTGCTAATATGTCTGCGTGAACACCCGTACCGTGCCTACGTCCCCTGTGCCAGAAGCTTTGTTTGCATTCCGTGATCCTCACATAAAAACTGGCATTGGTGCCCCCATGCTAGTGAGGTAACCAGGCTTAGACAAATTAGGTGACATGACTCGACCAAAGTCACACACTGGGAAATGTAAGAAATAGGGTTTAAAATCCAGTCTGGCTGGCTGGGTAGAATTGGAAGCATGAAAACGGGAGCAACCAGTGATTGAGTACCTGGTACCATGACATTAGTGCCTCAGGCAGGGCGCTAAGCATGTATGCATACTGGGTCTCAGTCCCCATAACATGCTGGTGAATCAAAATGATTATCTCCGTTTTCTGAGTTGAGGAGACAGAGATGCAGAAAGCTTAAGTAACTTGCTTATGGTCTCACATCACAGGATGGGAAGGCAGGCCACTGTGACTACTAACCCCACTTGCTCTTCCTCTCTTCATGCTGATGTAAACAGAGAAAACAACATGAATATGCTGTTGCATGGGTCCTGCTGAAAAAAAGAAATGCAAGATGGGCCACGCAAACTGCCTGAAAGTAGCTCACACCCCACTGATTCTCCCTTTCCTTTGCTCCTGCAAGTCCTCGATTCTTCCAGAAATTGGCCTGCACTGAACCGATACCCTGAATAGATGCAGGCAAAGAAATGCCTCATCTGTGAGGATGCTTTAGTAGCTGATTTGGTAATTGGGGCATACACCCAAAAAAGCATTATGATTTGAAGTCAACTAAATCATCTGGCACTCACAACCCAGATTAGTGCGTACACACTCACTACAGTAGCAGTGAGAATAAAGGATCACAATTCCCATTTTATAGATGAAGAAACTAAAATCAAGAAACTCAGATGAAGTACATTTCTCAATACACACAACTAGTAAATGGAGGAGCAAGGGGTTAGATCTAGGTGTGCCAGATGCAGAGGCCTACATCCCAGAGCAACGATAGAATTTTCATGTCATTTCAATGTATTTATTTATTTTCCTTTAAATACTCAACAAAATAAAAGCAGACTAAGGAATCTTGGAAAGAGGATGCCCTCAGAATCTTTTGGGGTGACCTAGTCATTTTAAAAATTGGTAAAAAAATAGAATTTTTTCGGTAGTGCTTCTCGAACTTTAATGTACACAGGAATCACTTAAGGATCTTGTTCAAATGCAGCTTCTGATTTCTGAGGGTCTAGGAGCAGCCTAACTTTCTGCATTTCCAACCAGCTTCCAGGTACTATGAATCTGCAAATCACACTTTGGGTAGCAAGGCCTTAGAGATCACCTGGTACCATTCACTCTTTCAAATACCACCTATAATATTTAGCTAATATTACATTGAACACGACTTTCTTTTAAAGTCTTATCACTACATGGCCAAAATGAAGAAATCAGGAGACTATAGATGCTGGCGAGGATGTGGAGAAACGGGAACCCTCTTGCACTGGTGGTGGGAATGCAAATTGGTGCAGCCGCTCTGGAAAGCAGTGTGGAGGTTCCTCAGAAAATTAAAAATAGACCTACCCTATGACCCAGCAATAGCACTGCTAGGAATTTATCCAAGGGATACAGGAGTACTGATGCATAGGGGCACTGGTACCCCAATGTTTATAGCAGCACTCTCAACAATAGTCAAATTATGGAAAGAGCCTAAATGTCCATCAACTGATGAATGGATAAAGAAATTGTGGCTTATATACACAATGGAATACTACGTGGCAATGAGAAAAAATGAAATACGGCCTTTTGTAGCAACGTGGATGGAACTGGAGAGTGTGATGCTAAGTGAAATAAGCCATACAGAGAAAGACAGATACCATATGGTTTCACTCTTATGTGGATCCTGAGAAACGTAACAGAAACCCATGGGGGAGGGGAAGGGAAAAAAAAAAAAAAGAGGTTAGAGTGGGAGAGAGCCAAATCATAAAAGACTGTTAAAAACTGAGAACAAACTGAGGGTTGACGGGGGGTGGGAGGGAGGGAAGGGTGGGTGATGGGTATTGAGGAGGGCACCTTTTGGGATGAGCACTGGGTGTTGTATGGAAACCAATTTGACAGTAAATTTCATATATTAAAAAAATAAATAAATAAATAAACATTAAAAAAATTAAAAAAAAGAACAAAGTCTTATCACTACAAAAAATGGAGAAGTGGTATTATAAAGATAAAAGCAACAACTACAGAAATGTCACACTCAACAGATACTCCTGCTTAAAGTCTCTGAGCTTAACATCTATTGTCTCTTTATTTAAAAAATACAGGGATTTTAACATCTAAATTTCTCTGCACTTCCCCTCCTTCCCTTGGGCACTCATTTCCTTCCAAGAAAATCCTGATCTCATCTACCATGTCCAGAAGGGGGTCCTTGCTCAAAGGCACATAGCCAGTAAATGGCAGGACCAAACTGTGATATGGCTCTTTCAACCACATGCACTTAACTTCAACCTGCCATAGGCTTTAGTCATGCCTGTCCCCATTTCTCCCCATTTTCTTTTTTTGTGATGCATAACTAGGCATTCAGCAAGTCAACACAAATGAATCACACTCCTTATTCAGTTGCCAAGTGGTGGAGGTACAAACACTCCACACTCTTCATCCCCAAAATGAGACCTCCTTATTTATTAAGGATTTCTAACTCTCCAGGTGAAGACCGGACTAAGCCCTTTTCAATTTCTTTATTTATTCTGTCATCCTGGAAGTTTCATTCCCTTTCTATGCTGGGCCCTGGTCTGCTGATCTCTTCCCAAAGTGCTGTTTTATTTGCATTCTTAGGTTCCTTCACACCATTTGCAGTTTTTCTTTTCCTATAAACATTCCTCATCAGGATTCCTTAGCCAGAGGCTGCAAACAACCACATTGTCTGGAAGCAAGGTGATATGAGCAAGTGGGGAATAAGTTCAGCGTGAGGCAAATCAATTCTTCCAGTGGTGTGTGTGTGAGTGTGTGTGTGTGTGTGTGTGTGGAGGGGGGAACTGACTGACCTCAGGGGTCACCAGCCTTTCCGATCCTTTCCCTTACTCCACATTGGGACTAAGTGCCCTCTGGGCCCATCTAAGCTATTGGGAATTTATGAGGATGTAATCATCCTTTATAGCACATTCTCATATTATCTGTCATTTGTTGAGTACTTAGTTACTTTGCCTACACAATTTATCCAGTGAGAATCCAGGAAGGTATTACCTCCACCATTCAGATGAGGAGAGTGAGGCTCCTGAAAGGTGACATGTGAAAGCAAGACTGAAGAAACTCTACAGAAACTAAAAGACTGCAAACATAAGATAGTAGATGAAGCATCCCTTTTCTTTTCTTTTTAAAATTTTTTTTTTTTTTTTTTTTAGAGAGCAAGGGTGGGGAAGAAGGGCAGAAGGAGAGACAATGAGAACCTTAAGCAGGCTCCAGACTCAGCACAGTGTCCAAAGAGGAGTTCGATCCCACAACTCTGGGATCACGACCTGAGCCAAAAATCAAGAGTCAGATATTCAAATGACTAAGTCACCCAGGTACCCCAAGTATCCCGTTTCTTATTTCACAGTCCATCTCCTATTTACTCAGTCAAGATTTCATATTAAATCTTGGGCTATTAAGATTTGATATCCAGTCATATGCCTGCCCTCAGGAAGTGCACGGTCTGGCCGGAGACCTAGAAAATGTGGGGGGCTTCATGCAGTTTAATGCACAGTGCCATATTCCTATATCACAGAAATACAACCTTGCTTCTGATTTCTGACTTGCTTGGTCCTATTAGCTCTGAGGTTTTCAGTAGGTTTGGGTAAGATTCTTAATTCTCAGATCCAAGTTTTCTTGTCAAGGAACTGAAATAATACAGTATTCCTTTGTGAAGTTATTGTGGAATTTAATTGTGTAGATATAATGCAATATAATATAAAAAATGTGAGTTCTGGAGTCAAATAGAACAATATTTGAATCATGAGCCCAACAGTTAAGTTCGACTCTATGACTCTGGGCAAGTTACATCATCTTTCAGAGCCTCATATCACAATCGGGGTAATTCTTATTTGCCAGATGGTTGAAAAATTACAGGTAGCATAAGCAAGCACCCGGCATAGCGCTTGGCATATAACAGGTGCTAACCAAGGTTGGTTTTCTTCCTCCCTACCCCTAGACCTGTTTTTTTGTCTTTCTTTGTTGGAGCCCAAGAGAGAAGTGAGTTCTTCTCAATGATATAGTAGTAGGCTCATGGGGGAGATAACAGAGGAAGACCTTGAAGGCCCCTTGTGTAGGCTCTGGATGAGTAGCGATAAACAAGGGAGCACATAGAGAATGGTATGAACAAAGATTTAGAGGTGGTAAAATAGAAGGGTTACCCAGAGAAAGGGAATCATTGTCACAATGCGAGTGTAGAGTCAAAGAGCAATGTGTCCCATGGTTTTCTTGGGAAGACCATCGTTCTTCGTAAAGGTAGAAGAAAACCTCAACATATGGGAATCTTTTTTATTTATTTATTTATTTTATTTATATTTATTTTTGACAAAGAGAGACAGAGCATGAGCGGGGGGAGGGGCAGAGAGAGAGGGAGACACAGAATCTGAAGCAGGCTCCAGGCTCTGAGCTGTCAGCACAGAGCCTGATGAGGGGCTCGAACTCACAGACCGTGAGATCATGACCTGAGCCGAAGTCGGACGCTCAACCGACTGAGCCACCCAGGCGCCCCTCGACATATGGGAATCTTAAGAATCTCCAGAGGTTGCCCATTTCTATCAAGATAAATCTCAATTTCTCATCCTGGCATGTGAGTTTTTCATGTCGTGGTTCCCAAATGTGAGACACCAAAACTGAGTAAGTTCTTGTTTCCCAGGATAAGACATACATAAATAGTGTTCCCATGCCAGGAAACATAGCTTCAGAAGATAACTGGGCTTAACACACCTAGAATTTAATGCAGTACTGAGAGCAAAGATCTAGGCATCAGTGAGCTCTGAGTTCTAATTCTGGCTCTGACACTTTTGGTCTTTGTGACCTTGGATAAGTCACTGAACTTTAAGCTTGAATCTTTCCATATGAATAATTCTTCCTACATGGCAATATAATAGGACTTACTTAATGGGGTGGTTTTGAAGATTATATGAAATAATGCATAAAAGGTACTGGGCATAATGCTTGACAATAAAAAAAAAGCTACATAAATGGTAACTACTTTTGTTTTTAATAAAGCAAGTTGCTCATGCCAGATCAAAATAACAGGGGGCTTTTCCTTCTAAGACTATTCACAATGGCCTCAGCAGAAACAAGGCAGTGCATTTCACTGGCCTCTAGGGTTACCTCTGGAGCTGTCTCAACCCATTGACTCTGGCTTCAAGAAGGCATTGAAAAAACCAAGCATGTTTAGAAATCTGTCATTCATAGGGGATTTAGAAAGTATCCAACCTAGTCCATGCCCCCATCTGTCCATTTGACAGGCTGAGAAATTGAGGGCCTAAGAGGAAATTCACAGCCCCTGCTAAAGACAGAGGCCAAGCAAGTTGGTAGCAGAGTGAAACACAGAGCCCACTCCTTCCACGCTCCAAACTATACTTTTCTTGTATTATTATTATCATCACTATCATTGCATCATCATCATCATCATCATCATCATCACTGTAACTGGTAAAGTTGCTGGACATAGTTTCATAATCTCAAATCTGACCTCTATTTTCCCTACTTTTTCTTCTTCCCAATTTTAAAAATAAAACAATAAAATACAAAATCCTTTGTTTTGAGACTTCACTTGATTTCATTTCTAGTAGATAAGGTATAAATAAACACAGTGAGTTAAAAATAAACCTCCTGGTGTGGCTATAACATCTTTTATTTAGCTGTTTTTTTTTCTATCCTATGGATGGAATAATGCCATTCCTGACTCTGCTTGAACAGTTATTTATTGCAACTGAAGTCATTATACATGATGAGCTCTCTTATCCAGACTATCACCATGTCAGTAAAGACATTATTAGCAGGGAGATGTCTATCTACATATATATCTGTATCTATATGTTTATAAATAAATTTACATATAATAATATATAAATAATAAATAATATGTATACACATATGTGTATATATGTATGTATATGTATATATACACATATGTGTATGTATATGTATATATATACACATATGTGTATGTATATGTATATATATAAGTATATATATATATGTATATATATATATATACACACACACACACACACACACACACACACACACATACACACACACAGAGAAAGAGAGAGATAACAAAGGTGAGTTTTAAGCTCGGTATGACTTTTTCCATTCATGTGCTTATTTATCCATTCAGCAAAAATGACTCAGTACTTACTTGTTGCCAAGTTCAGTGTGGAATACTTGAAAGAAAGGAATAAATAGAACTTAGCCTCTGTCTCTATGAATCTGATAAGTCTAGTAGGAAGACAGACAGTTCCTAAACTGTGTGATGAGATCAATGGAAGGAAACTGAAGAAGACTACCCACCTGGCCTAGAGGAGGAGGCTTATACAGGGTCATGTATCCATTGCTCACTCTGGCAATACATGTACTAGAAGAGAAACTATACACAGCCGATTAGAATGTTAGAAGAATTTTCTAGAAAGAGACTACTGTATAGAATAATTGTATTGTACAGAATAATCTAGACATATATTAAACTTGGGTTCCAGTCCCGGGCCTACCATCCCTTATATAAATGGACTGAGGCAAGTTAATTTCCTTCTCCACAGTAAACTTTCTAATTTTGAAAGTTAGAAGTTTTCCTATGTTGTTTATAAGCCCCTTTCATCTCTGCAATTTTGCAGCTTGCTAGAATGTGTTCAGCTTCAGGTCAGGATCATGTCTTATTTATGTCTTTTATTTATGCCAAGTATTCCTAGAGCCTAGCACAGGTCCTGGCACTTGTAACAATACATGAATATTTGTGGAGTGCAATAAAATTTTAAATTGGATCCCTTTAGTTGAGTCAGTGAGTAAAATGGATGATATACTTTAAAATGATGTCTTTAGGTTAGAATTGAAAAGCATGCTCAACATCACTCATCATCAAGGAAATACAAATCAAAACAACGAGATATCACCTCACACCTGTCAGAATGGCTAAAATCAACAACACAACAAACAACAGGTGTTGGCAAAGATGCAGAGAACAGGGAATCCTCCTGCACTGTTGATGGGAATGCAAGCTGGTACAGCTACTCTGGAGAACAGTACGGAGGTTCCTCCAGAAATTAAAAACTGAACTATCCTATGATCCAGCAATTGCACTACTAGGTATTTACCAAAAAAATTCAAAAATACTAATTCGAAGGGATACATGCACCCTGATGTTTATAGCAGCCTTATCTACAATAGCCAAATTGTGGAAACAGCCCAAATTTCCATTGACTGATGAATGGATAAATACACACACACACACAGTGGAATATTGCCCAGCCGTAAAAAATGAAATCTTGCCATGTACAACAAGAGGGATGGAGCTAGAGAGTATAGTGTTAAGGGAAATAAATCAGTCAGAAAAAGACAAATACCATATGATTTCACTCCTATGTGGAATTTAAGAAACAAAACAAATGAGCACGGGGTGGGGGGTTGTGGGGGGAGAGAGAAAGGGAGGGAGGGGCAAACTGAGAAATAAACTCTTTTAACTATAGAGAACAAACTGATGGCTACCAGAGAGGAGGTGGGTGGAGGGATGGGTGAAACAGGTGATGGGGATTAAGGACTGTACTTGTTGTGATGAGCACTGGGTTATGTATGGAAGTGTTGAATCACTGTATTGTACACCTGAGATGGGTATAACACTGTACATTAAATAACTGAAATTCAAATAAAAACTTAAAATTTTACAAGCCCATCTTTAGCAGTAGACCATGTGACTTTTAAACCTATGAAAATCATGTTCTAAATGAAGATACACAGCAAATTCCCATTGAAAATGAGAATGGTAGTGTTTGCGGGTGGTGACGAACGGAAGTAGAATGAACCTAGACCCAAATGTCTACCACTGGTGTTCTGGAGCAATAATTCACCTTCACTTGAAGACTGCTAGCTACACATTCTTTCAGGGCAGTAAAGAGTTCAATGAGTAGAGAGGTAGGTACTCAGTGAACATCTTATGCTGGAGGGTAAAAATAACAGAGTATCAGAAGAAGTGAAGGTTTTCATTCCTGCAAGATAAGCACTAACAGGGTGAGAAGCAAAGGGCCAAAGTCATACAACAGTGAGGCTGGAGGAGCTTCAGAGCAGAGCTCCTGGCCATACAGTCATGGAGCTAAAGGTCATGGTGTCCCTTGGATGCTGTCCCCTGGATGCTTCCTGCCCTGGGGATGACAAGGGTATAGATGTCAGCCTCTTGTCACCAAAATTCCCTCTCTTCATGGATGAAAGGTCCTTGGTTTTAAAAAATTCCTTGGGGCGCCTGGGTGGCTCAGTCGGTTAAGCGTCCGACTTCGGCTCAGGTCACGATCTCACGGTCCGTGAGTTCGAGCCCCGCGTTGGGCTCTGGGCTGACGGCCCAGAGCCTGGAGCCTGCTTCCGGTTCTGTGTCTCCCTCTCTCTCTGCCCCTCCCCCATTCATGCTCTGTCTCTGTCTCAAAAATAAATAAACGTTTAAAAAAATTTAAAAAAAAATAAAAAATTCCTTACTGGGGTGCCTGGGTGGCTTAGTTGGTTAAGTGTCTGACTTTGGTTCAGGTCCTGATCTCACAGTTCATGCGTTCAAGCCCCAGGTCAGGCTCTGTGCTGATAGCTCAGAGCCTGGAGCCTCCTTCAGATTCTGTGTCTTCTTTTAGACCTCTCTGCCAAAGCCCAAGTGCCTAACCAATGTCCTTTAGCAGGATGGAGGGCCACAGGAGGAACCTGAGATGTCCTGACTAGGCTCCCATTTTCTTATAAAGGAAGCCCAAAGAGAGAGTGTGTGTGTGCGCGCACGTGCGTGTGTGTGTGAACACTTAATTATTTGCCAGCAGATGGCCTAGGAAGTTGTTTTTACCACCTCTACAGCTCTGAATACCCTTCCATAAATGAGCAAACCAGGATAAGGTTGTTCTGAGTATTAAACAAGATTATTCAGGTGAAGTAACTGGCACATGGAAAGTTCCTGATTAGAGACAACTTACACTACAGCCAACCCACATTCTCAGCGGAGGATTCTGTCTGCTCAAGGGCAAGAAGAGCAGGAAAATGGAGGAACACAAGAAATTGACTGGGAGCTGGCCTAAGTTAATGTGTGGAGGGGAGGATGGAGACTGAGTGATGGGCCTCAGACAGGGATCTGTTGGACATTCTGGCCTCCCAGGGCATGAAGCGGTCAGAGACATCAACATTGATTGTCATGAAAGCATTTGGGGCTTCCGTCTTCGAGGGAAGACAGGTCCTACTTCAGAACCTTCATAGTAGATGTATGGGTCTAGGGCTCGAGGCTAACACTGCTGTCCCTGCTGCTCCCACTGACACCGTGGGTGCCGCAGGTAGTCCATTGATGGAGCACCGACTGTATGCCAGTCATTGTGATACAACCTGTGCGGGCCTTTATTTCACCTCATCCGCACAGTTATACCTATGAGGGTAGATAGGATTATAATTGCTGTGTTACAAACGAGAAAACTGATATTCAGAATATTTAATTTACCAAGGTCAACGGTAAATGCAGTAAGTGGCAGAATCAGGACTCAAACGAGGTCTGCTTTGCTTTGATCCTATTTATAACCACTGTGCTGGTCTCCATGGCAGCATAACTTGAAATTTCTCACATGAGTTGGGATCAGGTGGGACAGGGTGAGGCTATTACTGCATCATCACTGTCTGTACCATAAGGTGTTATACTTTTTTCTATAAAATCAAAGACATTGCATTTCACAATCTATCAGAGATTTGCATATTTTCTTCAATGATGTTTTGGCAATTACTTAGAAAGGCACATTTAATTTGTACCAATTAACCATATTGGCCAACAGAGGAACTAAGTATGCACTGCTTTTCCCATGTTAGGAATTTGTACTTAAGATAACCCATGAATGTATGCTGTATCTGCAAGTCTTATTGCAGAAACCTGTACTGTACCGAGATTCCTTCCTCACCCTGGCCACAGCCAATTGGCCACGGATGGCTAGCTGACGCAATGAAAAACAAAGTCTGGAAGCCTGCAGTGAAAACCAATGGCAACCTTCACTGGACAGTGATTGGATGACTCATTCATGTTTCCTTCCTTAGTGAATTTGGATTCTCGGAGAGAGGGAGGGAGGGAGGAGGTGAGGGAATGAAATACAGAGAGATGGGAATTTATTACCCATGGTGGCAGATTCAATTGGTTCCAAGACATAAATGGGCAAGTCACCACAGTGGTGGTCATTGATGCCTTTGCTGTGCCAGGCAAGGGGACCACCTCAGGTCTCTGAGGGAAGTCTCTCCTCTTTGCATGGAATATTTTGGGATTCATGCTCTACCTCAAACTCATGCCTTTAGAATTTCTCTGTTTACACACATGGCTTCTTCCTCCCTTGAAATTGGGAGTGCAAAGGCATCCCTCTGTCTCATGCATAATCCAATCCAGCCCACTAGAGCTACAGCAGGCCACATAGAGTTTGAGACAAATGACTAAACTAATAATGATGTATTTGCCTGATGCTGTCCTCTCTACTTAGATCTCCACCAAAGACTTAGAAAACTAGCGAATTGAGTTTTCCAGGATTCTGTTTCCTGGACAAAGGAAGAGTCATATCACCATTGTTGTACTAATGATGCAACTGAGGCACAGAGAGGTCAGTACACCTGTCAAAGTCACATTTGAAATCAATCTGTCTCCTGACCTCTTTGCTCCTTCTGTAGCAGCACGTGGCCTCTGGCTCTAGATTGGCATATGCTTGCTGATCTTTGCTCCTCGTAAGGGACTAAGGAATAAACAAATCTATGCCTCCTTTGTTCCTCCAGCCAGAGATTCCATTTCCACTATCACTCTATGGTGACCCAAATGGGTCAACTTTCCTTCCTGCATTAGACCTCTCTGCCACAGCCCAAGTGCCTAACCAGTGATGTCCTTTAGCAGGGTGGGGGGCCACAGGAGGAACCTGAGATGTCCTGACTGGGCTCCCATTTTCTTATAAAAGAAGCCCAAAGTAGGGCAGCTTATATGTTTTTAACTATTTACTAACTGTTGTCATGAAATAGAATTGCTAAGATAACTAATGCTACAGATGTCTTTTGGTTTGTAATCACTTCTACTCGTATCATCTCAGAGATGAATTCATTGAGATGTTCCTTAAATATCTACTTTGAGTCAGGTCCCATATCATCTGCTGAGAATACAGGTATAATGTGACCAAGAAAAAATTTATCCCTTCGCAGTAGGCAAATGATTTTCCTAGAGAGAGACCTATCATGTTGGCTTCTGCTTTGATGAGTCTGCTGTGGTAGGAGGGTCCTGAGGAGACTGCGTGTCTTCTGTTCCCAAGGTTTCAGAGAAGTTGATGAAACCACTCTGCATGAAGCAACACCAGAATTGATTTGTTGAGGGAAGGGGAGAAGGCAAACAGGAGAAGCATAGGAGAGCAGGAGGAGGTGACGGCAATGTGCAGTGGGATAAGCTGTGGCCTTCGTGCCAGGTCTCTGCAAATATGAAATGAAATTGCTAAATGCACACAATGGTTGGAGTGGACAAATTTTATTTGTGGAAGCTGGCGTAGAGGGTTGATAAGGAGCAAAGCAGGGGCAGTGCTGACAGTGCCAGAGTTTGGGGAAGGGAGGCATCCCCAGGTTTGGTTTTCAAAGTAAAAGCAAAGCCTAGTCCAGGCCTTCAGGTAGTTCATGAGCCAGGAGATCCAACAGATGTCTAGATGTTTTGATAACACAGCAATGACTCTCTAAGTAGAGGTGAACATGGCACACACAGCCCCTCAGGCCATTTAACACTGCTTGGTGAATACACAGGAGGAAGTGACATTCAAAGGTGCACTGAGGATGCAAAGTCTCTGGGTGGACAAGGGGGAGGGCATTCCAAGGAGACAAATTATCATGTGCAAAACTATCAAAGCAAAAGAGCACCAAGACTCGGGGAGGATTCCTCATGCCCAGAGAATGGGGTACAAGGCAGGGTGGAGAGAAAGTAGCTAGAGAGATGAATGGGGGCCATATCTCAGGCAGGGGGCTTCCCGCCATGTGATGGGGCACCACCAGGAATCTTACAGATGACAGTTTTGGAACTTCCAGGGACGTGAACTCTTGCTGTGAGAATGACACTAAGCTGATGATGTGCGCTGAAGAAATTCAAAGTCCAGTTGAAGCAATGAGGCTTTGAGGCAAAATGGAACCAACTGCCTGGGCATGGGGGAGACTAGACAGAATCCCCTCTCTCCCTCATCTGGGACGCTTAGAGGCACTCACAGCTGAGTCAGGGGCCTGGTGGACATCAGTGAAGATCGCTATCAGAACATGCTCCATGGCCCAATGCACATGGATTACATACTGCTGTAGGAAAGGTTTTGGCTGTCAATGTTCTATTTGACATGGTACATCCATGGTATAGATGCTGTTTCTCAGTAGGAACTCTCTTCCTGCACCAGAGAAACAACAAATGTCTTCTCTCCCCCTTGGGCAGCAGGAAGCATGGAAGTTCCCTCCACCTTGCTCTCCAGCATCTGTTCTCAGATTCAAACTTTTATTTGAATATATAGTATGGGCCACACTTGATGAGAAACACTTTCATATCGATTAATTCATGTATTCCTTTCAGCAACCCTCAATGGTTATTGGTAATTCCTCATGACTATTATCTCCATGCTAAGTGCAGAATCTGAGGTGCCAAGAGGTTATGTGACTTGGTTCAATAATGGGGTAAGAGAACCAGGTTTTGAACTCAGAAAAATCCAATGCTTCACATTTCCTCATGAGTCCTAGAGCTAGCTGGCAGGCAAAGTAGTGCTGGGTCTAGAAAAGAAGATAATATCACAGTCTCTTACCCTCTAGAAGTTCACTGACTAGACGAGAGCTAGGCATGCAATCACCCATTATAATGGTACACTTCTCAGAGGCAGGTACTATTATTATCCCGCATTTACAAATATGGAAACTGAGGCACACAAAGTTAAGCCACTGGCCCCAAGTCCTACAGCTAGAAAGTAGAAGGCAGGACACCAATGGTGGCTATTTGGCTCAAAGTCTGTGGATAGCAGTAGGCTGGTGCTCTGACCTTGGGTTGGTGACATCATGTTACCCCCTTCTACAGGAACTTGGCAACCCCTCTAGGTCTCTCTCCTATAGTGGTTCTCAGCCAGGAGATACTGTGCCACCTAAGGGCATTTGGCAATGTTCGGAGTCATTTTTGACTGTCCCAACCAGGGAGGGGAGTGTTGCTGGCGTTTAGTGAGTAAAGCTCAGACTGCCATGCACAGAACAGCCACGCTAACAAAGAATTACCCACGTTAAAATGTCAACAGTGCTGATGCCGAAAACCCTGCTCTATAAGAATACCTATAAGGCTACTCTAAGTGATGGCTTCTTGGCAGTCTTGCTAAATGGTGAGCTCTCTGTACCTAGCACAGAGCTGGGCATGTAGTGAGATCTATGAATGTCTGTGGAGTAAGATATGAGTGAATGACTAAAACATGCAGTTCAGGTTGACTGTATCATATGATTCTAGCTATTATTCTTTTATACAGGGGTTATTATTTTTTTAATCTGCAAAAGCAAACCAGGCATCACTATTTCCATTCTCATAGTCCAGTGTGGAGATGCCGGAGAAACATGCCTCAGGCAGAAAGTGGAAGTGCATAAACAGGGCGTCCACTGGACAAAGGAAGCATAGGACTCAGGCCTCTAGGAGGTGTCCCTTTGCAAATGAGGCAGTGGTTTGAGAGCTAGAGAGTACCCTTAGATTTTCACTTTGAATTTTTCAGATGTGTGAACTCAATTAACATTTGGAATCGGTTTAGAGATTTCATGATAATAAGAGGTATCTCCCTCCCCATTTCCCTGCTGCTCTAGTCCAAGACTGGTTTCCCTAGATCCTCCTTATCATGGATATCCAAGATTGGAACTGGAGCAAACAGACAAAAAAGTACCGACTTGCAGACTAATTAATTAAAGGCCTTGATAAATTACAATGTCATTTATTGCTCAATTATAGTAATTATTTCATCCATGTTTTTAGCACAATTATCTCCCCTTCCTCCGCATGGTTGCTGATTCCTCCTTAAACTGCTCTCTATTAGTGTGTTGGTGTTTTTCTTTGCCTCTGAATATCCTTTGGTGGAAAGAGGGAAGATATTAAATTACAAATAAATAAACACTGATCCACAGAACACTGATGCAGTGGCTACCTTCATTTTACACGTGAGTAAAATGAGTCCTGATAGACAAAATGACTTGCCCAAGGGATGGAGAATGCCATCAACAGACCTAGGAAGGGGTCTTGGGCTTTTGGGGTGCAGCTTACATTGAAAGCCCACAGCAAGTAATATTTATGGAGTATGCATTTTACTTTTGCATATAATGTGTCTAGTAAACAAATACTTGCGAAAGAATGCTAGGAAATCTATCTTTTTATTCAGCGTAGAGTAACTTTCGGCTCTGAATCTCTGATAGTTATTTTTCTGTTACATGTTTGACTGGCTTCCTTCAAGACCCATGGAACATTGTTGGAAGAGTACCACAGATGAGTAGAGCGTTCTTTCTCTTCTCTGCTCAGAATCAATTTTCACGTCCACATTTAGAGAAATGACAGGTGGAATGTGGCACTTCCCTCCAAATTTCTTTTCCTTAAGAGGCAGAATGGCACAGTAGAAGAAAACAGAGCTCTGGGGACTGAGACCTGAGGCTTTATCTGGGCTCCTAATGCATCTGACCTTGAACACGCTCTCAATTCTCTGTGAGAATTTCAAGTTTCCTCACTCGATCAAACACCCATGCTGATAGCCACCTCATATGGTTGTTGTGGGAACTGAATGTGGATACTAATGGTACAGCACAGGCCATAGTATCATCCACAGAGGAGGGGCCCCGTGCACAACTTCCTGGTGACCTTTTGAGAACGTGGCATGCACTGATTCTTCGTTTCTAGAGGAAAATAGTAAATGTGACTTCCCACTATTCCAGCTGAGAAAGCAGGGTCAAGACTATTTATTTAAAGAAGGTGAGGCCAATATGGAAAAGTTACGGTGAATTTGGGACCTCTAGTCTTACCATAAGTAAAATCGTCATCGTGCTGTAATTGCTTCTGCCGGTATGGTGCTCATCTTTGCAATCACCCAATTAATCCTCTCAACGAGACCTCTGAAGTAGTCCCCTGAAGCAGGATCGTCTTTGTACAAAGGCGGAAACCAAAATTTTGAGGGCGAAGCGTATAGCTCAAGGTCACACAGTGGGGTAGGGGAGCTGCAGAACTCAGGTCTGGAGTGTAGTGCCAAGAAGACCCTCCAGTTCTTCCAAATTTTGGTGCCATCCCCTCATGCACACCATAAGCTGGATTTTTAAAAACGGGAGGAAACAAACAAGGGAGGAAGAAGATTCTTCTTCCGCCTCTCAAACAAAAGGAACCCACGGACTCACATCCGCATTGCGGGGCAAGGAATCAGAAGTGGACATGGAGGGGGCGCCTGGGTGGCTCAGTCAGTTAAGTGGCCGACTTCGGCTCAGGTCATGATCTCGCGGTATCGTGAGTTCTCGTGAGTTCGAGCCCCGCGTTGGGCTCTGTGCTGACCGCCCAGAGCCTGGAGCCTGTTTCAGATTCTGTGTCTCCCTCTCTCTGTCCCCATTCATGCTCTGTGTCTCTGTCTCAAAGGTAAATAAATGTTAAAAAAAAAATTAAAAAAAAAAAGTGGACGTGGATGTAAGTGATGTAAGTGGGCTAGTGTCCCACCCTGCAGTGCAGCGACACCTCGGCTCTGCCCATGTGAAGTGTGTGTCTGTAAAAACAGGTACGGGTTTGAGAACTGCGTTTAGAGTGGAAAGTATGGAGGAAAGAGGTTCAGTACCCCCAAGTTAAATGTCACTTTCCTAGCTTTCCTTTTGTTGTTCACTGGGACCTCCTTGATTGCTGTATTTGTATTGTGTATGAATAGATGAGTGAGGATACACACACACACACGCTCACACATACACACCTTTCTGGGGATTGGGTCATATATGACGGACATGAAAATTTTGTAAATTATGGAAATATAAGAAGAAGAAAAAATTACCCATCAGCCCAATACCCTAGGAAACTCAGATCAGGTTTATATTATGATATAAAGGAAGGGAACACATACTTCCTGCCTTTACTAGCTTCAATATCTGTGCTATCTCACTTAATCCCTATAGCAGCACTGGAAGACAGATAACATCTTCATTCCCACAGGTGTGAAAACTGAGGTACAAGGAGACAGGTCAAGTCCTCTTTCTTCTAAGTTTATTTGTTTATTTTTGAGAGACACAGAGACAGCACTAGTGGAAGAGGGGCAGAGAGAAAGAGAGGCAGAGAATCCCAAGCAGGCTCCACACTGTCAGTACGGAGCCCACTGCAGGGCTTGAACCCATGAAACTGAGAGGTCATGACCTGAGCTGAAACCAAGAGTCAGATGTTTAACCGACTGAGCTACCAAGGTGCCCCAAGACATGTCAAGCTCTTAAGAATGACACAGTTAATCAAGGGAAAGGCTGGGACTTGTACTCTCACTCCAACATCCACAGTCTTAGCCATACTATTCCACTGTCTCTCCTGAGGATAGGTTTGAAGCCAGAGAAACCTGGATTCAAATTCCCACCCACTCTTTTATTTTTTAAGTTTATTTATTTATTTTTGAGAGAGACAGACAAAGAGAGTGTAAGTGGAGGAGCAGCAGAGAGAGAAAGAGAGAGAGAGAGAGAGAGAGAGAGAGAGAGAGAGAGAGAGAATCCCAAGCAGGCCTCTAGCTGTCAGCATAGAGCCGGAAGTGGTGTTTGATCCCACACACCGTGAGATCATGACCTGAGATGAAATCAAGAGTCAAACACTCAGCTGACTGAGCCACTCAGGCGCAGCTCCCCACTTTATTAGATGTGCAAACTTGTGCAAATTATTTCATTTTCCCGAGCCTTAGCTACTTTCTCAGTTACCTTAACATAATTTCATAATAAATGTAGATTTTTTTTCCCCCAAGTTTGGCAAAGTATTCAATGTAAGCAACGGTGTTTTGGAGGGGACTAAGAATGTTTGGTGGTCCATTATGCTGCAGTGAGAGGAAAGGAACCTGTCTGTGTGCCAGGCAAAGTGAGCAGACAGGGAAAACTGAATGGCATGGGAAAAGTGTGCCCCAAACTGTCCGCAGGGAATTGGACCCTCCTTGGTGGAAGCAAAGAAAGAGGAAGCCCCTGGAAATGTAAAACATGAGGCAGCCAATGACAAGAGCCTCAAACACAGACCCTGCAGTGTGGTATGTGGATCAAAGTGAATGCGTCTGCAAAACAAACAGGTGGGGGGAACTGGGCCCACAGTCCTGGTCATTAGGATGACAGTGCCGTGTGCAGAGTGACCGCTCTTCCTTACCGTGTGCTCTTCTCTTCATACTCTGGAAATAGACTGAATGGACCACAAAATGTATTTCAAAAGACAGCCCATCTGTGGTGAGAATAGAAACCTCTTTTAGGAACCTTTATCTTTGTACAAAGAGGCCTGCATTTCACAAAAGTGGTAAGAGTGGAATGATTCTCCTTGGGTGGAATTCTGATTAGAAAATAAACCTGAATTGTTTGTTTGGAGTGTGTGTGGGAAAGACGGGAGGGTAAGTGAAAAGGAATATCCAACGTAGCTGACTCTTTGGTTTCCTTGAAGAATACTCAAGGGGCATCCCACACTGGAAGCTCTATACTTAGGGAAGGCAACAGTTCTTTTTCTGGATTTCTTTTTGAAGGAAGATTAAGGGGGGCAAGTATCTAATATTCTGTGAAGTGTTTGGAGTATGATACACAGTATCTTCCTAAGAGCATCCTGTGTCCTATGAGTCATTCTAAGAAAAGGGGGCTTTAGGGTCATAAAGATTTGGCAAAGAAATATACTGCTCTACCCAAAGACTCATAATGCCCTGGTACCTTTAGACCTTCGGAAGGTCTCACAGCAACCACAAAAACATTTTTTCCCCAACTTTCTGCTTTCTAAATGTATGTGATTCATACACATTTTTGGGTGGTGCATCTCACACACTTTAGATAAATGTTCATAGCACAGTCCCAAGAATTAGGAATCCTGAAGTTTGGTCCTGCTTTGATTTTAACTTGCTGTGTGATACTAGGCAAGGGATTCTTTGTCTCAGTTTACTTACCTAGCAAATGAGGATAATACTTTTGGCTCAGCTTACCTCAGAGGGTTGTGGTGTACATAAAATGCTGTCACTGAACACTATGCTATACAACGCTATCATAGCTTTCAAAAAGTTAGAAATAATATATTAGTGCAACATGTTATCCTTCTTTGTAATTATATGATTCTAAGAAGGACTTAGGCAACAAAAGCAAAAATAAAGAAGTGGGGCTATGTCAAAGCAAAAAGCTTCTGCACAACAAAGGAGACACATGAAACTGAAAGGCAGGCTACTGAAAGGGAGAAAATATTTGCAAATCTGATAAGAGGTTAATATCCAAAATATATGAAGAACTCATATAATTTAATCATATGGGGAAAAAAAACCCAATCTGATCAAAAGATGGGCAGAGGATCTAAATAGACATCTTTACAAAGAAGACATACAGATGGCCAACGGGTACATTGAAAGGGTGCTCAATATCACCAATTGTCGGGAAAATGCAAATCTAAATCATAACGAGATACTGGCTCACACCTGTCAGATGGCTAGTCCAAAAAGACAAATAACAAGTGCCAGCAAGGATGCAGAGAAAAGGAAACCCTCTTGCACTGCTGCTGGGAATGTAAATTGGTGCAGCCACTGTAGAAAACAGTATGGAGGTTCTTTAAAAAATTAAAAATAGAACTACCATATGATCCAGAAATGCCACTTCTGGGTATTTCTAAGAAAATGAAAACATTAATTAACCCTAAAAGATTTATGTACCCCCATGTTCACTACAGCATTATTTATAACAGTCAAGATATGGAAGCAACCTAAGTGTCCACTGATGGATGAATGAATACAGAAGTTGTGGTATATGTGTATGTGGTATAATGGAGTATTATTCAACTATATAAAAAAGGAATTTCCCACTTGAAACAACACAGATGGACCTTGAGGACTTTGCACTTCATGAAATAAGTCAGATAGAGAAAGAGAAATACTGTATGATCTCACTTATATGTACACTAAAAAAACAAACAAACAAACAAAAAAAAAACAACCAAAAAACAGAAACACAAGTCACAGATACAAAGAACAGATTGTTTGTTAATAGACATGGAGTCCTAGATAGCTGGCGGGACAAAAGGCGTAAAGGGTATCAAAAGGTACTAACTTCCAGTTATAAAAGAAGTCCTGGGGATGTAATGTACAACATGGTGACTATGATTAATAATGTTATGTTGCATATTTGAAAGTTGCTAAGAGAGTACATCTTAAAAGTTCTCATCACAAGAAAAAATATTCTGTAACTATGTGTGGTGGATGGATCATAAGTAGACTTATTGTGGTCATCATCTCACAATATATACAAAGACAGAATCATTACATTGTACACCTGAAACTAATATAATGTTGTATGCCAATTATTCCTTAATAACAATAAGAATAAGAAGACTATATTTTACTCACATGTGAAAAGGTGATTTAAAAAAATTTTTTTTTAACGTTCATTTATTTTGAGAGAGAACATGAGCAGGGGAGGGGCAGAGAGCGAGAGAGAATCCCAAGCAGGCTCCACACTATCAGTGCAGAGCCTGATGTGGGGCTTGAACCCACGAACCATGAGATCATGACCTGAGCCGAAATCAAAAGTCAGACACTTAACCAACTGAGCCACCCAGTCACCCTGAGAAGGTGATTCTCATTATCACAGCAGAGCCTAAACGACCCAGGCTACTGTAGTGATGTTACTGTACTAATCCCTTACAGCTTTATTGTCTTCATCTATAAAATGCAGATGGTCATTAATTCATTGCAGGGTTATTATAAAATAACATGCAAAAGAGCCAAGTGTAAGTATAGTACGTTCAGAAAAAAGTAATTGATTCATTTTACCTCCTAGTGACTTTCTAGGAATATTAAGTATTGTTTATGATGAGTTTATCTAAAATTATACTGAGATTTTAGTACTATGACAATAATAAGAGTAAATGTTATTCTGTTTATTTTCTATGTGCTAAGCTTTTCACGTTGATATGATTTGTTCAGAGCAGTCAAGTAACTTGACCAAGGTGTAGTCAGGTAGAGGGACGAGCTGAACTAGATTCCAGACATTTTAGACTCAAACGCATGATCTTAACCTACTAGATCACTCTACCTGGCTCTACTTGAAAAGAAATTGCCATTTATTTCCCAATGTGAACATTTCTCACTTTCTCCTTTGTTTAGTAGGATGAGGCCTTGACCAGAATGCTGGAGACGCCCAGGAGGCAGGAAGCCATTCTGCGTACCTATTCTCCTTTATGAATATTTATGATTCGGGGAGAAGTGACTCTGCTGGCAGTTCTAAGCCCTCATCATAAATCCTCATGCAGAGGCTGTTCTGGCCACAGACAGTAGCAGATTGGATCAGATGAGGAAAAACCAAGCTTGGGAAGGGTTCTTTGAAGCTGCATAATCAGATTATGATAATTTCATCAAAACCCATTTCAAAAGCTAACATTTATCATTAGTTTGTGTACCTCCTAATTATTTCATGAGAGTTATTCCATGCAGGAATGATAAAAAATTCTAGCTTGAGAGAGCCTTTTAATGCAGTATGTACACAGATATATGACATCGGCATATGGGTCACATTTGCATTTGGACCTTATTTGAGACAGTTTTCTGAAAATGTCAAAGGAGGTGATGTATTTTAAAAGATTGAGATTGGTAATGAACATTAATTTTACTCAGCCATTCTCTAAAATCTTTTGATCCAAAAAGGGGGACAAGTACTTGCCAACAACAAACAAAAAAATATTACTTTGAAGTACACAAAGTTCAAGATAGTTTCCTCAGGAGGATTCTGTATACCAGAATCCCTAAAGATCGAATCGCCGAGAAGGGAAAGCAACTGTCAGCCTCCGAACTCCATACTCTCCAAATTCCCCTCTTGTATCCCCTATGTGGTTGGAGATGCCACTCCTCACCCAGAGTCTCAAGCCACGATACTAAGCATTATTCTGGACCTCACTCCTCCTTAACCAGCAAAAGCTAGTTACTATTCCTGATTCCTATTAGTAGCTACTATTCCGGATTCCTATTAGTAGCTACTTCTCAAATCCATCTACTTAGCTCTCTTCTTCCCCCACTACATCAGTTGAGGTTGCCGTCCTGTTTCCACTGAACTAGTAGAATGCTTTTCACATTTTTAAATGGGTAAAGAAAATATTTCATATGTGAAAATTACAAGAAATTCAGATTTCACTGTCTATAAATAAAATATGGTTGGAAGACAGCCACATTCATTCATTTGTGTATTGTCTGTGGTTGATTTTGTGCTGCAGCAGCAGAACTGATGGTTGGATAGGGAACGTGTGGCCTGCTAAGTCTAAACATTTACTATGTGGCCGTGTGCAGATATGATTCGACAACCCCTTTCAGAACCATTGCTGCAGCCTCCTCACTGTGGTTAACTCCCTCTAGGCCTAGACCTTCCCTTAGATGCTTCTACTACACTCACAGCGATCTGCCTTCCAGTCAGCCGTGCCACTGTGGATCCCCTGTTGAAGACCCTTCAATAACTCCCAGTGCATACTAAAGGCAGACTAAGATTCCAGGCGATTTATATTCTGGTGCTTGCTGGCTTTATGTCTCATCTAGTATTTCACCATCTCCCTTTGATACTCCACATTCTCCAAATGTGCTATTTTTAATTCCTCTTCGCCTGAACTGTTCCCCTCCTGTTACCCATTTCCAGATTCATCTGATGACTACTTATCATTAAGACTGAGCTCATCTGAGACCTCTACCAGGAAGTCTCCCCTGATTCTCCATTTTGTCTGAGCACTCCAACCACAGTACTTCCTTTCCTCCCTTTTCCCGTTCATCTCTCTTCTTGCTTTTACTGGAGCACATACCTTCAGTTATGGATATGTGCCTATGCCCTTGAGGACTCATGTTTGATATTCTCCTACCCCAAACCCTAAACTGAATATGTGGATTATTCGAGGTGCTTGGTGAATATTGATTAAATAAGTGATGTTCCACTTCACTGGTGAACTCCTGTTCATGTCTTAAGACTTCATTCAGCTGTTTCATCATCATATGAACCTCCTCTGATCATTCCCATTGGCCCATCCCATCAACAGTCATAAATGCCTATCGGAATGCACTATAAGGAATATGGGCTAGTCTGTAAGGCAAGTAATACAGTTCACCAATAAAATAGTCTGCACACAGAGACAGTTTCTCAAATTTTCGGTAAACATTGAATTTTCTCTAAATTTTAATTATACCAGTTCCTTCCTCTAAATAAACCACTTCTATTAAGCTAATTAGATAAAAGTTGAGTGCCAAGCATAAAACGGATTCCTAATTTTATACTATTAAATTAATCAGCTAACAAAATTTAGTTTCCCTCTAGCTCAGTAGCTGAGAAATTCTAAAACAGAGTTTCAGAGCTCAGGTCATAGTCTACAATGATCTCTGAGACAATCGGTTCTCATGTTCAAATTCTGTAATTCCACCACCCCCCAATCTCTGGCCTCCCTCCTTTTCCCCATCCACCACTCTGCCGTTTTTACTCTCTCTGTCTTGCCATCCTACCCAAACTCATTTCTGACAAGTTAAACGCTTCCTTTCAGCTCTTGCACTCTACACAATAGATTTTTGCCAAAACCTCAAGTTGCAGTAATAATCACAGTGAATCAATTGGATGGCTATTTTACAAACCGGGGGGGACAGAGAAATCACCAGTTCAGTGGACAGTGGCAGCTATAGACCAGCTATACTAGCGTTTAGCTCCAGGCCATTTTCTAAGTTAAATGTTTGAGTGCCTAATTGATCTAATCCTGGCAGAAACGGTTTATTTGCTTTCTGATTTTAGAGCCGAAAAAGTTCATGAAATCCACATCTCTGATCCTGGGGACCCATCACTCCTTTAATTACCCAGGAAAGTAAAAAGCTGTGTTTGTGGGCTCCCTTGATCACGAACATGTGGGACACCCTTAAACATGTGGGAATCTGTCCTAATAACCCAAACGGCGAACACAGACATATGCAAAAAGATATTCAACAGAGCTTTACATATACCAATAAAACATTAGTAGCCACCTAAATCACAAACACATTCATATAGAATCTCCAAATTGGAAAGAACTTAAAGGCCACTAATCCTACAGCCTCTCCTTTCTGTCTCCATTTGGAAACCTTGTTGAGTTCTGTGTTTGGGGATTAAAAGCAACACCATCGTGGTGACAGAAGTCAGAAAAATTATGACCTTGGCAGAGGCTAATGATGGGTAAAGACACAGGGGAGGATTCTGGATGTCTACGTCTTCTATATCTTGACCTCAGTGATGAGCTTTGTAAATTTATTGAGCTGTAAACTTACAATTCATGTATTTTTCTGCATATATATAATACTTCAGGGAAATTATTTGTGTTAAAGTTAAGTGTACCATAAAGTGTAACTCTTTTGGAGAAAAGAGTGACTAAGAATTGAGTTTGTAAGTACATTGGATGTTAAAATATACTAAGAGAATCAACAGAGAAATGTTTTCATATACACACACACATATACATACATACACATATATCTTAAGTTACATATACTATTTAATTTTTTATTATATAATATGCATATGATATATTATGATGATTTATATAATTATATAAATAATTTTAAAATTAACATCATTAGTACTACATTAAAAGTCTCTAACAGGAAATCTGGGGACACATAATTGTCACTAAGGCTCATACTAGTTCACTATGTCACCATGGAATTAGGGGAAATTTGGCAAAGGACATTCTTTTTTTTAATTTTAATTTTATTTTTATTATATGAAATTTATTGTCAAATTAGTTTCCATACAACACCCAGTGCTCATCCCAAAAGATGCCCTCTTCAATGCCCATCACCTACCCTCCCCTCCTTCCACCCCCGATCAACCCTCAGTTTGTTCTCAGTTTTTAAGAGTCTCTTATGCTTTGGCTCTCTCCCACTCTAACCTCTTTTTTGTTTTCCTTTTTTTTTTTTTCCTTCCCCTCCCTCATGGGTTTCTGTTATGTTTCTCAGGATCCACATAAGAGTGAAACCATATGGTGTCTGTCTTTCTCTGTATGGCTTATTTCACTTAGCATCACACTCTCCAGTTCCATCCACGTTGCTACAAAGGGCCATATTTTGTTCTTTCTCATTGCCATGTAGTACTCCATTGTGTATATAAACCACCATTTCTTTATCCATTCATCAGTTGATGGACATTTAGGCTCTTTCCATAATTTGGCTATTGTTGAGAGTGCTGCTATAAACATTGGGGTACAAGTGCCCCTATGCATCAGTACTCCTATATCCCTTGGGTAAATTCCTAGCAGTGCTATTGCTGGGTCATAGGGTAGGTCTATTTTTAATTTTCTGAGGAACCTCCACACTGTTTTCCAGAGTGGCTGCACCAGTTTGCCTTCCCACCAACAGTGCAAGAGGGTTCCCGTTTCTCCACATCCTCGCCAGCATCTATAGTCTCCTGATTTGTTCATTTTGGCCACTCTGACTGGCGTGAGGTGGTATCTGAGTGTGGTTTTGATTTGTATTTCCCTGATGAGGAGCGATGTTGAGCATCTTTTCATGTGCCTGTTGGCCATCTGGATGTCTTCTTTAGAGAAGTGTCTATTCATGTTTTCTGCCCATTTTCTCACTGGATTATTTGTTTTTCGGGTGTGGAGTTTGATGAGCTCTTTATAGATTTTGGATACTAGCCCAAAGGACATTCTTTTTATCCATTTGTAAAGCCTAAGATGCATCTGATCAAAATGGAAAGAAACTCTCAGAAGAAAGAGACCAAAGGAGTTCTGAGGAAAAACTGGATTGAAATCACAAGGCTATGCACACACCAAAGTTCCAAAATTACCAGATTTAGTTTCCACATAAACATACATGGAAATAAAACCAGTATAAAATTTAGCAGTTACAAGTAAAGTACCTGCAGGTTTGCATTTTCTTCATTTTTATTAATCTGCTATTTGTAGTTGTTGTTTAATAATTGAAAATATTTTTATTGAGATGCTTCAATAAATTGTAATACATTAATGCCTAATTTGAGGACAATTACTTTAAAGTTTATTTCGGAAAACCTTACCTATTTTTTTTTTTAACCATGGGACCAACATATTACACTATCTTAAAACAATTGCTGAAATACTGTTAATGAAATAAATAGCTTCTTAAAGGACAAGGTTATGAAACATGTCTATAAACTAAGATTTAATCATAAGGGTACATGCTATCTATCTACACAGTATACACAGGCATATATGCAAACTTTTACAGATAAATATATTTTCTCCATTAAACTATTCAACAAACATCTATTAAATGGCTGCCATGGGCCATATGTTCTACAAGGCATTCGTCTGCAGAGGTTAAAAGAGAGACTCCATATCTGGAAAGGACTCAGTTTTCTGAAAAACCAAAAATACAAATTATGCCATTGCAGACAGAATATTGTAGTCTGCCTGAGCAAATCCAGAAAGGCTTCACTGAGGTAACATTTTATACAAAAACTTGAAAGATGAGTAAGAGGTTCCTGTGTGGACAAGAAGGTCACTATACCTGTCACATACCAGGCATATGAGAATGTGAGCAGAGGAAATGACACAGGCAAATCCCCAGACGGATATGAGAACATGGGTAATTTAGGGAACAACTAGTGGTTTAATTAAATATATATATGACATACAAGTTGGAAGATGGGGAAATGGCAGAAGAAAAGGCTAGAGAGTATATGCCAGACTGTCAATGCTTTGGTGATCTGAAGAGAAGTTTAGAAATGCCCTGGCAATGGGACACCATCGGAGCTTTTTATACAAACTCACAACCATGATGAGATGCTTGTGTCATAAATATTCGACTAGCTGTGGTGTAGAGATTTTGGAGGACACAAAACCAAAAACTACAAAAAACACTGGACAAGAGGGAGGGTGAAGACCTGGAAAGTGGATATAAAGAGGAGAGAATGGGTAAGACATATCTGTATTTAGACTAGGGAGTTTGGGTAAATGTAGAAAACGAGAACTCCTTCTGGACTTCTGGCTTACAGTGTAGATTAACTAAGTAATACAGGAGGACAGCAGTTTTGCAGGTGAGGGCAATGATGAATTCAGTTTAAGGAGGGAGAAGTCGAATTTAAGGTTCACAGAGAGCACCCAGTTTGAAACATCAACAGTTGGAAATACATGTCTACAGTTAAGTGTGAAATGCAAGGTAAAGAGAGTTTTGTGAGTTATCAGTCCCTAAGCAGTAGTACAAGCCACAGCATATGTGAACCAGCCTAGGAAGGCACAGTAAGAAGAAAGGGGTGCAGGGAATAGGGTCATTAACAATACCGATATCTGCAAAGTTGGACAGAAGCAGGAGCCTCTGAAGGAGAGGGAGTGTTAAAAGGAAAGCTGGTGTCACGGAATTTAAGATCGGAGAGAATGTCAGGAAGGAAGAGCTTGTCAAGAATGTCACATACCTTAGGGCCGTCATATAAGAGGAGAGCTGTTAAAGCATTCACTAATTTTGGCAACAAGAGAATGTTCTGGATTTCTACAGTTAGTGGACTCTGGCCCTTCATGGCCTGGAAGGGCTACAGTCTAGATTTATACCATCCAGTTCAGAGTGGAATTGTGATACTTGCCTGCACATTCATCTCTAGAAGAATATAAGCCCCTCTCAGGCATGATCTGTACTGATCCTCTCTTCCCCAGAACCTAGATCTCAGTACATACTCAATAAATGCTTGTTGACCTAAACTCAGTGGCGTCCTACCTATGTCCAGGGTATTCCCAGGTGATGGCACTTGTGAACCCACTGACAGCCATGTAGTCCTGTGTTAGTGAGCAATACAAAATAACGGCACTTATGATGCTTTTCTTTTTTGTACGGTTGCATTCTTTAAAAGAGGAACACACGCCTTGGGGGACATAACAAAATATAGATCATTTTTCCCCTTCAATTCAAAGACTTGCTCCATATTGAGCAAATGTTTATTTAGGCAGTTGCTGAGGGGAAAGTAAGCTTAGGACGAGCACGGTAGAACTCATTTAGACTAATATCTGCAAAAGGGGCTGATCTGCTATGTGAACAGATGTTCCACAAGCCGAATGAAATCACTGTGATGGCGGAGACATAATGAAGCTCTGGATGCAGGAACAGACCCGTGAAAAGAAGGTTGTATTCAGTTCAAAGAACTGGACCAGGATCCAGAACACAAGGCTCACTCGACTTATGCCGGAACAGACTCACCAACACCAAGAATAAAGAGTTGTGGATCTGGAGGCAAGGCTAGGCTGGGAAGAGAAAGTTTCATAGCGCATGAAGTCTGCCAGCCAACACTGATTAGTTGCAGAGTATCTGCCAGGTTTCCTGTAAGATGCATGACTGACATCGCCATCTTGAATCTATAGGATATGTGCACGTTGCAGTATTTTTATTTTACAGATGAGAAAGCTGAGGCGCGGAGAGGTCAAGGTGCCCTGGGTTACAGAGCTAGTAGGAAGTAAACCTAGACAGGGAACCAGTTCTATATGGCTACTAAGTCAAATTGTATACACTATGATTAGCGTCATCTCCCTTAAGTGACAAGGGATTTGCTGAGCACATAAACACAGAGCCAAGGAGGAAGATGGGGAGCTGGGAGGGGGTACCCTATGTCTCCCAGGATCCAACACATAACTCACCCCCACAGTCCAATCTAAGGCTTCAACACTCTGGAGCAAAGAAGACTTGACTGTCAGAAATGGTATAGAACTATCTCAGCACATGAGCTAAGCCTTGTTCATAATGAAATATTAGCCACAGTTCTACTGGTTTCTCGGCAGTGTAAACTTTTCTAGTTTCTTCTTGTAGTCATAAATAAGAACAAAAGCTACTTTCATGAAGAGATTTACTATTACCATAGCCAATGAATCCATGGCCCTGCACCATTTTGACTGTTTTCACCCATGCATGGGCAACCACTTACAGTGGGTAATTGCTTCAGGATATTTACATTTTGTTTCATTTTTTATTTTTTTAAAAATGCTTACTTCTTTTGAGAGAGAGAGAGAGAGAGAGAGAGAGAGAGAGAGAGAGAAAGAGCATGAGTAGGGGAGAAGACCAGAAGGAGACAGAATCCTAAGCAGGCTCCACACTCAGTATGGACCCCAACCTGAGGCTCGATCCCAAGACCCTGGGATCATGACCTGAGCTGAAATCAAGAGTCAAGGACACTTAACTTACAGAGCCACCCAGATGCCCCAGGATATTTATAGTTTAAAGGTCAGTAACTTGGGTATATTTCTGGAGCAGTTATCATGGGCTGCAAGGGTACTTCCTAAGCATCTATACATGTCATTTAACTATCACAACAGCTCAATGAGTAGATAACTATTATTATTATTCTCATTTTACAGATGAGGAAAGATTCTCAGTGAGTTAAGTAAAATTTCTTCTCCTAAGGAACTGACAGTGGAGGATGAGAAAAATTCTATAGTTCAATGTATCTCAATGATGAAAACTAGCTAGACGCCTACCATACTTGAGGCAGGGCCAGCTTTTTTTCTTTTCTCCTAAGATTTTTTTTTTCTTTAACCCAAGGCACAGTCCAAGTCAGGCTTCTAGACCCTGAACCCTCCAACATCCAGCTTCCCAGCACTATGTCACGACATGGTGTTCAACTTTGGTGATTGTGTTCACTCTTTGCCTTTCTCCTGCCAAGTGTGAAAATTCTTAGAGCAGGATGTCTGCCTTCCTTATTCTCTCATTTAATCCCACTTCTTAAAACTAAAGAAACAGGAGCTCAGATCAGTTTAACTTGCCTGAGGTTGCTCAACTACTTAGGTAGGACTCAGGATTTGAATCCATGGACAATTTTAAATTTGATTCTCTTTCCATCAATCATTAAGGCATGTTGGACGAGGCCACGAGGTGGGTCAGGACAGGCTATGGATAACAATGAGTACCAGATAGGTGTTTGACCCATACCCTTGATGCAGTGGAAACCCCCTTTGGTCCTAAAGCAGGAAGTAGTCAGGCCTTTCTCTTAGTAAAGCACTTTGGGGTGCATTATGGCAAGTGGGCTGGAGGCAGAGGTATCAGAAGTTACAGGGCTGCAATAGCTCCTTGATGAGTGAGGGTGTAGATCAGAGCTGAGGACCCAGCCAGACAAAATACACAGAGCAGAAAACACTGAATAGCTGCACGTTAGCTGCAATGAGATTAGCAAATTAAGACACTCGGATGCCTCCGTGAGAGTTAGAAATAAAGCATGTAAGCCACCAAATGCAGTGCCTGCCATTACCTTGGGCAGATGCTGTTGTGGCTGTGACTGCTGCTGCTATTAAAATGAGCCATGCGCTCCTCTAGCCCCAAGCCTCTTCAGACTTTTTTCTCTCAGCCAGGCATTGCTTTCACTTGTCAATCTCACTCCAGACCACCCCCTGGCATCACGAAATCAGAGTTCTCAGAGTTTAACAGGAAACTCACACCTTCACGGAGGCTGCCCACTCTTCCTCTTTAGCACCTGTTTTACCGAGTGGGAAACCCAGGTTCCACATGGTGGTGAGTTGGGGGTTGCCAGGTGCTGCCTCTGTTGAGGACCCTGAGCCAGTGGCATCCTGGATTCCCACCCACCCCTCTGGATGAACTGCTGTTTCCTCTGGATCCCTGAACCTTGTTGTTTGTTCTCTTAATGTAGCATTTCCTTTGCTATGTTAATACCAGTTGTGATTCTGTCTCCCCACTTGGTTGTGACCTTCCCAAGGTAAGTCCGCCAGAAAAAATTCTCAAACCTCTTGCATCTATTCTTCATACCATGCTTTATACATTTTTGATTTCTACAATTGAAAAAAAGGGCACCTGGGTGGTTCACTTGGTTAAGTGTCCAAGTTCAGCTCAGGTCACGATCTTACAGTTCGTGAGTTTGAGTTCTGCATTGGGCTCTGTGCTGACAGCTGAGAGCCTGGAGCCTGTTTCGGATTCTCTCTGTTTCTCTCTCTGTCTCTCTCTCTTTGTCTCTCTCAAAAACAAAAAAAAATCTATCTATCTTTCTTGTTATAATGTGAAGTTTTAAAGAGCAGGGGGAAATATCTACCTTTTCATCATCTATCACCAATGACTAATGCAACACCTAGCACATACTGGCAGTTAATAAATATTTGATGTTATGTATTAATCTCTTTATTCTCTGTGTGAGAATATAGTGACTAGCACATAGTAGGTGCTCCATATTTATTTGCTTCATATATATATATATATATACTAATTATTTACACAGTTTCTAAAATCTGGATTTCAACACTAAAGGCTTGAACATGGCCCGAAGTATATTAATCCTAAATGGAGGACACATTTTTTTTCTGAAAAAGAAATGTAGTTATTTAAAAATGGCCTCAAGTCTAATAGTTAATGTTCAAGCATGACTTATTTACCATCTGAAATGTTTTTCTCTTTGAGAAATATGTGATGCGACACAAGTCACATTAGCTCACTTAAATGTGTGATGGAAATGACTTTGTAATTTGAAATAATAAAAATTTACTTTATTTGATTTATGGTTTGCCAAGGCTCAGATATAATTAGTTATTTTCTCATGGATATTCACATAATTTACAAATGTCCAAATTATAGATATAAAAAATTATATAAGAAGCCTGCAGAAATATTTTTTTATTATTGTTGCTATTATTATTTCCATTATCATTGCTTTATCATTTCCCATCTTACTGCTGCTCCCTTGGGTGAGGTGGGATATGTTTTTTTTTACTTTTATTTTTATGTTTGTTCATTTTTGAGAGAGAGAGAGACATATGAGTTGTGGAGGGGCAGAGAGTGAGGGAGACACACAGTCTGAAGCAGACTCCAGGCTCCAAGCTGTCAGCACAGAGACCTACACGGGGCTGGAACCCACCCATAAGCCTTGAGATAATGACCTGAGCTGAGGTCGGATGCTTAACCAACTGAGCCACCCAGGCGCCCCGAGGTAGGATATGTTTTAAGGTAAAGATTCAGCATCTCCTTTGATATGATATCATACATTATGCCTAGTTTTATTTTTCAGAATAATGAAAAAGAAAATGTATGCAATATGGAGTTTGGAAGACCCAAGTTTGAGACTCAGCAGAATGTCTTCTATTTTTTTAATCTGTTAAACACATGCACACCCACAAATATAGCTATCTAGCCAGTTAAGAACCGTCAACAGAAAGTGAAAATGGTGGGAGCAGGGCTCTGTTAGAAAACTATTAAGAATTTATGATGGCGGCGACAGAACATGGCCCTTCTAAGTGTGTGCCCCGCGTGACCGCTCAGGTCATATCGCTTATGGAACAGCTTTGCAGCCACTTTTGAGAATTAATGGAAATTACGTACCGTGCCTCACACAACGTCTGACCCATCATAGGTATTTAACAAATTTTCATTTCTCTGTGTCAGTTTTCAAGTCTCTCTCACAAAACCCAACAGGGGTAATGCACTTGATTGTGTCAGCAACAAGTTCTCCATACCAAAGGGATAGACGTTTCAAATGTAAACCATTTAACTCCTGCTTTAGGGCCAAAATGAAAAAAAAAAAAAACAAAAAAACAAAAAAACTAATAGAGAACGAGGCACAAGAGCATCCATGGCTTGAAGAACCAAGATGCGTCCCAAATGGTAGGTCGTCCCATGTGGTCCTGTTCCCATTTGAAAGCTCACGTTTTGAAACCATGTGCTCCCTGGAATTCCGGATGGCCAAATTGAGGGCCCAAACCATCCAAAAGAAGGTTCTGGTTCTCAACTATGATCATCTTAGGTACTCGAGGGAGGGAGTGTGGAATAGCTTGTTTCGTAATGAAAGAAGGAGAAAAACCCAGAACTGATTTGTCCCAGATGGCCATGGAAATGGGCTTCCCTGGCTTTTGTGGCTCCTTTCCTCACCTCCAAATGCGGCTGTAAAATTAAAGGAGATGCTTGGTTTGCAGAAGGCTATTATCACAGAGTTTTACAAAACCTTCTCCTTGTGGAATGTATATGACATCTGGAATTAAAGAGGTATTCTCTTTTAATCACTGTTCAATCTTCCACAGGGATAAATGAGTACATGGGTAGCTTCCAGCTGCCCAAACTGATTTAGTTAAATAATGTAATCTATTTGTACACAAATGCAGAATAAATGTCACTGAAGTTCCTTAGCGTGCAGTTATAATGAGTTATCCCTTTCTCGAGGTGATTAGGAATGTTTAGTTTATTTCAAATGCATATCAAGCCTCATGATTGCCAATGAGCCAAGGACAACCTAAATTAGCCTCCCACAGCTGCTGACCTCTGCAGCCACTGCAAAACCATTCCTTTGGGGGAATCAAAGCCTCCTCTAATGGTAAGTTTGGAGCTGATTTTTTTTTCCACGCCCTTTAAAGTGTAATGTTCCTATTCAGCCTCCACAGAGCCAGGTCTTAGAGTAATCAGGAAATGCAATCAGAATTTTAAGATGAATAGGACCTTAGCACTCACTCAGGGTTGTGTGTGTGTGTGTGTGTGTGTGTGTGTGTGTGTGTGTGTGACTATACATATACATGTATATATATATACACACACGCACATATATATACACACACATATATATACATATATATACGTATACATGTATATATACGTATACATGTATATACGTATACATGTATATATATGTATACATGTATATACGTATACATGTATATATACGTATATGTGTATATATACGTATATGTATATATACATATACATATATGCATATATACATGTATATATACATATACATGTATATATACATATACATATATATATACATATGTGTATGTGTGTGTGTGTATATATATATATATACACACACACACACATACATATATTAATTCCCCCATTTACAAATGGGGAATCTAAGGTGCAGAGAAGTTAACTGCTTTGTTGAAGCCTACAGAGTGATTTGGTGTTAGACTTTAAACACTGGATCTCTAATATCAAGGTCCTTGCTTTTTCTCACACACACCCTTAGCTTTCAACCTCTTCAGATGCCAAATTACAGGGCAAGGTAGGCAATGTGCTATGAGGGGAACTTGGCCTCTAAAGGTAGGGTGTCCAGCTGCCAACTGGTGCCAGGCAAAATGTTCTCTGTATGACCTTGAGCAAGATACTTCACAAGTGGGAGCCTCAGTTTACCCACCAGAAAAAATGAAAATTTGACATTCTTTCTAGGGAATGTCTCTTCTCTCATGGACATTTTACTAGCACTTATTTCTTTGAATATTTGCGACTCCTTTAGCCGATAGCTTCATTTCCTATTCTCAAATACATCTTCCCACAGATTCTTACTGGTTTGCTAAATTACCAAATTAAAAAAAAACACTAAAAGATGAAACTAAATGAAGAATGATTTCACATATTGTCTTCTCTAAAGAGATGAAACATTCAAGAAGGAAGACACAGCAGAAACTATCAAGTCAACAAAATGAGATTGTGCTTTTTGCCGACGAATATCCGTCTTCCTGTCTTGGTCAGATGAGTGTGGAAGAAGTAGTTCTATCACCTTGTGCAAAACTGGCATCTCTGCAGCTAGTCCTGGCTTACAAGAGAAAAAGTAATCATTGTGTGCTATTTGAATGTCTTCATAAATATAATTTATGACTTTGATACTGATCAGTCCTGCACGGTCTTAGAAGATCAATAGTGCCATGTTCATTAGTCCTGAATTGAATAGCTCTCACACTTTGGCCAGAAGATGGTAACTGTTTTTAATGATTTTTTGCCAGTTGGCATCAAAAGTGGATTCTATGTCACTGGTAATTTCCTTAGTTATCTAGGGGCTTTTCATTCCCTCAGCCAACCATGAAGGTCAGAGAGTTGCTCTCTGCAAAGATGGCTGTAGTTGCATTCTTGGACTCTAAGGATAAAGAATAGAACTATCTAGCAGCTTCTGGGTAATTGCTGCTTTTATTCAAGCCCTATGGTGATTGGGTGGTCATGCGTTTTTTTCCCCCATTATGCTGTTGATGGGGAGGCATCACGCCATTTTTGAAAGAAAAGGGACAGACTTGGGATCTAATTCCAAAAGCCCTATTTGCTGACTGGTTTTGAGTTTGGGGAAGTTATTCAATGTGGAAGATTGTTACTTTTATGGTCCCTAATAAACCAGGCCTCTTAGTATATATGCAAATGTGTAGTCTCCTTGAATCTGGGAAGCTTTATGCATAATATATTTTAACAAATGAATTCTTTAATCATAATTTACTTTAACCACTAGAATGTAGGGGAACTGACATTCTGTCACTTGAACTAGATCGTAAGAAGGCTCGACAACTTCCACTTTGGCGTTCTGAAAGTAGACAGCTGACAAGGAAACAGTCTGGCTACTCTGGAACCACCATGCTGGGCTGTTGTTAGGAGTCCAAGCAAACATGTGGCCACACTGCTTCACAGTTTCTTGTTCGATGGTTCTCGCCATGCAGGACAATTAGACTGGGGTTGATACTCCACTCGTGGTCAGTACAGATCCCAGCCACGTGGCTTAAGCCACTCTGTACCTTCACCTTACTCAGTACCCTGACTACAACGTGAAGAAGGCAAGTGCCAGCTGAACAAACTGAATTCTAAAAAGTAATAAATTATGTTCTTTTACACCATTCTGTTTACAGTGTGTTTTTTATAAAGCACTAAAGAATCAGCCAACCTCTCAAATTTCTCTCCCCGAACCCCAGTTTTCCCATCTAGAAAATTAGGTGTTGGACTTGAGAATCAAACCAAATACCTATGTCATTCAAGGCCTTTCTCAATCTTACCTCGATCAGTATTTCTAGCTTCCTCTTCCCTGACCCCAGAAACGACACTTCAGCCATTTTGGCCATTTGAAATTCCGTGATATTTGACCACTGACAGTTCTTTCAACATCTGAACTGCTGGAAATACCTCACATACTTCATGACTTTCACAACTTTGTTCTTCCTTTTCTCTTCCAGTTTATCTTCTGTGACTATCTTTCCCTGTCAGGTAAAATACCACCTTCTGTGTGAAGCATTCCCACCTGCCACCTACACTCTCCACAAATTAACTGCCTTTGGGCTCCTAGAAGTATTACATTAAGACAGACTTCTTGAGGGGGAGCCAAGATGGCAGAACAGCATGGAACCTTTTTGTGTGTCTTGTGTCCATGAAATACAGCCAGATCAACACAAAACCATCCTACACACCTAGAAAACTGATTGGAGGATTAACACAATAATCTGCACAACCTGAACCACAGAATTCAGGAGGTACACAGCGCAGAGAGGTGAATTTGGGGAGTGAGAAGCCACAGAGGGTAGGGAACCGCTCGTGCGGGCAGAGAGAGGACGGAGACTGGGGAGGGGGGCAGAATACGGGAAAAGCACCCCTCCCCAGAAGCAGCTGGAGAGAAAATGGAAAATTGGAAACAGCCGCAAGGACTAAACTAAAAAGGGAGAAAGGAGAAAGGAGAGGGTTTAAATTCCATTAAGACTGTAAACAAGGGGAGCGCAAAGGCTGCAGCTCCGCAGCTCGATACCTGGCGGTGCTCTGGTGGGAAGGCGAATCCCCAGGAACAGAGTGGGGTCCAGGACGTTCTCGGGCCACACGGGGAAAAGCGGTTCCAATGCTGGAAGGACATTTGGTAGAGACTGTGGCAGCCACCTGGTCCCAGCAGACCCCAGAAAACAGCCACATTCGTGGGTGCTGGAACAAGATCGTTAAGGGTGAAGCCTGGTGCCAGATGTGTGTTGTGATTCCACTTGTGTGTTGTGATTCCATTATGTGTGTTCCACAATCCCTGAAAAGCTGCTGCTACACTATCTCATGAGCTTTTTCTGTGACCGGCTGGCACCTAGCTGCAGTCTCCGGGCACCAACAGCAGCAAGGTCCGGCAAGCGTTCCTGGGTGCAGCTGATATTCGGCCATTGCTCATTCTGCCATTGCTCGGTGAGACCCTCCCGCAGAGGGGTGGAACGGGTCAAAGCCGCAGTCCTTTACACGAAAGGGGCCGGGAAAAACAGCTGCATCTGAGACAAAACTTGGGAGAGAGGTACTGCCTAGGGCCTGGTCACGGAAAGTGGAAAAGCGGAGAGTGGATGAGAGCTGAAGACGGAGGACCGGTGTGTGATTGCTGATCCGGGAGAACAAACTGAGTGGCTGGGTAGCGCCATTTTTCACCGCTACCGCGCATGCGCATGCGCACATAGGAGCCCGGCAACAATCCGCCCCAGTAGGCTAGCAGTGCCATCTAGTGGAGAGTGGAGTTGTTACAGCGGGCCCTGCCCAACTGGGCGAACTTTGCTCTTCAAGAACACAAACCTCACCACTGGCTTAATTTATGGACTATAAAGAGCTACACAGACTGACTTCTAGGGGAAAACAAAGTAATTTCAGTCCTACTTCAATCTGTTAGCAGGTTCATCTATTCAGTTTTCCTTTTTTTTTTCTTTTTCTCTTTCACACTTGTTTTCTTTTTCTTGAATACAGAAAGAGAAAAAAGTCATTTTTATTTTCAATTTTTATTAAAAATATTTTTAATTTTTATTACTATATTTTTTACTTTTGTGTAAACTTTTTAAAATTCTACTTTACTTCCATCATTTTATTTTAGTCTACTTCAGTGTATTCACCTTTTCAAATTTTCAAACAATTTTTTTTTCTTTTTTCTCTTTTTCATTTCTTTTTCTTGAATGCAGAAAGAGAAAAACTTCATTTTTACCCTCAATTTCTATTAAGAATATTTTTAATTTTTCTAGTATATTTTTTGCTTTTATGTAAATTTTTTCACATTCTATTTTACTTCCATTATTTTATTTTAGTCTACCACAGTGTATTCACTTTTTCAAATTTTCAAAGGATTTCCTTTTTTTTCTTTTTTTTTTCTTTTTTCTCTTTTTTGTTTCTTTTATTTTTTCTTGAATACAGAAAAAGAAAAAAATCATATTTTTAATTTTTATTAAAAATATTTTTCTTTAATTTTTTCTTCTACTATATTCTCTACTTTTGTGTATATGTTTTCAAATTCTATTTTACCCCCATCATCTCATTTTAGTCTACTTCAGTGTATTCATTGTTTCAAATTCTCAAACGATTTCCAAATTTTTTCTTTTTCTTTCTTTCCCCCACCCCTTTTTTTTCTGTAATCTGTCAAACCACTTTCAACACCCAGACTAAAACACACCTAGGATCTAGCATCATCTATTCGATTTTGTGTGTGTGTTTAATTTTTAATTTTAATATTTTTTTAATTTTAATTTCTTCTAATTTCAATTTTTCTACCTCATTAATTCCTTTTCTCCCTTCAAAATGACAAAATGAATGAATTCACTCCAGAAGAAAGAGCATGAAGAAACGACAGCCAGTGATTTAACCAATACAGATACAAGCAAGATGTCTAAACCAGAATTTAGAATTACGATAAAAAGAATACTAGCTGGAGTCAAAAATAGATTAGAATCCCTTTATGCTAAGATAAAAGAAGTAAAAACTAGCCAGAATGAAACTAAAAATGCTATAACTGAGCTGCAATCACAGATGGATGCAGCAGCAGCAAGGATGGATTAGGCAGAACAGAGAATCAGTGATATAGACAACAAAATTATAGAGAATAAGGAAGCAGAAAAAGAGGGCGATTAAGGCAAAAGAGCACGATTTAAGAATTAGAGAAATCATTGACTCATTAAAAAGGAACAACATCAGAATCATAGGGGTTCCAGAAGAGGAAGAGAGAGAAATTGGGGTAGAAGGGTTATGTGAGCAAATCATAGTGGAAAACTTTCCTAACCTGGGGAAAGACACAAACATCAAAATCCAGGAAGCACAGTGGACCCCTATTAGATTCAACAAAAACCGATCATCAACAAGGCATATCATATTCAAATTCACAAAATATTCAGGCAAGGAGAGAATCATGAAAGCAGCAAGGGAGAAAAAGTCCCTAACATACAAGGGAAGACATGTCAGGCTTGCAGCAGACCTATCCACAGAAACTTGGCAGGCCAGAAAGGAGTTGCAGGATATATTCAGTGTGCTGAATCAGAAAAATATGCAGCCAAGAATTCTCTACCCAGCAAGGTTGTCATTCAAAATAGAAGGAGAGATAAAAAGTTTTGCAGGCAAACAAAAATTGAAGGAGTTTGTGACCACTAAACCAGCCCTGCAAGAAATTTTAAGGGGGACTCTCTGAGGTGAGAAAAGATGAAAATTATATATAAATACCAAAAGCAACAAAGATTAGAAAGGACCAAAGAACACCACCAGAAACTCCAACTCTACAAGCATCATAATGGCAATACATTCATATCTTTCAGTACTCACTCTAAACGTCAATGGACTCAATGCTCCAATCAAAAGACATAGGGTAGGGGCGCCTGGGTGGCTCAGTCGGTTGGGCGTCCAACTTTGGCTCAGGTCATGATTTCGTAGTTTGTGAGTTTGAACCCCACGTCGGGGTCTGTGCTGACAGCTTGGAGCCTGGAGCCTGCTTTGGAATCTGTGTGTGTGTGTCTCTCTCTCTCTCTGCCCCTCCCCAACATACACTCTGTCTCTCTCTCCTTCCAAAATAAAGAAACATTAAAAAAATTTTTAAAAAAAGACATAGGGTAACAGAATGGATAAGAAAACAAGATCCATCTATATGTTGTTTACAAGAGACCCACTTTAGACCTAAAGACAACTTCAGATTGAAAATAAGGGGATGGAGAACCATCTACCATGCTAATGGTCAACAAAAGAAAGCTGGAGTAGCCATACTTATATCACACTATCTAGATTTTAAAATAAAGACTGTATCAAGAGATGCAGAAAAGCATTAAATCATAATCAACAGGTCTATCCACCAAGAAGACCTAACGATTGTAAACATTTATGTGCCAAATGTGAGAGCACCCAAATATATAAATCAATTTATCACAAAGAAACTCATCGATAGTAATACCATAATAGTAGGAGACTTCAACACCCCACTCACAACAATGGACAGATCATCTAATCAAAAAATCAACAAGGAAATAATGGCTTTGAATGACACAGTGGACCAGATGGACTTAACAGATATATTGAGAACATTTCATCCTAAAGCAGAATACACATTCTTCTCCAGTGCACATGGAACATTCTCCAGAATAGACCATATACTGGGACACAAATCAGCCCTAAGTAAGTACAAAAAGATGGAGATCATACTGTGCATATTTTCAGAACACAATGCTATGAAACTCCAAATCAACCACAAGAAAAAATTTGGAAAGGTAACAAATACTTGGAGACTGAAGAACATCCTACTAAAGAATGAATGGGCTAACCAAGCAGTTAAAGAGGAAATTAAAAAGTATATGGAAGTCAATGAAAATGATAACACCACAACCCAAAACCTCTGGGATGCAGCAAAGGTGTTCATAAGAGGAAAGTATATAGCAATCCAGGCCTTCCTAAAGAAGGAAGAAAGATCTCAGATACACAACTAACCTTACGCCTTAAGGAGCTGGAAAAAGAACAGTGAATAAAACCCAGAACCAGCAGAACATAGGAAATAATAAAGATTAGAACAGAAATTAATGCTATTGAAACCAAACCAACCAACCAACTAACCAAAAAACAACAACAAAAAACAGTAGAACAGCTCAATGAAACCAGAAGCTGGTTCTTTGAAAAATAACAAAATTGATAAACCACTAGCCAGTTTGATCAAAAAGAAAAAGGAAAGGACCCAAATAAATAAAATCAAGAATGGAAGAGGAGAGATCACAACCAACACTGCAGAAATAAAAACAATAATAAGAGAATATTATGAGCAATTATATGCCAATAAAATGGGCAATCTGGAAGAAATTGACAAATTCCTAGACACATATACACTACCAAAACTGAAACAGGAAGAAATAGAAAATTTGAACAGACCCAAAACCAGCAAGGAAATTGAATTAGTAATCAAAAATCTGCCAAAAAACAAGAGTCCAGGGCCAGATGGCTTTCCAGGGGAATTATACCAAACATTTAAGGAAGAGTTAACACCTATTCTCTTGAAACTGTACCAGAAAATAGAAATGGAAGGAAAACTTCCAAACTGTTTCTATGAGGCCAGCATTACCGTGATTCCAAAATCAGACAGAGACCCCACGAAAAAGGAGAACTGTAGACCAATTTCCCTGATGAACATGGATGCAAAAATCCTCAACATGATATTAGCCAACCAGCTCCAACAATACATTAAACAAATTATTCACCATGACCAAGTGGGATTTATACCTGGGATGCAGGACTGGTTCAATATCCACAAAACAATTAACGTGAGTCATCACATCAATAAAAGAAAGGACAAGAACCATATGACCCTCTCAATAGATGCAGAGAAAGCATTTGACAAAATACAGCATCCTTTCCTGATAAAAACCCTCAAGAAAGTAGGGATAGAAGGAGCATACCTCAAGATCATAAAAGCCATATAAGAACGACCCAACACTAATATCATCCTCAATGGGGAAAAACTGAGAGCTTTTCCCCTAAGGTCAGGAACAAGACAGGGATGTCCACTCTCACCACTGTTCTTCAACATAGTATTGGAAGTCTTAGCCTCTGCAATCAGACGACACAAAGAAATAAAAGGCATCCAAATCGGCCAGGAGGAGGTCAAACTTTCACTCTTCACAGACGATATGACACTCTATATGGAAAACCCAAAGGTTCCACCAAAAAACTGCTAGAATTGATTCATGAATTCAGCAAAGATGCAGGATATAAAATCAACGCACAGAAATCAGTTGCATTCCTATACACCAAAAATGAAGTGACAGAAAGAGAAATCAAGGAATCTATCCCATTTACACTTGCACAAAAAAACATAAAATACCTAGTTATGAATATAACCAAAGAGGTGAAAAATCTATACACTGAAAACTATAGAAAGCTTATGAAAGAAATTGAAGACACAAAAAAAATGGAAAAAGATTCCATGCTCCTGGATAGGAAGAACAAATATTGTTAAAATGTCAATACTACCCAAAGCAATCTACATATTCAATGCAGTCCCTATCAAAGTAACACCAGCATTCTTCACAGAGCTAGAATAAATAATCCTAAAATTTGTATGGAACCAGAAAAGACACTGAATAGCCAAAGTAATCTTGAAAAAGAAAACCAAAGCTGGAGGCATCACAATCCCAGACTTCAAGCTGTACTACAAAGCTATAATCTTCAAGACAGTATGGTACTGGCACAAGAACAGACACTTAGATCAATGGAACAGAATACAGAACTCAGAAATGGATCTACAAATGTATGGCCAACTAATCTTTGACAAAGCAGGAAGGAATATCCAATGGAATGAAGACAGTCTCTTCAGCAAATGGTGCTGGGAAAACTGGACAGTGACATGCAGAAGAATGAACCTGGACCACTTTCTTATATCATACACAAAAATAAACTGAAAATGGATGAAAGACCTCAACGTAAGACAGGAAGCCATCAAAATCCTCGTGGAGAAAGTAGGCAAAAACCTCTTTGATCTTGGCCGCAGCAACTTCTTACTCAACACGTCTCCAGAGGCAAGGGAAACAAAAGCAAAAATGAACTACTGGGACCTCATCAAAATGAAAAGCTTCTGCACAGCAAAGGAAACAGTCAGCAAAACTAAAAGGCAACCAACAGAATGGGAGAAGATATTTGTAAACGACATATCAGATAAAGGGTTAGTATCCAAAATCTGTAAAGAACTTACCAAACTCAACACTCAAAAAGCAAATAATCCAGCGAAGAGATGGGCAAAAGACATGAATAGACATTTCTTCAAAGAAGACATCCAGATGGCCAACCGACACATGAAAAAATGCTCAACATCACTCATCATCAGGGAAATACAAATCAAAACCACAATGAGATACCACCTGACACCTGTCAGAATGGCTAACATTACCAACTCAGGTAACAACAGATGTTGGCAAGGATGCAGAGAAAGAGGATCTCTTTTGCGTTGTTGGTGGGAATGCAAGCTGGTGCAGCCATTCTGGAAAACAGTATGGAGGTTCCTTAAGAAACTAAAAATAGAACTACCCTACGACCCAGCAATTGCACTACTAGGCATTTGTCCAAGGGATACAGGTGTGCTGTTTTGAAGGGACTCATGCACCCCCATGTTTACAGCAGCACCATTAACAATAGCCAAAGTATGGAAAGAGCCCAAATGTCCATCGATAGATGAATGGATAAAGAAGATGTGGGGTGTGTGTGTGTGTGTGTGTGTAATAGCGTGTTACTCGGCAATCAAAAAATGAAATCTTGCCATTTGCAACTATGTGGATGGAACTGGAGGATATTACGCTAAGTGAAATTAGTCAGAGAAAGACAAATATCATATGACTTCACTCATATAAGGACTTCAAGAGACAAAACAGATGAACATAAGCCAAGGGAAACAAAAACAGGGAGGGGGACAAAACAGAAGAGACTCATAAATAAGGAGAATAAACTGAGGGTTACTGGAGGGGTTGTGGGAAGGGGATGGGCTAAATGGGTAAGGGGCTTTAAGGAATCTACTCCTGAAATCATAGTCGCACTATATGCTAATTTGGATGTAAATTTTAAAAAATAAAAAATTAAATTAAAAAAAAAAAAGATGTCAGTTGAAAAAAAAAGACTAACACAAGGAGAGCTGGAAACAAACTGCAAATTCCTTCAAGGGCCTAAACAAAAAAAAATCTCTTTGATCATCAGTGATATTTTTGGTTTAATCTGGAGTTTTTAGTTTTTTTAAAAAAATTAATGTTTATTTAGTTTGAGAGAGAGAGAGGGGAAAAAAAAGCACAAGTGGGTGAGAGGGAGAGAGAGAGGGAGACCAGAATCCACAACAGGCTGTGAGCTCTGAGCTGTCAGCACAGAGCCCCACGTGGGACTCAAACCCACAAACTGAGAGATTGTGACCTGAGCTGAAGTCAGACACTTAACCAACTGAGCCACTCAGGCATCCCTAACTCTGGAATTATTTTTTTTAATTATGCTTAGTAGCTTTAAAAAGTTACATGATGTATGGGGCACCTGAGTGGCACAGTCAATTAAGCATCCAAGTGTTGATTTTGGCCATGATCTCACAGTGTGTGAGTTTGAGTCCCGCATCTGTCCCTGCGCTGACAGCGTGGAGCCTGCTTGGGATTTGATCTCTCTCTCTCTCTCTCTCTCTCTCCCCCCCCCCCACTCCCTGCTCATTCTCTGTCTCTGTCTCTGTGTCTCAAAAATAAACTTAAAAAAATCTGATGATGTAATACATTGAAAATGCATACATTTATCAAATGCTCAGTATGCACCAGGTGTCACACTAAATATTTTACACAGATTATTTCTTTGAATCTAACAACCCATATTAGGCAATAACTACTAACATCTCCATTTACAGATAGAGAAACTGAGTCTGAGAGGATCTTCACAAATAGCCAGACTGATGAGAACTTGGTCAATATTTGAACCCAGGTTGCCAGGTTCCAGACACAAAGCATTTTCACTGCCGTGTAGAGTCTTCCTCCCTTTAATTTTGTGTCACCAGATGGGTTCAGAGTACCTTGCACAGAGCAAGCCGTCAACAAATATTTGCTGAATAAACAAATGAGTGGGTGTGTGAGGGAATGAATAATTCACTTCAAATACATAAATAGCATTTCAAATGACAATTCAGGTAAGGCACAACTGGCATACACTTCATAGAACCATTGCTCAAACCAAAGTGTACCTGTCTATAGCCTTTCCCTGTCCCCTCTGTTTAGAGCCCTGCTGGCTATCAGAGGTGCCACACTTTTACTAGAGCACAGCAACTTGCGTGGTTTTTAATTTCTGAGAACAGGCTCCTTAAGCACAATACTCCCATCTGCCTTTGGCTTGACTAGGTGGTCAGTGGTCTCCGATGGGAATAAACGGGTTTATACCACATTCCATGTGTCATTACACTTCCTCATAGCGTATTTACCAAGGGTCTCATTTGCAAAACGTGAGTGAAGTAAGAATCACAAGTGGGAATAAATCCACAAGGACTGAGGGTCTGTCTGCCAGGCATGGACTGGGTGGTGCCAGATATGTTATCTTACTTGTTAGGATTAGATATTATATAGAAAGACAAAACACCCCAAATAGCCAAAGCAATCTGGAGATAGGACAAAGGTGTAGGCACCACACTTTCTGATTTCAAACTGTATTACAAAGGTATAGTAATCAAAATAGCATGGTGTTGGCAGAAAAACAGATATACAGGTCAATGGAACACAATAGAGAGACCAGAAATCAAACTGCACAGTTGTGGTCAATTAATTTAAGACTAGGGAGCCAAACTAAGAATACACAATGGGAAATGACAGTCTCTTCAATAAATGGTGTTGCAGGAGTGCCTGGGTGGCTCAGCAGGTTAAGCGTCCGACTTCGGCTTAGGTCATGATCTCACAGTTTGTGGGTTTGAGCCCTGCATTGGGCTCTGTGTTGACAGCTTAGAGCCTGGAGTCTGCTTCAGATTCTGTATCTCCCTCTCTCTGACCCTCCCCTGTTCATGCTCTGTCTCTCTCAGTCTCTCAAAAATAAATTAACGTTAAAAAAATTTTTTTACATGGTGTTACAAAAACTGATAGCCACATGCAAAAGAAGGAAAACGGAGCACTTATCTTACACCATACACAAAAATTATGTGAAAATGGATTAAATACTTAAACCTAGGACATGAAACCATAAAGCTTCTAGAAGAAAATGTAGATTGAAGCACTTTGAGATTGATCTTGGCAATATTTTTTTGGATTTGACACCAAAAACAAAAATAACCAAGTGAAGACTGTATCAAACTAAAAAAGCTTCTGCACAGCAAAGAAGTCAATCAGCAAAATGAAAAGGTAACCTATGAATGGGAGAAAACATTTGCAAATCATGTATCTGAGAACAGATTAATATCCAAAATATACAAAGAACTTCTACAACTCAATAGCAAAAAAACAAACAATCTGATTAAAAAATGGACAACCTGAACCATTTTCCAAAGAAGACATACCAATGGCAAACAGGTACATGAAAAAATGCTCAACAATACTAATCTTTGGGGAAATGTCAATTTCCCTTGGCAGGAGTGATATCACCTCATACCTGTCAGAATGGCTATCTTCAAAAAGATAAGTAACAACTGTTGGTGAAGATGTGGAGAAAGGAAGAGCTTGTACCCTGTGGGTGGAAATGTAAATTTTTGCAGCCACTGGGGAAAGCCGTGTGTGGAGTTTCTTCAAAATTTTTTTAAATGATCCAGCAATTCAACTTTTGGGTATTTATCCAAAAGAAACAAAAAACACTAACTTAAAAAGTGATCTGCAGCCTGTGTTCATTGTAATATTATTCATAATAGCTAAAACATGGAAACAAATTAAACATCCATCAATGAATGAATAGAAAAAGAAAATCACTCTCACACACACACACACACACACACACACACACACACTGGAATATTATGAAGCCATAGAAAAGGGAAAAATCTTGTCATTTGTGACATCAAATGAACTTTGAAGGCATTATGCCAAGTGAAAAAAGTCAGAGAAAGACACATGGTATGATCTCACTTACAGAATGAAACAAAACTCCCCTCCACAAAACTCAAACTTAAAGATACAGAGAATAGATTGGTGGTGTCCAGAGGCAGGGGGTAGGGAAGGGGCAACATGAAGATGATTTAAAGGTACAAAGTTCCAGTTACAAAATTAGTCATTATTCAGTAATGTATAGCATGGAGAGTATAGAAAATACTGTATAATTTATTTTAAAGTTGCTAAGAGACTACATCTTCTAAGTTCTCATCACAAGAAAAAAATCTTACTGTTGATGGTGATGGTGGTGATGGATGTCAACTAGACTTATAACAATCATTTTGCGATATATACACATATTGACTCAGTATGAAACTGAAACTGATAGTCGTATGTGAATTACATCTCAATAATAATACAAAAAACATATCCACCAAAATATGAAATATAACGTGCAAAAAATGTAACCTATTGCTCCCGGGTCACACAGATGGCAAGTAGAAGAGGCAGAGAGTAGTTCGAATGCAAATCTGTCTGATTCCATACTGGTACCTGTTTCACTTCATCATACTGCTTTTTCATGGACACTATTCTTGGGGAGTCTATACGGTATATGTGCATATCGATGATCAAATATACAAGATACCTAACAACTATACTTCCATTAAAATGTAAGTAGGGGCGCCTGGGTGGCTCAGTTGGTTAAGCTTCTGGCTCTTGATTTCAGCTCAGGTCATGATGTCATCGTTCAGAGGGTCGAGCCCCACATCAGGCTTTGTGCTGACAGCACTGAGCCTGGTTGGGATTATCCCTCTCTCTCTCTGCCCTTTCCCTACATGCAGGCATGCCCTCTGTCTCTCAAAATAAATCAACTTTAAATAAATAAATAAATAAATAAATAAATAAATAAATAAATAAATCACAAGATGCCTTATAATTAATGTTACCTGAGAGTTACAGATGTTTATTACTACAAGGGCTTGGGGATGAAGTCACTGTGTCCAAGTGTAGTCTCAGAAACCTTCCTGGTTGAGGTGAAATTTAACACGGAATCTAAGAGAAATCAGGATGCGGGGGATGGATTTGTGAATGGGAAGCTGCACAGCATGCACAGCTTTATTATTCTTTCCTTCACTCAACAAACTTACTGAAAGCCCACTGTGCATGAAGCACTATCTAGGTGTTATGCAAGATGCATAATCAGTAAGACAAGACTGCTTCATGCTGTCATGGGTACCCATGCACATGCTGCTCCCTTTGCCCACCATATTCTAAGACTGTCTACCTGAAGAATCCCTCACTACTCAAGACCTAACCTAGGCCTCTTATTCCCTAGGAAGCCATTTATCTTAGTGGCTATGTCTGTGGGCCACTGATCCAGATGATCTAGACTTGAAACCTGACTCTACTAGTGGGTAGATAGAGGCATCTCGGACAACTAACCTCTCTGTGATCCAGACTTCTTGATTATGGAATAAAGACACATACCCCATAATATTATGATGAGGATTAACTTAGTTAATATGCATAAAGCAATTGGCACAGTACCTGAAAGCTTTCTGGGTCAACAAACATTATCTGGAATAATGATGGTGATGGTGATGGTGATGGTGATGGTAATGGTGATGGTGATGGTGATGGTGATGGTGATGGTGATGGTGATGGTGATGGAGGAGGAAGAGGAAGAAAAGGAGACCAAAAAAGAGCTTTTCCTGACAACTCCACATTACCCACCATAATGGATTACCCTGTTCTTGGAACATCACTGTCCAAGGCACAGACAACTTACAGGGCTGCCGTACTACCTCCTCCCACCATCCGGTCATGAGTTTCTTGAGGGAAAACACAACTATATACACAGAATTTCTGCCATTTGGTACCAACTAGGCTGTCAACAAACACTGAATACAAGAATGTTGAGTGAATTCACGCAATTCCCATCGGTATGCTGTGCCTATGGTTGTCCAAGAGGAAACAAAGAGGACAAATGCCATCAGAAGATAGAACTTTTTAATACGCAGAAAAATACTTCTGCTAGAAGAAAGTAAATTTGTCAGAGAAATAGAAAGGAGGGAAGAAAGGGAACTAGTATCTGTTGATTATCTAACATTTGTTAACCACTATGTTAGGAGTGATGAAAATATTAATTTTATTCATACTAGAGATTCCATTCACTAATGCTTATTATGTGGCTGATGTTCATAAAAGATAATGATGACAATAACACTAAAAATACAAGTGATTCATTAAATTTATCAATTGTCTGAATTATGCTAAGCAACTTGCTAGTTGTCTAGTTTTATTGTATTTGATTCTCAATAGAATTTTTGTGGTAGGTGTTATTATAAACATAATAAAAGCAAACACTTTATAAAAGAAGAGAAGGGATCACTGAAATTAAATAACTTGACCACCCTCATACAGCCAGGCAGGGGCAAAGCCAGTTCTAACCAAATCTGAAGTCAATGGCTATCTCTACAAAACAGGGCTATACTTCTATAAGACATCAGGGCCTACTGGATTACATCACTAAAAATTGGGTCAAATACCTTACCAAAAAGTCAGAATTGACCCACTCTGTTGCTGAACCAATTTCCTGTTTTGTCAACCTTAAGCTTACTGAAACATTGTTTAAAGGAAAAATAAGGGATAGGCGAACACTGTAAGAGATCTGTAAAAATAGACATTGGTGAAGAGAGATCAAACAAGTACCTGGATACTGTTGTAAACAATAAAAGGCAAGGTTTGAGGCAGCTGTGACAAAGAACCTTGGGATTTCCAACGACAGGGAATAACTGACCAAAATCTCTGGCTGCCACTCTTTCATATCCATATTGAATTTATGCCAAGGCCATGTCTCCTACCGGCTTCTCTGGGTCAAGGACTGAGCATGGCAGGGATACTAAGGTATGCTACTTTGTGGGGGATGGAATCTCCTCCCAACTGACTTTGGCTTGAGGACTCCCCAGTGGCTTTGTTGGACTTGACTTAGATCACATGGCAGTCTAGGATGTTTTTATCCAACTTTATCTCCCTCCTTTTCATTTGGGATCCCAGACTTGCTTTGCTATCTGTTAGCTCTCCCAGTCTTCCCTGTTGACTTCACTGTTTTCTTTCACATAGGCATCTCCCCTAACAGCATCCTTGTATGTTTAAATCTGGTCTTGGGGTCTGCTTCTTAGAGGATCCAGATAAATACAATGCAAAACAGTCATCTCTCAGCAAATTACTTCATAGACAGTTCTGTTCTGACAATATTTATATTGTCATACATATTATCTCATACAAGATCACTTGTATGAGATATCAACTTTCTTAAAATATTAAAAAAGAGGTTTTAGAATTTATCAGGTGTTTTGTGTATGGGGTTTTGTTTATTCCTGACCTCAAACCTACAGGATAACATTATCATCATCAATTATCATTGTCTAGATGAAGAATGTGAGTCTCCAAAACTTTACAGAGCATCCCCCAAGTGACCCAATGATTTGATGGGGAACTAAGACTCCAATCTAGGTCTTATGACTCTCACAGTGCTCATAGAATGTGCTTAGTGAGCACTAAAGCCTGATATATTTGGCATCAGTTGTTCCTCATGTCACTTGATGTCTTCTTAGATTTTTTTTATTTATAGGAAAATACAATGTGATCTAGATCCAGTTAAATGATTTCTGACAACAGACATATGCATGTGCCCAGGACAGGCCCAGAAGTAAATGTTCAATAGTAGTTAGTGGAATTAAATTGAAAATTGATACACATGGAAGACTTATGGAGTTTACCGAGAATCTAATAACCTAAGAGCTATGCAAATTTGAATGGATTTGTTTAGGCTTTCAACTTTAAAATATCATGTTTGTTTTTTAAAAAGGAAAAATAGATACACACACCACAAAATGAATAAACATGAGATGCTGGTAAATAGTGGAAGCTGAGAACAGAAGGCTTCATAAACCTACAGACCTAACATTTGTACAGCATGCTACAGCTTGCTGGGTACTTTCAAATACATCACCACATATAATATTTCCAACAGCCCTGGGATACAATCATCATCAACCCTTCCCAAGATGGGACATAGGAGGTTCAGAGAAGAAAATCAATATGCAAGGGTTACGGTAAGAAGATTTCCTAGCTAAAAGGAGATGAACATGTATAGGTAGAAGAGGTGAAGTTATTGTCCTAGAGGTCTATGTGTAAGCATTTGCCTAGGCAGATTTTCAAAGGCAGGCTTTTAAAGAGTGCATTTCTATGTTGGGCTTAGGAAGGCAGAATCTGTGGATGTACAGCTTTGGGAACACTGATTGGCAACACCCTTGGAAGAAAAATAGGGATGGGGTGATCATGGTTTACTCTCAAATGGCACTGTGGCCAGAGATCAACAGTAGAGAGATGTGCAGATTGGATGAGGAAAAAATGCCCCAAATGCCATGTGGTGACTGTAGAGGCTGCTTTTAGGCAAACAGTCTTGAACAATGGAATGCAGAAAGGGCCACAGTGAGAACCTGGCTGTGTCCTCATCTTCCCCTTTTAAAAACAGCCCCCACCCACTGCCTAGTGGCAGACAGCCTCTCCTCTGCTGTCCTGCCCACTGATTCCTTCTGGTGTATTAAATAAAATTCTATCTCTTTTGTTCTGCCTCAGCTGAGTTCTTTCACCTCCCATACCATTGACTTCCACACAATCGTCATCCCACATTTGGGGACCCCCCCCATCTGATTGGAAGACACCCCAGTTAGGCACCACATTGACTAGCCAATAAATGAGTTTCTGAACACAGGTAACAACTCTTCAACCCAGGAGTTTAAGACATAATTGGGTCAGTTTTTACAGTAGAATGAATTTCCTCTGGGTGGAGGTTTGGACAAGAGCCAGTACAATTTGGAGTTTTACTGTAAATCCGAGTCTCCTTCCTCTTTCTACAGACTAAGAGAATTCAGCTCTAGTTTCACAAGTATATTAGGTATTTAGGAAGGAAGCTTGGTCATAGCAGAAGAGCCCTGGACTACAAGTCACGTAGCCTGCATTCTGCTATCACACTGCCATTCACCAGTTATATAACCTTAAGCAAATTACTGCTCCTCTTGGATCCTCAAAAGAGAGGGTTAGACTGGAACTAAAATGCCTTCAGGAGTGTGAAGGTCATGAGTGTGTTTTACATAACAACCGGAAGCGGTGAGGCCTTAGTGACCTGAAGAGTAGCAAGCCTACCTACAGGGCTCAAATACAAAATTTTTAAAACTCAATTTTGGGAAAAAAGTGTGCAGTCCAACTTTGGTGTGTGGGACACCAATATTCTAGACTGAATATGTGCTAAAGTTTGATTACTTCACAGATGGAAATTAACAACACCGATTTCCTTGAAAGTGAGAAATTGTTGAACATTTACTATTGTATGGTGGGTACCGTCTTCACAGTAGATAATTTCCCCCCTGTTGTTTACTCTTGCTTATTTAGATATAATAGGGCAAGGGTTCTACAGGCAGTGAACTCGCAGTAAGAGAGATTGTTCACAATAATGAGTTAGAGTATAGACTTCTGAGATTGTAAGTAGACTTTGCTAACAGCTGAAACAAAAAGAAGGAAGGGAGGAAGAGAGGGAGAAGGAGAGAGAGAGAAAGAGAGACAAAAGAAAAAGAGAAAGGAAGAGAAAGGAAGAGAAAGGAAGAGAAAGAAAGAAAGAAAGAAAGAAAGAAAGAAAGAAAGAAAGAAAGAAAAAACGTCATGAGCCCAGAGGACTTCAAGTCAAGCTTTTCCCTACAAACTGCAGAGAAGGGAACCTATAGGTATAAAGACTGAAAGGCAAATGATAGGAACTCAGATGCTCCTGAAGCTGATAGGGGGCCCAGACATAGAAATTCCAGATAAGCTTCCAGAATGTTCTGAAATGGATGCTATTACAATGGTCTTCCTACTCTGTGCCCAGGAGACTGGGTGCAAAATCCTGTGTCACACACCGTTTATGAGCAACAGACTAGCGTGAGCTGAGGGTGGGGTTTAGTCAGGTGGACTTGATGGCAGACTTAGAGACCTGGGACCTTAGTGTGGTATGGAGAAAGCTAGCCCCAATTCACCAAAACTGCAGAGAAGGGGAGCAGGGAGAACAGGGAAAGCTGACATGCTAAGAGAGCCAGCTGATGAGACGAAGACCGGTTGCAGAAAGGGGAGGACACCAAATTGGAAGATCTGCCCATAGAAGGCATGGTGAAGCCTGGGCAGAAGTGGAGACTGTCGTTACACATGGCCCTGGTGTGGTATTAGCATCTTCTCACGGTAGCTCCCTTCACAGATGGAAGGCTTCCCACTGATCTGGAAGAAGATCATATGAAAGTGGATAAACACTGACTGAAACCTGATACGCTAGTCACTGGCCTAGTTGTTAACACCAAAAGGTGAACATGTCATGATCCTGTGTGTAAGCCAGGGTACTGAAAGAGACATGAGAGAATAGAGAACTGAGAAGGAGTCCGGCAGGTGAATCAAAGAGGGAAAGGCATTTGAGACACCTGGGTGGCTCAGGGGTTAAGCATCCGACCCTTGGTTTCAGCTCAGATCATGATGTCACAACTAGCGAGTCTGAGCCCCGCGTTGGGCTCTGTGCTTACAGTGCCAAGTCTGCTTGGGATTCTGTCTTTTTCTTTCTCTGCCCCCTCCCCCACCCCACCCCCCCAGCTTGCTCTCTCTCCAACTGTCTCAAAAATAAATAAATGTTAAAAAAAAATCGAAGAGGGAAAGGCATTCTAGGTAGAAGGCAATGAACGCCACTGAGAGATGAAATCATGCTTCTTACAGTTTGCAGTGGAAAGTAGGCGGTGCTGGATCACTTGCATGTGAAAAGCAGAGAGCATAAGAAAGGTGAATCTGGAAGAGGCTGAGGAAGGAGGGAGTCCCTAAAGAAAAACACGTACAGATGCAAAGAATACAATGAATATCCAATGCCCAGAAGGGGGGTCATCCCATTAGGAGGAATAAAGCAAATGGGGCTCTTTTCCTCTTGAGCTAAATTATCCTGTGAGAGCCACTTAAACCGCAATCATACCTAGAACACAGTAGGTGCTCAATAAATATCCAATAAGTGAATGCATTTCTGTGCAAAATGTGGACACACACGTTCTAATAGTAAAAAAAAGAAAAAAAGCTCAAAGATAGGCTTAGACACCAAGGTAGGTATGGAGTACCCCAAATTCTAATTGTTTAAGGCTAGGTTGGGGTTGGTTCACACAACCTCTTTATTTCCCCTGTGTGCGAAATTCCTTGACCCTTGGGGGGTAGGAGGTGGCAGGAGGAAGTGGATAAGGGGCCCAAGAGGGGCCGGGGAAGCTGTAGGGACCACAAACATCATTGCTGCTGCCACTTGGCCTGGGGCCAGCCTTACTAATTATCCACGTGGATGGAGATGATGGAAAAAAGCAGGCCCTCTATACCAGCTGCTCCCAAACAGCCCACAGGTATAGCTCAAGTGGCAGTAAACAGTCTGTCAAAACGTCGCTCTCTGTGGACACCCACCCTCCCGCCAAAGCCAACGTACTGGCCTGCGACAAATTGAACACACCTGGCTCCAAAAATGCTTCCTGAGCAGAGCAAAAAACCTGGCAGTATTTCCCGGAGGATCAGCACATATGTCTTGCTTTTTCTTCCATCAACTAAGAAAATGGTTTAGCCAAAAAAAAAAAAAAAAGAAAGAAAGAAAGAAAGAAAAGAAAAGAAAAAAGCCCCACAAATGTCCTAAGGAATGTCTCATTATTTCTTAGGTCTCCTGAGCCCACATCTTCCCCAGGAGCAGCAGGGAATCAAAAGAAAGGCAGGACTGGTTCACAGATAAGAAACAGTAAATCTAAGAAGACTGATTAAGTGAAGAATTAAAAGTTTATTATAACTGGTGTTTCTAAGTAGGCTGTCCAGTAATTGTTTAAAAAAAAAAAAGCAGCATGCACAGACAAAGCCGCAAATCTCTTTTTAGGCAGAACAATGAGATATTATTAATTTGTGTGGCCACTGTAATAGAGTTTAATGAATTTTCTGGTTGAATAATCTTTGGGAAACTATATTGCCAATTAAATAAATACTGGTTAAATAAGCACAAAAAAGTGAAAAAAGGGAGGCTGGAGAGAAAATATTCTCTAAGCCCTTTATCATCTGGCCCCACTAGCTTCTCCCAGAAGCACATCTGTATCTTGGAAAATGGATCCTGCTGTGCTGCCTTTATCTAGAATGTTCTTGTCCAAGGAATCGTGTCATATGAAGTCCTGATCAGGGGCTGTTCCTATGGTCCCCTTTATGGGCCACTTTGTTGGTAATGCATGCCCTGCTTCGCCCCAGGTATGGGCTTTTTTTTATTCATTTCCCTAGCACTCTGTTATTGGCATTTATTATATTATATAATTATTACTTGTTTATGTGCCTGTTTCCCTTGTTTGCCTGTGGATTTTTCATGGGCGATGATCATTTTTCTTTTATTTATGTGCCTCCAGTGTCTAGTATGATACCCAGCACACAGTAGGTTCTTAATTAGTATTAGGACTCCCACTGTCAGCCATTCATTCTTTCTTATTTTAACTATTAAGCACCTAATGTCTACTATTCACCAAGCTCTGACAGACAAAAGTGCATGCAGTGTTGCCTTATTCATTACCACCTGATGCTCTTTTATGCAAATTTCATCCATCAAACAAGATTCAGCTTAAGTGTAACTTCCAGATCTCTTCCCTGATCATGCCCACTCTCATTATTATTTTTTTCAGTGAACCTCCACAGGTTTTGTTTTGTACTCTGTGCTGTCTAATCTATGCTTACCATCCCTTTGCTTTTGTATGGAGGCGTCGCAGAGGGACTGGCAAAGAAACACACACCTGAGGGTTTTAATATTACACTTACTTGGATTATTGAAAAGTAAATCTGAGCTTTTCTACCGAATGCTATGTGTAATCATTTGCCAGGGATGCCCAACAATTACTACAGACTGGGTGGCTTAAAAAACAATAAATTATTTTCTCACAGTTCTGGAATCCAGAAGCCTAAGATCGAGACATCAGCTGGTTTGGTTTCTCCTGAGGCCTCTCTCCTTGCTTGCATATGGCCACCTTCTTGCTGTGTGCACACATGACCCTTCCTCTGTGTGTGCACATCTCTGGAGTTTCCTGTATGTCCTGATCAGGACACTATTCTTAAAAGGACACACTAGTCAGATTGGATTAGTACCTACTCCAATGACTTCATTTTAGCTTAACTACTTCTTCAAGGTCCCTATCTCCAAATACAGCCAACATTTTGAGGTCTTGGTGGTTAGGCCTTCAACATATGAATTTGGGGTAGGGGCACAATTCAGTCCATAATACTATTAATTCCCAGTTCAATGCTTAGATCTGGAATTTCCAACTGGATAGAAAGCCTGAGCTCCTTGATACTGGAGACTTTGTATGCACTGCAGCCAGGGCCCCCAGTGCAAAATAGAGTGTCCACGGAAAACCTTACACCCACCATGGCCTCATCATGAGTCAGGGCTATGAAAAGCCTGGGGAGACACTGGCCTGTGGTAAAGGGAACAAAGTTAGGATAGGGCTTCTAGTCAACACTATGGCAGGGGGTGCCTAGGTGGCTCCGTCGGTTTAGTGTCTGACTTCGGCTCAGGTCATGATCTCATGGTTCGTGGGTGTGAGCCCCGTGTCAGTCTCTGTGCTGACAGCTCAGAGCCTGGAGCCTGGTCCCTGTTTCAGATTCTGTGTCTACCTCTCTCTGTGCCCCTTCCACGTTTATGCTCCCTGTCTCTCTCAAAAGTAAATAAATGTTAAAAAAATAAAAAAAAAAAAACAACACTACAGCAGAACAGTGCTCAAATAGTGGGGTTGACTTGGGTAGGACTTAGGTCATTGCTTATCCCTAAAGAGGTTTGAAATGGTTAATGAAATATTGTTTGTGAGACTTACATTCAGGTAGAGAATAACACTGTGTCTAGAGAAATTGCTCCACTGGGAGGATGCAGTTATAAAATTTCATGAACATTCATCTTCTTGCTATTTCTTGAGCACAAACAAACTGAAAGTGAAAACAAAAACAAAACCACCAGCTCGAGATTTTGGAATACCTACTATTTGCAATTTCCTTTGCTCAGTTAGGACTGAGACAAGAGGGTCAGCCCAGGGAGGTAGAGAGTTGAATCAGACATGGTTCATGGGAGGTAACTGTCTGGTAGAACAAAAAAAAAAAAAGGATGTTCATCAATTACACCAAATGACATACCCTGAAAGTCCTTTATGAAGAGCCGACTGCTACATAAAGGGAAGTTTTTCTCATAAATCAGTACATCACAGTGCTCAGTGATGCTGGTGAGGCAAAGCCAAAGTGCAATGGGAGATCAGAAGATGACTACATCCCAGTTAGCATCTAGCACAGTGTTGGGCCAGAGTAGACACAATAAATTTACATTGACAGGCACCATTAAGCCCAGGAAAGTCTTTTCCTCCCCCCCTCCCCCCACTGCAGGACTCTAAGGTGAAGATCAAGCTTCTTCCTTCATGTCTTCCCCTCTCTTCTCTTAGATGATACCCACAACATGATGCCAGCCACACCATGAAGTCGGGTCAAATCTCAGCTCTACCACTTGCCAGTTATACAACAGGAGCACTGCTGACCATGGTTCCAGGGTTCAATTTCCCCAGCTTTGAATGGAGCTAAGGTTTTCTACCTTATATTCTTTCATGTGTAGAAAAAAATCCAATCATGATATGAATAGCACAGAGCATAGTTCTTTGTATAAATTATATTATTGCTACTGTTTTTCTCTGTCAGTTTTCAGGGCAATTTCCGGGTTGCAGGTGCAATATAGAACCTTTAGTGAATTGCACATTCCTCTTCCCCGTCTCTTCCCACTCTCTCCATGATTTTCACTCTGTGATGTTAGGTAAAAAGCGGCAGTGAGGGGTAACAAATCAGGAAAAGGTGCAGTATTCATTCACTTGCCTTGGGTTTATGGAATTTTGTGTCTATATGGGAGCCAGGCGTTGTTGAACATGGTCTGCCACTCAACCAACTCTTGGTCTCCAACAAGTCGTCTTTGTTGCCAACTACACCACTGAGGGCCCGGGGCCATTTGGTTGATATTCCTGCTTTAAGGTACTGGAGTCAGTGTTGGTCCAAAAGAAGAGACTCCAATCCAATCTTACCTCAGTCACTTACTATCATCTTGGACAAGTAACTACACTTCTTTGAGTGCACGTACCAGCTGAACTAACATACAATCTGGCTGTAAGGGTTGAACTGAAAAATGTTTTGTTATGATTATCCTTGCCATTATTAACCACCCAATGGTTTGGACAGTGATAGCAGAAAAAAGAAAAGAAACTGAGTTCTGAGGGTAGTGGCTCAATAAACACCTTTAACATAATAACAACAAAGAATAACAGCAACGATTTTATCCAGAAACATCTTTTTTTTCCCCCACTTAACATTTATTAATTATTTAGAGAAAAATATTGGCTTGAAGTATAATTTGTTGTGCCAACTTAATATTCTGGTAACTTGACACAAAGTTTAAAAAACATATTAGGGCGTATCAGATGAAACAACTTTATGTTACTGTTAAATTAACTTTAATATGTCATTTGGAAATGGCAATGATTCTTGAGCCAGACTTTCTTATTCCTTTTACTCATTCGAATGTTTGAGCAACATGTAGAGAAAGAACAAGCAAAAAGACTGATAGATAGATGTTTTTTAAAAAGTAGTTTTCATTTATTCATTTATTCAGTTAATTATTTACTTCTTGCTGTGGGCCATACATTCTCCAAAGTGCTAGTGAAACAGTGGTAAATAAAGCAATTATAATGCCTGAGTTTATGCAACTTGCATTCTAGATGGGATAAGGCATTACACACATGCAAACAAATAATTTAAGCACATTTTAAAATATGAAAGAAACAAGGAGTGTGACATAATAATAATGTGTGTGTGTGTGTGTGTGTGTGTGTGTGTGTGTGTGTGTGTGTGGGGGTGGAGTGATCTACTTCAAAAAATGATCAGACAAACCTCACTGAGGAAGTCACATTCAAACCAAATTCTGAATGAGGCTTAGAGTGTCACACTCTTCACTTTCCAGGTAAAACTGAGAAGGCAAATTCTTTTAGATTGTAGAATTCCATGCAAAAGTTTCCAGATAAATTCTTCTCTAATTCTTACAGACTCTTTCCACTATAAACACTGATTCAAATTAAAAGTACATCAATCCCCTCAGCTAATAAAACAAACGTACTTCCAGTATTTTTAAAAAAATCTTTATTTATTTTTGAGAGAGAGAGACAGAGTGCGAGTGGGGGAGCAACAGAGAGAGGGAGACACAGAATCTGAAGCAGGCTCCAGGTTCCGAGCCGTCAGCATAGAGCCCCATGCGGGGCTCGAACCCACAAAGCATGAGATCATGACCTGAGCTGAAGTCGGATGCTTAACTGACTGAGCCACCCAGGCACCCCATACCTACTTCCAGTAAAATGGCAGGTGTGATTTTCTCACATCTCTAAAAACATTAGACCCTGGATTAACAACAAACATTTTTTTAGTTCATAGCCAAGTTCACTGGCACTGGCCCTCTGCTTCACATATGCACACAAGAGAATCTCCAGACACCACAAATAGACAGGGAATAAACCACAGTGATAAATAAGTGCTGAGTGGTTGGCTTGGGGGCATTTGCCAAGGCCAGCTGGCTAGAGTTTTGAGTGTTAATGGCTTTAAACCCAGAGAGGATGAAGAATTAAAATTAAGGACCATATAGCTGAGAACCTCAAAGGCTATATCTACATTAAAAGATGCTTTAAGGGGGGTGCCTGGGTGGCTCAGGTCATGGTCTCACTGTTGGTGAGTTCAAGCCCTGCATTAGGCTCTGTCCTGACAGCTCAGAGCCTGGAGCCTGCTTTGGATTCTGTGTCTCCCTCTCTCTCTGCTCCCCCAACCCCAGCTTGTACTCTTTCTCTGTCTCTCAAAAATAAACGTTAAAAAAAAAGATGCTTTAAGGGTGTATGTGTGTGTGTGGGGGGGGGGGAACCGGCTAACAAAGAAAAGTCACAAGACCAACTGTATCTTTATTGGCATTAACTCTAAAGGTGGAGGAAAAAAAGTCTCAGTGAGGATTTGTAGCTACAGGCCATACCTCAAGCAAGTTTGGAGTTTGAAACTACATTGTGTGGTTTGTGAGATCTCAAGTATAAAATGTATTAATAGTCAACTTGGGTTTATGGTGTCTTCGTGTTCTTGGTAGTTGTATCAACATAAATTCCCCTTAGAGAGATAAAGCCACCAAGATCAAGGAAAACACAAACAGCAGAATGAGATACCAGAGACTCCATGTGTTGAGAATTATTATATAGGCCATATGAATATTTAAAATACTTCAAGAAATAAAATATGAGCTTAAAACATGAGACGGAAATATGATCATCAAAAGTGACTCAAAGTATTTGAAAGGAACCATACAGAACAACCAATCGTAAAAAAAGCTATCACCTAAAAATATACCCACTCCCTCTCCCAAATACCCTCCATATCTGGGTTACAGAGCAGAGTAGAAATAGATAAAGAAATAATTAGTGATTTTAAGAGCTCTGAGGAAATTATGCAGAATATGGCATAAACGAAAACTAAAATGAAAAAGTTAAGAGATATGGACAACAGCCATATTCAATAGAAGACTCACAAGAGAATAAAGGGAATTCCAAAAAGGCAATATAATATTATTTTACAGGTGTGAATGTTCTGGAACTGGTTAAAGATCAGGAAACAAAAAGATCCCAGGGAATGAATAAAAACATATACGCAAATGTATCATGGAGAAAATGTGGGCCATTAAAGACTAAGAGAGGATCTTGAAAGTAGTCAGAGAGGGGAAAAATGAAAGAGCATAGGAATAATAGTAAGACTAAGAGCAGAAGTAAAAACAGCAATGGAAGCCAGAAGACAGAAAATCTGAGAATTGAGGAAAAAAACCAAAAACCAAAAACACAAAAGACACAACAGGCACCAACCTAGAATTATGTAACCACCAAAACTATCTTTAAAAGATAAGAGTTAAATAATGTTTTTTAAAATAAGCAATAACAGAAAATGACCACCAATATATCCTCACTAGGGAAACTTACAGAATAATACAGAATGTACTGTAAATAAGAGATCAAATCTAGAGGAAACATTTGAGATGCAAGACATAATGGTAAGCAAGTCATTTATTCTACTTGTGTGCAAAGTAAGTGTTAAATGCACAATAAAATGTATAACTTTAATGGTTAAAAAAAGATAAAACTAGAATATAAAACAATATGAGAGGTAAGAACTCTTTCTGGCACATCCAAAAGTGAATGTCCACGTTAAAAGTAATCTAAAATTGGTTTTGATGGAAGGTAAAAATATTGATTACAAGAAGCATTTAAAGGTAGAAATAGGGGCACCTGGGTGGCTCAGTCAGTTGCGCATCTGACTTGCACTCAGGTCATGATCTCATGGTTCCTGAGTTTGAGCCCCGCATCGGGCTCTATGCTAACAGCTCAGAGCCTGGAGCCTGCTTAGGATCTGTCTCCTTCTCTCTCTCTCTCTGCCTCTTCCCTGCTCGCACCCTCTCTCAAAAATAAAAACACATTAAATAAAATATTACAAAAAATAAAGGTAGAAATAGCATGTAAAACTGCCAGAGCAAAGGAAGGAAAAATAAAAGGTGATATTAGGAGAGAATAAAATCATAAAAAGCATCAACATAACAAAGTAATACAAATCGATGAAGATCAGTGATCACAATAAATGATAATATTTAAACTCACTAGTTAACTTGTCACAGTGTAAATTCACAAAAATGAAACTCAGCCACATCACAGTATTAATCAGAGACACATCTAAAATATCAGAGAGAAGTGATATTTGCACCATGGTAACCTTTTTTGTTCCCCTATTAAATAACTAATTAGGCATCTACTGCTAATTAAATGTACTTCTGTGGGAATTGTAGGAACCAGCACCATTTGCCAAGAGACCTGGGTGGAGCCTTATCCACCTGTGTCTTGGGTAGTAAGCAGAAAGACTGACCTACAAGCTGCTGGAGCTTGCAAAATGGCCACAGTCCCTCATAGTCTGTTTGGGAAACAAAACAAAACAAAACAAAACAAAAAAAAAACAAAACAGGAAGGTGGCTCACTTGGGCAGACACCCACGGACAAGAAAGACTGTAGAATTCCAGCCTTCCCAAGGAGTCTAATACTCCTGCTTAAGAAAAAAAATATATATACAGTTTTGTCATTGAAGAAAGTGAAAGAACTTTGTCAGCGCCCCCCACCCCATTGCCCAAGGTGGCACAGCACAGTGCTGAACGAGCCAGCAGCGACCTTCCCCATTGGGTGAAGAGAATAGTGAGTGGGAGCCTGGCTACTCCTTTACTGAAAAGTACAGTAAGTAGATGTGCCCCGCTATATCAAAACTTATAATAAAACTAAAATAACAAGTATAGAATGGTGTGGCAAAAGCAAACAGACCAATGGAATAAAATAGTCCCTAGAATCCTATATACTTGAAAACTTGGTATATTCTCAGAGATGGCATACTGCTAGACATGAGTGAAGGAAGGAAGGAGGAGTCAGTGCATATTGCTGGGTGGGTTGGCCATGCATTTGGAAAACAATGAAATTGGGTATCTACTACATCTACAGTATAAAAGTCAATTGTGGGAAGGTCAGAAATACAAATGTAAAAAAAGGAAACTTCACACCTTTCAAGGAAAATGTAGACTATCTTTTTGACCTTAGCATTTAAAAGATTTCTTAAACCAGGTACAAATTGCATATACCAGAAAGCAAGAGGTGGTACAATTTGACTACATTTAATACAAATAAACCTGTATCGAAAAAGAACATCAAAAGCCATAAGATAATTATCTAGGATGCAAAAAGGATTAAAAAATCAAATTGTCCAATAGTTCAATAAAACACAGCAAAAAGTATGAACAATCAGTTCTCAGAAGAAACATGAAAGAAAAATGAAAAGATCTTACACCTCACCAGCAAACCCAAAGAGGAAAATTAAAACTACTCTGGGATGTAATACTGCCTCTTTAAAATGGGTCAAAAGGAAAAAATGATAATACCAAGTGTTGGTGAACATATGGTATAACAAAAACTCATACATAGCAATTAAACTCTAAGTTATATACCCCAGACCGAGGAACCCTCACTGGTTTACTCTAAGTCACATACAAGAGTATTCAGTATTTAAAGAAATAAAAAAGAGAACTTAAAAATGCCTTAAAAAGCCATGGAAACTTAAAACCATTAGAAGGATGAATATAGTATATTCAATGAACATATTACACAGCAATAAAATGGCATAAAAATGGACTACACCTGAAATCATCAATGTGATTATAATTGTATTGAAATACAAAATGCAATAGATTATGTATATATGTATATACACGTGTGTGTGTGTGTATATATATATAAATGCAACATGTGTGTTTATACATATACATATATGTATGTAACATATACGTATAAAAAGTTGTGTGTGTGTTTATACATATACGTATATGTTACATACATATACATATACGTATACATATACGTATATGTATAAACACACACACAACTTTTTTAGGAACACATGGGCATCTATAGAAAAATTAGTAGAATAAGAGTTAGTAATGTTTCTAGATATAAGATCCATGTGTAAACACCAAATTCATTCCTACATATGGCCAACAAAGAATTATACCACAGTAAGATACACTTTCCTACTAACTATAATACATGAAGTACTACATATATACACACATGCAGTAATCACATTCAAATGTGAATGAGTATTACCAACACCAAATACAGGCTAATGCTTTCATTTGAAAGGGAGGGTAGGAAATGCCATCAGGGGAGGAAAGAGATGCTTCAACTACACTGGAAAATATATTTTTTTTAAGGGTAGAGCATGTTTTAATGTTCATTACATAGATATACATATTTATGTATTTAATACTTCATAACACATTTTTTTAAAAATCTGAAAAGATCTGACCCCAGATGTGTATCTAAGGCAGGACACAAGGAAAGCCAGTCTTTTATTTTTATTTAAGTAGGCTCCATGCCCAGCATGGAGCCCAAGGTGGAGTTCAAACTCAGGGCCCTGAAATCAAGACCTGAGCTGAGACCAAGAGTCAGATGCTTAACTGACTGAACCACCCAGGCATCCTGGAAAACCAGCCTTTTACCTCCTTGATCAGGTTCCCATTCTGAGCCCTAGTTCCCTAGGAGGCCAGAGGAAGAGATAAAATAATGGAATTAAGGTACAATCTGGCAGAGAAAGAAAAATCAGAGGCTCCAAGTGACATTACTTGGGGTTGTTGAAGTTTCTTCTCACTAGTTACACTTTTGTTCACAAGACCCTTAACTTCTCTAGATTTCCCTTTAGGAAATCTTCCCAGGATGGAAGCAAACCAACTTTTCTTTCCTTGAGCTACCTTATGTTGCCTGGTCTCTCTCTTTTTTTTTTTTTTATTTTAATTTTTTAAAATATTTATTTATTTTTGAGAGAGAGAGACAGAGAGAGTGTGAGCTGGAGAGGGGCAGAGAGAGGGAGACACAGAATCCAAAGCAGGCTCCAGGCTCTGAGCTATCAGCACAGAGCCCAACATGGGTTTCGAACCCACAAATCGTGAGGTCATGACCTGAGCCAGAGTTGGACGCTTAACCGACTGAGCCACCCAGGCAGCCCACCCTGTCCGTTTTTATATTCTGTAACTTCCCATCATGGATTACGTTTTTTTGCATGTGCTTTTTGCCCTCTGCTTCTCTCAGCATGTGGTATGTGTTCCTTAACACAGTGTGGAATGGACGCTCAGTAACCATCAGCTGAAAGGAGGCAGCATGGTGGGGTAGGCAGAACACAGGCTACAGGGGTCAGGTAGACCTCAACCAGTAACTCCAGCCCTACCAGCTGTGTTGTCCCAGGGGCATGACTTGTCCCCTAGGAGCCTCACTTCCTCAACTGTAAAGTGGAGAGAGTAAGAGATAAAATCTCTTTAAGAGGCTGTGATGTGAAGTGAAGATTAAATGTGCCAATGGCCACACCTGACCCAGGGAAGGCACCCAATAAACATCAGTTCCTGCACCCCTTCACTCTTTCAGTTTGAAAGATCTCCAATTCTCTCCAGTGACTAGAGTTGTACCAATACCAACATTATAGAAGAGGCAGGGTTAATGGTAATCATTGTACATAGTGAGCCTAATTACTATTGACTAAGCAGCCATTTTACTCAGATAATAATGAGGGATTATAGATGATGATTTAATGCACTTAGCATTCGCGCTTAGCAGCCAGGTAGAACCCTGCCAAGGGCTGATGTTCAGGAACTGGTACAATTCAGTCCATGAAAGTTCCCAAGGACCCTGGTACATTTCCCTTGCCTCTGCTCCTCCAGTGCAGAAATCAAACATACCCCTGGATTATAGGGTCAATTTCCTGCCTCTACAATGTCATTCATTCTTAGAATAAGCCTTAATTAATATGAAAAATAACACAACTTTTCTACCATTTCCAACACATATAACAGCATTTTTTTTTCATCTGAAGCTTTTTCTATGTTATACTGAAGATGAAACTTTTTTAAAAAAAATTTTAATGTTTATTCATTTTTGAGAGAGAGACAGAGAATGAGCAGGGGAAGGGCAGAAAGAAAGGGAGACACAGAATCTGAAGCAGGCTCCAGGCTGTAAGCTGTCAGCACAGAACCTGATGCAGGGCTGGAACCCAGGAACCATGAGATCATGACCTGAGCCAAAGTCGGACACTCAACCGAGTGACCCAGGAGTCCCAAAACTGTTTATCTTTTAGATCACACATTCCTAATTGGGGTAAGAATATTTTTTCTTGCTAGGGCGTTCCTCCAGGAATGTCACCTGATATGGGCATTACATATAAATCAAACAGCACAAGCTTGCCCCTTGCTCATAGGACAACAATCCAGTGATTTTTAAGATGCAGTTGGGCCCCCTTAAGTTTTTCTTCTCTAGGAAAAATACTCCTAAAATACTCCTTTCTTTAAATCACTGTTTAAGATACAAATTTGTCTCTTAAGAGTAGACTAAAAAAAAAATTCCAAGGTGATTTGAGAAATTGAGCAATATTGTAGGTGAGTTTGGAAAAAAAAAACTCATAGAACAGGGTTATTGTGTCCTTTATTATCTATACTAATCTTCTGTTAATGAAGCCTAAGATTGTGTTAGAGTCTTTGGCAACATTTTTCCACTTGTGACTGACTACTAATTGTAGCAGGAACTAAAATCCGTAATTCTTCTTCGCCTAGCCTGTTGCTGAGTCGTGCTGACTTCTCCGGTACTCACGTGATTCATTACCTTGACAGGTATTTGAGTGCCCACCGTGTGCCAGGTACTGTGCTAGCTGTGGGGCATATTGTCAACATGCAGCGCCAGCTTTCAAGATGCTCTCAGTCTAGAATGGCAACAGGCAATTAGGCACAGTGTGAAATACTGCACCATCAGTATGTTAAGAGATTCCCGGAGGAGAAGACTGAACCGGAACTTGGGAAATCTGTTCAGGTTTCCCAGATATCAGTGATGAAGTGATATCTAAGGATGAATGGGAATTAGCTGGGTCAGGAGGGTAGAGGAGTCAAAGCAGAGAGAGGCTGGATTTCCTCACAGAAGGTGGCCAGATTCCAAGGTAAGTATCCCAAGAAAAATTCAATCTCAGAAATCTATTAAATGGGAAAGTCACAAAGTCCCACCCAGGTATAAGGGGAACTAAGGTAGATTTGAGGTCTTCGTGGATTATTGTCAATGTTCTGGAAGGACAGGTGTTTGGAAAAGACAATCTGCCGCATAAGCAACGTACCATGTTTCAAACACAGAATATGAAAGGTTGGGAAAAGGCCAGAGATGGGGCTTCAGCTTGTTAGATTTTTGTCTTTGCTCCAATCCCCATGACTTATCAATTCATATATGTTCCCATTACCTCTCCCGGGCTCCATGCTTTCTGCCAAGTTATTAGAGGCAACCTAGAGAAAAAACATCTTTAACAGATTGGAAACTGTGTTACTATGTTTGAGTAATATAATGCATTAATCTGTTAAAGGAAGGGTACCAGTATGCCTAGTGGAACACATGTGTGATGTAGAATCAAAGGTCACAAGTTAAAGTTCTGACTCTGGGGTCTTAAACAAGCTCTAAAACTTCTTTTAAGACTCCATTCCCTCGGGGCGCCTGGGTGGCGCAGTCGGTTAAGCGTCCGACTTCAGTCAGGTCGCGATCTCGCGGTCCGTGAGTTCGAGTCCCGCGTCGGGCTCTGGGCTGATGGCTCGGAGCCTGGAGCCTGTTTCCGATTCTGTGTCTCCCTCTCTCTCTGACCCTCTCCCGTTCATGCTCTGTCTCTCTCTGTCCCAAAAATAAATAAAAAACGTTGGAAAAAAAAATTATTAAAAAAAAGACTCCATTCCCTCATCTATAAAATGTACACAGTAATAGGACTGCATTACCATATGGAAAAAATAAAATAATATGAAATATGTGAGCTATTATAAGCGATTTGCATTTCAGAACCACCACAAGAATGTAAGCTCCATGAGGACAAGAACCTTATCTTTTTTTACCCTGGGGTCCCCAATGCCCAGAATAAGGCATAAGAGGCTTGGATCACTTACTCAACTGTGCATAAGCCAAAAGGCCCAGTGTTTGTGTGTATGGGGACAAGGAAGAGTCAGAGGCATTTCTCCAGAGAACAACAACAGGATGGGCTAAGAAGTGAGTTAAGGTCACAGATTCATCACACTGGTTCCCCAGAAATTGTGTGATACAACTTTATACAATCACACGTAAAAACAAACAAACATAGGAGAGCCCAAAGTTCATGGAAATACGTCAATCAGTTTGGGGTCACAGAATTTAGGAAATGGCAGAGATGGTACTAAAACTCTATTCTGATTCCTATGTGTGAATGCCTCCTGTGTGTGTATGCCCCCTGTGTGTGTGTGTGTGTGTGTGTGTGTGTGTGTAGGGTGGTGTATTTTCTCTGTTATGTTCTCCCACCATAGTTATGACTCTGGAAGCTGTTTATCTCTTTCTGGAGAACCAGTGATTTAGCTGGTCCATACTCTAAAGATAGAAGCATAGTTTATAAGGAAATCTTTGTAAGGTAGAATCAAATTTATTATTATATAAGAACCTTCTGATTTACATACACAACAGGGGTTTTGAATATTCATTGCCTTCTGCTACCTGGAGGCACTCCTCCAGTCCCCATCTGTGTCTCCTCCTTCAACACAGTCTGTATTATTATGGAGGCTGCCTACAGAGAACTCAGAGCAGAAGCTTGAGAAAGCCTTCATTTATGAGAAAGATCCCACAGCAGGTGTTAAAGAATGGTGTTAAAGAATATCAACATTTACTAGGGGCTTGATTCTCCATTGCAGCAAGATGTAAAGAATTGTGAGAAAAAGATTTATTGGAGGGGAATAGCTACTTTTTTAAGGACTGGAAATGACACAGTTGAGCACCTGCAAACCACCTTATAAATAAATAGTCTGACTCTCATTTGATAGAAAACTCAATGAGTATTTCTACCCAGTACTACAGATTCTGACAACATGAGGGGGTTTCCTAGAGCAATGGTTCTCAACCTTGGACACACTGAAATGACCTAAGGGACCTAGAAAGTGCTGGGTCCCACCCTCAGAGATACTGATTTAATTGATTTAGGGTAAGATTTTTGTACTGGGACTTTGAAAAGCTCTCCCTGTGACTTGAATACACAGTGTTGAGAAGTATTGGTCTAGAGCAGAAATTGACAAACATTTTCTGTAAAAGATCAGACATTAGAAATGTTAGGCTTCGCAGACCACACAGTCTGTCCCAACTACTCAACTTTGCCATTAGTAGCACAAAACAGCCACAGATGATATGTAAACACACAAGCATGGCTGTTCTGATAAAACTTTATTCACAACAAACAACCTATAGTTTGCTTGCCATTTTCTAGGCTCTAAAATTATCAGTCATGAATTGGAACCCAATTTTAATATTTTTAATATTTTTGAGAGACAGAGCATGATTGGGGGAGCAGCAAGAGGGAGGGAGATGCAGAATCTGAAGCAGGCTCCAGGCTCTCAGCTGTCAGCACAAAGGCTGACAGGGGGCTTGAACCCACAAGCCATGAGATCATGACCTGAGCTAAAGACGGACGCTTAACCAACTGAGTCACCCAGGCGCCCCTGGAAGGATGTACATTTAAAACCAGGTGATGTTTTGTGGAATGAGGGTTGGGTTGGTTGGGGAAAATAATTAAAACTGAAATAATATTTCACCTGAAAGGCAATTTCTACAAAACATGCATAACATAAAATGCATTGTTCTTTATTGAGAAGCTTATTTTATATTTTAAGAAAGGCCCACTGTAGCTAATATTAAGATTTTTAAACACTAGTGCCACTTTCTGTTCAAATATTTTGTATAGATATGTAAACACACACCCACTTTTATAGCTGCTATCTTGAGAGCATATTATACAAAAGATTCACGGTCCACATCATATTTTTGCTCATGTATTTGGAGTAAATACTGGGGCGTGCATGCTCATAATCTGTTACCATCATTTCTCAGACTGTTACCTTTGACAAAAAGTAATATTTTGGGAGCAGCCAGTTTTGCCTTCCTTGCTGAAAAGGGAAATGCCTTGATTTAAAAGTATAATTTTGGGTTTTCCCATGTAGCTTAGCTGTTGGCATGTGTCTGGGCTTGCCAGAAAGGAGGTATGGCTTATATTTTTCTGGCAAAGTTGGGACATTGCCCAGTATTTCCCAGGCTTGTTCAAATATAGATCCCAAGGTCCAGTGAGGTCTGCTCAGGGCAGGGAGAACATCAGGAAAACTAGCATTGGTAAAATGAAGACTGGAATCCGCTGGGTTGCCATATGGTCCTGTGAATGCAGGACAACAGGAGAGAGCTAGGCATCCATGTATTCCTAGCCTCTCAGCTTTCCGGCACATCGTGCAAGCCTTGGTGGCCTGGTCTATATGGTGGAGTTTCTGCCTCAGTATCAGTTTTCTGCCACTGTTGCCTCTACTTCTGAGCTCTTCACTACTGCATTGTCTTTTACCTCCACTTCTTGATGAAATTGGAACTGGAGTCCAGGGCTAATATCCAGTCTAGTTGTCCAGGCCTGACAATGATGATAACGGTATTGATGGTTAATAATAATGTTACTAGCCAATACTTTGAGAGCTTCATATGTGCAGATCTTGACCAAAGCACTTCACGTGTATTATTTTGGGCATTAGCAGGATACAGGCCCTTGGTGGGGAGATATTACAGTCTCTCCGTGAAGTAAATATACGCTGTTAATAAATATAAATAAGTATGTTCTGCCCTCCTTATCACTGCCTGGGAACTTGCTTTGATGTGATTCTGTGAAATCTGTCACTACTCATATACTTTAACTTAGGCAACATTAATCAATCAGACTTGACCTTCAGTACAGATGGGTATTAGATCCAACTTCTCCTTTGGACCATACAGAGTATAAAATGCTACTCCTCTCAGGGCATCCAGAAATAGAGTCAGACCTGCTGATTACTCAGTCCAGCTCAGGCTTCACTCCTTCTAGCTTCTTATCCACTGGCTTGAGATCCTTCACATGGCTTGTACTTGGGCCTACTGATCATGTGTGCAGAACACCAAGACAAAGAATCCCTTACCAGCCTGGATAAGTTGAATCTAACCTGGCAGACAGACGCGGGGGCACATCATCCTCTTCAATACCACCACTGACACCACCATCCCCAGTGCCAACAAGACTAGAACTAGAACCACCACCATCTGCATCCCTCACTGCCACTGCCGCCCCACCTCTGCTCTCCCATCACTGATGCTGACACCACCCACCACACCACAGCCACTCTGCCACCAATGCCACTGCCGTGGCCTGACTACTCATTCTCAGATAGTAGGTAATCCACACCACACACAACTCTTACAACAACCCTCAAGGTAAGTAACTAGAATAGTAGGCTTAATTTACAAATAAGAAAACTAGGGTTTAGAGCTAAAAGGTGCTTTACCCAGGGTCACACAACTAACAAAGGTAGAGTCAGGACTTAAGTCCAGCTTTTAGATTCCAATGCCTATAGTCCTTCCATAGTATAGTTAGCAACTAAGTGCTCAGTGTTCTAAGTGCATGTATTAACTCATGTAATCCTAGCAACCATAAAAAGTATGTTCTGGGGCATCTGGGTGGCTCAGGTGGTTAAGCGTCTGACTCTTGATTTTGGCTCAGGTCATGTTCTCACAGCTCGTGGGTTTGAAACCCACGCTGGGCTCTGCACGGACAGCACAGAACCTGTTTGGGATAGTCTCCATCTCTCTCTCTCTCTCTCAAAATAAATAAACAAAGTTAAGAAAAGGAAGTGCTGTTATTCTCCCAGACAGCAAGGAAAATAAAGGAGAGTACGTACAAAACGACCAAGTCCCTTCACAAAAATTAGGGGGCTGGTATCTGGTTGGTTTCCAGTGTGGGCAATCGGACTCTAGCATCAGTGCTCTTAACCTGGTTCCAAACTGCCTTTCACAGATGCTGCATGCCAACAATACCATAAAGCTTGCCAATAATACCTTCAAGCCTGTGCTAGATATGAAGAGGCTGATGAAGGGAGAAATCGGGTGATCTGCCGGGTCAAGAGGGCTCCACAGAGCAGATCTGTTTAGGGTACATATTCCAGGGTAAATTGGTATTTATCAAGGAGAGAAACCCTTGATAGAACTGTGGCTTTCTGAGCTGAAGAGAGACTACAGTTCCTTAAAGCAGGTGTTTACTTCTGATATTCATTAATTTGTCCAATATTAGATTTTATTTCATATATTCTAAGCCAGAGAATACTCTAAAAAAAGCAATCTTTGTGATGACTTTAAAATAGATATAGTTTTCATCAACCATACTAGGAAATTTGTTTCATATTACCACTAAAAGTAGCATTGGGCCAGTTAGACATATTGTTATAGAATAATAATTTGAATTTTGAGAATTAGTGCTGAGATCAAATTTCTGAGTCAACAAGATGCTTATAAAGTTAAAAAATTACATTTGTTAATGTAATAAAGTGGATATTATTTTCATAAAAACTATTCACTAGACTCCAACTGAAGATGTTGGTTTAGCCTTGATCAGTGACTTGATGGAACACAGAATCACAGACTATACACCCTCAAGGGGAAGTTAGACCTCAATCAGTTGGGAGCACCATGGAGCCAGTGAATGCAGAGATTCTGGAAGCTGGTTATGTGATCTTGGCTAAACGACAAGACTTTGACATCTGTCCAAAAGGGACACTGTTAAAAAATCTCATTTAACCCAGTGTTGAAAAATGGGAATGAAGAATGCTTCGGATCTTTTTTTTTTTTTTTTTTTTTAATGGATACTGAGGGGGTTCCTGGGTGGTTCAGGTGGTTAAGCATCTGACTCTTGATTTCAGCTCAGGTCTTGATCTCATTGTTCATGAATCTGAGCCCCATATCCGGCTCCATGCTGACAATGCAGAGCCTGCTTGGGATTCTCTTCCTCTCCTCTCTCTCTGCCCTTCCTCCCTGCTTAAAATAAATAAACTTAAAAAAAAATGGATACTGACATTCAGAGAAGCCAGCCTCTGAAATCCATCCAGTGAGCTGTTGGCAGGAAAGCACCATGGCTCAGAAATGTTGACTCCCAGCTCATTGCTCCTGTACTGAGCAATTCCATCTGTTTATTTAGGAGCAATAGGGGACATGATGTTGATTCCAAAGGACCAGGGCAGATCTTATATTCCACCAAGTCCAAGGTGGCTAACGCAGGGGGAAGGGTGATCAAAGAGTTCCTCTTCACTTTTCCAAGGGCATTTTACTATCTCTGGTCCCATGACAGTTCCACACAGTTAAAGGTGTTGCCAAAGCTATAGTCATTACAGTTATTAACATTTTATGAGCTTGTTATTCACCCCTTAAGCTCCTTAATATGAAGTGGTGCATTTTAAAAGCACAGCACATACCTAATTGATTCTGCTATAAAAAGGTTGCTGGACTCCCTGGGTTTCTGTCTTTGCTTCTGAGTCTACAAAGCTTTAATGGGGGCAATACAGATTTATGGACTTAGAAGTTGTACAAGACAGCTCGAATTTTTCTTGCTGGAGATTGTGGAATTGTGTTAATTTCACTAAACCTTTCTCCTTCTGTCATGAATGATGACCTTTATTTAACCTTTGGAACTTTTTCTTGAAAATGCATCAATAATGTTAAGTTCTAAGGGACCCAACGTTTCTACTTCATGCAATGGTAACATTTGGACCCTGGCTCTTTAGACTACCAACTTTCAGTTATGGAAGTTTTGTCAATGACTTTCCTCAGCTGTTGTGAAAGAAGTCTCTGTTTTGAAAAAGGCTCTAACCCAGAAATTGAAAAGCTTATGCTATAGATGTGTACAACAACCTCAGCTTCCATCCTCTTATCTGCAAAACTGAAACAATAGCTTATAGGACTCGTTAGTGGCCACATTAAGATTAGAACTCAGATTGCTTTACTACCATTCCCATGATATTTACTGAAATATTACTTAGAAATAGGTCCATGTGCCTGCCTTAAGAATGGCAAAGGAGGGGTGCCTGGGTGGCTCAATTGGTTAAGCACTGGACTCTTGATTTTAGCTCTGGTCATGATCTCACAATGGTGAGACTGAGCCCTGCATGGGGCTCTGCACTGAGCATGGAGCCTGCTTGGGATTCTCTCCCTCCCTCTGCCCACTCGTCCCCCACTCGTATTCTCTCTCTCTCAAAATAAACTTAAAAAAAAATAAAATTCCTTTAAAAATGGCAAAGGAATATACAATATGCAAGCAAGAGATTGTTGTTGTTAACATTCACTGGACAATTTACCTAATTTCCTTTTATTTTTTATCTTTTTTTGACTGTTCCTTTTTATTTTAATACGAAATTTATTGTCAAATTGGTTTCCATACAACACCCAGTGCTCCTAATTTCATTTTATATTACAAAATGATTAAAGATCAGCTAAAGCTAAAATACTTTATGTCTTCAAGTTTAAAAAAATGGTGACGCTCATCCTTGTGAACTGTACTTAATAGCAGCTGAGGGTGCATTTTACGTTTGTCTTGGGGCATAGGACAGAGCAGGGGGGACCAGTGTTCTTAAATGAATGTGTATAGCAGTATAATTTGTATCTGGGCTGAGAGGTTGATTCCCATCTCTTTCCAAAAGGTGACTCCTATTCTGCTCTTCCCCATTTCTTGTCGTGGATGGGGGTGAACCTTGGATATTCAAATGGAACAGAATAAAAGAATGGGAGTCCTCACTTCCCAATGGCAATAATGTGATGAAAATATTTGACAAATTGGTTCTTCAAATATATGTGTGATTTAAGTAAATATTTCAGTCATGGTGCTAAGAGAGAATCCTCTTTCCTTTCCTCTTCCCACGAATACTTAGCAAGTGCTCATTTTATGTCAAGTCCTATGCTGGACACAAGTTTCCCAACTCAAGGTTCTCCAAGCTGAGTTGAGGACACAGGCATGTAAACATCCAATCACATCACTGTGTGCTAAGTTCACACTGTAAGAGGTAAGAACAAAGACCAAAGGAGCATAAATGAGTCAATGATGCCTGGATAGTGGAGGGAATGCTTGGATTGTCTTCAGAGACACACAGGAACTAACCAGATGGAGGAGAGATGGGCAGTGTGTTTTCTACAGAGGGAAGTGGGTGTCCAGGGCAGCATTTGCATAAGAACAAGATACAGTCTATAAATGGCAAGTTATTTGGCACTCTTGGATCTAGAAGGCTGCTGTAGCAGAGTGGCAAGGGATTACACAGCAGGATCAGGCAGAGGCCAGGTCTTTGAAGGTCACTGGTGTTAAACCTTCCCACATGGAGAAGAAATTCCATACCCCATCTGATGTGGGCAGGTGAAATCCAGAGATGGGAGAATTAGTGATAATTATAGGATCTTAGTGATCAAGTTCCTTAATTTCTTTACGTATAAAATGGTGATAACACTACCTCTCACAGCGGGTGGTTTTGAGGCCTATGTCTTTCTAAACTGCTGCAAGTGGAACAGGCACTGTTGAAGGTCACCCCTTCCACGGTGCTTTAGATGTCATTTCTTCTCATTATCTCCAAGTCTTTGCTCCTGAAATTACCCCCTTCTCCTGAATATCAATGGTTTCTTCTTCCGTTCCAGATAATATCTATCAACCCACAAAAATAAAAAGCCTGCTCTATAATTCCTATGGTTTAGAAAAAGAAAGAAAGAAAAAGTCCTCTTTTCATTACATTCTCTTCTAGCTATGACCTGACTTGGCCCTTTCCTTTTATAAGAAAATTTCTTAAAATAGCTGTCTATAGCTTCTGCCTACCCTTGATCTTCTCACATTTTCTATTCCAGTCAAGCTTCTACCTCCACCATCTTCAGATTGTTATGTCAAAGTTAGCAATCCTCACCTATGGTCACTTCTGTGTCCTGTCCCTTTTCTCTCAGCAATGATGGCCATGGCTGATTTCTCTTCCCTATGGTAAAATACTTCTTTCTCTTGGCTTCACTAACATCACAATTTGCTAACTTCCCTCCTACTTCTCTACCTCTTCTGCTCTGTCTACTATGCTGTCCCTGAGTGATAGACTGCCCCAGGCCTTTGTTCTTGTCCCTTTTCTGTACATCGGTTCTCTCATTCAGTCCCACAGCTTTCAATACCATGGACCAACATGTTCACCAGTCCCATCCTCTACCATGTCTTACAAAATCATAAGTCAAATTCCTATCCCACAGCCCTTCCTATGTTTCTGACTTCATCACAAGAAACTCTCCCCTTTGCTCATTATACCCAAGATAATTTTTTTTAATTCCTTAAACCCCCAGGCTTGCTTCCTCTTGCCATATGGACTCTGTGTTAGATGCTCCCTCTGACTAGGAATTTCTTCATATAATATTCACATGGCTGTCTCTCTCCAGCCTTCCATGAGTACCTTACCTAAAGTAGTCCCAACATACTCAGTTCACATAATCTTATTCTAATTCTTTTCAGAGCTATTATTACTATCTGATCATCTTCCTATTTCATCTTGATTGACTGTCTTCTCTGCACTAGAATGTTAGCCCCACGACAGGGGAACTGGTTTATCTTGGTAATTGCTTTATTTTAGGTTCTAGGACCCTACCGGCTGATGGCAAATGTTCAGTAAATATTTGTGAAAGAAGTTAGGGAAGAAATAAATGTTCGTTCTCTTCCCTCAAGCCCTGTAAGCAAATGATATTTGAGTGAATGAATAAATAAGAGTCACCACACTGGCCTCCTCTCCGTGGCCACTGTTTACAAAAATCCATCACATACATTGTACTTGGATTTCTCCCTATGGTCTTCACTTGGGTCACCTGGTTTACTTTGTCCTGAGTTTGTCCCACTGGCAAATCATCTTAATTTCTTTGCAACCTCTGACCTTATTCCTTTCATCCAGAAGGGAAAAGAAGCAAGTAATTAGCAGCTGCCATTAACTAGCACTGCCCTTGAGGGGTTGGATGCCCCTTTCTAAACTCCGAGGGTCTGGGAGTTTCCTTTTGGCGTGGGGATTAGCAGACTTTGAGAAGAGGCGGTCTTGGAATACACTGGTACAGAGGGCAAGCTTTTTATGTGCTTTCACAGCATGTGTGAGGTGGGCCTGCTGCTGATGCGAAGTGGAAAATGGAAGAAAAATTGAAAGGAAGGGTGGTAGAAAGGAAGGAGTTAAGGAAATCAATCTGGTTTCACACCCCAGCTGGGCTCTTCCTACCTGAATGATCTCGAATTAGTTACTTTTATTTTGAATTTCAATTTATCCGTAAATTAGGTATATTTAGTCCAAACAACAAACCAAAGAAGTAATTTAAAATGAGTATTTCATTTTTTGTACCTAGTATATATTTTCTAGCACAATGTAGTTGTTCACTGTTAATAGCGACAACAGGGGCAGCTGTAAAATTCACTACTCATTGTAAAGGCTGACTTATTCAAAAAATGATTTTTTTTACCAAACTGTTGCATAGAATTTTTGTTCCAAGCTTATTTAAAAATAAAGAGTAGAAAAATAAGTAATGAGTAAGGATCCATATTTAAAATATCTTGCTCATATTGGCCTGAATAATTATTTTTTTAATGTTTATTTTTTGAGAAAAAGAGAGAGAGAGAGAGCACATGAGCAGGGGAGGATCAGAGAGAGAGGGAGACACAGAATCCGAAGCAGTTCCAGGCTCTGAGCTGTCAGCACAGAGCCCAACGGGGGGCTCAAACCCCTGAACCATAAGGTCATGACCTGAGCCAAACTTGGACACTTAACTAAGTCACCCAGGCGTCCCTGGCCTGAATAATTTTGAGGTCACTTTCCTTATAGCTGTGTGTAACAATGTAACATTATGGTAGGTCACAAATAAAACACTAGGCTCTCCCTTGCAGGGGACATTTAAGTAGTGGCCATCAGGCAAAGGTACTGTGTGGATGAATCTTTGAGCACTAGAGTATTTCCTTTCAATTCAATCCTACTAATATAGTTGAGCAGACACATTTTACCAGTATTCTGTGGACTATTTTACGTTGATTTACATAATACTCTACGAAGCAGGCATGATGATCACAGTTTGACAGATGAAGGAACTGATGTTCAGAGTTAATAACTGGCCAACCATATAGAGCCAGTAATCAAACGAAAGTCTAACACCAAGGTTGGTTGCCACAGTCTTTGCTTCTTGGGTCTTTGTCTCAGCTATGGTCACTTAATGCTTAGCCCAGAAACAAAGTTCTATTTGTGTTACTCAACTTGCCAAGACCATCTCTCTAGTAGTCACTGGGATCTTGGCAGTGGGTTGGCACATTGAAACAGTTGGATACTGACCATTAGACGGTGCGAACCTCTCATGTGAACTTTTTCCCTGCACAGTGATTTTACGTTTCCATCCACATTTCGTGTATATGTTACTAGGACCCAAGCACTTCCCACCCACAGACAAACATAAGCTGGTAAAAATCAATGGCTTTCAAAGACTTTTCCTTTAAGTTTTATTCATTAGTTGACCTCCCTTGATTAGACTCCTTTATTTCAAGGCCCTCAGGTGCCAGGTTACATGCTCTCAAACCTACCCATTTCCCCCTGTATATTTAAGGGCACAAAGCCTTCCACCAGAGTTTGGTCAAGTAAAATATAAATTTAGAGGGTTCAGCTAGGGATCCCATGATCCATCCCAGAGAGAGAACACCATCGCTGGGCTCACTGTTGCAGAGCATGCTGACAGCTGGGAGGTACTGTGTTAGCCCTTTCCAAATGGCTGAAATAAAAGAAACTTCAAGGGTAAAGAGGTACAGACCTGCTTTTTCTCCTTTTAGGTCAGTTTTCCAAGGATTTTGTAGGGAAAGTATTAAAGGTTGCTTTAAAAGTATTCCAATTTTGGTTGTCGTCCCTTTCTCTCTAATCACATTTAGCATTTAATAGACAAAAGGACAGGGGTTTGGGGAACAAAAACAGACAAGGCATGGAAGGGAAGAAAGGTTCCCATAAGAAAAGAATAAAAAAGGGATGTAGGAAATAATAAAGTAGGGGAGAGAAGTAATATTCATTTAGCGATTTCAATGCACCAGGAAATGCTGTTGAGATTCTGTCCAACTCGAAACAATTCAGTGAATAGATGTTATTACTCATCTTTTCAATGTAAAAAGAAACTGACTGAGGCAGCAGGCTGGATGTAACCAAGTCACACTGCTTGTTGGGAGCAGAGTTTGGCCACAGATTTCCCTTCTCTCTTCTCTTTCTCCTAAAACTCCATGAGGGAAGACATATTCTGCCCTCATTCAGAAAGAATGGAACAGAGACTTGTAGTAAACAAGTTTTTAAAATACTGACTTAAACCCAGATAATGTTCCTTATTATAGCACTTCCCAGAAATTTGACTCTATAAATAGTGTGTCTACAAGAAAGGGTCTATTAAATAACAAACTTGTTGCTGATAGATTTTTTTTTTTTCCTATGAATCATTTTACAGGACTTTGGAAATATACAGAGGAGTGCTTGTTCAGTTAGGACTAGACTAGTTCAGAACCCAAAGCTGACCTGTGTTTATTATTTGATCTTCATGAAAGCACTTAAACTCTGTGAGCTTTTTAATCATCAGTATAATGAATATAATCTATTTTCATGCTTGCATAGGTTACCATGGGTAAAACATCAGGAGCCTCTTATAATTACATAGAAGACGACTCCTTCCCCTACCTCTTCCCCTTCTCCTTCTCCTTCATGGCCTTCAGGGAAGCTCTTCTGTCTGCTGAATAAAGCTTCTTATGTGGTGGCAGGTGGGGAGGCAGTGGAACCCAAAACTGAGCAAACACACATGACCCTGACTGTCCAGCCGTCTTGACAATTCATTGCTAAGATCTTCTTTATATAAACTCTGGGCCTATCATACTTGCAGCCAATGTCCAAGTGAACTGCCCCACTAGTATTTCTACATTTAACCACAAACAGAACGATCAGCACTGGAACACTTTCATCGTGATTAGAAACACCACGTGGCTCTAGCACAGCCACTTATGAGTTATGCGGCCTTAGGCAAGTTTAGCTTCTTCGTGCCAATTTCCTCATAGAGTTAAGGTAAAAAAAATTGTTTATTGTGTGTAAAGTACTATCCCTCCTCCCCCCTTGCCCTGCCTCCACTGCGCTATATATTGCTTTTGGTTTTGTTTTCTCTTTTTCCACAGATAAAATGAGTTCAATTCAAACTGAAGATGGCAGGTCTAAGGGTGCCACATAGAGTACAGAATTCTTTACTAGAATGTGTTCCTAAAAAAAAAAAAGGTTGTGTTTTCGGTCACAGAGTTGGCTGTAGAGTAACTTTCTTAGAAACAGCTATGGAAGTGGGAAAAGAAAGGAATCTTCTTGTCTTTGAAATCTTCCTTCTCCTATTTTCCTTATGGCCTCCACTGATCCCTCTGCCTGGGCCACTAGGTTTAACCTCTAACCCCCTTTACATTTCTCAAGTTCCAACCTTGTCTTCCTTCAGAAAGTCTTCCCTGTCCACTCCCAGGCTGAGTCAGGTGACCCTTGTGTTCTACCACTTAGACACTTAATGCACTTATGCGAATGTGTATTTTCCCCAACAGAAACAGACCTCGTCTGCTTCCCTGGAAATCCCAGGGAAGAAAGAGACAAGGTCTATCTCGCTCACCCCTCTGCCCCAGCACATAGCACAGACCCAGCGAATGGTGCAAATTAAAAATAACCACAGATGATCAAACAAGTGAATGTAAGTAACTTGTCCAAATTAATTAGAGTCAACTAAACTGACTTTGAAGCCCATGTGCTTTCCACTAAGCCTCATTAGCTCCTAACAAAATTGTTAGATTACACAGGTATGTTTGCATTTCACCAATCAACTAACCTATTAACAAAGCCACCCTTATTTATTGAACTCTGTGATTACTCTTAGACAGGTTTTAAGCTCTGTTTTATTCTTAGGGGCAAAGCTAAGAAAACCTTTCAGTTCAGTTCATTTGAAAAAAATCGATACTCTTAATATGAACTTGGCATTGCATTTATGCTTATTCCTGAGGGGCTTGTAATCAAACGGAGGACTGTGACATGCTAAGACAGAGAGGACACGAAATCTATACTGTTCATATGAAAACATTAATGAAAAGGATGTTACAACTGTAAAACTTTTAATAGATTATTACTGACATGAAAAGATGGGAGTATAAAACAAATGAGTAATTCAGAAAAATACTCATGAGCTTCCTTCTTGGGACCATTAACCTGCATTTAGCATTTACTCATAACAAAGTCAGGCAAGCCTACACATTTCAGATAATCATGAAATATGAAATAAAGTGTAAAAAATTTTCACCAAGGGCAACAAATATTTTAAATGGCTATAACTTTGAGTCTTGGTATCATCTGTGTCCTGAGAAACTATTCTGAGTTTTAAAGCAGATAACAATTGTTCATTTGGGGACCTGGTTTCAAGTATAAGGCGTGCAATTTGATGACACTTTTCTGTGGTTATTAAAATCTGACAGTATCTACTATCCTTCAGCAACTGAACTTCTAACTGGGTAAGGTTTGTTTTTTTTTTTTTTCCCTCCTCCTTTCATACAGACCCCAAGGACTCAGCCTTACGAAAACTTTGTAACTACTTCCACCTTCTTTAACAGATAGTACAGTATACTGGGAAGACTGTAGGCTGGACAATCAGATCTGGTTTAAATCACAATTTTGACAGCTCCTAACTCATCTTGGCATTATATACTTCTTTGATATTGGGTTTCTTTCCTCTCAATGCAAGACCCTATATAAAGGAGATAAAATGTGTAAGTTTCCTGATCATAGTAATTGTTAGAAAATGTTAAGTATCTTCTAGCTGAATGTTGGCAAACACAGAAGTCCACACATGTTGATGAATAACTTACATGAATAAAGGTGGAAAGATATAGATGTATACAGATGTAGGAGCTCTGGAAGAGTGGAGGACACGTGAGCATTCTAGAAGAAACTGCGACTTCTCATTTCTAGTTGACTGTTATTTTTAAATGGCAAGTTAATATTGGAAATTTAAAGGATAACTTTATCTCTTTTCAAAGTCATACGGGAGCACTGTCTAACAAACCTACCCAAGGATTATTTACTTCTCTTTTGGAATGTACTTTGCTTGTTTTGACATTTACTATTGATTATAGCCCAAACTGTGAAATTACTTGTTAATTTGTAGATTTTTTTTTCCTCATAGAAAAAAGATGTTAGTTTTGTTGTCATGTAGGACACTGACTAGTTTTGTATTTGAATATAGCAACATATTCTGATATTCTTTCTGAGGTGCCTATACATACGCAGCTCTGCAAATACCCTCTGAACCAACTTTATTATTATATGTTAGTTTATTAATGAATTATATTAATCTTTGAAACCTGTTCACTCTATAGGTGGATGAGTCTTCCTCTTACACTTTACTGAATGTTATGCTTTCACACTTTACAATGTTGTCATGCCTTCTGAATCCATTACTTTCTTCTCTTACATTTCTATTTCTTCTTGTCCAGATAGACCGCTTCATATTTTTGTCATAAGAAGTTCTGTTTCTAACATAGAAGCCTAAACCTAAATTATCCGTCCTTGAGAAAAATAAATGGGAAACACTGGCCATTTAAATACAGACCAAGCTTTAAGCAGGTAATTTACATCTCTAGTGATCTCCGGAGAGAGAGACACCAGTTCCTACACACCTCCCATCCCACAGAAACTTTTGGCTCAGCACACTTTACTAATTCCTACAGAATTTCATGGGGGTGGGGGAGGGAATATCATTTCCATGGAAAGTGGTATGATTCTCTTGGTTGGTAATTTTATCTTTTTTTCCTACCTTTCTAGGAAATTTGGTTCAAAATTTAATACTTTGAGAACTACCTTAGTCTCTTAGTATCAGTTTGAAGGACATGGGTTTTAGAATCCCACAAATCATATTCAACTGGGTTTGAATCATTAATGTTATCAGAAGGTAGACAGAACTACAGGATAACTTCCCTTAACTTAGGCTCTGCTCTGCGTCTGAAGATAAGGATATTCCTGTCCTAGCTTGGTTGTAGAGATTAATTCAAATGATGTATATGCAATCACATAGCAGGGTGCCCTGCATTTAGTAGATACTGTCTGTGCTTAGCATTCTGCCTTGTCTGCTTTTCACCTTAAATTCTTTTGAATAGAACCTCTGCTACTTCCTGTAATAATAGCTAAGATTACTGAGTATATATTTTATGCCAGGCATTGAACTTATATGTTGTAAGTTCATTTTAAAATGCAAATGTGGTATTATTTATAAAAATGAAGAAAACCACATTTTCAAATATAAATGGACGTGGACGGTCTATGTACAATGCCTGAATGGACTGAATGAACACATTCATGAATTGTTTGGCTGAGTCTGTACAGAAAACTCATACATTTCACACTGGTTTTCCCTACCATATCCAGAAATCAGCATTCCATTTTCAGAAAAAAATATTTCCACATGCATATGAATTATTCTGCATCCTCTTTTTCTCTGTGTTCAGGTTTTAAATATTCTAAAAGAAATAATTCATAATTATACACTTAAGTAACCCACAGACTTTCCAACTCGGACTTTTTTTTTTTTTTAATTTTTTTTTTTACGTTTTATTTATTTTTGAGACAGAGAGAGACAGAGCATGAACGGGGGAGGGGCAGAGAGAGAGAGGGAGACACAGAATTGGAAGCAGGCTCCAGGCTCTGAGCCATCAGCCCAGAGCCCAACGCGGGGCTCGAACTCACGGACCGCGAGATCGTGACCTGCGCCGAAGTCAGGACGCTTAACCAACCGAGCCACCCAGGCGCCCCTCCTACTCGGACTTTTTAACATACCCATGGTTATAATGACTGGAGTGACACAAGAATGGATTTGAGTTCTGGCTCCATCGTCCATTTACCAAGTCATTTAGACAAGTTATGCAAGCTCTATGAGTAATGGAGCCCCTGAGAACCAAGGATGGCAGAGTCCCTGACACGAGGCTGCTGTAAAGAGTGTATGAGAAAGCAGGTAACGTGTTGACACACGCAAACTATTTTTAAAACGTCAGATTTTTAAAAATCTATATATTATTACCATTATCTCACGATACCTTCCCTCTTCTTGAGGGTTGTTTTGTGGATGGTGGTTCATTCAGTTCATGCTGGCTGCTAAATAAAAGCACCAAAGGGTACGATTGTACTGGACCCTTGTTGGATGCTTTTTCTGAATTCACACAAGTTTAAGTAATAACTTATTTCCAGAACTTTTGACAGAAAAATTAATAATGTTAAAAGAGCTCGATTTAAATGGAATTCAAGCAAGCGCTATTAATTGTTTAAATTTGATATTTCATCAGAGCAAACACTGTGGATTGAGTATAAATTCAAAGGTATAATTAGGTAGCCTTAACTAGTTCTTACTTGTATATTGAATTGATTATACACAATGAAAATAGGTTTTCTTTTTTCAGCTCTGAGCTAAGCTTCAGGGAGAGACTTTCATCTCTCAGTTACCTGTAATTTTAGTGTCAAAAATGCCTACCAATTAGTAGCTTCCTCTAGTGGTATCTGCTTAGTAACATGGGTGAGACGATACTTTTTCTCAGAATGTATTTGGAGTCATTCTCAGATATTAGCACTGAACACAAAAGTTCTAATTCCCGGGAAACTCCAGTATTGAAACAGATGCTGACTCCTTTCACATCATAGAGTGTAAAATGCAGAGTCAATCTCCTGCTAAACAGAGCATTTACTCTTTCAATTACTCCTCAGATCTGACTATACAAGTTTGACCTGATGTGGTTAAGTGACTTAAGAAAATGTAAAACTTTATTAGCCTGGAGATTCTGTGTCCAATATGGCTGAGTAAGCTCTTACCAGATGTGATTGTTCATAACAGCATTATTTATTATAGGCAAAAAGTAGAATCAATCTGAGTACCCAGTGGTGGATGGATAAACAAATTGTGGCATCTCCACATAATGGCATACTGTTCTGCGATATAAAGGAACTACATGCCCAAAACTTTATGCTAAGTGAAAAAAGTCAGATAAACAGGCAACATACTCCCTTTTTTTTTTTTTTTAAACATTTATTTATTTTTGAGACAGAGAGAGACAGAGCATGAATGGGGGAGGGTCAGAGAGAGGGAGACACAGAATCTGAAACAGGCTCCAGGCTCCGAGCTGTCAGCACAGAGCCCGATGCGGGCTTGAACTCACTGACCGCGAGATCATGACCTGAGCCGAAGTCGGCCGCTTAACCGACTGAGCCACCCAGGCGCCCCAACATACTCCCTTTATATAAAATAGCCCAAAAAGGCAAGAGCTATAAAGTGTGGACGAGAAACAGGCTGGTATTTCCAGAGAGTGAGAGATATGTTCTGAAATTGGACGGTGGTGATGGCTTTGTCAGCCTGTAAATTTACTACCAATCATTGAACTTCATGCTCAAAAAGGTGAACTTTATGGTATGCAAATACCTCAAAAAAGTATTAAAAATAAGCAAATGGGAATTATAGAACTGAAAAAGTATCTGAAATAAAAATTCACTGGAGAAACTTAACCTAAAAATGAGTATGAGGAAAGGCTCAGTAAACAAAATTAACCAATAAGAAGCTATCTAATTGGAAGAGAAAAAAAATATTGAAAAATAATAGCATTTTAGGGACCTATAGGATAGTTACAAAAGGTTTAACAAAATATAACTGGAACCCAGAGGGAAAAGATTTAGGGAATGGAGCAGAAAAAGTATGAGCATGTATTAACTAAAAATCTTCTATATTTTGTGAAAGACAAAATTATTAAATTTGACAAGCTCGGTACAAACCCAGCAGGACAAGTAGAACACTACCATGCCTAGGCACATCATAGTCATAGTCTCATAAATCCAAGAGAAAAGCAGTCAGGAAAAAAAAAAGATAAATTACATATAGGAGGACAACAATCTGAATGACCTTTGACTTCAAGAAAGCAACCAAACAACACCTTTAATGTACAGAAAGAAAAAAAAAAAACAATTATCATTAACAACAATAAACTCCTCATCCAGAATTCTAGAACCAGCCAAAATATTCTTCAAGAATGAAGCCAAAATAAAGACATATTCAGATACCAGCCAACTTACACTCCAAGAAAGTCTATAGGAAATTCTTCAACTTTAAGGCAAATGATAGAGGGAAACTCCCAGGATGGGAGATAGAAAGACATCAAGAGCATCAAAAAGGATATCTAAGTGGATGATGCAAAAATAATATTTCTCTCTTAGTTTAAAATACATGCAACTCTTAATTGCAAAATTATAACATTGTCTTGGGAGGTTTATAAGTAAATTTAACACAGAACACCAGCAAACCATGACGGATGAGAAGAGTGCTAAATATACCCACACGATAGCAAGTTTCCTACCTTTGATGTGAAGTGATTTGAATTATATTGAACTGTTAAAGAATCTATTGTCATCACCACAGCAATCTCAAAATATGGCAAAAAAAAAAAAAACCCTGCAAATTTTAATTGGTGTAAATAAGTTAAAATAGACTTTTAAAATACTTAATCCAAAAGAAGGCAGGAAGGGAGGAAGGAACACAAGAAAAGCAGCAGCTGAGCCAACAGGAAATAATAATGGCAGAATCAAACCTACACACATCATTATTTACTTTAAATACCAGGCTCAACACTTCAATTAGAAATCAGACACTGTCATATTGTATATGGTATCTACAAGTGACACACTTCAAATAAAAAGATACCAGGAGAATGAAAGTGAATGGAAAAATATCATGTAAGCAGTGAGCATGGGAAGGCTGGGAATAACAATATTCCTATTAGATAAAGCAGACTTCAAAACAAAGTACTATCAGACAAAAGGGTGGGCGCTTCCTAAGAATGCAAGAGTGAACTCACCAGGAAGATGTAACAATTATCAATATTTATGCAACCATAAAAGTTTTACAATGCAAGAAACAAAATTAAAGGGAAAAAATTAACTCCACAACAATATGCATTTTGACATCCATCTTTTAGCAATTAATACATATATTTAATTAAAAAAAATTTTTAATGTTTATTTCTGAGAGAGAAAAAGACAGAGCATGGGTGGGGGAAGGGCAGAGAGAGAGGGAGACATAGAATCCGAAGCAGGCTCCAGGCTGTCAGCACAGAGCCTGAAGCAGCGTTTGAACTGGTGAACTTCGAGATCATGACCTGAGCTGAAGTCAGAAGCCAACTGACTGAGCCACCCAGGCGCCTCACATTAATATATATTTTCTAAAAGTAAAAACTTGTAGCCCCACGTCAGGCTCTGTGCTGACAGCTCAGAGCCTGGAGCCTGCTTCAGATTCTGTGCCTCCCTCTCTCTCTGCCCCTCACCAGCTTGGCCCCGCATGCATGCTGGTTCTGTCTCCCTCTCTCAAAATACAAATAAACATTAAAATTTTTTTTAAGTAAAAACTTGTAAAATAAGAACACTATCAATTCCTTTGAAGATACTGCACTTTAGAGGACACTATTCCACATCTGCAGAATACACATTTTGTTTTACAGTTTCCATGGTACATTCACCAAGATGGGCTATATTCTGGTCTATATAATAAATCTCAATATACTTAAAAGAATTTAAAGCGTTAATAGTATGTTCTATGACTAAAATGGAATTAAACTAAAAATAAGGTATGTAGAGTACCCTATTTGAAAATAAAATGTAAATACTTTTAATATCTAGCTAGGCTGAAATTTTTTTCAAATTTCCATAGACTAAAGAAGTAAAGAAAAAATCACAAGGGAAATTAGGAAAAAATAATTAAACCAAATGATAACAATATTTCAAAATTTGTGTTGCAGCTAAAGCAATGTTTTGAGAGATATTTATAGGCTTAAATGCTTGTAGTAGAAACAAAAAACAATCCAAAAGAAATAACTTCCGCTTTCAACTTAAGGAGTTGGAAAAAAAATCATAGTAAACCCAAAATAAAAGGAATAAAGGAAATAAAGCAGGAATACAAATGAAATAAAAAACAGAAAGCAACAGAGCCCAAAATTTATTCTGTGAAAACATTTGCATAATTGATAAACCTCAAGTTATACTGATCCAGTGAACAAGAGACATAACTAAATTGGCAAAATTAGGAATGACATTCAAATAGGTTAATTTTATGAAGATTATTTGATCAGGAAATTACACAGCTTACATGAAATGGAAATATTTCTTGAAAAGTAAAACTTACCAAAACTGATTCAAAATGAAACAAAAATCTGAATATTATACAAAATGAACTATTAAAAAAAAAATCCCACAGAGTAAACCCCAGGCTCTGTGAATTACATCAAACATTGAAAGATGAAATACAAATCTTTTACAAAATCTTTCAGAAACAGAGGAAGAAGAAAGATATTCCAACTTATTTTATGAGATCAATATGACTCTAATGCTGTAACCGGACAAAGACACCACAAGGACAATGTCTCGTGAGAATAGGTGCACAAATCTGTAGCAAAGTTATTAGCAGATCGAATCTAACAATACCTAAAGTTGACAATCCACAGTGATCAAAAGGCCTTTACCCCAGTAATGCAAGGTTCATTTCACATGTACAAATCAATGCAATTCACATTAAAAAAAAAAAAAAAAAAGCTTTATCATAATAGACACAAACCATTTGACAATATTTACACCAACTTATTATTTATTTATTATTTATTTATTTATGAGACTGAGCGCAAGGTGAGGAGAGGGTAGACAGAATTTCAAGCAGGCTGCAGATGCAGGGTGCCACCCCATGACCCTGGAATCATGCCTTGAGCCGAATTCAGGAACGAACGCTTAACTGACTAATACACCCAGGCACTCCAAAATTCAACACCAATTTTGTTAGAAAGTCTCAAAAACTAGCATGAGAACTTCCTTATTCTAATATAAAACATTTTGAAAAATCTATAGCCAAATCAAACTTAAACACTGAATACTTTTCCAATAGGATCAGTAACGTGACAAAGCTGTTCTCTTCTGCCACTTCTATTCATCATTTTACTGGAGGCTGTAGGTACTTCAGTGAGAAAAAACAAACAACAGTAACAAAAAACCACATAAAGCCAAAAGACAGAAAGGAAGACATAAAACCATATTGACATGTAGATAATCTGGTTGTTTATGTGGAAAATTCTAGGAAATTTACAAAACTACTAAAGCCGATGAGGAGGGGAGCCTGGGTGACTCAGTGGGTTAAGCTTCCAACTCTTGATCTCTGCTCAGGTCATGATCTCACAGTTTGTGAGTTTAAGCCCCACGTCAGGCTATGTGCTCACAGTGCAAAGCCTGTTTTGGATTCTCTCTCTCCCTCTCTCTCTCTGCCCTTTGTCTGCTCATGCATGCTGTCTCACTCAAGATAAACAGACTTAAAAAAATTAAATAAAGTAAAAAAGAATAAAACTGATGAGTAAACTTAGCAAGGTTGTTACAGGACACAAGATTAATATGCAAGAATCAATTCTAGTTTTTATCATTCTAACCTTAAGCAACTGGGACATTAAAACAAATCCATTTATAACAACATTAAACACACTTAGGAATAAATTTAACCAAAAAAAAAAAAAAAAACCAAAAAAAACCCAAAAACTTTGCAAGACACCTACACTGAAAACCATGGAATATTGTGTTAAGAAATTAAAGATATAAATAAATGGAGAGATATACATAAAGTCTGCACCCAGTTTCAGTGTGTGTGTGGAGCTTTTCCTACACCAACAAGCAATTCTCCTATAGCAGCTGGGTATCCTACAATGTAACTGAATTTTGGCACTATCTATACCTGGAGAGAGCATTTGATCCTACAGGTTAAGGGTTCAGGCTCACAAGACTGCTCTTTCCCCACCTTCAGACATCAGTTGCCTGCCCAGGCTGTCATCTGTGCTTCTGACCAATGAGCTACAGATGGTAGGGGTTCAAGGACCTCCTCCTTGGGTTCACGTAATTTACTAGAGGTTTACAGAACTCAGAAAACCATTTTACTTACTAGGTTAGCAGTCTATTTTGCAAGGATAGAACTCAAATAGCCTGATGGAAGAGATGCGTAAGGCGACAAATGGGGAACGCTCCATGTCCTTTTCATGTGTGCCACTCTTCCCAAATCTCCTCCGTTCACCAACCGAAAGCTCTCAGAACCCTATCCTTTTGGGTTTTTAATGGAGGCTTCATTAAGTAGGCATAACAGACTAAATTATTGACCATTGGCTATTCAGTTCCATCTCTAACCTCTTCCTCTCCCCCAAGGTAGGGGTGGGGTGAGACTAAAAGTACCAACCCTCTAATCCTAGGGTTAGTTCCCCCCACAACCAGCCCCCACTTTCAGGTGTTTCCCAAAAAGTCACTTTATTAACATAACGAGAGACACCTTTGTAGCTCTAATCACTTAGGAAATTCCAAGGATTTTAGGAGCTCTGTGCCAGAAACAAAGACCAACTACTTATTTCCTATTATAAATCACATTATCACAATACAATATTCATGAACTGGAAGGCTTGATTGCATTAAACTCTCAATTCTTTCAAAATTCCTGGAAGCTTTTTTTTTTTTTTTTTTGAGGGAGGAAAAGGGAAGTTACGAAGTTACAGCTGATAAACTGATTTTTAAAATGATGTCGAAATGAGAAACACCTAGAATATCCAAATCCATCTTGAAAAAGATGAACACATTTGGAAGAATTACACTACCCAATTTCAAGACTTATCTTAAAGCCACAGTAATCAAGATGAGCACAACTGGTTTAAGGCTAGAGAGATTTAACCAAATAGGGAATCCAGAAACAGAGCTACTCTTACATGGTAATGGATTTTGGGGGGGGGGGGGGGACACCAAAATGGTCTAATGGGAAAGGAAAATCTTTTTGAACAAACAGGGCTGGGATCACAGAGTTTTAATCAAATGAAACCTTACTTAACAGGAGGCACAGAAATTAATTTTAAAAAATGTCATAGACTAAAACTATAAAGATTTTGGTGGAAAACAGAATACTTTCATGACTTGGGGATAGGTGTTTCTTAGGTCACCAAAAGCAATAGCTGTACAAGAAAAATTGATAAACTGAACTTCACCAAAATTAAAAACTTTTGCTCACCAAAAAAAAAAAAAAAAAATTCCATCAAGAAAACAAATTAGAAAGCCATAGACAGGGAAAACTATTTGCAAAACCTTCATTTCATAAATAGTGACCAAAATACATAAAAAAAAGTATACTCCTGGGTATTTACCCAGGACAAATAAAAACATATCCACAGAAGGCTTGTACATGAATACTTCTAGCAGATTTCTTTCTTTTTTATTTGTTTTTGAGAGAAAGAGAGAGAGAGAGCAGTTAGCACAGAGATGAGGCTCCATTTCATGAAGCCATGACCGTAGCCAATATCAAGAGTTGGAATCTCAAACCTACTGAGCCACCCAGGAGCCCCAGCAGCTTTATTTCTTCAAGCTTAATATTGGCAATAGCCCTGGCAACTTTCAGTACAAAAATGGGTAAGCAAATTCTGCTATTCATTTAACTGAATACTACTCAAATAAAATTATTAATATGTATGTCAACATGAATTAATCTCAGAAGTATCTTGCTGAGTGAATGAAGCCTTTCATAACAGAACATTGTAAGGATTCCATGTATATGAAATTCTAAAACAGAAAAAAAAACTAATACAGCATGAAAAATGTAGATTATTTATTTGCCTCTGGAAGAGTGGGCTAATGGTAACATTTCATATCTTAAGAGGTGTTTGGGTTACCCAGGTGTATGCACTAGTCAATACTCAGTGAACTTAATTGTACACTTCATTGTGGCAAATTTTACTTTACAAACTGATAAATGTTGAACTCTCATTAGTGGCATGCATCCTGAAGTATTCAAGAGAAATACGCTCATGTCTCTAACTGAAATGCGTTGAAATTCAATCGAATAATGGAGAAAGAGATAGATATGCAGATATGTAATTATGTAACTAAATAGTAGTGGTAGAATCTGGGAATTGAGTCCCTGGGTATTCACCATAACATGATTTCAAAATGGGGATTTTAAAGTTTTCATTAAAAAAATGGGGGGAAACCATTAATTGATCTTGTGAATTCTACAAGTTACAGTTCCAAACAAGAAAATTAGTTCAAGTTCAGAAATATTTAAGGAATAAATATTGAACTTTGAGGGCCATTTGAACTGGATGACTCACCTTTTACAGATGAATGTGGTCCTCCTTCCTCTCCACCCCCATTTCACGATACTCTGCAGCGTTTGCCAAGACTCCTTTTCCTTTCTCTTCCTGTCATCCTTACTTCCTTTGCTGTATCCCTTTCTCAGCTATCTCATTAAGACTATTTTTTTCCCCTCATGGTTTTGCCACTAGCATTTTTAATTTGCTCTGTTAATAGTTCTCAAAATTGCTCTTAGGACCACTTATGTCACAATCATTTTGGTTGCTTCATAAAGTTCAGACTCACACCCAGCAGGGAGTTCCTGGATGAGATTCTCTGGGAGCCGGACCTTAGAATCTATGCTGTTAACAAATACCGCGGGTGATCCTTATGCACCCTGTTAACAAGCTTCCCCGAGGTGAGCCCAGCATCACAAGGAGGTGCACCTGCTCCTCCTGGTGGGGCTGTTTCCTTTGGAGGATTCCAGTTACTGTCTGCCTCTTTGTTTCCACTTTCACGTTTTCAGTTTGTGTCTTTGTTTTTTTCTCCCCATAAGATTAACATCTTATATGAATGCGATATGAGTGTTTTAATGATGCCACAACCCTTTACAGCTCCCCTTGGCTTGACTAAGATGTGAATTAGAAACCCCTCATTAGAAGCACCATATGATTGGCCCAAATCTATTTCTTTAGTTACATGTCTTCACTTCCCTTCTTTTTATCCTCTATATTTCAGAAACTTTCAGCCACTTACTTTTCCCACAAGTGCCCTGCATATCTGTGATTAGTTCCAAAAGGAGGAACGTTGGTGTTACCCATTCAGCAATGCCATATTTTTTCAGCCTGTGATAACAAAATAGTTTGTATCTACAACACAGTATTATTATGTTCGGTGAGAAAATTGACTTTGTTACTGTAAATGTAAAACTTCCTAATTTATAACACTCTCTCCACATCAAAATAATTGTTTTTAGGTAGCATAATTTTGAAATAATGGGAATTTTCTCAGGAATAAACCTATAGCAGAACCCATTAATTATAAGGTCCTTGAGGCCAGGAGTGGTGTCTGTATTGATCATCATTGCATCCTCAGTGCTAGCGTAGGGCTAGACGCTCCCTTTGCTCTCCAAATGTGCTATTCATAACAAATCCCCAATATTTAAAAATATACTATATTACTATATTATCACAGGATTTTACAAAAAAAATAGATTGTGACAAGGTTTTTCACATAAGGTCTTGCACGTACTGGGTGCTCAGTGAAAAATATTAGTTCTTGTCTCTTTATAGCCAGAGGCAGAGCTTGGTATTCCATCAGGGCAAGTAAATTTCAGAGTGGGATGAGGTGGGGGTGGCCTATTCCCAATGTTAGAAGGAAAAAGAACAGGAACAAAAGGCTTCACCCATTGTCTCCAGTCTCTGAGAGTTAGTTTCCTTTAACTTCTTTACATCAATAGTAGCAACCACTAGATCGATAACTTGCTTGCAAATTTTTTGTTGAATGGTGAATGTGCTTAGAGGAGAAGTACTCTCCTGTTCCCCTCAAGCTATACTTCTGTCTGTAGCCATACAAAGAGTATATGTTAAGAACAGACCTACACACCTAATTTCTATTATTCTTGGAATCCATAGAGATCAGGGATCAAGTAGTAATGTGGCAAGGAAAATGATGATGGAATAAAGATTTGCATTGATTCTCCAGACGCCAATAACTGAGAACATTAAGGCTCTCAATCAGGGTCTTTGTTTAAATGCATGCACTTTAAGAGACGCCCATTAAGGCTCTTTAAGAACTCCTGGCTTTAACAAGCACAGTTTCTGTAAACCAATACTAGTTGATTCTTGGCAGGTCCAAAGTCCTGAGATTTGAGTTTTCACAGGACTGGAAAAAAGAAAAGATACACTTCACCCACCTAGTGTACCTTGCTTCATGTTCAATTCAAGACCACAAATATTTACTAAGCACCTCTATGTGCAAAGCAATAAGCTGAATGTCAAGTATCTGAAGTGGTACAAGTATCTGCCCTCAAAGGGACTGGAACAGCAGCCTATACAGGGCTAATCATGCCACCAAATAGGTTGTCACAGGTGCAGGGATGATGAGGATAAGGATGATGAGGAGGAGGATGAGGATGAGGATGAGGATGAGGATGATGATGATAACTTTTATCCCTGGGATATTACCTATGTGGCAGATACTGTTTTAGATGTTTGACAGGTATTATATATACAATGTAGTCATCACAATACCCTGTAGAAATTGTCATTTATTACTTCATTTCACACATGGGGAAACTAAAGCATCAAATTGTTAAGTAAGCTGACTAAGGTCACATAGCTATTAAGTGAAGAGCTAGGATTTCTACTCAGACACTGTCTCCAAAACTTGAAATGCTGAGAGGGCAGTGGGTGTAGTCCTGGACTCTTACTGAGGGTAGTTAGTAAAAACTTTACGGGGGAAGTGATATTTAAGTGAGAATTGGGGGCAAATGGTACGAGGATCTGGACCTACGGAGAGAACTACAGGTTCTATGGCTTTACAGGGGAAAAGAGGAAAGGCAGTGGGGACTGCCCTGGCAAAGTTATGGATGCACAAAAATATGTTCCATGTGTGCTGGATATTTTTCATCTGTCCCTCCAGATTCAATCTCTATCCCTTTATGCCCTGCTCTGTGCTCTGGAGAGAAGATTTCTACTCGGACTCCCTTGCCTTCTGGTTTCCAGTTGTGTTTGGCCAATGGGAGGCACCAGTAAGAGAGCAAAATGTGAGAAGACAGAGTCTAGGATCTATTCTCCCTGCTCCTTCTTGCTGGGCCAGGGTTTGACAATGGCTGTGCTTCTCTCTGTAAGTCTACAACTTCTGAGAGGCAGCCCCTTTCCCACAGCTACACCTTCTCCCAAGTTGTCTACCCATACTTCTGTAACTTGTCCATCCACCAGCCTCTCTTCAGTTGTCCTTTCAAGTGTGTCCTTCTTTCCTACAGCGTGTTGTCTGATAGAGCATACTTAGGGGACAGAGCATGGTCAGGTATGCTCCTCAGAATGATAACTCTGGCCACCACAGTGGGGAGAGTGGACTAGAGGCTGCCCAGCTCTGAGGCAGGGTACAAGTTCATGCACCAAAATCATCAGCAGAGAGAAGTGGAGACTTGAGCTAAGGGAAGAATGGCAAGTGAGGTTGGAGGGGAAGGGAAGAGGCTTTATTCATGGGACTTGTGATGGCCTGGATTGAAAGTGGAGGAAGTGAGGAACTGGGAAAGGCTTTGTGCAGCTGCCATACCCTGGACCAGCCAACAGAAAGCCAGAAGAAGAGTGCTACTTCCCTGCAACTGAGAGAGCTTGGCCAAGACCGACACCATGATTTGCTCCATTTTCCTTATCTAGGGCATGAAGTTTATACTGTCTTTACCCTCCTAGGATCTCCAGAGAGTCTTACGGTTTTCAGTTCTCTAACTTGTGACTGCATTCTGAGAACAGTCTTGCGAAATAGGAAGGGCAGATAGTAACACACCCATTTCAGAATTAGGAAAAATCGAGTTTTGACATAATATGACTTATTCATGATAATATGGTCAATAAATCACAGTATCAGGATGAGAAATAGGAGTTCCTAGGTTGTACTTCTGTTGTGTCCAGGCTGCCTGTTTCTTAAGGTTCTTAAGAATGTTCCAAAAGATGACAGATTAAGGGAAAGTGCAAGAGATCTACTACAGACGTTGAGCCTCAACAGGAGGGTTCCCAGCTTGACTTTCAGCACTGAGATGGCAGTCCCGTCTCCTTAAGGGAACTCTCTCCAATGATGATCGGGCCATGGAAGAGTCTGAATTCCAGACAGCCCTTGTCTCTGAATCTCAATTCAGGAAAAAAAAAATTGAAAATACATAATAGTAATATAATAGCCAATCCATAGTATTAAGGGAGATAACTCAGCTCTTAAGAATTTGCCATGGGGCACCTGGTTGGCTCAGTCTGCCGAGGGTCTGACTTTGGGTCAGGTCATGATCTCATGGTTTGTGAGTCTGAACCTGCATTAGGCTATCTGATGTCAGTGCAGAGCTTGCTTCAGACCCTCTGTCTCCCTCTCTCTGTCCCTACCCTGCTGGTGCTTTCTCTGTCTCAAAAATAAAATAAACATTAAAAAAAAAAGAATTTGCCATGACCAGTGAGTTAGGTGAGTAAACAAAAAGACATCTACTCTGAGATCCAAAAACTCAGATGCAGTTATTCTCAAAAGGATATTCATTTTTATGAGGGAAAACAAGCTGTTAGAATCTTCTTAAAAAATTTTTTTTAATGTTTATTTACTTTTGAGAGAAAGAGAGAGACAGAGGTATGAGCAGGGGAGGGGCAGAGAGAGAGGGAGACACAGAATACGAAGCAGACTCCAGGTTCTGAGCTGTCAGCACAGAGCCCGACGCGGGGCTCGAACTCACGGACGGAAAGATCGTGACCTGAGCCGAAGTTTGACGCTTAACTGACTGAGCCACCCAGGCACCCCATGAATCTTATCTCTATTACTATAACATATTAAAATTGGTGGTGAGGGGTGTGGCTTTGTTTTCCCCAAACAGTTCCATGGACGGTACTCATTCATTGATGAAACAGCAAAGAAGTAAAGCAAAAAACAATAGAGCGATGGAACACAGAGATGCTAATAACTATTCAGTGATGAAATTTTTCAAGTATCAAAAAACATGGAAACTTCATTAAAAAACAAGTTTGAAGAGGTTTCTTTCATGTGAGGCTTCCTAGAACTATTATATGCTAATATTCATGAGTGGGGGCATAGCATATGCTGATTCTAAATGTATTTGTTCCCAGACCCCTGTTTTAAAGGATATAGTTTAGGAAATGCTAAATGGCTAATATTCTGGGTCCTGGTGGCCAATTTTTTAGTGCAGAATGGGAATGGAGGTGGTATTTAATATTTGGTGAGTTGTTCCTTTGTGTCAAGTAATGTGCTGGTACTCTTGCACACATAATCATTATTCATTCTCACAAAGCTCTTTAAAGTAGATATTATTGGCCCCAGATTACAGATGTGAGCACTTGGGCTCTGGGTAACTAATTGGCACAAAGTCATTTAGCTGTTAAGTTGAAAGACCAGGAATGGAATTATCCTTTCCTGTAAAGCCTTTACTCTTTCTGGGACATCAGAGTCATATGTACCTTGTTATTTATAAAGCAGAGCTGGCATATTGATTCCTTCCAGTGTAATTTTCTTAAAAATGTAAATGCCAGAGGTGCCTGGATGGCCCAGTCAGTTGAACCTCTGACTCTTGACTTTGGCTCAGGTCATGGTCTCACAGTTCGTGGGTTTGAGTCCTGCATCAGGCTTTATGCTGACAGTGGGAGCCTGCTTGGAATTCTGTCTCCTTCTTTCTGTGCACCTTCCCCACTTGCTATCTTTCTGAATGAATGAATGAATGAATGAATGAATGAATAAAGAAAATGTAAATGCCAGAACATGCCAGCTTCCCCCACCCCTACTCCCAGCTTCTAGAGTGCACTCAACTCAGATATGATCAAGTAGAGGGACATCCTGAAGCCCCAACAACACTCTTTTGGACTTCCTTCTTTACATGTCTATCTCTAGGCTGTGAGCTCTGTGAAAGCAATGACGATGACATATTCTTCTTAAAGTCCTAATGTTAGTACAGTACTTGATACTATTTGCAAAATGAATGTCCAGATTCAATTTGTATAGCTATTTGTATTCAGTAGGTACTGAGCTTATGTGTGATAATTTGATACCAAGACTTGAGTTTGTTTTTTTTTTAAATAAATACATGGATTGGCTACATGTAGTATAAATCTCTTATCTCCTCTCTTAGTTCCCATTTCACTGACAAAATGGGCATTTCATTTCATGGATTGCAGTGAAACTAGTAAGATTTATATTTATCTAGAACTTATATAGCACTGGGATTCTTTACAAATGTTAACTCAGTTAATTTGTATAATAATCACTTAATGTGCGTAACACCACCATTTTATGGATGAGAAGACTGAGCAGCAGAGACTTACTAACTTATCTAAGTTCATAGTACCTAAACCTGGTAGAGGTAAAGCAACTAGCAAAGAGTTTGGTGGATATTAGGCCAATTGTAAGGGACTGGGTTCTTGCTCTGATGTCCCAAAGCCCCACATTTCATGTAAGTACCATCTAAATGCAAGAGAAAACAACAAAACCCATAGATGTGTTTCAATTACATTTCTGGGAGTAACTCAGACTCAGTAGCACCTCAGTTGGAGAGCTTGCTGTGGGTTTGACTAGAAGAGCCACAAATAAACAGACTATTTTCTCTGCTTGACATTGGGCATCTCCAAAGGGACTCGGGAGAATAAGGTTCAGAGAGGTTAATTACGGTGGCCAGGCTTGCACTCATGTCTGTCTGGCTACAAACACCATAGTCTTTCCATTAAATCACAGTAAATTATGAAGGGAGCCAAATGGGTCACTTAGAGACTTTCAACTCCATAGCACAATTCTTACTTGACAAATACCGAGACCTACTTATTCTAGAGGTTGCTATAGATGCTAAGCCTACAAAGATGAAGGAGGCATAGTCATCCAGAGAAGAATTCTCAAGTGACACTCTATTTGGGAGGCAGAGATGATCAGTCCTCCATTCTCAGCCCTCCCTGCTCTTTAGTACTGAGGACATTTACACAGCAGCCTTGGCCAAGAGTAGCTCTGGACTGGCAACAAGAGAAGACTTCCACATCTCTAGCAGGTGGGTTCTGGCATAAATCTGACCGCTTTAACCTGATTTTCGTGTGTCTAGAACGATCCTAAGCACTCCCACAGCCAATAAGGTATGCTATTCCCACTTTTTCTTATTTCTTCAACTTTCATTCTGTTGTCATTTCCTGAATGTACCCCAAGTCTCAAAATGGAGCTAGAGGCCTGGCCAGAGCCCCTATCCCACGTAACTCGGCTGGTGCCTCTTCCTCCTCACAGTGTTCTAGGTCGGGGTTATATAGGTGTAGGTAAATCTTGAAGATTGACAAAATGTCCTCTATACTGGACTACAAATATCATCCTGCTTGTATTTTTTTATAGCTTCAAAATTAGGGGCTTAAAATAACACAGGTTTATTATCTCCCAGTTTCCATGAGTTAAGATTGAGCACATTTTAGCTCGGTCCTCTACTCAGGTCTCAGAGCCAGCTGCCTCCTCATCTACAGTCTCTGTGCGGGAAAGATTCACTTCTGAACTTACGCAGTTGTAGAAGTGAGGTCCTCACTGTTTTCTGAGCTGTCGGCTGAGGATCACTCTTGAACCCTTGCCGAATGAGACCTTCAACTCAGCAGTGGGGAATCCGCTCCTGTCAAATCCTGCTCATGGTTCCGGTCACCCTGACATTGCCTTCTGTGACCAGCCAGAGAAATCTGTCAGTTTTTGAAGGCCTTAGAGGCCCACCTAGGTCATCTCATTTTATAAGGCTAACTATGGGGGTACCTGGTTGGCTCTGTTGGTTAAGTGTCCACCTCTTGATTTAGGCTCATGAGATTGATCCCCCTGCTGGGCTCTGTGCTGACGGTGTGGAGCCTGCTTGGGATTCTCTCTCCCCTCTCTCTCTCTGCCCCTCTCTCACTCTCTCTGTCTCTCTTTCTCTCTCAAAATAAATAACCATTAAAGAAATTCTTAAAGAAAAAAAAAGGCTGACTGTGCCATGTAACCGTACCTGACACTGACGGTAAAAGGCATCGTTTTCACAGTCCGGGTGATTATGTCAGGAAATCACGGGGACATCTTGAAATTCTGTCTACGAGACACCTCTACCTGGAGAGCCTGGCTGCCGTCTCCCACCCTCCAGTTAAACCTCCGAATAAAACGATACCAAACCTCATTAAGATCAAATTCATGATCCTTGCCACCCATGTTTGGAAAGTCAGGTTTGGGCAGGTGGTCCCATTAGCAAGTCAGCTTCTGTGGACAGCTCAGTGTCCCCACCACCCTGCCCTTTCTGTATGTCCACATGCCTTCCAGCCAGCTGTGCCAGTTTCTGCAGTGACAGGTACAAAGCCAGCTCAATATAGAACAGTGTGACGCCAGCTACCTGACATATAAATAAGGACTTATATGTAGAGTAGAAGGAGTTGGGGATTCTTCCTGGTAAAGGGGACACTGGCTGGGAGAAAGTTCAGCAGAGGGGTGACAGAGTCACAGACTTGATAAGATTAGAGTTGTATTAAGGGACTGGAAGAGCATGGCAGGGAGAAGTCAGAGAAGCCTGAGAGTGCAGGAAACTGTGGTCCAGGGTTAGCGTAGAGTGAACAGAAAGCAGTGTTTGGGTTTAAGACTTGGTGATGGGGGTGGAGCACCTGGGTGGGTCAGGCAGTTAAGCATCTGACTCTTGATTTCGGCTCAGGTCATGATCTCATAGTTCATGAGTTCGAGCCCGCATCGGGCTCTTCATTGACAGTGCGGAGCCTGCTCGGGATTTGCTCTCTCTCTCTATCTCTGCCCCTCCCCTTGCTCTGTCTCGCAAACTAAATAAATAAACTTTAAAAAAAAATAAAGAAGAAAGACTTAGTGATGGGGGAGAAGTTAAGAGATGGTCTTATATAACATATTCATATCAGAATCTAACTTGCATGTACATGTAGTCATTGGTTCACATGCTTCAGTGTGTTTAGAGAATAATCACCCTGGGGACAGGTGGGCTGATTTAAGATGGGACCACTGAAGAAGCTGCTACAATAGGGCAATGGGACAGCAGTGGTTGGGGGATCGGGGAAGAGGAGAATGGTTTAGGTACTAATTTGGGAGGTAAACCTGAGAAAGCATGAAGGTTGTGTGTATCTGGGCCTAGAGGATGCTGCGAACTGTACTTCACAATTTTGTATGCCACAGCACATAAGTTATTTTATACCCTTCTGTAAACTTTGCATGTGTCCGTCTGCTTTCCTCGGTGATCTATATGACCCCCTGAGCTTTTATCCTTCATGTGTCAGACACAATATTTCACCAGGGCTGGGTCACTTCCACATAGATTCATTGCAGGGTGAACTTCATGGCCCCAACATGACTAGCCCTCCTCCCACTGCTAACGTATCCCAGGATGATTTAAGTGATCCTCTAATGTGTCACTGATTCCAGATATCTTTTACCAAGCTCTCCAATGGGGTCACTGTTTAAGAAGCATCTGCTCATGATTTAGTGACAGTTGCCTCACCCTGTCATAATAATAACATTGATGTCTATCAAAACACCGTGTGTTGGAAATCTAATCTCTGGTAATAGAAGTCAGAAGAATAGTTATCCTTTGGGGGTTACTGATGGGAAGGGGACAGAAGGGAGCCTTCTGGGGTACCAGAAATGTCCTCTGTTTTTATCTGGTGGTGGTTCCATGGCTGTGTTTACTGTGTAAAAAGTCATCGAGCTGTGCCCTTATGATCTGTGTGCTTTACCATATGTGAGTTATGCTTCAATAGAGACAAATGAAGAAAGAAAAAAAATAACCTTGTGCCATTTCTGAAACGTATATATAATTCTTAGAAGGTGAGTTTTATGATCTTTATTGTTTAAAAAATGGAGGTTCAAGTTTCAGTGACTTCCCCAAAGTCACATGGATAACCAGAGGCAGAGTCAGGATACAAGCCCAAATTGTTCTCATTCTAAAGGCTGTACACTCTCAACTATAAGACTAAGGATTTGCAGGACTCATGTCTGCCCTGGTGTTTTTCTTTCTCCCTGGTATACAATGACCTCTGGCCCCATATGTGTCCCTCTAGTATGCAGTATGTTAGACACTGTATTCTGATATGGTTGGCTTGCTGGGCCACATGAGGCTCCAGTCCCTCGCAAGGGGCCAAGTAAGATCTTCATGTCAGTTATCCAAGGGAAAGGCAAGCTCTGGGATGGGAAAAAGAACCAGGGGGCAAGGGGCTCAGCCTGGTAAGAGGAGATGCTTCTGCCTCTTGCTGGGCCTCTGAGGTTGGGCATTCCTCAGAGGTGGAGGAGGATGCCCTCTGCCACATGGGGCTGGGAAGACCCTGGGGTGGAAGCCGAGATCTTCAAATGATATACTTTATTTTATGCATAACATTATCCAGCTTGTCTCTGTATTCCTTTGGCAATGCATGTCCAAGTGTGATAATATCTCCCGTGTCATTTTTTTTTCTGTTAAAAACACAGATTCCTGAGCCTCACTTCAGACTTACATAATCAGAATATCTGGAACCTGAGCTCGTTTAATGAATTTCTTCAAGCAGTTTCTTAGAATATACACCAAGTGTAAAAGCCACTGTCCTGGAATTCAGGACAGTGATTTGAGACATGACAGTACCTTCTCTGGGGAGCTCTACTGACACTCAACCTTTAAAAGGAAGTAGCCATGCTCTGAGTTTGGAAGGCAGATGACTACAGTAAGAAAGCCCCGAAGGAAACAATAGAGGGTCTTTGAGGCCAGACTCTGAAACTCAGCACAGAGACCCTATGACCCACACTAAACTTGAGGATTTTGATTTTTTTTTTTGAGATACATAATGTAAAATCCACCTTTTCAAAGCTTTAGTGTTTGGCAAACACAACGTCACGTAACTGCCTACAGTCAAGAGGTAAAATAATTTCATCACCTTTCAAAATTCCCTTGTAGCCTTTCCTAGTCTATCTCTATTCCTGCCTCCAGACTCTGGAACCACTGACAGGTTTCTGTTTTGCATTTTCCAGAATGATGACATTCTATGTAAATGAAATCACGTGGTCTTTTGAGTCTGATTTCTTCCATTTCCTCAGCATAATGCATTTGCTAATACATAATTCTGCTGTGTATTTCAGGAGTTTATTCCCTTTTATGACCGAGTGGTACTCCATTGTATGGACATAGCACAGTTTGTGTGACGGAAGAGGAATTGCCCTAAGATGGAGTGGGGGAGGGGATAGGCGTGTGACTGAGTGCCCTCAGCTGGCATGTAACAGAGTGACCCTGAACTGCCTCTGGGTATCACCCACAGCATCGTGAACGCAGAATAATCCTTTAGATGTGGACATCTATAACTAGGAACACGTTTTACAAAAGGTGGCCACAGAGTGCCAAGATTTAGTTCTAGATTTCGCTCTGTTCATTATGATTACTTTTCTAATTTCCAGCCAATCTGATTTTGAGGACGTTGGGGAAGGGACACCTGAATGTCTGTCTGCTTTTACCAGCTGCCTTGCTACAGACTGGAATGTGAAGAGCCCCGAAACCGTAGGAGCAAATCCAGGGGTCTGTTCCTTTCCAGCTGTGGGAACTTGGGTAAGCTCGGTTACACTGTGAAGTCCCAGTTTACCTCATCTAACTCCTTCCTGCCTGCTTACCTTCCCTAGGTCTTAGAGATTCCGGCAAGGTAGCTGATACCAGACACTGTGAAAACCTTTAATTTATTTACCTGTTAATTATTTTAAGAGCAATTTGTGCATATGTTACATCTCTAGCATTAAAAATGTGTTGTATTTGGGGGTGCCTGGATGGCTCAGTCAGTTAAGCATCTGACTCTTGGTTTTGGCTCAGGTCATGATCTCACGGTTCTTGAGTTTGAGCCCCGCGTCGGGCTTTGCACAGACAGTGTGGAGCCTGCTTGCGATTCTTTCTCTCTCCCTCTCTCTGCCCCTTCCCTGCTAGCGCACTCTCTGTCTCAAAATAAATAAGTAAACTTACGAAAAATGTGTCATATTTGTATACTATAAATCTGTGTGGCCCCTGCAGTGCTTCCAATAAAGGGAGAGCCTCACGCAACCTTTGAAAGAACAGAAGGAAGAGAATCTATTTAACATCCAGTTTAAACTCAGGCAGTTCAGTGTGAGAGTCATGTTGTCATAAATATTTTCTTAAATAATTTCAGGTATAAGAAAGGACCCTTTTGATTTCAGTGAGTTTGGACAAGTTAAAATCCCTTAATTATTTTTTTCTTTTGTTTAAGAATTTCATATTTGATATGTGCAAAAAATTATCAAGTTAAATTGTTAATTATAAAGTAAAAGATACACTCAAAACTTACAGTATAAAATACCACCCTGTTATAATTAAAGTTTACATATTACACCATCAAACTGGCCAAATGTCCTAGTGTGCTAAATATCAAATCTTCTAAAGTTCTGATAAGCTTGAAATAAAATTAGCCCCTTTTTAAAGCTGAAGCTTAGACTGATGACAGTGAAGTCGCTCCAATGAGTGAGAATAACCCTATGGTTGTTACGAGGTTAGACCGCTTTAAAGTTATATAGTAACTTCTGTGGGTTAGGGGAGGACCTGGTACATTGATGGAGGGGTGGCTATGCAGTGTATGTAGTGTATCTCCTCAGAGTAATAAACTTTGATAAAATAAGATCCCTGCCTTCACAGGACTCACAGTCTAATGGGTATCTGCGGTGGGCCAGGAGGAGAGACAGGTATATAAAAGGACGATTCTGATTCAACCGGTAACGTTCTATGGGATAGCGGTTGCCACAATGATGTGAGAATATGGAAGACAGACACTGAATCTGGAGTGGTTGTGAGAATAGTCTCTTTTCTCTATGCCCTGATTTCCTCAGAAACTAACTTCTAGTGCAGTCATGAGGATTACACGAGTTAATATTTGTGAGGTACTTAGCCCATAGTATATACTATTTAAAAGCTGTAAATAAATAAGTGGACCAAGGGATCTGATGGAAAGATCTGGAGAAGGGAGAGCAGAGTGTGTTTGGTGCTATATTCAGGTTCTTTTTGGCAGGAGGATAAGATGTGAGTGGAGGGCCTATAAGCCCTGGCTGTGGAGGGTTGTCACGGTGGGCATTGTAGACCATCCTAAGGGTGTTGGGTTTTACCGAGTGTAACGAGAAGCGATGGAAGGATGTTTTTTAAATGTTATTTAAATCCAAGCTAGTTAACATAGTAATGGGTGGATTTTAAATCAGGTAGTAAGCTGGAAGGACCAGAACCAAGGAACCCAGTGACGATTCTCTGTGATAACCGAACTAATAAAAGCTTGGTGGCCTGAAGTAGTTGCGAAGAAGTTGTAAGGCGGTAGAATCAACAGATCTTCGGGAAAGTTGTTGGAGGTTGAAAAGATAGGGATCTAAGTGTGAGCCCCAAGCATCTGGCTTTTGTGTCTCAGGGGCCACATTCACTAGCGGAGAGTCTGGAAGGGGAGGAAGAGAAGGCGCCACTGGCTGTGGTTAAGATGAATGCTGCCTGTGGAACCTGGTCTGTCCGGGAGGTTGGGGACACACGGGTAGTGACCAGTCACTCCAGGGCCTGAATGGAGGGTGTCCCTGTGGCTATACCATGATGGGACATTACTCTCTTTGATGTGGGTGTGTGAGACTGAGGGCCAACTATGCAAGTTGTGTACTAGAGGGCTCGTTCAGGAATTATACCAAAGCTGGACGGAGTGCCATGCGCAGCAGCCAAGTTGAATAAAGCCCCCAAAAGGGGGGAGTTAGGGAGAGGGGAAAACTGAGAGTCCTGGAGGGTCTGGGAAGGTGCCAGCATCTGCCACGTCCACACATCTCTGCCGAGGACAGCAGCCCCGTGAGGTTCTTCTTGATGAGTCACTGTGATTTGGCACAAGGGTCTAAAGGGAAAATAAGCCAGTAACGGGTCCTACAGTGATCAGACCAGGGTCTGATGCCCGAGCCGCTGGTGTACTGCCTACAGACAGGGAGGTCATTACCATTCCCCGTCCCTACCACTGTTCCAGCACAGCTTGGAAAAGAAAAACAATGTCCCTAAGAACACTTGATAGTAGACAGTGCCGAATGAATGTCCCCTCTTGGAAAGGACACATAGCTCCCATGGATAGAGTCTACTGCAGCATGTTGAGCTACTCACTGAGTGGTGGGGCCTATCAGGATTTTCCAACAGTGAAAGAGATGACACCATGCTTATCTTACGCCTTGGTGTTTGCGTGCAATCAATCCCATTATTATCCACATTTGTCAGAGGAAGAAACTGAGGCGCAACCTGTCACATTGTTATAAAAGCCAAAAATCAAACTCATTCATTCAGGAGCCAGAACTCCTGGTCTGAAGCTAAATGGGATATGTTTTTCCTCTCTTCTACGCTGCCTTGGCAATACTTTGATAAATATAATTCAATCAGCTGTCTATGATAAGTTTTATTAAAATGTCAAGAGGCTTAACGGAATGAAAATGCAGGATAAAAAACATATTTGTGGATTTTACTAAACCCCACACTGTTGGAATATAATTCCTACTGTTCAACAAATCCAGGCTCTCTCATCTCTATTCTATTGTGCTAAGAACACAGAGTGATAGGAGGAATAATGTTTTCCTTTTACTGTGCTCAAGCTTTGAGCTTAAAACCGGCCGCAGCATGCCGCTTTTGGTTCTAAAGCCAGGGAATTTGATAGCGACCACACAAATGCGTTTTGCTTCATCTCAAATCTTATTCCCCAAGTTTGGGACAACTGGCTACCCCATGCAGTAAAACTTTATCTGCCTGCTTTTCCTTTCCTGCAAGAACCATAAATCATAATAAATGGTTGTTTTTTTTTTTTTTTTATTAAAACCACAAAAACTCCTAATCTCTGGTAAGAAAACATGAAAGAAAGCCCAAACAGACAGAAATTGGTTCTTGCATTACCCTGCTTTATCCCACACCAAGGCTTTCAGGAGGCAAAAGTTGGCATTATTGGTGGCCTCAAAGGCGCACCAGTTGTGGGGATGTGCATCAAGGAACAAAGCGGAATCTTTCCTGAACAGACGATTATCAAATTACAAACCTGTCACCAGGGCTTCCTGGGAAGGGTCAGCACCTTCCCTTGTTCCCGACAGACAAAGAATGTGTGACAGGCAGATCGATACTTCAGTTAACTAAACAGCTGGCTAATAACGGCACTGACAGCGCACAAAGGTTGGTTTAAAGACAACGAAATAAAAGTGCCTTTTTATAGACTTTTTTTCCTATTCAACAGCTTGGTGGGTCCTGCTTTTTCTGCTTTTTTTTTTTTTCTTTTCCTTTCCTTTTTCTTTCACTACACGAGGCTGATGGTGACTCTAAACTCAAATATAAAAGGAGAGGAGACATAACTCCCAGCTAACGATGTACAAGGGGGCATGATTCCTTCGGAACAAAAGCAGTGGCAGAGGAGGGGAGGGAAGCCAACTGAGTTATCAGCTTCCTGCGGATGACGGAGGAGGTCCGAATCAATTGTCATTAACTAATTACTCTTCTCCTTTTGTCAGCATAAATTGGTTCATCCAATGTGTTTTCCAAGTATGTCAGGTGAATTGCATTAAAAAGGATAAACAGCGCTCTTTTCCATACACTCTGTCGAAAATCGTAACAGCTTAATTGTTGTGCTGATTAGAAAGGCAGCGCAGGGTAGTAATTAAGGGCCAGGTCTGGGACTACTCAAATTCCATCACCTCCTAGTGCTAGGGCCTGGAGCAAGTTTCTTAGCTTCTCCGTGTCTCAGTTTTCTTACCATCAAAATGCCAAGAACAGTAGGGGTGGAATGAGAATTTGAAAAAAAAAGGTCAAACAGGGGCACCTGTGTGGCTTAGTTGGCTAAGCATCCGTCCGACTCTTGGTTTCAGCTCGGGTCATGATCTCAAGATTTGTGAGATCGATCCCCACAGGGGGCTCTGTGCTGACCCTGTGAAACCTGCTTGGGATTCTCTAGCTCTCCTTCTCTCTCTGCCCCTCCCCCACTTGCTCTCTCTGTCTCTCTCTCTCCAGAATAAATAAATACTAAGCTCCAGCAATCGGATTTTCAGCCTTGGCTTCCCAGCTTCCTCGCTGTGTGACAATGGGCAACTTGCTCACCTTCTCTACTCTCCAACCTCCTCATCTGCGAAACGAGGGTACTGGTCTTTACCTTTCTCATAGGATGGTGGTGATGAATGACAGAGATAAAATGAAGCACTTCGCACAAAACTTGATACTTCAGAAGCATTCAGCAAATGTTAGTGGCTCCCTGTTCATTACTATTGCTATTATTTGCCGCCACTGTCATCGTTATTAATTAGGTAAAGTGACTAATAGGGGCACTATTTTTTTAAAAAAATCATTATTATCATAAAATGCGGTATCTTTCCATTCTATTATCTTTCCTCCTCTGTTTTCAGCCACGTATTATATGTATCATATGCAATGAACAATTAGGATAGTACATATGAGCAATAGTTCTCTTGTTATGAAGGAAAATTTTGACATTTTGGTCTATATTATTCAGCCCCCTGTGAGTCAGTCCCCTTGAACTTCACCCCATGCGGCTTATGCTAATATAGTGAAGTTTCTCCACGTGCAAAGTAAAACGCAGACAACTGACCAGTTAACCACTGCTCCCTAACATGTCGTCTTTCTGTTAGGTAGAAGAAATACCACTCCTAATGGATGCCATTTATCCAATACATATTTATCGAATGCCTCCAATGCTAGACATTGCATCGAAGCTAATATTAAAATGGTAAATAAAACAAACCTTATATATTTGGTATGTATGTGATGGGTCTTATAACTGGTGGGGAAACAGAATTAATCAAATAACTAGCTGATCATGACCTGGTGCCACATGAACGTTTATGAGACTCACATGGGTCCCTACGGAGGTTTATCCCCCTGAGGATATCTCATTTGAGTGGGCTCTGACAGATGAGTAGGAGTTAGATGAAGGATTGCAAAGAGTGGTGCAAGGGACATGAAACAGTTAAGGAACTGACAAGGGTTGGCAAGAGTCGAGTGTCTGAGCTGAGTCTTCTGTTGACCATGGCAGAGCTTTGGTATTTATCCTGAGAAGAACCTGATGGAAGCTGTAAGCACATGAAGATGGGGGTAGAGGAAACTAATAAGATTTGCATTTTGAAAAGCTGCCACTCTGGCGGTGAAGAACAGAGAAGAGGAGGGTGGTGAGTACAGGGAGATAAATTAGGAAACTATTTCTGTGTGCAATCATTTCACAAATCTTCACCAAAATGTTGTGAGGTAGCACTTCTTATTACAGTTTTAAACATGAGGAGCCCACATTTCACAGGCAATAAACCACCTCCTCCAGATCCCAGAACTGGTAAAAAGCAGCTGGAAGACCCGAGTTGTTGGAGCGAGAGAGAGAGAGAGACCTGGGTTCAAATCCCGCTTTAGAACACAGCCTGTCTGGTCTCATTCCCCCACTGCATGTCTCAGGGCAAGCTTGTGTGGGGAAATTGGGCTCCTCTCAACAGAAAGGGATATAAGTAAAGTCCACTAGTCTTTCATGCGACATCTACCTGCACATATGCATGAACAGGCAAATTCATAGAAATAAACAGATACGTTTTTTATAAAAGAAAAATATATAAAATGAAGTGGCTTAGAGGCAAAGCTGTTCTCCTCTAGAGGTGAGCCCTACACCCCCCTCACAGATGCTGTGGATGAACTCAGCTTACTTACCAGGCTCCCTGATCTGTGCTTTTCTCTTGGAAGTCCAGCCACTAAACCTTTTTCCGGGTTGAACCCTCTGCCTGGAAAGCCTCCCCCACCCCCACCACTGCACCTGCCATCAGTTGGCAAACACTTCTCCTATCTCTACCCTGGGAAATGTTTGAGAAAGAATGGAAGGAAGGGAGGGAGAGAGGAAGGAAGGAGAAAGAAGAAGAAAGAAAGAAAGAAAGAAAGAAAGAAAGAAAGAAAGAAAGAAAGAAAGAAAGAAAGAAAAAGAAAGAACAGAGAAAGAACAGAGAAAGAAGAGAGAAAGAAAGAAAAAAAGAAAGAAAAAAAGAAAGAAAGAGGAGAAAAAGAAGGGAGGGAGGAAGGAAATGACCTTGAACTGCAGCTTATGAGATGCCACACCATGTGGTGCCTGAGTAGGAGATACTGACCCACACTGAGCCCCTCTGGACTGCAGCGAAGAGCGCAAGAAACTAAAAGTTACTGTTGGTGATGACCAGGCTGTTGTGTCTGGGGAAAAGGGAAGAAATATCCATGTGACAGAGATGGATTTGTTTTGCTCATGGAGGTAAGAAGACAAAAGATATTCTGGGTGGCAGCCTGACAAATCCCAGGCTTTACTGCAGAAATGACATTGTTCCTGAGGAGCACCCATCCATGGTCAACAAGGCTTGGGGACAGTGCTGGTCAGGACGTTGTCCTTGGTCTGGGGCACCAGGGACTAGCTAAGGCTATAAAAATCAAAATCAGAACTTTCTTAGGGACCATTTCATTACAGAGACTCATTTTGCAAAAGAAATCACTGAAAAGAAGAGGTTAAGCACCTCATCCAAGGTCACACGACTGCCAGTTAGTAAGATGAGGGTTTATCCTCTGCCCCAATATGCCTTCCCTTGCAACAAGATAGGAAACTGATGCACACTCATTTATCATTCATGAAAGGTTATTGGTATTTTTCATCACTTACATATTTTCTTTTAAGAAATGTAAAAGTATTTAACCAGTATTAATTCTATGACTGTAAGGCACTGGATCATAGGGGCAGCTTAATATGTAAACTAGAATGTAAGCTTTGGAGCCAGATGAACTTCGTTTTATATTCCTGGCTTTCCTGCTGTCCCCGGGTGACCAAGGGCAACTTATTTGAGCCTCAATTTCCTTTAAGAGCTCTGTCCCCTCTTTCAAATGTATGCTTGGGGTGTGTGGAGGTGAAAGGGTCATGCTCAACTGATCAAACTGATGTGATATTTAAGTGGCAGAGAAAGACTTGGGGTCTCCAGGGCTGGAGTCCAGAGCAGGGCACATTCACAAGAGAAAAGAGAGGAGGGGAAGGCTGGTAAGAACATGTAGAAGAATGATCAACAACCCTGTGAGGGACCTACTATCAAGACAGAACCTGGAACCAGTCACAGGCAAACCAGCTATGTTCCAGCAGGCAGAGTCCATCTGAGCTGGGGTGCTACAGGGCTGTGGGCCACTTGGGGGGGTTCCTGAAAGTAGTTAGAACACCTAAAGTATCAAGACTTAAGGTGTATCAATGGAGCGTCTGGGTGGCTCAGTTGGTTAAGCATCGATTTCAGCTCAGGTCATGATCCCATGGTTCATGGATTCAAGCCCCATGTCTGGTTCTGTGCTGACAGCTCAGACCTGCTTTGGATTCTCTGTCTCCCTCTCTCTCTGCCCCTCACCTGACTCACGCTCTGTCTCTGCCTCTCAAAAATAATAAATAAATGTTAAAAAAAAGACTTAAGGTGTATCTAGAAAATCAATAGGAAGATGTGTGCAAATAATTTGATAATAAATTCTAGTGGTGAGCATAGGATGACACATAGACGTGTTGAGTCAGTATGTTATACACCTGAAACGAATGTAACATTGTGTGTCAACTATACTCAAATAAAATAAAAGCATATTAGAATATTCAGAAAAATCTAGCAAAAAAGTATAAATTTTAGTGAATACAACTGTATGACCACAACATCAAGTGTATCAAAAAGTCATATTATTTAATTTTTTTAAAATCAAATCAAACGCAGCTTTGAACATAACTTTAAATTCACTTTGATCTCAAGAAGCTGCTAGAAAATCCAATCTCAGTAAATATTGGAGTTTGTTGCCCTCAAGGCTTAGAAAGTTTCCAGCAGTCCTACACAGAGTATAGCCTTTAAAGAGGGCCCTCAGGCCTTCAGGCCAAATCAGCCCTGCTTTAAAAAGGTAGTTGCTTAGGACCTCGACCTTTCAAGTTCAGCAATTTTGCGTCTTTTACATCATGGTGGCACCTGGGCCTTTGTTCAGGCTGAGAGCCCCAGCCAGGTCCAGGCTTCACAGTCTCCCAGGATTGGCAAATGTCCACTGCCAAAGTAAGTGGGGGGCCCAACCCAAGGTTCAGGGTTTCCTGGGATACCAAGGACTTGCAGACCTAGACCTTTCTGGCCTATTTCATGCCTTCCAGAATCTTCTGTGGTCTCTGCCTTTTCAATTTCTCTAACTCTACCTTCCCTATTCCCCTAGTTAAACTCTAAAAGGCTTTTGATTCTTTCTCTGTCTAAACAAATAGTTAAACTCTAAAAGGCTTTTGATTCTTTCTCTGTCTAAACAAAGGGTATAATCACATTAAAGAATGGGCTTTCAGAAAAGCCAGGAAGAGTGGGTTCCCCTGGGAGAAGGGAACAAGATTGTTGGTCTCCTCCTTAGAGTGGGGGGCAGGCCCAGAAAGAGACCGTGGCTGTCAGCATCCATTTCTTCCATCTGTTTTTCCACTTTGGAGAAATCAAAACGCAATTAGTATCTCAGTGAATTATCCTGCCACAGTAAGAGCCACAGTTTTGAATGACTTAATTTTAAAAAAAATTAAATGTGGTAAGATACACATGACATAAACTTTACCATCAACCGTTTTGAAATGTACAGGTTAGTGATATGTACCGTAGTGATAGATACATTTACACGTTGTGCAACCCATCTCCAGAACATTTTCATTTCGTGAAGCAGGAACTCTCTACCTAGTAAACATCTCCCTTTTTCCCTTCCTCCCAGTCTGCAACCACCATTCTACTCTCTGTCTCTGTTAATTTGACAACTCTAGGTACGTTATATAAATGGACTCATAATAGAGTATTTATTTTCTGTGACTGGTGTATTTTATCCAGCATAATGTCTTCAAGGTTCAACCGTGTTGCAGCAGGTGCCCGAATTTCTTCCTTTTTAAGGCTGAATAATATTCGTTTGTATGTATATATCACATTTTGCTTATCCATTCATCCATGGATGGACACTTGGGTTGCTTCTACATTTTGGCTTTTGTGAATAATGCTTTGAACATGCGTGCACAGAATGACTTAATTTTAATGCACAAAGAAGAGTAAGTTTTGGAGTATTTTTATCATCACCTAACTTTTGGACACATGCATGCCAGAGCTCAGGTACTCCGTGAACCTCCTTGGGAATGTGTGGTGGGGATTATGGCAGGAGGAGGGATTAAAGGCACATACCAGTTACCTTCCAGGCCCAGAGGTGGAGTTTAGCACACACCCACCTCCCAGGCAGCTGGGAGGATTAAAGGAGGTAGCGGAAGGAAAGCACCAGGCCCTTGGTAGGAGTTCTACATACTTGAAATCCCCTCTCCTTCCCTTTGAACTTGACTTGCTCTGAGGGTAGATGGCTTGGGAGTGCACAGGACCCACGGTTGCTTACAGCACATCAAATATTCTGAAAATGATTAGACTGCAGATTCTGCCTTCTGTATAGTCAAAACATTTAAAATACCATTAAACCTCTGCTTTCCCAGCTCTGTGGGTTCCTGCAACCTACAGCTCGCAAAATTTCTGTGTCTGCAGGGGTTCATAATATACTCTGGTCTCGATGCTGTGCTGCACATGTTTCCACGAAGCGATTATGGGGAAGAATGCAGTGCACTCGCCTCTTATTTTCAGATGGCAATTTTGTGTGACATTTATCTCTCCCCTTGATTATGTATTTTTGCTCCCTGTGATCATTTTTCATAGGGATGGCGAGGGTCTGTGAAAGTTCTGTAATCTAGTTTATTTAGATTTTTGATCTTTAGATTTTGTCCTACAGGCATCTAGTGGAGTGGAGAACCATAAGCTCCCATGTTGCATGGGGCCAAGAGAAGACAAGGAAAAGAAAGGGCATTTATTAGTAGACACTGTTTACGGAGGCACCTCCTGTGTCCTAGAGCCCTCACTGCGAGCTTGATTGCTAACCTGTCAATGCTGCTTGAGAATCAGAAGTCAAATGACTTGACTTAGTGGTAAATAACACTTAGGAGGTGCTAGGCCAGAATTGGACTGCTGCCCTGACCGGCTCCTGAGTCCGTGCTCAGGACACCACATAACGTATCTGTGGCCACTAAGAGCCAGGTGCTGTCCAGGTGCGGGAAATACAGAGGTGGTAACACTAGTGCCTGGAGTTCGCATTCCAGGCAAGAGTACGCTTCTTTATTGCACATGACTCTATCTCTAGGCAGAGGTGACTTCCACAGGGTAAAGTGTTCTGAGAGCTTAAATGTGATGAGCACAGTCACGTGAAGACTAGTTGGAAAACCTTACGTGGACCTGAAGCATTTGTAAGAAGAAGGGCATTCTAGGAAGGGAAGGTAGCTGATCAAAAGCACAGAAGTAAGTAAACCGCAAGTGGGATGGTAGAGACTGACGATAGCAAGCTGGTTCTCATAAAAACTGTGGTGAGGACTGAACTTACTGTTACCCTCAGCCTGTGCTCAGCTGCAGCCAGAAGAGATATTGGTGTGGCCATCAAGTGCTCAAGCTACTCGGGGGTGAGGTCCAGAACCTCACCCTGGCTAGCTACACGCCCGTGTGTTGTGTCACGTGACCAGTAGAGAGCAGGAAGGCCAGGGAGAGCAAAAAGTGAAACAGACAAGGGAGCTGGCTGTCCCCTACGGGTCCCCTGAAAGGCTCCTGTTTAGCACTTCAGGCATATCATCATGCCTCAAGTTCTGATGGCTTGCCTCTGCTTGAGGGCCAGCCTCCTCAGAGGCATCATGCTGCTTTCAAAAGTATCCTCCCAGGCTGACCTCCTGCCCCCACACAGGGTGGAGGAGGTTTCCTGATTATCCCAGCCTCTCTCAGGCCTCCAAGCCTGGCTGCAGCCTCTTTGCTCCACCTGCATCCATTTCCCTCTCTCCATCCACATCCTTAGTTCATTTCTTGAAACTAACTGGAAATTCTTTCCCTTAGTAACACCTTCCTCCTCTTTTCCAGGCATAGCTGTTCCCTCTCAATGCTTTCACATGCGGTTGTGGTTATCTTTGTGAAGATTCTCAGAGTACGTTACTGTAATTTTCTGTGTCCAGGTTTCTCTGCTCCACTGATGGTGTGCACCTCCAGGGCTCAGGAAGAGTTTATGGAATGAATGAATGAATGAATGAGGGGGCAGCTGAGTGAATGAATGACTTCTGCATCCCCACAGCCTAAAGCAAGATCTGCACCAGGGCTAGTGAGCAGGAGAGTGAATGAGTGAGTCTAAGAGGGAAGAAATGAAGAATCAAGTTAACAGGGGGTCAGGGACTGGATCCCTGCTCTGACCAACATGTTGTGACCACAGGCAGACATGGGAAGTGACAGGTATAGGAATGCTCTCCTGAGACAGCTGCTATGAACCTGCCATAGAGTTTAGTGAGTGACACATGGTACTCAAGCAGCTACTCTGGGAAAAGAAAAAAAAAAAAAATCAATTGACCTAAAACACGCACACGCGCGCGCGCACACACACACACACACACATCTAAAAGAGGATTAAAATCTCAAAAGACAGCATGTGCCTGTACAATTCTGTTGTTGAAGCTTTCAGTGGTACCTCGTAGAAATCTCCAGTATGAACTCTCCCTCCCATTTTTTCCGTTTCATGTGGAACCACATTCTCCAAAGCAGTGTCCAGTAATATCAGGCAGCCGCATCCCTCCTTGTAGCTGCACAGATAAATCACATTCCCGCTCTTTGCAGTAAACAGAACATTTCAGTAAAGGCAGCCTGGGGGAGTAGAAAGGGCCACCCTGGCCTTTGCAGAGATCTGGGTGCAAGTCCAAACTAGTCCATTCAACTCGTTGAGGGATCCTGGGCAAGTTTCCTTAATTTCTCCTTATCTATAAACGTCTTTTCATCTATAACATAGGAAGAAGATCCCTGGTCATCACTGGCGCGAAGACTGAATGGCTTTCAGCAGCTCATCCTTGGGTGAGTAGGGGGCAGAGAGCAGTGAATGCAATCTGGAGGAGCAAGGCTTGAGTCTCAGTCTTAGCACTTTGGAAAGTTCTCATAACTTTGTGAAAGACTTTTCATATTCCTCATTTGTTCTTTTTTTAAAAATTTTTTTTTCAACGTTTTTTATTTATTTTTGGGACAGAGAAAGACAGAGCATGAACGGGGGAGGGGCAGAGAGAGAGGGAGACACAGAATCGGAAACAGGCTCCAGGCTCCGAGCCATCAGCCCAGAGCCTGACGCGGGGCTCGAACTCACGGACCGCGAGATCGTGACCTGGCTGAAGTCGGACGCTTAACCGACTGCGCCACCCAGGCGCCCCCCTCATTTGTTCTTTCAAACAGACTTGCAATTCAGGCCCCTGGGGTCAGATTTTCAAGCACTAGCACAAGCAATCTCGGATTTGGAACCTCCACACTATTAATTCTCTAGGAGTTAAGCACTCCTCTGTTTTCTTTCATTTACTTCCTTGGATTTCACTCATTCGTTCATCATTCAGCTATCCACTTGTCCAACCATTAATTAATGAGTACATCACTTCGTCATTTAGTCATCCTCTCCTTCATTTATGAAAGATATAATGAATATTTCCTCTGGACAGGCACTGTGGTAGGCACATGAAATATGCTCAGGAACCCAATCTTCACGACCTTCACTCTCTGCAGGATGACAAGACACATGCGCACACATACACACAGTTATAAACAAAGTAGCAGGTACTACAGTGGATGCATGAACAGGGAATTGCGGTAACATAGAGTGTTGTGTGATTAAACACTGCCTAGGAGAAGCAAGGCAGGCTTCAAAGAGATGGTGATAGCTGACCTCCAGGTTCATCTTCAGTATGAACCTTCAGTGCCCAGTGGTTCCCTTAGAAAAGTTCTTTTGCTGTTCGCATCCTTTATGCAATTATAAGACAAGACACTTGGCATCCATTGCCTTGAGGAAAAACTGGATAATTCTATGGTCTTTGTCATATAGGACTGGGTGCTGGAGACACGAGAGGTTAACTTGCAAAAGGATTTCAGATTCTTTAAGGGATAAAGGGTGCATGACTCCAAACCCTTTTTCAGACATTTAAAAGTGGAAAAATTTTGGACAAGATTTGCTAAGAGGATTCACCAGGAAAACAGGGGAGTGTGGCTGGTGACCCTGGCTCAGCACAGGGCACAGGGATGTAGGAGAGTCTTGGGTCCAGTACTGCCCAGTCTGAGTCTGGTAGCTTCTCAGGCTTCAGTAACCCTGACTCAGTGTCTTGTTTTTGAATCCAATAGATGAGCATTTAATGCATGGCCAACAAAATTAGTAAACTTGGTGCTAATACAGGAAACTCCCATACTAGTAGCAGGGAAGCTGCTAATTTGTTTCAGGGTCCAACCAGGCAAACAGAAATCATGCCAGTCTTAATATGGAGAATTTGATATGCAGATAATGGAATGCTGAGAAGCCAAGTAGAGTGCTATGGGGTGACCTAGAAATGTGCAACAGCAAAGGAAATAAAGGAAGGGGATTCGGAGTTGTCATCTGAGCCAAGATCCCAAGGCAGAGAGGTAGGGAGAGAAGCACGCTGGTTTCTTTCTTTCTTCACCTTCTTCCATTTTACCCATAGTACCCTCCTCCCCCATTGGCTAAAGCCAATTAGAAGCCAGCCGACAAAGAGTCCTGGAAACTCCTACCTGCTGTGATGAGCCTGTCTACCCTGTGATCCAGAGCCAAGCAGGGGACAGGTGAGAATGGGGTGAAGGCTGGCTCATAAGGGCATCTTCAGGACAAGCTGAAGGGCAAGCTTAGGGTGTGTGGAGCCTGTCTTCCACAAAGACCCCGTGTGGCAGACTCTGGTTCTTTCTCCGTTGGTCCTAATATACCCAATGTTCTTAAACAATCCATAGGCAAGATGTGGGATATCAGGGAAGAATTCAAGAGATGATATCAGGCTTCCTACCAAGAAGTCATACAAGTACTAATTCAATTAACTGAAAAAGTAAATTGTATTTGAATGTAATTGAAACCGATGTTGGGAACAAAATCATATAGATTACATGATAATACAGTAATGACTATACTTACTAATATTGAGTTCTTATTATATGCCAAGCACTGCACTAAACACTTTATATAAATTAGGTCAATTAATATTCACTACAATCCTGTGAGGGTATATATCATTACCCCAGTTTACAGATAAGGAAACTGACATTCAGTGACTTGTGGAAGGTCATACAACTAGTAAATAGCAAAGTTCCAGTTCCCTTGGGATCTAGAATATATATGCTCTTAATCACTACGATATATGGCTGCAAAGGAACAAAAGTATACCCTTTGTATCCCAGTTAGAACGTGGCCTGTCTTGTTTCACTAGAAGGGATAGAGTCAAATCCCATGCAGTGGAGAAGAGGCCACATATCACTAATGCAATGTGACATCCCAGAAATTAGTATCAGGACCCTGATCAAAATATATTTGCATTATGTGTAGCAGCAATAGTCTTCTTAGCTTCTGTAATAGGATAATCTGGCACCAGCTCTGCTCTCCCCACTGCTGAAGACAAAAGTTTGGTCCCAGGGAATGTAGCAAGGGAAATGGGCTGAAACCAACCGGAAGAGAATTTGAGCTGATTATCCTACAAAATATGTCCGAGCTCTGAGCTGTTACCCCATGAAAGTTCCCCCAGGGATGGTGCAGAAGAGAAGCCCCATTGCCTTTAGCTCCTCTGAGTAAGAGCTGTGTAAACACAAAGTATCCAGATGAGTCTCTCCCATCAGCTAAGGATTACTGAGGGCTCTCAGGAGCTAGGGACCAGGGACCACTGCAGAAATAGACGGAGATGCTCCCTGGTAATAACAACCCCCAATGCAACACCATGGTGATACCACACATATTATCTCCTTTCAGACGCTCAGTGGTCCTGCAAAGGAGACAGGACAGACATTATTGTCCCTGTTTTCTAAATAAGGAAGCTGAGTCCCAGAAAACTGAAACGATTCACTGAAAATCATACAGGCTTTTAGTAGATGAGATGGAATTAGAACCTGAGTCTTAAATACTGGTTTAGACCTCATTGCCTTGCACTAAGTAGAGAAGATATGGTTATGCTTTCTTGTCTTTTCCATACCTATCTGGGTCTTGGGGTGTTGAAATGACAGACCTCCAAACAAGTCCTCTAACACAAGTATTCTAATGATAAATCAAGCTGGCTATGGTTACAATGTCTGATTTAGCTTCAGATAGTAAGATTATTCCCGGGAAAGGACACTCACGCATGAGGTAGATGCACACAGCACCAAGAAGGGGAGCTGTAGAATGTAGACAGGGGGCTTGTGCTACACTCACCAAGAGCCATCCATTCCCAGGATCCAGGCATTCCCAGCCTCTACCATCACTGACACCACAAGTGTGGACTCCCAAGAAACTGCAGTCACTTTTGCATCCCCTCACTGGACTGTTTCATGGTCAATGAGGCCTTTTATCTATTTTTTTTTTAATTTTTTAAGGTTTTAAAATTTAGTTTTGAGAGAGAGAGAGAGAGAGAGAGAGAGCGAGCGCACACAAGTTGGGGAGGGGCAGAGAGAGAGGGAGGCACAGAATCTGAAGCAGACTCCAGGCTCTGAGCTGTCAGCACAGAGCCTGATGCGGGGCCCGAATTCATGAACCACGTGATCATGACCTGAGCCAAACTCAGAGGCTTAACAGACTGAGCCCTCCGGATGCCCCTGGTCAAGAGTCCTTTTAACGGGCTTCCACAGGAGGCTGTGAGTGCCTGAGCAGGGGCTTGCCAGCCTTAGGCAGTAGAGAAGACTCCACGGAGGAGCAGCTGAAGCTGTTGCTTCAGCTGAGATGTGGCGAACGTGCAGGATCCTGGGCATGGCTTTGCCCAACACTGCCATTTGTCACATCCAGTTCATTTCAATGAACAATTATTAATGTGTGTGTATTATTAACTGAGACCCAGAGAGTCAAGATACATTCCTAACGACCCGATGTACTCATGGTGGAGCTGGGTTTATTCAACAGGTCTTCTGACCTGGTACCTTCCACCCCTACCACCACCACCCCCCTCTTCTCTCTTGGAGCAAGCAGCACTAAGGGGCCTTAATCACCTTATTTCCTTTGTTGTTAATGCTAGTTGTAAAAAATGCCTGACACCGAGATCTGTCACATTTCATGTGCAGGTGGAATAGTGACTAATGATCTACATTAGAATCATTGAGACTTGGCCTAAAAATTAGCTGATTGAATTTGTCAGATCTGACTATGGTTTCATGAACCACGGTGAAATCACCATTTCGTTTGACATGGATGAATACTGAAGCAGCTATTTAACCTCAGGCAAGGCTGACCTATCTACTCTTGATGCTGTGATTGGCTGCATCATCCAACCTGGAGCCCAGAGAGAGGGTCTGCTGACTCATCAGCTGGGTTTCAATTTTGAGCACCTATTATACACCAAGTGCATGTCCTCTTGCATACATCACCACATGTAACAATCACAACAAAACGAAAATTATCATATTGGTTTCACATGTGAGAAAGCTGGGGCAAAGAAGTGTTAAATAACTTGTGCAAGTTTGTGCAGCTATTTAACAACAGGAAGCAATTCATACCAACCAGGTTTGTCCAATTCCAAACCTCATATTCTCTTCCCTAAGCTAGGCTGCCAGGGAAAGAAAGTTTTGAAAGAAAAGAAATAAAAGGCAGTCTCAGATTTGGAGGGAGCTTTATGTCATAACTGTAATGGGGGTGGCCATGGGGTTTAAGTGCCTTCTATCACAGAGATGGTCAGAGAAGCAGGGGAAGCGAGAGCTGAGCTGGGTCAGGACAGGGATCAGGGTACTGAGCAGGCTCAGGGCCCAGCTCTGCTGCTTTGCTGTGAAGCATAGTGATAAAAGACAATTCATGTAATAACTATCATCAAAGTCATGATGAAATATAAGTTTACACTTCTTTAAATTGTAAAAATTAAGAAGACTTTCAATATTACACTAAGAGATTATGGATCAATAGACTCTCCGAAACTCTGCTGGTGAGAATGTGAATTGGCATTACCAATTTGGAAAATAATTTGGCATTACTTTGCAGCATGAAGTGTTCATCATTTTACTCCCCAATATATGTGAAATGCTCGCATATATATAGCGAAAGACATGTTCAAGAATGTTCACAGCACGACTTTCTACAGTCACAAAAATTGGGACATGATTCAAATGTCATCTTCAGATGAAATGAGAACTAAAATATGGTACATTGACATACTGGAATATTATCAGAATTCAAAGCAAATAACCTCTGGGTATATACAACAATGGAGTGTTTTAATTTTTTTTTAATTTATTTTTGAGACAGGGAGAGACAGAGCATGAACAAGGGAGGGTCAGAGAGAGGGAGACACAGAATCTGAAACAGGCTCCAGGCTCTGAGCTGTCAGCACACAGCCCGACGCAGGGCTCGAACTCACGGACCGCGAGATCATGACCCGAGCCGAAGTCGGCCGCTTAACCGACTGAGCCACCCAGGTGCCCCTGGAGTGTTTTAGTAATATGGTATCATACAGAAGAAAAACAATCCCCAAAGATCATATACTTCATGATATCCTTCTTAAAATAAAATTAAAACAAAGCAAGCAAAAAAAATTATATATAGGAAAAATTATATAAAGGAAAAATTATATAAAGGAAAACATGAGATTGATGAACACAAGTTTCAGGATAGTATTGTCTTGGTTGGGGGGAAATAGAAGGATGAGACACAACCTACAAGGATGTGGGTGTAGGTTTTATTCACTATGGTAGATTGTTGTACTAATGGCCTTACAATGTCCATGTCTCCCTGTATCCTCATTCTTGGATAGCTCTTTCCCAAAATTGACTATGACCTTGGTATATTATCTGCTTTGGCCAATGGGATAAAAGCAAATATGATGGAAACTGACTTGGAATATACTTGCACATTGAACTTGCCCTTTCTTGCTGATCCTGAGACTCCTCCAACCACTGTCATGTGAATACAATTAAACTCACCTCATGGACAAACATGGTTCAGCCAGTCCTGTCACCCCAGCTAACAACCAGTACAACGCAACACTCAGCAGCAAATTCCAGACAACTGTGAGTGAGCCTGTCTTAGACCATCTGGCTAAATCTGCCCAAACCTGAGGAACCACCCAAGTGAGCCCAAGCAAATTGCTGACCCACAGAAGCATGAACTCATAAGCCATTGTTATTTTAGGCTGCAGAGTTTTGGGGTGCTTTATCATATGGCAAAATCCAACCGATTTAGTTTTTATGTAGGGTGTGGACTTATTTTATAATAAACAAACAAATGAGAACCTTGTATGAATCACTGACGAGAGCATATACTATGAGCCAAGGATTGCAATTAATCCAATTCTATGCACCTGAGGCTCATTTTAAAATAATCAACAACAAAATGAAAATTCACCTCTTAGCTTGCTGATTACGTCAGCCTGCAAACCATTCTCCCCATCTAGAATTCTTTGCTCCTTGTGTCAGACTGCTGATGGATAACCCTTTCCAACCCTCAACTCATGCTACAACTAAATCCTCTCTAATAAGCATAAGAGGAAGTGATGTGTACAGATTCCAAGTCATCTTAATAAAGACTCTTGTCCTGAACTCTCTTCTCCCTTCTCCTTCTCAATTTCTGAAAATGGTAAGAGCTGGAAAATCTCAGATACGTTTTTGAGAATAGCATACCTACCCTGCTAGCTTGGGTCCCTGGTGGCTTTGTGGACACAGAGTCTGCTAACCTTACTTACCTGAATTGCTGTATAAGAAAGGAATCAATTTATATCTTGTCTGAAACACTGTAATTTGTGAGCCTTTGTTACAGTGCACTTCAGTTTTTTTGTTCCAACTAATAAACTCTTCCATACCAATCCCTACAATAAGATACGGTAATCTCCCTGATATAAAATCATTTTTAAAAACGGAAATGCTTTTATTGCTTTTGTTTATTGTGTAAACTTCAAACAGAACAGAAGCATATGAAAAAGGCATAAATCCTAAGGATACCAAGTGGTTTGGAATTTATCATTTCATGCTTTTTAGGTACATGTAAAATGGCACACATCTAGACTGATGGGGCTGTAGTGTTCATACTGTTGTATAAATTATGTTTATTTAACAATGTATTATTGACATCTTTCCATGTCAACACAAGATCTATATAGTAGTTCACTCAGTAGATGTCCCATATTTTACTTAGAAAGTCTCCTAGCAGGTTTTTTCAACTTTAAAATTTCATTATGGGGCACCTGAATGTCTGTCTCAGTCAGTTAAGTATCTGACTCTTGATTTTGGCTCAGGTCATCATCCCATGGTTTGTGGGATTGGCCTGTGTCAGGCTCTGTGCTAACAGTACAGAGACTGCATAGGATTCTCTCTTTCCATCTTTCTCTCTGGCCAACCCCCACATGTGCGTGCATATGCACGCACATTCTCTCTCTTTAAAAATAAATAAATATACTTTTTTTTTAAGTTTCATTACAAAAATGTCAGGAACATTCTTGTACCCTTACATCAATTTCTTTTTTGTGCACTTATTCAACTTATTTCCTTACAATAGGTTTTAGGAGAGAAATTTTTGGAAGAGAGGATATTGCGTGCATACAATACATATTGTATCTTGTGAAATATGTTATAGACTTCTCATCTCTCTTAAGATAATGCCCAGACCCAATGGCCTGGCATACTCCAGCAGAGATCTTCTATACTGAGCCCTGTGAGCTCAGCCAGCCCTGTGAGCCTGGTCCCTAGAGTGCTCTCCATGTTAGCCATACTGATTATAGTTTTTTATTGAAGGCATAAAGCTATTTCACGACTTCATCCATTTCCCATTACTCCTTATGTCTTTATATTTGCTTGTTCCAGATCTCGCTCTCTCTCCCTCCCTCTCTCTCTCCCTCCCTCTCTCTCTCTCTCTCTCTCTCTCTCTCTCTCATACACACACACACACACACCCCTACCTTGTATTATGAGCTAACTTCTTTCTGTTCCTGAAGATCTAGCTCCATTTTACCTATTCCAGGAGGCTTTTCATTATAGTTTCCCTCAACTTGATCATATCCTTCTCCCCTTTGCTTCCATAGCAATTTTCACCTACTTTTATCATTGCACTTAACACATCCTGCTATGCTATTTATCGTGTTTATTATTTATTTTCTTGTGTAGACTATGTTATCTTGAGAGCGGAATGTATTTGACTCTGAATTCTCCTTCTCAGAATGGTGGCTGGCATCTAGTAGGCATTCATGAGATGGGAGATAACACTGGTTTTTCACAGGCATTTTTGGTGATGTTGTCACATAGATTTATTCTAGACCCCTCTAAAAATATCTCAGTGTCTGCTAATATGCCTCCGGCCATAATTAATACTGGCTCAGGCACTGGAGTGAGTCTAGGACTGCATTAGCCACCTAACAGGGATTCCATAGAATCCCTGGGGAGTGAGCAAGGCAGGAGTTTAAATCTTAAAGTCTGAATATCATAATCAACTTGGTTCGACTTCCCTGGATGTTCCTAGGAAAGGTGAAGATTCATGACTGCATCAATGCCTTGAAAGGATGATTTACTCTCCTAGGACATACCATGTGTTGTTGGTGAGGAGCAGTTTGTTTAAAATAAAAGAGCGACAGCAGAAGGTCTAGGCTGTTCCTTGATGTTGGAGGACCAGTGTCCATCCTGTAGACCACCATTCCTCTCCTTCCACTTACATGACAAGGCTCTTAAGCTAAAATTATGGGCCAGGACTTAACCTAAGGAAGATTGCTCCCATCACAGACTATCGAGGCTGGAAGTGGGCTTTGGAAATCACTAGAACATCTTCCAGATGAAGAAATAAAGTTTAGAGTAGGTAGGTGATTTCCAAGGACAGGCAATGAGTCAGTAGAGAGCCAGGATTAGTTGATAGGTATTCTCTGCTTCCCATCTTGTGGTACCATCCAGAACTTTCTGATAAGACAGAAGACTGGCTACTCCTCTTTCTCTTCCAAGACACCAAATTAAATTTATTCTAGGGGTGCCTGGGTGACTCAGTCAGTTAATTGTCTGATTTTTTATTTCGGCTTGGGTCATAATCTCATCGTGCCTGGAATTGAGCCCCATGTCAAGCCCCTGCTTGGGGTCCTCTCTCTCTCTTTCTCTCTGCTCCTCCCCTGCTCCCTGCATATACTTTCTCTGTCTCCCTCTGAATAAATAAATTTTAAAAATTTAAAACACATTTATTCTAAATACATCATGCTTCTTCTTCCCTAATCATCATGATTAGAATTAAGAAGTGGTTCTCACAAAAGGAGACTTTAGGTTAAATAAACAATATTAGATATATCAATAGTATCAAAAATAACATAAATACCAACAGATAGTTCAAATAAATCAAATTCACCAAAATCTATTCACTTTCAAAATTGTAAAGACAATCACTGAACCTTTCTTTGATGATCCAGAGAGTCCCATAACCAGTGTTCAGTTAATTTCCCAAGTGCTTATAATGTGCTGGCCACCATCCTAGGCTGTATGGATACCAAGAGAAGCAACTTGGAACATTCCTCTGTTTCAGGTTCCTCATATTGGATAAAAATTAGCATTGAATCAATGAGGAAGAAAAATCTTGGCAATATGGATATTCTCATTATTAATATCTTGGATGCATTTATGATGGCTAGGTTAGAACCATCTGAATCATCTTGCTGAAGTCAGTATATCAGTAAATACCAGTGTATGGAGGAACCAGCCAGAATTCAGTCATTGACCTTGGGGAAATCTTTACCATTCTGCATTTCCATAGAGATACTTATTATATAATTTCAGAATTTATAGAACTCTTGGGGATCATCCAACCATATGTGTATGTATGTTGTATGTGTGTGTAGACATGAAGGAAACAAGTCCCTACAATATCAGTTTGTCCTAGATCCCAAATGTTATTTGGTAAGAGAGTCTGACAAGGTCCTATGTCTCCTGAATTTTCGCCAATTCTTTTTCTATCACGCTATACGAGTTCCTAGGGGTAGACAGACCGAGGTGGCCCTCATGATTCACTCTTTCTACTGTTCATGTCTTTGATTAATCATCTCCCCTTGGGTAAACAGGGACTGTTAACTGCTTCCAACCAAGGGATATGACAAAGATGATGGATGTCATTTCCTTAAGTTATGTTATCTGTAGATTATTTATATATACACTCTCTCATTAGCAGACCCATTTGCAATTCCACCAAAAACCTGAGTGCACTCAAAGTGGATTCTTCCTTAGTCCAGTCTCTAGATGACGGTGCAGTCCATCCAACACCTTGATTTTAGCCTTGTGGGCCCTAACCCACAGCTGAGCTCTGCCTATGGTCCTGACTCATAGAAACTATGAGATAATAAATAAATGTGTGTTATTTTAAACCACTAAATCTGTGGCAAGGTTTTATACAGCATAGAAAACACTAGGTCTCCAATCAAAATATATAAGGTTTTAATAAACCGAGATACCAAAACTACCTAACATGATGACAGACATATACTAAAACAGAAAACACAAAATTTGGTGCATTGGTATATCCAGAACTAAAACAAGGTGGAAAAGTGTGAGGCATTCAACACAGGAAAACCCAGACTAGTCTTTCTGAGGTTATGTCTGCTGGTCAACAGTCCTAACTATAATAAGGACTCTGTTCTGCATGAATTGTTAACTGAAGCTCAACTAACTTTGGATTCCATATGTGAGAAACATTTGTACGTATAAAAAAGAGGCCAAATTTTAGAACACTCTGTCTGTTGCTGCGCATGGAGGCAGGAGTGAATAAGGTTAAAGACTGAATTTCAATAGTTTAGTAGAATTAAGGCATTATTACTAATGTATCCAAAGGTTATTATAAGGGTTATAAGGATATATGGTTTCTTGCTAAATTAAAGCATTATATTAATCATAATAAAATCTATATCTCACTGGTGTCAGCCAGAATGTGGTCAAAGGTTGAACGCTTATGCTCTAAGGAGATATATGTTATATTCGCATAGCAAGGGTTTCAACTAGGGTTCATCTTGTATGCCAGCTGTAACTGATTAATATTGGCAGCTTATACTGAGTTAGTCTTCACAGGAATGTATACTATAGCGAACCAGCCATGGCTGTCATGGGCAAGGGAAGGTGGAAGAGTGGTATACATGTCCTCCTTGGGCATGGATGCGTTGTGACCTTGTATTGAAATATATGTAGTTTTACTCCTGACAGTCATATTCATTCACTTGGTGATTTGAGGCATGTCACCCAACTTCTCCAAACAGTTACCATAATAAGTAGTTTTGAGAGTTATTAAGAGTGTCCATGTATGGGCATCTGGGTGTCTCAGTCAGATGAGTGTCGGCCTCTTGATTTTGGTTCAGGTCATGTTTAGGGTCGTGGGCTCAAGCCCTGCCTACTTAGGATTCTCTCTCCCTTTCTCTCTGCCCCTCCCCTGCTCACTCTTCTGTAAAAAAAAAAAATGCCCATGTAAAAGTACCCAGGAGAGTGTCAGGTTTCGGTCAAATGTTTCTTTCTCAAAAAACTCTTCATCCATAATTGACAAAACTTGGAAGTAACCAAGATGTCATTCAATAAGTGAATGGATAACCCATGATACATCCGAACAACAGAATATTTCACAGTACAAAAAACAACTAAGCTATCAAGTCATAGAAAGTCAGGGAAGAATATTAAATGCACATTATTAAGTCAAAGAAGCCAATCTGAAAAGGCTACATACTGTATTCTGACTGTATGATATTCTGGAAGAAATAAAACTATAGAGACAATAAAAAGATCAGCGGATGATGCCAGGGATTAAGAGGAAAGGAGGGGGGAATAAGAAGAGCACAGATAACTTTTGGCACAGTGAAACTATTGTGTATGGCACTCTTTTTCCAAATACATAGAACATACAACACCAAGAGTAAACTCTCATGTAAACTATGACCTTTCGGTGGTAATGATGTGTCAGTGGAGGTTTCACAGACTGTAACAAATGTCCCACCATGGTGCAAGATGTCCCCAGTGTGAGAGGATGTGTCAGTATGGGAGCAAGTTTATACAGGAGCCCCCTGTACTTTCTGCTCAGTTTTGCTATGAACCTAAAAATAAAGTTTATTAATTAAAAAAAAAAGTCAACTTCTTTTGAATCTCTGAATAGAGTTAAGGAGTTGAGTGAAGAACTCAGGGATGAAAAGCCGAAGTAGATGTACTAGGGGTGAGTTGCAGATATCGATGGACTACGGGAAAATAAAATTTGTGACCAGACAGAGGTATGAAAATCAGGAGAAAATGGGAATCCAATGCAAATCATAGAGATCAACGTATCAGGAGGAGATAGCCTGAGTGCCAAACATCAGAAATGGGCTCTAGTCTGAATGGCTAAAGGACAATGTGGAAGGTGCAACCACAAGTTTACCTCTTTCTATGGCAGCCATGAGGTTCACATTACTTAAAACTGCATGCGAACTGCCTGCTTTCAGAGCGCTTTTCTCTTAGCATCACTGGCGAGAAAACCACTTGTATAATCCCAAAAGAAGCATGGAGAACAGTAAGACCTTCATTCTTGAAGTGATTAAAAGAACAGGCACAGCTAGTTATGGAGCAGGATCAATAAGGAGACAGACACAGGCTCCTTCACTCTTTCTGAAAAGGAGGGAAATCCGGTAGAAGCGTCCTTAGCTTTGAAGATGAGCACTCCACTCAGAATTCTGAGTGTGAGTTGATGCTTAGGTCAGGGCAAGGTCTAATGGCTGGAGGGGCACAGATTACAAACTACCCACGAAGGGTAGAAAAACCTTCTCCTTCTGCCTCAATACCAGCTTTCAACTGGGAAGAGAATCAGAAAGGATTGCATAAGACCCTGCAATGGAAACACAGTGGTAAACGGCTTGGTTCTTGCCCTCAGAAACTTGTCTCAAGGAGAGAGATGAATAGTTAACTAAATACACTCCACATCACTCTACACTGGGTGCTGTATGGCAGAGAAACGAACGATATATTATGGTAACATAGAAAAGCATTTAATTTTGAAAAGTGTCAGGATCTGACTGTACCATTTTGAGTCACAAGATGAATTAATTTTCCTGACTTCTAGGCTTTCCCTACCAACCAGAGCAGCGGGATTTAAAATCTCACTTTCCAGTTGATTTAAGGCCAAACTGAAACATTTATTAGAAGTCACTTTGGGCAAGTCACCTCACCTTTCTGAAACTCCTTTAAATTTTTAAAATATAAAATGGAGCTAATAATAATATCTATTTCATTAGTCATAACCTAGTAAAGCAAGGTTCAGTCAAATCCTACTTAACAATGTTGGTGTGAGGGCCTTATGGAACAATGGTTACAAGTACACTTTTTAAATGGCAAAGGTACTATAAAAATTTCAATTATTGATGCCATTTTAAAATTTTATTATTTAACATTCAACATAACTAATTGGAATGTATGTTCCATAAGGGCTAGAAGAGAATATTTTTATTATTGCCACTTCTCCCTTTTGCAAAATACAATACATAACACTATGTTTCGAACTGGGAGTCTTTTCAGTAATAAGTCTTGGACTGAAGGACAATTTCCCTCCCTTCCCTCACTTTTCTGAGAGCAGTGGGGCTTAACAGGTTGAAGACTATTTACACACATGAGCTACTATGTCACATATCAGGATACAAACACAATGTTCCAGTCAAGAGTGGAAATATTAATGTTTATATATATATATATATATATATATATATATACACACATACATACATATATATATACACACACATATGCATAATATATATGTGTGTAATATGTACATATGAATACAGACTATACATATGTACTATGTATACATACTATGTATAGTACTATATATATAAAGTAAGTATACATATATTAATCCTAATTGTAATAATATATACATTTTATTACATATACATGAAATCCTAATGCCTTCTCTATAGTGCCATATAGTTGCAAAATTGATCCCAGACACATTAAACTAGATGTAGTCACAAAGACAGTAGAGCTATATAACTCTGCACCCAGATAAAGCTATATTGTTTTGGTACGAATGTCCTATTTTATTTATTTTTGTGAATATATTTCTGCATATTATATGCAGGGAATGTATTTCTTAATTTGCCAGTTAATTAAAATGTGCTTTGATAAGGAGTAAAAAAGATTCAGCATTATCTCTGAGGACAAATACACATTCCTTGATGTAACAGCCTATTTAAAATGTGGTTTGATTAATGCCAAATTCTCAGAAGGTACATTTAAGGGACAAACAGGCAGGGTTATCAGACTAGGGATTCCTGTCAAAAAGGATCGGTTCCTGGTTCACTTCAACCATCTATCTTTATAGTTGGTAATGTTTTCATACCTTTACAACATTTTATAAATAAAGCTCTTTTGATATCCTTTCAAAAGATGTTTAATAAAGTAGTAAAACCAACACTTTTTTTCACCAACTGTTCAGAGTAACTGGGATGGTTTGCAGAGAATAGGAAAATTCCTTCCCTTCAAACTTGCTCAGTAGGGATAAATGGTAAGATAGAATTTGCTTCATAACAGTGCTTCATTTGAACATAAATCCCTCCCTTCTCCCTCACTTACCTTTCATAAATGTGGATGGACCAAGGCTGATTCTACAAAGACCAGCAAACCAAGAAAGACCACTGAAGCACTATTTAAAGTTGTAGAGAAAATATTACAGAGAAAAGAGGATGAATTCAGAATCTGAAAACCTAGAATCAAACTCCTACCTTCATGTAGTAATTGGGTCCTGGAAAAGTTATTTAAGTAACTAGAAGTTACCAGAAGTTTAACAATCGCAATCACAATTTTTATGTCTGTGAAATGGGCAATAACAAAATCTCCCCTTCTTGTTTCATTGGATTATACGTAAAATCCAAAAAAGGTCATTAGCTCCATCGTTGTTAAAGCTTTTGAAGTGCTTCCTCTGAATCAAAAATAAGTAAAACACCTTCTTTATCCATTTATCAGTCAATGGTCATTTGGAATACTACTCAGTGATAAAAAGAATGAAATCTTGCCATTTGCAACAACATGGATGGAACTAGAGGGTATTATGCTAAGCGAAATACGTGAGTCAGAGAAAGATATCATATGATTTCATTCATATGTGGAATTTGTGAAGCTCAACAGATGAACATAGGGAAAGGGAAGGCAAAAAGAAAATAAAAGAGGAGAAGGAGGCAAACCATAAAAGACCCTTAAATACAGAAAACAAACTGAGGGTTGCTGGAGGGGGGTGGAGTGAGGGGATGGGCTAAACGGGTGATGGACATTAAGGAAGGCACTTGGGATGAGCACTGGGTGTCATATGTGAGAGATGAATCACCGGGTTCTACTCCTGAAGCCAAGACTACACTGTATGTTAACTAACTTGAATTTAAATTTAAACAAACAAATGTACTATGTATTATATACTAATACATACATGTATTAGTGGATTAGGAATCCACTAATAATTACAACAGCCTTATAAGGTATGTCCTGTCTGCATTTTGTGGTGGAGGAAATGAGAGTGACAGAGAAATTGATAAACTTGCCCAAGTTTACAGGTAAATGGTACAACCAGAATTCCAACCCAAGCAAATACTGAGTCCGTGCAGTTAACCGGTACACAATACCACCTCCCATTATCATAAATGTACATACACTTAAGAAATCATAACACACCACACAAATGCATACAGATTACTATTTACAATTTAATTAGGGGTTTAGAAGGAGTTAAAATGCCTAGTGAGGTAACTGTTACTTATCAAGATAGTGTTTAGAATGTTGGTGTGATTTTGATTTGTCTCTTACGTCAAAACCTCCAAGGGAGACCACTTTGCCAGTCTCAGCTCTAGAAAGTTAGAGACAGATACGTAGTACTATATTCTAACCTCTTTTGTATCCCTGTTAGCCCTTTCCCCTTCCCACCACATGGAAATTATATTGATTTATGACCTGGGTTGAAACTTAACCAAATCTCACTGATTTATTTCACAATTATTTATTGAACACTTACTATGACTCAGTTCCCTGTTAAATATGTACGTTTAGATATGTAAGAACTCTCCATACAAGAAGACAGAATAAGCCAAAGCTATTACAAAGCTACAAGCTAAAGGTTTTATGGCAGGTGAGAGGAGAGGCCAAGAATCTCAAGGAAAATGCTGGACTTCTCTAGGAAGAGAAGACGGTAAGAATGTTCCAGATTTTGGACTAGTATGAGCAAAGGTAAAAAGGCCAAAGAGATAAATACAGAAGACAAACTAGTCATTGTCAGAGGGGAGATGGGAGTGGGAGAGTGGGTGCAAGAAAGAGAATTGAGAGGTAGAAACCCCTAGTTATAAATAAATAAGTCACAGAGATGAAAAGTACAGCATAGGGACTATAGTCAATAATACTGTAATAATGTTTGGTGACAGATGGCAACTACACTTATCTTGTCTGGAGGGTTACATGGGTGCGTGCATTTGTCAAAAATGATTGAATTATGCGTTTAAGTTCTAAGTAAATGATACCTCAATAAAAATACAAATAAATTTAAAAACAGAAATAAAGGGAAGGAATTCTTGCTTATTTCTCAAGACCTTTGATTGTACCTTACTTAAACCCTTTTTCTCACACTCTGTGCAGGTGACTCAAGACAATTTAATATTGGGGCACCTACGTAGCTCAGTCGGTTGAGTGTCCAACTTTGGCTCAGGTCATGATCTTGTGGATCCTGAGTTTGAGCCCCCATCAGGCTCACTGTTGTCAGCACAGAGCCCACTTCAGATCCTTTGTTCCCCCCTCTCTCTGTCCCTCCCTCACTTGGGCTCTTCCCCAAACAAATAACTATCTAAAAGACAATTTAATATTAATCTGTTGCTTATTCTGAAAAAATGAGCCAACATCTTGTGGCATGGCCATATCCTACTGTTGAGATGGTAGAATGGTGGGACGGTTATGTGCATGTGTGCTTGTCAGAACTGTGCACATTCATATGCATGTGTCCTCTTCCTTGTTTGAGCCCCAGTTTCTCCATCTACAGAAAGGGAATAGTATCATTTGCTCTATCATACTCAGACCTGAGGTTTGGTTCAGTGACATCACATATTTGAAAGAGCTTAGAAAAGTCCTAGCACTAATGAATTATCTGTATCCAAATCATTATTTTCTAATTTAAAAGGCTATGTATGTGGATATGTAAGTAGAGAGGCAACAGTCCCTGGATTGTCCATGAACTTTCTTCCCTTGAGAATTCTCAAGGTTCATATTTCTCAGCTTGTACCCCAGTGGATAATGTCATTTCTGGATGCTCCTTCCTTTTTCAGAATCAGTCAGAAGGAGGTGTTCTATTGTCTCCTAAGTGCATATTTACTGAGTGCCTACATTGTGTTATTTTCTGCAGAAACTGGAGATCTGTATCTCTTTTTTTTTTTTTTCTGGGTGGTGATGTAGTCTAGTTCCTGAAAGAACTACGTTGAAGGTCAATTCTACTGATATGAACTGTGTGGCCATTTTCCTCTGACCCCAAGAGTCTCTTCTGCATGTGCTTCCAACCTCAGTAAGCTGGATGAGCTTCTCACCTCTGGAGACTGAAATGGCATTTGCCTTTTAAGACTGATCTCAGTCTGATGAAAGGAGTGGAAGAGAATCTTTTCAAACAAAAAAAGGATCTCTTCCTCTAGTGCTCCAGAAGTGTTTGAGTTGCTAGGGTGTGGAGACTTGAAACTGGAATATTCTTTCAAATGACAACTTCTATGAAGATATTCTATAAAGTGTTTGTTTTTTGTACACCTTTACAGCAACCACAAGTGTTTCAGTTCAGGACTTGAGAATGTAGCGAGCCTACTCTGAAGGGTAATTAGAAAGAATGAAATAAGGGAAATATTAAAGGGAGGCAACATAGAATACAAGTAGAAGTGTGTGTGTGTGTGTGTGTGTGTGTGTGTGTGTGTGTTTGTGTTTATAATAGACTTAAGAGAGATAAAGAAGCAGAAGCATCTGAGACCCAAAACATAAGCTTTGACTTGAACTTCTCAGTAGCTGAGCTCAGAACAACCCTGGTTTTATGAAGCATGTCCAGATACTTGCCAACCAGAACTTGTTCCATCTTAAGTGTTCCTAGTTCCTAGATGTTGTGCAACAATTGTGAGAAGAGACATTCAAATATTCTAGTCATAAAAATGTAAAGACATATTTATGTGGAATAAAAACATAGAAACAAATGCCTCTTGTTCTGAGTAATGTCCACCAAACAAATGTACAAGGCTATCCTAGAAACCACAGGGGAGCAAAACCCTGAACACTTTCAAGAGGTAATAAATGGAAATTAATTGCACAGAGGCCATTATCTCTCATTTAGGATGCATAAGATATCATTAATGCTATCTATATTGAGTGTTCCGTCATTACTGTCTTATTTTAGTAAACATAAAAATGAAGGCTTTCATGAGTTTTATTCCTATTCTCCTTCCCACTAAATTTACTTTTTCATAATGTCTTAAGTTCTCATAATATGAATCATTATTCCATGCCATTTTTCAGAAATCTAATCCTAATTGTTGTCTTGTATTATAAAAATGTAAATTGTTGTGGTTATTAGTATTACAGAAGTAAGACTTATGCATTATGATATATATGAAAGGGATCGCAGCTCACAACCTCTCCAGGCCTCAGTTTTCTTATCTTTGAAATTTGTGCACAGGGAGGAAGTTATTAAAGCCCTCCCTCCCCAAGTTTCCAATCTATTCACATTTCTCATTGCTCTGAGCACAGAGAGGCAACTTCAGGGGTGCCTGGGTGGCTCAGTCAGTTAAGAGTCCAAATCTTGATTTTGGCTCAGGTCACAACTCACAGTTTGTGAGACTGAGCCCCATGTTGGGCTCTGGGCTGACAGCATGGAGTTAGCTTGGGATTCTCTCTCTCCCTCTCTCTCTCCGCCCTTCCCCTGCACATGCACTCTCTCTGTCTTTCTCAAAAACAAATAATAAACCTTAAAAAAGAGGCAACTTCAGAGACATAAACCCCCATTTCTTTCTCAGTACATTCTCAAGATCAAGTTTACAACTAGAAAGTATGAAATTATTTGGAACAAAACTGGTGGAAAAAAAGAAAAAGCCATCATATTTTCATGTCAGGTAAGTTACTGAGCAAGATATTCAAAATCTTTATATTGCTATAAACTACCTTTCTCATCCGTCTCTGTCTACTCATCCTGCATCAGACGACAAGCTCATCTATTCTACTAGTATGTTAAGGATCACCTCCACCATGTACTTGCTCATTCTCTTCTTCAATTCAGGACAGCCTTTCTTCCAACCACCTATAACAAGTGTACATTCTCTTCATGGTCAGATCTCAAATGTCCACTTTCTCGATCTTTCTAATTAGAACAAGTCTTCCTTCTCTTTCATTTTCTAAGTATTGTACCTATCTTGGAGGCACACCTTATTAATTTGAAATCTTATTCCATTTTTTATATTAAAGTTAAAGTGTTATCTGATTTTATTTTTAGATTGAGACCTCCTTGAGGGTAAAAATTAGGTTTCATTCATACTTAGACCTTACTCAAGTGGTTGGCAAACTGCTTTTATAATGTCCAAAAAGAGTACAGGGGTAAGGGTCAGGAATTTTCAGTTTCACTTTTAGGCCCTTTAATAACTATATAGCCATACACATATTATTTAAACTCTATTAACCTCAATTATCTTGTATAATATGGGGATAAAAAACATCTATTCCACATGGAGGATTAAATGCTAAAGGGCTTTTAAAACTCTAAAATACTATATTACTTGTAGAATGAAAGTTATTAATGTTGTTCTTATAATTTTATTATTATAGGAGTCACTCAATGACTATTAAATGTGTCTTAAAGAATGAAAAAGCGAAAGTAAGTAGATAATAAATGTCATATTTGAATTCAGTTATAACAGAATGGAATGACTACATACATTTATTTTCTCTCTCCTCCCAAACTCTATTAAAATCAAATTAAAGGAATTTTTTGGTACTTAAAAAAGCAACACGGCAAAGAGAATAAAGAGGAGGCGAGAGCAGACAAGGGATTTCTACAAACTTCTGGGAAATTGGAAGTAGATGGGGAGATAAGTGGCAGAGCTGAGGAGAGGTCACAACTGCTAAACCTAGAGACGGATATAGCAAGGAAAAACCAGGGGATCCCTCGTAGGAACCCAAGACTTGTAGCCTGTAGCACCTAGGAATGTAACAAAGAAGACAGGAATAAGAACAAGGAGGTTGTTAAAATCAGTGTGCAAAGCGGTTATTCTTCATAATCTCCTTTTGACTTCTATACTCCTGTGAACAAGGATTATTTCCTTCCCTCTCCTTTCCTCTACCCCCAGAAGACCAGAGGTTTATACTCTAGGGAAATGAATCTTGGATGCTCTTGATTTCTACACACCAGGCACAGAGGAGGACGGAAGTAAGGTGTGGGTCCAAACATACAAGAAGATAAAGCAAGAATCTGCATTTTAAATCTTAGAGCCCCAGCTTTCTTCCATTCCCTGCACATAAATGCAAGAAACAAAACGTATCTCTCCTAAGCTAGAGGCTAGAGAATTCCACCATAGAAAAAATAAAGGAGAAAACTCAGAGATAACACATACAGATGAAACTGAATTCCTGAAACAAGCACAGGATGTGATTTAAAAAAAAGTATAACTGGATAAAAAGAAAAAGTTCTAGAAAATTACAATTATGATTGTTCAATTAAAAACATAGATGTGCTTAAAAATGTGTACAAAATTATTCCAAAATTTGAGTTAAAAGCAAATTTGGGAAATTATCATAGGAAATAAAAGGAGATCTAACATCCAACAAATAGATATTTAACTGAGATTGGAAGTTTATTTCCCCAAAACTAGCTAGACAGAGAAATAAACATTTTATATTCAAATGCCTGGCTAAGACATTTACAGATTAAAAAGAAGAAGAAAAAAATGTAAATAAGTTCACCTAAAATTGCCTACTCGTCCCTATAAAAATATAAGGCAAAAAACAAAAATAAAAAATAAAATCCCCAAACCCTGCTAAGACCCTCTAATCTTCAAAATGGGTTTTTTCCTATTGTTATAGTGTGAAAAATAAATTTTCTTCTTTTTCTTTATTATTTTATTATTTTTTTAATTTTTTGTCAGTGGAGAGACATCAACTAAAAAGGAAATGAAAGAAGTTTTCACAAAAATGACAAACACAGGTTTCCAGAGAGTGCCCATCTCAATAGGTGAAGAAATACCCAGATCAAAGGTCAGGGAGAATGAAGATAAGGTGCTAAGGAGTTAGCATGGAGAACAAAAAGCAAATCACCTCCCAGTGATTAGGATTCAAAATGGAATCAGACTTTTCAAGGGCAACAATAAAGTCTAAAATTAACAGAAATGTTTTCAAGCTGCTGAAGAAATGTGGTTTCTAACCTGGCTGTCTGTCCTCAGACAAATTTTCCTTCAGATGTAAGGATGGAATTAACAGGCATTCCTTTTGAGGAAGTAATTTAGTAGCTGCAAGCATCCTGAACTAATTAGAGGATGCACTTCAGGAAAAAGAAGAGCTAAACAAAGAAGAATATGTATGATTCAGGAATGGGCTGCCTTCCCTAGAAGCAGGGGAGTGAGAAGGCTTTGGACAACTGGAATACAATCAGTTCTGCTGGAACGAGAAAACAGAGGGCTCCAGAAAGAGAAGCCTCCATGTATGATAAGAAAATCACATATTATTTGAGCATTTAAAAATAAATTTGGCAATTGAAAAATCTGTTGAAGAATTTCTGAAGAAATGGTGATAAATATATAGGAAATTCACAAATTAAATGGTAATTTATTAAAATAACTTGTATGAAATATAATTTGAAGTGTCAGTAAACAGTATTTACTTGTAATATGTTTTTATCAGGCCCTTGGCTTGATGAAAAAATATATCAACAAGAGAAAGGAAAAAAATCATTTCAATACATTCAGAAAAAAATATATTTGACAGAATAGAGCATCCATTCATGAAATAAACCCTCAACAAAGTACATTTAAAGGGAACATATCTCAACATAATAAAGACCTTATATGAAAAACCCACACTGAGCATAATACTCAATGGTGAAAAACTGAGAGCTTTTTCCCTGATATCAGGAACAAGACAAGGATGACTACTCTTACCACTTTGATACAACATAGTTCTGGAAGTCCTAGCAACAGCAATCAGACAAGAAAAAGAAATAAGGTATCCAGATTAGAAAGGAAGAAGTAAAACTTTCACTCTTTGCAGATGACATGATACTGTATACAGAAAACCTCAAGACTGACCAAAAAACTATTAGAATTGATAAAAGAATTCAGTAAGGTTGCAGGATACAAAATCAATATACAGAAATCTGCTAGAAGAACAAATATGGTTAAAATGTCCAGCACAATCTACAGATTTAATGTGATCCTTGTCAATATACCAATAGTATTTTTCATAGAACTAGAGCAAATAATCCTGAACTTTGTAGGGACCCACAAAAGATCCCAAGTAGCCAAAGCAATCTTGAAAAAGGAAAACAAACTGGATGTATCACCCTCCCAGATTTTAAGATATACTACAAAGCTATACAAAATCATATGGTACTGGCACAAAAATAGACACATAGACCAGTGGAACAGAACAGAGAGCCCAGAAATAAACCCGCACCTATCTGGCCGATTAACCTGTATGGCTGATTAATCTTCAAAAAAGGAGGCAAGAATGTGCAATGGATAAAAAACAATCTTTTCAACAAATGGTGTTAGGAAAACTGGACAACTACATGCAAAATAATGGAACTGGACCCGTTTCTTACACTATACACAAAAATGGATTAATGACCTAAACATGAGACCTGGAACCATAAAAATCCTAGAAGAGAGCAAAGGCAGTAATTTCTTAGACATTGACCATAGCCACATTTTTCTTTATTTTTTTTTTAATTTAAAAAAATTATTTCTTTTTGAGACAGAGAGAGAGCACAATCAGGGGAGGGGCAGAGAGAGAGGAAGACAAAGAATCTGAAGCAGGTTCCAGGCTCTGAGCTGTCAGCACAGAGCCTGACGCAGGGCTTGAACCCACCAACCGTGAGATCATGACCTGAGCCGAAGTCAGACACCCAACCGACTGAGCCAGCCAAGCACACCTTCATAGCCACATGTTTCCACATCTGCCTCCTGAGGCAACGGAAACAAAAGCAAAAATAAATTATTGGGATGACATAAAATAAAAAGCTTCTGCACAGTAAACAATCAACAAAACTAAAAAATGAAACTGAATGGGAGATCTTTGCAAGTTATGTATCTAATAAAGGGTTACTGTCAAAAATGTATAAAGAACTTATACAAGTGAACACCAAAAAAACAAAAACCAAAAAAACCAAAAAAAATCTGATTGACAAATGGGCAGAAGGGGCACCTGGGTGGCTCAGTGGATTGAGCATCCAATATCACCTCAGGTCATGATCTCACAGTTCGTGAGTTTGAGCCTCATGTCGGGTTCTGTGCTGACAGTTTGGAGCCTGGAGCCTGCTTCAGATTCTGTGTCCCGCCCCACCCCCCCACCCCTCCCCCACACACACCCTCTCTTTCTCTCAAAAATAAGTAAACATGAATTTTTTTTTAATGAGCAGAAGACATGAACACACATTTCTCCAAAGAAGACATCCAGCTGACCAGCAGACACATAAAAAGATGCCCCACATCACTCATCATTAGGGAAATGCAAATCAAAACCACAATGAGCTATCACCTCACACCTGTCAAAATAGCTAAAGTCAAAAACACAAGAAACAAGTGTTAGCAAGGATATAGAGAAAAAGGAACTCTCATGCACTGCAAATGGGAATGCAAACTGGTGCAGCCATTGTGGAAAACTGTATGGAGTTTCCTTAAAAAATGAAAAACAGAATTACCATATGATCTAGTAATTCCACTACTTGGTATTTATCCAAAGAATATGAAAACACTAATTCAAAAAGAGATCTGTATCCCTATGTTTATGGCAGCAGTATTTACAGGAGCCAAGACATGGAAACAACCTAAGTGTCCATGACTAGATGAATGGACAAAGAAGATGAGCGATATATATACACATAGATAGACAGATCTCATATCTTCTTTATATATACATATCATATATAATCGAATATTACTGAGCCATAAAATGAATTAAATCTTACCATTTGCAACAACATGGATGGCTCTAGAGGGTATAATGCAAGGTGAAATAAGTCAGTCAAAGACAAATACCATATGATTTTACTCATATGTGGAATTTAAGAAACAAACAAAGGAATGAAGAGAAACAAACCAAAAAACAGACTCTTAACTATGGAGAACAAACTGCTGGTTACAAAAGGGGAGATGGGTGGGGGATGGGTGAAATAGGTGGAGGGGGTTAAGAGCACACTTGTCATGATGGGCATTATGTATAGAATTGTTGGGGCACCTGGTTAAGTGTCTGACTTCAGCTCAGGTCATGATCTCGCGATTCATGAGTTCGAGTCCCACATCAGCTCAGAGCCAGAAGCCTGCTTCAGATTCTGTCTCCTTCTCTCTCTGCCCCTCCCCTGCTCATCCTGTGTCTCTCTCCCAAAAATAAATTTAAAAAACATTTAAAAAAAAGAAAGAATTGTTAAATTACTATATTGTACTCCTGAAACTAATATAACACTGTATGTTAACTATATTGGATTAAAAATTTTTTAAAAAAGTCTTTCATAAATGATGGGCGTATGAGTATTTAAAGAAATTATATGGAATTTTCAGCATATTCCATAATTTATTCATATTTTTTAATGCAAAATAAAGTTTTAATGACTCTCCAGTTAAAAAAAAATTGTGACATAACCATTTTTGGAGGCTGAGAAATGGGAAAAAAAATCTATGTATAAGAGCCAAAACCTCCTCTACTATAATGGTAATGAAAAATGTCTAAAATGGATAAATCATGAAATGGTAATATAAGTGATTTATTTAGACATATAACGATCAATACCGATGACAACAGATGAATGGTTCAAATATGTGTAAGTGAAAAAGCTGGGGGTGAGGTGAGACAAAGTATAATTCTTTTTTGCATTTTAATCCTCTCAGTAGTATTTAAATTCTTAAATCATGTCCACACGTCCATGTAGCAATTTTATGATAATAAAAATGAATTCAGAAAAAAATAAAATAAAAATGTTCTCTATCCGAGAAGCAAAAAAATATATTGCTATAAAACTTGGTTATTAAACTAGGGTTTCCTTCAGCCTGCTCAAACTACACGAGCCATGGATTATGTGCACAGAAGCAATGACTTCATAGGCCATTGAACATTTCAGGGTTTAAATAAATCTTCCACAATCAGAACCTCCGTACAGTGGGAAGTAAGTTGGTAAAGATTATTGGGATGAAAAACCTGAACTTTCTTTAAAAAAAAATGTTTATTTATTTAATTTTAGGAGGGAGGGAGGGGCAGAGGGGGAAGGAGAGAATCCCAAGCAGGTTCCACCCTGCCAGTGCAGAGCCTGATGCAGGGCTCGAACCCACGAACCATGAAATCATGACCTGAGCTGAAATCAAGAGGCAGACACTTAACTGACTGAGTCACCCAGGCATCCCAAACCTGAACTTTCTAATTGTTGCTGTTCATCTTGGGTACATGCCAGACTAGTTTCTCCCTTTTTAATGATTTATTTTGATTTTTCGAAAATCAGAAGACAATTAAATTTTCAAAGTAATGATAATGCCATTTTGAAATAAAGCAACAACTTGGAAGGAATCCAAGAAAATGCTTTTCTATGTATAAACCTGGAAGACAGGACAGTAAAGGATATTAACAATTACTGAGTGCTTACTACGTACTAGGCTTCTCCAAGCAACTCATTCTCTCTTCTCAACAGCTTTGTGAGACAAATCACCATCTTGTTTTTAGGGATGAAGAAACTGACCAACAGAGAGGTTAATAACCTTCACGACAACACAGTGGTGTGCCTCAAATGGGCTACTGATGTGAGAGGATATTGATCTCCTCAGTTCTCAGGGGAGGTGGAGCCCATGCCCTTTACTCAAGTGTTTCTTTCAGTTAAGTGTCATTATCTAATGACTGTCACTATCTATCTATGGACAAGGTTGGAAACACTGCTTGAATCAGAAGTAAATCAGCCCTCTTAGTCTTCAAATTTCAAGATCTCTCTACTCTGAAAAAATCATTGTCATGGGCAGGTAACAGTTTATTGAAATAAAACATTTTGATTTAAGGCAGGACACATGTATGAACCATTTCAATATCCTCACTCTTCAGGCAAGGACATGGGTACAGACAAGTAAGATGACCTAACCTAGAGAGGGCTCATTCGCCTGCTCTTCACCGATCCTGGGGAACAGGAAAGCAGGGATGCTTAGGACTGTGCTCTGTTCTGCCCTATTATGGCTCTGACCAGATGGCATCACAATGGACACTTGCTAGTTCATCTTGTCCCTTAGCTAGGGAGATCTATTATGTATGTTTGTGTGCCCAACACTAGAACATTGTTTGGTATACAGCAGGCACTCAATATTTGTTAAATGGCTAAGTGACTAATTAAAACTTGTGTTCACAGGATGCCAGTTCAAGCTCTATCTCCCCAGCTTGTTAGCTTTCTGACCTCAGGCAAGTCATTTATATTGGTAAATGGGCATGAAAGGTGTTAGGTGATTGTGAATATTACATAGGATAATGATAAAAATGACAAGACACTAATATCAGCTAATAGTGAACATTTACTATGTGCCAGGCAAAGTCACAAGTGCTTTGAAAGTATTAACTCATTTATTTTAAAATACATTTTTAAATTGCAAATTGTTTGGCTACGTGAACAATCATTAGAGCTCCTTGTGTAGTGAGTATATTTCCCACTGGATTAAGATCTCAGTCTGGGGAATACTTTGTTTCGATTTGTAGTACTCCTCTGGAAGCAGATGCAAAGGTACAGATGACTTAGGCCAAGACTAAGAGTCAGAGCTCTTATCTCACCACTCTGTGAAAATGGCACTGGGCAATAGAGGAAGGGGTGGGGATCACATTTCTTATAATGGGTGGCTCTCTCTGCCTTAAGAGAGAAAATTAGTATTCTCCTAATAGACAGAATGTCACAGAAAAGTTCAACCTTCTTCATAATACTGTAATTAGTATTTCATATACTATAATTTTAGTCTTGATGAGATAAGCACTTTCTGAAGAAATTTCAATATCTATATTGCTAGTGCTAGCAAAAAAAGCAATTTAAAATGACACATTTTAATACATAATAGCTGCCCCAACCTTTTGATGTAGCAGCATGAATATCAAATTCTCTGAGAGAGAATGAGGTTTGAGGTGCCTTCAAGGGGTTGGTGCCTTTATAACGAACGCGACACGTGTCTGCTGAATGGCACCAACCTCAGCCCCCTGGGTCTTTTGCTGATCAGGCTGGTGAGGAAGTTCCCGTAAGCTAGTCTTGTCATAATTCAAGAAGACTCAACCACAGGATGTGGTACAAACCCGGTGGCATCACTTGTAGGTTAGCAGAAGGCAGAACACTAATAACATTGAATCACCTACCATGTGCTAAGGATTATGTGTTACAAACACTGTATCATCAGTCCTCATGCTATAGATGAGAAAACCGATACTCAAAAAAGCAAACTCACTACTTCATATGTAAGACTCGTAGGTATTTGAACCTAGATCTATCTAATTAGAAAATCCATGCTCTGAATATTGCAATAGGCCGCCTCACTGGAAACAGGTTATTTATCAAATAATTCTTTGTTGGGTGATCAGATCCTTTACGTTACACACACTGAAGGGAAAAAAATGGATACCAAAACTTTCCAATATATTTAAATAGCATTGATAGGAATACATAAAATACTTGAGCTGCTATGACAGCTAGGAGCTGGAATAAAGAAATGCTATCATCTGGCTTGCTAGGCTTTCTGTGGCCACCGGGTTAAGACTGCCTGCAATTGTCATGACAGAGTGTTTTGTGATTACAAAAGCTCATAAACATCTAATGCATACCTTCTCTGAAAGGGGAAATACAGTGGTTTTGCTTTGGCATTGTGCTGTCTTCCTGTGAGTTATTTCAACAGGTAACTTTGATCATTTTCCAAAGAACTGTGAGAGATGTACAGATTGAGCCATCTACTGGGAACTGCAGGTGGGGGGTAATTAAATTGGGTTCCTTCCATTTGGACGGTGCTCCTGACCAGTGTTAATGATTACCATCACTGCAGGGACAGCACAAATGTCACTACTATTATCACTCATAGTATGAGGGGAAAGAAAAGACATGAGAAGAGGAGGAAGGACTAGCAGAAGGAGAACAAGGGAGAGAATAAGACAAGGATCTTTATATGTCATAGATTATATATAAATATGTGTATACATATTTGTAATGTACTGTTGGAACCCAGAGGATAGAGACATTCTAATAGTAAGACTCAGAAAATAATCCACAGTAAAGATAACATTGAAACTAGAATTGAACTATATGATGTTATGAACTGAATTGTGTCCCCCAAATTCACAGGTTTAACCCATAACCCCCAATGTGACTATATTTGGATACAAGGCCTTTAAGAAGGTAAAGAAGGTTAAATGAGGGATATATTTTTATATCTTCTTTATTTATGTGCCCCACCATGTAGCCCAGTTGCTGGCAAATAACTAATCTTCAATAAAGAATTATTGAATGCGTGGAAGGATTTATGGATTGATGAACAGATGACTAAAAACTAAGAAATACTCACATATCTTAGTCTGCTAGAGTTGCCCTAACAAATACCACAGTCTAGATGGCTTCAACAACAGACATTTATTTTGCCACAGTTCTGAAAGCTGGATGTCCAAAATCAAGGGGCTGGTTGGGTTGATTCCTCCTGAGGCCACTTTCCTTGGCTTGCAGGGTGTTGTCTGTCTGCTCACTGTGTCCTCACATGGCCTCTTTCTCTGTGCATGCACATCCCTGGTGTCTTTTGCTTTTCAAATAAGGACAGTTCTACTGGATTAGGGCCCCACTGCATGACTTCACCTAATTTATTTACCTTCTTAAAAGCCCTATCACCAGGGGCACCTGGGTGGCTCAGTCGGTTAAGCATCTGACCTTTGATTTCGGCTCACGTCATGATCTCACAGTTCGTGGGTTTGACACCCTCATCCAGCTCTGTGCTGACAGTGTGGAGCCTGCTTGGAATTCTCTCTCTCTCTCTCTCTCTCTCTCTCTCTCTGCCCCTTCCCCACTTGCTTATGCTCTCACTCTCAAAATAAATGAATTAAAAAAAAAAAAAAAGCCTATCTTCAAATATGGTCACATTCAACTTATGAATTTGGAGGGACACAATTCAGTTCATAACATCACGTAATTCAATTCTAGATTGAATGTTATCTTTATTGTGGATTAGTCCCTAATTCTTACCATTAGAATTCATGTCTCTCTCCTTTGGGCTCCACTGCACTTTACAAATATCTATGCTTAGAACCTATCAGATTGCTCTTTTCTTGGACATGGAAATCTCCTGGCTGGTCTCTGCCATTGGTCTTACTCTCAATCTGTCTTTCTCATTTGTAAACCTACTAAAATGCTCATGGAACCTTGCTACTTCCTAGCTTTAAACTTACCAACGGGTCTCCGAATATAAGAACTCTTCAGCATGAGTTTAAATTCTTTGCACAATCTGAGACCCTGCCTATGTAATGAACCTCAGCTTCCAAATCTCTTATCATCCATCACCCTTTAGCCACTCTATCCCACTGGAATCTCCACTGTTTCAGATGTCCTGGCTATAAGAATGTTGTCCTTGCCACAGGCAGATCCCTGGCCCAGAGCTCTATGCATCTCACTGTAGTGACCCATGGCTCTGCACAGACACATACTGCTCTACCCTCTCCAGGGCTATGGACATCCCCGGACTCCTCTACTTTAACTCCTCTTATTCTTTCCTCGTGTTTTTAGTGTTTAAAATTTTTCTTCAAAATGTGCCTACATGGGAATCATAATAAGATGTACCTAGAAATAATCACACACATTAAAAAAATGGCAGGGACAACTCCCACTGCTGATAATCAAGGAGTAGCTCCTATCAGATAAATATTATTACATAATAACTATAAACTCTGCAAAAAAATACCCTGAAAGCACATGAGAACAACCAAAAGGACTCAGAAAAGGAGTGGGTGTTTATTCTTGAGCCATTTTTAAATGACTTTTTGTCTAAGAGCAGGCCATAGTCAGCGCCACAGCAGGTAGGTAAAACTCAGATGGAAAACATGTCGTTTGGTGGCTTGAAGACTCAGTGGAGAGATGTTATTGTCGTGACAGAAGTGGAAAAATGAGGGAAGAAATCCAAGAAAGGAAAAAAGGCAAAGAAGCAGACTGCTAAATTCTGCATATAAAGTCTGTCCAAATTTCCGGCTGCCCTCCAAACTTTGCTGGCATAGGGTAGATCCCAGTTCCCAAATAAGGTAAAAGAAGCAAACAGAGATTTCAGTGCATGGATACCAGAGGAAAGCCAGAATTTGGAGTTTGGGTTCAGTCAAGGTAAACTGTCAGTTAAAGAAATAAACACATGCCGAAGGAACATAACAGAATCTAGAGTTTCTACAATGCGTGAACCACAATGTTCAAGGCACAATACTTACGGAGGGGGGGAACCAAGAACCTATTATCGAGAAAACAATAATATCCTCTTCAAAATGAGGCTGAAAATAGACAACAGATAAATGCAAACTGACAGGATTTGTTATCAGCATACCTGTGTCATAGGAAATATTGAAGGGTATTCTTCAAGATTGAAGGGATATTATGACAGTTGGAAAACTCTGAAAGGAATAAAGAGCACTGGAAATGGTAAATATGTAGATAAATACAAAGACTATATGTCCTCTGAAATACATATGACTGTTCAAAAAGGGGAAAAAACAAAACATAGCACTGGATTGTGGATTTTATAACATACATAGATGCAATACATATGATGACCCTATCATAGAGGAAATTAAGTTGTTAAATGGAATTACATAGTTACATGGCCTTTACATAATGTGGAACAATTTTAACTCTAAGTAGACTATGAAATGTTTAGGATGCATATTTTAATTCCTAGAACAACCACTAAAATATAAAAAGGTATAGCTTATAAATAAAAAAAATTAATTAAAATGAAATTCTAAAATATAATTTTAGTTAACAAAACATTAGGTAGAAGGGACAGAAGAAGAAACAAAAAAAAATAGATGAGACAAACAGAAAACAAATAATAAAGTGGTAGCCATATTTGTATTACTTTAAATTTAAATGGACTAAACATCCTAACAAAAAGGCCCTGCTCACCTGAATAGAAAAAAGAACATGACACAACTCTATGCATTTTAAAAGTGATTGCCTTTAGATATAAATCCCATAGTCTTTATCCCTTTCATATGACTTCATAAATGGGCCTAAGACTCCAAATTACTCAAATTCTTAGAATATTAAGAAAAACAATTAAAAATATAAAACCCCAACAAAAGTTATGATTACATGGATAAGTTACCTCTTTCTGTGGCACAAATATCTGTGAGTCTACACCACACAGGATCCAAGAACAATCCTGAAAGCTAAGCTTCAGAGTCTCCATCTGCCTAACCACAGTCTGAGTAAGGTTCCAAATAGGAAGTTGGAAGCAATACCTCCATCGTTGATACAGCTAGTACATGGACTCCTTCCTCAGCTTACATCCAGAGGGAGGAAGAATGAGGCAAACGTTCTCTTTTCCTTCCTTTATATCACATCCCTTTCAGTCCCTAGAGCAATAGAGCTCCTGGCCTTGTCACAGGTGAAAAGAGGGCTCACTATGGTGGACTCCAAGTGGGTCCCCTACACTCAGCTTTTGCTATGTTAAAGAAAAAAGAATTTATAAAATATCTACTCTCAAAAGGCTTAGATCCTATTTTTCACACCCGAGGCTAAAATTTTGATCATTCTGTTTCCCTCATTCTTTTTTTTTTCAAAGTTCTTCCATTAGGAATTCTAAATTTTGACTAGAAAAATATATCTCTTTCAACCAGCATAAATATCATGTATTCAGAAATGAAAAAAAAGCACAATAATAATCTTAAAAATATTCCTCCCAGTAGAGAAGCGTACTATAGGTGCCAAATGAATATAATAAAACACTAAATATGCAACTATTTAAGTTTCACAAAGAAAAAGTCAAAACTGTAAATTAAAAAATCTGTAGCATTTTATACATTTTAATGAGCATTATAAAATTAATTTGTATTTAGTACTCATGATGTCTAGAAATATTTCAGGATCATCTACAATTATTACAAGGCAATTATAATTTAACTTTTATTTTTTGTAGGCTATTTGTATCCAGTGGGACAACTGTGTGTGTGTGTGTGTGTGTGTGTGTGTGTGTGTGTACACATCAATGTCCAGTCCTCTGTATAGCTACTGAATGATTTTCTGGTCTTATAAATCAGAATCTTTATGTCATGTAGAGCTATTTATGAATCATGTCTGTTTAATTAGAAATTCTTGTTATAGTAGAAATTTTGAAAAACACAATAAAAGCAATAATTTATAATTGCCTTTTAGTATGTGCTAGATAGTGTGATACACAGACATGTATTTGTTTGCTCTGACAGCTGACAGGGCCCAGAAGCAAGGATATCCTACCAACAATCTACAAAACTAGCACCTAGATCTTAGTTTCTAACACCATTATCCAATAAAAGGAACCAGAGCTCCTTGGAGAAATGGCTGATTCTAGGACTAGGGTAGGAAATACACAAGATGAGACTGGAGCATCTTACAGTGCAAGAAAGTACAGAAGTACTCAAAGCTCACATGTACACACACACACACACACACACGTGCACACACATATACCCCAAACAAATCTCAATATTGAGTGAATGTCAAAATCTCAACATTGAACACAAGAGCCACATGGAAGAATTCCTAATGGTCAAAGCTGGAACACTTTGAACAACAAAATAAATAAAGTGAGTATTGGATTGTAACCCAACGTACAAAGTAAATATCCATGAGTCCATAGTGATTTAAATAAATGATTGAATAAATAAATGGGAGTAGGCAAATATTACATGCAGAAGGATTCCAAATAATTTACGTAGATACCTATGTCTTACAGAGATGGAACATAATTCCTCCCTCTGTAAGTGTGCACTACACACAGTGACTTTCTTTTAAAGAGTAAAAGGCAGAAAGGGGAAGAAAAATAACTTTACATTAGTTAAGCCTGGAAAATACTATCTGGTGACACATGATCAAGACTAACAACAGTGGTAAGTAATACTGATAGTATGTACCTTTGATAAGATGGGATGTAAATAGGTTTTTACTTTGTGGTCCTCTTTTCCAAAAACCATTAACTGACTTTAATTATGAAAAATATATATACATATATATACATATAGATAGATAGATAGATAGATCCCACTTGAGAAGTTTTCTACAAAATCCCTGGCCAGTAATCCTTGAAATTGTCAAAGTTATTAACACCAAGGAGTCGGAGAAACTGTCACAATCAAGAGGAGCCTGGGAGGTATGACTTCTAAATGTAAAGTGGTATCTCATATGGGATCCTATGACAGTAAAAGGACATTCAGGAAAAATGAGGAAATTGCAATAAAGAATGGATGTCAGTTAAAAATAATATATCAAGATCAGTTCATGATTTGTGACAAATATACCATAGAGATATAAGATATTAATAGTGGAAGAAACTGGGTGTAGAGGGTGTGAGATACATGGGCAATCTGTGTCATCTTCACAGTAATTCTGTGAAAATAAAAGTGTTCTCAAATTTTAAAAAGTTTATTTAAAACATGTTTCTCCTCTATTACCAAATATACAACTTGTATTTACAAGCTTAGATAAATATACATTCCCAGAAGGTAGAATTTCATCCCCCCTCATTATTCATTCATTGAGAAGGCTGGCTGTAGAAGAAAGGGTATTTGTGTCTGGGGATGAGGTCCATTTCTGCACTGGTCTCTTCTCTAGGGCATTGTGGCCCCACAACTCACTGGAGTCATGTAGATGCTAAAAGAAAAGGTCCATTAGATCAATTTCATTTGCTATAAGACCCAGCACTGCCAAGAGAGTAAGGGTTGTGCCATGTAAACCAGCATGGTCTTAAGTACCCAATATGACCCTTGTCCCCATGTAGTTCTACCCGGTTACCATATGTGTGTCCGCATGCTTTCCCAGCATTGCACTAGGCCCATCACTGGGGGGCAGAAGTCTGAACATGGCCATAAAAGCCTCTGCTGCCCTTCTTATCTATAGGTCAATGTCATCATTCAGAGGCCCCTTTCTGAACCCTGTGGCTTAATTCATGGACACTTATTGCTGTTGCTATCATTAGTTCATCTTTTATCACTTTCTAATTAGTCCATAAACCTTTTGCTCTAGAATTAGACTCTCTTGTTTTTCCTACAAATGTCCCCTTTTTTCTCATACAAGAAACCCTATCAAAAACCTTGTGATATGGATTATGGGGAATAAAAGGCAAGGTTGGGGAGTTAGGTATAACGAAATTAGGTGGATGCAAAGGCCCAAAATGGGATTTTGTGTATGATTAAATGAAGAATCATACTCTAAGATCATCTACTGACTTTTAAGATATCCCATTTCCCCTAAATGCAGAAAAGAAGCTGCCATGTTGGACTAGAATAAATGTTATTTTTGTCTTGTCTTATTTCTGTTTGGGGGAAGGATCCACACTTGCACAGTGTTATTTTAAAAATGCAATATTAATGTATTGTTACTCAAATGAATGCTTCCATCTAGTTCTTGGCAAGAAAAAGAAATCATATGTTAATATGTGAGTTGGCTCCTCCATGGAAACATACAGTATATAACAGGTTTTTTTTTTTTACTAATAAGATTTGAGGAGTGGTAAGTTTTCTTCCCTCTATTTCTTATTTTTCATGGTGAGACCCACTGACATTTACCTTTTATTTAGGGTTGTGTTTAAGCACAAGATATTACACTGTAAGACGTCAGAGAAGACAGAAAAGGCTTAGATAGAGATTGCATTTGCCAGTGGGTCACAGATGGGCTCTTAAATGCTTATTCTTTTCTTCTAACTGTAGCCGAGTACCAAAGGATAGATCCTAGTCCAACTATTAGACATATTCTCTGCTCTTCAGATGTGGTGTGGGCCAAATTTTTTCACAACGAATCCGCCAAAATGTAAAGTAACAATACCACCTACTCTTACTTAAACACATGGGAATAAATTGTCCTTTTGCCAAAATGATGCCTTTTATATTGGGTTTATTGTGTTTGCTATGTGAAGATGAATTCCCAGTATTTAGTTGGCCATGGGTTGGCCTCCCTAAGCGCTTCCTCTTACATGGCCAGGAACCCAACTTCCAGAGTTCAGGCAGAAATGGAAATCAAGGCTGGTTGTCTACCAGGTAGTGACATGTATTCCTGTATTCTGACATCAGGGATCATACTGGTTTTTTTTTTCTTTTCCCTCTGTAGATGAGTTTTATAGTTTCTACAGATCTAAGATCTGGCATGGAAAACAGCCAAGGGCCACCCACTATCACCGAGTCTCAGATTTCCTCCTTCCTTCCTTCCTTCCTTCCTTCCTTCCTTCCTTCCTTCCTCCACTTCCTTCTTTCTTTCTTTCTTTCTTTCTTTCTTTCTTTCTTTCTTTCTTTCTTCTTCCTTTCTTTCATCCAAGTTAGTTAACATATAGTGTAGTAATGGTTTCAGGAGTAGAATTTAGTGATTCATCACTTACATATAACACCCAGTGCTCATCCCAACAAGTGTCCTTTTTAATGCCATCACCCATTTAGACCATCCCTCCACCCAATTCCCCTCCAGGAATCCTCAGTTGGTTCTCTGTATTTAAGGGTCTCTGTTTCTAGAGAGGGAAGCAAATCATAAGAGACTCTTAAATACAGAGAACAAACTGAGAGTTGGTGGAGGTGAGAGGTTGGGGGCGGGGAATGGGTGATGGTCATTGAGGAGGGCACTTGTTGGGATGAGTACTGGGTGTTGCATGTAAGTGATGAACCACAGGAATCTAATCCTGAAGCCAAGACTATACTGTATACACTGTATACACTCTTATGTTAGCTAACTTGACAATTTATTATAAAACAAGAGTCTCTGTTTCTTATGGTTTCCTCCCTCTCTGTTTTAATCTCATTTTTTCTTCTCTTTCCCTATATTTATCTGTTTTGTTTCTTAAATTCCACATATGAGTGAAATCGTATTATAGTTTTCTTTCTCTGACTGACTTATTTCACTTAGCATAATACACTCTATTTCCATTCACATTGTTACAAATGGCAAATTTCATTCTTTTTGGTTGCTGAGTAATATTCCAGTGTGTGTGTGTGTGTGTGTGTGTGTGTGTGTGTGTATCACATCTTTATCCATTCTCATATATTTTTCTATAGTTTCCTTTAAACTTTAGAAATGAAGATGTAGAGGGAATGGGGGCTAAAATCAGGATTGTCTGAGCTTCAGAGACCTGGGAAGTCTAGGGTTAGCACTGCAACTGCAACCCTGAATGGTTTCACAAAGACAGGAAGTAAACAAAGGTGAGACTGATCATAAGCATCAGGAGTCCTCGGACACTATGTCACCATCTTCTTCTTTGTAAGAATTCTCTGCTAAACTATTTGCCCAATCAAGTCCCTTTCCTGGTTAAGAATGGAGAAAGAGAGAGAGAGAGAAAGACAGAGGAAAAGAGAGGGAGACAGAGAGCAGGGAGAGAGAGATAAAGAAAGGGGAGAGAGACAGGAAGGAGGAGAAGAGAGGGAGGGGAGTAAAAGGAAGGAGGTAATGGGCTGGATGTTCCTTGGGGTTACTGCAGGGAATATATAGAAAGGTAAATCTTCTAAATTTTGTACTTATTTGACATGATAATGAGCTGTCTGACATTAATAGCCAACAAAAGAGGAAGAGGTAGTAATGCTTAGGAAACTGGAGAAATAGGGAAACAGGTATCTATAGGGCTTATTATATAACAGACCTGAGGCTGGACACTTTATATAAATTAGTCTGTAATCCTCAGAACGACACTGTAAGGTAGGTATTATCCCAATTAACTGATGAGGACAGTAAAGTGCAGGAAATCCAAAGTAATTTTCCCATAGTCTCATAATTAACAAGTGATAGAGATAGGATTTAAACTCTTATCTGTCTAAAGAAAAATGCTAAAATATTTCCAAGCTCTACAGTAACTATTTGATACTATATTTAAAAACAAATAAAGTGATTTTTAAAAATCCTTAAAGTTTCCATTTTAATAATAATTTTTGGAAGATCTCTACAGCATGCACACCATTCAGAAAACTTGAGACTCAAACCCAGGAGTGCTGGTCCAATGTGACACTCTTATAGAGTTGGGACTTGGTTAATTCAGCAGGTAAGACCAGAATTGGATGGCCAGTAGGGGAGAAGGACACTTGGAAAACTTTTAAAAGAGTTGAGGTTATTGTTGCTTTCCTTCTCAGTTACTCTGAAGGCTAATTTCCCCTGGACCAAAATCAATACCTCATCTTCTCCTCCGCGGTCACTCCTCTCTTAACTCTTTCACCGTTGGATATTCCATTAAACAGGAGGAGGCAGAACAGGTTAACTAGATCGTTTTATGCTGAGGAAATACATAAGCAATCACCCATGCTTTATAATATATAAACATTCTATTCAAATAATTTGACTAATAGAAAAATATCATGATTTTGTTAAAGTTTCATAGAAGTCCCCAAAGTTTAACACCCTTCCTTCTTTCCCTGTCTGTTCTTCCTCTCCCCCTTTACTGGTGATTAACAAAGAGAGAATACTGGCCTGGCCAGTCATGTCTGAGATATCCTGGTGATAAGAGGATGACAGGTATCACACTCAAGTGACTCTCACATGTCCCCCTTATTCTTTACAGACAGATTTTCTGTGCTGTCATACCTTCAGCCTGCAAAATGACTACCCAAGGAAATTCTTGGTTTCCTGGCCAGTTAAGAAAATCATTATGACTTGACTTTAATAAAACAAAAAATTGGGGAAACAACATGTTCGCCTTTGGTTGAGTATCTGCTCAAAACCAGTGTGGTGTTGGTGGGCCACAAGTCCAGCATGGTATATAACAACTATTCTACACACAGGTGGTTCTAGGGCTTCATAAAAATGAAGGCTTGGCTAAATTCATGTTAAGTGTTTCTCGTTTAATTTTTTAAAAATTTTTAAAGGAAAGGAACTTTGAAATGATTCTTTCTTTTTTTTATTTTTAGTACTTTCTACACCCAATACGGTGCTCAAACTCACCACCATGAGATCAAGAGTCACATTTTCTTCCGACTGAGCCAGTCAGGTGCCCCAAATGTTTCCTTTTTAAAAACAACTTTACTGAGATATAACTGATACACAAAGGACTGAACATACCTAATGTGGACATTTGGATGAGTTTGAACATATGCAAATTTCCATGAGACCATCACTTATAATCAAGGTAATGGGCGTATCCAACACTCCCAGAATCTTCTTGGGTCCCTTTGTTTTGTTTATTTGTGGTAGGAAAACCCAGCATGAGTCACATGTAAATGTTTCTTTATTGCAAAACAATTCATTTTGTAGTTTTGATGGTGCTAATATGCGTATCAGTAAATTATTTGACTGCTTACGTTTTATATTTTTTATTTCACTTAATGTTAATGGAACATATGACTGGACTAGTGTTCCTAGAGCACACTGTAAGAAATGCTGCCTTGGGGTGCCTGGGTGGCTCAGTCAGTTAAGTGTCTGACTTCAGCTCAGGGCATGATCTTGAGGTTCATGAGTTAGAGCCCCTGTGCTGACAGCTCAGAGCCTGGAACTTGCTTCAGATTCAGAATCTCCCTCTGTCTCTGTCCCTGTCCCACTCACATTCTGTCTGTCTCTCTCTCAAAAATAAAAACTAAGCATTAAATTTTTTTTAAAAAAATTGTCTTAAGATTCCTTACCATCCATCTTTGTTTTCTGGAGATTTGTGCCAACCATAAGTTGTAGGCTGAAGAAAGGAAGGAACTTACTCAGCTATTGAGAGGAGATGTTAAAAAATACAGTGGCAGAATAAATTGCATTGTGGTAGATATTTAACATTTTTGCAACCCTCCTGATTATTACTAGTGGGTTTCATCTTCACAATTACCTGAGGAAGAGGAAAAGGAAGGTATCTCTATTGCTTCTGTCACTAGTAACAATTATCATTAATTGAGCATTTACTATATGCCAGATACTTATTTTGCTTTTGAGAATAACTTTCAAAAACCACTATGATCTACTATGCTAATGAATAAAACAGAGGCTCTGAAAAGTATAGTGATTTCTGCCTACATCCTCAGTCCAGTAGAAGGGTTCAAAATTTTAAGGTCTAAGAAAGTCCCGGGACTTGTTTAAAGTTAAGGAATTATACTCAGCACAGAAGAGTTCTTCCCCTTGACTTGACACACTTTATTATGTGATTGTCTTTCTTTACTCTCTATCCCTACCCCAATAAAGGGTCTAATGAAAGTGCATTGATCCATATAACAGACCAAGCATTGAATACAGTTAAGGGCTATAAAAAATGAAAAGTATCATGGTTGGAAAATAACTCCACTAGGATTTAAACCCCAAATGGTCTCATAGAATGTGGTAGTCTAAGAAGTGGGAAGATCCAGATTCTCATCCTGGTTCTGCTGTATAATATGCAATATAACCTTAGTTTTCTTAACCGTGCAACGGGGAGAATAACTCACTTGGGATGCTGATAAAATTAGATAAGCACATGTTTCTAACAGGGCATTATTAACTGAGTGGGATTTTTGCAGTTTGAACTGTTTGAATTGTGTGGGCATGTTGCTTTGGAGTGAGTCAAACATTTCTACAGAGAAGAGTTACACAAAAATGACTTGTCTAGAGCACTCTGCCCATTGAGAAATGGTCCTGTGTAAAAATATGAGTCTATATTATCCCAGCCTTGGGCAAGCTGGCCAAATGTTTTTAGAATTCTCGGTTTCTTTTTTAATAAATGACTTTAAAAGTATCTACAAATATATTTTTTAGAAACAAACTAAATTACATATATCGAGAAAGGAATTGAATATACATTTCTTGAATTCTTCCTAAGCCTATTGTATTATAAATTTCACTGCAAAATACACTTATGAGACAAATATACTTTTTAAGACAGTAAAACAAAGGCTTATCAACTCTAAATATCTGGGCCAATGAAACTGAGAACAGTTGTCGCCAGCATCTGAGCTTAGGTTGCCTAAAGTCAAAGCCCAAGCTTTGTCCTGCTGTCCTACACTACTCAAATTCTCTCCCCTTCTCCTTCTCTTTAACGAAACTTCTTTCCAATAGTCCTTTATCTGCCTGTGCCTCTGTATTTAGGAATATTTGCCAATGTGTCTATATACAGTCAAACCCTGTGTGCGTATGACTTTCTAGAATGGATTATGGGATCCCTAAAAACTAAATTATGTCAAGGTGTCTTATCTGGCACACAGGTAAGACAGCCCCCACCAGCCTGTTGAGACATTCACAACTACCCTATAATTTAACTTTAAATACCTGCAGGAGTCTGGGAATTACAAATAATATGCAAATAAAATTCCCATGAAAACCCACACTGCCTGCCATTGTAATGATTCCATTACTTATGATAATGGCAGTCGTATGTCTGTGAGCTCTAGTCAAACCTTCTAGCATCTTGTAGAAACATGTGGCTTCTGGATTGAGATGGGACATAATCCAAAGTAGACCTAAAACATGCGATTTCCTTCCTTTTCTTTTCTCGTTTTATATGGACCTGGACAATATTATAAATTTATTTCCACGAATCGAAAGAATTTACCTTATCACTTTTGCCTTTGTTTAACTCTCCTTTTACCTGTTTAGATCTACTTGACACATAAAATTCATATTAACGGCATAAAATTACAACAACCCCTAATGAAAGGTGTCAGTTTACTGGCTTATCAGAGGTATTCTCTGGAGCAGGCCTTGGTGCAGGATTCCATGTGGTAAGGGCTGTAAAGCGCTGGTGTTTATTTTCCCCGCAGGCATCTTCCCCCTGGTCCCACACAGCTCTGTGAGAAGTCCACGGGAGGATTGGGACTTAAACACACCTTATTAAACAAACTGAGTTGCACACCAAATGGATTAGCGTTTGATATTCAATTCTTTTGTCTGACTGCAGTATGTTTGGAGGGGAAGAGTCAATCCTACCTTCACTCGCACACATCATTGTTTCTTAGGCTGAGCCATATCAGAACATCTCCATCTATAGCTTCTGCCCACCGCTCATCATGGCGGGGTGCTGATGCCTACATTAAATGGTGATGGCTTCGTGCCTGCTGCAGTCCTTGTGATCTGGAGTATATATTAAGAAATTAGGCTGGGCTAGAGTGGATCTGAATTACAGAGTGTCGTAGATAGAGTGCAGGCCTTGGATCTAGTAGCTGTGTGGAAGTCGGCAAATCTCTCAACTTTTCTTGATATTAGTCGATACATTTCTTTATCAAATGGGCATACTTTATGGACCCTTTGAAGTATTTCTCAGCATTAAATAAGGAAATGCAGGTAAAAAGCTTATACCTGGTATCGTATAGTTACCCACCACATAATAAGTCCCTCTCACTGGATAGAAGAATTGACAAATGCTCCTTTATCTCTATTTTTGTTGTTCTTTCAATTTGTATCTATGATCCTATAAGTGCTGCCGACCTATGGGAAATCCATTCTAGGGCTTCCTGCACATGCATTCTTTCAGCAAGGATGCTGCCATGCTCATGCAAGACTGCAATTAACCCAGGAGCTGTGCTTACAGGAAACTCAGAGTTTTATTTGATGGAAACAAGCAGTAATGTGATCTTTCAAAGAAAAGCAATATTAATACAGGGAGATCCTGATACAACATGATGTGAAATTGCTAACATAATAAAGCCATATGACATTTCTGCCTCAGTGTGAGTTCTGTCTGAGAGCCAACCTGCTAAGGAAAAGGATGCAGGTTAAGTGAATGAATAGGCTCCCCACCCCCTGCCATCTTGGAGAGGTTCGGTATAGAAGATGGCAATATCCTCTACGATTACAGTTGCCATATCAAACCCTGGCTCTATCCTTTATCAGGCAAGAGACTGAGGAAGACAAGGGGATATATTATCCATAAACTCAGGATGTTGCATCCTGAGAAATGCCTGAGAAATGGTGCAGTGTAGTGGCCAATAGTGCAGTTTCTGGGGCTGAATTATCAAGGTTCAAATTCTAGCTCTGCCACTTAGAAGCCATGTGAATTTGGGCCAGTCATTTTACTTCCCTCAGCCTCAGTTTCCTCACCTGTGAACCTGGAAAAGATAACAGTGCCCAATCTTTAGGGTTGCTCTGAAGTCCATACTATAAATCACTTTGAAAAGAGCTTGGCACATTGCAAGTGTTTAATAAATGTTGGCAATCATGTCTCAAACATGTTAGACTTCTATTCTTACACACAATAATAAAATTTGGCTCATCAAATTGGGTGTAATTCTTTTGGCATTAGCCAAATATGCACAACTGATCAATGTATGGGAAACCTGAAGAAATGCTCTTTTTATTATAGCACTTAATTGTGGTTTGTTTTTCTGCACATGCTTCTTTATTACAAGGTTGTGAATTTCTTGAGGACACCATCTGTATGGTTTTCTTTTTTTTTAAGTTTACTTACTTATTTTGACAGAGAGAAAGAGTATGAGTGGGGGAGGGGAAGAGTGAGTGGGAGAGAATCCCAAGCAGGCTCCTCACTGTCAGCATGAAGCCTGACATGGGGCTCAATCCCACAACCCTGGGAACAGGACCTGAGCTGAAATCAAGTGTCAGAGGCTTAACCAACCAAGTGCCTAGGCAACCCTGTATGGTGTTCTTCTGTATTCAGAGTGCCTGCCATCAGGTTTGGCATAGCAGGTAGTCAATAAAATTTGTTTAAAAGGTTAAGTAAAGAAATTGACCAGGTAATTTCATGAATGAAGCAAAGGATGCCTGGAAGATTCTAAACCATTTGCAATGTATTCAAACCCTTCCTCTTTCCTTATGTTTCCATGTATGTGTGGCTTTCAGAGCTAATTCATTCTGTGTTGGTGGCTAATGATAAAAAGGGCTGTTATGAGAAGGGGCCTCCTCTTAAGCCCAGACACTTCTTTTCTCATCGCATCTGCCAGTGTTTATGTAAGCAAAAAAAAAAAAAAAAAAAAAAAAAAAAAAAAGCATGCATTATATTTTTATGAGCCTTGCGATTTATTCTGTTTTGTTGTCAGACCTTTGGGAATGCATTCTATAAACTTTATTGAGACAAGATATCTAGAGACGTTTGCATATGTCTGAGCTCAGCACAATATTACTTTTTAATGCACTTTTGACTTTGCAGGCAGAGGATACAGTAAAAAATGTAAAACGGCGGTAGCTGGGGCTTTTTTATTACCCACGTTTTGCCTTCCTGGTTCGAAAACAAACAAGTACCTCATTCAAATGAGATAAACTAATACGCATTAGTTTGGCACAGTTACAAATGGGGTATTTCTGCTGTTGAGTCAGAGATAGAGTTCTACTCCATGACGACAGGTACAGGGCACAAGGTGGAGAGCATTCTTGTCAGTGGAGGTCAGTACCAGCTCCCTGTTCCCCATATACTAAGAGAACAACCGTGGAGGATGATTGCAAGAATAAACTCACAGATTCAGAGACGGAAAGACCTTACTTCCACCGTGGGAAAGAAACGGAGTCTCAGGGTGGTTTAGATGTACCAGGTCACATGTTCAGTGTTGTGTTGTTAGCACACAACTTCAGAGAGGTAATCACGGCTGAAATCAAAGTGTGAAGCCTGAGCTACGGGGCCAGGGCCGGGACAGTGAAACAGGACAGAAATGGAGTCAGATGTGGTCAAGCACAAAGAAAATACACTAAAATGATGACAAATTTGAGCAAAACCAGCATAAGGGCCAAAGCCTGCGTGTTTGTCTTGGGTCAAGCAAGATGGGTCTTAATAAGGAAATATAGCCTGAAACAGTCACCCTGGGAGACAAGTAGGTGAGAAAGGTGAGAAATAATTAATTACTTTTAAGTTTTTTTTTGTTTTTGTTTTTTTTTGTTTTTTGTTTTTTTTTTTTTTTTTGAGAGAGAGAGAGAGAGAATGAGAGAAAATCCCAAGCAGGCTCTTCACTGTCAATGCAGAACCCGACATGGGGCTCAAACTCATGAACTATGAGATTATGACCTGAGCCAAAACCAAGAGTCAGAGGCTTAATCGACTGAGCCACCCAGGTGTCCTATAGGTGAGAAATAATTCGAGGTACAGGGGCTGCTGGTGCCCAGCCTGGCCTCATAAACTTGCCTCTCTGTGAGGCAACTCAATCCTAGCTAAGAGGAGGCAGCGTGGGGACAGCGGGGACCAGAGCTCGGATTCCAATAGTGATTTAGCCCTTTGCCTTTCTCCTCAAACCAGACCACCCAATACGATACGAGAAGTTATTTTTGTCTTTGTTGGAAATTACCCATAAGTGTGTGGCTAAATGCAGGTTAACTGACAAACCTGTCCAAACAAAAGCACTGCAGAAAAGTCACAGCGAAATTTTCACTTCCAGGCTGCTGATTATAAACAAATCCTGGGCCTCAAAGAATCAAATGATCAATATTTGGGGCTCGGGTAGTTTTATGGTAAAGTGAAAGGAACTGAGATATTAAAATGAGGGCCTTTTAGGAATTTCAAGTAAAAGAGGGGGAAAAAATCTTCAATATTAGTTTTTATTTCTTCATGTAAGGAACTTTAAAGTTTACAAAGTATTCCTCCTTCTTCACAACAGCCTTTGATAGGAATAAGGGAGGTTAATTGGCTTGCCCACAATTACAAAGCTGGGAAGCAGCACAGTTAGGATCTGAACCCAGGTGCCCTGCACTAATTTGGAGGCTTTTTCTTCTCATTCCCAACAACATGTGTGTTTCTACTAATGGGGTATGGGGGAATCTCATTGTTCATAAAAATAGATGTGATCTTCTCTTAAGTCAGATGCATAAATGTGTACCTCCATTTGAAAATCATTATTCCCGCAAATGTGGCAGAGATACACGTGGTTTGTGGACAGCAACAGCTAGCCCAGACCGCTGAAGATGAAGTCGGGATGGTAGAGAAGGGCACAATCACAACCATCCAAATAGTCTGGGTTTTAGAATTAGACCATCAAGGTGAGTATCTGGGCTCCACCTATTAACTGTGTGTTTCAGAGAGTTAACACCAGGAATCCGTTCTTCACCTCCCTATGCCTTCTTCCCCATCCCTGCCATGAGTGCGTAAGGAGGTCCCTCTTTCTGCCCATAAAGCATCCTATATTACTCTTGTCATATGATTTATCAAGTACCAGAAAGAGAGTTTCTTAAGGACAGGGGCTGGGAAGATTTGTGCTTATATCACCAAGGCCTAGCATCATGCTTAATGTATGGTAGGCTATTGGTCAGTGTTCTCCAGAGAAAGAAAATCCATCTCTCTCTTTGTATAGGGGGAGAGAGAAGGTGGAAGACAAAGAGGGAAAGAGGAAAGGAGGAAGGGAGCAAAGGGGAGAGAGATTAAGAGTGGTTTGTGTGACTGTTGTGGCTAGAAAGTCCAAAATCAGCAGGGTAGGCTGGCAAGCTAGAAACCCAGGAAGAGCTGATATTGCAATCTTGATCCTGAAGGTAGTCTGGAGGAAGAATTCCTTCTTTCTCCAGAGAAGTACTTTTCTCTTAGAACCTTCAACTGATTAAATGTGGCCCCCCATTTTATGGATTTTGATCTGTTTTACTCAAAGCCTACAAATTAAATGTTCCCATCATCTAAAAAATACCTTCACAGCAATATGTAGACTGGAGTTTGACCAAACATCTGGGCAACATAGCCTAGCCAAATTATATATAAAATTTACCATTACCATAGGCTCTCAATAAATACTGGTTTACATGTCTGATATCTTCTGTTTTCTTCTCAATTATATCCTTTCTAACCCTGGTGCTGTCCTAGGAAGCTCTCTTGTATGTTCTATATTAATAGGGCTCTTGTGCCTTCTAGCTTCCATTGGACTCAGCCAATGGGGAACCCCAAGGGGAGAGAATAGTGGGAGGGAAGAAGGTGAGGTCAGAGTGTTTACTTTTCTGTTGCTCTCCCTGGAAGCACCTCTAGGACCATCTGTGTGCCTTAATTAAGGGTCACTGTACTTTTCAAGATAGGCTACTCTATGTGCCTCGCTTATTTAAGGCTCCAGTAACCTCTTCCCCACCCCCCACTAATCCTTTCAAAACTAGGTATCAGCTTTCCTTCTGCTACACCTAGGCTTCTACACTGTCCTTTGTGGTCCTCTTATATTTTATCTATATTTTTACAATAAGTCACCTTAAAATTAAACCCTCTTTGAATTAAAGTATGCATTCATTTATTGATTGATATCATTGACTAAATAAATTTAAATCGTTCTTCTTAACCTCTCCTTAGTTATGATTTCCTCATGTATAAAATGGGAATCAGATGCCTTAAAACATAGGGCTATTGGATGATTAAACCAAATAATACAGGTACCATGCTTATTGGACACATGGCAAGTTCTTCACATAAAATAAACAGTTAACAAGTATTCAATCATAAAAGTAGTAATAACAGTAATAAAAAGGATAGCTGATTTGATACAGTCACCCAACCTAATTACAAAGATACATGATAAAATGAGAGCTGACAGGCTGAGAGCTTAAAATGCATCATTAGTCCATTCATTCACTTATCGAACATTTCCTGAGCATGCTACCAATAATAAGTGCTGGGAACACAAGGGTCAACAAGATGGATTCTGGGTACCCTCCTTACCATCGCATTAGCCAGAGTCTCTGTCACCCTACCTTGACAATGGTAACACCCTCGTACCTTGTCTCCCTGCTTCCACTTTGCCAAACTCCTATGCCTCATCTGTCATCCAGCTAGGGAGGGGTCATGTCCCTCTCTTGCTTAAGACTCTGCCATGGCTTCTCAGTGTTCTTGGAATCAGGACTACAATGTGGAGGCCCCACATAAGTTAGTCCCTGGTCATCTCTGTGCCCATCTCGAGACACTCTGAGTTACTTGCTGAACTACAGCCACAGTGGTCTTGCTTTGGTTCTTAAAACCACCAAGTTGTGGCTTCACCTGTCATTCCTTATGTTTGAGCACTCATTTTTCCCTAGCCCATTTACTTCCCAATCTTTCCAGCTAGTCAGGATCCCTGTCACAGCCATAGAGTACATGTTCCTCTTTGCAATGGAATTCTTGTCATTTATTGATTAATGTGTTTCCCCCACTCTTTTCTTTATATTTATTTATCTATTTATTTTAATGTTTATTTATTTTTAAGAGAGATACGAGCACAAGTGGTGGGGGAGGGGCAGAGGGAGAAGGGGACAGAGGATCTGAAGCAGGCTCTGTGCTGAGAGCAGAGAGCCCAATGTGGGGCTTGAACTCACGAACCATGAGATCATGACCTGAGCCCAAGTCAGACGCTCAACCAGCTGAGCCACCAAGGTGCCCTTCCCCACTCTTAAAGAGTAAGTCTTATGATGGCAAGAACAGGGACATTTTGTTCACCACCATATCCTCTATCACCACATAAGTGTTCAGTGCCCAAGACGAGGTCCTGACCTCAATCAAGTTCATCATTTTGTTCTAGTGGTTTGATGCCTGTAAGAAATGGGAAGTAGTGAGGATTTTGCTCTATTTCTTGCTTCTAAGTAGGAAGTTCCATGAAATGTATGGAACCTAAGACACGGTGTGAGAATGCTGAAATGATACGACATCCAGAATTAGATCACACAAATTTAAACCCAGCTCATCATCCTTAAGACAAAGACAACATAGGCAAGTGACTTAACCTTGGAGAACCTCAGATTCTGCCCTTAAAATGAAAATAGGGGGTGCCTTTGTGGCTCAGTTGGTTAAGCATCCAACTCTTGATTTCAGCTCAGGTCATGATCTCATGGTCAGGAGATGGAGTCCCGCATTAGGCTGTGTGCTGACAGCATGGATCCTACTTGGGATCCTCTCTCTCCCTCTGCCCCTTCCCTGCTCATGCTCTCTCTCTCTCTCTCTCTCTCAAAATAAATAAATAAACTTTAAAAAATGAAAATAGTAATTACTGCTTCACAAATTTCAGGAGGATTGAGTGACATAAAATACTAAAAGCACGTAGTGCAGTGCCTGGCACAGAGTAGTTCAATAACTTTTATATTTTTATTTGTTATGATCACTAGTATTATCATCCTTACCACAATAATCCCTTTATTCTGTGAAATGAAGAGCCTGTGGAAATGTGTATAAAAATAAGTGGATGAGATAGTTATAAATGAGGCAACCACCCACTATCTATCTCAGTGAAATGTCAAAAGCAAAACATAAGAAGTTATATAGTATGGTTAGAAATCAGCTTTTCAGAAATTTTTCAGAGTCTTCCAGCATTAATCGAGGGAGTAAATTTAGAATTGGATATAGAGTCGATAACTCTTACAGTAGGAATGTATACGGTGTCTGTATGTGGGGGGGCGGGGTGCAGTGTGGAGTCAGAGCCGGATGGAGAGGCGGCTATGAAAGAAGTAAATTATGGGGAACGTTAGGCCTTTGAGGTGGAGGAGCCTTCAGTGATGCCAAGCTGTGGTGTGGCCCACAGCAGGTGGTTAAAGAAGGACCTGAGCTACAGAAATGTTATATGTGTGTATATGTATATATATGGACATACGCATATTTACACATGTGCATATATATACATACATAATTTTTTTCCAAGTATTCCCTCTAAAGCCAGTATTCCTATAAATGAAAACCACCATCTAAAGGACTTCATTCTGGCGGTGCCTCCCTGGACTTGTCAATGACATTCAGGAGAGAAAGCAGCAACCCTGAGACCACCTCATAGAAGCCAAGAGATACTAGTCTCTGAGCCATTTATCCAGTTCCAGCAGTAATCATGCAACCAGTATGGAATGGTTGATCGCCTTTCCATAGCCAAGAACTGGGAGGGGGCTCAGAGTGGGGTTTCTGCTGTTAGACTGATGCTGTAACATTCCTCAATGTGAAAATTCATCCACATATGAATACAATCTAAGTCCTCAGGTATTGAAAATCATTCAAACATCCAAGTAGGTATCAACAATACAAGGAAAACACATGGTGAATTTTATATTCCAAAGAGCCTCTTTTTATGCTCCCCTTCTGTCACGTTGCCCTCCCCAATGTAGGACCCACTTGTTTACACTGTTCTCAGTGTGCTGGTAAAGAGAAGGGCCTTCAGAGGCTGTCAGAGCTGGGCATGGAACCCAAGCCTAGTTTTAACTAAAAGGCTACCTCCCTGGTCTCGGTATTGGTCAATGTTTCAGTGACATTGTATTTAGTCTTATCATTCGTCTCAAATCTTTAGTGGACTGAGACAGAGAAAAAACAGTATTTATTATATGACCTTGGCTTATTTTCTTAACTTCTCTGGGCCTAAGTTTTCTCATATGCAAAGTGGAGATAATAGTACATTCCTCAGTGGATTACATATTAATACCCTGTCTTATTACAGAAAGAATTCAGGAAACAGAGGCACTTTGGGGATGAAAAAATAAAACAAAGAATGCAAACTGCCTATCAAAGTATCTGCAATGAGATACACAATCACTTCCTGTTAATCCTCTTTGCTCATTTTATTTTCCTTTTCTAGTGAGAAAAAGAAAAATTAACTTCCTCTCTTCATCTCCCCTCCGTTCCTTGCCTCTTATAGCTTTGTACTGAAATGAATGTGTTGAGCCACCATTGTACACAGAGACCAGTGCTGAACCCTGGGGACATAAACATGAAGAGAGGAAGGCAGATCCCTAACCTGAAGACTCTCAGACCAATGGCTAGGAACAAATGTGAATGCACACCGTTGTGTTTTGAGGTTAATTAAAATAGGGGTATTGCAAAGGAAAGCTTCCCTGGGGAAGTGACATGTGAGCTGGCCTGATGTCCCTTCTGCTCCAAGATAGTGTCATCCCGGGCTGCTTCTTTTCAGTTTGGGGCACCTATATTTGCATGCTGGAGAGAGGACCCATCTAAAGCCGATTTGATTCTGGACACAACCTATCTTCTTAAAGGATGACCGACTCCACCTGAGAAGTAAATGTTTGGAGATTTGTCTTCAACTTGGCAAAAGGAAGACTTGGATGGCCCTCCAGGGAAAGTGGCCCTGCAATTCTATTGCTGTTAAGTGGCCCTGCAATTCTATTGCCAGCCCGGCCAGCCTGCCCTGTCCCATGGAGGAGCAGGCATAGCAGGGAAACAGTTTATCCTCACACTAGCCCCTTCTTGTCTCTCTTTTGTTGTGTTCAGAGCTTTCTTCGCAACCAGAGAGGAAGTTAGCTCTGAAGATACTGCAATCTGCAATATTTGGGGAAAAAAATATCAGGTCATTGTTATTTATTGGAACAGCTCTTCCGTGTAAGTCTCAGTGATACCTGGATAATGAAAGTTCTACTGCTTGCATATCCACATCTATTCAAAAGAGTTCTTGCCAGCCACTGGCCCTTTTGAAAAAAAGTCTCATATTAGATTCTAACATCTTTATTGACACTCATATTGAGTGGCTTGGAAACATATAGTCACTAAGTCTATAGTTTGGCTTCACTCTTTTTGGCCTTTTCCAAGCAAAATCTTATCCAAGAATCTAGCTGAGTATAATTTACATAGAAATGATCTACACCAATATCTATGTCTATACCTTCCTCAGGATGATAACATCATACTTCTTGGGGAAAAAAAAAAAAACGCTCCTTGTGTCTGCTATTACTGCATAGTCCTAGTGGGAAGAGTAGATCTCAGAGCTCTGCCTCCTTGACATGAGTGTGAGCATGTGATCCAATTTGGGCCAATCACAAACCTTCCCAAGGAAATTTTAAGTTGGAAATAAGGGAAAAAATCTCTTTCTACATGGTGTCTAACTTGGCAAGATGGGAGCAACAGATATTTTTTGCCTCTCCACTGGCTGAGATGAAGTTCAGCTAGAAAGGAAAGGAGGGAGGGGAGATGGAGAGAGAAACTTCTTGGAGCTCCAGACCCTGGTTCCTGTCATATTAGGGGCCCCCCTAACTCCCTGTTTTTCTTCCATTTGGTGATAGGAGTCAATAAATTCCCCCTCCTAGATATTCTAGTTTAAGTGGAATGTCTTCAACTTGCGACCAGAATCATCCTGAAATATTTCCCTCTATTACGCTTACCTCTTTTCAGGAGGAAGTTGGCGGGGGCCAGGGGGGTGGTGTCTGTGTGTGTGGCATTTTTGAAAGTCCAAAGTGAAAGTTAAAAGATCACCCTTATATCCTAGGACAAACAATGGTACAATCATGGAATAGAAAGAGGTTTAAGGAAAAGAGTATGGACTTTAGAGCTGCCATAACAAAGTTGCACAAGCTGGGTGGTTTGAAACAACAGCCATTTGTCCTCTGAGTTCTCCAGGCCAAAAAATAAAAAACCAAGTTGTCAGCCTGGCAACAATTCCTCTGGAGGCTCCAAGAGAAACACCTTCCTTATCCCTTCCAGCTTCTGGTAGTTCCTAGTGGTTTTTGGCTTATGACAGCATAGCTCCAGTCTCTGCCTCTGTCTTTACATGGCCTTCTTCCCTTTGTGTCTTTCTGAGTTATCTTTCTGACTCTTATTCTCATTGGATTTCAAGCCCACCTTAATCCAGTATGACCTCATCTCAACCTTTTTTATTTTATTTTATTATTGTTTTTAAAGTTTATTTATTTTTGAGAGAAACAGGAAAGACAGAGCGTGAGCAGGGGAGGGGCAGAGAGAGAGGGTGACACAGAATCTGAAGCAGGCTCCAGGGCCAAGCTGTCAACACAGAGCCTGACATGGGGCTCGAACTCACAAACCGTGAGATCATGACCTGAGCCGAAGTCAGATGCTTAACCGACTGAGCCACCCAGGTGCCCCTCAACCTTTATTTTATCTTCAAAATCATTATTTTCAAATAAGGTCCCATTGTAAGGTCCCAAGTGGACATGAATTTTGGGAGGACACTATTCAAAACGCTGTAACATCCAAACTGAATTAAGGTTGAGGCCTGCATCTTACAAGACACTATTAAGTATGTAAATCTAGATAAAAATCATTTAAACTCTGAACCTCAGTTTCTTTTTCTATAAATGGATGCAATATTAACTATCTCTAAAGAATTTCTGTCAACATTAAGGGAAATGTAGGAACCTTATCTTTCCTAGTACGTGACACAAAGTAGGTGCTTAAAAGTTAAATTTCTAAAACTACTTTACTTCACTAATGATTGCCATTAATTATATAAAAAGGAAGAATTAAATACATGTTTAAGTTCATTAAACAGAGGTAAAAGCAGTCTACTGTGGGAGTTTCACCGAGGAGATCGAGGAAGGCTTGTGGTTCAGGTGCCATGTTTAACTGGATTTTAAAAATGAATAATTTCATTAACTGGCAATGTTATGGGTGCACAATTAAAGTCAATTCAGGAGAGGGCCTCTGCAGATAATGGTCAACATGAAGTATAGCCCTCTAGTGGTCCAATTCACTCCACATGATTCCTTTAGGAGTGGACAGATATCACACACTTTAGACAAAACATCAGTTTGATAATTTGGGCTTTTATAATTTCAGTAGGAGTAATTTCAAGATGGCAATCTATGATGATAATCTGTGAAATAGATATTCTATATTATAAAAAACAAATTAGGGGGAGTAGAGTTTCATATTTTGAAAATAAGTGCATGATCAGGTCAACGTTTTACAATGAATACTGAGAAACCAAAATTCTAACACTACCCCATTTGGAATGTATGCTGAAATGTACATGTTATATGTCTTGTTCCCCAGCTAGATGGTAAGCTCCCTGAAAACAGAGGGTGTGGCTGCCCATCACAGTGACTCTCGTGCTGGAGTATGATAGGGTCTTGCTCCTATTTGGTAAACAAGTAAATGAAATTACGTCACATATCGTATCCCATATGAAAAATTGGTCAATGTGCAATCCCGAGTCATGTGCTTTCATTCTCATTATTATTTTTTTTTGCCATAACTTTGCTAATGAGATCAAGAGCCCCACAAGTGGAAGTACATTAGGATGAAATGTGGACAACTGATCTTCCAGCTTTCACCTTTGCACCCTCCACTCCGCAATTTGTTATGTATTTAGTGGTCACAGTGAGCCTTTTAAAACGTTAGACCCTGTGGCTGCCTTGCTCACATTCTCCACAGGTGTCTGTGGTAGATAAAGAAGACTGTACATTCTGGCTACCTCTCTCTTTGAAAGGTGAAGCCCAATTCTATTTATTTGTCCTCCCACTAAATTTTCTGGCCTCAGTAACTTACTTGACCAATGGAATGTGGTAGAACTTATTTTTCTTCACACTTGCCACTACTAATACCTTATGTATGTGTTTATTATCAGTCCCAGGCTCTCTCATAAGCTTCATGAAGATATAGACTTTGTCTGTCTATTCATAGCTTTAGTTCTCAGTGCCTAGAACAGTTCCTGTCACATAGTAGGAACTCAATAAATACATTTGGGATAAATGAATCAAATGGGCCTTATAAATTTCAGTTGTTTACACTGCACTGGTGACAAAGTGGTGCTCTAAAAATGTTCCCTTTCCTTGGCAGGAGATAGGCTGACCAACTTAATTGTTATTTCCTCAGCTTGAATTTCTATGATTTAACTTAATCTTCCATCCTTGCCCTTCAAACCTATGTGTTCTTGATTTAATCAGCAGGATCAGAACTATTGCACTTCCCGTTGCCCTTCAGCCACTAACAGAAAAATGATTGACAGTTAATCATGTTTGAAGGAGATCTCTTCCTCTCTTTTGCATTTTTCCATACTAGGGTTGAACTAGGTTACTCACTTGAATAAAATAACCCATATTAATACATATTTTCAGTCTTATTTCTCATAGTCTTTGTGTATGTGTTTTTGCTTCTCCAGGTTTTAAACCAAGTGGCAGTACTCAGTCAATTTTATAAGGAAAAAAATGCAATAGAAGAAAAAAAAGAAGCAAATTGACATTGATTGAATATATACTATATATTGGGCTCTGTACTTGAATTTTTCAGTTTATAAAATATCTGGCCCTTCATTCTGGTCTTGGAGCACTGGGGTCATTTCTGAAATTTGAATCTCTATCATTTTCATGTCACACAGAATTGCAGGCATAGGTCAACAGAGGTCATTGTCAACATTAAACAGAAAATATTGTCAATTTTCCAATGTTAGTGCAAATATATATGATATGCTTTTTCTTCTTCTTCTTCTTCTTCTTCTTCTTCTTCTTCTTCTTCTTCTTCTTCTTCTTCTTCTTCTTTATATGCAAGTCAGGTAGGCTGGGAGGTTTATATTTATAACAAATCCACCAAATCCCTAAATGTAAACTCCATGGAGGTAAGGGACTTAGCTTTGTCCATACTTTATCCCCTGTGCCAAGAATACTGCCAGTTCCACAGTGAGTACCCAGTTGTTGTTGTGGAATGAACACTATTAATAGTTTATTGGTGGGTCTGCCTATCATTGCTGGTCGAATACAAACATGCAAACCTACACAGCATGTTTCTCTTTTTAATAAAAGAAACTTTCTCCCCAATACCCTGAGATGTCTAACCCCATTGATTAAGCTCTACATGGCCTCACTTATCTAGACTTCATGTAGTACTTCTATGTGCCCTTCAAAGTATATTCTTTTTTTGTTTTGAAAAACTTTTAACGTTTGTTTATTATTGAGAGACAGAGACAGACAGAGCATGAATATGGGAGGGGCAGAGAGAGGCGGAGACACAGAATCTGAAGCAGGCTCCAGGCTCTGAGTTGTCAGCACAGAGCCCGACACGGGGCTCAAACTCACAAACCAGGAGATCATGATCTGAGCCAAAGTCGGACACCCAGCCGACTGAGGCACCCAGGTGCCCCCAAAGTATATTCTTAATGTCTACAAGTGCTATTGCCAAATCTTATTATTTCCCTTCTTCTAGACCCTTAAATACAATGATCACCTATCAGAGATTATCAAAAGCTAATGAAGAGAAAACAACTCAGTTTCAACTACTCAAAAAGGATTGCCTTATTCTGTTTCCTTCTCCCAAGCTCTTAACTTTCTCCTATGATATGATCTTCTGGTTTGATCTTATATGATCTTTCCCAATTTGATGCCACCCTTTCCTCACACATACACATGTACACTTACAAGCAAGTACCACTGGACTCTAAGCTCTCCATCCTCTCTCGCTACTAGTGGGAGATGCAGCTCCTATAAGAGACCATGTCTTATTCATTTGTGTATGAATATTTTTTCAGCAACTGCTATTGGTCAGGCATACCTATAGGTACTGTAACAGGGATGAACCTTAGCCTCTGTCCCTTAGAAGTCTAACTGTCTGAGCCAACCTACTTTTTATGCTATATATCAGCAACCAGGTTTCCCGCTGGAGCGAGTGGCTAAACAACGATAATCCTCAAAGGCACAAAAAATTTTATAAAATTTCTGTTTCTTTTTTTTAAGCAAAGCGGTAATAGGTTGGAGCAAATATAAAAATCATGTACTATTTTTCCAGGACAAATAGTGTTAACATATAAATAGGTCATACATTATAAATGATTACTTTTAGATAATACAAAGAAAAAACACGGAAAACAATAGCAAATGTCTACAGTATTTTTTCTCAAGAAATTCTCCATTGTTAAGATGAAGCATATTTTTAAAATTCTAGATCACGCTTTGTTTGGATTTTCTTACACATCAGCTTTGGCTCTCTTTAAGGTTAATGCATGAGGTGGCAGTAGGAGATGCATGTATTAAATACATAAATCCATAATGACTCAACAACTATTTATTCAGCACCTACTCAGTTGTTGGTTGTTCCAGGTACTAATGTAGACTCATATGATTAAATAGGATTATCCGGGAGATATTCATACACAAAGAGCAGTAAACAGAATTACACAGGAAGGAACAAGGTGCTGCACGCTGGGGGTTATTTTTCAGCTAGGACCTCAACCAAGAAGTTGTTCTTCCCACAATAAATTTACCCTGCTCACTTCTGGTACAGAAACTCAGGAGAAGTTGGCAGAGATGATAACAGGGCACAAAGTATTCAGAGCAGGGTGAGTGAGAGTATTGTAATGCTAGGAAAACAAAGAGATACAAGAGCCTACTGCTAGTTATGAGTAATTAGCATCAGGCATTTAGAGAATCTTAGAGACAGACCTTCATACACATTAATTTATAAAGATTTACAAATGAAGTCAACATAAACAATCATTATCAACAGAGACTGGAAATAAACTGCTAAAGACAACATCATGGCATAGATGTTCATATTATCACATTCTCTGGCTACTTCCTGAATTTTTAGGTCACATTCTCAAACTCTACCACTCTGATAATTCTTGGACCTCACAGAGACTTCTGTTCTTTGGCATACAGTTTTCTAAACTATCCAACACACTACTTGTGCCCTTTCCCTCCTTAAACAGCTCTGATTCCTTTGCTCATTAACACAGAGTTGTGGTTTTCTATCTTTTATTGTGAGTCCTTCTTTGCTGTTTGGATTTCCTGACAGACTGTCTTCTACATCTACTTATGTCATGTGCTTAAGGAATAGGCTGAAATGGTTGCTGGAGTATTTACTCCACTCTATCTTCAGTGAGAATGAGGGTTAGGCCTTTTCCTCTACTTGTCTCCCTAAATAATTTCATTTGGTACCATGCCCTTAAGTATCATCTATTGTTGTATGGATCCCAAATATATAAGTGCATCCTAGATCTTTTTCACTTCCAGACGTATTTATTCATGGCCTCTGACCACCTCCATTTTAATAGCTAGTCATTACCTAAAATTCAGAATGTTTGAAAAAGTGTTCAAAACAGAGCTTTTGATGCCCTAATACCATATAATTGTTTCCTGACTCTTTCTTGATAAACAGTACCACCATTCACTAGGTTGTTCAACACAAAAGCTAGCAGTAACCATTAGTTATTGTCTTTCCTTCCTTGATCTCCTCTTGCCCCATATTTGGTCTGATGTCAAGTCCTGTTCCAAGGCCATCAACTTCTTTTTATCTTCTATAGCCACTACTACAGCTCACATTGTCTTCATCTCTTCCCTGTATTACTTTCAGACCTTTATAACTTGTTTCCCTGTTTCTACTCTTTCTTGCCTTTCATCCACTATGTGCCAAATAGCTGATTTATTTTATTTATTTCATTACAAAGTAGCTAATATTTCAAAAATATAATTTATATCTTATCACTGTGCCACATAAAACCATTCTAGGACTTTCCTTTTGACCCTTAGAATAAAATTCAAACTCTACAGCATGATTTTAAGACCAGCATAAGCTGCTATCTGTGAACTGCCTACTGTGGTCCACTCTTCCTTTTGCTCACTTATGGTCCAACTAAACTGGCCTCCTTTCTGTCCATCAATTAATTTAGTATATGACTGAGCAGCTCCTAAATGCCACTCTTCCCCAAAAGTAAACAAAAAGGGTCCCTGCTCATAGGAGCTTACCTTTTAGGGAACAGACAGTATTTACTCCAGCAGGTATAGATAGGATAACTGTTGTGAATTAATAATAAGATAAGAAAATAGAATAAAGAATGATTGAGGCTACTATATTTAGGTAGAGTGGTACAGAGCAGAGATCTAAAGAAAAGGTACGAGTCAAGAGGATTCTCATGAATGACTAATTCAAAGCAGAGGGAACAGAAAGGGTGAACATTTTGAAATGAGAACTTGTGTGTTTTTGAAGAACAACAAAAAAGCCAGTGCAGCTGGGACAGGATGAATGACAGAAAGAGGTATCAACGTTCCAGGCTGTGTTTTTCTTTGTAAACACTTCAGCTTTCACAGTCAGTGAGATAGAGAGCCCCTAAAAGAGGTTGAGCAGAGGAGCATCTGACTCAGTCTAGTCCCTGGAAGATGAGGAAGTTCAGATGAGAACTTCAGTTCATGTGAGAAATGGTGATGACTTAGATGAGAGAGGAAGTAGTAGCAGTGGAGAGAAGTAATGGATTTGAACATGTGTTTTGAAAATAATACTGAGACAACTTAGTGTAGGGTTGGATGTGGATTATGGGTAAGAGAGAAGGATCAAGAATGATTACAAGTTCTTGCATTGTTGGCCAACTGGATGAACGGGTGATGAGCTAGAAAGTCAACGGTGTCCTGGGTCCTAATAAGAGTCCATAAACAAATAATGTATTCCACAGACAGTTATTAGGATGTCTGTTGTATGTCAGGTATAGTGCTGGACATAGAGTGTACTAAAATGACTCAAATTCTGATCCTGTCCCTGAAGTATTCACAGGAGAACATGAGACAGATGCACACAATAAGTGTATAGCTCTCATACATCCGTCAGCTGAACACAATTCAAAGGACACACAGCATTAACAACTCCAACCTCAGGTAGAAACCCTGGAGTTCTTTCCAACATTTCTCACCAAATCCTTTTGTGTCCTGTGGCAGTTTGCAATTTCATTTCTTCTTTTAATTTTCTATAATAGCTACAAATCAGAAATATCATTATTTAGTGACCACATAAATGGCATACCATTTCTCATTTAAAAATGATTTACCACTCCAATGTGAGTTCAATGTCTTTATCAGGAATAGGAAACTGCAGGCTAAGAATACATTGATCTAAATATCTACTCAGTGGCTAAAAGGAACACAAATAGATTCATAAGTAATGAGATGATTGACCTTACGCCACTAACAGTAAACACTTTCAACTAGAGATTTCCCTGTAATTGTTGTAATTAAGGACACCTTTCTGGATCTATACTTTTTGGGTGTTTGGAAGTCACGAATGTGCCATGAACTCAGATCAATGGACATTTGCCAAGCTCCATCAACACAGCCTTTCTGGGCTTCTTGTTCCAATCACAGTGGCTATGGCCAACTTCTTAAAAAAGGGAACATTCTGTGCTTTTGAAATATGAGTGGATATAAAAGACAGCAGGTGGCTGAAATTGGATGGAATGTTCAAATTTTAATTAAACCATCAACACAATTGCTAATGATAGGAATATCAACAGTTTGCTGAAGGAATAATGACTGAAGCTAGTGAGAAAGTGGAATAAGTTAACAGATTTTTGAGACTATGTTAGCTAACTCACTTAGAGTTATAAAAATTTAAACTTAAGTCAGTCATCTTTTTCTTGATTAAGTCTTTCCCCTTCTCTTAGGTATGGTTACATGCCCCTTTGGGGTGCTCTCATAACACTCTGCCCATACCTCTATTTTATGTCCTCCTATTAACTATGAACATTGTGTTCAAATGGGAGAGCAGCCCTGAGACTTTATGGAAACTTAATACTTGGAGTGTATAGGCCATTTTTAAAGGTCTCTGGTAATCCTTTCAGTGATGTGATCATTAAAAAGATATAGTAATAGTATTTTTCAGGAGCCTCCTCTGTATTAGACATGTTTAGGGCTATAAGTACATTATTGCATCTAATCTGCATAACAGATTTCCAAGGTAGGTATTATCATCTTTTTAAATAGAAAACTGGGGGTCAGAAATGTGAAGACCTTGTCCAAGGTCACTCGGCCAAAAGATGGTGGCACTAGGTTTCAAACTTAGGCTTATATATATTTAAAAACATTCAACATTGGTCTCGAGCTCCTTGAGGCCAGAAATAAATCAGTGTAAGCATGACATTAGGCTTCTCCAGGGGTGGTTATACGTAGTCTTAGAAACAGAGTCATTGATAAAATATTTTCTCTTAAGCCTATGTTAGTGTTTCTTAAATTTGGCATTTACTGACATGTGGGGTTGGGTAGTTCTTTGTTTTGAGGGGGCTTTTCTGTGCATTGTTGGACATCTAGCACCATCACGGGTCACTATTCATTGGATACCAGCAGCACCTCCTGAATTCGAACAGCCTAAAATGTCTTCAGACATTGCTCCATGTCTCTTGTCTCACCTTAAGAACCACTGGTCTACACATAGAATACTAATTCTGTCTCATGTTTCTTCCAAGCAGTGTGTGTGTGTGTGTGTGTGTGTGTGTGTGTGTGTGTGAATGAGAATAAATTTATTACAGGACTCCCTCAAGCTTGACTATAATGAACTCCACCTGCAAGTGAAGTGAGAAAAAAAAAGACTTAATGAGTTGCTAAAATGTTCTAAAGTTAATATTTAACTCAAATGGGATCAGCACTTTCTTGGAACAAAATGTGTAACTGAAAGACAAAAACAAAAGTCTTTGCAAAGGCGCTTCTCTGCTGTGTGAATCAGGCCCTGGAGTCCTACTCCACTAAACTTTACAGCACACATTTTCTTAATGGCAACTAGGGAAACTAGACACTAATACTGCCCACCCACCACTCCCCCCATACACAAAATTCCAGATCCTTTAACAATGCAGAAAGGAGTCATTGTGGGCCTCACACCAGTGTAAATTATACTATAAATATTCATTAAAACCCAAGTCTGGAAACGCATGCTACTTTTACAGATGATGAGGCAGAAAGTAGTCAGAGGGACTATTTAGATGAGGTCAGGGGGAGCACACCATACTGAGGAGGAAGTGGAGATAAATCTCCTGCGGGGAGGGAGGAGCATGGGAGTAAGGAGCTGTATTTACTGAGTTCCTCTATGTCAGACGGGCATGTAGTAGGTACTCAAGAAATAGTAATCCCAGTCCTGCTACATTTAAAGAAACTACAGTTTTTACTGATCGATTATTGGCACTGACTGTACAGACCACTCCGTGTTAAAAAAATAGCATTTAGTCCTTGTCTGTCTATACATGCAATGTTTTCTGGCTTATTACACGCTTTATCTCATTTATGATTATCATAACCCCCAAAGTCAGTATAATATTTCTTATTTTACGGATGAGAAAGGCAAGGCAGAATGAATTGCCCAAGGCCATAAAACTAATAAAAAGGGGCCAAAATTTGAATGTAGGTCTGTGAACTCCAAAGTGAATGTTCTATTAGTTACATTACAGTATAGAGAATATAAAATGTAATATATTTGATGGTAGTTCACATTAGCTTTATTGATGTTCAAAATAATTCTTTTCTATAATAAGGAGGACAAGTTAGATTCTCTAATTACAATGAGCAAACTGAGCCTTATTCCTCATTCAACCCCCTCCCCCAGGGATATTACTGAACTTAAAAGTAGAAGCAAAGAGAATCACTACCATTCCTAAGGCTCATTTTGCCTGGGTCACTGTGGCTGGGGCAGAATCCCAGCCTCACCAGTTTCAGCTGTGTGAACATACAACTTACGTGTATCTCATTTCATTTCTCTGAAAAAATGGCAGTAATAAAAGTGCCTAGTTCACAGTGTGAAAGTGAAAACAGAATGAGATTACACATACAGAGTTTAGGAGAGTGAACGAATACATAAAAGATCAATAAATGTTAGTTACCTTTATTATTTTTATTCTTTTAGCAAACATTGATTGAAGACCTGTTGTATGCAAGACGGCTAGCTAGTTAGCATGGGGAATTTGGCAATTGTTTACTGAGCACCAACTATGTGCTAGACACTATTTCAAGCGCGTGGGTTACATCAACGAACTGAACAGACGAACATGACGTTATCGTTGTTCTTCCTGTGCCCCCTACAGTGTAACACATTTACTAATATTGGAGTCTTGCCTGGTGGATCACAAGTCAGCTGTCACTGCCCAATCTCTTCCCACCACCTTTCCTGTTATCATTCTTTCATCCCTTCTAAGCATGCTGAGTGTCCAAGCAAGGGAAGACATACAAATGGTATTAAACACACACATGTAAACACACGTTTGATATTCAACCTATGCAGGCACTGTTAATATGCTCACGCATTATCTCATTTCATCCATTTAATCCTCCAACAACTGTATGAAATATTTTCCTTTATTAATGGTCACTTAACAGATGAGAAAAAAAATGAGTCTCAGAGAGGCTAAGTAACTTGCCTGAAGTTGTACAGCCAGTGAATAACTTGTCTGTTACTGGAAATAAGTTCTCTGCCCTCAGGGCCCTCCCATAGGACCTTCTGGTATTTACCTTCTTGATGGAGTCAGGCACCTGAACATCCATACTCTTTCTTGGGAAACAGTAATCCTTCAGGGAATGAAAACAGGCTCTCTTTTCAAAGGTAGGGGAGCCCTCTTTGGAAGTGGAAGCTTGTTGCTCGCATAGGATCACAAACGAAAAAGTTGAAAAACCATAATTTGAATCCAGATTTGACACAAAATATTTCCAGGTGTATTTTGCTCTGTGATCTTTCTTAGCAGTGGTGGGATTTAAGGTCAGATGGAAAATTTGGTGTGAGCTGTTTCTTTACAAACGATCCCCCAATGAAGCCTTTTTGATGTTCTCTCTAAATAAGGTTAGACAGCCAGATGCAGGGATACACTGGATGTATTGAAGGGGGAAAAAAACATTTAACATGTGTTCTACTATCAAAATACACTGCCTCTGGCATACTATGAATAAGAATTTTTACAAATCCTATAATTATTCTTGGAACACATTTCCATTTTTATGTTAAATGTGTTCATTCATGAAATGTAAACACTTAAAAAAACACATCACTCATTTTATAACCCTATTTTGACATTTTTGAGGCTTAAAAATACAAATTTTTAGAGGACGGTCCATTAGCGAGGAATGAGGCTGGGAGAGAATTGTTAGTTTGTTCTAGTCACAGATCAGGTCACAAAACTGGGACCAGAGATGCAAGGGACATAGTGGGAAGAGGATGGTGAGGGCAGGTATGACACTTGCCTTCTTAAATTTGGAGGAAAGTGAGAGAAGGGTGAGAGAACCAGTGGCAGCAAGAAAGGAGGAGGAAGAGGAAAAAAAAAAACCCCGTGGGGAGGGTTGCAAGGTATGAAATGTGAGAAAGGAGAAGAATGAGGGGGAAAAATCTGCAAGCCTTGCCATTGGCTAAATTGAATCTCATTTAATGTCTCTTAGAGATGCCAGTAAAATTAGAATGGTAAACTTTTTGTTTTCTTTTCTTTTTAGTAATGTACTGCCACAATTAGCCTGAACCACATGGGATCTCTAAATTTGCAACTGTTGTATAAATAATCCTTGAATGGAGTCTAATTAGGAGTAACAACACCATGGAAGTAATAGATAATCTAAATATATTCGATATCCGTTTAAATCAGTTCTAGTCAACAAGCATTTATTGTGCACATACTATGGACTAGATACTGCCTTTCAGAGTTCAAAGATACAACTGACTCATTTCCTTCCTTCAAAGAACTCAGAGAGTGTTTTGAAAGAAAGAAAAAAAAAGTACCATGCACATTACAAGACAGGGTGCTAGTACATATATTTAAAGCATATAAAATATACAGAAGGTGATAGAAAAGGTTTCAGATAAGTTGGTAGACTTCAGAAAAGGGTTAGACATTTGCCCGGCAAACAAGCAAGAGAAACAGTCATGATCAAATGCCCAGAAATATGACGTAGCACAGACTACTTGCAGACATTCTAGTGCATTCTCTCTTACGTGAAGATGCCTCTTAAAATGACTTGTAGGTATGTTACAAGGTGGAGACTCCGGGTCTCTTCCTTGATCTCTGCATTAGGATGCGAGTGTGTGTATTTTCAGATATCTTCCAAATGAATCTGATATATACTCCTTTTTAAGAGCCAATTATTTGAGTTTTCTAGTAGATAGGATGTAAATTCTGAAGCAGGTGCCAGAGACAAAAGTTATTATAGAATAGCAACATAAATGCAGACATTAAATACAGAGATCCCTGGACTTTTTGTTTTTTCTGCTTTGAAATGCTCTGACTATGCAGTTCCATTTCCATGTGTGTTACATATCTTATAGTAATTCCATCCAGAGCTTTCAAGCTTCTACTATAAAGAAATTCCACTAGTAAGTAGAATTTTACATTCTTCGCTATTTTATTATGAACTGCAATAATATTCTTTGTGGAGTTCACAGCCTCATTTTAACCCAGAAATGGTGTACTTGTTTGGAAGTGACAGCCAAGTATATGAATAATCCCCAAACAACCCCACTAACCTAAGGATTCTCCCTACCTATATGAGGCTTCGCTTTCCCTGTCTCTCTCATAAGTACTATTTGGACAATTAACCTTCAACCCTGTATATCCTTCTTTCAAGTATAGTTCTCTAGGAGAATGGGAGCAAGGGACAAATAAACATGAGAACAGTTTTTACATAATTATGCTAGACTGGCTTTAAGAATGTGTGGAGAAAATGATAGGGATTCATTTTCCATAATCTTTGTTTGGGTGTGCAGCATTTTCAAGTTGACAGTCTGTTGAAACTGAAAATAAGTCCCCTGGCTGATGGAGGTGACATAATTTTAATAGATATTAAATGTCATATGCAAAAAGTTGACAAGTCTAATTGAGTTTTCTCTGATATTAATCAAATTAACTGACATGGAAAGTTTCTAAGCCTAATGAACATAGGCTGCTGTCCAAACCAGTTACCATCCAAATACAGGCAAAGATGGACAGAACTAATTGTGCTTTATGAGCTGGGCGTTTGGATACTTGGAAAGAAGGTTCAGTTGAAAGGAAGACCTTGGAGCTTTGTGTGTTGTAGTCTATCCCTTGAACGTCTTTCTCTGCAAACATAATGAGTTCACAGACTGCACAGATTCTCTTTTACATACCCCTGCCATCTAGGGTCCTCAGGGCCTGCATCTGCCCGTCAAAGAGGAGGCCTTCAGAGAAGGTCTGATGAAAGAACAGATAAATGAAATAAATTCCTTACAGCATTCTCAGGGTTGGGAACTCCTTTGTAGCTTTCTTATCTCCAAACTCTCCCCTGACTGTAGCTTCCTCCAGGGTGGAAACGATTCCATCCCTTTGGGTTTCCAGCTCATCCATGGGCTTTAAATAAAGGATCTGTGACATCTTTGATTGCCCTTGCAGATCCCCTTGCTATCCCTTACTACTCTGTCCTTTGTCAGCTACATCAGGTCTCCCTAAAGCTCTGTTTTCTGGCTCGTTTGGCCAAATGATGCCCCAGCAGGAGTTGAGAGGGATGATGGGAAGAGCGTGAATTTGTGGTACCTATTCTCAGGCTCCCTTCCTGCATAGGCACCTCACACAGGCTTTAGCCCTCTACCAATATTACTGACTCTCAAAGAAACCAGCTTGACAGTTCTCTTTCCTCCCTGCTTCCAGTAACGTCTCCTTCCTCCTCACTCCAGGCTTAAGGATGGTGTATCTTGTGGTCTTTAGTATTGTGTTGCTCTGCAGTCTTGTCCACACCATTTTAAATAGTCTCCTTATGGAGCCTACCTTGAATTATCTAGCTTTTTTAAGTGGAGGAGCAGAGAGGAGAGACAGAATCTCAAGCAGGTTCCATACCATCAGTGCACAGCCCGATACAGAGCTTGAACTCATGAACCGTGAGATCATGACCTGAGCCAAGATCAAGAGTCAGATGCTCAACTGACTGTGCAACCCAGGCACCCTGAATTATTTCATTTTAACATGACAGTTGTTTCCTGTTGGGGCTGTAACTGATGCAAATGATCAGATCTGGGGGCCACGGTGGGGCATACATTGGAAGAGTTGGAGTTCTATGTGAGGAGGGCAGGTAGGGGCTTCTATCCCAATTCCAGAAAGAGAGGCAGATGGCCTGCACAGTGCAGTGCTACTGAGCCTCTTACGCTATGTTTTGCAAGTACATTATCCCCTGGAGCCTCTACGCAGCTCCTTACACATAAGAACTCTGCCTTCCGTATGCAGTCTAACACTATCCACTTCCCTCCCCAGCACTGCACTTGCCCCAACCCTACCCACCCAGGTACATGGGAGGGCTTCCTGGCACAGGTCCACTTTGGAAAACAATGAAACCCTACAATCATGCAAACTTGGATACAACAAGATTAATGCTTCACTTCTATCCTCTAAGCCTGACTTACTTGGCCCTATCATTAACCTTGTAATACTAATACAACTCTGCATTTTGTGAGGCGGATTTAGGTTTGCTGAAGAAACAAAGGAATGACTGAAGATTGAGGACTGGGTGGAGATAGTGTGACCTTCAAAAGTGTCAATGAAACTGCATCAGCTAAAAAATAAGCAACTTAATGTTCTTTTTTTCTATTTTTTTTTTATTTTTATTTTAGAGAAAGAGGGAGTGCAAGCAGGGGAGACAGAGGGAGAGAGAGAGAATCTTAAGCTGGCCCCATGCTCAGCACAGAGCCCAACATGGAACCCAGTCCCACAAACTGTGAGATCATGACCTGAGCCGAAATCAAGAGTCGGAGGCTCAACTGACTGAGCCACCCACACACCCCTTATTTGTTCTCAACTTAATGTTTGAGTTCTTCAAGAAAGAAACTAAGACTCAAATCCAGGACTTCTGACTCCCCGTCTTTCCAAATACTCAGGAGGCCCCTCTTTCCAAATAGCCTCAACTCGAAACATTATAGTCTGCTAAACTAAATTGCAAACATTGGAAATGGTGGCCCTTTGGATGATTAATCAACTTAGTACTCCACAGGAAGGCAACCTGAATTAATGCCATCATCAAGCCATTAAAAGAAACAACATATTAACATCAATACCTCAGATTAAAAGCTTACATTTAATAGTCTTGCATTTAACAAGCTTCACTCACTTAAATTGAATCTTTTCTTCTTCCAGTTCTGGAGAGTGAGGAGCTGTCTTTGACATAGTGAAAAAAGTGCTCCTTGGGAGTAGGGTGGGGAGAGGGTGGGTAGGGAGAGAGGGCAGAGACCTGACAGGTAGTATCTGTAATATTATATGCAATATTGGTTTATTTGTTTGTTTTAGCACTATGAGGATGTACATAGGATACAGATGGGGCCAAATTCTTGTTTTATTGTGTACAAGCTAGGTAACCTCTCTGAGACTCAGTTTCCTCATTTGTAAAATGGAAATAATAATGCTCCTTTCATAGGAGTGTTGTAAAGATTAAACAAAATAGCATGGGAAATTTCTTAATTCAGTGCTATGCCTATGGTGTACTCTTCAGCACCTTGAAGTGCCCTGAAATTGTCTCATACATCACACCTCCACAAAATGCATGCAAAGTTCCACAACGGTGGGTGAGTTGGAGGAATTCTTCTAGCATTCCCTGTGAACACTCAGGACCCTCCTTGCTCCTGTTCCATTCCAGTCTCTGTCTAGTTCTTGGCACTTAACCTTGTCTTTTATGCATGAACATACATCCCCATTTAGAATATATCCTTGGCATTTCTTTTGCCCGAATGGGGCCCACAAAGCTCTTTAAGACTGACGTCCCGGCCATTCCTGCTTCTAGCTGCTTCAGGTGGACCAACACGACCCCATTTGTCAGGTTTTCAAAACTCAATTCTCTATGACATTTTTCTTTAAGCTGGACCATTCCCTGGAGTTAAGAGGACATGCAGATTTCTAATGGATACTTTGTGATGGTTGAATTTGAAAATAGACTTACATATTAAGTTATCGTGAGCTCCTTCTGAATTTACTTGGTACGTCCATCAATAACATCCCCGTTTTACTGTCTATGCTGTCTCCAACCTCACTGCTCCCCAGTGTTTTTTGAGTGTCTGGAGCTCAGGAAACTTATGAACTCAGTCATGGAGGGGAGATTGTGTTGCTGTAGTGGGAGCCTTCCAGATACACACTTAATACCACCCTGAAGTCACTGTTTTTTCTCCTCTGCCCAGAGATAACTTTAATGCTCTTTGGAGATGGTCTTAGCTGTACTGAATGTGACCTTTAAGTGTAAGAGCTTGGTCTAGTTTCTTCATCCACCTGGACTCTGTTTATGCATAAAGTGGGAGAAATAAAATCTGCCCCGGAGTTATTATGAAGACTAAACAAGTCATGTGTTCATACAATAAAGTTTATTGCACCACTTCCATGTGCCTCTCAGCCTGGTGATGGAAACACAAGGATAAGTAGGACCTGGTTCCAGCCTGGCAGCATCTCAAAGTCTGGAGAGGGAGAAAGACAAATAACAGGACTCTCGGGAAGCCCGAGACGAGCGCTGTGGTGGGCAAAGAGCTGCTCTGTGGAGACCTGGGAAGGTCAGGAGGTGCTTCCTGAGGAAAAGACTCCTGCCAGGAATGGGAGCTGAAGACGAAAAGTTCTTCAGGCACTGCTAGGTCCATGTGTGCTTCGAGGAGTCATTAAGAGGTCATTGCAAGTGGAGGGAGGAGACTTTGTGAAGATATGGAGGCTGAACAGTTTGGAAGTTGAGGGCAGTTGGAGCACACAGTGGGAGAAGCATGGTGAGGAGGACGAGGGGTAGCACTAGCAGAGTTAGAGGACCAAACAGAAGGAGGAGGCACTTCTTTGCCCATCCCTTCACCTGCGGCCCTGATTTACACCCTATTTTCCCTTCATGGGCATTTGTGACTGTCTTCTGAAGGTCTTCTGGCTTCTAAGCTTGACCTTTATGGACTTCTGTAAGAGTTACTATCATAACTCTGATGCTGACGTTCTGCTGTTAGAACCATTTACTAATATTCTTTCTTTTCAGGAGCTGTCCCATAAAGGCATTCTGGGAATCATCTGTCCTGAGAATGCTCTGGAGTTCAGACTGGAGAGGGGTAATGGAGTAGTGAGCATGAAGGTTTCCATGGGGAACATGTCGGGAAGTATTCCATTTCATTCCATCCTTTTAGGCAACATATCATGAAATTTAAAGCTCTGAGATGTCTTGGTAAAGGAACACTTTTCCATTTAACATGGAATTTCATACAGTTATATTAATCATTGACGTCTCTTCTTTCTTTCTTTCTTTCTTTCTTTCTTTCTTTCTTTCTTTCTCTCTCTCTCTCTTTCTTTCTCTTTTCTTCCTTCCTTCTTCTTTCTTTCTCTTTCTCTCTCTCTTTTGTTCTTTCTTTCCCTTCTTTCCTTCCTTCCTTCCTTCCTTCCTTCCTTCCTTCCTTCCTTCCTTCCTCCTTTTTTTTCTCCCTATAGCATCCATTACCATGTCCCTGCAGGCAGGAGTTGTTTACAGAGCCCAGCATGGGTAATGCTGGCACGTGAGATTAAGTACAGACTTCTGAGAAGGACACACACTTATAAACTGGCTCCACACATCTTCAGTCTCATCTTCCATGCTTTCTGTTCTCACCATATCTCTACTCCCTTGGAATAACTTGAGGTTCCCCAAACTTACCATGCTGTTGTGAGGATCTGAGGTGCCTCCTGGAGAGAACTCGGCTAAAAGGGAGAAGAATTCAGATACAATAAACTTGACTCAGGATCAAGACTGCAGTCTTTGGAGGAAGTTAGAAGTTGTGAGTGTTGCAAAATAGTGACACTTGACAGACCATTCCCAGTGCCCCATGTATACACAGATTCTGGTGTCAGCCTGATGGCCAGGAGTGAAAGCCATGTGCTGTGTGCCTTTGCTCAGTTATTTACCTTCCTAAACCTAGTTTCCTCAGCTATAAAGGTGAGATAACAATGATTCCTGCCTCAAGGTCTACTGAAGGGATTAAACATGAAATGTCTGGTATACTAGTTGGCACGTGGCAAAGTACTCAATAATCTAGCTAGCACTATTTATGCATAGTCATTACTAATTAATGATAACATTAATAATAGCTGATATATATAGTGCTTACTATGTGTCAGGTACTATTCTCAACATTTTACACAAACTCATTCTTTACTATAACACTAGTAATTACTATTATCCTCACTGTGCTGATGAATGAGTGATTTTATTTATCACACAACCAATAAGTACTGTAGCCAGGATGTGATTTTAGGAAGTTTGTTTCCAACACCTATATTCTTAACTACTACCCTAAATGAAAACAAGCAAAATAATAGAATATCCGTTTCACTAAAAATTTTGTATGTGGTTTGGGAGCACACAGAAACATCCCTGTTTTATGCTCTTGCCAATAGAAGGGAACACACACACACACACACACACACACACGAAAGAGAAAGGCAAGTTCCCTCATCCCACAAGATACCCCTGTGCAGGTTTGGCCATTAGTAGCAGTACTGAATAAAGAATAGCAGTGGTCTGCTAGATTCGAATTGCTAAATAGAACACAGTAGTCTAGAAACTTCCAGAAATCCAGAGTGTTTTGCGGGAAATGGGACTTTCTGTGCCAGTAGACTGGAACAAACACTAGCAGATAACTGCGAACCCACCTATAACTATGAGTCAATAGCTTGGGTGTGTTCCAGCTTCTCTGTTTTGGTGCACATCCTCTTGACTGTTAGTGATTCTTTCCTTGGTGGGCACTCTGAGAGAATACACCCTAAGTGGATTCTTTTACAGGTACCCTCATGTCTTACTGCTTTGGGCCCTAACCATAAGGGCTGCTCAATAAATGCATTTTAAATTAAATTATACTGAAAAACCAAAGAAAAGTCCAAGTTTATAACTATGAAATGCTTGTAACAACTGGCCATCCGATACCCACAGGGTGCTTATTTGATCTTATAAAAAGCTGTCATGGAACAAATAGAATTTGCTTCTAAAATAATTCTATGCAGTTTGGAAGTGACACAAGCCAACTTGCAAAGTACGAGCAGTTTGAAATTAATGTTCATCTTTCAGCTTTTTATTAAGTTGGCTAAAAACCAATCTAATTCCATTTTTTTAAAAAAATAATGTTTCTTCTCTATAAAGCTGAGGAAAATGGTGAAACCATTGGATCTTTTTGAAAGTGGCAAGAGCCAAGCACTGGACCTTTTAGGCTTAGAGACAAATGAAGTAATGCCTCTATTTGGGGTAGGTTTGGCACCTATCCATCATTGCTCCTGCTAAGTTCTGACTTATGAGTTGATTTGGGCTGGGAAAGCAGTCTGGGACAGGGAAGTGCTGCATCCTGCTGGTGGGATTTTGAATGCCACATTTTTGCTCTTTACTTCTCACCAGGGGGGTGACTGTTCACCTCAGCCAGCAAGTGGCTCTCTGCAGCCTCCGTGTTCTAGGCAATGTGGATACAGCAGCGAACAAAGCTGACCTGGTCTGGTCTCTGTCCTTGTGTAGTCCACAGTCTGGTAGACTACAACAACTAGCCAACTTCTCAAAGTCTCACTTTCCTTTATAGGAAAACCAGTAAATGTCTAGTATTGGAGACAGTGTTAAGGGATCTGGCATACTGCACACCATGCTCCATGTGAACCTCATTTACCACTCCCGTTCTTGCCTCCGTGTGGCCCTATGTCTACAAAACTGCTATGTCCTCTTCAGTCTCACTGCTTGATGCACTTTGGACACCCAGATCTGGAGGTTTAAACCATCCTTAGGTCTGCATTCCTCCCGACCTCAGTTTCTCCCTGGAGCCAGCCTCCCCTCAGTGGCCCAGTGCACTCACACGTTATCATTTTCCGACTAGCCTTGGGCTCCTGGCTTTTCTTCCAGAACAAGTCCCAGTGGCTCTCATGCACCACAGGCCTGACTTTGCCTGGATGCCCTCCCCCACACCCTGTGTCAAGTCTTGGCACAAGGGCTACAATACAGTTTCCTCCCGAAGGACTTTGGCTGAGCAACTTTTTCCTCCTCCTCTTATGTAAGGCTGGGAGGATTCACACCACAGGTATCTAGCTTTTACACTCTGAGGTCTCAGAGGAAACTCAGTTCCTCAAGGCTCTTGGCTCTGAAGTTTTCAGACCATGGAAGCGAGAAGCACCTATAGATATGAGTATTTAGCCCCAAATCATGAATGATGAGGATCTTAGGAAGCAGTTATGTGGTTAGTTAGGAAAAGCACAGGGTCACACTGAAACTCTTTGGATCTGTGAAACTGCCCAGAAAATTTCAAAGGATAAAGGAGTCTAGGCTGAATGTATGTTGCTTACTGGCCTGTACCCAGGACTCTCAAAGTCCAAAGCACACATTGTAAGGAAGGGAAAAACTGTATGCTCTGTGTTCAGACATAAGAGCACCTCCACAGTGTGTGTATTCATTCATTCATTAACAAATATGCATCGAGTTTCTACTCTACTTGCCTTGGTCTAGAGAGATTCTGGGAAGGCCGACCTAATCCTGCCTCTCATGATGGTTACATCTGCATCAGAGAAACAGACAATATCTATGTGAACAAATGCGTAAGATAATATCAGTGAGTCTGATCATGGAATAGTGACCAGAAAGTGCTATTTAAACTAGGATGGGCAGGAAAACATTGCTTACTTATAATTTGCCGGGTACCCTAGCATTGGGGCTAGAGGAGGATTTCTCAACCTCGGTACTATTGACATGTGGGCTGCATAATTCTTTGTTTTGGGGGACAGTTCTATGCTTTGTAGAATGTTTAGCAACACTCCAGATCCCAGTAGCTTCCCCTTTCCTGCAGTTGTGACAATCAAAAATGTCTCCAGGCATTGACAAATATTCCCTGAGCACCGTGGATGCTAATGGATTTGGGGCTGTTTTTTTTTTTTTTTTCCTTTGTGTCATTCCCAGCTTGAAGCACCAAATGCAGAAAGATAAAGTCTTTTTGGTTCAATCATCACAGTAATGAGATTCCATCAGATCTGGTCCCAGAAGAGAAAAAGCTGAAAGCCTAAGGTATAATAACTTAGGTATAAAGCACAGATTTGGATACACCTACCCTTTTATCAGAAGGAAGTTAGGACAGAATAATGGACTGACAATGGGCTTCCCATAGGAAGGGAGAGTGGGAACTCCATACTATCTGTGTGACAATTAGCAGGTTACAAGGCTTGCTGCTCTTCCATTTCCTTATTTGTAAATGGGTTGTATACTGTCCTCCTCTCAGGTCACAACTGCAGAAGACTTTGCTGTGAGGCTTAAATGAGAGGATATATGCAAAGTATGTGGATCAGTAAACAATAGTTCTTATGATGGTTATTGCCTTTTTGATTAATAACTGGGAGCCTATATTTAAATTTTTTCCCAAGTTTGAACTCAGTCTGAGTGCTGTTGGATTCTGGATTAACAAAACAAAGTTGTTTAATTGTCTTCATTTACACATTTTGATTTTTTTCTCAACTAGCTTAAAATCTTCAGTAATCCTTAGAACCCCAGTTCTTGTGAAGAGGCCCTAATTTTTCCTCATCTCTGGTACAGTGGATGCTACTGGCCTTTTGAAGTCTGTGGCTCAGAGCACACCATGGCTTAGGTCACAGGTTGAGCTAGGTGAATTCCAGTGCACCAAACAGACCTCAGGTGAGGTGTCTGAAGCCTAAGAACAGTGGTGTGGCCTTGTGGAATAAATCCTGGATGAAGCCCAGAAAGTCCTGGGCCTAAATCCTAACACTGCTGATCGCTCTCCAAGTTGCCCTGTGTAATCACCATGTTCTCAGGTCTTGGTGTCAGCAAAAGTGACATGTTGGTGACTCTCAGTGCATGCTTGGGGCTTGAGAAAATGCAGTCACTGATATACTGGTGCTCCTAGAATATTCTGTGTCTCCATTTGCTCTTTTAGTGTCATTGAGACTTGGTAGTCCAAAAATGTTTTATAAAACAAGGCAGGAGCAAAAGAAAATGTTACAAAATACGGGAAACTGTTGAATTCTGATGACCGTAACTCCATTCTGAGAATTTGGCTGACTCTCAAAAGCATGCCTCCCGGAGGAACAGCAGCCAGCTGGTAGAAAGGAGATCACAAGTTTGATAAAATCCCTTCTTATAGAGCCGTTCTATATGGCGACAATTTCTAATTTAGAATCATAGACTGGAAAAACCTCAAGTATCCTTAGACATTACCCATTTGTTGTATTTGCAAATGCTTTTAGTGGTAGAACCTTTTACCTGTAACAAACCTTTTAACTTGTAAGTGAGACTGACCTTTGATATGTAAGTGAGACTAAAGCAAAGAGGTGGGTTGTGGGGAGGTGCCAAACAGCAAACAGGTAGGTGAAAAAATAAGATGGAGGTGGTTTTGCCCATTAAGTCAAGGCAAAGCATAGGCTAACACCTGCTTTAATTTGGATGGGCCAGGCTGCATCCCATGGTCTTCAAATCTGTGTTTCTGCATCTCAGATGTAATTAATCCTCACTAAAACATGCTTGCAAGAAGCAAATACCATCACTATCAACCTTACAGAGGATACTAGATTGGAGACAATCTTAAATAAATTCCTTTTACATGCCTCACTTAACTTCACCATATCTCACTTCCTAAGTAGAAGAAAGCCTTCCCAGTTTCCTTCAAGTAGCCTCTCCAAGTGCAAATACCTCTCCTCTTCACCAGGGCACTTGGGCTTCGAGAAAAGGGAAAGAGTAATCTATTCAGTTTCTTTTCCACATCCATTCCCTTCTTCAACAATCTTTTCCCACTTAAAAGAAACTGGGAAACCCAGAGATTTTTCTTTCTGAGTAATGTGCTCACCAGTGGTCCCTCAGACAAAGCCTAAGCATTTGCTAACACCTATCAGCCCACAAGTATCTCCTTTTCCCTGAATTCTAAGTGTTGTTGCAAAATGCTTGATAAATAAGTGTGAATAAGATAATTACCTACTCCTATTTCCAAAAAGGCTTGATTGCAGGTGGAGTTAGTAAAACAGAGCTCTCACATTCAATAACAACTTTGTAAATATTGTTTTCTCCTGTTTAGATGGAATAACAAATAATTTCTAGTTTTCAGATAAATGTTATCCAGAGGGTATTAATGGGCATGAGGATGTCTTACCATTTACTGTTCTAAGAGTAAAATTTTTAAATAACCAAATCAAGCAAGAAGCATTTCAAGAAGAGTCCTACTGCAGGTGTCATCCTGAATTTGGGGACTTCAGGAACTGACACGTCCCTCAGCCTTGCACAGACAAGGTGAGGCATCACCTTTGTGAAGATAAAGATGCTGCTGGATCCTCACCTAGTTTGCCTCCTTCTCAGAATTAAGGCTACGTCTCTATATCACCTTTCTAATCCTGCCTCAGCAGAGACTGTCAGCTGAGCTGTAATTCACAGGTGTCCTGGCTTCTCTCTGGTCTTTCCATTTTCTGGGGTGCTCATTAATGTCCAGCGATATTGTGTGGCTTAACACAGAGAAGTGAGCCTTGCAGTAGGGATGAAGTCCAGGGCCATTACTTGTATTCCCTAAAACAAAGACTGATGTTGGTGAAGAGGAAGACCCAGAAGGGAGGTCACCTGGTCGCTCTGGAAGATTATCTCACATTTTTTTGCTTGTTTGTTTTTGTTTTAATATTAGTTTCCAGAAAGGAAATACATTTATATTTCCATATTAACTGAATTATTTAGAAATAACAGTGTTTCTAAGATACTAGATGATTCACATGGCCTCTACACCAAAAAAAAAAAAAAAAAGCTGCATATCATGTTCACTCTACCCCAGATTTGAGGTACAGTCAAATTTTGCTGTTTTATTGCTGTGGTTGTTGTTTTTAGTGTATTTGTTCATTTGTTTATTGGCTTGCTTTATTTTGTTTTATTCAAGATGTTCCTGACTGGAACATAACAGGGCTCAGTGAATATTTGTGGAGTCAATCAATCAATGGATGACATTTGTGATGATCTTTGCAATGTGCATGAGCCTGAGATGGCAAACTAAATAGATAAGGGGAGGAAAAGTCAATTGAAATTGGAAGTGGAAGGTAGGGAGTAGACATTTTTGATAATGAAAAGGCAACACAGTTGGTAGTTTAGGGCTGAGGCTCTTAAAATATGCAGAAAATACCTTATTTTAATTTCTCTCTCCTTACTCCCTCCCACCCCCAAAATAAAACAAAACAAAAAATTAGTGATCTTGCTTAGACCAAGGCACAACTAACAGAATTTTGGAAGACAGGAGTAAATCTCACATGAATATGTGTTTGTAATGAAGGATGGTTACTAAATGGCTGTTAATTTTAATCACTACAATCCAATGGACTCATGTATATTAGGCTATTTGAGAAAACTACGGTTAACTATTTAAACTTCCCACTTTACAAGTGAAAATACTGAGACTCAATTTTACATGAATGGTGAGTCCTGGAATGCGAATTTTTTTCCAATGTCTACACGGATCTGTAATCCCACACTTTACTCTATTACAACGCACTTTACCACGTTGCCTCTTCTCAGAAGAAAGGGTAAGAAGAGAAATGAAGAACAGGTAAGATTCAGCTTGAAGATGGAAATGAGAAAACCTGGAGGCATGGGATCTGGACAGCCCCTATCTCCCCAAGAAGTGAGAAGAAGCCATCTGTTTAGACTAGAGGGTGCAAAATAAGGGAATGCTGGTCGGGAGTGGGGACAGAGGAGAGCAACTGGACTTTAGAACAGTTGTTGATGAGAATGTGAGAAGGAGTTAACACGAGATGAGTGATGGCCAATCTTATCTGGAACTTCCTTTGTGGTCTCTTCAGAAGCATTTTTCTCCCCCTGAAATAGCACTCCTTCCTGAAAAGGGCATATTTCCCAGTTGTGCTCAACCTGACTTGAATAAGTGAAAGGCCACAGCTCAGCAATGGTTGTAGGAACCAGAAGGGCAGACGTTCCATGGACTGGGCTTCTTACCAGGGGGAAGACTGCAAGCCATGGGCCGACTATCCCAGCAGATCTCATCACATGTTCTGAACCTTAGCCCTGATCAGGTCAAACCTCACTGCTGAAGTCACCTTTGTTATCTGCCATCTTTCCCTTTGAGTCTTGGGAAGGTGTAAGAAAATAGTTTGATGTCTATTTGCATATTTCTTCATTTATTCAATGGACATGTATTTAACAATAACTACTTACTAAATGTTTTTACACACCATCCCATTTTGATCTCAAACCAGGACTATGGGATTGATTTTCTTCACATTTCACAGGTTAAGCAATTGGTTCAGAGAAGTAAAGTAGCATGGTCACAGCAGTGAGTGGTGTCAAAGCTGATTCGAGCCCAAGCTTTTCTGCCTGCCTCCCCTGCCTGTGCTCTGGGCACTACACTGTGAAGGGCTGCTCTGCCTAGACATACTAGTTCTACAGGTCTTGTTCTTAGAGGGCAGAGAACCACACTGCAGATTCTACAGGCCTACCTGGACCATACATATTATTCTGCAACTTTGGCTTCCATCTTTGAATTTTGCCTCACGGCCAAGATACTTCCATGTTCTGAGCCCTGTGGGAACCTCTAGGACACAGACTTGACTGATTGCTAACCCTGAGAGCTATTACAGTAATTAATTAATTACTACCCCATTAATTTGGCATTAATTTACCGTTGCGGCCATTTACCATTGCATAACTTGCTGTGGGGCTTTTGGGTGAGCTTTAACATTAGGATATGTGACTCTATCCACAAGGCAATTTTGCTTTTGCACTGAATAAAAAATGCTACATGCGTGGGAAATAAGAAAGCAAGACTGAAAAAGCAGCCTCCTTTAATTCTTCTTTTCTAAGTCTATTATTTTTCCCTTGACTAAGTTTAGAGCTACTTCAGAAATTGCTATCACCAAAGTTTTGGCTATTTTTGGAATGAGGAACTCAGAATTACTTGAGTAATTCTTAAGTATTACTTAAGAGAGAAACTGACTTTTCCAGGTTAACTGGACTCCTTTACAGTTAAGTCCTAATTGTGTGTGTGTGTGTGTGTGTGTGTGTGTGCATTAGGGGAGTCAGAATGGGCCAAAAACGATATTGGGAACATTAGGGTGAGAGGAAAAGGAGTAAAGACTCTGTCCTTTCTTACATTATTCTAAGCTAAAGAATGATTTTTTTTAATATAAATATTACTAGTCATGCTCCTCCCCGATTTCATGGTTCTCGATTGCCTGTTGATAAAAGTCCAGACTCCCACACGTGACAAGTCAGTCCCTTCTAAATCTAACACCTCTATCTGCTTACTCCTCCTGTCACACCTGTAGCCCTTTCTCCCTGCCACCCTGTATTTCAACTAAACCAAAGGGCCTGCACCCTTGCCAGGAGAGGCATGCATAACCTTGCACAAGAGGGATCTCTTGTCTCCTGTCATCTGTCTGGCAAGCTCTGATGCATCCCTCAAGCCTCTTGTCAAACACTGACCCTCTGTAAAGCTCCCCTTGATTCCTTCAGTCAGTCTTTTGCCCTCTTCTATAAATCATTGATATACATCTGCATTCTTGACAGAGCTTCATGTAACATCACACATGTCTGCATGCCTTTCTGTTTTCCCCCACTATACTGTGAACCACAGAAGATAGGATCTTGTTTCTATTTGTTTTGTGTCATCACTCTTAGAATAGTATCTAGAATAAAAAGGTATCCATTAACTTTTCAAAGATGTGCAGAAGGAAGGAAGGAAGTATGAATGGATGAACGGATGGAAGGAAATAAGGAAGGAAAGAAGAAAAGGGAGGGAAGGAGAGAAGGAAGGAAGGTAGGAGGGATGGAACAAAACAAGGGAGGAAGGGAAGGGGGAAGGAAGAGAGGGATTGAGGAAAGGCAGACAAATGAGTGAGAGTCACTTTTTCACCAGTGGTCCCATCTATGTATAGGCAGTGAGCTAGGTGCATTCAAGGTGACATCTTCTTCAGTCCTCACAAGAGCCCTGCAACATGTGTCTTATTACTCTTATCTCGGGTGAGGAAACAGATGCTCACATAGGGAGAGCACTTTGCCAGTGGTCATCATGGGAAATTTCGGAGTCGGGATCAGAGCCTGATCTGTCTGGATCCAAGGTGTTATTTAATTCTATTGATCTGACTTGCCTCTTAAATCCATTCTCCTCCCTCAGGCTTTACAACTCAGGCCATAGTTGATCGGAAGTGTTCTTGGAACCCTGAAACCAACACAATCATTCTGCAACTCTGTTAACACTCTATACTGAATATTTTCAGGGTAAAACTGAAAGAATAGGAAAAAAACAGATTTTACTGTTCTCCTCATCTATTCAAGAGTAACAATACAAGCTAATATTTATTGAGCACTGTAATCGTTAATTTTGTGTCAATTTGGATGGGCTACACTACCCAGATATTTGAGCAAACATTATTCCGGATGTTTCTGTGAAAATATTTTTTTGGATGAGATGAACTTTTAAATTGGTGGATTTTGAGTAAAGTAGATTACCTCCATAGAGTGGGTGGGTCATATTCAATCAGTTAGATGCCTTAATAAAATACTGACCTCTCACAAGCAAGAAGGAATTCTACTAGCACATTGTCTTTGAACTCAAACTTCAGCTCTTTCTTAGGTCTCTAGCCTGCCAGCCCGCCCTGCAAATTTAGGCTTGAATTACACAATCATGTGAGCCAATTCCTTAAAATCTCTCTTTTCTCTTTCTCTCTCTCTAAAAGATATGAATCCTTGGGTTCTTGTTAAAATGAAGGTTCTGATTCATTCCATCTGGGGTGGGTATTGAGATTCTTCATCTTCCACAAGCTCTCAGGTGATATCCAAACTGTTGCTCAGGGAACCTCCCCTCTGTTCCCCACCCCCCACCCCCACCCCACTGTGTTTATGGACTATTGGATCAATACACATGAATTTAACTCTGACACTGGAATGTTAACCTCTTCGTTTTTCAGTATCCACTTCTACAAAACTAAGATGACAAGACAACCCACTTTATCATCAAGTTGCTCTGGAGATGAAATGATAGGGTCACATAAAGCTCTCAGAATAGTGTCTGACATACCATAAACACACAACAAACAAAATGTGTAATGAATTTATATTGTTATTGTCATCTTTAAATTTTTTTAAATTTATTTTTGAGAGACAGAGAGAGAGCACGAGTGGGGGAGGGGGAGAGAGAGAGGAAGCCACAGAATCCGAAGCAGGCTCCAGTCTCCGAGCTATCAGCACAGAGCCCACCACCAGGCTGGAACCCGTGAAGCTGCAAGATCATAACCTGATCCAAAGTCAGACGCTTAACCGACTGAGCCACCCAGGCGTCCCTGTTATTGTCATCTTTAAAATGTCAGTGGTTCTCACCAGAGGTTTTCAGGTAGAGATGGGCCATGATTTTGTCCTCCAGAGGATATTTGACAAAATCTAGAATCATTTTTGGTTGACATGAATGAATAGTTGGAAAGTGCTCTTGGCATGTAGTGAGTAGAGGCCAGGGATCCTGCTATGCATCCTACAAATGATCATCTGGCCCAAAATATCAATGGTGCTGAGGTTGAGTAACCTTCCTGAAACTTAGGAATTGTCACTCCCAGTTTCGAGATGAAGACACAGAGATCTAAGAATATGGCTAAGTGCACACATTTAGCCAGTTATGTATGACCAATGTGAAACATAGACCAATGTAAAAATACACACCAGAAGCAGATACTTTTCAAGATTCCTGAGTCAATATGTATGGGCAACACACCTGTATCTTCATGTAGTTAGACTCCCTTTTTAACTTCTAGGGTTAAAAACAAGTTTTGAGCCAGTATTATTCTTGAATTTCAATCAGAAGTGGAGTCCCAGAGGAGGCCATTCAGTCATGAACTATTCTTTGCAGAACAGTGGAGTCAGATACCATTCGTGCAATTCAAATCCCCTCAGACAAAGGCAGGACGATTATTGTTTTTTGAGAAAATGAAAATCCATATGGATTAGAGTGTGGGCTTCAATGCATGTTTCCAACCTTGTACAAATGAACAACAGGAGTTTATTATTATTATTTTCCAATCACAGCATGGCATTGTAACACCCTCTGCAACCCACTTCTCTTTTCTCTTTTAATTCTATAAATACTTCTAAACTGTCACTGTCTCTCTAAAGAAATCATCTGGCTAGAAAATTTGTAGAGATAAAACCCCAAACCTTTAGATTGGTTCACTCAATTCAAACTAACCAGCCAATCAACCAAATAAATAAAATCATAAATAAAAATCAACCTGTAACAAAACTGTATGATTTTTTTTTTATCGTGATGCAAGAGGTTGGGTTTTTTCTTAAGGCAGGACTGGCTCTACCACTAATTAACCATATGGCTTCCCTTCAGAGTTGAGCATTGGTATATATAAAACACAGATGCTAGAATTGCCATGGTAAACTATAGGGGAAGGGCTCAAAAGGTGGCCTTGCTACAATGTATTTACTATGTAGAATTTGAAAACCTACCATCTAGTTATGTTATTCATGAGAGCCAAAAGGGCACTGTACCAAAGTACAAATGATTGCTCTGATTATGGGGACACCAGTATTGTTGAGACACTCAATGATAGTTCTTCTCTGAAGTCTTGGGATAATAGTAATAGATGCAGCTATAGAACTGGACTCCCCAGTTGAATTGGTAGGCCAAGTCATATCATTTAACTTCCAGAAGCAAGTGAGTGTATTCATTGTAAGGGGAAGCAAGGGAAGAATGTCTGCCAGGGGAACTAAACTTGAAGAGACCTATAGAGCCTGATGTTTCTAGAGGTAAGAAATGGGCAACCAGCAAAGATTGTCCCTTAATATATATATTATATGTATGTATATATATGTGTGTGTGTGTGTGTGTGTGTGTGTGTGTGTGTGTGTATATATATATATATATATATATATATATATATATATATATACATGTCTTGCCAAGTTTCTGGATGTGCTCTAGTTTTTAGACCCAGTTTCTATCAATGAGATGGGAGTTAATGTACCTGTGTGAAGAGCCCTACAGCACCATAGCAAATATATACAACAGTGACCCCCTATTCCTTCCCCAAAGGAACTTGTAGCTATTTAATAGGTGAGTTTAAACCATGAAAAACAAATATCCGTATCTTTTTCAAAATTGTTGGATACAGGGTTCAACCTGATGGTGACATCTGGGGATTCAAAGTGCTATCATGGCCTCTGTTATGGCAGAGGCATAGTGGAATCAAATAATAAATGGAGTCCTGATGCAGGTTTATTTCACAGTGGACCCATCTATCCTGTGATCCTTTCTCTACTTCCATGATTATATAATTGAAAAAGACATCTGTAGAAGTTGGCAGAATGTTCATTGATATTAGTTGTTAGAGTAAGAGCTATGGTAGTAGGAAAGACCAAGTAGAAACTCCTGAAATTATTAGACTTACTCCTACCTTACCCAAGATAGTAAGTAAAGAATGATATTGTAGATACTTTTCCTGAACTTAAGAATCTTTAGAAGTTGTTGGAAGTAGCTCCTATATGATCAGAAAGACTCATCCCTGAAGTTAACAGGAGCCTTGGCCAGAGGTTTAAAGGCACATCAGACCAACTTTATCATGCAAGAGCCCTGCTAAATCACAACTAGACTTTGGTAATGATGGAAGAGTGAATGGTCATGTGAGAACCTACAAATAACAACCATAAACACTGGATACAAAAAAAAAGTCTGTACGTATGCAAAAACAGACTAGACAGTTAATTTTGAAAAAAAGAAAAAAACAAAACCTTGAAGTGGTAAACATTGTGAATTTGTGGCTTTGTGGCTCTGGGACACTTCAACAAATGCAGCTTTTGCTGTAGAAAACCAAGGTAAGAAAACCTGCAGTTCAGAAATGGGAAAGCAACTGGAAATTTAAAGAGAAAATTCTGGCAGGAAAAAGGAAAAAGAAAAAAAAAACTTAGAACGGATGAGACTCAATCTGAACCAATAAACTGCTTAAATTGCTAGTTGGTAGCTGAACTATGCACATGTAGAAGAAAACAGGGAAGGAAGGAAGGAAGGAAGGAAGGAAAGAAGGAAGGAAGGAAAGAAGGAAGGAAGGAAGGAAGGAAGGAAGGAAGGAAGGAAGGAAGGAAGGAAGGAAAGAAGGCAGGCAGGCAGGCCCAGCAGAAATCTACTCATGGCATAAGAGGTCTGTAGAATCAGGTATGTGAATTTGATGCTTCCTTTACTAGGTGTATTCTTCAACCTGGAGAATTTCAGCTAGCAAAAGTCTGAAGCTGGACATTCTTGAAGAATAAGTAAGAAAGAAATAAAAAAGACAAAAGCTGGCAGAGCAGCTGAGAATTATGAGAAATCCCTAGAAGAAAGGAAACCATAGAAAGAGTGAAGACCACCTTTTCCCAAATCCTAGCCTGATCTCAAAAATTCTCAAGCACCAGGAAGATATACAAACAGCCAGACTAAAAGATCAGAAGTGGAGGGTAAAAGGGACAGCATCAGCAGCTGTATACGTTTGAAATTTGAATCCAAGTAAGTTAGCCACCCAATATAACCCCACTAATCATCAGGAGAACATGACAAAATCCTGAGCCAATGGGGTATTATCTATAATGTCCAGCTTTCAGCCAAAAATTATTAAATAGGCAAAGAAACAAAAAAACTATAACTCCTATTTAGAAAAACAGTAGTCAAAAGAAGCTGAATTTGTGTGAGATAAGATGCTGACTTTAAAAGAAAAAGTTTTCAAAGCACATACACATACATTTAAGGAATTAAAAGAACATATGTTGAAGTAAATAATATGCTAAAATAAATGAAGAGGGGAAAAAAATCTCAAAAGAAAAATATAAACTATTTAAAAATAGAAAATCTAAAGCAGAACAATGAAATAGTTGAAATAAAAGATTATGTCAATGGGCTCAACAATAGATTAGACATGGAAAAAGAAAGAAGCATTAAATCTAAAAGTTTAACAAAATAAATTACCTAATCCAAAGAATGCAGGGGGTGGTATTTGGAAGAACAATAAGTAGACTCCCAAATACTTCTGAAAAAATGAAAAGTAACCTGACATATATTTAGTTGGAATCCCAAAAGGAAATAAAAGTAATTTGAAGAAACAATATCTGAAAACCAAATTTGAAACTGATTCCTAAATTTGGCTGGGGTGCCTGGGTGGCTCAGTTGATTAAGCATCCAACTTCATTCAGCTCAGGTCATGATTTCACAGTTCATGAGTTTGAGTCCCCACATCAGGCTCTGTGCTGCCAATGCAGAGTCCGCTTTGGATCCTCTATCTCCCTCTCTCTCTGACCCTCCCCTGTTGATTCTCATTTTCTCTCTCTCTCTCAAAAATAAAGAAACATTAAAAAAATAATAATAACTACATTTAGTTGAAAATATTAATTTTGATAAAATAAATAGTAAAATACAGAAAAACTGAAAACTGTCAATGAACCATCAGTAGTCTAAACACAAGAAAAATCACCTTTAGACATATTAAAGTCAAACTACTAAAAGATAGCAATATAAAGAAAACCTTAAAAGAACAGTCCCTGCTAACAAACAAACAAAATACGCTATGTGCATGAGATGAGAAAGTTGACTGACTTCTTATAAAAATTACCAAAGCTAGAAGACATTGAAAAATACTTCCTAATTCCAGGGGGTGATGGCAAACAAACAAAATCAAAACCAACTCCTGATAATGGAAATTTCTGTATCTGGCAAATCTATCCTTCAAAATGAAGGAAGGTAGAGACATTTTCAGATACACAAAAATGAAAATAATTTATTGTTCCCAATATTGGTGGCAATAAATTATTTATATAAATGCTAATGTAAGTTCTTAAATCCAAAGGACATGATATTAGATGGCAACTCACACCAACTGAAAGGAATCAAGAACACCTAAACATGTGGGTAGATATTAAAACCGTGTGCGCTCTCTCTCTTGCTCTCTCTCTCTCTCTCTCTCTCATGTGCACATGTGAACATGCACACACACACAATCAGTCTTGCTGTTAATTTCTTTAAAGTATATATGACTATTTAAAGAAAAAAATGGAAGAGTTAAAGATATACACAGATACAAGATTCTTATATTTTAACTGAAGTCATTAAATATTAACTAATTATATTGGTATAAGTTTAAGATTTATATGGAATCTCTAAAAGTAAGCACTAAAATTATGAAAGAGATATAGCTAAAGAGCCAATAAAGAAACTAAAATGGAATACTGAAATATATTGAATTAATGCAAACAGGCAAAAAGCAGGAACAGAAAGACCAAAGAAACGAATTGCACAAATTTAAAAAGAGCAAAATAGTAGGCCTAAATACAATCATAATAAAATTACATTACATATTAAATGGACCAAACGCTCCATTTAAAAAACAAAGATTGCCAGATGAAATAAAAAAGTAAGAATCTAAGATTTCATGTCTGTAAAAGACTTTAAATACAAAGGCACAATTAGACTAGAAGTAAAATAAAAAGATATACTATAATGGCAAGCATAAGATAGTCAGAATGACTATATTAGTATCAGACAAAATAGACTCCAAGTCAAAGAGTTTTTACTAGAGATGAGCAGCAACTCTTCATAATGAGAAAAAGGTCAATACACCAGGAAAGAATGAAATTATAAATACAAACTCATGTAAAACAGAACTTCAAAATACATGACACCAAAACTTATATAACCAAGCAATGGTTGGGATTTTTAACACCATATTTCAGTAACTGATAGAATAATTAGACAAAATATAGAAGATCAATCCCCTTAACCAAATTGGCATTTATAGAACATGCTAGCAACAAATGCAGAATACACTTTCAAGTGCACATAGAATTTTCAGCAATATACACTATAATCTAGGTCATAAAACAATTACCAATAGGTCTTTTAAAAATGTTTACTTATTTAAAGAGACAGAGATAGAGAGTGGGTAGGGGAGGGGCAGAGAGTGAGAGGGAGACAGAAAATCCCAAGCAGGCTCTGCACTGTCAGAGGGACTCGAACTCAGGAACCCTGACATCATGACATGAGCTGAAATCAAGAGTCAGATGCTCAACCACCTGAGCCACCCAGGTGCTCTCCCTGTTTTTTAAAAACAATTACCAACAGATTTAAAAAAATTTTTTTATGTTTATTTATTTTTGGGAGAGGGGTAGGAGCAGAGAGAGAGAGGGAGACACAGAATCTGAAGCAGGCTCCAGGCTCTGAGCTGTCAGTACAGAGCCCAACACGGAGCTCAAACCCATGAACCGTGAAATTATGACCTGAGCCAAAGTTAGACGCTTAACCGACTGAGCCACCCAGGTGACCCTCAATAATTTTTAAAGACTGAAATAATGTAGAGTATGTCCTCTGGTACCAATTGAATTAAATTACAAATTTAAAAAATTCATAAAATACCTAGAAAAGCCACCAAATCTGGAAATTACAAGCCACTTATTTGAGGGAGTAGACTGACTGTAAACGGATATGAGGGAACACACTAGTTGTTGTGGTTAAATAATCATATATATTTGTCACAACTCATTGTACACCTAAAATTGATGAATTTAGCTGTATGTAAGCCACAACCCAATTAAAAAAAAAAATCAACATTGTGTCTTGAATAAATGACAGTGACTTGAAGGATACAATACAAAGTTGGTAGTCTTTCTCTTCTTTCCCATTTAATTTAACCCATGCACAAAATCTAATGGAAACCTGTAGATTATAGTAAACTACTTCAAACTTAACCAAGATTTAGCAGCATTTTAGCTGGTATTTATTTTTTTAAAATTTTTTTTTTAGCGCTTTTATTTATTTTTGAGACAGGGAGAGACACAGCATGAACAGGGGAGGGTCAGAGAGAGGGAGACACAGAATCTGAAACAGGCTCCAGGCTCTGAGCTGTCAGCACACAGCCCGACATGGGGCTCGAACTCACGGACCACGAGATCATGACCGGAGCCGAAGTCAGCTGCTTAACCGACTGAGCCACCCAGGCACCCCATTAGCTGGTATTTAAATGTCGATCTTAACTAGAGAAACAAAGCCTTTGGCTCATGGTATACAACTCCTGATCCCATGAACCTTTCTTCAATAGCCAATATTAAGGATGATTAGTAATAGTTAACATTCACATGGCTACAACAACCAACAGTATACATCCATGATCTTGTCCTTTACATTCATGATTCTCTGGCTTTCCAAAGCAGTAGAATTTAAAGAGACCAGGATCATTTAGAAATTCTGAGGAGCATTCCACGGGTCTGTTATACTTTGGAGATTTTAAATATATCTGATGAAAAAGTACTCTGGATGCCTTGGTAAGTCACATGTGCTCCAGAGGGAGGGGAATAAAACATACAAAGATTCAGAGTCTGATATATCAATACAGTTCTTAGGGGTCCATATTGATAGTGATGCACTGTTCCAAAGGACAACTATTCTACGTTGCTCCCACCTTTAAGAAAGAAGCCCTATGCTTGTAGGCATCTTTGGATTTTTAAGGTTACCTATTCTGCAACTGAAAATACTGTTTTAACTCATTTATTGAATGGTGCAGAAGCCTGATAGGCACCTGGCAATACAGGATTCTTCAAAAAGTATGGCTGCATTTGAAACATCCATGCTGCTTGGAATGATATGATTCAGCAAGTTCTGTGGTACTAGAACTATCTATTGTGGAGACCGATGCTATATGAAGCCTCTGTTAAACCCCAATAGGAGAGATACAGCACAGATCCTGTACTTCTGGAGTAAGGTCATGCCATTAGCAGCAGAGAGAATTCTACATCATTTGAACTGGAGCATTTGGGATGCTACTGAGCTCTACTGGAGACTGAGTATCTCACTTATAGAATATCAAGAGGCCATGTGGCCAGAATGGCCCATTGTGATCTGGGTACCACAAGACTGGTCAGCCAGCTGGGTTGAAAACCAGTGGGACCAAGATCATCAATGTTTTGGATAGATTTTTAGTCTAGATGCAAGTTGAGACCCCTTTGGAGATGCTCATCAGGACAGTGAAGGAAGCCAAGGAAAAGACTAAAGAGAAGAAGCTACCAACTGCAGAGATTGTCAAGGGTATTGAACAAGGCAGCAGAAACAGCAGCAGCAGCATCTCATGTAGCAACCTGGGCCTTCCAACCCACTGCTTCCCCTCATCAGTCAGTCTAGCCTGGATTCTCCCGCCCTAAGCTGAGATTGAACTTTATCACTAAAATCTATTTCCAGGCCTATTTACTGCCAACAGAAGTACTATTTACTCAACCCCAATGCACCAGGAAACTCTAAACAAGGCTGTTGTTCCACACTGAGCAGCTGAGGAAACTGAAGAAGAGAGAGAGAGGCAAGGTGACTTGTGTGGTATCACAGACAATCTATCATGGAGCCAGGACTCAGGTCTGTTGCTCAAACCAGCAGATATTCAGGGGGTATAATATAGCCAGTAGGTATAATGGTAATAAGAAGAAATACCAAGAACTCCTCAAGGGCAGGGATTTTTGTTTTGGGGGTTAATGATGTTATTCCAAAGGTCTCCAACAAGGCTAGTCATACAGTAGGTACTTAATAAATATTCACTGAATTGGTATTTATCTTCTAAATATTGTATTAGAGTCATAATATGATACTCACTGTTGCTCTTGGTAAGTATATGAACTTGACATGAGATCTGGCTCCGCCACCATTGGGACTCCTCAGAGTCTTGCATTTTTAATAATCTATAAAAAGGAAATAATAAAACCTACTATCCAGAGGAGTGTGAAGTATATGAATGTGGAGACATTCATGATAAAAATGAATATGACACATGATAAAAATTATTTTCATTCTTGTCCAAACCTTCTTCTAGCAGCTTCTAGTCAGGACTGCCATGTATAAGTATGCAGGTTGTACACACACGGCTCCAGATGTCATTTACACTGTAGTCTCTGTAAATAGTGACTCTTGAAGTTGTCCAGGGAACAACCTGTAGGGCTTTATAGAGCAGTTCTGTATCTGGCCTAGTAACGAGCATAATGAGAAGACAGCATAAAGTTTTCAAGTGAACCATCCATTATTCAATGAATTAAAAACCTACGTATCAAGATAGATCTATTTGATCCTAAAATTTGACCCATGCCAGAAAGTTTTAAACAGTTTTTTTTTAAACACTTACTGTAGTAAGTGGTAAGAGCCCATTCAACCAATCCTCAATCAAGTATGTTCCCAGCCTTGTTCCTGGCAACAAAGAAAGCCGAAATGGGGTTAAAAACAGGGCTCTCATTCACCACTCCTAGAAACTTCCTCTGCTACGTCCACCAGGAACTTCCATGACAGCATACTGATTAATCACTTCTCTGTTCTGATTTTACTTGGCCTCTCAACAGCATGACATAGTCTTTTCTTAGCAAGCCCTCCCTTTTTTCCTCTTGAATTCTGTGGGTTTTCTCCATCCTCAGAGATGACTGTTTCTTAGTCTTCTTTGGTGACTCCTTCTTCTATCATGGACTCTAAATGTTGGAAGAGGCCCATAACTCAGTTGTTGAATCTCTTCTGTCTACACTTTCTCCCTAAGTCAGTGGTTCACATCCTTGGCTGGATAGAAATATACAGGGAGCTTTTAATAATACAGATGCTCAGGCTGCACCTGAGACCAATTACATAAGAATCTCTGATGGTTACTGAAGCATCAGAATTTTTTAAAGGCTCTCCAGATGGTTCCCATGTGCAGTCAACGTTGAGAACCAGTGGCTAGGGGATCTATTCATTCTACAGCTTTAAACGCCATCCATATGCTGTTGATTCCCAAATTTATTATTCCAGTCCTCAGTCAGATTCCTAAGTCTTATTCCAGCACTGATATCTGTCCCTGACTCACTTCACACATTTCTGATTTGTTTTGGCTTTAGTAACTGCACAAACTTTTTGCAACTGTCATGAGAACTCCCTGGACCCCACAGATTACCACCCAGGCACTGGCTCAGCTTCTCATTGCCACTCACTTCTCTACAAACATGCCTCAGGGAAGACATTAAGATAGGCTGTGCATATTATAGTAGAGGCCCACTTGTATTTACATGTCTACCATGTGACAACTACTGTGCACGGGATTTTATATATTTTACCTCATTTAAATCCTCATGACAACCTATCCAGTCTTAAAAAGTTGAACAGATTTATGTGAAATTACATGACCAGTAAGTAGAGGGGCAAGGACTGAAGCCCAGGTCAATTTTACTCCACATTACATACATAATTATTAAACGCCCTGCTGCCTGAGTCCCTTGACTTTCAGTCTAATGAACCACACTCCCCTCTGAGAACATATTCATGTTTCTGATCACTACATGACATAAAATCTTTGGAATTCTAGAAAGTTATGTTTTGATGGGGCTGGAGAGATATTAGAATTCGATTCTCTCATTTTACAAATGAAGATATCAAGGTCTTGAGAGTGAAAGTTACTTTCTCAAGGTCAAATAATTAATTAGCGGCCAGACAAGGATGTAAATTAGGTTTTCTATGAACTCCATGTTCATCCCAGAACATAATGTTGATTCCTGCTAAAATGGAGTGTTTCCAATAATTTATTTTTCCCTTCAACTTAGTCAAGGACCCTTCATAAAACAAGCTGTGTGTTGTTCGGCTGCATAAAATAATTATTTATTACTTTTGCTGCACTCTTTTTACCTTTAATTTCATTCAATTCAAATAGCCATTGCTCGCCAAGCTACTTTAACCACAGAGCCCTTATGAGGTTTATTTGTCGCTGAAGTCTTATTTTCTGAGGTAAATTAATGATGTGTTATTCCCAGAGACTTTATGGTGCTTATCACCATATTAACTCACATCTAAAAAATCACAGGGAGCTATTTTTCAAACCCTGACAAAAACAGCCTAGAGAAATCCTAGTAAATTGGGGGCTTTGAAATATAAACGCACATATGGATTGCATATTTCTCATAAAGAAAATGTTTTCATTTCACATTAGGTAAAAGCTTTCTTTAAAAAGTTGTCACTTAGCATAGGAAAAGATTCATTCCTCCTCAGTACTGGTTTCTAAGAGCAGAGGGACCAGTAGTTCCTTTGCAAGCAAGAATTATGAATTGTAAGTGGTGGTATGGTGTGGAGTCGGAGACCACAGTTTGAATTTCTCATCTTCTGAGTCCTAGCTCTGTTTCCTTAAGTATGTCATCTAAATTCTCAGTGCTTCAGTTCTTCGTCTGCCGAACGGGCATGAAAATCCTACATCAAAGCTTAGAGAATTAGGTGAAATAATTGATTCATTTAATAATTAAGTGAAATAAAATACCCTAATTGTTCTTGGACCATAAATGAGTTGAATAATTGTCATTTCTCTTCCCTGCAAAGATTAAGTTTTCTCTTACTACCTTACAGAAATCTAGTCACTTTTCCCAACCGTTCCAGGTAGGTTCTGTCCTTTTCCTTTGATGCCATTCATTTACTCACTAAACACTTCTTAATTATGTGCCAGCTATGTCAACCACTATGCAAGAAGCCCAGAATCCTACCTCCTACTAGCTTGGAATCGAGTGTGGAAAAAATACCAGGAAACAGCAAATTATACGAAAGCTCCTAAGAAGTCTGATGGGTAAGTATCATATTGCTCCTAAGGCACTGCACTGCCCCAAGTGCATCTGTAACTAGGTCTTCTTATGGACAAAGATTTCTTGGAGGGAGTAATATCTAAACTGTGCATCCAATACCACTTCATCAGCTCTCGGACGGACTGACCTACTCAACTGGTTTCTTTGGGGCTACGGCAGGCAGACAGAATAAGTAGCAAGTAAGAGATACTGTTTATATGAAACATACCACTACGTGCATTTGAGAAACTTCTACTGAAGCAAGACTCCAATTAAAAAGCATCAGTCAAGGAAGCAGAGAGGGGAGTAGAAACTCCTTACAGAGGGATGTGGGCCGGGAGATGGAGGCTATCCACTCTTACCTGGTAGCCAATTCCAAAGGGTCAGGAACTCTGCTTGGCATTGTTCTTCTCTGCCCTGGCCTCTCATTTGCTCTCTCATTTTCCCTTGCTCTTTTTCTTTTTAAAAATTTAATTACCATATATGATCCTCATTTTACATAGAGGAAAAAACAAAAACAAAACCTAAGTCCCAGGAAGTTCACGTTACCTTGCCTAAGGCCATACACTAGTAAGTGGCCAGGGTGGAAAGTTGGATTCACTTGGGCTGTCTGCACAGGCTGTGGTCCTTCCACCTTCACTGAGTCGGGCTGAGCCAAGAGTATCAGCTAAGCGGGCTGGTGTTGGCCCAGCAGGCCACACAGTCCAGCATTCCTAGGTCACATCAAGCAGGGAGACACAAACCAACGGTTGGCCCAACACAACAAATCACACGAATAGCAAGACTAAGTCAAGACTCTGCCTTCTGCTCAGTAGCAGGGTCTTCACAAGGGCCAGGCAGGTCATCGTTGGCTTAGGAACAGGGGTGTGTGGGGTGGGCAGAGACTGGCCCCGCCCCGTGTTGGGGAATGCTGAAGAGACACGGCAGAGGGCCTGATGTAACATCCTGGAGGCCCCGTAGGACAACCTGACTCAAACTGGCAGTGAGTCATCAGTAGTAAGACAGAGTAAAAGGGTTCTTCCTTATTTAAAAGGGGAGGGTAAAGTTGCTGACCAAGATATGCTGTGGATAATGAGAACGGGCTCTAGAATAAAGAAAAAGAATGGAGTTGGGACGGAGAAGGTGGTGAGCTGCTGAATCAGCTCTCTGACAGAAAATGGAAATAAAGAGTTTTCTTTCTCTTTCTGACAGAATGGATGTTGAGGCTTTCTTTTTCTTTTTTTTCTCCCTGATTCATCTAAAAGGTTCTCTTTAGAAGCAATGCATTGGAAACGCAAAACAGAAAATCCTGCCACAAACTATTGACAGGATGAAAGGTGGCGGGTGGGGGTAGTCACTGACACTGAAGTTGGTCCAGAGGGATGAAAAGGGTCCTCCTCACACTAAGAAGGAGATATTTTCCAATTCCTAGTGCCAAGGATGTTTTAGTTCCCTTGTAAAATGAAAGAGAGGGAAAGAAGGGAAAGAAACACACTAACATTTGCTGAGTGTTAACCATGGGTCAGCAAGCAGCATGGTAATATACAACATTGTGTCATTTAATCCTTATAAAACCCCTACTGGGTTATATGGAATTGTACCTATTTTGCTAAGAAGGAAAAGCAGGCAAAGAGAGGTTGCCCAAGATCACCTGCCAATAGGTGGCAGACCTGGGGTGCACATTCAGGGCAGTCCAGCTCCAGAGTATAGGTTCTTGTCAGTATACCTCATCAGCAGATTTCTTCCCTTCCTACCCCTGCAGTGCATTGCAGACATATCAGAACTTAAATAGTAGGTCACCTTCAGGTTTCTATCTAATCCACAGAGTCAGTAACTTTAGTTTTGTTCCATACTCATGAAGAAGGCATTTGGAGGGGTGCCTTGGTGACCCAGTCAGTTAAGCATCAGACTCATGATTTTGGCTTAGGTCATGATCTCGCAGTTCATGAGATCAAGCCCCACTTCAGGCTCCATGCTGGCAGTGTGAAGCCTGCTTGGGATCCTCTCTTTCCCTCTCTCTCCGCCCCTCCCTTCCTCACTTGCTCTCTCGCTCTCAAAATAAATAAAATAAACATTAACAATAATTTTAAAAAGGGGCACCTGGGTGGCTTAGTCAGTTAAGCGTCTGACTTCAGCTCAGGTCATGATCTCGCAGTTCATGAGATGGAGCCCCGCATAGGACTCTGTGCTGACAGCTCAGAGCCTGGAGCCTGCTTCGGATTCTGTGTCCTTCTCTCTCTGCCCCTGCCCCACTTGTACTGTTTCTCTCTCTCTCTCAAAAATAAATAAAACATTGAAAAAAAATTTTTTTAATTTAAAAAAAAGAAGGCATTTTGAGGAGAGAGTGAAGAGGCTTGAAATGGAATCTGAGCTCCCTTAGTTAGCTTATCTTACTCTGTTTCTGCAATCAGCCATCTTTATATTTCTCCCTAAAGTCAAACCTGAAGGTGGTTAGTCCTTCCCCATCCATTCACTTCTTCATTTATTCATCAGACAAATATTACACATCTACTAAGTAACTGATTTCATCCTAAGTAAGGGTAAATGTTCCTTCTTTCTCTGGTGGAAACTCACTTTAGAGAAGGTAGGGGGAGCAGTGAAGGGCACCCCCAATAGTATAATGGAGCATAAAGTGATGACATATGATAATGGAAGATTACACAAAAGCTGTTTGAATCCAACAGAAATAATTTACACATAGTCTGGGGACAGTGATGGGCTGGTAGGGGAAACTTCTCCAGAATGACATTAGAGTAGATCTTAAAGAATGACTTGGAGTTGATCAAGCAGAGGAAGTCGGGGTGGGGGGGGGGGGAGGTGGGTAGCAAACACAGAAGTGAAGACGGAAACATGTGGGTGGCTTAAGAGAACTATAAATGGGGGCTGTTTAGGTGAGGACAAAGGCAGAGAGGCAGACAGTGGGTCAGGAAGGGCCCATGCAGCTTACTCTGCCTTAACTATTACCTGATGACCTTTAAAGTACTTTGATTTAAGCCCTTCATGTTGTACAAACTCACAAAGTCAAGTCCCACTGGCATTCAAAGCAAAATGTTGTGAGGACTGGTCTTCCCAGTACACAAAGTTGCCTGGTGCAGGGTCTGTTTCTCTCGCTTCTCCATGCTTGTGCTGTCCCTCTCGTGGTGAGTCTTGCCAGTTAGTTTGGTTCCTACCAGGGCTCTGCCTTTCCTATAGGTTTTGATGTAGCCTCCTCTCTATAACTGTGGAGAGTCTGTTCTAGACTAGCCTTTGGGTCATGTTCTGGGGGAGTTCCATGAACATGGCCATTACCTATGTGTATCCATGGGACAAGGTGAGCTTAGGATGCACCTGTGCTCCCGTCTTAGCCTTTAACGATTTTATTGGCAATGGGGAGCCACTGAATAATCTTGTTCAGGGCCTGATGGATTAGATTTGTATTTTAGAAATTTCCTGCTAGTAAAGGACAAGATGAGTCTCAGGAACATCTAAGAAGTACCTTAGTCTTTTAACAAAAATTCTAAGTGGATTTATTTATTTAAAAACATTTAATTTAAAAATTTTCAAATACATTCTTATTTGTTGTATGCATTTATTATTTGTACTTACTATTTGTACTCATTTACTCATTTGTTCATTCATTAATTAAATATTTTTGGACTGCCTAATATGTGTCAGGTACTGAGTTAAACTTGTTTTGTATGAAGGTGAGTAAAAACAGGTGTAATTCCTGCCTACTTGTAACATGGACTCCAGTTCGGAAAAAAGAGATTAAATAATCATACAAATAACATTGCAGCTGTGATAAGAGCTTTGAAGAGGATTATATGGTGTCATGAGAGCCTGTTAGAGAATGAGTTATCCTTTTGAACTTCCATAAGCAAGTGACACACAACCTGAGATTTGCACAATTCTTGGCGATGGGCAGGGAGCCATGAGAGAAGTGTTTCAGATGGGTTGAAAATATGCAAAACCCCTTTTGGGTGTGAATGGGGGAGAATGGGGATGATTGTACCCAAGGAGGTAAAGGAATCAAGGCGTGATGTGAGGCTCGAGGGGTCAGGAACGGACGTCATTTGCCTTAGTCAATGGAAGGTTAGGCAACATGCTGTAAGCAGAAGGTTGAAAAGTACCTGAGTGACTGGGCTTACTTTTATTCTTACCCTCCACCATGGCCAGGAAAAGGTGCCCGCCACAGGAAGATGAGCTGTGCGGAGCAAAGCCAGGCCACTCTGATCATCCCAGCCAAGGCCATCTCATACTAAGCAACAACCAGGTGACCCTGAAACATGTGAGTAAGCCCGGCTGTGACCAAATGAACCACCCCGCTAGAGACTTAAATCACCGGTCCTTGGACTCATGTAAATTAAACGCATATTGTAAATTAAATGCCACTGAATTTTAGGGAAGTGTGTTGTGTTTGCACATGGGGTGCGAGCTGGAGGAGCAAAGAGGTGTCAAGAATGATTCTTAGGTTCCCGGTGTATATATCTGGACAAATATGGGAGCCATTTTCTGAGATAAGACCAAGATTTAAGCTGTAGAGTAAGATGTGCCTGTGAAGGGACAGTTTAGTCGCCACGGGAAAACCAGAAGAGAGCTTCACCAGAAGGATGATCACATTCTGAAGCGCCAGTTCAGCCAATTTGTACCATACACAATTCTCAGATCTTCCTTTTCACCTTGAGTCTAACCGACCTGGGTTGAAATTCTAACCCTCTACATTCTGTATGTTGACTATGGTGAACTGATGAAAGTTCCTGAATTTAAGCCGGAAAATAAAAAACAATTTCCATTGTAAAGCTTTAGTGAGGATTACAGAAGTAACACTTGAAGCATAAACCACATTGCCTGACCTTTATTTAGTATCCAAAGCATTTGTGTAGGCTGTTCTCCATCTTTAAGTCCTATTTATGCTTTAACGTGTGTGTGTGTGTTTCCCCCGAAGGAGAGAGAGATAGAGCATGAGCAGGGGAGGGGCAGAGAGAGAGGGAGACACAGAATCCGAAGTAGGCTCCAGGCTCTGAGCTGTCAGCACAGCACCCGACGAGGGGCTGGAACTCACAGACCACGAGATCATGACCTGAGCCGAAGTTGGATGCTTAACTGACTGAGTCACCCAGGCACCCCATCCTTTTTTTTTTAAATGTTTATTTATTTTTGAGAGAGAGACAGAGACAGAGAATGAGCAGGAAAGGGAAGGGAGAGGGAGACACAGAATCCAAAGCAGGCTCCAGCCTCTGGGCTCTCAGCACAGAGCCCGATGCGGGGCTCGAACTCACCATGCACGAGATCATGACCTGAACTGAAGTCAGAGGCTTAACTGACTGAGCCACCCAGGTGCCCCAGCACCCCATCCTTTTTATGCTTTAAACTTGGCTCTAGATTCACTAAGTCCCCGAAGTCCTCCCAAACTATTCTAACCCTCCACTGGCTCTCACTTTTCTGAATTTCTGGATTTCTGCATTCTTGTACACATTCATTCATCATATATTTATTGAGCACTTACACTGTGCCAACCACATAGAGAAACAATAGCAAGGCAATAGTTTGCCCTACTCACAGGTGGCAAATACCACATGATCTCATATTTCATTTAAAAATGAGAATACTTCCCAGGTTACATATTGCTTTGATACACTCACATTTTCTGTTCACAAAAGTCTGTAGAGAGGGCAAGTGTGAGCAGCCTTATTTCCATTTCAGAGATGAGTATAAGCCAGCAGGGCCATACTCCTCAACCCTGTCACTTGATAGGTAATGTCATCATAGAACTTATCAGATTTTACTTATTTTGTAATGCATTTGTCTTCCTCACTTGTAGGGTGGATTCTGAGCTCAGCAACCATGGGTTACTTACCACTATAGCTCCAACGTCTGGCCTGGAGAAGGATAGGTACTTCATAAATATTGGCTGTATGAAAGAGGGTCAGAGAGTTTGGGGGACTTGCTCAACCCCACATAAAAAATCAATAGCAGACCTGGGGTTAGAATATAAGTTCCCTTTCTCTAAATTCAGCGCTCCATCCCTCACAATATGCTGTCTTCTATGAATTTCACATTTCTTTATCTGCTTTTACAAAGTGGATGAGAAATATCTCAAAGAGAGGGGAAGGTGTTGAGAGGATAGTATGAGTTCATAAAACACCTGCATGCTGCTAAATGAAAGGAGGTAGGGGCCAAAGAAATAACATTTATTGACTACACATGAAACATACTATCTTAATATTCACAGCAAATTTACGAGGTCAACACGGTACCTGATGGGACAACTGTAATTCACAAAAGCAAACTTGTGTAGTACTGTTCAGCAGGTGAGTTGTGGGGCTGGTAATATAATCCAAGTGGGTACAAATCCAGTGCCTGCTCACTTTGTATTACAACTGACAGAAAAAGAAAGTATGTGGACAAACAGACAAATAATTATATGGATGAACGTTTTATTTTCTTGGACTGCCTTTTAGTTGAGAGAGTGCACCTAAATGTGACAGTTTTTCAAATTCAGAGGCTCAGCCTCCTAATACTCAGACTGTAATTTTCACTCCTGTGGCTTTGTAAATAATGGTTTTTTTTTGTCATTTCATAAAATGACTCTGATTAGGAAGGGATTGATCATTTCCTAAGACTGTTTTGTACAGAATGCCCAAAGCCACTCAGTGTCCCCTGTTGGTGCTTATTTCTCTGCGTTTCTGATAAAATATAATTGTCTTAAGTCTCTCAGGATTGATTAGATGGAATGTTCAAAAGGAAAGCTGTCTTATTATTGACCCTGCATCCTTTAGTTAATAAGTTTTTTTTCTAATTTTACTTCAAAGATGAAAGTTTCTTAATTAACCATCAGAGGTTCTCTGAAGCTAAGTATATTAAAATCATATTATGCCTTCCTGAGGCTCTCCTTAGATTTTTTATTAAGCAAAGCTATTGGAAGTAAAGATATGAGGGTAATCGTATCTATATATAATAAAGAAAGATACACTTATGAGTTTTCTATTCTAATCAACATCACTGCCACACCGAAAAAGTCAATTATTTTGTAATATTTAAGAATGTTAATAAAAACGAATGTTATTTAGCTAAATCTTGTTAGCTTTGGAAATGAGAAACAAGAATACCAAGGATGGAAAAAAAAAGATTACAGCCTAATTCCAAATGTAATTTAGTGAATGCGTGTCAAAGCAACTAACTCAATCTGTTCCAATAGTTATTGATCACCTGCCATATGCCAGTACACCCAGGTTCTGAGAGGTAGAAAAATGAAGACATTGACCCAGTGAGCTCACAACTTCATAGGAGAGAATTATTCTTTAATTATAACACAGGTGAGAATGGACAGGGACTGTAATAAAGACCTGTGCAAAGCAATGACGTGCTGGCAAACGGGTACTCTGGGGGAAATAAAGCCCTGATTTGCCAATGTCCATGGTGTAAACATTTCCAGCACAGCCAATTTCCTAGTTTCCAATTAAAAAGCCTCCAACAACTTACAAATTGGCTTAAAAGTTATTGACTATTTAACAAATGGCTCTCACAAGCCGTATAAGCCAGCTTCAACACCCCACTGGAAGTGTGGGGGAGTCAGAGGAAAACAGCTATGAACTCTGCCTGCAATGGGGCTGGAACGAGTCAGAGCAGAGGGAATTTGAGCTATGCCTTGACAATGAAGAAGACTGAAGGGCAGAGAAGAGGGAGGAAGAATGTTCCATGCGGAGAGAGTGTCCTACACAAATTCAAGAAGGCTGAGATCTGTGGCCTGCTGGGGCATGAGTGATCTAAAGAGCTGGGGCCAGATTGTGAAGCACCATGAATGCCACAGTAGGAGTCATAATTCCTTTCTACAGAAAATGGGAATCTCTGGAGGGGCTCACAAAACCTATCTGAAGAAAAACTACTGAAATAGCCCAAGTACAGATGTATTCTGCCAAATGGTCAGGCATTCTGCAAACACGGTTATTTTTCAAAATGACTGATTTCTTGGATAAATTTTGATTGTTTTTCAAAGAATTTGGCTTCTTTAGAAGCATGGGAGGAGGAAGTGAAGGAAGAAAAGATGGAGGTAAGAAATTGAAATGCAGCTTTCACAGAAGTCTAGTATTAACAAAGTAAGGGGTGCCTGATAAAGAAAACAGAAGATGTAGGAATGAAAAGGAGGAAAACAAGACATATCCTATCAACTATATGTAGCAGCTTTTATCATTTTTATATTTTTCTAGTATTTTATGTATGTATTTATTATGCATATATTTCTAAAACTGAAAATCAGTTCATATTGTGTATGTTTTATTAAAAGTCCCCATGAACAATGCCACAGGTTGGCAAGTATTATTCTACACCTTCATTCCTAATGATTTCATGGTGTTCCATCGCATAGAGATTACTTAATTTGTTTATCAAAGCCATCATTTATGGACATTAAGGTTGTTTGCAATTTTTTTACTCTCCCAAATGGTGCTTTAATAAAAATTCCTTCTTTTATACTTGGGCGCACATTTTGACAGAACACTTACAGGATATGAACATAAAGGTTTTTTTTTATTTTGCTTTTGAAACATAAATTTCAGAAAAATAAAAAATTAAACATTACTTTGCAGTCATTCCACCAACCACTTCCTTGTCCTTAGCACTTCCCCACTCTTTGACAGAATTTATTGTTGGGGAGTCGCCTATATTTCATCAAGTTCTCACATGTTTCAGGACCAGCATTATCTTTCTATGATACCAGATAAAGTGTGTTCTAGAGCTTACCTCTTGCTCTAGGCCATACCTGTAGCACAAGGATTTAGGTGACAAATGTCTAGATAGCCAAATATCCTCTAATGAAAATTAAATCTCACACATGGGTCTCAGATGTGTGCGAAGCTTGTCTTACAAACCGTATGTCACGCTGGTTAGAAGTGACACAGGTTGTGGCTGTGTTACTTCGACTGATAGCCAGTAATTCCTTCAGGGTCATCATGGGACACAGTTCACACAGCACGTTGTTACTGAGGGTGTACTATGCACCGCGCATGTGTCCTGGGACACTGAAAATTCATTTTGGGACCAAGCTGTGTATAGCCTTGAACTTCAGGCTTAGGTATAAGGACTTTATCCTACAGCTTACATTAATTATGAAATGGGCTTCAGTAGGAAAAATGGTATGTGAATCTGAGCAAAACAGAGAATAAACCATCTGTTAAGAATGACCACTGCTTGAGTATTTTAGATGAATGCTTTGCTTTACTCCAAGTAGTATATTGCATTGCTGAAGTAATGCAACATATTTGGGAAATATACACCTGTTATACACCAGACGCCCTAATAGAAACAGAAGGGAGGCAAAATAAAATCACAGTCTTTCCTAAAGGAAATTCACAGTGTATTTAGGAGTCACGTGCAAGAGCATATAGTCACACAGCGATGCAGTAAGCACCATCATAGAAACACACATGTAACAAAGAGGCATAAAAGTAGGACTGACTGACTGATGGGACTGACTGACTGATGGGAGAGATGGTAAGGAGTGGCCAAGATTGTTTCAAGTGCTGGTGATGCTCAGGATACATTTTAAGGAATGAATGGAAACAATTTACGCAGACAGGAGGGAAGGTATTTCAGAGACACAAAACAGTATGTGCAAAGACAGATGGATTTGAAATAATGCCTAGCATATTCACATTATACATACATACATGTATATGATGTCAAATATATATGTGTGTATATACACACACACACATATATATATAAATTATATATATAAATTATATATAAATATATAAATAAATATATATATAATATATATATATATAAATGAAAGGTGTTCTATGTCATCCAAAGAATGGATTTTAGCTATAGATTTGAACCTAAAGAATGATATACATGGTCAGATCTGAGCTGCAGACAAAAAACTCAGACAAAATTGAGGAACGCAGGTTATAATGTGGTAAGACTCAAACAAGGAAACTGGGAATCTAGCTGAAGAGAAAATGGTGTCCTGGATGAAGGTAATGATAATGGGGTAAAACAGATGAGATACATATGAAAGGACTTAGAAGATATAAATGGAGAGGACTTGGTGACTAATTAGATGTGAGGAAAGTACAAAGATGATAGTATATGACTCCCTGACATCTGGTTGGGGTGGTTTGGTGGGTGATAGAGATATTAATGACACTGAGAACAGTAGGAGAAGCAGTAGGAGAACTCTCATGAGTTCAGCTTTGAACATAATGCTTTTGAGATACAGCGAGATATCCAAGGAAGAATGCCTAGGTAGCAATGGCTTATATCGCTAGATATTGCTGAAGATTACTGGGATACTGTGAATCATGAGAAAAGAAAAGGTTAACATTTTTTAATGCTCCAATTTATTATCAAGATCACAGAGTGTGTTTTCTACCATGTACAAACCACAGGCTAAAGGCCTTTGGAGTTTCACAGTTGAAATCTATGGCTTTTCTTATCTGCAGCAGAGACCCATAGAGTATCTGGAATAACTGCTGAGAACTCCATGTATGACATCCCCTAATTAAAGATAACTACCAAGTTAGGGATTCTGGAAGCAGGCAAGAAATAAAGTGCATTTATTATCAAACAGAAACGCACACCAATTCCAGTAGTGATTCTGATTGAAGTGACAGCATTTGTCATGATTGGCTTTCATTTTCCTTTGGGGAACTACATTTTGCAAGAAACCATAAGTAGTTGTCTTTAACTTGAATGTGCAGATGAATAGATTTACATGGTAAATTCATTCATTCATTCATTCAACCAATTTTGGTTGAGAGCTTATTATTTTTTATCTTAATTTTGGGAGTCAGAGATGAATCATATTTAGTGCTCAGTAAGACATGTCCTTGGCTCTCCAGAAACACAAAATAGTTGTTTTCCTTTATTAGTGTTGCTGTAGCTATAGTGGTTGTCATTACTTAATAAATACAAGACTTAATATAATTTGTTTGTGGTTTTGATGAGTAAAATTTTAGTCTTTCTTATCTCCAGATAAGGGACGTATACTGCCAGGCTAAACTGCCTTCTCTTCAATTCTCTTCAACCAGGAAGAAATGTGATTTAATGAATGCAAAAGTTGCTCCCATCTGTGCCTAAGATCATATATGGGGGACTTGTTTTTCATGCGCATTTCCAGACTCCAGCTCCAGAAATTGTGAATTAAATTTGACAATTTTTCATTTTTAAAAGCACCTCAAGGAAATTCTGAAGTACATGGTTGGCAGGGAGGACTTTGAGAAACCATGGTGTGAACACAACAGGGACTGTGAGGTCCAGCCACCAGTGTTTCAATGTTACCTGAAAGGAACAAGTGTGACCTTGGGTTGGTTTTATAAAAACTACTTGAGCCTTATATTATTCATCTCAGCAAAATGACTCTGTGGCTCATTTTTTAAGGACTAAATAAAATTGGGTATGTAAAATAGTCAACATTTAACTGATATTTAATTTTAGGTTTTCTTCCTCCTTTCCCTTTTCAAGATACTGATTAGCTGTCTACTTTGTGCTTCTAATCTAGCACTCACCCTTTCTTCCTTTTATTAGAACTCCTTGTGTATCCCTTTTCTTTCTCATTGGACTCTGCACTCCTTGAGTACAAGTATTTGCCCTCACTTCATTTCTATGTCCCCAAAATGTGCACACAACAGACATACACTAAAGTCCTTCCATAGAAAGTTATCCTTACACCATGGTGCTTACTTCATTTTATGATCTCTTACTAAAAATATCTTAAATCCTTGCAAGATTCACATTTCCTGAAATTTATTAATTCTTCGTTTGTCTTTTTATAGCAGAACACATTTGGCAAGAAATAGGATCACACATTCTTTAATTCCCTAATCAAGAGGAAATGCCCAATTTAAATCAAATAACTTATTTAAATCAAATTCATACAGACTCATGTGTTTATTGGCCAAAGAATGACTTGGTGACTTAGGTTATATAGCCTATAAGCTGACAAATTCATTTATTCTAATTATGTTTATTACTTCAGGGAATACTTACTGAGCTCACACTGTGTGCCAGACATTGTGTTAGGTGGTGGGGATATACAATGAATAAAACATCGTTGTTATGTTCAAGGAACCCATGGGTTAGTAATGATGGCTAACGACTATATAAATAATTTCAACACATTGTGGTACATAGTCATCTAGAGACAAGTTTAGGGACTTGCAGCCTACTGTAAATGGGAGAAGGAAAATTTACTGACGGTGAAAGCAAATGAAGTAAAGAATCACAAAGCGAAGGAAGGGAAATGTGCTCCAGGAAGAAACAACAGCATGTGTAAAGACTAGGGGATGAAGTGTTCTTCATGTTCATAATAAGTGGCTCAATCTGGTAGTGAGAGGAAGTTGGAGTAATGAATGTGGAAGTCTGTCATGGAGAGATTTACTTTGCTCAGGGTAAGAAATTAGCTTGGTCATGAACCCAGAGAGAAGTCATTAAAAAGTTCTAAGTACAGATGTGACAATATTATAATTGTAATTCTAAGTTCATGCTTTCTACCCACCAAAAATTTTACCTGCAGCTGATATTTGAAAATAAATCTTTATTAAATTCATTTCTATTTTTTCCTAAGAAATTTGAGCTTAACTTTTACAATCACTTGTAAGTTGAATGTCTACTAAGAGCCAGTAACACTCAATAATAGAACATGATAAAGTGTCATCTCAAAATAGGGGGCATTTATTTATTTTTAAATGACACATTGTCTTTAAGATCACACTAGAAAATTCTAGTGTAAAATGGCTTCTAGCTCATATTACTTCACACAGTATCTCCCAATCACTCAGTTTTATTGGTCAGGATAGTCGAGGTTATGATGCAATAATAAACAGTCCCCAACTTTCAGTGGCTTTATTTTTTTTTAATTTTTTAAACGTTTTTATTTATTTTTTGAAGGACAGAGAGAGACAGAGCATGAGTGGAGGCACAGAGAGAGAGGGAGACATAGAATTTGAAGCAGGCTCCAGGCTCTAAGCTGTCAGCACAGAGCCTGATGCGGGGCTCGAACTCACGAACTGTGAGATCGTGACCTGAGCAAAAGTCAGACACTTAACTGACTGAGCCACCCAGGCACCCCGGCTTTATTTTTTTAATGTTTATTTCTTTATTGAGAGAGAGAGAGAGAGAGAGAGAGAGAGAGAGAGAGGAGTGCATGTGTACATGTGTGCATACATGCACAGGGCCAGAGAGGGAAGGAGGAGAGAGAATCCCAAGCAATCTTCATGCTGTCAGTGTGGAGTCCCACGTGGGGCTCGACACATGAAATGGGACCTGAGCTGAAATCAAGAGTCAGACACTTAACTAAGTTATCGAGGAGCCCCTCAGTGGCTTTAAATTTTTTTTTTTAACGTTTATTTATTTTTGAGACAGAGAGAGACAGAGCATGAACGGGGGAGGGTCAGAGAGAGGGAGACACAGAATCTGAAACAGGCTCCAGGCTCTGAGCTGTCAGCACAGAGCCCGACACGGGGCTTGAACTCACGGACCGTGAGATCATGACCTGAGCCGAAGTCGGCCGCTCAACCGACTGAGCCACCCAGGCGCCCCAGTGGCTTTAAAGAAAACAAAATAATATCCATTCTAGAAGTCTACTGTGAAGATTGTCAGTGGAAGGGATTTTGCTGAATATAGACCCTTGAACACTCAGGTTGTAGAGAAGCCACCTTCTTGAAAGATTCTTACCAGTGAACCAGAAGAGAGACCTCTAAAAAGTCCTACACTGCAGCTCAAAACACATTTTCCAGAACTGTTCCCACTCAAATACAAGGAAGCCAGAAAATTCAACTATACCATGTATCCTGAAAAGGTCAATCAAAAATATTTGACAAACACCACTGACTACTGTCACACCAATAAAATAGCTATCAAACCTTGAAAAAAGATAAAAGCTTTATACTACCTCATAAATCCAAGAATGACCAACATCCTTTCGCTAGGATCTTGAAGAAGAGTTTACAACCTAGAAGGCCAGTGATGGTTCATCACTAAGGGGGAAAAAAATGGGTAGCTTTTGTAGCCTTAGGCTCATGAAACAGAGAAGCTTCACCTACCTAAAGTCATCTGAAGTTTCTCCATCATCTTCACACTATTTTCCCCATGGCATTGCAGTTTTCTGTAGCAAATTAAAACCTAGTAACTGCCCATCAGTCTCAAGGGTTCTTCTTTTTGAAATATCTTAGAGTACTCTTCCCTCCCACACCCTCAACTTTCCCATATGTAACCAGAGGTTGTGGTCACTATAAAACAGCAGGGCAAAAAATACTATGCTAAGGTACAAATCTTCATCTCTTTTGACCCCAGTCATTGTTTGATGAAACTAAATTGTAGCAGCATTCACTGGATTCTCATTTCCTTTGTCATGGCTAGTCGAGTGCAATTCTGGTATTTATGGTATAAAGGCAAGGCTGTGGCCTTGTGATTTCTGTCTGTTCTCACAGGAATGATTTCTTCAAGCTGGCAAAACTGAAGAGGGCATTGAAGTGGAATAATGCAAAGGTTATGCAAATATATAGACTTAGATCTAAATTCGGCTTCTTCCACTTATTGGCTGTGTGAAGTTAACAAAGTTAACTTACAGTGCCTCAGTTTCCTCATCTGTCAAATAAAAATAATAAACCCACATCCTAAGGCTATTGTGATAAGACAATCTTATTTGTAAAGATAGAGCAAAGGCCTGACTAGGATTATCAGTGGTATTATCATACTTCACAAGCAGACAGAAAATACTTCCTGAGTTATGGTCTATTCATATGTGAACCTAGGCTAAAAAATAGATTTTTTTTCCTATAAAGCCATATTTCCTGGTCTCCTAGGGAACCCACAATTGCTCCTCCCTGACAATCCTGTGTAGAGACTTGGGTGTTTGTTGCCCCCTTGATCTCCATTCCAGTAAAAACTATTTCCAGTTCCTGCTGTAATGATTAGCGGCTTAAAAATACGAAACCCAAAATGGTAAAAGAACAACAAAGACATGTATAGTAATTTTTCATTTTCTCAAAACCCAAAGGTTCGGGGAGCCAAGTATCAAAGAGCATATACTATAAACTATTCTAGGCGTTTCCTCAGTTGGACTGTAAACTCTAGAAATGCAAATATTGCATTCATCTTATGTAGTTTGGACTTAGAAGCAAGTCTGGTATGTAACAGGTGCTCAAAAGTATTTGAATAAATACTTTAATGAGCCGGCTAGCCCCATGCTGACCCAAAATAGGTGGTAATGTTAAATTTTCTTCAGACTCCTTATCTTCAATTTCAGACTCCTTATCATCTCCAAAACAAATGAGTCTCAAGGCTTGCAAATTAAAATGCTTTGTGTGGTCTGGTAATGTGAAAATCAGTGTGAAAATTCTATCATGTGATACAATGCAGGAAGGAGTGGTGGGGACTGTAGCTAATGAGAGATGCCCCAAGGGTAAATTTGTATATAGCACTTTTTCTTTTTTTTTTTAACACTGAGCATACCAAAGAAAACGTATCCCCTGGGAAATAATTCATCCTTCAGGCTGCTTGTCTGTGACCCCTAGTAGTGGTAATCCCAGTCCTTTCCTGCACTAACATTTTTGGTTGTGTGAACCAAGGAGTTTTCAGAGTAATGGTGTCTTATCCACAGCTTGGCTGTTGTGAGCCTTGTTAACTCCAAATTTTTTGTATGAGATGTTAAAAAAGGTGTGCATGTAACTTCAGATGACTATGTCACCTTATTTATCAAGGATGCCTGTTTCACCAATAACTGACTTTGCATTCCAGGTAATACTATTTATATCCAATTCTGGACATTAGGTCAAATGGCTGAACTGTTCCTTATTCACTTACATCCAAGGTGTAAGGTATCACTAGATCCAGAAATGAATTATCCCTGGTGGGGTCTCTTTGACATATGGCTCCAGGAACTCATCATTTAGATGTCAGTCATTCCCTCCTCCCGGCTCCAACGTCTTGCAGGTTTCCTGACAACAATTAGGGGGACTAAAATCACTCATAATCACAACCACACCTGCCTTCCTTATTGGCTCACAGGCAATTTACTCCTCTCAGCTCTTCTGTCACCTAGCAGACCCCGGGTGTTACTTTTCCAAACTTCAATTATAGACATTCAATCTGACAGCTTCCCTGAAGTCATTATTCTGCCCCTATTTTCTGATATTGATCCCAAATGTTTGGGTAAAAGTGTAAAAAAAAAATGCAGTCAGCCATCCAGATGTTTAGGAATATCCAGATGTGTGTTGTCTATAGGCATGCCTCTGGGTGATGGTGGTGTTTCTGGAAGCTTTGAGGTTATATTGAGTCGGAATAGAAATTTTCTACCCCATGCCTCCTTTTGCATATCCAAAACTCATTATGTCTGCTAAGAGGAAGGTCCATACACATCTGAGTTACCCTTCAGTCACTCACAAGACATGACAGAGGTTTAAGATTTCGGCCTTCTTTCTACTTCCCCAACTGTTTTCTGGAATAGGACTGGAATAGCTTTGACATTTATTTTCCCACTGATATGACTCATGCTGCCAGCTCTCTTAAAAGGCAAAAACAGGTACTGTCAATTTTATTTGAAATAATTTTCTTTCTCTGTTATGACAACAACAATAACTACAGCCACCAGCTCGTGAATATCTACGATGTGCCGGGCATTCAGCCAGTGTCTATAGATATCTTATGATATTTAATCTTAAAAAAAACATTAAGATGTTTCTTTTGACTCCTGTTTTATAGATTAAAGAAACCTAATCCACATTAAAGCTTACTTTCCTTAGAGAGCACATAAATGCGACATACGGAATTCAAATGCAGTTCTTCCTGATTCCAAATAAAAATATTAACAACAAAGCTGTATATGTTACCTTGGGATAGGTCAGGTCTTTGGCACACATTATTCTGCTTAAACCTGGCAAAAAACTGTGAGTTACCTATGGTTCTCCCCACTCTGTGGATGACCTATTATTCACCTATTTTTAGTTTAGTATCTTCCAAGTCCATGTCTTTGAGTTTACCTCCATTTTCAGACTTCTTTCTTGATTTCCTCCAAGTAAACACTGGTTTTGTTAGGGTCTCAATACATTTTTTAACATTTAGTGGAGTACTTAATGCATGCCACATTCTGCTTGGGTTTATACAGATAATTTAAAGAGATTAAACTTCTTGGTGGTATTTATTTATTCTTCAAATCTTTCCCTGTTTATCATTCCCACAAAACTACTTTTTATGTAAGAGTGTCTCGCCTTTGAGGCTTCCACTTTGTATATATAAATATAAAAGTGTGTTGAGATAACAGCTCATTGGGAGTCTGAAAGCCAATTCATTTCCTGATTACCTGTGTGATCTCAGAAAATTAACCTAGACTTTCTGAATTTCAGTTTACTGACTTGTAACATGGGCATATGGTACCTTCACACACACGCACACACACACAAACACACACACGAGATTCTTGAAGGAGTTCAGTTAGACTAAGGGTGAAATGCCTATCATGCAGCAGTTGTTCAATAGATGTTACATCTCACCCTAGATGCATGCCCACGCATTCAGTCCAGGTCCAGAGGACATCTACCCCATTGTAGAAATGTCTCCTGTTAAGTCTCCATCCAAACAGGAATGGTTTAGTCAAGTGTCTGATACAGTATCTGGAACTCAGTCCCTGTTAGTTCCTCCTTTAATTCCTCTCTTTGCGTCTAATTTTTTTTCTTTTTAATTTCTTTAGGGAGAGACAGAGTGAGAGAGGGAGAATGTGCACATGTGAGAAAGGGTAAGGGGCAAGAGGAAAGAGAGGGAGAGACAGAGACAGAATGTGCACACGTGAGTGGGGCTGAGGGGCAGAAGAAGGGAGGAGAGGGAGGAAGACAGAGAGGGAGAGAGAGAAAGAATCTTAAGTAGGCTCCATGCCCTGAGTGGAGCCTGATGCAAGGCTCTAGCTCATGACCCTGGGATCATGACCTGAGCCGAAATCAAGAGTCTGAAGCTCGACTGACTGAGCCACCCAGGCGCCCCTTTGCTTCTAATTTTTGTAACCTGCCCATGACACTTGAGACACTGCGTTCCAAAAAATCCTGAATAAATAAATAAAATACCAAATCTGGGATGTATGTCCCATGTGTTTTTAATCCTTAAAAAATTCTGTGAAATGGGAGCTATTATCTCCATTTCAATAATGAGGAAACTGAGGCCAGTGGTTAATGAAAACCTCCAATGCTACACAGCTAATGATTTCCAGAGGCAGGGTTTTAACTCTGGTTTTCCTTTCTTATTCAAAGTCCCCTGATCTTCTGAACATACAAATATATTTCTCTTCAATGTAAACATGCCCCAACTGACTCTGTCTTTAACGTTTTAACATTTTATCATAAACTTTTATATTAATTTAAATGTAAACAAATATGGTAGTAAATATATTTATACTGCTTGCTGAGTTTTTTGGCAGCCCTTAAATTTGGCATTTGGTGAGTGAGACACTCATGTCTCCTTAGTTGCAACATTTTACATAATTCCTCATGTCAGTTGTCAACTATCACATCCTCATGTACTGTTTCTTTCATTCATTCATTTGGAAAAGTGCTTACAAACCCATGTTTCTATATCATCAGAGCTGTTAGTCTTCTTGTAACTTGGTTATAAATAAGTCTGTGCTGTTATGGAGCCTGGGGCAGGTTCAAGAGCCCACACTCGAATATTAATGAGTGGGAAATGGATGATTTTATGATTCCTGACCTTTCCGCTTTAATCCATTAGGAAGTATAGATTGGTTAGTAGTTAGCACAACTGGGCAAAAGCTGTCTAAGTGGAAAATTGATCCTGGTAAGTGCACGCATAGTGGTTCCACCCATTAATGCTTCCTATTTTAGCATTTTGAACTTTTGCTCAAAGATACCTCAGATTCTAAGTTCATACCCTAGTGTGCCAAGCTCAAGGTGTGGGAGACTTGGCATGAGATGACAGACACATCATTTTTTAAAAATATTTTAATTAAAAGGATGAGTTAGAAGAAATGACATAAAAATTAGCAGATCGGTATCAGATGCTAGGGAACAGCCCAGTGTTTTCTGACCCCAGGTCAATTGGCCTCCTCATTGAGAAAGTTTTGCAGATACTTGCAAATATCAATGCAAGGCCCATTTTCTTTGGCTCCATAGAAAATCCCAGGCCTGGCTGCCCCAAGTCACTGTTGAGGGTATAGCAGGAAGAGGGATCAAACTATGGTCTGGTAGAAAAGGCTTGGGGGATTGGAGTTCTTGACCCAGTTCTGTCTCACTCGTGATATTTGTCTGGGCGTTCATTTCCCTATTGGAGAAGTTAGAAGACTGGATTGGGTGATCTTTAAAGACCAACCTAGAACTCTATGATCCCCATGACTTCCCACTCTAGCTCATATATAGCTCCACATCTGCCTTTGCACTACATAAGAGTAGCAAATTGATTTCCTTTCAAGTACTAAATCCAATTAATTGGTTGTATCTGACTGGAGCTCTGCTTTGAGGGATTTCTGATGATGCATTTGACCCAAAAAAGACAAGTTTCATAATGTCCCCACAGAGTAGAGTGGAGTGAGATTGGGGATGGGGTCACAGTGGTTCCCTGAACACACTGTCAATCTTCCTTGCACTATATTGGAAGCTCACTGAGGTAGGAACTCTGTTCTTTCATCTTCATACTCCTGGTATCCCCTAAGGGACTTGAAAATAACAGATATCCATTCAATGTTGAAGAATCCCAAAAGAATAAAAGAACACCACACATGTTGCACTAAGATCTAAGTATTAGAGAATACAGGGCATTTATTTGAATGTCTGCATTCTTTTTGTCCAGCACAACACCTCCCTACTGTAGTTACCTGCTATAGTTCTCGATAACAGTAGAGTAAATGTTTGAGTAAAATGATGAATTCTGTAGTAAAACAAATATAAATCAGGAGTGACATGGTTTCTGAAGTCAAAGTGCTTGTATTCAAATCCAGGGCCCACTGCTTGCTAAACATTATCTTTGGGCAAAATCCTTCACTTTACTAGGCCACCATTTCCTCATCGTTAAGATGGAGATAATAATAGTACCTAAAGCATTAGTGATTATAAGTACAGAATGAAGTAGGAGTTCATAGTAGAGTACCTGGCATATATCATATCAAGTGTATTACTTATCATAATTATTAGTTACTGCTTCACTATGAAAATGTATTATATACTATGTGGGAGCCTTGGATATTTCATGTATTCACAGTACTTCTAAGAAAGTCAAAGCTATTTTGAGGAGAAATAGCAAAAAATATCATTATCTTTCTGGGAAGGGGTAGAATGTTGGAAAGAAAAGGTACAAAACAGAGAGAAATGGGAGTGAACAATCTAGATCTTCTTGACTATCTCCAGATGACTTCCCAAAGCCTTTCACCCCGTAAGCCTTATAAATCTGTAAACATTTCCTTTTTGCAGACAAATTCAAAGGGAGAAACACCAAATGGTTCCATTACTTAATCCTGGATCCAGGCTGGACTGTCTTCTCAAAGCTACATATGTTCTTATTTAAGTGATTATTTTCTTAAATGCTTTGTGCCCATCAATTTTTTAAAGGACCATAATCCAAACAAAAGAAAATCACTAGAGATGTTGGATTATGGCCTGGTAGGATTGTGGATCTCTTTTGCATTTTATGGCCACCATCTATACACACTAAGTAGCACCTATAACTTATACATGGAATGCTTGAAGGGAGCTGTACAAAAATATTTAGACTAGTGCAGTAGTATGGCTAACATTAGAAGGAAAGGAAAATATCATGATCTACCTAAGTCATAAAGTTGCTTAGTTAGCTAAGTTACTGTATATCAAAATGGGTAGCAGAATCTGAAAGAAAGTAGATCACCACATGTTAATCATCTCCTTTTACCCTAAATCTTATGACCGTTACCAATGCTATTAATACTCTTGTTCCTCACATTAAGTCAAGACATTACTTTCGCAACCTTCTTCATAACCATCTTGCTTCCTCCCCTCAGCGGCTAAGTATGAATTGAATTTTCTCCCAACTTACTGACAAACAACACACATTCAACATGCATCTGTAGACTCTCTTCTATATGCCAGGTACCTTCCAGGGACTGTAAAAGACACAAAACGAACCAGACATTGGTCCTATTCCCAAGAATTTTAGAATCTAATTAGGCTAGTGTAGAAAGGGGTTAAGATCAACCTGGGTCATCATAATACAGAGTAAAAAGTAATCCAGGATCTAGATAATTGGACATGAACATCTGAGTGAGAAGGAGAGAAGGAAAGAAGGGGGACAGAAAAGAAAACTAAGATATATTTAGCAACCACTATGTAACAGGCTCTATTCTAGCCTTTTAGCCACGTCTATGTCTACACCTACACCTCCATCTATATCTATATAACTTACAGCTACCATCTATACAGTCATCAGCAAGTTTGTTATTTCTACATTGCCAATGAGAAAGCTGAGGGTCAGAGGAGCTAAGCAGTACATTTAAAATGTGTTCTTAGAAAAAGGGGGAAAATGACAGTACAACTGTCTTTATGACTCATCTCTCCTTTGCTTCCCTGGCCTCCATATCCTTCTCTAGAATAATAACTTCGATTTATTAAATGGCATGTCTGCATTAACCTCTTTATTCATATTATATTACTAAATGAGCTGTGATTTCCCTTTCTCATTTTATAGATGAGAAAATAGAGACTCAGGGAACTTACAAAGAAGGATTTCAAACCAAGACTCCAAATTGAGGCATTCTGTGTTACATATGCTCTCTGTCCATAATCTGAAAATATATATGCATATAATACATAACCTGAAAATATGTATGTATACAATGCATACATACATATATATGATTATATTAGTATCATGTATTGAGATCTTTTTTGTGTTCGATTTTAAGCCAAGCTCTTTTCATATATGATAACATTTTACCCACTTGAAAACCCCATGATAAATGTGCTGTCCCTTTTTGTATTGCATACATGAGAATATAGGTTCAGGGAAGTTAAAAAATTCACTGAAGGGCATGCAGTGGGGGTGGCTGAGCTGGGCTATACATGTTGGCAGTCTGGTTTCAGAACCTTCACTCTTAAGTTGAGAAAAAAGGGCTGGAGAAAGGAACTGGCCACACTGCTGAGGCATATTCTTCTTTGGAAGTAGAGTGAGAGAATTGAAAACTTCATGAGAAAACTTGGCTTGGTTCTACCATGAATCCCCTTAAGCCCTCTATATAGCTACAGTGTATGGGTTTCAGTTCACAGTAAAATAGCTTGAGTGCATGCTATGAATCCTCTTACCCAATTTCTCTCTGTCTAAAGTCCACATTAGCATGAAGCTAGAAGAATGTCTCCATCTCTCACCAGTTCTATTAGACTAACCTGACACATGAAGCCCACATTTCTGAGAGTGACAGACAAAGCCATCTGTTGGTCTTGTGTAAGACCCTGTCACTTTCTCTGCTTATGGAGACCTGCTCAATGTATTGACAGCCCCAATCAGGAAGATCCATTCTAGTGTGACAGGGCGAGAGTATTCAGGCAAAAAGTTTTGGAGATAAGGCCAGGACTCATATAGTGAGACTGGTGGGAGGTGGGGGGCGCGGTGAGGAGTAAGAGGATTCTGGGTGCTTGATCCCTCCATCTAGAAAAAGTGAGTATGAGATCTGGAGCCAGGGAGACTAAGCCAGGAACAAATCTCTGTTCTATATATTACTAATTACATAACATTAGACAGGTTACTTACATTTTTTTGAGCTTCATTTTCCTGAGGTATAAAATGGTGATAATACTGATCATTATTGTAGGGCTTAAATCAGACAATTACTGTAGAAAGCATTTAGCGTATTTCCTGGTACAAGTAGGTGCTAAATTATGGTAGATATGACAATTATCACCTTCATCATCATAATTTTCATTATCATCATTCTCATTATTAATAACACAGGGTATAAGCCGCAATTCTTACACACTCCCTTAGAATATCAGGATCTACCACTGTTGGATAATTTGGTCAAAGGCGTGTTGTAAGTTGCAGAAAAGATCCTCTTTCTCAGGTTCAAATATTTGCTCATTCTGGAAGCAAATGAGAACTTGCTTTAGAGATTAACGTGAGATCCAATTTTAAATTTCCCTTGTTGGAAGTGGGGATGCTAAATAATGATCTGGAGATTTGAATATCAACATTCCCTAGAGAGGAAGTAGCCAAATGACATTCTCTATTGCTTTCAGCAAATCCAATTAGTTCAAAGCTCAATTTACAATGAATCATGGGAGGGGCTTGTAGAAAGAATACTGAGTAGGAATAAAGAGAGTTATAATCTAGTTGAAATAACACTGATGATTAATATTTGCACTACTCTATGTAGTTTAAAACATATTTCATAGTATTTGATCTTTACAACCACCTTTCGGGCACATATTATTATTTTCCTGGAAGGCAGTGCTTCACTAAGACCAATTGCTATATGCTTTAACAATATCTTGGCTCCAACCCTTCCTCTACCTAACCACATATCCACTCCTAGATTGGGTCTCATCACCTCCTACCTGAGAATTGTATTAGCCTCCTCACTGGTCTCCCTTTCTTAATTTCACATCCTCCATTTCATGCCCTAACCTTCTGACAGAAGGTTCTTTTTAAATCACAAACATGATCATTTCACTCCCTGTGTAAAAACCTTTCAAATTCTATGCCTCCAAGTTATCATGCTATCTTCCCTTCCTCCCTCCCTTCCTTTCTTCCATCTTCCCTCCCTCCCCTTCTTCCCTCTCTTTCTTCTTCTTTCCTTCCTTCTTCCTTCCTTCCTTCCTTCCTTCCTTCCTTCCTTCCACTGTTGGGCAAATTCTACTTCATAAATCTCACCTTAAAGCAGCTATGAGCACAGTTGTTTCAGTTGAGGTTCAGGTGGAGAACCCAAACAGCACTTATTTATCCCTTGTTCTCTGTTTTATTCCCTCCCCCTAATCCAACTCATCTATGGGAGACACTTTGAAATGTCACTCGCCTGTAGAATAAAGTTCAGACTTCTTGCTTGAGGAAAAAGTCTGTATTTAACCCACCAGGCTCTCAGTAAGGAATTAGCCCAAGTTACAAAGGTCATCTGAGAGGTGGGCCTCTCATAGCACAGAGCTGAGCTGATGCATCTGTGGTGGGGAAGGGGGAGAGCAAATCGAGAATGGTCAATATACCTACCCTCCAACCTTCTCTTTGATCAAATGGAATTTTGAAATTACCTGAATGAAATATGCATGCTTACACTTTAGGACCTTTGCAAGAGTTGGTTTTTTCAGCCTAATGTCACAGATATGTCCTGTCTATAATCTCTCTGACTTCCTTGCCCTTTCTGTAGTCTCCCTGCTTTATCCTGTACATGTTTTTTTTTTTTTTATACCACTCTATGTTTAACTCTATGATACCACGTATCACTGCATACTGACATCGCACTCTTATGTCTGTTAGACTTTCAGAACAAGAGGCATGTCTTATTCGTGTTTCGGTCACCACCACAGTGGTTGACACACAGTAGATACTTCATCAATATTTGTTGAAATGAATGAAAGGATTTATTTCACTAATAGAAGTGGAGAAAGCATACAAACCGTGGCTAATAGTGTGGCTGCGATTATAACCTGTAGGAGATAATTCTTTGTTTTACAAAAGGATTTGATTGACAAAAGCTGAATTAACAACCAGCTCTTCTCAAAACAAAGCTATTACATTATAAGAGGTGAGCCATCCCCACACCAGCAAAATAGACTGATTAAATTTAGGGCTGCAAATTAATTTTGGAAATGACATGGAATGAGATGATGTGTATGAAAGAGACAGAATAAAGAAGAAACATATGGGCAGAATACAGGGCTTTCTGGCCACTGTAAGCTGTGCCCTCAGATATCTGAGCTTTTGACCAAGAAAATCAATGCATAGCAGCTGAGAGCTGATATATGGGTGGTCACCATAGAAACATCATGACTCTCAGGATAGGTCAAGATGTGATTGCTCCCAAATCAGTACATTATCATATCTGGAAAAAGAATATAGAACATCAAAGTGGAGGAGTCCCCTTACCACAGGAAGTATAAAGAGAAAGAAAATTGACAGAGTGGTGCAGCAATCCCAAAGGAGAGACACTGAATCCAAACAACATGAACATTCCAGTTACTACACAGAGAAGCTTCATGAAACCTTACCTTAGCTCCAGTAAAAAATCTTTTGTGACAATCTTCATTTCTTCATTTTGTTTAGGTTTTCCTTTTTCTTTACTTTTTTTTTTAACACATGTGTATAGAAATGGTCATCAAAAGCATACACTTTAAAGTCCAACAACAGACTCAGGTTCATGTCCCAATATTATTCCTGACAAAAAAAGTGGGACCTTGAGTGGAACTCCTCTCATATCAATGGGTGCGCTTCCCACTATAATACACTATACGTGCCTTCAAACTGCTTGTTGGCGAGAACAGCAGGCCAGCAAAACTGGAGAATCATGTCCCTCAAACCCACCCTTAGCAGGCCTCAACCAATGACTCATGGAAGGTGGTATATAAATAGCCCAAAGTGCTTAGTCTGCTGAGATAACTTTCAGGTGTGTTGTACTGACTGCCTTAATCCCACTTTCCCAGTGGGATTAGATTCTAGTTACCCATAGTGGTCTCTGGCTGGATAATGCACCCTTTCCTGGCTGTTTCCCTTTCCCATCTTATGTCCTCAATTCCCCAGAGAGGTTTCTTGGGATCATCTCACGAGTCAACTTGCATCTGAATCCTATGTTCGGGGTTTGCTTCTGGAACCCTCAAACTAAGTTAGTGACCATCTCTGGGATACTCTCTTTTCTTCTTCTGAAAATGCTGACCATAGCATATAAATGCAAGTTGTGGAGAGTTTATAAACTAATACATGCAAAATGCTTACTACAGTGTCTGCTACATTTGAATGCTGTAGACACGTTAGCCTGTAATTTGTGTTGTTATGAAGAGCTCAGTATTTGCAAAATATGCTGGATACCTTGTTAGGTGCTACGGAAAGAATGATGAACAAGATGCTACTCACCTCTGTCCGCAGAGAACTTACGGTGTCATGGGAAATATAAGTTAACTATTACACCACATTTTAAGTGCTGTATCATAAGCATATATAAATTCTGATGATGAGGAGAGAAGTGTGCGGAGCTGTGGGAGCACATACTGAAATTTAGCCTGGAATTTGACCTCAGAGAACACTTCCTAGGGTGATATTTAAGGAATGACAGGAGTTGGCAAGACGTGTGTGTGTGTGTGTGTGTGTGTGTGTGTGTGTGTGTTTGTGTGTGGTGAGAGAGTATTATAGGTGGAGAAAATCATATGTCAAAGACCTGTATATATGAGTGAAAAATGGAGGGGGCTAGAAAGGGGTAGGGATGAAGAAGGAGAGAGTCTATCTATGATTGACTTCAAAGAACAGAAAAAAAAATCCCTTTGATATGATCCCATGCACATTAAATAACCACTGCTTCAGTCCCCAAGTTTGTTTGTTTGTTTGCTGTTCTTGTTGTTGTTTTGAAACTGGGAAACCAGACAGATGTCTGGTGAGCAAACATTGCTGGTAAGTCACTTAAAGGCATATATTTGCTATTTAAGTGAATATACTGATAGGTATTCTGGTTGAACCTGAATTTGTGCCTTATGAGTTGGGTCATAGTCCAGAAAGTCATTTGAGTTACATCAGCGATGGGCCACTAACCAGATAGAGTTTATGGAGCTAAAGGCTGGGAATGCCCGCCTAATCCTGGGCCTACTCACAGGGTCATGCCACTCAGGAGAGTTCCTGGTGGGCTCTCCTCCTCTGGGACGGCTTCATCTTGACATTGTGCCCTCACTCTATGTTAGCAAACAACATCTATCCTCCCACCCCACCCCCATTCTAGATTTTAGATCTCTCTCTATTCTAATGCCAGGAAATATGCCCTCAGCAACTTTAATCAGCCAAGACCATTGATGAGTGATCTTTCTTTCTCAAGCCCTGGGCCCTAGAGCAGTCATAAATCAGACTGCTATGGTAGGGGTGAATTAAATATTACATGGTACAGCTCTTTGAACTCGTAGAAAGGAAAGTGCTCAATAAATGCATGTTATTATTATTGCTTCTGGCTGTAGACAGGAGGACATCTGAGACCTCTTACTGTTTTAATGTTTTCTTTCTTTTCTCTCTTCCTTCCTTTCTCTTTCTTTTCTTTCTTTCTTTCTTTCTTCCCATCCTTCCTTCCTCTTTCTGTATTTCTTTCTCTCTCTTTCCTTCTTTCTTTCCCTTCCTTCATTCCTTCCTCCCTTTTTCTTTCTTTCTTTCTTTCTTTCTTTCTTTCTTTCTTTCTTTCTTTTCTTTTCTTCTCTTCTCTTTTCTTTTCTTTTCTTTTTTCTCCCCCCCTTTATATTTTTAGTGGTTGTAACGAAACTTATCTGCTTACAAGTATTACCCTGACAGTCTATCTTGCCTTTAATGTTGAGTAACTTCAAAAGCCAATGGCCATTGCATCTGCCACTACTCAGATGTTATCGAGAAGACATATGTTTTATTCTTAATTGGGTGGTATGGATTATTTTTTCTTTTCAGTATTACTGGAAAGGGGTATGAGTGGCTTTTCCAGAATGGTGCAATAAAAATAAAATGTCATTGATTAATTCAATAAATATGGCTAGGAAGCATGTTGTGCAGTAGTGGAGAGGAAATGCATAATGCCTTACAGATAGTGTCTGCATAACTCAACATTTGTTTGATAGAAAGACTCCAGAGCTAGATGCTGTTTTTTTGGAGAATGACCCACTCTTGCAAACACAAGTCAAATTGAATGGCTTGTTTTCCTTAAGAACTTCATCTAGTGAGGTGTAACTTCACGACAGCAGGGGATAGATGGTAAACCATATTTGTGAAGCTCTTTAGCAAGTCACCCATCATTTCTGCCATGATCCTATCAACAGAGGCACTTAGCACCTGCCCGTGGGTGGGCTTCAGAGGAGTCTTTACCTCAAAGAGAAGGCTGCTGAAAGAGTCATTGGTTCATTTTGCACGGTAGGAATTTCAGTCAGGTGCCAAGAAACTCATGATGTTGTATGCAAAGTTTTTATGTGTACATTTTTCTGTGGAAAGGAAGATACTGGTTTCTCTGAGATGTCTATGAGTTCTCAAAAGGTTAAAAATCACTGCCCTAGAGTATATACTCAGGGACAGGTAACACTGCAAGGTATTTGGCATTTTTTAAAATTTATTTACTTATTTTTCAGAGAGAGAGAGAGAGAGAGAAAGAGAGAGAGAGCACAAGTGGGGGAGAGAGGAAGAGAGAGAATCCTAAGCAGGCTCCACACTGTCAATGCATAGTTGGAGGTGGGGCTCAAACTCACTAACCACAAGATCATGACCTGAGCCAAAATCAAGAGTCCAATGCTTAACCCACTGAGCCACCCCGGCGCCCCTATATGACATTCTTAATATGTATTTGTGAGCCTAACATGACCATTTGACCTGAAATGCCATTTTTTCCCTCTAGAAACATTATCTAAAACTTTGAATTTGCAAAGGGTATTAAAGTCTGATTTAAAGAGAGGTCTGTGTAAACAGATCAGAGGTGGTGTAGACTCTGACTTATCCTTCAGGGCTCATTTCAAATATAATTTTCTCAAATGTCATTTCACCATGTGCTAATGTTGGAGCTCTTTGAGGGCAGACACTCGGTCTTTTTCAAAATTACTCTCCTGAACCATACTGTCACATAGATGCTATAAATGTGTACAGATCGAAAAAAAAAAGTGTACAAATGGAGTAAGCATAAAGGCCTCCCGTGTGATGGGGGCTCTATCAGCAGGGATCCTAGGAGGTCAGTGAGGAGGTCTGTGTTAACCACGCAACTTAATATTGTGAGTGACAGCTGCCTTGCCAGTATAAGTCAAATCGGGGGATTTACTATTTGGCAATGGTTGGAAAAGAAGGAATGGCTGGATACAAACCTCAATCAGTGTCAACATCTTCTCATTAGCCTCTCTTCTCAGCTTCCCTTTCTCCATTGGCTCAGTGTGTTCCCACTACAGAAAGATTTTTCTCCCTGAAGTGGTACACATAGCTAACCTCATTACTCAGTGTTTCACATTCATTGATTCCTCTAAATGGGCACCAACTTTTTCAGATAAGCAGACTAAATCTGCTTTCTTCCATCTTACAAAGGAAACAAAATCAGAGGGGGCAACTGATCAGAATAATGTCACACAGCTCGAAAGCAGCAGAGACGGGGTAAAATCTTTCAAAATGTGTTCGTGGACACAGGAAAGCCTGAGCTTCAGTATTACTAACATCCTTACTTAAATATTGTGGATCCACTGTCTGAGTGATGGTAAACAAGTAACCATGGCTTTCTGAGCTCTGGTCTTCCTCTCTGATAAATAGAGGGCAGAATAATATCAACTCCTCAGAGTTGGTTGATATATATACCATGAATTTGAAATCCCCTGATGCACAGAGGGTTGGCAATAAGTGTTGACAAAGTCAAGTATATGACTGATCTAGCAAGTGTACAAAACCACGATTATGAAACAAACTTCATGGAAAATTATTCACACTAGTTTAATTTTTATTTGCCAACATTTTTTCTTCTAACATTTACATCCCCCTCTTTGTTGTTGTACTTTTATTGTATGTATTTGGCATGCTATTCCAAATACAAATACAATCCTTAAAAAAAAACCTTTGTATTCTTTCATTTATCTAAAAATATTTAGTGAGCACCTATTTTAGGGTACTACATCCTGGAAGACATAGTAGTAAAGAAGACAGATAAAATCTCTGCCTGTGTGGAGTTTACATCTTATAGGAGGAACATGCTTCAAACTAGAAAATCAATAAATGTATATAGTAAATCTTCAGGTTAAAAAGAAATGGACAGTGTGTGTGTGGGTGGGGGAGGTAGCAAAGGGATGGAGAAGGAAGAGAAGGTACGATTTTAGGTACTGGAGCCAATGGAGTAATCTTCCCAAAGAATCTTCTGTTTGAATACAAACTGGAAGAAGAGACTGGATGATATATCAGGAGAATAGCTATGGCAGAGGACAAAGCAAGTGCAGAGGGTTTAGGGTAGGAGCTAGTTTGTCTTCCTTGAAGATCTGCTAGAAAAGTAGAGTAAGAGAGGGGCAGTGATAGAAGAGGAAGCTAGACAGGTGGCCAGAGTACAGATCATGTGGCGGCCTCACAGCCCTGGTAGTGTCACCTGCTGAGTGTACTAGAAAGCCATGGAGCTAGCCTGAGAAAAGAAGGGACTTGGATGATTTTTCTGGGTGATGGGCACACTGCAGGGACGAGAGTGCTAATGGAGACACCAATTTGGGAGCTACTGTGACTGAAAGATGATGGCAGTTCCAAAAGGAAGTCCTGGGTGTGGTGAAAATTAACCAGATTTGGAAAATATTTTGTCAGTATTAGCTGACAAGAGTTGATGATGGAAAGGAAGACAATGTACAGTTTTTTTTTTAATTTTTAAGTTTTAAAGGAACAGAGATAGACATTTAAAAATCTATTTTCTAATAATGGCCAACATTTACTGAGCACTATATGCCATGCCCTGATGCTAGGTGCTTTATACTCATTACATCATTTAATACCTATCCATCACAAAATATTTTTTTTTATTTTTTTTATTTTTTGTAAACTTGGACTCTGTTTATGGACATCTTGATCTTCTCAGTGTTGCCCCCCTTTTCCTGCTCTGGGCACAACACTTCAAACTATTGTCAGATTCAAATTTTAAAAACTGTAGGGGCACCTGGGTGGCTCAGTCGGTTAAGCGTCCAACTCTTGATTGCGGCTCAGGTCATGATCTCATGGTTCATGAAGTTCAAATCCTGCGTACAGCTGTGTGCTGACAGTGTGGCGCCTGCTTGGATTCTCTCTCTTCCTATCTCTCTGCCCCTCCCCTGCTGGCTCTCTGTCTCTCAAAAAAAATAAAAATAAACTTAAAATAAAAACACTTCAATACCCTAAGTTTCCCAGAGGAGGGCTTCCTTACACATTTGTCCACTAGGGCTTCATTCTCCCATCCTTCAGATAATCTCTCTGCCCTTTAAGCCTTGCCTGTCTGACTACGCTGGCCTAGACTCCTGGGACAGGAGATCAGCATCTCTATTCCTGATTCATGTTCTTCAGCACTGCAAGTTTATTTTGTTTTGTATATCCGTTATGCATGAAGAAACAGGCATGATGATTTGCAGCGCCCAGAAAAAAAAATTAAAAACAAAAGTTATTTAATCAGGCCTCAAGTGGAGATGGTAAAAAAAAAAAAAAAAAAAAAAAAGAAGTTTCATTAAGTCCAGCTCTTGGAGAAGCAGATTAACTCACTGACTTGTTTTCTATATCTGAACGTTCATATAGTAAAGGGCCATCCTTGTCATGTTTATTGATAGAGGCAAGAGTGAGTATCAGAACCCACACCTGCTTTGGCCATAACATGATTTCATGGTTAGTATACAGTATGGCAGGTAATGAACATCTAGTGTAACATAAACAGCCATCTTCATAATTGATGAGATCGATCTTTCCCCACACAATACAGTTCTCACTCCTTTAACTCAAAGCTTTACTGTTTCATATTTTGGTAATTTTTATGTGAATAATAAAACAAATAAGTAATGCCCTCAAATGGGTTTGGGGCAATGTTTCATATGAATACAAGTGATGTGAACTGAAGGAAGAATTCAGGATCACTGACAGTGCTTAAGATTGCTCCTGCCTTTCCTTTTATTGTATGCCTGTGTCTAGGAGTTTCATTGATTTGATCACCTATCCCTGGAGACAAGAGCTAAAAGGCTTGCAGCCACATCCATCGGGCTGCTGGACACCATGCTGCTCTTGTGTTCCTATCTACACACAGTGGAGGGCATCATGCTTGGGATCCAGGAGTAAGCAGTGGTTCTGAAGTGAGCAAGGAAGGGAAATATTTGTATGATGGTCCATTGCTATGCGTGCTTCCAAAAGGCATTTCTTAGCTAAGTTGAGCTTGGTTTTGTTCTGGACACTGTAACTTGTGTAAATTATGTTACTAGCTGAGACCTCAGTTTTCCCATGTCTAAAATCAATAGACTAGACCAGATGATGTCTCATGTTCTTTCAGGCAGTGATTTTCTGGGAACCCAATTATTCTTAAAAGCATAATTTCAAAGATAGCACAGCGAAAAATAAATTGATGAACAATTGGGCCCAAATCAAATCTCTTTTATAATGAAATCTCAAGTTAAAAAAACAAAACTAAACAAAGAATAACAACAAAACACACACACATACACACACACACACACACACACACACACACACACGACAATTAAAAGAGCAAATAAAAACCCTCAGAAATTCCACAATGCAAAGACATATACATTCACAGCTGGGCAGGGTAAGAATACCTCCTCTAACTTCTAATCTTCCCAATGTAATAGAAGACAATCAAATTTGGAAAAGTTACAGAAGAAATAGAAAATCAGAACAAACCAAGAACTGAGGAAGAATCATGGGAAGCTCTTTGACAACTGTTTGCCCAAAAGACAGTAGATCCTGAGAGATTTAATAGTGATTAAATTAAAAGTATTCAAGAGATACATAAATACAAAAAAAAGAGAGATACATAAATACATCCATCCTAATATATTCTAGACAGTGGAAGATGGAGAATGTACCCAATTCATTCCACATGGCATATTGGATCCTGATCCCCAAAGGTGGTAAGATATTATGCAGAAAACAAGGAAAATAAAACAATCTAAACCATGAACATAAATTCAAAACTGTAAATTAACTGCTTCAAAACTCAGTTTAACAACTTAATATTGCTGATTCAATAATCCAATAGGAATACACCCAGTTTCAATATAGGAAAACTGAATAATGCAATAGAAATTTATCAGTAGGCTAATAATAAAAAATAAAAGTAGATAATTATTTCAACATCCCCTAACTGCATTTGATGAAATTTAACATTTTCATTTTTCAAGTTAGAATAAAATAATTCTTCCTTAATATGTTTAATATTCCCATTTTAAACCCTCAGCCAAGTGATTCTTTCTTAGGGGCATCAGACACAGATCTCTAAATTAGGAATAAAACAAGTCTGACCACTCTGCCCATTGTTGTTTAACATTATTTAAATAGGTCTAGCTGGTGCATGCAAAAAGACAGAGAAATAAAATTAATACATATTAAAAAGAAAAAAAAAATATCATAGATCCATAAGTCTTGTTTGCAATTCTGAAATCCAACATATTCTGAAAGCTGAGCATTTTTTAAGTTTATTTATTTATTTTGAGGGGGGGGGGCAGGGAAAGAGGGAGAGAGAGAATTCCAAGCAGGCTCTGCACTATCAAGGCAGAACCCACATGGGGCTTGAACTCATGAACCATGAGATCATGACCTGAGCCAAAACCAAGAGCCAGCCGCTTAACTGACTGAGCCACCCAGGAGCCCCAAAACTGAGCATTTTGCCTCACTCATTTGATACACAAACTGATTTCAGCTGCTGTAAAACCACGTAGTGTGAATGTTTATACTGCTGCAGAAATATTAATATGTTTGATTATGGGCTTCTTCCCCAGACCTTGCTAGGGGTATTATGTAATCTCTGGAATATGCACCATATTACCACTCAAAATTCCAAATTATAAGACATATCTGGCCCTAAGGATTTTAGATAAAATGTTGTAAATCTCTATTATGTGCAGATGGCATGATTACCCACCAAGGGCATTTTATAAATCAGACAGTATTTGCTAGAATTAACAAAACATGTTTACTATAAGTAGCTATACTCAACAAAGCTGATTTTAAGACTGTCTATTTATATATCTGTCTACCCCCTGCATTGGTAAAGTGCTTGAGGACACGGGTTACATTTCTCTGTCACTTGTACCCAGAATATTTCTTGGCATAGAAGTAAACAGACATTTTACTTTAAAGAAAAAGAGATGGATATATAAACGACAAAATTGTCGTTATTAAGTGTTCCATTTTTTTATTTTAATATATACATTTCACACAATTCCAGTAAATATTCTAACATAATTTCAAATTTTGTTTTGCTTTAATTTTAAAACCCAAGAAGTTCATAAAACTTTTTATTTGGAAAAGCAAAACAGACAAAAATAACATCAACAAGAAAACATTCTTTAAAGACAAGCAACTAAAAGAGAAACCAGGTTCATACTGGTTCCAGGTTCCACTTACTCTTTGAGTGATTTTTGACATTACTTACCTCTTCTAAGTGCCAGTGTCCTTGTATGAAAAAAAAAATAGTAAGTGAGGCTGAGAAGATTATGATATACTTACTGACCACAATTTTTTTCCTTTGAATTTCTTCTTTAATATCCCCATTGGCCATTTTGTCTATAAACGTATCAATCTCGGTTTTGTAACTGACTTATTATAAATGTCATGCACGTACATGTGTTAGGTCACTACTCTTTATATCCTGGTACAGATTTTAGGTCTGTTTTGGGGTTCTGTCTTCCAGTGCATTGATATTTACATCTTTCTCTTTTCTAGGACCAAGACATTTTTATATGGTAAACTTATATTTCAATATATGGTTCAATATATGGTTGAGTCAGCCAGAAGTGGAACCGAGTGACCAATTGAGGGAGCAAGTTGCTTTTTCAAAAAAAAAAATTTTTAATGTTCATTCATTTTTGAGAGACAGAGAGAGACAGAGTGTGAGTGGGGGGAGGGGTAGAGAGAGAGAGGGAGACACAGAATTTGAAGGAGGCTCCAGGCGCTGAGCTGTCACCACAGAGCCTGATGCAGGGCTCGAACTCACGAATCGCGAGATCATGACCCGAGCCAAAGTTGGATGCTTAACCGACTGAGCCACCCAGGCACCCCACAAGTTGCTTTTTAATAATGTTTAAGGTAATATTATTGTCATGGGTTATTATGAAAAAAGAAACAAAAGCAACAGAAATAAAATTATATTTTTAAAAATTCTTACTGCACCCCCTTGAGGTAGGGATTGTTATTCCCATATTCTACATAAAAAATCTGCGGTACTGGGGCACCTGGGTGGCTCAATCAGTTGAATGGCCAACTTCAGCTCAGGTCATGATCTCACGATTCGTGGGTTCGTGCCCCGCCTCGGGCTCTGTGCTGACAGCTCAGAGCCTGGAGCCTACCTCGGATTCTGTGCCTCCTTCTCTCTCTCTGCCCCTCCCCGACTCATGCTCTGTCTCTCTCTCAAAAAATAAATAAACATTAAAAAAAATTTAAAAAAAAAGAATCTGGGTACAGACAGCCCAAGTACTCTGACTCATATGATTTGCATATGGCAGGGCTAGGATTCATGTCTAGAGTCCACTTCCTTACCTGGTCCATATAGAAGTGTTTTCCAACAATTGGAAACACGAATTGCTTGACAAAATAGTGCTGCCAAAACAGTATACATAAACCCTTATGTACGGAGAGCTGTTGGTATGTTTTCAACCACGGACTCCAGAATAAAGAGCTCGGGTTGCCCATTTGGAAAACTAGCCATGGACCATGACCCCAAAGAAAGCAGAGACAGAGGAAGCCAGCCCTGGATTCGGAGGGTAGAATTCAGGCAGAGAAGACCGCATGTCTCCTCTTTGTTTTTGTAATGTAAGTTCTCCATAACTGGATGAAACTCAAGTTTATGTCCTCTGTCCCAAATGCTATGCAGGATCTCCTGAATTCAGCACCGGCCTTACCTAGTTATTATATGTCCTAAGTGAGGGTAGGGTCTCGGGGAGAAAAAGGCAGCTCTGTGTCCTCAAAGAACCTGAGTGGTTAAAGTGGGCTTGGCAGTGGTTCAGAGAACAAGCACTTCAGAAAATTACAGAGCACCACTCTCTTTTTTACCCAGTGATAGTCTCATCCCCTGTCACCTAGGATGCTCCCATTGCCCACATTGCACAGTGTGCATGCAGACTGACCCTGCTTAGTGCATAGCCACTCTTACCAGAAGAAGGTCCTCCCTGTTCTATTCCCAGACTTTGTTGGGGAAAGCCCCTTGGGCTCACAGGCCCTTTTCCACAGCAGCTGTAATCTTCCCACCCTGCTTCTTCTAACCATCCCTCTGTTCTCTTTAAAAAGAATTTCCTACGTGACTCACTGCAGCACTGTGCTGTGCGAGGCCCTAGGAAGACAAAGGCAATTCAAAAAGCAAAGACTCAGGGGCGTCTGGGTGGCTCAATCGGTTAAGTCTGACTCTTGATTTCAGCTCAGGTCATGACTTCCGGGTTTTATTCATGAGTTCGAGCACGGCAATCCGGCTCCGCAGCCTGCTTGGGATTCCCTCTCTGCCCCTCACAGACTCATGTGCAGGCACGTTCTCTCTCTCTCTCTCTCAATCTCTCTCTCTCTCTCTCTCTCTCTCTCAAAATAAATAAATAAACATTAAAAAAAAAGCAAAGATTTGGATTTCAAGGGTCTCTTAAGTGACAGAAAAAAGGACGTACAGCACAGCATCATTTCCTTCTTGAGAAATAAAGCTAGGGACTTAAATATATAGAGGCTGGAGATGTTTAAGTTTCATAGAAGGAATTTGCAAAGGAATTTGAAAGGTGAATAGGAGTTTGCCAGACAGGCAAGGCAGCAGAGAGCAAAGAACATCGCAGGCAGAAGAATCTGCAGGTGCAAAAGGCATAACATGTGCAGAAAAATAAAAGGAATGTGCAAGGCAAGAGTATGAGGACAAGCTAGAGGCATTCTCATGGAGGACATGGAATATGGTAAGGAATTTGGACCAGAATGCAAAGGTAATCAGGAGCAACCAGGGTTTTACACATAAGGATGATTATACAGACCCCCATGCTTCATGATCATCTCTACACTAGTACCATCGTATCACCACAATCACATCCTGTGAATAGGACACTTTCCTTTGCTCTAGGAATTTGTCCACTCCACACCTGGCTAGCTGGAGATAGTCTTTGGACATTATCCTTTTAAGCACCCAGCTTCCCTTGCAAGGCTACACTCTGCAGCAGAATCCTTTTCTCCATTTCCTCCTGCCTGCCACATACTACTGCCCAGTTCTGGTAGGTTCTTCCTACTAAACTGTGGTGCATGGGTCATTCACATCTATGTGGCCTGGAAACTTGTTGAAAATGCAGAATCTCAGGCCCTAATAAAGACCTGCCAAGTAAGATTCTAAATTTGCACAAGATCTCCAGGGGGTCGTGTACACATTAAGGTATACTTTAACATACCACAGAGGTTTCATTATAGAGCCATCTCTCATGTACCCAGCATTTACAGAGAAAGTGTGGGAGGAAATGGACATCCTCCAGGATCATGTCTTGGGTTGGCTAACGCCTGAAGCTAGTGGGCTAAAACATCCCATGTTATTTGATCTTACAGCAATCTTGTTAGGTGAGTAGGGGTAGTCTCGGCTCACAGATAAAGGAAGATCATTTAATTTCCCTGTATGACCTCTTCCCCAAAGTTCATCATGAACTCCAAGAAGAAAGAATTCACCATGTCTACTGATCTAAAAAACAAGAAGGAACCCAGAAGGAAAAGAGACCTAAACTGCCAATAACCAACTCTCCGTTCCTGGCAGCCTTGAATGACCACCTGTCCACCCTGGCCAGGCTGCTGTTCATCTCCAGTGCGAAGGCTGTCTTTCAGGATTAGCATTCCCTGGGCTCTCCCTTCGCCACCCATCTTGCCTTTGCCTCCTACACACATACTGCAGGTAGATTTAACATTCCGTGTCACACACAGAGTTTCAGATTCTCAGCACAGTCCCATCTCAGAGAGAGAAATCAAGCAACTGAAAAGCAGTCTGCCCTAAAAAAAGGGGAGGAAAAGCGGGTGGATTCGATAGAACTGCCTAACAAAGTGTATTTATGAACATCATTGGAACAAATGTCCTCCCGTAACTGCAGCCATCATCTCCTAATGTCACATCATGGAGACACAGGGAAACAAATAGGACTTATAACCTGATTTTCTATCAGCTGGCAATGGCATCACCCTCCTCCAGCCTCCCCTAACTAGGCAGCATATGACTCACAGCTTCCTCCAACTTCTGAAGCCCTTCAGGACTGTAAAGAAATAACACAATATTTAAAAATACATATATCCTATCAGTAGCTTATTTCTTAATGCATCAAGCAACTGATCACCATACATGCCTTAAAAGGTGCTGAAATGAATTACCAGGGGCTTGGACTCCTTGGAAATTGATCTGACAGTGGGAGAAGTGCAACCAATTTGATTTGGAAAATTCAAAGCTATTCTTTTCATAGAGCCTTGATTTTCTGAGTGTCTTAGTTCTCTCCTTCTCTACGCTTTCCCTGTGCTCCCAGCTCAATCATTTCCTCTGTCCCCTTCTCTCCATTTCTATTACCACTGCCCCTGTCCAGCACTCCTGTACCTCTGTCCCTCCTTCTCTCATTCAGAATGTTGCATGAGCCTCCTGCTGGTCTCGCTGATGCTAAGCCCCTTCCTCTTCAAACCACTCTCTGCTCTGTGGGATTAAGGTTTGTGTATGTGTCTGGTTTTTTTTTTTTTTTTTTTTTTTTTTTTTTCATTTAGACTGTGAACACCTTGGAATTAGGGACTTCCACATGTCTTTTACTTTTCTGCCTCCAGAACAGGGCTATGAAAAAGAACCAAGCTACTGTTCAAAGAATGAGTTAAAAGTTATGCTACAATGGCTGTGCCTTGAGCACCCAAAATGTGTCCAAGGAAACCCAGTACAGTACCAGTCCCTTCTTTTGGTGAAGACAGGTTTTCTTTTGATGAAGAGACAAGATCATGATGGAAGAGATCCTCCCTCTTATTCTAGCTGCCCCTTCTTCTCTGGCAGTCAGGGCTCATCCAGAACATACAGACATGGGGGGAATCTTGCAGTTCCTTGCAGGTGAAATTCTATGAAAATGAACTATCAAGCCTTAAATAGGTAGTAAGGATCATATAATCTCTGCCAAAGAGGTGTGTGAAGGTCAGAGACATGCCCATGCTATCAGCCTGGTGAAGCAAAAATTCTATGGGTTAATCATATGTATTTAATTCAAATCTGTTTCATGAAGTGTAGATATTTATTTTAGGTGGTCCACTTCAAGCATTCTAACATTATAGAACTTCAGTAATGTTTTCCCAACTTGTAATTCTTATTAGATGCAATTCTGGTTTATTATGCAGGTTTACTTCTTTTTACTTTTCTGGAAACCTCAAGACCTTCTGTTTCAATTTACATGTTACATCTTTATCAATAAAAACATTTCTTTTGATTCAATAAGAATGTGCAAGGAACTGTGCTAGGTGCAAGCTATGGCCTGAAAGTCTGTATCCCCCAGAATGCATACGTTAAAATCTTAAATTCCAAAGGTGATGGCTTTAGGAGGTACTTAAGTCATGAAGGTGGATCCCCCAGGAGAGGGATTAGTACTTATGAAAGAGAGATCTCTAGACCTCTTCTAGCACGTGAGGAAACAGTGAAAAGGCACTCAGCTATGGTCCTCACTCAAACATTGTAGCATCCTAATCTTGGACTTCACAGCCTCCAAAACGGTGAGAAATAAATTTCTGTTGTTTATAAGCTCCCCAGCCTGTGGTATTTTGTTATAGTAGCCTAAATGAAATGAGACAGTGTGTTAATCTCATTTAACTTCACAAAAACTTAAAGATAGATACAATAAAGCTCTATGATAAAATGTCCCCTGGTAATAACTTCATATATGTAACATATGATATGTAATATGTAATGTATACATATATAATATATAGACATTATACCAATCAGAATTTCATATATATTATAACTCATATATAATTAACTCTCATCCTCTGCCTAATCCCTATTTTCAGACACACACAGAGATTGGACACTCCTCATTTTATGCAGATGGAGGGGAGGTTGGTCAATACAATGTCAGTCAACTCTGTTTGGAAATCAGAGAATTGAAATATGGGTCCCTAACTTTCCAACATTCTCTTGGTTCAGCAGGCTGAGACAAGACACGCCACATCTAAGTGCAGAAAGTTCCAGCGACCACATGATGCAGAATTGCCCCCATTAATATTTAAGCTGCAGTGGACTACTGCCAAAAGAGGGCACCAAATCAACGGTCAGAAGCTGGATGGGTTTTGACTGCCCAGGTGGACTCTTTAAACTTCTGGCCAGCAGGCTATAAAGGCTCACCCCAGTTATTTCATTAATGCAGCTGCTAGGTTTATATGATTGAATTTTTATGAACCACTTATCCTGTTATGGCAGGAAGGGCTCACTGTACTATATTCTCCCTATTACATATGAGCAAAGTGAGGTTCAGAGAAGGAAGCTCACTTTGTCTCAAGAGAAAGCAGTAGGGGATATACGTGGAAAATGAACTTGGATGAGTCTCGTTCCAAAGCCCACAATTGTTACCACTGCAACCATGGCTCCTAAATAGGACTGGCTCTGAGCATGTCCTGTGGGTCTGACATTGTGCTACATGTTTTATATTCATCATGCCACTTAATCCTTACAACCATACTATGTCACTGAACTAGTGTTTCCCTATTTTATAGATGACGAAACTGAGGCTTCTGTGGTTAGGCAACTCGTCCAAGGATTCATAGCTAGTGAATGTCAGAGACAGGACTCAAAATTTTACCTCTCTAGGTGATTCCAGAGATGTCAGGAAATATTGGATTTGGGCTAGATACAAGAGTTAAAGAGTTAATTTAGAGGCAGAACAAGAATGATGGCCTTTGCAAGCAAGCATGGAGAGAGAAAGAAAGGTAACTGTAACTGTCTTCCCCTTATACCCAAAGGGGTAGGAGGAAGGTACTGGAGGGGTACAGGAGCTTTGAGCCCATATTTTGGGCATATAGGTGGGACCCAGGAAGCTGACTCTCTGACCCATAAAATCAGAAAGGCCTTGGATATCTAGATGAAGTTCAGACACAGAAAACACTAAATTCGTCTTAGCATACAGTAATCTACAACACAGTAACACAAATACACAAGCTCAAAGTCCCTTCTATTTTAAATTGGAAATGTGAAAAATATCATTGACAGTCTTTTTATTGCATGTGTCATTTTTATTTATTTGCTGATTTTATTGAATACGAAAAAGAAAATTAAAATGCTTTCTGAGGGTCACCATAAACACTATTTTTTCTTGCACTGACTTAAGATTTAATCCTTCTTAAAACAAAACAAGCATGGCCACAATTATTTCCAAGGATCTCAACCTGCAATTAGGGTAGGCTGATGCACCTGCACCTATTTTGGCCAAGAAATATGCCTTGAAGTCCTCTGAGTGTTGTGCAGGCTCCGGTAGCCTGTGGGGAGGTAGGGTCTTAAACACAGCTTGGGGGAGTTAGACCAGCATCCCTGCTATGCCCTGTCAAGCTGCATCCATCGAATTAGGTTAAGAGTTAAGATGTTACATGATGTGACCAATGGGATCAGACGCAATAACACAACCTGTCAGCCAGTGCTTTCCTGACAATTCTAGGGAAAAGAGGTTGTCTGCTGGAGTGCTGAGGAGATAAGAGAGGCATTGGCTTGCGGGGGTAGGGGACTGGGGGGGGGGGGAGTGGGGGAGGGGCTGTCTGGTTCTTTATTTTCTACAGTGGTGCTTGGCGGGGAGGGAGTGGTGAATCAGTCTGTGCTCCCTAGTCTGACTTTATAGGTTTTGCTTACAAGCTACAATACCAAATGCCTTTTCTTATAGGACAAGAGTTGCAAAAACTTGCATGTAGTATGTCAGGTGCTAGATGGTCCCCCCGGGAGCAAGGGCAGAAGGTAAGATTTGTGAGGCCTTCTGTTTCGTAAGGATAAGGGAGGGTCACCTCAGCCAACCCTGTGCTCAGATAAGGCCATGAAATGCAACTGAAGGTTGAGGACAACTGGCACCAGCTCGGAGGGGATTGAATCGTGGCTTCTGTTTGTCGGCACTGGGGCCATGGGACTGGCCTCAGCTCAGTGCCGATGAATACTCTGATGTTGGCAGACAGGAACAGATGCAGCTCAGCTCCTGTAGGAACTGCATAGATGCCACCCTCAAATGCGTCTGCTAGGACTGACCTACAAACACCCCACCTCGCAGATATTCCAGGGGCAGGAAATTCAAACAGAGAAGAGATGTTCAGAGAGCATGTCACTCTAAATGTATAATCAGAGCTGTGATAAGCTCCAAATTTACAACAGGTCACTGGCAGAGAATTTCCAACCACTGGATGCTTCTCCTTGAGGTGTCTGCCCTCTTGCTCTACTTGAAGACTGCTGAAACACACTGACCACACACATACAGCCATAGAGGTAAACTAAAGACTTGATTTTGTTTGGGTGAATCATCCTGGATTCTCCTCATTTATCCAAGACCAGATGCAGACCAGTTCCTTTGAAATTGCAGAGGCAATATAGAGTGGCCACTGGGAAAATGGGTTCTAAGGCCATATACCACTTCCACTGCTTCCTAGATCTCTGACCTTGGAAAAATTACTTGAACTCTCTGTGCCTTAGTTTATGCATCTGTAAGATGGGGATGATATTAGTACCATTTTCATTTTAATGAGTTGGTATGCATCAATATTGAACAGTGCCTGGCACTTACATAGTCAGTGTTCCATAAATGTTAGCTGTTTTCTTTCTGCCTTCTTAAAAGGAAGTCTTGCCCTTCAGACTTAGAGTTTGTATTTGGTGTATGTTCCTTGACATCTGGCCATTTCTCAAGGACTTTGGTTTGGAGATCCATGGTTTGGCTACTCCAATGAAATTTCTCTCTTTCTAGGTAGCTTCTGGAAATCTGATTTCTGGCATTAGCCTTCTAGGCAATCTGGCTCTCTGAATTCAAACATGGTTTTTACCATCCAAATGTCTGTGGTAGAGAACTCTTGTTCAATTCCATTAATTCGAAGGCTTCTTGACATGATTCACAGCTTGGCTCCTTCCTCCCAGAAACTGGTCCTTTAGATTCAAAAGATCAGCCTGGAGACTTTCCTCCTCAGCTGACCTAATTCCTAAGGAATACACCAGGGGCTCAGTGAATATTTTTGACCACCTCTCCAGTCCCTTTTCTAGGTCTGGCTAACTGGCCTTGAATTGTTTTTAGCTTCCATTTTGTAAGAGTGGTGTCAGGGCATCTATTTGCCCTCTGGCTAGGGACAGTTTCCAAGAAGAGGGAGTCACCGCCTGCATATCCTGGGCAACTCACTAAGTTGGCATTTACTTGAGTATGCCATGTGTCTCAGTAGGATCGAGTGACCTGTAGCCTATCACATCCCAAGCCTCAGCTCTCTGCCTGGTAAATCTGGGCAAATATATCCTCTTACATCCTAGAACTCTTCTTAATGAAGTGCTTTAGAAAGAGGTTCTCGGAAACACAATCAATAATAACAAATATTATATCCACGTGTTGGAGTCACAAATGGAAACTATGACCCTGAACAGTGGTTTTGTACCCTGTGCAGGTGGCAGAACACCTGGAAATCACACAACACCACGACCGTTACACAGCCCTCATACAAAAGATACAGTTAAACCCAGTATCGAAAGTGGGTATGACTTTTATGAGCAGAAACTATGACTAGATTGCTGTGTAAAAATGCAACAGAAAACCAGAGTAAGGTCATTCAAATCTATAAAAAAATACATCATGACTTAAGCACGATCACCTATTTCTGAATCTTTCCATGAACATCATTTTCAGCTTTTTTATTAATTTGATCACTGGCAGGTGCACATAGAAGGCCGAATGAGAACCGGTCTTGGAGGTTCAAGAGAAAACAGGGGTAGGAAAGTTTTAAAATGAAAGAATTTTATCCATTAACTTATTTTTTTTCTGTGAAAGAAAAAAAATACCCTGTTATTTGAGTTTTACAGAGACGTACTTTAGAACAAATGGAGAAACCGCAGTATTTGCGATCTTAGATCCCTCCAGCTCATTAGAAAGTTGGATTGAAGGAAGGGAAGAGGATTACGACAACTTTCCTGTTAGTAATTCATTAATTCCACAACTCATTTCTCACTCTTGTGTTTCTACTCTGGTCTCTCCTTTCTGAGGCCACTCTAGTCCTTCGGGGTGGATGAATCCAGGGTCTTATCAAAGTTGTCTTTTACTGGCTACTCTCAGACTCTGGACCTCTGGGTTGCATGTAGAAAAGGACATTCCATTGGTCCTTCTTTGCTTTTCCAAAGATTCCCAGCATCTCTTGGTACAGCTAGACAAATGGGAAAGCCTGGGGTCATTTATATCTCACTCCCTGGACCCTTCTCTCAAGCAAGCATCCCTTTGAAGTTCTTTCATAAGTGCCACTCCCTCCCCCTTAGGTCATCTCTTACGTTGCTCCTTATAGCATAGAGTTGTAGCTTCCCTTTTATTCTTTGTTGGTCCAACTTTGTGTTTTCCTATTCAATGGAAATTAGAATTGGACTGGTCCAAACAGGTTTCAGTCATATCCCCACATAGGAACCAGGGAAATTCTGCTATTCTAAAGTTCCTAAAGTAGATTGCAATGCATAGGGATTCAGTAGCCAGTAGTCTGGTCAGTCCAGGAACCCAGCATCCCCCCAAATGGGAGTTCTACAAATACCTGATATTTCAAGAGCCCCTTCCTGGGAAAGAGGCCCAGGACTATTTCTTTCACTTTGTCATCTTTAAGCCATGCAGATTTGTTACCCTGACCACAACTCATTGGACAATATATGTGTACAACAGCTATAGACAAAGAGCTGTATTCTGGACATGAGACAGGCCAGGGACCTACAGCGTGTTTCACACAAGGACTTTTCCCACTAGAATGTCCCATCATGAGTAGTGACAAGCCAACTCAATCTGTTCCTTCTCCACTAGTTATATGGAGGTGTGATGCACTTCAGCATGGCACAGAAGTGGTGAGACAGACAGAAGAAGCAGAGACATCTGTAATAACTTGAGTGGAGGGCAAGGATTATGCCTCTTTCTGACTTTTAAGGACAGAAGACTGGCTACAGTCAGAGGTGGTTCTCAGCAGTTAAAAAGGTATGGCAGGATGAAACAGTCTGGGCTATACATCTGGGTCACTATTATATGCTGAATATTGTTCCTCTTCTTCACTTCTTCAGGTTATTGCTCAGATGATTTTCTCTATTTCCTTACTCTTCCAGGTACTTTTAAAATAATTTCCCATCAGCGGAGGTAACTTAGATACCCTTCTCTTCTTTGCACCCTGAAAGAATGTCACCATCACAGAGATATACCACAAAATCTCCTTTGGAATTTTCTTTCTTAGACATGAGCTATGGTTGAAATCAAAGACTACAGTATGAAAAAGCACAGAATATCCGATAACTCTTAATGAGTTTCTGCTAAAATATGATATTGTATTTTCAGACATGCACTGCTAAATGCTGATCACTCTAAGCTAAAAAGGTTAACAGACTGTGAAATGCTAATACACTAAAAAGACAAATGCAGGAATATCTGCTGATAGCCAGTGTGGGGACCTATTTGAACCCCAGAGTTGGCATGAAGATTATTTTTAGCTGAAGATTTTTGAGATTCAACAGATGAAAAAAAAAAAAAAAAAGCTGCCCTTCTTGGATCTTCCCTTATTTGACTAAAGGCAGAAACTTCTGAGAAAAGAAGACAGCCATAAATTCCCTCCTCAGGGTGGGTATGCTCTCAGAAGAAAGGCCAAAAGTAAATCTGCTGTGTTAAATCCTGTCTCCTGGGGAGTTTTAGGGCCTGAAGAAGACAGAAAGACCACTCATATCTGCAGAGACAAATATTATCACAAACTTTCTTATCTCCTGTTTGTCCTCTCAAAAAAACCCATTTGTCTTTCTTAAAGAAACCTATGTGATCTTCCTATAGAAGTTTCTCCTTCCCGCCTCTTTTCCATCCTAAATTAAGCACACAAGTCCCAATCTATAACTCTTTTCAATTACTCATCACCCAATTGCCCACGTATATGTGCTTTGCACACGTCTATAAACTTTTTCTCCTGTTAATCTGTCTTTTGTCAACTTAATCCATAAGCCCCAGGCACTAAACTGAGGATACAGGAAAATATTTTCCTCCCATACAACAAACAATGTACTTAAGTTTACTTAAATATAGTTCTTCTCATTTTTGATTGAAATCTATTAAGCAGAGAGGGGATTTAAGCAGAGAGGGGATCTGACCTGCAAGAATTTTTAAAGTGCTAGACCTTCCCTTTGCATTACAAATAAAGACTCAGTCCTCTCCTCAGAACTTCTAAGATTTAAAACAAAAACAAAAAACACAGGAAGAAAACCGATCCATCCAAACCCAGAAGATCTGCACTTTTAATGCCAATCTCCTCCACCCACTGTGATAGACCCTACTAACAAAAGTCTGTTGAGAACGCCACTTTCCAACCCACAGGGTTTTGCTCAAGACTAAAGAGAAGGGAAATAACACCCAGTTATTGCTTTTCCCTCCCCTGCTTGTCCACCGGCATGAAGCAAATCACAAACGCTTGAGCGAATAATAATAAATTTAATCATATATAAAATGTAATTAAAATGCATATGATTTTACCTTATTCAGATGTTTCCATCAATGTCCAAGAAGAAAACTATAACTCAAGCTTTATTGTAAGCCGCAATACTGTTCATCCTGGGTATGAGAAAACACAGAAGAACATGTAAACTAAGAGACTGCCTACTTTTAAATGTGGTGATTCACAGTTTATAGAAGGGAACAGAGGAAGGGAAAATGAACAAGACTACTTCATGGCAATGACACAGGACAGCTAACAGCAATAGCTTGCCTAAAAACCAGAAAGAAAACACACACACACACACACACACACACACACACACACACACACATCAACCCCTTAATAGATGGTTTTCTTGGATCTTTCTTCTAATGATTTCTGGGAATGTAGGCTGCTTGTTTGGAATTCTTGGTAGGCAGGGATTGCATTGCATTCTTGGTAGGCAGGGATTATATCTTGAAAGGGAGAGGAAAGAGGTTTTTATGCCAGAAATGCCTCGGTCAAACGTTAATTGCTCAGACTTTTATTTTCCTCATGTGTATAATGATGAGGACAACAATACCTACCCCATAGCCCTGTGATAAGGATTAAATAGAAGACACGAAAAGTTCTCCCCATAGTGCCATACACATACTTAGCAGGTCCTGCCCAGGTATTAGTGCTTATTTCCTCTGCAGCCCCCTCCCCCAGCCTCTCCTTCTCTTGTAATTACTTCCAACACCTTTCCACAGTGTTAGCTTCATGGCATTTAACTTAAAAAGGGCGGGGAGGCAGAATATCTCAATGACTTCAAAACAGCTGCTTTAAAAATCGAAAAAAAAAACACAAGAAATGATACTTAACTTCACATTTAATAAGAACAGCTAAATGTATTCAATGTTTCCTATGCGTGAGGCTCTGTACTAATAATTTTATACCAATCATCTCTTTAGCCCTCACAACACGCATATAGAGAGTATAGTATTAAAAACCTGGGGGCATGGAGCAGTGAAGTTCCCTTTTGCAGATGACACAGCCCTGCAGAGGCCGAGGTGGGAGCCGAGTCCATGTGGCTCACCTGGGCACACCCTCTTCACCACTTTATCACGTTGGCTTCACCATAATCTGCACCACTGGACTGCCATTCGTTCCAAATGATGCCCCACCTCCGTTTCGATTATTCTCTTCCCCTTCCTGCCCTCCTTTCCTTCTTTCCTTTCCCTTCAACCTTTGTTTTTAATCTACATTTAATTGGTGTTTTGTTTATTTTGATCTTTTGCTTTGACAGACTGAGGTGGAATACTGATCACTGTAAGATAACTGGGTTCAGCTCTGGGGCCCAGCCTTTTCCTACTGTGTCATCTCAGATGAGCCACTGAATTTCTTTGGGGTTTTTGTCTCCATGAAATGAACGCAGTGGACAAGATGATACCAAGAGGCCCTTTCCAGTTTCCTGGTCCTATCACTGGCTACTTACTCTGCAAGCAGTTTCAGATCATTCTAGCGTCGAGATGGTCATGGGTCCATAACAGTCATGGACTGTTAATACAGTCACAAGTTTTCTTGCTTTAGCTTACGCTAAAATTCCAAATTTCTGGGAGGAGACATTTATATTTACATACACTCTGTAAAAAGCTTTCAAATGAAGACACTGATATTCAAAGAAGTTAGGTCACTTACATGAGGTCACACAGAAATGGTAGAGCCAAAATTTGAATCCAAGTTTATATGTCCCTAAAGCTCATGTTCTTTGCAATATCCCAAGCCGACCAGAAAGGACTGGATGGAAAGGTTAAATGACCCAAATTAGTCTCATTTCGGTTTTGACTTACAATTTAGAGTGGTAATGACAATAATAGCTACAGTATGCATTGTGAGCTTATTCTGCACCAGCCAGTGATGTCAGAACTTTACATAAATGATCTCATTTGGCCTTCCCATCATACCCAGTGCCAGGTACTGTCATCACCCTCTTTGGAAAGATAGAAAACAGAGGCATGAGGATTAACATTACTTGCCCAAGACACCGGGCTAATAAGTAGAGGATGTAGGATTTTTTTTTAATCATGGCTTACTGTTTTAGCTAAACAATCAGCTCAGGTTATGATTTATTATGCTCACTGGCATGTGACAGTTATGATGCATTTTCAAGTTAATAACTGCAGTTGTGAAAACCAGACGAGAAAGTTGGAGGTTAGTGTGAAAGTGACCAAAGAGACAGGCACCTCGTTGTTTGGTAATTCACCCACTGCAATACAGGAGAAGGATGTTTTTAGAAAGATTTGCCAGAGACTGTTGAGAACCTGCCTCCTGAACTGTTTCCCCATTAAAATCGCTGGCTGTTGTCATTCTGTCTGAGAACCGGGAAAGAAATGACAAAGTGAATTTCAGGGGACACTGTCTGTCAGCGAGGTGTGCAGCGTGCCCTTCACACTTAAGCAGTCAGGCCTACGTGCTGTCTACCTTGGGCGGAGGGAAACTGAGCTCCAAGGAGAAAGCAGGTAAAGCAAACATCCAAGAAAGAAGCTCTATTTATTTAGCTGGGTCCAGATTTACTGGGAAAATGCCTTCCAGATGCATTCCAAACACAGTGGCATGATTAGGATGGAGAAGACAGTCAAGTTTATTTGGCTTCTGTGGGGGATTTGTTTGTATATGCTAATTGCATCATCGTTTAGCTTTATTTCATCTGGAACCTGACTGCCAAATGAGCATATTGATTACCTGTCACGGATGCATATTTCTCAATTAACAGCCATCAAGGCTTATAAAATCTCAACTCTGTCAAGACCCACGAGCAGATTTCAGTACAAGTGTGAGTGGTAAGGCAAGCCACCTTTCACTGAGCATCACCTACGAGGCCCACACCTACCAACCACATATGCTGGTTTGTTTAAACGTCACCACCCCCTTCTAAGGACATATCACCATCTTTCTATCTTTTAAGTGAGGAAACGGAGGCTGAGGGAAATGATACACCTTGTTTAGGGCTGCACAATTAGTAAGTGGTGGAGTAGGAATTCGAACTCATACATGTAACAATTTAAATTCCACAGGGCTCTCTGCACACACGGGCTGTGCAGCACACTGGCAATGCCATGCTACTTGGCCGGAAGTCCAGCTCTGTCACATACAGGTTCCATGGTCTTGAGGAAGTTTCCTAACATCTCTGAGTCTCAGCTTCCTCATTTGTAGAGCAAGGGAAATCACAGTTTATAGATGATTAGTATTAAATGAACTACCACATGTACAGCATCGAGTGCCTGGGATAAGGAGAGACCATTATTCTACATCCTGGATGCTGTGACAAACAAACTATAAATCTTTGACCTTCAAAAATTGGCTGTAGGCACTTTGTACTTCCAAAGACTTTGCAACAATTCAATTTTCCTCACAGCAGCCTAGTGCTTCGGGTCAGACCACTGTCTCTCCCTCTCAGACTGAAACACGGGGACTCACTCTGCCAAAGTATTTTCAGCCCACACAATTCATGGTCCTCCTTATCACATCTGAGGACACACATGATAATGCTCTTTGTTTATTTACCCACATGCTTTGAATACCTTAAGTTGACTACTCACAACAACCTAGCAATTTGGTGCTATTATCTCCATTTCACAGATGAAGGTGATATGGGCCATAAAATTGAGATGATTTGCCTAGATCATGTATTTGGTATATAGCAAGATGGAGATTTAAAGACAAATCAGAATGGATTCTAAACTTGTGTGCTTGCCTCCAAATCATGATACTTAACCGTGATTTCTCCTGGGGTGTCTGGGTGGCTCAGTCGGTTAAGCGTCTGACTTAGGCTCAGGTCATGATCTCACGGTTTGTGGGTTCGAGCCCTGCATCAGGCTGTGTGCTGACAGCTCAGAACCTGGAGCCTGCTTCAGATTCTGTGTCTCCCTCCCTCTCCACCCCTCCCCTGCTCGCACTCTGTTTCTTTCTAAAAAATAAATAAATATTTAAAAAATTTAAAAAAATAAAACATGATTTCTCCATGTCCCTCTAGTCAACTTTTATCCCTTTGGTGAGATTGAACCCATATATAGATCACTCCCCTGATTTTCATCCACTGAGTATGTATTTTACTGAGCCCTTTCTCCATTCCATTCTACTGGGTATTGTGTGAACAGGGATGAATACAAGTATGGTCTCTGCATGAAGCAGAACACTGAAGGGGCGCCTGAAGGGGCGCTATGCAATTACACACTTGATACATCCTAAGAAGAAAACGATCAAGATGCTAGGTTAGAAACAAACAAACAAACAAAAAGAGGGCAACAGGCCAATAGATGGCTTGGGGCTCTGTGAGGAAATGACATTTAAGCTGAGATGACAAGGGGAAAGAAGCAACGCGTGAAGAGTTGAGTAAGGGTTTCTGGCAGAAAAGGAGCCTGTGCACAGATCCTAGTCGAAACAAGAGCAGGGAACCAGAAGAAAGCATGCATGTCGGGGAGAGTAAGGGAGAGGGGTGGAGACAGGAGTAGGGGTTTGTGGAAGACGCTGGAGCATGTCACTCCGGGGCACAGGGAGCCACGATGAGATGCTGAGTTCTGAGTCCGACAGCACCTTGCGCAGCCCTTGTTGGTAGACAGCCATTATCCCACTGCATTGTCATCATATGCTTATCTGTGTCCTTCCCATCCAGAGAGCGAGCTGCATAGGAGCCTACGGCAGTGTTCAGGACAAAGCGGACATTTAGCAAATTGAACGAGTCAATGAACAAATTGCATCTGATAATGTTTCAATTTCATAAGATTCTTATTGAAAGACAGATAATAAAAAGGTTGGAGTAAAAAAAAAAATGGGGCACCTGGGTGGCTCAGTTGGTTAAGCACCCAACTCTTGATTTCAGCTTTGGTCATGATCTCGCAGTTTGTAAGTTCAAGCCCCACATGGGGCTCTGTGCTGACAGTGCTGAGCCTGCTTAGAATTCTCTCTTTCCCCCTCTCTCGGCCCCTCCCCGACTTGTGTGCATTCTCTCTCTCTCTCTCTCTCTCTCAAAATAAACAAATAAACTTAAGAAAATAAACAAAAGGGGCTCCTGGGTGGCTCAGTCGGTTGAGCGTCCAACTTCGGCTCAGGTCATGATCTTGCTGTTTGTGAGTTCGAGCCCCGTGTTGGGCTCTAGCTCAGAGCCTGGAGCCTGTTTCGGATTCTATGTCTCCCTCTCTCTCTCTCTGCCCCTCCTCTGCTTGTGCTCTGTCTCTCTCTGTCTCTCAAAAATGAATAAATGTAAAAAAAAAATTTTTAAATAAAAAATAAAAAACTTAAAAACTTAGAAAGAAAAGAAAAGAAAAGAAAAGAAAAGAAAAGAAAAGAAAAGAAAAGAAAGAAATGTGTGCTTTTGTCCCTGGCTAAGAATCAAATCAGATATCCTTACATATATATATATATATATATATATATATATATATATATATATATATATATATAAATAGAAAGGCATTATATATTAATAATCATAGCCACCATTAATCACCTGACACTGGGCTCAGTGCTTCCTATGCAACCTATTTGATTTTTGTGAAAATAAATATAAAGTAGTTATTGTTAATCCCAATTTAGAGAGAAAAAACAACATCAATAACAACAATAACAACATAACTAAAGTTTCTATAAATCACTCAGAGTGAAAAAAAAAATAGTACTTATAGTGTCACAATTGGAATCTAGGCATTTTGTTCAAAGTCTATACACTTGGTGACTTTCTCAAAGCTAGTTATCCTTGGACTTTTTCACAGTTTAAAAATATAAAACATAATATGTAAAAGTAAAGGTCATTGAAAATACATGAGTAATGGTAAACATCAAAAATAGAAACAATGCATTTGTAACAACAGTGACTGTTTAATACAAATAAAATCTGACAGAATCTCATTGATAATGACTAGAAAAAGAAAAGTATTCAATGCATTAGATGGATGCATGGATTTTAATTTCTTTATTTTTATTATGTTGCTTGTATATTACATAAAAATTAGCAGGAAAAGGGAAGCAATGGAAGGTACAATTTCCTGGGAATGGCAGACCAACAGAGTGGGTAAATAAACCAATAGTTGCATTCTTCACACTTTTTCTATCACTATTCCCAGATGACTAAGTCTAGAAGGCCTCCTTTCTCCCCCTGCTGTCTGCATAACTCCTAATGTTTCTTCAACACCCAGATCAAATTCCCCTCAGTCTGGGAAGCTGTACCGACCTTCTAGGCTCCCACCAGACCATCTGTTTCCTTCGTATAGTTTATAAAATGTTCCAGTATAATTTTTTTTCTGATTCATCCAATGCAGAAACCAAGCCCTACTATAGTAGGCAGTTTATAAATAGTTGCTGAGCAAGCAAATACATGAATTATCCTGCTCAGTCATCTGTTTGAATGCAAATGCTGTAGGCAGTGAGGAAAGGGAACCTATTCAGACATGCCAGACATTGATCTGGGCACTGGGTTTGAATGACTACATTCAGCGTTCACAAAAGTGTTGTTGAATATGGATCTCTATCCCCATTTTATAGATGGGGAAACAGGTTCAAAGAAGACAAACTGTTCATATTAGTGAGAATTAATTTCGCATTCTTGAGGAAGATGGGACAAGTCATGGAACACACAAAGTATTGGGGATTTGGGGAGAGATGAAGACATCATAATACTACCAAGAGGAAATAGAGCTGAGTAGTATTTGGAATGAGAGCAAGATGGAATCTCTGCTCCTGTGGCCCCAAGCTGCTCTGAGGCAGTTCAGCACAGAGGCTAAGAGTAGGACTGATGCAGAGCCAGCCTGCCTTGGTTTGAATCCCATCTCTACTACTACCTTCCCATGGGACCTCGGGCAAATTGCATAACCTTTTTGAGATTCAGTTTACCCCTCTGTAAAATGGGGATGAGAACAACAGTATTTACCTTTCAAGGATATTATGAGGAAGAAATGAGGTAGCATATGCGATGAATTTAACCTCATCCCTTGGCACTTACAAAGGATGAAAGTATGAATGAACTGTTATTATTCAACGCTTTCATCAGTAACAGAGAAAAAGACGGTTACAAGCTAAATAATGAGTATTGCCTTGTTGGACACAAATGAATGTACTGCTTCTTGTAAAAACCCAGAATACTCGGGAACAACATGGCAGCACACATGACCCAGCACTCATTCTACAAGGCACTGTGCCAAGCTTGCCAGTATCATGGTGGTGACCCTCACAACACCCACTAGGAGGTAGGACTCTTTTAAACTAATTTTTTTTATACTGCTCATTTTATAGCAAGTAAAATAAGGGTCAGAGAACTGATATGACTGGACCATGGTCACAGAGTAAGTATAAGAGCTGGGATCCAGACCCAAATTTATCTTGTGTCAAAACTTGTATCCATAGCCCCACATGTGGTTGCCCCCAAGGTCCACTGCTTGTTCCTCCTGAGAGCTTGCAAGCTGCTGCATTATCCTGACTCTGAATAATGCCCTCCAACAAGCAAAGGCAGTGGAAGAGGGAGCTAATTCATCTTGCATTGTTCTGGAGGGCACAGTGAACAGAGCACAAAAGAAAGAAACTTTGGTCCAACATTAGGGAAGATCTTTAGTGATAATGAGGCACCTACGGAAGCAGGGAAGTATCAGTGGACTTTGGAGTCAGAGAGGGATTACATTTCATCTCCATTTCTTCCCAGCTGGAGCAAGACATACATGAACATTCTCTTATCCTCAGTTTTCTCATCTTTATAGTTAATATAAGAACACTTAGTTCACTTGGTTGCTTGGAGGATAAGATAAGATGACACACACAAATTGCTGAGAGTGAGCCTGTGTTTGCTCCTTTGTTTTACCCCATTTTTTAAGCAATTAGAGCTGTTCAATAATGCAGTGGGAAGTATTGATTCCTTTCCCCATTCCCCATCACCGGAAGTGCACGAGCAGAGTGTGGGTAGCTAAGTGCTAGGGCCCTGTAGTGCCAACCGATAGAACCTCAAGGACCCTCTAAACCTTGGTTTCTAAGAAATTAGGAAGGACAGATAATGTGGTGGATGGTAAAACGAAGATCAAGCTAAGCTCAACAGTTTGATCAGGGAGTTAAAATTCAGGCAATGAAATTGCACAGGGGTAAGTATAAAAAAAGATTTGCACGTCAATTAGAAACAGACAAGAGCAGGAGCGCCTGGGTGGGTCGGTCAGTTAAGCGTGTGACTTTGGCTCAGGTCACGATCTCACGGTTTGTGAGTTCGAGCCCTGCATCGGGCTCTGTGCTGATAGCTCAGAGCCTGAGCCTGCTTCAGATTCTGTGTCTCCCTCTCTCTCTCTCTGCACTCTCTATCTCTGCACTCTCTCTCTCTCAAAAATAAATTTTTAAAAAAACATAAAAAGAAAGAAATAGACAAGAGCAATAACAACATAATCTTGGCTTGTATAGAATGGCAGAGGTATGATTGGGCCATGGTGCAACTGAAAACATGATCGGGTTTTTGTCAATCATCAGCTCCACACATGACTTGATTTCTAAAACAAATATGAATTGCACTTTTAGAGAGTATGGATCTAGGCCAGGACACTAACTGTCCCATTATATTGTGCACACTTTATTGGGTGAAAATTTCCTTCTAGAGTCAGCATGTAAGTGAAAAATGTCATATAGCCAAAACTAACTTTGAAAAATCCTTATTTTATCAGGTACTGTATACATGGTTTAGGGTATATACCACCCTATTTGGTGGCTCTTATGCACTTATGAAGTACTGCAGGACTAAATTATGTCCACAATAAAAGTCCAACCGTTTTACACTTTAAAAATTTAGGAAATCTCTAATGGTCCATGGGAATTGAAGAATTATGAAGTGCTCCTGCTTGTCTTCAGGGTTTACTCAACTTCAAAAAAAAAATCATTAAGCTCTTACAACTTATAAATAGATTGTTGTGCAAATTAAATGAGATACTATATATTGATCCTAAGTAGGCATTAAATTTTCAGAGGAGAATTGAGACATCAAAGATTGGTGACCAGGACTATGACAGATTGGAGACTAAGCCATAAAGCAGAATTCAGTAAACGACAGCCTTGGACAAAATGTGGCCTGCAGCCTATGTTTTTACACCCACCAGTGAAGGTTTTTTATATTATTAAAAGGTTGTAAAAAAGAAAAAGAAAAAAAAAAGAAAGACGAATATGTGGCAGAGGCCATATGTGGTCTGCGAGCCTAAAATATTTACTCTCTGGCCTTTGACAGAAAAATTTTGCTGATTCTGGCCTTGAAATGTATCATTGGAAATTCCCCACCGCAAAGAACACCAATCTCTCATATCTCTGGGTTTATGACCACACTCCCTCATAAGACCCTTCTCCATTGTCAGCGTCTCCAGTAGCTCCTGAGTTACCTCTTGCTCTTGAAATACTAAACGTCCCATAGCTCTTCACCTGGGCATACTACTGCACTCTGGGCTGTTGCTGGCCCTGTTCCCTGGTAAAATTCTTCTCCTCTGTGCTCAAGAGCACACATACGGACTTCTTTCTTTTTAACCAACTCTCTCTAATTGAATGCATCCGGTTCGGGGCGCCTGGGTGGCTCAGTCGGTTAAGCCTCCGACTTCGGCTCAGGTCACGATCTCGCGGTCCGTGAGTTCGAGCCCCGCGTCGGGCTCTGGGCTGATGGCTCAGAGCCTGGAGCCTGCTTCCGATTCTGTGTCTCCCTCTCTCTCTGCCCCTCCCCCGTTCATGCTCTGTCTCTCTCTGTCTCAAAAATAAATAAACTTAAAAAAAAAAAAATGAATGCATCCGGTTCCTTTATGGCCTCTCCTAGAATCTAGATGGTAAGCTCCTATAAAATAACTCAAATTATCCATCTGTGTCTTTAGCACCTACCACTGTCCCTAAAACCTGGTAGGCTCTTGAAGTTTTCTAAATGGAGGTAAATCTATTTAAATATTAACAGAGCTGTCGGAGCAGGAAGGAGTGGACTGCTTTGGGAAGACTTCACAAAGCAAAAATGGGACCAGCGAGGGGAAATTACAATTAGGAAGGAAGTGACTTGTCCAAATTCCCACTGACAGACAGGAATAGATAAAGGAAGAGATTTTTATCCTCCAGAAGACCCGACTTTGAATCCTGACAACATGTCTCAATTTCAAACTGAGACTTCAGAGGAATTTACCTTTAGAGCCAGTTTCCCTAACTTGTAGCCTGGAGATTTTACACCTACCTTGTAGGAATGGGGAAGATTAAGACCATGTGCATTAGAAAGGCCGACACAATGTCTTGCCCATAGTAGGTAATCAGCTCCTTTTTCACCCCTTTCTAATTCCTCATATCCTCAGGCTTCTCCCCACTGCCACAAGTCTCCCCACTGCTCTTGAAAAAAAACAAGTGAATTTCCACGAAACTGCTCCAAACGTTTCATCACAGTTTCCCCTGACTTAATATACCACCCCTGGAAGATAAACACCAGGGTTCTGTCAACAAAGGCAGGCTATGCATCCAGAGAAGACAGTTCATAGTAATTTTGTCAGCAAAATTGTAACAATAAAGGCCCAAACAACACTTCATCTCCCTGTCAGTTGTCTTGAAAGGGCAGATTACTTTTTCCTCAATCTTGGCACATCCAATTAAGGTAGACTTACAAGCCAGGCAGCTGTAAAGTGCAAGCCAGCACTTGTTCACATTAGCAATTATCAATGGAAAACTCCATGAATGTGAAGGCTTAGCGCCATGGTTGCCCTGGCAACCATCCACCTGCAGAGGCCGGGTGGACAATGACATGAAAGCTTGACATCTTTGAACTGAAAAAAGATGGTTTCTCCTTCTCCATTTCTCCAGGTTACTCTTTGTGTTTGTCATTGCAGGTCCCCAAATCAAACACTTCTTACCATGTGCTTGGCATTTGGGAATCCACCCAAGACTTAAACTGGCAATAAGATATCTTTGGTGAGTATGTTCTGAGCACCTAATATGTGCCAGGCACTGTCTGAGAAAAGCACCTTTCAGTTTAGAAAAGCAAACTCATTTTCCTTTCCTTTCATTTTTTTTTCTCCCTTTCTTCCTTCTTTCCTTTTCACATACATTCATTCAACAAAACATTGTTGGGAGAATTCCGTGTGCCCACCATGCCTGACACAGCTAATGCAGACATGAATTAGAACTAGTCTTCCCCCTCAGGAAGTTCGCAGTTATAGTGATAAGGCATAAGAACACAAGAACCAGAGGTAAAGCAAAGGTGTCCATAAGCAAGGTCAAAACTGATGTCTTACAAGAATGTTATAAGCAAAAAAAGAAGAAGAAAACACTTCAGAGATTCGAAAAGACAGAATGTCAAATTAAAGATGCCAAGTATTTATAACTAACATCGCCCATTCATCCTTCCCCCTATTCATTCATTAATTCACACACACATTTTTGGATGATGGAGGGTAAACGAAGCCCAATGGAGAAGAAGAAGTTTGGAAAGAGGACAAGAAACAGAGAGAGAAAGGACGGCTAAGGATAGGCTGGGGGAAGAATCTACATTCACACAGACCCAGCTACAAGCCAGACACTGCATCTGATCGGGTCTGACTTTCACAAAAGTTAGACAGCTTTATCCATCTTCCTCTTGTTTGTTTTTTTTTTACTCCTTCTCCCCTTTCTCCTCTTTCTCTTATTATTATTTTTTGTTGTTAATTCCACTCCACAGATTACCAGATGAGGATACTTTGTCTCGGGAAGGCTAACTCTCTTGGAATCATCTTGCCTACATTCATTCAAATGTCGGACCCCAAAGTCTGTGCTGCTGTTACTAGGCCATGAGGAAGAGAGAAGGTGCAAATTTATGAAAGGTAGACAGAAAGAGCTGCATCATAAGCATGGGCCTTGAGGAAGAGATATTTGGCGGCTCTCAGGGGTACGGCTTTCCTTTGGAAGGCCCTGATTCTGGAATATTTAACCTTTCATTTAGCAGAGACTCTGACAACCAAGAACACCAATTGCCTCTTGACATGTTTTTAGTTCCATGACAAGCCCCATACAAAGAGCTTTCAAAGAGGCTTAAAAATAAATGGAAAGGTAAAATCACTGAAAATAAAATAATTACTTTTAAAAGGGCTGTATAGCACAGTTAATGCTCTGAAGCCACTCGCAGGGACACTGGTGGGGAGGCAAGGCAGGAATTGGCCAGGTGCTTGTTTTACAGATGAGAAAACTGGGCCCAAGGAGGCAATGGGACTTGTCTAAGCTCACCTCTCTCTTACTTCATTAAAACCACCAGGCACTTCCCTTAACGTGCATATTCGCAGAGGGGAATTTACCAGTAAATTTTAATTTAAGAAAATATAGTTGTGCATTATTGGTGATGAATAATTTAAGCCCAGAATTAGTATTCTAAGACTTTACTGCTTAAAGGGTGATCCACAGACTGGCAGGGGCAGAGGCACCTGAAAGACTGTTAAAAATGCAGACTCCCAGAATCTGCATTTTAACAAGATCCCCAGGTGATTTGTATGCAAATTTAAATTTGAGAAACCCTGAGAAGAAAAGGCGTACATTATAAAAAAGAAAACAGGCCTCTCTCTGGGGTTTAATCCACCTGGGTTTAATCTCAATAGAAGTATTTGAGCCAGGAGCATGATTTGGAGAGTGAGGGAAGAGCATTCCAGAAGAAACAGCAGGGGTGCCTGGGTGGCTGAGTCCTTAAGCATCTGACTCTTGGTTTCAGCTCAGGTCATGGTCTCAGGGTTCCTGAGTTCCAGCCCAGCATGGGACTCGGCACTGGCAGTGCAATGGGATTCTCCCTCTCTCTTCTCTTTCTGCCCCTACCCCACTCACGTTCTTTCTCTCTCTCATAAATAAATAAACATTAAAAAAAAAAAGAAGTAGAAACAGCAGCTTGGGTGTAAGTGGACTTGGGTGTTCAGGGGTTGGCACACAGCTTAATGCTCTTCCAAAGTGTGGAGATAAGCTAGAAATGGGTTTTAGGTTCCAGAATGATTATTCTCTGTGGATTGGGAAACAATTCATGGCTAATACCACAACCACAATAAAAACAATTATTTTTGTATACCTATTATGGACCTTAACTGTATCTGACACATGGATACTTAATAAATATTTGCTGACTGACTGAATCAGCATAAAGCACTTTCACGCCCATCATATAGGACGTTTCTAACACTTGTGAGAGGTAAAAAGAAGAGGGATTTTTTTTCATTTTATTACCATTTTCTTCCATCTTACAGAAAACCAAGTTAGTGGGGAAAAAATGGTTTGCATAAGGTGATACTACTAGAAAAGTACAAGATCTAGATCTCAGTCTCAAGTCTTCTGACTCCAAAGCATCCCTTCCTTTTAGCCAATTAAGGCCTCTGTGCTTTGGTTTCATACTTTTGCCAGTTCACACCTGTGATCTCCTAGTGAGAACCAACCACACACAGAAAATGAAGAAATTACAAAAGATGTCCTAGTGTGATCACCAGTCCTTCACAGAAGTAAACTGTGTGGTTTTCTGTACCACAAATCCTTGTATCTCCCGAAGGTGGAAGAGGAGCCTTTGCTAATTGGAATTAATGAGCTGTCTTTGTATACCTTGCTCTGCCATCACGATGGCCACTCTGTCTCCAGATATTTCAAGAACCAGTCTCCTTTCCTGGGTCTAAATGATAGTCACTGAGTCGCGTTTCCACTCAGAATGGCACAGATTGCATTTGTGGGAATGGAAATAATTCAACCTATGGAAAGACTTACCAAGAGGGGGAAAAAACATCAGTAAAGCAAACAACTTACTGACCAAAGATTTAATAGGTTTAATATGAGCCTTTCATCTTTCTAAGCTGATTTAAAACTTTTTTAATGTTTATTTATTTTTGAGAGAGAGAGAGAGAGAGAGAGCGAGCACAAGCAGGGGACAGAGAGAGAAAGACACACACAGAATCCAAAGCAGGCTCCAGGCTCTGAGCTGTCACCACAGAGCCGGACGCAGGGCTCAAAGTCACGAATAGTGAGATCATGACCTGACCTGAAGTTGGGCACTTAACCGACTAAGTCACCCAGGCGCCCCATCTAAGCCGATTTTAGATTACTCATGATCGAAGTTGCCTCTTTTAAGTTAACTAATACATGCAAAGAAAGAATTCCCAAGATGAGAAAAGCTTGTTGTAGAAGACTGCATGGTGTCATAAAAGACTTTGGACTTGAGGGGCACCTGGGTGGCTCGGTCTGTTAAGTGACTTACTTCAAGTCAGGTCATGATCTTGTAGTTCATGGGTTCAAGCCCCTTGTTGGGCTCTGTGCTGACAGCTCAGATACTGGAGCCTGCTTCTGATTCCGTCTCCCTCTCTCTGCCCCTCCCCCACTCATGCTCTCAATCTAAAAATAAATAAACCATTAAAAAAGATTAAAAAAAAAAAAGACCAGACTTGAGAATTAATCTGAAACAAATGCTGCTTTTGACATGAATACCACCACCATTCCCTGCCAACTGACTAGTTAACGTTTACCAAACACTTAAGATGTATCAAAGAAAGTGTCACATGAATCCGTGCAGATGATTTCATTTAATCCTCACAACTACCCTGTCGTTACCCCTACTTTGTCACTGAAGATGTAGGTTCAAGGGGTTTCAGAACTTCCTCTTGGTTACACAGTTGAAAGGAAGGAGTGTATAGTTTCAGAGCGAATCCTGTCCATCTCTACAGCTCACTCGATCATTGCATTATGTGCTTCCTAGGAGACTTTGGTCACTTCAAATCAGTTAACCTCTGAAAGACATGGTTTCCCCAATTTAAAACAGGAAAATCATGCATGCAAAGATTAATAGCTAATGCATATAAACATGCTAGAAGAGCACAAGACATACAGTAGGTACTCGATAAATATTAACACTTTCCTTTCCCTCTTGAGAAGTCCCAGGAGGAGGAAAAAAATATACACACACACCCACATACACACACACACACACACACACACATACATGGCTGTCATCTAAATATTAGCTATGTAAGGCTTGCAATGGTTCTGATTACAAGCAACATCATTTTTAATGGAGCTAATTAACAGTGCTTTAAGTTCCCAGACTAGTTTTGTAGGCAGTTCTGATGGGACCACGGGCTGTTACAGAATAGGAACTCTTCCTTTTTGTTTTGTTTTCCTTTTTTCTAGAGTGGGCACTAATAATGGCTTAGTGCTTGAAAGGTTCTGTGGTGCCACATGCTTGCTAAGTCACACTAAAAGTGGTATGGACAGGCTTGGCAAAACAACTTTGATTTGGAGTGTCTCTGATGTTTACTCTTTGCTCTAGGTTTGGGTAATCTGTGGCAAAGCTTGCAGCTGCGTCATGACTCTTTCCCCTTCAATTTCCTTCACTTTTGGATAGAGAAGTAGCACAAATGAGCCACTGCCAGGGCATTTTCACATTCAGCAATAAAATGGGAAGAACATCACCTACCTTCCAAATTCACTGTGAGAAGGGAATAAGATAGGGGCACCTGGGTGGCTCAGTCAGTTAAGCTCGGTTTTGGCTCGTCATCATCTCACGGCTCTGTGCTGACAGCATGGAGCCGGATTAGGATTCTCTCTCTCTTTCCAAATTAATAAATACACTTAAAAATAAACTTAGAAATTTGTGTAAGATAATGAACATGGAAGCAAATGATGTTGTGTCTAGCACATAACTGGCATTTAATACATGTTTGTTGAATCTGAGGCCAAAATGATAAAGGACTACCCACTTGCATTGTATTTCACAGTCACCCAGGATGCTCTTTTACATGTTAAGAGTTTTCAATATCAAAAGGTTTCCACTTTTAAAAACACACTGAGTAGCCATTTGTATAACAAAAAGAAAAAAAAAACAAGCTTGGGCTTGTGTATCAGAAAGAGGTGGGAGGCACATCCCTTTTCCACCTCCACACTGAGCTGTGCGAGCCTGTTTCCCTTCTGAGTCAATTACTGTCAAGAGCGATAGCAATTTCTTCCCTGTTGGAGTTTTGTGGCTGTTAAATGAGGTGATGTATATGAAATCACTCCCAACATAGTGCCTACACGGTAACAATTCAAGCCAGTACTGTCCGTGCCCTGACTTTTTTTTCCTTAGGTTCTCTGATCCTCATTTGTTAAAAATTATGATTCTGAGGTTCTGACGGAGACCATACCCTTCCCACCATCCTGCTTCCTCTTGTGATAGGATATACTCGTCATTTTGGAGCATAATTTAATTTTAAAAGTTAAGATATTGTGAGCACTTGAGACAGAGTTGAAGTTATTCAATCAGAAAAGGTCATGCTAACATATATTGACAATAATGATAATTAGGCAGGGAAAACAGCAAAACACATTAAAAAGGCATGGAACAATTTTTAAATGCTAACATCCCAATTTAGTGATGTTTACACTACATTTAATAGTTTTATTTAAAGCCAGATTTCTGGTGCAAAAAAAGGAGAGGACTTACTTAGAAGCAGTTCCAGAAACATGCATACACACTCATTATCATGCACACACACAAATGAGTGACTCTGTTCTTTGGGGATGTGGCTGTCACTAATAATTCTCACACTCCTCAGAACCATTTACACAATAAGCTTCCAACAAGTTCAAAAAAAAAAAAAAAAAAACCACTGAGAAGAAAGCAGCACACCATAATAGGCTGGGTTTCCTTCTGCAGTTGGTAAATCTCAGAGTTTCAGCAATCTCGTCTAGATGTTTATACAAAGCCCTTCAGTCTGAGAAAGAAATCTTTGAAAAACAAGTCCAAAGCACAGGCTTTGCAATCCACAGATCAGGCTTTGAATCTATCATTTTTTGGCTGTGCAAGTGATTTAACCCCTTTAAATCTCTGTGTCCTCATCTGTAAAATGGGAAAAAAAACTGACATGTGTATTAAAGGGTTCCTCAAATAAATACAGCCACAAGTATAGCATGTGGCACACAGTAATTAATTATAAATGTCATCCCCCTGTTCCTATCTCCCTTTCTGAGATGCCAGAAAACACTTGTTTCATCATGTACATTGACTAATCCTTTTAAGCATCTGTGCTTAATGAAAACTATTCATGCTTAATGTCACATAATTTTTACATAATACATATTTTAGTGTGCAAAACACTTCCACAACCATTATCTAAATTGGTCTTCACCAGGACCCTCTGGGTAAATTAAAAGTAGATGCTAATACTAATTGGCAAATAAATGAATGAAGACAAGGTGTACAGATTGGAAGCGATCCCTAACTAGCCCCCAAGTTTCCCACTTCTTAGAAACAGTGTTCTTCTGCTTCTAGCCATGACAGACTGATACTAAACTTGTCCTCTGACTGAAAAATAAAAGTTACAAAACTGGACAGAATATACAAGGGCACTGTTTCTAGACACTGGACAATAAGCAATGCAAGACCATGGCCCTAGAGAGAGGAGGTGAACGAAATAAGTGCCCCAGTTTTCTCCCTAGGTGCCTCTTCCGGAACGCAACAAATGGAAGCATCTTCTGGAACAGCAAAGTGGAAGCGTACAGTGGGCATGGCTAAGGAGGCCAAGACCAGATTGTGGGGCTGCTGGTGAATTTAAGGAGGTATCTGAGAGGCTGAATGAAAGGTGCAGGGGGCAAATCACAGGAGGAGGACACTTTTCTCGTGTGTTGGGCAGTGCATGATCAGAACGAGCAAATGATATGCCTACCAATGGGTAGCTGCTCTGGGGCTGAGGGTTAACCAGAAATATCAGTGGTTGCACAGGGCAGGAATGTTACAGTTTCATTCCATCCAGAGTATAGGCGTTGCTGAGATGAGACTCAAAATATGTAGAAGAAAAAATAAATAACAGGCATCAATGAAATTTTTAAAAATGATAATAAATTAAGCCCAAATTTAGTTCCTTGCAAACATTAATAAAATTGAGAAACCTCAAGCATGTGATCACGGGAAAGATTTTTTTAAAAAAGGATGTCATTGAGCCAATTTTTTTTAAATGTTTATTTTTGAGAGAGAGAAGAGAGAGAGGCAGAGCATGACCATGGGAGGAGCAGAGAGAGGGAGGCACAGAATCTGAAGCAGGCTCCGGGCTCTGAGCTGTCAGCACAGAGACTGACGTGGGGCTGGAACCCAGGAACCATGAGATCATGATCTGAGCTGAAGTCGGACGCTCAACGGACTGAGTCACCCAGGTGCCCCGTCAAGTCGATTTTATACTCACTGCTCTTTCCACTATAATATGTGTCACATTAATGGGGCTGGAAATCTGGAGGGGGGACCTTCCTTAATAGCTGTGATGACTCAAGCTATTTTCCCATGGATGAAGAGGTCCAAAGTCAGAAATAATATTAAAGAGGCCGTGTATTTCTAGGACCCCATACATCTTAGAGCACTCTTCCACATCATCCCCTGTGGGTCCCATAGTACTCTATGTTCCACATACCAAAGGAGCTGGTGGAGGCACAGAGATGCGGTCTCATGGCCAAGTACAAATGGCTAAAAAGGAACCAAGGAAGAACAAGGATCAACATTTTAACTCCAATCTTATTTTCGCATTGCCACACAGTCGGAAAAGTTGCTAGTACTGAGGACTTTTCCCCACCATCTATCCGTGACCATATTTGGCCAATAGTGATTCTGTTTCTTTGACGATAATTTGTTTATTATTAATGGAAGGGAATTTCCATTATTTTAAACCATCAACACACACCAACAAACAAGACCTGTGTCCCAGCCAAACTGCAAGTTCTTCTTCTCTTTGTCCTTTTTAGTTTCAAGTTAAATAGAAAATAGAAGCAAACTATAGGGATTGCTTAACAACTAAAATGAAATGTAAACATATGTGAAACCCTAAAGAAAATTAAAGTTCAATCTAAATTCCTCTCTTTATTTCAATGAGCTCATTAGTCAACAAGAAATGAATGAAACTGTAACAAGGTAACATGACTCACTAACAAAATAACATATCAATCATTTTTAATTGGCATACTTTTTTGTAATCTAAAATAGTTTCCTTTCCATTTCAAAGGAGTCCTTTCAGCTGCTTTTTAATTTTTGTTTTGAATTCCACTGATAAGGACGCTAATTACAGCTTGGATTTTTTTGGTGTTGTTAGTTTTATTTATTTATTTTTATCCTGTTTTGAGAGAGAAACAAGAAAGGGATGATCATATTTTTGACCCAAGAGAGACCCTTGGTAGAGAGGAGGTTAGAACTTCGATTCCCGTTCTGAAGTAATCATTCCTGAAAGACTTTGGAGCATCTAGAAGATACTAATTCCTCTTCATCTATAATTTTTTTGCAGTTCTTAAAAGTTTATTTATTTTGAGAGGAAAAGAAAGGTGGGGCGGGGGGTAGAGAACAAGCAGGGGAGGGGCTGAGAGAGAGAGAGAGAGAGAGAGAGAGAGAATCCCAAGCAGGCTCCATGCTGTCAGCACAGAGCCAGATGCAGGGCTCAAACCCATGAACCCTAAGATCATGACCTGAGCTGAAATCAGGAGCCAGATGCTTAACTGACTAAGCCACTCAGGCACCCCCTGCAGCTTTTATTTCAAAACACATGCTGCAACCAGACTGCTTGGGTTCAAATCATTACTGACTGTGACTTTGAACAAGTGATTCAACCTGTCTGGGTTTTAGTTTATTGACTTGTAACACAGGGCTATTGTGAAGACTGACTTACTGTAAGTTAAGGGCTTAGAAGAGAGTATGGCTCTGTAAATATCTCATACTGGTATTGCAACTTCTTATTGGTTGTCGTCTCCATTTCCTGACACCACCTTAATTCATGAAGGTGACTGGCCAAATGTTTAAGACCCTGGGTTTCGGCATCAGAAAATTGAGGTTTGAATTCTGGCCACCCCACTCATCCAATTTATTCTACCTTTCTGAATTTCAGTTTCATTATCTTTACATTGAGGATCAAATTTGTTTCTGTTGTAGAGGGCTGTTCTTCCAGTTTATTCCAGCTGTTCTTTCCCCTGACTCCACCTACCCTCATTCTCTTCACTCATTCAGGCAGCCTTGGCTCAAAAGAGAACTCCAGTGTGTCTTAACTTCTCCTTTTTGTGAGTACTTATAGCCCATCTCAGTGCATTTCTTCTTTTTCTATCTTGGGTTACAGCTGTTCATGAAGATAATATATTTATCTTCTGGTAGTCTGCAAGCTGCCTGAGGGAACAACTCAAGTCATATTATCCTCATGTCACCATTTTTATCAAATTGATTTGGCTCCAAAAGATAGACTGCATGGAAAAGGCTATCAGTGCTACAGTAGAAATAAAGTGACCACAAGTAATCCTAAAAATGAAGATATACACTCTAGTACCTTGTGTCAGGGTCTCATACATCACTTCCCAATCTCCATGTTCTGATCTAAATTGTATGCTATGGAAAAACAATTCCATACAATTCTTCAATTGCTTCACCTAGATGCTGACTTTCAAGATCCTTTCCCATGATAGTATTTTTTCACCTCATATCCCCTCTTTCACCTCCAAATCTAGTGGAGAAAAACCTGCTAATCTCTTTCCTGGACCTTCTCATCCATCCATCCTCCCATGCATCCATCCAATAACCATTTAAGTCAACTGTAATGCAAAATCACTGTACAGGGAACTGAGAATATAAAAATAAAGAATATACCTTCCCAACCCTCAAAGAGGTATTAAGGCAATTTGGTGTAGAAAAATTCAATTCAATTCAAACTGACTGAGTATATTTAGTTCTGAGGAGTGTGATAATGAGTAAAATATGTGTTTCAAAAAGCTTACAGGCCTAGTAAGAAAACCAACCCTTAGAAAAGTCGTATAAGTTTGATACATGTTGAAATGCACATTTCAGACAGAGGTTTGTAAAATGAAGGGTAAGAGTATAATGCAATATTGCTAGAACACCAAGTAAAATAGTGTGGATAAAGCGCTTATTATCTGGTAACTATTCTTAGAACTCTCATGGCAATATTTTCCTTGCAGAGTCACTGTGAGAAGTAAATGGGATAATGGATGAAAGCATTCAGCACACAGTCAGTGTGCAGTACTTATTAGGCTCTCTCTTCCCTTTTCTTGTCACTCATTTGGTCAATGTAGGTTCCATATTACAGCCTCCAAAGGGAATGCTTCAGGAGTCCTATGACCTCCTTATAATTTTCTTTCTCCATAGGTTTCTGCATGTGACAGGTCAATTCTGCTGTCATCTTGGATGCCCACATTGTCATGAACCACTTGACAGCCTTATCTTTATCACAGAGTGAGACAAGACCATTGCTCCCACTCTGAGCAACTCAAATGCCACTAAGTGATCTACTGTAGCCTCCAGCCAATGGACCCTAACCACAGCATCACTGCCCTGCTTGGTAGATTAAGAATCTGCTCGGGGATAGCACAATGCATCTGTGCCCTCAAAAGAAGGTACAGAAGGAAGAAGAAATTCATCCATGGAATAGAAATAAAGCCTGCCTCTTCAAATGTACTTAATTCTTTTGTTCATCACGCACAATAACTTACTAATCAAATATTTACTTAGGGTATACTGTGGGTTTAGAAGTGGTCTAGGTGATGATGACCAAGAGATGGACAAGACGGTTATCTCTGCTCTCAAGGACCTCAGAATCTAGTAGAAAAGACAAAGAAGTATTAAAACTCACCTGTCACATGAAAAGAACATACAAGGTGCTGACTAGAACCCCATCTGGAAATGCTAAGAAAGATTTCATAGAAGAGGTAACACTTATCTTATGCTTTGGAGAGTGAGTCTGAGCTGAACAAATTTTATTTAATAAAAAATTATTGAACAATTGCTATATACTGATGATATGCTAAGTTCTGAGCTACAAATACTAATATGATGCTAGTTTGAACTACTGAGGTAGCTCACAGCCTAGTAGTTGATCATATAGTACATTCTAGAAGATTCGTTGTCAAGGTGTGTGGGAACAAGGCATGTAGAAGAATGGTGAGCACTGTAGATTTAGGAGGAAGAGAGAGTAGTTGGAGATGAGGTTGGTACCCGATTCAAAGAGTTTCATAAGTGGTGTTAATGGATGTAGCAAAAAATTTGGATTTTAGTTTTTTTAGAAAATGAACAAACGTAAAGGGTTTTTGTTTGTTTGTTTGTTTTTAAGTGGGAGAAAGATAAATACATAATGCTACTCCCATTCCCAAATGAGAGGAGACTGATCTAGAGCTACTGTTCGAGTGGAGTTTATGAACCAGCATCATCATCATCATCAGGTGGCTCTGCTTAGCAATACAGAATCCCAGGCCACCTCAGGGCTACTGAACCAGGATCTGCATGTAAACAAGATCCCCAGTAAGCATATGATGTTAAAGTCTGAGAAGCATTTTCCTAGGAATCCAAGCAACTTATTTTTTTAAGTTTATTTCTTTATTCTGAGAGAGAGAGAGAGAGAGAGAGAGAGAATCCTAAGCCTGCTATCTGCTGTCAGTGCAGAACCCAACACGGGGCTTGATCTCACAAATGGTGAGATCATGGCCTGAGCCGAGATCAAGAGTTGGACGCTTAACCAACTGAGTCACCCAGGTGTCCCTCCAAACAACTTATTCATGGCCACACAAGTGATCAATAATCAGACACAGATTTCCTGACCTTCTCCTTCAATGCTTTTTTTCATTTCCTTGTCTATGACCATGTCACCATGATGGGGTAGGGAAGGAGATTTCTTGTTTCCAGTCACTCATGCTTAAGTAGAGACATCAGGTCTCTCTGGAAAGGACAGTCCTGAAAAGGAATTTCATCCTGGCCACGAGAGTATTTGGAAAAATATTAATATGCTCTACCACATCAGTGATTATTAAAATTTTAGTTCATGTACTTGCCTCAGCAGATATTTTGTGCTAAAGATCATATATCCTTAAAACAAGCAATAATAATAATAGTAGTAGTAATAATAATAATAATAAGCAAACCACAAGAGAGTCTTAAACAAAGCACATAAACTGAGGGTTTCTGGAGTGGTGTTGGGTGGGGAGGATGGGCTAAATGGGTGATGGGCATTAAGGTGGGCACTCACTGGGATGAGCGCTAGGTGTATGTAAGTGATAAATCACTAAATTCTACTCCTGAAATCATTACTATACTCTATATTAACTAACTTAGATTCAAATAAAATTAAAAAATTAAAATAATAAATTTTAGTTGATGGAATTTGAATTATCCTGATGAACAAAATTTATTTCAAGAGGAACAACTGTAAGGTACGACATATGTCAGGGGCACACAATGACAGTACCCATCAAGTTGCATGCAGCAGTGAGAGAAGAGTGATAGAGGGACAAAGAGGGCATAGGATAGCATCAGTGAGACAGAGCATGTTTTTGACCAATGAATGTGAGGCTTTCTCAAGACTATCAGGGTGCTTAAAAACGGTTGGGGACAGAGGATTTAAAAAAAAAGAATGTTAGAAACTACATTTTATGATCCCTCTGAATGTTTAAGAGTTAAACAAATATTGTAATTTCTGTTCAGGATGAGCTTCTTTACATATGTTGGCACTCCAGCACTGAGCCCAGTGCTTTGTTTTACATAAAACTTACAGGAAAAAAAAAAAACCCGCTATGTGGATTCCCCTAAGTGGAAATTCCACTTCCACTACGGCCCTTATTTGAATTTTGAGCTAGTTTGTAAAGATGCCCTTCTCCTTATGGAACCATGCCTCTCAGTACTCATATCGTACATCCCCCTCCCTTTAAATCTAGGTTGGACCTATGACTTGTCCTTGATCAGTAGGATTCAGAAGTGATGCTGTGCAACTTTAAGGCAAGAGTGTAAGAAGCCTTGCAGCTTCTGCTAGGATCTCCTAGAATACTCATTTTTATGAAGCTTTATATAATTTCCATTTAATCTTTCTCACACCCCTATGAATTAAGAAACTAAGTATGAAATAGTCATTGTCCTAGAATAAAACAAGTGAAGAACCAAACAAGTAAGATTGCTGTCCTCAGAGAGCTCATGTTTGATTCCCTCCACACCATCTCTCCTAGGTAGGCCTTTTTAACTCCTCTGTTCTGTTCTCATATCAAGGCTGGCTGGGACCTTAAAAACACATTACTTCGACTTCTGCACAACCAGCTGTTGTTCTCCCCAAGCCTGGACTCTTCACCTTCTAGTCCACTTAGCATGTCACCACTCACTACCAGATGCATCATCTTAAAATCCCATTAAATCTTGTCACTTTCCTGTCAAGAGACAAAAGTGATACATCAGATGAATCTATAAGCTTCAAAGGAAACAGGTGAAGTCACAAGGGGTTGATTAAGAGCTAGAAGGTCTTGAGGTTGTCAGTGAGGTTACAGTGGGAATCATTCAACACAAGAACTGAAAGATTGGGAGATAGAGTAAAATGTCTGAATTTGATACAGCAGAGTAGAAAAGTCCCAGTGATGACCAGGTCTGCATCCAGAGGCAATTATTATATGGTTGAGGTTGAGTGAGATCCTTTTGTATTTGAAATTTGGAACATTTAGAAAGTGAGATAACAGGATGTTATGTGGGTGATCTATAAAACTTATGTCTTTATATAAACACACTTAATATGATGACAAGACTTTGGGTATAGAGTAAGATTATGAATCAAGTACCAGACATTTCTAATGAACGTGGGGAAAGGACCAGGGAGGTGGTAGATAGCCCTAGAAGACATCCAAGATGGTAGAGTAGAATTCACTTCCAAAGAGGGTGGAGAAGTAATCATTTAGAAGTTCTGGGGAATTAGAAGAAATTGAACCTCAACCCCCTGGCCTGTGGTTAGTAGAATGTTCATTCATTTGTTCTGAAGTTCCTGTGAGCTCACACTATGCAAATAACTGGATTGGGATCTGGGAGGAAAAAGCTGCCTTCACTTAGCAGTGTTCTTGGGAGGAAACTTCCCAAGGAGATACAACAGTCCTTCAGAATTAGACCCTAAAAAACAGTGCTTATAGTAAATAGATGATTTTTTTTTCACACAAACTAGGTTTTCATTATCACTTTCTTGATCACAATTATGGGAATTCAATTTCACAATCACTGTTTACATGGAGAAAAAAAATCAAGAACCATTTAGGAAAAACAAAGCAAATGCTATTATTGCCAAGTCATAGAATCTTAGTATTCTTCGTAGCAAGTCAAGGTGGACAATGTGTGATTTTGCTCTTTGTCCTAATTTCCTGTCAAGTTTGCTGACATTTAAGTCTTCAGTATTTCTACTCTCAGAGGACAAATAATAGAAAAGCAAAAGGGAATGAAGAAATAATGCTACTATGACTTTTCTATCCCTTTATATCTTATCTAAGTTGTTTCTCAAAACAGGCCTGAAACTTCACCGGCATGAGTCAATTTGTGGGATTGTTGAAACACAGGCTGTCAGACTGTAGCTCCAGAGATTTTTCCTCAATAGGTCTGGGATAAGGCCAAACAATGTGCATTTCTAACAAGTCCCCAGGTGGTGTTGATGTTTCCAGTCTAGGAAAACCACTTTGAGAACCAATGGTGTATAGAATTCAGGGGTTCTGGGTTTTATTCCTGGGACAAATCTAGCTATATAGCCTTAGGCAAGGTACTTCAATTCTTTGATGCAGTTTATGTATTAGTAAAGGGGGAATATCAACAACAACTTCCTCTAGAGATGGCTGCAGTGAATAAGGCAATGAATGCATGTGAAATCTCTTTGTAAACCCAAAGGCTATAAAATATAAGTTTCTACTGCCCATTTTAAAGTGGGAAATCCAAGAGAAAAAATTACTAATCTATTTATTTTTCTGGAGGCCACCCACATCTTTATCTCATAATTGTCTTCCTCCATCTCCAAAGCCAGCAACGGGTGATTGAGTTGTCCTCACATCACAGTCATGTGATGACTTCCCCTTCTATAGTCAAACCTCCCTTCCTACATTTTTAAGACTGTGATTACATTGGGCCCACCTGGATAATCCCCACTAACCTCCTCACCCCCTGATCCCTAACTTAATAACATCTGCAAAAGTCTTTTTTGCCACATAAAGTAATATATTCACAGGGTTCCGAGAACTAGGAGGTGGGTATCCCTGGAGAAGCATTATTCTGCTACCATATCTAAAAAGCATTGTATGATCCAAATGGGGTTATGTGCCCCTCTTATGAGTGCCTATAGATGCTGTCCTGATTGCCTATTGATTTGTTTCTGACATGAATAAGACAGGGTGTTCCTTAAAAGCAAGTATGTGTCTTTTTTTGCCACCGAATTCCCAGAGATTATTTTTTATTTATCTTTTTAAAGTTTATTTACTTATTTTGAGATGGGGGGAGAGAATCCCCAGTAGGCTCCCTACCAGCAGCATGAAGCCCAATACAGAGCTAGAACTCCCAAACCGTGAGATCGTGACCTGAGCTGATATCAAGAGTCTAATGCTTACCTTACTGAGCCGCCCTGGTGCCCCTGAATTCACAGAGTTTAGAACAGAACTGTCCAACAAGAGTATAACATGAGCCACATGTTATCTTAAATTTTATACCGGCCACAATAAAAAAAATGTAAAATAAATTGGTACAATAGATTTTATCACAATATTTTAATTCAACACATCTAAAGTGTTGTGTCAATATGTAATCAACATAAAATTATTTTTAAAATATTTTATTTTTTTAATGGTGCTATAAGCAACACATAACATTATCTTAGTTTTAGGTGTACACCATAATGATTCAATATTTGTATATGTTGTGAAATGATCACCACAATAAGTCTAGTTAGCATCTGTCACTACATATAGTTACAACTGTTTTTTCTTATGATGAGGACTCTGAAGACCCACTCTCTTAGCAATTATCAATACAGTATTATTAACTATAGTCACCATGCTGTACATTTTATCTTCATGACTTATTCTTTTAAATTGGAAGTTTGTACTTTTTGACCCCTTTCACGCACCTCCCCAGCAACTGTCAACTTGTATCTAGGAACTTGGTTTGTTGTTGTTACTTAAAATTCCACAGATAAAGGAAATCATACAACATTTGTCTCTGTCTCATTTCACTTAATGTCCTCAAGGTTCATCCATGCTGTCACATATTACAGGATTTCCTTCATTTTTTTATTTTCTTTTAATGTTTATTTATTTATTTTGAGAGAGAGACAGACAGAGAGAGACAGACAGAGAGAGAGACAGAGAGAGAATGAATCCCAAGCAGGCTCCATATCATCAGTTCAGAGCCCGATGCAGGGCTTGAAGTCACGAACCATGAGATCATGACCTGAGCCGAAACAAGGGTGGGATGCATAACCGATGGAGCCACCCAGGTTCCCCTGGGATTTCCTTTATTTTTAAAGCCAAATAATATTCCATTGTATGTATATATCAATTTTTCTCTATCGATTTATCTTTTAATGGATATAGGTTGAGTACACATCCTGGCTGTTCTAAATAGTGCCACAATGAACATGGGGGGCATGTATCTTTTCAAATAGATATTTTTGTTTTCTTCAGAGAAGTGGAATTGCTGACTCATATGGTACGATCTTCAGTTTTTTTAGAGAAACTCCATACACTTTTCCATAACGTGTGTGTGAATTTGCATTCCCATGAACAGTGTATTAAGGTTCCAATTTCCACATCCTTGGCAATACTTGTCTTTTTTTTGTTTTTAATAGTCATCCTGACAGGTGTGAGGTGATATCTCATTGTTGTTCTGATTTACATTTCCTTGGTGATTAGTAACAATATAAGCATCTTTTCACATTGGCCTTCTTTATGCCCATTTGTGTGTTTTCTTTGGATAAATGTCTATTCAAGCTTTTAGCCCATTTTTTAATTGGGTTATTTGTTCTTTGGCTATTTTGTTGTAGGAATTCTTTATATATAGTGTAAACGAACCTCTTATCAGATATATGGTTTGCAAATATTTTCTCCCATTCCATAGGTTGCCTCTTCACTCTGTTGGTTAGATACCCAGTTTTCTCAACACAATTTGTTGAAGAGACTGTCCTGTTCCCAATGTGCAGTCTGGCACTCTTGTTAAATATCATCTGACTTCATATAAATGAGTTTATATGTGGGCTCTCTATTCTGTTACACTAGTCTATATACCTGCCTTTGTGTCAGTACCACACTGTTTTAATTACTATAGCTTTGTAATATATTTTGAAGTTAGAATGTGTGAGAGTTCCAGCTTTGTTCTTCTTTCTCAAGACTCTTTCGGCTATTTGGGGTTCTTAATGTTCCATATGAATTTTAGAATTTTTTTTCTTAAAATGTCAAGGGCATTTTGATACAGATTGCACTGAATCTTGGGTAATGTGGACAACATTAAGTCTTCCAATCCATGAATAGAGAATGTGTTTCCTTTATTTCCATTTTCTTTAATTTTTTTAGCAATGTTTGTAGTTCTTAGTATACCATTTTTCCACTCATTTATTCCAAATATTTTATTTTTGATGCTATTATAAATGGGATTGTTTTCTTAATTTCCTTTTGTGACTTTTCACTGTTAGTGTGTATAATGAAACTAGGTTTTTATGTGTTGGTTTTATAGCCTGAAACTTCATTTTCATCTTACTTATAATTCATTTATTATTTTGTGGAATCTTTAAGACTTGCTATATTTAAAATGGTGTCATCTGCAACAAAATAATTTTACTTCTTCCTTTCTGATTTGAATGCATTTTGCTTCTTTTCCTTGCTTCACTGCTCTGGCTTGGACTTTCAGCACTATTATGAAGAGAAGTGGCAGGAGTAGGTCTCCTTGCCTTGTTCCTAATCTTAGAAGAAACGCGTTTAGTTTTTCACCATTGAGTAGGATATTAGATGTGGGATTTTCATATGTGGACTTTATTAATACTGTTATTTTTGCTTTACTCTATCATTTCCCTCCTTTTCCTAACTTTGGGCTTAGTGTGTTCTTTTTTTCTAGTTTCTTCAGAGAAGGATATATTTGAGATCTTTCTCCTTTTTTTTTTTTTTTTTTTTAATACAGGTGTTTACCACTATAAACTTCCCTTTTAGTACCAATTTCCTGAATCCTTTAAGTTTTGGTATGTTGTTTTCATTTCATTTGTCTCAAGGTATTTTCTTTTCTTTCTTTTTTTTAATGTTTATTTATTTTTGAGAGAAAGAGAGAGAAAGCGGGAGAGAGAGAGAGAGAGAGAGAGAGAGAGAGAGAGAGAGAATGAACAGGGGAGGAGCAGAGAGAGATAGACACAGAATCCGAAAAAACTCCAGGCTCTGAGCTGTCAGCATAGAACCTGATGGGGGGCTCAAACCCATGAACCATGAGATCATAACCTGAGCCAAAGTTGGATGTTTAACCAACTGAGCCACCCAGGTGCCCCTCTCAAGGTATTGTCTAATCACTCTTTTAATTAATTATTTACCCATTGGATGTTCCAGAATATGTTGTTCAATTTGCACATACTTGTGAACTTTTCAGTTTTCCTTCTGCTGATTTCTTGTTTAATTTCATTATGGTCAGAAAAGATACTTGATATAATTTCAATTTTCAAAAATAGCTTTCTTAAGACTTAGTTTGTGACCTAACATGGGATGTCTACTAGAGAATGTTCTGTATGTGCTTGAAATGAATGTGTATTATGCTGCTGTAGCGTAGACTATCCTGTATATGTCTGTTAGTTCCATTTTGTCTATAGCGTTACTCTAGTCCTCAGTTTCCTTACTGATCTTCTGTCTTGATGTTGTGCCCATTATTGAAAGTACAGTACTAAAATCTCCTATTATTAATGTATTGTTGTCCATTTTTCCTTCATTGTTCATTTCATATATTTGGGTGCTCTGATACTGGGTAAATATTTATAATTGATATTTATTTATTTATTTATAGTTGTTATATCTTCCTGATGGTTTGACCCTTTTATTTATTATATAATATCCTCCGTCTTTTGTGACCTTTTTTTTTTTTTTACACTTTTTTAATGTTTATTTATTTTTGAGAGAGAGAGAGAGAGAGAGAGAGAAAGAGCAGGGGAGGGGCAGAGACAGAAGCAGACACAGAATCTGAAGCAGGCTTCAGGCTCTGAGCTTTCAGCACAGAACCCAAAGCAGGGCTTGAACTCACAAACTGCAAGATCATGACCTGAGCCGAAGTCAAATGCTTAACCCACTGAGCCACCCAGGCACCCCTGTGACCATTTTTGAGTTAAAGGCTTCTGTCAGATATCAGTATGTCCACCCCTGTTCTCTTGATGATTATCATTTGTATGTGATTATCATTTGTGTGGAATGTCTTTTTCAGCCATTCTATATCTTCTTATCGAGGAATTTAATTAATTTACATTTAAAATAATTACTGATAGTGAAGACTTCCTACTGCCATGTCTGTCTTATAGGGTTTTTGGCCCTCTTTTCTCTCTTGATACCTTCCTTTGAGTTTTGTTGATTTCTTTATAGTGACTCACTTTTTCTTAATGTTTTACTTATGGTTGAGAGAGCACAAGTATGGGGAGGAGGGCACAGAGAGAAGGGGCAGAGTATCTGAAGCAGGCTCTGAAGTGATAGCAGCAAGCCCAAGATGGGGCTTGAACTCACAAACCTTGAGATCATGATCTCAGCCAAGGTCAGATGTTTAACCGGCTAAGCCACCCATGTGCCCCTGTAGTGACATGCTTTTATTCTTTTCTCATTGTCTTTTGTGTATCTGCTACCATTATTTTTTGTAGTTACCATAGGGCTTACATAAAATATCTTGTAACAACCTATTTTAAGGTGATAACAACTTAAATTGCATACAAAAACTTTTTTATTGCTTCTCCCTCCACACTTTGTTATTGATGCCACAAATTACATTTTTAATGTGTGCTCATTAACATATTTTGATAATTACTGTTATTACTTATGTTTTTGTCTTTCAATTTCTATGCCTGAGTTAAAAGTTGTTTATGCAATGACATGGTATAATATTCTGCATTTGTCTATAATTACCTTTACCAGTAAGCTTTGTACTTTCAAACTACCTAGTGTCCTTTTATTTCAACCTGATGGACTCCTGTTGGCATTTCTTATAAAGTGGGTTTAGTGTTGACCTCCATTAGCTTTTGTTTTTCTGGGAAAGGCTTTACCTTCATTTTTAAAAGATAGTTTTGCCAGGTATAGTATTCTTGATTGGCAGTTTTATTCTTTCAGTACTTTGAACATTCCTTTCTGTTTGGTTAGGTTTCTGCTGAGAAATCTGCTGAATCTTCTGGAGGCTCCATTGTACACGATGAATTGCTTTACTCTTTTTGCTTAAAAAGATCTCTCTTTGTCTTTGGCTTTTGACAATTTGATTATAACGTGTGGATCTCTTTAGTTTCATCTTAGTCAGAATCTTTTGAGTCTCTTGAATATGGATACTATTCCCTCCTTTAAGAGGGAATAAGAAGTTAAGAAGTTTTCAGCCATTTTTTTCTTCAAATAAGCATCTACATCTCCTCTCTCTCCCTTTTCCTTCTATGACTCCCATAATGCATATATTGGTGCATTTATACTGCCCATAACTCTGAGCGTTTCTTCATTCTTTTTTTTTTCTTTTTGTTCCTTTCACTGGATAATTTCAAATGACCTATATTTGAGTTTGCTGATTCTTTCTTATGCTTGGACAAGTCTGTGATTAAACCCTTTTACTAAATTTTCCAACTCAGTTATGATTTTCTTCAGATCCAAAATGTCTGTCTTTTTATTTACATTTTTTCTTTGTTGATATTCTCATTTTGTTTGTGTATCATTTTCTTAAACTCACTGAGCATCTTTATGACAGTTATTTTGAACTTTTTTTCCAGGTAATTAATATATCTCTGCTTCTTTAGGTATGTTTTCTGGAGATTTGTTGTTGTTGTTCCTTTGGTTGGGCCAAACTTCCCTATCTCCTCATGTGCCTTCTACTTTGTGTTGGTGTCCTTGCATTTGAAAAAAGCATACACCTTTCTCACTATTTACAGCCTGGCTTCTTACAGAAAAACAAACAAACAAAAAAACAAAATAAGAAATCAAAAAACTTCACAAATCAGCCCAGCTAAATATTCTGGAGCCACTCAAACCTTCTTTGGATGCTTCTTCTTTGGACTTGTGCTAAATTCCTTATTAAAGGGATTTGCCAGTTTTCTTTATTAGGAGTTTGTAATCTCTTGCTCTCTCTGGTGTCTGCTGACAATACTGCAGGTTCTCTAGAGTTGCTCAAGCCACCCAGTACTTATTCTCAGAGGCCCCCAAGATTCTAAAGTATTCTGGGTGTTGTCAGCATTCTGCATCAGGTGAGAGAGAATCCAGGCATCTCTATGAAAAGCCAAAAGATTGACTACACACTCCACTCTTCTGTCTCCCCTCTGAGGAATATGCCACCAAGCTACATAAGCTTGTCTGCTGTGCTGTGGGTCCTCTGGAGTATCAGAAGGCCCAGCTCTATTTTGTTTTCATAAGACCCTAGGCATCTAGAATATTCATCCACTTCCCAAGATAAATGAGACAGAAACAAGTACTCTAGGCAGTTCTCTGAAAATCTTAAATCTTGGGGGAAATGTTTCAACATTTTCCCTCCCCAGGGAGATACTGCAAATTGAGGGGGGAGGGGTGTCCTACCACTTGTTCCATGCTGAACTCAGTGGTGGGACTATGGCAAGCTAATGCCATGAATTTTCCTGGAGACTTTGATCAAGCTGGCTTCATGCTTGCCTGGGGTGCAGATACCTCTTAAGTTTTCTGGATTTTTCACAAAGAAAAATCCATGTATTTTTGAATCCATGTATTGTTGAATTGGTCTCTGTTGGAGAAAAGAAAGACTGGGGCTTCCTATTTGCCATCTTGCTAATGCTCAGAATCGAAAGTTTTTTAATATGTTTACTCAGTCATAATGTTCCCACTTCAGCAAAATGCTTGTTAATTTCTTTCTGCAATTCACTTACTGTATTGGCACCCCCATTCCCTTATCTCTTAAAAGCAGAAAAACACTTTTTTTAAAATTTTCTTCTTAAAGATTCTATATGACTGAAATTCTCTGTAAAACAACAGTCCTGAACACCAATCCTTAGGCAAGTGCCTAGTTAATGGAGTCAAAATTGAAGAAAGATGGAAACAGGGAAGGTGGTGAGATTCAAATTAGTCACCACTCTCAATCCAAATGTCAATCCAACAGTCTGGGGTAGAGGTTGAGGACTAATGAGACAAAAATTTATATTTTAAAGCTCCTTACATGATTTTCTTATAACCAACCAGATGTGTTTGATCTTCACATCTCTATATGGGTACAAACTGTATTTAAGTTGAAGTTACCATCCATACTATTTAGAATGTAAAGTTAATTGTAGTGCTTGCAGAAACAAGAGTGGAGGGTTACTGAAGATGTGTTCTAAAGACTCTATATATTTTTGCACAGGCGATTTTAAAAATCCATATCAATGAGAAATATTTTTATGAATTTGTAGAATCAGTAAATATATACATTCTATCTATAGATTTGTATCGCCATCAAATAATTAACACCTAGCATAATTCTTAGCATATAGTAGGTCCTCCAGAAATGTTAGCTGAATTAATGGGTATGATATTAAAATGTGGGAACAGTTGTCTAGTATTAGCTGTCTAAGTGATATCATTGAAATTTAGCAATCTGTCCATTTTTCTAACCTACAGATAGTTCCTGAATGCTTTAAATGTGCAAGGCATTCTTGTTGGGAAGTGAATCCTGAAGGCATGAATTCAGCAGCTAAATTAATGAAGATAAGATGTGTCAAACAAGAATCTGTTCAGAGCAGAAATAAGAGCCACATTAGTGGTTGGACAGAGAAGTGTGCAAGTTAGAGGAAGACAAGATTGCATCTAATGGTCAATCATGGCAAGCATCCTATAGGAGGTGGCATTAGAGAAGGGATTTGAAGACGAGGAATTTAGGCAGAAAAAGAGACTTAGGGGGCATATCAGGATGAGGAGAGAGAATTATCAAAAATGCATAGGTTAACAGGGAAATAAGGCAGATCTGACCACAGACACATCTCAGTCAAGATGAACAGGATTAATACCATTGCAGTACCATGTACTTGCAAGGTGAGCAAAAATTTGGCTGGGGGGAGTGCGTTAGTGTACTGATACAAAATACATAGCACCTCAAATTGGGAGATCTGAGGTAAGTTTAATGAAGACATAGTTTACAAAGGGATGGCCAGGGGCTAGGGCAGTGCATTGTGGTTTTTAACAACTGGGAGCCATCATCACCACCATCACCAAACCCCTCCCCACCCCCCAATGCCTCCCCCACCCCAATCTCAACAGACCTGAAAGGCCATAAGAGAGAACGGTTTTCCAGAGCCATAGAGAATGAGAGAGACAGAGGTATTCTTGTAGGAACTGAGGTGGGGAAATAAATCTCCCAGGCTCATTTCCTCTTCCTCTGCCATCCCATCTCCTGCTGGTGCTTCCTTTTGACTGAAGCCAAAGGGCATGTGTGTACATTTACATAGTTCATCCTTAGGGAAAGATGGTCATATGCTGATTAAAATAATCAGTGTGGGAACATGCCCTTAGTTCTTATCATCTCATTATATAAATCTATGCCTATCTCCTCCAGAATGTCAGAGAAATCTCCTCACTATATAACACACATTTTTTTGTCTTTTGTTCTTTAAATTACTTTTCAATCATAATTATTGTTATCATCAAAAATGACCATGCTTAAAATTAACTTGTGCATTATTGGATGTTTTGTGTGTACTTGTGGCCTACTTTTCAATTGTTTTGAAATCTCATTGCACTTCCTAATGACAACAAAGGGGAGGTAAATTATAGCCTACCACTCAGCATCATAAGCATGAAGCATTTTAGATTATAGGATCATTATATGCATATGACAATGAACAGAATGTCCTCTGTATAGATGAGAGAAGTGACAAAACATCTCTTGGGATTCAGAAAGAACACAGGATAATCCAGGCTCCTATTCATACGTCAGACTAACTAAGATGCTAACAACTTCTGATAGGGTAGGAGGACATTTATGAACTGCTTCTCTTAAGGCAAGTCATTTATTTGAGCAAGACTTTTGGTGACTATGGTTTTAGCGATCCCAGTTCCTGTTTCTCTACATCCTTTAAATGACAGATTTTGCTAACCATACCACAGAGGACGGCACACAACCCAGGCTGAGCCCATCATACAATGTCCCATCCTACATCCACGGTGACCTTTGGGTCTGGACAGTTTTTATGCAGGAAAAAGTGTATCTGTTCCACTGCTTGGCTACAAGGCTGTAAGAATGTGGCTGCAGCTGCCAGCCACCATGTCATGTTCCATGTGGCTAGAGAAAGAACCCTCAGGACTAAGCCAATGTCCAGAGAAGAGAAGAGAGAGAACCCCTGCTTCTCTCTGGGGGGTGTGGGTGGGGGGCTCCTGGCCCTACTCCAGAGCTTTCCCAGTGAGAGTGGCTGCTGTCCTACATCTCATCTTCAGAATCTATGAACCACTCAATCAAGTCTCCTTCCTGTAAATCTCTTCCTTACCCTGTTTGGAGTTGAGTTTCTGCTACTTTCAGTTGAAAGAATTCTGCTTAACACTCCATGGATCCTACTAGGCCTGTGCCAGCCTTCACCATTTACACTTGTTGTTTTCTTTGCTTCTCTAGAATTCTCTCTAGAACCTTCATGGCTCCCTCCCTTTCTTTCTTCAAGTCTGGGCTCAATCATCACTTTCTTAGTGAGGCTTCCCTGGCCACTCTCTCTGAACCGTGCTCAGCACTCTTTACCACACATCCCTTTTGAGTATCTACTATACCACATATTTTACGTAATAATCTGGTTATCTCTCTCCTCAACTAAAAGGTAGATTAAGATGTTTCTTCTGTATACTGCATATCCCCAGTACCTAGAAGAAGCATAAAGTTAGATATCAGAGGTTAATAAATGTTTGCTAATAAGTAAATAAGTCAATACTAAACACCTGTGTGTCAGACACTGTGCTCAGAGCATGCATGTAGAATTTTAGGGAACCCACTCATTCTTTGCATTCTTAGGTAAAGATAATATCATGGAAGTGATATCATACTGACATCATGAATTCATGACAACTCACCTCTATGAGGGTAAGGGTCATATCTGCATTTTTCAGCACTGACCCCACTGCCTAAGGTAGTGCTTAGAGTCTGGAATATATGTAAGTATACCTTATATCTTGAACATAAAAATATAAAATATATCTTATATTTTAAACATAGCTATGCTCCCTTTAAGTCATGAGTTTGTTATTACCTGTGAACACGGCAAACAATATGGCTGTCAAGGCTTTCCTTTGGGGTTGGCTACTAGATACCTTTGAGCAAAATGGGATCCCTATTCTTAGCCATCGCATTGGACTGAGTCCTCTATCTGCCTGTCTTGCTCTTATTTCTTTTCTTCCCCATTCTTAAATCATATTATCATGTCCTTGTAAGCCACCTTGAGTCCTTTCTGGTACAAGGCAGAGAATAAGTTAATTAATTCACAGATTCATTTAATTCTCAGAGCAACTCAGTGAGGTAGGTATTAGTTCCCTCATTACATGGGAGAGGAAACTGAGCCTCAGAGATATTAAGCAATTTGTCCAAGGTCATACAACTGGTAAGTGTCAGTGTCAGGATTTAGACCCAAGACAATCTATCTCCATAGCAGGTGCTCCCTCACCTCCCTTAAGATCTATAATGTCTGAGGGCTGCTTTGAGCTGCAGACTAGTGGAAATGATATTGGACAAGGAGACAGAAGGCTGTGCATCAACTCCAGGCTTTTGTTTGGCGGCCAGCATGACCTTGGGTTGCTAAATATTTTCTAAATCTCGATTTTCCCCTTATTCAACAGGAATGGTCATGCATCGCCCTTCTCTCCTGTGAGAGTTCCATCTAGGCATCTCCAACGAAGAAGGGGCCTGGTCTGCAACATTAGTGGTCAGAGTTCCAGAACAGGAGCCCAGTTCAGAACCTGTAACCTAGGCTCAAATGAAAACACCCTTACACTCACTACCATCTGATACACACAACAAACAAAGTTGGACAGTGACCACGAACGCTGTCTGACATGATTCTAATTGTCTCCTATGTCAGGATTATAAAAATACCAATGTCTCATAAAGTTGGGAAGCTTTGGGCATTATGCACAGAGAATGGGCTCTGGACTTAGACATACTTTGGGTAAAGTCCCAATCTGTCTGCTGTGCTTTGTGATTATGACCTACTTAACTTCTCTTCAATAAATCAAGACAGGAAAACTAGTCACAATATTTACTAACTGTATATTCACATTTTGAATGCATCTGAAAATTAAGCGTTTAAGAATGGCCCCATGCACTCAGTAGCTAGCCTTTTCTGGTCATGTGATTTTTCTTCTCAAATTTCATTTGCAAATGTCATACTGCTGTTAGAACCCAGTAGGGGTTGGTCAATTTCTTGCAAAAACAAAGATCCTTCAAGATGTTTAATTTGAAAAAGGTGTTACAAATATCTTTCCTAAAATATATAAGTTTCTGAGGGAGCTTATATGAAACTGAGGCCACAGCTTGCATCTCCCACTCCTTTTATTTATTCAGACATTCCACAAATTTGTTGAGTGTCCGCTCTGTGCCAGTACCATGCCTCACATGAAAAAAATAAAGCTTTGCTCTAGAGAAGCTCTCATTCTATTGGGGAACAAAGTCAGGCCCATAAGAAACAATGTTACTTGTGGCATAATCAAGGGACAGAGAAAGTCTTCCAAAGGCACAGACAAGATCCCCTGGAGAAGTGTAATCTAGGCACATTTTAGCATCATAATGTCTTCATATATGAGCCTGATTCTGGCTTTCAGACTCCAGAGAACACTTGTGTCTATGTGTGGGGTCTCTTCATCTTCCAGGCATCTCTGCCAGTAGGTCTTCCCATTCCCCTGCCATTGCCTTTTGAACAATGCCATGCAATTCATCTGGGCTTGGTGCTTTGTCAATTTTTAATGGTCCTAATTGTTTTGTTATCTACTTCTTCACTTCTTCGCAATAATAAAGTCTTTTAATATTTCATTCCCCCCCCGGGGGGGGGGAGGGGAAGCCGTGTCTTCATAGAACCACTAGTGTCTCCATGATTTTATTAAAGGGAAAATGAGACAGAGACATTGTCCCATGTCCCATGCATTGTCCCATGCAGGCCCCAGATACGCTACCACCTGCTGAACCCTAGACCCTCAACTAGACCACCAGAACTGCAGGACTGCTCTAGTGCAGTCCCTCACTTTCAGCACTTGGAACCTGGGAATAGAAGAGGGGAATGACTTGGCGCGCCTGGGTGGCTCAGTCGGTTAAGCGTCTGACTTAGGCTCAGGTCATGATCTCACGGTTCATGAGTCCAAGCCCCACATCGGGCTCTGTGCTGACAGCTCAGAGCCTGGAGCCTGCCTCAGATTTTGTGTCTCCCTCCTTCTCTGCCCCTCTCCCACTTGCACTCTCTCTCTCTCTCAAAAATAAATGAACACTAAAAAACTAAAAAAATAAAAGAAGAGGGGAATGACTCAGTTGGAGCCCCCTAATTTGTGCTTTCTACCACACCAGCCAATTTACTCTAAAACTCCAGGACCCAACCCAACTGCTTTCTCCACATACTATGTCTACTGTGATCAGTGGTCCTTGTGATCAATGGTAAGTGAATCTTACCCAATTCACTCTTTTCTTGTTACTTCTACTGAGCATGCAAAGGCTACTAGGCACTATTATAACTGTTTTATGTAGTATGTAGTTTCCTTTTGATCACAAAGGTAATTTTGGGACTTGATGGAATAGTGCATCCATTGGAATGGCATATTTTAAAGGAGCCACACTGAAGAGCCCTATGGTATCTCCTCGGACTAAGGGACACATTTGGCCACTCAAGAGAAGACAACACATCGTTTGCAAAAGAGAGACACCATGGAACCCACAGCGGTCCCCCGAGCTGTCTGCTGAGCCACAGATTCACAAGATCAAATGCCAGCTGGCCAGTCTCACTTCCCTCTCCCTATTAAAAGGAGCACTATCCACCCACTTGAGCAAACCAGAAGCACTCCTGATATTTAACTTATTCCAAATTCAATTTGTTTTCAAGTGTGTGCAGCATACTTTTTAAATCACGTCTCTTCTCTCAGGTAGATAGAAGATAGAAGGTGTTTTATGTGTTCAAGCTTACACAGGAACTAAGAAGGATAGTGCCTGTTCGACTACATCATGTGTTAGCCTATTCTCTCTCCCTGTATCACACAGAAAAAGAAATAAGAAGGTCTAGCAGAATGGCAGCTTTCTTCTTTTAGTCACTCATTTAATTTCTCTTATTTAATTTCTCAGAATCTCAGGTTATTTTCTATTTAAAGAAACATAATACCTTCCCCGCTTACTTTACACTAAAAATAAAGTCAGGTTAAGTGGAAATAATGGTTTGTATGTTAAATTTTTTTTCCTATTAATTCTAAATGAACATTCTTTTTTTTTTTTTACTAAAAGAAAATCTAATATTTAAAATCAAACATTGATTCTTAAAATGCTGACAGCTGGCACTTTGGGAATAAATTAGAGCCCAGAATCAAAGGAAAATGGAAAGCATTTACAAGCTACATGGTCTGGAAAATGGGAAGAGAGTCGATTTTTAAAAAGAGGGAAAGAAACAATTGACTGAATAATTAGAAAACAGAAATGGCATGTTAATAGCACACCACAGAGAAAAGGAAAGCTGTTAGATTCATTGGAGGACTATTTTTTTTTTCTTTTAGCACAGTCTCAGTGGGCCAATGTAAAGGGGAAGGGACAGACTGTTAAGAAAGGCAGCAGAGACACTGAATTAAGTAACACAAAAACAAAGTCACGTTATTTTGCAAATTCAGAGTGAAACATGATTTCAGATGCAGGATCATACTGATGGTTTGGTGGCAGAACAGACATGCTGGGAAGGAGGAAAATGATTATTTCACTCATGACTGACAAATCAAATGCAACGGACAATCCAGAAGGCCCTTCTCTTTGGGGGTGTTGCAGATCTCAGTTTCCACTCAAAATCCTTCATGGCTTTCTCTGTTGTTTCCTGAGTTGCCTTTTCTGATTCAGCCAGCCTTCTATCAGGAGACCTGGATCTTAATCCCTACTCTGCATCTAGCAATCTGTGTGACCTGCAAATCATATACTCCTCTGAGGATTTGGGCTTATGTGTGAAGTGGTGATTCCAGCACCTTCCTACTGGTCTCTCGATACTGTTTTGGGAGTCACGAGGGAAGCAATAGGCATAATGGCTGAAAGCATAGACTCTACAGTAAGGCTCTCTAGGTTCGAATCTCAGCTTTATCAACTGTGTAGCCTTGATCAAGTAACATATATTCTCTGGCCTTAGTTTCTTCATCTGTAAATTGGGGATAACTATAGTACCTGTATCACTGAGTTGCTATAGGGACTGACTGAGGTAATGCAGTTATTGCTTACAACAGTGCCTGATACTTATTAAACACATGAACATGCTAATTTTTGTTATCTACAGGTGCAGGGAATATAAAGCTACTAAGTTAAGCCCTATGAAACATGAGACAGTGAGGAGCAAAAAAATATTCTTTAGTTTATTGATTTTTCATCTATGCCAGCATCACTGATGAAGCCATACTGAGCTCCTGGGTATCACCAGTTGATCAAAGAATGAATTCCATAGAGAGAAAAAGAAGAGAAAAATAGAAATGTAGAGAATATAAGAGGACAAATAAAAAATTACTTGGAAGATGTTAAATCAGAATTGGCACCTGGCAGACTATTTTTTTTTTTTTTCTAAAACTCAGCTCAGGCATAACTTTCTGAAGGGAGTGTTATAAAGGGAGAAAGAAAGAAAGAAAGAAAGAAAGAAAGAAAGAAAGAAAGAAAGAGAGAGAGAAAGAGAAGGGAGGGAGGGAGGAAGGGGGGATGAATTAGGTCGTGACATCAGACCATCTGGGTTTATATACTGAAGCAAGTGACGTAACCTAACTCTGAGACTATTTACTTTTCCTTAAAATGGGGATGATAACAAATATTTAGTCCAGAGGATTTCATAGGGGAGTAAATTAAATAACTACTTAAGGCATTTAGAACACCGTTCAGCACTTATCACACAACTGTCCATAGATATTATTCCTGTCCCCTGAAATATGCCAAATTGTGTTCATGGTATTGTTCAAGTAAACTATTAAAAGTCTCAGCACAACTGACTGAAAAGAGTGCAACTCAAGGGTATTAAGTGATTTGCTCAGAACCCGCCAGCTAATGAGAAGCAGAGCTAGGATTCTAATCCAGCCCTTTCTGATTCTCAAGGCCCATGCTCCAGTGCCTCCCAAATGAATTGCCAAGTGCAAATCACATTCACTCCACTGCATAGCACATCACTTAACACCCCAAAATAGAACTTTTGCATACGTTAAAGAAAGGCAGCATTTTGCAGAAGCCCACATTATTATTTTAAAGCCAAATTTGAAAAGCTAATAAAAATTATACTGTGGTTTATTAAATGCCGGTTACTTTGTATACATCACATTAGCATCATCATTGTCATCATCATATTATTGATTACATGTTTCGTATCTCATGGTGAACTTAATGTTTTCTATCTGTGCTTCTCAAACTTTACACTGGATACGAATCACTTGGAGATCTCGTTAAAATGCACATTCTAATTCAGTAGGTCTGGGGATAGTCTGAGCTGACAGTAATGTTGTCTTGCCAGAGTAGCAAATTTTATACAATTTTTTTAAATGTTTATTTATTGAGAATGTGTGTGAGTGTGCACACAAGTGGGGAAGGGGCAGAGAGAGCAACAGAAAGAGAGAGAGAGAGAGAGAGAGAGAGAGACCCAAGAAGGCTCCAGCAGGGCTTGATCTCACGAACTGTGAGATCATGACCTGAGCCAAAATCAAGAGTTGAATGCTTAACTAAGCCATCCAGGTGCCCCCAAATTTTATACAATTTTTTGATTTAATCCTCATATTAATGCTATTATAGGAATTTTAGAGGGACTATTGTGCTCATTTTGCTGAAGAAGAGACTAAGGTTCCAAGAGTTTGCATGCCCTGCCTCAGGGTACAGTCACAGGACACAGAACTAGAATTCCATCTGCCATCTCTGTAGGTCCAATGTCCCTAGCACCTTCTCTCAAATACATCGTAGAGAATATAGAATCTACTTCATGAATTAGCACTTTAAAATGTTCACATTTATTTTAGAAATAGAATGCCTTCCATTAGCCAACATGTTAATATGTATTAAAAAAAACTATTTGGATATCAAAAGATGATAAATAACCATCTTCACTCTCTATAAAACTAGTCTTAAACAATAATATAAAGATAGTCAGTGCTGGTAAGGGTATAAGAAACCAAAGACTTTAATAAAATCTCATGAGGGAGTTTCAACTGGCACACCCTTTCTGGTCAGCAATATATATTAAAATGTGAAATTAATTAATTTAGTTAATTCTATTAGCTGATTAAAATGTTGTACATTAAAATTTTAAAATCGTGTATGGATTTATATGGCAATTGTATCTCTAGACATTTGTCCCAGAAAAAATACACAAGTGACGAAAGATGTATATATAAGAATGTTCACTGCAGTATTCTTTCCGAATAGTGAATAACTGAATACAATAGAATAGTCAGATACAATGGAATAACTGAATTCAATATCCAATGATGTAAGATTAAATACAGTATTATGCACTTATGGAATATTACAGATCTGTTTATAAGAATAAGCTAAATCTAGGGGCGCCTGGGTGGCTCAGTCGGTTAAGCGTCCGACTTCAGCTCAGGTCACGATCTCGCGGTCCGTGGGTTCGAGCCCCGCGTCGGGCCCTGGGCTGATGGCTCAGAGCCTGGAGCCTGCTTCCGATTCTGTGTCTCCCTCTCTCTCTGGCCCTCCCCCGTTCATGCTCTGTCTCTCTCTGTCTCAAAAATAAATAAACTTAAAAAAAAATTTAAGAATAAGCTAAATCTATATGAATTGACATGGATAATTATCTACAGCATATTTTTGTGTGGAAAGAAAAAAGCATGTTACTAAACAGTATGTTTGGTAAGACTCCTTGTGTAATAAAATGTTTACATAACTGGTAATATCAAGAGATATATAGAACATGCTTTATATAAATGGTGCTCAGCAGGGGGGGTGGGATGAAAGTAAAGCCTTTCCCTCTCTTTTTTATGTAATTATAGTCAAGAATTTACCATGTGGATAAGCTGTATAATTGGCAATAACTATAAGAATATCGCCGTTGTAGGATGAAACATTCACTGTCAGAAATCTAGCAAAGGGTGTACAGACTGTCACTGTGAATAAGAAGCAGAACCTCCTGTCTCTGCCTGACCAGATGTGGGAACCTTCACAGAGAGGTGCCCTTCCAACCAGAGCTAAAAGATTGAGTAGGATTTCCTTAGAATGTGAAGAGAGGAAAAAGTACCCAGAATTGGAGGAGCAAGTCCAGCAAATCACTGTGACTTGCTGACACCAAAATGAATAGATCTTGGTCCTATGTGCCCTCAAGGAGCTCCCAACCTACGTGAGAAGACAGTTCACTTGTACGATATTTCATGACTCAAAGCCGGACAATGGTGGGACGTGGAGCAGAGATGCAGTTTGCATAAGAACTCTTCCGGATAAGATGACTTAATGTTTTCTACAGGGATTCTTCATTCTCCCCCATCCCCAACACACCTGAATGATACGACACATTTCATGATAATGGTGACACAGAAGAGTAGCAATTCGTAAGGAAATTGGGAGCAGAGCTTGTCAGTTTCCCTTTGATAACTCTTGGCAAAGAAAGACACTCTGAAGGGGAATGATTGAGAAACACTGAGTAAAGGAGGATGGCTAGAAAAGTTACTTGGTTTGTGGAGGTTTAGAGCATCTATGCCCAGTACAGTCTTGGCATTAGGTTCCTCTCCAAGACTAGATCCCTTTTCCAGAGTGGCCATGAATAATGCATGTCACATCCTCCTTTTGATACCCTGTATTGTCTACTGATTTCATTCTAGTATGCACATAAAATTATAACACAAAAGTAATTGTAAAATAGACATGTTAAAAATCACTCATCTTTCACCAACTTAACTTCATATATTTTGCAATGATTATTCTTTGTCCATAAGCATATATATTTTTAAAATAGTAATAATAATACATATATGCTCTGTTCATTTATTTCTATTACTTAACACTACAGGTAGAAATTTTCCCATGTAAATACATAGTTCATAATTGAAATTTTAATGACCACATTATATTCCATTGCATTGATGTACCATAATTAATTTACCCAGTAATCAGACATTTATGCTGCAGTGGGTAGTATGGCTCATATCTTCCTCATTTATAAATTTAAATAGGGGTGCCTGGGTGGCTCAGTCAGTTAAACATTCAACTTTGGCTCAGGTCATGATCTCTTGGTCCATGAGTTCAAGCCCCATATCGGGCTCTCGGCTGTCAAGGTGGAGCTGGCTTCAGATCTTCCGTTTCCCTCTCTCTCTACCCCTTCCCTGCTCACTCTTGTGCGCTCTCTCTTTCTCTCTCAAATATAAATTAAAAAAACATTTGAAAATAAAATAAAATACATTTAAATACATTTATATATATTATGTAATTCTTTACAATAAATTCCGCAAAGATAATTTTTTTTTATTAAAAAAAATTTGTTTTAATGTTTATTTATTTTTGACCGAGAGAGAGAGACAGACAGAGCATGAGCCAGGGAGGAGCAGAGAGAGAGGGAGACACAGAATCCTAGGCAGGCTCCAGGCTCTGAGCTGTCAGCACAGAGCCTGACGCGGGGCTGGAACTCACAAACTGCTAGATCATGACCTGAGTTGAAGTCGGATGCTTAACCAACTGAACCACCCAGACGCCCCTGCTTTAATTATTATTAAGGCCACATGGCCACCTACTGATTTCTAATTTTGAGGAGGTGCTTCATTTCCCTTTGTCTCCATTTCTTCATGCACCAGATACAAGAATGGCCATAACTTACAAGACTTTTATGAGGATTTGAAATAATATACATAATTAAATTGAGAAAATTTAATCCTCTTAGAGGCTAATATAAGAATTACCTTAGGAAGAGGGCCTCCTTTGTTCAGAAATTGCCATAATAAGCCCACTTCAGGTGGGCTTCAATGCTTTAAAGAAAGAAAAGAAACCATCCCTTGTAAGATAAGGAATTCACTCCTGAGAACAAGAGGAGAGTGACGGGGGTAGAAAGATGGCAAACGCCTTACAGTGACATCCTGTTTCCTCCTGTGACACCCCGAAGTCTCCTTAAAGTTTCTATGCTCAAAACATCTGTGGAGTGAATTCATTTTTAGGGAGGAGGACTGTGTTTGACATGGGACACTATAAAGAGAAGCCCAGGGAAACTCAGGTGCTCAGAATTTAGTAAGGAGCTATGAGGAAACGGATGACACAAGACTTCTGGGATTTCTCCCATTAATTAAGGCTTTGATCATCCCAAACCATGGAATTAGAGGGATCTTAAGGTGCAGGGTGGTCCTACTTGGGTTGAGCATGGTATAAATCCACATACCTAGTGCATAAGAACTCATTGCTCAATATACCGTAGCATAATTTTTAATAACATTAAGTTTATTTTGTCTCATAGTTAGCTATGTATTTGCACAGATACCAGCTCCTTTAATTTTTATAACAATTTCCTTTGGCATATCTAGGGAAATATTTTTCTCAATCTGTTGTTTTTTATTTGGTATGGCATTTTTCTCATTGTGCATACATTTTTAAATTGTATGTAACTGAGTATGTCAGTCCTTTCCTTGGTGGTTTCTTTTATTGCTCCAAACCTTAGAAAGCCATCATTCCTCCAAAGACATGGTAAGTACTCATTTGTATCTTCCATTAGTCATCTGATGATTGTCTTTTATTATTATTATTATTATTTATTTTTGAGGGAGAGAGAGATCAAGGATGAGCAGGGAAGGCACAAAGAGAGAGCGAGACAGAAAATTCCAAGTAGACTCTGCGCCCTCAGCAAAGAGCCTGAGGACATGGGGCTTGAACTCCTGAACCATGAGATCATGACCTGAGCTGAAATCGCTTAACAGACTGGTGCCCCTGTCCTTTTTTTTTTTAATGTAACTCTACATGGTATATTCATGAAAACAAATATATGTGGAAGACAGAAAGATCACATTTAGTAACTTTGATGGAATTTAAAAATAGGTAGGTGATTTACAATGACCTTGTGAGGTAGGTTTTTAGAACCCATTTTACAGAAAATAATTGGAACATTTAACTGAGCTTTCACCTCCTGCAAGGCTCTGAGGTCTTTGTAGTTTATCTTCACAACATCCCCATCATGCAAGTACCCGCCATTATCCTCATTTTGTATATAAGAAAAACAAAGGGCTATTCAGGTAGATGAGGTCACAGCACTGGCGGGGACAGAATGGAGATTTATACCCTGCTAGTCTGATGCTGGAACTACTTGCATGGACACCACCTAATACAGAAGACGCTAGAGCTCAGAGAGGCTGAGTCAGTTGCATAGCTCTTAGGTGGGGCTGTCTAATGGCACAGTCCGGATTTCTTTTAGAGCTCTACTTTCTGCATAAGTCCCTCTTTCCCTCAGACTGAAGAGTCAAGATGGCACAGTCATTCGCACACAGCCATCCTAACTGCCCTCAACTTTTTGAGCTATGTATATAAACCGAACTATACGGCAAGAGTGAGCAATATACTCAGGAAAGCGGGAACTTCACTGAGAGCAAAAATGCTTCTCAGTGCTATTTCCACTGAGGGGTTTATGTGCCTGGTAAAAATTAGATGGCTATGTGATAAATTGACCATGAGATAAAGCAATTTTCAAGGGAATAGTGAGAGGAGGAACAAAAATGATTAAGAAAATGGGACTAACTGGGTGAGACAAGATTAAAGGAGTTAACTGTGTATAGCTGAGCTTGAGGAAGGCAGAGGAACTGAAACACCAACAACACCCAGGCACAAAAAGACTGACAGGAATTCTAAGGGGAAAGAAGGCAAGGACTGTTTTGTATGGTTTAGGCCTCACCCCCAATTAAGGAACAAATTAACAGGAAAGGAAGCGAAATCACCAAATCAAAATCACAAAGCCACTTAACAGCGTTCGCATTACAACCAGGTTATGTACAAAGCAAGAGGAGCCAAGGGCAGGCTTGGGAAAATGGGGGTTTGCTGAGCGCTCTCTTCAATAGTAGGCTCCATTCTGTCAAGGGCGGACCCACTTCCAAAAAGCCTCTGCTCTGGTTCATGTGGGTCCAGATGGCTTCTCTTCCCACTCTTCCACTATGGGCTACTACTCCTGCCCTCATTCTCCGGGCTCCAGACACCTTGCTCTCCATTCGACTTCTTGACCAAGCTCAACATGTGCCTCCCTTTAGGGCCTTCTCAACTGCCATTCTCTCTTCTTAGAATAATAGTTTTTGCCGTCATCATCATCAAACTGGTTCTCTTCTGACTCCTTTACCTCATTTATTTCCCACAACTCTCTGTGACAGGTTTTACTATGATACAATAATAATACAGATGTGGAAACTGAGGCACAGAAAGTTGAACAGCTTACTCCATCCCAGAGAACTAGATTGTTTTTCCTCCTTTGGTCTTCATCATTTCAACTCATTCATTCTTTTGGTCTCAGCTTTAAGATAATTTCCTTAATTGGGGCGCCTGGGTGGCGCAGTCGGTTAAGCGTCCGACTTCAGCCAAGTCACGATCTCGCGGTCCGTGAGTTCGAGCCCCGCGTCAGGCTCTGGGCTGATGGCTCGGAGCCTGGAGCCTGTTTCCGATTCTGTGTCTCCCTCTCTCTCTGCCCCTCCCCCGTTCATGCTCTGTCTCTCTCTGTCCCAAAAATAAATAAAAAATGTTGAAAAAAAAAATTAAAAAAAAAAAAAAAAAAAAAAAGATAATTTCCTTAAGGAAGACAACTCTGACCTCCACATTTTCAGCTCTTCTGTCCTCTCAGAGCAGCCTTCACATAACTGTCATTGCATGAACAATTCTCTGTTTCATACCGTTCTTTCACTCAGGTTGTATGCTCCATGGAAGAAACACAGTAATCTGTTAGGTGAAATGCCTGGCATATAATAGGTGCTTAATAAATATTTACTGAATGAATGAATGTGAATAAATAATAACTAGAATAATAGGGGGGGGTGACCCTGCTTTCTTTTGTAGTCAGATCTGACTTCTATACTTTAAAAAGAGTATATATATATATATATATATATGGCAATAGGAATGTGTTCAGAGAAAATTAATGGGTGTCTAGGAATAGCTATGAGGGCTGCAGCTCAAAGCGATGTCACATAAGGCATACTTGATGAAGCCTGTTTACCTTAAGGAAAACAGGTATAATTATTTCAGATATCTGAGGAACTGTATGCATTGAACAGATAACATGATCAATTGCTCTAATACATTAAATCAGTTTACTGATACCTAATGTTTTCCCACTCAGAGAGAGAGAGAGAGAGGGAGAGAGAGAAAGGGAGGGGAGGGAGGGTAGGAGAGAGAGAGAGGGAGAGAGAATAAATTTAAAAGAAAAAAAAATTCCACAAACAATTTACTTTTTTGAACTCCTTAGAACAGTACCAAGGCAAAAACAAACAAACAAACAAGAACAAAAGAAAACAAAACAAAACAAGGCTCCCGACAAGTGAGAACATGAATTTTGGCTTGATTTTGAGGGATACCAACCTGGGCACAACACAAACACACATCCCATAAAAACAGGAATATTTTGAATGGTCAGTGTTCAACTAAATTGGACTTCATCAAAGGTAAATTCAAAACAGTTTCCAGGAGTTTTGCTGTAGATGTCTTCTACATACTGATCACTTTTGATTACCTGGTCTTTCAATTATTTGTGGAGCCTATGGAGCAGCCTGGGGGTACTTAAGAATCAGCAATCAGTTTGGTAGGTAGGTGCTCCACTTAAAGGTCCATGGATTATGAGAAGCCAGCCACTTTAGCCTGCATTTTACACAAGTTACATTTATATTATAAGGAACAGTAATTCCTAAGCCTTGTACTCAAGTCTTAAGAATCTTAATTGCAATGCTCAGACTATTCAAAAAACCCTTTGCTAAAGCCAGATTAATTGTTCCCTGGATACCAAGTTGGTTCTTACCTCTTTTCCCATCTTTTCTTTGCCCTATTTAAATACTCCCCAACCCTGAGAACATTCTTAAGCCATCTGCATGAAGCCATTCCAGATCTTTCTGGCCCAAGGATCTCTGAGTTTTTTGTGATATCCTCAAAATCACCTTAGCACTAAGTCAAATTATGCCATGCAAAACAATTTAACAATATATGGTACATTTTGTCTCTCTGACAACATTAATATCTAATTAAAGGCTGTGTTTTCTTTTGTTTTCAAAACCCAAAAGGTATCCTGCAAAAAGAAAATGAATCTATAGTGACTTTTACTGGGTTGAAGAATTAAGGCATTTTAAAATACTTTTTAAATGTTTTATCATAGTTTACTTGTCACTATTCTAACCCCTTCCATAAAGGATTTGAGATAGACCATTAAAAAAAAAAAGTCAAATAAATGTTAAGTTTTCTGGAAAAGAAATAGATCCCCAAGCCATGAGAAAGAAGAATCAAGATACTCTAACCAGGAGGGTTGTTACAGGGATGAATGGTTCTGAGGCTCCTGGTAATCAAGGTGATAGATAATATGTTATATAATCTCTTACTATCTGGTAAAACATAGTAGACCAGTTCTTTATCATTTTCCTTATACTCAATTCTAGTAGAAATTTATCTCCTGAGATGTTACATAAGAGGTCAGTAGGTAAAACAATGAAGAATGTTTTCAATATATTTTATAACAAATGCATATGGATTTTTCTTCTGATGTTTGCTAAAGACCAGAAATATACCTAGCATTAAAACAGCTTAGAGATAGAGATACATACTGCGATACTTAGATAAGCTCCTGTAAATACCTTTTATTTTTCTCAGTTGGGCTTTTGAGATAGACAAGTTAGGGAGTTTTCAATATTTCCATCCTTTGTCCACACAATACCTTAGTATCCATACAGAATGTTACTATCCATTATTGAATATGACCCTCACAAGAACACCAAGTAAGTGTTATTACTACCTCTGCATTTTATATGTGAAAACTAACAGATAAGAGATAAATAACAGATACCTGGGTCCAGTGCATAATGTATAATTAACAAGATGGGGATAAAGAGGGGGGCCTGAAGATGGTGATGGTGCTTCCATTGTTTACCAAGGTAATCCATTTTGAAATAGCAGTGCCATCTAGTGGTGATTTTAGACCTAAAAGAATGAGGATGTTTCAAGATGGCCCCTGGATAATGCAATCAACATTTTGTGTTAGCCTGAATGCATTATTTGAGCTTGAGCATTTCCTGCTAGTTGACAGATTCTGACCTTTCAATATGGAAAGTGTACCACATCTACCCAGAGTCAGTCAAAGCAATCGATCCTGATAAATGATTTGACCTCAACCAGTGGTTCCTCTCCAGTTATTTAATGTTTAAGAAAGCCAGCAATGCAATCTGAAGAGGTCAAATGGGCTTAGGAAGGACTATTGACATGGTATCAGAAAGATGACTGGTATGTACGTGTCTAAGAGAAAAACAAGACATGTTGTTCTGGATGTTTCCTAGGAAAAGGGACACAAAACCCTTGCCCCACAAATAAAATGAGTGTCAGTAGATAGCAATAATAATTAATACTATGGTTCCTCACATTTTAAAGATTATGAGGCCATCTAACATACAGTTTGGGTCTCCTAAAATGTTTATAGGTGGCACATGCTTTTCTTTGCTGGTTCGTGTCATTAGCTTTGTTAGCAATATTCTCTCCTCTTCAGCCGCACACTGAAGAGCCAACCAGTATGTCACCATCTCCTTTAAGTTCTTACTGACCCTTCTCTAGTTTATCACATTGAGCTGCCAAGTTTTCTCCTTTTTAAAAAACATTTTCCCCAGTTTTATTGAGAAATAATTGTCATACATCACAGTATAAATTTAAGGCACACAGCATGATGGCTCAATTTACATATATTGGAAAAATGATTACCACAATAGGTTCAGCTAACATCTATCTTCTCATATAGAAATTAAAGGAAGGAAGGAAGGAAGGAAGGAAGGAAGGAAGGAAGGAAGGAAAAAGAAAGAAAGAAAGAAAGCAAGAAAGAAAGAAAGAAAGAAAGAAAGAAGAAAGAAAAGGGAAGGGAAGGGAAGAAGGAAGGAAGGAAGGAAGGAAGGAAGGAAGGAAGGAAGGAAGGAAGGAAGGAAGGAAGGAAGGAAGTGGGGGAAAGGAAGGAAGGAAAGAAAAAAGGAAAGAAAGAAGGAAAGAAAGAAAAAAGGGAAAATAATGTTAGGACTTACTTTTTAAATCAACTTTCTCCTTTTTTGTTTATTAATAGCATACAGCATTGTTAGCTGTAGTTATCATGTTGTATATTATATCCCTAGTACGTATTTGTCTTATAATTAGAAGTGTGTCCTTTTTGACTACTTTCCTCCAGTTTCCACTGCCTCCCACTCCCTACTTCTGATAACCACAAGTCTTCTCTCTTTTGCTTTGTTGGTTGGTTTTAGATTCCACACATAAGTGAGATATATAGTATTTGTCTTTTTCTGTCAGACTTCCTTCACTTAGCATACCTTCAAGGTCTATCCGTGTTGTTGCAAAAGGCTAATTTTTTTTTAACAAAGTACTTTTTTACTATTTATTTTGAGAGAGAGAGAGAGACAGTGGAGGAGAGGCAGAGAGAGAGAACTCCAAAAGCAGGCTCCATACTGTCAGCTCAGAGCCTGATGTGAGGCTCCAACTCACATACGGTGAGATAATGACCTGAGCTGAAATCAAGAGTCGGATGCTTAACCCACTGAGCCACCCAGGCACCCGTGTTTTTGTTTTTAACTCCAGGACTTACCACACTTCAAGGTTACTTTTAATACTTTGTTTGTTTGTTTTGATGTTGCTTATATAATTTTGCCTATGTTCTATATCCTCTACTAGATCAAAAAGACTGGGTATCTTAAGTCTTACTGGCTACTCTAAAAGATGTGCCCTATAACTGGGCTAGGGCCTAGTATCATAACCCCCATAGGTTCTTGGGTAGCTGACTCCTGTTCTAGTTCTCCAGATCAAAGTTTAGGAATGTGCTTAGAGCAGTGCTGTCAGCCCGAGAAGGATGAGGGTAAGAAATGGGAGCTATTATCAAGGCTGAGGATTCAATGCTATACTATATTCTGTTAGCCATGCTACATATTATATTGCCCCAAATTTGATAAACTGTCATTGGCCAACAGGAAGTGACCCCAGCACAGAATTGCTGTGGTTCCACACACACACACACACACACACACACATATATATATATATATATATATATATATATATATATATATGTATATACATATATGTATATATACACATATATGTGTGTGTATATATACATATATATATACATATATATATATACACACACATATATATAGGTATGGGGTATGGTGGGTCATAATTGAACTTTCTATAGCTTTGAGATGACCTTCACTTGCTCAGATATTATCATGTGCAGCTGAGCATCCTCCAAGTCAGGATTCTCCAGTTCCAAAACATGCACTTCTTCCTCTCCTGTAGAACACTGCTGATTCCTCTACCATCTTGACTACACTATCTTTTTTTTTTTTCTATTTAATATACTTTAGATAATTCAAGCTTGATTGATCTACCCAAGTGATGTCTGGAAGTGTCATCGTATCAACCTAAAGCTACTACTGTTAGCAGTGGCTGTGCCCTTAGAATAATGTATGGCCCTATTAATTTCATATGTGATTATTAAATAATTGTATGGATACGTGAATAAATGGATACATGAGCTACCAGATGAACGGAGAAAGAAATGTATGGAAGAAGTACATGAGATGATACTGTCAATAGACATTTATGAGGTACTTCTGAAAGTCTAAATTTTGTAAGGTGTTGCAGGGGGTGTGTTTGGACAGAGGAGTTAAGAGTAACAAAAGTAATGTAAAGAAATAAGAGTAGGATGTGTGTGTTGCTCCTCTTACTTCATAGGAGGCAGCTCGGCTACTCAGTAAGTCTGACATCCACCTGTATCTTTATCAGGCAGTTGGAAGGTGGCCCAGGACCACCGAGTACTGTGAAATTGAAAGCACAGAGCAACACAAAGAAAAAAAGGCAAGCAGCCATGGTCCTATCACCAAGTTAAACCCCACTGACACTTTAGTATATGTAATTCCAGGAATGTTAATAAAACAGAATCAAATATATGCTAATGTTTATGGAGCTCTTAAAATGTCCTGGGCACTATTTTTCTTTGTAAATGTTGTATTATTTAACTACTGTCATAGATGTTGTGAGGCACCTTCCAGAGCTCTCCCTCAGAACTGAAGGACAGATTTTCCAACCGCTGGGAAGCTTGGCTAGCTGACAATGCTTTGCTGACAATCTCACCAATCTCGCTGCCCGATCTCACCAAGAATTGCCCCGGTTGTAAAGAACAGCCTCCCTCCCAAACTCTCACCACCTTCTGGGGCCAGCTTTCATCCAATACTGACCCATATGGGGGAAGAAAGGGCTACCCCTCCTCATTCCAACTTGGAACCACCCTGAAGGGTAGTTTTTGAACTCTTCTTGGGGGTGATTTTGTTTTAACTTCTCCCACTGCTCAAGCCAGCTGCCATCTTTTCTCTGCTGGTGCTGGTCCAGATAAAAATCCTCAGTAAAGTTTTGCAAGCTAACCTCTGTCTCAGTTGGCTTCCCAGGGGAACTCCCAATCTGCAATGGCTACTTGTGGGGAGGTAATATTAGGTCATATTTTACATCTCCACTTTATTGATAAGGAGAGTGAAGCAGAAAGATGTAAGCAAGTTGCTCTTGGTCCTAGGAAAGGAAAGAGCTGATCCCAAGGTCATCTGACTGTTGAGATCCAGCACTGTAACAAGCTGATTAAATAATTGGTTATTATGGACAGAACCGATTTTGGCATCTGTTTTTCCAAAGAAAGAAAAGTCAGAATTTTGTCTCTTCAGATATGAGCTGCTCCCTCTCACATTCTCTCTTCCTGTACACCCCCAGGAAACAAGGATTTCAGACTCCATGAGGAAGACTGTATCAGGCAGTTTGAAACCTAAAGATAGTACTTGGAGTTGAGAGCATGCAAGATGTCCCAACCTTGGACGGTAGTAAGACGCCTAGGGGCTGAGGAGAAGATTTTTAACTCTTCCTGTCAAGGATTAGCATACTCTTCCCACAGAGATCCTAGAAGCTGTGGCAGGACCTCTCAGACAGTTGTGTAAAGATGCAGGAGGGTGTTCACATCAAGAGTCATGGTTTTAGGAGCCACAGTAAAATATCTTCCTGCTTAGTGTATGGAGCCACTGACTTTGGAAAGAAGAAATGGGCTAGTTGTGAGCATCTCTAAAATGGTATAAGGAAGCAATACCTCCCTCAGATCATGGCAGCGCATTAATGCTAAGGTTCCTGTAAGTGTCTTATGGATGCCACTCCGTAGTGTCTAAGAATGGATTTAGCACCAGTGATGCAAGTGGGTATTGTAGTGGGCTTAATTTTATTTAGAGAAATACAAGACTGTAACATGTCCTACTCTTAAATGTTGTGGAATAAAATGTAATTTTTAAATTTTTTAATGTTTATTTTTGAGACAGAGAGAGATTGAGAGAGAGCGCACACAAGCAGGGGAGGGGCAGAGAAAGAGGAAGACAGAATCTGAAGCAGGCTCCGGGCTCCAAGCTATCAGCACAGAGCCTGATGTGGGGCTCAAACCCACAAACCGTGAGATCATGACCTGAGCCCAAATCAAACACTTAACCAACAGAGCCACCCAGGCGTCCCAATGTAATTTTTAAAAGATAGATAGATAGATAGATAGAGTTCAAAAACTACCCTTCAGGGTGGTTCCAAGTTGGAATGAGGAGGGGTAGCCCTTTCTTCCCCCATATGGGTCAGTATTGGATGAAAGCTGGCCCCAGAAGGTGGTGAGAGTTTGGGAGGGAGGCTGTTCTTTACAACCGGGGCAATTCTTGGTGAGATCGGGCAGCGAGATTGGTGAGATTGTCAGCAAAGCATTGTCAGCTAGCCAAGCTTCCCAGCGGTTGGAAAATCTGTCCTTCAGTTCTGAGGGAGAGCTCTGGAAGGTGCCTCACAAGTTAAGTTAATTGATTATCCTTTTACCATGTCATTCTCAATATCTACATATAAATCCATTTTATGACTTTTAATAATCTAACAACTGGTTTAATTAACTAGTCTAACCTCAACCCTTAATGATTTAAATGAATTTCAATCTTGCTTTTATAAACAACATTGCAATAAACATCCTTGACAATATTTTTGTTCACATCCAATATCCTTAAGATCAACTCTTTAAAATGGAATTGTTGGGGCACCTGGCTGGCTCAGTTGGTGGAGCATGACTCTTATCTACAGGTTGTTAAGTCTGAGCCCCAGGTTGGATGTAGAGATTATTAAAAAATAAAATCTTAAAAAAAATAATTAAAAATAAATAAAATAGAATTGCTGAGTTTTATAAAAAATACACATTATTATGGTTTTGATATATACTCCTTATTTGCTCTACTGAAAATCTGATCCAATTTAAACACCAGCAAGTCCATGTTCCCATACTCTCAATAACAGATATTCTGTGTCTTTATTCATTGCTAAAGACATTGCTAACTTTATGTGCAAGCTGTAGTCTTTGCTCTTAGGTGTCAACATTCATGTCTTTCTTTGAACACTTTGATTTTTACAAGATGATGAGTACAGACTCTCAGGATGGATGTATTTAAAGGGGCCACATTTGCAGAGATCCAGTGCCTTTTGTAAATTCCCTATTTCCCCTGCTAACTACCGATGCCTTGTCTAGGATTCCACAGATAGAACAGATAAGGTGGATAAAAATAACAAATATAACTAGATAGATAATGGAAATCAGCCTCTCACTTTCTAAATCAAAGCTGTCTTTCCTTGCATAATCTCTTCAAAATACAAAGCAACAAAAGACAACATCACAGGCACTGATCTTGGAGCATGGACACTTCAGAAGAGCATAGAAAAGTATATATCAAACCCTCCTAGCCTCCAGGGATGGACTCTGGCCTTTATAATTATTGTTTCTCCTTGAGATCAACATCTCTGTTCTCCCTAATAATTGTGGAGATGCAATGAAAACTTTTTAAAATTTTATTTTTATTTTTTTAATGTTTTTATTTATTTATTTAGAGAGAGAAGGGGGAAGAGCAGAGAGAGAGAGAGATAGAGAATCCCAAGCAGGTTCCACGTTGCCAGCACAGAGCCCAACACGGGATTCGATCTCATGAACCATGAGATCATGACCTGAACTGAAATCAAGAGTGAGGCGCTTAACCACCTGAGCCATCCAGGAACCCTACAATGGACACTTTTAAATTAATTTGTCCATGTATTTATTTATTTATTTATTCAAGATGTTTATACTGACCAGTTACTTTGTGTCTGACTCTATACCAAGTTCTTTATTTTCATATTTATCTCTTTAAACCTCTTACCAAAAAATCAAGCCTATGAATATAATACTGTATCTGTATTAGTTTCTTAGGGCTGCTGTAACAAAGTACCACAAACTGAGTGGCTAAAACTGCAAGAATTTACTGTCTCACGGTTCTGGAGGTTAGAAATCCAAGACCAAGGTATGGACAGGGTTTGTTCCTTGTAAGGGCTATGAGAGGAAATCTGTCCCCAGGTCTCTTTCCTAGCTTCCTGTGGTTGGCTGGGAATTTTTGGTGTTCTGTGGCTTTTTAAAGTATCACCTTGATATCTGCCTTCATCTTCAAATGATGTTCTCCCAGTGCTCTTGTCTGTGTCCAAATTTCTCCCTTTTATGAAGACACCAGTTCTTTTGGATTGGGGGCCCATGCTACTCCCTTATTAAATCTTAACTAGTTAAATTTACAATGACCCTATTTCCAAATAAGGTCACATTCTGAGGTACTGGGAGTTAGGACTTCAATTTATGAATTTGGAAAGGGCAGGGGGGACACAAGTCATCTCAACAGTATCCCAAATATAGACATGAAAGCTGTGATTCAGAATTTATAATACGTGTGAGGGACACATTGAGTATTAGCTGTATACTAGGCCACTGTTTTTGTACATGAGGGAACCAGTGTATGGAGTTATCATACTTTCCATCATGCCAGTAGATGTTGCAATTTCAGATTCACATACACCTAAAAGGGCTACACATGAGGCTGAAAAAGCAGGTAAGTGCTAAAATGGCAGGGTTTTTTAAAGCCAAGTTGAGGTACTCAGTATTAAAGCCAAATTGAGGTGCTCAGTATTAATTCTAGACGGAGTCATAAAAGGTTTATGAGCAAATGAGTTGAAATAATCAAAGTCAAGCAACTGGTAGTTAAGTATTGAATAAGGTCTATATTTCTCAGAAAAAAAATATTTTTCTAGTCAGTGCCTGCCTCATATCCCTAATACTCATTATGTTCTAGTTTATATTAGGGTTTAACGCTCCCTCTCCTCTCCTCTCCTCTCCTCTCCTCTCCTCTCCTCTCCTCTCCTCTCCCCTCCCCTCCCCTCCCCTCTCTCCTCCCCTCCCCTCCCCTCCCCTCCTCTCTCTCTCTCTCTCTCTCTTTCTCTCTCTCTCTCTCTCATGTAACTCTCTTGGTGACAAGTGTCACAATCGAGGTTAGTGGCAAAGCTAGGGGTAGAACCTAGGTCTTCAAGTCCTACAAAGACTATCTTTCTCCTATACTTTATTATGGCTCTCTGATTCACTGACACCAACAGGGTGTGTCACAATTCAGACCTGTTCCAGCAGTACTAAGAGTTAGCATCAGACTCCACAGGCTTGAGGGCTCAATCCCACAAGACTGCCCTCATTTCAGGCACCGGGCACAAGTTTGTCCTGAGGATACTCACACTTCCATCCAACCTGGAAACAACTTCAAGGGTTCTCATGACCCTCGTTCAGGTTAAATAATTTGCTAGAATGATTCCTAGATTTCAAGAAACCATTTCAGTTATATTTACTGCTCTATCATAAAGAATACAGCTCAGGAATAGCCAAATCGAGGAGATGCATAGGGCAATGAATGGGATGGAGGGGTGTCCACGGAGCTTTGAAGCCCTCTCTAGGTGTTCTACCCTCCCAGCACCTCAGGGTACTTACCAAACCGGAAGCTCTCTGGACTTCAAGACTTTTTATAACCCAATTTCCAGCTCCTCTCCTCTGCCTAGAGTTCTGAGTGGAGACAGAGGCTGACAGTTCTCACTCTACAACCTTGCTTTTGGTCTTTCATCTGCCTAGCCAATATCCTGAAGCTATCTGGGGGTTTCACCCTGACTAGCCTCATTAGCATTGATTCAGGTGTGTTCCAAAGGGGCTCTTTATGAATAACAAAAGACTCTCCTCACACAGGAAATTCCAAGGGTTTTAGGATCTCTATGCTAGAAAACAGGGACAAAAAGCAAATTTATACTTTTATCATGTGACAGGAGCCCTAGAGAAATTGAATATATATTAGTTTAAAAAAAATCAAACGCATTCCCACCTCATGGTTATTTTTTAAGTCATTCTGGGCATATCCATACCACCTAATTGAGAAGAAAGAAAGAAAGAAAGAAAGAAAGAAAGAAAGAAAGAAAGAAAGAAAGAATTAAGACTAGGAGTTTTTAAAAAGACGCAGTACATATTGCTTATAAAATACCTATTATATGCCAGGAAATGTACACAGTGTTGGGAATAACAAATAACATGTTCTGAGAATGATAATTAGTAATTCCAGGCCTTCTGGTTTCCCAGATACATTTCCTGGGTCTTCAGTCTCAGGAAATAAACAATCAGCTGAGATTTGTCCAGCATATTATAGTTTACATATTATAACCTTTATCCCATTTGAACTCCTAACCTGGCTGATTTTCCTCCTGATGTTTATTTAGATCTTATCTCTTTGGATCTATACCTCCTAGTGGCCAAAGTTGGCATGATGAAACCTAAACTCACATCATTAGTGGTCTCAACATTAGAAGAAAAGAAAAAGAAAACAAAGAGAACAAAACAAAACAAAAAACCCCTTCTGTTCTCCAAGATACAATGACTCCTATGGACTTCTCTCTGCCTGGTTCACCTGCCTTCCCGTATCTTCTAGTGACTTTCTTCTCATCCAACTCCTAACATCTGGTCATGCCCCCAGCCCTGCTAGACAGCTACAGCAATACTGTGTAACAGCAGTAACAGAGAGTGAACAAAATCCTGCAATAATACTTACCATAATTAAAGTCCATATTATCATCACTGTCAAGTGACCTACAGCCCATACACAAAGGCAGCTCAAAGAAACAAACTAACAACAGTTCCATGGGACAAATAGATGCTATAATTGATCAAACCACAGGGTTCCTAGGCATAAACCACACTAATTCTGATGGGTTACTACTTGAGATCCTAGTGAAAGACATAATGGCAGTGAGATGTCAGAACACTTCGTGACAGTGGGAAGTGTGACCTTCAAGAGCACCTGGAAAACAGTCAGAGGGAAATGAACTGCGCCTTGAAGGAAACCAAAGTCACGTCACATAAGCAATGTTTCACTTAGAAAAGACACAGGGGAATCAGATCTCTGCATCATCAAAAAGGCTACATATGTAGCGGGTAGAAGCGAGAGAAAGATATGGATACTTTTTTGCTGATCAAAGATGCCTGGAGAAGATCTTGTGTGCATTGTTGAGTGATGGATTCCCTGTCCTGGATACGTGTAGTGAGAGAAAGGGAGAACTTTTGAAAGGAACGTTGTTGAGGAGATCCAAAATAGGATGGGTTTTTGTCCTTTATAGCTTTGAATGTCCCTTTGATTCTCGAGATTCTGCATTTCCAGTATCCCTCACCTACCTCCATCTCCAGCTATATATATACACACACACAAATCCCTCTTTAAAAAAACAACAACAAAACAGAAACAAAAAAGTTTTAAAAAACCCAGCAAGAAGAATACAAAGCAATAAAACAAAAAAAGTTACCTGGAGAACAACGTCTCTGAATTTCATATGACATGGACATTTCTTTAGACCCTGCTGTCCCCTCACTAAGCCCCGTGTCTTGAAGAACAGTAGGTCCCAAAGAATGCCGTGTGTGGCTTACTTGAAATATACCAGGCAGGCACCAGGTGGCTCTGATTCAACTGATGTACAAGACTCCTGCTTCCTTGCTCTATCAGTCACCAGCCACTCCATTAAGGCAAAAACTATACTAGAGAAATGAAAATGGAAATCCAAAGTGAAAACAGAGAGAAGCACAAATTGTCCAACCCTATGTGACTGACAGCCTGTAACGTTTCAGCCTTGCTGAAAGGCCAGATAAAAGCTGGCACAGAGGAGTCTTTCCTGCAAATGACAGGAGTTACTTCTAGAAGTTGAACTCCGGAGAGGAGGCGCACCTATTTTTGACAGGATATGTTAATCATCCAAATCACTCTCATGAAAAGGAAATCATCACTATAAAATTCTCCAAAGTCAATGGTCGTCCAACTGGAAAACTCCAGGTTATCTCTGACACACTGAAAACCATGTAAAGAGATGACACACAAAATCAGCACTCTCATGTGATTAATGACCTGAAGTATGCCTAGCTATTCCCACAGGTCCTGGTCCCACTCAGCACTGCCATCAGAGACAATGTGCTGACCTCTTTAGTCTTTGTTACTTCAATTATAGTTCTGTCTACCTGGGTAAAATAGTGGACAGGTTAGACTTCCACCTTCATCTGAAGTCTGTTTTCATAAATTTCCTTGATGAGCTTACAGTTCAATAGAATTCATAACAAAAGGGCCAAGTGCTAACTCTACACTCTGTGCTAGGCCCATGGATTATAGAGATGAAATGAACAAAATGCTTTCTTTCAAGAAGACCAATACTGCCAAGGAGGATAATATGGAGAGAACGCACTCAAATATAAAGCAGTGTGTGCCAAGCCTGTGCAGGGTGATGTAGAAGCTTGGGGAAGACTCTGACTTGGGTTTGGAACTTGAGGACATATTTCCTGCTGAAGAATGAAATGAAATGAAATGAATAGGAGTAGATAACTCGCATTCTTTTTTTAAATGTTTCTTTATTTTCAGAGATGGCGGGGGCAGGAAGGAGGGGCAAAGAGAATCCCAAACAGGCTCTGTGCTGCCAGCGCTGAGCCTGACATGCTGTTCCATCTCATGGAACATGAGATCATGACCTGAGCAGAAATCAAGTGTTAGCTGCTTAACCGACTGAGGCTCATATTTTTTTTCCTAGAAACTTACACTGCCATTCCCAGTACTTAGCTCTTGTTGTCAACTTTCCATGCCCTCTTCCCTAATGTTAACATTAATTATGTAAATGTGTGTGTGTGTGTGTGTGTGTGTGTGTGTGTGTGCATATGTATGTTGTAACGGCCGATATGACAGATAAAGAAGCTAAATCTAGTGACTTTCAGTGACTTGCCCACAACAATATCAGGGCCAGAACTTGAGTCTAGAACACCTGATTATAAATTTGGGAGTCTACATCAGAACCATCAATGGGCCATGGACTTGGCTATATTTCATTTTCTTCTCAGAAATGATTGCTCTACCCTCCCCAGTCTGAAGGTCAGTCTGGATACTACACAGAAGGAAGCAGGTCTTCTGCAAAAATGTCACAAGAAAAGTGTTATAATGATTCTTGGACCCTTGCATGGTTTGACATTGAATGACCCAACAAGCAGCTCAACCTATCCCACTCTCCTGTTTATGCATTTGTGAAATGGAAATTACCTACCTTGCCTCAATTGTCAGCATTGCCCAACTTCCCTGCTCAACTATAGAGGCCAATGCCTCAAAGCTACAGTACTCTCCGGGCGCCTGGGTGGCGCAGTCGGTTAAGCGTCCGACTTCAGCCAGGTCACGATCTCGCGGTCCGTGAGTTCGAGCCCCGCGTCAGGCTCTGGGCTGATGGCTCGGAGCCTGGAGCCTGTTTCCGATTCTGTGTCTCCCTCTCTCTCTGCCCCTCCCCCGTTCATGCTATGTCTCTCTCTGTCCCAAAAATAAATAAAAAACGTTGAAAAAAAAAATTAAAAAAAAAAAAAAAGCTACAGTACTCTCTCCATTCCATATGGTTATTGTGGTCATCGTTCATGCCTCTTTCCTCTTTCCCTTGGGAAAGAGTCAGCCATTGCCCCACAGCCCCAGTTGGAAACTTCCCTGCCAGGCCTTATTTGCATCCTTCACTAGCCTATAGGACTATATTCACCATATTCACACTCATCTGTAATGAATAGTCTTGCCTGTCATGTAGGTATGGATAGTTTGAGTAGTCCTGTGTTGAGAAAAAAACAGTTATACATTTTAAGATAAAATTGTAGCACAAATGTAAACTTTTCCGTTTCTAAATCATTTAATATCAGCACATTTTATCTAGGCAGGCACTCCGAACTTTAGGATTAAAAATCTCCTTGTTCTTTGTCTGGAACCCTTATGTTATTCCCTCTGGTTCCTACCCTGGCTTGTCTTTTCTATCACTTCTTCTTTTATTCTCTGAGCACTCTCTTTCCTATTTCCTCTTCTGATGCTGAGATGTGCCATTTCTGTTAAACGCTGTCAATGAGAAATAGTCATTCTATAACTTTCAGACCATAACAGGTATTTTAGATGGAGATGTCAAATGCACTCAGATAACAAAAGCCAGTATTCCTTTTTCTCCCAAACCAGGCCTCTGAATGATGCTCTCATATAAAAGGGCCAGCTCAGACAAGACAGACACGTCTAGGCTCTTCTCGCCATCTTAACTATTCAATTTTACTAACTTGGCATTGAAAATTTTTTCTCTTGGGGATAGGAACTTGGGCTTCAAACCAGGTAGACCTGGGGTCTAATCTAGCTCTATTGTGGCCTAGTTGCATGACTTATTCAATCTCTCTGAGACTTAATTATCTCATAATAATGCCAACCTCACTATGGTTGTGGTAGGTTAAAAACAACAATATACATACTATATATTTCTAAGCAGAAAATATGACACATACAAGGTTCTCAAACAAATGTTTGCTCTTGATGTTTCCTTTGATCTCCCTCTCCCTCCCTCTCTCCCTCCCTTTCTCCCTTTCTCCCTTTCTCTCTCTCTCTCTCTCTCTCTCTCTCTCTCTCTCTCTCATGCAGTTAGTCACTAACTCCCAGTATTGTTTGGTGCAGAAAATTCCTGGGATGAATGGTAGTTATACATACAAGAAAATGCCCATTCCTCCAGCGGTAGGCAGTAGCAAAGTATGTTGTTATCCTTCTCAGAAGCCCTGTTTTTTTCCTCCTTCATTAATTACAAATAATTTCATAGAAGATGTATATTTTGGCACGAATGGCCTTATCTTTTGGCACTTTTCTTCTTCTCCATCTACAACAAACCTTACTGAGCACCTACTCTGTGTCAAGAACCATGCTCTGGAATGAACAGAAATAAATGAGTAGAAAGACATTACCTTGGTCCTCAAGTAACTTGGAGAATACATGAAGAAACAGCCATATACACATAATTCTACAGCATACCACGGTAGGTATAAAGTGGGGGAAGCCTGGAGTTGGGGACACCAGGAAGAAGGCTCTTGTGTAAGTTGGGATAGGGTATGAGATGGTCTGAACAAAATAGTGTGCATGGAGAGAAGAGAGCTAGGTCATGGTAATTTACAGAATGGGGGTCTGAAGGTGAGGAGAATGTACATGTAATTCCCTGGATCCTAGCTCAGGGAGCACCGTGAATGAAGATATGTCCAACCAAGACTGGAATATGAAAGGAAAAGCAGATTGGGATGACTGTGAGGAAGACAGGTTTGGATGCATGGTGGAGAAGGCTCTTGAAATTCAACTGGAGCTCTCAGGAGGGCAGTTGGAGACTGTAGTTCTGAACTCCAGGAGGCTCCGTGCCTGAGGTGAATAAGCATTCATAAAGGATGTGACAAATGAATGAATATTAAGAAGCAATGTTCCTCTTTTTGAAAATATGACCTTCATCTTCTGTAACAAGCCTATGGTATGCTCACACCTTTATGTAGTACCTAAATTCACTATTTTCTGGGCACATTTATGATCAAATTTTTTACCTAAAGTATCCAGGGCATAGGTATTTAGCAGAATTAAATGGAGCATTTCTCCTATCAGCAAGGAAATGGCTCAGAATATGCATGTTAAAGTCTAATGGAATAGAATAAGAAAGAAGTACAAAGAGAGTCCTTACATTATTTTATCTAATTCTAGACTTTCTGGTAAACTCTTTAAAACTTGGCTCTGTCATCACCTCTATTTTGAGATCTTTACTTACTTGCCTTTCCATCTTTCCATTCCTCCCAATCATGCCTACTCCTATAAAGTAACAAATGTCCCTTCTTCTATGTGATTTTTGAGCTTGGCGTGGGCTTAAAACCAGAGAGATCCCAGATTTGACATATTTTAATTATGTAACTTGGCAAGGCACTTAAGATCTCTGAGCGATAATATTTAGTAATAATACCATGTACATGATACCTTTTAATCATTAAATAAATGCAGTCAGACTGGATACGTTTCATTGAACGAGTATTTTATATGAAAGAGAAACAATACTCTAAAAGGTCTGATGCTAAGCAGGGGTTCAATGATAGCCAGAGTACTGCAGCAGATCTATTATTGGATTCATCTCATTTTTCATATCAATTTTGTTCTACCCTTCTGTCTCCCTCTGAAGTATGAACTCCTCAACAGTCTATTTATTCACCTGTATGTTTGCAGAGCTTGGCATTTAGTAGGTGCTCAGTAAACATTAGCTCAACTGGGCCACTGGGAAAGGACCAGGAATCCTTGGTCTAGCTGTTCTTACCCTTAAGATCCACAGTGTTGGGTGAGAGAGAATGAACCAACACCAGACAGGCAGAAGTGGATGGGGGTGGGGGTAGAGAGAGAGAGGGGGAGGGTGCCTCTGGGCACCAGTATGAAATGCAAAAAAAAGGACTGCTCCAAGGGCATCCTCATCTAGGGCTTCTGTGGCACCTGCATCCTCAGTGCTTCCCCTTCCCAGCCATGGGGAAAGCTTGCTTATTTCACACCATTGTGTGTGTCCTAATTCCACAACTTAATGACCCTTCTCAGCAGCCCAGCCTTCCTTCCTCCAGTGCTCCCCTGCTCTCCTCTGAGCTCCTGGTCACACTTTATATAACATAATTACAGCTCAGGTTGACTCCCCAGTTCCCAGAATGCAGAGGTTACTCTTTTAATTGCAGTGAGTTCTTTTAAGTCTCTGCTTATTTTTAATTATGAATGCCTGAAGCTGGCCTGCCACGGTATAACTTTCAGCTCTGAAGAAAGAAACAAGCCCAAGAAGCAGAGAAGTCATAGAAATCCCATTTTCATGCAAATCGCCTCAATGACAAAGAAATGTGGGAAAAGAGACTCGTTCCTGCATTCCTGAGAGGTGACACTGGCCTTTGAAAATGTCCAGCTCCACATTTAGCAGAGACTTAGATAACACTGGCTCATTATACCATAGTTTCAGGCCTTGTAAACATATTAGTAACTCAACTCCCTTGCCTGTGTTTATGGCTCATTTCTGATATTTTGATTGGCAGGATGGGCCTTAAGCAACACTTTCATTTAAAAAAAAAAATCTGCCTTCAGGAAACCAAACTCCTCAGCCTAGCACCTAAGACAATATCTTTTCAATAAAAAGTTCCAGTAGCTTCTATTCTTGTGTGAGAATCTTCTCTTCCCCCATTGTCCCTGTGGTTGCTGCTGGCAGACATTCTCTCTTGTACTTCCTATGTGCCTGCTGCAGTGTTCCACACCACACATATGATTTTATTATTATGTAATTAATAATAGTTTAAAAATATTAATTAAGGTATTACTGAGATATTTCATTATTCATTATTATAACACAACTTAGTTACCACAAGCCTGTAATGTACCTGACGCATACCCCTGCCAAATTCCTCATTACTGAAATCCAGACTGGCTCAGGGCTCTTCCCAGATGGGCAAATTCACTAGTGCAGTTCCTACGGATTAGGCAACCTCTCCTGCCTCTCTCACTGCCTCCCTCTGCTAGGAGACATCCTGGATGTTGTGAGGGGGAGGAGGAGGAAGAACACCTCATACTGATCCAGTGCTTCTCTGGGCCAGCAAATACCCTAAGTGCCTTATTCACAGTCTTTCAATGAAGTTTGAAATGACCTTATGGAAAAAGTATCACTAGCCCTGGGTTTCAGAGGAGAAAATGGAGGCTCCGAGAGTTTAGGCAACTTGCAAAGCCACCATCTTGGTTTGGGTTCCCTGGAAACAAGAAGACTTCTGCAACTGCAAAAGCAGAGAAGTATGACCATGGTCTACTGGGACCCACTGGAGCTCAATCCAACAGTGAAACTCTGGTTTTACTGGGTTATCCCACCTGAGGGATAAGGGAGCTGGAGGTCTCTCATAAACTTGTGTCAGTCATTGCTTAACAGCTGCTCCCAGAGACGTTAGTCTGCTGTCTCTTGCAGTCTGCCGAGAGGCTGGGCAGAGTGGTCCTTGCTCCAGTTTGGAGAAAATCCTCCAAGGAAATGCACACACAGGCATCTGGAGTCAGTGGCTGTCCACTGAAGTGTTAGGGCCTTAGATATAAGCAAAGAAAGGGCTGATGACATCTTCTGTAGTTGCCTAGTTCTTAAAGACTAAAGGAGGAATTTAAAGCCAGGGTTACCCGGATTTATTTTATTTATTTATTTTTTTTAACGTTTATTTATTTTTGAGACAGAGAGAGACAGAGCATAAACAGGGGAGGGGCAGAGAGAGAGGGAGACACAGAATCTGAAACAGGCTGCAGGTTCTGAGCGGTCAGCACAGAGCCCGACGCGGGGCTTGAACTCACGGACCGTGAGATCATGACCTGAGCCAAAGTCGGACGCTTAACCGACCAAGCCACCCAGGCGCCCCCAGGGTTATCTGGCTTTAAAGTGTATAAGTGATTCTACTACAGGATACAATAATATACACCTATACACAGTGTAGGACTAAATATAATTGGAAAGATGTTTGCCAGCCTGTATTTAGGATCTGTATCATGCATGTAGAATAGAGAATTAAAATTGCCAAATATTCAGCACACATTCTGAAGTCATACCCTGGTGAAGATGGGTGGGCTTCTCCCCCTCCAGGTGCTACTCACTGCAGGAAAGAACATCATCTCAATGTTGTATTCAATATACAGTCTCCACTCCACCCCAGGTCCTGTCCTGGCCTCTACGAAGCCAGGACACCCTTGTATTGACTAGAAGGAAAAAAAGCCCCCAAATGGCTAATGCTCCCACTTTCCTTAGAAAGTTATATCCCCCAAAGAGGCCTTCTGTCATCCTCTGAGCCATCACATGTCCAAGGGCTTCTGAAGGGAAGATCTGTACCATACTTTTCACATTGAACAATTATCCATCTTCGGGGTTATCAGGGTCACAGACAGCATTGATCTGTTGTGCATCTGCTAGTGCCAGAGCCCCTCCACCTCCTCATCCCCTTGTGTGCTACAGTCACTTGAGTCTTTCACTGTGTATTCTAGAACCCGCAATTGGCCAGTAGCACACTCTTCTGATTTCTAGGCTGTTCTCTCCATGTTATTATTTTCACCTCTCGCCCTACCTGTCCAGCAACTACAACTGCTGCTTCCCCTGCAGCGATCTTTAGTGAGCATCTATTAGTTTTTGTTCCGAAAGCCAGGTACCGAGTGTTGACTGTCCTTCTTTCTTTCCATTTTTCCAAACATTTTCATATTCTTCCTTCTTCCAAAGCCTAACTCTCTTGAAATTGGCACCATCAGACTCTAACGCCAATTCCTCTTCCCTATTACCATGAACTGCCTGCCTCCTTATCAATCCCTTACATTCACTAATGTTTTTAACACCCATTTTGCTATTCTTCTTCATCTCTATCTCAGTCACCATTCTTAGGATTCCAAGATTTGTTTGGATGACCCATTCAACATTTAACTCTCTTTGTTCTTTAAAGTAGGATCTAGGGGCGCCTGGGTGGCTCAGTCGGTTAAGCCTCCGACTTCGGCTCAGGTCACGATCTCGCGGTCCGTGGGTTTGAGCCCCGTGTCGGGCTCTGGGCTGATGGCTCAGAGCCTGGAGCCTGCTTCTGATTCTGTGTCTCCCTCTCTCTCTGACCCTCCCCCGTTCATGCTCTGTCTCTCTCTGTCTCAAAAATAAATAAACGTTAAAAAAAATAAAAAATAAATAAAATAAATAAAATAAAATAAAATAAAGTAGGATCTAGTGATTTTTCCAGCATCCCACCTCAGACATCCACTTGTGCACTCATATACCATCCATCTTGTCAACACCTATAATCTGACCCTATCCCACAATTCTTCTAATTCCTCCACGTCCATCTCACTTACATTTTCATCCCCATTCTAACATCTTTCGTGTCTATTAAGATCTTCTGTCGTTCCACTTTTGTAGGCATTTCATTCCTTTTTCTCACTTTCCTCCTTACTCAAATTTGGTCTCATGGCTCAGCACTGTAACCACTCTTTTGCAATTATAATTAGTTCTTTTCCCTCTATCCTACTTTCCTGGCAGAACCCTAACCCAGTTAAATCTAACTACCCACCAACTCTGGTCCTGCATCTGAACAACTAGACATCTGGAGATATACACAGCTTTGTTGTGTGGTTTCACTTTAAAAATATAACCACAAATTCTAGAATTACTAGTTATCCTACTAGCCTTCCAGAACACATCTGGCTTCCCACTCACCAGGTGAATATTTTGCATTTTTGCCTCTCTTCAAAACCACATCTCCCCCTTTATTTTCATTACCTACCAATTGACGTAGAAAATAGAGACATTTGGGCTTTCTTGAAATAAGCCAACTTGCACTCATTCATTCCATAAATGTTTAACTTACTTTGCATCAATCATTGCTCTAGGTAATGGGGATACAGAGGTGAACAAATACATAAGGGCCTCTCTGTCTTAGCTTTACCCTTCTATCACCATATCCACCAATACTCATGTCACATAATTACCAAACTCTGTTCTCCTCTTGTTGGGATGGATGGTCCCTCCTCTCATCTAAGGCCAACTCTCCACTTGAGTCTTGTATCCTATACCCTCTCACTCTCTCAGGGAATTTGCTCCTACAATTATTCCCTGTGTTCCTGAGCATTAATTTCTACTTCTCTAGTGGATCATTCCTAACAATCTATAAACACGCTCTAGTATCTTCTATCTAAAAAAATACAACAAACCAACAAAAACTCTTTCATCACCCCATACTCCCCTTTAGCCATTGCCTCATTTTTAAGTTCCCCTTCAGAGCAAAACTTCTTCAAAGAGTTGTCTATAGGCACTGTTTTCACTTCCTAGCTTCACATTCTTTTCTCAGCCCATTCCAGTCTGGTTTTTCCTTCAAGGCTTTAGTCATAGTACCAGTGACCTTCAAGCTGCCAAATCTGAAGGCCACTTCCCCCATCTTCCTACACAATATAGTATAAAGGTTAAGAGGGTAGGCTCTGGAGTCTTGGATATGCTGGAGGAAGGACATCCAGACAGAGAAGAGGAGCAGTGGAAGCTCCAGGACCCTTTTGTTCTTGCAGTGTCTCTTGCAGGATGGCACCTGGGCAATGCCTCGGCGCTCCTCAAGGCATGTGAATCCTCAGGGAGCGTCAGATACATGAAAGCTGCTCCTGAGAGCCCTTACCTATCTCCTTGATACTATCTCCTCAAGAGGACAAAGGGAGGCTACATTTACTGAGTCTCAATATCTGTGAGCCCCACTCCGAGGTGATTTGCAAGCTTCACGATAAACCTCAGAGTAGGTAGTGCTTTTGACATTTTACATTTGTTGTGTTTCTACTAAGTGCCAAGCCCTCTGACAAGGCACGTCTCAAACTTCATCTCAACCTTCACAGCATTCTTGGAAGAAGACATAATTGGGCATTTTGTGAAGATGAGAAAATTAAGGTTTGAAGAGGTTGAATACCTATGGGGACTCCCTTGACCAAGGAGTGGTAAAGCCAAGGTTGAAAACCAGGTGTGACTCTGAAATGCAAAGCAAGAAGGAGACTAATTAAACTGGAAAAAATTACAGACCCAGAACAGAGTCTGTTCTCTACACACACGCCCCTATTTGATTTGTTTGTTTGTTTTTTTTAACTTTTCCTAGTGAGATATATTATGGCTTCCTCATGTGCCACTAGCTTTTTCCCTGCAGGGCCATAATTCCCATCTTCCATTACACCGATCTGCCCTTTCCTGTCATTCCCAAATATGCATATTGTGCTCATCCTGTCCAAGCACAGAGGGACTGTGGCAGGCAGTATCTCTTGGTGGGTAAGAGACTAGGCTCTTGGGGGCACCTGGGTGGCTGAGCTGGTTAAGTGTCCAACTCTTGGTTTCAGCTCAGGTCATGATCTCAAGGTTCATGAGTTCGAGCTCCACATAGGACTCTGTGCTGTTCGAGCTCCACATCAGGCTCTGTGCTGACAGTGCGGAGCCTGCTTGGGATTCTCTTGCTCCCTCGGTCTCTGCCACTCCCATGCTTACACACACTCTCTCTCTGTCTCCCTCTCAAAAATAAACTTAAGAGAGAGGGAGAGAGGGAGAGACTAGGATCCTGGGTCAGATAAGCAGAGAGAAGTTGGAGGATTAAATGAGATAACGTTTGTAAGGCGTCTAGTACATTGAAACCTTCAAAAAAGCCAAGCCAATAACTGCGACCGGGTGGCTCAGTCAGTTAAATGACTAACTTTGGCTCAGGTCATGATCTTGCAGTGCACAAGTTTGAGTTCGAGCCCTACATTGGGCTCTGTGCTGACAGCCCACATTCCGTGTCTCCCTCTCTCTCTGCCCCCCCCCTGCTCACAATCTATCTCTCTCTCTCAAAAACCAGCATTAAATTTTCTTTTAAAAAAGCCAGTAATTGGGGCGCCTGGGTGGCTCAGTCGGTTAAGCGTCCGACTTCGGCTCAGGTCACGATCTCACAGTCTGTGAGTTCGAGCCCCGTGTCGGGCTCTGGGCTGATGGCTCAGAGCCTGGAGCCTGCTTCCGATTCTGTGTCTCCCTCTCTCTCTGCCCCTCCCCCATTCATGCTCTGTCTCTCTCTGTCTCAAAAATAAAAATAAAAACGTTAAAAAAAAATTAAAAAAATAAATAAATAAATAAAAAATAAAAAAGCCAGTAATTGTTACTATTATTTCAGTAGTAGTAAGTAGTAGTAGTAGCAATTATTAATATATTTGTAGCTTTGTATACAATTCAATAAAGATATGCTGGGCAATGCATCTATGCTCCCACCGCATTTTCTCCTAGTATATATCCACACCAACAAAGGGGTATTCTATTGTACTAGGTTAACACAGTATTGAATAGGAAGCACATGCCAGAGGTCAGTGCCAGGAAAAGAGTACCCGAGCACTGGATAGTGCCAGTGATCCGAGAGGAGAGTGCGTTCAGCGTTATCACTGGGAGGTGCTTTAAGCCACGTGGAGAGGGGAAGGTATCAAGACCAAGCTGGAAACAGCATTTCCCATTGATGGCAATGGAGAAGAAACAAAATAAGGAAAATAGGCACGTAGGAAGTCATCCTCAAATGATCTCCTTGGCCAGATGGCGTTGCCTCAGTCTTGGTAGGGTCTATCTGGTCCAGCGGCATTTTCAGGATACCAATGGTGCTTTTCTGTGCTGTTGCCCCAAGACTCTGCTGCCCAACTGTACACATTGACTATTCAGCAGTCACCAAGTTCTTGTTTTACAAAATGAAAAATGGAACCTATTTAGGGCTATTCTTAGGGTCCCAGAAATGGTATTTGTGCAGCTGGAGAGCATGCAGTCAACATGTGAAAATCAATCAGTCCTCATACCTTGTCAAAGTTGGGCCATGAGTTATGAAGAGAATACTAGGGCACATTTTCTCTCTAGTTTCTCTGTAAATCAGTTCCACACTTAGGCATACATAAACTTTTTGTCCTCTGAGTGTGTCTATAAAATACATTTGTCATGACACAGTGGAAGAAGGATAGTCTTAGAGCCAAAACACCTCGTTCAAATTCTAGAGTTGCTATTTACTACCTATGTGTCTTTAACAAAATTATTTAACCTCATCCGAAAAATGGGGATAATTATATAATAAGTTGGTTAAGAGGATTATTATGAGGATAAATGAAATAATTTGTGAAAAGTGTCTAATAATAATATTTTTGGTTATTAATAAAGACCCAATGACTATGAATTGAAATTATTTTTACTATTATTTATTATTTCAAGTTGCAGCAAAATATAGATTGAAATAAGAAGCATCGATCCCTTGCTTTAAGTTGGAGTTGAGTGTTCCTTTTTTTCTCCTTCACTCCCTCTATGCATCTCTCTCTCTCTCTTTCTGTATGTCTTCATCTCTCTCTCTCTCTCTCCCCAAGTTTTAAAGGAACTGTGGACTTTATTATGACAATTGTATCATCAAAAATAATTTGCTAAACTAGACAGCTTAAAGAATGAGCTGAAGCAGAAATAGAAGCAATGAGACTCATTAAGAAGCTATGATCATTACCATTATCATTGAAATTACCTAAGTTACATAGTAATTCTTTTATCTAACTAGTCTTCACCTCTTTTGTCACCTCCTTTTATCTAACTAACTCACCTCCTTTGTCACTCCTCTCCCATGTAGATTAGGGCAGGCTCCCTCAGTATTTTCCCTAAGCACGTTGTACATCCATCCACTAGTCTTCAGGGTAAGATGCCTTAGGGTCATGGCCATCCTCAACTTTATCCCTTCTTCCTCTTCACCCATCTAAGCATTTACTGAGTTCTGATCATTTCACTTCCTAGATGTCCCTGGAATGTATTTTCTCATTGCCATCCCACTGGCCCTGTGCCCCCTTTTTTTAGAACTTTTTAAAAAAAAACTCCATTGCCTTGGGGTGCCTGGGTGGCTCAGTCAGTTGAGGGTCCAACTTCGGCTCAGGTCATGAGCTTGTGGTCTGAGAGTCGAGCCCTGCTTTGGGCTCTGTGCTGACAGCTCAGAGCCTGGAGCCTGCTTCAGATTCTTTGTCTCCCTCTCTCTCTGCCCCTCCCCTGCTCATGCTCTGTCTATCAAAAAAAAAAAAAAAAAAAAAAAATTAAAAACTTAAAAAAAAAAAAACCTCCATTGCCTTGAGAATTAAGGCTGCACTCTGTAACTTGGCATAGGAAGCTCTCTGTGACAGACTCTGCATATCTCCACAGTCCCATCTCATGCTTTGCCATGCACCACTCACCCTTGTACTTGGTCTTCTGAAGTTTCTATCTCAAGTTTCTACTTTTCATCTTAAATCCTGTATCTGTGCCAACATTTGCACATGCTAATCTAGAAGTCTACTCCACTCTCTCTATTTCCATTTTTCTTTCTTCTTTTTTTTTTTTTTTTTTTTTTTTTTGTGAAGACTCACCTCCTTTGTCACTCCTCTCCCATGTAGATTAGGGCAGGCTCCCTCAGTATTTTCCCTAAGCACATTGTACATCCATCCACTAATATAACTGCATCTCAGTGCAAGAACATGTCAATCCAAAGGGCAGAAACAGTCTTCTCTATAGCTGTGTGGCTTGATTTCTTCCTATCTTTTTTTTTTTTTAATTTTTCTTTATTTTGAGAGAGAGAGAGAGAGAGAGAGAGAGTGTGTGTGTGTGTGTGTGTGTGTGTAAGCATGAATGGGGGAGACACAGAGACAGGGAGACAGAATCTCAAGCAGTCTCTGCATTATCAGCACAGAGTCCCATGTAGGGCTCGATCTCATGAATCATGAAGGCAGAACTCAAGAGTTGGATCCTTAACCGAATGGGATACCTAGGCGTCCAATGTCTTCATATCTTAAATCACCATAAAAATGATGTCTCTTTCATAGAGCTGTTATGAGGATTATAGTAAACATACATTAAATGTTTAGAATAATGATTGGTATTAGTCAAAAGTATATTATTATTGTGGCCTCTGTTTCCCTAAATCCCAGCACAGACATGATCTGGAGCTTGTGTCCAAGTTTCTCATCCTGACTAAAATGTACCTTCTCCCCTGCTTTCACCATGCCTAAATGCCCCCCAAACTCAAAGTTCAGTTCCAGTAACTCTCACCTGCCAGGAAGACTTTCCTAACCTCAGCAGAAGATCTCCTTCCCTTCTTAGTGCTTTAGAAACACTCTGTTCCTGTCTTTCTCTCCCATATTTTAAACCCCATATTGAAGTTATATCATATAAGGCCCATTTCCCCATGGAAATTTACATTCCCTAATGTAGTTACGTACAGTTACCTCCCTTCCCCAGCACCAGTGCAGAGCCAGGCATACAGTCAGTGCGCTGGGAATGTGTGTGGTTGAAGGTACATTCACAGGTGTCTTAGGACATTCAGGCTGCTATAATAAAAAATGTCACAGACTGAGTAGCTTATAAACAAAAGAAATTTACAGTTCTGTTGTCTGGGAAGTCCAATATCAAGGTGCTTAAAGATTTGGTGTCTGATGAGAACCTGCTTCCTGGTTCATAGACAGCTGTTATTTTTTGCTGTGTCCTAAAATGACAGAAGGGATTCTGGAATTTTCCAGGGTCTCTTCCATAAAAGCACTAATTCCATTTATCAGGGTTCCATCCTTTTGACCTAATCACCTTCTCAAATACCTACCTCCAAATACCCTCATGCTGGAGATTAGGTTTCAACATAGGTATTTGTGTGTGTGTGTGTGTGTGTGTGTGTGTGTGTGTGTGTGTGTGAGAGAGAGAGAGAGAGAGAGAAAGAGAGAGAGAGAGAGACATTCAGTCCACAGGAACACATTTCCTTCTTTCATGTTTTCTCTTGAATGTTGGCAATATCGAGGGCCTGTGGCCATGAACACCAAGGAGATACAATGGCTCAGTGAATGGATCATCCTTATCACTAATGCCCAGGGTTTCATTTCTCTGCTTTGCAACTAGAGATAATGGGAGTCACTGAATCCAAAACTATTCACTGCTATGGTGTGAAAGCTGAGGATCTGAAGAACACTTCGACAAGGAAGTATTTCTGAAAGCAGGAAAGGGGGAAAAAAAACCCAAAACCCTGAAATCAGTAAGTATTGAACTCCCACTGGCAACAGGAAAAGAGAAACTCACACCTTGTTTGTGTGGTTGGCCAGAGGTAGAGGGGCTGGAAAAAGTTGAGGACATTTCCTCTTGGAGGAAAGTGCTGGAGTTGTGGGGTGTGGGGCTGGGCAGGAAGAGTGGAGACAATTCCCCAAGTGGTGATGACTGTGATTTCTGGAGATAATGCCACCATCCCATCAAGTTTCCTTCCTTGTCATCACCACTACCCATGTCTCGTGCATGCACAGCACTTTACACTTTAATAAAAAGTGCTTTTCTAGTTCCTATCACATCTCTATTGAAGGGTAGCAGAATACATCACCCCAAAATATGTCTCTTTGGCATAAGGATTATTTTGAGCTGATTATTTTGAGAAATTGCAGACACAGGAGAAACTCTGAAAGCTGAGTGGAAGTTACCCTTTTGCAAAGAAAATTTGCATTAGAAAGGGGGCCTGTACCAGGAAGAGAGCTGCTACCAGAGATCACTTTTCTTTTTTCTTTTTTCACTATTTTTAAAAGTTTATTTTATGTATTTATTTATTTAAATATAATTTGTTGTCGAGTTAGCTAACATACAGTGTATACAGTGTGCTCTTGAGTTTGAGAGTAGATTCCCATGATTCATCACTTACATACAACATCCAGTGCTCATCCCAACAAGTGCCCTCTTCAATGAGAAACTTATCTGCTGGCAGGGCAACCTTTGTGCACCAAACATCGTTTTCTCATTTGAATTGCCTTCCCCCCTTTTGAAGCCCCAGCTCCCTATCCCTTTCCTTAGCTCAGGATGGTATATAATCTCAATCATTTGGCTCCCTTTTGAGTCTCATGTCTTCATAGGACTCCTGTACATATGTATATACATACTATTTTTTTTCCCCTCCTGTGAGTCTTATTTATTTATTTATTTATTTATTTATTTATTATTTTAGAGAGGGAGGGAGAGCACAGGGTGGGGAGAGCAGAGGGAGGGAGGGAGAGGGAGAGAGAGAGGGAGAGAGAGGGAGAGAGAGGGAGAGAGAGAGAGAGAGAGAGAGAGAGAGAGAGAGAGAGAGAGAGAGAGAGAATCCCAAGCAGGCTTCATGCTCAGCACAAAGCCTGACACGGGGCTCAATCCCATGACCCTGGGATCATGACCCAAGCCTGAGTCAAGAGTCGGTCACTCAACTGACTGACCCACCCAGGTGCCCCTGAAACTTTTTAATCACAGGAGGATCTCAGCCAAGAACTGAGAAGGATAAAGGAAAATTATTTTTCTTCCTCTATAGTATCTAATTGAAAATCCTGTGTAATAAATATGATGATTCCCATTTTATAGACAAAATGAGGCTCAGAAATGTCAAAAGTCTTGGGATCTACAGAGCTGTGCCTCTTCACCCTAGTGGGACCTTGAGGGATGGGTCAGATTCTGGCAGCTGGAACTGCCTCTGCACAACTCCATGTTGACGGAGTGCCTATTTATTTTTCTTGGTTCTATTTCTGGCTGTCTCTCTCCTTTGGAAACCACTCCATTTTCCCCTCAGAGTTCTTCAGAGCAGAGTACTGGCGAGTGAATGAGCCCAGGCAGGCATGGTTTGGATGACACTTTACACGTAGCAACCTATTATTCAACCTTAATCACTGTGCATCTTTATGCTTCCTGATTTGCTCCTAAATGCTCAGCATATAAGTAACCAGTGTGTTAATGCTTTCATGATTTTTTAAAATTTTTTACTATTTTTTTTAATTAAAAAAAACATTTTAAATTTGTTTTTGAGAGAGAGAGAGAACATGTATCAGCAAGGGAGGGGCACAATCCAAAGCCAGCTTCAGGCTCTGAGCTTTCAACACAGAGCCCGACACGGGGCATGAACCCATGAACCATGAAATCATGACCTGAGCTGAAGCAGGATGCTAAACCTGACTGGGACACTCAGGAGCCCCATTGCTTTCATGATTTTTAAATCTTTCTTTTAATTTGCCAAGTGGAAACTTCTTTAAGCAACCAACTAATATTATTACAATCTTACTTTTTTTCCCCCACTCAGAAAAGAGAACAGAGAGAGATGAAAAGGTAAATGGAAACATTGCTAAATCATCCAGGTTTTAGTAAGTAGTCAGTATACTAATCCTGGGGATTATTCATTTATCTAGTAACATCCTCTGTGTGTGTGACTGTGTACGAAGATACGGATAAATACAGGGAGAAGCAAATGACATATGCATCAACAAGGTAGGCCTGACTTCTTACAAATTGCACAACACTAAATAATCCTTTATGTCAGAAAAGAGAAACATGAGAATGAAAAATTGCTTTAATATAAACCTCCAAAATCAAGCACATTCCAGAATATATCTCCCCACCCCACCCCTAATTTTAACACTTCTGACCACATTCAGAAATACTGACGTATAAAATGATGTAAGGTCGATAGAAGTAAATTGTGGTATTTACCACCTTGATCAAGAAAGGTCATACCAGATTTGGGCTCTCCCTCTTTTATTCTCTTTCCTGCCTTCCTTGCTCCCTCCTTCCCTTCCTTCTTTCTTCCCTCCTTCCCTCCTTTCCATCCTTCCTTTCTTCCTTCCTTCCTTCCCCTTCCCATCCCTCCCCTCCCTCTCTCTCTTTCTTCCTTCCTTCCTCCTTCCATCCCTCCCTGACACCTTCCCCCCTTATACAAATTTTTATTGAGCACTGTATTAGTTTACTAGAGCTATGACAACAAAGTCCCATAGACTGAATGACTGAAACCACACACATCAATTTTCTCACAGTGTAGGACACGACCAGGGCAAGATCAAGATATTAGTAGGCTACTTTCCTTGGCTGCCAAGTAGTCACCTGCATGCTATGTCCACACATGGGTTTTTTTGTTAGCTTGTTTTTTGTGTGCATTCATTCTTGGTATCTTTTTGTATGTCTTAATCTCTTCTTTAAATTTTTTTTGAATGTTTATTTTTGAGAGAGAGAGAATGAGTGGGGGAGGGCAGAGAGAGAGGGAGACACAGAATCTAAAGCAGGCTCCAGGCTCCAAGCTGTCAGCAGAGAGCTCGACATGGGGTTCGAACCCACGAGCTGTGAGATCATGACCTGAGCTGAAGTCGGACGCTCAACTGACTGAGCCACCCACGTGCCCCTGTCTTAAGCTCTTCTTATAAGGATGCCAGGTAGATTAGATTACGGCCCGCCCTGGCATCATTTTAATTTAATCACATCTCCATACATTCTGACTAGGCATTAGGCCTTTAACCTACGAATGTGGGCAGGGCACGGTTCAGTCCATAATAAGCACTAGATAAAGTGTTCACAATTTGTAAGCTCTCATGATCTTCTTTCTTATTGCTTCCCTTCCTCTTTTTCTTGTCTCTCCAGTTTCCTAAGAGTTCTTCTCAAAAGCTTTTGAGAATATTTGAGTTCTTCCTAGAAAGCTTTTCAGTCTCTCCTCTTTGTCTTACACACATCTGTTAGAGTTCTTATCACATTTGTTTTCTTTACCTATAGCACCTGAAGTACTTAGTGAAAATAGGTTTGAATGGAAGACTTGCAATAACTATGAACACAATGTGACCTACGACCATCAGGACTATTATTATTATACAATCACCACTGTAACTACTAGGACCTCTCTTCCTTCTTTCCTCCTCTCTCCTTCCTCCTATGATGAGACCATCTCTTAAAGATGTTGTCGGGGTACAACCACCACAAGACAACAGAGTGATATGTGCACAACATCCAACATTGCCTGAATGCTGTAGTCAGACACCTTAGTACTTGTCCTGTCCAATGAGTGAGAAAAACACAAATCAGGAGTCAATACATCCCCCACCTTTCCTCATTCCTCCTTTGGTTTGGACTTCCTTGGTTTAAGAAAGGATTATTTACTTTGGTTTCCAGGCCCCTTGGCAGGGTTTGGCCAGCTCAGAGCTGCTAAGCTGCTTTCAAGAGCCTTGCCCCTATTTCTCATCCGGAGCTCTCCGGGACAATTACTAGCTGCATTCAGGAGCACAGCGGCACATTCCACTGGCTGGTGGGTTCAGGCACTTGTGACCCTGGTGGCCCTGATTGACTTGGCAAGAACTTGGCCACCCTACCACCAGCCTCAGAGCTGGGGTCTTTTCATTCCCTTCATTATCTGCCTTCTTGCTGGGGAGCCTAAGCCATGCCAGAGCCTGTGTGCTTTAATGCACCTATCCAAGTGGGAGGGAGGTGCTGCTTTCCAAGGAACCAAAACTGATTATGTTCCTTAGGGAGTTTTTAAACCAGGAAGACGGGGAAAAGAAAAGCTGCATGTAGTTTCATTTCTGCCTGCCTGCCTTCCTTCCTTCTCTCCTTTTTCTCTTTACCACTCCCTCACTTTCTATTTATCTTCTTCTCTCCCTCTTTTCTTCCATTCCTCCTCCTGCTACTGCTTTTCATCCTGTTTCTCCAATCTTTGTTTTATTTTTCTTTTTCTCTTTTTTTCTTCATTATAATAATTGTCTAAAGTTTCAGTTAATGGACATATTCCAAGATATACATCATATATGGTTCCAAACTAAAACAAAGGGGGGCTTCAAACTTGTTCATGTTTATATTTGCATATATATGGATAGCTGAGTCAGTAGAAAGTAACAACTTAAGTCCTTCCGATGCACAGAGTTCAGAATTATACAATATTACGTTTGTTTTTTCATCTGTCCACTTTAGTCACATGAAGACAGAGATCACATTTTCTCAGTTGAACAATGTATTAGTATGCATTGAATTAATGCAGTTCTTCTAAAGAACCACCCTTGCCTTCCAGGAATGAATCCCAGTTGACTGTGGTCAACTGTTAGTCTACAATAAGCTATGGAATTCTTCTGGCTTTTTTGTTGTTTTTGTTGCTGTTAACTTGTGTTTTTATTTTGCATTAATAGATAAAAGAAAGATTAATCTACAGCTCTCTGCATTTTTTTTTTGCCAGTATAAGACTTGTTAAACAAAGACTTGGGAGCTTTTCTTTTATGCTCTAGTATGTTTTTCAAATTACTGAAATGTCTACCCCTTAAAAATATGAGTCAGTTTATAGGGTTCTGACATTTTTCAGGACTATAATCAGTGGTGTGCTAGCAGTAAATGTTTAATAAATGGCTCTTCTTTGCGCCATTTGCTGATTTCCATAGTGTAAATGTTCCCACCATGGCTGATTCCATGGGTAGTATCACAATGCCATTGAACTTGGAGGTGGGAAGAGAGGTGCACAGCAGTCTTTGAGAAACCAGTGCCAGCCAGCTCCAGCACACTGCTGGCTGTTGATCTTTGATAACTTTCTCAATTCTGTCAACTGCTTAGATTGTCTGTCCCTTATGGAGTCAATTTTGGCAGTGTTTTCTTAGAAAATCATTTATTTCATCCAGATATTGAAATGTATTATTTAGTCTTGCAAATAATTCTTTATGATTATTTTTATTTCCTTGACATCTCTGATACCACTCCCCATCTTTCCATTTCAAATGTTGTATATTTGCATTTTCTCTCTTTGTATTTATCAGGTTCACTGTAGTTTCTGCAATTTTGGATTATTTGCTGTTCAACGAAACCAATTCTTAAATTCACTTGTCAGCTTTATTGTTTTTCTGTTTTCTGATATATTATTTTCTGCCTATATTTAATTCCTTATTTTCTAATTTATCTGAATTTGCTTTTATAAAGTGCCAGGCATTGAGCGTATATAAGAAATAAGTAGCATTTATTATTATATAAATACATCTACTCAATAAGATATCAGCTGGAGTACACTGGTTTCAGATATTATGCTAGATATTTTAAATTTTTGAATTGGATTAATTAACTATAGAACATATGCTATGCTTTTTATAATACAATCAAACTGTGCTTCATGTCTCCACTTCTGCAATCCCACCAGAGTTGTTGGAAAACATCATTTAGCTATTTTCTTGTTTCTTCCGTGCCAGTGACTATTCCTTCCATCCCTGACTGGCTTGTATCCCCACCAAGTCTCTCATAGCTTCCAATTCCCATGTGCTCAACCTGTGTCCTCATTAAAGTCTGATTCCCCCTCACCATCCTTCTGTCTCTGATTGCAGGCTTCCTCCTAGTCACCCTAAGAAACAGGACACATAATTTCTTTACAGTCATGATCTCTGTTGCCTGTGATGGCTTGTGTTAAGACTAAGCCATTTGGATGTTTTCTGGGATGCAGAAACTCCCTCTAAAACTGAGATCTGCACTTCCTGTCAATAGTTTGAAGAATCAGTCAATGGCTTTCAGAACATATAGACAATGAAGGAATCTATGTTAACGTTTGATAAGTGTTTAACTTACTTTTTTAAGAAAATTTTTATGTTTGTTTATTTTCGAGAGAGAGGGAGAGAGAGCAGGGAAAATGCAGAGAGCGAAGGAGACACGGAATCCGAAGCAGGCTCCAGGCTCTGAGCTGTCAGCAGAGAGCCCAATGCAGAGCTTGAACTCATGAACCACGAGATCATGACCTGAGCTGAAGTCAGATGCTTAACCCACCGAGCCACCTAGGTGCCCCTGTTTAACTTACTTTTTGAGCAAGACATGTGAAGAGTAACTTTGGGTCAGCTGAGAGTAGGTGGATGGGTGATAGCTGGTTAACACAAGCTACTTTTCAGGGTGGCATGAATATGGAGTCCAAGTAAAAAGTGATTAAAACAGAAGAAAAAGGAGGAATGGAAGGATTTTGGTTGAGCTCTTACTATATGTCAGATACTACTTACATGAGCTCATTTAGCACTTTGAACATCACTACAAAGCAGGTATTACTTTGTAGTGGAATTTGAACTAAAATAGCTTGCCCAAAGTCACAACGCTAGAAAGTGAGGGAGACAGGGTTCAAAGCCTTACTCACTTCAGAATTTCTACACTTTCAACAGGCTCTGCTTCACTTTTTGGCTCAGATAATTTCTAGGCAATTTGTATTTTAACTCTCATTGCCATGGCATGCCCTCACTGTGAGTTCTAAGAACATCTTTATTTGTTTAATACTCAATGTTGGGGAATGTCTTTGAACCTGAAAAAGTAGCATTCTGTGACTCTTGGTCAATGCACGACAGTGACAATAGCTGTTTTGTCTGTTCTGCCTCTATGATTAATTATCATTAGCAGTATCAGTAGGTGTCATATAGAAACTGCCCTACCCAACCTTAACCTTTTCAATGTTTGTAACTTCAGTCACTGTGGCTGCACAGGTTGAATATCTGACTCAAGTACCCCACCCCCACTTCAAAGTATCTACTGTTATTCTACCAATGCTCAAGATGATGGTGCCCTAGCTTCTCACAAGGCCTTGAATTATGCCCTCATTCTTTTATGAGTGATCCCAGATCCCCTGATCCAGCCGATACACATCCTCAGTTGTGTGCTCAGCTGGGGTGACCGTCCCTCCACCCTAATGCCAGCTCGCTGTCAGAGCATTTGAAATCCTTATGGAAGTCTCTGGAAAGAATCTTTGTGCCTTTCTTCAGTTCTATAACTCTTTCTCCCCAGTGTTTTTTTCTCCCCAACAAACAAAGAAACAAATAACGAACAAAAGAATGGAAGAATGAAAGATAGAAAAGAAAAAAGAAAAGAAAAGAAAGAAAGAAGGAAGGAGGGCGGGAAGAAGACAGAAGAAAGGAGGCAGGAAGGGAGGGAGGAAAGCAGGAAGATAGATGGAAAGCAGTAAGGAGGGAAAGAAGGAAATAAATTTAATAGCTAGTTTGGAAGTCACTAGCTAAAATAAAATCTCTTGGTGCCTCTCCCTTTCTATCTTGAGACCTGTTATTTTTATAATCTTACCATAATCTCTTATAGAGTTAGATCAAATAAATGCTGTCACATTTCTCCTGGATGTCAACACAAAGTGGAATCTATAGTTCCTGCTTCCAGGAAGCTTTTGCAGATGAAAACTATGGAAGTTACTTTTGGATGCTGCTCAGCTTTCGAGTCTCAACCCTTAAAAAAATGTTCTGTCATCACTGGATCAAGCTCTGATCTCACTTCACTGAGAGCCCATATTTATACTGTGTGATCCAGCCCTTGGCACTGTGGTCACTTACAAGAAAAGGAAAAAGGACACGTCTACATCTGTGTTTTGTGGTGTGCACAGAATGTAAACCGGTAGAACTGAGTTGTGAGAGTTTCCTGCCATGTGGACTACAGAAAACAAAGAAAGGTAAGATATGGAGGGAGAGAGACAAATGGACAAGCCATGCAGATACACCCCAAAGTACATATCCTATGGGCTACTCATAAATGTACTTTGGCCTTTCCTGAGGTTCTGCTGCACCCTGCCCTTGGGTCCCCTGAGACACTTAGCTTACTTTTATTAGACTACATTTCTTGCGATTATTATCTGAGAAGCTGCACCCCATTATCTGAGAGGCAGCACGGCACACTAGTGGAATGACCAGCTATCTACAGTACCAGAATTCCTGGAACTGACTCCTAGTTCCAACTCAGTGGCTGTGGTAGGCTGAACAGTGGATCCTAAATGTGCCTAGATCTGAATTGTTGGAATCTGTGTTATCTTACATGGCAACAGGGACTTTACAGATGTGCTTAAGATGGGGAGATTATTCTGGACTATCCAGGTGGGCCCTAAATAGTCATAAGTGTCCTCATAGGAAGGGAACAGAAGGAATTTTGACATGAGGAAAAAGTGGATGTGATGTTGAAGCAAGAGGTTGAGGGGTGCAAGGAATGGGTCATGAACCAAGGTGTACAGGTGTCTCCAGAAGCTAGAAAGGCAAGAAGACACATTCTCTTCTCGTGTCTCCAGAAGGAACCAGCCACGCCAACATCTTGACCTGAGCCTACAGAAATGAATTGCAGCCTTCTGGCCCCCAGAACTGTGAGTTGATAAATTTGTGTTGTGTTAAGCCATCAAGTTTGTGGTAATTTGTTACAGCAACAATAGGAAACTAATACGGTAGGTTTGTGGTGTTGGGCAAGTTTACTAATCACTCTGTGCTTCAGTTTTACCATCTGTAACGTGAGGTAAATGCATGTTTCATCAGGTGGTTGTAAGGATCAATGGATGTGTGGTTGAGCGTAGAGTGGAATATTACTCAGCAACAGATTCATTGATTCTTACAACCACCTGATGAAACATGTACTTTCCTCATATTACAGATGGTAAGACTGAAGCACAGAGTGGTTAGAAAACTTGCTCATTATCACATCTGCAGTGATGTGGATGGAGCTGGAGAGGACTAAGCTAAGCGAAATAAGTCAGTCAGAGAAAAACAAACACCGTGCGATTTCACTCATATGTGGAATTTAAGAAACAAAACAGATGGACATGCTGGGAGAGGAAGAGAGAGAGATGCAAACCAGAAAACAGACTCTTAATTATAGAGAACAAGTTGATGGTTACTGGAGGGGATATGGTGGGGGGTGGGATGGGTTGAATGGGGTGATGGGTATTAAGGAGGGTACTTGTGATGAGCACTGGATGTTGTATGTAAGTGATGAATCAATCACTACATTCTACACTGGAAACTAATATACTGTATGTTACCTAAATGGAATTAAATAAAAACTTGAAAAAATAAAAAAATACAAGATAAAAAATAAACCTTCCTTCAACTATCAAAAACAATAAGAATCAATGAATTTGTATGTTGTCTGCCACATAGCAGGCACTCAAGTATTTGATCATTTATGCTTACATTCAATACGGTTTTATTCCTATTCATTTAATTGGTAGTAGAGCCAAAACTTCTACACAAGTTGTTCTGACTTCAAATCCACAAGTAAGTTGGAGAGAGGTACCAATTAATGAACTGAATATGATGTGATCCAACATTTCTCAGGCTTTCCTTTAAAAGTGATCACTGAATAATACAAATTCTATTTTCTCTCACCTTGACTGTAGTTTTAGAAAATCTGATTTCACTTCAGATGAAGTGAAGTTCAATTCCTTCTGTGCTGAAAAAGACGTAAGTAGCTACCATCAAATCCTCTCATTTCCTATTAATTTGTACATTATTATTTGTAGCTTCCACATTCTACTTTTTAAACCACCTAAAAGGTAATCTTTCTAAAGACTTTTATATTTCTCTGTTTAACTTGATTTGCCTCACATTTGGGATATCAATTTAACTCAGGTTTACTAAGTACCTACTTTTTTTACTTTTCACTAAGTACCTACCACAAGAAGGCTTTTACCTACCTTCATCCCATATGCTTTCAGAAAAAAAAAACAAACACAATTATTTAACCATCCATACATCCATACATCCATACATCCATACATCCAGCTTTCTATCCATCCAATTATCAATTTAACATGCAAAATCTGAGGACCACAGTCTGGGCTGTTTACACATGTGTTAGACCCTGGCACAGACAATAAGTTGCAGTCTCTGCCCATAGAGGGCTTGCAGTTGAGTTTGGGAGCCAGATGCATGATCAGAACCTTCAAAGAAATGTGGGAAGGACACCGATCAAGGTTTGAAATCTCAAATCTCACTGATCAAGAAATATCAATCTCACTGATCAAGAGATTGAAAGTAAGCGGGGTGGAGAGCTGGCTACATCATACAGAAAACATGGGTTGTAAGGAAGACTTCACAGAAAAAATGTAGAGCTTAGTCTGTGAGGTTTAGGGAGGAAGAGTCAGGAAAAAAAAGAGAGCCTTAAACGAAAGCTTTAGAAGCATTGAAAGCAAAACATGGTATGGCTAGATTAGACATGGTATTTGATAGCATATGGTCAAAGACAATTTCTTTGCTCTTTCCAGACAAGAGTGTAGATTGGCATTTGGTTGTCTGATGGAAATAATTTAGAATAACATACTAGGACGCTATATATCAAGGCAGGGAGCTTTCTGAGATCTGATGCATGTGTTCTGACTTTTTTTCTCCCTTTCTCTTTTTTTAAGCTGAAACATTACTGACAGTCACTGCTATAGTCCAGCGCTCTTAAAGTTGACATATGCTGAGTGACAGATCCAAGATAAGAGTAAAATACATTTGAATGTGCCGATAAAGGGAAAATGGGAAAAGGCTGAAATTACAGAGATATAAAGGTGTATCTTTAAAGCTCTTAGGAGAACAAATTGCTAATCAGGAATGGAACTGTACAGAGGCTTGATAAGTTCGAATGAAGAAACCCTTCTGGGATGGAAACTCTTTCTAGCGTGTAGTGGTTTTATAAGAAGTCTAATGAGATCCATTTGAAAGTGCTCGCTCCTTTTGGTATGAAGGTGAATTGTCAAGAGATTTTTCAGATGTCTGAATGGCAGTAATAAGCCCAACAGGGCCAAGGTGGGGTGTCCGATTGGCCAAGTGGCATAAAAGCTATCTCTGGAAACTCATCACCCACAATAGTCCATTCTGTTCCCATTAATTTCTGATTAATGGAAACCATCTACATGGAGATAACACTGACACTGATCCAGTCAATCACAGCTTAGATTTACTTATAAGCTATAATTCTAGTATATTCTACAGCATTATACTCATCAGAAGCACACTTGTACACATGTGAGCACACACACACATGCACACACTCACACAGGTATTTATGAAGCACAGGAAATTTCAATTCTTATCCTGTCACCAATTTCCAAAATAATAATCTCTTTTAAAAAATTAATTTATTCAATTGTTTTAGGGTTTTTTTTAAGGAGCTGTAGTTACTAGCAGTAGTATAGTGCAGTGTAATATTTGCCTGGTTTATGTATTTTCTCTCCTCCAGGATCATTGGACCTTCGGGAATGATATAAATTGTTAAGAATTTGTCCCTGCATTCCTGGCCATAGTGCATTGATTCTGGTGTAGATGCCCTACCTTAACTGGGTCACTGAGAGGATCTCTACTTGCAGCTGGGAAAATGGTAAGGGAAGACCAGAGGAGAAGCCCATTCAATGCACTCCCGTTGCTCAGAGTCTCATCTTAGAGACCTGGAACCTCAGCCTTTTGATGACTGCTAACGTGGGTCTCTTTGAGAAGTTTCCTCCATCACTCTGTGCAATAACCTGCAAACTAAAATTTGCTAAAAACATGAGCTGCCCTCACATTTTGAGTGATAGCAACACAGATTCCCACTGAACATATAGATACCTAGACTTCTCCAGAAAGATAGTTCAAAAATTTTTCTGATAAAAGGCTAACAGCATTTTCCTCATCCTACGATTGCCATTCCATGCCCTTTACCACCTTCAGAATTTACTTGCCAAATGATCCATTACTGAGACATAAATACTGCACACGTCTAGGAGACCAATATATATCATAATAAACACTGTGGTATAATAAGAAATATATTTGGTCTTTGTCCTCAGTTCCTGGCCCAAAGCAACTAAAACTCTTGGAATTTCCTAAGCAGTAAGAGTGTCTTTTATTATTCACAAGTAGTGGCTTTCAATGCACACTTGCATTTATACTACTGAGGGGACTTGGGGTGCAGACCTTAGAGTCTCACAGTGAGGAAAGGTCTTCAGAAAGAACGAACATGTGTTTAGAAAGTAGGAACTCTCAGTTTCTTCCTGGGGTCTGGGGGGTGTGGAGAATGTCAGGGGGATTCAGAGATTGGGTCTGTGGAAACTCTTGATCACAGAGAATGTCCCTGTTGGTGAACTCACTGAGGTGCAAGAAGGGTGTTATGCCTGGAGAGGGCATAGAAGCTTCATGCTCCTTCTCCCCGCTAATATCTTGTCTCAAGCATCTCTTCCATTTGGCTATTCCTGCGTTATAGCCTTTATAAGAAACCAGTGAATATAAGTAAAGTGTTTCTCCTGAGTTCGAGGAGTTATTCTAGCAAATTATTGAACCTGAGGAAGAGGCTGTGGGAACCTCTGATTTATAACCAGTTGGTCAGAAGTGCAGGTGGCCCAGGACTTGTGATTGACATCTGAAGTGTGGGTGGACTTCGTCACTGAGCACTTTAACCTGTGGGATCTGCAGGTGCTAACTCCAGGTAGGTAGTCTCAGAATGAAAGTGAATTGTTGGACACTTGATTTGTATTAAATTGGTTGTTATCAGAGAAAACACCCTAGAAATACTGATAAAGTGTAATGGATTTGATTCTGATTAAGCTAACATTTATTTGGGTCAATAAGGAATTTTGAAATGTTGCTAAACACTGTTGATTGCTTTTGTGGGTTTAATCCTTATAACCAGCAATCTCTGAGATATATTAGAACTCTCACTATACCACTGAGGATACTGAGTCTCAAAGAGTAAGAAGTATAGAAGGATAGCCTATTACCACCCCAGGAATATATTGATGTTATCTATCTATCTATCCACCTATCCATCTAAATGTGCATATATAGTAAATGTGTATATACTCTCTAGTTGTATATATATACATTTTATATATATACATACATATATAATTTTATAATATACATGGCACATAAATGTAGGCATACATATTAAATATATACATATATACATTGTTATAATAGATGATGGAATACTGTTTCAGTTTCAGTGGATTTTTTTATCTTTGGGAAATATTGTATTAATATTATTTAATTATTTATAGTTTAAATATTTTATTTTTAAGTAATCTCTACACCCAAAGTGGGGCTTGAACTTACATCCCTGAGATAAAAGCCGCATGTTCTACCAATTGAGCTGACTAGGTGCCTCCTGATTACTTGTAATGTATAAGGTTGTTCATAACCCTTATTTTGTATGATTTTTACCATACCATTCTCCACCTCCTACCCCCCACATACATGCATTAGTTAGTAAATACAATTTTTTTTTGTTCTATAGATAAGAAACTAGAGTTCAAATATGTACTGGATTTTGTCAAAGTTATGCATTTAAAAGAGCTGGAGTCCAAACTTACGCTTGAAATTTCTTTTCCTCAACCAAGGCCCATCCTCTGAGGTCATTAATTTTTTCCTACATCATCCATCATCTATATTTACAATTAACTGTGGGGATATGACTTGAATACATTTGCTATAATGGGCATAATGAATATGTACATTAAGAGTGGTTCAAAGTGGAGCCTAACTTGGCTAAAATGAGTAGAGATTCAGAGTCAAATTGCTGTACTGGTTAAAGGCCCTTGGTGTGGAGTCAGGTAGGCTGGGATTCAATCCTCGCTCCTTCACCTACTAGGTACCTAAACTTAAGTAAGGCTCTTAACTTCTTTGAACATTGGTTTCCTCATCAAAAAGGTGTTAATGATAGATATAACCTGCAGCAAGTTTGCAAGAATAAAATCATAGCATGTAGGTGAAGCATTTATGACAATGCTGGCACAAGAATATTCCTACTATTTTTCAGCTATAATTATTATATTATGATTATACTGGGAAGTAATATGAAAAGCATGGCCAGGAAACAGCCTTTAAATGTACCAGGAAAGCAAATAGAATTTGTACATGCATAATAATAATAATAATATCTAGCATTCATTAAATGCTAATTGTGAGCATTTTAATATACTATCCTACGTAATCCTCACAATTATTTGATCTAAAGCAATAAGTGAGCTATTTTCCCCATTTCATAGGTTAGAAAATTGGAGAATGAAAATATTAAGTAATTTTTCTAAGGACTGTGACAAGAAAATAAAATGATTGGTTTAAATAGAAAATAAGGGTGAATATATGTTATTGATATTTCCATTAATATTTTCATCTCTTATCTAGAGATGTTGAGTAACATAAGGTCTTAATTCAAAGAAATAAGTATTAATGATGGTTTTTATGGCTCTTAAAGAATTGGGTGGGGGGAGCATTCACCCCCCTGAAGTATTCATCCTTTTATTCATTCATTAAACATATTACTTAACTGCCTATTATGCACAGATTTAATGTCTTTATCAAGTGTAGAGTATTAAACCTCTTGTTTCCCCCCCAAAGTATTTATTTTAAATAACTTCAAGAGTACATAAATATTACAATGAGCAATCATACTCTTTTCACTTAGACTCAATCATTGTTAACTTATTGCCATGTTTGTTTTACTGTGTGTGTGTATGTGTGTGTGTGTACAGACATATACATACACACATGCATACATTTCTTCTTTGGCCTACAATTTTAGAGTTAACAGCTGTAATCAAGAAACTTTACCTCCAAATATTTTAGCATGTATTTCCATAGAATAAGAAGGCTCTATACAACCACAATACAGTGATTATGGGCAGGAAATTGAATATCAATACAATTTCATTATCTAAAGTGCCCTCAATATTTAAATTTATCTAATAATCTCAATAATGTAATTTATAGCTTTTCTCCTAATCCAAGCCTCAATCAAGAATCACAGTGGACTTAGTCATCAAGTCAATCATCTCTTTCAATGTTAAAGTTAACCAAACTTTTCTTTTAACTTTTAAAGAGTTCAGTTTTCTTTTCTTTTTTTTTTTAATTTTTTTTTTAACGTTTATTTATTTTTGAGACAGAGAGAGACAGCATGAATGGGGGAGGGTCAGGGAGAGAGGGAGACACAGAATCTGAAACAGGCTCCACGCTCTGAGCCATCAGCACAGAGCCTGATGCGGGGTTGAACTCATGAACCGTGAGATCATGACCTGAGCCGAAGTCAGACGCTTAACCGACTGAGCCACACAGGCTCCCCTCTTTTTTTTTTTTTTAAGAACATACCTTAATAAGACTTCCTTGCTTATTTTCCCATGGTTAGATTCAGGTTAAGCAATTTTTTTCCCCTGAATGTTACATATGCAATAGGCATCCTCAGTGCATCACATTGGAAAGCTCATGATGCCAACGTGTTCAATCTCTTTATCTGTAAGAGCTTGAAATTCTGAAGGGGAAAATACAGCTCCAATTCCCTGCACTGTCTCTACTTGCAATTCTGAAGTCCTGTATTAGCAATCTGAAAGTGACTATAATGATGGTCCCACTCTGCATTCATTCAACTGAAATTTATTATGTACATTCAATCATTCATTCGTGAATGGATGGCTCCTTTATGAAATGGTAAAAAAACCATTTTTCACAAATTAAGGATTTTTACATGCAAGACTGGAGTTTATATCTGGATGGGAGTTTTGACTTATTACTCAATTATACTATTCCCAAAGCAGGTTTGGGTGGGGGGGACATCTTTGAAAATTAAAAACACTAAGTTTAGGATGAATAAGAGGAAATCTCAATTTCTACAGCAGCTTCAATTTTGTAAAATATATTACTTTAATTGAGTCATTACGGACCAACTTCTTGGCTGAGTTGACTTATTTTAAAATGAAAAAGACGACTAGAAGATTTCTAAGTTCTCTTCTCTTTCAACATTCAGTTTCTGGCTAAATTTTGTTGACGTTTTAAGGTGTGATTTAGGTAAATTCACTGCAGAGAAATTTGTAAAGGGTTACTAAGGGTAACTGGGATGTTTGGAAATTTCCCTAATGTCTTAATTAGTCATAACAAAAGATTCACCATAGCAGTAAGTGGTACCACTTACTCTGACCTGCTTCTGTTCACTTCAGAGTCTATTGTGGGTATTGTGGCTTTCCAATACCTGACTCACTTTCCATAAGTGATTCCACTTTCTCCTTCTTTTTATTACTTCACCAGCTTACTCTTTTGCCTTTTGATCCCTAGCATGTTTCAAATTTACTCTTTGACTTTGTTGCTCTTGGCTGATGTAGTTAAACATTTCACCTGTACCTGATCAGCCTGGCCCAGGGTCATACCAAATCTCTTAAGTAGGGTTGCTGATATTGTTGCTTGGCTATAGGGTGGGCCCCAGAAAACAACACCAGTTTGATCTAATATGCCAATCTATATGTTCTTAGTTGTTAAACACAGAGATGCAGACACATTGACCTTTTAGAATTCTAGCATCACATTCCAGGAGATTCATTCCACTTCATAGTGTATCCGTGGGGAAAGTGAAAGCAGAAACAATGTAAAATGTTGCTCAAGGGGGGAAAACAGGGGGTAGACTGATAAATTTAAATTATACTGGATTTGAGAACAGGATCTATAGATCTCTTTTCTGAATGTGTTTAACTGATGAGATTTATTCATTCACTTATTCATGATATATATAAAAGTATAATAATAAAGAGAACAGATCCTGGACTACTTAGGCTTGAATCCTATCTCTTCAACTTACTACCAGGGTAAGTCATCTGACCTCTATGTGCTTCAGTCTCCTTATTTACAAATACGGTAATAATAATGGTAGCCACCAAAGGATTGATTGAGAATTAATTGGTTAATTAATTAATGAAACCCTGTAGAACACTATTTGGCATATAGCAAGAACTGCATATATATTAGCTTTATTATTAATCAATAGCTATTGATCTCTTATTACATGTCTAACATAATACACGGAATCCCATACATATTCTTGGAGTCAAAGAATAATTCAAAGTTTGACATCTAATAGCAGAGGAGATGAGGGATCTGATATTTATCCATGGGATTTCTTTCTATTATCACTATAATTGTCATAATGACTAAATTTATTGAGTGTTTGTACCTGGCACTCTTGGGTATCTTTCATAATTTTCCTTACTTAGCTTTTATTATTTGGTTTTTCATTTTACAGAAAGGTTAACTATTTGCTAAAGGTCATATTGCTTGAAAATGGTATTTCCAGGATCTGACTCAGGCAGTCTGACTCCAGTATTCCATGATCTTAATAATACTGGATGTCTACAAACTATATAGAGATGTGGCATGCGGTGTCTTCATTTAATACACACACACACACACACACACACACACACACACACACACACACACATGTACTAAGAACACGTGCATACTCAGGGGGCAGAGACAAATCAGACCGCTGCCTTCATGTAGCTCCTGCCATCAAAAAGATCAGAGTTTCATGTTGAGGATATAAGAATGAAAATGACAAAGTGTAGAGTGTGCTATGACAGTGATATTTACAGGGCAAGCTCCAGAACCAGCATCTCAGTCTGAGGGAAAGTTAAGAAGGCATGAGCAACGAAGAGAAGGCTCAGCAGTGTCAAGGATGGAGAGGCAGCAGGTAAGTAGGTGAGAGAAGGCATCTGAGGCAGAAAGACAACACGTGAGATGAGATTTGATGCATGTAGGAAACTATGGGACTTTGTGGCTGGAGGAGATCGAGGGGCTAGGAGACATGGACCTGAGAGGACAACAGGGCATGACCAGGAAACCTCTGTCTACTAACATGAAGAGCTTGACATTTAACAAGAAGACTTAGGGATTGTTTGAAAAAATTTAACCCAGGAAGAAAATAGGAACAAATTTGCTTGGCAAAGATCATTGCATAAGAAGTATTAAGGGAAAAAAAATTTAATTAATGGCACGTTTGATTGAAATCTGTCTGTATTAAGGTCCTCTTGTTTTTGTGGATTTACACCAAATGAATTTCAGTGGGTTGTATTATTAACACTACTTACTACTACTACCTACTAGTTTTCTAATTCTCTAAGTTTATAGCATGCCTTCAACTCCATTATCTCCAGTAACTTCTATAACTGCCTTCGCTTTTTATGATTATTTCTAAATTGCGAATGAAGAAACTGAGGCAGGGCAATGTTAGCCTTCACAGAATTGCCTGCCCCAGATCCACAACCCTGGAAAGAAACCTGAGCACGAATGCCTTAAGTGGATACCATTTATATGTATATGCTCTTCTGCCCCACGGTGTACCACGTGGGACCCCTCCTGTGAATCACCAGTGACACTTGGGCATCCCATTATGGCACAAGGAGCAATTCCAACCCAACCTATGTATCTTAGTCCAACTGTGCTGCTATTAAAAACTTTCACTGACTGGGTGGCTTAAACATCTAGGCCTCATAACTCTGGAGGCTTGGAAGTTCAATATCAAGAAGCTGGTAGATTCAGGGTCTGGCAAAAATCTGCTTCCTGGTTCATAAATAGTCATCTTGTCCCTGAGTCCTTACAGAGTGGAAGGGATGAGGGAGATCTCACGGGCCTCCTTTCTAGGGACACTAATTCTATTCATGAGGGCTCTACTCTCATAACCTAATCAGCTTCCCAAAGTCCCCACCTTCAAATATCATCACACTGAGGATTAGGTTTCAATATGTCAAGTTTGGGGGACAAAGACATTCAGTCCATAACACCATCTAATGACCATTTTCCTGTCTTCCTGGATAACAAATCTTATCTGTGTCCTGGTAGCAGTTGTGGCCAGAGACATGTAGTCCGAATCCTTCTGTGACCCTCTGGGAAAGATTTTTCTCTGAAGAGAGAGGGGTATGAGCTGATGGTCGCTTGTTTCCTCCCTCTTTTGTATGCTTTTGTGTGGGAATGTCCTATTTGGAGACAGATGGGACCTTGTGATCCTTAAGAGATCTTCTAAGAACAAAGAACAAGAGGCTGAGGATGGGGGAAGTGAAGGATACAGGGTCCAGGTCTCTGTGGTGGATGCAAGGGTGTGCTGCCCAGATGTCACTGCAGGGACCAAAGACAACTTTCTCTGCTGCTGGGAAGGTCTCTGACAAGTGGCCTTCGATTCAGTCCCTTTGGGAATTGTCTCAGCTGCACAGTTCCTTTGCCTAAGGCCACATCCCTTTCCTAGGGTGGCCCATACTTCTATGATGGATGGGTTCAGAGGCTACAAATCCCAGCCTTCTCATCTCAATAGAGGACAACTGTGGAGGGTCATCTAGTCTTCAGGACTCCTCATGGGGGTCTGCTGACATTGTCCTTGGGACTTCTTAACAGCTTGTCTTCTCCCTCTGCCCAATGCTGCCTCCCCCCTTCCTTTCCACAATGTTGATCCCAGTGGCACTTGCTAATAAGCTCTTGCAAGGTAGAATAAATCTGAGTCTGCTTCTTGGGAAACTCAAGGTGATGTCCCTGATGGCTATTTCGGGCTGCTGAACTAACCACGGGCCAGCTATGTTTTGTTAGGCTAGCAATACACACATGGTTTAAACTAAAATCAGTTGGCATTCATCAAAATGCTTCATACATGTTTATCCATAAGTCTTTCTGACTAGATTGTGATGTCTTCAAAAGTGTTTGCTGCATTTAATTCATCAGTATCTCCTTCTAGGTTCCTAACAATAAGTAGAACTTAATAGGCATTCAATAAATGTGTGTTAAAAGAAGGAATGAAAGCTATATCTATTGCAATGCCTGATACTGTTGGCCATGTTATAGTAAACTATTCCTGAAGACCTAAATTTTGTACATGGTCACTTACTTAAATCAGATTTTTTTCAGGAAACTCATTAAGCAAACTGAAAATGATCACATGCTATATATCTAATATTTCAAACAGTGGGATCAGCCCCTAAATGAAAGTTTGGATCTTTAACAACAAATCCCACTGCTTGTACACAATGATGTATTTTATTAAATTGGGGATCTTAATGAAAAGTAAACCTACCTTGAGCTTCACTTTCTGAAACCTAGTTCCCTGAGAACAATGTCCATTTTTTTTTCTCCTGTGCACAGTCCTAAAGGCAAAACAAAACAACACACACACACACACACACACACACACACACACACACACTAAACAGAAGTCCTGGGCCAAAATACGATCTCTGCCACTTACTAGAGTGTCATCCTGACCATATTGCTTAAACTTTTGACACTTAGTTCTTTTATCCATAAGATGGGCAAAATCAAATGCTACAAAAAGCCTGTTTCTTATAAAGCTGTAATTCAGCCATTTATTCTTAAGATATTTTTGTGTTCTCTCTCGGTTTGAGGATCCTCATGCTACATATGGTTTAGACTATTTTACCAGGACATTGCTTTTGTCTCTTTGCTCTTACATTATCCCTCTGTTAGTTCAAGAGAACTGTGATGTTGCCTTAGCTGCCTGGAAGCTGAGAGCTGGAAGGGACACTTCTTGTTAAAATATTTTCTTTTTCCTTCATGTATGTTCTATTCTATTTATTTCACATTTGCTGTACTGTATACCGGTGTTTTACTCAAATGAGGTTTCCTAGGAAGCAGGCAGGTGTTTCATTTTTATGTAAAATTTAATATATGCAATGTTTAAAACCTCCTACAACTTATGGGTTATCTTCTGTGAGGTAGGTGTTTTAGACACATCATTATCTTTAATCTTGACAGCAGTCTTACAAAGTAAGGGATTGTTTATCCATTTTGCAGATAATATAAGGCTTGGAACAATCAAGTAATGTGCCCAAGGCAACTTGGTTAAGTGAGTGGTGAGTCAGGATTCAAAGGCAGAACTCCAAGACCCTCCAGGTTGTATTGTTTCCTCTACATCACAAGGAAAAGAGAAAGAAGATAATTTCTGTGCACATAGATAACTGTTGATAATTCTTCTCCAAGAGATAAGCTAGAGATAACTATTTTCAAGGCTTGCAGGGGGCTTAATGCAATGATATGTTTTAAAAATCACTGAACATAAACCTAATAGAAGAATGATAGATAATGGTTTTTTTGCAACTGCATTTTCCTTAAGAAATTATTCATCCTAGTGACCTTTTAAAATAACAACTGGCAAGTAAGTATTACTTGGTAATAACTTAAATTTAGAGAAAACTTGGGATAATCAGACATTAAAAGACTTGCCTTGTTTTATTCCTTTAGAGAAACCAGAGCTAGGAAAGCGATACAGAAATATACATTTAATTTCCCCCAATTTATTAATCAGATAACAAATCGACCCCATGGAAGGCATTTTAGAAATTAATTAAGTGACCTACATGCTCATTGCTTTAACGCAACAGTTGTTTTCATTTTGTTTCTTGCATTTCCTTTAAGCCTGTTTCAATATGGGACTGTGGAATTTTTATATTTGAAATATTTTCAAGAATAGCATACTGCCAGGAACACAGGATCTTAATAAATATGATTTGATGAAAAAGCACCAAAGTTCAGCTTTTGCTCCCAAGAGTACATTGTAACTCAGCTTTATTTGATAAAGAATCATTCACACAGACTGGATCCTCTAGTTACAGCTCATAATGGCACAAAGAAATATTGACTATGAAGACAAAGACATACTTTTCAATAAGATATATTAAAGAGATAAAATAAGCTGAAAGATGAGGGAATGAGGAGGTTTTAGAGGGGAAAGTTGAAGGAGGAGAGTTGAATTTCTAGCATTAGAGAGATAAGATGATCCTGAGTTTTAATAATGCACTTTCGACCAAAAAGGGACATTATTAATGTCCACTAATAGCCACAAATGTGCATGTGTGTGTGTGTGTGTGTTTAGAATTTACTGATTTCCGGGCCCTACACTGTGATGTAGATACTACTATTCCCTTTGTACTAATGAGGAAGCCGAGGCACAGGGAGCTTATGTGACACATAGTGAGTGGAGAGCTGAGAAGGGTTGAGAACAGACTTTGAGCCAAGGCAATTTGGCTTCAGAGACTGAGCTTCTAGGCATCTACTTGTCTTCCAATCATGGAGCCATGCCTGGAATTCCTGAATGTGACAGGAAGTTAAACTAGTTAATAGGTACCTGCTAGATGCTTTACATATATTATCTTTACTTCCTATCACAGCTCTGAGAAGTAGCTAGTGTCATGCATGTTTGATACAGGAAGGAGGAGAGACCCAAAGAAGTTGACCTTGTTGTGCAAGGTGACACAAATAGTAAATTAGGGAGCTGTGATTCAAATTTAAACCTGAACCCAAAGTTTATCCTCTAAGTGTGCTACCTTTCCTCAACTCTCTGATTATGCATCATCTTTATGACAGAGTGATAAAGACAAGAAGCAGGAGGAGATTTAAATGTGTGCCTCTATGGGCAAAAGAGAGATAAAGAGAAGAATGTACAGGGTGGGGGTGGGGAGCATTCAGTTAAAAAGCTAATCTCTGAGGACATACTATCGGCAAGACATTATGCTTGGTGTATAGTCAGTGAGTCTTGTCACAGAGAAATTCTGGGTCCAGCAGTCACCACAGATGAGTGTGTAATGACCAGAGCACTGTAGAAATGAATAAGCAGTGCTGTCAAAAGCCCAACAACGTTAAATGCCTTGTGTAGATGCACATAGCAAGTAAGTCTTGATATTCAAACCTGTCTTGACTCCCCGGTAAGAGATGGAAGCCACTCTTCTCTATTAGGTATATTCCAGGATCTTAACCCAAGTTTAGAAGACCTAGAGAGAGACAGGCTCACTAGAGTACCCTGGGTTGAGAGAAATCTAACATGCACAGAGGATCACAGGTGGAATTAGAAAGCTGATTTCATTCTTCATTCTTCATTCATTCATTCATTCATTCATTCAGTATTCACTGAACTCCTGTGTGACAAGTACTGTTCTAGGAGTTAGGGGCACAGTGGTAAACTTAAGCCTTGTTAGGCTTTTAAACAATAGTGGAAGAGTAAAAATAAATAAATAAGTGTGCAATGTAGGAGGCAGTGATAAATGCTCTGCAAGGAACAAGGTAGGATATGATGTTCAGAAGTAACAGGGAAGGGGAGCTTTGTCAGGAAACAAAGAGGAGGTGACATGCGAGGAGAAACATGAATGCTGGGATGGCACCTATGATCAGGACACCAGAGGAAGAGCACTCGGCAAGGCAAAGCCTCTGTGGCCTTGAGGAATCAGGTGTGGGGACAAGGAGACAAGGACGATGTGGTAGAGGAGATGCAAGAGGGAGAAAGGGGCAGGAGGGAGGGTGGAGGTGGGCAGGGGCCTGCCTTGTGGGGACGTGAGGAGTTTAGACTTTATTTTGAGTGTGAGCCACTGGGGTGTTTTCAGCAGAAGAGTAACATGATCTTAGTTCAGTTGTGAAGATTTGGCTAAGCAGAAATGCTGGCCAGGAGGCTGGACAGCTGTCTAGGTGAGGGTTGACAGGTAGTTTGTACTAGGGTGAGATGAGTGGAGATGGAAAGAAGTTTGAGAAATAGAACTTTTTGAGATTAGGAAATTTGCGCTTGGATAATCAACAAATTCTCTCCCTGGAGTCAAGCTACATGGGAAACAAAATCATAGAGGCCAGTTCTAAGTACAATATAAATGATTGCTTCTAAGTGTACTATGAATGATAGAATCCAAACCTACTGTGACTGGAACACTACTTCCTGAAGACACACTTGATGAGCTTTGAGATGACCCAGAAGGTGACTCTGTGGGCATGGAATTTGAATGAGGGAGCGAGATGAACTGGAAGCTGACAGGCATCAGGGAACAGGGCTGGATTCAACCTTCTCACAGTAGATGGTTTTTCCAAGAGGGTCAGAAATAATTGAGGATCTGGGGCCATAATCCTGTGTATCCACCCCTACAGTGAGAATCATTTCACCTTTGAGATCACTGCTCTGACTGGCCCAGAATGTTTGCTACCTAAAATCCTTCTTTTGCTGTACTCCCAGAACTCACAATCTCCCATTTTTGTTGTGATTTGATTATTGTATTATTGTGTAGCAGGGCCTAAAATTTATAACCTAGGTTGTGCAAAAGAATGCTGTTATTTTTCCTATAACTGACCAAAATACTCTTAGAAGCTTTTATTCCCCTAAGTGGAGGAAGTCAAAGGATGAGACCAATAGGCCCCATTTTCCACTTTAAGATATTGTGGGTTATTTCCACTAAACTTACTCTCTTTGGAGAGAGTGCAGAATCAAATTCAACACTCAAGCACTGTGATGGGGCTGTTTCTCTCCTCCCAAGGGTCTCCTCCCCTCCACCTTCTCCCTGACAAGGCATCTTGGTGCAAGGGAAAGTTCATGCAACCTCATGGCAGCAGCGAGAGGATTTCTAGCTCGGGGTCATGTCCTTACTAGTACCTCAAATGTATGCTTAGTTTGAATGCATCCCTGTGCACCTGTTTTTTATTTAAAGTAAAATTTAAAAAATGTATTATGCATGTACATCTTTATTTTAAGCATGGCATTGGCATCTACTGATGCAATCTGTAATGCTGGATGATTGTCTCTTGTCTTGCGGCATCCCATACTGAGTAACTGCCTCATTCTGGCTACACATGTCTGAGCATCCACCAGTTTCTTGACACCCCTGCCCCTGCCCCAGGTCACTTGGGAACCCCTGGGTCTTCTGCACCCTCTGTAGAGACAACTCTGTGAATACTGCTCTCACTCCTTGCTGCATTCTCCCCAAGGCCATCCAGATGGAGCAGGGAAGAGGAGCAGTCTGTCTCTTCTATTCTCTCACAGCTTCTTGGGGGCTATTTTGTTGTCTTCTCAGCCCGATCTCTCCTTAGGCCAGGGCTCCCTGAGGGAGTCAGACCCTTTAAGTGGATGAAGCAACCTCCCAATCTCTCTGCTTTGGGCACCACACCTAGAACTCAAAGCCCTCTACCCCTCCTTCCCACTAGCCTCCTCTGTCTTTATGGCCTTGGCCCTCACCTTTCCTCTGGTATTAACGGCTGAAGGGATTCACAGGACAAAGCCTGTTTATTGATAAAGAAAAACACGAAGAAGTACTCTTTAGATATGTTCACCTTTAATTATGCCAGCCCAGGAGCCAAGGTAGTGCCAATTACTTATCTCTGCTCTGACCTTCTATGTGTGGCTGACCTTAGGGTTTCACTCCAGGAGGCAATCTATTTCCCTTTCATAAAAGTTCCTGGGGAATACACGCAGCCCCTAAGGATCCTTAAAAGGTACAAACAGAGCACTGCAGGCATATAAAAGGACAAGAAAGGCATAATTAATATTTTAGAAGAGCTTATGTGCTAGAGACTGCTAGGAGATTTACATGTATTTTCCAAATTAAAACAACAACTAAATGCAGTCTCTCCATTACAACTATGGAATCAGAGACTGCCAGAGTTTCAGATCAATATGGTTATCTTCTTACTGATGTCCCACAGGAACTTCAACCCCGAATGCCTACCCTTCTCTGTGCAGAAGCTCCTCATTCCTCATCCCCATTTTTGCGCCTGTCACCAATACCCGACCAAATTCTACGGTCTGAAAATGTGTACTCATACTGTTCCACATCCTTGTCCTCATCTTCCACCTAAGAAGATGTCAAGGTTTAAAGTTCCTGCTGCCTTTATACATTCTTCCTTTCCATCCTCTTTATCTATGTCACTATGCCATCTACTGTGTCATCTATGTCATCTACTACGTCATTGGCTTCAGCAGATACGTATCAACTCTCATTTCAAGAGTACAATAGAGGGGCACCTGGGTGGCTCAGTCGGTTAAGTGTCTGACTTCGGCTCAGGTCATGATCTCGCGGTCTGTGAGTTCGAGCCCCGCGTCGGGCTCTGTGCTGACAGCTCGGAGCCCAGAGCCTGTTTCAGATTCTGTGTCTCCCTCTCTCTGACCCTCCCCCGTTCATGCTCTGTCTCTCTCTGTCTCAAAAATAAATAAACGTTAAAAAAAAATTTAAAAAAATAAAAAAATAAATAAATAAATAAAAATAAAAAAAAAAAGAGTACAATAGAACCCCAACTGGCTTGTTCCATGTCATACTCCACATACCACAGAGTGATATTTCTAACACACAGATTTTATCCTATTACGTCCTTACTTAAAATCCTTTAACAACTTTCCATTCCTTCCTTTATAAAGTCTACCCTCCTCAACATGAGAAGTCCCCTGACTCGCCTACTTGCAGGCTCACCTCTACGCATCTTCCTGTTTCACACTTCTGTGCCTTTGTTCTTGCTGTTCTCTTGACTTAAAGTGCCTTTCACTCCTCTGTCTGTGTCTTTTGGTTACCTTATCTGCCAAAATGAGTCCTTTCTGAGGCCCCAATTAAGATCAGCCCACCTTCCTTTGTGTTTCCACACAACCACTTATCCTAGGATGCTTTCTTCCTTTGCTGTCTATAGTTATTCAGTGATATTTGTGTTTGTATCCCTGGTGCCCAGAAAAATCTTTGGCTCTCAGTTGGAATCTAATAGTTTGTCAGTGCCCATGTTGAAAGAGAGACAAAGAAGGAAAGAAAAGAAAGAAGAGATAAAGCAAATATTTAGAGAGTAATAGAGGGAGAGAGAGCATGGAAGAGGGAGGCAGAAATAGAGGATAAGAGGAAGGAAAGTGGAAGAAGAAGAAAGACATTCCTACTGCAGGATTATTAGTCAAGATTGCTATGTCCACATGCCACATCCCTGAGCATTTGTTCTGAGAGTCAGATGAAAGCAATCATGGTCTCTACAAAGCATGCTTGAGAAGCTATGAGCCTCAGAATACTCCCAGCTCACCTCTCTGGTTTTTTCCCTTAAGGCAAGTCTTCCAGGCATCCTCTGCACAGAACATACTAAGAATGCAGCTGAAGTAAATGTGTTTTTTTCTATTACTGTTATTTTCAAGAAAGATGAGTCCAAATACCTGCTATCCACATCCAAGACCAGTTATCAGCTCCAGTAGCTTCCAGAGGGTTGCCTGACCTCCTGGATCGTGATGTGGGTGCTTCGCACACACTCATAGAGAAGCTCCCTTGCCTGACCTGGGATTCATGAACCAAGAGTCACAAGCACAGAGTGAGTCAGAAGTCAGGCACCACGTGATGTGGATTTAAACAGGAGCTTCTGAAGTCAGAGGCTGTGGTAGGCCTGTGACTAGAAGGGAAATGAAACATGTGTACAAACAAAGATAAAGCTGAGTTATTTAATTTATGGAAATAAAATATTTCTTTTTGGCACGGATCTTCTTTTGTGCCACATTTGCCCTGGCTCCTCTGTTACTCCTCCTTCTTCCCAACAGCTACACTTGGAATTAACACAGATCGGAAACTAATACTGATAATGATGACAATGTAAACAATAGCAGCAGCAACTGTCAGTAATAGGTACCTGTCAGAGGAAGTACTACTTACATTATGTAGAACAGTGAATGTAGTTCTCAACATAATTTTTCAAGATAGGTGTTATTATGTCCATTTGGTAGAAGAAGAAGCAAATTTGGAGAATTAACTTGCTTAGGTCACATTATATGCGAAGATGTTGTGTTCAATCCCCTAATGGGTTCGCGTTCCCTAGCGTCCGTTCCCGACTCGTTACCACTGTTCTTTGCTCTAGTGGACCTCTCCGACCTCACCTCCATCTGCTTCCCTCTTTCCTTACTGCACTGATTACACTAATCAGTGGCATTTGATTTTGCATTCATGCCTTGCTCACAAGTGTCTTGCAGGACTTTGTACTTACTGGTCTCCTTAGCGAGGGTATCTATCCTCAGTCTTCTGCATAGCTGGATCCTTTTGTTCAGAATTCTGCTCAAACATAATCTTCTCTTCCCTGTTGGGCCACTTAATCTGAAAGAGTTCATGACACTCTGCCATACCCCTCTCTCAACCCAAATGGCAGCTACTGACATCAGCTCTTGGATTTTCCATCGTATTTCAAAATACGCACAAGATCACGAATTTTTCATACTCATTTGGTAAGTAGAAGGCACAAGCTTTACTGATGAGGTGAGTGGGGCTGAAAGGAAGGTCTTGGCAATAAGTGTAGAAAATTAACAGGTTTAGATCCACTGGTATGGCCATATACCACAAGTCTAGCACCACTCCACACTGCCACATACTTGGTTGTCTCTAGCACAAAGCCTCAGACCCAGGTTTTGAATTCCATGCCCAGTAATCTCCCCTACCTCCCAGTATCATGACATACCACGGTTATACCAAAAATTAAGTTCTTCAAAATGTCAAGCATGATGGTTGGCCTATGTATACTCAGTAATTTTTTTAAAAAAGCTTGGCAGTGAACAAACATATGTGTGTATATGGTATAGACAAATCAAAGGCTGAGTTGAGAATGACAGGACAGAAAAAAGGGAGTAAAAGATCAAAAAGCCTAATTTATTTCTGGGTTGTCTTACTTGTTTCTCAGAGAGTTCTCCACTGACTTGATTTTAATTAAGCTCTTCTTAAGCCTAAGAGTTCTGGGAAGGTAAGTGAATGTGGTACCAGATGGGAATACACCAAGAACTCCCAGATCTAATTTTTAAAATTCTTCCTCATAGCAAACATCCATTACACAGATTCTGTTGACAAATGACCTGGATGCAGCTGAGGAGTATTGGTTGTTCATTTGTGTTTGGTGTTGACAGAGTCCACGTGACCAGGAATGCTAAACTGTCACTTGGCCCCTGGGTTGGAGAGGAAACGTGACGTGAGGGAGACAAGTCAGGACCCGGTGTCAGTAGTTGTCAGGTTAGCTACTAACGGCCTGTGTGCCCTTGAAGATGCCTGTGAACTTTTCTGAATTTCACTTCTGTCAGGTGTCAAGTAAATAAAGTAGATCATGTTACAGACAAAAAACCCATTCTGGAATCAAAAGTCTATACTTTCTGGTTTTTATTTAAAGCAGGCAACATGATTTATCCTTCTCTTTATACAAAGCGAAATAAAAGTAATATTTGTTGCAAACACACTGCTCTTCCTCCTGTCTGGAATATCGTTCGACCCTTACTTATCTGGCTAATCTCTACTCATCTCTCAAAGATCATCTCAGAGCTCTCCTTTTCCAGAAAGCATTTAGTGACCCCCTCATGTTTCCCTGGTTGGTCCCATCTTTGTGTTCACAATCCTCTCTTTAAAGCTCAGCCTACACTGTCAAGCACTTGAGGTCAGAGACTATGTCTTTTGTTAGTTTGGTAACTCCTGTACGTTGTACAGATTCACCTACCTCGCGGATAGACAACAAATGTGTGTGAATAAATGCATGTACAAATAAATGAATTCTAGGTAGGAACAATAAGGAATAGACATTGAAAATGTGTAATATTTTTATAATATTTCAAAATTTATAAATTGTGAAACGGGCTTTCTGGGGGGATGGTTGTTCATCTGCTTCTTTTTCTGGCCCCTTTTACAGATAAGGACATGTAGGATCGAAGACACCATAAGTCCCTCAAGATGAAAGATCATATCTAGGGTTACCGGCAAAGCCTTCTGCCAACTCTAGTCATCTGGGACAGGATCCGTTCTTTTTCCCAACGCCAGGCCATTGACAGTAGTTCTCAGCTTACTAGGCTTAACAAGAATAAACAGGGTACATTATTGCAAAGGGACAGAGGATGTTCTGGACAAACATCTAATCTCGCTGAGGAGAACTGGGAAGATCAGAGTCTATGTGGGATGATGAGGCCAAATGCCGGGATACTCCAGCAAACCCGCACACCGGGAATGTGAGGGTTGCCAGCAGGCAGCACATGGCTAAGTACCTAACATATGGTGTGGACACACGAGTGCCTTCTCCTTCACGAATGCTTTCAAAGACAGCCAGGGCAGGGCCATGCATGTAGAGGGCACTGGCGATGACCTGTAAGATAAGAGCTAGCCCATGAAGATCTTATAAAAGAAAAGCAGGTACCTTTTTTCCCCCCTTAAGAATGAAGTTCTAGGCAAGAGAATCAAGGTAAGAAAATTTTTAAATCAAAATAAAAAAATCAAATATTGATCTGATGCTACATGTGAAATAATTGGGTTTATTCATTAAAATACACTTTTAATACTTATTGACCCATCTGTGATTTGAGAGGCACTGGACTGCCTAATCATTCATCCAGTCACTTATTCTGTTATTATTTCAACCCACATTATTGAACATCTATTATGTTCAGCCTTGGCAAGGGCTGGGGATTTCTCCATGAATAAGACATACTCTCTTCTAGAGGAGAGGCTAGTAAAACCATTATTTAATGAGCATATATGGATGCTCTGTGTTGTGCTAAGCATTTCATGAACAGCATCTCATTTTATTTATTAATTTATATCTTTTTTAATGTAATTTATTGTCAAATTGGCTAACATACAGTGTATAAAGTGTGCTCTTGGTTTTTGGGGTAGATTCCTGTGGTTCATCGCTTACATACAACGCCCAGTGCTGATCCCAACAAGTGCCCTCATCAATGCTCATCACCCATTTTTCTCTCTCCCCCGTGCCCCCCCCTCCCATCAATCCTCAGACTGTTCTCTGTATTTAAGCGTCTCTTATGGTTTGCCTCCCTCCCTCTCTGTTTGTAACTATTTTTCCCCTTCCCTTCCCCCATGGTCTTCTGTTAAGCTTCTCAAGATCCATATATGAGTGAACACATATACCTGTCTTTCTCCGACCGACTTATTTCACTCAGCATTAATACCTTCCAGTTCCACCCATGTTAACAGCATCTCATTTTTAAAAATCACAATGACCTTGTGAGGCGAGTTGTGTTATATAGTTTTTAGAGATGGGGAAACTTGGACCTAACTTAAGGGAGGTCCTAACACTAACAGTTGGTTAACACAAGAATCAGGCTGGGAATCCGGGTCCTTTAGATAGTGAGTCTTTATGCTAAACCATGAGTTATATGACAAGCAACTGAAACCCTGTTAAAATGCAGATTATTATTCATGCTATCTGATATAGGGCCTAAGGCTCTGCTTTTCTACCAGACTGTTTCTGGTCTGTGCACCGCACTTTGAGCAGCAACAGGATGGAGGATGTGCCTGTCCGATCAGAGCTCATTTCTCCCTGTTCCCTCCTAAGCAGAACCTACATTTACTGGCATCTCCCCTTTGCTGGCTATGGCCCACATCCCTCAGGAGAAGCTGACTCTATCTCCAGCTCCAGGCTGTATCTTGATCCCTCCCCCATTCAATCCAATATGGCAGCCAGTAGCTATTTAAATTAATTAAATTTAATTAAAACAAAACCTTTAGTTTCTCAATTACACCTGCAGGCTTCCAATACTTAAGAGTCGCCTGCGGCCAGTGGCCGCTGTGCTGGCCGGTAAAGAACAGAGTGTTTTCTCACTGCAGAAAGTCCTGTCAGACATGCTGAAAGTCTAGATCAGTCATGGTAATTCTATTCCCATTTTTTTTCAGAATTCTGTTTTCAAGAGCATGACATTTCTGCAGCAACTGCTATTGGCCTACACATGTGTAGTTCAGCTAAATTGACCCAACATGGCTGAAGGACGACAATAATCCTTGGTCTAGGGGGAGATTTCCTTTTCTTTCTGAGTGTGCTAAAGTAAACAAGGAAACATGAGTTATCTAGTTCTTGTTCTCGGCCCTCAGTGAAAGCAGGTCAAAGCAGGAGCCCTGATGGGCCTTCACTAGAGGCTTTCCTTACCTTCTGCTTCTGCTTGAATGAGACAATAAATTTCCTCATGGGGCACCTGGGTGGCTCAGCCGGTTGTGTGTCTGACTTCGACTCAGGTCATGATCTCACAGCTCATGAGTTTGAGCCCTACCTCTGGCTCTGTGCTGACAGCTCAGAGACTGGAGCCTGCTTCGGATTCTGTCTTCCTCTCTCTCTCTCTGCCCCCCCCCCCCCCCCCCCCGCTCGTGCTCTCTCTCTCAAAAACAAATAAACATAAAAATAAAGTAAAATAAAACAAAATTTCCTCGTGATTTCTAGTATTTTGAGCCCAACTTTATGGGCCCAGGCCTAGTTTGTGGTGACATGGCTAAATGCACCAAGAAAGTGCACTGTCAGTAAATACAGGACCCCTTATGATGCCTCCCTCAGGAAAACGGTGAAGAAGACTGAAATAAGCCAGCAGTCCACGTACACTTGCTCCTTCTGTGGCAAAACCAAGATGAAAATATGAGCCATGGGGGTCTGGCATTGTGGTAGCTGGTAGTGCCCGGACCTACAACACCACTTCTGCCCTCACAGTAAAATCAGCCATCAGAGACCAAAGGAGTTCAAAGACCTGTAGAAGCTTCACCACGTGAGACACTGCTAGCCTTTAATAAATGGGTTAATAAATGGGTTAATTTATATAACAACAAACAAAATACAACAAAGCAAAACACCAGGTTGAACCTGGTTTCTGTTACTTAAAGCTACAAGATAACTGAAAGATATCTGTGATTTAAGTATCTGCAAGTCAATGGTCCAGGATAAGGCTAAAGATAGAGCAAGACAAAAAGGGTACATTTAGCTTTTAAGTATGATCTAGTTTCATGTTAAAGATATCTCATGTAGAAAAATTCCTGCAATTGGAGGTTTTGGAAGACAGGGAAAATTGGTGCAATGGGTATTTGGAAGAGGAAAAGTCTCTTCTCTGTGAGGGAAAAATCCAGGAAGGCTTCCTAGAGGAGGTGATATTTCAGCAGGATGTTGGAATAGGTACATTTTGAGACAAAGACAAGATTAAAGGCATTTAAAAAGAGGAAAGAACATAAGAAAAGGTGAAGAGGTGGGAAAGTCCAGGGTATTTTTTTTTCTTTTTTCTTAAGTAGGCTTCCCGCCCAGTAAGCAGTCCAATGTGGGGCTTGAACTCATGAACCTGAGATCAAGACCTGAGCTGAGATCAGGAATTGGACACTTAACCAACTGAGCCACCCAGGCACCCCAAGGCCAGGAGATTTCTATGAAAAAGGCAAAGGCCTAGCCACTGTGCTTGACAATACAGAATATATCAAACTAAAATAGAACCAGGCTGCCTTGCTAATGAATGGAAAAGCCTCCTTAACATTCGCATAGCATTTTACAGTGTTCAAAATATGGTAACAAGTATGCTTTGTTTGCTTTGTTGTCTTTGCAACATTGCAACAATGCAGACAATATAGACCCAGGTAGGTAATGTGGCCAGGGTCACAAACTAATAAATGGCAGAGTTAAACCTTGAAGCCACACATCTTCTGACTCCTGACTTTACTGCTCTGGGGCCTCAGAAAGTGCTGTGATGGGAGGGTGATCTTATTTCTCCAATAACCAGCGGCAATCTTGTTCAGTGTTCACTTTTAAAAGTGTCCCGGTGTGGTTGACAAATTATTTGCTCACCTTACTCTCTTGGCAGACATGACTTCTGTGAAATCCTCCTAGATTTTAAGAGGAGTTATAGAAAAGTCAGACTGGCCTAGAGACACAGGCTCCAAACTGCAGGAAGCAGTTCCCAGCCGCTTCCCCCTGAGTCCGTGGGCAAGGAAAAAGTGCATGTCGTCTGTAGAGAGAGATACAGAGACAGAGAGAGAGACAGAGAGAGAGAGAGGGAGACAGAGAATGAGAGAGATGTTTAAAGCCAATATATCAAGAAGTTTGTGATTGGTGAAACTGTTAAAAAAAAAAAGGTACTATTTCCTTTTCTTTTTTTTAACGTTTATTTATTTTTGAGACAGACAGAGACAGAGCATGAATGGGGGAGGGTCAGAGAGAGAGGGAGACACAGAATCGGAAGCAGGCTCCAGGTTCTGAGCTGTCAGCACAGAGCCCGACGCGGGGCTCGAACTCACGGACTGTGAGATCATGACCTGAGGCGAAGTCGGATGCTTCCGACGAAGCCACCCAGGCGCCCCATCCTTTTCAACTTCTTTTTGTAGATTTGAATACTTTCAAGATACAAACAAAAAACTAAAAAAAAAAAAAACAACAACTAAAAATGTAATGCAGATAGAAGTATTTGGGGGTAGGCAATGGAGTCAGTGGGACTCACCCACTTTTAGATGGGCAATTAAAAGTTAATGAGCCTGCCCCTAATACTTACAGACGGAGGGGCTGTGTGCAAGTCTCCTCCGGAAAGTGCACGACCCAAAAGATCTGCACAAGTAATGCTACTTTCTTACAAGTGTTTGCCACTCCCTTTGACACCAGCTGGCCTCTAAGGGCTGCACACAGTCATGTCCACTTTGCAACCCAGAATCCAATTTTCCACTTTCTCAACCTGTGCCCCTAACGTATATGACATTGAAACTCATCTTGTCCAACTCCAAACCCCACTTGCGTACCATGAGATTAGGCTTTCTGATGAGGACATGCTGGCCAGAATGAGATCTAAGCCTGGGTAACTGCTTGGGGGCGGGGGAGGGAAGCTAAGTGGTAGACAGAGAACATAGATACTGGTGTTTGAGAAGTCTGGGAAGAGATTTAAAACTTTTTTTTTTTTTTTTAAGGTTTATTTATTTATGAGAGAGAGACAGACAGAGCATGATCAGGGGAGGGGCAGAGAGACAAGGAGACACAGAATTTGAAGCAGGCTCCAGGCTCTGAGCTGTCAGCACAGAAGCTAGCACAGGGCTTGAACTTACGGACTGGGAGATCATAACCTGAGCTGAAGACAAATGCTGAACTGACTGAGCCACCCAGGTGCCCAAGTCTGGGAAGAGATTTAGGTTTGCTATGCTTTGAGAGTAAAGTGAGCACTCAAAGCTCAACTCTGGGGTCTCTGACTCCAGACCTGGTTGTAGCAGCTGGAACCTGGGGTGGGAGTCAGGGAGCCACCATGACTCAGTTGGGAGCCCCAGCTGAGTACTTTTTTGCTCACAAGAAGGAGGAGAGCTGAACCTTCTTTTGGCTGGGGATGGGAGCAGAGCAAGAGCGTTCAGGACCACCAGGGGCCCCAGCAGAGGAATGCAGGTGAGCGGGAGCAGGAGAGGGGAGTGTGGCTGAGGCTATGTGTGTGGAATCAGAAACCATCCTAAAGGAGGCAGTCGGCCTTATGAGCAAAGAATGTTCGGGCCGAGATTCTTTAGTCCTCTCTGTCTTACTCCATTACAAGAGAATGGAACACAGAGTAATACGAAGCAGGGAACAGCCAACTTATCTAAATGTTAATGACAATAATTACTGGCCTGGAGAAAATCTTTTAGTTCAACTGAAATATTTCACAAACATCACTGGGAGGATTTGCGTGGGGTTAGCAGTTCTCCTAGCGACGAGCGGTCTTTATCAGGGCTAGCATGACTTCCCAGAGGAGAATTAACACTCTGTGGGCTGAGTGAGGGAGAGAGCTTGTGATTCTCCAAATATGGCGGCAAAGGAGAGAAGAAGGTATGTCGGTGAAGGTCATGGTGGCCAAGGCTGAAACTGGGGAGGCCAGGTGACTGTGTGCAGGGTGATTAACCCAGACTATGTTCTGGACTTTCATCATCCCATCACTCATTTGCAATGCAAGGCTCAGTCAGCCAGCAAAACCATCAACTTATTTGGAATGCTATTACTAAAGGAAAAAGGTCAGAATGTAGAGAAGAAGAAAGTATGGGGACCGTGAGGAAGGAAGTAGGTGTACACCCAGCCAGCTGGGGACTAAGAAAGTACCCTGGGATCTCACTTGGGAACTTGTTAGAAATGCATGATCTCAAGCCATGGACCAAGACCTGAATCAGAAACTCTGAGAAGCAGTCCTTCCATCTGTGTTTGTATAAGCCCTCCTGGTGATTCTGATGCATCCTAAAGAAAGGGAACCATGGGCTACACTCAACTTCTCCTAAGTTCCTACAAGCAGCTAGGGGTGGTGTCACACACTGAGGTTCAGAGAGATGAAAAGACAACACGGGGAATGATAAACAATGGATCTGGCTCGCCATGCACTGGCAAAAATGAGCCAAACGAACAAGAAAGGATAAGGCAAGCATAACGCAAATAAGCGCTGAGCAGAAGGCAATATGCATGCTCCAGAAGAAAGAATTGCTTTCCCATCCCCACTATTTTTTTCCCTTCTAGGTAGCAAAAGACTAAGATTTCATTTTCCAGTCACCTTACATCTAGAGATGGTCAATGAGATATAAAGATGAGCTGCGAGGGAGAACACAGGGAAGACTTCCTAAATGGATACAGTTACATAGTACGTATATTACTATTTTTTTTGTGTCTGTCTTCCTTCTTCTCTCTGCCTGATAGGTGTATGTGAGGAATGGAACTCTACCAGCCACTCTGTGTCCTTGAGGATAGAAGCCTCTTGCTACTGTGGATAGAAAGATAGAAAAATTGGTATTCCTGGTATATTTGTGATGCCAAACACAATCTCTGGACTGTCCATCATCTGGACTTTTTTTTTTTTTTTTACGTGAGACAATAAATTCTTACATTTTTAAGCCACTGCAATTGAGCCTCCGTTACTACCAGCTAAAGACAGTTCCTAACTCATAAGGTCAGGAAGGTCATTCTGGACTGAGAGAACAGTGGGAGCAGATGCACGAAGCTGTGCATGTGCACAGCATGCTTGAAGAATGAGCTTCAGGGGCACCTGGGTGGCTCAGTTGGTTAAGCGTCCGACTTCGGCTCAGGTCACGATCTCACGGTATGTGAGTTCGAGCCCCGCATCGGGCTCTGTGCTGACTGCTCAGAGCCTGGAGCCCATTTCAGATTCTGTGTCTCCCTCTCTCTCTGACCCTACCCCGTTCATGCTCTGTCTCTGTCTCAAAAATAAATAAATGTTAAAAAAAAAAAAATTAAAAAAAAAAAAAAAGAATGAGCTTCAGGACAACAGGGGAGTGAGGTGTGGAGAGCAATGCAGATGGAGGTGAGGCACAGTGAGCTTTCTGGGGCTGGCTGGAGGAGAAAACAGGGGCAACTTTCTTAGAAAGTTGGAGACTTCTTGGGGCGCCTGGGTGGCTCAGTCGGTTAAGCGGCCGACTTCGGCTCAGGTCATGATCTCGTGGTCCGTGAGTTCGAGCCCCGGGTCGGGCTCTGTGCTGACAGCTCAGAGCCTGGAGCCTGTTTCAGATTCTGTGTCTCCCTCTCTCTGACCCTCCCCCGTTCATGCTCTGTCTCTCTCTGTCTCAAAAATAAAATAAACGTTAAAAAAAAAAGAAAGTTGGAGACTTCTTGGTATCCTACCATGTCTTTTTCTATGGGCACCTCCAACTCAGAGGTCCTCAAGGGGAATCTGTCATCCACCATCATCTTCCTTTCCACATGTATAGCTCATTCTGTGAAATGGCAACACCATTCACCCATTGCCCAAACCAGGACATGAGTGGCACATGCAATCCCTCTCCTTGTCCCCAAAGCTCATAAAGGACCAGATCTCAACAAATCTTCTCCCAACACTTGCCCATATGCCCCTTTACCCACTTCAGTCACCAGCATCCAGCTCCCACTTTGCCCTCTCCCAGGAGTGCGGTGACAGCCCTGTCATCTCCTTGTTTCCGAACAGAAGGCGTCTCCATGCCCCACACCTTAGCCAGAGTGACATTTAAAATGGCAAAATTGATCTCACCATTGCTTAAAGACTTGTTTACATCCTTCTATTCCAAACAATTCCCTGCAGTGATGCTCCATAGGATTCAAATGGATGTTGAGAGGGGAAGAAAGAAATATTTGTGTGTTTTAGGGATTTGGGGAAAATTCTAGAATTAAACTGAGTTAGACGCCTTCCTTACTTTCTAGCAGATTTAATACGTGAATGTGCAACATGTCCATAAGCAAAGACTTTTTCAGAGTTATCTGTCTCTGGCATGCACCCTGGAGGGGCACCTCGTGAGAACTGGGGACTGCAGTCCGACAACACGAAGGCCTGGCTCCTTAGCCCCTTAGGCCTCAGCAGTCTTGTCTCTGTGGCAATGCCAAGCTCCTCCCAACCCCCTGCTAAGGTCCTCGCCACTCTGGAAAACACACTGACACTTGTCCTTTGGTTCTGCTGCTCCTCTGCTTGAAATGTCTATTCTTCATCTCCATACGTTGACACTTTCCTCTTGAAAGAGCAAACCCCAAAGTCATTTCCTTTATGGAAACTTCCTAGATCCATTCCTCACAGTTTAAAGCAGAAAATTTTAGCTCCCTCTTTTACTCTCAAACGTGTGTGTATCTTTATCAGAGAATCACCACATTATAGGAGTTAGCTGTAGACTAGTGTGTTTGCTTGTACAACTAGGGTGGGGACATCTTAAAGCTGAGGATTGCTTATCATCTATATCTATTTATCCATCCACTTATCCAGCCACCCACCTCTCCACCCATCCATCCATCTATCCATCCATCCACTAACCTATTTTATCTTTCTATCCATCCACCCACAATGATGGATATATATATAGTAATCAAATAAAAAATTTTGAATTAAAAAAAAAAGTGGTATAGATGTTAACCTAGCAAAAACCTATTTGTATTAAAAATGCAGTTTAGGATGAAATTGTACCTAGGTGTAATAGCTATATATCAGTATATATATTTCAAAATTATTAGATCAACATTTAGGCGAAGGTAAAAGGGGAAAAAAGTTTTTATGGGATCAAAATGCATTTCCATCTCAATACTCGACTGTTCATTTAGCAACGTGCTTAATTTAGATGTCACGTTCCTTGAGGTTAGGGGCTGCAACATGTTCATATTTGTACCCTTGCGCCCATCACTGTGTCTAGAACAGAAATCACTTTTACAGTATTGTTTTCTGGTCTTCTGACCTTAGTCTTTCTTTCCTTTCTAAGCCACATCTATAAGACAAATTGCCTAGGATGCCCTTTCTACTATTATAGTCCAAATTCCCACTTTCTGAGGGCCCTTTGTACACACTATCATCTTTTAAGCCATATTTAGATTCTACCTTTTCAATGTGATAAGAAATATAAGAAAATATCGGTAAAGACTTTGCTATAGACTAAATGTGTCCTTCCCCACATTCATATATTGAAATCTTTACTCCCAATGTGATGGTATTTGGAGGGACCTTTGGGCATTAATTAGGTTTAAATGAAGATATGAGGGTGGAATTTCCATCATGGGATTAATACTCTTCTAATCAGAGGAAGAGACTGGAGATCTCTTTCTGCACGCACACATCAAGGAAAGTCCATGTGAAGATATAAACAGGAAGAGGATCTTCACCAGGAACCTGACCAAGCTGGTACTCTAATCTCAGACTTCCAGCACACAGAACCATGAGAAATAAATACTTGTTGTTTAAGCCACCTGGTCTATTGTAATTGTTACAGCAGCCCAATTTATGAGTAGAACGGACAGGGATGTGCATATCTACTGCAACTAGGTAATCAGAGCACACACAAACCACCTACTTTAGGGTTAACAACATACTAACTTTTAGAAAGGCCATCCTGAAGTTCTACTGGATAGCTGTGTAAATAGCATCCAATATTTAAAAATTAGGGAGTAGTGGGCTTCTGGGTGGCTCAGTAGGTTAAGCGTCTGACTCTTGATTTCAGCTCAGGTTTGTGAGATCTAGCCGGCATCAGGTTCTATGCTGACACAGCAGATCCTGCTTGAGATTCTCTCTCTCTCTCTCTCTCTCTCTCTCTCTCTCTCTCTCTCCTCTCATTCTCTCTCTCAAAATAAATAAATAAACTTAAAAAAAACTAGGGAGTATAGAAGATGGAATTTATAAGCAGCACACAATTATTTAATAGTGTAATATTTATAAAAAATACATGGAAAAATATGATCCCTCCATCTGAACTAAAGGCAGTGAAATGGTGATTTTTTTCCCCTTTGTTCTAACTCTTCTTTTGGATCCTTCATAGTTTGTGCCATATTATGGTTTATAATCACTCATCAAACATTTTTAAGCTCCTACTATGCTCCAGGCATATGAGATCAACTGTGAATATTTACTTTATAGAATGAGTTGAATTGAAATGACTGAAATGATTGTGTTACTCACCTCTTCCTATGATTTTTCTTCTTCGTGAAAAGCATGGAAACAAATTCAAATGATAGTCTAACTTCTATCCATCTTTCCTGCTCCCTGCTAAAATTATGCAACTACCCCAAAGCTTCCCTTTATGTTCCAAGCTGTGATCAGTCTCTTCTTGACCTACTCTTTTATTACATTTTATTTTTACTTATCTTAAGCACATTTTACAGCACCTCTTGCATTCTTGTTTGTTTTACTTACTGTTTTGGATGCCTCACATGCTCCACCCATTGCTGTAACCTAGGGGCACTTACATGTAAGCCAACAGTGCCCTGTTAATCTACAGGGGTACCTCTCACTTTCTCTTGGGAGCTTCTCTAATGCCTGTGGCACTCGTGTACATGTAGCCTGGAAGCATTAGTTACCACGCCAGGGGTAGCTGTCAAGCAGTGGGGGGAATGGGAGCTGATGGTCCATAATTCTGAGATAAGGTCTACACCACTTCTTGGAAGGGCATGGTGGGAGGGCTCCAGCTGCTCACAGGGTGTCCAGCTTGGTACCATACATCATATCATATCTCTCTTTTGTTGTTTCCAGTATTCTTTTCATCTGTGAATCACTTCACAAGTTGGCTACCTACATGCTAGCCCTTTCTCAGGCCTTCAGTCTTGATTGTGCTGAGGGCGAGAGGGGCATCAAGTTAAACATTCCTATCCATCTCATCTGCCAGGTTGTCAGCTCCCAGAAGAAAGAAGCTACACTTCCTCATGTAACTTACATATTCACAGCCACAGAGAAAGGCCAGACACCGATGAGGTTCTCCAAATATCAGTTGAACTTACTGAACAAACCCTGCGAGGTCTATAAGTGCAGACACAGCAATTATTAATTCATTTGTTTAACAAATACTTATTTGTGTGTCTTTTTTTAAAACCCGACACTGGTCGGCTGGCTACAGGCAGAAGCAACAAGCAAAATTCCAGCCCTTACAGAGGTTGCATTCTATTAAGAGGAGAAAATAAGCCAATGGATATGTAATCTGTGAAATGATAAAAAATACTATGGAGAAAATAAATCAGGAATAGGGCAAACAGGGTACAGATAAAATTTTAGACAGGGTTGGAGAAGGCCATACTGGGAAATGTTATCAGAGATCTGAAGTCAGGGTAGGAGTAGGTCATATGAGAGCAGGGAGCTCAGTGCCCTAAGGTAGGGGTAGCCCAAGAAGACCAGTGTGGCTAAACAGAATGAACAGGGACAGATGGGGAGGAGATAGGGGATGACAGGTGACAGAGCAGAGGGCTTCACAGGCTTTTATAAGGCATTGGCTTTTGCTCTAAGAGAAATGGAAACCCACTGGAGAAATCTGGACAGAGGGCTGCCATGATTAAACTTATACTTTAAGAAATTACTGTGTTGTGTTGAAAATAGACAGAAGGAGGCAAAGTGGGAAGCAGTGAGCCAGGTTAAGAGACTCTTCCATTGATCAAGGCTAAAGGTGATTGGTGAGGAGAGGATATATTTCACAGATAGGAACACTGCTATTGGTTGATGGGTTGGATGCAGAGTGTGAGAGAAAGAGAAGAATCAAGATGACTCCAAAGACTTTGCTAGAGCTGTTGGAAGAACAGAATTGAAATATTCTAAGAGGTGACTCTCCGTGGAATGAACTGGATTACGAAATGGTGGGAATAAGAAGTTCAAGGTTGGAACTCTTAATTTGGGGATATCTGTCAGGCAGCTGAATAGGTCTGTAACAAGCTAGGTCAAAGAAGCAGTTGTACGCACAAGTCTGAAGTTCAGAGGACAGACCTGACCTGCAAATATAAAAACCATCAAGTGCTGACGGTAATATTTAAAACTGTGTAACTGAATGACATCAAGTAGGGGTAACCATGGATAGAAAGTGGAAGAAATCTAAAATCTTCTAACTTTCAGAGATCTAAGGGATGGTGATGAGCCAGCAAAGAAGAAAGTGAGCGAAGAGGAGAAGATTAATGCCTTAACAAGATAAGTGAAGGAAATGTTCCAAGGAACAGAGATTTATGACCTGTGTCAAATGGTGCTGATAGAACAAGGCGAGGACCAAGGATTGACCTCTGGGTTTATCAACATTGCAGTTATTGGCGACACTAGTAGGACCTACTTTAATGGAAGGGTAGAAATGGACATCTCCTGAAATGAGTCCAGAGGGAATGAGAAGAGGGAATTAGTGACCACTTCTTGATCATCTCTTTTCTCTTGGGGTTATAGTTACATTATATGTAATGAAAGATATGGATTATGAGTTATGTGTGCCCACTAATTCATCTTAGCAACCAGGGGCTCCTCTCTAAGACAGCACATTTCATTCCATCATTTTCTGAACTGTAAAACAATCTGGAACAGCAACAACAAAAAATTATCACCATCTCAATAATCATTCCTTTGGTGCCCATTCTATTTTTTTAATGTTTATTTATTTATTTTTGAGAAAGAGAGAGAAAGAGTGTGTGTGTGCACATGAGTGGGAGACAGACAGACAGAAAGAGGGAGAGAGAGAATCTGAAGCGGGCTCTGCGCTGTCAGCCCAACATGGGCTCGAACTCATGAACTGTGAGATCATGACCTGAGCCGAAATCAAGACTTGGATGCTTAGCCAAATGAGCTACCCAGACACCTCCCCCCCCTTTTTTATACAATTCTAAAATGAAAGTGATATTTGTGTGCTTATTTTATTTTTTTAATAGTTTATTTTGAGAGACAGAGAGTGTGAGCAGGGGGAGAGGTAGAGAGAGGGAGAGAGAGAATCCTAAGCAGGTTCCACACCATCACAGTGGATTCTAACGCAAGGCTCCATCCCACACACTATGAGATCATGACCTGAGCCAAGATCAAGATCTGGACACTTAACTGACTGAGCCACCCAGGCATCCATATGTTCATTTAAAAAATTTCTTTTTTATTAGTTTTCTTTATTTTTGAGAGGCAGAGAGAGACAGAGTGTGTGGGGGGGAGGGGCACAGAGAGAGGGAGACACAGATCCAAAGCAGACTCTAGGCTCTGAGCTGTCAGCACAGAGCCCGATGCAGGGCTTGAACTCACGAACTGTGAGATCATGACCTGAGCCAAAGTCGGATGCTCAACTAACTAAGCCACCCAGGTGCCCCGCTATGTTCATTTTAATAGATGAGAAAACTCAGACACCAAGAGCTTGAGTAATTTGCCCAAAGTCACATAACCTATAAGGACCACCACCCTCTATGGGAAGGATGAACATTTGGGAAAAGTCAGGGTTTCCACTTCTTTTTCCCTTCACCTTCATCAGCCTTCCTCTGACAGTGGCCTCAGCAGTGGGAATGCTTTCATTAGAGATGAGGGGAATTTTGGAGCAGATCCCCATAGAGATGAAAACCTTGGCTATTGCTGCAAAATAAAAGGTACAGTGTGTGCTCCTGTACCAGCCTGCTCTGGGCTTCCTGTAGGTTGGCAAATAATTTTGTTTTCCTCAGTCTTTCATCTTCACTTTTCTTTTAAAAACTGGGAAAGAAGGCTTTCTTTAAGTAGAAAAAAAGAGTAGTATCTCTTTTATAAAGAATCTGTGTGTATACATAATGTGTCATGATAAAGTAAATACAGCAGCGAAGAAAGAAATTATTGAGGGAATGCAAAACATCTTGTCTTTTGAAGTTGAGTTCAACATTTTCTGTCCCAGGAGATTTTTCTTTCCTTCTTGATTCACTGTTGTTATACACTGTGCCGTATCTGACCTGCCTTTTCACTTGCTCCATATCATCATATGATAATAAATTATAAACTGGTCATTATCCCTGGCATGTCTTTAAACATAGGATGGGATGAAACTGGGAGTCTGGCAACCTGGGTTTAATTTCCAGCCCAACCACTGTTCCTGTATCTCAGCGACTTTTTGCTGCCCTGTTATAACGAGCTTTGTTCACAAAGTTAAATTAGAATAAAGAAGATAGTCTGTTTTATTCTGTCTCCTTACTATTCATTCCCATCATCCCTGTTCCCATTTTTCTCCTGGGCCCCTGGAACAGCCTCTGAATTGTTTCCCCGCACCTGCTTGTGTCCTCTTCCAATCCATTTTTGCCACAGTAGCCTAAGTGACTTTATAGAACACAAAATTTCATCATGTTACTTTTCTGATTTAAAGATGGCTCTCAATTGCACTAAAGAACACATTTCTTCTTCTTCCTTTTTTTCTTTCTTTCTTTCTTTTTTTTTTTTTTTTTACCGTCTACTTATTTTTGAGAGAGAAAGAGAGACAGAGAGCATGAGCTGGGGAGAGACACAGAGAGAGGCAGTCAGAGGATATGAAGCGGGCTCCACACTCACAGCAGAGAGCCCAACACGGGGTTCAAATTCACGAACTGTGAGATCATGACCTGAGCTGGTCAGATGCTTAACTGACTGAACCACTCAGGCGCCCCCAGAACACATTTCTTAAACTACTTGTGTTTCCGTCCTTGCCTACCTCAACTACTAATCGTTTACCATTCTTCCCATCTTCTCTTTAGGACTTTGTCTACACTGGCTATGTTGCATTTTGTGACTTCTCATGTTGTTGCATCTGCCTGGAAATCTCCCTGACCCATTCTTTATTCATTAACTCATTGCTACCATCTTTTAGAGCTCACCTCAAATTCACTTCAATAGGATAATATTCTTTCATGCTCCCACACATCCCTCCAGGATAGGCTCTATGTTCTCAGAGATCCTGCACTCCTTCATTGTCCCTATTAACACTAAATTGCATATGTGGTATATAATAATTTATCTGATGACTATAACCCCTGATGAAAAGCAATCTTTACGATTAAAAACAGTTATTTTCTACTAGTTAGCTCCTGGTATTCCATCAGCATTCAATGAATATTTGTGGAAGGAATGAATTCAAGACTCTCACTACATGTGTGTGAAATGGGAAATGCCTTCCATCTTTCTAACTAGCAGGGCCTGGTAAACCATATACCCTTTTGAGGTACAGAGTCACCTCACAATGACACACCCTTCCACTCTGGAAATCATAACCACTTGTCTCTTGATTAAACAAGTTTTCATGAGGTACAATTTCAATATTTACTTGGCTACAAGTAAACATTGTCTGGTAGCCAGCCCACAGTTAGGTAGACCCCAAACTGGGCCAATCAGGAGCCAATCATCACAACTCTGGACTTGAGCCTGCAAGATCTTAATTGATTCTAGACTTCTCTTTGAATGGAGAGAGAGATGAAAAACAAAAGCAAAAACAACAAAAAACACAGCAAACAAAAACTCCACCACAAACAATGACAGCAGCAACAAAAAACAAAACTAAGGGGCGCCTGGGTGGCTTAGCTGGTTAAGCATCTGACGTCAGCTCAGGTCATGATCTCATGGTTCACGGGTTTGAGCCCTGCATCGGGTTTTGCGCTGACAGCTCAGTGTCTGGAGCCTGCTTCAAATTCTGTGTCTCCCTCTCTCTCTCTGCTCATCTCTCTCTCTCTCTCTCTCTCTCTCTCTCTCTCTCTCTCTCTCCATCTCTCTCAAATAAATAAACATTTAAAAATTAAAACAAAACAAAAAAACTAAAATTGAAGTGGTAGAGAATGGACATTTTACAGGATTTGGAGGAAGTAGCAGAGAAAGTTCATATGAAGAAAATAAAACAGTGGTCCAGATGTGCAGAGAGAAGCTGAGACAGAGTTAGAAAAGTCCCTCAGTTCCTTATAACTTTCTCTTCTTCTGGTTCTGCTTCCTTTGGGAGGCTTGGCTGCCTGCCTGCCCTTGAGCTGGTTCCGCGAGATAGCTCCGTATCCTTCATGAGAAGTTCTCCCCTTCCCCACACAAGCCACATTGCTACTTGCAATGAAAGGGTTCTAATGAAAAGACATTTAAAAATACCATAACAGAACATAGTAGGCACTCGATAAATAACAGCTGGGATAATTATGCTTACCTTCAACACCACCGCTCAAATGACACATGTACTGATTCACATTTATTGAAGATCTCCTACTTGACCATTCAAGGGTTACCTGGCCCATGCAAGGGCTTTTTACTACATCTCAAATTTGTGCAAAATACCAGTGAAGCGGAAATCTTAATGGTTTTCCTAATGCATTCTACATTGTTCTGTATGTACCTGTGTCTTTTACTGTAGGTAAACATGGCAATGGAAGCTCCTCTGCCATTATTTTTATCATTGGCACCTGGAATAGCTCCTAGTGTGTTAACATGGATGAAACACGTGTCTGTTGAGTGAATAACTGAATGGCTTTGTGTAAGTTTCTAAATCTCTCTGAGCTATTGTTTTCTTACTTTTAAGTAGGGATTTGTACTTGTCACACAGAATTAGAGTGAAAGTCAAGTGACAGATGCGAAATCATCTGAAAATACTGAAGTGAGTATCCATTGCTATTAGCACTTTGAGTACTGTGGCAGGGGAGATGCCATCAGTCCCATCTTACAAATGAGAACCCTGAGGCCAGAGAGTTCAAATGGCATGTCCAGAGTTAACAAGTGTTAAATATTAAATGGATCATTTAAAAAAATGACACTCTCTATCCTCCTAATCTAAACATATCAAGACTGGTTTAGGCAAAATGGATCTGAAAAGAAATTTTGGAAGAGGGAAAAGATCTATGTTAGTAAGAACAGAATGTGTTAAGTATATGACATATAAACAGGTAAAATTGAAGAGGATCTGACAGAATGAGGCAAGCCAAAAACAGAGGAGGAATTCAACCTCCAGTTGAACCTCCAGTGGTATCTGTACCACTACAGATACCTCATTTAATGGGACTCCGTCTCATTCTATTGTCACAAGACAAGCTGCTGAGCAACATGTGGTCTCAGTGGATCTACCTTGAGGGACAGTCTGGGAAGAAACAGGTGGATTTTACACACGGGGCAAACGACATTATGAAGAAGCAGGGTTGGACTTGGGTTATTGACTCTGGGGTAGAGGTAACATTCCTGCTCTAAAGACCTATTCAGTGGCCCACTAATGTGTTTTGAGACCGTATAGATAGATTGTTTTATCTTTTCTACCTGATGGTCATCTACTGATCAATGAATATCTCTTCTTGAATATAAATATAACATCTCGAATTTAACATGTCACGCACATATTTCTTGGTCATCACCATCCCCATTAACATAAAACAAGCAGAGCTCTCCTGCCCCTGTAGTCTGCCCCATGTCAGCAACTGATCTCTTTACCTTTCTAGTAACTAAGGCCAAAGCTCGCCTTGATTTTATTTCTCTCAACCAACACTCATTCTATTAGCAAATCCTATTGGTTTGATCTTTAAAATATGGCCTCTTCTCAATAATCCATGGCTACCACCTTAGACCACATCACCATCATCTTTGGCTACAGGCAATAGTCCCCTCCTAGTCTTCTGGCTTTTTCCCTTAGCTCTCTTCAGTTTATTTAAAATATAACAGCCATATTGATCTTAAAAAGTTAGAGGCTCTCCTTTCCTAGTAGTTTTTCATCTAATTTAGAGAACACGCCAAGTCTTACAATGCCTTACAAAACATGACACAATCTACCCAAATGCAGCATACACATTATATACATATTGGAATTATAGTTGAGATCTGTATTTATTCACGTGAATGAATATCTTCAACCTATTTATTTTTATGTAAGACATAGCAGATTATGAAAACAGCAGGAAGTTGTACATAAGTAGTGTACTCCAGTGGATAGTTTCTTTACACAAGGTTGTGGGGCAACAGTTCTGAAACCATTATGCATGTACACAGGAATTGAAAAATTAAGTAAATGGAGGGAAGAAAGTGAGAGTCAGTTTTTTCACTGTTAGAAAGTGAGAGTTGAGTTTCTCACTTGCTTATGTGAGCAAAAGGAGGAGACTATGAACATCCATGTGGTAACAGATTAGAGTTGGAGACATCAGTATTAACTCATATTTAGCTTAATGTAGGTAAGATAGATGGTTATGTGTAGGAATATTTGTATATACGTGTATACACATGGGTTATTATATGCACATATATTTTCTTGCTCTGTTAGCTGGGAGGGCCTGGAAGCAATGATACCCCAGTAGCAGCAGGCACACCTACCTCTCAGATCTTGAATATCATTCTCAAGTAAAGGAAATCAGGGATCTCTGGGGGGAAAAATCCATTCTAGGACGAGTGCTAGAAATATACATAATGAACCTAGAGCTTCTTGTTGTGCCAAAAAAGTACCAAAACACAGGCGCGCGCGCACGCACACACACACACACACACAAACACTGATAGGGATATGTGAAAAGGACACAGGAGCTAAGTGGCAGAGTTTTGGCCAAAGCTGGAACAATCTAAGCAACAAAACTAAAATAAAGTAGCAGTGGATATGTAAAATAAATGTCCGTAAGCCCCTACTAACTAACAGAAGAGGTTGATTAATACGGAAGAAAAAATAAATCTCCCATGTTGAAGAATTCCAAGTAATTTATGTAGATATTCCACCATCGGGGAGACAGAATGTAATTATTTATTCTTTTTTTTTTTAAGTTTATTTATTTTGAGAGAGAGAGAACCAGGAGGGGAGGGGCAGAGTGAGAGGGGGACAGAGAATTGATCCAAAGTGGGCTCTGTGTAGACAGCAGAGAGCCCGACATTTGGCTCAAACTCGCGAACCATGAGATCATGACCTGAGCCGACATTGGACTCTTAACCTACAAAGCCACCCAGGCACCCCAAAAAGTTCCAAATAATTTATGTAGATATTTCAACCTCAAGGAAGCAGAATGTAACTCTTTATTCTTTAACTGTGTGGGCTGTGCATATAACTTTGTCCTAAGACTACAATATGGGTATGGGGGAGGGAAAGTAATTTTAAAATAAAGAAAGCTGACAAATACTCTTTCAACCAGTATTTCAAAAAATATTTTTTCATGAACAAATTTAACATAAACAGTAATGAATCATGTTGTTAGTATGTACTCTGAATAGGATGTGATAAAAATGGCATTTTACTTATATGGTCTTCCTCCTCACACCCCATAACCCCAGTTTAATCATTAGGAAAACAAATTAGACAAATCCTGATTGAGGGACAGTCCACAAAATATCTTACCAGAACTCCTCAAAACTATCAAGGTTTCTCAACTCTGAGAAACCATCATAGCCAAAACAAGTCTACAGAAACATGATGAATGCAAACATAATGTATTTTGGATGGCACCTGAAATAGGAAAAGGAAATTAGGTAAATAAACAAAAAAGAACCACACTAAGTCAACCTGAATAAAATTATAGGCTTTAGTTAATAATGTATCATACTGGCTCATTAACTGTGACAGATGTACCATACTAAAAATCAGATTTCAATAATAGGGACAACTAAATGTGGAGTATATAGGAACTCCCTGTATTATCTTTATATTTTTTCTATAACTCTAAAACTATGTGATTTTATATATATACCTAGATATCTTAAATGATGTTCTTTAAAATATTAACAATGATATGATTTGGGAAAATGTTTTCCTTATTTTTTATTCTGTTTTGATTCTTTTAAAATGTTATTAAAGTACATACCTCTGTACTGAAAAGCTTATCTATCTATTCTTTGTATCTATCTATCTATCTATCTATCAACCTACCTACTTACCTACATATATACCTACTTCTTAGAGGCATCATGCTACTATATTCCTAAAGTGTATTTTTCTTTAATGTTAAGAAGAATCAACTCCTTTTTTGCAGAAAAGTGTGTTGGTATCTCCAGAAAGCAGTGGTTTTTTGGTCTGAAAACATGCCCCTGCCTTTGATTTTTTTTTTTCTTTCTTTCCACTGGGACAGCTTCTAAGAGTCTGAAACAGCTAATCAAAGTAATTGGTGAATCCTGATGGCCAGGGCTTCAAATGCCAAGCATTTTCTCCCAAACTGGGTTATTTAGAGTCCAATGAGGCCAAGAATAAATATATAAAGCTAAGTAATTTGGAGAGATTGGAGAATTTTCAGAAAATGTCTTTGACTTGGAAGCATGAAATTACATGCACTACAGTAGAATGAAATCAAATCAATCAGCAGCTCGGTATCTCCCAGGCTCTATAATCAGCAGGGGTTCCAAAGCCTCTCACTAAGAAAGAAGCTGAGGCTTCGTAGAAAAGTCACTGGCACTGGAATGAAAAGAGACTGAGCCCTCGTCCTCTGGGAGATCCAGCTTTGGTAGCTGACGATAGGTGTGGACAGGAGAATACAGGTTGATGGGAGGAAAGGCAGAGAAGCCAGAGTGATTGATTGCCCTAATGCCCAGCTCTGTGCTATACTTCCCTGCCAGAATCATTCAATGGCTCCTCATTTCCTTTTGGATAAAACCCAAACTCCTTAGGATGGACTACAAGTTTCTTGAGTATTTCATTCTTACTTCTCTCTTGGGCCTATTTTTATTCCTTCCTCTATTATATCCCAGTTTGACCTTAGCCAGGTCCTTCTTGTGAATTTCTGAATGACCCAAGCTCTCTTGGGCCTCTGATTTTGCACCAGCATGCCAGGAACAATAAGAATGCCCATTCCTTGCTTCATCACCTGGCAAACTCTGAGATTTCGTCTGCTTCAAATCAACCTCCCCAATCCCTTCATTCAAAGAGAGGTGCCTTGGTCTGTGCTTTCCCAATACATTGCATCAAGTCTATTATACCAAATACGATAGCAGGTTTCCTGGTCTCCAAAAGACTCTACCTTCTGTCAGGGTTTTCTGATCATATAACAGAATCCAGAACTTAGTAGGCACCCAGAAGCTGCCCGTGGAATGGTGAATGGACAAAGGGATGTGGCAGTTTATTGAAAAACATTAAAATTTGGAGCAGGTAACTCAGTTTTAAAACACACAGCATGAGGATTTCAAACATTCAGTATACTTTGCTGAAAGGCATCTACAAAAGCATGGAACACTGCAGCCTGAAATGAATGCAAAACCTAACTCTAAAAGAAAAACAAGAGAGGTTTCTAAAATGAACCTGTTACAAATGCCCTTTTCTAATATTTTTCTTATGGTTTGCAAAAAAAAAAAAAAAAACAAAAAAACGACCCCAATGTATCAAGGAAGAGATGGAAGCAGAGGACATCCACAAACACTGTAAATCAGCCACAGTCTCCCATAATCAGGCAGTTATCTAAGAGAATGTCTCTTGGAGTGCATCAGTAATTAGGGAGCTAATGGAAAATTACCAACCAACAAAATCTATGACCGTTCCGAGGACAATGGAATCACAGGCTGAGAGTACCACAGGTTTATTAAGAACAAATCATGCCAGAACGTTTTGATAGCTTTTTTGATAGTGGCTGCCCAATTCCTGCCACTCTTGCTCCATTGGCTCTACATTGCCTTCTAAATCAATTTAAAATGACTTCTTTTGAGTTGACCTTCAAGGCTGTCCAATACTCAGTTTATTACTTTTCTGTTTCTCTTCTCTTCTCTCCCCCTTATTCTCCCCAGTTGGTTCCCTTTCTCTTCTTGGTTACCTCTCCTGGCTCTTTGCCTTTGATCACCAGCTGACTTTGTACAGACTCTCATGTAACTGTGACTTCACACACACTACTTGCTCTACCCTGAAGAAGGCCTGTCCCCTCTCTAGGCTACCTAGTTAAGTTCTACACATCCTATCTCTGATGGCACCTTTTTCAGGAACCAATTCTCTCCGGGCCATCTTCTAACTACAGAGTAAATCTCTCATTCCTTGGTATTCCTTTATACGTGCATTTATTGCTAAATGATAATGTAATTTAATTTTTACTTGAACCTTTCCCCTATTAAGTTAATGCATAATTAGAGTGAGAATTCCACCATGGCAGGGATTTTTGCCTGCCGTGTTCACTCATGTGCCCACACGCCAAGAACACACCTTCCCAAACACACACCTTGGTAAATGCTTATGTTCCCCCACAGTAAGGCAATGTCTTATGTAACATCATAGCAGATGGCCTCAAATTAAATAGCTGCTCAATAAATGACTGCTTCATTGATGCCACGGTATATAATGGGAGGGAAAAAGCAATGAACTGATTCAGTTCTCTGAAAAGCATTTACCATGTCTTCTTTTAATGCAAGAAAGAAGAACTCCCCTGCCCCCCGCAAAAGAAAACCCCGTGTGAATAATACTGTTTCTAGGAAATATTTGTGGACACAATTCATTTCTTTCATTTTTCCATTTACTGATTTACTGAACAGAATGAAAATAAAGATAGCTGTGGGATGCCTGGGTGGCTCAGTCAGTTAAGCATCTGACTTCAGCTCAGGTCATGATCTCACAGTCTGTGAGTTCGAGCCCCATGTCAGGCTCTGTGCTGACAGCTCAGAGCCTGGAGCTTGCTTCAGACTCTGTGTCTCCCTCTCTCTCTGCCCCTCCCCTGCTCATGCTCTGTCCCTCTCTGTTTCAAAAATAAATAAAAACATTAAAAAAATTAAAAAAAAGATAGCTGACAGTTTTTGAGAGCCATGTACCCAAGTATTGAGATTACATGATTAATGAAGAGAAGGTCCCATGAGATAGGTGTTATTTTAATTATTTTTATTATTATTAATCTCAATTCACAGATGAGGAAACTAAGGTATAGAGAGGTTAAATGTCTTGTTCACAGTGAGACAGTTATTCATGGCAGATGGCAGAATCAGTATCTGAATTCAGGCCATTTGGTGCCAAAGCCTGGATCCATAAATTGAATTGAATGCATAGGTGAAGCCAACAGTCCTAATCCCATTAAGACTGTACATAAGTACTGGTCTGAATAGTAGTATAGCTAGATTATCAGCCCTCCCCCCCTTCCCCCCACCCCCGGCCAGCATTTGGGCATTTTGATATGCTTACTGCTTACTGGTTGATATGAATAAGTTATTCAGGATTGTCTAGGCCTCCATTGTTCCACTAACCCTCATTATTCTGCCTCTTCTGCAACTGACCTTATGTCTCAGACTCTGACTGGGTTTTTAGTTCTTCCATTAGGATTGCTACTCTACAAACATTCCTGTACACTAGGCCACCTTTGACAGTCTTTATTCCCCAGGGATTAAACTCTAGCAACTGGATCTTCAGTAACTGTCTGTGCTCCAGCTCCAAGCCAGACAGGTTACCCAGAACCTCCCACTGCCTCTACTATGTTGAAGACCAAGAATGGGGCTTCCTTGTGGATAGCATGCTGGCCTAGCTCAAGCCTCCGTTTGATGAAGCTCTTTTCACACAAGCGTTTGACTTGCTGGCCCCACAATATTTTGCCATGAGTGCCTCAGCTTAGATTCCACTTGATCCCCCTCATCTTCTTGTTCCAAAATTCCTGCAGACGAAGGCCCAGGATAGTGCAGATCTGAGTTCACTGCAGTAAAAACCCTTATACCATCTACTTCGAACTAAGCATAATTATTGTTTTTGTTGGTTTGTTGAATCAGTGCTAGGAGTAAACCTGTCTCATTTTACAAAAGGTTGGTAGGTTTGGGGGTTGGTGTCGTGATCCACAAAGTGACATGCCCAAGGTTACCCAGGAGGTTAGTTGTAACCATAACTAGAAATAAGGGTGCCTGATGCCAGCCTTTAATCTTGCCGTGTGGCCTCATTACCAGACTATTTTATCTTGTTCTCAACCCCTATACATACTAGCTTGAAGAACTCTCACCACAAAGAAAAAACATTATAATGTCACTTTTGTGTAGTTACGTTAGTATCCTTTATTCCAAAGTGTATATTCTTTTACATAAGTCAGTATAATGTAGCGATGAAGGGTAAAGGATGAAACCTCAGAGGCCTCAGTTCAAAAGTCAGCTCTCTCACTCATGGAATCAGTGGGAAGGGTGACAGCATCTACTCATGGGTAGGTTGTAAGACTTAAATGACACATTCCAAAGTACTTCGCTAAATATCTGCAGCTTATTAACTACTAAATATAAAGAAGCCAGCAGCAATATCATCATGCATACATTATATCCTAACCATTAACCTGTTAAGTAGCTTGAGTAAAAAGTTTCCGTCCCTATTACATAATACAGTATATGACATCTTAGAAGTATATACGAAGGCTTTACACATGGCTGTCTTTAGTTACTATTCAAAAGTTTCACACAGTCAATTGTATTATTGCCATTTTAAGGATTTCAATAACAAGTGAAGTGATAAGGCTATTTAGTGACCAGAAGAATGTAAACTCCATGAGGACAGGGACTTTGAATTTTTTAAAAATTTCCATTACATAGAACACTGCCTAGAATGTAGTAAGCACTAAGAAAATATTTATGGAGCAAAAGAACAAAGTAATACAATTATTTCCAAGCAGTGTTGAGCATCGCATGAGCATAAAGTTCTGTCACTGCCCATAATCTGCCCTCAGTATTCTTTCTCTAACAATTTTCTTCCAGAGATGTTGCATATTTCTGAGTGATTCCTTTATCCAAAAGAAATGTCTATAATTTCTAATTTGCTCTAATAAATTTTTGGCCTTTAACAGATGCATGGCAACTGTACTATACTGTGTTGTGAATTCCAATTATGTATAAGACAGATGCCTGCCCTTTCCCATAAAGCTCACAGCTTTGGGAACTTTCGTTGTAAATTGCATTTCAGATTCATAAGTGGACATTTTTACTGTGTGTGTGTGTGTGTATTTAAATCACTCAGTGAATTACATGCTTCTGGGTTGGAATACATAGCAAAATGGACACACATTCAAATATATTTAACACAATTTTATAACTCTATTATGTGGTGATCATCAAAGAAGCAAACAACAGTAATAAAACTTGGATTTTGTCATTTGGTGATGATCACCAAATGTAAGCCATTTATTGCTCAGGAAGCCAATTCTTTAAGATGAGGTTCTGTGTAAAGATCATTTAACCCTATAATTAGCTAGATTCATGATTAAATACTGCCTCCTCCATCATCACTGACTGTATGATCTTCAGCAAGTTCCTTGGCTTGTTTTCCTTTGTTCATATGAAAATTTAGGATAATGATGATGGCTTACTATGCCTCGCAATGCCCAACTCCTTTTATGTAGAAAGTTGTTTAATACTAACAACAATCCCTAGGCAGACATGTTTCCTCTCTAACTTACAGAAGTCCGCCTCACATGTAGAATTAAATGATTGAGTATATACGGCAGAGGCTATGCAACCAGAGATGTTACCCATTATTAGATGTAATAGCTTCTTTGTAACATCATTTACATGGGCTATGTCAATTTTAATACAAAATAATACAGAAAAACCTGATTTAAGTTCAGATGCCACAACTTACTATCCTTTTAAATATACATTATAAAATAATCCCTACAGTGTGTCTAGTGACCACCTGTCACCATATACCACTTATTATCTTTGACCTTGTACAATATACTTATACTTTCCAAGTCTCGGATTTCTAAAGTGGGCGTGATATAGCACCTATTTGTAAGACTATTTTGAGGATTTACAGAGATAATGAATATTGCCTGGCATATTTGCTCAGTAATTGATAGTTATAATGATGATAGGGATAATGGTGAAGATGAATGCATTCCCTGGGAAAGTAGAGTAAAATATGTGAAATGGTGATAACCACCTCCTTAATTTGATTGCCTGATATTCAGGCAGCTTTTGTATAAATTCTCCACCATCCTTAACTACAGTACTATGAGGTGCCTACACTGTGCCCTATATGCATTTCTACTAGCCCCAAATTCCGTCATCTGTTTTTATTTTATTTTACATTAGATCCTTGAAGGCTAGCAAGGTTAGGTGTCTTGTTGGTATAATATATAAATATATCTGCTTAATTTATAAGTTTCTAAATTCTGAGACACCTTAAACATTCACTGGAAAAGCCTGCAAAGAAATTAGCAAATACTCAGTGCGCTGATGATACATGTTTATGCACAGAGGAAGATTTATTCAAGACACAAAGCAACTACATCTTCAACATTAAAAAAAAATGTAATAATTTATAACTGGGGAGAGAAACTAGAGATACGTAGCCCATCTTCTTTTGGAGGTCTTGCAGGAGTGTTAGAACATAACTCATTATCCTCCTACCCAAACTCAACTATCTTCCCCTGTTTTGCACCTCCATAAATGACTTTCACGAATTCAACCAGAGATGCTGGAGCCATGTGTGATCCCTGCCTCTCTCATGACTCGCTTCTAAGCGGTCACCATGTGCCTCCTTCTCTAAGACACATTTGCTTCTCTCCCTCACTGTGTCCTTCACTGTTTCTCTCTTGTACTCCTACAGCAGTATCTTAACTGAACATTTTCTCTTCCAGTCCATTTAACATCCTATCACTAAAAAATCTTACCGGGGCACCTGGGTGCTCGGTCAGTTAAGTGTCTGACGCTTGACTTTGACTCCTGTCATGATCTCATAGTTTGTGAGTCTGAAACCTGCGTCAGGCTCTACACTGATAGTGCAGGGCCTGCTTGGGATTCATTCTCTCTCTCTCTCTCTCTCTCTCTCCCCCCCTCTGCTCCTCTCCTGTTCTCTCTCAAAATAAATAAACTTAAAAAAAAAGTTTTACCAAAAAACAAATAAACAAACAAACAAATCTTATCAAGTCACTCCCTTTGAAATTCTTCAATGAGTTCTATTATTTCTGCAAAAACATCAAACTCGCTAATATGGACCATGGTCTTCCCCTTGCCTACATCTCAAACCATTTGAAACTTACTTCTTCCTTGGACTCACTTTCTTTCCCCTTAAAACACAACATTCCAGCCACACTGAGCACCTTTCAGTTGTTCAACAGTGTCAATGCTGCCTTTCCTTCTCTGAATCTGTGAACTTGGTCTTTATTCTGCCTTAGGCAGTGTTCTCCTCATCTCCTTCACTAAATTCTTAGTCAACCTCAAGGAGTCAGTTTAGTGATCCCCAGGAAGCCTTCTTCACACCTTCAGCCAGATTCTGGAGCTCACCTCTTGCCTTCATAGCACCCTTTGTGCACCCCATCATAGCTCTTAAATCACTGAAACATACTGCCCTTTCTTTTCTATATTCCCTACAAAAGACAGTTCTTTGAGGAAAGGTTCTGTGCCTTGTTTATCACTGCATTCACCCCCCTCAAAACAAGGCACAGATTAGCTGCTCAACACAGATTTGTTTTTTTTTTCTTTTTAATTTTTTTATTTTTTTTAAATTTACCTCCAAGTTATTTAGCATATAGTGCAACAATGATTTCAGGAGTAGATTCCTTAGTGCCCCTTACCCATTTAGCCCATCCCCCCTCCCACAACCCCTCCAGTAACCCTCAGTTTGTTCTCCATATTTATGAGTCTCTTCTGTTTTGTCCCCCTCCCTGTTTTTATATTATTTTTGTTTCCCTTCCCTTATGTTCATCTGTTTTGTCTCTTAAAGTCCTCATAGAAGTGAAGTCATATGATTTTTGTCTTTCTCTGACTGACTAATTTCACTTAGCATAATACCCTCCAGTTCCATCCACATAGTTGCAAATGGCAAGATTTTATTCTTTTTGATTGCTGAGTAATACTCCATTGTATATATACACCACATCTTCTTTATCCATTCATCCATCGATGGACATTTGGGCTCTTTCCATACTTTGGCTATTGTTGATGGTGCTGCTATAAACATGGGGGTGCATATGTCCCTTCGAAATAGCACACCTGCATCCCTTGGATAAATGCCTAGTAGTGCAATTGCTGGGTGGTAGGGTAGTTCTATTTTTAGTTTTTTGAGGAACCTCCATACTGTTTTCCAGAGTGAGTGCACCAGTTTGCATTTCCACCAGCAGTGCAAAAGAGATCCTCTATCTCCGCATCCTCGCCAATATCTGTTGTTATCTGAGTTGTTAACATTAGCCATTCTGACAGGTGTAAGGTGGTATCTCATTGTGGTTTTGATTTGTGTTTCCCTGATGATGAGTCAAGACAGATTTGTTAAATGCATGCATGCATATATGAAAATTCAGAACAGAAAGGATTCATGAATAAAAATAAAGTTGTATATGGGGTGCCTGGCTGGATCAGTTGGTAGAGTATGTGACTTGTGACTTCAGGGTTGTAAGTTTGAGCCCAATGTTGGGTGTAGAGATCACTCAAAAAAATCTCATCACCATCATCATCATCACCATTAAAAGTTGTGTAAAGGGGAGAAGTGGGAACAATTACATATAAAGTGGTCAAGGAAAAAAAAATTTTAAATGTATCATTTGAGCAAATACCTCAAAGAAGGGAAAAATTAGCCATGTGGAGATATGGGGATAGAGTTGTTCAGGCAGAAAGAATGAAACAGTCTGTGAGGTTTGCGGGAACAGCAGGCATTACCTGTATAACTGAGGGGCACTGAACAGAGGGGAGAGTGATGGCCGTTAGGGTTAGATCATGCACCAATTTGTAGGCCAAGATATGAACTTGGATTTTATCTAAGTGCACAAGAAAAACAACTGGAGGGTTTTAAGTAGAAAATGTCAAGACAGAACCTAATATTTATTTCTTGAATACGCATTATAATAAAGCACACTGGGAAAGTATTCTGAGATATCTAAGTGAATGCATTTGAAATGAATGACATTTACAAAAACTAAAGCTATCAAGTCACACATTGTTTTACAAATAAGTACTTTAATCCAAAGGAAGCTGATTATTTTACTCAAAGTTACACAGCAAATACATGGCAATTAGAGATGAGAAGCCATGCCTTTAATCCCTTCTTAGTTCACTTTTACGTGGAAAGAGATACACGTGTTACTTGAGATCACATATATGAACTCTTAAGCAGCAACTGTAGATAAGAAAAGTACCTTAAGATAACACCGAGCTTTCACCTATTTTAATGATCTTTTTCCTTGGTAGCTTCCAATTAAAGACTTCTGATTTGACACAGAGACTGATGCATCACAGAGCATCAACAACAAAGGCCAAAGTGCAGCGAATGTGTCATTCACTTGATCTGAATTCTTCATTAAATGATCTGAAAATCATTCATTTATGTATCAAGTGTTTCTGAGCCTCTATTTTGTGCAGGACACTGCGCTGGATATTGGCATGACAAAGATAAATATGACATGGCACCTGTCCTCCAGGAACGTGTCATCTAGCTAGTATGACAGACAGGGAATCAAGTCTTCATTTAGCACAATGTGAGGAGGGTCATAATGAAACTAACACACTTTATCAAAGCAATTATAGCAAGACCTCATACTTACTGCCTACTTACTGGGTGAGTGCTGTAAATAGCTAATGTGATTATCTCATTTGACCCCCTTAACAATCCTGTTAATATCTCATGGATGGTAAAATTTATCCCTCTACTTGACTTCTTTCATATGAGGAAACCAACTACAGAGAAGTTAGGTAGTTTGCTCAAGGTGCATCAGGTGGTCAGTGGCGGAGCTATGAGTCAAACACTGGCCGTTTGATTCCAGAGGCTGTGATTCAACCACTTGCATCATTTTGAGAAACACCGGCTTATTTTTAGTTCTTGCAGAAAATCTACAAACCAGCTTTTATTTTATCACAATTTCATAGGCGAAGAAACTGGCTCAAAGGGGTTTCAGAACTTTCAAGGTGATTCTCAAGCCCAAGGTAGACTTGATATCCTTCGGTTCTAAGTCCTACCTTATTCCCACTAGAATATGCTCCCTCTGTACACATTCTTGCATCTTTCAGAGATTCTTGCATCTTTCAGAGAGCTGAAAGAACACATTAATTCTGACCTGACAGTTTGGAGGTGGAGGCCTCCAGCCTATTTTTTTAATTTTATTGTTTAATTTTTTAATATTTTTAATTTTTAATTTTATTAATTTTATTTATTTTTTTTAATCTTTATTCATTTTTGAGAGCGAGAGACAGAGTGTGAGTGGGGGAGGAACAGAGAGAGGAGACACGGAATCTGAAGCAGGCTCCAGGCTCTCAGCTGTCAGCACAGAGCCCGACAAGGGGCCTGAATCCACGAACTGTGAGATCACAACCTGAGCCAAAGTCAGATGCTCAACTGACTCACTCACCCAGGTGCCCCCTCTTTTTTTAAAAAATTATTTTTAATGTTTAATTTTGAGAGAGAGAGAGTCACCCACCTTATTTTTAAATGTTACCAAATTAGGTATTTTGCCAATGTGAAATAGTAAACTGTTTCCAGATAAATGCTACTCTGGAAAATGAAAATTCAGCTTTTTATTTAGCTACTATATTCTGGAAAATACATGCCAATTGATCGAGTGTTCTTTCTCCATCATTGTCGAGCTAAACATTCTCAAACAAAAATGTACTCAGAGTCTCTTGGAAGGAGAATTTTCTGCCATTTACCTGAAAATCTAAATGTTGAATATAATCTTAACAAACAGGCAAAAATAATGTCAATAAACTTACTGCATTATTTTGTTGATAAAAATAACAACAGCAACATTGTTAACTCATGCTCATTACCAAAGTACTCATTCTATAAGCATTAAAAACCCAAATCCTTATCATAACCCCAGAGGTTGCCATTTTGCATCAGAGGACATTGAAGATTTGTAATGTTATATCACAAAGATGAGAAGTGGGAAAGGCAAGAAATAACTCAGGTCTATATAAAACCAAAGTCATTGCTCCTTCATGGTTTTCTATGTCATGCTGAGCTCACAGAGCAGAACGTTCAATTACACTGGACAAAGTCATGGGTGGGTATTAACTAGGTATCTGGTATGAAGTCATGGGCTATTTTGGTGTCAGACTTATAAATTTACCTACATATTCCTGTGTTAAAAACATACATTAGAGGTCAGCTCTTCCAATCACCAAAGAAAGCATACAGGTGCACTTTTTCCCATGAACCCTAACCCATCAAAGTTTTGAGACTTAGTAAATGAATCTAGAAATGGCTTCATTAATGTCCCAATTTACATATTCAACAAAGTATAGGTTGATGGGCTGGCTGCTGGAAATCTCAACCAACAGACGTATTAGAAAATTTGTTGTTGTTCAAATCTACTCTCCACCTGATGTCTGCCCACTTTCTCTAAGTTACTTAAATTATTTGATAGGCTCAAAGTGAACACTCAGTTAGATAAGGCATGTCTGAACCCATGCCCTAAACAACTTCTTTTAAGAAAAGCAGGGTATTTTTCTCCTTATGGATGGATATCCCAGCAGCAGCCAGCATTCAATTTGAATGTTCTATGTTTGCAATCACATGCTCATTTACATGTGAATCACCCAACAATGCTATGAGGAATGTCCAGTATTCAGGAATTTGCTCAGACTCCTATATCTTCACGTAAGATTATTTACCTTCCTTAAGCCAAATTAAAACAGAACCTAACTTATAAAAGATGAAATGAAGGTAAATAAATCATTTAGAATAAATCCTGGAAGACATTTTTGCGGGGGTGGGGTGGGGGGGGTGGGGGCTGGGGTATAAATTCTGCAACATAATTTTCCCCAAAAGAGTTTAATTCATAATTTCAACACAGAATTTCACTGAGCATTTACTACGCCCAACATTCTCTGTTAAGTTCTATATATACTTTACATTTTGTTCAGTTATCATCTATTGAAGTAATATATGTCAAGCTCTGTGTTAGGCAATTTACACATAATTCCAGGTTACCTTCCGGAAGGTTACACATAATTCCAGGTTACCTGTTTATGGTTACCTTCACCATAAACAACTCAAAATTCACATTCCTCATTCGAAATGAGTAATCTAATGGTCGGTTATGTGATACACTATGCTTAGATCATGTAGTGATTTCTCAATATGAGGATCATAAGCGAGGCTCTGGTCCAGAAGGGCCATTCACCTACAATAAGTCACTGAGTATGTGGATGTTCACTCAACCTCCATCCCAAATTCTTTCTCTCAGGACACCTTCAAAAACTAAGCCCCAAACTATATTTCTTAGACTTCCTTATTTGTAGCATTCTGGATGTAAGAGCTTTAACTGTTAGATATATTTGCCTGAAATGAGGGAAAAATTGAGACAGAAGACATTCTTTCTTCTCCCTTTTGGCTGTCTCTCTGAAAGTGCACTATGGAAACACGAAGTTTCTCTGCATCTCATGTTCAACTTCCTGGGTGGCTGGAAAAAGCAATGGCAGCCATGGTGGCAGACACTCCTTGACCTGACTTCTTATTGCCTAGTGTGTAGACCAGGTTAGTTTCCCTTTACTGTGGGTATATATAATGCAGACGGCAGTGATGGTGAGATTAGGGGTTGGGAGAGCTCCAGAGGTAGCCCAGCAGTGGTAGCCTCCTTCTGGACGTTAAATATTACTTGTATTATTTGGGAGTCTTTTTTGGAGACCCAGGTTAGATTCCATTCCTTTGAACTATGTAATGAATTTGTAAGCCTCTGATTCTCTATAAAAAAATCCATTCTCACTTAAAATATCTAGTGCAACATCTGTTTTCTGTACTTAATCTTGAGTGATACATTGAGTAATAGACCCTACTTGTTAAAACACGTTTGTCTGAGAATTCATCTTGCAATTCTCTTGCAGTGAGAGAAGGAGGCGTTTTCAAAACCTCACCTCGTTCTTCCACAACATAAATGTGAACTCTGGGAGAAATGGGAACAAACCTATGGTAAGAATCCCACTATCATTGCACTTGTTAATCAATGAACAAATGAACAAATAAACACACCATCACCAGTAGTGCATTCATACTATTTCTGACTTCTTTTGCACTCTTTTTCACTTAAATTAAACATGGAAGAAGCTCCTACTTTTTGAGTGTCTATCATATACCAGATATAGGGATAAAACCTTTGATAAACCATTACCAATCCCCATTAGGACTTTAAGAGTAATTTTTAATCCCTGTTTTTGCTTATTTGTTTCTTAAGATGAAGAAACCATGGTTCATACAGGTAAATCTGGCTGACTCAAAATTAATCCCTGTTCCTTCTAACACATACAGTCTGGTCATGGATCTTCTCTTTTACCTTGCACCTTAGAAAGGCTTTGATTGGATGCTCTTTCCTGCTTTGTCAAAGATTAGTTGGCTATACGTTTATGGATCCAATTCTGTGTTCTCTATTCTATTCCATTGGTCTATGTGTCTGTTTTTGTGCCAATACCATGCTGTCTTAATGGTTACAGCTTTGTAGTCGAGGCTAAAGTCTGGGATTCTGATGCCTCCTGCTTTGGTTTTCTTCTTCAATATTACTTTGGCTATTCAGGGTCTTTTGTGCTTCCACACAAATTTTAGGATTGCTTGTTCTAAGACAGTCTCTTTAACAAACGGTGCTGGGAGAACTGGGCAGCAACATGCAGAAGAATGAAACTAGACCACTTTCTTACACCATTCACAAAAATAAACTCAAAATGGATGACGGGCTAAATGTGAGACAGGAAACCATTAAATCCTAGAGGAGAAAGCAGGAAACAACATATTTGACCTCAGCTGCAGCAATTTCTTACTCGACACATCACCAAGGGCAAGGGAACTAAAAGAAAAAAATGAACTATTGGGACCTCACCAAGATTAAAAGCTTCTGTACTGCAAAGGAAACAATCAACAAAACTAAAAGGCACCCGACAGAATGGGAAAATATATTTGCAAAGGACATATCGAATAAAGGGTTAGTATCCAAAATCTATAAAGAACTTACCAAACTCAACACCCAAAAAACAAATAATGCAGTGAAGAAATGGGCAGAAGACATGAATAGCCACTTTTCCAAAGAAGACATCCAGATGGCCAGCAGACACATGAAAAGATGCTCAATGTCACTCATCATCAGGGAAATACAAATCAAAGCCACACTGAGATACCACGGCACCAGAGTGGCTAAAAAGAAACAAATCAGGAAACTACAGATGCTGGCAAGGATGTAGAGAAACGGGAACCCTCTTGCACTGAAGGTGGGAATGCAAACTGGTGCAGCCGCTCTGGAAGACAGTGTGGAGATTCCTCAAAAAATTAAAAATAGAACTACCCTATGACCCAGCTATAGCACTGCTAGGAATTTACCCAAGGGATACAGGAGTGCTGATGCATAGGGGCACATGTACCCCAATGTCTATAGCAGTGCTTTCAACAATAAACAAGTTATGGAAAGAGCCTAAATGTCCATCAACTGATGAATGGATAAAGAAGATGTGGTTTATATATACAATGGAATACTGCTTAGCAATGAGAAAGAATGAAATCCTGCCATTTGCAACAACATGGATGAAACTGGAAGGTATTGTGCTGAGTGAAATAAGTCAGTCAGAGAAAGAGAGATATCATATGGGTTTACTCATATGTGGATCTTGAGAAACTTAACAAAAGACCATGGGGGAAGGGAAGGGGAAAAAATAGTTACAAACAGAGAGGGAGGGAGGCAAACCATAAGAGACGCTTAAATACAGAGAACAAACTGAGGGTGGATGAGGAGGTGGGGGAGAGGGGAAAATGGGTGATGGGCATTGAGGAGGGCACTTGTTGGGATGAGCACTGGGTGTTGTATGTAAAGCATTTTGACAATAAATTATATTAAGAAAAAGAAAAAAAAAAGAAAGTCTTTGAAAATTCCACCAGTTATAATGGGTGAAAAATGCCCTTGAAATCGAAATATCTGCGGTGGATTCAGCTCCAAGACTTCCTAGCAATGAATCTGGGGCACGTCACTCACATATTCTTAACCTCAGTTTCCTCATCAGTATGTTTTAGCATCTGCCTTGACTTTTGCATAGGGTTCCCATATAACTCCACAGCTCTTTCAGCTTCTACTAGGATGCCAAAAAGCTTCAAAAATGTTCATAGCATCTAAGGGTAAACACTAAGGCAATTCATCTCACCTCTTCAAGTATATTTTATCATCTCAAGTATGGGTCTGGTAATTAGAGTGAAAGGGAGGGCCTACGCCGGCCGACTCCATCTTGTTCTGTGTCCTTCACCTAGACCACGCCTCCACCCCTTGAGTAACCTCCCGCTCACCCGCTCAAACTTCCTGATCAAAACACGCCCAGCGACCTGCCTAACAGGACTCCGACCCTTCCCCAGCCAATCAGCTGAGGCCACAGCCATTACCTCACCAACTGCCCCTAGACCCCTATAAAACCTTTGTGCTTTTGAAACTCGCTCTCTCTCCCTGGTATCTCACTGCTGCGTCGGTGCAGGTAGGGGATTGAGCTCAAGTGAATAAAGGCTCTTTTGCTTTTGCATCGGACTCGGCTCCCTGGCGGTATTTGGGGATCACGAATTCTGGGCATAACAAGAGCTCCCACACTGTTGGGAGGGTTAAACAGGATATAGTACCTGAAGCGCTCAGCACAGTACACTACGTGGTAAGCACCTAATAATTTTACCTATTAATTTTTCTTATTATAAATAACAGAATCACAAGTGCATCTGAGACATTTTATCCAAGCAGACCCCTCTCCAACCCTGTTCAAGAGTTTAAAAGAAGAAAAAATGCTGTTCACTTTACAGAGCTCTGAAAATTGTTCACCTGCCAGGTATAACTTGTATCCTGAAGAGGAGAAGTGAAGCCTCCTGCCAGCTGGCTGCAAACTCTGGTTGGAAGGCTGCTTTCCCTCTGTCCTCTTTGCTGCCAAGGCAGAAGAGTGGATTTTCATCCTTTGGTCACTGCCAATGACTCAGGCCAGAGGAACAGATGTGAAGAGTAGTACCCCCAAGAGATGGGTCTGATCAGATGTGAACCTTTTCCTGGGACCTCTCCCTTTATGCCTGGCCTCCCTGGCAAGCAGGAGAATGGAGGAGAGACAGCAGCCATATGCCAGAACCAATGGCAGACACTCCAATTACAAATGTACCACAAAGGTTACTTTGTGTTTGGTTGCCTCCTTTCAGCCAGAAAGGGTTCTGAAGTCTATAGAGAATCATAATCAATTCATGCCTAACTGGGCATGAAATAGATCCTTGAGTATGTATTCAGCTAGAATGTATGACTGAACTAGTTTGTGAGATAGTCATTTATTCACAATGCAAAAGCCTTTTGTAGGTAGCAGTCAGCATAGAACTCATCTTTTTCATGCCAATATCTCTCCTGCTATCCAGACTTCTGCAAAGAGACAAGTCTATTCTTGGAAAAGGCAGCAAGCATGTTTGTGGAGTACACACTAGAGAAGGATCCGCCTTGAGTCCAAGCGCGGCACAAACATGGAAACAAAGTAAGCCATAGCAGGAGCTAGCAATTATAGAAATGCAATCACCAAGGATTTGTATTGCAAGTCTGAAGCTTGAGCAATTGTAGACAGAGAAATTAAGAGGTTTTTTTTTCTTTTTTTTCCCAAACTTGTTTAACAACCCATGTAAAGGAAGTCCAACAAAAGGCAATGTTGGACACAGAAAGTGATCATAGATGTTTAGAATCAGTTCAATAAAAGCAGAGCTTCTGAGTTGGAACAACATAGTAACATTTCCCTTAGATACTCCCAGCTATGAAATTCACCAACTCCTTTGTGAACAGGGATGGAGTGAAGATACACATCACAGTGTTTGGTGGTTGTTTTTTCATTTCATGTGTGTTACACATGCTGAATTTGCATCTAGTCACCTGGTAACGCTACTCAGACAATATTACCAGGTCTTTGGAGACTCTTTATATAGTTTTTACATTAAATAGGATTTCAAAATCTTTCCTGATTTCATAAGAAAGCACTTAGACCAGGTCTACCTAAAGAGCAGTTTAGAATCAGGATTCTTATGCTCAAAGTGTAAGACTTCATAGGACAAGCTTTTTAAATAAGGCTCATTTTCTCTTTGAGTGGTATACAAATTACAGGAATCTTCTGATATCTAATTTTCCTTTAGGGTTCCTGTGTTTTGATATGCTTCTCTGAAGCATTGCCAAAAGCCCCCAGAAAACATGGGACCATTTTTAAAATCAGTTTATTATTTTTAAGTATATACTAAGTTCTAGGTGCTTTTTAAATTTTTTTTAAGTTTATTGATTTATTTTGAGAGAGCGAGAACAGGGGAGCGATAGACAAAGAGGGAGAGAGAACCCCAAGCAAGTTCCACACTGTCAGCACAGAGCCCGATGTGGGACTTGAACCCACAAACCACGAGATCACGACCTGATTGGAAACCAAGAGTCAGACGCGTAACAGACTGAGCCCCCAGGGACCCCTAGGTGCTTTTAATGAAATGTTAGACTTAGCCACGCCAAGAAGAAAGTTTTCTTGAGAAACTCCTTGAGGCGATGAGCCAGTTAAGTCCAAACCCAGCTCCCTGCTGCCCTCCGTTGATTTGGAAAGGGATAAATAGAGCAACTGGGTGATACAAGGGTTGAGTATCTTCCATGGAAAGATAGGGAAAGAAAAGAAAGGAAAGGAAAGGAAAGGAAAGGAAAGGAAAGGAAAGGAAAGGAAAGGAAAGGAAAGGAAAGGAAAGGAAAGGAAAGGAAAGGAAAAGAAAATTATTACCTTCCTCTAAGGACCACCCTTCTTGAGGGTGAAGGAAGAAATAGGGTATTTATATTTGTTGAGAGACGACTTTATAAAAGGGCTATCCAAGGTAAACATTCCATCTTAATTCTCCAAACAGCACTGGAGCTATGCATCTCTATTTTCATTTGACACAAGAAGTCAGTGCCTTCACTGCTCTGTCCTCCCAGGTCTAAAGTTATATTTGATACTTCTCTGTTTCTTGTTCCCCATCTCCAATCAGCAACTCCAGCAACTCTAACAACCAAGACAGTTGACTCTTAGGATCTCTCCCACTCAGCCCTCAGGACTGATTTTATCTAGTGTTCCTTCCCCTTTCCCACTAACTGTAGCTTACTGACCGTATCCTGAACCAGTAAGTTACCTCTTGATTATTCTTCCACCGCTGGTATTTCCCTAACAGACACTATTTGTGATGCCGTGAGATTAATCTGCTTAAGGTCAACTTGATCATGTTACTCCATAAATAATGCTAACAATGAAAACAGTGGTTCTCAGTTGCCCTCACAATTGCTATTATATTCCATACTCTGGCTTTTAAAGTCTATAACATGGTCACAGTATATGCTTCAAGTCTAATCTCAAGCCAGGAGCTTACATCAAACTATATTTCAACCTAGAGTTGTACACTCTCCTAAACAATCTCAGCACTTGGATTTTACTCATAGGAGTATCTCTACAAGAGTTGCTTTCCTCTCTATCTTTATATATTCAAATAATTCCACTCTTTTGAGGTCAATCTCAAATGCTACTTTCTCTGTAAGCCACTCTAGATAGTCTCAACCAAATAATACTTTGCTTTTTTTGGATCAATCTTCCTCTAGTTTGGATGATGGAAGAGAAAAAAACGCATTGTCACCTGTGTGCTACATTTGTTTTATCAACCTTACATATATTATTTACTGTTCTCCATAAACTTAAAAGATGTAATCATATTCCACATTGTACAGATGAGGAAACAGGCACTCAGAGACAGTGAGTTAGTCCAATTTCCTAATGCTAATTAAGTGGTGGTATAGAAATAAAATCCAGGTCAATCTAATTTCAGGTGGGTAGTATTTTCTCTATTCCACATGTGTTTACTAGCACCTATAGCTCAATCTGTCTCATAGACATATTTATTTTCACCATTACAATACTTTAAGATAGACAGACAGACATAATTATTTCTCAACTTGGAAAACATCACATAAAAATCTAGATTTTTAACTGCTTTTGAAAAAAAACCAGAATATATAGACATTTCAGGTCTGCATTCCCTCATGATACTAGTTGGTTTAATTTGCATATTGATGCCTCTCTTTCTACAGGTGAATGTCCTCTTATTCACTATGGTCCCAATCTTCCCTCTCCTTGCTGTACTACTCTGATGCCTCTACATTTTTTTTCTTTTCTTTTTTTTTTGAGAGAGCATATGTGCATGCATGCACATGCAAGCAGGAGAGACATAGACAGAAAGAAAGAGACAGAATCTTAAGCAGGCTTCACTCAGCACTGAACCTGATGTGAGGGTCCAGGTCACAAACCTGAGATCATGACCTGAGCCAAAACCAAGAGTTGGGCGCCTGACTGAGCCACTTAGGCCCCCACTGCCTCCACATTTGTATTAGTTTCCCATAACAATTTATTTTCAGGATCTTTCTCTTGTTCCATTTTTTTTTTTTAATTCTCATATGCTGTGGCATAGTATCCACAGCAGAAATTGAAAAAAAAAAAAAAAAAAAAGCAACATTTAAAAACACAGATTTTTGGTTTCAGAAATACCTGAGTCTGAGTTTCACTTTCATTCCTAAATATTGGGCAGATTAGTTACACTTCTTTTGTCTTAATTTCCTCCCAGAGTTAGTGTGTGAATGAGATAAGGCCTACAAATAGTAATATGGCTGGCACATAGTAAGTGCTCAATAAATATTACAAGCATCGTGATGGCTATTATTTCCAAACTTTAAGTAAACTGAAGTTCTCTTCCATTAGCATTAATAGAAGTAACAAAATCAGGAGGAAAAAAACTATTAATGGTCTGCCCTCTTACTGAATAGATCACAAAGAGCAATCTTTTTTCTCTCCTTTTCTTCATTTTTCACAGGAGAAAAAAGTCAATCAGAATCTGCTAGAGCAGAGAAAAGCAAATCACTTTGGCACCTGAACAACAAAGTAATGTTAGTTTATTTTCTTTGTAAAAAGTCATCTGTTCGCAAACCTCTTTTATGAAATACCTGTCATAGTCCATTTTATTGAACGTTACTCACTCCGCATTTTTTTGGCCTCAAGGTCATTCCATTATCAGTTCCTACATCACCTTCAGTATTGGAAATGGACTGGGGGAGATGGAAAGGAAAACACACACACAAATACACAACACACTTACCAGGCAGACAGCTCAGATAATAAAGGTGATTTCAATCCATGGCAGGCGGAACTCAGATCTGTCCCTACTTCAGATGAAACCAGCTCCAGTGACACTTACTGACAGATCAGGAAAGACAGCTCGCTATGGAAGGTGCCTGAAGCCAGGAGCAGCTTTCAATCCAATCACCAGGTCTTACGTAAGATAACCCAAATGTTAAGTTGTTTCTTTCTTTAACACATTTGTTTCATTTCTTTCAAAAAATAAAGTAAAACAAACAACACCAACCAACTATTCAAATAGCCCTCCCCATCCTGAAGAACAGCCCAAGATCCCCAGCACATCACTGGAGACTGCTGCCATGTTTTGCTACTTTTAAAAGGCTGGCCCACGCTCTGGAAAACAGTGTGGAGGTTCCTCAAAAAACTAAAAATAGATCTACCCTATGACCCAGCAATAGCACTGCTAGGAATTTACCCAAGGGATACAGGAGTACTGATGCACAGGAGCACTTGTACCCCAATGTTTATAGCAGCACTCTCAACAATAGCCAAATGATGGAAAGAGCCTAAATGTCCATCAACTGATGAATGGATAAAGAAATTGTGGTTTATATACACAATGGAATACTATGTGGCAATGAGAAAGAATGAAATCTGGCCTTTTGTAGCAACTGGATGGAACTGGAGAGTGTTATGCTAAGTGAAATAAGTCATACAGAGAAAGACAGATACCATATGTTTTCACTCTTATGTGGATCCTGAGACACTTAACAGAAGACCATGGAGGAGGGGAAGGAAAAAAAAAAGAGGTTGGAGAGGGAGGGAGCCAAAACATAAGAGACTCTTAAAAACTGAGAACAAACTGAGTGTTGATGGGGGGTGGGAGGGAGGGAAGGGTGGGTGATGGGTATTGAGGAGGGCACCTGTTGGGATGAGCACTGGGTGTTGTATGGAAACCAATTTGACAATAAATTTCATATTAAAAAAAAAGGCTGGCCCAATTAAATAATTTCTTATGTGGAACTTTGATCATTACGTAGAGCTGTCTAAAACACATTTGGAGATGGACAGGTTTTATAGTGTCCCCTAGTTCTGCATACTTCTCTTTCCCTCTTGCCAAACAAGTAGTAAGCCTCCTTTCAAAGCATGAGCAGAGACCCACAATCATGCTACACATAAAATCTCATTCTGGCCTTTAAGACGAAGGAAAAGGAGACTGCCAGCCTTCTGTGTTGTAGGCAGAAGGCATATAGAGTACCTACATCATCTCACTGAATTTGTAAAAATCCTGTGATGTGCTGCTGCTGATAATGGCAATGACCACATGAATAACAGCAGTGATGACAGTGGTGATGGTGCTGTTGATGATGGGCATTTTATAAATTAGGAAATTAGGCTTACAAGGAATAAATAACTGTGGCCAAGATTATGCAGCTAGCAACAAGGGTTAATGCAGCATCTCAGTCTAGGCCTTTGTCATATCCCTGTTGCTCTGCAGTCTTCTCCCCACCTACCTGTCCTCTCAATTCTCAGTACTCTCCAGTTGGAGATTCTGCACAGCCACTGGTCTCCATGTGCTTTTCCATTTGTGCCTATCAATCACCCCTGTTAGTTGAGATGTTTCTGATAATAGCTTTTTTTGTAGTTTAGGGCCTGGCACAAAAAGGAAATTGATGAATGTCAGTAGAATTGAGTTAAATTCAGGAAAGAGATGGACTTTCCATGGCATTTGACTCTACATATATGAATGGATTACAGTTCAAGCTGCACAAACAGAGCCAAATTATGGGGAAAGAACCTCTATCTTACAGTTGCAGTGAGGTCTGGGGCCTGTAAGAATGATATTCTGAAAAAGCAGATAATAAATACAGGCCAGGTAAGACAGATGTGTGTTTAGTCACTCCTTTTTTAAAAATTATATTATAATGGCCTGACAAACACTTCTGAATGAGTGAAACATGTGCCCTTGATTGTACAGAACCCAGAAATATCATTTTTTTATGTTGCAGATGTATATTTATTATTACAAGATAGGAGTGACCATAATAGAGAACCAATCCTGCTTTCTGATTAGGGTTTAAAAGAAGGGCTTTACACTAACTATTCTGCAGTGAACAAGTTTAGTTTTGGCAGGTATCTTCCAACACTTAATAGTTTTGAGTACTAATCTCAGCAAATCGATTCTCTTAGTTACCTACAAGTATATTTTACAATGAAGAAGTCCAAGAAAGATAATATTTTCAATCACTAACCCTTCTATTGATGGAGAGAAGGCAAATACCAGATATCTCATCACATGAACATGAAACTGTAGTATTTTTTTTTTAAATAAAGCCGCCTGGGTGTGCCTCTAATGTTAGTATTTATTTAGAAAATAGTACAATTTATCCATTCAATATCTTTAGCCTTTACCTACTTTACTCTGATTTGGCTGTTAAAAATACTAGAGCAAACCCAGATAATAGTATTTTTAAAAAAAACTTCCCAGCAATTCTCAGTGGGTTTCTCAGATTTAAGGACCCTTGGAAGGTTTGCTCCAACCAGCTGCTAATGACAGTAAGACTAAGAATATTTCATTTAAGTAGCATACTAAAGTTTACAGATTACTTACACATGTTATGTAATTGGACTTTTATCAGAATTCATTTGACAATGTAAGTCATGTTATATTTCTTATTTGAAAGGTGAAGAAATCGGTGTTCAGAAGGGTTAAGTGCTTTACCACAGCACATACAACTAAAGTGGTGTATTTTCTGAACTGGCTTTTTCAACTAAATAAGGATAACTCCCAACTCTATAACTCTAGCTCAGATGTCTCTCCTGAGATTGAGAACTTATCTAATTGCCTTTCAAACATCTCCATCTGGACATACCACAATTACTTTGCCCTCAATCTGCCCTAAACCAAACTTGTCATCACCCCTTAAACCTGTTTTCCCCCTTGGATGCCCAATTTCAGTGAACAGTACCTTTAAACACTAAGTGTATCAAGTCACAATTTCCTTTATGCTTCATACTACTCTAATGTCCACTCAGTCAACACATTCAGCCAATTTTTATGCCAAATGTCTTTATAATCTGCTTATCTCTCCACCTCTCTAGTTCACATCATAATTTCCTTCTTGTTGGACAAGTACAGCTCTTCCAATTGGTTCCCTACTTCTAACTAGACTGAAACTCCAAATGCCTTACAAAGTCCAAACAGTTTATTCTGAGTTTCTTCCCTCATAAAATGGAGATAATAAGGTCTGTTTCCTGGAGCTGTTGTGAGGAAATAGATTATGGATATAAAAGTAGAAGACACTGTAATCATTATTTGAATAAAGGCAAGGAATGCCTAGAGCATACATAACTAACATCCTTCAAGTTGCATGGCACTGTATTCATTTTAAATGTAGGAAAACTGAGGTTCAAAATAGTGATGAGATCTGCTCACAGTCAGCTAATAAGTGATGCTTGGGAGATTGTTGCATATAACTGTCTGACTCCAAACCTGTGATCTCTTCTTTACAATATCCAGGACTCAGTCCTGTAGGGACTTAGGAAGCTGGGCTGATTTGGGGTCACTTGGCTATTCAGGAGGGGATTTGATGCATATATTCTAGGCATGCAACACTTCTTTACTCTTGGTAGTACCTTCTTTAAGCCTAGGGTGGTAGGGGTGAGCTGAAGCTGTGGGGAAGATGAGATGCTTGACTTAAAGAAACGAATGAAAATGATAGCTCAGGGCTTCTGGGAGGAACACATCAGCCCCATTGTTAACTCAGATGGGTCATTCTGCCTTGAGCCACATATTTGTGAATTGCTGACTTATTCTTCCTTTGTGGCTCTCATCTTTTTTAACTGATGAGCTTCCGGAACATTTTCTTGACACAGCAATGGCAGAGGTATAAGAGGACTAGCCCAATCAGAGAAGCATTTCAGTCTTTGATCAGTTCACATCTGCTAACACCCCTTTGGGCAAAGCATGCCACATGGAAGAATTCAATGTCAAGGAACAGGGGAGTACACTGTGTCCATGAAGTTGGTTAAAACTGCGAAGTCAGATCTCAAAGGGTGTAGACCCAGGAAAGGGTAAATAATTAGGGCCCGTAATTCAACTTACCACATGGGACTTTCTAGTTTGAGGCGACTGAAAATAGTGCTACCAGAAACATTCTTGTACTTGTCTTTTGATGAATGTATGCATGTCTTCCTGTTGGGTATATACCAAGAATGGAATTGCTGAATCATAGGGTCTGTATATGTGTAGTTTTAGGGGAGAGTAACAAACAGTTTCACAAAGTTTAAAAAGTGATTACAACAACATACACTCCCACCAGCAGTGCATGACATTTTAAGTTGTTCTGTATCTTTGTCAACACTTCGCATTATCTGTCTTACTCATTTTAACCATTCCAGTAATTACCAATGGTAGTATATTCTGGATTTGTATTCTCTAATGACTAATGACAGTCGCATCTTTTCTAAAGTAACTATTCCTGTTTTTTTTTTCCTACTGAATTGTTTCTGCTTTTCTTAGAGTTGTATAAGGATAGTCAATATATTTTGAAATACCCTTTTTTTTTTCATGTATAGCAGATAACTCCTCACACTCTGTGGACTGCCTTTTCACTCAACCTTAAGAATAAAAATTCTTAATCTAAACTCAGTGCAAATTATTAGTACTTTTTTATAGTTAGTATTTTTTTATGTCCTGTTCAATAATGTTCTGGCTACTTAAGTTTATGTAGATCCTCTCCTGTGTGCCCATGCATGTATGTGTGCGTGTTTGCGTGTATGTGTGTGTATGTGTGGGTGTATGTGTGTTTCCTACGTTCTTTTTGTTGTTATTGTTTTATCACTCACATTTAGATCTACAGTCCAACTCAAGCTGCAATTTGTGTGGGGATAGGTAGGAGGTTATGTTTCATTTTTCCATATATATATCAAATTCACAACACTATTTAACATTATTTAAAATACCATCCTTCCCCACTGGACTGCAATGTCATTTTTCTTATAAATAAAGTAATTTTAAATGTGTAAATCTGATTCTGAGCTTCCTGTTCTGTTTTACTGATCTATTTTGTCTATCCTTGCAATAATATCATACTCTCTCAATTACTTTCAGTTTATAGTAGGTCCTCATATCTAGCCATGTAAATCTCCCCCACCCCCCACTCAGAGCAGTGTGAATTCTTAAGTTTTGTTTCCCTACAAGTTTTTTTTTTTTCTTTTTTTCTTTCTTTCTTTGCTATTCCTTGATCTTCTGGAAACAGAGTTGATTACATTAAACATGATAAACATGCAAATGGTTTTCTGCTTCACTTGGGGGAGAGACTGAAACTCTTACAAGGGCCTATGAAGCCCTACTTGCACTGATTCCAGTGACTTCTCAAACCCTATTTTGCCCCCATGTTCATTCTTGACATCTGTTGACAGGATCTTGGGCCTCTGGAGTCTTCTACGATAAAGGCTTCTTCCTGCTACAAAGCCTTTGCACATGCTGTTCCTGTGTCCCAGACTATTTTCTTGCTCCCCATCCCTGTTGCCGGTTACTCCTTCAACTGTCAGTCCAGTTGTTACTATTCCAAGGAAGCCTTTCTGACCCTATCAGTCTGGCTCATATTCCTCTCTTACATATTTCCATAGCTCAGTGGACCTCTCTTTGCTTCTCTTTGTATAAATAATTATTTAGCTAATGTCTATCTTTCCCCTTGACTTGAGGTCAATGACCATGTCTATACTTTCCATTATTTTACACCCAGCACCTAGTACAGTTCCTGGGACATGGTAGGTACTTAATGGATATTTTGCCAAATTAAATGGGAGTGCATGGTGTATTGAGAATGCTATGGAATGTGTAAGGGAATAGCTATAGTCTTTGAGTTTAAAAATGGTAAGACAATTACCAGTGGCATGACCCTGAACAAGTACCTTGGGTACTCCTTTGATACCTTGATTTTCCTGTCTATAATGTGGGACAGACACATAGTTTTGTTCTAGAGTATGGCATACAGTGGGTAGTAAGTCAAAGACAACTTTTAGAGAACAAAGCTCAAGCTATATCATTGGCCTCCTCACTCCTGGTTCAGGGCTCTGTCTACCTAGTACTCTGGTGGTTATTCATATCAAGCTCTCTGAAATGACAACAGGGCCAAGACTTTCCTGAATGAGACTGGAAGTCTCCACATGCTGGAACTCTCATCTGGGGAGAATAAGTCATTAGGTTCATGTTCCCATTAATTTCTATTCTACTACACTTAAAAAAAAACATGAAGTATGGGAAAATGACCTTTCTGGAGGACAGGACCATATGGAACTAAGGAAGGCTCAAAGTCTGTTGTATTAGGCCTTGACTATTAGTGACAACAGGGGCTAAGCCATATGTGAGAAAGGAATGGTGAGGGGAAACTTTGTAAGGAATCGGTACCTTTGGCACTTTTCTCAAGTTTATATCCTATATTTGTTTCCATACAGTAATCAGTAGGAGATAGGTTAAAATACAAAGAATTTATGAACTACCTTTAGAACAGCAAGGTGATTTCTGTCCCTGAAGAGCTTTGTTGGGATAATAAGGGCAGGGAAGATAGTGACAATAATTTCTCAGATTGTCAAACTCAGATGACCCATAGGATACTGGTCCTATGTGGCAGGCAGCACAGCCTTGAATGGCACCAAAACAGTTTCCTGAATATAACCTTGCATAATAGTGTTACTTTCATCAAAACCACAATGAAATGTCAACTCACAGCTGTCATAATGGCTAGAAAGAAAAGGATAGGAAATAACAATTGTTAACGAAGATGTGGAAAAAAAGGAAATCTTGTACACTGTTGGTAAGAATGTAATCTGGTGCAGCCACTGTGGGAAACAGTATGGAGACTCCTTGAAAAATTAAAAATAGAAAGCATACTATACAGTAATTAAGCTACTAGGTATTTACCCAAAGAAAATGAAAACACTATTTCTAAAAGATACATGCATCTCTATGTTTATTGTAGTATTATTTATAAGAAGCAAGAGATGGAAGCAACCCAAGTATCCATCTGTAGATGAATAGATAAAAAGGATGTCACACACACACACACACACACACACACACACACGTGCATGCATGCACACACATTGGAATATTACTCAGCCATAGGAAAGAATAAGATCTTGCCATTTCCAACAACACAGATGGGCCTGGACAGTATCATGCTAAGTGGAATAAGTTGGATAGAGAAAGATAAATATCATATGATTTCAGTTATATGTGGAATCTCAAAAAAAATGAATAAACAAACAAATTTTAAAAAGTAGAAACAGACCCATAAACACAGAGAAAAAACTTATAATTACCAGAGGAGAGGGGTTCAGGGATGGGCAAAATGGGCAAAGGGTAGTGGGAGACACAGACTTCCAGATACTTCCAGATTCATCAGGGATGAATAAATCGTGGGGATGAAGGATAAAGCATAGGGAACATTGTCAGTGATACTGTAATAGTGTTGTATGGTTACAGATGGTACCTATGCTTGTGGTGAGCATAGCATAATGAATAGACTTGTCAAATCAATACGTTGTACACCTGAAACTAATATAACACTGTGAGTTGACTTTGCTTCGATTAAAAAAATTAGTAATAACATCACTTTCAGGTAAAAAGTCCACATTTGGTCTTCATGTGTGCAAAAATTATGTAAGCGTAAGTTTGTCGCCTTGCATCCTTATAGGTTCCAGACAATCACCTCTGAAGCTGTGATAAACTCATGAATACTTTTGTGGTACATGAATACTTTTCTTGATCTGGTTTTCTGTGGGTATTATGTAGCAAAATTCCATATACGTGAACCAGGTGGTGAAATGTCATAGTGATAAACTATCCTGTAGTGGTAGAAAATCCTACCCTGTGTAAGAAACCTCATCAAGTCGTTTCATATCCTCTGTAGAAAACTCATGAGCTTCTATACCAGAGGGAGCTATATGCAAATCCTGACTTTTCCACCAAAGAGAGAGATGTAAAGATTGCCCTTGGCCTGGAGTGTTGTTCTGTGAATATTAAGAGCCATGGCTGAAATCTCAGTCTATAAACTATTAGTTCAGTGTTTTTAGTAGACCGTACTGCTAGTAATTAAAATCTGAAAACTGTTAGAATTGGAGCAAACCGCATTGGTTAAACTCTCTGGTGCGAATCCAATTGCCTGGATAGAGGTCATAGTTTTGGGTACCTTTTATGGGTTACAAATTGGGAAATGGCAAAAAAAGAGCTTTCTAGCTGCTGAAAATGTTCTGTACCCTGATCTGGGCACTGGTTATATGAGTATATACATATATAAAAAATTCATCAAACTGTACACTTAAGAAGTATGCACTTTGAGAAAATTAAAATTCTTTCAAGCTCCATCTCTACAGTGGGGGATGCAAACTTCCTATTTCTCACCAGCTTCCCCCTGGACTTCAACCTCTCATCACTTTGATTCATTCTTTCGATCTAAGTCTTGCTTTACTTTCCATTTTCTACACCCTCTTACCTCTGTGCAGTTTAACTACAAAACTGAAAACTTGTCCTGAATTACCCTCCAATGTAATTTAACCGTCTCTGTTTTCCCCTAACGTAGGCTGACAAACAGTCTGTCCTTGGCCAGATGTAATCAGGCTCTTCCGAATCCTCTTCCCAACTAGACCTTGACTTTTGGACTTCTGTGCTTCCGTGTCCATCGTTGCATCAGTCAACTGCAAGAACACTGGTAAGTCACATTAGCCAGACGGCCTTATCCTCAGGACCGGATCACTCTTGATACCTGGTCGGGTTTCTCATCCTCCAGGTAATGTCTGATCACTATGGCCTGCCTTCAGGAAGACAATCAGGTGGGTTTAGCCAGAAATGTTTCCTCTTATTAATTTTCCATCTAACAACCTCTTCGCCTTGTTCTTTGGCTACCAATCTCCACTCTTCCTTGTTGTATTCAGAGCTGAGCTCAATCTGTCTACTCTATGCAAGATGCCATTGCAGTGGTCTCTATAACTATTGTGATAGTACTAACTACAGCCATCCTTATTGTTTTAACAAGTGTCAGAATATTTTTTTCTTTATCAAGGTCACGGACTTAAGTGCTATTTATCCTCAAAACAACCTATCGGGGACTTTATCAGAAAAGCAATAGATATATATTTTTAGGAAAAAATTAATTATCCTTGCTCATTAAGGATATTATTATTAACAATTGTGCTACTTTTCAGAGAACAATTCTTTACTCAGAGCTGACAGTGATATTAACTGTATTGGCCACATACATGCTACACATATGCATGCTATATATATATATACACACTTGTGCTTATAATATATACATTTTATTTAGAGATACCCATTTTCACACTTTAAAATATCTAATATTGGACTATGCTTTATAATATTTTATGAAAAAGTAAAAAAAGAAAAAGAAAAAAAAAAAAAACAGCAGTTAGGCAAAGGAGTGTGGTGACATCCTTGTCTTTGCCTTTGCACACACCAGTTAGCTACATTCATACTATTGTTACCTGAGTTGGCTTCCTTTGATTGTTAGCATTACACAGAGTTACATTTTGACTTAAATTTGGATTCCTAATTGTCATTTAAAATGTCTTCAAAAAGATTATACAGTACTACAAAGTTCCATTGAAATAAAAAGTTATTTTGTATGTCAAAGATTGTCTATCATACAGCAGGCATTGCAATTATAGTTAGTAGAAACTGTCAAATTTCTGGGAATAGATAATGGTATTTTCAACCCTATGAGAGGTTATTGTGACCAATTTATGCATCATGAAGGACTACCACTCAGGAACATAACATCTATCTGTCAAAAGCCTTTGGCTGACTTGGAAACGAAGCTGTTCACTTCCCATAATATATAATCCCCGTTACAGAAATTTCAAAATGCCAAGTTCATCCAAATGTGGAAAACCCCAGGTATTTTTATTTGGCTCGAAATTATGATATCAGTCTGAAATATGACAAAACGGTCTGGAAGACAAGCATAGGCTAAGGGAAGCAGAATGTTGTCACTGACATTATGCATATTAGTTGGTGGCTGAAAGTGATTCATACATAAAGATTTTAGGCTCAATGCAAAGGAGTTTTAGACTTAAATTTTAATGGTCGTACAAAAAAGACTGTTATTTGTAACTGTGTAGATAAATATTCATTTATTGGTTCCACTATTGGTTCATTCTGTAAGAATCATGTTTATTTTTATGTTGATTGTTTTTCCCTATACTCCTTCTCTAAGCTGTGGTTAAATTGATGGTGCATTTTATAATCATTGCCATTGTAGAATTAAATAAATAAAGTTTTCCATATTAATGTTGAAAACACGTTAAATGGATGGGCAGGTTGATGAATGGGTAATGGGAGGGGGAAAAGGAGAGAAGAGTACAAAGTTCTTTTATCTTTATGCTTTAATTCAGGACCTTTTTAATCCATCATAGCTCTATTGAAATAATTCATTATTATCAGCTATTTCAGTTAAATTCCACAGCTATTGATTTTCTGTGTTCTGTAGAGGGAATGTTTGTGTCCCCTCAAAATTCTTATGTTCAAATCCAATCCCTGGAGTAATGGTATTTAGAAGTCAGGCCTCATGAATTGGATTAGTGACCTTGTAAGAGAACTCAGAGAGTTCCCTGCCCCCTTCCACCATGTGAAGACACAGATGAAAGGTGCCATCTACAAACCAGGAAGTAGGCTCTCACCAAATATCAAATCTATGGGTGCCTTGATCTTGTACTTGCCCTCTAGAACTGTGAGAAATAAATTTCTTTTATTTAAGATACTCAGTGTATGGTATTTTTGTTACAGCAGCCTGATTGGACTAAGAACTGTGGTAAAAACTGTTGGAATACAAACAATATGGAATATATTGTACTTGTCCTGTAAGGAACATACATTGTTATCTTTGGATTAATAGGCAGAAATACAAGAAAAACAAGTAGATAATGTCTATACGAGAGAAGAGATTCACTGTTAGTCATTAAGGCAAGTGCTCTAAGAGGAAGTTATTCCTTGAGAAATAAGAAATGAAAGAAAAAAAAGATTATAGAAAAATGTACATAAGGTACTTTTTAATATTTATTGATCGATTGTTTGATTGATCAAGCATGGGAGGGGCAGAGAGAGAGAGGCAGCAGAATCCCCAGCAGGCCCTGCACTGTCAGCACGGAGCCCGATGCAGGGCTCACACTCATGAACCACCCCCTGAGATGGTGAGATCATGACCTGAGCCAAAGTCAAGAGTCAGATGCTTAACAAACTGAGTCACCCAGGTCCCCCAACAAGGTACTTTTAACATGACCAGATTGGAGGCAAGCCTTGTTGTGGTTGGGAAGATTTAGATAGTATTAGCAATTTCCTTCAGTGTAATTAATCTTGCTCTATTTTCTGTTATTCCTGGCTTTGTCCATAATAATAATGGGTATATTTAATACATGCCATTAAGTCTTTTAAGTGGTGAACAGCTTGATGAGTATTTATTGATAAGGACACACAGACATACAAAGTCAGCCAGGCCAGTCAGTGAGTAGATAGTAGAACTGTTATATATAGACTTTGCTCCTTGCCTGCCTATTTCCCAAGTCCTCTAGAGCAGCGGTTCTCAAACTTGGTGGTCCTGGGATGCTTTTACTTATTAAAATTATTGAGGACTCCAAAAAACTTTTGTTTATATGGTTCATATCCGTGAATATTTACTATGTTAGAATTTAAAACCAATTAATTTTAAAACAACTTATTTGATATATTTAAAAATAACAATAAGTTTACGGGCACCTAGGTTGCTTAGTGGGTTGAGTGTCTATCTTCGGTTCAGGTCATGATCTCAGGGTTCGTGAGTTTCAGCCCATGTCAGGCTCGCTGCTGTCAGTGTGGAGCCTGCTTCAGATTCTCTGTCCCCCTCTGTCTGCCCCTCCCCCATGCTTATTCTCTATTGCTGTCAAAAATAAACATTAAAAAAAGTAACAGTAAGTCTATTATATCAACACGAATAATGTAATTTTATAAAAAAACACTATGTCTTATGAAACAACAAATAAAAGTCAATCTAGTGTCCTTGTTTAACACTTTTACATTTTTTAAGTGTCTGATTTAATAGAAGACATTTGAGATCCCATACCTACTTTTGCACTCAAGCTGTTTTCATACGTTGCTTTCATTGAACTATATGAAGAAAATCCAGCCTCACAAATGTACATAGTTGGAAACTAAGGGAATATTTCCATTGCTTTTTCCGATAATTGGTACTGTACCAAAGCTTGACAAGTGGCATGTTTTAGAAGTTATTTGCAATGTGGTATCTGAAAACATGTTGATGAAGTTTTTGTGTTAATTTAAAATCTCCTGGTCTATTTTGCACTTTGATGGACATTGAACCTATGACTTTATATTATGCTTTAGGCATTTAGATAAATATGGATTCACTGAGTTATGTAGATCTTCCAAATGTTGATGTATTTTGCTACACAATATACAAAAATTCATTTGCTAGGATCACACTGATTTCAACAGAAAAGTTGTTTAGTATTGAAAACTGTTAATTGTATGGTAGTTAATACAATTTTCCTAAATTCTAACTTTATTTAGAAGCTTGGATTTTATCATTGGCAAATAAGTACTGTCAGTTGTTTTCCTTAAAGTGGCAGGCTCACTTTCTGCATTTTTCAGAAAATATCTATGTCTACCAAATAACCAAGTCTAAATAAGCACAATTTCACATAAAAACAATGTCCCTTGAAAAAGTGGCTAGGTCAGCTCATAACTCAACCAGACCAGTGCTTTCCTTACCAATTCAACCAACATACTTCAATATGTGGCAAGACTGCTTTCGGTGAGCATCCATTTCATCATACATAATAACAACAAACACGTGTTCTCTAGGTTCTGGATTCAATAAAATTAATAATTGTTATGATTTCATCAAGGATATTAAGTGAACCTGGCTTTAAAAATAAGTCAGGGGTGCCTGGGTGGCTCAGTCGGTTAAGCATCTGACTTCAGGTCAGGTCATGATCTCATGGCTTGTGGGTCCGAGCCCCGCGTGGGGCTCTGTGCTGACAGCTCAGAGCCTGGAGCCTGCTTTGGATTCTGTGTCTCCCTCTCTCTCTGCCCCTCCCCCGCTCATGCTCTGTCTCCCTCTCTCCGTCAAAAATAAATAAACATTAAAAAATAAATAAAAAAACATAAGTCAAAGTGGTGCCGAAGAAGGTAATGACACTTGTATAGTTTCAGGCCATTGCCGCGCTTCACACTAAAGGTCAGCAATATATTTTATTTTATTTTATTTTATTTTATTTATTTTATTTTATTTATTTTATTTTATTTATTTTATTTTATTTTATTTATTTTATTTTATTTTATTTTATTTTTAATGTTAATTTTATTTTCAGTAATTTATTTCCCTTTCCTTTTCTGTCCTCTTCTTTTCTTTTCTTTCCTCTCCTCTCCTCTTCTCTTCCCTTTTCTTTTCTTTTCTTTTCTTAACAAGGCTTCATACCCAACACAGAGTCCAAAGCGGGACTTGAATCCACAACCCTAAGATCAAGACCTAAGCTGAGATTAAGAGTCAGACTTAAAAAAAATTTTTTTTAATGTTTATTTATTTGAGAGAGAGAAAGAGAGCAGGGGAGGGGCAGAGAAGAGAGGGAGACAAAGAATCTGAAGCAGGCTCCACACTGTCAGCGCAAAACCCAAACGTGGGGCTTGAACCCATGAACTGTGAGATCATGACCTCAGCCAAAGTTGGACACTCAACTGACTGAACCACCCAGTTGCCCCAAGAGTCAGACTCTTTACTGACTGAGCCACCCAGGGGTCCCACAGTGATTTTAAGCACCACTGATTTTGCACCATCAGCACAAATGTCAATACAGTTTAAAAAGTTTGCTGGTGTTAGTACTTACTACGTTTTAGTACTCGGTACAATTATGAAAATTAGTCTGGACTTCTTGAAGTCCCTGAAGGTCACAGGGACATCCACATGTCTGTGGACCACACTTTGAGATATTCTACCGCAAGTATATAGCACAAAAATTCTTGTTTTAAAATGTTTTAAAAACTTTAAAGGTAAAGAAACTAATAAATAATGTTTTAAAGGATCATTCAATGTCAAAAGTATGAGTAAGAAGACAACAAATGTAATATATATATATATATATATATGTGTAATATATATATTATACATAAATGTAATATATATAAGTATAATATATATAAATATAATATATATCTATAAGTGTAATATATATAAAAATGTGTTTTATATATATATAGTCTTCAAAAGATAAATTGGGCGCGCCTAGGTGGCTCAGTCAGTTAAGCATCTGATTTCGGCTCAGGTCATGATCTCACAGTTCTTGAGTTCGAGCCCCACGTCGGGCTCTGTGCTGACAGCTCAGAACCTGGAACCTGCTTTGGATTCTGTGTGTGTCTCTCTCTCTGCCCCTTCAATGCTCGTGCTCTATCTCTGTCTCTCTCTCAAAAATAAACATTTAAAAAATGTTTAAAAGATAAATGAAAAGTAAATGTTATTGGGGCACCTGGGTGGCTCAGTCAGTTGAGTTTCTGACTCTTGACTTCGCCTCGGGTCATAATCTCACAGTCTGTGAGATCGAGCACTGTATAGGGCTCTGTGCTGTCCCCACATGCGCTCTCTCTCTATCCCTCAAAATAAATATATAAACTTTAAAAAACAGCAAATTTTATGAAAAAAAGGTCAAAAGATTTAAAGAGAGAGAGACTTCATTATGATATCCTACAAGATAGCTTATTTATAAATTAAGTTACTGCTCTTTTAAGATATAAACCAAACTATAATTTGAAAATATCAATATGAAAATCATGTCTGATAATTTTAAATAGTTTAGAAAACATTTAGACATGATTTAAGTTTTCTGGGAACAAGAGGAATCAGTTTCTGTGACAAATAATAAATGACATTAAGAATGCTAATAGTTGGGGCACTTGGTTGGCTCAATCAGTTAAGCGTCTGACTCTTAATTTCAGCTCAGGTCATGACCTCATGGTTCGTGAGTTTGAGCCCTGTGTCAGGCTCCAAGCTGACAGCACGGAATCTGCTTGGGATTCTCTCTCTCTCTCCTCTCTCTTTCTCTGCCCCTCTCCCGCTCACCCTCACTCACTCACTCACTCTCTCTCTCTCAAAATAAATAAACACTTAAAAAAAGAATGTTAATAGTTACTTTTTATTGCTTTCTACATATTATGCAATTTAATCCTGCAGCATACTTGTGATTTAACCCCAGATGAGAAAGCTGTGGTAAGCCATCTGTACTCTGTCCACAGTGGGGAAACTATGAACCAAAATTCAATAGTCTCCCTGACTCAAAACCTCACCCTGAAACACAAGAAAGGCACGCACACTGCTGCCCTCCTCAAACTTTACATTCCAGATCTCAAAAATACAAGATGCAGCAGCAATGGACACACAGAAAAACTGCTGAAAATCTTTCTTGAAATATGCACTGAGCCAACTGTCTCTTGCAGTGAAAGGATGAAGTAGATCTTTCCACATCTAATTAGCAATCTGAAGAAGTGAATTAACACCCTTTTCCTGGCGTGTTGTTGGCCAGACACAGTGTGTCCCCAGTCTTCAGAGCTTGGAGGCCTGATATGGAGAGGTCAGTGATAATAAATCGCTGGGACGCCAGGTGCAAGGCGCCATGGTGGGAAACTAACATTTCTCCACAAAAAAGAACCAGGGAAAACAGAAGCAGATCAAACACCAATAGTAATTAGTCTTCCCACTAGCTTGTCAATTCCTTTTAAGCAGGTAGGCTATATAATTCATTTTTGAATTTCCCTAGTGGCAGAATGAGCAAGTACAGGGAAGGCATTCAATATTTGGTTATTTTTTAACAAAACTGAATGGGAATTGAAGTTAAGTGTTGTAAGAAAAGGCTACCTATGCATTTGTTAATATTTTCTAAACCTTATTCTAATCATGTATCAAGCTGTTAGCAATTAGCAGATGCTCAAAGAATTTTTTATCGTGAAATCGGTAGAATTATTCAGTCAAATAGCATCTGATGCCATATCCATATCTGCCTCTCAGAGTTTTTTTTTTTTTTTAACCAGTGAGCTAATCCATGCATTTATATTTGTAGATTTTAAGAGACATCTGTCCCTGAAAGCTTTTTACATTTTTTCCTCACGTTAGAGATAAGGTATTTTCAAGGTTATGTTAGTTAGCACACACACACAAACACATACAGATGTATGTATATATGCACATATGTGTATGTGTACATAGGTATCTCTAAGATGCATATGAATTATATACTTACATATGCATATACATGTACACGATGTAAAAATGTATCTGTGTGTCTACATGTATCTTTTCTATACAAATGCACCTCCTCTCTAGTAGACACACCAATAAAAAGCCATTACCCAAAACTAAACAAAAAACAGATGTCTAAAAACCTAAACCAATAATTTATTCTTTGTGTTGCCTTGGTTATCCTGGTCCAGAAAATGTCACACCAGGCAACTCACGCGGCTACAAGGAATTACTGCCATGAAATTGGCAGCAGTTACCTGAACTGTGACACAGTAATAACAAGGAAATGAGTGTCTTCTATCCTGCATCTATCACTGCCTAACAAACATAACAGTTCATATTCATTGAAAATATAAAAGAAAACACTCAGGACATATTTTCACAAACCTTATTCTTACCTCCTCTAATTGTCTAGTTCAGTACATTTCCCCCACCCTCAGAAGCATTTCATAAAATCGATCATATGGCAATTATTCTACAACATCATTGGAGACAATTTTTTCTCTGGAAACAATCTCCTGCATATATCCTGTGTCCACCCTGGTGGCCTCTGAGCCACATACTGCTATGCCCCGCTCTGTGTTCCGTGTCCTTCTCCACAGAGGCATCTCAAAGTCCGGGCCCTCTGGTGAGATTAGCAAACTCTCCTACTGAGATTTTTTACAAACTAATCTGATCACCCATTCATCCATTGGGCAGGCTCTGGAGACACAGATACGAATTCAAATCCTAGTTCAGCCATTTCCAGCCATTTCTTTGATCACAGACACATCACTTAGCTGCCCTAACCTTCATTTTTCTCATCTACAAAACGACAGTAATGCTAATTATTTACCTCTGTCTCTAAGATCAAATTGGATATGCAGAGTGCTTGATGTACTGCCTGGTATACAATCAGCGCTCAATGCTGGATTAGCCGGGATAGAATAGGCCAGACTATGGAAATTTATCACCTTGGACATCTCAGAGGCTGAACTCAAAAAGGGATTGTTTGTCAGTCACGGCACCATTGGCAGAGGTTTGTAGGCTCCTGTCAGTAACTCTGAGTGGTGAATCAGGCACAATATTAATATACTGTCCCTGTTGTGCCTTCCACAGTCACCACAGAAAGTAAAAAGAGGGATGAAGATTGTCTGAGACTTTGGAAACACCTGGTGTGGAAGTTATTTGAATCTACTTGACACTCCTCCTATCTTGCCAGATACCATCTAGCCACATGCAAAGGAAACTGAAAGAGTATAGTCCTGTGCGACTCCATTGTGCAAGGGGTGCTAGAAAATGGTGGCTGTGTCCCACCAAAGAGTGATATGGTAAACCAGTGTTTATTAGTGTCATGGCAGAATTTTCCCTGCCATAGATATAGCATTATTACCACTATTAGGGCTATACCACATCAATATTATCTCTTTTTAACCAAATGGAGTGATTAGAGTAAAATCGTGTCACACATAATGAAAATCCAGACATAAGTCAGCTGTCCATTCATTCAGATTCTCAGCAGATGGCTAACGCTGGTCATTCTAACACCTTCACAACAGTGCTATCCTGCATTTTATTGAATTAAAGTTTTTCGGCCCAAGTTATACACTCTGGCTAGGTTGTACTGTGTTTAAAATATCTTTTTGAATGTACTGACCTCCCAAGAAGTGCAGTCAATGTTACTCTTCTAATGTAAGAGTAACTAAAAGGAATCACTGATGAACCTTAGTGGGTAGAGAAACTGCATTATGGTGAACTACTTTGTGATGGTATATAAAGAAAGAGTGAGACACATCAAAAAATCTGCAATTCACATTTTGATTCTACCTCCTACTAATTGTCTAACTGAAGATCTGTTATCTGTTTCCGCATCTGCAATTTAGATCTTCATAAAATGTAAAAATAAGGCAAAGAACGCTAATGGTTACAATATCATCTAATACCAAGCAGTGTATACATACTATGATATTTAATCATCAGAACAATCCTATAGATAATAAGTTCCATTCCTATTTTATGTACAGGGGAGCTAATGTTAAATAACATGCCCAAGGTCACACAGGATTCAAACCCAGTTCTGTGTAACTCCAAAGTCCCGAATCCACTGTGCTGCTCATCAAAGAACTCTATCATGGTTAAAATTCGTAGTGCTGTTATTATTGCTATGGTTATTATTATACGACTGACCTTGGCTTTTTCCATTTTGTCTTAGGAAGACTTTCCTATTTAGTCATTTAAAGTAGGTTTTTCTAGAAACCACTTGGAAAATGAAAAGGCAGATAACTCAAGACGCTGATACAGTTTAGAGAATCAGCAAAACTATAAGAGAACATTGAATTTGCAATTCAAATGCCACTTCTGGTGCTACATATGGAAGGTACTAATAAACACTGAGTGGAGCCAGGTTCCTGTGTTGATTCCTATACTCTGTGGGCCACTCAGAGTGGCCACTCAGGTGGGCCACAGCTCAGAGCTCGATCATCTTCATTGAATGTTATGTGGGTTCACACGGTTTCCTTTCCTCTAGAAAGTTGAAAGCCCCAGTTTTAAGTCATTCTTTTTAATATACTTCACCAACATTTTTCCCCTTATAGAACACTCATTTTACTGCAAGTGAGCAAGTGAGAGAATGTGTTATACGAAACGTTTCTTTTTTAAAAAAGTCTGACTCTGTGACATTCTATATCAACACGTTTTTCTCTTCTTCACAAGAACAGTTTGGAAGGATAGAGAACTAAGTGAAGATGACAGAGATCAGAGAGAGACAGAGACAGACAGAGACAGACAGAGAGAGAGAGAGGCTTATTTTAAAGCACTCTGACCTCTCCCCTGAATCCTATCAGCTCAGTGCTCTGGTCTGTGTCACTCAGGCTGACATGTGGCAGGATGGTGGATGTTCCTCAAATCCAAATGTTGAATAATTCCGGCTGTGACAACAGTATAATTTTATAATATAGTATAATAGTATATTTCATAGGCTGGTAAGATATTAAAAGGCTGAACTCTGGCATTCCTGACAAAGATCATTATATAAAATATGAATGAAGTCAAGCAAATACAATTTCTTTGACAATGATTTTATTGAGGACTGGGTACTTGAGTGTGCTATCGGATCCTAATGAAAGGCCACATCTAGATATTTCACTAAACTAGGAGCAAAAAGGTGGAGAGAAGCAGTTTAAGAAGGGCTTTCACATATCAAGAAAAGGAGGCTTTGACTGTTAATGAAAGTATACCTTCCTTTACATAATGCACAAGCGAGTGGGAACCTCAGTGAATCTAATTCTCAGGTGATTAAACTGAGATTCCAAGCAGGGAAGCCTCTCCCTGGTGGGAGAACAGGGCCTCCATTCCCCACGCTTCACACCTCTGCCTCCTGACTGTACCCCATCTCCCTGCCCCCAGAGGGGCCAGAGCTGACCCTGCTGCTCAGGTAAGATACGTAACATCTCCCCATCTTGAAAAGTTACTTTTCACTAATATTACTAAGTTTCAGCTCCCTCACCCTCACTCTTCTTCATCGTTTAACAATCTTTAAACAATTATATATCGTATACACATACATAAACTTTTGTTCAACAGAAGTCTTTACAAACTAAGCTACCGCATATGCTTTCATTTGCAAAAAAATGAGGGGAGAGGGAAATCTGACGGCTTAAAAAATTTGGAAAACAAGGATACAGATGATCTATCACCCCGTATTTTACTAAAATCTACTCAGAAGAAGGAAAGCAGCATTTACGGGACCCATTCCACGCGCAAGCACCCTGCCGGCTACTTTGCAGACATCTGTTGTTCCGTCTTAACAACAGCTCTGTAAGTGAGGATTATTACGCCCATCTCCGTAAACACGGGAACTGCAAACTGCATACTTAAGCAACAGCTACGCGGTAGAACTGGGACTGAAACCCAGGTGCGCCTGACTCTTTGCAGCATATTGCACGTCTCTTCTTTCTTATCATTTTAACTGATAACACTGCTGGGATTAATGAGCTCCTTAACTTTATTACCTAGTAGGTGAAGCAGCACATTCATTTAACTATCCTCAATTCACCTCTTTGGAGCTTCATTTAGAATTTATTTTTTTGAAGTAACAAGGTAGTATTCACTCCATCTATTACTTCGTGCATTTATAAACCCCACCTTTAAATATCTGCAGTACCTTTATTTGAACTTGAAAGAAAACTGGTTGCTTAACGTGTGGAGAGTGAATGGAACTTTTATTTACATTAGATGAATCCTGATTTCATGAGTTAATATCATCGGGTCTTGACAATCTATGGTTCTAGCAAACAACAAAAAGCTATAAATTAGATCGATAAATGCCATGAGTTTCTGTGGAATATTCTGGTTTAGGGTACTTTAGAAGCAGGATATTGTGAACAGTGCAGTGAACTAATTATTACTGTATTTTATGAATGAATTTTATGTTTGTAATTTCCCCGTTCTTATTAAAGAGACAGATTGCATTTCATGATTTTTTGTTGCACCCAGTGCTCGCCTACTGAGCTGTGGAACACAGTAAAGTTGAACCAAGGATTTGCTGCTGAGAAGTAAACACACAGGGAGGTAGCACTGGTTTCCAGTTGGCTTTGGAACAATCTACGAAGAAGTGGAAAGGAAGAAGTCATTGACTCAGTTTGGTACCTACCATGGACCCGGTACACAGAACTTTCCAAACTTACATCTTTTAATCCTCACAACACTTGTGTTGGACATTTTTATTCCCATTTAACAAAGAGGTTCACAACGGTAATGTGATGTGTTCAAGATCATCTGTTTTGTAAATATACTTGATTCCAAAGTTAAGAGAATCTAGTCCTTACACCAGAGCTTCTCAAGTGTGTCCTGAAGAGTATATATATGTTGGAGAGCACCGAGGGTCTGGGACCACAGCCTCAAGAGCTAAATTCCAAATTCAAAACATCTTTATGATCTTAGGCATTGTTTGGACATTTATTTTAAAAACTGCATAATATTACACAATATAGCCATACTCTTTTATATAGAGACAAAACAGTTTAAAAGTCCTTTTTCTCAATAGACTAAAGAATTTGTTGTCATGCGCTTTTTTTTTTTTTTTTTTTTGTAAGATTCTTAAACCTGCTTTTTACAGGCAGTCTCTGGCCCTGGTCTCTCACTCTTCTCTGTGCAGTAAGTATTCCTTCCGACATCAACAGTCTCCTGGTGAATATGGCTGTGATTTCAGTCTCAGCCTCCATCTTAACTTGTCATTCCTTCAGTACCAGCTCAACCTGCATCGTGGCTCTCAGTTCTACCACAGCCCCTCTGTCTCTGTGTCTTTGTCGTTAAGTCAGAGGCAACTCCGGGAACTTAGCATTAGGTCAGACTGAGGTCTTGTACCACTTTGGCCTGGAACTATATTTTTATTAAGAAAACCGTAAGTGCTGTGGCTTTTAGATTGTTATGTGCATTACAGGTATTTTCATGTGTAATCCTCACAGCAACTCTATAAATGTTATCATTATCTCCATTTTCAGATTAGACATCAAAACAAAAATAAAAGCTGTCACTTAAAGGGCTTTATAACTTCCCAAGGTCATAGGCTAGTAAGTAAAAAAGCCCAGAAGAAACACACTCACACACACACACACACACACACACACACACACACACACACACACATACACACACACACATCTATCTTATCTAGATCCTGATATCCTGGCTTGGTATCCACTGCTCTTGCCAATCTCCATTAGTATAGAAGAGATTCTGAGCTTGATCCCAAACTAAGAGGTGGGCTTTTTCTTACCCCTTTTCCCTCCCCCTGTCTCCTTCCCCCTACCCCAGCTATGTAGGAAGTATGTAGTCCTATCTCTTCAGTCCAAGAGCCTATCAATGCTCTTAAATTATGAGTTCTGGTTGGGTGAAAATTGTTGGATATGATGGCAATAACTGGCAGGAATACTTATCAATGTCAATAAAGAAGGCTGAAGAATAATTTTGGAAGAATTCCTAGTATCTATATTTCATTTATTCATCAATTCAGTATGTAATTATGGAATACCTACAACATACTGTACTGAACTAGTGCCATAATATTCTACTTCCATCTTTGTGCTGCCCCCATGGATGTTCCTGGGTACCCTCTCCTAAATGAGAAAACTTTAAAGAGGTTCTGTCATTTCATGTTGAAACAAAGTCTCTGGTCCACTTCCAGCATTTTTGCCTTCACCAAGTTGTCTTTCTACCATAAATAACATATAAGCCATCTTTCCTCAAAAAGCACATGGAATGTATTAAATATATACACTACATGCTAAAATGGCAATAAAAATAAATAGTGAAGCAGTAATAAAAAAGCTCTAAAAATAAACAAATAGAATTACTGTAATTTAGCTCTAAGCTTTCTAGCAGCCAAGATAAACACAGTTTGGATTTTATGGATATATATATATATATATATATATATATAATTTAGGGACAACTAATATTTCTAAAAGATATCAGATAAAACTTGAGCCCATTCTAGGATATTCTAGGAGCTTATTCATGGTAGGTTATACTTCTCAAACTTTAGCTATAGCCTAACTTTAAATGAGACGCTTGGGTTGGGCTCTCATTTCCCCATTCAGAGCCCCACTGAGGGGTAGTCCATGCAGGGAAACCACTCACCCTCATCTTTGGAGAGATTAGAATACATCAAATGAAGCACTAGAATAGTATGTCTAGGATTCCCACTCAAAAGGGCTTAAATCAAGGGAATTGAATGAAGACACAATTTTCATAGAAACAGTCAAGGTTAAAAAGGACAGTAAAGAATGTTGAGGTGTCCGGGGAAGGGCAAGGAACAGTAAGGATATTTTCCTACAACCACTTCTGAGAAGTCAAGGGGAGAAGACAGGGTCCCTGGCTTTACTCAGTAGCAGCTGAAGTCACCGAGAGTGAGGCTACTGCTGAAAACCAGGTTATGGATGTCTGGGAAGAAGGGGAGAAAATACTTTAACCCCTCTCTGCTTTTAGTAGCCTGTCTCCTGTGGCCGCCTCCCATCAGCCAAACCCTACCAGAGACCAGAGAGCAAAGAATCTCTAAAATTGTCAGAAGGGGCAGGGTTCAGGGCACAGAACAGGGCAGGGCTGAACACTGATGGGTGGGAGCTGGTAAGAGAGAATAATCAGCATATCTGCATTGGACTATTGGCTCCCCTACTCACTAACAATATGACATTAGGTGAATTACTTCACTTACTGGAAACTTACTCTCTACAAGGGGTTAACTGAGAGATACTAGAAGGATTTAAAATGAATATGAAGTGATTAGAACATAATGGATATTCTATAAACACTTGCCAAATACAAATCTGAATTAATATTGTAGTGCTTTATGGCAGCGGGATGAGAGAACTGGGTTGACAGCTTTGCAGGCAAGGTAAGGACCATGAGCAAAGGCCCAAATTCCTAAGGAACTAAACTAAAAAGATTTATGCTCATTAGCAGCTAAATTACATATAGCCTCAGATCTAAAGATCTAGTAGAGCCCCCAACTGCAGTAAAGCCTAGAGTGATCACGTAGTCAGAATCCAAAATAACACCACAGGTTTTAAGAAACACTAACGGTTACATACTTAAACTTTGGCACTGAGAACTTAAGGAAGAACCATGTGATATCACCTGGGACTCGCATGACATATATACATTTTCAAATGACATTTCTTACTGCCTCATATCAGAAAGAAATGAATACAGGTTGGTGGTGAACCTATCCTGGGGAGGCTGCCTTTTCTAGAAATGCTAATACATATGAGTGGGTCATATTGTGCCAGAAGATACAGAGACAGTTATTTGACCCACAGTGAGCTAATCTGACTTCTTTCTTTTCAGGAGGGAGAGAATAAATGCTCTAAAAGCTAAGTGAGGCGTGTTTATGGCAGTACACTAGAGAGAAATGTCCAGAAATCCCTATTACCAAGACCCTTGAACAATCTTCCAATCCAAAGTCTTGGGTTGTTTGATTCCTTTTTTATTTATTTATTATATTATATTATCACAAGACATTTCAATATGCTTCCAATGAATTCTTTAAAAACATACTTACAGTAGGTATTTTTTTAATTTCTAGAACTAAAAAATATCTTAGCTAATATGATATCTTCAATTCTCACTGATACCATGGTTTCTCTCTCGAGTATTACGGACATTTTGCACTGTGTTTTGTTGTGAGAAGTTGCCCTGTGCATTGTAGTAGGTTTGGAAGCATCCCTGGCCTCTAGCCCCTAGATGCCAGTAGGCAACACCCAATCATGACAATCAGAAATGTCTGGAGACAATGATAAATGTCCCTTGGGGACACACAATGGCCCCCTGTTGAGAATGACGGATTTAAATTAAGAGGAATCTGCAAGGGAGTAAGAAATATCACTTATCTTTGTGTACCACTTTGACATAGATAGGTCACTGGTTAAAAATCCTATTTTGAAGTTGGGCCAACAGGTATAAAATCTAGCTCCATCACTTACTGTATGATCTGGATAAATTTTTAACTTCTCTGACTCTTTGGTTCCTCACTTTTAAATGGAGATGACAATCTAAAGCCCACTAACAATCATTAGGATTTAAGTATTGTATACGTATGTAAAGAGCCACACACACGGTAGAATCTCAACTCAATCTTGTGCAGGTTCCCTTTCATCAGCACCAGTCATACTGCATTTCACTTAGAAAGAATTCAGTCACCTTTCTTAAATTAAAAAAAAAGCCTGTAGCTGTGTATGTGCATACATATATGGTCATTTCCAACACTTCTGTTTGCTTATAATGAAATTTCAATTAGGTAAGAGAGACAAAATTTCTGTTTGCTCACAAATATCAGGGCAATTAATAATGAGGGGAAACAAATACACTGGAATTTAATAGCAAATTTAGCAAAATATTATATTTTCCCTGTTTGCCACATGTGGATGTGGTCTTCTAAGCAAACATAAAGTTGCATACAAATTACTTATATGCAGAGTTCCTCAAATAACAAAGTCATAATCTCCCCAATGTCTGAGTACCTCCCAGCTGATCAGCTGGGTATAATGACCTGTAGGGGGCCCTTGGGGTAGTAGAATGCTAATGAGTATTCTCTTGAAATAGATTTTCCTTCAGTTTCTACAAGAAGTATTTTAGAATCAAAAAGGATCCTAAAGAATAATTCTGGTGTGTTGCAAAGGTGGATTTAAGTTAAACTTTGTAACAGAGGAAGGGGGTTTTCTGGAATGTTGGCCTGATCAAGTGGACAGAAAATGATTCTTCTCTCCTTACTTTTCTCTCTTCCCTTTTCTTGAAACTTTTGAGAAGAGAGATCTATGATTGACATTGTGGAAAGAAGGGGAAAAAATCACAACCCCAATCATCCATTCATCCTACATTCATTGTGCACCTGCCTTATGCTGATCATTCATTGGCTACAGGCAATATAATTACCCTGGACTACAGCACCCAAATATCAGAATTACGTTACTATTTAACAAGTACTACTTGAGTTTCTCTGCTATCAGATATGTCTCACCAGATTTTAAAATCCTCACAGTAAGGAAGTGGCCTAACTTATCATTATGTCCCTAAATACTAGCACAGTGGTGTGCACACATTAATGACTCGATAGTGTGTTTAAATAAATGACTAGATAGCTGTTTCTATTCCTGGGAATACGTATTTTTTAAGCACTTGCATATTAGGTAATCATTAGGTGACTTAAACTTAATTTAATGCAACAGATGTGTATTATCTATTACCCCCTTCTGTGTGCTATGAGATGGGAAACAAGGATGAATTTAACAACTGTCTTGACCTCAAGCAAGCTTCACTGCTATGAACAAAAGGCTGAGTAGAAAGAACAAGAAGTAACAGCTTTCTGAAATTTTTAGGGTTCTTGCAAAGGTTCAAAGCCATGGAATGGGTATTTTAATTATCCAAAGAGCTGGGGCCCTAACATGGGTAGTTCTGCAGAACAATAACATCTCTCAATTTTGGACAAAGCTCTCTGTGATATGATTAGCCAGACTGAGGGAGACTGCCATGCAACTGTCATTATCCATTTTCAATACTGGGACCATTGATTATGTTTGAAAACCATGAGAGAGAGGTACGTCTCATCTCCGCAAATAACAGCCTAATCAAAAGAACTTGCATTTTTTGACTTTTTCCTGTAGGATAACTACGCGTTTTAAAGATAGTCTGCAAACTGCTTTGAGCAGCTTGTTGTGAGAACCAGGCTACGGAAGATGTTTTGCTCATATAGATGGAGGGAGGTGCCATCCTCTGGTTCCTTCTCATTTTCATTTCACAGGCTCATTTCCCATCTGATAGAGGAAGCAGACACAATTGCTCAGCCAGGTTTCTTTTTCCCTGTAACCTACAGAAGCATTTAATCTTTGTATTCAAGCAAAAGGAGACATCCTGTGCGTCCTCCCACAAGCATTCCTCCCCCATTTCTACAAATGTAATTGCTGCCCCCCCAACCTTTTAAGGTAGATTTATTCATTAAATACATTCACTAAGTAACTTATTTACTAAACAGTCTCTTTATTCACTTCAGCTTCTGTGCCAAGTATTAAACCTCAAAAGAACAGAGGTGAAGGTGGAGGTGACATAGAAAGACAGGATCTGTGAAGAGAATACCAAATAAAACTAAGAAAGAGAAATGGGTGTACACAGCATAGAGCATTCTAGGGCTCTAGAATTTGTGGAAGCCATGAGCAGTAGGTATAGAGATATCAAGTGGGACTCGATCACCAAGGAATGTAGGGCATGTTAAGGAGTCTGGACTTTGTATTAAAGAAAATGGAGAGTCATTTAAGGTCGAAGTGAAAGGTAGGCATTTTTCATCACACTAGAGAGCTGCACTGTGAAATATGGTAGCTGGCAGCCATGTGTGCCTATTAAACCCTTAAAATGTGGCTAATCCAAATTGAGATGTGCTATAAATGTGAAAAATACACTGGATTTCAAAAACTTACATGCAAGGAAATACATAGAGGGATACAAAATATATCACTATTAATTTTTATGTATGATAATATTTTACATATAATGGGTTAAATAAATGATATATTATTAATAGTGTCTTTGCTTTTATTTTTTAAAGTTTATTTATTTATTTTGAGAGAGAACGAGAGAAAGAGAATCGCAGCTGTCTTCGAGCTGTTAGTGCAGAGCCTGAGGCAGGGCTCCATCTCAGAAACTGTGAGATCATGATGACTCCAGCTGAAGCCAAGAGCTTAAGTCAACAGCTGAAGCCAACAGTTTAAGTGACTGAGCCACCCAGGCACCTCAATAGTGCCTTTAAAAAGACTATTTTAAGGGGCACCTGGGTGGCTCAGTCGGTTAAGTGTCTGATTTCGGCTCAGGTCATGATCTCACTGTTCGTGAGTTCAAGCCCCACATCAGGCTCTGTTCTGACAGTTCAGAGCCTGGAACCTGCTTCAGATTCTGTGTCTCCCTCTCTCTCTACTCCTCCCCTGCTCACACACTGTCTCTCTCTCTCTCTCTCTCTCTCTCTCTCTCTCTCTCTCAAAAATAAATAAAGATTAAAGAAAAAATTAAAAAAAAACTAATTTAATATGACTATGAGAAAATTTAAAATTACATATATAGCCCACATTATCTTTCTCACAATATATTCAAAAAGTCTTGGTCTAGATGAGAGGTGTTCTATTTGCATAGAGCAAAATACCTGAGGATAAAGTAGAGACAGTGATTATTATATGTTTATTGACAATAGTGAACTTTAAACTCAAATTTGTATATACATAGGTGATCAAAAAAAATCTTTGAGAGGCACTAAGGTACATACATGTTTTTATTACAACTTCCCTATCTATCCTAAACCCTAACTGCCTAAGCAAACGCCTGCAGTTAAGGGAGACACCAAGTAAATTCCCTTACTTTAACTTTCTTTGAGAAAACACCTTGCTCTACAAAAGAAATGGGACCTCTCACCTACCATAGCCTCCCTCTCCAGCATAAAATACCTTAGGGCCACCAAGCACAAAACAATTGAAAAGACTTGTGAAGAGTTGCAGAAGAGAAAGGCCAGAGCCCAGGTATAAATCCTTTGGCTATGGAGTTGCTTCTTTTTGCTTTCAATGACATTAGGAAGGAGACCTAATAAAAGTGACAACTATGTATCATTAAACATCATTTTTGGTGAAAGATCCCACTATGATCTTTGGGATATTATTCAGAAAGATACTAAAAAAATCAGTAAAGTTGCTGTAACAAAAACTGCCGATTCCTGTCCAACTTATATATGTGAAAACAGTTTTCTCAGTGCTTACATTTGAAAAACAAATAGAAAAATAGGAAGACAATTGATGTTGAAGCCTATTTTATTCTGTCCATAAGTAATATTCATCCATGGATACACGTGCTAATTGAAAAAAAATCACTTCTCTGAGATGCATTTCCAATAAATAATTTGCTTTTATCTTTACTAACTATATGCTAATGTTAAAAATACATGTATGTGGTTTTGATCACTGTGTGAATAATGATTGTAATAATAAATCAATCTAGAGGAAAAAAATAAGACTTAGAATTTCATGTCCCAGGAATTTGAAATAATCTAACTTACATACATATTTTTGTTTTAGATCAGTTTGGTAGGTTGATTGATAAGAGACTTTGAGGTGTAACAAATATATTCAGATATAATTCTTGGGGCAAGTGGATTAGAAATACAAGTTTGAGGGAAGAAAGTGACAAAGTAAGATTTCTTACCATTAAAGAGCTTCTTCATGTATTTTTAAAATGGATGATGGTGTGTATTAAAATCACCCTAGTATTTAGATTTCATTGAATACATTTAGAAGAGTGATATACCACTATTATATTTTAATGTTAGTTTTTACAATATGCTGTCAGTTACATTCTTTGCAACTATTTACATATATGATGAAAAATTGTAGATGTCAACTAAAAATGTGAGAGGGGATATATAGCTATTTTTCTTAATTCTCCATAGGGTGTGTGAACCAAATGGTTGGAAGACCAATGATTTAGATGATAGATTCACAGAGTGCCTGGTGACCTTTTCAGGATCTGGGGTGGAGGAGAGAGAGTCTTAGGCAATGCTGTGCATGTCCTAGGAGATCAAGCCTCGTTTAGCTACAAAATCATATTGGCATTTTCTCCAGTGCAATTCTCCACAGTGAGGACCTGCGCTATGTGTCCCTGGCCTCCAGGTACTAAATTCCAGCAGCAATCCCCTTTTCTTCATCAAGACATCCTAGAGTACCCCAAGCATTTCTAAGCAGTGCCTTGGACTGAGTGGACCTTGCCCTGGCTGAGACTCACTAGAGGAGTATTTCCACTTCTGTTTTAGCAGATGAATTGTAGAGGCCTTAAGGAGGCTTGTGCCACCTTTTCCGGCTCCAGCATGGTTTGCCAAGTGTCTGTCAGGAACCAGCATATCACTCTGTCATACCAGAACCATTATTTGACATGAGAGAGACAGCTCCATGCTTCCATCCAGGTGATAGTGGAATTATGCTCTTGAAAAGGATTCTTAGTTCAGACCATCATTTTATTTGCACCCCAGGAAGCACACCTGCTCCACCCATCAATATTTGATGGCTATCGAAGAGAGGACAAAGCTGACATGCTGTCAGATTTTATCAAGTAAAGAACAAGAAGCAAGCTTGAACTCGCACAGGAGTTGCCCATGGGGAGTCTGGGTAATTGGGAGATTGCCCTCTTCATCTAGACCAGGATTTGATGTAAGCAGCCTGCAGGGGGTGAGGGACAACTATGGGTGGGCAGGGGAGGTGGGAAAATGGGGAGAAGGTGACTCCATGTCCTATGAAATCTGGCACAGGGAAAACATGTCTAAAAGAATATGACTAGCCTCTGCGATTTCTGCCTCCAGCTTCAGCAGCAAAGGCTCATTTCGTAAGTTATGATAAAAAAAAAAAAAAAGACCTCTAGCTTTTTCTTCTGGATTACTTTCCCTGACATCCCTATCCACTCCTAGATGGCTTGGAGGTCCTTTTCCTGCACTCTCAGATCACCCTCTGGTTCCTTCTGTAATAGTACTGTTTACACTGTCAGTTGTGGCCAGTCTGATGGGATAAAAGAGAAAAGAAGAGAAAAAGGTAATAGTCTCTAAGGTCAGGTAGTGGTAGAGGCTCGAATAGAATTCAAAGCCTGTAACTCTCCCGAAAAACTCTCGTGCTTTTTCTCTGTGGTTTTCTCAGCAGTTATCTCCATGCTCGTGTTCTGCTGTTTTTGGCTATTTCTTGACACATATCCAGTCTTCACATAAAATTTGTGTGTTTTCGGTGAATACACTTACCCAACTGAGTATTTTGAAATCAAGGAGCTCAGGGCAGCAGCAATCTGTGTTAGGACTTGGGGCTCTGAAGACTGAATGTGAAGAAAGGATTTAGGAAACCAGCAATCCACATTTACATTACACAAACCCTGCACTTCACACAGGACAGCAATGAAGGGGACCCACAAGCTAATGAGACAGGACCTGTAACTGGAAAGACAATGTATTAAGAGCTTTTGAGAATGACCTATCTAGAAGTACCTACACATATAGTAGAAACAGAATAAAACTAGGAAAAGGCTTGAAGAGTAAAATCATTTTGTATGCTTAGAAAATGAAGTAGCTTTACAGGCTGTCGTATGAAAGGTTTAGGAAGTTTGTTCAGTCCATGCCTCCTTCCTCAGAAGGGTCTCCGTGATTCCACTCACGGCGTGTTTGTGTCCAGTGGTTTTTGGCCACAATGCCGCATCATCTTGAGCACCTGATCAAAGCTAAGTGAGATTCTTTCCGTCCTCAGCATAGGAATCAAAGGACAAAAACAGTGCACAAAGGATTCTGGGAAGTGGAGCCAGTATGCCCCAGCAGGTTCACAGGTGAAAGCCAATGTCTTCTCACTAACAGCTCATGGAGAAAACCAGCCTGCAGATGGGAGGGGCCAATGAAGCAGAGAGAAAGAGAGTGACAGAAATCAGGGGCAAGTGGCCCCAGATGAACATATACACGCGCACGCTCACACACAGAAGTTCATGATGTGAGATACAGCTATGCTACCTTATATTGGGGTCTACAAACTTCCCCTAAACTTTTCAAACAAACCTCTTTTGCTTCAGATTATTTAAGTTTCTTTTCTTTTCTTTTCTTTTCTTTCTTTTTTTTTTTTTCATGACAGCCAAGGCTCTCATGTCATTCAAATCCTTTATTTTCAGAAGGAACCAGTCCTAGAAAAGAAAGATGATTTATTTAAAAACTAATTAATGAGAAAGTCAGGCCAGGCATGCAGATCTGAATTTCCTATGCTACCAGCTGGATTTCTGACAAAGGGAGCAATCAGCTTTGAAAGAGACACAGACGTTGATTCTCCTGATTCCTCATTCCAGGTCCAGACCAATACAGTCCAAGATTATGAACTGATGCTTAGTCACTAAGTTATTTTTTGAAAAATGTGTGTGTGTATGTGTGTGTATCTATATTTTCATTTGCTTGATGTTAGAATTTGGCATTTACGCATTATTTCTACAGATGAAAGCTTACTGCTTTTAGTTGTAGGTCATTTCAAGGTTTTGAGCACAAACAGCAGTTATTCTTCCCTCAGCGCTTCCTTCAATCCTTGGTTCAAAATCCAACTATTAAGAACCCAACTCCATGGTGATTCATGACGATCTGATCCAGGAGAGTCCCCTTCTCACCTCTCACTGGGGCTTTTTTTTTTTTCCTGCATTTTCGTCCCCTCTATGACACAGGTCCCAAACTGAAACAGGGCCCTGAATTGCCCTCCAGAGAAATAATAGGAGCCCCTAAGCTAACTGGACCTCTCATGGCTGTGAACAGCCAAGTCCACCCTGAGAGTCTGCAATCCAAGAAAACGCTCTTGCTCAGACCAGGACCTTTATGGCTTCTTAGCAAATCTCTGGTCAGCTACCATTTCTTCTCTGTGGGGCTTTTAGTCTCTTCCTGACCTTCCTTTGTTAGTCTGGGTCCTGTGTTGATCATCCAAATGTAAACTACTTCCACTCCAGCACCTTCAAATCCCTTTCATCCCTGTCTTTCTGCCATTCCTCACCCAGAACATCCCAGCCTTCAAGAGTGCTGTCATCTACCTCTTCCACACCTATCCCTCAGCAGAGGAGTCCAGCTGTTCAGATGAGCACCAATGCATTCTTAAGGCCACCACTCTGAGCTGCGTCCTTGGTAATGCCCACCAGTCCTTTCTCTTGTGGTTAGTAATACCTACTTTTATTCCAATCCAGTTTAGCTCAGTGCCAGAAAATGACTTAAGTCTCCTACTTCACTGGGGCTACCTGAGGACCTCATACCCCATTTGCTTCACTTCCCTGCTAATATCTCACTTCCTACCAAACTATCCATGCCCAGACTTTGTGAATATCTCCTCCAAGCCCAGATGAAAAATAATTCTTCTACACAAGGATAGCTCATTCATCTGGGCTCCCTCTTCCTCCCTATGGGAAGACCACAATATTTTAATTATTTCAAAGCTCTTAGGGCAATTTTAGCCTCTCCTTTCTTACTGACTCACTTGTCTGAGTCTATAGCAAACTCAAGTCTCTAGTTGCTGGTCTCAATCCATTCCTGAGAACGAAGCCCAAGGCCCTAAGGCATCAGTTGTATCTAATGAACTACTTTTGCTTCTGTGCATCTAGATTGAAACTGTAGAGGGCTCTCTAAGAAACCAAACCAAACCAAACCAAACCAAACAAAACAAAAGAAAACACACCTTTATTTGGAGCATTTGTCAGTTCCCGTGACAAAAATATTCCGAGAATGGCTGATTCCAGGCTCTCAATATAATATAAGTGAAGATGGAGTTGGGAAGAAAAATACAATAGCACACGTTTATAGTATCTCTACCATACAGATATGAGATATAAATAGCCTCAAGATGGTAGATAATAGCAAAATTTAGTAAAATAATTAGAAAATAACAAAAGTTGAGTATTCATTACCTTTGTTTTTATTTTTTTAGTAAGATGTATTTATTTTGAGAGAGAGAGAGAGAGAGCGAGCATTGTGGGGGAGGGCCGGAGAGAGGGAGACAGAATCCTAAGCAGGCTCCACACTGTCAGCACAGAACCCGATGTGGGGCGTGAACTCATGAACCATGAGATCACGACCTGAATCAAAATCAAAAGTCAGATGCGTAACCAACTGAGCCACCTGGGTGCCCTGTTACCTCTGTTTTTAAATTATTTAAGTCTACGCCATTCAATTGTTAGCAATGGCTACACTTAACATTTGGCTTGTAAAATTCTGAAGATATTATAATAACCAGTTCTCACAAGCCAGTACGAGCAGCTCTAGCACACCACTGTGCACCACGCTCTTCTTGAAACCTAATGCAGCTACACATTCTGCATTTCTAGCTTGTCTGAAGTCCCTTCATATGTACCTAATGCCATCTTTTCTGTGAGCTCTCCTTCTTCTCTCCATCTAAGAAAATTCGTGTTCTTCAAAGTTCTGTACTCAGTCAACTGATGCTCTCACATTGTATGCACTCTTTGATATCACACCTATATTACTTTTTTTTTTTTCAGTTTGCCTATTAACACCATCATCCACCCAGAAAGCTGACACACACCACTACAAGTCACCATGGAGTCTTTCTTCATATCCTACAATCACATCGGACATGGTTTACATCCTAAATATATCATGCACCCTTTTGTCTTTGTCATCCCTTTGACCAGGGTTGTAATATAGATTCCAAACGGATCTAGTTTTCTCTGTTCTGGTCTATCCTTCTTAGCAGCTACTGTAGTGATTTAGTAAAATTCACATATAATTGTGACATTCCTTGATTAAGTCCTTTCAGTGGCTCCCCATTTCCCACTGGAAAACTATATTGCAACATAAATTCATTCTTTATTTAGTCTCTGCCTGACCTCACCAGCCTCATCTTTTACCACTTCCTGCTTTATTTACTTTTTATGCTCCACCAATATCAAACTGCTAATAACTGACTCCATAACCAGCATTTGTGCTCTTCTGTGATTTAACTCAGACTATATTTCTTTGTTGGAATAACTTGCCCCTTATCAGCCTTCATACGGGCATCTCAGGATCCACTCTTAAATCTTAGATCAGAGAGGTATCACATCTCTTTTAGGCAGACATTACTAATCTCCTATAATGGTCTCAGTATCTGGATCAACCTTGAAAATGAGCCATTCGCATCTCCAGCTCTGGGGAGCTTGCCTGACCGAACACACAGTTTCTGCCCCATTGGATTCACAGGTGCGTTCTTGTCAAGGTCATGCTTTGTGCAGGTTGCTCCTCCACTGAATGACTTTGGTTTGAGGATTCCCCAGGCCCTGGATGAACTTTTCTGGAAATCAGATGCAATCTGAGATGCTTCCTATCTCAAGTCTTCTTTCTCTCTCCTTTCATGGGTATCAGACTTACATCCTGATCTAAAGGCGTAGCCCTGTCTTCCTTCAACAGATCTCTTGTGTGTCTAATGCTGTCTTGACATCCTACTTCTCTGACAGTTCCAAATAATGCAGTTCCCCAGATTTCTACTAATTTCTATCAACTCTCCTACAAACTATTCTAATATTCTCTGTGCCTGCGGTATGAATGTGTGTACACACACACACACACACACACACACACACCCAATGAGACTATGCAATCTTGAAGGCAGAAGCTCAGGTATTCATCTTCATATTAAAGCATCTAGACACATCCTAGTTGATCAGTAAATGTGCACTGAATGGATAAATAATTTGATGGAAATTTCCACTCTGTAAAAAAAAATAGGTGCTGTGTGATTCTCAGAGTAATTTACTGTGCTAGAGTTTTTTAGAGCATGAAAATATGCGATATGTCAGAAGTATGGCAATTTCATAAAAGGTATTAAACCACTATATCACCATTTCAACTTAATTGCAGTGTATAAAATAACTTTGGCTCTGAATTTGGAAGCAGTCAATATAAAAAGAGTGGCTTAAGAGATTTTTCCCAAGTCTGTGTCTTATAGAAAGTAACTTATTTCTTCTAAAATTGATCTTGAATAAATTCTAGTTAAAATTATCCCAAGGAACTTTGGGAAAGGATAAGTGGAAATGGAAAATATTTTCACTGAGGGACTCCACAAATATACAGTAGTTCAGAAAGCAGCAGACAAATATAGGGAAATTTTCCTCCATAATTTCAAGCACACCCGTTTTATTTCACAGATTATCAAACGGTATACACTAAGTGTTTGTGTGCCAAGTATTATTTGAAACATGAAGAGACATGGCATATATACCCATACAGTTGGTGAAAATTCTCGAGAGTCTTTGAAATGAAGTGATAAACTAATTTGATCACTTTTTACATGACTTCATGGTTCTATTCTCCCTCTATTTTTAAAAATACCTAAGTATCTTCCAGGAGATATCCTTAACACATTTTCTTCCAAACTGAAAACCAAGCAGATAAACTGTTTATTTGCTCCTAGAGGTAGGCTTCTGCATAAAAGAAAAGACAAAAAGTCACTGGCATACTTGTATTACAAATAGATTAAAAAATCTGACATAGACAGGTATACTGCTACTGCCAAGCTTTTTTCCCCGTAATTACTGAGCTGAAGAAGAGAAGGGAGAGAGTTCTTGCAAGTTTATTTTCCTAAGTGCATAGGACCACAGAATATTAAGCCTACAAAGAAATTATGAGGTCGTTTAGTTTGTAAACAAATAAAAAAAGATCCAGAAACCCCAAGGACACTTAGGAAGTTCATGACAGAGCTAGGATTTTAATGTATTAGTTGACTGGTTGCCTGATTCATTCATTCATATTTTCTTGCATTCATAGAGACATCTGTGGACCCATGGGGATATCCCTGGTATTTTGATAATTATGAAAGAATAGAGGCTACAGCAAGGTCCTTGCTTTCAGGGTGCCCACAGTTCAGTGATAAATGGAATATGGTTTTGTAAAGAATTACTATATAATGACAGAAGTGAATGGGCTAGAAGCAAAAATTAAATGATTTCCCCACTCACGGGGAAACAACGTACTTTTTAAAAAGATTTTAGAAAATGCGTGTTTATACTTACCTGTTTACTCTGATCTTTTGCCCTTTTTTTTCCTAATGAGACCCCTCCATAAAGCTTTTTGGTTCTCCAATTAGGCACATCCTTTTGGAGGACACTCTAAAAGTAGGAGCTTTCTGAATTTCTTGTGAAACATAAGGAGCTTGTCCTGTCCTATCCCAGGTTTAGAAGAATATTAGCATGCCTCCTCGCTGTAGTAAAATGGGTATGCTAAGGCCATGAGTAATTTGAAACTAGAGCATTCAGATGGAAGACAAGAGAGAAGCATCTAGAATTCTATACAATACTGACTCCAACATCTATACACATCTCAATTTTAATAGTTTTTTTTTTTGCCCCTGATTTAAGAACTTAATTATGCTTGGGTCACTTGTGCATAGTTTTAAGAAAACTAGACCCAAGAAATGTCGTTCACAAGAAGCAGAAGATATGATTTATGTGAGTCCAAAATTCCAATCAATAATGCTACAAGGAGTTTTGCTTAATGTTCTTTACTAAGGTCAGGGTTGGCTGTGACCAAAAGGCCAGTATTTGCTTAATGGAAAAAGTTTCCTTATGCAGACACATGTGGGATTTGTTCTATTCAAGATCCCCAGAACTGAAGCTCCCAGTCTTTCATAATGAAAATTCTCCTTTTCTAAGCCAAGAGGCGTTGGCCACATCTATCGTCCTACTCCTTGCTCTTTACTGAATGTCTTGATGTTCCCTAAATGTGCTGGGCTATTTCTCACTTCTGGCATGAAATATTTTATTTTATTTCCCTGAAATACCTTTGCTTCTTTCTATCTCTGTAATAACTATTCATTTCTAGCTCACACCGCTCTCAGGAAACTTCCATGATTCTTCAGACTTTTCCCATGTGCTTGTGTCTTCTAAAATTCTAATCGAAATGCATTAAAACTGCCTGTTTACTTTGCCTCTTCGACTGTCCCTGTCAAATGGAAAGATAATGCAAGGTACATATGCAATTTATAACTTTCCATTAGCCACCATAAAAAAAAAAGGAAAAAGAAACAGATGAACTGAATTTTAGGAATATATCATATTTAACTCACATTATCATTTTAACATGTAATCAATATAAAACTTGTCAATGAGATATGCTACATTTTTTTTTTTGCACAGTCTTTGAAATCCAGTGTGCATTTTACACTTAGAGCACACCTCCGTTTGAAATAGCAACATTTTAATTGCTCAACATGCTACCATAGTGGACAGCACAGTTCTAGAGCCTAAGCTTAAGGACAAGAATTCTTTTTTCTTGGGGGGGGGGGGTGTTATAATCTTAGGACGTAATACAATTTATCACAGGGTTACTTCAATAGAGGGAAGCATTGTTAAACATGGTGGTTGAGAGTTCTGATCTTGACAGATCTGCGAAAGTGGCACTGCCATTATTGTCTTTCTAACCTGGGGTGAGTTCCTCAATCGTTGAAAATATTCTAAACTAACCTTTCCAATCTTTCTTTAGCAGTAGAGCCAAAATCTATAGCATAGATCCTACTGCAGTGATTAAAGACAAAATATATGTAAAGTATCATGGAAGGCCTCATGTGGCATGTTATAATTATTGACTGCTCAATTAATATTCAACTGAATAATTCGAAGTATTGTACCACTTTCCCAATTTTTACTTCAGCGCTTGAAAATTAAATTATTAATCAATAATTAAATGAGTTATATGATTCAATATAAACTAAGAAATATAGTTCTCTCTCTATCATTGCATTTGGAGAACATGCCCAGATAAACTTTCACCAAAACTGAGGCATAGTTTTGATTTGGTGTGGCTTATAGGACAGCTATACTCCAAGTTTACTTTTGGTTCCTGGGGAATGAGGACTCTCTGTAAAAGTCACTCCCCCTATGTGGCACTCATATTCCAGAACTGAAAAGGAGATAGAGTGACAGATTGTGTCACTGCCCATCTGGACAGATATGGCATACATATGTGTATTTATAGGTAGAGAAAAACAACAGTCATTGCAAATAACAGCTGCATAAGACAAGTTACAAAGTCAATTACTATATGTGTTAGTTTGTGGTTAAATCCTCACTGTTCCAGGGCTGTTGCAGTGTCAGCAGGAGCCAGGTTTGTTTCCTTAATAATATACACACATGCACACATGCATGTGCACACACACACACTAACCTTAACACTACAGGTATTTGTTAAGCATTCACTTAATGACAGCCACCGAATGACAGCCACCATGTCAGATGCTTAACAGGTTATCTTTTACTCTCACAAGTCTTGCAAGGAATGTATGCTTACACTCATTTTACAGAAAAGAAACTGAAATCAGAGAGAGAAAGTAATTGTTCCAGTGTAAACTGATAGACTGAAAAGAAGTAGAATTAGAATTTGAATCCAGACCTTCTGATTGAAGCCCAGAACTCTTTTTACTCAGTCGCTGGTGACTCTTTCATTTCTAAGGTTTGGTCATTTTGATATCTATTTTGAAGAATTAGAGTGAAGTTAGCATTTAACATGCCTGGAAAAAAATGGGACAAGACAACTAAATGTCTACTCCTTCTCTCCTTTCATTTTGAAGATGTGAGAACTAACCACAGGGGTTATTGAACTTGCACAGCTCACACAGCTATGTGTAGGCCACGTCTTCTGAGCCTTTCCATGACCACAGCAAGCATGGAGGATGGTGAAATCAAATCTCCTATGATGATTTGGCAGGTTTTGAAAGTAGGAAGGCAGACAGAGAGGCCTCTGCGGCTCTGAGCAATGCAAGGCTCTACTCACTGTCGCTAAGGGCACTTGAGCAGAAGACAGAAAAATGCAGGCAGGAGGGCCCATTGACAGAATCATTTCTTTAAAAGCCTACCTGAAATTTCACCAACTAATAACTTCAATCTGCACCATGATTGCAGCGCATGTAGTATTTGTGCTTGGAGAGCATCAGAGTCCAAAAAGAAATAGATTTTGAAAGACTTACCATGTTGAAGGGAGGTTAGACTTATATCGCGTATAACATAATATTTTTGGAAAAGAAAACAAAGTCAGATGGCTGGAAAGAGAGGGTTGTGAAAAGAAGGTAAACCAAAATGTAGCATAAATGTTTTTATAACCATTTCGTTGTGTAGTGTCTGTCATGGGGTTCTTCATCTACCATCTTTCTTCAGAAAACTGCCCACCCCCAGCCCACCCTTCTGCATAAACCTAGTGACCATGGGAGCAGCCACCATTCAGTGCAGTGGCTCCTGATGTACCTGATCCTTTTGGGGGCAACTAGTGCCATTAAATGAGATTCTAAATGGAAACAGAATGTCCTTGGTGACTGAGCCTGAACGGTACAAAACTTAGGAACCCACATTTTCTAACAGGTAAAGAAAGTAAATCTGCAGCACAAGAAAATACTTGAACCAACTATTAGGAAAAAAGAAAAAAAAAAACCCAGAAATCAAAAAAATGGTGCAGTGTGGTTGCTCTGTGAGAGTCTGCGCTGTTTTACTAATTCCCTTCTTTGTTCAAGCTATGTCTACTGGGGTTTCTTCCTCTTTCAGTCAAAGAGTTCTAGCTACTAGAGTGAACACCTCTATTATGAAATGAAAGGAAGAAGAAAAAAGAAGGAAGAAGGGGGTAGGAGAGGGAGTAGAAGGAGGATCCACAGTTCCTATATTTGGTATGTTGATAAGCCAGTAACAGCTTGAGGGCCTGAAGAACTGAGACACATGACTTAGAGAGGCCCTGAGGAAAATATTCTGTAAGACTGAAGTATAAGGTTAGGGTCCTTGAGGGGCACCTGGGTGGCTCAGTCAGTTGAGAGGCCGACTCTTGATTTTGGCTCAGGTCACGATCTTACAGTTTGTGGGTTTGAGCCTGTGCTGACAGCATGGAGCCTGCTTGGGATTCTCTCTCCCTCTCTCTCTGCCCCTCCCCCACTCAAGCTCTCTCTCAAAATAAATAAACAGAAACTTAAAAGAAAAAAGAAAGTGTAGGGTCCTTGAGATATACCTTCATGCACCATGCACACAAGTACAAGTATACAATCATACACACAATTATGAATTACGTATTTATCTTTGACCCTTTTCAAGCACTGACTCTTATTTGAGGTAGATATTACTTTTCCTGAGGTAGAATCTAGTATCCTGATTTTAAAAACGGCGAGACTGAGATTTCAATAGATCAGGCATTATACTCAAAGCCACAAAATCAGTTGGTGGCAGAACAAAGGCTTCAACTCAGGTCCTTTGAGTCCTCAGCTCAAATTCTCCCCTGTTTGACTTTGAGTCAGCACTCCCCGGACACCATTCAAGCAGAAACTGGATGGCTCTCCACAGGCAGGTGGGCAAGAGGATTTCTTCCAGGCATGAGAGTTGGAACTGAATGGCAGGTCACCCCTTTTCTAGATCTATGTCCCTAGGAGATGCTGAGCCCTTGACTCGGTACTGAAATCTACAATGGAATTAAGTTTCCTGCTGCAAACTCTGAACAGTAATTGGTATTATAAGCAGGAAACATAACAATGAAAGGCATTTAAACCTCCTGTTGTTAAGAATCTTTAGGTCAATAGCGGCATTTTAAAATCAATTTGAGGGTTTGCTGGAAGATACAGAAGAGAAACTACAATCAACGTAATAAGGTTAGATAACCCTAGTCATGTTAATAGCTACCTAAAGCTTGACATCAATCCCTTACATTGATTCTCACTTACAGTTTAAAAAAAAAAGAAAAGGAAAAAAATTAGGAAGGACGAGCATAATACATAATCTCAGTGAAGCATCAAATTAGTATAAATAATGATTAAGAATAATTGCTCCTGTTATTGGAGAACACGTTGAAAATGAGGTTTCCAGGATATCTGCTGACAATGAGGAGAGGCTCTGGCAGTTTCGGAATTCAGAGAAGGGGAAGATTAATTGGTGTTGCAAAAGTACAACTGTGATAGGGAAAGTAGAGCTCACAGAGCTGGATAGAGGGTCAGATTCCTCCTCACCAGGGAGGAGCTGCTCCCTCATTAATGTTGGCAGGACTGGCGCCACCTAGTGCTTGGCACTGTGCTGCGCATGGCAGGGGATACAAACAAAACGAGATTGTACGTTGGTGTGGTTATAAAGATGGTGTGATAATAAGAAGAAAGCTGAAGGTGAAGTCAAAATCCTGTGTTTGCATCCTGCCCCAGCAGTTACAAGCTCTGAGTCTTTCGTATTCTCCTCTCAATCTCAGTTTCCTTATCTGTCCAAAGGAATAGAAATGCCTACTTGCAGAGTTGTGAGAGGAACCACATAATGTGTGTATAATGATCCCACCAAATGGCACATAATTTTTTTTCCCAAGGATAAGAGAATTTCTCGGAGCCAAATAGCTAGTCATTGGAGGATCTAGGTTTCACACCCATGTTATCCTTATCCTGGATCCCAAGTTCCTGAGCACTAGGCATACTTCGCTCTCTCAGAAATTACATAGCCCAGGGGTTCCAAATACAGTATACACCATGGACACTACTGCTATCCCCTCACTCCCACACACGTACATTCTGGCAACCCAAGGTTTGAAACTACAGGCACCATGAGATTAACGAAGTAGAATTTGCTGAATGAATAAAATTTTAGCCAAAAAGCAATAAAGCAAATGAATTTAAATAAGACTATCAGAGATAAATGTATGACATTCACCTCGTCATGTCAAATACTGACAAACACCTGGAACCCATCATGAAACTATAAGCCATGTGAGGGCAGGAACTATGCTTGATTTTGTTTACCTCTGTATTCCCTATATCTAGCATTGGTGGTACTCAATAAAAATTCTCTGAGTGAATGAATACGTTAAAAAAGGCATTAAAAAATATTCCTTTAAGATTTTTGTAAAACCCTGGTTGCTTACAACATAGCTACTTAACATGCTTTTTCTTAAAGGTGAGAACTTTTGAGGACTATAGAAGTCACTCAATTTGTTCATGCAAATGCAAGAGCTTAGCAAAAACTAGTCAGATGACCCCTAGTTGAGAAGATTTAGATCCATGGGCACATTTATTGGCTTACAGAGGGGAAGGCCATGGAATGAGTGGCTTCATGAGAAAAACCATCAGAAAGCTGCAGAGGCCAGTCTTGAATATAACTGGTTCATTTTTTGATATCTTCCTTGTTAATTTTGACTGATGGAGATGAAAAGTCTTTTGGATCTCTCTGGAGTCTTCTGTCCAAGTTTGTTCTGACTGACACACTATAGAATTGCTGCTAATTAGCATGTGAAGGAATGTTAAGGTCAGTTAAGTCTAACAAACAACTGGGTTTACATTTCTTTCCTTTTTTTTTTTTTTTTTTTTTTTTTTGGTTAGGTTGAGGCTGTTCTGTTGATACCTGGGTTTTTACAAGTATGCAAACTAACTCTCGAACCCGCTTCAGGATTTTTAGTGGGACTAGCAAGTGCGTGCCCAACTTTTGAATATTTGTTTATTCCCACATACTTTTGATCATTCACTTACTCAGACATTTATCTATCCATTAACTCCCTCTTCCATTCATTATTGCAAATGTTTGTTCAGTGACTTGCAAACGTGTAAACCACTGACCTACATGTTCAAGTGTGTCTGCAGTGAAATACTTTACAACACATCTCCAAGAGCTTATGAGATATCTTGAATGCACATTAAATGCCACATGTCCAAAAGAGTGTTTTTACATTTCAAGCCTGCTTCTTTTCCTGTGGTCCTTATTTCGGTTATTGACACACCCATCTACCTACCCATCTGGAACAATATGAAAACCTTAGAGTTATTTTTCATTTTCTTTTCCACGCTTCATACAATTAATTTTAAAATTCTGCTGACAACCATCTAAATATTTTATACACTCATTTTAAATATCTCTAGTTACACTTCTCTCCCCCAGCCATGCCTCCCACATTGACATGATTTTTTCAAGCACTGAGTAGCACCTACTCCTGTATGGCTGGAGATACACAAAGGAGAGTGCCTAAGGTCACAGTTATAGCATTCCTGCCCTCATGGATTTTGAGGTCAAGACCACCATTTAATCCATGGAGCAAACTATCTGAGAAGCAAAGTCACAAAGTTGAATTTATTGTAAGTAGTAAAGAGTTTGCTGGGCAGACTAGGAAAAGCACAGATTTCAAAAAGTGGTAGACTTTCCAAAGTATTGAAAGGGTTGATGTAAGGGAAAAGTGTAATTGTGGATGGGACTGCTGGCTTGTGGGCACTCAGGAGTGTGTTCATTGGACAAAGTTCTCCCCCAGTTGGTTGGCTGTCATATGTGAGGGAAATGCCAATGATATTCACTGAGGCGCGTGGCTTCTGATCGGTTAAACAGATTTAAAATGGGTTCTGGTAATTTCAAAGCTACAGAACTGCCGTTGATCAGTTAGGGAAGTTTGGAGCTGCTTTTGGTGACTACCAGCAGTTACAAAATAATCAGTTTTTTCCTATGTATTTGGAATTAAAAAAAAAATTCTCATGAGCTATCCTTTATACCCACCACTTCCGCTCAAAGTAAAAGCCAAAACTCTCACAGCAGTTTTTAGGATTCTATACAATCTGTTCCCATCCACCCTATAGACCATTTACTCTGCAACCTTCACACCTTTGCTGATTACGCTTCAGTTACTCTGCTCTGCTCCTAGTCCTGTTTCCACCCCAGGACTCGCAGATACGCTTGCTGGAACGTTATTCCCCCAAATAACAGTATGAATCAATCCTTGTGTCCTCTGGTCTTTGCTTAAATTACACCTTCACCTTCTTAGGGACACCAGTTCTGACCACCACCCACTTTACTCTTTAACATTGCAACCCTACTCATCCACTCCCCCTGATTTATTTTTATTTGATCTAAATAAATGATTTACTTATGTCATCATTTAACATAACACACACATAAACACGTGCATATACACGTGCACACATATATACACATGTTTTTAAAGTATTGATTTAGTTTCTCTCTCTTTACACCAAAATGTGAGGTTCATGAGGGGCAGAAGTTTTTGTTAAAGTACTGTGTTCCTATCTTCTAGAATAATTAATACCTGGTACACAGTAGGACTTGATAAATATTCATTAACTCAACTTCTCGTCTGCTAAGAGTCCCCTATGTAGTTTGTACACCTTCAACTGCCCCTTGATACTTTCACAACATCTATTCTTTGCATTGTTATCAGTGCCATTGTCTCAGAAACCAATTAGATGCCTTAAATCTTATTTGTAAAGGAAAGGAGGGAAGAAATGTGGTAGAGTTTGAAAGAGAAGGAAAAGTTTCAAGGATAAATGGAATTTGGATGATGGCACTCTCTGCTGAAAATAATTCAGTGTTTCTCCACTGCACTTAGGATTAGTTCCAAAGTCCTCATTGTGGCTTGCAGTGTGCCTCAACTAGTATTTCTACATTCATCTCTAGTCTTCTGTTCATTGTTTTTCTCCTTTATGTGAATTCTCTAAACATGCCATGTGGTTGTATGCCTTATGGCTTCAATTATGTGGTTATTCTCTCTGTAAAATTGCAATCTTTAGGTTGTACTGAATGGATACTTCAAGTTCTAACTTAAAAGCTACCAATTCTGTGAGGATTTGCCAGATTCCTACTAAATCTGTTTAATCTCTTCATCCTTCTCCCCACTGCTGCATGATCATGACTCTCTTAAAGAATTTAACTTATGATAATAGCTTCTGATTCTTCACAAAACTCTCAACTAACTGAAGGTGAAATCACACCATTGCTTCGTCATCATCATATCACCAGGAAAGAAGGAGTTTTCGTTACCAGCATAGCACCTAGCAAAGAGAAGATGCTCTATAAAACTTTCCCAAATAAATGGATAACTTTATAGTAACTTTAGGGGTGCCTGGGTGACTCAGTCGGTTAAGTGTCCTACTTCAGCTCAGGTCATGATCTCACGGCTGGTGGGTTTGAGCCCCGTGTCAGGCTCTGTGCTGACAGCTCAGAGCCTGGAGCCTGCTTCAGATTCTGTCTTCCTCTCTCTCTGCCCACCACTCCCTGCCCCCCTCCACTTTTGCTCTGTCTCCCTCTCTCTCAAAAAATAAACATAAAAAAAAAAGGAATCTTCATAGTTACTTTAGAGAACAAAACTACTATATATGCCAAATAATAGCTAATTAGAATTGGGGCTTCATATGTACTGGACATTTTGCAAGTTTCAACCTATTTAGTCTTTCCATTACCCCCATAAAATATCACCATCTCCTTTTTACAAAATAGTTAACTGAATCACACATCAATCAAATAACTACTCTCAAGCACACTGCTTTTAAGTTGCAAAACTGGGGTTGAAACCCATGCAATTTACTTCTACATTATGCATTCCGAACCATTTACTACACAGCCTTCGTACCAAGTAGAGCCCCAAAGATGTGGGCAAAGACTGGTTTGACTCTTCAACACCTAAGTGACTATGGGCAGGTTATTTAATCTTATGAAATAGAGTTTTTGCATTGGTGATGTAAAAATAACAATATGTAATTGGCAGGATTGCTGCAATAACTCAAATCAATAATGGACATGAAGTTTCCATCCCTTTCCCTGGTGGCTTGCATGGCACTAATAGAGAGGCTGACTTATTGGCTAGGGTTACACTTGCCTTGATAACTTATGGCCCATTAAAGTAATGCAGCACCAAGTCGATACTCTTATAGAGTTTCTAAAATCCACCCCATTTTCCTTCAATTCAAGTCAGCAGAAAGGACTTAATGTTTTTCTCCATGAGAGTTCTGCAGAAAAATAAGATGAGTCATCACCCTCTGTCTGGACCTCAGTGTAGAAAGTCCGTGTTGAACTCCACGCCAATGCCTATTCATGTATGTTAAGTGGCTCCTTGCCCTGGGAAACATTAACTGAACCTGGGGGATAAGCCAGCAATGTATTTCTGATCCCCCTTTGAAAGAGAAGGCAACAAGCCCAAGTTGTCCAAACGGGAGGCAGGGAAGAGAGAAAGACAGGGAAATTATTCAAGTGATTCATTATTGAGAACTTATGACAAGGTTTTTCAATTTTGTAGCATTTACAGTTTACAAATAATTTTAAATGGGCATAATCTCCTCCTTCCAATCCTGGTCAGGGTCAATGTCATTATTATAACTTAAAGATGAAGAGACTGAGGATCTAATAAATGGCATGTTAACAGACACTAGTTAGCAAAAATCCCAATTTAACACCAACATCTTCAGGCCTTTGTCCTACAGGCCCTTTTTACTATACCCTACTTGCCATTCCAAGTGTAAGGTGGCAGAGTTCCTGAGGCAAATGCTTTATTAGAACAGCTGGCACCAGAATTTCCCTTAGGATTATATTATCTTGGGAAAATATATCTTGATCAAAAAAAAATTGGAGAAGATAAGAGTCTGTGGGAAAGCATGAACCAAGGTGAAGTTTAGGGACAGACAATAAGAAAGATACTTTTTACCATTCCTCTTGGTTTTTATCATTTGCTTATTTTAGTAGTCATACGTGGGAAAAGAAAACTTAACATTTTATATGATCATGAGTAAGTGGATGGCTATAAAGATACAAACCTGAACATTACTGATATTGCTGATTGCACACATTTACCTTCCTTCATCAATAGAATCTGTTTTTATATTTTACGAAGTAAAACAACTCAAAATACCCAGAGGTCTATGGAAAAGCAGAATGCATCCAGATGGCCCAGGTAAGAAAAAGACAAGAAGAGATGAGTTTGTCCAGGCTTGAAGTGAATGTCTCTGAAATATATTTGTCAATGTTCTCACTGACAGTAAGGGGCCATCAGCTTTCCCTAACTTAATTTCACTTCCTGCTGTTTGTACTAGAACGGAGTTACAATGTAATTGTTTTCTTTTCATTATAATCTTGGCCATAAGGAGTCAGTCGTCCCAGAACTCCCAGTCAGAAGTACTGTTTGAAACACAGTCCTGGATCTGGTGTCAACAGATGTGGGTTTCAATCCTGCCTCTGCCACCTAGTGTAAACGTAGATGATTCGCTTTACCTTACAGGCTTCTCATCATACCTATAAGAATTCTGGAGTTTTAACTAGATCTCAGATGTTTGTATGTGAGTGAAAGACTGGAGTTATGAGTCCGTTAGGAGTTTACTTCATTAAGCTGAGTGGCAGAAAGTTTTCTTAACGCAGCCCATATCTACCCTTTTAGGAAAGAGAAAGGACAGGGAGAAAGCATACTTAGAAATGTGTATCCCAGATCAGAGGTCCAGCATCAGCATCTACCAGGGCCTGTTAGAAATGCAAATCATCAGGACCCACCCCAGACCTACTCAGTTATGACTTCTGGGGTGGAGCTCCATACCTGTGTTATATCAAGCCTTCCATGCGATTCCGATACTCACTAAAGTGTGAGAACCACAGTCCTTGAACCAGGGCGAAATAAGAAGTGAGTCCATGCAATCTCTGAGTTTGGTTCCCTTACCCATTCCCTCGGCCTCACACCTAAAACCTAGCACATAGGTTTGCAGGCAGACACTGGAAGAACACCTACTCGAGTGTTTCTCGTCTATTGTTCCCTCTTTATGAGCCTAAAGAGTGCTATGCCCACCTTTAGTGTTCTCTAAATATGCACTAAACTGTACCAGAAAGCAAATCAGTTCAGTAGTCTATAACACTGCTTTGTTTTCTGACTATTCACGCTTACCAGGAGATTCTCGCATGCCCATTCTAGGGGACCTTGACTTTCTCCTTATTCCCAACTCCAAAATCTACATGTATATTCTGTACACACTGCAATGTGCCCATATATTCTTTCTCATTTCATAATCACCTCAACCTCTCAAGATGCTAGAAACTGGCAGCCCGGCTCCATCCCAATGGATCATCCAGATGCCTGTAGGCTTTCTTATCTTCTCTTGAATCAATGCAATGTAAGCTTTGGTGAATTTTAGGAGCATACTCGTCACCTGCAAAGGTGGTTTGGCAATACCTACCTACTTTACCTACCTACTTCTGTGTCAGAGCACACAGAAGCTACCAGAACTATTTTCTGCATATTTGTTCAGGTTTAACATGTAGTTCATTATCACAACACTTGGGCTATTTATTAGTTTCTATGCCACAGAAGCTGCTATGTAGTAGCTCATTTGTGGCAAATCTAGTCTCACTTGACTGCATTTCTCTTCTGAATGGAAATTGCTAATGAGACTATAAAGGCCCAAAACCTACCTAAAGAAAACCAAAAGGAAGGCCCAAACTTGACACTCATAAATAAGAAGAAAACTCTTAGAAAAAGAAATCATACCAATCTTACTGAGAACTAATGGCTAGATTTCATATTTCAAAAAGGAGATGTGTGAAAAGAAAGTCGATGTTAGGAATTATAATTTATACTGTTTATTGTTCTTCTGTACTTTGCTATACTATAATACTATTTCCAAGAAATATTTTACCATCAGAATGCATATTACCAAATGGAAGCAATTTTGTCTGAGTCATTCGGTGTGGCCAGCTGGTCACCAAGGGGAGGAATGACAATGCCTGGCCTCAGTTTCCCAGTACTATGAGGTCGGTGCTATAATCACCCACCCTGTTTTACAGAAAAGGATATAAGGACACAAAGACAATGAAGTTTCCCAACACTAAAAATCACTGTGGAGTGGGCAGTAGCCTCAGGCCTCCCAAGAAAATGGGGTTTAGAATTAGTTTGCAATCCTATAATTAGTACAGAAATCCGGGATGAGATTAGGGAACCTGTCTCTCTAAGTTTTCTTCTAGTTTCTGCCTTGTGTACACAATACGGGTGACTGAGCCCTTTCCTTGACCTCCTAGTTTTGTTCTAATTCCTTTCTGTGGGATTGTGGGATTGGAGTCGTTCACTTAGGCTTTGCCTACTTCCCTGGAGCTCACAGGTCCTGAACTTCACGTTGACGCTAGAGATCAGATGCTGCCACTACAGCAATGTGTGTGTGTGTGTGTGTGTGTGTGTGTATGTGTGTTTAATGGCCTATACCTCAGATCAGACTCCCTTGGATGTCAAAGCTTGTCCAGACCAAACACAAGTCTCCAAATCCCTTAGGATGCAGACCAGTGTCATGTCGCCTCTGCCCACCATCCTGCAGTGGACCCTTCCCCCATGACTGAGCACACTGCAGGTTTCCCTCTGCAGCCTAGCCAAAAATCCATTCAAATGACATAATTTGCAGTGACCAGTGCTATTGTTCAAAGAAAGCTTTCATTTTCTTCTCCTGACATTTTCTCTTTTAAAACACAGGAACACAACAGATCGGAAAAATTTTCAGTGCTTTGTGAGAAGCCTACTATAGTATTTTCTAATAAAGGGACACAGATAAAAAGGAAGAAAAAGTGACCAAAAATTCAGATCCAAAAGAATTGTCACTTGCAATATTGCCCTTACCTTTTAATGCAAGAAAAGATCAAGCGTTCCAACGATGTCCTCACTCCTTCAGGGAAAAACCCCACAAAACATAGCTTCTGCTGAGAGAATAATGAATGAATGTTACTCATGGGCCTCTAATGACTGAGTTTCAGAGCAGTCATAAGCATTTTCAATCATGGGCGTAGGTCTCAGTACTACCAGTTTCAAAAGCCAATCCAGTGTTTTGTGAAATGCTGGGTGGGATGGTGCCCATACCGCCCTGGATATTAGGAGATCTAGGCGTTTATTCCTACTGTGCTCCAAATTCTGCGTTACTTCCTCATTTTGAGACTTCAAATGAAGATGAAGTGGAACAAGCAAACGGGGGCCAGATGATAAGAGCTTTGTATGCCATATTAGGATGCCTCACGTTTATCTTCTGTGTAATTATCGAAGGGATTTACTGAGAAGTTTTAAGCAGTGAAGCGTTTTTGAGGAAATATGCTGCCAGCTGGGTGGGACTGTGCTGTTAGGGAGCAGGCATGGAGGCAGGAAGGCCATTTAGAAAGATGGTACATATCCCAGAGACAAGAGATGATGAGATTTAAACTATAGCGATGGTGGCAGAGTTGACACTGGACAATGCATCAGAGTGAGGGATCAGTGAATATTTATGGAAAGAAGAGAAGAAGGAAGGAATGAAGGAAGGAAGGAGGTGGGGAGGGAAGGAGGGAGGGAAGGGAGAGGAAGGGAAGGGAAGGAGGGGAGCTGAAAACAGCTGAAATCCCCTGACATTTTCCCAGGTAGTGAAATGACATAGACCATATAAAATCTTTAAAAATCTTGTTCTTTTTTTTTTTTAATGTTTCTTTGTTTTTGAGGGAGAAACAGAGCACAAATTGGGGAGGGGCAGAGAGAGAGAGGGAGACCCAGAATCTGAAGCACCAGGCTCTGAGCTGTCAGCCCTGAGCCGTCAGCACTGAGCTGGATGCGGGTCTCAAACTCACAAACTGTGAGATCATGACCTGAGCTGAAGCTGGAAATTTAACCGACTGAGCCACCCAAGTGCCCCTAAAAATCTTGTTATATAGCAGCAGTTCTCAACCAAGTGGCACATTAAAATCATTTGAGGAACCTAAAAAAACGCTTGATGTCATGACTATATTCCAAACCAATTAAATTAGAACCTCTAGGGGTGGACCCCAGGCCTCAGTATTTTTTTAAATGCTCCCCAATGATTAGAACATGCAGGCAGGGATGAAAATCAGTGTTCTGTAGACTGTCTGCCTCTAGAATCAATCTCTGCTTAATAATCAGTTGCCATGGAAATTTATCTACCAGCTGGGTGAGTGTTGTCCAACCTCCAGGTTACTTTGAAAACTAAAAATAACTGATACTTTTCAATCATTGGAATAAATTTATTTTATGATCCACAGAGAAATGAAAAGTATTGCAATAGGACCCACTCTTCCTCTCTGCATACCCTTTCAGGTGTGCTCAGTATTCTCTGCAGGTGGGCTCCAGGTCTAGCTATACATTAAACAGAACCAGAAAAGCCACTGGACGTTTGCTCTCCCTTGCTGCATAGGGTCACCTCTAAGGGTTCATCCAGCTATTACTTATTTATGACTCAGTAGTGGTATAGTGGAGGAAATATGCACAAAAGGCATGTAAGGCTTCAGTTTGTGTAAGGTCTCTGCTATTTAAGCGCTGTTGAGACACTGGGAAAATCACTTAAACTGGTGGAGACTCAGTTTCCTTATCTGTAGAATAGGGACACTAGGTCTTTATTCAAAATCTTTTTTTGAATTTAGGATGAGATAAGAGGTATCACTTTGTAAATTTCAACTGTCATCTAATATCTATAACAATAATAGGTGTTTCATTTCTCTGTTGACATCAACAAACATGATACAGAATTTTAAGATTAAAAGTAATTTATGCGGTATCTTTCCTTTGTTCTACCAGGTTTCTAAATACGAACATCCAAGGGCTCCCTTCTCCCTCAAAGTGCAGTCTTAAGCAATAATTTGGGTTGGATGATTTGTCACATTTTTCTAGGGATTGAAGGCAATGTTCAGCCTCAGCCTTGCTAGGGAGTAAGTCCCTGGTAATAAAGTCGAGTCCTAAGAAGATCCTCTTCAGTAACAAACTGCCCTGGGGTTTGCTGACTGAAATGCGTGGACCACTCAGTGTTCTTGCAGGAAGAGTAAATATATCACGAAATCACCTCCATTTGCTAACCACCTCCTACTCCTGATCCCTGCAGTTGACAAGTGTGCCTCAGTATTGTTACAGATGCTCCGTTACTTAAAAAGCAAACTTGAGGAGAGATAAAAAGAGCAAAACAATTCATTTTCAATCTAATTAAAGTCATTATAAACAGCCTCCCAGTGCTTAACCTTTTTTCCTCCAAAATCCCAATCTTTCAGCTGAATGCTCAGATCTGGAGCTTCATTGAGGTTTTTCTTAATTGCCTTTCCATCACTAATGGGATTCACTTCATTATTACCTCTGCCAAAAGCTGCCTCCAACTTTCAGCCCCCATGCTGAGTCATTTACATGCCTATTTATAATGCACATTTTCACTAAATGGTGAGGTCACACCACCTCAAAGTTTAGGAAGCTAATTTGGATTGTGGCCTCTAACTGGAAAGCACTGACTTAAATTCTATTTCCTTACATATCTATAAACTATCTCTCTCCAAACTTTTCCCTCTTTCTTTCCCCGATTCCTTCCTTCCTTCCTTCCTTTGTCCCTCTCCTCACTTGTTCCTTCCCAGGCACATTCTTACAGTATCCTCACAGAGCAATTTTACTATTTCAACCATGTCTGTGACCACCTGATCACTATTTTTATTGAGCAACTATCTTACCACCTGATTTTATTTAACCCCAACAAAAGCCTATGAACTAGATTTAATGATCCCAATTTAAAGGCAAGGAAATTGAAGGTTGAGAAAGAAAATATGGTGATGAAGAACACCAAGTTTACGATGATCAAAGTAGAATTTGAACCCATCCCTTAACCTCTGCAAAGAACTGAGACCATAAAAATCATGCCTAATCACAGAAGGGAAACTACCCAGAGAGGGGCAGTGCTTGTCCAGGGTCTTTCAATGATTCAGGAGAGGATGTCTAGCAAGAATCCAAAACTATAAACTCCCACTGCCATTTTTTCCATCCCTCTTTCACCAAATCTCCTGGGGTAGAACATTAAGTAAGACACATTGCAATCTATTCAAGGAGGATGAATTAGCAGGGAGAGTAGGTTAAGAATGAGGGTAGATTCTCGCCTACTGCTAGGAAGAGGGCAGCCAGTGCCAAGTGGAGTTGGGGTCATTTTTGTTAGTTTGATGGTTTGTTAGCACAAGGTTTTGGAGTCAACATCTAAGGACTTGTATTTTCTCTGTGAACTGAGGGGGAGAATTCCTCTGTTGCATGTGAACAGGACTGTTGTGGTAGGGGCTTTGAGGAGAATGTGGACACATTTTTAAAATTATTTTTTGGAAAAGTGGAGGTACCTGACATCACTTTAGGTTTCTGATCTCATGTCTACCAAAGCTTGACTGGCCATGCATGAGTGTATGCACTAGAAGTAGAGATATCCAGAGAGATGTGTATGGACATAGCCTCTGCCTTCAAAGAGTTTACAGTTCAACTAGAGAAATGGGGCTAACATGGAAATAATGAACAAGAGACAGTTAAGAAATAAAAAAACTGCAAAGGCCAAGTAAGTTATGACCCATTCCTAGAACAAATATCTTGAAGACTTTAGAAATGGCAATTATGCAAAGATTTATTGAATTCATATGTTTAAGACGCTGCTCATTGTTGTTTAAATAGTACCAAAGAAGATATGGTACTTGGGCGCCTAGGTGGCTCAGTCGGTTAAGTGTCCAACTTCAGCTCAGGTCATGACTCATGGTCCGTGGGTTCAAGCCCCGCACCCAGCTCTGTGCTGACAGCTCAGAGCCTGGAGCCTGCTTCAGATTCTGTGTCTCCCTCTCCCTTAGCCCCTCCCCCACTCATGCTCATGTGTCTCTCCATCTCTCAAAATGAATAAACATTTAAAAAAAAGAAGATATGGTACTGATTGGTAAGTTACTTAAATCAAATATTAAATGTGTTATTTTGAGATGAACACTAGAAGCAACAGGAGAAAAAAAAGGAGAAAATAAACCCATTCTCACTTCCTTGATAAAGTAACATTTAAACTGAAAACCTGGAGAATAAATTGGAATTAAGCATAAGTAAGGGTTATTCTCTTTGACTTCCCTGCCTCTGCCCATTCTCTGTCCTCTGGCCTGCTATTTCTGTGCCCCAGTGGATAGATGACATCTGCAGAATGTAGTGCTGGTCCTTGCTTATCCTCTGGCTTTTGGTTGAATCTTGCCAATGCAGCATGCTGACAGGAAATAAGAGAACTGATGGAGGAAGAAATGGGGTGTTTTCACCCTGTTCTGTTCCTGCTGTGAAATCATGTCTCAATCAGGTACCCTGAGAGGGTAAGAAACTCCCATCTTGCTAGTTTCTGAGTGCCTTTCTCTTCTTTTCCTCTCCGTCCTTTTTCTGTTCCCTTAAACTCACCTAACCTTCTGTAAGTGGTTCCTATATTAAAGCCTCTTCATCTGAACAATTAGAGGTGAATTTTGTGTCCTGCTGACAAGCTGAGTGATACACCAGGGGAAGGAAGAGTGAGAGATGAATTGCAAAGGGGTTAATGTTCAAGAACCATGTGACATTCAGTATGGGTGGGTAGAGGATGACACTGGAGTAGAGAGAGGTGAGATTTAAGGCAGAAGCCAGAGACAAAGAGCTTTATATGTTGTACTGGCAAGTTTCTACACAACATAGAAAAATCCACATATTAAGTTAACAATAAAAAAAGAATTTTAAAATATGTACATTATAATTTTAACTGTGTTGCACCTAGCAAAAAGAATATAATTAAATACATCAAAATAACAAATATATCAAAATACGGCTGTCTTATGGGTTTTGTAACAAAGGGATTTTTTTTCTTCTCTATTTGGCAAACTTTCTGAAATGGGTTATGTTTATTTTATGAATTTTAAAACACACTTTTTAAGAGTGAATACCTGAATAGCTCAATATTTGGAATTCTCTTGGGAACACTAGATGGAATGCATATTCCTTATTCTTTTGCAGCCTTCCTCACTGCATGGGCAATTCTTACAAATGGACAGTTCTGCAACTGCCCACATCAGACCATCTAGCGGGCTATGGACAGGGAAATTTCCATAGGGGAGCACAGGAGGACAGCCTTTTTCCATATAAAGACTGCCTAACTTTCCAAACAAAGGATCCCTGAAAACAGGATGCTTCACTAATAATTCCAAAGTGAGGGTATGTCAGGGAACCATGCATATCTTGAGAAGCTGTTTCCCTGTGCTGACACAAATACTGAGTAAGTTCTTAGAAAAAGAGATAGCAGTCCATGGGACCCTGGGTGGCTCAGTCAGTGAAGCATATGACTCTTCATCTCAGCTCACGTCATGATCTCACGGTTTGTGAGTTTGAGCCCTCTAATTGGGATTCTTTGTCTCCTCTCTCTCTCTTCCCCTCCTCCACTCACTTTCTATCTCTCTCTCTCAAAAATAAACAAACAAACAAACATTAAAAAAAAAGAAGAGACTGTAGTCCGTAACACAGGAACGTAGCATGGTCAGGTAGATGGACTGTTATGGGATGTGGGGGTGAGTAATGGGAGTGGGGAGTGCTTATCCCAGTGCAGTGCAAGAAGATAAGGTCTCAACCAAAGGACACTGCCTGTCATGGTGACACTCGCAACAGTAGTACTAACAATGAGCATAAGAACTAGAGTTCCACATATTGAAAGTCTGTGACCGTTATTTTCTTGGTTCAAAAAATGACATTGCTTTTAGTTTTGAAACAATGAAAAAAAACCCCACAAGTGTCTTACAATCAATGTGTATATTGAATTCTGCTGTGTTTCTTTGTGCCTGAAAACTTTGAGAATGGCTTACAACATCCAAGAATCAAGGGACTGTAGTGAGCCAAAAACTGTGCTAAGCCCCTAACATAGGACTCTGGCTACTATAGTACATAATGGCATTACTCTTACTTTACAGGTGGGAAAACAACCTGGATGACAATAAAGTGGTCACTCAAGATGACCTGGTTAGCAGTGGCAGAGCTCAGATCCCAGCCTTGGTTCATTCAACTCCAATATCTGTGCTTTAATCACTTTTAGCCATTGACTATAGAGGGAAAGACAGCTTTGGTTAAGATATGACTTAAGATCACACTTTTAATTGTCCTTGTTCGGTTTTATCAATCATCCTTTTACAGTTTTGTAGAGTTGCTCCCAAAGAGAGGTGGGCTTGTAGCCTGATTTATGCTGATTCGAATTTCTGGTACTAGAATCTGTCACTATGGTTTAACATTTTTGTAGTCTGATCTTATACATCAATCTTTCTGTGTTTGGTTAATGTGAATCTGTCCCTGAGAGGAGCCACCTTCACAATGAACTCAGGTAGGTACCTCTTGGAACCTACTTCCTCCTGCCCCCTTGTGGCATCTTTAAAAACATTTTTTTTAAATGTTTGTTTATTTTTGAGACAGAGAGAGAGAGAGACAGAGAGAGAGAGAGAAAGAGAAAGAGAGAGATAGCAGGGGAGGGGCAGAGAGAGAGGGAGACACAGAACCAAAGCAGGCTCATGGTTCTGAACTGTCAGCACAGACCCCAACGCAGGTTTTGAACTCATGAACCATGAGATCATGACCTGAGCCAAAGCTGGACAATTAACCATCTGAGCCACCCGGGTGCCCTGGCATCTTTTTTAAGCTCTGCATTTCCAATGGCATCGTGCCTGGGACTTGGCCTGGCTAAGGGGAGAGCACATCCATGAGTAAGGATGGATGCAATGAATCAAGCTATTTCTTAAGCAGGTTCTAAAATGCCAGCATAGACAGAATTTTCTAACTTTTAGAGGGGAAAAAAAGCTGCTAAAGAAAAAATCTGGAGAGCAGCTCCCAGAGTTTGTAGATATCTATAAGAGGCAGAGACCAAGAATTCAAAAAGCTCCCAAACTTCAGGACCTTAGATCCCAGCCCCGTGCAGTAGTGTCCTGGATTTATGGTGCAGCAGAAAGGGCAAAGCCTATGATTACTGTGGCAGGTGGCTGGGAGCTAACCATACCATCTGTCTTCTTGTGGATTCTTCTGTCCTTCTGTCTAGGCTCTGTTTATGTGGCCAAATCTAGCTGGGGGACAGAAGTAGCCACTAATAGCCAACAAGCCATATGCAGAAAGGACAATGCACAATATGGATAATGTGCAACAGGGAACCCCTCAACAATATTACTGTAGCAAGCAAATACTGCAGGAAGAAGTTTACTGTGGCAATCATACATTGCAGGAAGAAGCTATTATCTCATAGGGAAGAACACCGTACCAAGAGTTCAGAGATCAAGCATGACTCAGCAGGGCTCATGAGTCAGGATTATTGGCGTTCTACCAATAATCTCTACCACTAACTTTCTTTGTGATCCTGGACATGTTTCTCTACCCATCTGTCTTACTTTCATCACCTGTAAAATGATTTAATGATTAAATGAAAGTTAACTGTTAGGCACCTGTGTTAGATATATATAAGTAACAAATGTTACTTCCTTCCTAGATTATTTTACTCAACTCATGTTCATTTCTTACGTGAGAAAATCAACACACAAAGAGGAGAATTTTTTTTTCCTAAAGTTACACAATTGTGTTTTGATAAAGGGTGGTGTGCCAGAAAGCACATGGAATCAGGAAGAAATGGGTTTGGATCCAAGTGATATTTTTTAATGTTGGGGAAGTTTCTTAACTTCTCTAGGCCTCAGTTTTTTCAAGGACATAAGAGGGATAATAATGCTGCTCTTCCTGAATCTGTGGCATCTAATGTTGCACTAAAAAAAGAAAAATGTCAACCTAAGGAGTCTAATAGAAGACCCACACGCGAATCTCTGGCTATGACCTTGGTGCAGGGGAAATAATGAGAGGCATCCAGGAAGTGTGGTTGGGGGTGGAAATCTCTCTTTAAAACATGAACCAAAAGTGTTCAGGCCAGCTTGCTTTCCAGATTTATACTGCCTGCATACCTCCACCCCTAGCAAAAAGCAAAACAAAAACAAAAAACAAAAGCAAAAACCTCTCAAGCAGAAAATATCAAGTGGGCTCAGCTTGATAATGCCCCCATGTGACTACTGGAAGCAAACTTCTCTGGAAGAACTTGAATAGTTGCCCAAGGAGATTTTAAGACATTGAAGATCCATTCCAAGTTCAAAGATGTTAAAGTATGAAAAGATATGCATCTAAGAATTGATGAAATAGGAGATTGGCAGTACTTCTCGTGTGATTATTCTAAGGAATAACGATTACATACACACACACATGCATGTGTATGTGTGTGTGCAATCTTCCTGTGTGGCCTTGGGTGGGTCACTGATGAGATCCGTGGTTCCTAAGTTCCCCTTTACATTTGCATTTATGATTCCTCTTAGCATAATATATGTGTCTTTACTTATTCACAGTGATTTAATTCTGTCAGCTTTCAAACTCAAATTAAGGCATCCTTGATTATACTTAAAATGTCCCACAACAGCTTAATGGCTTGTTTTTCTGAAGAGTTAGGAGAAGTCAGAGTTTCTACCAAATTGCTCTGTATCACCTGCAGTTTCTGCTCTAATCACCTGGTATTGCTCACTATCTTCTTTAGCGTTGAAATGTATTACTATGCCAACACTTCCCTGCTCTGAGATTTAGTCCTGGACAAAGAAAGCAAAGGAATCCCAGAAGAAGCCATTTTTCCATGCCCGGATTCTAATAATGAGGATGGTAATTAGCTTGCAACCTTTTGTTTTTATGCCACAGTAAGAAATTTCATGAGGGATTAATTCATTAAAGACCACAAAAGGAGCATATCTACTTTTCTTATCCATAACTAATTAGGGAAGGACAAAAGGTTTCTTTCGGGGGTGGCGGGGAGGCAGAGTGTTGAGGAAGAGTGAGCAACCAGCAACTCTGCAGAACTAGATGCCCATCCTTTCAACACACCAGCGATTCCTTATGATGCTATCTGCTTTCCAATTCTCTTGCCCAAGTGGGTTAGCGGGACCAAGAGCAGCATATGAAAGCAAGATTCGACTTTTAGAAGGAGGTCATATTGAGAAGGGCTAATCTCAATATCTTTCAATCAGGCACACATGACAAAATATGGAAGAGTTCTTCTGAGAGCAAAGGCCCTGGGCAGGTAGGAGACTAAAGACGAAGTATAATGGTATTGAAATATATATCCGCCCATTCATTCATCCAGCAATAACTTCCTGTTTCCAATCCAATTGCTATATACTGTGCTGGGTTAAAAGGAAGGGTTAAAGTCTCTATGCTTCCTGTTAGGTATCTTTTCTGTCAGGCTACTGTAACATACACTAGAAAAGGAAGAAAGGTTTCTTCCTCCCCAAATGAATGAGTATATCCTTCCTTTCACCCTTCCTTTATTTATTTGTCAGTTCAATCAATATGTGAACACATGATATATGCATGACTTTCATGGAAACCTATATTCTAATAAACCTATGTGTTTTCATTCCCATGGTATGCTACAAGATCCTATAGTAGGTGCTCAACAAATGTCTGTCAATAATGCTAGTAACACGGATGATGATTTACTCATTAGAATTTTTTCCCAGTATTTTGTACATTAAAAAAAATGTTTGACATAAATTCCAATTAACTATTAATAATTTTAATATAATGGCACTAATTTCAGCAGAAAATTAGTCTAAGAAAATGTCAAGTGGTTTGTTAGTGCATAATATTTTTTTCCTAAATAAGTTGATTACTATTTTTTTTCAAGAAAAAAGAAAAATAGCTGAGTGTTTTTCAATAATACCTGATACAAGATTGACAAGGAAATTAGATATCAATTTAGGTGCTTTGTAACAAAAGATCTGTTTTTCACAAAGTGCAGTTTCACTTTGTATTCCATCTGAAAGCTCCTTTAGGAAGTACCTGGGAGAATGAGTTTATAGAAGGAACACAAGAGGCAAGAGCACAGGTTCAAGGCTGTGATCTCAACTCTTACTTTTGCATTAAACACTCTGAATGGCCACTTCTTCGTTCAAACACAAGGGCTAAGTCCCTGCCTGGTCCACTGTTAGGGGTTGTTAGAAGAACCAAGAGGAGATAATATACATGAGATATACTGAGACCTATATTGCGATTAGGAGTTTTTATTACTGGGCTTCTATAACAATACAAACTAGAAAAAGGATAAAAGCTTTTGTTGTTACACATTTCCTGTTCTGATTCAGGGCCACAATTAGGGGCACCTGGGTGGCTCAGTCGGTTGAGGGTCCGACTTCGGCTCAGGTCATGATCTCACAGTCTGTGAGTTCGAGCCCCGCGTCGGGCTCTGTGCTGACAGCTCAGAGCCTGGAGCCTGCTTCGGATTCTGTGTCTCCCTCTCTCTCTCCCCCTCCCCTGCTCATGCTCCATCTCTCTCTGTCTCAAAAATAAATAAAAACATTAAAAAAAAAATCCACACCCAGCCAGGATGTGAGGCCACTGTCTAGAGTCCCTGCAATTACATGTCTTCCAGGCAGTTCTGTTTTTGAGATTCCTTCTACTAAATTTTAGATACTCTTGGTTGGTTACACTATGTGATACAGATGGAAGGGATTTGACCCACCTGCCAAAGAGCCCCAGTCTGCCACTTCTTAGCTATGGAAAGATGGCCTACCTTTTCTGAGGTAGGGAATCTTCATCAGGGAAAATAACTACCTGGAATGGTTCCTGACACATACGAGGTACACACAAAATTACATTTCCAAATCATCCATGATACTGAAGCAAGGAAAATATAAGATGCTTCTCTCTCAGCTTCTTCATGAAGGAACATCCTTGTTGGGGGCAATGACCCTTCAGAAGGATGTAATAGAGTGAACAGAGGTGACAGAGGTGAGCTGTACTGTGTCACCTGTGCTTGGCTTCTTAATCTCTCTGAAACAGGTGAACACAGATAATTAAAATCACTGCATGCTCACTGAATTTGGAGAATGATGCTATAGACAATTCTGGTAGCTTCCTCAGTGTCAATTTTTATCTTTTTCTTTGCTAATAACCCCCTAATTAAGTTTAGGGTGGACATATGCCCAGCTTAAACAATCAGATTTCCTAGCCCTTCTTTGCAGTTTGTGACACAATTCTTAATGACGAGACATATATGAAAGTCACTCCCTGGAGCTTTGGAGAAAATTTTTCAAATGCAGACAGACTCAAATGGCATTCACCCTTTGCTCTTTGATATTCTCTTTCATCTTGTTGGGAACACAGAGGCAATGATGGAGTCTGAACAGCCATATCGCAACTCCAAAGAATCCTGGAGTCAGTATACCAGCCCTGGAATGGTTGCAGGAGAAAATTTAGATTGCCACCTGGTTAAACCACTGTAGTTGAATGTTATGTAAAACTAAAAGCATATCATGAGTGTTATGAGGACTCAGTGAAATAATATACAGCATGAGACATATAGTGACAGGTTCTACAGCATGAGACATATAGTGACAGGCCCTCACTAAATGTAACTTTCCATTCCATTTTCTTACCAGGAGAGATAACATCCATAAGGGCTCAAGACAGAAGCTCTGCTCGGCAGTAAGAATTCTCTGCAACTACCATGACCATAAATAGAGTAGTAACCAATTAGAGCAAAACCAGGAGATGGGAAATGGATGGCTTGACAGGAGAGAGGCCATGGTACATACTGTAATCTTCATCTTACAGATGAGGAAACTGAGGCTTGGCAAAGGTAAATAACTCCTCCTGGTTGATGTGGCCCCTAAATACTCATCATGAGACATTTAACCCTAGGGCTGTCTGATTCTGGTGTTTATATGTCCTTTTCATTGTGTCCTTCATCAGGGGCACCAGGCAATGTCCCAGAAGAAATGTATTTTATAATTTGTCTTGCATTGTATATTTTAGGTTTCTTTGGGATTTTAATTTTTCAAGAAATATGGGGAGGCTGAGAAAGATGGGAAATGTTTGTATTCTTCGCACCATGTGTCTTTGGAGAGTTTGCAAGCACAGAGGAAAAAATGCTTATAGTTTTCAAAGTCTGAAGGCACAAAAGGGTTAGATGCAGATAGTTTTTCCAGGCAACGAGTCCCCATAGTTGTGCAAGTGGCCAAGGGCCTGAAGATAATGATGCTCTAGTGATCACCTGTGAAGTGTACTGTAGCACGAGCTCTTGAGATTAATCACTGAAGACTTTGGGCTCAAAAATCATAGTTTTGTTTTTGTTTTTGTTTTTTTTTTCACTAGCTGTTTGATTACAGTTGGGTAAGTTGCTTTACCTCTTTGTGCCTCATTCCGCTCAAGTGTAAAATAGATGTGATGCCCTGATTCCTGAAACTGCTGCAAAGAACAATTAATTAATCAGATTAAAATGCTCAGTCTAGTGCCCTGCGTATAGTAGGTAACCAATAAACCTTAGCACTTACCGGTATTGTTTTTAGCCTTTACTTTTCCAGTTGACCATAAGTAAAAATGGGCTTATTATGAGAAAAAAATAACCATGTAAGAAATACACAGGAGAAAATCAAATTATGTGTCCACATGTTTATGGAAAAAGAAAGCTATTGAAAACTAAGCATCTCAGCTGCTTCTGAATTTTCTCATTAACATTTGTTTGCTCTTTTTGATTCCTTTTGTTTTCTGCTAGCAGAGAAGTGGTAGCATGTGCCAAAGTTTAAGGAAAACTATGGGAGACAAATGTAAATGGGATTATAAATATCTATTTGTTAACTCTTTTTCTCCCTGCACATTCTATAGGGGTGTGAATAAGAAGAATGTAACTCAGGAAACAAATCCTTTTATACAGATGGCTCTGTGTTGGGCTTCTAGAAGGCTAGGCTAATGCTGCCCAGCAGAGGCAGCTGAAGAGCTTCCCATGGGAGCCTGAAGTATCCTGTTTATAGTTTTTAACAAACCGGGCAAGGCCTGGAGTGACCACTAGTCCCGGTTTACCTGAGACTTTTCTGTTTTTATTGCTGAAAGTGCCACACCCCAGGAAACCCCTCAGCCCTGAAAAACCAAAATGTTTGCTCACTTGAGCGATAATTAGATTCAGCAGCAGGTGAAATACAAACTTAATTATACCAGTCTGCAATAGACAGCTTACACCCCCCACCCTCCACCTTGTTCCTTCCTAAAGGAACTAGCTGCCATCACTTCACAATCAAACGTATTACCTGGTCAGTCAGAGGAAAATGACAACATGGCGGGGCCTTTTCTTTTCTGCTGACTCTTACTTCCTGCCCATTGTTTCTTTGTTGGTATTCAGAATGTATTCATGGGCACATTTTTCTCTCTGCAAGCCGAATGGCTGACCTGTACTAGTGGCAATGGCAGCAGCAGGGCAAGAGGACCCCTGAAGAAAGGCTTAATTGATGGGATTACCCAGTGTGGCAAGTACAAAGAATGGATAGTATATTCTAAGTGAGTGTCTACATGGATACAATAAATGAGATCACAGATAAAAAAACTCATTTGTTCTGGAAAATACAATCTGATATATTGGAAGAGCCTAGAAAAAGCATCAGAATTTTTTTAGCCACTTTTTGGAGTATTTAGAATGTGCCATGCATTTATATGTATTCTCATTAAATCTTTCAAAAATCTGTAAGATCCTACAGTCATGAAAAAAACTGCGGCTCAGTGACAAGTGTGTAGAAGCAGAATGTGGTTTTCTGTATAAGCTATTCTAAAAAGTAGACGAATCACCTTGGATATGCCTTTCAGCCACAACATACCTCCTTATGTTTATCTGTAAAATAGGTCTGTCTTATTTCCCACGGTAAGTTTCAAGATAAGAAAAGAGAATAAACCTGAAATTACTTTGTAAAATACTATCCAGATATAATCACGTCCCCACTACACACACACACTCACACACTCACACACGGACATGCACACACACTCACACTCAGAGGAATACATACAGACATAACTGGTACCCTTGGGAAATGTATTTCATCTTTCTGACAAGAGCTAACCAAGAAATGATTAGTGGATGGATGCCGTGACTTTAGCCTTTGTCTGAGTCTTGTCACTCCCTCTTCAAGCCACACGAAAGAAACAGGGGATATCAACACAAAGCACTGCCTTCCAGATGTGTCTCCCCTCCATGTCCTTTCTAATGAGAAATTCCATTTTCCAGCCTGGCTCTTAGCTGCAGCTTCACATGTGTATACATCTTGATGTCTGACCGTTTGCTTATCTATTGGAAATAGGAACACAACCAGAGAACCCATGCTTAGAATACTGATTAAAATCCAAGTATTCAGCAGATGTTAACTAGGATATGTTATCTAACAAAGAGAAATGGTTAGTTATAATTTGTATCTTGATATCATATGGGGTTTTGTTCTTAATCTTTTCAGTTTTTGAAGGGTTATTTTGCAATGATCCTCTCTTTTATAATGGGTTAACAGCTTGTTTTAATACTTGATAATGTCTTCTGTCATATATGATGAGGTTTTGTATATCAGAGCAAGCCAAAGAATGGTAACTTTTGGGGAATTTGGCATTGGAAGAAACACTTCAAAGTCTTGATTTTAAAAGGTTTTCATTGAAAGCAAACTGAAATGCTATTTGATATAGATCTACCAGCAAGTATTATATGCATGTCTGTTTCAAAAGAAAATGAATCCGCAAAGTCCTAACTTATTTATACCAAATACAAAAATATTAGTTTTTAAAATCTTCTCACTTTCAAAAAGGCCATCGAAAGTTCCTGGCATCCCTTTAGCAATAGAAGTAGTATTTTGCCAATGGCAAAACAAACCCAAATATCAAAGGCTTGCTGATGTTGAAAACTAAGATCCCAAGAGGTCTGAGGAACTTTTAAGTTAGACACACATATTCTCTTATTTTTTTAAGGCTTGAGGTACACATCAAAAAATCACAAGGCTATATTATTCCAGAAGCTTTCTCATGTCTTTAGTGCATCTATTAAAAGAAGTGAGAGCCAAACTACTCTTAAGGCAATCATTGGAAGACAATTATTTCTTCACAGGTGTTTACAAAGCAGAGAGGGCTTAGAAAGCACAGGAGTACACATAGGTTAACCAGAGATTTCCCCCATGTATAGATTGAGCTGTTCCCTTAGATTTGGTCCTACTGTGCTCCCCCTCCAACCCTGGCCACCCTCATCATTTAGGATCTTGTATCAGGGAATCACATGCTCTTGTTGTTGAAAGGGACCTTAAACGTCATCAGGTTCAATTTCCTTTTCAGAGTTTCAAGTCCTTCCACAGCCTATGGGTCACATGGTCAACTAACTAAGGGTCTTCTATCATAAGGAATGCATCATCCTGAGGGGAGCTTAGTTCTTTGGACGGTTATCACTCAAAGCCTTCTCCATCCTGCTGAGTTGTCATTTATTCTGTTCTAGATTCCCTTTTTCATCACTTCCCTTTTTTCCATTCTTTTCTTTTCCTTCCTTCCTTTTCCCTTCCCCTCTTCCTCCTCCCTCCCTCTCTCCTTCCCTTCCCCAAGATAATAACTAAGCACCCACAATTTGCCAAGCACAATGTGCGAATATCTGGGAAGACATAGCTAGGGTTAGGAGTTGGGTTAGAGTTTCTGTTACCAAGTATCTCATCCTCTGTGGAGGTAACAGGAATACAGTACTGTGATGTTTAAATGTTGACACAGAGAAGAAATGAGATGCCATGGGAATAAGGAAACAGGATACTTAACACATTCTTAAATGAAGCTATGACTCCAAAACAACAACTTGATTAATAAATGGAGGTTAACCAAACAATGAGGTGTGGAAATGAAGTGAACATTTCTTGTTTGCGGTGTTGCCAGAACCCATTCCTTCTTCTAAAATCAAATATTTTCCTTGAGAAAATGGTGTCACCACCTGTGTGATCAGTCTTAGTGGGATGATAAGTCCAGGTATCCTGACCCTATCAATAGATGGTGGAAAATATAAGCAAGTCCAACTGCAATCTTTCTCTAAGGACTTTGAATCTTAAGTAGACTAACAAAGTGATGAGGAAATCATTTGGAATATATATTTTTAACTAAAAAAGTAATAGGATATAATTCATATATATGTTATGTGATATATATATATATATATATACATATATATGTATATATATATATATATATACACACACACACATATACATATGACACTGGATAAGTTTAAGGTATACAGTGTGTTAATTTGATATATTTATATATTGCAATATAATTACTACTATAGTGTTAGCTAATACATCTATCCTATCACATAATTAGCATCTCTTTTTTTGTGGTGAGAACATTTAAGATCTAGTCTCTTAGCAACTTTGAATATATAATATAGAAAAATATGGAACACTTCACAAATCTGCATGCCATCCTGAATCTTCTCTGCATTGTTCTAATTTTACTAATATGTGAAGTGAGCACCAGAGTAGATATTTTATGTGAGTGCTGGATAAGATGGTCAAAGGTTTCCTGCTGTCCAGACTTACAGCACTGCTCCGGTTCCTCTATGTCTGTGCTGTGAGCTACCTTTCCAATAAATTTTAGTTTTCTTAATCCAGCAAGAGGCAGAATCAACTGCTAATCAAGTAACTCCAAGTGAAACAAGAAAGTTGTGCTACACAGAAGGTACAGTATATATAAAAACCTGGAAGTGTGAAAGGACCTGAAAGCCTACCGCAATGAGGTTTGAGAGAAGAGGCGAGGATGTAGGGATGGAATTCATGGGGAAACAAAGATGTAGAGCCGAAAAGAGAGATTCTGATTGGATACCTTATGTAATCTCCTCTAGACCTTTTAGGTCAAGACAGAATATAATTTTATTCCTGACTCTCATCCCTCTCTTGACTTTCATAGAAGAGGAAATGTCCAAAGTTCTTAAACTCATTTAAATATGTATGTTCTTTCTGGTTCTAGGGCCTAAAATTTGAGGTATAGAAGATTAGACCCATGCTACCATGATAGCTTATCTCCTCTTTTGATGAAGATAAAAGAAAATAATTTTGATCTCTCTAAGTAGACATTATATATATAATATCTCCACACACATCTTCTCTTCTCTTCTCTTCTCTTCATTATATTATATTATAATATCTCACACACAATGCTCAGTAAGAATATTTCAGTGTCAGAAATATTTACCGACACAATTCATTAAAAAAAAGCATTTTCAGGGGCGCCTGGGTGGCTCAGTCAGTTGAGCGTGGATTGCAGCTCAGGTCATGATCTCAGGGTTCCTGGTTTGAGCCCCGTGTCGGGCTCTGTGCTGACAGCTCAGAGCCTGGAGCCTGCTTTAGATTCTGTGTCTTCCTCTCTCCCCTGCTCACACCCCTGCTCACAATCTCTGTCTTGAAAAATAAATAAACATTAAAAAACAAAAAGCATTTTGGGCACCTGGATGGCTCAGTCTGTTAAGCGTCCATCTTTGCCTCAGGTCATGATCTCGCGATTCATGAGTTAGAGCCCCGGATTTGGCTCTACACTGGCAGTGCAGAGCCTGCTTGCGATTCTCTCTCCTCTCGCTCTCTGCCCCTCCCCCAGTCATGCTTTCTCCCACTCTCAAAATAAATAAACCTAAAAAAAGAAAGAGCATTTCAATAGATCTAGAAAAATAAACATTTCTAACTGATTAAATATAAAATATTTCTAGAAATACTGAGTAGGGAATTTCCTTTACTTAACTAACAGCTGTCTACTAATGAAAAGCAGAAAATATCACATTTGAATATGAAAATGTAGGTCATTCTCTTTTTTTTTTTTTAACGTTTTATTTATTTTTGAGACAGAGAGAGACAGAGCATGAATGGGGGAGGGGAAGAGAGAGAGAGAGAGAGACACAGAATCAGAAACAGGCTCCAGGCTCTGAGCCATCAGCCCAGAGCCCGACGCGGGGCGACGCGGGGCTCGAACGCAGACTGCGAGATTGTGACCTGAGCCGAAGTCGGAGGCTTAATCGACTGAGCCACCCAGGCGCCCCTGTAGGTCATTCTCTTAAGGTTAGAGATATAATGCATTTCTATCTGTCACTGATATTGTTCAAGGTGCACTGAATAGTGTACAATGCATTAATAAAAAGTAAAAGAAATAAGAAATTTAAAGATTGTAAAGGAAGAATAAAAAGTATATGATAGCATAATGTATGTAGGTTATCAAAAATAATCAGCAAACAACTAACTGGAGCTAATTAGAGAATGTAAATAAAATTTCTGGCTATGTATTCAGTATATGCAATCAAGAGTATCCCTCTATACTAAATAGTCAACCATGAGATAAAAAAGAAAATGAGACCACTTGTAACACTACCAAAAATTTTCAAAGGTATCTAGGAATTAAACTAATTGAGAATAGTCACTTTAAGAAGATTAAAAAATATATACAGTTCTAATAAAAGAATTAAAAGAAGACCTAAATATATAAATACTCTCATATATAGATGGATATAACTACTTAACCTTGTGAAGAGGTCACACCCCCCCCCAATTTCATCTATTAATTTGATGTAATTTGGTTCAAAATTCCAGTGGGTTTTTGGGAGGACCGTGCAAAAATATTTTAAAAGTATAGCAAAAGCTAGGTATATATAGACAAATAAGAACACAGCTGGAAACTCACCTTACTATGTATTAAGATATATTATAGAACACTTCTGCTTCCAAACAAGTTGGAATAATACAAATTGGACTTACTCTCTTGTCTGAAACAACCGAAAAAATATACAAAAAATATGAAACAAGGGTCTTCAGACTTTGGCCATTAAGCAGTATAGGACCAAGATATCTGGGAACTGAAAAACAAAGTGAGTCCTGTGGCTGCCTCCCCATTCTGCCTTGAGAGCTTCCAAACCACAGCACTCAAAATGAGAGCTCAGGTGGAGCCTGGGCTGAAGAGCCAAAGCTAGAATTCTGGGGTGCCAAAGTGGCTAGAATTTTTAGTACACACTCCTGGAGAGGAAAGGGCTGCCGAGAGAGAACACCAGAGATCTGGAAAGGGTCCCCCACAGTTTTCAGCTGAGTTTTGATTAAAAAAGAAGAATGCCTGCGGGGCGCCTGGGTGGCGCAGTCGTTAAGCGTCCGACTTCAGCCAGGTCACGATCTCGCGGCCCGTGAGTTCGAGCCCCGCGTCAGGCTCTGGGCTGATGGCTCGGAGCCTGGAGCCTGTTTCCGATTCTGTGTCTCCCTCTCTCTCTGCCCCTCTCCCGTTCATGCTCTGTCTCTCTCTGTCCCAAAAATAAATAAAAAACGTTGAAAAAAAATTAAAAAAAAAAAAAAAAAAAAAAAAAAAAAAAGAAGAATGCCTGGAAAGAAAGTACACATGATGAGTATGATCTGTGCATCCTGGGGCTTTATAGTGATGGATTAGCCGTGGATGAACCATTATCCTGGTGCTCACACAAAGGCAAGAAAAGACATCACACACCAGTGAGTCAATGATCGATTGTTTAGTAAAATATGTGAGGAAAAATGAAGTTGGAAAGGTTTTTTAAACAATAAATGACAATAAACTTCAAATGGATTAAAAGTAATATAAGGTTCATGAAAACATCTGATTGTGTTTATGCTGTTGGGATTTGGAAGGAGCTCGTAACTAAAATTTGTAGATAAAAAAATCCACAAAAGTTTAAAGAAAATATTTCTGGATTTTATTAAAACTGAAGGTTCCTATTAATTAAAGAACATCATAAACCAATAAGAGACTGGCAAAAATATTTCAATGAACTAAACTTAGTAGAAATGACACTCAGAAAATAAAGCACTTCTTATCAATCAAGAAAAATGTAAATTGAGATTTTCAGTAACAGTAACGGTAAAATAAAATTCATATTTTAACAATAAAAACATAATAACATTTTTTTATTTTCAACTTAAGTAATAAATATATTTTTTTAATTATCATAAAATCACAAAAATATGTTTATCGTGAAAAGTCCTCCTCTCCCTCCATTCCCAGATACCCAGTTCCCCTGCCTATACCTTTTAAGATGGTAGTAGTTAATTTCTTATCTCTCCCTCCAGAAACATTGTATGCATTCTAGAAGCAAATACAGATATTGTTTTCTCTAATTTTCATTTAACAATACCTCTTGGAGATTGCTCTATATAGTACTGGTAAAGCTTTCTCATCTTGTGCTTAAAAACTGGTTTTAGATGCTACTTGTTGAGATGGCCATAGAATAATCAAATCCTTCTCAGAATTTTATTCTTTCTCAGTAAAAAGCTAATTAAATTATGGCATATCATGTAACAAAATTCTATAAATCTGTTAAAATGAGAATAAGGCATCTTTCCTTATAGAAGGTCTCCTTTACTTCGAAAGTAGCCTCATGTATTATGGGTGAGTGTTGGCCTCTATCTTTGACACTCAATACTTTAATGAGGTACCAAAATGTAAGCTCCATAAAGACAGGGATGTTTTCCTATTTAATTCCTAAAATATACCCCAACAGCTTGAACATGGGCTGGTCAATGATAGGTTCTCAATAAATATTTTTAATGAATATCTCAATATGGACAGCAATTCACAAGGTACAGGTGTATCTCTAGGATGAATTGCTACAATTAGAATAGCTGGGTCAGAGACACCTAACGCTGAGATTTTGAGAGGTATTGCCAAAGGGCTTCCATATAGGTCTTAGGAACTTTATAACCACCAACAATATATGTGACTATTCCTTCTGCACAGATTTGGGATCATAGTGTTTTCAAATTGCAGTCGTTTTGTGAATCTGATAGAAAGTGTGCCTGTGTGTGTGTGTGTGTGTGTGGTGTGTAATACCTATGAACTACCGCTTTATAATCCTCAGATGGCTAAGAATTAGAAAATTGTATGATATGAATGTGAGGGAAAATGCTCTCATGTTCTGGTAGAAAACGTGTAATCTGTTAGAAAAAGTTACAAGCATTTTAGAGACCAAAATTACATAACTTTGTAAAACCAAGTGTGTATTGCCTTAAGACAAGTATTTGCCATGGCAGTAATTGTTTTTGGAATAGTAGGTGATTCAATCCTGGTGAATAAGGCCTGAGAGAAGTACCTAGAAGTAATTTCCTTTCTTTAAGAAGGGTCTTACAGAAAGGATATTAAATGTCTGCCAGCGGCTGGCTTATCTTGAAATGATTCTTGGGCACAAATTATGCCATCATGAGGGGCCGTTACCCTGATTTGGCAAAGCAGCAATGTGGGAGGGCCTCTGAGGACATGATTGAGCCTTGGATCTATCCTATATCCAGACAATAAATGTCTTCATTGGTTAAAGTATTACAGTTGCTGTTTTCTTCACTTATGTGGCCAAAAACATCCCAAAATGATAGAAGACTCATTGTGTATATGTCCATTTTGTAGCTCTTGAGGCTGAGGCCCTTTTCTGGGATATGCCTAAGTTTGCACAGTTGGGACTAAGTCTAAAACCAAACAGGTCAACGGAATATCAGGTAAATTTTCTAGCTGCATAAGTACAAATAGACATTCTCTAGACATTACCATCAAATTCTGAACCTAGTCATAACGTTTTTATTGTTTCCATATTTGGTCCACCAAATATATATATATATATATATATTTGGTCCACCATCTTATATATTCTATAAGATGATCCAGCCAAGAGGTCTAAGTGAGTGCAGTCAAATAGCCTAGATGGAACTCTTCTGTTCCACGAAGGTAGAAAGGATTTCTCTCAATGACTGCAGAGTTGTTGAAAGGCCCAACTGTTTTACATCTGAGATAATTTGGGGCACATGATATACAAATTACAAAAGGCTGTTCTCTGTGGAAAGACAGCTCTACTGTTCATTTGCTGCCCTTGAGAACGAAGGAAAATCATATGAACTTACTAAGTATGAGTGTTCTCACAATGACCGGGGAGATTTAGAGCAAAACTGATATTCTCTAGATTTTGGGGAATCAGTTGATTTTACATACACACACACACACACACACGCATGCACACACACTGTGTGTGTGTGTGTGTGTGTCTCCCTAATTTTCTACATGGAACATGTATTATTTTTTGCAAACATAAAAATCTACAAGTATTACTGAAAATAATTAGCAAAGCTTTTCCCAGCACAGGTGATTTGTGCTCCCATTTTGGTGGCCTGGTGTGTTCAGGCTTGATAAGGAAATTGTTTCTCCAAAGGGCGCTTTCATTTATAAGTTGCATGGATCTATGTGAAAGGCAAGAGGTTACCATTTAACACAAGTCTATTTATACACAGACTTAGCAGCACAGAGCCATGAACAATGGAAAACTATATAAAATACTTCCATGCTAAGACATATTTTATAATTACTTAAGTATGTACAATGATTTATCTTTTCAAAAGCAATTTTACATCCATTAACTTGTATTCTTTTTATCATTTTTAAAATGTAGTTAGGGCAGGCATTACTATGGTTGCTTTTGTTCTTATTGTTGATGTTTTTCTCAAAAATCAAATTTTCCCCAAAAAAGTATTAATTATAACAATTACCCTAAATCACACAGCTGTGAAAAGGTAAAGTGTGACCTCAAACTCTTCTTCTCAGAGAACTGAACGACTCACTAAAATAGTAATGAGAGAGAAAACTAACACTTACTGGCCCCCTAATTTAGTCTACATATATAACCTAATATAAACTCCATAATAAACCAATCAAGTAGGTACCCCTTATCCCCATTTTGCCTTTGACAAAAGAAACTAAACCTGAGGAAGTGAGACTTGTTCAGGATCCGAGAATAAATGGTATACACTTGGATTTGAACGTAAGTCTATCTATCTGGAAGCCTGACAAATACTTTTGTATTCTTTTCTCCTCTGTGTACCCAGATTTGGCCATACAACCATCTTAATGTAAAATAATCAATTCGTCTGCCTTTCCCTCTTCATTTCAGCATGGCTGTCTGCTTTTCCAAATCCCTTCTATAGTAACTATTGCATGATATTATTTTCAATTTTGTTCCCAGATAGACACCCAGTCCCCTTGACAATAGTATACTAAGACAAGGAACAATGAACATACTGCCTAGGTCTAGGTTAAAGGTTGTGTTCTGTGGCTTATTGCTTGTGTGCAAAAAATCACTTGAGACAGTCAATTAACTGTTCTAATCCACATTTCATTAGTATAAAATAGGTGGACCAGCACATATTCTGCCCATGTCATAAATCTTTAGTGAGGACAAAAGCAGGGGACAAATATTTATCTCTGTGCCTATAATTTTATAAAAATGTCTGTTTAATTCATTTACAGAAATAATACATCATTTATAATAAATTTATTTATAATACTGAAGATAATAATGACAATAATAATAAATATTCCTATTCAGGACACAGAGCTTGGTTGATTTATATACATTATCTTCTGTACAACAACTGAAAGGTAAATGAAATATTCCTTACTTTGCATATAAGGAAACTGAGGCTTAAGTTGAAATCATTTGCCCAAGGTCATACGGTTCCTTCTCTGTGATAACATAATTTATATTAACCAATGGCACAGACTAACTCCAAGGAGGGAGAAAAAATATGGCACCAAATGGTATTCCTCCTAATTTCAGAGAAACATGTGATGCTGCTATGCCAACATATTGCTTCCCTCTGATATGAGAAGGAGACCAACTAGTCTCTGAAGCCAAGACTAGACAACTTGACCAAGCTACTAATTAGTTTTTTGCTGGGAGCATCAACAAAAAATTTTCATCACTGTTGCTCAGCATTTTATAACCAGTATTCATTATCTCAGATGCAACCACAAATGTTTATGCTGTTTATTCATTAATTCATCTGCATAGGAAATCTGTCCTTAGAAGGGTCTTTTAAAGGACAGACTATTAATTTTAATCATAGCATTAATATAATTGGGATTTTGTTTCTCTTCACATGTCACTCATTCATTCCTTTATTGAATAAATATTTACTGAACATTAATTACATTTAACATACTTGATTCAAAGATCATGAATAAAGATATGGAGCACTAAGGGGTGGTTTATAGACAAGGATTATAGCCCCTTCCCACTTTTTTTCCATCTGTGTGTTCAGGAACCAAAAATCATCTCATTTGAGGGGCACCTGGGTGGCTCAGTCAGTTAAGCAATCAACTCTTGGTTTCGGGTCAGGTCATGATTAGTTTGTGAAATCGAGCCCTGCATCAGGCTCTGCATTGATGTGAGGCTGTTTGGGATTCTCTCTTTCCCAGGCTCTCTTCCCTTCCCCTGCTCTCTCTCTCTCGCTCTCAAAATAAACATTTTTTTTTAGAAAAACATCTCATCTGAGATTCATAAAGAAATATATAATGTCAGTTACTCCAGCCTCTGAACACTGATCTGGAATCTTATCATTTTAGCTATAACAACAGTAGTCTTTGATCAATGGTTCACAGTTCACTAGCTCATGAAGTAGCTCATGACAACTGGACACAATCTCCTGGGCAGTGTATTAAAATTACAAATTTCTTTTCCACATTGCATCCAAAGATTTGAATTGTAAGTCTGGAATGGGACCCAAAAACCTTTTTTTTATTGTAGGTAACTGATGTGCCACTTAGGGTCCACTGACTATATCAATACATGTTAATTTAAAGAAAATAGTAAGAGTTGTGCATCCTCCCCCATTAATGTATATGTACCTGTATAACATATAAACTTTACACATAATTACAGACAATTTCACAAAGTTCCTATAGGATACACTTATACCTTTGGTGCACGTAGACAAGATTTAGAACTCTTGATCTAGACATCTCCCCTCATCTTGAAGCCATGACAGTCTAGGCACAAGCTGGATACCAGTAATGTCTGAGTAAGGAAAGGGAACTGAGGTCTAGAGAAGGCAAAAATTTCCCCACATAATTCAGTAATTCTATATTGAGAGTAATTATTTTTAGGAAAAAAAGTGTTAATTTATATTCTTTATACTCTGTCCTATGAAGAAAGATTCATCATACCAGAAAAGTATTAACATTGAAGGAAGTTAAAACAAAAAGAAAAGAAAAAAAATTCCAGCAGGATTTAAAGAAGGGCAGGATGAAAGCTTGCTGAGTATGGGGAGCATGGTTTGTGAACACTCCTGTCTTGTTGTCCTTAACTGGAGGATTTGGGAATTCAGCCAGGAGAGAGGACACAGACATCAATTAAGCACTAGTGAATGTTCAAGATAATGGAATGAGGTTATAGGTAGGAAGGTCAGTTGACTTTATGTGGGTTAAATTATCTCAGTTTTAGTTTTAGGTCAGAGAAATACCTACTGCAAGAAAAAAAGAATGCCCCTTGCAAAATGATGAAAGACCTAAAGTATGATAATTATTAGAATTAAAGATTTGGACAACTGAACTGATCAGCTATAACCTGACATCCTAACTTTCAGAAGTGTAAGTTTAAATACACCTCCTTCCTCACATACACACACCACAAGTATGGAGAGAAAGAGGGAGAAGGAGGGGGAGGAGGGGCAAGAGGAAGGGAGGGAGAGAGGGAGAGGGAGGGAAGGAGGGAGGGAGGGAGAGAGAGAGAGAGAGAGAGAGAGACAGAGAGAGAGAGAGACAGAGAGAGAGAGACAGAGAGAGAGAGGTGTGAGGAAAGTCGTATGTTGTTTCTGTGATGACTGACAAATTCAGATAAAAATAAATCCTTAAAATGAGTGTATTTTTATACACTCATATTGAAATAGTGGAAGTTATCAGTACACACTTCTTTAGCACTACACACTTCTTTAGCACTCTGAGGTTATACTTGAATTTAGTAGGTAATTTTCAAACTCTATACTACAGAGAACTAACAGTTCAGAGAAAGTATATTAGAAGGTGTTGGGGCTGAGTGTAGGGAGTGGCTAGGGACAGAGAGGGCACCTTGCCACCACAGAGCAGATCCACTTTATTTAGTTTAAAATATTGAGATTGTGCACAGCATTTTGTTTGAAAAGAAAATCTCTGCTATTTGTCTTCCAGTATGGAAGTCATTGCTTGAAGGTAATATTTAATTCCCTCAGATGTCCTTAATCAAATGATGTTCAAAATGCCCTATGCAAATCTGATATAAATTTGTAATTCATTTATACTTTTTAAAGGAAGTATAAATATCCCAGCAATGTAAGCTGGATGGGGCACCATGATAATCTAGTATTAAAGTTCAGAGAGAAAAATTCTCATGTGGGTGTGTGCTAACAACCAAACTCAATATATTGGGATATATAGAGTCACATTCCTCAAAGCCCATTCTGGAGAAAAGTATATATCTTAGGGGATTTCCTTCCTTCCTTCCTTCCTTCCTTCCTTCCTTCCTTCCTTCCTTCCTCCCTCCCTCCCTTCCTCTCTTCCTCCCTTCCCTTCATCCCTTCTTCTCTCCTTCCTTCCTTCCTTCCTCCCTCCCTCCCTTCCTCTCTTCCTCCCTTCCCTTCATCCCTTCTTCTCTCCTTCCCTTCCCTTCCCTTCCCTTCCCTTCCCTTCCCTTCCCTTCCCTTCCCTTCCCTTCCCTTCCTTCCTTCCTTTTTTTTTTCCTCCTCAAGGGACTTTCTAATCATGAAGATTGTGACCAACACTTTTCAAGGGATGGCCTCTCTATACGCAGCATTTAGTAATGGAAATAATATTAGGCCGGGATGAGACAGTTTTGAATCACAGCTCTACCATGAAATAGCTCTTGTGATCTTGGGCAAGGCAGTTTAACTTGTGAGCTTCATTTTTTCTGATCTGCATAATAAGGGTAAGATCTTCATTTTATAAGGTGGATGAGAGAAATAAATGAACTAGCACAGGTAACTGGTGCTCAATAAATAATTTAGAGCCCCCTTCAGAGCCTCATGGAAAATTGAGAATGTTCCAATGTGACAGCTCTACTTTGAGAGTGCCATATGGCCAGTTTGGATGGGAAGTGAAGAGACCAACCCAATGGCTTTGGGAAGGTGTATGGATGATCATATGGTCAGATGAATGATTTCCACATCCCTTCCTAGATCTCATGACCAAGCATTCCTGGGATTGACGACAACATTCACTGGGCCTTTAGACTTTGTAAACCCTGAGAAACATTTGCTAAGTAGAGATTTTTTTGTCCCCCCAGAAAAGAATGGACTAAAACTTGATCTAATTAAAGGGATTAAAAACTCTAAAAGTACAAAAGAAAATTTTCTCCATTGTCTGAAAAATGCTCTTTACCTCAGTGACATCAGTGTTCATACCAATAAGGATTCCAAGAAGAATATAAAATAAGTTGATATTCAAAGGAGACCCAGATACATGGTGGAAGCACCAGGGAGACATGAATGCAAGCTAATTACCACGATGGGGACTGCTGTAATTATTCCGCCATTTCATTTTCTTAAGCACATTTTGCAACAGTAGCTGAGTTAAAAAAAATCTGGTGGAGGGCTAAAATTATCAGGGCTCTCTTACTGGAATATACTAGAGAGCTGCACATAAATTTTAATGGTTTGAGAATTCCAAGGTGGCATTCTTGTTTTGATCCTCCTTTGATAAACGCCTACCCCTGTCTAGAACTGTCTACCATACAGTGCTCCAGCAAAAAACCAAAATGCCAATTTTGCTTTTTGTAGCATTCAGTACTTCCTCATCATAAAACTGATCATACAATATTTTTAGTGCCTATGTCCTGATTTTTTTTCTGAATACCTTAGGCACCATGAGGACAGGCATGAGGACAGGCTTGCATCCCCACTGTAATTCTAGTGCTGTCATTCTTGTGGGGTGCAGTGGTATCTCATTTGGTATTTATTTGCATTTCCTTAATGAGTGATGATGTTGAGCATCATTTTATTTGCTTACGGGCCATTTGGGTATCATGTTTGTGAAGTGTCCAAGTCTTTTGCCCTTTCTTTCTATTCAGTTGTATGTATTTTCCCATCAGTTTGCAGGTAGGAATTCTTAACATATTCTAGATATGAGTTTATATGTGATATATATAGGTATGAGTTTTTATACATATATATGGGACAAATATATTTTTCTACTCATTTTTAAAAATCATTCATTAAGTGAAAAATTAATTATTACACACCTAATTTGTTCCAAAGAGTTCTAGTTTGAGAGATTAGTAAGCATTATTATAAAAATTGATTATACATGTTTACAGGAAAAGAACATTAGTGAGTTTACAATTAAAAATGGCTAACTGGGGGGTGCCTGGGTGGCTCAGTCGGTTAAGCGTTCGACTTTGGCTCAGGTCATGATCTCACAGTTTGTGAGTTCGAGCCCCATGTCAGCATCTTTGCTGACAGCTTGGAGCCTGGAGCCTGCTTCGGATTCTGTGTCTCCTTCTCTCTCTGCCCCTCCCCAACTTGTGCTCTGTCTCTCTATGTCTCTCAAAAAATAAATGTATAAAAAAATTTAAAAAAATGGCTACCTGGGAAGAACTATGGTAGTTTCCTGACTTTTAATAACCTATAACCTTTCACCTAGACACTCTGAGTAACAGCTATTTAATAGTGTATCTTTTGCAGGTGGACTATTCTTTATAGGTATCAATAATTTTCTTGAATGTTAAGTAGTTCTAAAAATATAAGCTGCCAGTACATTTTTTAAGTATGTATTGGGGGATATATATGCTCTTGGTGGTTGATAAATGATAAACTTCTTTTTCAAAATAAAACTAATTACGAGCAAGATGTCTTATTCATTAAGTAGCGTTTAGCACTCAAATGATTTCTATTACTGAAGATATTCCAAAGATTTTTGTTCTACAGATTTCATTTAGTACCACTCATCTTTTCTTGTTTCTTTTCTTTACTTTTTAAAGGTAAAATTAATTTTGATTTATCTTGTAAAAGTAGAAGGGGGTTTAGCTTCTTAGTTTGACAGACTAACCATATGAAGATTATATGGGGTCACATTAATGAGGATAAAAGAATGATTACTATCAGTCCTCCCAGGTAGAAAAGGGGTGTCTAGCCAGAGTAGCGTTTGAAGTCAAACCTCTTGGGGCACCTTAGTGGCTAAGTCAGTTAAGTATCTGACTTTGGCTCAGGTCATGATCTCATGGTTTGTGGATTGAAGCCCTGTGCCAGGCTCTGTGCGTACAGCTCAGAGCTCGGAGACTACAGAAACTGTGTCTCCTCTCTCTCTGCTTGTGCTCCTCCCCTGCTTGTGCTCTCTCTCTCTCTCAAAATAAATAAATAAATAAACATTTAAATGTACTCTGTCTCTAAAAAAAAATAAATAAACCATTTAAAAAAATTTTTAAAAAGGAGTCAAAACCTGTTTCACTTAATTAATTAATAGAATAACATATTGATTTAGTTGATCAATCAATGAGTCATTCAAACAGTCCACCAACAAATATTCATTAGCTTAAACTCTGTGGAAGGACCTATACTGTGCACCAAGTGCATCCAGAAAGAGAAATGATGGGGTCCTTCCTCTCCAAGGTTATATAGTCTAGCATTAGAGATAAACTGTCTAACTGATATTAACCATAGAAATGTACATATCATAGGCAGTTTATAGATAAAGTGCTATGGGTTTTTTAAAAAAAATTTTAATTCCATAATTTGAAGTCTGTATCTTCCACTCCCCTTCACCCATTTTGCCTATCCCCTACCTTTTCCCCTCTGAAAATTATCAGTTTGTTCTTTGTTTTATAGGTTTGATTCTGCTTTTTGTTTATCTGTTTGTTTTCTTTTTTTTTTTGATTGTTTTGTTTTTTTGTTTTGATTCCACATATGAATTAAATCATATGGTATTTGTCTTTCTCAGTCTGAATTATTTCACTTAGCATAATGCCTTCTAGGTCCATCCATGTAATCCTGAATGGAAAGATCTCATCCTTTATTTTTTTTTTTTTATGTCTGCACAATATTCTATTGTATATGCTAATATTATCTATCTATCTATCTATCTATCTATCTATCTATCTATCTATCTATCCCACATTTCCCCTATCCATTCATCTATTGATAGCCACTTATGTTGCTGTCCATATCTTGGCTATTGTAAATAGTGCTGCAATAAACATAGGGGTACATTTATCTTTTTGAATTGGTGATTTCCTTTTTTAAGGTAAATACCCAGCAGTGGAATTACTGGATTTTATAGTAACTCTATTTTTTAAAAAAATTTTTGAGGAACCTCTACACTATTTGCCACAATGGCCGAACCAATTTACATTCCCACCAAGAGTGTACAAGGGTTTATTTTTCTCCACATCTTTACCAACATGTTATTTCTTGTGTTTTTTATTTTACATATTTCTTGTGTTTTTGATTTTAGCCAGGCTGACAGGTTTAAAATGGTATTTCATTGTGGTTTTGATTTGTATTTCTCTGATGATTAGTCATGTTGAGCATCTTTTCATGTATCTCTTGGTCATCTATATGTCTTCCTTGGAAAAATGTCTATTCAGGTCCTGTGTCCATCTTAATGGGATGAGCTGGCTAGAGTTTAAATCCATTTACTAGTTCCATGTACTTCTTACAACAAAGCTGGGAAATGGGTATATTCGCTCCCATTTTGTACTTGAGCTTAATTACCATAGGTTCCTAACTTCCGTAATAACTATAATAAGAAAGCAATAATGGATGGTCATAGCTATATTATATATTTATATGATGTGAGTTAGACTGTTCTAAGAATCTTACTAGCATCATTCAGTATTTACTATCCATTCAATATTCCTAACAATTTTATAAAGAAGAGGTTAGCATTTCCATTTTCTTTTAACAGGTGAGAAAACTGGTTTTTACATAATTTGTCTAAGCTGAGCCAATAACTAAGCTGTAGTCCAGGATTTGAATCCAGGCCATCCGAGTACAGAGGTCACCTCTACTTCAATGCACATAAATTTCCTTTGTCTTAAATCCCATACTCAGAAAGGAGAAATCATACAGTTCAGTGACTTGACAAGCTGTGGAATGTGAGGAAAAGGAAAGAATTAGATATCCCAGAGATCAATTCCATTCATTTAGGAATGTACCATAACTACACCCTGACTCCACACTGTCCCCTGAATAAACTCTCAGTTCACATTATCACTGCTCTGACCACATTAGTATAATGAAAATGGTCTGGTGTTTTCCATGTGAATTAATTCTATAATTAGAGGGCAAAGGAAGAATAAAAATTAAAACATGTACCCAGGATGTGAAAATGAATGGAATTTGAAGAAAAATGTCTGTGTGACCGCATGAGTTGGGATGGAAGTTTTCACTAATACTCGTAGGTGCTCACAGCAATCTCAGGGCTCCAGTGCCTTCCCCTGTCAAATCTGGAATTGACATTCTAACTGACAATCCAAGGAAGAAAACATTACTTGAGGTGACTGATTGGTAGTTTGCCTCTTTGGTGAATGAGTGACATTTCTAAGCAGGGGAAAGTGGCTCAAAATTTAAGACCCATCACTCTGACTTCCAGGCTTCCCAAGAGCAGGGGCTGATGATGCACAGGCATTGGGACATTTATTCAGTTACATCCTTGCTGTTGGCAGTCCAGCCCTTGTGATTGGTTACAAGCAGAAACATTTCCCAAGCCTGAAGTCTCAGTTACTGTCCCCCTTTACCTCTCTTCTAAGGTACACTTCATCAAACCCCATCCACTTAACATCCCAGAGTCAGTCCTCTCTCACCAGCCTCTGCCTCACTCTTAGCCCATTCCTTCATCATTGTTTGTTTGTTTGCTTTGTTTTGTTTTGTTTTTTTTTTTTTTTTTGCCTCCATTACTCCAAAGCCCTCCTAATCTTGTTTCCAGTTCTTCAATTTCCCTGCTACAGTGTAATCCATTCTCAACATTGCTTCTGATTAGTATTTAAGATGCAGATCTGGTCATGTAAATCTCTTGATAAATAACTTTATTAATTCCAATTTATCTTTGATGTTGTCCAAGCTTCCAACAGGGTTCCCAAGGACCCTCATAATCTGATCCTTTTTTCCCCCACCAATTGACACTCCCCTCTCTATGTGTCCTTTCCTGTAACTTTCATCCAGTCTTCCTTCCCTGAGACCGTACCATGCATCTCACACTTCATGCCTTTGAAAACAGTGATACAAATTAAAATTCGTACTTTGTGTATATTTAGTTTTATCCTCACATATTAACTTGCTATTCTTGTTTCTAGCCTCAGGAAATACCTAACTCAGACTCTGGGGAACCAAACCCAAGCCTTGACTTCCTGAAAGATACTCTTAGCCAGGCCAGTGCAGGAGCTTCTGAAGCAATATTTCAGATATTTGTTCGAACCCAAGACTTGAGATGGAGCTACCTGCAGTCACAACACTTTTATTTAAGAGCCTCTACATACCGGACATGTGGTTATTCCCCGATAATAAATACATATCCTTGATGCTAATCACCTGCATAATCTGCCAATGAGTGATTGACTGACAACATATTTAATAGCTGGGCTCTGCTCTCAGGCAGCCTCCCCTCCTTGCTCTCCTTTGAGGAAGGCACCATGTGCCACTGTGAAAATATTCACTGTGATGGTGAATATCAAGACTTTTCTGGGCCGCAGCAGGTGCATAATACTGGAAAGCAGAGAACAGAATGAATTCTGAAAACAGAAAAGACATGGCACCAACTGTCTCTTCTTCTGTGACTTCACTTTCTTCTTTTGCCATCAGAGGGAAAAGATCAGACAGACTCACTATGGCCAAATAAAAGCCATGTGGCAAGGAAAAAGGGGGAACTGGTTATTCAGACTGGGTCTAATGTGGGCTTCTACAAAAGAGGCAAGGATAGGAGGAGAATTCATAAGCACTTGTAAAAGCGCACCAATACAGGACGCAGCACACCCACTCCCATGGATATGGGGCACCCTTACAAACGTGCAGAGTAGGACACCTCAGGTAAAAGGTAATACCCTGGAGACAAATTTTTGTCACTTGATTTCAGATGTCTTGGAGACTGCAGAGTCATTAAATAAGGCTTTATAAGCACAACTTCAGAAGCACCATTTACAAAGTTGGACATTTCTGGAGTCCCTTGCCTCCTGACTATATCTACCCCCACCAAAAAAAAAAAAAAAAAAAAAAATGAAGCACGGGTGGATGGCCATTTCCTCCTTTTGGTCTCAGCATTCTTACCTCTGATTTTTATGAGATAGGAACATATAAAATACTCTACACTTCCTTCTCACTCCCCAGAGGCTAACCAGAAAAGTGTTCTCTCCCCTACAATGGCTATTCATCACCAAACAAATACTACTTTCCCAGAGATAAAAGCGTGGAGGGAAGTTTTAGGCTATTTGTTCTTCATATGGATGCCCAGACATCATTTATCACCACTCAATTTAAGAAAGGTCAATAGTATTGACTGGATGACTTTTTTCCCCCTCTTCAGTTGAGACTCTTAAGGACTTTGCTGGATTTTGGTTTAGGAGAAAGTTCAGAAGAGGGGAAAAGGAGTTGGAGATTAGGACACTGAAGCAGAGAAAGAGGAATAAATAGGGAAGAGACGGAGGAAGCACCTAGGAAGTTTAGGTGAAGGAATGTCATTCCTCTTCAAGCTTTGGAGACCCTATTAAGTTCACGTGTTGTTTGGCATGTACAGATTCCTTGTGGAAATCAGTGAACACTTTAAACTCTGCAGGGATTGATGCTGAGCAAAATATAGACAACTTAAATCGCCAAAAATGTTGGAAGGTAAAGAGAAACATAAAAGTATAAGCTAAGGTACATGGAAGTTCTGGGGAGAGTTTGAGCTTTCCTAGGCCTAGGAATTGGCGGTAGCTGAAAAGATTCTACCTACATCTTTAATGTACTAATGTCTCCTAGCTGACATTTGGGCAACATCGGGTATTTTCACTTCCTCAACTTTGGTGTGGTCCAAGTCACCCCCAGAGGATAGGAAAGGATTTCTGGCTATAATTCTGGCCTAGCCTGAAGACCAAACTGTGACGTACAAGTGCCAACGTCATGTGTCATCTCTTACAAAATCCCCAAGAAGAGCAGCAGTAAGAAACAGACAATGAGCTTCAGTCACATAGCTCTCCACAACTATAAGAACTTTTCAAAGATGTTTAAAAGAGTAAAAAGGGAGGGGTGCCTAGGTGGGCCAGTTGGTACTGTCCGACTTCGGCTCAGGTCATGATCTTGCAGTTCGTGGGTTCGAGCCCCACATGAGGCTCTGTGCTGATAGCTCAGAGCCTGGAGCCTGCTTTGGATTCTGTGTCTCCCTCTCTCTCTGCCCCTCCTCCACTTGTGCTCTGTCTCTTTTTCTCGAAAATAAACATTAAAAAAAAAACCACAAAGAGTAAAAAGGGAGTATATAGAGCTGAATGAGGGACTGAGTTTGTATCTAAAATAAAGCCATTGGGACGTGGATTTTATCCATGTAGAGAGGCAGTGTGGAACAACAGGAAGAGCCTGAGCGTCAGTGATGTGTAGCAGCTCACTTTCCTTCTCCACAGAGCCCCATGGCAATGTGGGTGGTGGGTGCAGGTCCAGGGCAATCCCCTCTCACTCCTCTTCCCTCTTCGTCTGCCTCCTTCTACCTACTTTATTGGCGGAATTGTATGTTTCAGTTTGTTCACACTTGTCACAACAATTGTCAGTTTGGGGCAATTTGTAGTGGGACTAGCTGTCTGACTGCTTAAGTCACTTTCCCTCTCTGGCCCCAGATTTCTCATGCACGAAGTGTTGGGACAGATGGTGTTAAATATCCCATCTAGCCTTATGATACTGAGTGAAGATTTCCATTCCTCAAAACCCATTACATTTAGAGCTTTGACTTTCAAGGATCCAAGTAAGAGAGAACATTTTGCCCCATATCCAGCATGCCACAGGTTCGAATTTCTCATCTGTAATTTTAAACTGTGCTCAAATGGCCAGAAGAGAAATGCTGTGGTGTATTCATAAATTAGTGACTAATGTGACTTTAAACATCTAAGATACTGTAACACCATGGCAAACATAATGGCTGAATATACATTAGACAAAACATTTTTATCTCAAAATTAAACCAGTAAAAATGTTCAAAATGCTTTAATTTGTGGCTGATCTTAACCACAAGTTATTGTTACAAAATATGGCTCAGTTTTCAGCTTGGTGGAATAATGCCTATGTCCTTTCTCTCACATGGATTTTTCTCTCCCAGTATTATTAAACATCTATATCCATAATTCAAAGTGAATAACCCTGTTCTTAGCAAAGGGAGAACCCTCAAAGGACTACTCTCTCTTCATGCAAGTTTGTTTATCAAAACCCCTCTCTCTTTCTTTGGTCTTTGGATTTGGGGACTTCAGCACCAAATTGATTAATATGACTTTTATGACATTACAAAATTCTTGTCAATCCATGATGACTTTCTGAGATAAAAGTGCAAAGGGGAAGAACATGTGTTAATCATTTGCTATGTGCCTAGTGCATCGTCCTGTTTCAGCCACTCACTGAAATCTTATTAAAGGGATGAATGAACAAACTCACACGTGATAAAGGCAATGATCTTTCCCATTTCATGCCCAATGCAGTCCTCCAGGTCAGTGATTGTAGCACTCATACTCCTGGAAAGAAAGGTACCCAAGTTTCCCTAGCTGGAAAGCAATGGGACAAGAATTTGAATGGATGCAAAGTTCATTTTTGAGGGGGGAAAATGGAACCTAAAGATGTTTCTTCAAGTCATAGATATAACTATAGTACTGTACTTGCTTTTAGTCTATCAGGGACATTATATGTCTATAGATAGTATTATAGAGTATAAGAAAGCAGGGTTTGGGATTAGAGAGATACTTATTAGATACTTATTAGAGAGACTCTTATCTTTGCTGTTCAGTGTGCAAACCTGGGCAAGTTTTATTAACACCAAGGCTCAGCTTTCTTATCCACAAATAAGGATATTATCTAGAAGGGTCAACGTAAGGATTAGAGGAAATATGTACAGAGTATACCCATATGCCCTGATGTTTTCTGGTGTTCAACAAATGGGAGCTATTATTATTACTGTAGGTGCTGATTAGGTATTTCATGAAAGGGAGCCTCATTTATACAAACATTTACACAGTTCGGTACCACTTTGACTTCTAAAAAGTGAAATAACACACATAACCTTTCGAAACCTCTAATGAGCAAATGGAAAGTGAAAGTTCTGGCACTAAAAAGTCATTACTGTAAGAGAGGTAATTATTAGTGTGAGCTGGCTAGAGTATCACTGACTTGACTTCTAATTTTGTTTGGAACAAAGGTCTTAGCAACGCATAATCAGTTCAAACTCCTGAAAGAAAACAGAGTTGCCAGAGCCGCATTCATCCATCCTTTCCTTCCTGCTGAAGTGAAGTTCCTTGCTATGGCTCTAAAGATCTACACACACTCTTTCTGAACCTTCCAGGTGATTTTTGCTTTGTGCTTACCAGTCACAAAGTGAATAACAACTTGCACACCTTCTTGGTTTCCGTATCAGCAGCTCTTTCAATTACACACCCTGATGTGCTAGGCCTGCCTGAGTGACTGAGTGTTGTTGCTAATGGGGTTTTCTCTGCTTACCCTGCAATAATGGAAAGCTGTTTTGGTTTTATTTATTTTTTTAATGCGATGTGGCTAGTTATCCCTCAGTCTTTCTTTACACACATAAACACTGAAATAAGACTGATGGTGTTGCCAATCCAAACGTAATTGGTATGAGCATGTAGACTTTGATTATATTTAAAAGTAGATAAAAATTGAATTTAAACTCTTGCCTGATGCTTGAGGAGAAACATGGTGTGGGAGGCAGGGGAGGCAGCATGTCTAAGGAGAATATTATGTCTAAAGACAAAAGTCCTGGGTTCAAATTTTGGCTAAGCAAGCATCGTTACCTTCTGTGTTACCATCAAAGTAACAATTACAACAATAAATACAACAACAAAATAACATCCATCTGATTGGTGCCTGGTCCAATAAAGCCATGTAAAATGTCTCATATCACTTGAACTTTATAATATTAAAAAGAATATATTATGTCTTTCCTTTAGGTCAAAAATTGAATCTCAGGTAAACTTATTATGGCCTATGTCTCTCAAATGGTAAATGACAGAACAAAAATGTGGGCGTGGATGGGGTGACTTCAAATTCATGTTCTATTCACTATGTGATTCCAAGTTCCCCCTCATATTCTATACATGTGATAGTGTTTAGGTCACATAAACTCTCTAAACCTCTGTCCCTTCATCTGTATAGTTGCTATTATTAACTGGGACACACTATTACTTGAAGATCAACTATAATAATACATAAAGATATGCATTTTCTGCTGGAATGTACTATGTGATTAATAATTAGACTAGTTCTACCCCTTACAAGACATTCTGTACTCCTATCATTTTAATACAACAGTATCTTCTACCTCCTCTCCACAGGGACCCTGACGACAAAATTAGAGACTTGGTTTCTACAATAAGGTATAGAAAAACTTTGCACTCAGTGTTTCATTATTTCCTTCCCTTTTTACTTAATACAGTCATCAGATGGGTGATGCCCATGGTAGATATCAAAGGGGGTGGGATGCTTACTCTCCAGACTGCCAAGGATGAAGACATACTGGAAGGTAAGTCTTAAGTTTGTCCTCAGCTCCTCAGCAAGGGCATCTCAGAAATGTCAGTAGAACATGGGATGGCAGTAGGCACAGAAGAGTCAGTTTGAGAGAGGTGGGATGAACCGGTCACAAGGACATCTGAATCGGAATGTTCCTATTGTATATATCTGGTCCTTACCACTGTGAACCACTTTTCTGTTTTGTTGCTGCTCCCTGTTAAGCCATGATAGTAGGGGGCCCAAGAAGGAGACTACAAGGCGGGAGGATGAAGTAGGCACTTGCCCTTCCCATTCCTGGGGACTTCCCACCTGCTTCCTGCCCGTGTAACACACTCCAGGTACACTTCTGCCCTCAGTCACCGGCAGTTCTTCCCCAGAACAGCAGCCAACTCCAGTTTGCATGGTTTTTTTTTCAGCCCTTGCAGCAAACACTTGCAGTTTGGTCATGTCCCCTTCAGATACACAAGATTTAGCCAAGCAGAACACTTTCCTCAGGGATGGGGAGCCCAGCTGCACAGCACCCTCCTTGGAGCTCAGAAGCAGGGATACCAACAGAGTAGTGGCCCCTCCTCAGAAATGTGATTTGCAGCTCCTTAGTGTCCCTTCTCCAAACTTTTAAGAATTCCAGTCTTTTCCCTTCCCATCCTACAATTGTACCTCCATGATACTTTAGTGTTCTCTGTCTTTTCAGCCATCTCATTAACAATTTTATACCTAGTTACTGATGCTTTTATATTAAGTATTCTTTGCTTGAATAAGTAGTGTGGGTCCTGTGTCCTGCCTAAACCCTGCATATATAGCTTCCCACCTGCAACTTTAGCAAGATAACAGGACTGATGGGTGTAACCTTTGCCAGAAGGGAACAAGGACCATAAAACTCAAATCTCTGCAAAAGTTATGAGCCTCTGTCTGGGAAGTGAGAGAGGACTTCATTAACTGAGAAGCTACTATGTGCAAGTAGTATGCTAAGCAAGTCATACACATTGTTTCTAAATCTTTCACAAAAAATTGAAACCTCTTGTTTATTAAATCACTTTATAAAAGAGGTCTGTAGAGGTTAAATAAGTTGCCCAATGATACACAAGTGGCAGAATTGGGATCCAAATGCAGGTTTGAGTGATGTCATAGCCTAGTGTTAATAAAGAAAGATAAAAGAAAACTTCCAGGTTCTTCTATTTCGTTAGGTTGAATTTTCCAGAGGAGAGAGGGAGATGGACAAAATATTTTGTTTAGGAGTGAAGATTGTTCATGTATACTTTAGATTGTTTGCTCAGAAACATAAACAAAATGGATATGGTCCTAGACTAGAAGTGAAGAATTCTAATGAGCCTGCTATTATTCATTCCCTTGATAGGAATTGATCAGAGCATAAACCAATTTACCCAACTTGCCATCACTTACAAACATAACCCTTAGAGAAAAGAAGAACATTAAAGTTGTTAAGAGGTGTGTGTGTATAGAATATAGACCTACTCCTCACTCTTACGTGACCGCAATTATGTCTGTGGAATTTTCAAGGGTCTTGTGTTTCTTTTTTATTTTTTTGCCCCCCCTCCTGCAAATTTATTGCGATATAATTGACAAGTTTAAGATGTGCAACTTACTGATTTGATACACTTATATATTACAAAATGATTAACACCATGTAACACTTCCATTACATCACATAATTACTGTTTCTTTTTTGTGATAAGAATGTTTAAGACCTATTCTCCTAGAAACTTTCAAAAATATAATATAGTATTATTAACTATAATCAGCATGCTGTAACCTAGATCCCCAGAATTAATTCATCTTACATCTACAAGTTTGTACTCTTTGACCAACAGCTCTCCACTGCCCCCACCCCTGCAGCCCCTGGTAACCACTATTTTAATCTGTTTCTATGACTTCAGCTTTTTAGATTCCACATATAGGTGATATCATATATTATTGGTCTTTCTCTGTCTGACTTATGTGATATTGTAGCTGAGGCTGGCATCTGATTAGAGTTTGGGTACAAGGACATTCAAGACTGAATGACTTGTGTAAAACGTACATATACAGAAGTGAGATCTGTGTTCTGGGAACTGTTCTAAGTCTAGAATCTAGTTAAGATTTTTGCTCTGTGCCACAAGATCATAAGAATGCAGAGCATGTTAACATTTAAGGAATATTTTGAATTCTCAACTCACACAAAAGTTGTAAAATTAGTATCAAGAGTTTCCTTGCTTCCCTCTTCCAACTTTCCCTAATGTTGACATTTTATACAACCACAGTACAATGGTCAAAAATGGGAAATTCATGAATACAAGATTATTAATTCAACTATATGATTTATTCAAAACTCACTAGTTTTTCCATGAAAGTTTTTCCTGTTCCAGGTTCCTATCTAGGATCTCACATTGCATTTAGTTACTTTTCTTTTATTTCCCTTAATGTATGACATCTCTAAGTCTTTCCTTGTTTTTCATAATCCTGACATTTTTGTTAAGTACTGAGCAGTTATTTCATAAAAAGACCCTCAATTCAAGTTTGATGTTTTATAGCAACTGAAGTGAAATTATACATTTTTGTCAAAAGTTATGTTATATTCTTCTCAGTGCCCTTTCATATCAAGCGGCTTCTAATGTTGTTATATATTATTACTGATGATGTTAAATTTGTTTACCTGGTTAAATTGGCATCTCCTGGATTTCTTCATTTGTTGAGTTACTATCTTTTCCTTTGGAATCAGAGTTGGTTAAATATCATGGAGGACATAAGTTGGGAAGCTGCAAATCCTATTTCTATTAAAACTTTCTTCCATGAATTTTAGCACCATTAGGAAGATTTTATCTACAACATTTATTATGGTGGTATTTGTCTAATACTGATTTTCTATTTTCTTCCTTCCGTCTGAATAAATTAATTAGAATTCCTTTGTGAGGAATTGTTGAGCAGGATAGCAATATTATCTTATAAAAAATAATATCTTATAGGAGAATAGGATATTGGATGCTGTACTGGAAGTAGGAGGCTGAAGGTGGAGAACTTAGTAACTATATGGAGCAGAAGGAGAGGGAAAGCAAGGCATGGAAGAGTCTTTTGATCTTTGTGGTGGTGTTGTGGATAACTGAGACGAGAAGGGGCTGGTCTATGGAAGCATACTTTGATCTTTGAGATGAAAACTCATTCATTTAGACTGTTTGGATCTTCTTAACAAAGTATTTCTCTGACTGAAAAGGGGGAATTCAAATACCTTTTGTAATTATTTATACAAAGTGACCAAATTAAAGAGTAGATGACTAAGTGGTCTAAAATACCAAATCTATATATTCATGCAAGGTATTATAATTACTGTCATGCTTATCCTGCAGACTCCTCTCATGCACATGATACAATACAAAGACATGCAGACAAGACCCTTCACGACCTGGCTCCTGCCCATCCTTGTGGCCGCATCTCCAGGCACGCCTTTCCATTTCAGATCGTGTGCTGAAGTCAAATCAAACAACTGACAGTTCCCTAAATATGCTGCAACATTTCACACTTCACGCTTTCACAGACAAAGTTTGCTCTTCGAGACCCGCCCCTTTCCACGCCCGTCCCTCCCTCCCCACCAACATAACCACATCCTCTGGTTGACTCCCACTCTTTCTCTTAGATTGAATACACGTGTCTTCTCCTCTAAAGCTCTCCTGAAACCCTCAGGCAACTATGAATAGAAATTGTACATACCTCTGTTATTGTATTAAATACACTGCCTTACAAGAGGTGGTTCATACTTTCATACAATTTGATAATAATATGAAGTTTCCAGTAAAGTATAATACCTATTAATTGCTTATTATATGCCAGTGCTTTACTGGAAGTATTTTATTTCTGTCTCCTGTAAGGTGGTTACTGTTATTTTTACACAGTCTACAGAGTAGAAAACAGATTTAGAGATGAAGGGCCATTTGCCTAAGGTTACTCAATTGGCAAATTGTGTCCTAGGTTGCCTGGCTACCCAGGCTGTGTACCTAACCACTGGATCTCCTACCCTTCTCTCAGGTCCTTGAACTTCTGAGGACATGGACAGTCTTTAATCTTTCCCTTCACTTCACTGTGTACACTAGAGAGGTGACAAGCAATGGAAGAGACTAGTATCTACCAGTTTGGCATGTTGGGAGCAGACAGAGTAGAGAAGGCACTGGCCTTGCAGTGCTCACTTACCCTGGGCTCCTTGTCCTTCATCAGTGTCTCAAGCAGCCATAAAACACTCTCTAGAAAAGATGAAGTCCCTCAGTGCTTTCCCCACAAAGCACGTTCAGGTCTGTGAGGTCTGGCTTCGTTTTGTGCACACAGCAGAGCCAGCCACATGTGTGGGAAAGGCTTCTGATCAGAGTGAGCCAGGCATCAGACACAATGGGTTTTGTGATGGCTCTGCCCTGCAGAATCATAGCTGTTCCTGGACTTCACCCTCCCTACAACCGGTACAGGCTCTAATTGTGATCAGTTTGGAAGTTCCAGTTGTATCCGATGGGATAAAATATATACACAGCTGTGGAAATAATAAAAACAAAAACTCACTCTGAGTGTATGTGGGGGGTGGGCAGGCCTTCACGGATTTCTACTGAGTACTTAAAACGGAAATGTTGCCTTTCCTATTAAATAGCATTGCAATTTCCCAGGGTGCACTTTTCTCTGCTTGTGGGCATATACACAAGGGATATTTTCATAAACATGTCTCCACACAGTTTGGTTGGGGTTACCACTCAGAAGTGAGCCTCTGAATATAGTCCTTTAGTAGGGCCTAAAATGGTGGGGCCGATAGAACACCTCAAGTCATTGTAAGATACAAATTATTACTGGGCCAAAGAGGCACAAAACACCAACGAAATTCTTCTTCGAGTGTAGGGTCAATCTAGACACTACTATTTCTTCTTGCCTCCACTGTTCCAGACCAGTGTTTCGTATCTGGCAGATACTTAAGCCCTGTTTGGTGAGTCATTTGAAGAATCCTCCAAACAATGAAAAATGTTTGAAGTCAAAAAGAAGGTCTGGAGAAGGGGCAGGATATGTCTTTAGTCATTACTGTTCGTTGAACAGTGTGCTTGAAATTTATTTACCTTATGGCACTTCAACCTCACTAAAAATCAGAAGTAACTATTTCTTTTTATTTTATCAATAATGGGGACTCTGGGGTTTAGGAGGAGCATGATGTAGAGCTTAGGGAATCTTTGCTCCTGATAAATCAAGGTCAGAAAAGAGACTGTTCCCCTGCCACCCACATCCCCATGTGGGACACACCTAGGGAGCAGCTTCAACTCTCATCACATTTCTAGAATTAGGTTACCTAGGCTGGATTCTGATTCTACCGTTTACCAGCTGTGTGGCTTTGGGCAAATTCACTAACATTTTTAAGCCTCAGTTTCCCCATCTGGAAACTGGATTAATAGGGTTTCATGGAGCTCTTGTGAGGATAAAATAAAATTTTTAAAAAGTCCTTAGAATAGTGTCTGGACATAGTGAATGCTTAATATTAGTACTAACAGTCATGATATGTTCATGAAACCATTATATCAATACATGTTATATGCATCTTTTCAAATCCACATAGCAGCCATGAAAAGGAAATATTATAAATCCTCTTCTGTAGATGAAGAAACGGAGGCTCAGGTAGCTTGTTGTAGAGATGGCTTGTTCCAACTCTAAAGCTAGTAAATGAGAATGCTAAGGTTAAAATTTATCTCCTTTAGTTTCTAGTTAGCATTTTATTTTATTCCCAACAATGATAACCTTTAAAATTCATTTTTATAGTCTGTTTCCCTTACTAGACTGTAAATACAGAAGAATAGCAACTGTATCTGTTTTATTCATAACTGATTTCCCAGAACCTAAAACAGGACCTGGAATAAATTACCTTTAATGGTGAAGAAATGGGGTGCCTGGGTAGCTCAGTCAATTGAGCGTCTGACTGCGGCTCAGGTCATGATCTCATGGTTTGTGGGTTGGAGACCCACGTCGGGCTCTGTCATGATGGCTCAGAGCCTGGAGCCTGATTCGGATTCTGTGTCTTCCTCTCTCTCTGCCCCTCCCCTGCTCATGCTTGGTATTTCTCTCTCTCTCAAAAATAAAAATAGACATTAAAAAAATAGTGACTAAGTGAATCAATAAGCAACAAACAAACAAATTAGAACAAAACGCAACATATGGGCCACTAAGTCACAGAGAAGGAATCCAGAGGGTTTGTATTATTCCCAAATATATCACTATTCATCAGGGTGACGTTAAGCAAGTCGCCCCATTCTCTTGAGCTTTGGCTTTCTTTTCCCCAAAATAAAGGTGCTGGACTAGTTCATTTCTGACTTTGTGAGTACCCAATATCCAAAGCGCCTTGGTTATTTGAAGAGAAGGCCACATAGCCTTGGTATGGTGATTAACTAATGCATAAAATGGTACATGCTTTTCATCATTGGTTTTCCTTTCATTATAAATAGTATGAATCTTAGACAAAGCCCTATCCCACCTCCTGCGGACCACATGCCTATCTCTTCTGCCATTTATAAGACAATCATTTTCAAGGCCAATGATATTTCCTCTTCCTCCTCAATCATCATCATCATCATCATCATCATCGCAATTAATATTCAGTGAAGTCTCCTTATATGCCAAGCATCCTATTAAATATTTTGTAAATGTAGTCTGATTCTTTCGTCAAACCCATGGGGAAGGTATTATCGTGAACCCAATCTTATAGAAGGGGTAAGTGATCCTCAAAGTTGTACGAACTTGCATAATGTCATATAGCAAGTAAGGGGAGAAGTAAGCACTGAAACCAAGAACTGCCTGACTGAAGCCTTTCTCTCAATAACTGTTCATCTTGCCTTTCCATACAAGACATTGGGAATTTCAAAGGAGAAATGAAGTGCAGGTGAAACATTAATTAAAATATGCTTCTTGTGTAAGTCTTTCTTTACAACAAAGAGAGAAGTTTTGAAACTAAAATTACTAAATGTATAATTGTTGCTCTATTGCTACGGTGTATGGCCTTGTACCATTTCTTACTGAGGAGCTCACGAAGGTAAATGACATATGCTGTCAGTAATTCCATTAGCTCCTGCTAAGAACTTCTATAGCCCACCATTTCATAAAGGCCCATAAGTGCTAAGCAACAGGCTAAATCCACCAGGATCATCAGAACATGAAATTATTTTTAATCGCCAAAATGGTCCTTTTAATTCTCTGAAAGATTTTTACAATGTGTAATTTAAGTAAATAAACTACAATATTTTCCTGATGCCTATACCATCACATTTTCACATTATGGATATCAGAACTAATGTTTGCTAAGAGCAAATAGGAGTAAAATTAAATATTTTCCAATAGGAGTGATAACAGAGTACTTGAATAACAGAATTGTTTGTTTAAACAAAGCAGACAAGTGTTTTATTCCATCTCAGGGATTCCAGTTCTGCCATTCCATTCTGCATTTGTTCCCAAAACGATAATTAAGAACACATATTCAGCTAAATGGAAGAACTAAGGAAATCTGACTGCTTTTACATGTCAAAAATCTAAATATAATTCACTACAGCTTTCAACATTCTCTGAATAAACTATGCTTTCTCATATCCCCAGTACTTTGAGCCTAGTTCAAAGACTTTGAACTCTGTGCTAAGCATTGGTGGAAGGATCTTTGAGAACAGTTTCTCCACTCGACAAACTCTTATTCTTCATTTAAAACTGAACAAATAGAACAAAATGCATACAGCTGAAGAGATCATATGTCATTTCTTTTGCTCTCCTTGAAGAGACAGTTACTTGCTCCTTTCCCTTTGATCCAAGGTAATGTCCTCATTCCTCTACTCTTGACATCTCAAATTGTCAGCCCATGGTGGGGGGGGGGATTTAATAAGTAAACACATCAAATGTTTAAAGAAAGGAAAAATTAAGCCAAGATTTTAAAATGGAGTGGTTTTACGCAAAAATCTAAATTTTCATTTCTCTTGGGAGGGAAAAAAAAAAACAATAAAAGAAAAGAACAGATTGTAATGATTTGGCTGCCCCCAAACGAATAGTCATCTGGGGCTGAGAAGCATTTGTCCCTTCAGAGAGGACAGGTTCTCTAGTGTTTCGTAAACTTCAACGCTCCCTACTTTTTACATTTGACCCATTTCACTTACTTTGTATTTATTGTGGCATATGTAAGCATTTGAGGATGACACTCTTGCTCTATGACAACTCTGTTTTATAATAGTTATATGGTCATTTCTCCCTTCCTCACCATGAAGGACATATGCATTTTCCCTCTAAATATGTACTTTGCACTTATTATATATGAGATTCTATTTTAAACAGTTTACAATAGCTCATTTAATGCTCACAACTACTTAATGAGCAAGGAATTTACATTATCTCTTCCAATCTAATGTAGAAAATGTGCAAGGAGAGCTTAAGTAATTTGGTCAAGGTCATACAGTTACTATGACTTGAAATCAGAATTCATCTCTGCATTCCACTAACTAGCACATGATCTGTGCTAGTAAATGTTCATTTAATAATGATGATGCCATAATTTCAATTTCAATTGAAGTATTAATGGATCAACATTAGATGTCAAAATGTTTTAAGGACAAATCATCATATAAAACCTTTATTCCCCCCCCAAAACAAACAGACAAACAAACAAACAAACAAATACAGGAAGACAAAACAAAACAAAAAACAAAATCTGTTCACTGGCCCTTGAATCCTTGTACTTGCTTAGAACACATGAAAAAGAAAGAGTGGAAGAAAGAGATGGATTGGTATTGGGTATGGGGGGGTGCTATATCCTTTATCTCAAGCAGAGAGAATGGATAGGATGTTTCAGACCTTTCTGTGTGTGTCCCTGAATTGGGGTCTTACTCCTGCCTGGCATATCTAATGGGCAAGAACCTGGTTGACTCTGCTTCAGAGTGGATACAAGAGAATACTGCTATAGTTAGAAGCCCAAAATTAATCAGGAAAAGGGATGCGACAAAGTGTTCACTGTGGTTCAGATGTGGGTCACAGAGGAGGGAATGCTGAAGCAAGAGTTATCTTGAGGTCTGTTTAATAGAGCTACATAGAGGGCAGAAGAGACTTGCGCCCCTAGACAATGTATGGCTTATGAGTACTGAGATAAAAAGTTCCAAATGAGCATCAGGAAGAGGGATGCTTCTGCCTGGGTCAATGGATGCTTCTGCCTGGGTCAAGTGAACTGCAGTAGAAAAATTCTCATTAATGAGAATCTCTGAAAAATCACATACATGTCTGTGAGAAAAGGCATCCCTTATAAATATCTGCAAGTCTGAAGAGTATGAAGCCGACTGAAGAAACTATAGGAGATGAAGTAAAATTCCTCTTCATTATCCTTGAGAGTCAGAAACTGGTAGCAAGCTGGGTGGTGAAATAAATGAATCAGCCATATTGCTACTTCCAACTGCCAGCTTCTTCTACCTAAAGTAAGTTAAAGACAAGTTTTAATACTTAATTGTGAACTTTGCTCAAAATCTTGGGCTGGACTTACTGACACTGTGTTTGCAACTTAAAGGGACTTCCTGACTTTCTAAAACTTGATTGCAAACAAAAGATTTATGGGGCCTTTGGATTTTTACTCAGTCATGGGAGAAAACAGAATTCCCACTGAATAACTTTAATAGGGATGGTGAGAAAGACAAATAAATCTGTTTTAACTGTTATAAATTGGTTTCTTCCACACAGAGATTATAAAAATGGTGATGATGTTGATGATGGTGATGACGATGCTGATGCTGATTTGATTATTCTAGGGGAACACAACTGAGTCTGATTAAGGACAAGAGTTTTGAATGCATACTAACTTACGTTCAGATGCCTTTTCTGTTACTTATTGTATGGCACTGGGTAGGATATCAAACACCATTGAGCCTTTGCTTCCCCTTCTACAAAACAATTCTGTTTATAAATAGCTTTGAATATTATATGGAGTATTTAAGGTGTTAACGTATGTAAAGCACTTAATGTATGGTTTGAATTTATTAAGCATTCAACAATAGAACCTGGTTAGCTACTGTTATAATGATGATTCCTGAATGAGTAGATGAAAGCTTGACTCTGACAGCACTGCAAACCTGTCCTTTCTCTAGAAACTCAGCTATGTCTCAGCTGTGACTTCATCCTTCTCTGATCATGGATTTATGTATCCCTCATCTAATGTGTTTGAGTGTTTCAATATGTGAATTTTGGGAGGGACACAACACAGTCCATAGCAGTGTTCAAAGGGGGATTCTGAGGGATGCGGAAGGGAAAGGCAATTATAATCCTCACGGTGTTTACAGTCTTCTAGAGGTGCGGTAGACCCAGGAAAAGAGATTTTATTTGCTGGTGTAATGACATGTGCAAAATGTTTGCAGTGGATTGTGAGCAACTACCATACTAGGGATGCCATCAAGGGATGTCTTCAAGACACTGAAGTCTGTTATATAAATGTTATCAATGCAATCTAGAATTATTAGTTATAGATCGATAGCACTTGTGTGCACAGTATTTGCTGCACGTATTATACTGCCATCAGATTTAATTCTAAAGAAGAGACTTAAAGACCAGCATTATGATTACATTCCTTTTACAAATGAGGCAAGTAAGACTGGAGGGTTGGGAACTTGCTTTAGGTGGCTAGCAGTAAGTGGTAGACTTGTTAACCTCCACCTTTTAAAAATACAAGTTCTACCCTAGACCAATGGAATAACAACAGATTTTGGACCATGCTTTGTGGAAGACTGGTTAAAGGCTGGTCTGAATGTGAGAGGTGAGTCAGAGAAGGGGGGCTTAAGGAATGTGACTTTGAATCTAAAAAGTAGTATTGTTTTTAATGTTCATGTAATTTCTACTGAAATTATAATTAAGCATTTGGCCAATGACCAAATATATACTATAGCTGTTAAACTCTTAGTTATATCAGAATTATGGGCTGAGTTTTGATGCTCTACAACTTTCCTGATCATCCCATAAGAAACAGTTTCTCATTCTGTTTTCTTTTGTCATTTTTTCCCCTGGAAGGAAATTTAATAAACCAAAGCTTCCTTTTGAAATATTTTATCTATATTTGGGGCACAGATGGATTCTCATTTTGAAAGGAAGGTGCTGATCTTTAGAAATCAGAAGACAGAAATTTAAAGGAAAATTCTCAAAGTGATTTAGTCCCAAGTAGGACAAGATCATATCAAAACCAGCAAGCATTTATCAACATTTACAATGTTCTATGTGCTATGGAGTGTCTAAAGCATGCATTTTCTCACTTAAACTTGGAACAACTTAATGAGGGTTCCGCCTCATCTCACAAACTGGAGCCTGGGATCCAGCAAGATTCAGTAAGTTAGCCAAATGGCAACAGCACCAGGAGTCAGTCTTGGACAGTGACATTCTTGAGCCCGCTCTCTTGAGCACGAGGGGAAAACAGTTGTCTGAAATGTCAGATACATTTCGCCATATGTAAGATCCAGAAGGAACCTTAGAACTCACTCCATGCAGATTACTCTAGATGGACTATTAAGGTCTGGAGCCTGGGGGTGGATTTTTTAAGTTCCAACAGTTACAGTGAGTGACAAAGGCAGACATAGTATAAAAACCACCTGACTGGTCGAGGTTTTGCTATATGTCAGACACTGAACTAAACGCTTTACAAGTATCATTTTATTTACTACTTAAAAAACCCTACTAGACAAGTATTATCCCTATTTTTCAGATAAAGACCATAAGAAATAGAAGAGAGGTCAAGAACCCAAGTTAACCCAGTAAGTAAAGGGAAGAATGAGGCTGTGAACCTATATCCGCTGAACTAGAACCTACTCCTTCTTTCAAGTATTGCTCTGCTTCATTACTTGGAAGATCTGCAACTCTACTTTTCTTAGGTGACCCGCCCAAGACCATCATTATTATAAATCATTATAATAGCTTATAAGTGTTTAAGGATATAAAGTATGAAAAAAAAATTTTGTATTTGTATTCAGAATAATTCTAGGGACTATCAAAAAAAAAGGACAAAAATAATAATTAGCCTCATCATCACATTCATCATTATGATCGTGAAAGAGATATCTCTGGAGCTGAATATTTTTGACATAACTTAGATTAACAGAGGTCATGAATGGGCCAGAGTAACACAACTAATTATTATTTAGTATAGTCTTATTCTACACATCCAGCCAACAAACATTTTTTTTTTTTACAAACCTAGTATTTTCAAACAAAGAATATGAATCAGCTTGAAGATACATATAAAACAAGATACAAAAGTAAACTAGGAAATAGAAGCAACATAAAACTAAAGATGAACCAGGATAAAAATCAGTACCCAATACACATTTATTAAATTATCAACAATTTCTAGTGGAAATTTGCAGAAAAGAGTTAACATAGCAGGCCTGAAACCAAATCCTTAGAAGGGTCTCATTGCAAAGGTTGGCCCATGACTGGCTTCTGAGAACAGGAATTTCAGGAAGGTTCTCAAACTGATAAAGTGGCTCGCTGGGCCTGAACTGTTTGTATATATATATATTTTAAAATTCGGTTTATGCTAAACTCTTGCTCTTCCTCTGGGCGACTGGAATTTGGAGACATGTTAGACAGAGGATGCCTGTGTGACCCATGAAAACCTTGGACACTGAACATTTAATGAGCTTCGTGGATAAACAACATTATACACTCATCACAACTCATCGCTGGAGAGGAACTGAGTGTGTCCTGTGTGATTTCACTGGGAGGGAACTCTTAAAAGCTTTTATCTGGATTCCCCAGATTTTACTCCATACACCTTTTCCCTTTGCTAATTTTGTTTTGTCTCGTTTCTCTGTAATGTATTATAGCTGAATAATTCGTATTATTCCAACTATTATTTATGGTAAGGCTACTTTAGATTAGATATTGTATTAAACACCACATATAACAATCTCACTTATTCCCCACAACAAACCTATGTCATAATTATTAGTATGCTCATTATAAGGACAGAAAATTGAATCTCAGAATGGTTAAATAACTTGTCCAGAATCAAGTTTACCTGAGTGTTTTCAGCTAGCCACTGGGAATCATTGCTATCTTCCTATTCTTTTCATATCAAGATAGGAGAGCAATTTCTTCCCTGAATCTCTATAAAGGAGACTCTGAAATTTTATTTGATAATATCTTTGCAGTAAACTCAGAAGCAAGCTTTACACGATTCTTTCTCATAATGTCCTTCTATGCAGTCAAGGCAAAGCAATCGGCTCTGGTCACATAGCTCCCAGGTTGGAAGACAGGGAGCCTGATTCCGGCCCTCTTAAATCCAAATCCTCTCCCACTGCCTTTGCACTTATAAACATTCCTGCATAAGACAGGCTCACACCTCCTACCGTGGTCTAAATTTGTTTTGCACAATAATCTTTGAAAGATACTTGTTCTTGAAGGAAAATCACCACTCTGGAGCGGAGGGAAGCAACAAGAAATGACATTTTGTTTGCGGATTTATGAAAACATTTGAAATGGCAATTCCACCCCAGGACTCCAGTCTCCAGCTTGAGAAGGCTACAAGTACAGAGGTAGCACCATTCTGGTTTTGCTCCTCTGGCTGGTGTCCCTCTGGTCTCTGTCTCTTATCCCTCCCCCATGGCAGGAGAACATCATAAAGAAGAATTTAATATATATGAGACATCATTCTTTTTGTAGACTGTTTCCAGAGGCCTCCCCTTATCTTAACTTAGAACATTCATCCTTTTTTCCTAACCCACCAGCTGTCTGAATTCTGTGTCCCACTCCACGGACATTATGAAGATAAACATGACAGGGGACCCCTTTCTCCCTGGGTCTTGAAATTAGTTTGCCACATTGTAAACAAAACACCCAGAAAAGAATAAAGCATACTGCAATTTTAGAAACCAGGGGCAGATTTCTTGCCCTAAGAATTATTTATGAGTCACCTTCAGCGGTAGGTCTTGACTCTTATTGTTTGTTTGTTTGTTTTAAATCACCTTTTCAACTCAAAATACCTCCTGTACTTTTTAATCTACATCTGTGACCCTTCATCTCACACAATTGCCCTATTGCCATCAGGTATTTTAGTTACAATTGGTGTCAGTTTCTTGAAGACTGAAAAATTCTCAGGCCAACATGCTTTAGGAACCAGTAGGTTAGGGATTTGGCTATTACACTACTGTCAGACATTTCACAGCCATAGGGAAGATGCTGTTAGGCTTAGTGAGAGTTTTCTTATGACTCTATTTAAGCCTTCCTTGCCATCTGAATAGAAGCTTCTGACTCAGGGTCAGGTAATAGGATAAGAAGCATCAGTTGTATATAGTGTCCCCTAGTTATTAATATTTGTCAAAGCCTGCCTGTTAATACCATTTAGATTCTCAGAAAGAACAGGGATTTTTTAAAGGATTAGGTAACAATTTTGAGAGAGAAAAATCAAATTTCTTTTGGTCTTTTAAACATTTTACCTTAATAATTGGAGGCTTCCTGCAATAAGCTGGTGACTAACTTCTCATTCTAGAGACCTACAGGATTAACATTTTGGTTGTGTCTCTATGGAGCACAAGGCTCATACAAACCCCAGGAAGAAGTTTCGTTGTGACTCAGGATCCCATAATCCTGCTTCTGGCCAGCCTGTGAAGTGTGCCTTGGCAAGGTGTATTAGGACACAGTATGACGCAGGTGCTCCTTTCTTTTGAGTAGAAGTACCCTTTGCAAACACAGGAAAACCAGCCTGAGCCTGGACAACAACAGAATGCCAGCTCTTTAAGGGAGTTTTATGCCAACACTGGGAATACCGGCTACCAGCATCTGGTGATTTGTGGTAAGGTGTTTTTGCATAGTCTCTCCCAGGGACATGGTAGAATGATCAGTTTCAGCTAGTGCATTGCCAGACAATGCCAGCAGGGGGCATCTGGCCCATCAGAAGGCATTCCTGTTGTCTTTCCACCTTCAGCAACTACAGGGCCCCCTTCCCCCTTATCCATGGGGAATATGGTCTAAGAACCCAGGTGGATGCCTGAAACTGGAGATAGTACCAAACACTACATATACTAAGTTTTTTTTTCTATACATATATACATACATACCTATGATAAAGTTTATTTTATAAATTAGACACAGTAAGAGATTAACAATGACCATAATAGTAAAGTAGAGCAATTATAGCAATATACTATAAAAAAGCTATATAAATGTGGTAGCTGTCTTTCAAAATACCTTATTGTACTGTACTCACCCTTATTTAACTTGTTATGATGTAAAATGATAAAATGTCCATATAATGAGATGAAGTGAGGTGAATGATGTAGGCATTGTGATACAGTATTAGGCTACTACTGACTTTCTAATGATATGTCAGAAGGAAGATTATCTGCTTCTAGACCACGACTGACCATAGGTAGCTGAAACCACGGAAAGGGAAACTTGGAATAAGAGAAAATAACTGGCTTGCTGTCCGGTGGTTCCCAGAAAGATGGCTATGGGTCAGAAATCTACAGTAAGAAGACTAATTTAGGTAGATATCTCCTGACATTTAGAGGACATTTATATTTCATAATCCTATCCAGAAATCAACAGGTTTAATTGTTTTGCTGTGCATTTCACAACCCATTTGTTTTGTAGGGCACATTAGGATACTCTATTTTTAGGTTAATCATTCTATGCCTACATACAATGGCCTGGGGAAGTGGTGCTTGTTATACCTGTTTTAAAGATTAGATGCTATATAGGGTGCTTGTGTGACTCAGTTGGCTAAGTGTCCAACTTTTGATTTCAGCTCAGGTCACAATCTCATGGTTTGGAAGTGCAAGCCCCATATGGGCTCTATGCTGACAGTGCAGAGCCTGCCTGGGATTCTCTGTCTCTCTCTCTCTCTCTGCCCCTCTCCCGCTTGCTCTCTATCTCTCCCTCTCAAAATAAATAAACATTAAAAAAAAGATCAGATGCTAAAAGCACATTGTTTGTTCAATGACTAACTGAATGAATGAATAAACAAATATTGGAACACTTTCCACTATGCTGAAGATTTGAATTATCTAGATTCTCAACTGTCTATTTGCCCAAAAACTGGAGTTTATTCAACACTAAATGTTGAAAAAAATCTTAATTGTTTTTATCCCACCTGTGGATTCTGCTCCACAATCTGAAATTAAAAGGAGGAAGTGTGTATAATTAGGCTATGACTTTCTCAGGTTTTCCTTTTTCATGAGAGGTATGAACGCTGCCTACAGTTTAGATGACTAGGAAAGCTTCTGAACTCATCGAAAAACATAAAACAGATGTACACCAATGGTTATTCAGGAAAATAACCTCATATATACTGTCTATCTGTATTTACCAAAACCTGGGTTAAAAGAAATGGTGCATGTAGTGGGTAGCCTAAAGACCATTAGTGGACACTTAACTCAATTGTTGGGTTATTCCACAGACCAGAGAATATTTACAGCAGGCAGTCCCATCTTACCTCCTAGCAGATTTGTATCTACTAAACCTTGACTCAGCCTGATGTCATCAATACTTACTGCCAAATACTACGAACAACAAAAACAACCCCACTCAACTAATCGGAATATCTACCATAAGAATATTGTTAAACACATCGCTCGCTGCATTATACATCGGCCTGAATATTCTTTGGTCACCATAACAGGAATAAATAGTGATGTTGCCCTTGAGAATCCATTCTACTTTTATTTTATGGGCACTAGAGTTTTATGATCCCCTCTTTGTACCTGCTTTAAAAAGAAAAATTTACAAACTTGTGGTACAATTTTAGAAACCACATAGGGCTTAAATAGCTAAATATTTTATGTATCCACATTATACATGGACTCTTATTTCCATTTCGATCCTCATTCTCCCTTTTTCTCTCTCTCTTGTTTTCTTTATATGTATATTTTAAATTGCTATATATTTTTAGGAAAGGTACCTTAAATGACGGCGGGAACAAGATGTAGAATACATAAATGTTCTATAAACATTCTGTTTACTATTAATAATTGTGCTTGAATAAAGTCAACATCAGCAGTCTCGATTCAGGCCTGATGGAGCAATCAGCTCATGCACACACAATACTGAGGCCCAAGCAAGAGGCAGGTCCCAATTCCCTAAGAAATCACTAGGGGAATTGACTGCCATAAAGAGGTCTGGCTTCCAAGACCCTCACTGATATTTCTACCTAGATCACTCTTCTAAAACACTCTTCCAAGAAGAATTTTTAGACACCACATCCTTCTTCCCCACCACAGATAAAGTTAAATTTCCTTTGAGATAACTCCAGACCTTGCATACAGGCTACAAACTTCATTAAATGGTTAGTATACTCTGTTTATAGTACTTACTTTACTAGACAATGAACTCCTTTGCATTGGTCTTATTCTTTTCATACCCACAAAGCCTAAAATATAACAGACATTCCGTAAGTTATATTTGAAATTTAAAAAGTAACTAATTTAGGGGCATCTGGGTGGCTCAGTCTGTTGAGCTTCCGACTCGTGATTTTGGCTCAGGTCATGATCCCGGGGTCTTGGGATCGAGCTCTGTCTGCATTGGGCTCCATGCTGAGCATGGAGCCTGCTTAAGATGATCTCTCTCTCTCCCCCTCTGCACCTCTCCTCTGCTCATGCACACAGTTCCTCTCACTCTCTAAAGTTAAAAAAAATTTTTTTAACTAATTTAATTTGGGTAGAAAAATAAAAGTCATGAAAGAAATCAAAATCAGAAATACCATTTCTAATATCCTAATAAAGTAAATCAAATCAATTCAACTATTAAAAAAAACTATCTACAGTCTAACCATTTTGCTAAGTACAGAAGATATAAGCATTTCTAATCAAACAGTGTGCCTGTGATGGTAGAGTTCTCAGATATGTCCAACATATAGTCTGATAGGACAAATGTTTGGAACTTATAGATTTAGAATATGGGTTCTACATACTCAAATATTAACTTACAGGCTGTGTGATATAGTGGATAAGCTTGGGTGTGATCTCTGCCTTGTCTCCTTAACATCTCTTTGCCTTGAGAAAAGCTCTCTGATCTTCAGCCTCTCAGATGTGAAACACAGGTCATAACCTGCCTCATGGGGCTATGAGGACCAAAAGACACCATGCTTGTAAAGCCCTCAACACAATGCAGAATACACAACAAGAGTTTGATAAATGCTAGCACTTATAGTACCTACTGCATACATTCTAGGTCCTGGGATACGAAAGTAAGTGAAATATGCCCTCTTGTCCTTAAAGAAATTGTGGTGTAGTGGTGGAAACTGCACAAGTTGGCTTTTAATAAACCACAGTAGGTGACTAACACAAATGTGGACGAGCTGTCATGGAAATGCAAAAATGTGGCATTTAGTCCCTTATCTCTACACAGCTCTGTATGCTCTATTAATAGCAGGATAATAATAATAGACAATAATAACGGAAAGAAAAGTTATCAGAGACGTTCAGAAACTAAACGTCTTTAATAATACATAAGAAAGAAAATGTTTGAAGGGGGAGATAAGCCAACAAAGCCATGTTTCCCACCCCAACTCCCAGCTTTAGACTGCAGAACCTTTCTAAGTTTGGGGCCAGTAAAGAGCTGATGGAAGCACAAGAGAGTCAGTTGCATAGTGGTTTCATCTCCCAGCCATGCCCACTGTAGGCTGAGGGCAGATGAGGAAGAAGAGGTGCAGGAGTGTAAGACACTCTCTCTATGAAGTTTGGGGAATTAGAGGGTCAAGCCAACCTGGGCCTCCTTTGGCCCTGTGTGGAAATCTGATAGGTGAATGCTAACTCGGGGCATTAGGGTGATATGAGTCACTGCTTATAGCCTGGATTTTCCTGTAGCAGTTAAGTGACTGAGTGATACAGGAGAGACTGAGATCGAAATTCATGGCAAAAGAAAGTCAAGGGGATGCATATGAAAAAGACATGATGTGAGTAGCTGCCCTTGGGGTTCAGGTGAGGGCACCATGACATCACCACAAGCGGTCAATGCCAGGCCACCTGAAGGCTTCCCAGCAGTTACTCTGCTCCTTACGCTGGGAATGCGGTAGGTTTTGTTGGGAGTGAAATAAAGGCAGATGAAGTTTCAGAACAGAGGGAACTTCTTCCACAGCACTGTGCTAGAGCAAGCCCTGCAGAGCTTCCAGAAAAGGCATCCTAAACAGAATGCGACTGAATGATACACCTGATAGACTAGGAAATCACTGCATTATGCTGAATTTACCTGCAAGTGACCAGATTTAGTTTTTGCAAAAGGCTTAAAAAGCTTGGAATCGAAACACTGCAATGTACTACAGGAGAACAGAGTTACATTTTTACCTCACCTGAATCTGTGCCTGCTACTTAGCATTTTCCTTATATATGATTTTTTGGGAAGACAAGGGGGAAAGATAAAGAGCACAATAAGGTCCGTGCAGGCCACAAACATGCTTTACTTGTTCACCATAGTATCTCAGTGTCATGCACAAGGTCCAAGGCAACACAGAGCTGCTGCCAAATCTCTGAAATATTTGGGAGGTATAATTGCTGAAGTGATAATGATGATGAAGACACTTCAAATAAAATGCATTATGGAAAGGAACCTGTGTTTGCCATCCCCAGCTTTTTCAAAACAAATTCACTAGGCTCTGGTTCTAATTTTGATGTGAAGAATAGATTATGTTCATAAGCTCAAGATACTTCCCCATCCTAGTCCTGGGAATCCACGCATAACTCCTAGCCTACCAGCTAAATATTTAACATGGGCTTCCACGCAGGAGAATATTGGAACATAGAGTAAGAATGTGGAGAGGTCTAGAGAAACTTAGATGCCCTTTATAGTATGAACTTGTAAATCTTTCAGAAACTCTGGAATTATATACAACTACCTAAGATTGCCAATTACTTGTGAAAAACTCCTAGCATGTATTTGCAGAGAACCTCTGGTCTAAGCCTGTGACCTCTCAGGAGGTCGGGGTTCCTGTCTCATTCAGTTTTGTATCTGCAGTACCCAGTAGACTGGTGTATACAGTAGAGATTCAGTAAACATTTAATTCAAGCATATCTGCAACATCAAAGCCTTTGGGGATTTTTTTTTCATTAAAAAAAAAATCTGTTCTTTTGAAAGTCTATGCCCAGAATGTATGAGTGCTAACATAATTGAAAAGTTTGCCAGAAGGATTGGGTGAGGGTGTATTATAATAGACTTGTCTGTCACAATAAAATCTCACATATTCAGATGCATATGAATTTATAAGCATATATTTCATATAACACATTTTATTTTGCATTTTTGTCCATACTACTTAACGTTTCTGTGCCAATAAAATGTCATTAAGTGCTTTATTTTGTCAAGAATTATTTCTTTCAATAATTATAATACTTATAATATTCAATATAATAAAAGACATGACAGATAGCTAAAATTGTCCTAACACGGATGGGGATGCTCAGATTCATAGAAATTTAGTAACATTGCCAAGTCATCATTCACAGTAGACAGTTTTCTGAGGATGGTCAGAAAATCGATTATAAAAATTGTATGAGGACTAGCTAAAGAAAATTTAAAGTGATGGTAGTAACAAGTATTGTTTATTATTAAGAGTCATTAATATACTAAACTATATGTACATTAGTATTCCTCAAATACAAAGTTCTGTATGGAAGACAGTCAAAATAATTTAGAGCAAAATTTTAAAAAATGGAACAAACTGATTTTGGAAAGAGGATTGAGGCTTCACTTAAACTAGAAAAGATGAATCCACTGATCATATAAACAAATCCTTACACATTTAAGTTCCCCAGTGATCACTGCTTTTCTGTAACAGGAATATGTAAGAGCACACTGTGCCAAAGAGAGAGATGTCATATGTTCAAATGTGTTTGCCTTTTTCTCTGAGCAGAAACTTTGCCTTCTATGTGCTTATCACTGCTCTGTGCCTTTGACACTGCATAAAATATTTGGTTAATAGTTCCCTTACAATCTGTTAGACTCCTCTCTTAACAAGATGCACTACAACATAGCCAACTTTCTGCCAAAACAAAAAAATATTCTTGACACACACATATGATAATTGGCACCCGACACCACACTTTTCTGGCTGTACGTCTCCATGGTCCACCCTATTTTAACTTTAGCACCTCGCTTAACACATCATACCATAAACATCCAGTTATTTATATAATTCTCTGCTGAATAATAAACTCATTGATGGGAGAGAGTTGATCCAAAGAGTTTCTTAAGGTAGCTGGTATATGGTAGGTGTTCAAGTACATAATTAAGTGAATCAGTGAACAGAAATTTTTTGTTAAATACTTGCCACTGAATGACAGACCTTATTACAGGGCTCTGGGAAGTTACTCAACAAAGACTTCCACAAGTAATACTGAAAGAGAAGGTATGGATTATAGTTAGTATTTAGATCCAGATCAGAGTTGCCCCATCTGTATCATGTCCATGCCTGTATCATGCTCCCTGGTACCCCTACTCTAGAAAAGAGGGTGTGGTATACAGAATGGCTCCCCAAAGATATTCAACTGTGAGTATTGTATGTTACATGACAAAAGGAATTTTATAAATATAATTTAGGTTACGGTGGACCTTAATATAGGGAGAATACTCAGGATTTTCCAAGTGGACCCAATGGAGTCACATGCACCTATAAACAGAGAACTCTCTCAGGCTAGCAGTAAGACAGATGGGCAGAAGGAGACGCCAGAGATATTTCAAATGTGAGAATAATTAGACATATAACTTCTAGCTCTGAAATGGAGAGGCTCACAATGAAAGACGAGAGAGAGGTCTCTAGAAGCTGAGTGGCCTCCTGCTGATGGCAGGAAATGTGGACCTCAGTCCTTCACCCAAAAGGAACGACTCTTCCAGTAACCTGCATGACGTTGGAAACAGATACTCCCCCAGAGCCTCCAGATATGAGCCCAGCCTAGCCAACACCTTGATTTTGGCCTTTTGACACCCAGAGAAAAGGAATGAACCGAGCTCACCCATGGATACCATAAGATAAGAAGCTTGCGTTGCTTTAAGCTACTAAGTGTGTAGCAATTTATTACTGTAACAAAAGAAAACTAATACAGAGGTTTTCCAAAAGTGATTCTCATTAAATGAGTTTTACGATCCTATAGCATGTTCACATCCAAGTAGGAGAGGGATTTGAGTCTATGAAGGGAGATAAACATTTACTCTGAAGATGTTGCATTCACTCCTATCTCAGATATCAATGGTTCCTGGGTAGGAGCAACATCCCTCTCCCTAGAGATGAAAAAGACTTTAATGTTCTTAGGGTCAGAGTTGTCAAATAGTCTTGAATAGTGGTGCTTTTAAGGAAAGCTATGTTTCAGAAGGCTTCGGTCAAGCAACATATTTCTTGGGCTCATCCTGGTGCTTTCCTCTGCCTATAGAGTTTAATGAATTTATTTGACTGAGTGTTCATCAAATCATGCATTAGTACTTTTGTGTATGCATCTATCCATTAGTGCGAGGCACTATGCTCAGTAGGGGACTGCAGAGTAAATGAAAAGTAGTCCTAATCCTCAAGAAACTTAAAGAAAGATAAACAGATAATACGCAGACAGATAATTCTCACATACAGTAAACTGGTCAATTCACCAATGAAGACTTGACCCATACCTGGTATCCATTCTCTATTTTTAATGCATCCCATCCCTTGCCAACTTATTCTGTACCAATATGATCATTGAAATTGCCTCTTCTCTCCCATCTTATATTTACCATTAAAATACAGCACCCACTCAAACAGGCCCCCTCTGTTCTGTCCCCATTCTCTGAAGAGCATCACTGTTCTGGTCTGACCACCTATGGTTTAAGGATCCTACAACACCATCCATAATCATAAAATGGCCCCCTAAATACCCTACCCTAATCCATGGGGCTGAATATCATGAGATATTATACCCTGATTATGTTACTATAATATGGCAAAAGGGATTTTACAGATGAAATTAAGGTTAATAATCATTAAGCTTTGATTCCATCACAAGGAAATCACTTAGGTGGATATAATCTAATCACATAAGCTCTTTTTCTTTCTATGGCTAGTGGCAGGTGGGAAATTCACAGAGATTCAAAGTGTGAGAGAGCAGCTTTTGAAGGCAGAAAAATGTGCTTTGCTGTTTTGAAAATGGAGCGGGTATAGGAGAAGGAATGTGGGTGGCCTCTACTTTGTGATAAGAATGAGCAAAGAGTGACCCTGGCCTGACAGCCAACAGGAAAAAAAGGCCTCAGTCCTACAACCACAAGGAAGTGAATTGTAGAATTTCAACCGTCTGAATGAGTTTGGAAAAGGAACTTGAGTTTTAGATGGGAACACAGACCAGACTTGATTTCAGTCTTGTGGTATTATGAGCCGAGAACTCAGTTGAGACTGCTCAAATTCTGTTCTACAAAACTATGAAATAATAAATGGGAGGTTTTTTTTATAGTGGTTTATAATTTTTTACACAGTTGTAGAAAACAGATTTCTGTAATAAAAAATTACATTCTCCTAAAAAGAATGATTGTTTTCTTTGTTAACCATCCAATGAGATTATTAAATAGTCAAATGGAAGAGTAAACTTGTGTTCTCCCTTTGTGGCCTAGATTTTGAAAATCCAGAATGTCTAGAATGTGCTTTTGTTGTCAGTGATATATGGCAGCCATTGCATGGAAACAAACCATGTCTGGTGGCCTCCAGCTCTACCATATCCACCCAATCATATAAATTAATGCCTAGCTTACCCCCCAATCTCTCTGATATTCTTAAACTTTTAGACAATCTTGCAATGAATGTTATAGCATTTCTGAGCAATTGCAGTATAAAAAGAAAAGACCTTATCTCCAAACCTATGCAGAACATGGTGTCAAGTCCAGTTTTTCAGTCTTCGTGATATTTTTTTAGGGTAACAGTTGGGTTAGCAGTAATCCACGTCAGGGCACCTGGGTGGCTCAGTCAGCTAAGCATCTGACTTTGGCTCAGGTCATGATCTCGTGGTTTGTGATTTTGAGCCCCTCATCAGGCTTTCTGCCTTTAGCACAGAGCCTGCTTCAGACCCTCTGTTTTCCTCTCTCTCTCTGTGCCCCTCCCCCACTCATTCATTCTTTCTCTCTCTCTCTCTCTCTCAAAATAAATAAATAATCTTTAAAAATGAAGAAAAAAAAGAAAGTTCTGGGACATTTCAATAGGGGTGGTTATTTCTTTAAGTATGGTGATGTCTCATGTTTGTTAAAGATAATTTTTCTGAATAGTATCTATTAAATTAAATGATACTGAAGTGTTCACATTCAACCATTTTGAACCAAAACAGTAGCTTCATATGGTTAAACCTAATTTTTTTCTTTAAAAATTTTTTTTGATATTTTTATTTATTTCTGAGACAGAGAGAGACAGAGCATGAGCAGGGCTGGGGCAGAGAGAGAGGGAGACACAGAATCTGAAGCAGGCTCCAGGTTCTGAGTGGTTGGCACAGAGCCCGACGCGGGGCTCGAACCCACGAGCTGTGAGATCATGACCTGAGCTGAAATTGGACGCCCAACCGACTGAGCCACCCAGGTGCCCCTGGTTAAACCTAATTTTAAGAGAAGTTATTTATACAGGGATTTAATTTTTTTAAAAGCTTCATCATAATGATTAAAGGTCCTCTGGAATGAGTTATGGGTAAGTTACCAAAAATCTCATGGACGTTCAGGAAATAACAATATTTACATCATTATGGTAGTTGATAACAATATTTGACATTCATTCATACATTTATTTAGTCAATTGGTCATTTAAGTATTCAAGACCATCATCAATCATTTATGAAGAACTTAAAACATGCCACAAATAATTCCAGGTGCTATTCATACAAAGGTAAAAACCAGAGTATATACTCTCAGAATCTAGTAACAGAGACACACAATAGTTCGAGGATATTATAAGCTCTATGATGAGACTAAGCATAGATTCTAGGTAAGAGAAGCATCCATCTCAGGCTGGGGCTGAGGAAGAACTTACTGAAGAAAGTAACATACTATTTACAAATGGAGATGTGAACCAAGCAGACACCTGGAGAAAAGGCATTTTGGAGGGAGAGGGTAGCAAGTCCCATGACAGGAGAGCTAGAGAGGATGATGTTCTGGGAGAAATGAAAGAGCAAGGATTTTGGGGCTGCACAAATGTCAAGGCTGAAGAAAAGCCTGGAGTAAAAACAGAGGCTAACTCAATAGAGTACCATTGGTGCCTTGCTAAGGAGTTGAGTTTTTATGTTCTGCAGCTTAATAATTTTAGATCTCTTGAGGCTTAATGATTTCAGAAGTAATGGTGTATCATGAGTGCCTTTTTCATCTTTTATACAACTTTTAAATTAAAGTGTAGTTAATACACAATGTTACATTAGTCACAGGTGTACGACATAGTGATTCAGCAAGTCTGTACATTATGCTGTGCTCCCCACAACTGCAGCTACCATGTGTCACCATACAACACTATTAAAATGCCATTGACTATATTCCCAATGCTATATTTTTCATCCCTGTAACTTATTCCTTCCATAACTGGAAGCTCGTATCTCCCACTCCCCTTTACCATTCTGCCCAACCCCCCACCCTTCTTGCCTCTGGCGCCATCAGTTTCTTCTCTGGATTTATGTGTCTGTTTCTGTTTGTTTGTTTGTTTGTTTGTTTTGTTTTTTAGATTCCACATATAAGTGAAATCATATGGTATTTGGCTCTCTCAATCTGACTCACAGACAACATTCTTTTTTTTTTTATTTTGTTCTGTTTTTTTTTTTATACCAGCCAAATTTATCTTCTAAGTCCCATACCCTAAAGTTTCTCCCTCCTGATAACTCCATTCCCGCCCCCCCCCCCCCCCCCCCCCCCCCCCGCCGATGCTCTGTTTGGCTGCTTGACATTAGGGAATCAGACCCTAGTCAGAACTATCAGACAAGGAGCTCAGCTCAGCTCAGCTCAGGAAAACTATGGTGGCATGAGAGTTTAGTGATGAACGTTCGAGCTGGGCTTCACTGCCACGCTGACCAATAGGTAGAGTGACCAATCACCCTGGTTGCCTAGCACTGCTCCAGTTTTGGCAATGAAAGTTTCACAGCCCAAGTAATCATTTCCTGGGACGCAAAAGGCCACCATATTTAGAAACAGGTGCAAAAAGTCAGGGAAAAAGTACAAAACACGTATGGTAGCATTAAAAAGGGGGCCTGAAAGCAATATATTTGTCAGTATCAACTGAACAGATTGTCTTTCATACTTACTGTTGCTATTTTTTTTTTCTCTCCTGACCATTGATGTGAGCATCCCGGATTTGCAGTTTGCTTTGTTGCAACAGTCTGAGTAAGTGACTTAAGTGTGCAACTTTAGTATATTGCAATCTGGAGTATTAACAGTCCCTCTCTGGCTTTGCCTGTAGAATGAATTCTGTGTTTTGTATTGAGATAATGCTAGCTTAATTTTTAATATTGTGAATTTGTGACCAAGTTCTCTATGAGGTTAGGTAAGGAAAAGGAAAATGATGACAATACAAACCTCAGCATGACCCAGACATCAAAAGAGAAAATTAAACAACTGTATTCTTTCATGACTGATGGAAGGACATATGTAACTGGATTAGGAAGGAAAATGATACAAACAAAGCATACAGAAAGGAATATATAAAAGACATACACAATATATAGGAATTTGGAATTTTGGCACAGTAGAGAAAGAGATGAGAATTTGTGAGACTGAATTTCACCAGTTCTGGATAAGCCAGGCAAGTATTTCTAAAATAACCAAAAGTTTTTATTTTGGTTGTTGTTTTCTTAGTTTTTTGTTTGTGTGCTTTTTTTTTTTCTTTTTAAAAAATCTCAAAAGACAAAAGACATTAACACTCAGGAGAAAATAACAGTACTTGAATTAGCTTGGGAATACCATGGGAATGATCACACATTATACTGTTGCTCCCTTGACTGTTGTATGAAACTTGGTAAGGTAAGGTGATATTTCCTAATTCAGAGGTGGCAACTAAATTGTCCTGTGACAAAGGGGAAATTTTGATAACAGATGAGTTAGCCTCTCACAGAGCAGAGTTCTTTTCTGTGAGATCTTACTAATGATGTTTTCTACTGAATGTGGTGAGGCATACATCCAGTGATAGCGATGTAAATTAGGTTGCCCCTACCTCTGAAGTACCTTGATTTGAAAAGCGTATTTTCAAATTATTTTCTTGTTTTGTATGAAAATTTTGACATTTCAGAAAACAGAAAACAAAAGGCTCTTGATACTTTGTCCAAATACTAACTAGATTTTGCTCCTGAATCTGTAAGTTTAACAAACAGTGCAAATATAAGTTTTGGCAGATTCCTTTCAGTCTACAGACTTGTTATTAAAAAAAAAAAGAGAGAGAGAGAGAGAGATCTGTTAATTCTCCTTCACACCTTAGGTCCACTGATAAGAAGGGGTATGATTTGTTCACCTGCAAAATGGATGCTTTCCTAATGGAGATTTATAATCATTTTTCAGTTTTCTGAAGATGTGCAGGAGCACTTAATGAAAATTTTAACTTTATAGAAATTAAAGGAAATAATCTCTTTAGGCATGTGGCTGCAAGATGGCTATCATTGTTGCCTGCTTATAAAAGATGTTAATATGTTGGTCTGACATTGTTTTCAAAGTTTGGGACAAGAAGAAAATCATTTTCTAATAAATCTAATGCATTGAGGATAAATATGGAGGATTATAGTAGAACAGAAATATATATATTTTTCCTCCAAAGCTGTGTGATGATCTTTGAAGAGGTCATAAGGGGCTTAGGAAAGAATGAGATGTTTGATGTTATATTTAGACTGCAAGAAAAACTCACAAAGTGGAAAAAAAAACCATGACTCATATTTTAGAAATAAGACTGCATCAGAACTGAAAACAAGTAATCAAACAAACAAACAAAAAATCACCAGAAAAGGGCAGCCAAGTTAAATATTTGTTTCTCCATTTCTTCACTTAAACTATAACTTACTTGGAACTTAATTTCACTTTCAGAAGTTCAAAGTACCTCTGTACCCAAAGCCATTTTCCCTGAGAGAGAGGTTTAACTTAGGATGACATTCAGTGTTCTTCAGAGTGGTTAAAAATGATGTAGGGTTTTAGAAATGGTTAGCATGATGAACGTGTAACATTTACTTATTATCGAGAGACAGAGAAAGACAGAGCATGAGCATGGGAGGGGCAGAGAGAGGAGACACAGAATCTGAAGCAGGCTCCAGGCTCTGAGCTGTTAGCACAGAGCCCCTCACAGGGCTTGAATTCACAAACCGTGAGGTCATAAACTGAGCCAAATTTGAATGCTTAACCCACTGAGCCACCCAGGCGCCCTGTCAGAATGAAGAACATGTAGATGCAAAAGACCCGGATGATAAACACATGGTTTCTCAAAACAAGCCCCTAAATACAAAGTGGATGATCACTTTTGCAAGCAGGAAGCTAATGCCTTCAAGTGTAAAACTCTACTGTGCTGGTAATAAAATCTTAACTATTCCACGCTCAAATGCCTTTTTCTAGAATATATTTAGTTTGGTATCATCACAATGGAATGATACCAGATATCATTGTAACGTGCGCTTCATAAAAGTAAAACTGCACATCAAAGTGAATTTTATGTTTGAATGTATTCAGTATTGCCACTATATTAAATAACAGAAAGATGTCTTAAAGGCTGCAGTTCTATTAATGATATCTACTTCACAGGGCTTGCTGACTGCTTTCTTTCTTTTTATAAAGTTTATTTTATTTATTTATTTTTTTGAGAGTAAGAGAGAAAGAGAGCGAGTGGGGGAGGGGCAGAGCCTGATGTGGGGCTTGAACTCACAAACCATGAGATCATGACATGAGCCAAAATCAAGAGTTGGACACTTGACCGACTAAGCCACTCAGGTACCCCTTGACTGCTTTCTTTCTAAGAAGCTTCCATCTGTGTACATTTATGGAATTTAAGAATACATAACAGTGTAGACTATAATAGAGTTGAAAATAGCTAAAATAAATTACAGTATCAGAGGACAAAAATAAATACAAAATATTGTCTTTTTCTCATGCATATTACTTGGTTAATTAGTCATACAATTAATTACTACTAATTGCCACTGCTATAATCCTATACCTGTTTTGTTTAAAAAATATCATTAATGGAACAAAAAAGTAAATATACAGAGTAACACATAATTTCAGATAAATACTTCATTTTTTATACATAAAGTAATACCACTCATGTATATAGTTATTTGTGTTATTGGTACTTATTTTTAGGACTGATAAGTCTGTGTCCTGTGTTGGCTCTCTAAAAAGTTGATTACCCTACAAAAGTCATCTGTGCATCCTTTTAAACATAAGACTCCTAGGCCTCACACCCAGAATTAGAGATCAGGAATAAAGCCTCAAAATCTGTTGTGGAAGGCACCCAGGAAATTCTAACGTACTGCTCAGTTTGGAAACCACTGTGGTGTTCTGCTGGGGGTAGGACGAGAATTCCCAGATTTTGTCTCAGATTCACGAAATTTTATATTCCAACCCACCAAATGACAGCACAATACATGAATATGAACATCTTAATCTTTTTTAATGCATTTGTGCTGTCTTTTATAATGTTTATTTATTTTTGAGAGAGAGAGAGAGAGATTCAGAGAGACCGAGCATGGGTGGGGGAGGGGCAGAGACAGAGGGAAACACAGAATCTGAAGCAGGATCCAGGCACTGAGCTGTCAGCACAGAGCTCTACACTGGGCTTCAACTCAGACTATGAGATCATGACCTGGGCCGAAGTCGGGCACTTAACCGACTGAGCCACCCAGGCGCCCCTGAACATCCTAATCTTAATGATTCACATTTGACTCTATCTCCTCAGTGTCAGAAGATTCTGCCTTTACCTTCATCTTTATGGTGACAAAGAAGTTTGGTGTGATAAAACTAGGTGTTGGTGGCAGCAGGGAAAGAGGGTGCCTTGTGATAAGAACACAGGTGGCCAGCTGCCTGCATGTACTTAGGTTTGCCATTGACCAAGAGCAGATCTTGGCCAAGTGAAATTTTGTCAACTTGTTTTCCTCAACTATAAAATGTAGATAACTACAGATCATATTCACAGTGACTGAAACTTAAGAAATATTCCCTAAGTATAAATCAAATGAAGAAAAAGATCATTGGAATCTTCTCTATTGTACAGATTCCGGCCTCCAGATGGAAACTCAGTGATGAGTAGAATTAGGGATTACTTTTTTTTGTGAGAAAATACCTACATCTGGGATATAATTGTAGGAAAATGGAAAATATAGCTATGAAATGGCTCAATATTTTTCAGATCTTACTTGACCTTGAGCCAGCTGAGGCCTGGTTTCAATTACTTTACAATGCAATTTTGGTACCATCTACTTGACTACATGCCCTTTTTGAAAAAAAAAAAAAGGAATATTTGAACTAAGTCTTAATAAATTTAAAATGCTGGGGTGCCTGGGTGCCTCATTGGGTTAAGCATCTGATGGGCTCAGGTCCCCATCTTGCGGTTCATAGGTTTGAGCCCTGCATCGCATTGGGCTCTGTGCTGACAGTTCAGAGCTTGGAGCCTGCTTTGGATTCTGTGTCTACCTCTCTCTCTCTGCTCCTCCCTCACTCACACTCTCTCTCTCTCAAAAATAAATAAACATTAAAATAATTATAAATAAATAAATAAATAAATAAATATTAAAATGCTAAGTAAATGGGAGAGATGCTTCTTTTCTGAGTTCAAAACTATTGCTTATAAATTTAGCACTGACATTACATGAATCAGAAATAAAATATGTTACCAAATACCAAATGTAGACTGAAAAGAAAGTTTTAATAGAGGTTGGGTAGTTTCATGAGTTTGTTTTATTTTTCTTATACAATATTAGAACCTAAAAGAGGAATAAAAATTATGATTCTCATATTATAGATGTGCTTGATGGAGTCCAATGTAAAAAGAAAGAATTCCGTCAATATCTTAAGGTCTCTGATTTCTTTTTTCATTCACATTGTAATCTCTGTTTTCCTCCTGTGTTTGATTGATAATGTACATTGTAACTGGTACCTCAATAAATATTCCATGCTGGCTGAACACTAATGAATCGAGATTGTGAACAGGAACTTAAATTATATAACCATCATCTAAGCTTATTCAAATTTTTAAACTTGACAGCAAATGTTCACAATTGGGTGAGCAGGGAAACAGTCCAAATTTCACACTACTAGAATGATAATTACACTGGAAATCAGCATTTCAGGATACTTCTGCTGAATCTTTCCATGTCTTGTAGTTCTAGAGGACATGGAAGAGATGTGGGGTCTCCCATGTAAATGGTTTTTTATAAGGGTTGGCAGCCTTATTTGAACAATATAATCAAATTGTCTAATATCGTTGTCAAAAAGTATTTCTTGATCATAAAGTTGATGCTTTCTCATTAGGACATCCCCTAAAGGTCTTAGTCAAATCCCAGTCATAAATTCAGTTGTAACGCAACAAAAAGAGCACAGTCATGTCAGAGGAGTACAAAATTCCTCTCCCAGGTTTCTGATACCTATTATATGAGTGACCTTCGGCCAAAGCTCTCTACACCTTAGTTTTCTAATCTGCAAAATGGAGCACAAACCTCCCCTATAGAATTGATCCAGTATCACAGAGTTACTACAGGTGAAAATGTTTCCGTTTTGTTTTATACTCTGATGCGACAGAAGAAAAATATTTTTATTTTTTGAAAATAAGGTTATTCTAGGAGCCAACCCCACATTGATGAGATCAAAGAAATCAGACACCTGTTAATTTCTGCAGTTGGTGGATTTTGATGAAGAAGAAGTTTTAACTCTGCGCCTCAGAGAAACTACTACAATTGTTGCCAAAGTACATATGCATGTGTGGATGTGTACATCCACACCTGTATGTTTTACTACAAGCCTGTAAAATAGATGTGGTAAAACCAGAATTTAAATTCAGGTATATTTGTACTTCCAGCTGAAGTGGTATTGGAGACATTTTTGTGCCACTCTCCTCTGTTGAAACCCTCTAAGAACATTGAAAGGGCTAAATATAGAGGAAATCCAGCAACACTACTTTCAATGAAACAAGGAACAGATAAAATGTCAAATCACAAATTTTAAAGCACGACATTGTCAAAAGTCTTGAAATCTGGGCCACTATGAGAGTGTGTGAGGCCCTGGTGCGTACCTTCTAGATCACAAATGAGATCTAGATCATTATAGAAAGAGGTGGTGTGGTCCTCAAATGCTGTCCAACAGCTGCCTAATAAAAATGGTGACCTCTAGGGACACGAATGGGCCACAGGAAAAGACAAAGAACATGTATATAGATTCCAAATCTCATGTCCTAGAATGTCAGAGGGTGGGGTTAAAGAAGGAGGACAACTTGGCATTCTGGCTCAGGAGACTGGGAAGGGAGGTCCACCATCTTAAAAGTGGCAGCTCATCAAGTCACATAAGGAGTTGGTTTATAACAGGAACGCTTGCTGATGGTACACTGTTTGTTGCCCTTGTTTTTAGGTCAACACTAGTTTATCCACTCTTCCTTGTGCCAAAGTGGCCATAAACACTGTGATTCTCCAGAACTGAAGAGCACTAATATGTATCTGAGAAACAGATGGTTTCCATTTCACATCCCTCCCTACTACATTCTGAGCTTCTTGAGGGCAGGGAAAGAGTCTCTAGGACTGCAGCCATGGCCAGGATCTCAGTGGTGCTGAATTTGCATTTGCTGAACTAAACGAAAGATAACTAAACAATTTCATTTTCACTGAGAATCTTCAACAATGAAGTTGTGTGTTGGGAATATATATATATATATATATATATATATATATATATATACACACACACACACACATACACACACATATATATGTATTATATATGTATGTGTGTGTGTATATATATATATATGTATATATATATATATATATATACATATATATATACATATATATGTATATATATATTTAAATGTGGATTGTATGCCCTTGAACAACACAGGGTTAGGGATGCCAACCCACCAAGCAGTCAAAAATCTGCGTATGACTCTTGACTCCCCCCAAACTTAACTACTAATAGGCTATTTGTTGACTGGAAACCTTAACAATTAAATAAAGTCAATGTTTTATATGTTATATGTATTATATACTGTATTCTTATAATAAAGTAAGCTAAAAGAACAAAAATGTTATTAAGTAAATCGTGAGGAAGACAAAATATATTTACAGTACTGTACTGTATTTAAAAAATCCACATGTAAATGGACCTGCACAGTTCAAACTTGTATTGTTTAAGGACCAACTGTGTATATGCATGTGTGTATGGATATGTGGGTGTATATACATGTATATTGTGAATATATATATGTATATGTATATACATATACACATATACACACATATATATACACACACAAAGACACATGTGTATATATATATATATATATATATATTATATATATGTATACACACATAATATATACACACATATTTGTTTACATACATATTTACTTACTCGTATATGTGTGTATGTATATGTATTTAGATTTACCAGGGAGGCAAACCAAGCACTAACTCCTTGTCAAGAAGTTATAAAAATGACCAAAGTACATACGCTCTAGTTTGTGAAATTGCTACGGGGAAGTGGGTGATTATCCCATGTGCCCACTATGTATCAATGTCATCTCATTTATGCCTCAAAACAACCTTGAACTGTAAACCCTATATTCTCTATCCTACAAATTGAGAAACTCATACAAAATGCCTTATTCAAGGCCACCTAGTTTTAGTAAATGGCAGAGTGAGACTGTACCTTTGGTCACTGAATTGAAAGCCTGTGTTCCATGTGGGTTACTGCATTCTATAGTGAATTATTTAAAAAGGATAGATAACCCTGAAATAATTAGAATGGTGATCCAGTCAGAAAATAAATCTGAAATGTACCAATTAAGTCTAATCCTCATGGGTCATTTCTCAACGGAGAGCATAAGTCATGAAATCATTTTAAAGCAGAGATCAATAAAATAGTACATCAAAAAAGAAGTATTCTCCTGAGATTTTAAGTTACAATCACATTAACATTCTCACATGGCGAAGAATCAGTGCATCATCAATAGAAAAAAAGCATAAAAAGGTAACAATGATATCAAAGTTGTAAAACATTATGCAGTATCCATAAATAATGAAATAGCTTAATAAATCTTTATACTCAATTAACTTTCCACATTGCATTTAACTTTGAGCTATATTTCATGAAATATAAAAACATTTGACTTCACAAAAAAAGGTATCTTAAATTAAGCACTAATATCTTCACTCCGGTGGGAATCCCAAAGTGCCACCATCAACATATGAAAGAACTCTCTTTTCACAGTCACTGAATCTCCCTGGCAAAACCAACAACTCATTATGATACTTAGTGCTTTTACATGCAAGTACAAATTCCAACAGTGATAGTCACAGGGTGGATGAAGAGGACATTTTTGCATAATTCCAATGGGTATCACTCCCTGCTCCAAAAATAATTTTTACTTTCTAGTCAGACAGGAGGCCCATCAATTTCATAAAACTTTCTCATTCACAGCCAATTTAATCTGACTTTCGATGTGACTGAATGAGCTGTATAACAAAATGGAACAACAACAAAATCAACCAAATGCAAAGGAACCTAAAGTTTATTTAGGCTGCATGTCTTTTCTGTTGACAAAAGGTTTGTTTCCATATGATTTATCCTTCATTTAGCAAATAACTTTTGAATGTCTACCATATACCAGGTATGAGAGAAACAATAAAGAACACAACAAGTTGTCTGCCTTCATTCAGCATACAGTTGTACTAGGCAAATCATTTTTAAATACCAATTTTTCATTTGATGATTTCCCCCTTTTCCTGCCCTCCCCAACCGGTGCTGTGCATGTTTTGGGTTTATTACCCCTGCAGAGGTATCTAACCAGGCTACAGAAAAAAAAAAAAGTCTATTTGTGGTTTTCCAAACTACTAAAGCCTAGAAAAGAATGGAAAGGCCCCCTTCTCACTATCTGTGCTATTACCCTGCATGGAATTTGGCAAGCCAGCACTGTCTCTTGCTCAGGGTTTTGTAGTAACCTCCCTAGCTAGTTTCACGGCTATTCTTGTTGCTCTAAAGTCCATTCTCCATAAAGCAACTATGTAATCCTTGTAAAGCTAAAGCCATATCCTGTCATATCTTTGTTCAAACCCCTCCAATTTCTTCTCATCTCTCAGAGTACAATCTAAAGAACTTGCTGTAGTTTAAAGGCTGTCTCTGCACATCCCCACCTTTCCTGGTCTGAGCCCACATATGTTTCTTTGCTGTCTCCTGGTTACTGAAAGGTTACAAGATGAAAAACCATGTTCAGAAAGAAGTAAAGATCAAGGGGGAAATACCTTCCTCCATGGCCATATTCTATAAAATATATTGTTCTTCTGGGGCTGATACACAACCTTACATAAATAGGCAAGAGAGGAGACAGGACAATCTTTTTAGCTTTTCCTGACTCTAATCTGTGAATACTGTCTCTGACAGGCAAGCCAAGGAAACTGAACTTTCAGAATGAGGATTTAATTCCTTGATTTGGAAATTAAAGTTCAGACTCTGTATATAGATTCTCTCAACCCACATCTGTTATGTGACATTTGTGAAATGTGTCTTTCTTCATCACCCTAAGTGAGGAAAGGTAGTCATATTATTAATATCTGCCCTGAGATGCTGGTTTCCGATTGTTGTCTGTATTTACCAACACCCACTCTGTGTTAGGAAGAGTGACAGACCCTGGACATAGAAAGATGAATGAAATAAAACCTCCAACACCAAAGGGCACACACATTCTAGTGGCAGAAACTGAGCCTGTGCCTTCACAACTACCTTTACGTTACAAAGCGCTGTAAAAATACCACAGCCTAAAAATGAAACTTAAGCCTGTGTAGTCTTGCTTGAGCCATCTGACCTATACCTGAGCGTTAGTTTCATCATCTGCAAAGACTGCTCGAAGGACTTCCTGATCAGTTTTACATAAATATCGTAGCGCAGGAGTGGCACAAAGTAGGTACTTCAGAGACATAACTATCATTTAAATGCATGAGAAGTGGTTCGTGGCATTGCCATGACTTCACATTTCTATATGTCGCCAGGCCACATGGACAATGGGATTATCAAATTATTTCTGAAGCGAACAATCAATTTGGAAGCAAACCAGAATTGAGGTGAGGGTTATATCATTGGTGGGAATCAGGCAGTAAACAGAAAGAATAAATATAAATTCTGAATCAACTATTGGGTTTCTTTGGCATGGCTTTATTTTTTATCCTTTAAAAGCTCCAGTTTCCTCATAATTGTTTAGGTCAGTCAGCAAATACTGGCCATGATGATAGAGTCAAGAGTAAAGACAACTCTTGTAAAATCTGGCCTCTCTTTTCAGATACATATGGTACAGGTGACAGGTCTTTCTGCTTCTCCCTACCTGTTCTTGTACCTTACTCAGAAATACCCTTCAATAGTCAGGGGAAGGAGTCTAAAATTATCTGCATACCTGCCATGCATTCAGTATGTGTGAAGAACATGTTTCATTGCCTTGACTAATTGCCAAAACAACCCTGTATTGTGCCATGGTTACAACTCAGGATTCAGTACAAAAAGGGTGAGTAGACTGCCACATGTCATACAGGTAGTAAGGGCCACACCCAAGGGCGCAGGTTAAGTGTTCTTTCTTCACAGAGAATTGTCACTTCTCAAGGCTAGCAGAGCTTAAGCTACATGGTCTCTTCAGGAGACCATCTATCTGACTAACAACTTAGTTTTCACAGTGAAGATTCTTCCTCCATAAGGAACAGACACTGGGAATTCGGGGATGACTCTTGGTCTCCAAGCTGCAGTACCTCTCAGAGAAAAATGGAGTAGCATCCTGGCATACAGAGAAGCCTCAGTTTCGGTGGGTGACAGTTCCTGGATTTGGAGGAGCCAGTAATATTCTGGTGAACACCATCTGTCAGGGTGAAGAGCTCACACAGCTACTTTCAAACATGAAACACTGAGTTCAGCAATTTAAATGGCTTTTCTTCCTGCATGATTTCACAGAGTTGTTTTTTTTGTTGTTGTTGTTGTTTAATGTTTATTTTATTTGAGAGAGAGAGAGAGCTCGTGTGTGCAAGTAAGGAGGGGAGGGGCACAGAAAGAGGGAAAGAGAATCCCAAGCAGGCTCAATACTGTCAGCACAGAGCCCAACGTAGGGCTTGAACCCACGAACCATGAGATCATGACCTGAGTGGAAATCAAGAGTTGGATGCTTAACTGACTGAGTCACCCAGGTGCCCGTTCACAGAGCTTTTCATATGCTAAAGTGCATGTCATAAACTTTTTTTTTTTTTCGTCTGAAGAGATGAGTGCTTAGTGCTCCACTGAAGACACTTTGGAAACAACTGTAATAATATTTTTAAAAAGTAATCAAGGATTCCTTATCCATTATTAGTGTGTGTGTTATGCTTATGTATATAAACCTGTACATATATGCTTATATATATAAACTTACACATATGTGTAAACTTAAGCACATATATATATAAACTGTCTCTCTCTCTCTCTATATATATATATACATATATATGTTTATATATATACATATATATAAGTTTATACACATATGTATAAACTTAAGCACATATATATATATAAACTGTCTCTCTCTCTCTCTCTATATATATATAAGATATATATATATATATATATATATATATATATATATATATATATAAAATATATATATTAAGCCTTAGCTACTTGCCAAAAACTGTGTTAAGTCCTCATTGTCATTAAAAGTCCTGCAAGTCAGGTAACACAGAAGACTAAGAAATAATATGATAAGAGCACAGCCTCTGAAGTTGGACCCCTGAGTTTAATTCCAACCCTCTCACTGTGTAACCTGCACAAGGTCCTGTTCTCTCTCTATACTCCAATTCCTTCACCCATAACGTAGGTGTAACAGTGCTTCCAAGTACCGTACTTCATTCATCCCATTTTGCAGGTGAAGAAACTGACACTTAGAGTGGTGTTGCCATTACACCAAGGAAAGTGAAGCAGCTGTCCTTCTGGAAGAAGCTCAGATCTTGGAGCCAAAAGTCATGGAATGGCACCACCCCCCCCCCCCCCCCCAGCTTTGCCAGTCACTAGCTACATGGAATGGGGCAAGCCTTTTCTCTTGCCTAAGGATGGCTTGCAGATCTAATGGGGTGCATGCTCCCTTTCTCTCCCCACCACTGTGCAATGCAAAGATTAGATAATGAATTGGAAAGTACCCAGGATGAGGTCTGGTGCACCAACACTCAGTAAAACTTTGTGGAATCTAAATGTTTTCTTTGTAACATTCTCTCCCCATTAAACTCCAATCAAGAAAATGGTGTTTTAAAATAACAACAACAGAAAACTGAGTCAGCAAGTGATTGTATAAGTCAAACATATGTTTTGTTTTTTTTTTCCTTTTTCTTTCTTTCTTTCCCCCCACCACCCCCGCCCAGGAGACACAATTCTCTCTGAAAATGCAATTGTAATAGCCACCCTGTGGAGTCTTTGTAAGAGAATTCCATCTTTCAATTATTTTTTCTCATAGGGACTTTATCTTGGATGACACTTGCATGCCTACGTTTTTCCACACCGCACTTTTCCCATACCCTATGCAACAAACTCTTTGGCTATCACTCTTTCCGCAGCTCAGTATACTTTAAAGTTCTGTATTAATTTCCTTTGAAACTATTTTAGCCCCTAGAGATGTGAATGTATTTTTCAGTATAAAATAAAAACTGAATGGAGCTCACTCACTCTCAAATACCTCCCCTGGTTTCAGACTATACCTCTGACCACTTATTATGTGAAAAATGTGCGACCTGAACATGGAAGAGAAGCTCTCGATTCAGTTTTCATGAAGACATCAGCAATGACTGCTGCCATGTCTGAGCACCCCGGATGACTGGGGGTGCTTCCCTCATGCTCATTCACCTTTTGTGTCCCCACCCAGTTATACCTTGCATCTCTTCCATTCACTCTTTCATCTGACAAGCACTTATTTACCATCTACTATTGGCTATGCACTCTGGATATCCCAGGGGTGGAAAATATGGGCCAGTATTCACTCAGAACTACCGATAAGTCTCCAGAGAACAGCTGAACAACTGGCATCGGCCGCTACAGAAGCATGCTGTTAGCAGAGGCAGAGCAGTGCATTGTGTTCCGACGTGGGCAACGCTTTGCACTGGAATTCAGTCTTGGTAACTGGGCATGGGTTTTCCATGAGGAACCAGCCTGAAGATACACAGTTACAGGCAGAACACATAGCAGGAGCAGGGCCATGCATGTGGCAATGGCGGCCCAACCAGAGGTTGGTGGTGGGTGTGTATAGGGGAGGAGCATAAAGGGACCACAAATCACAACCCTGCCTCAGGCTGATAAAATCAGAGCAGCGTCCATTTAAGAGGGAAGCAAAGGAAAAGGGGACAGTATCTTTGTTTTTTCCCCCGTAAGATTAGAAATTACAAAATTCTTGGTGAAGTTTGAAAATTAGTGAGCTTTACCTATTTAGGTCAGAGGGGGTTGTGGTTTACTTTGACATTATTATTGTTTTGTTTTGTTTGTTTTGTTTTTCATTATTTGAAATCTCCCATTCTACCCTCTTCCTTTTAGGATAAAGTGTAACAGCCTTATAGCCTTAGCAGAGCCTGCAAAGACAACTGCAGTAGAGCCTGGTGAGTGCTATGATGGCGGGAGGAGAGGATACTTTAGGAAGCCCATGGAAGGGCACTTAACCTGGACCAAGACAAAGGAGAGCAGAGAGAAAGTAAAGAAGGAAGATTTAGGAAACCTCGTTTTCAGTTAATTAATCAATTTATTTATTCATCCATCCATTCATTCATTTACGTATTTTGAGAAAGAGGGAGAGAGAGTGTGCAAGTACGCACATGCATGCACACGAGCAGGGAAACAGCAGAAAGAGAGACGGAGAGAGAGAATCCCAAGCAGGCTCCATGCTGTCAGTGCAGGGCCCAACAGGAGGCTCTATCTCACTCACCATGACATCATGACTTGAGCTGAAATTAAGAGTTGGATGCTTAACCAACTGAGCCACCCAGGTGCCCCTAGGAAAACTTCTTGAAAGACATACTTTCTAAGCTGAGACTTCATTCATTCAATAAATATTTATTGAGCAGCTACAATATGAAGGGTACAATTTGAGATGCTTGGGATCGATCATTGAACAAAAAACTAAGATCTATGTCCTGCAGGGCTTAGCTTTTAGTGCAGAGAAACGAATTAAGTAATAATTATAAATAACTGAATTATATAGTATGTTAGAACATGACCTGTGGTATGGATAGAAGAAAAAAAAAAAAACTCTAGACAAGGTAAGGGGGATCTAGAGTGTGAGGAGTTCTGGGTAGGTACTGGAGAGACTTAAAGGATCAATGACCTTTGGTGAAGTGAGGTGTTTGTAATGAAAGGGGGCACAGGGCACATGGGAGCCTAGGACACCAAAGTTAAAGTTGTAACAACCTGGCTCAAGCAGGAAACATAAGACATACATCAGCATTATTTGAGTAGTGTTTAATACAAGAGATCTGAGTATAAATGTGTAGGAAGGAGGTAAGGAAGTCACAAGGAATAAGGAAGTGCCCAGGGTTAACAATAGTGGACCTCCATCACCACCCTGCCCTAAAGGGCAATGGCATGAGCTGTTACCAGAGCCCAGAGAAGAAAGAGCTGCTTAACAGAGGCTGTGACTAAGAAACCAGCCAGACTTCAGCAATTCTACTGGCAGCAGTCAATGCAATTACTACCTTCCCTCCCCTTGATGTTTCGCTGATGCTTCCCATTAATGGAATTCAACCAGCAGCCAAAGATCATGGAAACAGGTGGAAGGATGGATTTGGAAGGACAAATGAAAGACATCCACAAAGGCTGAGGAGTTTACTCTTGTGAACGAGAGGCTCACATGTAATTAATGTGCTTAAAAGTTAAGTGTTTAGTCAAATAAATGAAAAAAGGAGACAGCTTGATATGGAGTTATAAAGAGGATTAACAATACCTACATGTTGGTGAAGAAGATTGTTGAAACAGGCCTGAGTAGAAAGTAATAAACAGTTGTGATGACTGCCCATGAATCAGTGTCTGGGAAACAAAACCACTATCACAACTCTGCTTAGAAAAGGGCTGCAAAATATTGCTTATTTGCTTTCTGCATTTGCATTTAATTGCCAGTGTTATGATTTTGGTGGTTAAAATCCTTCCATATCTGGCTCTCATTCCTCATTAGAAGGATACTCTTCTATATCAGCGGGAGCTTGGAATTCAGCTAATGCACTAACACTCAACAAACAATGTTAATGTGATCTGGAGGAAATTAGCTCACAAGCCAAGAATAAATGAAAAATATTGAAAATTTAGAGGAAAGAAGGGAAGAAAAAACAGCCTTCCTTGCATTGATTTGATGGCCTTCCTACAACCCGTATTTCATTGGTAACTGATGGTATCCATATTTATTTGAAAAATCAGATTACATCAGGATATCATTGTGAAATCAGAACTGTGATGCAGTTGGCAACAAATGTACTTTGACAGGATACAGATGAATCTTCTTTCCCTGACCCTGCCTTATGACAATGAATAAAGCCAAGAAAATACAACTAGTGAAACAAAATATCACTCAGAGAATAGGGTGCAAAGCTGTTTTATTTTGTTTGAACAGCTATGAAAATGGGATGCTCATTGACTTTATGGTCAGATTTATTGGTCTGACTTCCTTAACTTAGTTCTTTCTCTGCCATGTCATCTCGTCTTCTATAAACAAAGCTGTATCAAAGCTTCCCATGTAGAAAACAGCCAGCATTCAAATTCCTTTGCTAAGGCTCAGTGGAGACACTGCATTGGTTTATGCTATTAATTTCAGTGATTGGAAATGAGACTCAACATGCAGCTGTCATTTTCCGTCAAATGGGCACAGTGGCATGAAGGAGACCACGTCCTCCAGATCTCTCTTTCCCTGTGAACTTTTTCTCCCTCTGGGGAAGCCCATCAGAAGAATGGGTTGGAAGTGTGGGGAGTATCTCTCCCATGGTTTGTACTGGAGTGAGTTCCAAAGAGTGATGAGAGTTCATAGGTGAAGACTTGTTTCCAACTGACCACTGGTACTAAAAGTTGTGGTGAGCCCTTGTATTGTAGCTGAGAATTGGAAAGGAAAACACTGAGAGATAATAGCTATGAAGAAGTATCAGAAGGGAGATGGAAAGAAAAGTTGGAGATGGCAAATGGGAGATACCTGATGAGGAAGAGGGCAGGCAAGTCCAGGTAGATCAAGGTGGGGGTTACAAAAATGATGCAAATAAAGTGTTACACTGGCCCTTACATTCCTGACTTTAGGGGAGTATCAGTGTCTGTTATTTGTAGCACATTGTGAACAGATGTTTTCCTGTGGATTTTTAGAATGGGATTTTGAAGGGCTGTGGACCAGAGTAAAAGGACTGATGTAGTGTGAAATTAGAGTTGTAAGTGATTAACAAAATGGAAAGTTTCTGCCCTATAACTGTTAAATGACCTTGCTAGAGTCTATATTCCATGGTGATATGCAAATATTAACTGCTTACAAGTAGTTAAGCATATCAGATAGACTTTCCATATAAACCATACAAATTTGATTTCATGCAGGAACATATAAGGTGGCCTAGCATTACTAATATTGCTATTTACCACCTAGCTATCACTTCTTTCCTTCTCTAGAATCCATTTTATGTATCCAAAGTATTGTATAAAATTGCACCCCATCTCCTAACATTTGACTCCCTAAAGCATCAGCATTGCTCTAAAAGGTAAAAAAAAAAAGCTTCTTCAGAGGCTGACAATTTGGAACAACAGTATTTGTGGTGGGAAGGGAGTTTTAATGATGTCTAATTCTATCACTCATCTGGTGCTTCCATGCATCTGGTGCTTCCATGTCTCCTACCACAGTGGTTTTTAACACAATTGTGCCAAGGAACAGGGGCAACAAGCATTTACTTCCCAAAAGTATTTACTTAGAATCTACTATGGGCCAGAAATAAGACAGATACCATACCTTCTTTCTTTCATGGAACTTACAGTGGAAGAAGATAGATAACTAAAATGTAAGCCGATAAAGAAATGTGGTGATTTCAAAGAATCAGAAGCACTATGAAAACATAGAGACTGAAATATAATTAAAACTAGCTCTCTAAAGATGTTTGTAAAGCCCTCAGACTACCTTATCTATGCCATAGCAAGAGTGAAAACATAACTAATGATATTGGAGCACATGAGTCTCCCACCAAACCTGAAAATAATGTTCTATATCAGAGAAAAATTGTATAGAGGAACAAGTCTGTCCTTATTCTATATGGGCCAAGTGATAACTATGCATCTGGATGGAAGTTAAAACTAAATAATGCATACCAATTTATTAGTCATATATTCATTAAATACCTTTTATGTGCCAGATATTACAGAAATATTAGTCCCTGGAACAGACACCACTTGTTGTTCACCACTGTACCTTCAAGAGTAGTTTGACACAGAGTAGATGCTGTATGAGCCAGGGTTCTCCAGAGAGAAAGAACCGATATATATATTCACTATAGGAACAGCCTCATATGAGAGGCTGAGGAGTACCACAGTCTGCCATCTGCAAGGTGGAGAACAAGGAAAGCCAGTGATGTAATTCAGTCCAAGTCCTAAAGCCTAAAAAGCAGAAATGCTAATGTCCAAGAGCAAGGTAAAATGGATGTCTTAGCTCAAACACCACAGAAAATCTGTCCTTCCTCCACGTTTTTGTTCTACTCAGAACCTTATTCAATTGGTTGATGCCCACCCACATTGGTGAAGACCATCTTTTTTTACTTACACCTTCTACCAAATGTCTAATGTTACTGCCTTCCAGAAATACCCTCACAGATACACTCACAAATAGTTTTACCAACTACCTAGGCACCTCCTAGCCCACTCAAGTTGACAATAATTAACCATCACAGGTGCTTACTATGTTATTTAAGTGACTAAATATAAGTCATTGGGAAATCAATAACAAGTAAAGTCATTACTATAGCAAGTCTAGCAGGCAGAAGACTTTCAAATTTTACATACAGGGACATTGGGTCTTTAAAGACTAAGATGGTTGGGTAAGATTACAGAGTTACGAAGAGAGGGAACCACTACTCAAGGACAGTTCAGCCTGGTTCTGTTGTGTACACTAACAGGTCTCTAGGGGTGAAAACAGGGTCTAGAGAAGCAAGTTTCTGGGACAAGCTGTGACCATGCATGGCTCAGCTATTTTTTTTTTTCCTCCGATGATTTCCTATAGCTTTAAAATTAAGTCCCCCAAACTTAGATTTGAACACAGAGTCCTCCAGTATCTAATTCATGCCCAAATCTAGTCAGTTTTCTAAACATTCATTAGCTGGACAAGTCTATTTGCCTGTAGAGAGTAACATATCTTAACACTTTTATGCTTTTCCACATACTATTGCTCTATATGGAATGTCCTTCACTCCTTCTCTTGCTTTTAAAATTCCTACTCTAGGGCATCTAGGTAGCTCAGTCTGTTAAGCATCCTACTCTTGGCTTTGGCTCACTTGATGATCTTATGGTTCATGAGACTGAATCATGGCTGTGTCGGGCTCTGTGCTGATACCGTGGAACTTGCTCAGGATTCTCTCTCTCCCTCTCTGTCTGCCCTTCATTCACTCACTCTCTGTCTCTCTCTCTCAAAATAAAACAAAAAATAAAATAGGGGCAGCTCTGTGGCGCAGTTAAGCGTCCAACTTCAGCTCAGGTCATGATCCCCGGTTCGTGGGTTTGAGTCCCGTGTCAGGCTCTGTGCTGACAGCTCAGAGCCTGGAACCTGCTTCGGATTCTGTGTCCCCCTCTGTCTCTCTGCCCCTTCCCCGCTCACGCTCTGTTTCTCTCTCTCTCTCTCAAAAATAAACATTAAAAAATAAAATAAAATCCCTATTCATTCTCTAAAACCTAGCTCAAGAGCCACTCTCTATAATATTTCTAGGAACCCCAAAAGGGTAGGCATTCCCTACTCCATGATCCTATGATTCTTTACATCCCCTCTACCATGCAACTTACAAAATTCTGAAACTGCTCCTTTTCTGATTTTCAACAAGACATCTATACTTTATCTTATTCATGTACTTTCTTCACACAGCAAAATGTCAGGTATAATAGGCATTCAGTTGAGCTTTAATTGAATGGATAAGAAATAAATAAATGAATCCTGGATTGAACAACCAAGACTGTGGTGCCTGTGAGGATACATCCTTAAGAGCAAGATCTAGAACCATAGCACCACTCTCTCTAATGGCCAGGGCATTAGGTAGTTGACAAAAAGATATCAGACATCAGCCATTTATCAGAACTAGGAGATACACAAAGAAAAGGTAAAGCTCATCAGAAGCAAAGGCCAAGTGCTTTTGAGTCTCCATGTTGTAATACAACCTGATTAAATCCTAGGTGCCATGTATGAGGCTGTCAGAGGATGGGTGGAGAAATTATTTGTATTTGGCAGGTTAGAAATCAATTGACCCATCTCTGAAGGGGAAAAGGGATTGAGAATTTGGTCATGATAAGACCATGACTTGTGTTGGCTTTTTTCCTCCTCTCCCAGGTTCTCTTGAAACCTTGTACTCTTTTGAAGAGGTTTTACTACAAGTTGAACTGTTTAAAGATACACTCATAGACTGTTCCACTGTCACCGGAATGAATTACCCCTTCACGAATTTTGTACCCAGAGAACATCTCTTTCTCTTTGGAGCTCTTCTGAGTATTGATTTTGACTCAAACTTATCTTACTGAAATAAAAAAGAAAGAAAGCTCCAATCAATTTTTGTTTTAGTTGAAAGCAATATAGCTTTTCAAACTAGATTTTTTTCCCCCAGTGGTGCAAAATACATAAGGTGAGAAAAGCCTAGGATTGAGAATTTCGATCCTTCTGAATTTCATCACTTTGTTTATATATCCATCTCTACCAACTTCTTAAGCAGTACCGTTCATTTTTTTTTTTATTCTGACTTGTGCAGCTATGCTTGGCTCCTAGCAGGTGATCACTAAATAGTAGTTTAACAGAGTTAAAATAATGACAACTATAACTCTGCAATGGAAGTAAATTAAAAATAAGTAAGAAAGGCATAAGCCTATTTGCTTTAATTGACTCTAAATGCTGGCAGATATACAGCCTAAACTCTGATGTCCAGCTGCCTAAGTTCAGGTTCTGGCTCTGTCACTTACCAGCTATGTGATCTTGGACAAGATACTTACTTAACTCTCTGACTGAGTAGCCTCGTCTGCAAGATGGAAATGAAAATAGCACCCATCTCATATAGTTCTTGTGAGAATTAAATAAATTTATATATGTAAAGTGCTTGGAACAAGGTCAGTACATATTAGATCAATGTAAATGCTAGGCATTTATACTATTATGGAAAACTTTCAAGCGTTGTTTTGTTTTGTTCCCCCCTCCTTGGACATTACGTTTATAATGGAAATGTGGAATATCTTATTTATGTATTAATTTGTTTGTTTGTAATTTGCCTTTGTAGAGTTACCCTATTGCCTTCTAGCCTTTATCAATAAATAGCACAATCTCTTTGGTGAAATAATAAATGGATTATACATATGAAAATCCCTTAAGATAATGATGGCTCAAAGACTTCAAGAGACCAAAGAGATAACCAATTTAAAACAATCTGAATTCAAGATAGGTTTGGATTAGTAAATTTTAATTTAGTAAAAAGCGTGTACTTTTACTAAGTCCACACAGCTTTCTTCTACTTCATTCCACATTGAATTCTCTGCAAAGATACTATCTGAGCAATTGTACTATAGTCGAGAAAACAAAGGTCCTGATATTTATGTTAACATGGTCTTGAATTCTGGCCCTGAAACTTTACTTGAACATGAGCATACCATGAAATTCCTCTGAGCCTAGTTTTTCTCACTTGTGATTTTAATCAGGTTGTGATAGCAATATGATTAATTACAATTTAAGAAATGATTTTTCAGCTGTCAAAGTACACATACACACCATATACTTATATTCACACATGCATATGTTGATAGACACTTGTATTAATCTACATGCTATCATCACAAGTTAATTATTATTATTTCAGCTTTATAGATGCATTAACCAACATTCAAATATGTTGAGTGATTTGGCGGTGACATAGCTAAGAAGCGGCATGTCTAGGATCTGGATTTAAGTGTTTCTGGCCCCAAGTTAAGATCTCCTGCTTTATCATGCTATCATCAATATCTAGCAACTATCTTACCTGTGTTTTAAAATAAAATTCCTTGCATTTTGAAGAATAATTCTATTTTTCCTATTTCCTAATACCCTACCCTGAAATGACCCAAGTAACTAAACCACATACATACAACTTCAAATTATTAATCATGTCGCTGTTTATCTTTCTATTGTAGCAAAACTTTTATCCTAGTCTCCACTTAAAAAGGGAAAATTCCAGCAAAATGTTGAGTGACAGACCATATAGACATAAACACATTAATATATAAATGTAAATATCCAATATCTATATCCAAATCTATGGTATTTATTTCATGCCCTGTATAGAGAACTAAGTACCCAAATACTAAAATGAATGAAAGATAGACCTTGTCCTTGAGTTAACAGTTTAGAAGTCCACAGAGATGTTTCAAGTAGAGGTGGTACACTGTGAACCAAAAACTGTTACATGAATTTCCCAAATATATCCATCTATCAAGTGTCCTGAGCTCAAATCTGGGGCTCTTTCTAAACCATCAAGCTGCTCTTTCCCTATTCTTCCTAAACGGACACAAAACTTATCTTTATTTCATATATATATATATGAATTCATATATATATATATATATATATAAAATTCATAAATTATATATATATATATATATATATAATTTAAAACGTTTAATTGAAGATCTTCCCTCTCAAGTTTGTATAAGCATATTAATGTAACCAGTTTTGTTCCACCTATTCCCCTTAGAGATCTCACTACAAAGAAAAGAATAAGCACTGTTTCCAATATTACTGATACAGTTTCACAGTGCTGACAACTCTCTGCCTCATTCCAGTGGTTGTATACTTGCTAAGTGGAATGATGGTGGCATTGTTCTTTGTTCTGCAAATTTACATGAGTCACTTACCCTCCGCACAACAGCCCCACTTTCATAAAACAGAAAGTACAATATCAATCTCGGGAGTGTTTTGAAGATTATATGAACTCATGTAAGGAAACATTCCCAGATGTAGTTTCAGGCCCAAGTGATTTGGACAAAGTGTGGATTAATTTAATTGAATATACAAATTTTAATTCAGGAAATAGTTTTGGGATACCAACATGTACCAGGAGTTGTAAATAAATACATCAAAAGAGATTGTACTTGTTCTAAATTAATAGTGTCAAGAAATAAAATTAAATACTTTTAATTGTTTTTAAATTATCCCTTACTTAGAAAGGTACATCACATTGTTTCAAGATGGTAAATCAGGTTATCAACTGGGTCAGCCAGGATCCTGGCAGGAAGAACATGGTGCCCTCATGTGTAATTTAAGAAGAGTTCACGGAAAGACCATTTACTGACTTTAAGAAAACCAACCAGGAACAGTGCAGTGTGCCAAAGCTGATAACCCTGACAGGGCTTTACTACTTATGAATACACAAGTGGAAGAAACATAACAGGACCCTGGAGGAGGTGGTTCCCCTGACATGTGGCCTTCAGTAGAGGGATGCAGGTAACCATGGTGATTTGAGCTCACTTTCCACCTGCCTTTCACCTCCTCACGGGGTGTTCCATTGGCTGAACCCAAACTGAAGTTAAAGGACAAGGGAGAATATACTGGCCAGTCTCTTAGGAACCAAAAAACAATGGAGAAAGACAGATAGAAAGAATGGATATAGAAGGGCAAATGAAGAAAAGTGTCAGCAACAGAAATAAGAAAAAAAAAAAACATAATGCTTTGGGATATAGGCGAAAGTAAGAGAATATTTAAAATGTTACAGAGATACAGGAAAAGGCAATTTAAATATACAATCTATAAGATTATTTTGTGCTTAGTGTTCATGGTTTCATGTCTTTGAGGCTCTTTGGGCCCTTTAATTTTGAAACACTGAAAGAGTCCTGGACCACAGTACAAATATCTTTACTTCTGGTCCTGATTCACTTGAGTCACCTATAATTTAAAGATCCAAAGACTAACTATAGTCACAACCTAAATGATCCCATGTCTGAGAAGTTGCATACTTCTGTAACTTATATACGGCCATCCGGAAAATAACTGAGCTGAGCACATTGATCTGTTTCTAAGACAGATTCAACTTATAGGATATACTGCTCAAATGTATGGCTTGCATAGCCACAGGGCAGGAATGGGGGAGGGTATAAACCCTAAGGTAAGTATTTTCTTAGGTTGGTTAATGTTAGAGGTGGTAAAAAGTTAAGTCTTTCTGTTAGTATCCTTAATATAGGCTTAGTGATTTTAAGTGATCAAAAGTTTGTACTGAGTCATCCACACAGATAACTTCTAATGATAATGAACACAATTAAAAATCACTGCCGCCCTCCATTTAGACACCTTTCTACAATTAACGTATTGCTGGTATGAGTTTTCCTATAGTCCTCTCTTCTGGCCACCTTGCAATCCATGTGGAAGGCAACTGGAATTAAGTCTGCAATTAAATTTTTACAAGAGACCGCATCAAATATTTTGGTAAAATTGACAGTTATATCATTAACAAAACCTTGATTATGCTGTCCCCTAACAGAAGGTTAGTATGTCCCACAAGGCTCTTATATAATCTTTTGCAGACATGCTTTTGGTTTTTGGTCTAAACCCAATTTCATCAAGTTCTCTCAAAGTGCCAGGCACTGGGACATGTGTTCCCACCCTCCTGATCTTACTGATTTTTTTTAGAACAGTTCAGTGAGGAAACAGATGCATTTGCCCATGTATAGATGAGCACACTGAGTCCCTTCTTTTGCACGGGCTGTCTCTCCCTCCCAGAAATGTTCTTTTCTCCATTTTCTTCAACTGATCAGCTTCTTATTCATCTTTCAAAATGTAACAAAGTGGTAACTACCTCAAAAAATCCGGAGGACAAGTGGGCGGAAAAGTGCTTAAAAAAAAAGTGGTATTTGAAGCTAGATTGCTTAGTTGTAAATGTGAACCATGCCATTTATTGTGACTTTGGTCACATTATTTAATTTCTTTCTATCAGGTTTCCCATCTAAAAGAATGGGGATGCTTAGAATATACACTGCATTTATCATTCTCCTTTGTACATAGATGTATTATTTCTCAAAAATTCCTTTGAAAGAGGGTGAAATACCCTTTGATGCCCATTTTTTCTCCTTACTAGCTAGAAGTGATGGCTGGAGCTATAGAGACTGTGTTGCATAATGAAGCATCTTGGAATAAAAGACCATAGATTATAGAAGACCTAATGGATGGTGTTCAGGTCCTTGTCATTGTGGACAATCTACCTCTAGACACCTATGTGAATGAGAGAGGACACAAAATAAAAGTCTACTAAATTTAAGTAAATTTGAGATTTTGTTACAGCTAAATCTATCCATATGACAAAGAAAGAAGAGAATTGTGGATGCAGGTGCAGCCAGGGATAAGGAATACACATTTAGCTTAAACTCACTTATTCTGGATTGAGGATCAGGAACACACATCTATTGATGAAGCACATACATGCAAGTTTTAGCATTGCCTTGAAGGTCCTGAATTCTGAGAGACTCATTTTCGCTTTCCAATTTAACTTTTCTTCAGAGAAGACTTAGATGATTCTACCCTATTCCTGAGTAGATGAGGTTTTTTACAATTTAGAATTAATTTATGTGTTCATATTTTCCTTTTCTACCAGAGAATGAACACTATGGACACAAGGCCCCTTGTCTGTCCTCAGTATGGTGACTACCTAGCACTCTGAAAAATTTCTGATATATGGAAAGCACTCAAAAATATTTGTGTGTGTACCCATGTACCATTTTGGAATTTTTTAAAAAAATCGTATGTTCAAATTAAAAATAAACATCATGATACACTTAAATAAATGAATAAAATAAAATGGGCTAGATATCTTACTAGTATCTCATTTAATCCTCATGACAACCCTAAGAGGTGGATGTTCTAATTTTACAAACAAGAGGCCCTGAATTATGAGGCTAACAAATAACTACAAGTGGATTGGATTACAATTCCGTTTCATGCATTATTTTATTATTCTCTAATTCTCCACAAGTTTCACAAGGATGAGAAACCCCAAGAAGCTGCAAAAATGTTCCCTCTGTACCCTCCCTCTGTCATTCAAGCACAATATTGGCAGCATGATTTCGGATCAAAAAAATATGTATATACGACATGAATGTGTACATACATATATACAGGTATGTATGTATACACTTTCTCTTTTTTTTCAAAAGACAGTGTATCCTACCCTAGTAGCTAAATTTAGCATATTACAGAGAAGATGAACATTAAGTATAGTGAAGAGACTAAATGGCTACTTCTGTACACCAGACATAAAAGTATATGGTCTTCTTTATGGCAAGGAAGTGAATTCTCCTTTGTCGCATCAGTTGACCGAAAGATAGTGGACTAGGTTCATGTTTCTTGTTTTTTTGGTCCAATGGCATTTACCTTTCCTTTTTTTATGAGACAGGATGATGCTGTGATCTAATGGAGTTAGGGCATCTGGATTCCAGCTGAGTTCCACCACTTACTGGCCATACGACCATAGGGAGATTATTTAAAGTCTAGATTTGGATTTTTTTCATCTGTGCAAATGGTGGTAATAAAAGCACCTACCTCTTAGGGTTATTCTGAGAATTAAATTGGATAATGCATGTAAAGGTCGTGGATTTTCATGGGTTGTTAAAATATATTAGCCCTTCCTCCATGTACAGTTCCCTATTTTCTATTTCCAAAGATAGTTAAAAATCAAGAAAAGCCATGAAGTAGGCTAAAGATGTAAATACATATAATTTTCAGGACCACTGTGGAGGTAATATGTGTGGTAACTACTAAAGTACTTGGTGCCTAGTGCATGCTTCCTCTCCCATTTTCATTAGAGAATGATTCTTACAATGTAGCCCAGAAGAAGTCAGCTAATTAGGAATGCAGGGTGTGAGAGGTTAGGGTCAAGCCAATCTTGATCATGACAAAAATCATGTCACCAGGGTTAGGAAATTTCCAAAGCTTTTAAGACTATAGTGTGAGACTTTCAAAAATGGTGTCCGCTGCTTCCTGCAGTCTTGGCAGAATCTAATATTGGGTTTGGATTTTATGGGTGCAAGAGGGTACTGAGAGGGTAGATAAAACTGATTCCATATCCCGTAGCATTATTTTCTCACAACAGATGGTTGGTGCACAGCCATGCCTGCAGGCATACTCTGAATCACACTGAGTTCTCTTCATGAACGGCTTCTCTTAATGAAGGAGGTATGTTCATGCCCATCCACATAACAAACCCATCCATATACGCTTGGACTCTTCTGCTGGGGAAAAAGGCATTTTCCTTACTCTGCTCCAATCATTCGTTCTGATGGTTTGCCAGTTAACAAGATTCTGATGCCTGGCTATGGAGTTAGGCATATCTGCACTGAGATCCCATGCTTGCTGCACCTTAACTGTGTAAGCTTCTGCACATGTGAAATTTTATTATTGATCTTTATTTTATGTCGATCACAAAATTTTAAGGACAAAGAAGAGAAATGGGAAATTCAAAGGTCACAAAAAATATTTTGCAAACATCAGTCATGAATACAGTTCTTCTAATTCTATCCGTCTTTTGGGGGCTGGCTCACAAACCCTGCTCTTCTTGAAACCTTCCTTGATGACTCCAAGCCACAATGATCTGTCCTTCTCCTAAAAATATACGTATTTTGTAGAAATTGATTTATTCTTTAGGTATTTTACATGCATTATGTTTTCCTCTCTAAGCTGTACCTAGGCTTATTGTAGGTAGAAATATGTCATATCCTACCTGGTTGAATTCTCCCCCATATCCAAGTAATTCATACCCTCTCTTAGGAATTAAATAAGTACATAGTTGGCAGAGTTTAAGACTTAAATTGATTGTGAAGTCCAAACTCTTGGCATAGCATGTAAGGCGTAGGAAACTTGTGTAGGTGTATTTATTCCCCATTCTCACAGCCCATCTTCTAGGTGCAACAAGAGATGTACCACTTCCTAGATACCATGCCCTTATGCTAGGTGCCTTTGCTCATGCTCTTCATTTTACCAGGAATGTTCTTCCTGTCCTTTCTACTTGTAAACCCTTATTCTTCTTTCGAGGCTTGGATAAAACCTTGTTTTCTTTTGCTGATCCTCCTTCAGCAACATTACTTGCTACTTATGCATGTCATCAGTGTCCACACTGGTGTCCCCATCAACTAAAATAGTTCATACATCATAATATAGTTATTTCATGTTCTTCTCTTCTAAACTCTGACCTTCACAAGGACGGAGACTACAGCTTTTAAAAGATATTTTTTTTTCTTTCTTCCATTTGGTACAACACATAGTATGTACTCATTTATATTTGTTAAACTGAATTTGATTTTCCATCTGGACTTAAAAGAAATCTACAAGGAACACTTTGCACCAGTCATTAGCATTTGGATACTGACATCTTATTCTTTCTGACTGCTAAGTGTCTGTCACTCTCCCTGATTTAGGCTAACACCTGGCTTATCTTTAGGTTGATTTATCAGATTACTTCCTCACCAGATGTGTGGCAACCAGCTGGCAGACCCTATCAGTTTGACTGCTCCTGGTTTCATCTAAGCCTGTCAGTTCAGGTGCCTTTAGGATTATAAACACTAAATCTGATCCTGCTTGAGAATCTCAGACTATGGTCAGAACTATTAAATTCATTGCGAATCTGAGAAGTGCTAAAGCTCTTCTTTTTTATTTACAAATGGACACAGTTAGTTTCCTTCAAAATAGAGCTAATACAAAAGTTAAATGCATAATCTCAAATCCAAAGGACGTTGATTCTGGTATTTATTAAGTTTCTGACTTTTAGCAAGTCACTTAATCCACTGAGCTGCAGTTTTTCCCTCTATAAAATGGGGGATAAAATAGACCTGTTGTGAAAATCACATGATGATCTTTGTTAAGTCCTTAGTATATAGTTCAGCACATAATAAAATCTCAACAAGTGATCAATCTTATTATGGCAATGATTCACCTTAACATTCTCTGAAGGCCACCATGTTCTAGGCTTGTGTTAGGCACTGACATAAACCTATGGGAGCAGAGATGACTAAAGGGATCTTTGCCGTCAAGGACTTCCATCATGTTGGAACAACAACAAGGTAAATTTAAAAATGTATAATGGGGTAATTTGAGAGCAATGCTGGAGATGTGTGGGGGTAGCAGAGCATGGAGGGCAGAGAAGAAATCCAACCTAATGAGTTAAGAAATAGTCCCTGGGTAATGAGGCAGGTGAAGGGACAGAAGAGTGCCCACACAGTCTCAGTAACTTCATCCTCTTCTGATATTCTAGTTCCATCAATGGGAGTCAAAAGGGTCTCTACCCCCTGGGAGTGAGTATAACCATCTCACACACCCTCTAGGTGCACTGACACTCACAGACTCACCACCACTGTAGATCTGAGGGTAACAGAACCCTTCTCCAGATGTCTTCTATTGCTGCTTTTCCCCTCCAATGCAGAAAGTCCTAGATGCATAGGTTGCCTCTCATCTCCTATGCTCTTACTTCCATAAAGCAGAATCTCTTGCTCCTTTCGTTTTCTTACCTTGAAAATCCCTCCACTAAACCCTCTGGACTTTAGGCTCTGTGATCGGCAAAATCTCCTATATCCTCAAACTCTTCTCTGAATGTTTTCTTCAACTTTTTGCTCTTACAGAAAACTGGCTTCCCCTCACCACCCAAAGACCTCAACTTCCCATCCAGCCTTTCCAAGTGGGGATCTTTTCACTCTCACATGGGCCTAGTAGCACCGAACTGAGATCTGGAGCCAATGTATTCCTGCTCCCCATCACCATTTCCGGATGATTCTCACACCACACTCTTACAGTGGTATGTTGGAGCTGGCTGGAATCTACTTGTGATAGTTGATTATACACATCTCTTCCCAAATCTGTGGTTGGTAATATTCTCTCAGTAGCTTGCAGGCACGATGATGCAATCTACATCACAGAAAATGACATACACTAAAAATCAGGATTCTTCTATTTTGTTCTTCTACTTTATTCATCACTGCCATTCTCCCTGAAAACCTTCAGCATTGGATTCCATCACCCTTCATTCCTGGTTCATTGCCATTTTCTCCAATATTACTCTACCTTAGCATTTGGATATTTTAATGTATATACAGATAGATAATATTTCTAAGGGATCTTCTCTAAGCTCTAAAACCTTAACTTTCTCCTCTAAAGATATTGTCCTCTGTTTTATGTTCACCACTTTCCACCTAGATTTCCATAAATCTTATTTACTGTAACTGCAATACCCTTCCAATTTCAAAGTAATGCATTCCATTCTCTGGCACCATTTCCTAACTCTCCAGTTTACTTTCTCCTGTACTCCTGATACCAATCAATAATCCTTTCACTGCACCAGGGCCACCCATCCCTTTATCTAACCACTTAATCTTTGTCCCTTGCTCATTTGAAGTCTTATATTCCTTCTTTACACAGTTTAAATTCTATGACCAACATGTTAATCTCTTCTTTGCATAAAAGCTTAGCTTTCTGACCCCTCTTATTGTTTGCAAAATTCATTTGGCAAAACTCTTGTTAAATCCAACTCTGGACTTACTCTATGCCTATAGCTGGCAGTTTACTGTGTCTAGAAAAACCAAACCAAACATAAACAAAAAATCCAGATTGATTGGTCTCCCTTTTTTTTTCTTTAACGTTTATTCATTTGTGAGAGACAGAGTGCAAATGGGGGTGGAACAGAGAGAGAAGTAGACACAGAATCCAAAGCAGCCCCAGGCTCTGAGCTGTCAGCACAGAGCCTGACTTAGGGCTCAAACTCATGCAGTGTGAGATCATGACCTGAGCCAAAGTTAGACGCTTAACCCACTAAGCCACCCAGGCACCCTTGATTGGTCTCCCTTTAAATTGTGATTATGGACTTCAGTTTAGCTCTTGTGATTGCCAGACATGTTTACACATCCCTAATCCATTCCCAGTATCCCAACAATTCTTCTCCCTTCTATATCATCATTTTTTTCTCTTTATATTAAGATACTCTCATTGGCATAACTTCTTGCCTGCATTTCTTTAATAACGAAACAAAAAATTTTGTAACCCGTCTTCACCTTACAGCTATCACTCTAGTACTTAGCTCTGTTACATTTAAATCCCTTGAAAGAATTATCTGTACTTATTTCTGGCATTTTTCCCCCACTTTACACTAGACCAGATGAGCTTCTATCTTTACCATGCCACCAAAACTGCTTACATGAAGACCATCTGTGGCATACTTGTTGTCAAATCAGTGGTCACTTCTCAATCCTTGTACCTGCCATGAACTATTAGCAACAGTTGAAACTGTTGGTCACTCTCTCATCCATAATAAAACAATGCATTCTTGTTTTTCCTCCTACCTTATGTCTGCTCCTTCTCAGTCTCCATTACTAGATAATCTACTTCTTTCTGACTTCATAAGATGGGAGTACTTCTGGGTTTACTCCTTGGTCTTCTTTCTTTGCTAGTTGCTCTCACTCCCTTGGTGATCTATCTTCTCTAGGCCCATGGTTTTAAACTTCATCCATACGTTACTGACTCCCCAACTTACTGTTTTAGCCTATAACCCACTCCTTAACTCCAAACTCATATATCCAATCACCTGCTCAACACCTGCACTGATGTAAGAGCCATGTCAAAGCTAACATGACCCAAACTGGCTCTTGAGTGGGGAAGTCGCTCAGGTCAAAAAATTACCCTTGTTCCTCTATTTCAATCACACCCCGCTTCAATCCATCATGAAATGCTGTAGTCTTTATCCCCAAAATATATCCATATCTGATCACTCTTCTCACTCCCACTTGATTCACTCTCATTTCATGTCTTACTATTTTAACAGTCTCTTTGCTTCTACTGTTGCTTCCTTTGAAGCCTATGAAATTTACAGCCAGAATTATCCTTTTAAAACACAAGTTAGATCCTGCCACAACTGTCCAGTGGCTCCCTGTTTCCTTAACTTGGCCTACAAATTTCTTTACAATTTTCCCCCATCTATCCATTGTATTTCCTGTTTATTATACTCCCCTTAATTCACTGATATCTCTTTGCTTACTAGGACATATGGAACATGGATCCCACTTGGAGCCTTTTGTGATGCCTGTTCTCTCTGCCTGGAACACTGTTCCAAAAATATAACTAACATTTGTCTTTTTAAATTAAGCTTTATGAGAGTTTCATTAAAAAATTAAGTATTAAAAATAATTTTCATTGAAGTCACTTTGGCTTGCATTTTGAGTAAAGTAAAAGCCAGCATATATCTCTCACTATGCTACCATGTAACACACATACATTAATTATTAGACGGCAGTATCTTGGTTAAATATGAAAAGTTTAATTCATATTTATGACTGAAGACATCCAATTTGGTAGACACACAAGAACTATGCACATATTCAACAACTGGATGTTACACTGATTTATCCATACAATACAGGGGTGACTGATATGGAAGATGAATGAGAGTTAGACATTTACTGTGTGGTTTTTAATCCAATCAATGTTTCCTTCAATATTCCCAAATGATTTCTTTGTAATGCATGTCATAAAAGGTGAATTCTATAGTGCTCTAGAAAATCAAATTATACGATATTGACTAGTAGATATAATAGTATTGAGAGTTAGATAATAATGTTAAATGTACACCTCTCCGCCTCAATTTAAACATGTAGACTCTGACCCTATAGGGTTGATGTGTGTTATAATTAGATATAAGGTGAAACTAGACTATCCCTTACTATTAGCCCATTAAATGTGCTGGGTCTCATATCAAGCCTATACCACACGATTAACCTCTGAAAATGGGAATCTTATGACTACTGACTATCAAGTTGGCTCTTGATGAGTTTGATTCAGAAAATTTTTCAATCACTTTTATATTACATTTACTTATACTACTCAGGTTTATCCTGATACTCAGATATTTCCTTTTGAAGTTTCAAGCACCTGACAAACAACAATGTATACATGTGGATGGTTGCCATAAAATACCAAGGAAGCAGAGAGTCCAAAATAATGATGAAGCCTGGCCCATCATCAAAAAAGACTTTGAAAGACCTAACACATACCCAGAAGATTCGATTCAGAGCAACTCAGGGAAAAGAAAGGGGCTATGACTTGGCTCCTTAGGGCTAGCATGTATAAAACAGGCAATAATAATACATATGCTGCTATCAGAAACAAATGGGACAGGAAATGTGAAAGAATTTAGAAGAAAACATCTGTTATACAAACATAAGGAGTACAAATTATAGAAGTGATACAAACAAGGGTTGTTTTTTTTTATTTGTTTTGTTGCCATCTACCCTTTTTAACCACAGAAGATAAAAATATTAAACTACTTTGACCTCTGTAACTTGAAATGTAGGGAAGTGTAATGAAATCAAACAGACAATGAATTTACAGTCAGACTAACCTGTTGAGAATCCTTGTCTTAACACTTCTTACCTCTGTGACCTTGTGCAAGTGACTTAACCTTGTTATGCCTCCTTTACCTCTTTTAGTAAAAGAAAGATAATACAGCATATAAATGAATACATTATGTATCAAACACTCTGTAGATGTGAGGTTAAGTGACATAATTCATGTTAATGTACCCAGTATATGGTAAATACTCAGCAGGGGCTACTGGCTTTCCTTTCTTGGGGAAGCACCTTAGGCAATAGCATCAGTATGGAAGCCAATTCTGTTTACATGGATCTTCCCAGTAGAGATTACAATGGCCAGACATCTTATAATCTATAACCAATTTTGGATACTAGAATAACAATAAAATACTCACTGAGTACTTTATGCCAGGCACTAACTATGTGGAGTACTTTACACGTATTAAGTCCTTTAATTCTTTCACCACCACCACAGGTAGATAAGAATAATATGATCTCCATTTTACAGATGAGGAAAATGAGTCACATTTCCAAGCTCATACAGCTAATAAACATGGCCAGGATATGAATCTATGCAGCTAAGCTCCAGAACCCATGTTCTTGAAACCTATAGTTCCCTATCTTTTTGCTTATCCCTTAGTGAATACAATGGTCTAGATTGGAGCAAACGGAAAAGAGACAAGAAGATCCATAGTTTTATGGATGCTGGATGCTGGAAGACTTTCCTGCTCTGGTGAATAACGTTTTGACACTTCCCATGTAGTACAGATCTAACATGGAACATCCACAGTAGGGACAGAGAGGGAAACATCAGCATTGTTGGTGTGTGAGGTGAGTAGGAGAAAGAATTCCCTATCTGTCTCTAGCATATGATTTACATTCCTAGTAAATATACAGGAATAGGAACTTCTCTTCCATCTTACATTCTATGTTTATCTTTTTCACAGGGTCCCTTTACTCTATAAACCTCTAAGTGTGCCCTATTGCCTTCCAGATGAAGACTCAAGTTATTTTTTTTCCAGATTACTGAGATATAATTGACAAATAAAATTATACGTATTGAAAGTGTACTGTGTGACTGATGTACATATACTTTGTGAAATATTTACCATGATCCAATTCATTAGCACATTAATCACCTCAAAGTTACCTTTTTGTGTGTACATGAAGGGAATGCTTAAAATCTATTTTCTTAGCATAGTATCTCTTAAAGTATACAACATAATACTAACTATAATCACCATACTATACATTAGATCCTCAGAATTTATTATCCTTTAACTGAAAGTTTTTATTTTTTGAGCAACATCTACCCATTTCCTCTACCCTCCAGCTCCTGACTATCACCATTCTAGTCTCTATTTCTACAAGTTTTTGTTTTTTGCTTTTTTTAAGATTCTACATTTAAGGGGTGCCTGGGTGACTCAGTTGGTTGAGTGTTCAACATCGTTTCAGGTCATGATCTCACGGTTCATGAGTTCAAGCCCTGCGTCAGGCTCTATGCTGACAGCGCAGAGCCTGGAGCCTGCTTTGGATTCTGTGTCTCCCTCTGTCTCTCTGCCCCTCCCCTGCTCTTGCTCTGTCTCTCAAAAATAAATTACATTAAAAAATATATTAAATTATATTTAAAAAAACTTAAAGAAAAAGAGATTCTACGTTTAAGTGATAAGTGATACATATTTTTTTTCTTTGGTGAGTTATTTCACTTAACGCCCTCCAGGTTCATTTGTGTTGTTGCAAATGGCATGGTTTCTTCCTTTGTTTAAAGCTAATATTCCATCGCATTCATATATACCACATTTACTTTATCCATTCATCCATTTATGGACATTTAGATTGTTTCCATATCTTGGCTATTGTCAACAATGCTGCAATGAATATAAGAATTCAAATATTTAAGACAGTGATTTCATTTCCTCAGGGTATATTTCCAGAAATGGGATTGCTGGATCATATACTAGTTCTGTTTTTAATCTTTAAAGGAACCTCTATACTACTTTCCAAAATTGCTATATGTAACAATTTATACTTCCACCAATAGTTTACTAGGGTTCCCTTTTCTCCATGGCCTCACCAACATTTGTTATCTCTTGTCTATTTAATAATAACTATCCTAACACGTGTAAGGTAATATCTGATTGTGGCTTTGTGAATCCTAAACTTTTTAGTATGCCAGTGCAGGCTGTTTCCTGGAACTATCTTTGTCATCATCCCCTTCACTATATCCCCTCAATTTCCTCCCACACATGCAATTTGGTCACTACAGGGTGAGGGATAGCCCCTAAACACTGCTAATACATCATACACCTACATCTTGCTGCCGTAAAACTGCTTGGTATACAAGACACCTTGGTGAACATTGACTTATTCCTCTGGACATTCAAATATCACATACTCCATAAGGTTTTCTCAAATCCTCTTAGGAGAAGTAATTTTTCTGTTTTTCTACACTGACATGTCTTTATTTCAACTCCTGCATGGATCATTGCAATTAATTGCTTTAATGACTGCTTCTCCCAGTAGGATATAAACTTTTCCAGAGGAAGAACCATGTCTCATTCATCTAAATATTCCCACTACTTGATGATTTTCTTGGTATATAATCAATTCTCAATAAGTGTTTATCAAATGAAGTGGAGTTAATTACATTATAAGCACATTTAGGGAGAAATCATACATTCTTCATAATTTTCTGAGGATCAAGCAATAGAGATGTTGAAAACAATAAAAAGAAAACAGTTTATTAAACAAAATATCTAAAGGCAAATAGAGGCACTGGAACTTTGGGCAGGATATTTTTAAATATTTAGCTTTTCATTGGGATTAGTGATGATAATGCAGTGATTAGAACATAAGGTGTGCTTTGTTGGTCTTAGACAAACGGGCTTGAAACTCACCTCCACTGATTTAGTAGCTGTGAGAACTTTGGTTAGATGTAGATTTCCTCCACACTTTTCGCAGTCACAAAGTGTCTTAGTGATACTTAACTCAGGATTGTGGTTGGGATAAAGGATTATGTCACAATGAATTATTAAATGCTTAAAATACATCCTGGCCATAATAAGAGCTTTATTCAATAATTTAACATATTGCCTTTTCTCAAAAAATAATAATAAAGGATTAGCGCTGAGATATAGAATGTCAGTGTGCAGTATAATATAATGAAAAAAAATCTGTTTTGGTGTTAGGTGGATCCACTCCTTTCCAGTCGTATGACTATGGACACAGAGATTTGGGGGAAAGTAATTACTTATATCACAATGTAAAACTATGCATAGATGCAGCCAACCACAGCCATTTCCAGGATATTAAGTACAGATGGCACCCAATGCCTTGATGACCTAGTGAGCATAAACAAAGAGCTTGGCACTTGTAAGAAGTCTGACCAATGCACAAGCAGATATTTTGTGTAAATAGCAATAAGGGTTCAGTGTGAGAACCCAAGCTGACATGGTGTGAGGCAAGAACAAATATGATACACAAAGAGAGGATGAGAGACTCTTGGGCTTTCCTGTGAATACAAGGAGTGAAATAGAAGTCTGAATGGGGGATGCTCTTTACATTATATCTGGAGGAAATGCTTTCATCAAGTCCTCAAGTGAGGAAAATTTAAAAAAAATAAAGAAAGCTACTCTTCTTCATATAGAATTTGCAATCTATGACAATCTCTTTTAAGTACCCTTCCCTAATTTTTCAAGATTGGGCCAAGTATGCCTCCTATGGGCACCAAACTGCCTACTCCACTCTGCTAGTTCATTCAGTCACTGTTTCATTTATCATTTATTCATCAACAAATTCTTAGTAGTATACCTCTGATGTACCAGGCATGGCTGTTAGGCAGTGGGGATATATACCAATGAACAAAAGAGACAAGACCCCTGTCTTCACGCTCCTTCATTCAAGTGGAAGAGAAACAGAATGAATGAATGGATTTACAAATCAATAAACAAGAGATATCTGCATAGTGATGAGTATCGTGAAGAAAACACACTGGTGGGTTGGATAGAAGCTTTCTGAGGTGGCTGAATTCAGATAGAATAATCAGGGACGGCTTCTCTGAGGAGATGCCAAGTGAAATAAGATCTGGAAGATGGGCATTAGATGACCAGCTAGGGGACTATTCCTGATGTGGGACAACGAAGGCAAAGGTTGGAGTAGGAAGGGCTGAGTGCATCTGAAACCCAGAGAGAACGCTGGCTCAAGAGAACAGTTGGATTAAAGTGTATAGTTCAAACTGGCTTCCCTCTCTTCTCTCTAGAGCACTGCAGAACCCTTCTACCTTGACCCCCTGCTCCTCTCCTCATCCCTATGATCCCTTCTTCACAGCAAACAGTCAACCACTTGATATTAGCCTCCTGCTTTCAGCCCTGTCATGGTTTCTACTCACATTTAGAACTTAAAGTCCTTGCCATGGCCTATAGGGCAATGCTTATCATACCCATGACTTGTTTTCTGACCTCATTTCTGCACTTCTCCCCAGGCACAACATCCTTCTTACTGTTCCTCAGATATTTCCAAGTACCCCTGCTTCAGGAACGTTGCACTTCCAAATATCCATGTGGCTGGCTCCCCCACTCCAGTTCCCAGCTCAAGCCACCTTCTGAAAGGCCCCTCTCGATGACCTTCCCCTGTCACTCTCCACTTCTATATTTTTTCTTTCTATAATGTATAAAGACGCAGCATTTTACTATATGCTTAATTGCTTGTCTATTGTCTATCTTCTCCATTATAATTCTAAACAGCATGAAGACAGATTTTTTTTCCTGTTTTTATTCATCCTGATGGTAATCAATATATATTGAAAACATGTATGGTATGTCAATAAAACTTATTTCCATTCTGGTAGGTTATGTGTCACATGCCATCACAGTGCAGTGGGACTCCAGAGGAGAAAATGTCTTAGAGAGGTAGTTGAGAAAGACTTCAGAGAAGAGGCAACATATAATTTAGGTATTAAAAAAATGATACCATTCAGGAATTTTGGCAGATCAGGGAGAAAAGGAAGGGGAAAAAGCAATTTGATTAGAGGAAACAGAATGTGTAAAGGCACAAGATCAGTCACTGCAGGGAAGGGTGAGATGATCAGAGAGCATAGGGAATACAGAGTTCATGAGAAGCACGAGGAGCGGCAAGAAAAAAAGCTATTTGGGAACAGATAATGGTGTGTTTAGTCACCTTAGTAAGAAAATTATGTTTCAGCTTTTGGGTACCAGGGGACTAGTTATAGTACATACCATTCATAACATAATTTGTCACTAGGAAAGCCATGAAAACAAACAAACACCTGTTAGGTTACCAAGGAAAACTAATGGGGGGTTGTTTTCCTTTTTCATAGATCCGTGTCATTGGCCACGTATTTGCATATGTTACTTCAAGCTACAGTCCTCACTGCTGTCATCACGCAACATTTCTAGAGTTCATCATATCAGATACATTGCAGACTTAGTCCAGAGCTTCTTTGGTTGTCCTCTGTTCTTTATCAGACACCAAGCCATCTTCATAAATTCTCCATCCAGGAGGAAGAGCCATGCACAGTATCTCCCTTACTTTGATCATCTTCAGTAGTGCACACACCTGCTGCTCTGTTCTTTCACTGTCCCAGGGCAACACAGTGGGATAAATTCATAATGGGGAATATGTAAAGTCTGTCTGTTTCTCTGGAGAGCACAACTAAAATACTGCAGTCTCTCCTCCTTTGTTTCTTTTTTTTTTTTTCCTTTTTTTCATGTGTTTGTCTGACTGCCAAGGAAGGGAATAACAGAAGTGAGACCCACAGCTGGTACTTTGATATCTAATCAGCCTTCACAACTCTGCCCACCCTGAACCTACATATGTTATAGAAAGATATAGATGGGATACTGGAAATTTTCTTAAATTAAAATAATAATAATAAAGGAAAAGGCAAAAAAAAATAAAGCTCTGGCAGATATTAGGCTTGGAGACTGAAGTTTACAGTTCTTTTAAAAACAAATCTAGCACTAACTTAGAATAAAGATAGAATAGCATTGCATTTATGTAGTACATTAGTATATTTTTCTTAGATCATCTACATCTGCCTGGGGCAATATGGTATAATAGCTAATAACATGCACATTTGAATAAGCCAACCATAGATGGATTTGAGGTTTGGTTTCACTACACACTAGCTGTGTGCCCTTGAACAAATTATAGAAGGTATCTCAACTTCTGTTTCCTTATCTATAAAAAGTATAATAATGGTCATACCTATGTCATAAATTGTTCAAAGGGTTAAACAAGATTATGTGTCTCATGTAGTTCTTACAATGTGTGATCAACCCCACCTTTTCTCTGTTCTCTCCAGTCTGCCCTTTGGAGGCTCTGCCTGGTGTCATAACAATTATGGATCCTAGGTCTATATGTTACTGTAACCCACCTCTTGGCCCACTTCTAGTCTACTTATATGGCATTTGCTGTGGCAGAGGTAAAAGAATGTATAAAAACCATTTTTTTTCCTCTCTCTCTTCCACTTTCTTATAGTATCCTGAGTAGCAAGGCTTGGAAACTTCACGTGACAACTAGACATGCCTTCTGTCTAGAAGTTTCTTCAACCCAAGACAAGGAAAAGAAGCCTAAATCATATGATGACTCTAGATGACTCAAGGCTTTAAGGGGGAAAAAAGGAAAGTGGGTTTCCTTTGGTTTCTTTCAGTTCACATCAGCAGAAAGAATTAATCAAGGATGACACAAATTTGGCAGGAAGAAGCCCTTTGCTTTGCACTTCTAGAGCCCAATGACTGACACTTGTACAAATCAAGCACAGGACTGAGAACCCATATAACTCACACCAGATACTTTACTTTTTCCTATATGCTCACTGCCACATGGTTGTCCCTCTCAGGTTTTATTATATCATTTGTCCAACTAATAAACATGCATTGAGTACCTGATATGTGTTAGTTGTGAGAAAAAAGAAATCCAAAATCTTAGTCACTTCCCCCAAAATACCTAGTCTGTGTGAAAGAAACACACATAAAATACATTTTGATAAGGGAGGCACAGGGCATTATCGGAACACATAGAGAAACTAGAAGGAGGGCAAGTCCGGAGTCAGGAAACTTACTATCATACTAAGGTAGAACTCATCAGCCACATCTAGAATTTCAGCTTCATGACTGACACAGTGAGACTGTCTTGTTTACACTGAGGCTGTTTTGACCCCATGACATTGTTGAAAGTATGGGATAAGTGAAACTGATGGAGCCTATTGGGCCAGAAAGGTGGGAGGGAGGGATACTGAAGCATGTACCCCCCCCTCCTCTCATGGAAGCAGCTCTGCCCAGTTGGCAGTTATCCTGTCATCTCTAATCATCCATGTAAAGGTAGAAGTTAAAGATAATTAGCATGCAATAACTTTCCTCCTTGCTCTTTTAAATCTAAATTGAATGCTCATGAGGGGGCCTGTTCTGAAGCAGCTAATAAGAGAGCCATGGTTTTGATTCAGACTGCATTCACTAGCACATGGCATCGTTGTATCTCTGTATTGACTGGGCTTATTTTTTTTTAATGAAGAAGCATCAAGCTGTGCCTGTGGTGTTGTGTGTATAGGTATGTGTGTATATATGCACAAGATGGGACAGAAAACACCATCAGCAATACAGAGAATTATTACTACTGCCACTCAATTGTGTGGATTTTTTTTATTAAGGGGCTACCAACACCAGTAGCATGCCTTTTATGCACCAGGAACATAGATACTGAATATACAGTGTTTGGTAGATACTGAATATATGTAAAGAAGAGAAAAAAAAAAGATACAGTCCTTGGTCCCTAGAAACTGTTAGTTAAGTATTGAGATATCAAATTAGAACAGATAACTTCTAGGTGAGCACGGGCTGCTGAAAGACTTGGAAGTGAGGCAGAAACACTCTTCTTTTACAAATGAGGAAAATAAAGGGGCGCCTGGGTGGCTCAGTCGGTTAAGCATCCGACTTCGGCTTAGGTCATGATCTCGCGGTCCGTGAATTCGAGCCCCGCGTCGGGCTCTGTGCTGACAGCTCAGAGCCTGGAGCCTGTTTCAGATTCTGTGTCTCCCTCTCTCTGACCCTCCCCCGTTCATGCTCTGTCTCTCTCTGTCTCAAAAATAAATAAACGTTAAAAAAAATTAACAAATGAGGAAAATAAAGTAAGAAGGAAGTTACTTGACTTATGTTTCGCCCATTAAATGGCAATGTCAGTATTTGAATTCAGTTCCACCTTCCTCTGAATCTCTTTCCACATCTCATGTTGCCCACGTGTAACTCTGAACCATGAGACTTTTACATCATAGTACTGAGGCAAAGATATCAAGTTTTTAAACAAAATAAAAATGTAATGATTTGTTACTTCAACACTGAAAGTCATAACTAAAAAGACATTTCATATTTTTACTGCACAGAATTTTCCTTATCCTTAAAACGGCTCTGAGTGGATTTAATAGGTCTTTTTCATACAATCATAAAATCAAGTATTATAATATCTCCCCATGTTTATTTTATTTATTTCTTTAATTGCAGCTTTGCCTCTTTTGAGAACCTAGGGTGTTTAAAATAATAGAGACAGTAGACATTACAGAGAGTATATTATCCCCAATCAGCCACAAAATAGTGGTAAATATGGCAAACAAATCCTGGCTTTATCAAAGAGGGGAACTTTTACATTTGAAGTGCATTTCAAGGAATCAAAGTTCTGTAACATATATTCTAGGAAGTACTGATCTACATCATTGTCTTTTTTTTTGTTTCCTTTCAATCAGTCTGAAGCTTATGAAAGTCACAAAACAAAGTCTGCTTAATCTTTTCTGGTAATCTTTTATTCTGGTAAATAATTATTTATATGTATGTTATATGTTATATTTAAATATATATATATTTAAAAGCTTATTAATAAAGAACCAATTTCTTACTTGATTCATTAGTTATCACTATTCTTGGATGTGTTTTCTTCCTTCTATTCCTTACACCACTGAATTTTTAGCTCACTGGATTTCTCTTTATCTCTTCATTGTAAATAGTCTTAAAAGTCAATTATAGCATCATACTTTCTCAGAGAAATCATGGTGTCATTGGAGTTCAACAATCATTCTAGAGCTGATAACTTCCCCAGAGACGGAGCATTATTGTTACTTTTTAAATTACTGCTATTCTGTCATTTATTAGCTTTTATTGTAATAATTGTATGTGTCTACCTTTTACACTAGACTAAAAGCTTTCTGAGAGCAAGGACTATTGTATTTTAGCTCTGTACGCCCTCTGTAAGCGTACAATGAACCGAGTGGCTGAATAAATGGTTAAACCAACCAATGAGTAAATTAAAGCTCTTGAAATGTATTTCCAATGTGAATTCTCTCCTTAGTTCACCTACTGATCTCTCATTCATCAAAATACTCTTCAGGTGTCACTTCTTGAAGCTTTCTTTTACTCTTACCAAGTCACAGTTAGTCCTGTACTATGTTCTGTGCTCTCTTAGCATTTTTGTAATGACATTTCTACTATGTTCTAATTGTTTATTAACATGTCATCCACATAGATTATGAAGTACCACCTAGTAGGTCATCTATAAAGCCAAGCTCAAAGCCTCTGATACTAAAGACCTCCTTGACCTGAGCATGCCTTTGTAAGGATGAAGGGATTATGGAGTATTTGTAGAGATCCTTCTGTTCTTGTTGTCTCTGCCACTCTCCAGTATCTCTGACAGGAATGAAGAGAAGAACCACATTGCTGTGCTGAAAGACCACACCCACACATTCTTACTCCCCTGCCAATGGTCCCTATAGGTAGACATCTGGCTCCTAGGAAATCTGGCCAAGTGTCCAGGTGCCATGTGATGATGGCTCTCATATTCTATCTCCAGCCACAGTCCCTTCTGCAAATTCCACTCATATGCACCTGTCAAGTTGACATTTATAAGGAAATGCAAATAAGCATATGAAACTTAACCAATAGTAAAATCATCAGGGTAAAAATGGCTCCTCATTTTTTAAGTGAGAGTTGAAAATGCAGACTCTTTTACCCCCAGGTCAATGTCAGATAAATAATGCACTTTCATAAAGTCAGTTTCAGGAAGAGGTAAAGGGAGCTGTAAGTCTATGCAACCTGGAGAGCATGTGCCTCATTTAAAAGGGGAAGCCACTAGTCAACTTCAGCTCATTGTTGCCATGTGGGAACGTGGGCCAGTTATGCCATATATTCTAACTTCCAAGAGACACTAGAAAAAAAAATTCTTGATTTCAAGTACTGAAAACAGATGAGAGAAAGAGGGGATGTTGGGGGGAAAAAGAGAGAATAGAAAAAAGAAAAGAGAAAACATATCTACAGATCTGTAGGCTCTGGATAAACTGCTGTGTAATTCTAGGCCTATGGGACAAATTACCTCAACATAATAAACTTACATAAATACTTCTAACTGCTTGTATTTGAGAGTGGCCTGAAAGGAGAAAGCTTTGGTCATAGTAAACACAAAGTTGATTATATTCCCGATTCAGATCCAGCTGCCATTTATTGAGAGCTGATATATGCCATACAACACACTAAACTCTTTTATTAATATATTAATACTTAAAATGTTCATCAAAGTAATAGATGCACATAGCTAAAAGTCAACTTGTTCTACAAGAGTTATTATGACAAACAGCAATATTCTGAATTCCCTTCCTCACATTTAATGTTCCACAGAGACAAACATACTTTAATCTTACCTCCTTACCTCGAAGTTATGTTATTTTATTGTGATTTATTGATTTTTAGAATCTGTCAATAGAATATGGATACAGTTGACACACTTAAAATAACACACAGAATTCTCATTGCCCCACCCATTCAACATAATTTTACCTTAAGGATTATTAGTTCAATATTCAGTATTTTACATTCATCTGGGTATATGAAATCAATTCACTGACTAGTCACGTAGTACACTATAATTACTCATTCTTTCTTATCAAACTCTATGTTTTTCTGAAAGTTAATAAAATCTGTGTCTTTCTATTTACTTAGTTTTCTATTACATATTTAAATTTTGTTTTTAATGTTTATTCATTTTTGAGACAGACTGTGAGCAGGGGAGGAGCAGAGAGAGAAGGGAAACACTCAATTCGAAAGAGGCTCCAGGCTCTGAGCTGTCAGTACAGAGCCCGACGCAGGGCTCAAATCCACAAACTGTGAGATCATGACCTGAGCCGAAGTTGGACACTCAACCAACTGAACCACCCAGGCTAATGTCTTGAGGACATGTCTTCAAGGCATTTTGCACTTTCTTAACACACTCGTTGCTATCTTTAATGGACAGTTGTCATTTGGGAATCTCTCACTTTCATGCTATTATCCCCCTGCTTCCTTCTCTCTTTTTCTTTCCCTTTCCTCCTCCCTTTCCCATCCTCCTTCCCTTGGCTTGAATTGGATTATGCAATTCCAGAATCCCATTTCTTCTCTTTCTTGGGTTACTTGTTGTTTTGATAGAACACCTCTTCCAGGAGTTAAAATATTTGGGTCCTAGCATGTATCCATATAAAATATCCTCATTTTACCCACAAAGTTGATATGGTTGGCTGTATGTAAAATTCTAAATTAGTAATAATTTTCCTCCCCTAGCTCCAGTGTTGCAATTCATAAAGTCTGTGCAAAAATATTTGGATTTCTGAACTTCCATATGTCATGTGTTTTTCCACCCTTGTCTGGAATATTTGGGAATTTTCTCCTTCCCAGTGATCTGAAATATTATAGTAGTATACTTTGACATAGGTCAAATTCATCCATTATGCTGTCCATGAACAGGGACTTTTTTATCTTCAATACTAGGGAAGTCTCTTTTAAGTTATTTCCTCTCTTTCTGGTTATATTTCCGGACATCATTTTAATTTGGTTTTGGACTTCCTAGATGAATGTGATCTTTCCCATCCTCCTTTCTATTTGAAACTTCCTTATCTATATCTTCCACCTCTTCCAATGAGTTTCTTCTGGTTTTAATTTCTGAAGGTCCTTTTTTTTTTATTACTAATTGTTGCTCTTCTTTAGCACTTTCCATAACTTTTTGGTATGACGTAAATGTTCTACATTATGTGCTACTAAATACAGTATCCACTAGTAACAAGATGTCTAATTTTATTTAATTTTACTTCTTTTGAATTTAAATAGCCATTTGCAGCTAAAACTACATGTTAGACAGGACAGCCTATATTGTGTTTTATATCCATAAGAAATACTAATGATAGATTCTTTTGAACTTTTCATTTTCGTTTATAGTCTCTGTTCCTCCAATTTACTTACTTCTGTTTGTTTTGGTCTGTTTTCCATAAGAATGTGTGTGTGTTTAGTGAATTAACATCCGTATCTTTAGATGGCTTTCTTGATCTAATACATTTTACCTGAGGAGATAAAAAAAAAAAAAAAATCCAAGATCGAGCATTGAAGTCTAAGCTGGCTTTCTGGATTAAGATAATCAAGTAGGGGAGCAGAGCTGGATTTCAACTCTATTTTGTTACGCAAAGTTTTACTTACTTTCTTATTTTCAATACAGCATCAACATCACCAAGCAGAGGCACCCTTTGTTTTACTTGGTCTAAAGAAGTCATCTAATCTTCTGTTTTGATGGGAAGGAAAAGAAAGGAACTGTGTTTGCTGCACAGTCACGAGGTCTAGAGGATGGATTCTGAGGATTTAGCTCCTCCTTAAAGAGGCTTTAAACCAATCTTATCCTCCCCCCCGACCCCTATTCCCACTTTCAGAGGTCCCTCTTGCTGCCAAATCTTGAGTGACTTAAGATCTCTGGCACGAACAAGACTGCTTTCCAGTTGTCCCACTAATGGTTTAGGATTCAGCTTTCTCATGCCCGCTAAATCAATTTTTATTCATCCTGTTTTCCAGCTTTTATTTTTTTCTTGCTATTCTCCTGTTCTCTTTATTCTGGTAGATTCATGCTTCTTTGTAGTTTTCACACCTTTTACTATTTTTTCAGGTGGCTTTTAGAAGGGAGAAAAAATGAATTTTCCCCCAATACCCCACCTTTAACTAGGATATCCTAAACTCTTTGAATACCTCCCCCCAGTCATTTCTCCCAATGCACTGTAGATTATTATTATAATCCCAATTAAACTGATGAAGCTGAGGCTTAAATACATGATCCATTTGAGCAAAATCTTACGGATCAAACTCTCATTCATCTGCCTGACAGTTTTTGCTCACTCATCTGGCAGGGAAGGTCACACAATAGAGTAACAATGCCAAACAGTCTCTGTTACTGACATGTCAGTATGGCAATATGCGGGTTTTTTTTTTTAATATGGTGTTCAAAGTGCTTCCAAAATGAACAATGTGATCACTAGACTCTGAAGGTGATTGCACTAGGATGGGCAGTCTTTACTACATTCTCCCGGACACACGTCGGCTCTTCCTCTACAACCTACAGGCGGCATAGCATCGAGCCAAGAGGGTTCTTTATTTTTTGTTACTATTATTTGTTTGATTCTGTTAGTCAGGCCTGTGATTTTGTTCTCTTACCCCACTTTGCTGACAGTCTTGTGGGAGGAAGTGAAAACACTGTGAGTGACATGTTTATTTATGTACCTAATCTGGGACGACACTGTGACAAGCAGCAGGGATGTATTTTTTCAAGCAGACTTTCTGCGTCGCTTGTCAGCTCCTTATTATGAGGTGGTTGAGTTTACTGCATTTTTAGTTATATTTGAACGCCTAATAATTCCACAGCACATTAACTATAATTTGTGAATTATATCTATCTTCTAAGAATGCATCACTTTATATCTCTTAGTAAAACAATTCGTGTGAATCTACCTACATCAGAAGGCTTCTGATATTTTATTACCAGGCAGACAATTATACTCATCATCATTTGGCTTTTTAAAGCTCCTCTGGAAATATCTTCCCATATCTTTTGTCTCTTTCTATCTCAACACTTTGGCCCTCTGGGACAGCCCTTGAGGCTTCTTCTCAAAATCATGGCAGTCTAGCTGTCACCTCAAATTCTACATGTCTAAAACTAAGCTCATTATCTGTACCCCTCTTGACCCTCTGCTCAAACCTGTTTCTCTTGGGAACTCTCTCTCAGTTAATGGAACCCCCACCCTCCCTGTTGTCTTGGGTAGAAATCTTTGTATCATCTTCAGCTCCACTTTTCCAACATCTTTCCCCAGCAAGTCATTGCCACATCCTGTCGGTTCTACCTGGGAATGTATCTCATGCTTGCCTTGTGCTCAGCCGGGGCACAGGGTCTTCTCTTTTCTGTCCTGGATTACCGCTAGGTTCTTTCTTCTGGCCTCTTTGTCCCTAGCTTGATTTTCACCATGATACTGACACGAAAAGCAGTTCATTACTGAAAAGTTGGGAAACATTCAAAGAGAAAAGTAAAAAGGTAAAAATAAACATGGCCCAAATATCTATTACCAGAGATAATTACTGCTCTATTTGTGGTACATACCTTTTCAGATAAAGATAAATATAAATTTTTTTTTCAACGTTTTTTATTTATTTTTGGGACAGAGAGAGACAGAGCATGAACGGGGGAGAGGCAGAGAGAGAGGGAGACACAGAATCGGAAACAGGCTCCAGGCTCCGAGCCATCAGCCCAGAGCCTGATGCGGGGCTCGAACTCACGGACCACGAGATCGTGACCTGGCTGAAGTCGGACGCTTAACCGACTGCGCCACCCAGGCGCCCCTCAGATAAAGATAAATATAAATGTCAATATGCATGCAACACCTGTAATATATATATATATGCATTATACATGTTATGTTACTGCACTATATATTACTGGGACTATTGCAAACTGTTTATACTTTTAATTGACTAAACCTAAATTATTGAATGATGTTTATAGAACTCATACATTTTGCCACTCTCTTGCTTAAAAACCTTCAATGCTGCCTTGCTAACAAGAATGTATTCCAGAGCTCAGCAAGTAATTAGGCCCTGCAGAATTGGCCTGACTTACTTCTTTGGCCTCATTTTCTACTACATTTACTTAATCCCAAGGGCCTATTTGCTGTTCATCTAAAAAAAAGCCACCCACTTTGGGACTTCAGCATCTTTGGTGGATTTGAGTCCCAGTCTGACAGGCTTCCAGAGTCCCTGACCTGTCTGTCTGGCCCCTGACATTTTCACCTATCAACCTTTTCCTTGGGCTGAATGTAGCCACTCTATGTTCACTCCTTTTGAGAAAGTTTCACTGATTTCCCCTGTCAGAATGGCTGAATTTTCACACACCTTTTTTATATTGTGTATATATTTCCTTGTGGAATAAACCAGAAGCCTTTAAACCATAAAGACGAGACTCATCTCTTGATTCTATACTAGTTGTGTTATCTTGAAGTACTTAATCTCTCTAGGCCATAGAAAAGGGCCTACTAGTGCCATTATATGGATGGGAAAATGGAGGCGAGAGAAGTAAATAAAACATTTATTGTGTGCTCAGTGTCACACAACCAATTAGAGCTGGAATTTGCAATCTTTATCTCTTTGATAATGAAAGTCCTTACTCCTGACTGGAATGCTATGCCAATTCTTTAGTTTCTCCCTCTTAAAAGAAACCGATATAGATGCACTATCTAGAGCTGTTCATGGATGTCACTTCTTACTATAATCCCTTATCTAGTGAGCATGAAGGGTGCTGTATTAACACACGGTTTCAGTTTCTTGGGCTGCTATAACAAATTACCATAAACCAGGTGGCTTAAAAAACAGAAATTTATTCTTTCAGGTTTCTGGAAGCTAGAAGTCCAAAATGAAGATGGTGGCAAGGCTGTGCTTCCTCTGAAGGCTCTGGGAAGTATATTTCATTGCCTCTTCCTCATTTCTAATGTTTGCCAGCAACTCGGCATTCTTTGTCTTGTTCTTCCAATCTATGCCTGTTGTCACAAAACCCTTTCCACGAGTCATGCCTTTACATGGCTTTCTGATAAGCACACCAGTTATGGGGATTAGGACTCATTCTAATGCAGTATGGCTTCATCTTAACTTAGTAATATCTTCAAAAAACAATTTTCAAATAAAATCATGTTCAGAGGTACTAAGGATTAGGATTTGAATCTACCTTTTTTATGATGGTAGGTACTATTTAAAGGTGTTGAAATATGTCCCTTCATATAAATTAATACTTCCATTATTATGGATTCATTTGACAAGATCAAGTTTCCAAGCAATGAGTATATCCCTATAATATGTCTACTAGATAAAAGAATACTAGTATGTCCTTATTGCTGTCAATTAATAGCCATGGGCAATAGATGCTTGTTTTCTAGTTTCTCATAGAGACATTTACTGGCTAAACCTGACATTATTCATAATAGACATGTAGCCAAAGATTACAATGATAGAAATAGAACATTAGGGAAGGTGGATAAAAAGGAAAAAATAGTAGATAAATATTCAATTTATCAATGCCAACATACTGAAATTTTAATTTTAATATATTTGTGATTCACATATCAGTGATGGATGTATATTTATTTAAGGTTTCTTATAGTGCCCTTTCCCCACATATTTTGTTTTTAACAAAAAAGCAACTGCTTGCTACGGCTGGTTTTCAAATCACCACAGGGATTTGCCTAGGTTTTTTTTTTTTTATCCTGAATCTGATAAGCTGGGTTTAAAATATGCACAATAAATGAAAATTTATAAACACATGCACTAAATTTATGTGTTTCATAATGGTGCATACATACGTACAGCAATTTTAATAATTGTTTCTGATACAGATGTTCATGTTGGTGGCTTACTGCGTTGACTATTTAATTTCACCCATTCACATCAGCATCTTGGTCTTCCTTCCTTCTCTATTAGAGCAGTTGCCCCCAAAGAACCCTCTTGCCCCAACCCATAGAGCTGCACCTGTGTTCCCATGTCTTTCTGCCTTTGCTCAATCTTTAACATACTCCCTTCTCTGTCCCTCAAAATTTATGTATTTTTAGAGCAGAGACACAATGATACTTTTCCCATAAAGAATTTACCACTCCATTTTGTTTTTTGTTTTGTTTTGTTTTGTTTTGTTTTATTAGTTGCTTCTTTTTATACATGGATTGAATGTTTCTTTTATTCTGTCTTAGTTACAAAGAATTCATTACAGGATCTATAAATTTCTATAGGTTTAGGATAGAGTGCAGCACGTACTTATTTCCTGCCTACTTTTACACAGAGAGAGTTTTGATTTTGTTGATAAATAAAAAAAGAAATTTGGCCAGGATTAGGGTGAAGGGTGGTGGTCGGGCTGAAGGCCTGTCATATTCTAGGCACATACAAAGATGAATAACACAATGTATCTGATCTCAGGAAGATCATGGTCATGTATCAGATTGCCCAGGTAACTGACATAACAGAATCTCATAAGAGCTCAAATGGCTGTACATATAGGATCCTACAGTTATCAAATAAGAAGCACACGTGAGGCGCACCCATATCACTCCACGGCAAGTATACTAGAAGAAAATCTCGAAAAATAGCTGAGACAACGAGCCGGGGACAAGGGAGGAAAAGTGGGTAAAGGGCATTCCAATCAGGAAGGAGTGTGAACCAAAGACAGAGAGGCATGATAACATAGTGTTTGAAAAACTGTAAGCACATTGTAGAAGAGACCTGGTGACTTGATTTTGTTTCCAAATACCAACATCGTACAGAGATGATTACACACTCAGATTCTTATTTACCTATAGGTGTATACATGTCCATGCATGTGTGTGTGCAGGAAAGTAGGTGATGTGCTTCCCTGTGATTCTGCATTTAGAGTAAAAGTCCACAGGAGAGTGGGAGGGAAATATGTTCATCATGGATTTTTCACCACAAAAACAGTCTAACAGGAAGATTTCTGTCAGGCATCTGCCACCTCTAGTAACTTTCTGGAATGGTTACAAAAATGCATATCCAAGTCATAAAGATTTAACAAAATATTCTCCTGCCATTTATAGTAATGCTACCAAATGACAAGTTCAAATTACTTGTTGTGATTACTCTTCATCTGGGCAAAACACATGTTGTAAAGTATGCACAAGATGCAATTACATCGATTGCAATGACACGGAATAACAACACCAGAAAAAAAGCTAATCACACACAATACACATACTGTTTAGATTTTTCTCAAACACATCTTTTTTTTTCTTTTTTTCTCTTGTATTGCAATATGTTCATCATTTAGACTTATGACTAACTCTTTGCTTTGCTTTGCATTTTCATAATGTGCAAAGTATCTGCTGAGTTGGACAAGCACCAAAAAAAGGTCAATAAAATAAACATTAATGCATACTCCATATTTTGAAATTTAGAGAATATTTAAGGGAGATAATAGTCTTGCCGTATTCACCAGTAATATTATAGGAAAACCTATAGATTTTGATTTTGTGATGAACATAGAAGGAAAATCCTAGTGCAAATGTAAAAACAGAGGTTTTCAAAGATATTCTTCATGTAGAATCTTAGCAACTCTATTCTAGCTAATTTAATAAATGATTCTGGGAATAATGTTTTTGTGTCTCAATAAAAGACATGTCTAAGAACACTTAAACAGCCTATATTTAGGACATGTGGGTGGCTCAGTTGGTTAAGCATCCAACTTCAGTTCAGGCCATGATCTCATGGTTTGTGATTTTGTGAGCTCGAGCCCAGCGTCGGGTTCTGTGTTCACAGCTCAGAGCCAGGAGCCTGCTTCAGATTCTGTGTCTCCCTCTCTCTGCCCATTCCCTGCTCATGCTTTGTCTCTCCGTCTCTCAAAAATAATTATTTTTTAAAAATTAAAAAATAAATAAAGTAGCCTGTATTCACTAATACTCTTGTTTTTGCCTCTTACTCTCTCTGGGTCTTCCTTTTCTTTCTCCTCACTTGACTGTCTCTTTGGGAATAGCTCATCTACTTCAGCTTGTTTCCAATCTCTCCTCTAAACTATACTCCTCTCCTCACCATGAGGCCTACGTATTTGGCCACTAAATAGACTTTTTCACCTGTGTGTCCTCAAAATCACTATGTGCAATTTAGAATTCATTACCTGCCCTGATCTCCCCACTTCTCCCACCTCAAAAGTGCACATTCAACAGTGTTTTCAATTTTAGTTAACTGGTTTACTATCCAAACTAGAAACTTCTCAGTCTCTCTCCTACCTATATCTAATAGGACACAATATTGTTAATGGCATTTGATAAATGTGTCTTATGTTTATTATCTTTTTCTAATCTCCATTTTTATTGTCTTAATTTACATCCTCATCATATTTTATCAGTACATTGCAAAATGAAATACAAGTTTAAATGCAGTCATCATCCCATGTATATGCTTGCTTTCTTTAGAGGCATGATTATCAACAACGTGCTGGAGCTGGAAAACTAACAGTTGTATTAGATGTCTTTCCCTCTCTTCCCTTCATTTCTAACCTGTAAACAAATATGATAACTTGGTATCCCTGATATCTGTTCATGTATTCTGTTCTCATTTCTACTGCTGTAGTTCACTTTCTCATTATTTATCACATGAACTATTGTAACTGAATAGGAACTGGTTGGTCTTTCCACCTTCACTCACAAAATCTCCCCTAATCTTTCTAAAATTAGAAAGGGAATTTTGTAGTAATTCTGCTCATTTTTTTTCACAACTAATCTAATAAAATAAGACCAGTGGACTTACCTGTCATGTTCTGTTGTTCAACATAGTACCGGAAGTCCTAGCCTCAACAATCAGACAACAAAAAGAAATGAAAGGCATCCAAATTGGTAAAGAAAAAGTCAAACTTTCATTCTCTGCAGACGACATAATACTTTATATAGAAAACCCAAAAGACTCCAACAAAAAAAATTCTAGAAATAATATGTGAAATCAGCAAAGGTGCAGGATATAAAATCGATATACAGAAATAATTTGTGTTTCTATACACCAATAATGAAGCAGCAGAAAGAGAAATCAAGGAACTGATCCCATTTACAATTGCCCAAAGACCATAAGATACCTAGGAATAAACCTAACCAAAGAGGTAAAATATATGTATGTTGAAAACTATAGAAAGCCTATGAAAGAAATTGAAGAAGACACAAAGAAACAGAAAAACATTCCATACTAATGGATTGGGAGAACAAATATTGTTAAAATGTCTATACTACCCAAAGCAATCTATACATTCAATGCAATCCCTATTAAAATAACACCAGCATTCTTCACAGAGCTAGAGAAAACAATCCTAAAATTTGTATGGAAACACAAAAGACCCTAGATAGACAAAGTGATGTTGAAAAAGAAAACCAAAGCTGGAGGCATTACAATTCTGGACTTCAAGCTGTATTATGAAGCTATAATCATCAGCCAGTATGGTACTGGCACAAAAAGAGACATATAGATCAATGGAAAAGAATAGAGAACCCAAAAATGGACCCACAAATGTATGGCCAACTAATCTTTGACAAAGCAGGAAAGAGTCTCCAATGGAAAAAAGACAGTCTCTTCAGGAAATGGTGCTGGAAAAACTGGACAGTGATATGCAGAACAATGAACATGGACCACTTTCTTACACCATACACAAAGATAAATTCAAAATGGATGAAAACCCTAAATGTGGGACAGGAAACCATCACAATCTTACAGGAGAAAACAGACAGTAACCTCTTTGACCTCAGCTGCAGCATCTTCTTACTAAACATGTCTCCAGAGGCAAGTGAAACAAAAGCAAAAATTATTGCAATTTCATCAAGATGAAAAGTTTGTGCACAGTGAAGAAAACAATCAACAAAACTAAAAGGCAACTTTTATTTGCAAATGATATGTCGTATAAAGGGTTAGTAGCCAAAATCTATAAAGAACTTATCAAACTCAACACCCCAAAAAAGCAAATAATCCAGGGAAGAAATGGACAGAAGACATGAATAGACACTTTTCCGAAGATATCCAGATGGCTAACAGACACACAAAAAGATGCTCAGCATGACTCATCATCAGAGAAATAAAAATAAAAACCACAATGAGATACCACCTCACACCTATCAGAATGGCTCAAATTAACAATTCAGGCAACAACAGATGTTTCCGAGGATGCGGAGAAAGAAGAACTCTTTTGCACTGCTGGTGAGAATGCAAACTGGTGCAGCCTCTGTAGAAAACAATATGGAGGTTCCTCAAAATGTTAAAAATAGAATTACTCTACAATCCAGCAATCGCACTACTAGGTATTTATTCAAAGGATACAAAAATGTTGATTCAAAGGAGCACATGCACTCCAATGTTTATAGTAGCACTATCAACAATAGCTAAAGGATGGAAAGAGCCCAGATGTCCATTGGCTGATGAATGGATAAAGAAGATGTGATACACACACACACACACACACACACACACACGTACACACACACACACACACACACACACACACACACACTGGAATACTATGTGGCAATCAAAAAGAATGAAATCCTGCAATTTGCAACAATGTGGATGGAACTAGAGTGTGTTAAGCTAAGCGAAATAAGTCAGTCAGAGAAAGACAAATATCATATGGTTTCATTTATATGTGGAATTTAAGAAACACAGAAGATGAACATAGGGGAAGGGAAGGAAAAAGAGATAAAAACAGAGAGGGACACAAACCATAAGAGACTCTTAAAAACAGAGAACTGAGGGTTGCTAGAGGGGAGGTGGGTGGGGGGATGGGCTAAATGGTTGACGGGCATTAAGGAGGGCACTTGTTGGGATGAGCACTGGGTGCCACATGTAAGTGATGAATCACTGGGCACTACTCCTGAAACCAATACTACATTGTATGTTAACTAACTTGAATTTTTTTAAAAAAAGAACAGTGGACTTTCAAAAACTCCAAGACGTTACAATTAGTAGAAATGAGCTGGGACTGCAACAGTGTTTTTCAAAACTCCTTGAGTAATTTCTGTTTCTAGTCATGAAATTGCAATTGATAGGGGACTTGTTCCCTCACCATAGAACTACAACACTGATATACTATCAAGAAGACTCTTGTCAATTATTGGACTGTAGATGACTCAGGATTTTGTGCACTCAGAGGAAGAAAATACCTAAGACAAGACATTTGATCACCCGGACATTCTGCCTAGAGATGCATCCAAGGTGGAGCCCAAGCAGGGGAAGGAGTTCTTGCTAAGGTAGGAAGTAACAACTGGAATTTGGGGCTTCTGAGGCAACACAAATTTGTAAGGCAGAGTACCAGAACAGGGAGACATGAAGTAGTTCTGAAAATAAGGAGTTTATTTATATCTTTGGCTAAATACCAAGCTACACATGTGGATAGCCAGATTCTTCAAGGCCAGGAACAGAACAGCTACCAGGAAGCTGTTAGCTAAGTGGAAATCCCTAAGATTGTACAATACTGAGAGTACAAACACTCTGAGTAGTCAGGAGAGGTAACCTTGCTGAATAACCCGGGTATTGAATTCAGGCCTCCTCAAAGGAAAAACAAACAAACAAAAAAAGATATCTTAAAAATAGAGCTACTCTATTGTTATAGTAAGAACCACATTAGAACCATCTTCACAAAGTTTAAAAACAGATTTTGAAAAATCAAGCTGAGTTTCCAGTAAATTACCTGTTAGAACAAAATTGGACAGTTTCCAAAAGAAAACAACATTTAAAATCTCATCAATATAATATACACAATGACCAAATACAATAACAAATTATTAGACATATGAAAAAGCAGAAATATTTATATATACGTGTACATATATATACACATACATGTATGTATATATACACATATATACAAATATATATGTAATTTTAAAAAGACTAAATATAAATATATCCAGAGATCTTAAAATTAGCAGAAAAAGACTTTAAAGCAATGAATAGAAAATATTAAGTAGAGAAATGGAAACTATTAAAAAAAGAGACAAATAAAATTATAAAGTGGAAACAAATTACCTGAAATGAAAAATCTTCAGTATAGGTTTAACATTAGATTGGATGCTTCAAAAAAATAGAAATAAGCTTGAATACATGGCAATAGAAAAATTATAGGCAGTAAAAAGACTGGGGCGTGGGTGGGTGGTAACATCTTCAGCCATCTGTTTGAAAATACCTAACATCCAGATTTATGATGGGAGTACGAGAAGAAAGGGAGAGGCAGAAAGATGGTTAAAGAAATAATGAAAACAGCTCTTCTGGGGAAGATGGTGGAAAAGAGGGCTCTAGGCTCATCTTGTTCCACAGATACACCTAGGCAGAACTTGCCTCAATGTAAATAACCCAGAAAACCACCTGAAGAGCAGCAGAATTAAGTCTACAACTAAATGTAGAAAAGAGGCCGCATTGAAGAGGGTAGGACGGGTGGAGATATGGTTAGGAGTTAAATGGACTTGAGGAAGTGTCAATGGGGAGGGAGGAACACCGTGACACAGAAAGAGAAGAAAAAAGGACCCCCATACCAGGAATCCCATAAGGGGAAGATGAATCCCTGTAACATATGGCTTTGAAAACCACAGGTGCTGAATTTCAGGAGTTCTTACAATGAATGGGACTTAAAATATGGAATTTTAAACAATTGGTGGCCCAGGGGTACCTGGATGGCTCAGTCCTTAAGCATCTGATTTTTGCTCAGGTCATGATCTCACAGTTCATGAGTTTGAGTCCCATGCTGGATGAGCTTGAGCCCTGCTTCAGGTGAGCATGAGTGCTACTTGGGGTGAGCTTGAGTCCTGCTTCACATGAACATGAGCCCTGTTTTGGGTAAGCTCCGCTTCTCTCTCTTTCTCTCTCCCTCTTTCTCTCTCTCTCTCTCTCTCTCTCTCTGTCTCTGTCTCTCTCTCTCCCCCCTTGCTCACTTGCACCCTCTTTCTCTCTTTAAAAAATGAAAATAGAGACTTAGCTCTGGGAGAGAAGGCAGGCCAGAGGAAATTGAGTTCCCACCCTCAAAGATACAGACCAAAAAACAGTCCTTGGAAATACAGCATTGAAGCAGCAGGCTGAAAGGCACCTGGGGCATATGGGAGGGTTATTGGGACAGACATCTCTGAGAAACTCCTCTAGGAACAAGGGAACTCTTGGGCACCATTTCCCTCCTCCACCCCCCCCCCCCCCATTGCCATGCCCCAGCACAAACACAGAGCCACTTATTGGACTCACTACCCAACTTGCTTGAACTGCTGCCCTGCCCCCTGTAATGTGCCTCTACCAATCCACTCCTCTGGACAGCCTGCTTCAGTCCTGACACTGTAGGGTCCCTTCTGCAGAGTACTGGTGGGGCACTGCCACCTCACCTACTGCCCTCTGTGCTGTGCTTTCATGGGTCTGCCCTCTCCAATAAGCTCTTGGCTAAAGCCCATGGTGGTGATGCAGGCCTAGCAGAGTACAAGCAGCCTCTACAGTGGCCAGCAACATTCCACAGTTACCCCTGCCCCACAGAGAGGAAAAAACCACATACACCAGTTGGATGGGGGCCCCAGCAGTGGGTTGGAGGCAGACAGCTGGCCTGATTGCAGGCCTTGCTCACCAATAATTTTCTCAGGAGAAAACACAGGGAAAGTGTCCTGCAGTTTGGTGCTACTTCACCTCTGGCAAATGCTTGGTCTGACTCAACTCAAGCCCAAGCCATCCCCCAGCTTGGCCAATTAATACCACAGGGACCAAACACTGCCCACAACAGGCAAAGAGAACCATTACAGACAACTGGACTGAAGAAAAAAAGCAGTTCAGTCACAATAGCAGGATGCATGCATCCCACATAGGAGACACTTCTGAAGCACCAAGTTCTGCTGATGGGGACACTACATGGCAGGGCAGTATAGGACTTTTCCTTCATAAGATCATTACTTCCAAGTAGCTTTTTTTTCCTAACAAACAGAAACACACACAGAGAAACTCAGAAAACAAAGGAAAATGCCCCAAATGATAAAATGGAACAAAATTACAGCAAGAGACCTAAGCAAAACAAATATAAACAATATGCCTGATAGAGAATTTAAAGTAATCATCATAAAGATACTCACTGGATTTGAAAAAAGACTGGAGGGCATAAGATAGAAAACATGAAAAAGAACCAGTCAGAGATGAGAAACACAATAAATGAAATTGAAAATACACTAAATGGAGGGGTGCCTGGGTGGCTCAGTCAGTTAAGGGTCTGACTTTTGATTTCAGCTCAGATCATGATCTCATGGTTTGTGAAATTGAGCCCCATATTGGGCTTTGAGCTGACAGTGAGGAATCTACTTAGAATTCTCTCTCTCTCTCTCTCTCTCTCTCTCTCTCACTTCCCCTGCTCTCGTTCTATCTCAAAATAAGTAAATAAACATTAAAAAAAAAAGAAAATATACTATATGGAATAAATAGCACGTTCCAAGAAGCAGAAAAATGAATTAATGACCTGGAGGACAGAGAATGGAAAATAATCAATTTGAGCAGGTGACAGAAAGAAAGAATTATGCAAAAATGATAATACCCTTAAGGTAGTCACCAAAATTATCAAGCACAATAATATCTGCATTATAGGGATCCCAGAAGGAGAAAAAAAAAGAAAAGGGGGCAGGAAATTCATTTGAAGAAATAATAGCTGAAAATTCCTGTATCTGGACAAAGAAAAATAAATTTAGTTTCAGGAGGCATAGAGATCCTCCAACAAAATCAACCCAAGTAGGTCCACAACCAGACACATAATAATTAAGAAAGCAGAAAATATTGATAAAGAATTTCAAAGGCCTCAAAGGGAAGGAAGCAGTTACATACACAAGAAATCCTGTAAGGTTATCAGGGAATTTTTCAGCAGAAACTTTGTACACCAGAAGGGAGTGGCATGATATATTCAAAGTGCAGAAAGGAAAAAGAAAAATCTGCAGTCAATAATACTCTATTCAGCAAGGCTGTCATTCAGAATAAAAAGAGAGATAAAGAGTTTCCCAGAGAAACAAAAATTAAAGGAGTTCAAGATCTCTAAACCAGTTCTTTAAGAAATGTTAAAGGGGACTCTTTGAGCGGAAAGGAAAGACAATAAGCAATAATAAGGAAAGTAGGAAGCATGAAAGCAGTAAAAACAAGTCTATCTGTAAAAACAGTGAAGGGACTCACAAAATACAAGGATGCAAAGTAGGATACCATATAACTAAAACATGGGAAGGATAGAAGTAAAGAGTGGGTTCAAATTTAAATGACCATCAATTTAATATAGGCTGCTATATGCAGAGGATGCTATATAAAAAATGAATGGGATTAGATACATAAAAAAATAAAGAAAAAGGAACCAAAGTATATCACTAAATAAAGCCAACTAATCATAGCAGAAAAGAGCAAGAGAAGAAAGGAACAGAGGAAAACTACAAAAACAACCATAAAACAACTAACAAAATGGCAATATCAATAATTACTTTGCTCCCATCAAAACATAAACTACATGCTCCCGTCAAAACACAGAGGGTAACAGAATGGATTAAAAAAAACAAGACACATTAATATGCTGCCTACAAGAGACTCATTTCAGACCTAACAACACAAGCAGATTGAAAGTGAAGGAATGGAGAAGCACTTATCATACAAATGGATGTTAAAAGAAAGCCAGGGTAACAATTCTTATATTGGACAAAACAGACCTTAAAACAAAGACTGTTTAAAAAAAAAAAAAAGATTAAAAAAGAAAAGACAAAAAAAGAACACTACATAATCCTTATGGGGGTATTCCAACAAGAAGATATAGCAATTGTAAATATTTATGCCCCCAATATGGAAGTACCCATATACTTAAAGCAGTTAATAACAAACATAAATAAAGTAATATCTAGCAAAGCAGTAATATTAGGGGACTTTAACACCTCATTTACATCAATGGACAGATCATCTAAACAGAAAATCAGCAAGCAAACGGTGACTTTCAATGACACATTGGATCAGATAGATTTAACAGATATATTCAGAACATTCCATCCTAAAACATCAGAATACACATTCTTTTCAAGTGCATATGGAATGTTCTCCAGAATAGGTAACATATTAAGCCATAAAACAAGTCTCAAAAAATTCAAAATATTTAAGTCATTTTGTGCATCTTTTCTGACAATACCATGAAACTAGAAGTCCACCACAAGAAAAAATTCTGGAAAGAACAAAAGTACATGGAGGTTAAATACCATGCTACTAAACAATGAATGAGTCAACCAAGAAATCAAAGAGTAAATCAAAAATACATATAGGGACACCTGGATGGCTTAGTCAGTTAAGCATCTGGACTCTTGATTCAGCTCAGGTCATGGTCCACAGTTAGTAAGTTCAAGCGTCACATCAGACTCTGCACTAACAGCATGGAGCCTGCTTGGAATTCTCTCTTTCCCTCTCCCCCCGCCTATGCCCCTCCCATACTTGTGCTTGCACACTCTCTCTCTCTCCCTCAAATTAAATAAATAAACATTAAATAAAATACATGCAGATAAATGAAAATGAAAAGACAGTAGTCCAAAATCTTTGGGATGCAGTAAAAGCTGTTCTAAGAGGAAAGTCTACAGGAATATAGGCTTACATCAAGAAGAAGAAAAAAAAAATCTCATACCAAAAAAATCTAATGTAAACATTTTTATGTACCTATGGTGTGCCTGGGTGGCTTAGTCGGCTAAGCGTCTGACTTCAGCTCAGGTCATGATCTCACAGTTCATGAATTTGAGCCCTGCATTGGGCTCTGTGCTGATAGCATGGAGCCTGGAGCTTGCTTCAGATTCTTTGTCTCCTTCTCTCTCTGTCCCTTTCCTGCTGCCCTGCCCCCACTCAGCTCATGCTCTCTCTCCCTCGAAAATAAACACTAATTTTTAAAAAAAATTTATACACCTAAAAATGGAACTTCAAAATTCATAATTCAGGACAAGACAAATCTGAATGAAAAACAAATACATAAACACACATAATTATACTTGGGGATTGAAACATTTTCTTTTAGTAATTGATATAATTAGTACCCACTCCCCCACCCCAAATTCAGTAAGTATAGAGAAAATTTGAACACTATGACCAAAACTTTCCTAATTTACATTATAGAACATTGTACTCAATAGCAGCAAATATGTGCTTTTTTTCCAAGAGAACATGAATTCCTAACTAAGAAAGGTCTTTTGCTATACAAACAAGTTTAAGTAAGTTTTAAAGGATATTGAAATGACATAGAGTATGTTCTTTGGTCAGAACAAAATTACATTAAGAATCAGGACCAAGAAGTGACTGAGGGTGACTCAGTCAGTTAAGCATCTGACTTAGGCTCATGTCATGATCTTGTGGTTCATGAGTTCAAGCTCTACATCAGGCTCTGTGCTGACAGCTTGGAGCCTAGAGCCTGCTTTAGATTCTGTGTCTCCCTCTCTGCTCCTCCCCCACTCGCATTCTGTCTGTCTCTCTCTCAAAAATAAATAAACATTAAACAAATTTTTTTAAAAAGAATCAAGACCAAAAGACAGTTTGAAAATCCACATCTATTTGGAAATAGTGCAACATACTTCTAAATACTTCATGAAACATGAAAAAGAAATCAGAAGGTAAAATAGAAAATATTTTGAATGAAGTAAAAATAAAAATCTAACTTACCATTATGAATGAAACCCAGCTAAAACAAGTTGTTTTTTTAAAAAAACTGCATTTACTAAAAAGAAAGCTCTTAAATTAAAGAAATAAGCTTCTATTGAAAAAATGTAGAATGGAGTAAATTAAACCCAAAATACTTACAAAGAAGTAAAAATAACTAAGAAAATCCAGAACTCAATCAATGCAAACACAATAGAAAAACAAGAACATCAAAGGCTGTTTTTGGAAAATATCTGTAAATTAAGAAGAAAAGCAAAGTAGTCAATAAAATAGAAAAAAAAAACCTCACAAATTACCAATATCAGTAATAAAATAGAGATATCACCACTGAATTTGTAGGGATATTAAGGTAATATTAATCAAATTTATACCAATAATTTTAAAAAAATCTTAGAAGAAATGAACAGCTTTCTTGAAAGATACAAATTGCCAAAACTAGCACTGGAAGTAATAGAAAACCAAAGTAGCATGAGCTCAAATTAAAATTTTTTACAATGAATTTATAATTGAATTATTTTCCAGAAAGAAAACTACCAGATCAGTAGCTTTAATGGTGAATTTTATCATGCATTTAAGGGGGGAAAAATGTCACTAAGCTTATTTAAATATTCCACAAAAGAGAGGAACAACTTGCCAACCGAACTTATAAGGCCAGTACTACCCTGGTATCAAAATCTGAAAAATATATATACAAAAACCAAAGAACAATACCCTTAGTAGATAAGGGTATTAAGTCAGCTATTTTAAACATATATAGGTTCAACAATGTTGAGAAAAACTAGAGCATGATGGTGAGTGAAAGGGAAGATACTAAAAATAATTGAAATAAAATTTCTAGGAATAAAAAATCTAAACCTCAAATGAAATATTCATTGGATACAATTAACTGCCAATCTAATACTAAAAAATAAAAAAAGAAAGATTTCAATAGAAATTTTCTTCACTGAATCATAAAAAAGGAGGAAAAATCACTGAAATAAAGTTAACAGAGGATCAGTGAGCTGTGGAATAGCATTAAGTGACTAAATTTAGATAAAATGGAGTCCCAGAAGAAATGGGAAGAGAAGGGGTGAACAGAAAAAGAATTGCCAAAGTTCAACATCTATTCATTATAAAAATTCTTGGCAAACTAGAGTTAGAAAGAAATTTCCTCAACCTGATAACGGGCATATATAATAATCCTACCAATAACATTATATGTAATGGTAACAGTATAAATCCTTTCCCATCAAGATTTTTTATTACCACTTCTATTTAAAATCATACTGATGTTTAAAGCCAGTACAAAAGGTAAGAGAAATAAAGGCAAGAAAAAAGTTTAAATATTCACAGATGATATGAGTATATAAATAGAAGCTGGGAAGACATCTACCAAAAATAGCCTTACCAGAAGTAATATGTACATTTAACAATAGGAGACTAGTTTAATTAACAAAAACCAACTGCATATCTATAAGCAAATGGAGAGCAAAACTGTAAATAATTATCATTTACTTTGTTGAACAAAAACTATTTAGAAATCAATATACCAAAAGATGTGAAAATTTTACATCTGCAACTATAAAGTTCTGTTTAGGTACATTTTAAAAGACCCAGATATATCATTAGTCTATCATGTCTATGGATTATATTACAAAGACTGTATTATTATGATGATACTGATTATTTCTAGTTTCATCTGTATTTATATCTGTGTTTCTATCCATCTATGTAGTATCAATCAAAATCCCAGCAGGCACTCTAGTAGAAATCAATAATGGACTCTAAAAGGTGTATGCAAAAAACCTAGAATAACAAAATATTTTTTAAATTAAAAAAAAAAGTTGGAGAACTAATAATACTAATTTCCAAACTTACAGGAATCAAGAACAACTTATAATAATCATGAAGTATGGGTAGAAAGTGATAAATAATCAATTAGTAGAACTATGTAAAGAAACCAACCAACTCTTACAGGTGATTCATTTCTTACAAAGTCACCAAAGCAGATCAATGAAGTAAGGGAAATCTTTTCAACGTGATACTAATGTTCAAACTACTATACTTCCATAGAAAGTAGAGGGGAATAACCTTGACATTTACCCCAAAGCATATGCAAAAAATATTTTGAGACTTATTACATATATAAACATAAAAGCTAAAATTCTAGAAAAATAGATATCTCTGCATTCTAGGCATATGTAAAGTTTATTGATAATAAAACATAAGGAGCACTAACCATCAAAATGATACATTTAAATATTAGACTTTTTCAAAATTAAAACTTCTGCTCAACATAAGGCTCTGTAAAGGAAATCAATAGATAATTCATAGACTGGGAAGATATTCACAGAACATATTTTATGAAGGATTTGTATCTACAACATATAAAAGAACTCCTACAATTAAATTATAAATAAAGACAACCCAATTAAAAGTGGGGAAAATATTTATACACATAAATAAGACATAGAAATGGCAAACACATGAAAAAGTACAAGATATCATTAACCCTTTAGGAAAACTGAATTAAAAATAAAGTGAGATACCACTATACCTCTGTTAGAAATTTTTTTTTTTTTTTTTAATAAATCAACATCAAATGTTCATGGAACATTTTTCTTGTTTGCTGGTCAAAGTGTAAAAGTTATATCAATTTGGAAAATATACCTAGCCTTATACCCCCACAGTATCAATCCTATGTATTTATTCGAAAGAAATGAAGGTATTTACTAAGACAAATATGAGCTCACTGAAACTTTTATACATATAAAATCAACTCAATTACAGTTCTTAAAATGCACTGTTGAATGACTCTCTTATGAGTAAGATTGGCATTACGGCTGTAGTCCTATTCAAATGATTTGCCTGAATTGGTTTATCTAATTTATCCAATTGCCACCCCTGCTCAATTAGAAATTGGCAAGTACTAAAAAAACTGGACTATAGTCAAGACATTTCTCGCTTTACAGACACCTGACTTCTCTAAAATACACGTAAGTGGCTGGAAGAAACATTCTCAATTCCGTAAGAGCCAGTCATATATCCTCAGTTTCCAGGTTGGAATGGAGACCACAATGAGGAATAGGAAGCTACTCTATCTTTAGAGAGGTAGGTATTATCCACTGTGCACACAAATATTATAAAATCCCTCCATGTATCTAGACGTGCACACACACACACATTTGGGAAGTTTATTGGTTGTCTTCCTAGCATCTGTTCCACTCCAAAAGTTTGACTAAGCCTGTCATAGTAATCCCAATCTCTTTGCCACTGATTGTATATCAGGATCATATACCCTGATCCTACTATGAGATATTAAAAAAAGAAACAAACAAACAAACAACAACAACAAAAAAACTATGCTAGGGTTTCTGGAAAAAGAATCATCAATCCTAAAAAAAAGAGACACCGGAAAAGATATCCACATGTGACAAAGTGACACCTAGACATGCGGAAATCATTTGAGTATGACAAACATGAAAGTCACAGTAAATGGACACAAAGAAGTGGAAAGAACTTTGGACCCTTGAAACTGTTACCGCACTTATAAACTGGATTAAGATCAGCACTCCTCCTACCCCTGGTTTTGGAGTAGATGAGGTGATTAATTTCCCCATCTGTAACTTTGTTTGAGTCAGGTTTTTCTGTTACTTATAACAGAAGACTTCCTAAGAGATCAAAACACACACAGGCACACACACAAACACCACACACAAAGAGACAATCTTCTAAATGTTAGCTACATTCTGAATGTGGTGGGCTTTTGCAAGTTAGCCCCGTGTCTGAGCCATCCTTTTCCTGATCATTACTTTTCTTACTATTGAAAGGTGCAATGGTACAATAAAAAAGGACAGGGATTTTGAGTTGGGAAAATCCATGTTGGGTTTGGTGCTGCCATAAACTACCTTTTGTGACCTTGGAAAATACCCTTGCTGAGTCTTAGCTCTTTTAAAAATTTCTGTTGAACTTTTGTAGATATTAATGGCATAATGCATGTAAGGTATTTGCACAAGGTCTGGCAAAGAAGAGGTGTTTGAAATGAGCTGGCTATTATAAACACAGGGGAGAAAATCATCTCAGTGTTCAGTGAAGTGGGCTTCAAAAAACAGCATATTTATATAGTGGGATCTATTTGCTCAGAATATTTGATAGAGTAGATGGGATTAAAAATAGATAATAGGCCAGGCAAGTGTAAATATAATCAAAAAACAACAACAATGACAACAACTACCTTCCATATATTTAGGGTCTGAGCTATGTAATAGCATTAACTTTACAGATGAGAAAACTAAGGCCTTAAGCAATCATAGAGTTCAGCCAAGATGTGGCTGAATTATAGGGGTGCCTGGGTGGCTCAGCCAGTTGAGCGACTGACTTCAGCTCAGGTCATGATCTCATGGTTTGTGAGTTTGAGCCCCGTGTTGGGCTCTGTGCTGACAGCTCAGAGCCTGGAGCCTGCTTCTGATTCTGTGTCTCCCCCTCTCTCTGCCCCTCCACTACTCATGCTTTCTCTTTCTCTGTCTCAGAAATAAATAAACATAAAAATTTTTTTTTTAAAGATGTGGCTGAATTATTGTCCATCGCAATGCTCTCTGGCTTCAAACCCCTTGTGTAAAACCTAACCAAGGTTGCCGGTTTTGTGTGTGTGTGTTTGTGTGTATGTGTTTTATCTGAGGCTAATCTTCATCAAAATGCTCAGCGATGGAAGACTTTTTCAACTACTATTGATATAAGCATTCGTATCCTCCTTCCATAAAGATAACTTAGGCAAATAAAATAAACACAGTAGAAAAGGCTTTCCACCTGATTTCAGATGACTAGAAATACTTAGCAGGTCACCAGTAAGGTTATCTTACTCTAGAATATGATAGTTATTAACTTCCACTGAAAACTAAAAATACTGAAATAAAGATTTCTCCTTTTCTCTCAAGCTGTGTGTGTGTGTATACACAAACACACATGGATCTCCTCTCTCTCTCTCTCACACACACACACACACACACAAATGCATTTATTACTGAAAACACAATCCAAGAATGGCAATTTTCAGATGCTTATGTGTAGTTTATTGGTTACATTTCTCTTTCTATTAAAAAATGCAGCATGTCATATGATTATATTTTATGACTATATATTAGTTAAAAACATGGTAGGAGGACCTTCAACCACATTGTGCCCTGGAAAGGTCCAATTTAATGTCAAGAGGAAACTGTCATTAAGCTTTATAGTTTGGTAGTATAGGTTCTTTCACTAAAGAATTCCTTTGCTCAGCTGTTCATGAGTCGTGACTCTTCTAATCACACAGATATTCTAATATAGATGCAGAGAGCCTATTTTTCTTTTTTTCTTTTTTTTTTTTTTCCTAAGGGAGAAAAAAAATGAACTCCCATTGACCCTTTTAATCAGTCAGGTCAAATCAGATCTATTGTCAAGGTGGCTTAGAGCCTTCATTATTTTTAAATGAATGCCAGAGCAGAAACTTTAAGCTTCCAATAATCGGACCTCATTATAGATTTTTCCTAGCAAATTTTCACCAGGAAAAGATGGTTAGAGAATTTTCTTCATAAAGTGAGATTTAACTGCTTTCTTAAGCAGATCATCTGCTTTAACTCCTGGTTGTGGTAAAATGAAACAAACTTCCTTCTTCTCTAACTCCAGAAAAGAGAGTCCATTAATACACTGGCTAATGTGCTCTAGCAATTTGAGTTGAGTAGACTTCTTGAATAAGAACAATTCACTCATCCATCCATCCATTCATTCTTAATAAGAAGCAAACATACAGATGTTTAGTCCCCATACTGTAAAGAGGAAAAAGAGACTTCAGAGAGTTGAAGGGGCTTCCTTCCCAGCGACAGAATGTGAGTTGCAAGACCTTCATAGTAAGCACATTTATTCTATTTTTTGCTAGAACAGAAATACTCAGCAGGTAGCTACTATTATGGAACACCTCTATTTCAATGTAGAAATGTTAAAATGAAGGTTGCTCCTCTTTTCTCAAGTTGTGTGCATGTGTAGGCAAGTGCACATAGGTTTCCTTGCACTCATGCTCATGAATGTATTCACTGCTCAAAATAAACAAATGTAATTCGAATGAAGCAAATATTTGAAGAGAGATCCAAAAAAAAAAAAAAAATCCATGCATTTCAGGAGATAATGTCTGCAGCAGGACAGACAATAGGGACTTTAAAAAAAATTTTTTTTAATGTTTATTTTTGAGAGACGGCACACTCAGGACGGCAGAGAGAGGAAGAGGATCCGAAGAGGGCTCCCAGTTGACAGCAGAGAACCCAATGTGGTGTTCCAACTCATAGAGAACGACCAGATAATGACCTGAGCCAAAGTCGGACACTTAACAGACCAACTCAGGCACCCTCACAACAGTGACTTTTCATAAATTTTGTCTATCTTGTCATGCTTTCCTGTTTTACCTTTTCCCATCTACTTGCAGTAGCCTTTTTTACTGTCAGTTGCCTTTGAACTTGGTTTAGGCTCTGGGTGTGGTCAAACTAAAACAAAACAAAACAAAAGGAAACAAAAACAACTACTTCTCTAATCCCTGAAAGAAGTGCAGAAAACCCTGGCTTCTCTGGCCTGGCCCTAGAACCACTCAGGAGCTATTCCCGTAGGGTTTTTAGTGGAAAGGGTCTGGGAAAAAGGACAAAATACAGAGCCTTACTCATCTGAGTAGCTAATTCAACTTATAACCAGGCCCTGTGCTGGAACGCCACAGGGAACAATCAGCTGTGGCCCCCACTGGTGCAGAGCTCACAGTCTAAAGAATACAGGCATGAATAGGACAGCAAATATTTCAACTGTGGTCACTGTGTGCCAGGCTTTATTCTGAGTACTCTACATACACTAAAATAATTTATTCTTGCTGTCAGTCCAAAGAGATAGTGGCACCACCACCATCACCATTTATAGAGAAAGTGATGTAGGAGACAACACAGAGGCATGAGGAGTTTCAAGGTCACAGTATAAGTGAGGCAGATGAAATGTAAACCTAGGGACTCTGGCCCTGAGTCTGTGCTCTTAGCCAGTAGGTTAGAGTATCATATCACCTCTTATGATGTGACAGCATGAATTGTACCTAACAGTGGTCTTGCCACCAAAAGAAACAAAGTAAAACCTCTGTACTCACCAGACAGTAGGTTTGTTTTCCTTCTTTTTCAAAGATTCTTCTTTCCACATTAGTGAGGGGGGTGTTATTATGTAGGTCAGTTTATCCTCTTAACTAATTACTTTCCCTCTTCTTCAGCCAGGCTGACTTATTCTTTGAGTCATCACTATTAAGGTCCAGGGACCTTTCTGGCAGAGATAATCTGGCCAGAAACATTGGGGCAAAAAAGCCAAGGAGACAACTGGTGGTTCTTTTTACGAAGCTGGAGAGGAAGGGAGGTGGAGATACCTCTATCTCTGCCTCTGCCTAAAACTCTATAGAAGATTTTGACCATTTTTTTAATGCATTTATTTTGAGAGGAGGGAGAGGGATAGAGAGAGAGGGACAGAGAGAGACAGACAGAGAGAGAGAATCCCAAGCAGGTTCTGGGCTGTGAGAATGAAGCCCCACATGGGACTTAATCTCATGAACTGTTCGTTCTCACAGTTCATGAGATTGAGCCCCACCTTGAAATCAAGAGTCAGACACTTTATCGACTAAGCCACCCAGGCACCCAATTTTTTCTATTTTAATTTAAATATCTTGACCATGTAAAATGGGCAGAAGACAGTTGCCATAGTGTCTGACACTTAGCACTAGATAAGCAGCAGCAATTTTCATTATTTACATCCTTCCAGTCAAGTAGCTGGCTTAGCTCACTTTTTTTCTCTACTTCCTTACCTGAAGCCCAAACTGCCATTTATGTATGAGCTTCCCAGGAAATATTTCCGACATATGAATGCCGTGCCTTAACTTCCCATGTGCCTAGTTTTAATAGGAACTTCTTTACTTGTTCCTTTGCTACTGTTTTTTTCCTTCTAAAGAAAGAATTGTCATCAGCATTTAGCTCCCAGGAAATGGCATGTGTGTCTTCCCACTAATAATTATGCTGAGAATGTTCCTTTTGAGGTTCCCTTTGACATTTCAGACATCTTCCAGGAAATTAGAGAGACTTGTGGTTTAGTGGAAAAAGCTGGGTTGCCTCTAGCTTTTAGAGACTTAGGGATTAAGTAAAGGTGCAGGGAAGGGTTGAAATGTGAATATGGCCAGATAATTGGAATGTCCTTGACATCCTATGGGTAGCAATTCAGGGAATGATGAAAACACACGTCGGCTCTTAACCAGGACATGGGGACAAGGGAGTGGGAATGGTGTGCAGAATGCACAAGAAAATACATATGCAAATGCCCTAAGGCTGAGTTTCTCAAAATGTGGATGGTGGGCCACCTACAGCTAAGTCACCCAGGAATGCTTATGAGAAATGCAAATTGTTTGCACCCACATCAAACTTGCAGGGTACAGTTACCTGGGAGGTGGGGGCTGGCAATCTACATGTTACCCAGGTTGCCAGGAGATTTTTCTGTAAAATCAAGTTGGAGATCCTTAGTAAAATGAGAAAGACACAGGAGGAAGTAAAAAAAATTCAGTTCTACTCGAAAATAAGGTGTCAGTGTGCTAAGAACATCTTCACATTTAATCAGGACCGTATCACTATGACATAATTATGTTCATTCTCACTTTTGATGAAGAGACAAAGTCACAGACAGACTAAGAAACTTGCCAGAGGTCACAAACCGTAGCAGTGGTGGAGGCTGGATTTAAATACAGAGAGTCTGAGGCCAGACCTTGTTTTTCTAACCACTGCAATGCATATGCCTCTTAGAGGCATATAATTAAACTTAACACGTTACTGAGCAAGCACCATATGTAAAAATATTAGGAGTTGGTTTTGTTTGTTGTTGTTGTTGTTTGTTTTGTTTTTTTGGTAGGGCGAAAAAAAATGCCAATAAAGCAAAAGATGGACATGCAACCCAGTGTAGTAATTGATGGGTGCAAAATGAGTTTCAATCCTATGATAAACAATGTGCTTTATAATCAAAATTAACAATCCAGTGACATACTTTCACATTGTTGTTGTTGTTTTAGACTGCTAATACTAATAAAATATGTTGAAGTTCCAGCTTCATACAAGAAGAAATGAAGTGATGCAAATTCCCTCATTACCAATATCTGAGGCATGATGTGGTGCTAAGTCCACTGGGCATTGCGTTGAGTGCTTTGAGTTCAAATCTTGGCATCATTTAACTATTGTCAGTTGGGCCAAGTCACTTGACAGCCTTAAACCTCCATTTTCTCATTTCTAAAATGAAAAGAAAATAACCATTCTCAACGGCCTTGCTGTAAGACTGCTATAACTATCAGCACATGTTAATGCAAATGAAAGTGACAATATCAGCTACCTTCATAAACTGTAGTGTGTAATCCATAAGGACGGTGCTGCTGGATAAAAACTTCCTTGATAATAGTAACTAAGACTCATCCAGCATTCTACCCTGCACAGCACTTAATGCTTACAAGACACTTAGTAAATATTTGCTATGTAAATACGGCCAACTAGTTATCTGAGTTGCTGTAATGGATATATGAATAATCGAACATGTAAGAAATAAATTGCACCCATAAACTTTTATTTTTATGAAGTGTTCCTTTCCCACCTTCCAAAGAAAGCTGTAGAGCTATTTAAAGTAAGAAAGTCTGTGTTTACTTACTGTGAAAATCAAAATTGTTTTCCTTCAGTGTTTCTATATATTGTACATTAATTTGAAAAACAATCACAGGCCTTCTCTTGGAACCCATCTCTCCAGTCCCATAAAGTATCTGAATCTTTGGCCCTATGTTAAATTGATCTTCTCACTCTGCATAATATGCATGCCCTTCAAAAGTGAATGTGTAGGAATAGTAATAAAGAAAGGAAAACAACTAAAAAACAAAACAAAACAAAACAAAAGCTAAAGGGGGGATAAGAAACTGCAAGATTCGTATTCCATTTTAACACACACATACATATACATTCTGTTCTTTTATTATAATTTGAAGTCTCCTCAAGATTTTCTTCTGCTTCACAAAGGAAAGCCAAATGATCTGACAAAGTGATATAATGAGATGTGTCATCCCTGCAGAAATGTTTAAAAAGGAGATCTTAGTTTGAGTGAGTGCAGCAGTCATAAGAATTCACGCAGGGCTCATCTCCTCCAGGGATTAATCAAGGGAACTTTATCAGGCACTTCTTTCTGACCCTCAATTGGCCGGTCTACAAAATCCCATCCATGGGTAGGAAAAAGTAAGCTGCTAAGGTCCTTTAAGGTTCTAGCTTATCAGAAAACCTCCAGAATACACAGATCTATCTACGGAAAAGATATATCTGTACCAATATCATCTATATTTATAGAATATATATCTCTATAGAATCTCTAATATCTATAAATAAATCAGATCTTTGTCAAATCATTTGGCTTTCATATATATGCACACATCACATACACACACACACATACATTTCCCTCGCCCCCAACTTGGCGCAATTCTGTGAAGGGAAGACTGAAGATCTAAGTGTCACAGAAGAAAGAACACCATGGGGGTTAAAGGCTTTCACTCATTTCTGCCTATTAATTTATTTGTTCATTCAATATACATTTACTGAGGTTGCTGTTGTCTGCTGCAAACATAACAGGAGATAAAAGTCTATGAGGGGAAAACATACAAGATGTGACATCAGGTAATGATAATGTGATGTGATCAACAATACCACTGCAGCACTGGGACTTCTGGAAACCCTTCCACTTATTTGAACCCAGTCTGAGTGGTCAAAAATGGCTTTAAAGAAGGAAATGAGTAAACCAAATTGTAAGGAATAAATAAAAGTAAGCAAGTAAAGTTAGATTCACCAGATTTCAAATCCTGATTTCACCATTCAATGTCCTTGGATAATATACTCATGTTCTCTAAGCCTGGGATCTTTCTTTGTAAAAGAATAAGAGTAATGTTGCTTCATGCGGTTTGAGGGAACCTACAAAAGAAGGTGAATTTAAAGTACCCCCCAGAAGTGCTTCTCCTATGCTAAGACCACAATAAATGTTGATTTCCTCTTTGGAAAGAGTACGCATAAAGAAACGCCAAGTTGTTCACTAAGGCAGTTATCACTGTTGTTTTGAACCTGAAATAAAGTAATGGGTTAATAGCACAACGCCTTGTCTTTTCTCTTTCTCCTTCCTGTGCTCATACCAACAGTTTTTGAGGTTGAAGCACCATAAGGAAGCTTTTTAAAATGAGGCCAGATATTGTCATAAGCTTTACATATTTTGTTATTTAATCCTTATAAAACCTTTTGCCTTATGAGATAACTGCTGTTCTCGTCCTAATTTTCCATTTTAAGAAAATGAGACACATAGAATTTAAGAAATTGCTTAAGATGAATCTGGCACCAAGTAACCAAACTGGGACTCAAATTTAGGTTGCCTGGTTCCAGAGTCTGTTCCTGCACTCACTATACACCTTAAATATCTGTTATACAATGTGTATACTTAACGCTCAAATCATCTCTAGAGTAGGAACAGAATTTCAAGAACAGGACCCTGAGAACACCACCACTGAAGTGTCTGTGCAAGGAGAAGATGCTATGGAGAGTGAGGAGGTACTAAAATTGCATCTTGCCTTGCATAAAGGAACCCATTGGTTGCCGATGCAGTACCTATCGTATCATCTTACTTCCCAAACAGGATATCAGTGATGTTCAGGTATCCACTCTGCCCTTTCACATGATGAAGAGGAAAGAGAATCCATCCCCATGTTGCAAGAGATTATGAAAAGAACATGACTGCTGGTTGATCTGCCAGCTGAACCCAAGCAACCGGAGATTCCCCACCCCCTCTCCTGTCTTTGGAACTTATGTTCTGCCTACCATTCTCACAGTGGAAGATGTCCCCAAAACATAGCCTCTTAGAGAGTAAGGTGTTGCTGAGCCCATCTGGATGGTATATGTGGCTAAATTCAGTTAAGGACTCTATATAAACTTTAAAACTTGTGGTGAGTGACTGCAGACATCCCCTTGTCCCATGGATGCCCAAGAAAAACCTTATAAGCAAGTTTCCTTGCTTATTAAAAGCTGATATCTACAAATCTGGAGTGGTCCACCTCTTTCTTTGGTCTCTCCTTGCCCTCCATGTAAGATCCAGTTTGTGAACTAACATCCCAGTTTCAGAAATAAATTCCAATCATTCCAAATTTTTCCAGATTGGCAAAGGTGTTTCTCTATACACTCTTATTGGTCTAACAACCTAGGATGGCCCCCTAAAAGAAGCACTCATATTGCAAGCATTGGTAATGTCCCTCTTTTTCTCCCAGTGGATGTAGACCAAGAAACATGTTGCCCCAGTTGCAGTTGGTAGCCATCCTGTCGCCATGATGAGCCATCCTGAAGACAAAGAAGACACTGACAACAAAACAAAGAGAATCAGGGAGGCAGTCAGACAACCAATGTAGTTGCCACAGATTGTATTCCTCCCTCTATACTTCTTATAATTTGAGAGTTATATAGCAAACGATGGCCTCATGACTGAAGTCGCTTTTTCTGTTAATGGAAGCAAACAAAAAATCTAATTGATAAGTCATTGGAGACAATGGATAAGAAAGATTTAAAATGAGAATGCTCAATATTATTAGATGTTGCAGAGAGAGGATTTTACAGTTTAAAAAAATCTCGAGATATAGATGCAAACTGATCTCTAAATCATTTGGCCAATCAGCCCATGGTAAATCCAGAAAATACCCAACATATCATTGTCCACAGTATTAAAGAAAGGGATGGAGGTAGGAATAGAAGGACCAGTAAATTTCACCATTCGACCTCCTGGAAGTTTATTCAATTATATGGATTCATGCCTGCAAATGATGCTGCACATTTATATGTAGTCAGTTTTATCCACTGCTTGTAAAAAATAGACTGTGTCTCTGAGGAACCTGTGTAATAAAGCTGGAAGAATTCTGTAATTAACCCTAGAGTAATTATCTTCACACCAAGTAAACCACTCTGGAGTTGGCATGTGGCATAGCTGCCAAGAACCCTGTTATAATAAGGTTGGAGGGAGCAATTTTTAACATTTTGCCCATGGTGTATAAACCTTTAATGGAGCCAAATGCCAATCATCCACAGAGTTATACAGAGAAGATCAAGGTAAGTGAAAGCCTCCAAAGCTCTATTTTAAGCACCAATTTTCATCATTAGCCTTACCTGAGTATTATAAGTATGTCACCCAGCTGCATCATAACATCAAAGAAGCTGGGAAAATGAAAAGATCTAAGAGGTTATGAAGACCAGCCTGCTTCCCAACGTGAGGTTCCTTTCAACACACCCCTGACAGGCAACTGAATAATTTCCATTTAAATGTCTCTGGGAACCAATGGTTGGAAATCAAGAACACAAGCGTGGAGCCAAACAGACTCAAATGTTCATCTCTGACAATTATTAAGTGTAACCTAAAATGAAACTAATGTCACAGGGCATTCATTTCCCCTTTTGAGATAGTTCAAGACATGATTCTACTCCACAACACTGTTGTGACTGGACAATTTGTTTTGAGAAGGACAACATTAGTTTTCTTTCTTTTCATTTTTATTGTCAGATTAAGTTTAGAGTTTTTATAAAATTGCATCAAATATGAATCTATACTTGACTTCTCTGCAGAACCTTCTCCTAGGTCCTTACGACTGAATAGAACATGGTTGTCTTCTTGGGAAACCTACTGTAACCCAGACGAAGATATTACTTGAACCCTGCAGCCAAGGCCTTTGGCTTAAAATCAGCCTGAGATGAAACTCCTTGTGAGGATTTTTTTCCTGAGATTGTTTTGTTAGCAACACTTGATGCAGGGGAAAGGTCAGTGATCTTTGGCAAGGGAATTAACTCTTCTGCTCTATTTAGCCTCAACTTCTCCAATGAAAGAATTAAAGTATTTTATGATTGTAATTAAAAAAACAAATTCTCTTGTCATATAATTTCTGAACTCTCTCGTCCTTGAATATCTGTGTACACTCAGGAGTCTTTAAACGTTTCATAAATATGGCTGCTTGAGTTAAATGCCCTATTTCTGATACATGCTCACGACAAGATCCTAATACATAACAAAGTGTCATCTGCATGCTGTACACCTATTACAACAGGAAGAAACTATATTAATTTGATGAATGGTTATATCAATAGCCCATTAATTATGTTTTCATTTGACAAAAATCTCTAGAATTTTCCCCACTCACCTAGAAATTGCAGCTTTACTGGCGTTATGACCCCAGGTATGCTATTTGACTTCAAGGGCCCTCATCTTCCATCTGTGAAATAGGAATAATACCTAACTAAAGAATGACTGGGAGGACTAAGAAGGTGATACACAAAGTGCCTTATACCCAGCATGTGCAAGAAGGTCAACCAGTATAATCCCCCCTGTGTTTCTTATTCTCTTTTTCATCCCTAACCATTCAAATGGAGGCCTCAATCAGCGACATAGTGGCAAACACCTGGCGACTTAAGACACAAAGTGACCAAGATTATGAAGCATCTACCATTTGATCATCTCTAGCAACAACTGCACTGTGTGTCTAGCATCTGCTGACAGCAGTCTTCTGATGAGTATATGATTTCGGGCAGCAACAGGTGAAAAGAACGTCCTGGATGATTATCATAAAACCATGAGTATGTGAGAGGCTAACAGAGGCTGCATCATATGCACGTGCTCATGCGCACAGATCTGCACAAATGCACACAAACTCATACCACACTCCAAATTCTGACAGGACTTGTGTCAGTGAGCCTGTGAAACAGAAGCTGGCTCATTTGCTGCTCGCCTGCTTCCAAAGGGAGTGTTCTGCTTCAAGATGGCAACTTCCCACGGTTGTGGACTTAACCCCCAATTCTTCATAGCAAAGTTGGAAGGATGGAGAGATTTCTCAACGATTCTATGCCTTCTGATCTTTGTGACTAATGAGAAAGATCATCCACGTTAGCCATCCTTTCATTACTGGTTCCATTCTGCTTATAAACTCCATTTAAAATGGCCAAGAAGACAAAATGACTTTCCTGTGGAGAAGGTTCTTTTCCCTTTTTTCCTACTTAATTAGATACACTTTAGGTAGGGTGATTGGGGGGAACTAGGAACATTATTTAAAGCTCTAGGGAGGACCATACTTTTGCCTATTACAACAAACCAAATCAAATCAAGTGAAATCAATTTAAACTAACAGAGTATATTCTGCTAAATGTAACTTAATTGGTATAGAATGTATGGTGTGATCTTAAATGGCGTTTTAATGATCCTTGGGGAGCAAAAACACTCATTTGAGCTTAAAATTTGTTCATCCACTGATTCAACAACTATTTATTGAGTAGCTACTATTCTGGGCAATTTAGCTCAGCGCAATGCTATGGATGTTTGAGTTACAAAATGTAGATGAGATATCCATTTTCACCACTTTCTAGAAAGTGTTCTTTTGTAATCCACATAAAGGTAATCTTTGGAGATAATATTGATTTCTTAGGGTTAATTATGATGAGAAAAGATAATAATGGCAAATAATAGGCACCCCGTAAATGGAGGAGATATTGCTGTTGTTGTTGATATTAAAATGCTGAAAAAATTCTGGGCTTTTTTCCAAGTGAAATTTACTTAGAAGTTTGGGAGCCTGAGATAACATAAGTGACCTAAATGCTACCAGTGTTCAATTGCAAATAAATTAACCTATCATGGATCTTGCATGTAATGTCTGTGCTTAATCCCAGATAAATGATTTTTTTTTTCTCTGTTGTTTGAGGGCTAACTAAAATACCAAGATGATTTTTTTTAAATAATTGTATTATCCACTTAACATTCAAATCATATACAACTTTTTCTTCTAGTATACCCAAAACTAGCTTCATAGAAAAAATCTCACCCACCCTAGTTCCCCAGAAATCACTGTCATAGAATGCCAGAGCAGGTTAGAAAATGCCAGGATGTCACATTTTATTTTATAAACCTATTGAAATTAAACCAAGAATTAGGGCAAAAGGTTAGTAAATTGTGATATTTCAACAGGAGAGTATTTTTTCTAAGATAATGTAGGAAAGTAGCTTCTTTAAAAAAAATGCAATGCATGTTGTAATGGACACCACCCGGAATCCGTTTCTACTTTGGTGCCTTATCTGGGTTTGTTCCCCTATCATCCTGCCTCATCTTGTAGGCAGCCAACTTCCAGATCGATTTGCTTGCTTTAAGGGTATCCCATTCTCCTCACCAGCACTGGTTTAGGAAAAGGTGTGTAAAATCTAGCCAAAGAGCTATAATGGAAATCTGATGGAGGCTTTTATGAAAAAATAGCCTTGCTCTTAAGAAAGTTACAAGATGATGTGGGCTGTCTCTGCTTCCTCATCTCACCATCCTATCTGTATGTGACACCTGCAAACACTGCAGGCATCTTTCAACCAAAGAATGAAACCAAAATTGACTATGGCAGTTTGTAGAGATGGAAAAAACCTGAAACCTTGACCTTTATAACCACTTAAAAAAATTGTTTTGGCAAAAGTACCTTTATACCTCTACTGGCTTTTTACCTTGAATAAACTGACATTAAATAAGCCCACTCTGCTTCTGGACTTCCTGATATTTGAGATCACAGGCCCTATAAACGAGTCAGTTTTAATTGGGGCTGCTGTTTCTTTTAGCTGAAAGCATTCTCATTAAGACTATAACTTTCTTTTTTTTTTAATTTTTAAAAAATCTTTATTTTTGAGAGAGAGAGAGAGAGAGAAACAGAGAGAGAGAGAAACAGAGAGAGAGGGAGGCACAGAATCCGAACCAGGGCTCCAGGCTCAGAACTGTCATCACAGAACTCGACGCGAACCCACAAACCATGAGTTCATGACCTGAGCCGAAGTTGAACACTCAACCAACTGAGCCACTCAGGCACCCCAAGACTATTACTTTCTAACACAAAAATACATATGAATAATGATTAGAAAAAATACATATATAGAAAATAGTATAGTTCATCAAATTGTTAAAATTATTATTATATTGTTATATCATTTTTTTAATATTTATTTTTGAGAGAGAGTCACAGCATGAGCAGGCGAGGGGCATATAGAGAGGGAGAGACAGAATATGAAGCAGGCTCCAGGCTCCAAGCTGTCAGCAAAGAGCCTTACGCGAGGCTCAAACCCACAAACCGCAAGATCATGACCTGAGCCAAAGTCAGACACTTAACCAGCTGAGTCACCCAGGTGCCCCTATTATATCATTTTTCAAGAAAAAGAGAAAAAAAAACAGAGCCACCCTACATGTGGATGAAGATGTTTAGCTAATGGCTCAAGATTTCTATTTTATTTGTGAACATGCTATATAGAACATACGTCTATCCCATATGTTCTCAGGCTGACTATTCAGCAGATAAAAAATAAACAGTTGAACGCAGCTAAAGAAAAGTCAGATGGGACAAAAAATAAATATCTGGAATTCTATCTTCCTGTAATATGTAAGGTAAAATCCAAAATTTTTTTTAAAAATTTTTTAATGTTTTTATTTATTTTTGAGAGAGACAGAGACAGAATGTGAGTGGGTTAGGGGCAGAGAGAGAGCGAGACACAGAATCCGAAGCAGGCTCCAGGCTCTGAGCTGCCAGCACAGAGCCCGATGCAGGGCTTGAACTCACAAACTGTGAGATCATGACCTGAGCGGAAGTCGAACGTTCAACCAACTGAGCCACCCAGATGCCCCGAATCCAAAATTACTCTTAAAGGTAAGCACAGAATGTCTGGGAAAGGGAAAAAAAACAGAAAAGAATTTTATAAAGACTTATACCTTTATAAAATTATTTTATAAAAAAGAATTATAGCTTCTTGAGTCAACTTACAGGTGACCCATCTTGTCTCCTCTTACATTCTAATCTGTACCCTATCGGTGGCTTGAAGTGTGACTCCTTTCTGGAAAATCTCTTCTTTTCTTCTCTCTTTCCGCGTATTGGACATCCTTGAATTAGATATTACTCTTCTAGTGGCCAAAATTTCTTTTTTCACTTTGATACACCAGAAGCTGTAAGAGTTTACAGCCACTGAATCCTGAGCAGGTCAGGAGTCCAGGCACAAATATCTGCGTCCTCTTCTGAAGTCCTCAAAGGTAACTGTTCACAGAATTCAGTTTCTTGTGGTTGTAATACTGAGCCACCATTTTCTTGCTGTCAGCCAAGTATCCAGTCTCAACTCCTGGAGTCTGCGCCCAGTTCCTTGCCACATAGCTTTCTCACATCATGGCATCTTATTTCCTCAAAGCCAGCAGGAGAAGCTGGTGCTCCCGTCTGCTAACGCAGAGTCTTACATAACATAATGCTCTCATAGGAATGAACACCCCCTTTACTTTTGCCAAATTGCCTTGGAGCAAGTTCCAGGTTCCAGCTGTGTGCAAGGAGAGGGGATTATGCAGACGTGACCCACTGGGGGGTGCTTATAATAAGGTATATCTGTCAGAGACCCTACAGAGCAACAGAGACCCTGGTATTCCCTGTCTACCCCCCTACCACTACCACTCACGTCTTCTCTAAGGGCAGTGAGTGTTCAGCGACTATACTTGACAGATGGTGTCGAGAGCACTTAGAGTCAGGTAAGCCTACACTTAAACCCCAGTTTTCCTCACTATCACTTGGGTTCCTCACTTGTAAAGTGTAAAATATTTTAGGTTAAGTGTTCTTCTTTTTCAGGATATATGAAAATTAAACTAGGTAATGTAAGAGAAAAAAAAGTTGGTATAGTATTTGACACTTAGTAAAAAGTCAAAATGGGCAAAGATTAAAACTGTATAATTTATGCATGCATAGTTTGAACCAAAGAGTTATTTAAAAAATCAACACATTTGAGGAGGTGCCTGAGTGGATCAGTCAGTAAAGCGTCCGACTCTTGATTTTGGCTCAGGTCATGATCTCATGGTTTGTGAGCCCACATTGGGCTCCATGCTATTAGCACAGAGCCTGCATGGGATTCTCTCTCCCTCTCTCTTTGCCCCTCCCCTGTATGCACTCTTTCTCAAAATAATAAGTAAACTTCAAAAAATAAATAAATACACTTGAGCATGCCACTTCTTTCTTTAGAAGCCCTTCAAAGTGTACCACTGCTTTGAATAGGAATCTTTACCTTGGCCCACCAGGTTCTGCACAATAGGATCCCTGCTGACTTTGTCACTTGCCGCACTCTCGCCCTGCTCTGGACTTTCTTTCAGTCTCTTACAGGCTACTCTTCTCACCTTTCCCTTTGCAGGAGCTCATCCCCTTCCCTAGCACTCTCCTTGGCCCTTTAACTTGCATGACTGCATTTGTATATCCAACAGCTGTAATATGTAGGTGTTATTAATCTCCATTTACAGATTAAGAGTAGTTGAGTTGTTTGCCTATGAACACACACAGTTAGAAGAGTAACCCAAGATTCAAATCCAGGAAAGTCTGATTTTCAAGTCTGTCCTCTTTTCTGCTCAGATTGCTACTCTAGATATGGGACCCATATACACTTGTCTTTGCTTTTAACTTTTCTGGGAAATATTTAGGGCAGCACGAGTGAGTCTTAACACTTCAAATATATGGTTGTAACTTACCTCTTCTATCTTGAGTCCCTCCACAGGCACCTGCCCCAGTGGGAATGAAGTGAATTAGTCTGAACTAAATAAGGCTACTACCCCAAATCTAATTATGATTTTTTAAATGTTCTTCAATAAAACTTTATTATGGAGATACGCTTTTTTTTCTCAAAATTTACAAAATATTTCCCTATGTAAGTGGGAGAGGAAGGGTAATGAGGATATTGATATTTTCTTCAAAGGATTAAATCAGATAATGGATATAAATCCCTAAGAATAGTGCCTGACACAAACAAGTGGCTTAATAAATTGTATTTATTTTATTCACACAAAGAAGTCCTTTTATGAACATTCTAGTGATTTAATAACACTTAAAATCTGTCTCATATACTTTGGAGTCAGAGTGACTGGGTTCAAATTCTGACTTCTTTACTCATTACCTGGGTGGTGGTAGACAGTTACTTAACCCCTCTGTACCCTAGATTCTTCATCACTAATGAGAAGATAATAATAGTATCTGCCTCACAGAGTTGCAATGAGGATTAAATGAGTTACTTTTGGAGAATATTTATGATAGTGTTGGATGCTGTATAAACATTTTATAAATAAAACAAATAAGATATTTATTGGCAACCAGTTACAGAGCAAGATAATATGATTTAAAAAAAAAAAAAAAGGGAGACAGTTTTCAACCAGACTGTGACCAGATGCTTAAGGAGTTTAAATAAATCTTGTTGGGCGAAAATGATGCACACAGGAAAATTATTATAGCAAAAAAGTATAAAGAGCCATGTTACAGACAAGTAAGAGGCATGTTTTGATGCATAAAGCGCACAAAGAATATTTTACATGTTATCGCGTTTAAATCTCCTGATAGTTCTGAGAGTCACATGTATTACTATAATTATTTTGTGAAAAAGCTGAGTTTTGAAGATGGTAGATGGTAAAGTAGTAAAGATGGTTTGTAGGTGAACTGCATTTAAGACCTCTGATTTCAAATCATCATTCATTCATTCATTCATTCTTTCACTTACCTATCCACTTGCTTATTCATTAAAACTTATTTGTGCTTCGCATGCATTTGATATAGTCCCTAAGTGGCCTGAAATAGTCAGTGTGATTCCCTAACACTAGGGATTGGGTTACTGCTAACAGCACCACTCCTAAGAGTAATTGCAGATCCCAGAGGGGAAAATGTACTTACAAGGAGTTTGTATTAGGAAGTGACTGGATTGAGCAGGGACTAGGCCCCCTTTTTTATAAGGGGACCAAATTCTTTTTACCAACATTCCTCTCCTTCCCCCTTCTGAGAAACCTTGGTTAAAATGCAGTGGAAATACTGAGATAGGAGAGCATGTGCCAGCTATCGGAAGGGAAAAATACCCAAATGCCACCCGACAACGGTGAAAGGCGAAAGAACATCTGTGGGTATCCCCCTGCAGGTTTTCCAGATGTGAACAGACACATCCAGCACACGTAAAGATGCTAGAGGTATCTAGGAAAAATGTGACCAAGGTATGGCAACATCTCTCTAGAACTTGTCCAGGACACTCCTATTTTCTCTCAGATTCAATACCATTATTACTATTATGTTACCATGAAGTTATGAAGGATATTATATTAAGAAGTGGGAAGAATACTGTGACAAAAATAATTGCTGACATTCTGTGAAATGTACTTCCCTACTTTTTCTATACATATTTTAAACAAGCAGCAAATATGCTACAATACTGAGCTTAACTTGTTTTCTTTCCATTTATTCTATCATGAACATGTCTTCATGCCAAACCATAATGCATATTCAGCAATACCTTTATGGTTGTGCCATAGCCTATAAAATGGAAAATGTATATAATGAATTCTCCATGGATATACTTCTTATTGGGTCCTTGATTCTCCTGTTGGCTCTGTCCCCCATCCTTCCCTCTTTTTCATTCTTCTTTCCTCCATCCTCTCTCTTCCACAGGTACTGATTGATTGGCTTTCCAGTGACAAGCTCATAGACAGATGAGTGAGAAATCCTTGAAGGGCGGTGAGCTAGAAAGGACAAGGGCCCCAGAAGTGACAGATGATCTGAACTGCAACTCTCACACTTAATGCCTTGTGAGGCAAGGCCTACATTTCTCCTTCTCATGATTGACACACACCTTTGGACCAGCTAACTTCTTTGGCATTCCTTTCCAAAATGGGATTTCTAGTTTAAATTTCCAACCATAGTGGAAAGCACCTCCCAGTGGCCCTTCCCATTCACCTCATTCTTTCCTCCTGCTTTTTCCCCTTCATTTTCCTATTTAGCTTTTTCTTGTTCACTTCCTTTCTCTCATCCTACATAGATGTCATTTGAGTAACAGTTTTTATTTTCTACGAGGGAATCCCTGGATTCCACCAAAATTTCTTTTTTAAAAGAGTCTATAACTAGTTGAAGTCTATATCTGGTCTTTTAAATAATTTTTCAAATTTTTTAATGTGTATTTATTTTTGAGAGAGAGAGAGAGAGAGAGAGAGAGAGAGAATATGAGAGGGGGAAGGGCAGAGAGAGAGGGAGACACAGAATCCAAAGCAGGTGCCAGGCTCTGAGCTGGCAGCACAGAGCCCAACACAGGGCTACAACCCATGATCTGAAATCATGATCTGAGCTGAAGTTGGAGCCTAAACTTACTGAGTCACCCAGGCACCCCATATCTAGTCTTTTAAGTAAAAGACTTTAAAAATTTGAATTTGCATGTTTTAATCTAAAATACATTGTTTATCATAACCTTGGGGTGATCATATGCCTTCCACTTTGCAACTTTCCTTCTTCTCCCCAAGTGTTTCATCCAACATATCCTGATATAGCAGAGATGCTAAACAACATGATAATGATCAGAACTATGCTCGGATATATAGAGATCCCTATATATCCCAAGATATTAAACTGTGCAATATGCAATACATATGCTAGGGATTTGATTCTGCTGTGTGGTAGTAAAAAGACATATAATATTGTCATGACTGGAACTGAAAACAAAGGAAAGATTGATCATAACACTATTATCTCAGATTCTGCATCCACCATTTTACATTCTGCACCTTGCAGACTGCTTAATTCTCCTTGAGTCTCTAAACCTCACCTTATTTCTCTAGATTGCCAGTAGACTTTCCCCTTCCATATGTACACAGGAAGGAAGAGAGAGAAAGAGAGAGAGAGAGTGGAGGGAAAGAAAGAGAAAGAGAGGGGGAGGAAGAAAGGAAGGAAGTAAGCTAGCAAAGAAAGAAGGGAAGGAAAGGAAAGGGCAGGGAAGGAGGGAGAAAGGGAGAAAGAGAGAGAGAGAGAGAGAAGGAAAAGAAAAGAAAAGGAAAGAAAAGAAAAGAAAAGAAGAGAAAAGAAAAGGAAAGAAGAAAGAGGTGTAACTTGTATAATTATCAAGAACCAACTGATTCAATCAGTAAGCCAAAAAGATTGGTCTCTAGCCCCAGGTGTATCCCTATCCCATCTGTATTTCAAAGGAATTCCTTTCTACACACCTTTGGCTTTACTTCTTCATGTATGCTCTGGGTTGTAGGAGTACCCTAAGTACAAGAGGGAAGAGAGTATAGGATTTATAAAAGGGGTGGAAAATTTCTAATTATTATTAATATTGACTCATATTTTTGCTAAAATCCTGACTAAAAATCAACAGAGAAGTCTCATTGCTGGAGAAAAAATGAAAGCAATTAAGGAGAAGCCACAAAACTGAAGTCAACCATTCTAATTTGTAATTTATGAACTTCCCGAGGTGGGGGAGGAAGTAAGTAAGTAAGTAAATAAATAAATAAATAAATATTCATGATATTTTAACTGTAAAATATCAATTATAGACATGTAGAGTTCTGACACAGCCCAGATGCTAATAGATTCTAAGTGATTGTTAGTGTTAGACATTTCTTGTGTATTCACCGCACATCAAGTATAGTGTAGCATACAACAAAGAATTCTCTTTACCCTCCAAAGAGCTAACAGACATCACTGGAGACCATCATTAATTTATTGTTCTAGGTATTCCTATACTACAAAAACCTTGTCCGTTTTTTTCTTTTAATTGAGAGGAATATTGATCCTAAAGCTGCACATTATGGTAGAACAAACTTTATCTTTGGAATCGAGCTTCTCTAAAACCATAATCTAGCAACAACTTGTCAATTGTATATTTTAATTCATCTGATCCTCACTTGCAGGGTTATTATGTCTATTATATAAGATATTTATATATAAGTGTGTGTATGCATGTATATATATGAGCATGTGTTTATGTGTGTGTATACAATACATTAGACACAAATATAAAACAAATGCCTACATACACATGAGAGTGCCTAGCAGAGAGATGGGCACACAGGCATCCAATAAATACTAGTTTTCCTTTCCTTCAACCATAAATCGTTTCCAATGATGGTATATCAGATATCACAACAAGTTGCTGAGACATGTCTACTGTTCAAGACAATGTGATTCAAAGAAACAGCAAAGACTCTGGAGCCACATAACTGTGGGTTTCAGTTTTGGTTTCTGGCTGGTAAGTGGCAATGAAAGATTTGAATTTTTGTGTGTCTGACTTCAAAGCTATGACTCACTATCCCACACTTAAGAGGCAAAATAAAACGCTGAGCTAATTCCAAAGCAATCCCAAAGAATACAAGAAAGGCTTGGTGATTCATGTGCAAAGAAGAGGAGTTCTGGTTTCTTAGTTGGAGTTTTAGTGGCTCAGGTAATGGCTACCCAGTGTTCCCAGTGGTCAGCTTGCTTACCATTAATTTCCATCTAGTTTCTGTCCATGCCATCCAGGTATTGGTTTGCAGAGTGGCTCAAAGATCTCTGGAGGATGTAAAATTGAGAATACCCTTCTTTTGGGGATTCATGAATCAATGATCCTTAAAAGTGATAGCTTTTTCCTTAGAAAAGCACTCCTAGATTTAACAATTCACAACTGGATCCAGTCATCTGCCTTTACAGAAGGCATGAGACTTAACCAGTTTTCACTGAATGCATCTGTAGGTATAGATACTCTCAGCCCCTAGTCTATCTGTTGCTGTTGTTGTTGCCGTTGTTTTGTTTTGTTTTTTAGACGCAAGTTTCTCTCTCTTTTCCTTATTACACATAATATCCTCAGGCTGGTATATACTTGGAACAATACGCTGTTTGTCTCATCATACAGCAAAGGGTACAGGGAGGCCTGCTTTCTTTACTGTAAAAACATCACAGAAGCTACAGTGCACCTGAGATTCTCTGGACCTCCTCACCACAGAAAGGAAAGGGATTCAGCAGGGGCGCTATCAACCTGACAAACACTTTGTCTCTCTCTAGGGAGGCAGGAAGCTTTGGAGAGAAAAGGGTGCTATTCTTCAAGTCATATGAATCAAATTTCTAATTTAAGTTTTGTTTCCCCTTAACCCCATGTCTACTTGGGCAAGGCACTTTCCTCTCAGTACATGTTTCCCCATCTGTCAAGTCAAGATAAGAGATATTAACCCTGTATGAAGATTAAACAAAATAGCCTATGTTTGCAGCAGCTAGCACAGAACAGGCACTCGTCGACTTACTTTTCTAACCTGTTATGTCTTTATTTCAGGTTTGTAGAGGACCAGCACCATGAATAACATCCACTTTTGTTTTTAAAATACAAAAAAAAAAAAGCCTATAATAATTTCTGAATAAAACTGCTTTATGATATATTCTTTTGAAAAGTTCTTGTTTTGAGTTTATTTTGCCTTTCATATGAGAAATAAAAAAGAGTAGTAGACATAACGGGGTACCTGGGTGGCTCATTTGGTTAAGTGTTCAACTTTGGCTCAGGTAATGATCTCATAGTTAGTGAGTTTGAGCCCCACATTGAGCTTGAGGTCCACATTGGGCTCTGGGGTGACAGCTCAGAGCCTGGAGCCTTCTTGCAATTTTGTGTCTCCTTCTCTCTCTGCCCCTTCCCCACTCGTGTTTTCTCTCTCTCTCTAAAATAAATAAACATTTAAAAAAATTTTTAAAAGATACTTTAAAAAAAAGAGTAGTAGACTTAAAATATTAGGATTATTTATATGATTGTGTTTTTTTAACAAAACAACAGGTTTATTGAGCAGAATTCATGCTCTGACCTCTGCAGTTAATAATTTTTGTGTTTCTGAGCCTTTGTTTCCTCATTTATAAAATGGGTACAATTGGGACACTTAAGTGGCTTAATTGGTTGAGCACTCGACTTCGGATCAAGTCATGATCTCACAGCTTGTGAGTTCGAGCCCAATGTTGGGTTCTGTGCTGACAGCTCAGAGCCTAGAGTCTGCTTCAGATTCTCTCTCTCTCTCTCTCTCTCTCTCTCCTCTCTCTCTCTCTCTGCCTCTCCCCTGCTTGTGTTCTCTCTGCCAAAAATAAATAAGCATTTTAAAAAAATAAAATGGGTACAATAATACTTGCTTCTCTTACGTCTTATGATCATTGCATGGTATAATACATGGGAAGATATTTTGGAGATGTAACATGCTGTTCAAATATAAAAATAAATAGTATTGCTGCTGATATATTTGTATTGGAACAATAGCATTACCTATCACATTGTTTATAATCATTATTTTATTAATCTTAACATTTCATCATTTCACATTCAAAATTCCTTTATTACTATATGAGAATGGTTTATTCTAATGAGAAAAGCCTCTTTATTTTTAGAACTTAAACATAATGAAAGGGAATATATTTGTGTTTCCTACTTTTCTCCTAGGGTTTAAGTATCAAAGACAAAGAAGAGTGAAGTAGATGGAAGAAAGGTAATATTTTTGAAAATATTTAATAATACATTAACCTTTGGAGCTGGCTGTCTTCCCATTTTCTCTGCTATTGAAGACCCTTTCATAGGCAGATTAAATAAAATTAAGGTAGCCAGAATCCTGAGCTTTCCAAGTGACTTCTTTCAATTTCCAAATTCATCCTACTAATGAGGAGGAGTTGAACAGGTGAAGGAATTTTTCTTTACTATGAAAATAATGTCAATATTGAGTGGATTTTCATTGGTTTGAACATTTCCTGAGCCCCAGCCAGGTGCTGGTCATGTTCACATACACCATTCCATCCATTACTCACAATACTATTCAGACCAATATTCTGGTCCCAGTTTTCAGACACTGACAAGGACACAAGCTCAGATAGGCAAAGTCACTAGGTCGTGACCGGGTTTCAGGTAGTGGAACAAAGATATGTGAGTAGACTCGACTGACATGCTTTCTTACTGTAATCAGAAAAGCTCCCAGACTGAAGAAATCAGTCTTTGCCTTTGACCGTTAAATGGACTCGAATATACACTGACAAAATGCAGATGAGATCTACTTCTGACTTCACAACGAGACCTCTCACCATCAGCCTCAATGAGGGAATACTTTTTAACAGCGAACAAGCAAATGTGGGGTCTAGGAGCTACTGTGACATTTCAGAGTCTAAACTTTAACAAGATTGGGGAAAAAAAAGTCTTTCCAGCTATTCATTAATTAATGAAATTTATGAGTTAGAAAGCACACATTGTATATTAGAAATGTCTTCTTTGCAGCAATAGTCATTAACCGTGGTTCTCAAAAGCCTCCAATCACTATCATCAGCATCCAGATCCTAGCCTCTTTTTAAAATTGTGAATTTCTAAAATTCTAAAATTTTGTGATAGAGAAGGACACAGAGAGAAAGGCAGAGAGAACAAGGAAAAAGAATGGTTCAAAGAAACATAATTTCATATGTGTAAAAACACCATCATGTGAAGTCTAATCCCTGATATCCTTGCTGTCTATTGCCAAAGGCTGATTACTTTTTCTATAGACCTCAATATAACACCAAGGTTTCACTATATATCTGCATAAATTAAAGTCAAATACATCGATAAAAAATTATTTTGATATCACTGCACCTGATTTTTTTAGGTTAAGTTAAAAAAATCATACTTAACAAAAAAGTGTAGATCAGCATGTTAATGATCTATAAGAACAGTTTGCTAAGAAGTGATTATTAAGTTAATTCTTGTGAAATACTGCACACCACACCTGAAAAGTAGTGAGGCTTCAGGACAGGCAAACCATGATGAGCTTCAAGGAGCCATATTTGGAAAAGAAAGGATAAGGGTAAAGGGATAGGGATATTTGTACAGAACTGTACAGTTTTCAACACAATTTTTAGATATACTATTTCATGTAATTCTCACGTCTACCCTATGAGATAAAACAAAAGCTATACTCCTTGTTCAAATGAAGATTGTGACGGTGGAAAAGCTTCCATTCTCTGTAATTGTGAAAAGAGGATTCCTGCCACACTTGAAGTCCTACCATCTTTCTTTCATTGTCGGCCATTCCCTGACCTTCAAGTTATTTGACCACAGTGCATCTGTGTCACCTTCTTCCCTTTTATCTCCGAATCGTTTCCTAAGAGGCTTGGCTAACTGCTTGTTAGGTGCTAGCTTCACTCTGCCACCATCCCCTGTTCCACCACACCATAACCCTATGAAGCAACCGTGAGCACGAAAGACTAATCATTTTATCCTTTGCTCTTCTGCTGGGGTAAAGAGATTAGAGAGGAAAGGAATGCAGAAAGGAAGAGGCGTTCCTTAGGCAATGAGCAACAGGGAGGAGAGAGGAAGCGGAGACTTATGATTCTGCAGAAATCTTTTGTAGATTTTGCCATTTTGCTGACTGTTGTTTCTATTTCTTCCCATGAGTAAGTTGATCTAAATGTCCATAAAAACATTGTTAAGTGAAAATACTGTTCCTCTTTTATCAAAATATTTTTCCTAATACTGTTTTGTTAATGACAGAGATGATGATGGTAATAAAACAACTTCAGGTTTAGAGTCCTGTAGATCTCATCTGATCTTTGTAACGACATGAAAACAAACCAAGGTTCCAAGTGAAAGAATGACTTCCTCAAGGTCACTCAGCTTTAAAGAGAGCACAGCTGGATCCTGAAGCCCCATATTCTTTCCATTATCATATCCTGTACTTGGCATGCAGGAACCCTGCATCATAATAACTTTAGACCAAATTAATCTATCTTCAGATACATGTGACTTATTTAAATCGTATACACAATTGCCGCAAGGCAAGTCTTCCCATTTTAAATTCAGTTGGATAGGTGAGACAAACATGTGATTTTATACCATGGAACAACCAATTTCCTACCACGAATGAAGCTGACATCAATTTCAAAGAAACAAAAGCAAGGAAGAAACAAATCAGCTTAACCTGACTGTTTACAAAGTGAGAATTGGAACCACAACCACATGTCTGCAGACAGCTCTGTGTCAGAAGACACTGGTTTGTAGCATTTCTTCAAGCTTGCTTTCAATTATGAGCTGATAATGACTACTACTTGAAAATAATGTTTTATTTCAAGCATATTTTGCCTCAAAGACCTACTGAGACTTTCCAAGAGTCTTGTTAATGAGAAACATCCTCTGCTGCATCTTCAGGAAGGCAGGATGATGTCCTGAAATGGGCTTTAGAGTCGGGCAGAACTGATGTGAAGCTCCAGCTTCAACATTTTATAGCAGTGCCACTTCAGACATGTTGTAGAAAATAGACATAATAATGCTGGCTCTGTGTAGTGTTATGAGAAGTTCCAGTAAATTCTTTTATTTTAAAGCTTGCAACTATATAAAAAAGTCAGTAAATAATATCTATTTTAATGGTTTACACATTTACTATGTTACCCTACCTCATAGAAGGTGCTTAAAAAAAATATTTGCAGAATTGCAAGAACTCAGCTGTTTCTCTTAAATTTGTATTCGATCTGAGTCAAATACAAATCTTGATTATCTGTATCAATCCTTGGTGATGGACTGAGTGTCTGAGATGGTGGGGTCCAGCCTGTTGCTATGGCATCGCATGGCTGACTGTCAGCCCTCTTGTTGAGCACCACAGCTGGATTTAAAGCTTTATGATCATGAGGGAGGCACTTGGGATTTGTCTTGCCATTTCTAAGATGGGCATAAGATAGCAGGACATGGTTCTTCTGCCATATAAAATTTTGATGAGGAAGAACTCAGATGTTATATGTGGAAATATTTATAAACTGCGAAGTGTTATTCTAATATAGGGAAGCATTCTTGTTAATGTCACATCTTGTCCTGATGACTGAGGGTTTCAGTACACCATACGTCAACTGTTTGGTCAGGAATGTGGACTGCACAACAATATTGTTTATAGCAGGATAAATTAGAATGTTGAGATCATCATGCCAAGACCATCTAAGGGTTTCTGTGCTTGTCGTTATTTATTGTTAATTTTTTTTCTTCCTGGAAGTTAAGTGTCTCTGTTAACTCCCCATATTTATACTTTATTTTTAATTCTGTTTCAGGAATGGTGTAGTGAGAAAAAAAATCCTATTCTCACTATTTTTCTGACTTGTCCAAACATAGGCATAGTTTGGGCCAACTTGTTCTTATGAGATTTTGGCACTCTTTCTTGGCTCAAGGAAGGGAAGAAATACTTGAGTCTATTTTCATGTTTGTCATTTTATTTGTATGTTGGAATTTGCCTCTAAACTTTTTCTTTCCATGCAGTGAGATAAAACGTCCTGGACAAATATCCCCATCATTAATCATATTTCCATTAAAGCACAGCCAAGTTCAGTTTATTTCCAAAACCATGTACTGAGTATCTACTCTGCCTCACACTGTAATGGTAGATGAAGATAGGAAATGGCATGGCTTCCTGCTCTCAGGGAGTTCAGTGGCTAGTGTGGAGGCAAATGCTTATTTATACTTCAATGTGATGAATGCTTTGATATTGGTGTGTACATCAGGAAAGGAGAGCTCAGAAGATGGCCACCTAGACTGAGGAGGCAAAACAGCCAAAAAATGTATCCTGAAGGAGGTTACACTCTTATGTATCAGAAAATTTAAAAACAAATAAGACAAATTGTCAAAATGACTAGCCAGTGGTAGTCCAGAAAATGATATTCCGGAAAACAACTCCATCTCCATCTCGCCCACTGTATTATACCTTGGTTGACTTACTATTCATTTCTTCTCATTTGTGTCAAGGGTGAAAAGTAATGATTTACCAGCTGATCTACTAGAAAGTCTGAGGAGGCAAAACAGAGTTGGATTTCGTAAAATGGCTGATTATATAATCTGAAAGCCATCGAAAGAGGACTGGAGATATTTCATCTTCCAGGTAAAAACAACTGGCTTGCTTCACTGTATTAGAAAACCCCCAGAAATCCTTAAGAAATCATCCTAAACGCGGCATCTTTCTCAGGGCATCACGTGCCACATGCAGAATGAAAATATTAATGTGGTCTGTTGCACTCTGCCACTAACAGTTTTTTAAAGTCATAAATTTTTCCCTTATCTTGGAAAGGGGGAAAAAGCCCTTCAACTCTCTAATTTATAATTTAAGAAGTTTTGTTAGATCAAAAGAAAAGAAAGAATGAACAGAAGCAAAGAGCGTAAAAAGCTTTAATATTTGAGCGATCTTACCATGTTCGGAGCAGCCTTTCTCACTGCTTGTACAGCACAAGCAGAGAAAAGAAACCAGAGAATGATTTGCTCAAGGTTGTTCAATGTGAGTCAGAAAAGATTGGATATTTGAATGCAGCTAGAGCTGACATCTTTCTCCTCTAAAAAGGTATTTTTTGTATGTGATTGGTTTCAGTCTCAAAAAGTAAACACAATCACATTTCACACATTTCAAGCAGCAAACGAAGTATAGCTGCTTTTCTTCAGGGGAGGAGTGTGGGGAAGCTTCAGGAGGGGACATATTTACTCCATAACAAAAATATAAACATGCTACTCAGCAGGAGAAAGGGGGAAATTGGCATGGCCTCCTTGGGACAAATACTGAGTGTAGTGAGACAAGACTGGGTGGGGGTAGTAATGGGCAGAAACGGGGAGAAGGGGCGTGGGGTAGCAGGAATTGCTACTGCTTTCTGCACTTTCTTAAGCAACTTGACACTTAATCACTCCTGCAGGCTTTCTAGCTGACCCTTCCATACTACCCCAAGTAAATCCTGTCTCCACTCTTCACATTGAGTCCATATGCAAAGCAATATGGCCTCCTGATTAAGAGCTCTGTATACACTGTTAAACTGTGCTTCATTCAAATCCAAAACCTATTTGCTATTAACTTAGGGACTTTTGGCAAGCTAAATTACCTTTCTGAGCCTCAGGCTTTCCCAACTGAAAAACCTAGGAGAAACAGGGCTGCTACAGAGATGGTTGTAGAATGGAATGAAAGAATGCATGTGCTCAAAGGACTGCCTGACAATGATTAATAAATAGTAGGGAATGTTATCATTTTTGTGGCATAAATTGCATATATTGTTTTCATTTGCTTGTCTTCACTTGACGAATGTTGGCTCTCTAGAACAGGTTGTAAGTAAAACACGAGGTTGCATTGAAGCCTACCCTATAAACTTTGTTACTAAATTCCAATTCCTCCTCATCAAAGAATTTAGCCATAATCCTGAACCATCTGTGGTGGTGGGAATAAATGCACTATGTCCAGAAATGGCATTCCATTCCTTTGTAACTCGATTTTCTTTTGTCCCTCTTGTCTCTCCCCAGGATGTTTGCTTTTTCCTAGAGGGCCTTATTCCTAAGCTTTCATGTTTTTCTGTTTTCGTAGACTGTTAACCCTTAACTATTGTAAAGTCCTTTGTGATGCTTTTCATTTAGTTACAGTTCACCCTCTCAGGTCAGCATTTTTCAGTAATGGGAAAGAGTTATACATGCCAAAGTGTTGGCAGGAAGGAGCCAGATTTTAAAATAAAATTTCCTACTGGACAGCACTATAACAGTCCCAGTATAAGACCATTTAGCCTTCCTGCAGAGATGTACTATAAAGCAGCATTTTTTTCCCCTCAACATTATTTGAGTTCTCCAATTCCTTCTAAAGAGAGGTAGATGTATGCTCTTCTGATTCCCTGTTTTCACCTATACCATCTGAGCTCTCTGGTACAACAGAATAAGGCAAGTTTTAGAAAAGGAATGAATAAAGTCAGTCCCAATATCAATGTAAGGAGAAGTTGAGATTAAATTGAATTTTTTAAGAAGACGGATATAAGGAAAACCATTTGAGCATATTATGAGGAAATATAGGGCTGAATCAGAGAGGTGTGGTAGAGAGAACTCAGGGTTAGAATGTAAACCATTAAGGCCAACATGGGTAAGAAAGAACATAAAGTAAGATGATGGTTAGCAGATAAGACAACTGACTGGTAGTTAGGATGCAGAGGTCCTAAGAAAATTAGATGTCCAAGTTCAAGATACTGTACTGGAGCCACTTAGGGAGAACCCACTTTTCTTTAGTCCATGGTGTCTGCCCCGGGATTTTGCTTTTTACCAGAGAATCGTATTGCTAATCTCACACATTTCTCCACCTCCTCACCCTTTCCATTTGCCTCAATCCTGTAAGCGTTGGTGCAGAGAAAATAATTATTCAGCAGAGGTGAAGTCAGCCAAGAATCTGAGGGAGTTAATTTGGCCTTGTAAGAATAACAGAATTGAGGAAAGGGTATTGTGGGGTATGAGCAGGAATTTGAAGACCTCTGAAAAGACGTCTGGGTCTTCTCATGAAAGAAGAAAATGGAAGTGTAGTTAGAAAGGTTTCCTAGTAGCAAACGCATGGAGAAGTCTTGGACTTGAGATGAATCAAATGTACACTGATGAGCACCCTTTTAGAAAACTGTGGGTCATGTCTATTTGGCAAAAACACATATCAATAAAAAGAAGGAGCAAAATGAATATTTATTGAACATAGGAATGTGTGTTCATTGCTTTAGATACATTATCTCATGAAACACATACAACGTTCCTATGAGACTGGTACTATTATTTCCTCTGTACAGAAGAAAAAAACTGGGCTGTAAGGGTAGGTTAGTTCTTTGTCCAAGGTCACATAATCAGTGAGAGACAGAAGCAGATTTTAAACCTAAGACTTTGTGAATTCTAAGCCACATCCATCTCATTGAGCTCCCAGACCCCATGAGGAACATTTGTTAGCATATTTTATGTACATAAGTGAACGATGGCATTGGGGAACAATAGACTGAACAGGGAAAGAGAAAGGGACTCAGATTTGAGGAGAAATTGATGGGGAGGTCACACACCAGAATTCTTTGAGTGAGTTGGGATGAGCAAGGGACTCATGTTATTGGAAGATGGAAAAGTCCACAGATAGATCTAAGTAGTTTTGATTTCCAAACAGAATTCTGGTAAAAATAATTTGATGCCACAGGAATTTTCAACCAAGGTAGACCCTACAAATTTGTTTAGGGTGTTGAATAAATGATCCTAGAAAAACTAAAATTTCTCTGGGTCAGAGTATACAAAACACCATGTTAGTGGATTGAAATAGAGTTACCTCTTTTCTAAACGTGTGTGTGTGTGTGTGTGTGTGTGTGTGTGCACGTTGTGGGAAAAAGTGCATAGTAATACCACTTAGTAAAATTTGACCCTATTTTATTGGCATACTGATTATGTTTTCAAATCTAAGATGTTATTGATAGAGAGATGCAACCTTATTTTATGTACCCCTAAAATATAAAACAAAATGCTTCCAATTATAACTAGAAGGTTCCATTAATTGGAAGACACATGCTGATATCAGAGATGATAAAATCGGAATACATCTGCATCTGAGAATCGACCAATGGCTGCATTTTCTTCCCATCTAATTTCTATGCATAAATACAGGTCATATCTAATACAGATAATTTCTAATACTGCTTTTTCTCTTGCTTCAATATTATCTATTAGGATTAGAAATATTTTCAAAATCATAATTTAACAGGTACGTGATACTCCATTAGATGGCTATGCCACAATTTAGGTAACAAGCCTGAATTACTCGGTAGTAGAGTTTTTCCCCAATGTTTTATTATTACAAATAGTGCCACAGTAAACATTTTTTAAATATAAATGTCAATACTCTTTTTTGATGAGTCCCTTACAAGAGATTACCCCAAACTGAATTAGATCAACAAGCATAAATATTAAAAACGTTACCTATATGTTTCTCAATTATTTTAAGCAAAATATATTTAATTTACTCTAGAAAAGCAATTTAAAACCAGAGATAGCAAGTCCAGAAAGCCAATATACTTAAAGGCTTTTCCCAGAACCCAGATGCTACCAGAGAAGCCAGCACTCACTGGACCTATGTCTTATTCTGGCCCTGTCTAGTCCCTTTTTTATTTTCCTGTTCCAGAACTGGTTTCAAAGCATGTGTTGTGTCTAGACTGTTTCTACTCTGAAAACTGGAGAGGATGTCATGCCATCTCCCCGCAAAATGGGTGGAAATGGTTCTGAGACCTGGTAGCCTCCTGGGTTCTCTGTCCTCCAGCCAGTGGACAAAGTCCTGGATTACAATCCAGCTAGGTTTTCCTACAATCTCACCTTTTCTTGGTAATTCCCAACCATCCCAAATAAATCGACTATGTATTTTCTGTAGATGCACACTCTACCACATTTTGCTGATCAAATTCAGCCCAACAGACCAAAACAGCAATGGATTTACCCATCTGTATTGTTTCTGGGAGTCTGACCAAGGAGGGTGGCAGGATAGGACCTGAGCACACTGAAACCAGATGGATTAAATTTAGATTCTCCCCAAGATTGTTGGCTAGAACATGTGGGTGTTCATGGCAGCTCCCCCAGGGGCTTACCTCATTCAGCCTTGCCTTTTCAGTCCAATCAGTCCCATCAAAGTGCTGATTTATCTAGGAAAAGGGAAAGACAGGAGCAGAATGAGTAGAATGTAACAGTGAAAATAAAATGTGTAACATAAGCATCAGGTAAGTTTAATTCTTTCAGCACAAATCAAGAATCTCTCTCCATAAATCAGGAAAAGAACAAAAATTCAGTAAGAGAAACATAATGGTCTTATCAAGTGACCCAAACACCACCTATAAAATTTAGACCCACATTGAGTCCAGCCTTCAGAAATGACCTGGCAAGATGAAACAAGAGTCATTTTAGAGTCATTTAATCTCTCTAACTTAATTTTATGAAAGCAAAGAGCCACAGCAGTACCCAACCTCATTAGCTCAGGGAGGGGGTTGGCAAAGGAATTCAACGTAATTACAAAGTGCTTCTGAAATAATAAGTGCAACGTGTGTATGTTCTTCCATGAGCTGACTTCTCCAAAGTTATCCGTAGGTTAATAAGCAAATTTAATTCACACTGATATGGAAGTGATGAGTCTAATCCTAAATCTGTAATCACACACTTGGGAATGAGCATTTTCCTCAGCATGAAAGAATACTGACAACATTCTGATGCAATGAGATGTGTGTGTGTGTGTGTGTGTGTATGTATATATGTGTGTGTGTGTGTATATATATATATATATATATATATATATATATATGTAATAAAGAAGACTTCCCTTGGACTATGTTTGGTCAGTTTTCAAAGAAATGCAAATTAATCATAATTGATGCACTCTGTTATCGTAACTTACGAATGGATTCAGAGTACAACTTTTAATAGAAACCTTATGATTCTTCTAACATTTGAGAACTCTGTATCTTCAAATCATTTTAACTATGATGACTTAAAATCATGACTGTTTTATTTTCACATCCCCAAAATGTCAAGCAATAACATATACATTCATATTCACAAAGGTCAAGGTGAAAATCTTCTCATTTATCTGTGTTTAAACTATCAGTGTAAACATTTTTTATTCAAATACACACAAATCTAACATTGCATTTCTGTCTTCAATATCATTGTTCTTCCATGTTCATGTAACATTTCAATAGAAGACGTTTTTGGTTTCATATGCTATAAGACACATTAAATGGCAGTATTAAAAATCAGTCTTCACTGGGGCTCCTGGGTGGCTCAGTTTGTTGAGCATACGACTTTGGCTCAGGTTATGATCTCACGGTTTGTGAGTTCAATCCCCGCATCGGGCTCTGTGCTGACAGCTTAGAGCCTGGAGCCGGCTTCGATTCTGTGTCTCCCTCTATCTCTGCCCTCCCCTACTCATACTCTGTCCCTCTCCCTCAAAAATAAATATTAAAAAAGATTAAAAAGTCAATCTTCATTAAGATCATATGAGAAGATAAATTTGTATAAAAACTACTAGAAAAAGAAAGATGCTCGGAGTTGCAAAGGACACTGTGCTAGTTATAATCCATCTAGGCTGGCATTTTGCCCATATCCCCAATGTAAGAAGCCTGATCACCAATCAAATGTGTTCTATGGTGAGTCCTGAGCTTACTAAATTTGTCATCTAATTTCCCTTTCAGGTTCCAATTAACAGTGACATGTAGTTACCAAGCAAACTTAAAAATATATCATTTCAAATGTATTCATCACAACCACTAATCATTCTCTCATACCCTTGTTCCTTTTTCTCCTAAACTAGGGCTAAAATTGATACTTTTTGAGATGCCCTCAGAATTACCTGCACATAATTCTGTCATAACATTTTCCATATCATATGGTGGTTGATGGTTTAGTATGTTCTTCCTTCCCATCATACCGCAGGGTGTGAAGGAGGCAACCATATCTGACTCAATGACGAGACAAAAACTATTAACAGGTATGCTCACAACTTACCCCTCCTCTGATAAAATCCAAAACCAAAACCCAAAACATGGGGCTTTGTTCACTTAGATTACTCCTCATTTTTTTCTATAATACCCCCCACTTCATATGAATATAGTCCTTCTCACTTTTATATTTCTGTGATGCAGAATTCGGATAGGTGATAGAGAACACAGGACTAGAAAGTAGGAAGGGAAGGAGATAGGGTTTGGAAAAACAGAGCCAGGAGAGTTGATTCACAGGAGGAAAACAGAAGAGGAAATGCACTGTTAAAAATCATGCACAGCATGGGGGCAATGCAACAAACTGATGAGGGGCCAGTGGCCTCACAAGGTCAGAAAAGAGTAAATAAGAGAGGGAGAGAAAAGGAGAGGAGAGAGCTAATTAACTGATATTTGGTTAGTTTCTTAATCAGTAAGAAACTTGAGGGATTAAGTAAGTGGAGCTAAAGAGCAGGATAGAAGACAATTTTATGAAGTTCAGGGACCACGTCCTCCAGTCTTCTTCACTGGTCTTTGAGAGAGATCAGTAATAACTTAAGTTCCTCTGGGCATTAATTGACTTCTTTAATAGCAAAACACCTTGGACTAAATCAACAAGTCTTTATATTTAATGGTATTATAATCACTTATGTACCTTAATTGCCCTGCATAGTGTCTGGTACAAATTGTATTTCTGATAATAGTTCATTAAAAGAATACCTGAATACATAAAATATTATGTGGTTCATTTTTCCACTAGGGGAAGAAATTAAAATATGAGAATTTAACATATATGTTAAATATTTGACACCCCATCTTGCATGCATAATGACCTCATTCATTTTTCTTTAATCAAGGATAAAACCTGGGCTAAAAAAGATAATTAAGGAAATAAAATATAGGTCTTAGTCCAGAATGAAGGCCAAAAAAAATGAATGAAATATCAAGATTTAAGTTAGACAAAATTGAAGTGTTTTTTTATTTAATAAAAATTAAGTTGGAAGCAAATTGTTAGGTACTAACGATGAAAAGAGACAGTGCCTTAAGGAGGCTTACAAATTGGTAGGTAAAAGAAAAAAATCTAAAAATCAACCATACTTTTCTTAATAGAGAGAAGCCCAGGTTCTATGGAAGTACAGAAGGAAGGGTAGTCACTCTGCTTGGGGTGCCAAGAGTCAGGACTGTCTTTATGGAACTCACACTTCAAGGATGAGAAATAGTTCATTAGGCAGAGAGGAAGGCATGCCTGGCAGAGAAAATGGCATATGCAAGAGCAAGGGGGAGTGAATAGGTATGCTCATGTTTGAAAATTTCAAGAAGACTATGTGTTTAGAAAACGTGGAGCTAAGTGTCTGGGATGGATGTTGGGGGTTCTGGGGTAAAGTACAATGAAGATGAAGGTCAGACTCAGATGAGGAATGCCATGAATAAATGAACACTATGATTAATTAGAAAATTACTTCTGAAGATGAAGGGGAGATAACACATACACACACATGCACACACACAAACAAGCATTTGTTTATTTAAGAGAGAGAATGTCTGTGGTATTCCAGAAAGATGGTCCCACATCAGGCAAAACTGATGACAATGAATCCAGTGTGAGTGCTGTGCAAGAGACCAGGTGAAAAATGGCAAGGACACTAGGAAGAAGTTGGATTTGAAAGACATTTTTGGAATCAGGATTGACAGGATGTGAAAGGTGAGGGCAAGACAGAAATTGATAAAGACACAGAGATTTGTGGTTTCAGAGACTGGGTGGATGATGGTTGCCTCATAAACCAAGATGAGATGTGTAGGAAGAAAAGTCCTGTAAAGAAAGAGAATACGTTCTATCTTGAACATGTTGCATTTCAAGTATTTGTAAGATATCTAAAGATTTCAGCCATAAATAATATTTCTTGCACAGAGAAGATAGCTTGGGTTTGTTGATATAGGTGAGCATGAGATTTATGGACATAAGACAACGAAAGAGAAGCCAATGCGACAATCCTGATCTAGAGTGAATAGTGGAACAGTGTTTAAGAAAGAGAATAATCACTAGGAACAGATCCTATAAGTAAGAGGACAATGAAGATACTTTGGGGATCAGGGAATCTGAATTTAAGATACAATAAATTCAAGAAAAGTGAAGATTTTTGTCATCCATATAAAAAAAAAATCAAAGTGTGGTAGCTCCTGGGTGGCTCAGTTGGCTAAGCATCTGACTTGATTTTGGCTCAGGCCATGATTTCAGGATTGTGAGATTGAGCCCTATATTAGGCTCCACACTGGGCATAGAGCTTGCTTAAGATTCTTTCTCTCCCTCTACTGCTTGCACTTTTTGTCTCTCAAAAATAAAAATAAAATAAAATAAAATCAGGGTGTCAATTTATAATTTTGATTTAGAAGACTTCAGGGTCTTCATCTTAAAAATATCAAGGGACTGGGGTGCCTGGGTGGCTCAGTCGGTTGAGCGTCCGACTTCGGCTCAGGTCATGATCTCACTCTCTATGGGTTTGAGCCCCACATCGGGCTCTGTGCTGACAGCTCAGAGCCTGGAGCCTGCTTCAGATTCTGTGTCTCCCCCTCTCTCTGCCCCTCCCTTGCTCATGCTCTGTTTCTCTCTGTTTCAAAAATAAATAAGAACATTAAAAAAATAAAAATAAATATCAGGGGATATTGATAAGCTCCACACTAAAGAATATGTGAGAATATTAAAACGATATTTTCAGAGCTAATAAAGTCAAAGTACTTCTGAATTATAAATTATCATATAAATATTTGCCATAAAACTATATATTTTAAGTTAATAGCAATATAGTACCTTCCTTCCTCCCTCCTTCCTTCCCTCCCTTACTTCCTACTGGCACAGGAGACCATAAGCATTTACTGAGCATTTAATTCCATGAGCATTGCTAGGAAACAGGACCATCATATTCATATCTGATGAGTTCAGGTCCAAATCCCAGAGGGATTAATTAATTAATTAATTAATTAATTAATTCTAACTCCAGGATCTGGATTCCAGGAGGTGGCAGTGAAATTGGAAAGATGATTGGGCTTTCAGCATACAGAGAAAAGGTTCTATGAACACAGTAGACACTCAGTAAAAGCCTGTGCAATGAAGATGATCTTGAATAAGACTGCCTTTTCTTCATTTTCTTTTCTTTTAATTTTTTTTTAATGTTTATTTATTTTTGAAGGAGAGAGGGACAGAGTGTGAGTGGTCAAGGGGCAGAGAGAGAGGGAGGCACAGAATCTGAAGCAGGCTCCAGGCTCCGAGCTGTCGGCACAGAACCTGATGCAGGGCTGAATTCACAAACCATGAGATCATGACCTGAGTCAAAGTCAGACACTTAACTGACTGAGCCACACAGGAGCCCCAAGACTGCATTTTCACCAGGTGAATGTAATCTCCAGAGTTTCTATATTCTTGCATCAAGATTTAAAACGGCTGCTTTGGACATGCACACCCTTTGTTCTTTGGGCTTTGTACATAAATGATGACCCAAATCAATGAAAGATTTAATCCAAACCAATGCAAATGCAAATGCCCTAGTTTCACACAGCTGCAACGGTTATTTCAGTACATCTGGGAAACAGCTGTCGAGCCTCATCTTTACGCTGGTTTTTGTTTAACTTCAAATGAGTGTCAAGACTAAAAGGAATGCAGGTGATTAGAAGGTGGTAAACATTTTGGAAATACACAGGAATTTCCGAGCATTCTTTTTTTCTGTGAGATCTAAATAGCCCTCCTCTCAAAGAGCTGGAATAATGGAATGTTCTCATGGATTACCTTTCCTCATCCAAGCTCTAGAGCACCTAGACTAGCTGGAGGGTGTAGCTTGTTTAATGATTCCAAAAGCACTCTTCTCCCATGATTACACAGAGCCAGTAATGGGACACTTTCAAGGCCAGGTATAAGTGATTACCCACTGGGACACAGAGGCTATGACAGGATAGGCTAAAGCTGATATGGACAGCAAGAGGCAGGATATAGGGCTTGACTTTCTGCTAGAAGAGGCTGTGGAGACCTTGCATCTGAGCCAGACAGCTGACAAGATGCCTTCTCCTTGGGATTCATACCACAACAATAGGCTAATAGATTTATGCCATAAAGGCACTGACCTTTGTGGGCAGGAACATTTTCTCACAGGAAAGAAAAAGGCACGATACGCCCATGTGTGCAATAGTTTTGACAGTGACTGACAGCACCGACTGGCTCCAGTATCCAGGAAGCATAAGTATAGGCTCTCGCATTGTTACCCTTTGATTAACTTCTGACATACTTTGCAACATAAAACTCTTACAGGGAGATTGCTCTGTAATGCTGGCTGTAACATCTAGAAACTTTGCCAATGAGAGCTAAAATACACTCAAAACCAGTTTAGCCTAAAATGATGTGTGTCTGTATGAATGTGTATGCACGTGTGTGCGCACGCGCTCTTGTCTCTGTGTGTGCATGTGCCTGCATGTGTGTAGAGGTGACAAATGTGGGTCTTTACACTTTCCGCCTCATAATGCTATTATTCAAGTGCAGTATTTAGAAAAAGCTTCTCACATGTTACACGCATATTGCACATGGAGAGACTTAAGCGAGGCCAAGATGAAAATAAATAATGCATGAAGTCAAAGGCCTGAAGCAAATGTTAACTAATTTCAAAATGGGTCAAAATCACAACAATTAAGTCTCTGACATGTGAAGTCATTTTTTTCTCCCTAAAATATTAACCAACTTGCTTCACTTCTTCTAGATTGATTTGTAGAGCATGAAAGGTCATTTTGGAGGCAGAGGGGGAGTTTGGCTTCTACAAGCCATCCATAATGAGAGCCAATAAATTAGGTAAAGCTCCTGTTTACCTAAGCTGAAATATTGATGTCCAAGCCCACATTGAATGCAAATCTCTACATTAATCATTTTTCTCCAGTCAGGAAATTCAGACCATGGTAACACATGCTTTGATAGACCTATACATCATAGTTACAGCAACATTAGACAGTGCCTCAGGGACAGAATACAAATATATTGCATTGGATTTCCTTCATTTTCCCCAGCCTGACTTTTATTTGTGTCTGCAAACTCTGCTGTGGGTATGTGAAGTTTTGACACGGGTTTGGACAATATTTTTGATTCAGGAAATAACTGAAGATTGGCAACAAGAATGTTCTGTCACTTACTTGCCAGGCAAATCTGGAGGAGGCTCACATCTAGTTCCTCTAGCACAGACCTTGATGATTAAGTTCCCCAGTCTGTCTTCCCCTGCATATACAGTGATATGCCCCGTGCTTCTCAAAGTGTGATCCCTGAACCTCCCGCTTCTGAGCCTTTGGTGCTTGGTGATAAATGAAATTTCCTAGGCCCCATACTATATACAATTCAATCAGATTTCCTTAGGGAATCTTTGATTTTTGTCGGATCCCCAGTTGTTTATTATGCACACGGTTGTTGCTAATTGCCATAGACGGCTATCAGCTTTAGGCTCCTCAGGACTACTCTGATCTTGTCCCTTTCCTACTCAGAGCCATTCCATACCCAAATATGCCCTAAATCTCTACCCAGTTTTATACTTAGCTCTCTTCTACTTATTTAGAGGCCCTACTCAGGCAATCACATCCACTGATAAGATTGTTATTCTCTCCATTTACAGAAAACTTCCAAAATACTATTTCCAACAGTGGTGGGTTTACCTGAGAGATTCATGTATGAAAACACCTGCTGACTTCTCCACTTGGCAATTTAAAGTCAACATGACCAAGGGGCACCTGAGTGGCTCAGTTGGTTGTGCATCTGACTTCGGCTCAGGTCATGATCTCACGGCTCGTGAGTTCGAGCCCCGCATCAGCCTCTGTGCTGACATCTCAGAGCCTGGAGCCTGCTTCAGATTCTGTGTCTCTGTCTCTCTCTGCCTATCCTCTGCTCATGCTCTGTGTGTGTGTCTCTTTCAAAAATAAATAAACATTAAAAAAATTAAAATAAAGTCAGTACGACCCGAAATGAACTATGCTTTTCTCTATGCCACCATCCATCCAGATAGAATTCCTGATATTCTCATTGATCCCTCCGTCTCCCTTTTATTTTCATCAAGTAAATCATCAAATAAACTGCCTGTGCCCTCTCTCTCTAGTCTCCACTGTGGCCCCTCCTCTTCTTCTAGCCTTGCCCAAGTTCAAGCCTTTGCCGCTTGTCACTTGCTCCACTGCAACAGCCCTCTAACTGTTCACCCCATCTTCTCTCTTGAACTTTTAAAATCAATCTTCCATGTGGTTGCCGAGTAGTCTCTAAAAACACATCTTGCTTTCTTAAAACCACGCCTCTTCATGCAGGATAAAACGGAGGTCGCCTGGCATGACACACCTTCCCTTTTCCATCCTGCCCATAGTCAATTTCCTCCAATCCTCACCTTGAATCTATACTTCTAATACAACAGTTTATGGTAACCTCATTGAGACCAGCCTTTTCCACAAATTTGCATCTTTTTTTAAGAAAATGGGTTTTTAAAAAAAATTATTTTGAAAGAGAGAGAGAAAGAGAGAGATAGAGAGCAAGCAGGGGAGGAGCAGAGGGAGAAGGAGATAGAGAATCCCAAGCAGACTCTGCACTGTCAGCACAGAGCCCGAGGCGGTGCTCAATCTCATGAAACGTGAGATCATGACCTGAACTGAAACTGAGAGTCAGACACTTAATTGACTGAGCCACCCAGGTACCCCCCTTATATAAGTTTCATCTCCTATTTTCTTTCTGCCTGGAATGTACACCTCAACTATTTCCAGTTAGAAAATGACTACTTAATAATGATAACAATTATTATAAATTTTATAATAACATTTTCTAACACTAAGTACTTACTTTATGGTAAGCATTGAGTTAAACATTCTTTTTGGTTCTCATAAGGATCAAACTGCGGTAGCTACCATTAGCAGTCATTTTAACAAACCCTTGTTCAGGTCAGTGTTTTCTCAAGGTTTTCCTTAATCTCTAGTCCAATTTATTTCTCCTCTTATTACTGCCAATATTCCTTGCGCTTACTTCAGCTAAAATGTTTAGCCTACTATATTGAAATAATGTGTTTTTTATTCTCCTCTCTTAATTAGTAAATTACCTGCTCTGTAAGAACAAAGCATAGGTCTTTTTCAGTTCCATTTTCTAAGCATGTAGCTCCAAACTTGGCACAATGTTTCCTTAACTTAACAGATCGGATATACTGCCATGGAGAATATCACCGAGTATCCCTTCTCAGCATATTTAATGGAAGACCATTTGATCTAAAGTCTTGAACTTTAAGGGTACAAGCAGGGCCATGCTCGTGTTTACCCACTTCTGCAGTGGCTAGTACTGTATTTTTTATATGATCAATGTTCAAAAGTGTTGGCAGAAATTTAAATGCTACTATCCAGACTTCAGGAATATTAAAATGATGTTTGGCTCTGCTAAATTTTAGAAATACATAATTATACAGAGTCATTGTTAAAAGCAAAATCATTAGGCACAATAGCCATATTTAAGCAGCATGATGTCAGAATAGATATTCATTAGACTTAATGGATTTGTGTGTGTCAGACAGAATAAATGTAAGAAGTTATAATAGAGCACAAAAAAGAAATAGAAATGGATTCCTGTGGTAAGAAAAGGGAAAATGTCATCTTGTGGAAAGACAGAAATCCCAAGAATTAAGGGACTCCATGACATGCATTCTTTTACACTAAATGTTTAAAAGTCGTTCAATAATTATGTATATTTTACTATATCTGTATTATTATTAGAATAATATAATAATAATGAATCATTGTTCCACTTATTGAGTGAATATTCTGGCTAGGTCCTTTACGTGCCTCAATATACATGGTAAGCATTCATTGTCTCCCAGTTTACAAATGAGGACACTGAGGCTCAAAAGGATTTAGTGTTTTCTCAAGGCCATGTTGTAATATATTTGTATATAATATTCTGTTTCCTCATTCATATAGCAAGCACATGCTGAACAGTAACTGAGTAACTGTGCCAGACATGGTAGTAGGAGCTAAACAAGTAAGGATACATGAGAACTTTAAGGAATCCACAGTCTTGTTGTAGAGTCATGGAAAATAACACAGAAGATACAAAGTATCAGGTTCCCTGAGAGATCTGACCTGTGGTAACAATGATGGGGGCTGTGATAACCTGTGAGATAGGTATCTAATTCAGCATGGGGTGAAAAGGAATGTAAGGCATCATTGAATACTTTCTAACAAGTCACAAAAAGTGTGCCTTTATGAGGGAAGAATCTTGTCTCAGATGGAGGAAATGGCATGTACCATAGACTGAGAAGTTGGCCCGGTGCACCTTTCTCATTCCTACCTTCCCCAGAATGTGTGTGAGAAACATGGCAGATCATCTTGATACTGGACTCTCAAAGTGGACACCTTGAGAGATGATGTTGAACAGACCACTTGACTTACTCCAAGGTGCTCAGTGAAGATGTAGATGTGTGTCATGGAGGGGTGCTAAAAGTTTGGCCTACATGGATGCAAATGGTGCCTTTGAGTGATGATGCAGGGTACAACCTGAGCACTGTTAATGACAGTCCTGCTCCAGGCACTGTGCTGTGTCTCTGACATACTTCATCTGATTTATTCCTCACAGTGATTCTACAGATCAGTTTGCTCGCCTTCATTGTATGGATAAGGAGGCTTATCCCCCACGAGTTTAAATAACTGTCCCCAAATGATACAGAGGACAAATAAAGAGCCAGGATTTAACCCAAAAGCGGCTTCAAAATCCTTGCTCTTTCTGCTCAGGAATCAGGAATGATAATAATTTAAAAAAATCCTATTTCACTCCTTGGGCAAGCTCTCTGCCAGCCTTACAGAAAGGTACTTTATTCTCTCAGTCCAGTACTTCAGGGAAACAAGAAAACCTGCTGCTTCTACATCAGCTTCTTGATGAGTAGCAGCCTGTGCAGGCCCTACTTCCTTCCATTTTTCTGCTTCTCCCTGATTTGACTCTCTTTTACCCTCCCTTCCCCCACAATCCAGCTAGAAAAGGATCATTCCCTTGACTTCATATGCTAGTGACTTGGTTCTTATTAGCTTTCCACCCTGTCTCTATTAAACTGTCCCAAAGTTAACCGAGGTCACAGAAGACCAATAGGAATCCCCTATTAATGTAATATTTCTTAAGTGCTGTATGTTCCAGGTTTACAGGGGCTCAAACAGAGCCACTAATGGGAATAATAAGCTCAGAGTAATGAAATAAATATGAAAAATGACTCCAGTAAGAAGTGTGGGCTTCCTTTGAACACCCTTCTGTCTCACTTTTAGGACTGTGGGGGTTGATAAGCCTAATTTTATGACCAATGTCATGTTGTAAAACTTGTTAGTCTTTACTGTATCCTTAGCCATGAAGTCTCCCCTTTCACTTAAGTTTAATTCTGTATTTGGGTCGAAATCCCAGAAGTGGTAAGTTTCTGCTCTGAGCACACTGTGCATTAATCTACTATGCACCAGAGTCCATTAATTTTGAATAGCACTATCAATTATACTACGTGACAGGGAGATAACTATGTTATCACCTTTGTAGAAGTGTCTTTCTTAGAAAATCTATACAGCTTCATCAAGACTCTAATGCTGATGGATAACTCTCTTTTCAAAAATCACAACTTGATTGCATTTTTGTTTCATGGGATCTTAAAAATGCAAGCAAATAGAAAACTTCTGAGGCTTAAAATACCTATCCACATAGACAATGAATAAACTTAACACTATTCTTCTAATAAAAATAAAATTGCTTCTGCTTATTCTGGGCCCTTTAAATAGATCTACCCTGAAAGTGTGAAAGTGCACAGAAAGACTATGTCAGCACTTGGCCTTGTGAGTTTTCCCAGGTTAACCTAGTAGGTGCCACTGTGAAGTGACTCTTCTTGTCTCCCCTCCCCCATCTGACTCTGTCCCATTCTCCTATTCTCTATTTAGACCCCTCATATTGGCACACTGGCCTGTTTTTCCTGGCCTTTTTCAGGATAACTTCTGGTTTGTGTTTTTGTGTTCTTCCCTCAAAAACTCCAAAGAAAATACAAATCCACCTTCGTGCTAAGTGTCAGGCCTTTTCAATGATTTCTCTTAGGTCAGGCATGCGGAAACATTAGAAAGCAACCCTTCCCTGGTTTCCCAACCAGCTCCAAATAAAATAGAATCTCCTTGCCAACATTATGGTACGAACCACTCATTCATTCATACAAAAGCAAATTTTGGGTGCCCACTCCATTCCAGTCACTCTTGTAGGTTACTATTGACAAGATGGAAGTACTCTATCTCTGCTAGACTTAATGAAGGAGAAGGAAAATAGCAATGGAAAATACATGTACAATGCGATTCAACTGCAGGTAGCAAAGTAGGATCAAGAAACCAAAGTGGGGTAAATGCTGGGCAATGGGAAGAAGAAAGGAAGATCAGAGCTGCCACTGCTAAGTCAGTCAGGAAAGACCCCTGAAGGGTTGCTCTTGGAGCAGAGATCTAAGTATCTACTGAAAGCTTTCTAGACCTTGTGAATGTCAAGTGCTCAGGATCTGAGGCTGGGATGCATTTGGCAATTTTAGGAGAAAAAATGAAGCCAAAATGCTTAGGGCAGAGTAAGCGAGGTTAGTTGGACAGGGGGTAGATCAGGCAAGCCTAAGAATAAAGGGAAACTAAGGACTGCTCTAAACTCTTCCTGTATGGCTCCAGGTCTCAGGGCAGACAGAGCACAAAGTTCTTTTACTCCCTAAAGTGACTGACAGTGAGTCTCAAATTTGAAAGGGAATGATTCTCCTTGCATGTCAATAAAAATGGATTTTCAGGTCCTCTCAATATTTCTTTAGGCTGAAACAAATAAAATATATATTTTAGAAAAATATTTAGTAATATTAGACTATGCTCACAATATTTTCTTTACAGGCAAAGACTAAGAACACCACAGGGTACTTGGTCTCATTTCCTCTTACAAATTATCCATGTTTGTATGTGTGTGTAACATTTATATATAATATTTGTTTTTAATTATATATGTATGTAGTTCATAAAATGTGTGTATGAAAATATCACAAAATTATACAGTATAATATTAAGAGCAATTTTATGGATGGTGGTGGTATGGATGATATTATTCTACTTTTTCATTATTTTTTATTTTATTTCCCAAAATGCCCACAGTGTGCATGACTTTAATTATTGAAAAGATCCAAAAGTGAAGGCCTATGTAAAATTGCCCCAATTTGCAGATATATAGGAAAGTGTGGAGGAAGATGCATTACTTTGAATTGTTCATCATTCATGTGTGAATCATGTACCTATGACTAATTAAAAGTATGATGTACATGTTGCTTAACTTCTCAGAGTCTCAATTTTATCATTTGATAATGTGGAGAATTAATATGAAAAGTAAATTTTAAAAATAGAAAGGAATAAATCTACAGAAATACCTGAATCATACCCTTTTAGGGGTCAGGGATTATACCTGGTAAATTGGTGTTCTGAGACCAACTTAAATATGTTTGTGTGGCAAACATAAACATATGGGGTACACACACACGACCAAGCAATTCTGACACCAGCAAGGTGTCGTGAGAATTCGACTAAATGCAACTGAATTCTAACACTATCTAGCAGGAAATAGCATCTGATTCCACAGGTTAAGGGTTCAGACCCACAGGACTGACCCTACCTCAGACACCAGTCAGAAGCCCAGGTGTTACCTGCATTTCTGACCAACTGGCTATAATCAGAGATTCCCAGTACATCCTCCTCTGGTTTAGTTTGCTGGAGCAGCTCAAAGAACTCAGAGAAACATTTTATGTACCAGATTACTGGTTTATTATAAAAGGATATAATTCAGGAGCAGCCGGATGGAAAAGAATAGGGCAAGGCATGGGCCAAGGGCGCAGGGCTTCCATGGCCTTTCCAGGTATGCCACTTTCCCCAGTCTCCACATGTTCACCAACCTGGAAGCTCTCAGAACCCTGTCCTTGTGGGGTTTTATGGAGGCTTCATTACATAGCCATGATTGATGAAATCATTGCTCATTGACAACGGATTCAACTTCCAGCCCCACTTCCCTCCCTGGAGGTCAGGGGGTAGGACTAAAAGTTCCTGTAATTAGAGTTTGGCCCATTGGTACCTAGCCCCCAACCTTAAGTGCTGTCCACTGGTCACTTCATTAACACGACAAGGGACACTTCTATTGTTCTCAACACTTAGGAAATTCCAAGGGTTTACAGAGATGTGAGCCAGAATGAGGAATAGAGACCAAAAATATATATTTCTTATAATAAGTCACAATATCACAGCTGTATACAACCAGTATCTTACAGAGTTTTATATGGAGTAGCTTTAGAAAGATAATAAAAGCTTTGATTACAAAGTCCAAAGCACTCTCTATTGATATATAATCATAGAATAATTAGATCACTGGCTGGAAATTGACCTTGAAGCCTCTATCCTCTATCCAAGTCTAGACTTCCCATCAGTCAATGTCCAGGTTCTACCTTTACACCTTTAACCATAGGCCCCTCATTCATCTAGCAGCAAATCCTCCATATTAAAACAGAACTCACTGTTACTTTTTATTTTTTTCTCTGTTAAGCCAAAATCCATTTCTCTGTCCTTTGCATTCTTCAACCTACTTCTTTCTTCAGGATCTAAAAAAAGTGGCTTAATCTAACATTCACATAGTACCCCCTTTCTAGTATTTAGTAACAGTTATCATCTCGCCTCTCCATTTATCCAGATTTTTCTCATTTTTTTCCAACTAACCCTCAGAAAATAAGGTTACAGGAGCACTCAATTGCTGGAACAGACTCACTATATACCTATACGATTGTGAAATCTAAACATGAACATAAATTCCAGCCAGGTTGGAGTAGCACCTGCCAAACTGTTTTAATTCATTCTCAAATCAGGTAGCATTTTAGGAGTCCGATCGATCACTAGTTGTCTTAAATTTGTTTCCAGCATGGCATACTAGGAAGGTGTTGGTCTTGCAACTCAGAGTTAAAGCATCTGGGATAGTGAGTGGCACATGATAAGCACTCAATAAATGATGGCTACTATTGTTAATAATTATCACCATAATCATTTTAGAACCATTAAGATATTTTATATTTGCAACCACTAAGCCATAGCCTCCTGATCCAGTCCAAACACATTTTCCCCCCGATCTCTGGATAGAACATTCATCTTTGTTAAACTGCATTTTGTGAGAATTAAATGGTCTGATTGCAGCCTGTTAAAATCTCTTTGGATCATGATTCAGTCAGAAACTGTATGCACTCTTCTTTCCAGATTCCTGTCACTCTTGCATTTGACGAGCTGTCTACTAAATCTTCAGCAAAGCCACAGATAAAACTGTTGACTGCAGCAACTTCAAAGGCAAGGCATATGCACTGCATATCCCCCAATGTGAGGAGGAAAGGGGCTGCTTTCAGCCGTGTACACCCGTGCCCTTTGAAAAATGGCAGACTGAAATCTTTTTAAACATTTAATTTTAACCCTGGGTCACCAGATTGATCTGCAGTCCATTTAAAGTTATAGGATGCAAGGCCATTTGAAAATTATCATTAACTGTCATTTTTTTAAAAGATACACTGAATCACAATTCAAATTTGGAAATTTCTTGATACAGTTGAGCAGTATAATTAATGAAAAGCAGCTAGTCCTTTAAAATTTACTCTGTTCTAGGCCTCTAAGCCAGGTCCTAAAGGAGTTTACAGTCCAAGGAAGCATGCAGATATACAAATATACCATTTCTGTATATGTTGTCAAGTGATATAACAGAGGCACTCACAAGTGTTTCTAAAGAAACACAACCAAATTTCTCTCCACAAAGTTATAAAAGTTTAAGATATGGAAACTACTGAATAGATTATCAAATCCAATCTCCTCATTATACCAATGAAAAAACTAGCTCAGAGAGAGGAAGCAATTTATCCAAGTTTACACAGCTCACTTGTGGATCAGAAGTAAGGATGTCCAAGTACCAGTTCAGTGTTGTTTCTCTTCTCCCTTTGACAGTATCCTCCCACACCAAAGAATGTGTTTATTGATAGTAATCAAATATCTTGTCCGAAGATGTACTTTCATAAGCTAGGGTGAATATAGATGCAGAAGAAATAGAAAATGTGTATCTTACTGAGTTTTTACCCGTGAATATACCGAAAGAATTAACACACATGCTCATGCACAATTAAATTCCCATAAATTCCAATAGTAGCTTGTCATTATTTGTTTGTTTGGGTGTTTTTCCTCCTCAGTGGAGTGTTGGAAAATACAATAACAACACCTTGTTAATTGAGGATTCAGCCTTGTTAGTTTTTAATTAATTTATTCCACAAATATTTATTGGATTTTTACTATACAAAAAGTCCTCTGTAAAATAAAATATAAAGGAGCGATGGCTGCAGCCCTTAAGGAAGTCCGTTTGTCTAGGAAGTATTCTGCTCTTTGGGTTACAAAGAGCCTAATGGAATGTGTCATAAAGCCTAAAGAGTGCAGAACATTCCAGATTCTCACTGTTAACAAGAACACACAGGCTACTGTCACTGTTCTAGGGAATCTGTTCTACCATAAATTAGAAGATAGTAGCTATTTAGTGGATTTTACTAACTGAAAAGAATTGAGGTATGTGAATTAGGTGATGTTTTCTCATTTGGTTCTCCCAACTACTCTGAGAGATTGATATTTTAATTACTCCCTAGGTGTTCTAGCTGAAAACCTGAGGTTTACAGATACTGATGAACCTGTCTCAGGTTGTACATCAAGTAAATGGAGAAGCTAGAATTTGAACGCAAGTCTGCATGACTGCAAAGCCTATGTATGCTCTTTCCACAGTACTTCCGAAATGCTCTGGGATCAAAGCATGGTGAGGGCCCTGAGTGTCTCTAGTCCTGGGACAAATGGATAAGGGGAGCTTGGAAAGAGTCAGTCCATCACTGAATTCAATAATTTGCCTTTGTTAGGGATGAAACTTACACTATAAAGAGCACAATTTTCTATAAATTGAAACACAAATACACATAGGTATATGCATACACACACAAATACACATTCCTCAAATATCTCTAAGTGTAAAATTCTGTGCTTAATCTGTGAAATTCTACACTTGGTCTTTTCAAGCTATTATTCATAATTACTGCTAATGAAGATTATTTTACACTTTCTGAAACTTTCAATTCTGTATTTACAATATGGGCTGTTACATGCAAAATGGTTTATGGGAAAATTTTTCCCCCAATGTGGATGGTTCTGGCAATGAGTTTCTCTCCCCTTAAGCACATTTCTTTGCGGCCATGCCAAATTGCCTTAGCTATTTGGTCTTACCAGTGGTGTAACACTTGCCGGAAGCTTCCCTGGGGAAATTAGGTAGCTCTAAGAAGCTCCATATCTTTTAGACCCAAGTTTCCTCAAAATATCCTGGAGCATTTCCAAACTCTTCAGTTCCACCTCACTGGTCCCTAGATGAGTTGTGTAAGATTTCTGAATGACCTTCATCTACCCTAATTTTAAATCACCACAGGTAACAGAAGGAAATGCTGAGAGGGGATTATTCCCCAACAGACAGATCCTCTGGAAAGTGACACAGGCCCAGTATGGAAGGCCTCACATCTTCTGGATGGCTTCTTTCCTCATGATGGCAAGGAGGTTTCAGATGAGAAGAGGTGTCCCTGTGGCTTCCTATTAGAAATCAGATATGAAAAAGCAGGGGACAGATTCCCAATCCCTCTTTCATTTACTTTTCTAGAAGTAAATTTGCAATATAGACAAAAGAATGAAACAGTAAGGGCTTCAGCTATTTAAGCAGTGGTAAGGAGTGGGGATAAAACAATAATTTTAGCATCAACAGAGTTCTTTACTCACAAAGCCTGCAGTTAGTCACAAATAGAGGTCATTTCAATAAAGTAGGATACATATCAGGAACAGAAATACCAGGACAACTGAGATAGGCACCAAACCCAGATCCACACGGCTGGGAAAAGTTCTAACTTTTAACACCTATGTCTACTCATCCTCAGAGACTCTATATTAAAAAATAATAATAATGTTTATTTTTGACAGAGAGAGACAGAGAGACAGAGCATGAGTGGGGGAGGGGCAGTGAAAGAGGTATACACAGAATCTGAAGCAGGCTCCAGGCTCTGAGCTGTCAGCATAGAGCCTGATGCGGAGCTCGAGCTCACGGTCCACAAGATCATAACCTGAGCTGAAGTCGGATGCTCAACCGACTGAGCCACCCAGGCACCCCCAGAGATTCTATATTTTTTAATCTAACAGGCACTTATTTAATATTTTCTATATACTATATACATAGCATTGTAAATACTTGATAAACATTAACTGTTTTATTCTTCATATTAACCCTATGAGATAGGTACAACCGTCAATAGTCCTATTTGATGTACAAGGAAACTGAGGCAGAGGTAGTTTGAGTAACTTGCCCAAGGTCACACAACTAGTAAGTGACAGAGATGGAATTTGAATCCAGAGGATATGTTCTTACTGCTAAAACAAGCACCTTTCAGTAAATCCCTTAAAAGGAAAAAATCCTAGGAGCTGGTCTACAGGGGTGGCTCTGGAAGGGAAGATCTGGGAAGACTGTGCCATATGCTGCAGCTCTGAGGGAGTACAGGAGGGAGAAGAAATATTAATCCCATGGCCTTGGCTTGGAAGAAAAGAAGGACACTGCTGGCGCCAGAAAAGTGGTCAGCAGCCGGGCAGTAGAAAGGCCTGAATGAGGTTCCTTTACTGCGACAGCCGATCTGAATTTCACTTTGCAGTCTAACCCAGGCCCACTGTAGACTTCTGGAAGTGCCAATCTCTAAAGAAAGGAACATGTAAATAATCTTTCCCCACCTAAAAGGCAATTTTTGCAGATAGCACTTTCTCTCACCACACTTCTCCTCTACATGCAGAGAGAGATTGATGATAAAGACAGCTTTCCTGACAGCCAAGTCCAAAACTGCCCTCACTGCTGGCCTCACAAGGAAATGAGAGAACAGTTGGTCAAATCAGAGGGGGGATATCCTCTTTGTTGTTACCAGCCATAATCCAAAAAAATTACCGGACCTCCCAATAAACAGCAAACTCAAAGAACAGAGTGGGAAAGAGAAAAATCCATCACTTTCGTGGACTAGAAAACATCAAAAATGCAGACAGGGCTCTGCATGTTATCAGCAAACTATCACACTTAAATGAAATCCCCACGGACCTTTGATCACCCAATGTTATCTATAGCAGATTCTCCTTTTCAAATATTAATCTTTGCCTTTCTTTTTAGCCTCTAGTGCCCAGAAAACATAAATGTGTTAAACACTAGTTTGACCTTAAAAAAGTGTCTCACACTCTTCAAGTCTTGGTCTCCTCGTCTATAAAATATGGGGGACCAACCAGACCTTATGGGCAGCTCTGTAGTTAACTGATGGGCACCCCCGGTACCATGCTACGTCATCAGGAACACTGAAAATAGGCTTCTCCTTTTTATTAGCAAGAACAGCTTTTGAGTACTGGTGCATCTCCTTACTAGTTTTGTGATCTTGCGCATGTCATTTAACCTAGCTGAACCTCCACTGTCACCCATTAAAATGAGTGTAAAGAAGTGAAAGAATTTATCATTCTGACAACCAGAATTTGTATTAGGAATAAGACTGTGTTTTACAGAAAACCACCTTGATAAGCTCTGGTGTTAGCTGATTGGCACCAAAGCTTCAGGGAAGAGGGACAAGATGCTCTATGTGGGTAAACTAAACTTGAAACAGAGGAAGAGAAAAGAGAACCTAGAATAGAAGAGGAAGAAGAGCAACATCCACAACCCCAAAGCGGAGACACTGAAGTCAACCGGGGATAAAGATGCATGAAACTCCACAGTGGGTTAACTAAGGGCATCCTAAAACCAAGGTTTCTTATTATTCTACTATAAGCACTGTGTGATATAAACCCTTCTCCGTTTTACCCTACGTCTTAAGGACAGAATAAAAACACTGGACATATTTATTAGAAGTGTTGATTTTAGAGAAACAAAAGAACTTGGGTTCCAAGTGTAGCTCAACAAAGATGACCCATGATAGGAGAAATACCCAGACATGTTAGTAGCCATGAAAACAGAACTTTTAATAGATTTAGGGAGCACTGTACATCCACAGGTCCAGGTATGTGGTGAGGATTTTGAGAAGTAATGAGCTTCCCTACTGACAGCTTGTTACCCAAGTATAATCATATTAATTTGGCAGGTAAATGGCTTGACCTCTGCATTACATGACCTGGCCCTTAGTTGTTGTCCTCCCTCGTTCATCCTCTCCCACCATTATTTGTATTTTGTTGGTATTATATCTAGCCTTTGAAAAAATGCTCTAGTATTACTTTGGAGTACATATTTCTATGCTGTAGGCCAGCCCACATCATTCCGAAGGGGAAATATTAGCTTGTCTGTTCCAACTGCAGGATCTTTCAGTCTCTAGAATGCACTTTTTCCCCCTTTTAAGCCATATCACCCCAGTGAATATTCATCCGTGTAAAAGTGATTCATTATCACCTTTCATTTTTACCATCAACTGTCTTACTGTTCATTACCATCCAGAGGCTGGTTTCTCATTTTTGTCCTTGAATCTGCAATTTTTATTTCCTCTGCAGACTACTTTTCACATCTCCTTTTACAGTTGCTGTCTTCCCCCATAACCATCCCTCTGTGTCCCGTGATCAAGCTGAGTGGCAGTCACTAAATTACTGGGTATTCTCTGCAACTTCCCAGCATCGATGATTTTCGGCTATATAATCTGCTCGCTCTTTTCAGTCAGCCATATATTGGTGAGGATATATGGGTATTACCATTCACAAAGCTCAAAATGCGAGGGAGCTTTCTCAGACTAGTGTCTTTGGCTGATTTAGAGATCAACTTCCTGTTTATTATCAACTATTATCTGTGTGGATTTTTTTTTTTCAATCCTCTTCGTCTGTCTCTAGTTCTGTGTGATCATGCTGCTTAGCTTCCTGAGCCATTGCAATGTTGTTCTTCCATCTCTAATGTCATTCTTCACTGTCAATACCTGGATTTAAGATCCCCTGCAGCCCTCTCTTCTTTTTTTTTATAAACTCTTTTCGTCAGTTCCCACTACATACGAAAACAAGCTCAGGCATCCTGGAATTTCTTAGGGATTCCTCCCTGAAATATTCACCTTGGCCATATACCATCTCCCTCTGGTCTCCACTTCTCTCTGTCTCCCCCCCCCCCACCTCCTCCCTCTTGCCTTGTGAATTTAAATAGTAGGGAGTTGATTAATCATACTCTTCAATTCAAGAACATTATCAGTTACTATCACTGGTATCAGTTACTAAAATCCCCTCTTTTATTTTATATACTTAGATTTTTTCTTTTCCTTTTCATAATGTCTTATTCTCGTTTGTGTGCATGTATTCACACAGCCATTTCTGCTATAATGCTTGTTTTGAAATCATGAGTTTGTTCCAATGCCACTGACATAGAGAACAATTTAAAATTTAAGCATAACACAAATTTCCCTTTATGCATAATTCTGTCCAGGAGACACACCAGGTGAATGCAGAAAACTGCACACCACTGACTGAAGCCCTGTGGGAATGTACCACACACACACACACACTCACTCACATGCACACACACACAACAAACATCTACCAGCTACCTCAATTCACCATGCATGTTATGAACTGTCCACACTTTGCACCTGGATTACAACTTTCTGTGATCTCCAGGAAGCCTCATTCTACCATCTCATGGTGGCTCACAAGCTGCAATCATCCTTGTGCCCATTTTCACAAGAAAAAGCCTGGTCTTTTTCAACATAAAGTTGAAGTATGTATGTATATGTATGTATATATGGACATATGTATATATGAAGTATGTATGTATATGTATGTATATATGGACTTCTTTCAACCGTTTAACATCTAATTGTGCTACGGCTTTTATTACATGTCAGTCTTTTTAATGTCACTGCCAAAGTTTTTGCGTGCTATTCCCAAAACCATTTCCTTCACAAACATTGTAGTTTTATTGCAAAATTTTGTATAGCAAGATTATTTTTAGGAAAGAATATGTTGCATTATCAAAAACTGTATCATTGTTTGGAGCACACGTATTATTAATTTACAAAAATGAAAATGTGTTAGAAATGTCACTCTGTTTTCTACTGTTTTTGTTGTTGTTCTTTCAGATTCTCCAATGTTGTTATGTATGTTTTCTAATTACTTAAATATTACTCCTCCACATTTTACCCATCGATTCTCCCATGGGTGGGCGCATACCCCAGTTATCTTCAAATTTTTGCTACCACAAATAACATGAATATTTTGCTATCTTGTAAAACCCCCATGCTACATCTTCACAATACTTTCTTTGTAATACAGATCCAGAAGTAGAATAGCTCAGTCATAGAGTCAGAAAACCTTTACTTTGCCTGAAAAGCGTGAGCTTGCTCTCAAGAACACATATGCTCATCTACCATCTCCCAAACAACGTGTAAGCACCTCTCTACTTGGCCCTGAGATTCACAGCATTCTAAATTTCACCTATCTAGTGTATATTTTCTCTGCCATTTCTTCTTAGACTTCTGATCATGTCAGAGCACTTGTGATTCTTTCAACTGTCTTTCTCCTGACACTCAATCCACCGTGGTAACCCTTCAGCTCTGGCATTCACATTCCCTTCTCCTTGATCCACATCCATTCCATGGTTACAATGATTTTGCCACCATCTTCCTCTACTTTGTCAATAAATATCCCATCATTACCACCGAGACCCAGCTGCCTGTCTGCTAGTTCAGTATAGACTCTTACATTTAATCCCTCCATTCTGTTCATTCATCCCTCTATCAGCAAAACTTGGACATTAGTGCATGCCTAAACATCTGTTGAGGCTCCTCTCACACATCACCTCTTCTTTGAAGTCTTCTTTGACTACCCTATCTAAAATGGAAATAATTCCTCTCTTCCACAAAATCTGATATGAATTCACTTCTATTTTTTTTCAAGCCTCCTTGCTTTGTTAATATTTGTTTATACATCTCTCTTTCTAAGGGGGATCTTGAATTACTTGAGGGTAGGGCATTTGCCTTAATCATCTTGATTTCTCCCACATTTAGGAGGCTCTCAAAAACTCTCCCTTGAGTGATTGAATGAGCAAAAAAAAAAAAAAAAAGAATAAATCAAATGTTATTTTATATCAAGTGCTCTTAAGTAATCAGAGTTTGTAATGCCCAATATGTTAGTCATAATTTAAAACTCTGTATTAACATAGAACAAAAAATAAGATAAGATAATTTTTAATTAAAAGACTGTCTGAAAACCAATTCACAAAGGAGATTGCTTGATTGTCACCTTTTTTTTCCTTAGGAAAGGATGCTTTATTAATTAGCCTCTTTGGTCTATAACACTTTTCTATAGTTATTGTACTGCATATCAGTAATGCTGGGATCTGCTAAATTGAAATATAATTGATAATGAATTCAGCAGCTAATTCTCACATCATTCTCAAGTGAATTCCAGTTGACTCAATTCATCCTTTCTTTTCCCATGATCTTTTAGATGATTTTTATTAAAATTTAACACAGAAGTTAGTAAGGATTATGGTTCTGTATTATTTTTGCAGGAACATACAGTATGCTACTCTAGGACAGTGTGTCTGTGTGTTGGGCGGGGGGGGGGGGGGGAGGTGTAAATACAGTGCCCGACCATCCCAATTTGCCTAAAACTGTTTTGGTTTTAGCATTAAACTTCTCATATCTCAGAAAGTGATTTAGTTCCAGGCAAATTAAGATGGCTGCTCATCTTGGATGTTAATCTTCTACATTTATTTGTGTCTTAACCAGGCATTCAAGACCTTCTATGACCTAACACTGACCTTCTTTTCTTACTTTTAGCAATGCTTCCCGTGGTCTACTTTCCAGAAAAACTGAACTTTAGCTTATTCTTTACACATGAGTTGGTTTCATTGCCTACAGTGTTATAAGTCTAAATTCTACCTATTTGTCAAGGACTACTTAACATTTTATTTTACCACCACATGTGCCTTTCTACCCAAAGGTTCTTGCTAGTCTGAATATGGCTTTTGATGCTGATCCATTTCTGCTTTGCATTACAGTGTCTTTTATACATCTTCTTTGTCCCAAAGAAAGAATCGATGTTAAACATAGGACTGCCAATGTATTTCAGATTATGTAAATAATATATAAATACCATTTATCTTATATATGATAATTAAGTGTCCATATTTTCTTGTAATATTTCACCATTAATCATTCATCCTATCAACTATTTTGTTTTCCAATATCTAAAGCATGACAAGTTCTTTCAATGATACCTAATAACTAAATTTATATTTTAAGTTCTTTTATACAATTGATTGGGAGAAAACAGTATAATAAAATGAGTATACGCACTGAAGCCGTTCAAACATGAGTTTAAATTCTAGGTCTTTCTTGCTTTTACATCCTTGGACAAGTGATCTATCTCATTCAGCTTAGTTCTCCAACTTTGAAATGGAATGAAAAATTTTCCTATATACATGTTATAAAGCTGAAAAATAATGGATATCAATTGTCAGCAAACTTTTCTGTAAAGGGACAAATAGTACATACTTTTGATTTTGTGGACGTGGTGAGTCAAAACTACTCAACAGCCATTGCAGTGTCAGATTAGCCATAGACAATAAGTAAATGAAGGAGGTAACTATGTTACAATACAGTTTTATTTATAAAAATGGACAGTGGGACATGTTTGGCATTTTGACCACAGTTTGCCAACGCCTAATACACATTAAGCATTTAATAAATCTCGATTGGTACTATGATGAGCTAATTTGTCTAGCCTCACTATTGTGATTTTGTGGTCCTGATCTAAATTAAGCTTAAATTAATCCAACATTTTCCAAAAATATTTTGTAGGTTTTTGTTTTTCCCATAACTTCTTCCATAAAAGTAATTCAGGGAAATTATATATTGAATCTTTTCCTGGTAGAGATAGGACATTGAAGATTTAGGTGTTAAGGATTTTAATCCCCATTCTCCTTTTTCCTGATCAACTATAGTCACTGATCCTCCTATTCTTACAAGTTCTATCTTATCCATAATCTAAAATTATCACAATCCAGACATAAAGCATATTAGGAATTGTGAGAGGGTCTGAATTAACTAGTCACCATAAGCTCTATGGCCTGGGATGAAGCCTGGGTACTTGAGTCTCTCAAGGCCACCTTTCTTTCAAATATACTAATTTCTTCAAAATTCAATGTTTTTGTGCCCTGGTTAGTTCTATAGCTTGCCAGAGAACTTCACCCATCCTGATAATCCAGTTGGTCTCAATTTTGGCCACAAGTTAGAGTCATCTGTAAGGATTTGAAAAATAAATTTGTCTTAGCCTAAAAAAGCAGTGATTCTAAAAGAAAAAAAAAAGATAAATTAGACTGCAGCAAAATGTAAAACTTCCTTAACTGAAATAGAATACCATGAAGAAGATGAATTATCATGCCACAGTATGAGAGAAAAGTTTTCACAAAAACATATATCTGACAACTCTTGTCCAGGATATGTAAATAAAAAGACAAACAAAAACAAACAAAACAAAACAAAAAACTCTTACACCTTAATAGTAAAAAGATAAAAATCCAATAAAAAAGTGGGCAAACATTTAAAAGTCCTCTCTTAAGAGGAGATGGAGGGGCACCTGGGTGGCTCAGTAGGTTAAGCGGCCGACTTTGGCTCAGGTCAATATCTCACAGTCCGTGAGTTTGAGCCCTGCGTCGGGCTCTGTGGTGATAGCTCAGAGCCTGGAATCTGTTTTGGATTCTGTGTCTCCCTCTCTCTGACCCTCCCCTGTTCATGCTCTGTCTCTCCCTGTCTCAAAAATAAATAAAACGTTAAAAAAAAAAAGAGAGAGAAGATAGAAAAATCACCAATATGCATATGAGAAAGTGGTTAATATCATTTCCCATTACAATGTGATCTCAATATATATCTGCCAAAATAACTATGATTAAAATGATTGATGATATCAAGTGTTGGTGAGGTTGTGAAGCAACTAGAATTCTCCAATGAATTACTGTTGGGAATACAAAATGTTTTGATCACCTTGAAGAAAAGTTCAGGCATTTTCTTGCAAAACTGAACCAAACGTGCCCTATGACCTAGTGATTTCACTCCAAGAGGAATGAAAATGTTCCAAAGAATTTGTGTAAAAATGCCCATAATAGGATCAGTCATCACAACTAAGCCTAGAAGCTGTCAAAGTGCCCATCAAAAGGAGAATATATGAAAAAATATGGTATATTTATGTCTAACAGTACTACTCAGCAATAAAAAGAAAAAAAAAAAAAACTATCAGAGGCATTGGCCTGGGTAAACTTCCAAAACATTATGCAAAGTAAGCAATGCCTTACCCAGAAGGGTGCACAGGATATAATTACATTTGTATGAAATTCTTAAAAAGGCAACAACTAATCTTAAGTTGGGGGAAAATGTCAGAATGATGATTTACCTCTGGGGAATAGGGGCAAGAAAATGACAGGAGAAGGGCGTGAGGAAACTTTCTAATGTGATAGTAATATTTTACATGTTGATAAAAGTCTGGGTTTTAGTGGTGTATGCATTTGTTAAAGCTTAGCAAATGGGCACTTAAGAGATATGCATTACATGATATGTAAATTTTAAATCAAATAAAAAAGTTGTAAACAAGATTATATTCTTGTTAATGATATGCAAGCTGACATAATTTACTTTCAGATACACCAGAAATAGAATGGGTTACTGGATGGATAGAGGGGTAGTACACAGATAGGGGTTTGATAAAGCAAGTAGAGCAAACTTTTAAATGTAGAATCTAGATGGGAAATACATGGATGTTCATTGTAATTTTTTTTCAATTTTTCCGTATGTTTAATTATTTTTATAATAAAATGACTATGAGTTAATTACTTTGGGAGTAGGATCTAGATACTTTGTTGTTGTTTTTTTTTTGTTTTGGAAAAGGCTTTCAGGTTATTCTAATGTACAGTCAGATTCAAGAGTAACTGCACCAATATTTTCCAACTCCACCCAGGGAATCTGGACCATTACCTGCATATACAGCTGACTCCTGAACAACATGGGTTTGAAGTGCATGGATCCACTTATATAATAAATTTTTACAGTAGAGTACTGTAAATGTATTTTCTTTTCCTTACGATTTCCTTGGTAACATTTTATTTTCCCTAAATTACTTTACTGTAAGAATATAGTATACCATATATATACAAAATATGTGTTAATTGACCATGTTATTGATGAGGCCTCCAGGCAACAGCAGGATATGAGTAGTTAAGTTTTCAGAGGAATCAAAAGATACATGCATATTTGACTAACCCCCACACTGCTCAAGGAGCAACTGTATTTATTCAAAAGTAAGGATTCTTCTCTGGGGCACCTAGGTGGCTCAGTTGGTTAAGCGTCCAACTCTTAATATCGGCTCAAGTCTCCATCTCAAGGTTTGTGAATTCGAGCTTTGCACTGGGCTCCACACTGACAGCGAGAAGCTGTTTGGGATTCTTGCTCTTCCTCTCGCTCTCTGCCCCTCCCCCATTCACCCACACTGTCTCTCTCTCACAAAAAAAATAAACGTAAAAAAAGGAAGTAAGAATTCTTCTCTAAATTTGACAAACCTCTTATAAACACAAAGCTGCTACCCTGCTGACTGTGAGCCCCACCCTTCATGTAGGACGATATCACCCTGCCTTGCCTATGGCATCACACCCTTTGATTACTGGCCCTGGTATGAATCAAGCCCAAATGAACCAAGCCCATTGATTTCCCCTAAGGAACCAGTCCCATGCTGAACCACTCCCCTTTGCCTTTGATTTTTCTACATCATAGTTTCTTTTCTCCTGTTTGTTGCACTGGGCTCCCCAGTATGCCTGAGAGCAATTTCTGCTTGAGTTACCAAAGACAAAATTAAGGTATCAGGTAAGACTGGATGAGAATATATTACAGGTAATGCCTTATTTGACTAAGTTTTTACTCCAAGAACATGCATTTATTTTATCCTACACCAGGTTAAAATGATTACCTTTCCTTATCATCATCATTGAGACAGATTTTTGGTTAATATATTAATGTAATTAGTTACACTATACAAACATATATACACATAATACATTATTATAGAATACATTATTCCATTTACATCCACACATGTTCCATTATGTGGCATAGAAGGCAAAACAAAAGACTCTCAATTGTTTGGGGATAAAAGCCGAGTAATAATTCTCAGTTAAAAGACAAAGGGAAAAAAAGGACAAATGTTTAGCAAACAGATATATGCACTCCAGCACTAAATTGGTTTCTCCTCCCAAACTTGGCTGTGAGCTCTTCTTGTTCAGGGATCGTGTTCTACTCACTTTTAACTTTCCACTGTCAACACAGCCCTGACATGTGGAGGGTTTTCAACCAGTAATGAAGGCTCATGCAAAACTAATTCAGTGAAAAATCCCTGTGTTCTTACAACAAGTAGCCCACATGCATCTATGTGCCTGTAAATGTTCTATAATTCTAAGGTTAATTCATACACTTTGTATAATAGGTACTAATATTACTCTTTACACTAAGAAAACTGAGGCTTAGGGGTGCCTGGCTGGCTCAGTTGGTTAAGTGTCCAACTTCAGCTCAGGTCATGATCTCATGGTTTGTGGGTTTGAGCCCCACAACGGGCTCTGTGCTGACAGCTCAGAGCCTAGAGCCTGCTTTGGATTCTGTGTCTCCCTCTCTGCCCCTTCCCCGGTCATGCTCTGTCTAGCTCTCCTTCTCTCAAAAATAAAAAAAACATTAACAAAAAGAAAAAAAAAAGAAAAGAAAAACTGAGGCTTATAGAGGTGAAGACATTTTGCCAAATTTGTCACATCCAGAAAGTGGCAATGGCAGTATTCTACCCCAGGTCGAATTACCCAAACCGTGTTCTCTTCATCCCATCAATCTACTTCCCACAGTGCTCAACAGAAACAAGAAACTGTGAACCTATCTCTCACATGTCGCAGTATCAGTGAGGATCCTTCCATTCTCTAAAAATCTTGAACACAGTTCATTACCACCACTGTAGAGCACATAACATTTCCAATAAAATGTTTCCTCTTGTTTTATTTGTCTGACAAGCAAAGACCAGCTACTTCCTTTTATCCTGTTCTTTAAGCCATCAGAGGATTCGGATGTTTATGTGGAAGGGACCTGTCACAGGTGTTGTTTATCATTTTCCTTCAAAAGAAGGACGTGTGCAAGATGCACTACTGAGTGGTATAAATCACACACACTCACCATTGCTGCCATGCTTAGTCTGATGAGGCAGAGAGAAAAAACTGCTGGCAAACAATCAGAACTGATGGCCTTTTTTCTGTGACATGTCAGCCTGCCTGTATTGCCAATTGTCATGGCATCATTTATCTTTGTTACTAGCACCCTGAGTTAAGAAAGACTCAGGCACAGAAAAGGGACTTTGCCAGGTAAATTACTTCAGAACGCTGTAAACACTTTCTTGGGACCTTTTATGTATTTTATTGTAATGCTTGCAGGTTACTTTACCCCATGCAGAGGTTCCACAAACCTTATAGCCTTCCTAGAACTCAGTGTATATCAACAAATACATGTAGAAACTAGAAGCCTAGTACATTTTCTTTATACATGAGAGGTTAATCAGATGTTTTATCCCTCAGGATAAAATTGGGGTGGGGTTGGGGGACTGCATAGAGCGAGCCTGCACATGGTCTCTGTCTCTGTCTCCACCTCCCTGCTTCGCAACAAGCAGAGGACATTGACAGGAGTAAAACTTACAGAGCACAAGCTTGGAATTTTAGCCTTCATCTGATGTGACTGATAAAGTCTTAGACTGGATTGCTCCAGAAGCCAACCCTGAAACTAAAAGTCTGATAAGTCACCCCAAGGAAGACAAATACAGAAGGGAAGGGAAGGAAACCAGTAATTAGTGTGGGCAACTGGGGCTCAATCACATTGAGGACTTCAAGGAGAAAGCAGAGCATGCTGCAGAGTGGTTTCACCTGAAGGGCAGGGAAGATGGATATTGGCCCACAAACCTCTGTTAATCTGGGTTGAGACCTGCTCCCAGGAACCAACAAGTAGAGCACGTGCTCATGGCCAGAGACAGCCCTTGGGGAAAGAGATGTGCTGCTCGCTGCACTATGTTTTTATCACATGTAACAAAAGTGAGTACTAGGGATGTGGACATACCAACAACAGATCTGCTACAGATAAATACCATGCGGAAGGGAAAAAAATGGTGGTAAAGGAAAAGAAAGACCATTTTAAGACAGCACAATAGTGCATACTTTTTTGTTTGGATGAAATTGTAAATTTTGATAGCCTCTCTTAAACCACTGTAAATTATTACAAGACAGAGAAGAAACAAGAAAGTATTGTTTGATTCAAAGGTCTGCTTCTTAATCATAAGGAGAAGGTGATCATGAGCACCAGCATGTTTTTAACAAACAACCAAACAAAATTTTGTGACATTAAAACTTAGGTTTTGCTACTAAAGGTAATAAATTTTTAGATAAGTAGAATTTTATCACCATAATATTTGATTTCTACCATAATATTTCTCATGACATCTAAGTAAAAAAGAAGAAATTATCAGTTGGGATTGCTAGTTTGTAAAATAATCATTGTCCTGGATTTATTAAACCACTAATATTTCTCATACATAGCTAGCTCTCTAAAGACTTCCCTTTAGTCATCAATATTTTTATCTTTTTAAAAAATCGATAATTTCCTCGGATTTACTCACTGAGATATTAAGTATGTGCTTTAGGGCACCTGGATGTCTCAGTTGGTTAAGTGTCCAATTTCAGCTAAGGTCATGATCTCATGGTTAGTGGGTTTGAGCCCTGTGTTGGGCTCTGTGCTGACAGCTCAGAGCCTGGAGCCTGCTTTGGATTCTGTCTCTCTCTCTCTGCCCCTCTCCTGCTCATGCTCTCTCTCTCTCTCTCTCTCTCTCTCTCTCTCAAAAATAAATAAACACTATTTTTTTTTAAATTAAAAAGTATGTGCTTGACTGGAGGAGCCAAGATGGCGGGACAGCATGGAAGTTTTTTGTGTGTCTCACATCCATGAAAGACAGCCAGACCAACAGTAAACGATCCTGAACACCTAGAAAACTGATCTGAGGATTAACAACAATCTGCACAACCTGAACCACAGGACTCAGCAGGTACGTGGCGCAGAGAGGTGAACTTGGGGAGAGAGAAGCTGGCTTCAGGCAGGGAGCTGCTTTTTCAGGCAGAGAGAGGATGGAGACTGGGGGTGGGGGGTGGAGAATACGGGAAAAGCACCCCTCCCCCAAAGCAGCTGGAGAGAAAGTGGAAACAGCCACAGTGACTAAACTAAAAAGGGAGAAAGGAGAAAGGAGAGGGTTTAAATTCCATTAAGACTGTAAACAAGAGGAGTGCAGAGTCTGCAACTCTGCAGCTCGATACCTGGCGGTGCTCTGGTGGGAAGAGCGAATCCCCAGGAGCAGAGTGGGGTCCAGGAGGTTCTCGGGCCACACAGGGAAAAGTGGTTACACTGCTGGAAGGACATTTGGTAGAGACTGTTGAAGCCACCTGGTCCCAGAAGACCCCAGAAAACAGCCACATTCGCGGGTGCTGGAACAAGGTCATTAAGGGTGAAGCCTGGTGCCGCATGTGTGTTGTGATTTTCCATAATCCCTGAAAAGCTGCTGCTACACTATCTTGTGAACTTTTTCTGGGGCGGGCTGGCACCTGGTCGCAGTCTCAGGGCACCGACAGCAGCAGGGTCCCACAAACGTTCCTGGGTGCAGCTGACATTCGGCCACTGCTTGGTGAGACCCTCCCACAGAGGGGCGGAACAGGTCAAAGCCACAGTCCTTCAGAAGTAAGAAGCCAGGGAAAACAGCCGCATCTGAGACAAAACTTGGGAGAGAGGTGCTGCCTGGGGCCTGGTCACGGAGAGTGAAAAAGCGGGGAGTGGACAAATGCTGAAGACAGAGAACAGGTGCATGATTGCTGATGCGGGAGACAGAGTTCCAATACTAGAGATTGGGTAGTCACCACTCCCAAGCATGCGCATATGCACCTACAAACGCCAAACACTCCACCCCAGTAGGCTAGCAGCGCCATCTAGTGGAGAACGGAGCTGTTACACTGAGCCACGCCCAACTGGGCCAACCTCACCCTTCAAGAACACAAGTCTCACCACCTACTTAGTTTATAGGCTATAAAGTGCTACATAGTCTGACTTCCAGGGGAAAACCAAGTAATTTCAGTCCTATTTCAAACTGTTCGCAGGTCCATCTTTTCAATTTTCTTTCTTTTTTTCTTTGTCTTTTACACTACTTTTCTTTTTCTTGAATACAGAAAGAGAAAAAAATTATTTTCAATCTTTATTAAAATTATTTTCTTTAATTATTTGGTATTTTTTTTATGTTTCTATAATATTTTCAAATTCTACCTTACTGCCATCATTTTATTTTAGTCTACTTCAGTGTATTCACCTTTCCAAATTTTCAAATGATTTCCTTTTTTTCTTTTTTGTTCTTTTCTTTTTCCTGAATGCAGAAAGAGAAAAACTTCATTTTTACTTTCAATTTCTATTAAAAATATATTTTTTTAATTTTTTTACTATATTTCTGCTTTTATGTAATTTTTTTTCAAATTCTATTTTACTTCCATCATTTTATTTCAGTCTACTACAGTGTATTCACTGTTTCAAATTTTCAAATGATTTTTCTTTTCTCTTTTTTCTCTTTTGAGTTTCTTTTCTTCTTCTTGAATAAAAAGAAAAACTTCATTTTTATTTTTAATTTTTATTAAAAACATTATTTTTTTCTACTGTATTATTTACTTTTGTGTAATTTTTTTCAAATCCTATTTGACTCCCATCATCTCAATTTAGTCTACTTCAGTGTATTCATTTTTTCAAATTCTCAAATGATTCCTGCCCCCCCGCCCCCGGCCTTGTTTTTCTCTAACCTGTCAAACAACTTTAAACACCCAGACCAAACACACCTAGGATCTAACATCATTTATTAGATTTGTGTGTGTGTGTGTGTGTGTGTGTGTGTGTGTGTGTGTTTGTGTGTATTTAATTTTTTAATTTTAGCTTTTTAATTTTAATTTTTTAATTTTAATTTTTCTACCTCATTAATTCCTTTTCTCCCTTCAAAATGACAAAACAAAGGAATTCATCCCAAAAGAAAGAGCACGAAGAAATGACAGCCAGGGATTTAACCAACACACATACAAGCAAGATGTCTGAAACAGAATTTAGAATCACGATAATAAGAATACTAGCTGGAGTCGAAAATCGATTAGAATCCCTTTCTGCAGCGATAAAAGAAGTAAAATAGCCAGAATGAAATTAAAAATGCTATAACTGAGCTGCAATCACGGATGGATGCAGCAGCGGCAAGGATGGACGAGGCAGAACAGAGAATCAGCAATATAGAGGACAAACTTATAGAGAATAATGAAGCAGAAAAAAAGAGAGAGATTAAGGCAAAAGAGCACGATTTAAGAATTAGAGAAATCAGTGACTCATTAAAAAGGAACAACATCAGAATCATAGGGGTCCCAGAAGAGGAAGAGAGAGAAATTGGAGTAGAAGGGTTATGTGAGCAAATCATAGCAGAAAACGTTCCTCACCTGGGGAAAGACACAGACATCAAAATCCAGGAAGCACAGAGGACCCCCATTAGATTCAACAAAAACCGACCATCAACAAGGCATATCATAGTCATATTCACAAAATAGTCAGGCAAGGAGAGAATCATGAAAGCAGCAAGGGAAAAAAGTCCCTAACCTACAAGGGAAGATAGATCAGGTTTGCAGCAGACCTATCCACAGAAACTTGGCAGGCCAGAATGGAGTGGTGGGATATATTCAGTGTACTGAATCAGAAAAACATGCAGCCAAGAATTCTTTATCCAGCAAGGTTGTCATTCAAAATAGAAGGAGAGATAAAACGTTTCCCAGACAAACAAAAATTAAAGGAGTTTGTGACCAGCAAACCAGCCCTGCAAGAAATTTTAAAGGGGACTTTCTGAGGGGAGAAAAGATGAAAATATATATATAAATACATACCAAAGGCAACAAAAGATTAGAAAGGACTGGAAAACAACACCAGAAACTCCAGAAACTCTAAAAGCATAATAATGGCAATAAATTCAAATCTGTCAGTACTCATTTTAAATGTCAATGGACTCAATGCTCCAATCAAAAGACATAGGGTAAAAGAATGGATAAGAAAACAAGATCCATCTATATGCTGTTTACAAGTGACCCACTTTAGACTTAAAGACACCTTCAGATTCAAAATAAGGGGATGGAGAACCATCTATCATGCTACTGGAAGTCAAAAGAAAGCCGGAGTAGCCATACTTATATTAGACAATCTAGACTTTAAAATAAAGACCGTATCAAGATATTCAGAAGGACATTATATCACAATCAAGGGGTCTATCCACCAAGAAGACCTAACAATGGTAAACTTTTATGTACCAAATGTGGTAGCACACAAATATATAAATCAATTAATTACAAACATAAAGAAACTCATCGATAGTAATACCTTAATAGTAGGAGACTTCAACACCTCACTCACAGCAATAGAAAGATAATATAATCAAAAAATCAACAAGGAAACAATGGCTTTGAATGACACACTGGACCAGATGGACTTAACAGATATATTCAGAACATTTCAACCTAAAGCAGCAGAATATACATTCTTCTCCAGTGCACATGGAACGTTCTCCAGAATAGACCATACACTGGGATACAAATCAGCCCTAAGTAAGTACAAAACTATGGAGATCATACCGGGCATATTTTCAGACCACAATGCTATGAAACTTGAAATCAACCACAAGAAAAAATTTGGAAAGGTAACAAATACTTGGAGACTGAAAAACATGCTACTAAAGAATGAATGGGCTAACAAAGCAGTTAAAGGGGAAATTAAAAAGTATACGGAAGTCATTGAAAATGATAACACCACAACCCAAAACCTCTGGGATGCAGCAAAGGTGGTCGGACATAAGAGGAAAGTATATAGCAATCCACGCCTTCCTAAAGAAGGAAGAAAGATCTCAGATACACAACTTAACCTTATGCCTTAAGGAATTGGAAAAAGAATAGCAAATAAAACCCAAAACCAGCAGAAGACAGGAAATAATAAAGATTAGAGCAGAAATTAATGCTATCAAAACCAAAAAAAGAGAACAGATTAATGAAACCAGAAGCTGGTTCTTTGAAAGAATTAACAAAATTGATAAGCCACTAGGCAGTTTGATCAAAAAGAAAAAAGAAAGGACCCAAATAAATAAAATCAAAAATGAAAGAGGAGAGATCACAACCAACAAACAGAAATAAAAATAATAAGAGAATATTATGAGCAATTTTATGCCAATAAAATGGGCAATCTGGAAGAAATGGACCAGTTCCTAGACACATATAGACTGCCAAAACTGAAACAGGAAGAAATAGAAAATTTGAACAGACCCATAACCAGTAAGGAAATCGAATTAGTAATCAAAAATATGCCAAAAAACAAGAGTTCAGGGCCAGATGGCTTTCCAGGGGAATTCTACCAAACATTTAAGGAAGAGTTAATACCTGTTCTCTTGAAACTGTTCCAGAAAATAGAAATGGAAGGAAAACTTCCAAACTGTTTCTATGAGGCCAGCATTACCTTGATTCCAAAACCAGACAGAGACCCCACGAAAAAGGAGAACTATAGACCAATTTCTCTGATGAACATGGATGCAAAAATCCTCAACAAGATATTAGCCAACCGGCTCCAACAATACATTAAAAAAATTATTCACCACGACCAAGTGGGATTTATACCTGGGATGCAGGGCTGGGTCAATATCCACAAAACAATTAACGTGATTCATCACATCAATAAAAGAAAGGACAAGAACCATATGATCCTCTCAATAGATGCAGAGAAAGCATTTAACAAAACACAGCATCCTTATTTGATAAAAACCCTCAAGAAAGTAGGGATATAAGGAACACACCTCGCAATCATAGAAGCCATATATGAAAGATCCACCACTAATATCATCCTCAAAGGGGAAAAACTGAGAACTGTTGCCCTAACGTCAGGAACATGACACGGATGTCCACTCTCACCACTATTATTCAACATAGTATAGGAAGTCCTAACCTCAGCAATCAGACAACACAAAGGAATAAAAGGCATCCTCCAGGAGGAGGTCAAATTTTCACTCTTCGCAGATGACATGATACTCTATATGGAAAACCCAAAAGATTCCAAAAAAACCCTGCTAGAACTGATTCATGAATTCAGCAAAGTTTCAGGATATAAAATCAAAGCACAGAAATCGTTTGCATTCCTACACACCAACAATGAAGTGATAGAAAGAGAAATCAAGGAATCTATCCCATTTACACTTGCACAAAAAAACATAAAATACCTAGGAATGAATATAACCAAAGAGGTGAAATCTATACACTGAAAACTACAGAAAGCTTATGAAAGAAATTGAAGAAGACACAAAAAAAGGGAAAAAGATTCCATGCTCCAGGATAGGAAGAACAAATATTGTTAAAATGTCAATACTACCCAAAACAATCTACATATTCAATGCAATCTCTATCAAAGTAACACCAGCATTCTTCACAGAGCTAGAACAAATAATCCTAAAATTTGTATGGAACCAGAAAAGACCCCGAATAGCCAAAGCGATCCTGAAAAAGGAAACCAAAGCAGGAGGCATCACAATCCCAGACTTCAAGCTGTACTACAAAGTTGTAATCATCAAGACAGTATGGTACTGGCACAAGAACAGACACTCAGATCAATGGAACAGAATAGAGAACCCAGATATGGATCCACAAATGTATGGCCAACTAATCTTTGACAAAGCAGGAAAGAATATCCAATGGAATAAAGACAGTCTCTTCGCAAGTGGTGCTGGGAAAACTGGACAGCGACATGCAGAAGAATGAACCTGGACCACTTTCTTACACCATACACAAAAATAAACTCAAAATGGATGAAAGACCTAATGTAAGACAGGAAGCCATTAAAATCCTCGAGGAGAAAGCAGGCAAAAACCTCTTTGATCTTTGCCGCAGGAACTTCTTATTCAACATGTCTCCAGAGGCAAGGGAAACAAAAGCAAAAATGAACTACTAGGACCTCATCAAAATGAAAAGCTTCTGCACAGTGAAGGAAACAATCAGCAAAACTAAAACACAACCAACAGAATGGGAGAAGATTTTTGCAAATGACATATCAGATAAAGGGTTAGTATCCAAAATGTATAAAGAACTTCTCAAACTCAACACCCAAAAAACAAATAATCCAGTGAAAAAATGGGCAAAAGACATGAATAGACACTTCTCCAAAGAAGACATCCAGATGGCCTACCAACACATGAAAAAATGCTCCACTCATCATCAGGGAAATACAAATCAAAACCACAATGAGATACCACCTGACACCTGTCAGAATGGCTAACATTAACGACTCAGGCAACAACAGATGTTGGCAAGGATGCAGAGAAAGAGGATCTCTTTTGCATTGTTGGTGGCAATGCAAGCTGGTGCAGCCACTCTGGAAAACAGTATGGAGGTTCCTCAAAAAACTAAAAATAGAATTACCCTACGACCCAGCAATTGCACTACTAGGCATTTGTCCAAGGGATACAGGTGTGCTGTCTTGAAGGAACACATGCACCCCCATGTTTATAGCAGCACCATCAACAATAGCCAAACTATGAAAAGAGCCCAAATGTCCATCGACAGATGAACTGATAAAGAAGATGTGGTATACAGACACACACACACACACACACACACACACACACAATGGAGTATTACTCAGCAAAAAGAATGAAATTCATTCTTTCATTCATTCATTCATTCATTCATCAAAAAGAATGAAATCTTGCCATTTGCAACTACGTGGATGGAACTGGAGGGTATTATGCTAAGTGAAATTAGTCAGAGAAAGACAAAAATCATATGACTTCACTCATATGAGGACTTTAAGAGACAAAACAGATGAATGTAAGGGAAGGGAAACAAAAATAATATAAAAACAGAGAGGGGGACAAAACAGAAGAGACTTAAAAATATGGAGAACAAACAGGGTTGCTGGAGTGGTTGTAAGAGGGGGGGATGGGCTAAATGGGTAAGGGGCACTAAGGAATCTACTCCTGAAATGACCGTTGCACTATGTGCTAACTAATTTGGATGTAAATTTAAACAAAAATTTAAAAAAACAAGTTAAAAAAAAAAGTATGTGCTTTATACAAAGCTATTGAATATAACAATCAGGATTTAAAAATTCTCTATAATCAGAAAATCAAACTGAAATCCATGGGATTTAATTATTATCAGGGAGAACTGCAACTCTTACATTTAGGCTGTAAAATATTAAGCATATTGGTAGAAATTAGAAGGCACCATGGTCTATGCAGCTGTTTTCACCTAAAAGAACACAGGAATATCACTGATCTCATGTTCCTCTTCTCTATATAGAAACAACATTATGTACCTTGGTCACTTATAAAAAAATAGAACATATATGCCTAGTATATTGTAGGGAATTGAAAATGATGGATTAGTTCATTACTTTCACATAGACTTATTTCCTATGTGAAAAGCACTTGGATGGACACCGAGAAGGATAGTTTGTCTTCTCAAATCCTAGAGTTGAGTGAGATATTTGAAAGGGACACATGATACAGTTGAGATGGTATAAGATGTCGAGGAAAATCAGAGGAAGTTATCCAACCAGAATTGGGGAATGGACTGTCCTCAAGAAGACTCAATGAATTTAACATCTAAGCAGAGACCTAAAAGATGTATAGGAATCAACCAAGTTAATAAATGATACAAAACAGGGCATAGTTTGGGAGAGAGCAGGATTGTTCCAGGCAGAATAGTAAGCCTATAATAAGAGACAGAGGTAAAGGGAAGCTATTATAAACATATATAGATTGGATTGTGGAGTGCACACTATGATTGGGGAAGGATTGAGGAAGCATGGAGGACTGATGAGAGATAAGGCTAGATGGGAAATATGGGTCAGGTCTTTTAGGAGCTTCTAGATCATGTTGAGCCATATAGATATCCTAAAAGACCAATAAGGAATCAAACAGTTAAATTGGAATACTACATGGTCAGATTCAAAGGACAGCAGAGAAGAGCCAAGAATATTAACCATGAGTCTGTTATACTGTTCCAGCTAAGAGATAATAATGGCTTTGAAGAGTGGTGTAGAGCTAGAAGGTGTTGAAAGATTCCAGAGGTCTTTAGAAGATATACATATATGATAGAAATCAGTCTATTCTTGCTGGAAAATCTATTTCCTAGCTTTGTGTACCTGACCCAGTATATGCAATTGTCAGGAATCTATTAATCCCAAATGTCCAGTAAGCCCCACTTGATCAAAGGAGAGCAACTGCTACGATGCCATAGTGCCTCCCTTTGTAACATTGGTTATCTTCGCCTCCCAGAAAGGAAGGTCAGTCTTTGGCAGGGTGCCACATTTGTGTTACATAGAGCCCAGTAGCTCTGGTATCCAGGTTGAAGCTCATAAGACCCATGAAGACTCTGGCTCTCCCATGTAAAGCACCATGTGAAGGACATCAGGGCCCATATAAAGCACCATTCCTAAAAGTGAAAGATCTGGCTTCCAGAGGGTCTGCCAGTTAGTACACCCAGAGATACAAAGAAGTTAACATCCTGTGGGCTAACTGGGATCAACCAGAGAAAGGAAGACAAGAAGGAGCCATCAGACAAATCTCCTTCCTTTCCTCCCCTCCGAGGCATAGTAGATCTATGAGTTCTCTCTGAAAGCTGTCCAGTGTACCTGAGCAGTTGGCTGTGCTGTCTTCCAAAATTGTGGTCAGGCTGTTAATACACCACCTTATGTTTTCTTTTCTTGTCTCATGACTCTACTGTTTTGTTGTCCTGAGACAGCATGTGGCACACACCTTTCCTTGCAAGCATTCCCTTGATTTTTAAAGAATCCAAACTAAGATACTGTATACTCTTGGGTAAAACACTTAATCTTTCTGGGTCTTTGAGTAAACACCTATTAATATTAGCTATTTTTATTGTCTGTGTGGTGTAATAATGGCAAATGACTTATCTGAATCCATGGTATAATACTAATTGATAAAATTGGGTTAGCTCAAGATTGATCTCATAGTCCTTCTGGGACTATAATTTTCAAATTGGTTCAGTACCTAATAATGTACAAACTTTTCAGTGTGACACCAATTTCAGGCTGGTAACAATTTAATTTCCCAGTTTTATATCACTAACCTCCTTCATAGACAATGAGTTTTCCCTCATTCCCTGATGCACCATATTAATAGCAATAATAATTACAACTATATTCCTTGAGTGCTTTGTGTAAGACAAGCACTAATCCTCACACCCCTATAAGGTAAGTGACTACTATCTTCACTTTACAGATAGAGAAAATGGGTGACAGAAAGATTCCATAACTAGCTCTTGGTGGCACAGCTCACCTGCAGTGGAGCCAGGAGTCCAACCCTGGCATTCTGGATTTGGAAGTCGTGTTTGCAACTTTAACACTAGACGATATAAAATACCACTTCACATACCTTAGTGAACATATAAGGCATGCCTTTTTTCGTGTTTTGCCATATTTATATGTTTGCTGCTTTCACTGGATTTTAATTCCTCAAAAGCAAGTTAGCATGTCATTTTTGTAACACTACAGAATCTAGTGCAGTGTGATGCTAGGTACTGGAGAGCAACATTCAATGCTTACTGAATTGAAGACTGTATTAGGACTCAGGAAATATGATAGAGTGGAAAGAAAATGGGCTTTGCAACCAAGTAGGCATGAGTCAAAATCATAGTATGGATGTTTGCTAGTTATATACCATTCAAAACAACACTTAAGTTCTCTGAGCCTTGCCTTCCTCATCTGTATCACAGGATGGAGAATACTTCCTATGAAGAATTAGGCACATAAGATATGGTTAATTCATTATGTTTGTTTTCATGTCAAGTAATTAAAATGTACTTTTTTTCATTTGTCCCTAGGTTCTAAAGCAGGGCCTGGGATTTTTTTTTTTTTTGTAAAGGTCCAGACAATAAATATTTTAGGCTTTGGGGACCATATGTTGTAACTATTTAACTCTGCCATTGTGGTGTGAAGTAACCATAGACAATATGTAAAGAATGGGTATGGCTGTGTTCCAATAATACTTTTACAAAAATGGTGCATGCTGGATTTGGGCCATGGGCCATCATTTGCTAACCCCTGTTCTAAAGCATGACACTACAAGTCTTTATCTGAAAGGCAAACATTTTTTATTGTTTTCTTTATCATTTATTCCTGATTATTTGAGTTATTATTACAAACGCTAACAATGAAAAGGGAGCAATCATAATCATATTTACCAACATATTGTATGTTCAAAATGTGCATCCATGTCAGCCTTTCTGTGTCACATGTTAGGCGGCATTTTAAGATGCTGACCATTATACAATAGGAGGTTCATACCTGGTCCTTTTAAGACAGTCTCAAGTGGGCAAGATACTGGCTCCTAGAAGAACCCAACCACCTTGCCCTCCTGCTCTTGTCCCTACAGGCTGCTACCTCTCTACCTGCCTTGACCATGTCCTGAATTTGGACACTGTTTCTAATACTCCTATTCTATCTTCACCCACTCAGAGCTTTTCCTCCCAAAATATTGTTACTGGCCTTGGCCCCACCCTTTCAGACAAAGTCCTTGAGTCCAGAATATCCCGAGGTTTTTTTATATAAATATCTGCCCCCTGGACCATATATTTTGTCACTTAGCAAACTGGACATCACCACTCTTGAGGATCAGAATACCCTTTTTGATACCCATTCCTTTAAGAGTAATTAAACTTTTAAGCCCTGCATATAGGCCCTTTGGGATTTGAGTGTAATCATATTCTCAAAATTAAGTGTAGTATATTATTTCAAAATTCCAAAATAAATAGTCATGCCCCTTAGAACACTTTGTTGTTTCATATTTCTCTGTCTTTACACATGGTGTTTCCTACTCTTGTGCTTTTCTTTCCTTCTTCTATTTGGCAAAATTCTACTAATCCTTAAAACTTGGCATAGGGTTCATCCTTTCCTGACTTTCTCCATAAAAAAAATCCCCCTCCCTCAACCAAGACCACCTCTATAGCTGGCATACATATATCTTACTGTATTTTTTAACTTTTACTTCAACATACCTGTGATCAATTCAGTTTCCCTTGCTAGATTCAGTTCACTGAAGGCAAGGAGAATATTTACCCAGGTGTGCATCCTCAAAGACTTAATATACTACTGGAAAATTGCCAGACCTCTGACCCATAGCCTCTGCAACAATTAGCTGAGGAAGCCAAATCACAGCCTTGACAGCAACGGGACCAAAACAGAGGGATTTGGTCAATGACTTCCAATTTCCCTTATCTTTACTTCCACCTCAGACGAACCAGAAAAAAGCCAAATATGCTCTCCAAATTAATCATATAGGATGCTCTGTTTCGAGTTAGCCTGACTCTAGCTTTCCCATGTCGAAAAACCTCCAATCAGAGCAGAACTGAAGCCTACTTTTTTTTTCCACTATAAAGTTTTCCCACTTCATCACCTGCCTTTGAGTTTCTGCCAAATACAAGTGATGGTGGCTGAATCCCTTGCTATAGCAAGCTCTAAATACAGAAGTGACTAAACATAAACAACGTTTGTTCTAACTTGAGCGGTCTTTCTTCATATATTTCTACAATCCCTAGCGCTAAGCATTATTAAAGCTGAAATACTATTTTGATTTGCCTCCCCTGATGGGGATGTGTCAAATGGATAGTCTGGCTGAATCTGGAAAAGCTCTGTTGGGATGCCCTTACCTAAAGCTTTCAAGGTACCTAAATAAAGGGACTAATCAGATCATAATTCCAGCTCTCATAAGCTAAATATAAGTGGGCCCCTGGAGGGGCTCTTGGGTGGCTCAGTTGGTTAAACATGTGACTTTAGCTCAGGCCATGATCTCACAGTTTGTTAGTTCAAGCCCCACATCAGGCTCCCTGCTGTCAGCACCAAGCCCACTTCAGATCCTCTGTGTGTGTCTCTGTCTCTCTGCCCCTCCCCTGCTTGTGCTCTCTCAAAAATAAATTAACATTAAAAATCACACACACACACACACACACACACACACACACACACACACACGAAGTGGGCCCATGGAAATGTACATGAAGAAAAGCAAGACATGAGGAGTATAAAGAACAGAGTTGAAAGGATGGCAAAGTAAGAAGATCCTGAACTCAACTCTTCTGACAGACACACTGAATCTACAGCTATCTCAATAACAATTTCCTCCAGAATGAAAAAGAAAGTAAAAACTGGTGTGCAGCAACACCTTCACATCGGGTACATGAAATGTAAACCACATGGATGTGGGTAGGAAAGGCTGAAACACACTGTTACTATAAACCACCCCTGGTGTGGCCACTCATAATCAGGAGGAAACTCAAAAGCCAGAAATCTTCCCTGAGGAGCAAAGTCTTCATACCCCACTGTAGGCATCTTGAATTATAAAACTGACACCTGAGAGAGAAGCCCCAAAAACATTTGGCTTTGAAGACCAACAGGGCCTCTGCCCATGAGACCTGCAGGTTGTGGCAAATTGAGTAATGGTTCTTAAGTGGCCTACGTGTAAACTTCCCCACTTCCAAATCAGAAGTAGCCCTTTTAATAACACCAAGACTTTATATGAATTAGACTTATTTCCTAATGTAAAAGTTTTTTCTGAGGAACAGAGTCCTGTTTATGATACTGTCTGGGGTCAGAGGCCAGTGGGTAGCATCTACCCATTCTCCTTCTGCCTTGTGAAAGCCAGAAGGTGCCATCCTTTTTTTTTCTTTACCATGGATGCCATCTTGCACACTCTCCCTCTGCCCTGCTATAGCTGGTGGGCACCATCTCCCACCCCCATTTCCTTTTATTCTTCTTTCTATTTCCTTTTTCTTTTTTCTATCTTCTCTCCTTTTCCAGCAGGTGCTATCTTTGCACTTCCTGTTTGCCATGTTCTAACCAGCAAGTGCCATTTTTGCTTTCTCTCCCCCTTCTGTGTTCTATAGCACCAGTATTTCCTAGAGGAAAGCTTCTACACATGTCTGGTGTCCCAGTTTTTATGTCCGGTGATCTAGTCTTTATTGCTGCCACCCAGGAGATACCCCTAGCTCACCTGTCTCTGGAGGTGAAAAGGACTTTAATTCTTTGTTCCCATGTTTCTGGGAAGAATAGCCCTCCCAGGGCACTGAAAGGATAAAAACTGAAACAAAATCTTTCTGGAAACAAAAACCTATTTGTCCAGGAGTTCTGGACTGAAGTCAGTTTTCTGTTTTGGCACACTTAGAGTAATCTATGGAGATAATCTTAGGGAATATAAGCCAGTGGACAGACAGTCTCTCTGCTCTCCCTCTGCCTTATTCCAGATCACCAGTATCTTCTAGAAAGCAGCTTATACTTTTGTCTGGTACTGATTTGTGTTGCTAATTCCAGAGGACACCTCTATATCACCTGGCCTTGGTGACCAGTAGAGCTTACACTCTTGGGTCCCACAAGACTGTAAGCAACACAGAAAGTGTTCTTAAATTGCTACCATTCCCAGGAAAGAAAGAAGCAACAGATCCAGGAGTTCAATCTTTCTGTACAAGAGGCCCATTAGCTTATCATCGTAGCCTCAGCCTGAGGGAGCAGACTTCTAATTAAACACACATCCAAGGGCTGGCTATAAAACCTTTCTTGAGACCTTGGAGGGCAGGTACTATCTTTGTGCCCTCCCTTTGCCATACTCCAGAGCACCAAACCTATCAGACAAGAGCTCTTATTCATGTCAGTTAACACTGTATTTATGCCTGATTCCCTGGTTTTTACAGCTGATGCTCAGGGCATACCCATTGATGACCTGACTCCGGTGGCCAGGAGAACTTGCATCCCAAAGTCCCACAGGACTATAACAATCAGAAAGACAGTTATTAGGAAGCTACCACCCTCAGAACATTGTACAGACAGCAGACTGAAAAACAGCTCCAGAATTTCTGTGAAAGAGGCCGACTTGTTAGTCTTTGGGGAAGCTGAAGTTCAGCTTTGGGGAAACCTGCAGGTTTGGCACACAAGTAGAGGCTGTGGAGATGCTCTCAGGAAATGTAGGCCAGGGAACACTATCTTCCTACTTTCCCTCTGCAATCATGAGAGTTTACTAGAATTTCCCAGAAAGAAGCTTGTACACTCATTTGGAACTCCAAGTTTTTTGCAACTGCTACCCAGAGGACACTTCCACATTGCCTGACTCTGGGCTCCAGCAGTGCTTACATTTAAACTCCCAAAGGATTCTATATAATTGCATTTTCAAAAGCTGTTGCCTTAAGTTCTAGTTTCCAATAAGCTTGAAGCTAAGTGCTGAGATCCTTCCCTATGGACAGTGACTGGTCTTGGCACACCTCAACTACTGGGACCTATTAAAAAAATAAGCTGCTTGGACAATCACAAAGGTTTGAGAGACAACCAAGAACTAGGGCAGATTTGAAGGTCCATCTCCCACACAAGGCCAACACTTCAAGACTGGTAGAGGTGTTTGTTTCATTTAATGCACAGAAACAAACACAGAAATTCAAGCAAAATGAAGAAACAGAGAAATATGTTACAAATAAAAGAATAAGACAAAATCTCAGGGTGGAGGAAATGTTAATGAATTGGAGATAAGCAATTTGCCTGCTGACGGTTCAAAATAATGGTCATAAAGGTACTCACATAAACTCAGAAGAATGAACTCAGTGAGATCTTCAACAAAGAGACAAAAAACAATATAAGAAATTTCCAGACAGATGTCACAGAACTCAACAGTATGATAATTAAAAATACACTACAGGGGTTCAATCACAGACTAGATGACATGGAAGAAATAATCATTGAACTTGAAGACAGAGCAGAGGAACACATCCGATCAGAGCAGCACAATTAAAAAAAAAGTTGATGATAGCTTAAGATACTTAAGAAACAATACAAAGTGAATTAATATTCACATTTTGGGGGTCCCAGAGGAAAAAGAGGGAGAAAACGGCACAACTTATTTAAAGAAGTAATGTCTGAAAACTTCCCTAGCCTGAGGAAGGAAAAATATCCAGATACAGAAAATCCAGACAGTTCAAAATAAGATAAACACAAGAGACCCATAAAAGAACACATTATAATTAAATGCCAAAAAACAAGGGGACATCCAGATGGCCAACAGGCATATGAAACAGTGCTCAACATCACTCATCATCAAGGAAATAAAAACTGAAACTATTAGAGTTTAACCTAACACCTACAAGAATAGCTAAAATAAAAAACACAAGAAATAACAAGTATTGGCAGGGATGTAGGGATAAAGGAATCTTTTCTGTGCTGTTGGTGGGAATACAAACTGGTGCAGCCACTGTAGAAAATAGTACGGAGATTTCTCAAAAAGTTAAAAATAACTAATCTACAATCCAGTAATTGCACTACTGGGTATTTACCTCTAATACACAAAAACGCTAATTCAAAAGGACATATGAACCCCTGTTTATAGCAACATTATCGACAATAGCCAAATTATGTAAGCAGCCCAAATGTCTATCAATAGATGAGTGGATAAAGAAGAAGTGGTGTGTGGGTGTGTGTGTGTGTATGTGTGTACACATAAACATACATATATACATATATATATGTGTATATATATGTATATATACATATATACGTATATATACACATATATATATACATATACACACACATACACACACACACACAATAGAATATGGAACTGCAAAGTGTTACATTAAGTGAAAAAAGTCAGCTAAAGACAAATATCAAATGATGTCACTCATATGTAGAATTAAAAAAAATAGCAAGGGAAAAAGAAAAAGAGACAGGGAGAGGCGAAACAAAACACAGTCTCTTAAGTATTGAGAACTGATGGTTACCAGAGGAGAGGTGGGTGGGGGGTTGGGTTAAATAGGTGATGAGGATTAAGTAGTGTACTTATTGTAATGAGAACTAGGTAATGTATGGAATTGCTGAATCACTATATTATACACCTGAAATTAATATTACACTGTATGTTAACTATACTAGAATTAAAATAAAAGGAAAGGAAAATGGAAGGGAGGGAAGGGAAGGAAGGTAAAGTAAAACAAAACAAAAATAAATAAAATAAAATAAAATAAAATAAAATAAAATAAAATAAAATAAAATAAAATAAAGACAATGAAAGAGTCATAAAAGCAACAAGAGAAAGCAACTTGTTACATACAAAGGGACTCCATAAGACTATCAGGTTTTCAGCAGAAATGTGGCAAACCAGAAAGTAGTGGTACAATATATTCAATGTGATGAAAGAAAAAAAATATATATCCAACCAGGAATATTCTACCTGGCAAAGTCGTCACTCAGAATCAAAGTGAGATCAAGAGTTTTCCAGACAAGCAGAAGCTAAAAGAATGTATTACCACTAATTTGGCCTTAAAGAAATGTTAAAGGGATTTCTTTAAGCTGAAAAGGGGACAAATTATTAACAAGAAAACCTATGAAAGTAAAAATCTCAAAGGTAAAGGTAAAGATAGAGGATTTATCACGTGTAAAGCTGGTATGAAAGTTTAAAGACAGAAGACTCTAACATAGTGTACAACCTAAAAGAAATGAATTAATTCTTAAAAACATACAAACTCCAACACTGAATCACAAAGAAATAGAAAATACAAATAGATCAATTACTAGTAAGGAGATTAAATCAACAATTTAAAAACTCCCTCCATTTACAATGGAATCAAAAAGAATAAAATAATAGGAAAAATTATCCAAGGAGCTGAAAAACCTGTACACTGAATACTGTAAGACATGGCTGAAGTAAGTTGAAGATGACATAATAAATGGGAAGATATCTTATGTTCATGAACTGGAAGAATTGATACTGTTAAAATGTCCATACTACCTAAAGCAATCTACAGATTCATTGCAATCCCTATTAAAATCCCAATGGCATTTTTCAGAAAACAAGAACAAACAATTTAAAAATTTGTATAAAACCACAAAAGACACCAAATAACCATAGAAATCTTGAGAAAGAACAACAAAGTTGGAAACATCACTCTCTGTGATTTCAAACTATGTTACAAACGTATAGTAGTCAAAACAGTATGGTATTGCCATAAAAACAGACACATAGACTAGTGGGATAGAATAGAGAGCCCAGAAATAAACACACACATACATGGTTAATTAATTTACAACAACAAAGCCAAGAATACATAATGTGGAAAGGACAGTCTTTTTAATAAATAGTGTTGGAAAAACTGGGCAGTTACATGCAAAGGAATGAAACAGGACTAGTAACTTATACCGTAAACAAAAAAATAATTCAAAATAGATTAAAGACTTGAATGTAAGACATGAAACCACAAAACTCTTAGAAAAAACCATAAGTAGTAAGCTCCATGACATCGGTCATGGCAATGATTTTTTGGATTTCACACCAAAAGTAAAGACACAAAAGCACAAATAAGTAAGTGGGGCTATACAGAACTAAAAAGCTATGCACAAATGGGATCCATGCTCAGCATGGAGCCTGCTTAAGATTTTCTCTCTTCCTCTGTCCCTCTACTCCTGCTTGTTTGCTCTCTCTGTAGAAACAGAGCCACCCAGGTGCCCCGTTAAAGATTTATTATTTTTTAAAGGGGCACCTGGGTGGCTCTGTTGGTTGGACATCCTGACCCTTGGTTTCAGCACAGGTCATGATCCTAGGGTTGTGGGACTGAGCCCTGCATCAGGCTCCATAATGACTGTGGAGCCTGCTTAAGATTCTCAGTTTCTCCCTTTGCCCCTCTTCCCCACATGTGTGCACTTGCTCTCTCTCTCTCCCTCTAAAATAAATAAATCAAAATTTTGAAAATCTATGCACCACAAAGAAAGCTATCACCCAAATTCAAGGGCAACATATTGAATGGAAGAAAATATTTCCGAATTATGTATCTGATAAGTGGTTAATATCAAAAATGTAAAAAGACACCAAATAGCCAAAAAAAATCCAATTAAATATTGGGCAAAAGACCTGAATAGCCATTTTTTTTTTCCAAGGAAGACATACAGATGACTAACAGGGACATGAAACATTGTACACCATTACTAATCATCAGGGAAATGAAAATAAAATCTATAATGATACACCTCACATCTGTTAAAATGGCTTTTATCAAAAAGAAAAGAAATATTAAGAATTGGTGAGGCACGCCTGGGTGGCTCAGTCAGTTAAGCATCCAACTTTGGCTCAGGTCATGATCTTGCGGTTTGTGGGTTTGAGCCCCGCGTCAGGCTCTGTACGTACAGCTCGGAGCCTGAGGCCTACTTCGGAGTCTGTGTCTCCCTCTCTCTCTCTGCCCCTCCCCTGCTCATGCTGTCTCTCTCTGTCATTCAAAAATAAATAAATGTTAAAAAAAATTTTTTTTAAAGAATCAGTGAGAGTGTGGAGAAAAGGGAATCCTTAGGCATTGTTGGTAGAAAGGTAAATTGGTTCAGTCACTATGTGAAAAACAGCATAGAGATTCCTCTAAAAATTAAAAATACAACTACCATATGATCCAGCTCTTTCACTTCTGGGTATTTATCTGCAGAAAACACCTATATAAACTCAAAAGGATATATACACCCCATGTTCATTATAGTATTGTTTACATAGCCAAGATACAGAAACAACTTGCATTCATTGACACATGAATACATAAAGAAACTGTGGTATATGTACACAATGGAATATTACTTAGTCATAAAAAAAGAATGGAATCTTACTATTTGCAACAACATAGATGGACCTTTGGGACATTATGCTAAGTGCAATAAGTCAGAAAGAGGCAAATACTGTATGATCTTACTTACATGTGATATCTAAAAACAAACAAGCAAAGCAACAACAAAAAACAAACTCATAACTACAAAAAAGAGATTGGTGATTCCCAGAGCCAGTAGTAAGGAATGGGTAAAATGGCTGAAGGGAGTTAAAAGGTATCAACTTCCAGTTATAAACTAAATCAGTCATGAGGAGGTAATATACTGCATGCCAACTATGGCTAATAATACTATATTGCATATTTGAAAGTTACTAAGATAGTAAATATTAAAAGTTCTCATCTCACACAAAAAATTCCGTAATTATGAGTGGTGATGAATATTAACTAGACTTATGGTGATCACTTCACAATACATACAAATATGGAATCGTTATATTGTACATTGAAACTAATACAATATTTTATGTCAATTATACCTCAGTTAAAAGAAGAACTAGTAGCAGTAGTACAAGTACTAGCAGCAGCAGCAGAGTAACAATAAGAAAGAGGAAGAGTAAAAGAAGGAGGAGGAGGAGGAGGAGGAGGAGGAGGAGGAGGAGGAGGAGGGGGAGAAAGAGGAAGAAGTAAGAAGACAAAGAGGAAGAAAATGAATGATAATCAGGGAATTTATTGGATAAATCCTAAAGTAAGCCCCCTGTGTTTATGTTACTATCACCTGCCCTTCTGATCAACAAGAATGAGTCCACTTATATCAAAGGCCTACAGTGGGGAACACTCAATTTTTTAAAAAATTTTTAATGTTTATTATTTATTTTTGAGAGAGAGAGAGAGAGAGCGTGCGAGCATGCGAGTGGGGGAGGGGCAAAGAGAGAGACACAGAATCCGAAGCAGGCTCCAGGCTCTGAGCTGTCAGCAGCATAGAGCCTGACGCAGGGCTCGAACCCACGGACCAAGAGATCATGACCTGAGTTGAAGTTGGATGCTCAACCAACTGAGCCACCCAGGTGCCCCTCAAAATTTTTTTTTTAGTAAAACAGATAAACCCTCACACACTGAAAGGACATGAAAATCTACACTCAGATTTATCTGGCTCCTTTTCCCTTTGCCTTTCCATTGTAAAACAAAGCAATTCCACTTTAAGTCCTCTGTAATATATTTTATAAGACATAACCAAGGAGGCTTAATCTATTTTACACATGGAAGGACAACAGAGAAGACTTATCATGGCAAAAGGGATGGGGTGTGCTTCCAGGAGCATCAGACCCAGCCATTAGTACACACCAGAACACCTCTGATACCTGAAATTAATCCCACAGCAGTGGGAAAGCTTAGTCATGCAGACTGCACTTCCTGCTGAAAGCAAAACCAACAAACTCAATACACGGGCAGGAGGTTGCCTTTGTAGCTTAAAGACTATTTTCTCTGTCTGCCATAATAATTCCATGGTATCATCTCTCTCATGTATTGCCTGAAAGAACCTTAATATTTTTCCTCATTTCTAGGGATGAATTAGATATCGATTACATCCATTTTGGCAATATACCATATTACTTTAGGAATGAGCTGTGAAGCCAGATACCTGAGCTCAAATCCTAGTTCTTATGTAAAATAAAGGGCAAATTGCTTACCCTATGAAGCCTTCAGATTCCTAATCTGTATGATAGTATATTAACATCAATATCTTGAGGAATCTGTATGATAGTATATTAACATCAATATCTTGAGGATATTTTGAGGATACAGTTAGATAATGTGTGAAAATACATTAGTGTAGTAGATAGGGTAGTAGTATCCTGACCCTGTCCCATGGTCACAACAGAGTAACTACTACATATAATACAACTCACTCTGACAATGACTTGAGCCTGGTAGAGCAGATCCTCCACAGCTAAAAGCTTAAAGAAGAGGTCACATTGAGAGGAGGAGGAAGGGAAGAGACACAGGAGGGAATCAAATCCCTCAATATGGCATCAACCCACAAGCAGGAGAGATATCATAGGCATAGAGGTCCTTCCTGTAAAGCAATGGGATAAATCTTTAAATTAGGCACCTGTAGCCCAGGGGACATGGACTGGGAAGACAAGCTCTCATAATGTCTGGCTTTGTAAATCAGCAGGGCTTAACTCCCGGAAAGCCCAAGGATCAGAGAGAAATGGAGTCTCCAGTCTCATAGGGATGAAATGCTGTATCACTTGACCTGAAGCCCAGCATGGAAGCAGCAATTAGGAAAGCACCTGGGTTTGGGGCGCCTGGGTGACTTGGTTAAGCATCCAACTCTGGCTCAGGTCATGATCTCGTGGTTCATGAGTTTGAGCCCTGTACTGGGCTCTATGCTGACAGCTTAGAACCTGGAGCCTGCTTTAGATTCTGTGTCTCTTTGTCTGCCCCTCCCTCGCTCATGCTCTGTATCTCTCTCTCTCTCACGAATAAATAAAAACATTAAAAAAAGAAGAAAAAAAAGAAGAAAAAAGGAAAGCACCTGGGGAATACTGGAAGGAAATTTGTTGACTGAATTTAGAATGTGTGCCAGAGATGCAAGGATCTACAACAGGATTCTCTAGGATTGGAGGTGCTGGCAGGCACCATTTTTCTTGCCCTCCTTCAGCCTAGCTAGCCTAAAGCTTGAGTGAGTGCACCAGTTCTTACACTCTCAATCTACCTTGCTAGCACTGCTTGCCTTGCCTGAGCATTCCCCTGTGGCCCTGCCCCACTCAATCTGCCTGCCCCAGTGGTGAGCTGCCACTGTGGAAGCAGTCCAAAGTGGTTCCTGCCCCACCATCCCCAGTGGGAACTGCTGTCACCCCCTCCCCCAAACAACTACTTTCCTGCCATATCTAGCAGGCAGCCCAAGCAAGACCAGTGCCCTTCCAGAGGAACTGCTGCTCTAGAGAGGGCAGGAAGTAGCCCCACCCACCAGCTAGAAACTGGCCTCTTACTCAGCTATATTGGGAGCTAGCCTCACCCATAAGCACATCCACAAGTAGGGCCTCTCAACCAGCTGTGCCAGAAACAATCCCTACCCTCCAGCATGCCTACAGTAGTTGTAGCAAATCATAGCTGACAGCAAGGCTGAAGGACAGCCCCGACCACCATCCTCTCTGCAGCAGAAGCATCCCAGACACAACAGAAGGGATCCCACAGCCTGCACAGGAGATATCCCCGGAGCACTTGGTTCTGGTGACCAGGTAGGATTATGCTACTGGGCACCACAGGTTGCCTTTTACATGAGGCCATTAGTTTCAAGATCAGGAGTAATTGATGGTCCAATACATGGTAAAGCAAAACACAACAAAACACAAACACAAAGGGATTCATACAAAATCTGAAGCAGAGGAATATGATCCAAACAGTAGAATAGGACAAAACCCCAGAAAGAGGTAGCTGTAATGGAGATAAACAATCCACCTAATAAAGAGTTTAAAGTACTGGTCATAAAGCCAATACCAAGCTTGAGAGAAAAGTGAATAAACTCAGTAGGATCTTCAACAAAGAGAAAATATAAAAAAGAACCAAAAAATGCAATAACTGAAATGAAAAATACACTAGAGAGTATCAACAGAGGATTAGAGAATGCAGAACAAATCAGCAAGCTTGGAAGATAATGCAATGGAAAAACACCAGAACTGTACAGCAAAAAATTTTTAAAAAGAATTAAAAAACTCAAGTGTAATAACATTTATATTACAGAGGCAGGGGTGGAGGGTCCCAAAAAGGAGAAGAGAAAGGGGAGAAAACTAACTTGAAGAAATACGGACTAAAATCGTTCCCAACGTGGGGAATAAACAAACATCCAAGTCCAGAAAGAACAGAAAACCTCAAACAAGCTGAACCCCAAAGGTCCACCTCAAGACACATAGTAATTATAATGGCAAAAATTAAGGACAAAGACATAATCTTAAAAAAAAAACAGTAAGAGAACATAATTTATAGACAAAGGAAGCCTCCTAAGTCTGTAACAAACTTAACAACAACAAAAAAATCTGCAGAAACTTTGCAGGCCAGTTGGAGTGGCATGATATATTCAAAGTTCTGAAAAGAAAACAAAACAACACAACAACAATAACAACAAAAACACTACCAACTATATCTCACCTAGCAAGGCTATCATTCAGAATTGAAGGATAAAGAATTTTCCAGACAATGAAAAGTTGAAAGGAGTTTATCACTATGAAACCAGTGTTATAACAATGTTAAAGGTAATTTGTTAAGCAGAAAAGGCCATAATTAAGATAAAATTATGAAAGAAAAAGAATATATATATATAAGCAAAAATATCAATCATAAGTCAAAAGTTATAAGATCCATGACTTATAAAACTATATGAAAGTTAAAAGACAAAACTAGTAAAATCAATTATGTATAAAAATGAAGGGGATTCACAAAATTAAAAAAAAGATATAAAATATACCAACATACATATAAAACATAGAAGGCAAAAGTAAAAATGTATTGCTTTTAGAATGTGTTCAAACCTAAGTGACCATCAACTTAATATAGATTGCTATATACACAGAATGTTAAATATGAACTTAATGGTAATCACAAACCTAAAACTTGTAACAGAAAACATAACAAGATAAAGAATTACAATAATAACACTAAAGAAAGTCATCAAAATCTTCAAGAGAAGAGAGCAAGAGAAAAAGAGAACAGATAAGAACTACAAAAAACACTAATTGACAAAATGACACTTATCAATAATTCCCTAACTGAAAATGGACATAGGGAACCTGGCTGGCTCAGTCAGTAGATCATGCAACTCTTGATCTTGGGGTTGCAAGTTTGAGTCCCATGTTGGATATAGAAATTACTTAAATAAATAAATATTTAAAAGAAATAAATGTAAATGGACTAAATGGCCCAATCAAAACACACAGGGTGAGTGAATGGATTAAAAAAATTAGATCCAACTAAATGATGCCTACAAGAGATTCACCTCAGATCAAAAGACAAACACAGACTGAAGGTGAAGGAATGGGAAAAGATATTCCATGTAAGTGGAAACCCAAAGGAAATCTGGGGTACCTACAGTTATATCAGACAAAATAGACTTTAAAATAAAATCTATAATAGGAGACAAAGAAAAGCATTCCACAAAAATAAAGGGATCAAGCCAACAAGAGGATATAACAATTGTAAATGTCTATGTACCCAACAAATGAGCACCTAAATATATAAAGCAAATATTAACAGACTTAAAGAGAGAAATTGTGGTAATAGTAGGGGACTTTAACATCCCATTTACATCAATGAATAAATCATTCAGACAGAAATTCAGTAAGGAATGGCAGCTCTAAATGACAAGTAGGTCACATGGACTTAACAAATAAATACAGAGTATGCTATCCAAAAACGGAAGATACATTCTTTGCAAGTGTACATGGAACATTTTCTAGGACAGATCATATGCAGGCCACAAAACACGTCTCAGTAAATTTAATAAGAGTGAAATAATATCAAGGATATTTTCCAACCACAAGAGTATGAAACTAGAAAGCAATTACAAAAACAAAACAAAACAAAAAAAAAGTGGGGGAAAACACATTTGGAAGCTAAACAACATGCTACTAAACTACCAATTACTCAACAAAGATATCAAAGAAAAAACAAACAAAAAAGTATCTGGAGACAAATGAAAATGAAAACATAACTGTTCAAAATCACTGGGACACAAAAGCAATTCTAAGAGGGAAGTTTACAGTGATACAGGCCTACTTCAAAAAACAAGAAAAATCTCAATCTAGTGTTACATTTAAAAGACCTAAGAACAACAAACAAATCCCAAAGTTAGTAGAAGGAAAGAAATAATAAAGATCAGAGTGAAAACAAATGAAATAGAGGCTAAAAAAACAAGAGAAAAGATAAATGAAACCAAGAGCTGCTTTTCTGAAAAGATAAAATTGATAAACATGTAGCCAGATTCATCCTGTGAAAAAGAGGGAAACTGCCCCCACACACAAAAATCAGAAATGAAAGAGAAGTTACAACTGGAACCACAAAAATACAAAGGATTATAAGAGACTACTAAAAACAACAAATTTGACAACCTAAAAGAAAAGGATAAATACCTAGAACAATCAATCTTCCACAGCTGGAATAGGAAGAAATAGAATATTTGAATGGACCAATTAGTAGGAATTAAATTTAATCAGTAATCAAACAAAATAAAACAAAAAAAGGAGGGGCACCTGGGTGGCTCAATCAGTCAATCCTCCAATTCAGCTCAGGTCATGATCTCATGGTTCATGAGTTTGAGCCCTGCATTGGGTTTGGTGCTGGCAGCTCAGAGCCTGGAGCCTGCTTTGGATACTGTGTCTCCTTCTCTCTCTGCCCCTCCCTCACTCGTGCTCTGTCTCTCTCTCAAAAATAAATAAGCATAAAAAAATAATAACAAGGGAAAAAAACTCTCAATAAATGAAAGTCCAAGGCCAAATGGCTTCACAGGTGAATTTTAACAAATATATTTTTTAATGTTTTTTTATTTATTTTTGAGAGAGAAAGAGAGAGACACAGCCTGAGTGGGGGATGCGTAGAGAGGGAGAGATGCAGAATATGAAGCAGGCTCCAGGCTCCGAGCTATCAGCACAGAGCATGACATGGGTTCAAACTCACGAACCATGTGATCATGACCTGAGCTGAAGTCAGACACTTAACTGACTGAGCCACCCAGGTGCACTAATTTTAAAGAAGAGTTAATACCTGTCCTTCTCAACCTATTCCAAAAGTAAAATAAAGCAACATATTCAAACATATTCATTCTATGAGGCCAGCATCACTCTGATATCAAAACCAGACAAGGACACTACCAAAAAAAAAAAAAATTACAAATCAATATCCCTCATAAACATAGACACAAATATCCCCAACAAAATATTAGCAAATTAAATTCAAAAACACAATAAAAGGATCATTTACCACAATCAGGTAGGATTTATTCTAGGGAGGCAAGGATGGTTCAATACATGCCAATCAATCATTGCAATACATGTTAACAAAATGAAGGATAAAATCATATGCTGAGGATTAAAATCATTACATTATGCTGTTGATAAAATCATATTATATCTCATTAGATGCAGAAAAAGCATTTAATAAAACTCAACATCCATTCATGATAACAATTCTCAAAAAAGTAGATATAAAGGAAATTTATCTCAACATAATAAAGGCCATATATGAAAAGCCCACAGCTAACATATTTAAGGATAAAAAGCTAAAAGCGTTTCCTCTAAAATAAAAAAAAAAAAACCAAGATAAGGATTTCCACTCTCACTATTTTTCTTCAACACAGTACTGGAAGTCCTAACAGAAGCAATCAGAGAAGAAAAAGAAACAAAAGGCATCCAAGTTGGTAAGGAAGTAGTAAAAGAGTCACTATTTGTAGATGACATGAAACTACGTATAGAAAACCTTAAAACCTCCATGAAAAACTATTAGGAGTAATTAATTCAGTAAATCTGCAAAATACAAAATCAATATATAGACATCTATTGTATTTTTATACACTAATGACAAACTAGCAGAAAGAGAAATTAAGAAAACTATCCTATTTACAAATGCATGAATAAAGAAATATCCAGGTACAAATTAAACCAAGGAGGTGAAAGAACTATACTCTAAAAACTGTAAGGCACTGATAAAAAATTAAAGATAACACAAATAGTGGGGTCCCTGGGTAGCTTCAGTCAGTTAAGCAGCCGACACTTGATTTTTGGCTCAGGTCATGATCCTGTGGTTCATGAGTTCAAACCCCACACTGACAGTGTGGAGACTGCTTGGGATATATTCATTCTCTGTCTCTCTCTCTCTCTCTCTCTCTCTCTCTCTCTCTCTCTCTCCCCATCTCTTTCTCTGCTGCTTTCCTGCTTGCACTTTATCTCCAAATAAATAAATAAACAAACAAACATTAAAAAATAAAACAAATAAATGGAAACATATCCCATGTTCATGAATTGGAAGAATTAATATTGTTAAAATGTCAATGAATCTACTTTCTGGTATAACCTCTATCAAAATACCAATAGCATTTTTCAAAGAACTAGAACACATAATTCTAAAATTTGTATTGAACCACAGAAGACCCTAAATAGCTGAAGTAATCTTGAGAAAGAACAAAATGGAGGTTCTTATAGCAAAAAAGGAACCGTCACACACTGTTGGCAGAAATATAAATTGGTGTAGCTACTGTAAAAAACAGTATGGAGGTTCCTCAAAAAAAGGAAAAATAGAAATATTACATGACTCAGTAATTCCACTTCTGGGTATTTACCCAACGAAAACAAAAACACGAATTTGAAAAGATATATGCATCCTTATATTTACTGCAGCATTATTTCCAATAGCCAAGATATGGAAGCAGCCTAAGTGTCCATCAATAGATGAATGGATAAAGAAATGGTATATATACACAATGGGATGTCATTCATCCACACACAAAAAAATGCAATCTTGCCATTCAGGATAACATGAACGTATCTAGAAGATATTATGCTAAGTCAAATAAGTCAGGCCGAGGAAGACAAATATCATACAATTTCACTTATATGTGGAACCCAGAAACAAGTGAATAAACAAAAACAGAAATGGACTCATAAATACAAAGAATAAAGTGGTATTTGCCAGAGGTAAAATGGGAGGGGACATAAGTGAAACAGATTAAGGGAATTAACAGGAATAAACATCCAGTTATAAAATAAATAAGTCACAATCATGAAAGTACAACATAGGGAATAGTTAATAATACTGTTACAACTTTATATAGTGACAGATGGCAGGTACACTTGTGGTGAGCATTTTGTAATGTATATAATTGTCAATCCATTCTATTGTACACCTGAAACTAATAAAATACTGGATTTCAACTGTACTTCAATTAAAAACTATAAATAGGGGTGCCTGGGTGGCTCAGTCGGTTGAGAATCCTACTCTTGGTTTCAGCTCAGGACAATGTTCTCACAGTTTGTAGGACTGAGCTCCACATGGGGCTCCATGGTGCCAGCATAGAGTCTGCTTGGGATTCTCTCTCTCTCTCTCTCTCTCTCTCTCTCTCTCTCTCTCTCTCTCTCTCTCTTTCTCTCTCTCTCTCTCTCTCTCTCTCTCTCTCTCTCAAAATGAATAAATTAAAAAAAAATTAAATTACAAATACATATGTGCATATATACATACAAATTAGGCAGAGGAGAGAGAATGTGTCCAGAGGAAACCCAGTTGAGTCTGGTGTTATAAAAACCAGGGCAAGAATGTTTCAAAAAGAATAGAGTGGCACATCTGAATGACATAGTTAAGTATCTGACTTTCAATCTCAGCTCAGGTCATGATCTCATGGTTCAGGAGTTCGAGCCCTCCATCAGGCTCTATGCTGCTGGTGCAGAGCCTACTTGGGATTCTGCCTCTCCTCTCTGCCCCTTCCCCACTGGTGCTCGCTCACTCACTCTCTCTCTCAAAATAAATAAATAAACATAAAACAATAGAGTGGTCTTCTGCATAAAGCATTTCTGAAAGGTACTGAGGTGACCTTAGATCTTTTTAAGGTGAAATAAAGGAGAAAAAGACAAATACTCCATATTTCACTTACATGCATTATCTAGAGTGTTCAAATCATAGACAGAAAGTAGTACAATGATTTCTGGGGGGGAGGAAGGAAAGATAGAATTTTCATTTAATTGCTATAGAGTTTCAGTTGGGGAAGATGGAAAGAATTCTGTAGGTGGATGATGGTGATGGTTGCAAAATACTATCAATGTACTTAATACCAATGAAATGTACATTTAAAAATGGTTAACATGGTAAATATTAGGCTATGTGCATTGTACCAAAATTTAAAAAGTTAAACTGAGTGTAGTATTTGCTGAATAATACCTATTTTTATTTTATTATTATATATTCTAGGTATACAGGACTGTAAGTATATGAATAAGTACATGCATAACTAGGTATACATAATGTATACTTTAATGCTCATAATATTAGGCTTCTTCAAACTTAGGAGGGTTATGTCTCAAGTTAATGCATGTTAATGAATCCTGAAGAGTACCTATTAAAGCATTTATAATCTATGTAGGGTGGTACATTGAACTATTTCTGTGTATATGGCAACACATTTTAAAGCCATGGAGCTATTAAGTGATAATGTTGGGTGGGCGCTGAGTTCACAAACTAGCAATAGCTTTGCATACTCACCTTATAGTACAAACAATTCACATTTCTGCCTCAGGAAAATTAAATCTATTACTATTCTCTATCTCTATTCATAAAGGTTACTACCAAATACTCAAACCTGTGATTATTGGATCCATGGACACTAATGATCTACTTTCTATTTTATACAGCATGCATCCTTTCCTTCTCCTTTTCCCTGAGGTTCTAATAGCCTGGCTAAAGTATCTTTGACCCTCTCAGAAACTACTTCTCTACTCCTTCACCTCTACCATGGAGACTTTTCTTTGTTCACTCTTTCTTCTTTGTTGTCATAGACCTTAGTAATCCCTATGCAGTAGAATGAATCATGGACTATCACATTTTGTTCATTACCCCCTCTTCCTTAATACATTGTGAGTACCCCGAGAACAAGGGATCATGTGTATGTATCATCATAGCAATGACATAGCACAGTGAGAGAACCTGTTCTATTAACTTATTCAGCAAGTTTATTTGGCACAAATTCATTAAATATCTGCAATGTACCAGGTGTCACATTAGGCACTTGGGGTTCACCAGTAAAAAGGGAAGATATGGACCCTGCATCCTCCCAGCCTAGGCAAGAAGACAAATACTGAACAGGCAAGTGAAGGCATAATGAGTGGTAGTGAAAGAGAAGTCTGAAATCAAAAAGAAGGGAAGGCTGTCACTGCTAGATGATGTCAGAGAGGCATGTCCCAGGTCAGAAGAACAGTACTGGGGCAAGCTTGAGGCAGAATCAGTATGTTCTGAGCCAAGGACTGAGCTGCTGTAGGGCTGGGGTTTGGGCAACTAGGGGGTCAGTGTTACAGGATAGACCTGGAGAGGTGGAAGGTGTCCAGGTTCTTTAGGGCCTTAGAGGGTTACTTTGCATAGTTTTAAATTATTAGAAGGCAATGAACTATTTTCTTATTTTATTAAATAAATTTTTTTAATGTTTTATTTATTTTTGAGACAGGGAGAGACAGAGCATGAACAGGGGAGGGTCAGAGAGAGGGAGACACAAAATCTGAAATCTCCAGGCTCTGAGCTGTCAGCACAGAGCCCAACGCGGGACTCGAACTCACGGACCGCGAGATCATGACCTGAGCCGAAGTTGGCCGCTTAACCGACTGAGCCACCCAGGCGCCCCAGCAATGAACTATTTTCAACAAAGGTGAGACAGGATCAGATTTGTAATTCGAATGGACAACTGGTTGTTATATGGATTGGACCTGAGGAAAAAAGGGTTTGTAGGAAGACCAGTTAGGAAACCCATTACAAAATCTAGTTGAGATGTAATGGTGGCTCAGAAAAGAGGTGTGTCAGGAGGGATGGAGAAGAGTGGACAAGTTTGGGGCAAAATGAAGGAGCTTTTATATTCATTTGACATGAAAGAGTGCGAGGCATAGGAAGGAGTAGAGGATGAAACTTGGCTTTTAATTTGAGAAATTCCACACTGGTGCCAGAGTTGTTCCTTAAGCCCAAATCAGATCTTAGCATTCCCATGATTATAACTCCCCAGTGGTTCCACTTTGCTTTGAGGATAAAGTGTACGTTTGTAGCACAAAAGGCAGACCACAAGGTGGACTGAACCCAATCCAGCTCTGTATTTTGGCCTTTTTATTTCATTGATGCCTAATTCCATGTAGTTCTCTAAACATGCCACACTACTGTGCCTTGTGTAGCTTCCCATGCTTTTCTTCCTTTTCTAAGTTAATATTTCTTTCTAGATATAATTCTTGAAAGTTCCAAAAATCTTTCAAATCAGGTATCATGATTACAAAGCCTGGCTTCTTCTAGCTTCTAGCTTCTTTCCTTTTTTACTCTAAATAAGCTTATTTTATATTCATAACATTCTATTGGAATACACTGTTTGTTGGTGCTGCTATTTATATATTTTTAACATAAATACTTCAATATTTTAACCTCAGCAGATCTGTCAGTTTATTTATTCCCTACAGGCTTAGATGAAATTAGATGTTAGCATACAGAACACTGAAACTGGAAAAATTATATGATATTTTCCCTTCTTGTTTAGAGAGCCAAACTTTAAGAATAAATTGCAAAAACAGAGAGATATTCTTGAAAAATTCTGAAGTAATCAACTTTAGAAAGAATAAAGCAAAAATGTATTAAGTGCTGGCCACTATACTAGATCTCATTACTCAAATTATCTCATTTTATCTTTAGAATGATCCTGTGAGGCTAGTTTCAGTAGTTCTGTGCAATATTCAATCTCTACCTTTTGGACACTCCAGGGATAAATTTAGGAACCTTCACAGTGGTGCTCACAGGCAACTAAAAGACATTGCTCATTGTTTTCCCCAGTGCAGGCCCCAGATGACTTCTTCCTTGCATTTATACTCTACATTATAGGGAATGACATCATTACCCTGTACTCCATTTATGTAGCATTGAAGGGGGAACCTGGTCAGAGATGAATTAGATGGTTGTTCTGTCACAATAAAGGTCTCATCTTTCATTGTAAAGACTCCAAATTCTTACCAAAGCATCAGGGAAATGCATACAACAATAATGCAAAAAAAAGGACAACAAGAAGAATTCTTCATGAAAATGACAAGTGCTTCTTTGGAACCAGTTCTCAATGACCCTTGCTTGCATGGTAATGAATTCCAAATGTCCCTAGAGGATTACTTATCCATGATGTCTTGTCTTTGTGTTTGCTTTTTGGACTTGGGGAAATAGTACACTATAACCAAAAGTACATGGATGCTAAATCTGCTCTCTTTTATTTGCCACTTCAGGGAAATGACCTAACTTCACCCATGTTTTTAAAATTATATTAGAGATAATAATACCAATTGGAAAGTATGATTGAGAAACTTAAATGGGGTTAGGAGTATAAAACTCTAGCATAATACATGACACATAATAAATTAATAAATTATATTTTTATTTATTTTATGCTGGATTATTTGGAGTCATGACTTTAAAAAGACAGCCTCTTGAGAAGCACATGCATGATACCTAAAAAATAATGCATTGTGGATACATTAGCCTTGGATGCATTGGCTGTTAATCCATGGCATTAACCTTTCACAGGACTTGATAGATCTGAAGGGAAAGACCATTAGCAACACAGGCCATTTCAATAGTAAATGAATTGTGTTGTGGACAATCTAGTCACTTTAACCCAAATTCTAATAAAACAAGTTTTTGTTTTTTTTTTTATTTCTTTTTTTCCCTTTAAGTAAGTCTTTATGGAAAATTAGTAGCTGGAGACTATGATTCACAAAATCAGTTTAGGTATAAACACTCTATAGTGCCATACTCTCTATTTGAAGAAAATAAAAATGCCAAAGCCAATTATATGACACTTACACACTTTTTCCATCAAAATGCATGAAAATTCTATATGGAAACATTAAAAGAACATTGTAATTCGCTCTCTAAAGAACAAAAGAAAAACCTGAACAAAAGGACAGCAGCCTTCAGGCTTAGTGATAAGAATTAACAGTGACCTTAATGTCAACCTGTAGGCCTAGTTTGTTCTTTGAAGTTTTTTTTCTCCCTTTGTAGTTGTTTGCAAGTTGAATTATCTCTATGCCAATGACTTTCAAATTTATAGTTTCAATCAAACAACTTTCCTTGAGCTCCAAACTCATTCCTGTCTCCTTTAAACTCCACTTGAGTGCCACATAGCATTGTTGAAAATATAACTCAGCACCAAACTTTTCCAGCAGTGTTTTTTATCTTTTCCATTTAGTTATCTCCAAGCCATACCCTATCATTTCATTTCCATCAGCCCAGCTGTGTACATCCAATTGATTCTTCTTTCTGAATATTCTCATGTGGATCGAGCATCCCTCTAACACTACTTCTGCTACATGAGTCTGAACCATCACCTCCCAACTCCACTAATGAAATTGTCTAACCTGCTGTCTCTGACTTTTCCATTCACTTCATTCTGTTCTTCACCTTTGAGCCATGATATTTCCTGAGAGCCAATGTAAATCTGTTAGTATCATCTCTCTTTCTAGATCCCTTCCAGATTTTCAAGAGTTCTTTCTCTCTCTCTCTCTCTCTCTCCTTTTTTTACTTTTCAATAAGAATACATAATCTTGCCTCTCTGATAACCCTTTCAACATCAATCCTCTCTGCTTGACCATCATAGTCATATCCTTGAACTGCCGTATTAACTCTCATATTCCAGCCTTCTCACACACCGTTTCTTCTGCCTGAAGCACTATTTGCAGGCCCCAAACCACTATCCCCTACTAATGTTCCCATTTTAATGTAGAAATTACTTTCTGAGGGAAGTCACCTTGGTTTCCCCAAATGGACCATAGGCCCTTCTTGTGTAGTTTCATAGAAATTCTGTATTTCTCATAACAAAACATTCATTATATATATGATTATGTATACACACATATATACATATGTATACATATATGTGTGTATGTATGTATGTGTCTGTATTTGCATGTATATATACACATATTTTAGGCTCAGTTGTTTATCTCCACTAGAGTGCAAATTCATTGAAGTCAAGGGAATTCATTGAAGACCATGTTTACTTCATGGCCTAGCACAGTATTTGGGGCACAAAATATGTTCAGTGTGTTAAATATAAAATGTGTATACAGTCTGATATCTAGTCTCCTACTTCAGTGAGAAAGTTGAACGTTCAGAAGAGAATTTCCACCTGTTTCAACACCATCTTTAAAACCTACATGAGGGGCACCGGGGTGGCTCAGTTGGTTAAGTGTCCGACTTGAGCTTAGGTCATGATCTCACAGTCGTGAGTTTGAGCCCCACGTCAGGCTCTGTGCTGACAGCTCAGAGCCTCGAGCCTGCTCCCAATTCTGTGTCTCCCTCTCTCTCTGCCCCTCCCCTGCTCATACTCTGTCTCTCTATCTCTCAAAAATAAATAAACATTAAAAAACTTAAAAAAAAAAAAACCCTACATGAATCTCATGTAGCCTTTCCTTGGCTGAGCACTAGGGCATTCACTTAAAGATAACACCTATGTTTTCTTGCTTCTTTCACCTTTACCATTTATTTTCATTGTCTAATGGATCATCCCCAAGACAAATAAATATGTTATCATTTCTCTCATTCCAAAACAAACAAAGTCCCTATTCTTTTATTTACACTTACTAGGCTACTTTCTAGCACATTTCTCACTCTATTTAAACAAAATTCTTGGAAGGAGTTGCCTTTACTTGCTCTATTTGTCCTCCCTCTATTTTCTATTAAAGAGTTTGCAGTTAGTTTTCATTTCTGTCATTATATTGAAACTCCTCTTGCTAAGATCATGGATGACCTCCATGTCGCTCAAGTCAGTGGTTAATTCTTAGTCATAGACGTCTACCTGGCCCAGGATTTGGCACATTTGATATGCCCTTCTCGTTGAGAGGTTTTTATTTCTAGTTTTTCCTCCTACCTTTCTGGGTACTCTTTCTTAGTTCCTTTTTTGATTCTTCTGCATCAACTTGAACTCTAAAAATTTTTAAGTCTCATACTCACTCTTCTGAACTGACTACAAAGTTTTAACATGTTCAATGTCAATAATTCCCCCAATTCTGTTTTCAGTCCCAGCTTGTTTTCTGAAATCCAGATTTGCATAGCAGACTCAATATTTCCAATGGAATACCTAAAATTCATCTCATTTTGAACATATCCAAGCCAGAAGTCTCTATAAAAATTTGTTCCACACATGGTTATCCCATTTCAAGAAATAAAAATTGCATCCCTCCTGGTTCTTAGGCCAAAAACTTTGGGATCATCTTTCAGGTCTCTCCTTCTCCACAGACCAGAATTTCTTTTGACGCTATCTCCAAAATATATCCAGAATCTTACCACGTCTCCTTGCTTCCATGGCTAGCTTTCTTGCTCAAACCATCTTCATCTTTTATGTGGATTATTACATTAGATTTCTAGAGGTCTCCCTGCTTCTACCTTTGTCCTGCTACAATATATTCCCCACACAACTACCAGAAAGATAATTTAAAGTGTTAAGTTAGATCACATCACTCCAACAAAAATAAAAGTCGAAGTTCTTACTAGAACCTTCAAGGCCATGGCACCCGGTCTTCGATTACTTCTGACTTCATCATCTATTATTCTCCCTCTCTCACTTTGCCTTATGAACACTGGACTCCTTGTTCTTGCTTGCTCATGCCAGACACTCTGACCTCACAATTTTTGCACAGCCTGTTCCAACGGCTTGCAGCCCTCTTCCCTCAGGTATCTACATGTTTCCTACTTTCACCTCATTAGTCTTTGCTCAAATGCCATTTCAGTCAAGGATACACTGACTAGCCATTTTATAATTTCACTCCTTTCCCAACACTTTTTATTCCTCTTACCCAGCTCTATTTTTTTTTTTTTGTAATTTCAATAGCACTTATGATTTTGTAACATACTGTGTAGTAAATGTTCTTATGTCCCCTCCTCCAATTAGAATATAAGTTCCTTGAAGGAAAATTTGTTTCCATCAGTATGGCTCACTGTTGGATTCTCTATTGTTCCTAGAATAATTTCTGATACGATTCCCAATAAACATATGTGAAGTCAGTAACAATGGCTTTCACAACAAATATCCTTATTCTCTTTAGTTTACTGAATGAAGAGCAAGATATGTGAAAGATAGTGATCGCATCCACTCTGAGAATTGGAACAGAGCATGTGTTTTTCACATATATGAAATAAACACTTTGATGTTCACACCTAAAATAGCACTTAGCTCTGGTTGAGTTAAGGCCCATTCATTTGCCATATGGTGAAAGTGAGCTTGCTCTTCAAAAAATGTACAGTCATAACTCATTATAGGACTAATTATTTCTCCTTATAGAATATTATGAAAATTTGAAGTATAAAAAGAAAAATATACTCATAATTACATAAATAATTATGACAGAAATTACCACTGCTAATATAGATGTTTTACCTCTACTTTTCCCCTCATACATGTGCAAGTGTGTATGTTCATATGCCTAAACATCTAATCATATAACATGTATATATATTTTTCATTAAACCCTTCAAATTTATTTTAATCATATGACTAACATACATATTACATTTCCATACAAAATAAAATAAAAGCAAAATTGCCCTTGACCAATAGCATGATCACTTTGCTGTGTTCATGTCTGCTTATATTTCCAAGTGCATCCTGCTGGTAAATCTGTTTATACAAGGTATGAAAATAAATCTTCTCTGTTTTAATAATTCAAAGTTATGCTCAAATTCTGTCCCATTTGTAAATGTAGAACAGCCAGTCAACTAGTGATACATCATCCATTTTGGTGGAATTACGAATGAGATGCCCCAGGCTATTTGTCAGATTTGAAGTTTGTTATTACCTAGAAAGCAGGCACCCTGGTCACTTGCCACTCTACTACCCTTATTTAGAACAACTCTACACACCGGAGAAAAGTAATTGATTGGGACAATTATCTAGCCAGCCTTCACACCTGCGCCCTCATAGCAGTCAACCAACCTACTAAACAACAAATAAATGAGAACAAACACACTTTTCTCCCAAAAATAAAAACCATTGTTTCTTAAGTATCTTGATAATGGTAACAAAACCAATTCTACCTGAATAAGATGGGTAATTTCACACAGAGGAAGGTATAAAGAATTGCTTTTGCCTCAAGTATCTGGTTACTTAAAACAAAGCTTTTATTTTGGCTTGTCTGTGTGTGCTTTTCTTCCTTTCTGGTGTGAAAGGAGGCAAAATCACCTTATTTTTCCATTTAACTTTCATTAGCTCTACCATCAGGAATAGAAGAACTCCCTCTTTTTCTTGAGTCAATGTGGAAACGGTCCTCCTTCAACTCATCATATAAACCACACCAAGACAAAGGCCAAGATCCAAGATGTTTCTCTGTGATCAATGAGTTATTTTTTTAAGTAGCATCTCCTCAAGTTATGCTGTTAATGAGAAATTCATCGGATGAAAATTTCGTTTTTTTTTCTTTTTACCTCAGAACTATGCAGTCTTTGCTAAGTGTTATTTTAGAGGTAAAAGTATAACACTGTTTAAAAATTTGGTATTCAAATCACATTAATAGGGACACTTGTGTGTATAGAGTTTTATACAGCATCTCCCCTCATAATACAAAGGAATCATATTTTCATTAGCCTTCTCTCTTAGGTTGGTGCACCATTACCCCCATACCCCATCCTAAAGTGAGGCTGGCCTATTTCGGTGTTGACATCAAAAAAAGAACCATCAGGAAATAGGAAACCTGAGGAAACTTAGAGTTAATATTTATTTGTCTGAATAGCAACTTGATGGAATTGTGCTCCAATGGCTCCTTGACAAACAAGGGAGATAGGGAAGAATGGTTTCTGGCCACAGAATTAGAAATGATTCCATTTCTTATTTGTATTCTCTCTGTGTTACTCATTTGTTTAAAGTTATTGAACACATCTCATGTACCAAGTATTAAACACTGCAGATACAGAAGCAAACAGGACAAAATTTCCAACTTTACTGAACTTGTGCATCTGAAGCTTAAGAAAATAAATGAAAGTGCTTATCATATGGCTGTGGCACATGCTTAAGGATCCAAAAATTTTTACAAAGTCACCAATGAAAACACAAAAGCCCAACAAGACTGATGATCTAACTAACTGAATAACTAATAAATGGCATATTTCTGGAGTTATACTACCTGGATTCAAATCCTAGACCTCATAGGTCTAGTTTTGTGTCTTCAGACAATTTGTTAAAATATTTAGTGCCTTAGTTTGCTTACTTGTACAATGATAAAAATGAAAGTACTCGGGGCGCCTGGGTGGCGCAGTCGGTTAAGCGTCCGACTTCAGCCAGGTCATGATCTCGCGGTCCGTGAGTTCGAGCCCCGCGTCAGGCTCTGGGCTGATGGCTCAGAGCCTGGAGCCTGTTTCCGATTCTGTGTCTCCCTCTCTCTCTGCCCCTCCCCCGTTCATGCTCTGTCTCTCTCTGTCCCAAAAATAAATAAAAAACGTTGAAAAAAAAAATTTAAAAAAAAAATGAAAGTACTCAGGATTGTGGCGTGGAATAAATAAGGTAATCTATGTAAAACAGTGTGGTATCTGGAATTTGGTAAGGGTTCAATACATGTACACCCTTTTTAATATCTCATGTTATCTCATTCAATAATAATCTGGAGTATTTTTTAACAACAGTATTTTTAATGGAGGGAAACAAGTCTTTAATCATAAGAGCTAAAGTAATGATACAATATAACATAAGATATAAAAAATAACTAACATAGTAAAATATTAAAGACAATTTTTGACCATTTTCAGGAAATGTATGAAATAGCATATTATGCTGCTGTGATGGGCACATAATTTGTCCTGTGCAGAATTAGGGGAAGATGCTACTCAAATTAATCTGTTACTTTTTTTATTGTGGTAAAATATACATAAAATTTACCATTTTATCCAGTTTTAGATGCATGGTTCAGTAGCAGTAATAACATTCATATTGTTGTGCAACTGTTAGCACTATTCATCTCCAGAATTTTTCATCTTTTTAAACTGAAACTTCCAAATATTAAACAGTAACTTTCCCTTTTTGTGCTTTCTCCAGTTCCTGACAGCCACCATTCTATTTTCTGTATCTACGAATTTGATTACTCTAGATAAATATAAGTGTATACATATATTATACATATGTATAGTATACGTGTTATATGTATTCAATTTATACATACACTATATATATGTATTGTGTATGTATACATGTGTGTATACAAATTCATATTTTGTTCATCCATTCATGCATCAATGGACATTTAGATTTTTTCTACCTTTGATTTTTGTGAATAATGCTGCTATGAACTTTAGGGTACAAATATCTGTCTGAACCACTGCTTTCAATTCCTTTGGATATACAGCCAATAGTTGAATTATTGTATCATATGGTATTCCTATTTTTAATGTTTTAGAGGAACTATATTATTTCCCACAGTGGCTATCTCATTTTCCAATCCTACTAACAATGCACACACTCCCAGTTTCTCTACAATCTCACCAGCATGTGTTATTTTCTGCTTTTGTTTTGTTTTGTTTTAATGGAAGCAGTCTTAATGATTGTGAAGAGGTATTTCATTGTGATTTTGATTTGCATTTCTTTAATGATTAGTGACGTTGAGCATCTTTTCATGTGCTTATTGACTATCTACACATCTTCTTTGAAGAAATGTTTATTTAAGTCATTTGTTCATTTAAAAATTAGGTTATTGGCCTTTTTATTGATGAATTGTAAATGTTTTATGCACTTAAAGAGTGATCAACAGATTTCAGTTCTTAGTCAAGACTGGAATAATGTTTTCTTGAATGAAAGAAAGAAAGAATGAATGAATGGGTAAATTTGTTTCTTCTATATTTTAGCTTGAATGCAAGAAAGGAAAATAAATAACTTGTTTTATTTTATGGCGGATGAAATGAAGCTGGATAGACTTGGTGGGAGTCTGAGTAATAATCACATATGAAAAGCTTTCACTTTGGGGTGCCTGGGTGGCTCAGTTGGTTAAGTGTCTGACTTCAGTTCATGTCATGATCTCACAGCTTGTGAGTTCAAGCCCCACATCAGGCTCTGTGCTGACAGCTCAGAGTCTGGAGCCTGCTTCATGTTCTGGGTCTCCCTCTCTCTTTGCCCCTCTCCTTCTAATGCTGTCTCTTTCTCTGTCTCTCAAAAATAAAATAAACATTAAAAAATTTAAAAAAAGCTTTCACTTCATTTTCTAGTGAGTTTTGCTGATTTTCTCCATCATATTTCAACTCCCAAATTTTGTCCATATATCTCATTGATCATGCCCATTATCTATTGTCCTGTGTGTGTATAATACTTGATTAAAGATAGTAAATATATGCTGGTGATATTTCCCACTTAAGAAATCGATTGTTTAGGATACTGTCAATGCCCTCTCCTGGGTAACGTAGCTTGAATATTGTTTAAGCGAATCTTCATCTTGTGACTGCACAAAAGACATTTAACAAACCTCATATTTTCCTAAAATAATTTAAATGTATTTATAATTTTCCTCCATCAAAACAACCACATATATTACTCTGACATCACCATATCTCATTCGTAATCAAATACACGCAGGGGCCTCCTGAAAAATACAGATTTGATTATGTTAACAGAGTGCTCTCCCCCATTAGTACCACAGACACCCAGCAGGTGTTGATACACATGGTTTGCATTGGAGAACTATGTAATATGAGGGAATCAGGGATCTCTCATCTGAATTACTGTCTCTTCCACTTACTGCATGTGTCCCAGTCAAGTGGTTTAACCTCTGTAAGCCTCAATTTCCTTTGCTACAAAATGTACATTTTGATATTTACTTCAGAATGTTGTTCCAAGGAGTTAGTGACAGATTTGCACATGCCCAATAGTAGGTTCTGGCACAAAGAGTGTACCAGAAAAGTTAGCTACTGTCTCTGAAACATTATAAGAGTGAGCAAATGTCTCCTGTTGCCAGAGAAAACAATGCAGACTAGCTTATGCTATTAGAGTGACAATGCTACTCAATTTGACAGGAAATATTCTGTGCTTGTTATGATTAGTAATCAGTGACCAAAGCAAAATGTGAGAGGCCCAATGCAGACAAAACATGAAAGGATGGAATCTTTGCGATGCACATGAAGACGTCATGGATATAATTCTTATAGCCTCACTGATTAGAGGTTATCACTAGGATGACAATACTTTTAACTCACCCAGCAAACCCCAGTTTACACCTGCCCTCTGAGTGAAATTACTCATAGCAACATTTTCCACTCTCATAAATGTCCTGGTTATCTCAAGAAAATAGAAAAAGAAGACCAAAATACATCCAAAGTAAACAAAAGCATGGAAATAGTCACAATAAGAGCAAATAGGGAAATAGAAAAACAATAGAAAAACATCAATAAAACAAAAACATTTTTCTTTGGAAAAAATAAATGGAATTGATAAACCTTTAGCAAGACAGAAAAAGAGAAGACACAAATCACTAATATCAGGAATGAAATAGGGGATACGTTACTGATCCTGCAGCTATTATGAACAAATTTATGTTCGTAAATTCAACAACTTAATTGACCAATTTCTCAAAACACAAACTATCAAAAACCCAAATTAAATTGAAACAGTTAACCTTTCCATAACGGTTCCATCACAATCAAAGTAATTGAATTTATAATTAAAAAGCATCCCCCATCAAAAAAAAAATATCCAAGCCCAAACAGAATCACTGAAAAAGCTTACCACCTAAAAAAATTAATATCAAATTCTATTCAATCTGTTCAAGAAAATGGAAAAGGTAAAACACTTCTCATTTTATAATGCCACTGTTACGTTGACTGAAACCAGAAAAAGAAAGTCACAGAAAAAAACCTTTTATAAATTGAGATGTAAAATCTCTCAACACAATACTAACCAATAATCTCCAGCAAAGTATAAAAATAAAAAAAAGGATTTATTCTATATATGCGAGACTCATAGAGCATTTAAAAATCAATGTAACTCACCATATCCATAAGTTAAAGAAGGAAAATCATATGATTTTATCAATTTATATAGAATATCAGAATCTTCTGGGTCCTTTAAATGTCATTGGTAAAAAGGTATGGCTAGTAATAACAGCTCAAGTTTACTGAGGGCTAAGTATGTGATCATTCCATTTTTATGAAACTTTGCATACTGCTGTCCAGTAAGAAGGCAACATACTAGACTGTTTTTCAATCAGTATTATGGTCCTTTTCATGAATTTCCAAGATAAAAGGGTTGACTTGACCATTATTATCTAGCTAGCCAGATATACAGACTTAATAGAATACCTCAATAACAGAATTAAGATTTTTTTAAAAAAAGTTTTTTTTAACGTTTATTTATTTTTGAGACAGGGAAAGACAGAGCACGAACGGGGGAGGGGCAGAGAGAGAGGGAGACAGAATCTGAAACAGGCTCCAGGCTCTGAGTTGTCAGCACAGAGCCAGACGCGAGGCTCGAACTCACAGACCGCGAGATCATGACCTGAGCCGAAGTCGGCTGCTTAACCGACTGAGCCACCCAGGCGCCCCATAGATTTTAATGCAACAAAAGGGCAAGAATAAATGAGCAGTGGTTCTTTTTCACTTGTCTTAAGAAATCTCACTTCTGCCTCAGCAAGCTACCAGTTGCACGCTTCTCGTTTATTTTTCTCTCAGTGGGTTGAAAGAATAAGTGCATATTATTTCTTCAGTGAATTAACAGTGGCAAGTTATATGAAGTAGCTATAGTGTTGGGGACAGTATAAATCCCTTAAAAACTAGCATGGCGGTTCTTATATAATAGGTTCTCAATTAATACATTAGTATATAAATTTATAAATAAGTTGGTGAAGCACCTGTTATATTCTAATTTTGTGCTAAGAACTGAAATCAATATGAATGAGAAGTGTAGTTTCTGCCAGTGATTATCTCATAATCTGTAAGGGGAGGAAACATGGTTAATTAGACTAAAATGGGATATGTAGAAATTTCTTTTTATTTTTTACTTTTTTAATTTTATTTTTTTATTTTTTAAAATTTACATCCAAATTAGTTAGCATATAGTGAAGCAATGATTTCAGGAGTAGATTTCTTAATGCCCCTTACCCATTTAGCCCGTCCCGCCTCCTACAACCACTCCAGCAACCCTCAGTTTGTTCTCCATATTTATGAGTCTCTTCTGTTTTGTCCCCCTCTCTGTTTTTATATTATTTTTGTTTCCCTTCCTTTATGTTCATCTGTTTTGTCTCTTAAAGTCCTCATATGAGTGAAGTCATATGATTTTTGTCTTTCTCTGACTAATTTCACTTAGCATAATACCCTCCAGTTCCATCCACATAGTTGCAAACGGCAAGATTTCACTCTTTTTGATTGTCAAGTAATACTCCATTGTATATATACCACATTTCCTTTATCCATTCATCCACCAATGGACATTTGGGCTCTTTCCATACTTTGGCTATTGTTGATGGTGCTGCTATAAACATGGGGGTGCATGTGTCCCTTCAAAACAGCACAGCTGTATCCCTTGGACAAACACCTAGTAGTGAAATTGTTGGGTCGTAGGGTAGTTCTATTTTTAGTTTTTTGAGGAACTTCCATACTGTTTTCCAGAAGGGCTGCACCAGCTTGCATTGCCACCAACAAATGCAAAAGAGATCCTCTTTCTCTGCATCCTTGCCAACATCTGTTGTTGCCTGAGTCGTTAATGTTAGCCATTCTGACAGGTGTCAGGTGGTATCTCATTGTGGTTTTGATTTGTATTTCCCTGATGATGAGTGATGTTGAGCATTTTTTCATGTGTCGCTTGGCCATCTGGATGTCTTCTTTGGAACAGTGTCCATTCATGTCTTTTGCCCATTTCTTCACTGGATTATTTGCTTTTTGGGTGTTGAGTGTGGTAAGTTCTTTACAGATTTTGGATACTAACCCTTTATCTGATATGTCATTTGCAAAATTCTTCTCCCATTCTGTTGGTTGCCTTTTAGTTTTGCTGATTGTTTCCTTTGCTGTGCAGAAGCTTTTCATTTTGATGAGGTCCCAGTAGTTCACTTTTGCTTTTGTTTCCCTTGCCTCTGGAGATGTGTTGAGTAAGAAGTTGCTATGGCCAAGATCAAAGAAGTTTTTGCCTACTTTCTCCACGAGGATTTTGATGGCTTCCTGTCTTACATTGAGGTCTTTCATTCATTTTGAGTTTATTTTTGTGTATGATATAAGAAAGTGGTCCAGGTTCATTCTTCTGCATGTCGCTGTCCAGTTTTCCCAGCACCACTTGCTGAAGAGACTGTCTTTATTCCATTGGATATTCTTTCCTGCTTTGTCAAAGATTAGTTGGCCATACATTTGTGGATCCATATCTGGGTTCTCTATTCTGTTCCATTGATCTAAGTGTCTGTTCTTGTGCCAGTACCATACTGTCTTGAAGATTATAGCTTTGTAGTACAGCTTGAAGTCTGGGATTGTGATGCCTCCAGCTTTGGTTTTCTTTTTCAAGATTACTTTGGCTATTCAGTGTCTTTTCTGGTTCCATACAAATTTTAGGATTATTTATTCTAGCTCTGTGAAGAATGCTGGTGTTACTTTGATAGGGACTGCATTGAATATGTAGATTGTTTTGGGTAGTATTGACATTTTAACAATATTTGTTCTTCCTATGCAGGAGCATGGAATCTTTTTCCATTTTTTTGTGTCTCCTTCAATTTCTTTCACAAGCTTTCTATAGTTTTCAGCGTATAGATTTTTCACCTCTTTGGTTATATTCATTCCTAGGTATTTTATGTTTTTTTGTGCAAGTGTAAATGGGATAGATTCCTTGATTTCTCTTTCTGTCGCTTCATTGTTAGTGTGTAGGAATGCAACCGATTTCTGTGCATTGATTTTATATCCTGAAATTTTGCTGAATTCATGAATCAGTTCTAGCAGCTTTTTTGTGGAATCTTTGGGTTTTCCATATAGAGTGTCATGTCATCTGTGAAGAGTGAAAGTTTGACCTCTTCCTGGCTGATTTGGATGCCTTTTATTTCTTTGTGTTGTCTGATTGCAGAGGCTAAGACTTCCAATACAATGTTGAAGAACAGTGGCAAGAGTGGACATCCCTGTCTTGTTCCTGACCTTAGGGGGAAAGCTCTCAGTTTTTCCCCATTGAGGATGATATTAGTGTTGAGTCGTTCCTATATGGCTTTTATGATCTTGAGGTATGCTCCTTCTATCCCTACTTTCTTGAGGGTTTTTATCAAGAAAGGATGCTGTGTTTTGTCAAAGGCTTTCTCTGCATCTATTGAGAGGATCATATGGTTCTTGTCCTTCCTTTTATTGATGTGATGAATCACGTTAATTGTTTTGTGGATATTGACCCAGCCCTGCATCCCAGGTATAAATCCCACTTGGTCATGGTGAATAATTTTTTTAATGTATTGTTGGAGCCAGTTGGCTAATATCTTGTTGAGGATTTTTGCATCCATGTTCATCAGAGAAATTGGTCTACAGTACTCCTTTTTCGTGGGGTCTCTGTCTGGTTTTGGAATCAAGGTAATGCTGGCCTCATAGAAACAGTTTGGAAGTTTTCCTTCCATTTCTATTTTCTGGAACAGTTTCAAGAGAATAGGTATTAACTCTTCCTTAAATGTTTGGTAGAATTCCCCTGGAAAGCCATCTGGCCCTGAACTCTTGTTTTTTGGCATATTTTTGATTACTAATTCGATTTCCTTACTGGTTATGGGTCTGTTCAAATTTTCTATTTCTTCCTTTTTCAGTTTTGGCAGTCTATATGTTTCTAGGAATTTGTCCATTTCTTCCAGATTGCCCATTTTATTGGCATAAAATTTCTCATATTCTCTTTTTATTGTTTTTATTTTTGCTATGTAGGTTGTGATCTCTCTTCTTTCATTCTTGATTTTATTTATTTGGGTCCTTTCTTTTTTCTTTTTGATCAAACTGCCTAGTGGCTTATCAATTTTGTTAATTCTTTCAAAGAACCAGCTTCTGGTTTCATTAATCTGTTCTCTTTTTTTGGTTTCGATAGCATTAATTTCTGCTCTAATCTTTATTATTTCCTGTCTTCTGCTGGTTTTGGGTTTCATTTGCTATTCCATTTCCAGCTCCTTAAGGCATAAGGTTAGGTTGTGTATCTGAGATCTTTCTTCCTTCTTTAGGAAGGCGTGGATTGCTATATACTTTCCTCTTATGTCCGACCACCTTTGCTGCATCCCAGAGGTTTTGGGTTGTGGTGTTATCATTTTCATTGACTTCCGTATACTTTTTAATTTCCCCTTTAACTCCTTGGTTAGCCCATTCATTCTTTAGTAGCATGTTCTTCAGTCTCCAAATATTTGTTACCTTTCCAAATTTTTTCTTGTGGATGATTTCAAGTTTCATAGCATTGTGGTCTGAAAATATGCATGGTATGATCTCAATCTTTTTGTCCTTACTTAGGGCTGATTTGTGTCCCAGTGTATGGTCTATTCTGGGGAATGTTCCATGTGCACTGGAGAAGAATGTATATTCTGCTGCTTTAGGTTGAAATGTTCTGGATATATCTGTTAAGTCCATCTGGTCCAGTGTGTCATTCAAAGCCATTGTTTCCTTGTTGATTTTTTGATTAGATGATGTGTCCATTGCTGTGAGTGAGGTGTTGAAGTCTCCTACTGTTATGGTATTACTATACCATAAACTCGATGAGTTTATGTTTCTGATTAACTGATTTATATATTTGCGTGCTACCACATTTGGCATATAAAAGTTTACCATTGTGGGGCGCCTGGATGGCTCAGTCGGTTGAGCGTCCGACTTCAGCTCAGGTCATGATCTCACAGTTCGTGAGTTCGAGCCCCGTGTCAGGCTCTGGGCTGATGGCTCAGAGCCTGGAGCCTGCTTCCGATTCTGTGTCTCCCTCTCTCTCTGCCCCTCCCCCATTCATGCTGTGTCTCTCTCTGTCTCAAAAATAAACATTAAAAAACTTTTTTTTAAAAAATAAAAATAAATAAATAAAAGTTTACCATTGTTAGGTCTTCTTGGTCTATAGACCCCTTGATTATGATATAATGCCTTCCTGCATACCTTGATACAGTCTTTATTTTAAAGTCTAGATTGTCTGATATAAGTATGGCTACTCCGGCTTTCTTTTGACTTCCAGTAGCATGATAGATGGTTCTCCATCCCCTTATTTTCAATCTGAAGGTGTCTTTTGGTCTAGAGTGGGTCTCTTGTAAACAGCATATAGATGGATCTTGTTTTCTTATCCATTCTGTTACCCTATGTCTTTTGATTGGAGCATTGAGTCCATTGACATTTAAAGTGAGTACTGAAAGATATGAATTTATTGCCATTATGATGCTTGTAGAGTTGGAGTTTCTGGTGTTGTTCTCTGGTCCTTTCTAATCTTCTCTTGCTTTTGATATATATATTTATCCTTTCTCCCCTCAGAAAGTCCCCTTTAAAATTTCTTGCAGGGGTGGTTTACTGGTCACAAACTCCTTTAATTTTTGTCTGAGAAACGTTTTACCTCTCCTTCTATTTTGAATAACAAACTTGCTGGATAAAGAATTCTTGGCTGCATATTTTTCTGATTCAGCACACTGAATATATCCCACCACTCCATTCTGGCCTGCCAAGTTTCTGTGGATAGGTCTGCTGCAAATCTCATCTGTTTTCCCTTGTAGGTTAGGGAATTTTTTCCCTTGCTGCTTCATGATTCTCTCCTTGCCTGACTATTTTGTGAATTTGACTATGTTATGCCTTGTTGATGGTCGATTTTTGTTGAATCTAAGGGGGTCCTCTGTGCTTCCTGGATTTTGATGTCTGTGTCTTTCCCCAGGTGAGGAACGTTTTCTGCTATGATTTGCTCACATAACCCTTCTACCCCAATTTCTCTCTCTTCCTCTTCTGGGACCCCTATGATTCTGATGTTGTTCCTTTTTAATGAGTCACTGATTTCTCTAATTCTTAAATTGTGCTCTTTTGCCTTAATCTCCCCCCTTTTTTTGCTTCATTATTCTCTATAAGTTTGTCCTCTATATCGCTGATTCTCTGTTCTGCCTCGTCCATGCTTGCCGCCGCTGCATCCACCCATGATTGCAGCTCAGTTATAGCATTTTTAATTTCATTCTGGCTATTTTTTACTTCTTTTTTCTCTGCAGAAAGGGATTCTAATCGATTTTTGACTCCAGCTAGTATTCTTATTATCGTGATTCTAAATTCTGTTTCAGACATCTTGCTTGTATGTGTGTTGGTTAAATCCCTGGCTGTCATTTCTTCGTGCTCTTTCTTTTGGGGTGAATTCCTTTTGGGGCTTTTTGCTCCCCAAGTTCAGCTCTCCGTACCACGTACCTGCTGAATTTTGTGGTTCAGGTTGTGCAGATTGTTGGGTAAATCCTCCAATCAGTTTTCTACGTGTGTGGGATGGTTTAGTGTTGGTCTGGCTGTATTTTATGGACATGAGACACACAAAAAGGTTCCATGCAGTTCCGCCATCTTGGCTCCTCCCTAGAAATTTCTTTTTAAGTAGGTATCAGTTAGTAGAGTCCTATAGTGAAGCAAGTCTAGTATGTCTGAGATGGTAGTAGACCAGCAAAACTTCATAGAGAAAGGGAAGTATAAATGGAAGTGTTTGTAAAGGCATAAAAATTTTCCAGGGAGGCAATGAAATCATGTCTTTCATTCACTTATTCATTCATAAATTCATCAAATTTAGTAAATACATATCATGGGCCAACCACTATATTTTGGTTTTGTTCTTACTTTCCTGTCAACTTTATTGCATCTAAGAAGGGAATAAGCATAAAAATGACATGAAATAAATCATTATTTGTTGATTGATTAATTGACTTATGTGGCATAGCTCTAATCTTGTGAGTGATGGGATAGAGAAAAACTAGTTCTGGCTTGTATACCCTGTGCTGCCTTTGAACTGTACCCCAGAACAAGATTGTTTTCCACTCTTATTTAAGCTTCACAATAAAAAGAAAAAAAAAACTGCTGTGAACATTGTGATTTTTATACAGCCTTACATTATCAAGGAGTACACAAAACCTGCAGGCAATCATGGCCTACTGAAGAATTCTCCACTGGTCTTCTATTCATTTAGCTTAAAGGCACAACACCAGAAATAGGCATGCAGCCTTCCATGTGTTCTGCTCAGGGTTCATACCTAAACCATGCATACAGTGCTTCATGGAGAAGTGTTTTCAAAACGAGTCTTGATTATACCCAATTGGACCTAACATACTGAGTTTAGTATCATACCACAGTATAACACATAATTCCAATGTATTATATCCAATCAGAAAAATCCTTTCATCTCCCTCTCAGAGACAGTATTTTTCTGACTTGTTATTGGTCTGATTCACCATGGTATTTATTTTCTTGCCTGACATGCAAGCAATTGTTAAAACATGCTGCTTATGGCAATGTTTCCTTAGGATTATCAATTGCTTTAAAATTCACAGTTTGATGAAATAATTTATAGGGAAGATCCAAGTTCCTCATTAAAGAAAACACCTCTGAGGCCCTTCAATGTCAGTGCCTTTCAAAAGGACATCACCTAGTTTAGATTCCCAGATACAAGGCTGCTTTATAGCCTTGTTATGAAGTACCCCAAAGCCAAGGATGCAGCTGCATTCTTTTTTGGCCTGATATAATTCTAAGAAATTCTCAAGAAAAAGAAAGTTAAGTTTTACAATACAGAATGCTGGTAGGATGGGGCGGAGACTGTGGCATTTCATCCTGTTGCATCTTGCCAATTCACTCTCCTACAGCAAGCAGACCTATAAATCATCCAGTTCCTTCATTTTCCCTTCTACTTCATCAGGAGGATGCATCTTCATTTGAAAAGCACTTTGCAGTTCTTAAAGGATAATTCTGTAAGTGCAGGATGATGTTGCATTCCAACAACAACAACAACAAAATTGGATTTTGGATGGCCTTTAGCAATCCACAAAGCAGCCTCTAAGGACCAGTTGGAGTTATGTTATCTAAGTCTAAAGAGGAAACAGGAGAAATTCAAATTGAGATCCTGGAAGTTAAGAGTATTTGCTAGGTTTTTTCTGACTTCTAATGTTCTTTCTAAAAGGCTTAATATTTTCCCACCGTGCAATATGCAGTAGTTCTAAAAGCACTGTACTAGACATCCAGGATGCAAATAAGAACAATACAAATATCTACCCTCAAGGAGGTGACAGTCTGGTATATGTGAACACGGGGATCTGGCATTTTTTAAGTGCTTACTATACACTTAGAGCTTTGGCATATGTTTGCAGACATGCAATTTTCACAATAACCCATGATACAGTTACGTTATCCTCTTTTTTAGAAAATAGGTTTTCATCAGATGTAAGATAACTTCATAACTGCCAACCTGGTCAAAGCCACCAAAACCTCTGATCTTGTCCACTTAAATAGCTTCCTAATGGGTCTGTTTTTGTTTGTTTGCTTGTTTTTTGTTTGTTTTGCCTCTTTTCAACCTATACTTGTACCAGAAAGACAAGGTAAGCTCTTAATAAGAAAAATGTGACCATACTACATCCCTGCTTGCAATGCTTCAATGATTTCTCTTTTCACAATGACCAAATTCATAACTAACTCTCTTTCAGTGGCCCACAGTGTAGAACTGCATGATGGGGTCCTTGCCTATCACTTCAACCTCTTCTCTTCCCCACCCATGCTTATGGTCCTTTTGCTGTTCACACTGGTCTTCTTTCAGTTCCTCACACTAACCGAACTCATCCCAGCCCTCATGTTTATCTTTGCTTTGAACTCTCTCCAATCCCAGCTTCCTCCCTACTTATTCCAATCTGTCAAATTCAACATTCTGTGGGGCTTGGCCTAATGGTCCCTCTGTAGAGAAGCCTTTTCTGATTGTCCTGTGCAAAGTACAGCCTTCCTGATAGACTTTGGTATAAAATGATCCCTTCATTGTACATTTCATAATTTAAATGATTTGTGTGTTTATGTCTATTAGACCAGAAACTTCTCATGGTGGAGTCCAAATTTCTTTCATTCACTGCTATATACCAGGTATAAAGAAGCACCTTGCTCTTAATAGGCACTCAGTATTTATTTGTTTAACCAATGAATACCCTAGATTGGAGACCTCTTTAAATTAGTGCTAGCACTATAAAAACCTCTAGAACCTCAGTAACAAATATCACCATAGCCAATTTTTATCAAACTTCTATATTCTTTTTTTTTTAATTTTTTTTAACGTTTATTTATTTTTGAGACAGAGAGAGACAGAGCATGAATGGGGGAGGGTCAGAGAGAGGGAGACACAGAATCTGAAACAGGCTCCAGGCTCTGAGCAGTCAGCACAGAGCCCGATGCGGGGCTCGAACTCACATACCGCGAGATTGTGACCTGAGCCGAAGTCGGCCGCTTAACCAACTGAGCCACCCAGGCGCCCCATCAAACTTCTATATTCTGAGAGGAATGTTTTATTATCCCTTTTTGTTGATATGGAAACAGAGACATATAATGTTTAAGTGAATTATCTAATCTTGCTTAATTAGTTAATTGGTTGGGAATGGATTCAATATAAATTTCACTTTTAAATAAGTACTTTTCCATCTTCAATAATTGGTGTTTTTGATATTTGTATTGATTCCTCTCTTTTTGTCACTCTGATCTTTGTCCCCTCGGTATCCCAGGAGACTGACTTCTTTTGATTATATTCTCCAGCTTCCTTTGATCCTCTTCCTCCTGCTTTCCCATTGGGCTTGGCCAATGGGAAACACTTGCAGGAGATCATAGGGTTTAGGGAGAATAGGTCACAGCATTTATTCCTATCATTGCTACTGTGATCAGTTTTTATAAGATGGTCTTCTTCTATGGCTGCAAAGATTACTGGTTTCTGGAAATAGCCTTTCCTCCTGTTTAGTCTAAGGGTAGCAACAGCCTCTCATCCTTATTCTGTGGGTACTTCATCACCCCCAGTTGGTCTCCTTTACCTTATTTGCCTAGTTATAAAATAGGCTTTTCACTCAAATCTCTTCCACTAACTCTTCCAGTAACACTTCCACTAACAGATGAACCATCAGTTTGTATCTGAGACTTGATAATTCCTAACAATCAGACAACTTTTATCTTTAATTTTAAGAACACTGGAAGGGAAAGAACAATAATCACCTAGAGTTTCTACTCACAAAGTTTCTCCCTATTGATAATGATAATAAATATAGTACTTAATAACCATTTATACTTATTGTATAGCAGGCCTGGTGGCAAGCACTTTATAACTTTTATTTAGTTAAATCTTCACAACTACCTAAGAAGCAGGTATTATTATCCTAATTTTACATATGAGGTAATAGGCACAGAAGAGGTTTTATCATTTACTTAAAGTCAAAACTAGCAAGTGGTGGGACAAACACCTGAAAATGGCCAGGCTGTCCCCAAATCTGATCTTCTTTACCAAACCACAACTTCATTGCCTTCTTAATGATAGTCCTCAGGGCAAAGAAGGTTGAATCCAGAACCCCAGGAGAACTCTGGAGTATAGCACTAAGCAGCTCACCACAATCTTGTTACTTTGCAGGTTCATGTTACCTCTCAAAAATCCCTACAAATATAGCTTTATACTTCATGATATATATTTTCTTGTTTTAATCTTAAATTACTCATACTTAAATATTTGAGTAAAATTAAAAATTTAGGAAAATTTACCAAGTCCTTCCCACACCCCTTATAATGCCCCTTGCATTAAAAAAGCCCATGTCAACGTCAGACAGCTCTCATGAGATTCCTTCTATAGCTTTCAGTATTAGAACCCCTTTTATTATTTATGTTTGTTTTATTGTTTGTTTGAATTGCAATAAATATCAACTTTTATTTAATATGAAGATATCTCAAATAGTCATCACATGGTCTAACTTTTAAGGCATAGGCATGAAATATGTTGCCTTATGTCCGTGGTAAAAAGCAATTTGTCAATTCCATGGGGTAATTATCACTCTTAATGCCTACTGATCAACTTGATTTAATAGCACATCCATTACCTAATTTGATCTCTAGGTAAGAAATGACCTCCATTTTACTATGGAGGATCTGAAGCACAGGAAGAAGTATCTTTATCAAAGACTTATTGCTTGTTAAGAGAAAATCAAAACTGGGGCCCAGGCCTCTTAAACACTAGACTGTGTTCTTATGTTGGGTCTTGCTACTGGTTGTTGGCATGAAGTAGGCATGAATCATTTGGAAACAGATATATAACCTATAGATTGCTAACAAGAAAGAAATTAGCTCTCGGGGCACCTGGGTGGCTCAGTCAGTTAAGCGTCCAACTTTGGCTCAGGTCATGATCTCACAGTTCATGGGTTCGAGCCTGGAATTGGGCTCTGTGCTGACAGCTCAGAGCCTGGAGCCTGCTTGGGATTCTGTGGTCTCCCTCTCTCTCTGCCCTTCCCACTCTCATGCTCTCTGTCTCTCAAAAATAATAAACATTAAAAAAAAAGGAATTAGCTGTCATTAATTGAATGTGGCCTTTGCTGAGCCCCAAAGTTTTGAAAACACATGGGTGCTTTGGGGGTGAATTTTAGGCTGCCAGACCCACAAGAAAGTTCTGAATGGATTGCATCAATTCCGTGGTGGCCACTGTTTAAAAAATGTTGTCCATCTGGGGTGCCTGGGTGGCTCAGTTGGTTAAGCATCCAACTTCATCTCAGGTCATGATCTTACAGTTGGTGGGTTCGAGTCTCACATCAGGCTCTGTGCTGACAGCTCAGAGCCTGGAGCCTGCTTCGGATTCTGTGTCTCCCTCTCTCTCTGCCCCTCCCCTGCTCACACTCTGTGTCTCCCTCTCTCTCTCTGTGTCTCTCTCTCCCTCTCTCTCATAAATAAATAAACATTAAAAATAAGAGTGTTGTCCATCTACCCAGATGGCACATCTGGGAAAATCTGCTTGACCTCTCTTTAAATCTGCCATTTCAAGCAAAGAATTACCTGTGTAGTCTTCTAGTTCCCAGAAGAACCTCAAAATGTTCCTGCTGCATTCCCTATTTCCCCAGTTAAAACCATGTGCAAATCAAATGACTCATTTTATAATTGTTTAATTTAGGTAATCTAAAATTTGCCTTATTTGTTTCCAGATAAAATTTGAGTTGGTTTATTGTAAAAGCACGATGGAAAAAGACCAAATATATTTAACATAATAAAATAATAATAATCATCACAGGTATTTATTGAATGCTTATTACTCTGGCCCTTTACACACATTTCACATTTGTCCTCATCTATGAGGCAGATGATGTTTACACATGAGAAACTGAGATTTAAAGAACTGAAATATCTTGCCCACCCAAATAAAATATGGTAAAGGCAGGATTTGAACCCAGGTCCATCTCACTTCCTATTCCTAAAACTTTGTAAGCACTATGGTATTTTTTTTTCTCTGAAAGCCATTACCATGACACATACTTCCCAAGGAAAATAAGATGTGAGAGGACAAGGGAAAGGAATGGGGTTGTGTTTTAAAAATGTGAATAAGGAGAATTTTAGTATCTAAATATAAAATGTAGCTATAAAATTCATAGCGGCTAGGACAAAGGAAAAAATGCAGAAAGGTCCAGGGAAATGGTAAGTGACAGGTTTAGGGATCAATTAATCCTGACTTTGAATTCTACCTCAGCCACCAACCAGCTGTGTGACTTCAGACAGGTTACTTCTATTCTCTGAACCTCAATTCAGTCATCTATAAAATACAGATGAATAAACTATTTTGCGTTACTGAAAAATTTAGAGATCATATATACAAGGGAACTGGCAGTGTCTGACACATATCAGAGACTTGATAAAGCTAGCAATTGTTGTAAAACTCTGTGGTTGGCCTACTGTGATGTTTATTCCTCAGGATAATCCTACAGTTTAAGGCTCATAGCGTGCATTTTTACAAAAGAGGAACCTGAGGCTTACAAAGGGATAGTGATTTGGTTAAGGTCATGCTGAGCTGGGATGAAAACACAGACACATCAATTCCCAAGTCAATATATTTTTTCCTATCATGCATGATTTTAATTGTCTAATCAAAATGGGGAGACCTATCAGAAAAGACAAATCTTTTCCTGACTTGGAACCCTAAGAAGCATTGGCCATGAAGTCTGTTGCATGAATAGCACTCAGTAAAGTAACAACTAATATCCTGGATGACAGTTTTACAAGAAAGGTGAAGGCTTTCCTATATCACTGGTTCTTAAATCACAGGCTCGTAGCAAAACCCAAGGGTATAGTGGAAAATGAAGTTATTTAAGGCAATTTTGTGGGGATGGAGAGTATGATGTGGCCCAGACACGTAACCTTCTCATGGTCTGACTTTATTCAAGGTTAAAACTGGGAGCCTCTAGAGGAATGAATTCTTACAAAATATCCATTTTTAGTACAATCTTTATAGTTGGGCTTTGGATTATAGCATGGCAGAGAGTACACAGTTTTGATGTATACTTATTTAAAATTCCAAGAGAATGAACAGTTTACAAAGACATTATCATGGGAATTAGGTTGTTTTTGTGAGATATGGCACATATTTTTCCTGGAATTTGGTGAGAATTTGGAGAAATACAAAGGGAAACTTCATCAAACTTTGGGAGAAGGAAATGATGCCAAAGCATGTCCTATCCACCATGATGTATACATGATAAAGCTATTCTCTACTTCATGACTGTCAATTAGTTTCAATCAAACACTGAAAATGGAAGTAACTCCTATTAATTGGGGTCCCTATAGCTAGTTTAGTCCTTGCTCTCTTAGCTTGCAAATATATTGCTTCCTTAGCTTTATTTTTCATTTCTACATAACGGAAGAAATACTAGTACCTTTTATATGGTTATGGTGAAAATCAAATGAGATGATTCATATGAAATTCTCCGAAACAAAATGTTGTTCAGGGTGAGTTATATTAAGCTGGTATGCATTTTCTAAATGACACTTTTTGGAAATTCAGAAACTCATTTAGAAAATGTGTATTACCTTAATATAAGGGAGCTACTAATCTTTCATAGACTGTTATGAATAGTAATGAGATGGAATATTTTAAATGCCTGTTTTTGATAAGTGTTAACAAGTATTAGTTCAAATTTCCCAGTAAGATTTATATTATATACATAGTATGTGATATTTCACCATGTACCACTAAAAAGAACTATGGTGAACTATCACATTCCAAGTATATAACATAAATAAATGAAAAACCAGTGGCTTTCTTCTTTGGTAGAAGGCTCTGTAATATTCCCAGAACTGGCAGTTGGCATTCCCAGACAAGTCTTCAAAGAGGTGATAGATTAACTCATACTGCTTGGTGCCCTAGTATTATTTTTGTTCACCCGGCTGATAAGGTTGCTTTCTCCTATTTTGAGTATAGGAAGGAGTAGTTAGAGAGGATCCAGGCCCCTCTCTTAGAAGGTGTACATGTGACATGTCTAGCAGAGACTTATGGTCTCAGTGTTCCTTTTCATGAGGATAAAGACAGATTTAGGAATCTATGTCTTATCTTCTTGATGAACCTCCTTGGTTTTTGTTTTTGTTTCCAGTGTCCCAAATAAAGCCTGTTCCTTGATCCCTACTGTGATTGGCTGTGGAATTTATCCTGAATATCAATGGAAACCAGGTGGTGACTATGAAGGTACCCATTTAGCTTACTGATAATTGCTCAGTGGCAATGATGGCTGAATTAAACAAAACAAAGTGTTTTTTATAGAATATGTAAGAAATTCTTAAATGACAAAGACATAATAGAGTGAAAACTGTCTTTGATAAAACAGAATCCAAGAAGCAATTTCATAAAATAACATCACGGAGCTATTAGACGAATACTTCCTCACCCTTCCACCTCACTAATTACTAAGTAAGTCCAAAGACTAAGAACATTGCTTGGGGATGAATTAAACACTATGAACACAAATGAGACATGTTAACATGAATCACATATTCGTAAAACTGCCAGAAATTAGTGTTCTTATACTGGGAAGTGTAAAAAAAGAGGATGAAATAGGATAACATAGGACATACCAGATGGAATTGTGATAAAATGTAAACTGCATCAATAATAGCCATTTTATTGCACAAAGAATAGATATTAAATTTATTAATAGACATTTGAAAATAATTTGGTCAATCAAATATAATTTTGAAGCTATTAAATACAGCAGTTATAAAAGGTAGTACTTTAATGGTCTAATAATTTCAATTAGAGAATGTAGATCTCGGCAGTACTGAGGATAAAATATTTTTGAAAAATCCTTTCGTTTCAGAACACCTAGATGTTAGATAATTAAAAAGACTTTTAATCATATTACTGAACTTACAGGAAAAAAAGAAAAGGCTCCAAGCCTGAGCGAGCAAGTGAGGGTGGGGAGAGAGAGAGAGAGAGAGAGAGAGAGAGAGACAGGAATGTAAGAGGACGGAATGAGGAGAGGGAGGAGGAGAAGCAGGAGCTGAAAGCAACAGAGTAAGCAAATTCGGCAGCACAGGCCATCCCAAGTCATATGTCAATACCAGAACATTAGAGCTTTCATGAATAAATGCCACACTAGAAGTGAAAGACTAGGCCCCTGAGCATTTTAAGGTGGCAGTGAGGAAAGGGGTATAAATCCATATCCTACTCCCCACTCCCACATAAATCAGAGACCCATAAAAGTCTTACCTTTAGCAAAATAATATGCTAGGAGGGGGAAAGCTATTGTGGATAATACAGGGAGCCAAAAGCTGTCTGCTATTTCTTAGTGCAAAATAGAAAATAACCACTACCACACCCACATTAGCAGTGTCCTCTGAAAGTTGCTTCTATATTCTTAACTGTGCACAGGTTTTGGGGTAGGATTTGTAACAGCTTAATGGTCTGAGAAAGACCAAGTGAGGAAATTAAGTAGTAGTGTTCCTAAGGAGTTATAATTTATGCATCATAGCAAAAACTAACACAAAATCTCTTTGAAGAAATCTAATTTGAGAACACTCAGGGTTTGTATATACTAGATTCAATTGGCGATGAGCTCAAAATATTAAATTACCAAATATGTGAGAAAAAAAAGAGCTCCTGTAAACAACTATGAGTGGAAACACTAAGCAGTATGTTTAGACTCTGAGGAATTTAGATATCAGAAATATCAAACACAGAAAATAACCATTGATAAAATATTTAAACATAAAATATGGACTCAAAAGAAATAGTAGACTATTAAATAGGTTAACGTACAAAAAATACATATACAAGTTGAATTTTAAGATATGAAGGTGATTAAAAAGTATATTAAACACAGCTGAAGAGAATGTTAACAAACTGAAAACTAGAAAAAACAAAGAATGCAGTTCAAGGAGTCAGAGATGAAAAATTATTTTTTGAAAGTCACTATGGTATATATAGCATAGAATACAAAGCTACACATTAAGTGGCATTCCAGAAAAAAATAGAAAAAAAAACACAGAATGGATATTCATTGAATCAAAAGCTGAAAATATTCCAAGATCTATTAAAAGAAACTCATTATTAGATTAATTAAACAATCTCAAGCAGAATAAAGAGAAATCCACATCTATATACATCTGGATAAAAAATATAATCTATTAATAACAAATAAAAGTAAACAGAGAGAGAAAACCCATTGTCTAAATGGAAAACCAGGGGAGTAAGAGCAGACTTCTACATAGCAACAAGGAAAGCATAGATAATGGAATAGTACAATAAAATTGGAGAGACAAATAGGTATTAAACAAGAATTGAACACTCATCAAAAACTATCTTTAAGGACAAGGACAAAATACAAATATTTTCAGATTAAACAGTATTAGTCAGTTAAGCATCTGACTTCGGCTCAGGTCATGATCTCACCATTCGTGGGTTTCATCCCCACGTTGGGCTCTGTGCTGACAGCTCAGAGCCTGGAGCCTGCTTCAGATTCTCTGTCTCCCTCTTTCTGTTCCCCACCCCTGTACATGCTATGTCACTAGCTCTCTCTTAAGAATAAACATTAAAAAAAAGATGTGAAGAAGGGAAAGAAAGGGATGTGGGGAAACTTTTGAGAATTACGGATATGTTCATTATTTTGTTTGTGGTAATGGTTTCATGGTATATACACTGATCATATTTGTCAATCCACTAAACACTTTAGCCATGTGTAATTTATTGTATGTCAATTATGCCCCAATAAGGATGCAAAATAAAAACAGACTACAATATCTAAATTAATGGAGAGGCATGCCAGATTCATGGTGAAAGGCTCAATAATTTAAAGATAGTTCTCTACAGATTAATCAATAGACAGAATACAATCCCCATCCAAATTCAAATAGATTTTATTTGGCAATTGCCAAAATGATTAAGACAATTTTCTGTGAGAGTACAGAGGGCCTAGAATGACCTATAAGTCTCTGAAACATAAGATAGATGAATATTCCCTTATAAAACTTTATTTATTTGTTTGTTTGTTTGTTTTTAAATGATTATTTTGAAAGAGAGTATACAACATCCAGTGAGCATGTGCACAAGGGGAGGGGCAGAGAGAGAGAGAGAGAGAGAGAGAATCCCAAGAAGACTCCACTTTGTCAGAACAGAGCCCAATTCAAGGCTCAATCTCACTAACCATAGGATCACAACTTGTGCCCAAATCAAGAACTGGACACATAACCAAATGAGCTGCCCAGGTTCGCCAGAAGAACACAAATTCTTAATTTATTAACTATAAATTATTAACCTTAATTAATAGTTGAGGTTATCAATTTTTTTCTTTTATAAATCATGCTGTCTTTAAAAAATTTTTTTTTACATTTATTTATTTTTGATAGAGACAGAGCACAAGTGGGGGAGGGGAAGAGAGAGAAGGAGACACAGAATCCAAAGCAGGCTCCAGGCTCTGAGCTGTCAGCACAGAGCCTGACGTGGGGCTTGAACTCGCAAACCATGAGATCAAGACCTGAGCCGAAGTCAGACGCTTAACCAACTGAGCCACCCAGGAGCCCCAATCATGCTATGTTTTAATAAGCACTTTTGTTAAGGGAGGAAATTATGTCTGCCTACATATTTTTTAATGGTATTAATTTTTTTCTTTTCAAATTTTAATTTTGTAATCTGTCTGGAATTGCTTGTTTGTATTATTTGTGCTAGGGATTTTTTTTCATATTATCCAATTTTACTTGCACCATTACCAAATTTACTAACCAATATATTCTTTTCCTAACTATCTACCCTATCATTTCTGCTACACATAAAGTTTCTCATATACTCATAGGTTTACTTTCTCAGTTATCTATTATGTTTTATTATCTATTTTTCTTTTTCTACATCAATGCCTTTATTTTGTTTTTAATTTAAACCCAAGTTAGTTAACATGTAGTGCAATAATAATTTCAGGAATAGAATTTAGTGATTTATCTCTTACATATAACACCCAGTGCTCATCCCAACAAATGTCCTCCTTAATGGCCCTCACCACTTAAGCCCTCCTGCCACCCAAACCCCCACCAGCAACCCTCAATTTGTTCTCTGTATCTAAAATTATTTTATGGTTTGTCTCTCTCTGTTTTTATATTATTTTTGCTTTCCTTCCCTTATGTTCATCTGTTTTGTATCTTCTATTCCACATATTAGTGAAATCATAGGATATTTGTCTTTCTCTGACTGACTTATTTCATTTAGCATAATACACTCTAGTTCCATCCATGTTGTTGCAAATGGCAAGATTTTATTCCTTTTGAATGCCAAGTAGTATTCCTGTATGTGTGTGTACACACACACACACACACACACCACATCTTTATCCATTCATCAGTTGATGGACATTGAGCTCTTTCTATCCTTTGGATATTGTTGATAGTCCTGCTATAAACATTGGGGTGCACATGCCCCTTTGAATCAACATTTTTGTATCCTTTGGATAAATACCTACTAGTGCAATCATTGGGTTGTAGGGTAATTCTATTTTTAATTTTTTGAAGAACCTCCATACTGTTTACAGTAGTGGTTGCACCAGTTTGCATTCCCACCAGCAATGCCAAAACATTCCTTTTTCTCCACATGCTTGCCAACATCTGTTGTTGCCTTAGTTTTTAATGTTAGCCATTCTGCCATGTGTGAGGTGGTATCTCATTGTGGTTTTGATATGTATTTCCCTGATAATGAGTGATTGAACATTTTTTCATGTGTCTCTTAGCCATGTGGATGTCTGCTTTGGAAAAGTAACTATTTTTGACAGAAGATGGCAGCCTAGGAGGAGGCTGGGCTCACCTCGTTCTGCTGATTGCTTAAATTCCACCCACATCTGCCTTTATAGCCCAGAAAACCACCAGAAGACTACAGAATGGACTCTCTGGAGCCAAGTGTAGACAAGAGGCCCACAGAAGAGTGTAGGAAGGGAGGAGAGGCAGTGCATGCTACATAGACTGGTGAGAGGGAGCTGGAGCAGTGGAGGGGCAACCTGCCAGGCAAGGCAGCACCCCCCAAGTCTGGCTTGCAAAAGTGGAGGGGTCGGACTCTGTGAGTTCTGACAGCCAGCAGGACTGAACATCTGGAATGTTAAAAGTCAACAGCTCTGCTCTCAGAGAGCGGGAGGGTGAGAGGACGCCAGGAGGGAGAGTTGTCCAGCTCTGGAAGACAGAGCTCAGCTCAGTGGGGGAAGAAAGTCGCTGGCAAGCACGATTTCCCTCTCCCATTCCCCAGCCGAAATTCCAAAGGGAACCAGTTCCTGTCATCGAACTTGCTTGCACTGCGCAAACGCCCAATGCTGGGCTTCTGTGGATCCATCCCTCCAATGGGACTGCCTCCCTCCCAGTGCTGCAGGGTCTCTCTCGCAGGGGACCACCAATGGCAAAGCTAGTTAAGCCTTCCCCTCCCGCCCCTGTGAACCTTGTGGATCCACCCCGGCTAATACGTCCTTTGCCAGATCCCATGGAAGCAGCACCACAAGCCTGGCAGTGTGGAAGTAGCCCAGACAGGGGCCACACCTCTCCACAGTGAGTCCTGCCTCTCGAGAGAAGATAAGGTACACACCACTCTGACTGTGGCCCCAGAGGTGGGCTGGGGGCAGACATCAGGTCTGACTGCGGCCCCGCCCACCAACACAAGTTACTCTGGACAGCACAGAGGAAGTGCCCTGCAGTTCTGCACCATCCCAGGGAATACCCCAAATGGCAAAACGGAAGAATTCTCCTCAAAAGAAAGTCCAGCAAGTAGCGACAGCTAATGAATTGATCAAAAACGATTTAAGTAATATAATGGAACAAGAATTTACAATAATAGTCATAAAATAGCTGGACTTGAAAAAAGTATAGAGAGTCTATTGCTACAGAGATCAAGGGACTAAGAAATAGTCATGAGGAACTAAAGAATGCTATAAATGAGGTGCAAAATAAAATGGAGGCAGCCATAGCAATAATTGAAGAGGCAGGGGAGAGAATAGGTGAATTAGAATATAAAATTATGGAAAAAGAGGAAGCTGAGAAAAAGATAGATTAAAAAAATCCAGGAGTATGAGGGGAGAATTAGAGAACTAAGTGATGCAATCAAACGGAACAATATCCATATAGGAATTCCAGAAGAAGAAGAGAGAGAGAAAGGGGCTGAAGGTGTACTTGAACAAATCATAGCTGAGAACTTCCCTGATCTGGGGAAGGAAAAAGGCATTGAAATCCAAGAGGCACAGAGAACTCCCTTCAGACGTAAGTTGAATTGATCTTTTGATGACATATCATAATGAAACTGGCAAAATACAAGGATAAAGAGAAAATTCTGAAAGTAGCTAGGGATAAACAGACTCTAACTTACAAAGGTAGACACATAATAATAGTAGCAGACCTATCTACTGAAACTTGGCAGGCCAGAAAGGAATGGCAGGAAATCTTCAATGTGATAAACAGAAAAAAATATGTAGCTGAGAATCCTTTATCCAGCAAGTCTGTCATTCAGAATAGAAGGAGAGATAAAGGGTTTCCCAAACAAACAAAAACTGAAGGAATTCATCACCACTAAACCAGCCCTACAAGAGATCCTAAGGGGGATTCTGTGAGTGAAATGTTGCAAGGACCACAAAGGACCAGAGACATCACTACAAGCATGAAACCTACAGACATCACAATGACTCTAAACCCATATCTTTCAATAATAACACTGAATGTAAATGGACTAAATGCTCCAACCAAAAGACACAGGGTATCAGAGTGGATAAAAAAACAAGACCCATCTATTTGCTGTCTACAAGAGATTCATTTTAGACCTGAGGACACCTATAGATTGAAAGTGAGGGGATGGCGAACTATCTACCACGCTACTGGAAGTCAAAAGAAAGCTGGAGTAGCCATGCTTATATCAGAAAAAATTAGACTTTAAATTAAAGGCTGTAACAAGAGATGAAGAAGGGAATTATATAATAATTATAAGATCTATCCATCAAGAAGAGCTAACAATTATAAATGTCTATGTGCCAAATACAGGAGCCCCCAAATATATAAAACAACTAATCACAAACATAATCAACCATATTGATAAGAATGTGGTAATTGCATGGGGACTTTAATACTCCACTTACAACAATGGTTAGGTCATCTAGGCACAGGATCAATAAAGAAAAAAGGGCCCTGAATGGTACATTGGATCAGATGGACTTGACAGATATATTAAGAACTCTGAATCCCAAAGCAACAGAATATACTTTCTTCTCAAGTGCACATGGAACATTCTCCAAGATAGATCACATACTGGGTCACAAACAGTCTTTAATAAGTAGAAATAATTGAGATCATACCATGCACACTTTCAGACCACAATGCTATGAAGCTTGAAATCAACCACAGGAAAAAGTCTGGAAAACCTCCAAAAGCATGGAGGTTAAAGAATACCCTACTACAGAATGAATAGGTCAACCAGGCAATTACAGAAGAAATTAAGACATATATGGAAACAAATGAAAATAAAATACAACAATACAAACACTTTGGGATGCAGCGAAGGCAGTCCTGAGAGGAAAATACATTGCAATCCAGACCTATCTCAAGAAACAAACAAAAAATCCCAAATACAAAATCTAACAGCACACCTAAAGGAAACAGAAGCATAACAGCGAAGACACCACAAACCCAGCCGAAGAAAAGAAATAATAAAGATGAGAGCAGAAATAAACAATACAGAATCTAAAAAAAACTGTAGAGAAGATCAATGAAACCAAGAGTTGTTTTTTAAAAAAATAAACAAAACTGATAAATCCCTAGCCAGGCTTCTCAAAAAGAAAAGGCAGATGACCCAAATAGATAAAATCATGAATGAAAATGGAAAAATATCTATTTTTCATGTCTTTTGCCCATTTCTTCACTGGATTATTTGTTTTTTGGGTGTTGAGTTTGGTAAGTTTTTTTATAGATTTTGGATACTAACCCTTTATCCAATGTCATTTGCAAATATCTTCTTCCATTCTGACAGTTGCCTTTTGGTTTTGCTGATTGTTTCCTTTGCTATGCAGAAGATTTTTATCTTGATGAGATCCCAATAGTTCATCTTTGCTTTTGTTTCCCTTGCCTCCAGAGACATGTCAAGTAAGAAGTTGCTGTGGCTGAGGTCAAAAAGGTGGTTGCCTATTTTCTCCTCTGGGGGTTTGATGGCTTCCTGTCTTACATTTAGGTCTTTCATCCATTTTGAGTTTATTTTTGTGTATGGTGTAATAAAGTGGTCCAGGTTCATTCTTCTGCATATTCTTGGCCAGTTTTCCCAACAACGTTTGCTGAAGAGACTGTCTTTTTTCCATTAGATATTCCTTCCTGCTTTGTCAAAGATTAGTTGGCCATACATTTGTGGGTCCATTTCTGGGTTCTCTATTCTATTCCACTGATCTATGTGTCTGCTCTTGTGTCAGTACCATACTGTCTCGATAATTATAGCTGCGTAATACAGCTTGAAGTCTGGGATTGTGATGCCTCCAGCTTTGGTTTTCTTTTTCAGGATTGCTTTGGCTATTTGGAGTCTCTCCTGGTTTCATTCTCCTGTGAAGAATGCTGGTGCTATTTCGTTAGGGATTGCAGTGAATATGTAGACTGCTTTGGGTACTATCGACATTTTAACAATATTTTTTCTTCCACTCCATGAGCATGGAATGTTTTTCTATTTCTTTGTGTCTTCAATTTCCTTCACAAGTTTTCTGTAGTTTTCAGCATACAGATCTTTCATCTCTTTGTTTAGGTTTATATCTAGGTATTTTATGGATTTTAGTACAATTGTAAATGGGATCGGTTCTTTGATTTCTCTTTCTGCTGCTTCATTATTGGTGTGTAGAAATGCAACCTATTTCTGTACGTTAATTTTATATCCTGTGATGTTGTTGAATTCATGGATCAGTTCTACCAGTTTTTGGTGGAGTCTTTTGGGTTTTCCACATAGAGTATCATGCCATCTGCAAAGAGTCAAATTGTGACTTCTTCCTTGCCAATTTGGATGCCTTTTATTTCTTTGTGTTGTTTGATTGCTAAGGTTAGGACTTCCTACACTATGTTGAATAATAGTGGTGAGAGTGGACATCCTTGTTGTGTTCCCGAGTTTAGTGGGAAATCTCTCAGTTTTTCCCCCTTGAGGATGATATTAGTGGTGGGTCTTTCATATATGGTCTTTATGATCTTGAGGTATGATCCTTCTATCCCTACTTTCTTGAGTGTTTTTATCAAAAAAGGATGCTGTATTTTGCAATGCTTTCTCTGCATCTATTGAGAGGATCACGTGGTTCTTATCCTTTCTTTTATTAATGTGATGAATCACATTGATTGATTTGCAGATATTGAACCAGTACTGCATCTTGGGAATAAATCCCACTTGATTGTGATGAATAATTCTTTTAATGTATTGTTGGATCCAGTTGGTTAGTATCTTGCTGAGAATTTTTGCATCCATGTTCATCAAGGAAATTGGTCTCTAATTCTCCTTTTTAGTGGGGTCTTTTTCTGGTTTTGGAATCAGGGTAATGCTGACCTCATAAAATGCATTTGGACGTTTTCCTTCCATATCTATTTTTCAGAACAACTTCAAAGGAATACGTGTTAACTCTTCTTTAAGTGTTTGGTAGAATTCCCCTGGAAAGGCATCCAGCCCTGGACTCTTGTTTGTTGGGAGATTTTGATTACTGATTCAATTTCTTTACTGGTTATGGGTCTGTTCAAATTTTCTTTTTCTTCCTGTTTCAGCTTGGTAGGTTACATTTTTCTTCCAGATTGCCCAATTTGTTGGCATATAATTGCTCATAATATTCTCATATTATCATTTGTATTTCAGTGGTATTGGTTGTGATCCCTCCTCTTTCATTCGTGATTTTATTTATTTGGGTCCTTCCCTTTTTCTTTTTAATCAAACTGGCTAGGGTTTATCAATTTTGTTAATTCTTTCACAGAACAGCTCCTGGCTTCATTGATCCGTTCTACTGTTTTGTTTGTTTTTTAAATTTATTTTGATACCATTGATTTCTGCTCTAATCTTTATTATTTCCCTTCTATTACTGGTTGGGTTTTATTTGCTGTTCTTTCTCCAAATCTGTGTTAAGGTTGGGTTGTGTATTTGAGACCTTTCTTTCTTCTTTAGTAAGGCCTGGATTGCTATATACTTCCCTCTTATAACAACATTTGCTGCATCTCAGAGGTTTTGGGCTGTCGTGTTTTCATTTTCACTGGCCTCCAGGTACTTTTAATTTCCTCTTTAATTTCTTTGTTAACCCATTCATTTTTTAGTAGGATGTTCTTTAATCTCCATGTATTCATGGTCTCTCCAGATTTTTGTTTGCAGTTGATTTCAAGTTTCAGAGCGTTGTGATGTGAAAATATGCAAGGTATGATCTTGATCTTTTTGTACTTGTTGAGGGTTGATTTGTGACCCAATATGTGATCTATTCTGGAGAATGTTCCATGTGCACTTGAGAAGAATGTGTATTCTGCTGCCTTAGGATGAAATGTTCTGAAAATATTTGCTAAATCCATCTGGTCCAGTGTGTCATTCAAAGCCATTGTTTTCTTGTTGATTTTCTGTTTAGATGATGTGTCTATTGCTTTAAGTGAGGTGTTGAAGTCCCCTACTATTATGTTATTATCAATGAGTTTATGTTTGTGATTAATTAATTTATATATTTGGGTGCTTTCATGTTGGACACATAAATATTTACAAATGTTAGATCTTCTTGGAGGATAGACTTCTTAATTATGATATAATGTCCTTCTTCATCTCTTGTTACAGTCTTTATTTTAAAATATATTTTGTCAATAAAGTATGGCTACTACAGCTTTCTTTTGATGACCATTAGCATGACAAATGGTTCTCCATCCACTTACATTCAATCTTCTGGTGTCTTTAGGTCTAAAAACGAGTCTCTTAGAAGCGGCATATAGATGGGTCTTGTTTTCTTATCCATTCTGATACTCTATGTCTTTTGATTGGAGCATTTAGTCCATTGACACTTAGAGTGAGTGCTTAAAGATATGAATTTAGAGCCATTGTGTTTCCAATTGAGTTGGTGTTTCTGGTGTTGTTCTCTGATCCTCTCTAGTCTTTGTTGCTTTTGGCCTTTTTTCTTTTTTCTTTTCCCCAAAGGATCCCCCTTGTAATTTCTTGCAGGGGTGGTCTAGTGGTCACAAACACCTTTAGTTTTTGTTTGTCTGAAAAACTCTTTCTCTCACCTTCTATGTTGAATGACAGCCTTGCCAGATAAAGAATTCTTGGTTGCATATTTTTCCTACTCAACACGTTGAATATATCTGGCTACTTCTTTCTAGGCTGCCAAATTTCTGTGGATAGGTCTGCTGTGAACATGATCTGTTTTCCCTTACAGGTTAAGGACTTTTTTTCTCTTGCTGTTTTCAGATTTCTTTTCTTCTCTGTGTATTTTGTGAATTTGACTATGATATGCCTTGGTGATGGTCGGTTTTCTTTAATCTAATGGGAGTTCTTTGTGCTTCTTGGATTTTGATATATGTGTCCTCCAGATTAGGAAGGTTTTCCTCTATAAATTGCTCACATAAACCATCTGCCTGCTTTATTCTCTCTCTTCTTCTGGGACTCCTATGATTTTGATATTTCTTTTTAATAAGTCACTGAGTTCTCTAAGTCTGGAATCATGAACTTTTGCCTTTGTTTTCTTATTTTGTTATGCTTCATTATTCCCCATACTTTTATCTTCTTAATCACTGATTCACTGCTCTACTTCATCAATCTTTGCAATCATGGCACCATTCGAGATTGCATCTCAGTGATACCATTTTAAATTTCATTCTGACTAGATTTTATTTCTCTTATCTCCACAGAAAAAGATGCTATGCTTTTTTTTCAACCCCAGGTAGTTTTCTTATTATTGTGGCCCTAAATTCTAGTTCATATATTTTGCTTATATCTGTGTTGATTAAGCCCCCTGGCTGTCATTTCTTCCTGTTCTTTCTTTTGGAGTGAATTCCTTCATTTTGTCATTTTGGAGGAAGAAAAATTTAATATGACAAAAAATAAAAAGTAGAAAAAGTAAAAACAAAACAAAAAATCAAATAAAGGAAGCTAGACCCTAGGTTTGTTTTGGTCTGCTTGTTGAAAGCAGCTTGATAGAATGGAGAAAAAAGGGAAAGAAAAGGAAACAAAAAGGTAAGAAAATTTAAAAAAATAAATATATATATAATAAAATATAATAAAATGAAATTAAGAAAATAAAATAGAAAAAATTTTAAAAATAAAAAAACTAAAAACATAAAAATATATTTTTTACTTTTTGTATCCAAGAATAAGGAAGAAAAGAAAAACTAAATAAATACAAAGATAAAAAAAACACAATTTACACAAAAACAGAAGTAAAGAAGCAAATCAAATAAATAAATGAACCAGGAAACAGAATGAAACCCAAATGAAGTTACAATCAGTTTCCCCTAGAATTGAAACTATGAAGCCCTCTGTAGTCCATACACTAAGCATGTGGATTGACTTGTGCTGGTCTTCTAGGGGATATGCTTGGAGGGTGCAGTTGGGCAGGACTTGGTGTAATGGCTCCGTTCTCCACTAGGCGATGATGCTTAGCTTACGGGGTGGATCAGTGTGGTGCTCATGCAGAAAAGGTGGAAATGGCTTCACCTAGCTCCCTAGTCTCTGGCACAGGAATTTCACACTCTCACCAACCCAAGATCAGGCACGCCTCCTTTGTCTCAGGCCTTTGTCCACTCCCCACCTCTACCCTGTGTCCAAGCTGTCCAAGCTGTCCAGTAGCACCTCCCTCCAGAGTTTTATCCCCAATGGGGCTGTGTTTCAAAACCCCACACTTCAGAGACCCCTGTGTCTTGGACCCATGCAGACTCTCTGGGGGAGGGTCTCATGATCAATGACTTGAGGGTCTCAAGTGGCAGCTTGCCCCAGAAAATGTTCATGCGATTGTGCAGCAGCAGAGGTTCAGAGATTATGGCAATCCACAATACACAGCCGGTGCCAGGTTTCACCATACTCTAGCATCTTTGTCTCAATACCAGCAAATGTGGCTTTTCTCCAGGGTCCACTGGGACCTTTGCCTGTGGGGAGGCCATATGGTCTCTACCAAATGCACTCCCAGGAGGGGAACTGCTTCTCCCCATGTGACACATGGACCCCTCAGACGATGCTGCCTCCTCCTGGGGATTCACTCTACTTCCTTACCAGAGCACCAGACACTGAGCTCTGGAACTTCAGACTCTGCACTCCACTGTTTACAGAATCCTCGTGGTATTGAAACCCTCTCCTTTCTTCCCATCAATGTTATTGGGGAACAGATTTCTAGTCCAGTCCCTTGCGTGTGTTTTCACCCTCTCTCTTTCCAGCTACTTTCGAGGAAGTGCTTTTCTTGCATGATCACAAAGTGCTGAACTCTCCCTCTTTCTCTTTCTCCTCTCCACAAAAACAGCTCCCAACAGTCCACATCTTTTCTCTCTCCCAGTTAACCTCTCCCCACCATGTACCTGCTGAGTTCTGTGGCTCAAGTTATACAGATTGTTGTGTTAATCCTCAGATCAATTTCCTAGATGTTCAAAATAGTTTGGGACTGATCTAGCTGTGTTTCGGGGATGAGACAAGCTGAGGGTCTCCATGCTGCTCCACCATCTTGATCTGAGACTCTACATCAATTTCTTTAAAAACCAGTCCATGTGCCCATTATCAATGTTTTATAACCCCAAGAGGGGTCCACACTGACAGTGCTCTTTCTCTTTCAAATTAAACAAATAAACATTAAAAAAAGAGTATGTTCTTCAAAAATTACCATGAAGAGAGTCAAAATGTGAGCCTCAAAGTAGAAAAAAGATATTTAGAACACATTTAAAGACAAGGTATTAACACCCGTAATATATAAAGTACTACTAGCACTGCAAGAAAAAGATAACCAAACAAATAGAAAAATGGGCAAAAGACATGAACAGACATTTCACAGAATAAGAAACTAGAATGATCACTTAATATATGAAAAGTGTTCACCTTCCTTACTAAAAAGGAAAATGGAAATTAAAACCACAAGAAGATACCATTTCATTCTCAACAGGCTGTTCATAATTTAGTATGTCTGATGATACTCAGCACTGGCAGGATTATAGAGCAACAGTAACTTATATTATATTGGTATAAATGCATTTGATACAATTATTTAAAAATAGTTTGCTATTAGGGGCGCCTGGGTGGCTCAGTCGGTTGGGCATCTGACTTTGGCCCAGATCACAATCTCACGGTTCGTAGGTTCGAGCCTTGCATCAGGCTCTGTGCTGACAGCTCAGATCCTGGAGTCTGCTTTGAATTCTGTGTCTCCCTCTCTCTCTGCTCCTTCCCTACTCACACTCTGTCTCTCTCTCTGTCTCTCAAAAATAAATAAACATTGAAAAAATTTAAAAAATAGTTTGCTATTATCATGTCAATATGAAGCTTCACATATACTATACAGAATTGATAATGAATGAACTATAGGCATATGCTTCAATATATATGAATTTCATAAAGCTAATGCCGGATGAAAGAAACAAATGGAGAAAAATATATCCAGATGACACATTTATATCAAACTTCCAAAAGATACAGGAAATTAATGTAGCAAATATAAAATAGAGGTAAATAAAAGATAACTCAGAACGGATGTTCAATAGTACTGTTAATGTTGTCCTTAAGAATGTGATAAACAGAAAGTTTCTTTTGGATACATGAAATATTTTAACATGAAAAGAAGGTAAAGCCTCATAGTTTCAAACTGGATAGCATTAAGAGAATGCATAAAAGCATGTTTGCAGAAAAAGGGTAGAACAATCCAGTATTATTAAATAGGTTGTAGCACAATGAAGAGGTAACTACTGACACAAAGAAACATACACACAAAGTTTTGTGTGTGTATTATAAAGCTTCTTTGGTCGTTTCTGATATTTTTTAGATTTAAATGTCATGTGATTAGTAAAGTCAAAATTATTTACTTTTGTTTATGTTTATTTTTGAGAGACACAGAGTATGAGTGGGGGAGGGGAAGAGAGACACAGAGGGAGACACAGAATCCCAAGCAGGCTCCAGACTCTGAGCTGTCAGCACAGGGCCGGATGTGGGGCTCAAACCAACAAACTGCGAGATCATGACCTGAGCTGAAGCCAGACGCTTAACCAACTGAGCCACACCCAGGCACCCCAATGTTAAAAATGATCTCTAATTATTTATATCCTATAAGTAAATGCTAATTTATAGAATATTGTATATTATTCTATACTTTGTTTAAAAATTTAAAATAGCCTGGGCACCTGGGTGGCTCAGTTGGTTAAGCATCCAACTTCAGCTCAGGTCATGATCTCATGGTTTATGGGTTCGAGCCCCACGTCGGGCTCTGTGCTGACAGCTCAGAGCCTGGAGCCTGCTTTGGATTCTGTGTTCCCCACTCTCTCCACTCCTCCTATGCTCATGCTCTGTCTCTGTCTCTCAATAATAAATAAATGTTACCAAAATTTTTTTTTAAAAATTTAAAATTGTCTCCTGTGAGCCAAACTGATAACTGTGATAGAAAACTTACAAAAATTTTGAATGTATTAGCTTTCAATGGCCATTCTTCAATAATTTTTCATTTAAACATTATATCGTACGTTCAATTTCAATGCATGAATGACTGCCTGAAATTCCCAAGAATCTAAACAAAGGCATTTTCTTAAAGATCCTTTCTTGAACTAAATCTCAAGATTATGCTGTTTATTGAGGTTTTATTCCCTAGTATGAATTAGAAATAATTTTATTGAACAATTTTCACAAATTGGAAGGTTGAGCTCAATCGCATTTGTGTAAAGTCATTTGTAATACAGCACACACAACAGATAAAGCTAACTCTCTTTCAGTAAATGGTGTATTGATTTTACAGCTGTGAATGCATATTGTACTATTTAGAGAAAATGCCTGTTCCAGTATCTGCCTCTTCCCTGGGAATATGTGTCCACAAACTAAATAGTAAGGTGAGAACTCCTCTAATTTGTTTACATTATGTGTTATTTACCCTGGAGTATGCTAACTATTAGAGAAAAGAAAGAAGTATACATGACATTGAACAGCTTATTTTTTATTAAAAGAAAATGTGCATGTGCACACACACACACACACAGAAAGGAAAGAGAGGGAGAAGTAAAACAAGAATAAGGCAGTGAAAGAGAGATAACCCATTATGGGTAGGCACTGTGCTAGTCATTGGCCATATAAAATCTAATAAGGAATAGTCCCCTCTGTATATGATTAAAGCATAATGAAGTGGACTGTCAAGTTCAATGCCTTTGGAACAGGGCTGTAATGTAGATTTATAAATGGTGCAGGAAGAGCTCCAGGAGGAAGAACCTAGGTAAGCAACAGTAGACCAATGGGTGAGACTTAAAGGAGTCTGCTGAGAAGGTGAGAGAAGAAAATACACTCAAAGCAAACTCTACCTAATCCTGAAGTCTGAAAGAAGCCACATTTAGAGAAAAATACATCATTCACTGAGTTTGAAGCAAGAGTACATAACATACAGGCAACGAGACTAGAGAGACAAGATAGAACAGGATCAAAAATAGCTCTGAAATCAGAGGATGTATTGAGTAGAGGAATAGCATACTCATTCAAAAAAGTGAAATATATTTCTCTGGCAAGATTCCACAGGTCTCTGTTTCAAGAGGACCATGAAGTATATAAAAGACTGTTCAAAAATCACTGCAAATATGGATGCTAATATATGTATGTTGTTATAGATGTCTGAAGGTGAACAAGTGATATAAAAACAAAAGAATCTCAGAATCTCTTTAAGGAAATAGTTATCACATAATTGGGAGTCTTCAAATCTGGGTGCAGGGTATAAGAAGGCCCTGATGATTATAACTACCACCATTTATCATGTGCTGCCTATATACTAGGCACTCACTAAATGTCTCATACTCATTGTTTTATTTCATCTTTCCAACAACTCTAAAAGTAGGTTTTTTTGAATTCCATTTTCAAGATGAAACATCTGAGACTGAAAGGTGCTAAATGACTCACCTCAAATCATGAGATTAGTAAAGGAGAATAGTGCCTGACTTCAAAGCCTGAGCATCTGAATGTAAAAAAGATATGGAGCCTACAACACTGGTCTAAACATGAGGAAGTCACCTGTCTGTTTCATGACAAGTCACCTTAGACTCCAAGACAACAGAGAAACACTAGTACAAGGATAAAGTTAAGCCAGATATCAAGAAGATAACCTAAAGATCAGGAAGAAATGACTACGCCTGGGAAAGAGGAAGCTGAAAGAGGTGTAGAGCCTGCCTTTGTTGCCTCCTGCCTGGGGTTGGCCAGACTCATACGGGGTGTGCATGCAGGACTCTCTGACAGTATGGGCAATGACAAAACTAGCAAAAGTAGCAATATTCTGCATATTGGATACGTACTATACGCCTCAGGGTCTGTGCCAAAGGCCTTTACACATGAACTAACTGGTGTGCAAAGAAGTGATGTGACTTGTCACTGGTTATCCACACCAAAACTCATTCCCTCATGTAGAACTGCCTTCCACATCTGACTGAGTATAGGAGATATCTGAATGACTATGTAGAGCTAGTATTTACATTGATATATCAATTTACTTTAACAACTTTTCTGCCTTGATCACATCTTGCTGCTTCATAGAGTAATACAATGGATGGATCGGAGGGGATTTGACTTTCAAATAGTCCTAGTTTAGTTGCAGAGTTAGATAAGGGTACATGTAATAAGTTCAATAACAAGTGCAGTGTTTTCAGATTGCAAAATTCTTTCATGGGTTGGGGGTGTGGGAGATATTCAGAAACGACCTATTACTAAATTGATGTTAATGCATTTTTCCCAGGTGCCCTAGGCTATACACACGAGCTAAGCGATATGGAAGTCATCGCACAAAAATTTAAATTCACAAAACAGATACATGAAGAAATATTTATTCTCAAGAGAAAAGGCAATTTTCACACTATGCGACGATTTCTTTAACTAGCGAATTCCCCCCTAGTGCATTTCAATTAGGTTTCCATTTACAAAGGGAAAAAAAATCAATTTGCGTGCAAGTTTGTGGTGACACATCTGTTGCATTAAAGCAAAATAAGGTAGTATCACTTTTTAGATATTTGAACCAAGTCCTGGGTAGAAAACACTTTGAAAACCACATACTAAAATAATGCTTACTTCTAGATGACACACTTGAAAGTGTCCTTCAACTCTCCACTTAGTTCAGTCGATGACAAATTCACCAGTAGAGTGTTCAGTGAATGCCGGCAAAATTCCCAAATTAGTTCCTACTGACGAACTCCTTTTCTAATATATTTTTTTCTTGCTACTATCATCTGTAAACAAGTTGACACTGGCTTCTTACACACAGGACTTATCTAGACTTCCAGCTGTTTGGCTGATAAGGAGATTACTAAATAAACTTCTAACTCAGCCAGATGCTTAGTGGCCATGTTTGACTTGAAATATTTTCAGCTCTTTGGATTAACAAAGAGCTAAAAGAATTTAAGGATAAAAAGAACTTTCCCCTCCCCACCTTTCAGGGTAATGTTTATTCAGAGGGATATAGTTTTCAGACTTTTGATTGGCATCCTTGCATAAAGCAGCATCTCATCAACTGCATGGAGAACATGAAATTTATTGAACGCATAAACAGTAACTATGGCTGCAAAAGAAATTGGTTTTGTCCTTGCAAGAATGAATAACCTAGAAAAGATTTCCACATAAGCAAAATCTCTTACACAGATGTTCTTTCCCTGAAAACCTTTAGCAATAACATAATGGCCAGAATGTTGGTGTTGGTACATGTAAGTCAGTCTAAATAGCTTCTTAAATACCAAAGGGGTACAAGGAAAAAGAAAACACAGCACTCAGAGTAAAGTAAAAAGATATGTGTTTTTAAGTCCTGGATTCTCCCTGGGACTACCTGCACAATACTGCCTCTCTTTAATCTTTGAGAGCCTCCCTTTCCTCATATGCAAAGTAGGGACAGAAGTATCTCCATCCCATGGCATACAATCTGTGAAGTATTAGCTATTTATATAGATTTGTGGTCATTTATAACATCTCTTCTCACTTAGCTCTTCTACAAAACAGCTAATTGATTATAAATATCCCTGAAAATATTTTCTCTAATAACTGCTATAAATTAGCTGAATTTAACCAACGTTAATCGGTAGTTCTGTGCTCTGTGCCCATTACTGTTCTGATTACTCAGGTGAGAAGCATGACCGTGTTTAAGAATGTTTTGCTTTTCTTACAAGATATAGTAGACTGATTACAAAAATGGTACCAATTTTCCATTCCTCCCTGCAGCCATGCTTTCTGCATTGTAACTTTGTAGCTCTATCAAGATGTACAGAATATATCCCTAACTCCTTCATCTGTGCTGACCTTCTAATTATTAACAAATTGTGATGGAAATGATGATTGGCCAGTTATGACTCTAGGCCTCAAGAGACCTTGAATGTTTCTATTCTCTTGAAGTCCTGCCACCGACATGAGAATAAGTTTGGACTAGGGTACTGGAAGAGGAGATATACCATGTGGAGAAAAACCCACTTGTACTAGCCACTGGCCTCCTAGACTACTTACAGAAAGTTGAGCCCCAAACATCTGAGAGTCCAGACTATATCAGCATAGGTCCCTACTCAAATTACCACTGATTGCAAACCCATTGAGTGAGTTTAGCTAATTCCAATCACACTAACAAATAAATTGATGAGGTCAGAGTAATGGCTCAGGAAATGGAGACAAATATAACTAATGGGGCACAGAGCAAGAATAGGTCATTGACATATAAAGGATTCAGGGAGATTTTTCATCATCACACCATTAGGACTGAGTCTGAAAGGTTGCAAAATACTGGGAAATGTGGCAGGTTTCCATGTAAGGACATTTTCTGACATGGTAAAACCTTTATACGATTTAGAAGAGGGGCTGTTTGAAAAAATGTAAGCAGATTTGCATGTTAGAACTCAGGCAATGATGTAGACACTTCATTGTGAGTATAGGAAGGAGGAGGGAGTTCTATTGAAGCCTACTTTAATAATCATTCATCTAAAAGACACTGAGGATCTCACACGAGAAACAGTCAATGGAGATAAAGGGAAAAAAATGGGTTTGAGAAGTATCAGGAAGTAGAATCTACGGGTGCAATTGTTGCTTTTGGTTGCAGTGCAGAAGCACCCAGCAGAAAGGTGGCATATTGCAGAACTGACAATTCTCTTATTCCAACTGCTTTTTAGAAACCCACTGTGTCATTCTGATGGAAGAATTCAGGCCCTGGAAGAATGTCCGCTTTTAAAAAGGAGAGAACACCAGATCCCTACAGATACTGGTGATTGGGTTTAGGTCTGTTGGGTAGTCTGCATTTAGACCCCTTGTAGATATAATCGGGGCAGGTGCTAGAGGTTACACATCCCTGAGGGTGGCTTTCTGAGGCACTGCTGGACTCTAGGTTCAAAGTTATAGTAACTTCTGTGGACATATATGCCATTCTGAAATCAATGGCGGGAGTGACCGTTTACTTTCACTTTTATCATTTTACCTTTCTTTTTCCCCATTAAGCTCTAACTGTGCCTTGTTTCAGAGTAGTGGACTGTGAAAGTGGGCTAAGAAGATTAAAGTTCTCCATGAAGAAGGTATGAAATACGACTCTGACAATTTGATGCTGATCGCTTGTGATGTGTGAAATTAAATCCTTATCCAATGTGCCTAGACAATGCAATTAGTCTTGGGTGTCTACATTAGGAAACATTCCTTATTTAATCAATGCAGGAGCTCAGCTCCAAAATAGAACACTCTGAGAAAAAAAAAATAAATGTAAGTCATTCAGTACCCCAGGTTTCCAAGGTGGGGGAGTAGGCGAGTGGTGATGACAAGGAAGAAAGCAAAATTAAATGATTTATCTCATGAGTAAAGGATATACACTCTGAATCTGTTTAATATCATTCATGCATTTATGTATCCATCCTTTTGCATTTATTTGTTAAAAACTACTATGTATGAGAAACTTGTATTAAAGATAGTAATGAACAAAACAGAATGAGTCCCTGCTTCACAGTGTTTACAATCCCCAGAGGAGTGAAAAGGCAGACATTAATAAAAATAACTGCATAATTTAAATTATGTAAAAACTATGCAGAAGCAACACAAATAGCCAACATGACAGCAAGGCTTTTGTCCAACTTTTCAGAGCCACAATGGTATGTACCAAGCACTGCTCCCAAACCTTAACATACAGTGATTTATGTGATCCTATGCAATTTATGTAAATTAGAAAGTAAGTACTATTATTACTTCCATTTGGGGGATGAGGAAAATGAAACAAAGAGAGGCAAATAGTTTTCCCAAGATGGTCCACCTATTTAGTGGCCAAATCCAGAGTAGAAGCCAGGTGGTTGGGCTTATGGAGGACACACTCTCAGCCACTGTGCTATCTGAACCAAGTAAGTTGATTCTCTTCTCTATTACAACACATTTCAATCATCCTCTGTGATCCAGATCCAAGCCTTCTGTGACACTGTCATCAAATCCCATAAAGTTGACTCTCCCACATGGTTTTAATTAAATACAAGAGAAATCGTGCAGTGGGGTTATGAGCACCCAGTCTTATACCAGCCTATCTGACTTCAATTTCCTGACTCTGATAATTATAGATTGCAAAAGCTTGAGCAAGGTACTTAGCCTTTCTATGCCACCAATATGCATCCATCCTAGAGCCACTAGCTAGACCAGTGGTAGATCACCTACATTTTAGAAAAATTAGAAACTTAGAAAGGAAGACCCCAGCCATATTGCTGTGATTTGGTATGCTCAGACTATACCCTCAAATACCTAGAATGATACCTAAAATACAGTAGGTGCTCAATAAATACTGACTGACCAAATGAGACTCATTCATGATCTTCGTCAGTCTACTTGTCTACCTATTAAACTTTCCAACAACTTTGGGTGACTTGGTATTCTCTTAATTTCTTATATCTATACCACTGTATTATTACTCTTTGCCTATAAAGAACCACAATACAATCCCTTATCAAAGATCTATGCAGTCAGATATATGGTAGAATCAATGGGGGGGGGTAAGGATTATTTTATAAAGATAAACCGGTTCAACTGAATATCATAATGCCTTCAGTAGGGCCTGGGAATCTGGTAGTGAAAATATCTTAATATATCTGGAGAAGAACATATGAATATTCACACTAAAAGAGATTAACAAAGACTAGCATACAGGTTCATTTTAGATTTTGCTACTATTTGAGCTTCAGAAAATTTTTTTTTCACTTTCAGAGTATGCTGGTCTTTGCAACTATAGATAAGGCATTGTGGGCTGTCCTCTCCTGGTACCATGATCTTGTTTGGTCTTAAACTTACTCATATCTCCAGGGTAAGACCTCAGAGTATGTTCCTGGCAAGTTTATCCTGTTTCTTGAAGCTGAAATTGACCTCCCTGCCCTCTATCCCCACCAGCCTCCTTTCCTCTAACAGTGTGATGACATTTCCAGCATTGTGCTAAATTTAGATGCACATATACTTATTCCCCTTTCTGAATGGAAGATCCTTGAAAGTCAGGGAAACACCTTACTGATACTTTATCCTTTGCACTAACAAAGAGATTATCCTTATCATGAGTAGGGCTTAATTGAACATAAAAGATGTTTAGATTTTGGAGAGAAAAGAGTAGACTACTGAAAAAGATAACAGTAGAAGGTGAGACTGCAATTCTATATACTGATTACATACTACATATGGGCACTTACTACCATGTTGCATAGCTTACCTAACTCAAAACTAGCAAGTTTCCATGACAAAGTTGAGACTTAGGGGTTGAATGATTTACATTTAAATAGTGACAGCAATATAATTAAAATTTAAGACTGCTTGACTTTAAATTCTGTGTTTTTTTTTCTCGCTCTATTCTCCACCCAGAAAATATGGTATGGTCTAAGGAAATCTGAGGAATCTTATTGAATTTTGAAAGCAGTTTGTAAATCTCATGCAATTATGGATACAAATGTGAAACAGAAGAGTCAAACAAGGAAACAATATTTCCCTGAGATGCAGCTGAGAACTTCAGGGCTAAATAAGTCCTCTCACAAGGTTAGGAGTGCTGGAGGAATTTATCACCCTTATTGTTGCAATGAAACTAAGGAGAACGGAGATAATATTTAGATGGAGTCACTAGGTACAACAAGATTGCAAACTTAATTGTAATGCTGATCCCCTCTGTGCCATCTTATTAAGCAGCTAGGAAAATCCTTTATCACAAAAGATTTCCAAGGATGTGACCTTTTCCTTTTCTCCATTTCTATTTCACTTAAATTATCACCCTGAAGATTTCAAAGGGGCACTCTCAGCAGTCTGATAGATTGGAGCCCCTCTCTAACTAAAAAACATTGATTGCATAAAGAGAAAAAATACCAGAGACCTCCCCCATAGATCTGTGAAACCAAATTTTTTTCTTTTTTCTTTTCTTTTCTTTCTTTCTTTCTTTCTTTCTTTCTTTCTTTCTTTCTTTCTTTCTTTCTTTGCTGTCACTTTGAAAATGACAAAGTAGCAATAAAATAATTGCTGGAATATCTTGTGGTGTGATTATAACCAAGAAAGCAATTGTGAAGATGGCAGTAAATTTCCATTCCCTTTCTCTCATGTAACTTGGCGGTGAAATGTGCTCAAGGCACAGAGGAGGGGGTGATTTGCTCTGTGAGTGAAGCTGGAAACTCAACCTGGGCTGTGGAGATGAAGTCTTGCTCTCTCTCAAATCTGTACTAAAACCTTGCAAACGGGATCAGCAGGTCCTGAATCTTTTAAGTATTTTTACATACATATATGTATGTGTATATACATGTGGCATTGTTAACACTCTCTGTTGGACACGTAAATATAGCTGGCTTTTTAGGAGTATGTTAGCTCTGAAAGGTTAGGTTGCCTCAAGAAACATTTCCTTCTGAGTTTCTCTGCTGCCCTTCAGTAAAGTCCAAACACGGTGGTCTGCTGTTGTGGTCTGCTCTCTGACTACCTTTATAGACCTCCATCCGTTCATGCCAGATAGTGTAACATTCAGACAACCCTAGAATAACATGGGTTCAAAATGGGTGGCTTCACTTACACTTGGATTTCTTTCAATGTGTACAATACCGTACTGTAAATGTATTTGTTCTTCCTCACGATTGTCTCAATAACATTTTCCCTAGCTTACTTTACTATAAAAATACAGTATATGGTATATATATCATACAAATTACGTTACTTGTTTATGTTATCAGTAAATCTTCCAGTCAATACTAGGCTATTAATAGTTATGTTTTGGGGACACTGAAAAGTTATTGTAATGCTGATCAGATTTTCAATGGCACAGCTCCCCTAAAACCACACGTTCAAGGATCAGCTGGAGTCTTCCTTCCTATAGCGTGACATTTCTCCCTCCCGGGCCCCACCTAGGTTTGTACCTTCTCTTCCTTCTGTCTTCCCTGCTTCTCTGGATCTTCCCATATGGTCTTCATCTCAGAAGCTTCCACACTCCTTCTACATGGACCCATGTTGGGCACACTTTTCCAGGCTGAGGTCATTGCCACATATCTCTGAATTTTCCCTTTGCTAGCCGTGCTCATGCCTAGAATCATTTGATTCCTGGTGGGCTTTCCTACTGAATTATGAGCACTGGAAGGTTAGGAACAGGTTCAGGTTGTTAAACTAATACCCTTAGCCTTTAGCACAGTGTCTGATGCTTGATAAATATTTGTTGGAAAAATAAATGTATAAAATAAATTAATTTGTACACAGAAAAGTCATTATTAAAAACTGGTCATTTTAAACAAGCAATTTTCAGTTGCTTACCTCCAAAACTCCAAAGACAAAGTAAATGGGCAATTTTTTTTCCTCTTTGACCTCACCTTTGAGCAGCTGTGGGGCATGTAAGTAGATGCTTACTCAGGGTTGCTTAAGTAAACAAGGTAGCCAAGCTGAGCAGAAAGTGTTGCACTCTGAAGCAGGTTCCTCTAGTTTAGTTCTGAAGCTTCTTTTAGAACCAAGTTGGCAACAATCAACAATTATAAGTTAAATGTCAATAGATCTGTTTTCTGCTTGTTGTTTATTTCATTTAAAGAATTAAACAGATAAACAGAAAATGATGCTACAGTATTGACATTTGTAGCTTTTTCAGTAAGTATAGCTTTTTAAAATTAAATATTGTTTACACATGTTACATTAGTTTCAGGTGCACAACATAATGATTCCACAAATCTATACCTTATGCTATGATCACAACCATACCTACCACCTGTCACCATAAAATGCTATTAAAATAACACTGACTATATTCCCTATGCTGTACCTTTTATCCCTGTGACTTATTCATTCCCTGCGTGGAAGTCTGCTTCTTCTATTCCCCTTCACCCATTCTGCCCACCCCCATGCCCTCCCCCTCTGGTAACCATTGGTTTGATCTCTGTATTTATGGGTCTATTTCTGGTTGTTTGTTTGTTTGTTTGTGTAGCTTTTATTATTATTATGCAATGGAAGAAAGGCGTACAAAGATGAGTTAAATCAGATATAATTTTTATCTTCAAGAGTCCCCTAATATAATCCAGGGAATAAAACCAATTTGTAAAGAACAGATTACAGAGTGATTTATGAACAACACTTGAGGTTCACACTGAACATGAATATTCTTTTGAGGGCGCAAGGCTTCTGTCAGGGTGGAAGGGACCACACAGAGTTAGAATCTTAATTTTATCAGTAGCTGTGAGTTCTTGGGAAAAATATTTAGCTTCTGTGAAGGTTGGTTTCCTTAGCTGAAAATGTAGGACATAGCACCGCGTATTCTACAGAATTATACTCTGCTATAGTGTAACAATGCATGTGGGGGATGTAGCAGAAATGCACTGATATTCCAGCACCTGTCATATGCCAAGAGCCCTAAGACTTCTGTTCATAGTCTGGAATATGATTGATGCTCAATAGAATGTTATATTAAAATAGTAATAATAATAAAACAATGTGTGAGACAGCTTTTGAACTTGGGCTTGAAGGATGAGGTGATTTAGATAGACAAGTTATTGAACAGACCAGGAGTGATAATATATTCTAGATGAGGACAGAATGTGAGGAAAGGGGCAAAGACAGGTAAACCACACAGCACGGCAAGAGAGTGGTAAAGTGATTGCATGACCCAAGGTCACACAGCTAGTCAGTGGCAGAACAGGATCCTCTGCATGTTACAACATAACTTCAGAAACAAAGCAAGAGATGGCATTTGAGATGGCTTGAGTTTTAGGAAGATGGTTTTGGTGATTATTTGCAAGAATGCCTAGAAAGTATAATTGAGTCCCTACCATATTCCAGGTGTTGATCTGGGACACTGGAAACATGCATGTAAGTCATTCTGGTAGAAAGTTATGGTGCTGCCATATGAGTGAGCCAGTAAAGTAGGTATTGGTAGAGGTAGGAAGATGATACTACTACAGACGACTAAGGCAAACATCATATTGTGCTTACCGTTAGAACTCATCAGTATGTGACCCACAAATAATGGCCATTTCATAGAGTTGAAGTCAATATATTCCAGGGATTACTTTAAGTGTCTTTAAAAAAAAGCATCCATTAAATTCTCATAGCATCCCATCAGATTGGCACTCTTATTATTCTCATGTAGTGTAAAGAAACTGAGGGACGTTTCCAAAGAGTCTGAGCTACTTAATCAGGGCTCAAGGGACAGGCACATTCTAGAGATAAAATTGAGAATGTCATGAATGTCAACACAGGAGTTGAAGTAAGAGGACAGATGGAATTTCAACACGTTTGAAATAGATCAAGGAAAGGATGAATTTAGAAATGTGGGGGAAAGGTCACCAAAATCGCATGGAACTTATCTATACTAAAAAGTTACCCACTACCTACCTGAAATTTAAATATGTTCTATATTTTATATGCTCCTGTTTTTATGAGCAAATAGCAGTTTATCACAAGTAAAAATGTAGAATCCTCCATGTGATGGGTGACCTACCTGATTTATAGATAATCATTTGTTATCAGAAGATCTGGAGTACATCTGGCTCTACCCCTTTCTACACCACATTTTCAGTACTTTTCATCTGCGTGTATTGAAAATGACTTCGAAAATATGTTTGTAAGAGAAAATTTATTAATGAGCTCATGTACACACATCATACTTTGTACTTGGAAACATAGCAAGATGAGGAACACTGCTTTTCTTCTCTTTTTTCACAGTAACATTTCACAGTAACATTGTAAACATCACACATTGTGATATGTAGACACTTTGGCATATATGGCCACTAAAAGGACTCCGTCTCCTGTATCTCCATTTCTAGCCCTATAATGGGGAAAATATTATTTTATTTATCCTAGATTTACATCTACATTTACTCTGCATTTATTCTGTTCTGGCTCTCTACAAGGCACTAGGGACTCAGAGTCAGGCAAACGAAAGCCCCTGGAGCTCACAATCTGATGGGGATACGGGCAAGGTTGAGAAGCAATTATGAAAATGAGTATTTTTTTCTACAGTGGAAGAGATTCCACAAATACAGTTTTTGGTAACTTCTCAATAACCTCCTAAATGATCATCCTTTTCCAAATTCTGCTTAACCTACCTTTTATACCAATCTCCTGTAGCATGGATGCATCAGGTTACTCTCTTAATTAAAAACCTTTGATAGCTTCCCATTACCTATGAAGTTCAGACTCTGCAATGACAGAAAAAAACACTCATAAACTGTTGTTTGCAGGCTCTTTTGCTCCCTTGCTTTTTCACTAGCCACAGCTCCTCCCCACTACTCCACCCCAATGAGCCCCTCTTCATTCTTGAAGGCTCATTTCAGTTGTCTCCCATCTTATGGATCTTGTCCTCAGTCTTCAAAAAAAGAAGGGATTGATTCCCTCATACTTCTATATAGGACGCTGTTGCATTTTATACAGCATTTATTTAACACCCAGAAGATGAACGTGGAGGCTAGTTAAAAAAAATTCTCAATTAATGTTTGTTGAATTAAATATACTTATGTGTACTTACTGCATAAAAGTCTAAAGAGGTAGAAAAAATATTGATAATTCTAAACATTCTAAGTATTTAGGATTGATAAATTCTAAACATTCTAAACATCTAAACACATATGTATATGTGTATATGTATCTGTAAATATTTTATAAGCAAATATAATATAATATAAATTTATTATAATGTTGGTAATTATGAATTGAATATATATCTTCATCATCAGCATTATCACAGCTACCATTTATTGATCACTTGCTATGTGTGAAACCCTTTGCTTTGTGCTTATATGTTTTTTTTTTTTATTTTATTCACTTATTTTGAGAAAGAGTGAGAGTGCATAAGCAGGGAAGAGGGAGAGAGAATCCCAAGCAGGATCCCTACTGTCAGCTGTCAGCACGGAGCCTGTCGTGATCTCGTGAACAGTGACATCATGACCTGAGCCAAAATCAAGAGTCAGATGCTCAACTGATTGAGCCACCCAGACACTCCTGTGCTCATATGAACTTTTATTTCATTGTCACAACAGTGACCTTAAAGTAGATTCCATCATCATCTTATGTTTGCAAAAGAAGGAAACCTAGAGGTAAACTGGGGAAGCAAATTGTCTGTGGTTAATGCTTATTGAGTATTTGAGTTGACCTTAAGGTCTAGACCCACCTGACTTTAAAGCCTGCATTTGTCCTAACCTTTGCTTAGATTCACACATACACAGAGATGCATACAGAATATGGATAGGATAGATAGACCGAACTATAGAGAACCATATGCACATGTGTCACAGATAACAGTTATAGAAATGTATACACATATACCATAAACTCTTACCTATTGAATATGACAATATTGTGAGTATATATAATTATATGAAATACATGCATGCAGTATGTTATAAATGTACATACAGAATAAACGAACATCTCTTTCTGTTTTCAAAGTTCATGCTTTGTTCACAGGCCTAATATTTTATTAGGCTAAAATAAATTTTGGATGAATAAATAAGCACATATGTATATGGATTTTTCAATATAAATATATTTTTATTTACCCATGCCTTTTTTTAAGAACTGTGAATAGAGGATACAAGAGATTCTTCAGGTTAAGAAATCCATAGCAACTCTCCCTCAGTACTCTTGCTAGCAACAGCTGCCATCCCCATGTGGTGGAGAGGTGTGGACCACCATCAGTAAGTGTTAATTTGTCAGTCTAGTTGAGACAAGGATACTATTATAAAGCTTTGTTCTCTGAAAAAATATGTAATCACAGCTGGAATTCAGGCACTTGCTTTGATCACAAAGGCAAGGATGTGCAACAAAAATGTCTTTGTGTTTTGGATTATGTTTCTGCTGTTACTTCCTTTATTCTCCAGCTTGGGTCAGTTGCATTTGTATCTATTCTTTCAGATATGCTTACTTAGCAAGGTACATGCACTAGTAGAAAATCTCCCCTATCCTCTTTGCATCTAAGTAAGGCTTTGACAATTCTTGAATCCCTTTGAAGCAAGTAAAAACATTGCAGTCTATTCCTACAAGGGTTACGGAAGTAAGTCTGAAGAACTTGGGAGGTACTCAAGATTCCACTACTTGCTGTTTTGTGACCTGGGCACATTTCTTAATCCCTGATCCTCAGTTTTTCCACCTCTAAAATGGCAATCATACCACTTACACGATAGACTTTTTATAAAGATTAAACGAATGATGCAATGCGTATAAGCGTTACAGAGAACCCAATAAAATAAAAGGGAATCATTAAATCAGCAGCAGTGAAGATAACTGGAAGGGACTATCAATTCTAACAAATTGCAGGACAATGGAAAGTAGGTGAAAATCTATTGATGAATGAAGTAGACATGGGAGAACAAAGTACTGAGGAGTGAGTATCCATAAAGGAAAAAACAGTTTGCCTGGTAGAGCTCAGAGAGGTACTTGTAAACATGTTTAAATAGTAATAGTCCAAATCACAGTCAGAAATCCAAAGTAGATATTTCAGAAAGATGAAAGGAATAGATTTCAAGCAATAGACAGAATGACTAGAGAGCTAGATGGTATTAGTGACATAGTAATTTGGCAAATGTTCCCTCTCTCCTTGCAAAATAAAATAAAACAATTAAAAACTTCTATTAAATATTATAATAAAATTTTTAAAAATATGCAATGTTTATTATGTGTCAGGCACTATGCTAAGTCTTTGCACACATCTTATTTAATTTTCAAAACAATACTATTTATTTGGTGCTTCTTTCACACACATTTAACAGATGAAGAAGCCAAAGCATAGAGAGCCAAGCTGTTCACGGACACAAAGTTAGTATCAGACTCAGAACAAGAACCCATGTAATCCACCCTAGAGCCAACGTTCTTCATCCCTGTATCATACTACTCCTATGAAAAACATGATTGGCTTCTAAATACAAAGCCAATGCCATATGTCATGATTTTAGCTATTGGTGGAGGGTAATAAAAAATAAACCTTTGACCTGGATGGAAGGAACTTTTTCAAATGGTACAGGCAGAGTGATAGTTCACCCAAAAAAAGAAAAAAAAAATCAAAGCTTCAACACTTGGCTTGGCAGTGAAGGGCATTGTTGGCAAAATAATAAATATTGGATTTTGTTTTTAATGCAAGTCTAAAGACACAATATAGAAGATGGGAATATGTTTACCCAAATACAGGTGGCTTTGGGCTTGGTGGTATGAAACAAAAGAAAGAACCCCAGAAGATGAGGACAAGGTGAGAAGGAGGGAGGAGGCACACAATATGGACAAGAAGTTTATGAGAGACTATCTAAAGTTGAGAAAGCAGGAAAGAAGTTCAAATTATTCTATTTAACTAAATACAATTGATATATTGAAATTGTATCTATAATAATTAGGCTAGGGTAATAGAGTTTATACAAATTTAGCTAATCATTCCATAGAATAAAATAATATATGTATTAAATTGATTAAATCAAGAAAATTGTTTAATTGTATTATTTAGACTTAGAATGGTAATTACAAAAAGTACCAGTTAAATGGTTAAAAATATGGAAAATAGATCAGGGTCAAGAAGAGTACAGAGAGCACTGGGATGAAAGAACTCTTACTTTCCTGTCTAAGCTTTACACAATATATGTGTCTGTGTATGTAAATGTATGTATACATTTGTATATATGTGTGTGTGTGTGTGTGTGTGTGTGTATACATAAGTATATGTATATGTACATATATATGGCAACCATTGATTATTCATGTAATGAAGGGATAAATCATTAAAAGAGATAACATTTGTAAGCTCCTGCCCATACACATCTTCATTCAAACATACTGACATCACGAGGAGGAAAGCATCAGTTTTCTTCCCATATCAGAAATCAGAAAAGTGAAGCTCAGATGGGTAAGAAAACACAGTGTTCAGGTTTAAACCCAAGTATGTTTACTCTACACCCTCTACTATTAACCCCTATACTAGGTATAGACTCTTGATTTCCTCTGTTCTTTGCCCAAGTTATTTTCTATACCATTATGTTATCCTGAAGCTGACATCTTGCCTGTCTCAATATCTAAATATTTATTAGTCCCTCCTTCAATGTGATTTTGTGAGCCTGCTTTCTGATAAGGTTTCTGGCAATAATCTAATTCCAAGATACCCTTATAGTCCCTTATTTACAGTCACCATTGAACTTCTACTAGTTTAAAAAACATATGAATCACCAGGATCTTATATCCATGTCTGATTTGCAGACCCCACTGGGCTATTTAATAATCATGTTAATATTTCCAGAAGAGCTCATGAATCCCACACTCCTTCCTATAATCTGTCCTCCCTGATCTTTTTCCTCACAGTGAATGGCACCACCAAGCACTTGGTTACTAAAGCAAAATAGCACAAGTTAATCCTTCATTTTTTTTTCTTTCTGTTATAACCAATAAAAATACAACAGCTGGCCCTATCTACCACCAAAACAAATCCCAAACAGATCCTCCCCCCTCCATTTTCACTACTCCAGTTCAAGCCACCTACCATCTTTGATACTGTAATTTTTCCTCAAATCTATTGTAATGCGTCCCCATGCTTTCAGTCTTGCCCTCCCCTAACATAGTCCTCCAACAACACACAATCTTTTAAAAACTTAGATCATGTTCCTTGTCCACTTAAAATGTTTCTATTACACTTAAAAATAATAAATCAAATTCAAATAAACTCCTTACAATGGCCTTTATGAATTAGGTTCCCTATATCCTTAACTTCTCACAACACTTTTTCACTCTGTATTTCAGCAAGGTTGGCCTTGGTGTTTGTCAAATACTCCAATTTTATTCCCACCTGGTTGGCCTTACCTAGAATTCTCTTCCAAAGATCTTTCTTTATGTGGCTGGCTCTTTCTTTGATTCAAGTTTGTTTAAAATTTATCTTCTCAGTGCGCCTGGGTGGCTCAGTCAGTTAAGCGTCCAACTTTGGCTCAGGTCATGATCTCGTGGTCCATGAGTTCGAGCCCCTCATCAGGCTCTGTGCTGACAGCTCAGAGCCTGGAGCCTGCTTTCATATCTGTGTCTTCCTCTTTCTCTGCCCCTCCCCTGCTCATACCCTGTCTCTCTCTCTCAAATTTTAAAATTAAAAAAAATATTAAAACTTACCTTCTCAGAGAAGCTTCCCTTGACTGCTTCAAGTAGCCATTCTCTATCACTATATATCACATTTTGATTCCACAATAGCATTTCTCTATAAATGACATTATTATTATTTATGTGATTTACGTCCTTGCTGTTTTATTTACTGTAATATCCAAGAATGCATTACCTTGTCTGTCTTGTATAACAGGAGTCTAGAACAATTTCTCTAATATCCTCAGAACCTAGAACAGTGCCTCTGTAAATTTTTGCCATATGAAGACCTCTGAATATTTGTTGAATAAATTAATCAACAAACAGACTACTCACACTCAGGAATGATCAATGTGATTTGTTAAAAACAACCAGACAGATCAACATCATTAGGGGAAATCTACATCACCATCAATATCATTGTCTTTCTTGCTTTCCTCTGAAGAGCTGTATCTGGGTGATAGTCCCTCAAGAAATTGGATGTTCCCTGTAGGGTAATAAAAATCTCTAAATGAAAATCATCATAAGCAACGACTGCAAATCCTGACTAGGAGCTGACATTGGTTTATAAGTGGAATAAGAAAATTTACAAGTGCATCACTAATTCAAAACGGCTCTTGTTTCTCTGTAAGGCTTTCTTTTCTTCCTTTTCTTTTTTCCTTCCTTCTTTTCTCTCCCTCTCTTCCCCCTTTTCCTTCCCTTTCATTCCCTCCCTTCCCTTCATTTACTTCCTCCTTTCCTTCTCTCCTTTGTTTCTTTCTTTCCATTTCTTTCTTTTTTTTTTCTTTTTGTTTTGAGAGAGAAAGCGCATGCACGTGAGAGTGCAAGTCGGGGAGGGTCAGAGGGAGAAGGAGAGAGAGAATCTCAAAGCAGACTCCACGCCAAGAGCCGAACTCAGTCTCACAACCCCAAAGATCATGTCCAGGGCCAAAATCAAGAATTGGATGCTTAGCCGACTGAGTCACCCAGGCACCCCTCCTTCTTTTCTTTTTCTTCCTCTCTTTTCTTTGTTACAACTGCAGTGTATTCTCCTATATCACACCAATAATTCCATCTTAGCAGCAGGAGTACTTCTTCCCCAAGTGAGAATAGCATCATCAGATTCACCTTCCTAAGAGGGAGATTCAAGATTAAAATGCTGGGAGTTGCTATCCTTTGGGAGGTGGGGGTTTGCAAGCCAGCTTTCATATTTCAGCTCAAATCCTAGTCTTCTGTTTCCTCTTTGTGTGCATAAATACACTTTAGTTTTTCCATTTTCCACATCTATAGAATGGAAATATTGATACCTCAAACTATTATTGAGAGAGTTAGGTGTGAAAATACTATTTGCCATGTTAGGCATAGTATCGTATGCATATTTCATACAGCTTTCAAAATACTGCCACAAACACGCCATGTGATGGATATTATCTCCTATTACATGCATGGATGAGACAGTGAAGGCTCAGAGTAGCTAAGGGACAGTTCTGAGCAGTAGAGTCATGATTTGAATCCAAGCCTTTTTTAGTGATTCTTCAATCCATGTTCTTTATGTTATTCCACTTTTCAGAGGAATCATCTTGTGGGATCCAATGAGCTGCCTCTCTACCAGTCCCCAAGCTCATCTCTGCCACCAAGTGATAGAGTGGCTATTTAGAATCCCATAATCACAAGCTGTAGATAGTGAAGTTAATTCAGAAAACATAAAAACACTCCTGATGTGGCTGTCATAACTGAGGGCAAGAAGTTCATTGGAAAGTAGTAGCTTTGACACAGATCACCCCAGTTATGGCAAACTATGCACTTGAGTAGGTTTTATTTACTTTATGTGAAATTCCCATTTTCAATGAAAGGACTTTCCCTATAGGCACTTTTTTTTTTAAATCTCTAGCCAAACAACACAGGAAAAAAATAAAAACACATCACATATGGTGGAAAAATTTGGGGTCTAGGTCTAAATCATGTTAGGAGATTCCAGACTCACTCAAAAATGTCCCACCCCATTTTCTCCACTTAACCAATCAGTCTCAAAAGTTGCTAATTCTCTGTTCTAAACCTTTCCAGAATGCATGCCCTTCTCACACCCACAATAGCTATTTATTTCTTCATATAAATTTTAATTACTGTATGACCCCTCAGCTTGTCCATCTCTGGAGCCTCTTCAGTGTGTTAGCCATTGAAGAATGTGTGAGTTTTCTGAAAAACAAATGTGACCATGGCACTCTGTTTGCAAGCCTTCCAGGTATCTAGTTGCTGACCTGATATGAAACAAATCTTTTAGAATGGCAAAAGAAGATCCCATTTTTTCCCCACTATACTTTTTTCCTGCCTACCTCATGCTTCTAGCCTTACTGTACAACACTCCAGTAGCATTTAACTCTTTGTGGTCTCCAGGATACATGAGGCAGTTGCACATCTTCATGAATTGGCACACATTCCAATCTGGCTAGAATATATGGTTCACCTTACTCGGTTTTGCATATTATTATTCATCTGTCATGACTTACCTTAAATGCCACTCATTTAACTTTCCAAGGAGATTTCATCAGTACTTTCTTTATGTGACTATCTCACTTGGTATATATCCTAGATATAGCACTTACAGTATTTCATTGTGATTGTTCACTCATGCATTTATTGCTCAAAGGAGAGTGAAGTTATGTATGTCTTATTTATGTTTGTACTCCTAACAGGGGAGGGTCAAGCAGAGTAGATATTGCCAGTAAATACCTTGGGCATGAATAAATATTTAAGGATAAAAGGATTAAAGATTGTTTTATTGATCGTGTATACTATACTAGGCCTTGTGCTAAACCTTGGAGATATGACTGAACCGGCCAGCCATAATCTGAAATTTCACTGAGTTTAAATTCTAAAACTTTCACAGAAATGCACACCTCCAGTCACTCATTAGATGATAGTTTAGGTAAACTGACAGGAGTAATGGATCAGAAGCAGATGTGTAACAGAACTAGTGTGACCCTGTGTTACAATGTCCTTCCCTGCCCATAAAGCAGTACAGTCACCATAAAAACAATCTTCCTATCAATTGCTCTTTGGGAAATTCTGGAGTAGCTGTGAAAAGTTCTTGACCTGAGTGGTGGTTACAAGGTGGTTCACCTTGTGATAATTCAGTAAGTGACACATCAGATTTCTTTTTTTTCCTATATCCATGATATATTTTACACTAAAAATGTTAAAAAAATATCTGAAGAATAGCAAAAACAAACGAAAACCCCCAAATTGTAAGTGATCACCTTTAGGATTTCAGAGAGGACAAATAGTAGAAGAAATAAAACAACAACCACCACCACCAAACACACACACACACACACACACACACACACACACACACACAATATAAAATAAACAAACTTAGGACGATGCTTCCAACCACTTTCAGATCTTGGGGTACATTCAAACATATATGAGGCATACCAGGCTAAGCAGACAAGACAGTGGTCTAAAGGTCAGGTACTCTAGGCTTCTCAACTGCTGAAGAATCCAGAACCAATATCTTATACCACCTGTGAACTATCTGTGGCTCAGCAATTGAAAGTTATTTCTTCATAAGACTAAGGGACATGCAAGAAATGAAGCCAGAGACTGCAGGCTGGGGGTTACTTTCACTATTGTGTGACTTTTCTGTTTTTGTAATGCAAGATAAGAGATAAGCTTCTCATTCAGAAGTACAGAGCTCATCCTTCTGCTGAGCACTCCAGGCTTGCTCATTTCCATTTCAAACTGCATCTTTCTCCCTTGAACTGCCCAGTCTGATCTTCCAATACTCTTGTATTTCTTACCATTGAAACAATTTGGGAACAGAAACAAGTAGGATCCTGGGATGATAGCTAGTAAGAGACTAGCATTGAAAAGAGATCCTGCAAAGAGTAAGAGTTTAAAGAAGCATAAGCAGTTGGCATTCAGGAGTGAAAGTTTTCAGTGTAGATGGGGATAAGGGAATAGAAGAAGGTTTTAGAGAAAAAAGAGAGAGGTAGGGAGGGAAGAAGAAGGAGGAAAGCAAAGAAAGAAAGAAAATATGATGGAAGGAGGGAAGGAAGGAAGGGGAAAGAGAGGGAAGGAAGGCAGGAAAGAAGGGTGTAAAGACTATTCCTCTGTGACTGTAGAGATGTTGATATACCAGCTCTAGAAGATAGTATGAACCTGGGTTCAATCTCAGCTTTTCCATTAACTGCTTCAGTTACCTTGGAAAAATTACTCAATCTCTTTGACCTTTGTTTTCTATTTGAAGGTTGAATAAGTCTATAGTATTTCATGATATTTTTGTTTATATTAAAAATAATGGATGCGGTTTATATATACAATGGAATACTACTTGTCAATGAGAAGGAATGAAATCTGGCCATTTGCAGCAACGTGGATGGAACTGGAGGGTATTATGCTAAGTGAAATAAGCCAGGCAGAGAAAGACAGATACCATATGTCTTCACTATGTGTATCTTGAGAAACGTAACAGAAGACCATGGGGAGGGCAAGGGGGAAAAAAAGAGTTACAGAGAGGGAGGGAGGCAAACCATAAGAGACTCTTAAGGTCTGAGAACAAACCAAGGGTAGATGGGGGGTGGGGGAGAGGGGAAAGTGGATGATATGGGCAGGGAGGAGGGCGGTGGTTGGGATGAGCACTGGGTGTTGTATGGAAACCCATTTGACAATAAATTATATTAAATATATATATGTGTTATATTATATATCTATGTATTATATTATATATATATTAAAGCCAACTCTATAAAGAATTGTATTCTACATTAAAAAATAAATATGCTTGGAACTGCCAAAAAAATAATGGTATATGTACAATGTTTAATCCAGTACACTTAAGACATGTTAGTTTCTTTCACTTCTTTTTTTTTCTTCCTTCTACACAAATTGACAATAAAAACTAACCTATAGTAACTGCTTGAAGAATGCTGTATAAATAATGAGATGGGTGAGTGAAAAAAAAGATGAATTTATATACATGGTAGTCCAAAAGTAAAATCCTAATACTATTCAGACCACTTAATGGAGTGAAAGGCAGATGGAAAACCTCATGTCTAGATGTCTTTCTTTTTTAGGCCTGTGCAAAGTACAGGGAGACCATGGCCAAATACATCTCACCTGTAATGGAGTTTGGCAAGATCTACCATGATGCTCTCTGATCTTCCCCTGTGGCTCAAGCTATAATGAGTGATTGGAGTTTGACTGAGTCTATCTCTTTTATCTCATAGATAAGGAAACTATGTGTTAGGGAGGGGCTGTGAGTCTCTTATGATGAATTTGTGTAGAGATAGCAGTGGGTCCAAAGATCATGCCCTTCAGATGTAGGACAATTTTTACCATACCAATGAATAAAGCCAAACTAGGATAAAGACGCATTTTCTGAAAGTGTTGGAATAAATAGCATTATGTGACTTTAGACACAGAAGGAAACTTAGAAGGTATCTAAGTCTGGTATACTATACCAGACATATTTTCAACCTTGACTGTCTGATAGAACCACCTGTGTAACTTAAAAAAAAAAACAAAACAAAACAACTTATACTTAAGTCATAAATTCCACACTATAATAGTTAAAGTCTCTGTGGATAGGGCTTGGGCATAGGCATTTTTCATAGATCCATAAGTGATTTTTTAACTTTTTAAATAAATTTTTCAGCCTTACACAAAAGTTGAAAGAATGGTAGAATATATCACTTAACCAGTTTTTGACATTTTACAGCCATGTTTCATCTATCATTAACACACTTATTATTTTTTTACTAGAGTATTTTAAAGTATATCCAAGAAATAATATAATTTAGCCCACGAATATTCCAGTATGCATTTCTAACTGAAAGAAACTGTAAAATACAATCATCATTGTACTTATTATTATGTACCATTTCACCAAAATTAACAATAGTGATCAGGTGATTCTAAATGCAGCCAAGTTTGAGATATGCAGATGGAGTATAACCTTTCTATTTAATAGATAAAAGGACTGAGACCCAGAGAAACCAAGTACAGTTGACCCTAGAACAACAATGGTTTGAAATGCCTGGGTCCACTTATACGTGGCCTTTTAGCAATGTAATACCGTAAATGTATTTTTTCTTCCTTATGATTTTCTTAATAACATTTTATTTTTTCTGGTTTACTTTATTATGAGAATATAGTTTATAATACATACATATAAAATTTTTATGTTAATCAACTCTTTATGTTATTGGTAAGGTTCCCACTCAACCGTAGGCTATTAGCAGTTAAGTGTTTGGAGATTCAAGTTTTAGCTGGATTTTCAACTGCATGGGGGTTGACACCCCTCACCCCCATGTTGTTCAAGAGTCAGATGTAATATGATGTAAATGAGACATCTAAAATTAGTATTCAAGTCTCCTTAACTTGTACCTAATTGTTAAAGAAGCATCGCCCAGAAACATCACACACCCACAGCCCCCCCCCACACAAATGTTCCTAATAATTTAAAAAGATTTTCAACTTAAATAATTAGTTTCTGAAAAATCAAAAGCTGACAATGAAGAGAACGAGGGTGTCAGTATATCCTAATGAAAACTCTGGCAAAGAAAATGGCAGTGATGAGAATGTAGTAAACAGCAATGATGAGAATGTAGTAAAGGGCATAATAGGATACAGTAGTAAGGTGAGAAGACTTCTATTTGAACCCTGCCTCTACGTCAAACCATGCTGTCTTATATCATTCTCCTTAGTCCTCTGAGCCTTAGCTTCCTCTTCTGTGAAATATAGATGATAATACTTGACTTCATTTGGTGTTCTGAAGATAGCATGTGATGAATGGAACATAATACACACTTTATAAAAGTTAAGATGGGTGTGCTGGCTCCAAGAAGAGTATGCTGTGTAGTCAAGAATCTCGATGTTGGTAGAATAACTACCAGTCTCCTTCTTTCACCACCAACTAATAAGTTGTCCGTATATACCTCTGAGTATAAAACAGAAATAAGAAAATAGAAGACTTGTGAGAAGTATTATCCTATAGTGGACTTTGATCTAAAATTCAGCTATGCAGGACAGTGATGATACATTAGAGAAGACCAAGTGTTGAAGGTTTGTTGTCATTGTTTATTTGTTTTGTCACAAAGCCAAAAGCTAAGGCAAAACTCAGATTTCAAAAAAGAAAGAATATTCAAGAACTGCCAAGTGAGACTGACAACTACAAATATTACCAATGACTATGTATTAGCAGAAATATTCAAATACTGGTTTGAATTGCCACTAAATGCAACTGTTTGCTTACTGAAATCCTTAGAGGCAGTTCTGGCTTTGTTTATTACCAGTCTTGGTGAAGTAACTTCATTTGGGAAAATTATATAACCTTTCCAAATGTCAGTTTCCCACATATAAAACTGGAACCGTAATATCTATCACATAGGGATTTCTAAAATATTTAGGGGCGCGTGGGTGGCTCAGTTGTTTAAGTGGCCGACTTCGGCTCAGGTCAGGATCTCGCCATCCGTGAGTTCGAGCCCCGCGACGGGCTCTGTGCTGACAGCTCAGAGCCTGGAGTCTGTTTCAGATTCTGTGTCTCCCTCTCTCTGACCCTCCCCCGTTCATGCTCTGTCTTTCTCTGTCTCAAAAATAAATAAACGTTAAAAAAAATTTTTTTAAATATTTAAAAGAGTATGCATATTAAGTACTTAACACTATACTTCTCTTTTGTAAATATTCAGTAATCAATAATCATCATTTTAGTTAGAAATGCTTCAGGAACACAGTGACCTATAACCTGAGTTCTTGACAGAAGCTAAGGTCTAATAGAAAGAAAGTTCATGGAACTGAGATCTCAGTGTCTTGGCTTCACCACCAGCGTACCTTTGTAACAATATTAACACCACTTCACTTCCGACACCATTTCAGTATTTCTCAAGCAGGAAAGATCAGTTTTTGCTTCCCCTACCTCACTGAGCAAAAGAGTAACAGTTTTTAAATGCAATTCAAATACAAGGTAGAATCAACAGTAAAACATATATTCATATGTTTTATTCATATTAGATGATTTAAACTACAAAATTAAAAAGGAAATTTCAAGTTCATTTTTCACATCTTGGCTCCCTTGGCCCAGAAGACTCATCCCTGTTGCCTTTTCATATTTTACAGCTCACTGAGGACAAGTGTCATTGCTTTTAGAAGCCTTTGTTGGCCTCTTTTCCTGTTTGCCAAATTCAACATCTTCCAGGTTCTATTAGGGTTATCTCTGTTATTATTTAATAATAATACTGTGTAAATCAATGGTAATGTCATGTGACAGGATATAATAATTAATCTGTCTGTACATCTATCTCCTCCAACAGTATACAAGCCCTTGGAGGATAGAAACTATAATATGGAGATGTGATAAAGGCAGTGTTTAACACCCGGGGTTACATGACGAGACTGTTGAGGTTTCATTCCTAGCTCCACCTGCTTCAGCAACATCCCATTCAATTGTCTATGCTCAGTTTCCCCATCTTAAAATGGAAATAGTAAGAATACTGACCTCAGAGGGTTATTGTGAAGACGTAGTAGCCTAATAATGAATATAAAGCACTCAAAACAGTGGCTGACATGCAGTAGTAGAATGCTTGGTGAAAGCTAAATGTTAGTATAATTTGCACACTAAATATCCAGTTATCCCTAGTGCCCATCAAAGGGCCTGACACATTGGAAAAACAAACAAAACAAAAGCAAAACAAAACAAAAAAAAAAAAACACTTTGAAAATGTTGACCCTTTCTCTCCAAAAGTAAAGACTCTTTAGCACAAATGCAAAGATAAAACAAAACAAACAAAAAACACCCCCTGAAAATAAAATAAAATCAACTACTCCAAGCAACACATGAGCTTAAGACCAGATAATAAAAAAAAAAAAAAAGTGAGCAAAAAAGAAAAATCTCCCCTGTACCACCAAGAGAAAAATATCTTTCACCAGGACTAAGGAAAAAAAAAAAAAAAGCTTATTCATATGAAACCATGGTGCTAGGAAGACAGCAATGGTCATAGAGTTAAAAGACCTCAGGCAAGAACTTAGACCCTGTGAGAATTTAGATCTGTGCTGCAAAAAAGAAGAAAAATTCTACCTTCCATGCAGAGTAGTTTTTCGGACTTGAGGAAATATCAATAAATTGCTTCCACTTTTACCAGAATATTGTAGACTCTTAGAAGTAGTTATTATCAGTAATATTATTGACTATTATGATAATGATTATTGGATACTACAAAGGAATGTTAGATTTTGATCATTTTCTGAGGCTGTCATAGGTCTCAAACTCTAAAAATAAGTCCCATTTTCTACTTAAAAACATCATCATTAAATACATTTCAAGAAGTACAACTTTTTCTTTCAGTTAATATCTCAGAAAGACACAAAACATCCCAAGATTTAAAAAAAAAAAAAAAAAAGGTTGAACACACAGGGTTAAGAGGACTTGACAGTGAATTAGGACTAAATCAGTTAGGTATTATCTCACAAGGCTGATGTAGTTATTACGGCCAATGTTTCAATAACACTGATGAACAAGATGGACTGAATTTAAAACAAAATATACCCTTAGTCTAAGAAGAGGCAATAGATTATAGGACAGAATCAATTACCAATTTCTGTCATATTCTTCATGGATTTCAGTCTCCTTATATTTGTCAGGCTCATTAAATGAGCATTACTTTACAATGTGTCCTCATTCATCAAGTCTTTTGGAAGGGAAACTTTTATTAAATTACACAGGCAGCACAAAGAAATATAATACTCGAATGCTTAAACCTACATAAATACAGCAGTTTCCACCAAATTCAACCCCCCCCCCCCTTCTAATAAATTCTGCATGCCCCTAGTATGAGTGGTCAGGACAAGATATGTAAAATTATCAGAAATATTTTACACAATTTTTAGAAGAGGTAGCAAGAATCACCATGGAGTCAATCACCATGTTCTCAGGGGTTTGCTAAGGCATAAATACAAATAAATTAATTGATAAATAATATTTCTAGAAAAAATAATTTGCACAAAGGGAACTTGGCATTTCCTAAAAACACACAGTTAAAGTTCAGACTTACCAAATTTAACCCAGAACAGTACATGGTAGAAATAATGTCCACAGAGAAAACTAACAATGATGGATGAGAACATCAATAAGATTGGATAGGGATGTGAAAACAGAAAAAGAAAATAATTGATCCCATTGGAAATAACATAAACAATGTTGGGGTATGTAATAAATTACTTGCTGAGTTACAATGATTGGATTAATCCCATGTAATGGAAACATAGATAAATCTCCTATGTATATGGAGAGAACCATCCCACCCCCCAAAAATAAATGAATAAATATAAATACATGAGAAGGCCATTTTTAATTTTGTGATACCTGTAGTAGAAGTTTTAAGCTGGCATTTTGTATCAAATCTGATCTTTTGATGCATCATGTGGTCAGTTCAGTGTTTAAGAAGAAATAAAACCCTCAAAGTAAGAACAATCATTTAAAAATCAGGAATTTTCATGTAAAAGACTACATTTAAAACCTAGTCCTCTCTTAAAACATCTGTCTGGAACTACTGAGCTTCTGTTTACATAGACAATAATTGGCTGGTGTAGACCATTGTCAGAGCTTTTTAGGTAGAACATTCATCTGACAGGCATCACATTATGCAACAGACCTGGTCCCTGTAAAGTATGTGTGTTTATGAAATCTAATCCAAGCCCTTGGAAGACCAGGATACCAGGAGATATCCTGAGCTGGTCCACAAAATCTCTTCCTTTTGTAGGAGATTGGCTATGTGAACTTGGGCAAGAAAAACATATTTTTAGATATTCAGTTTCCTGGCCTGCCACTTAGTCCCTGGTATTTTTAGAAGAATGAAAAGTAATACTATATGAAAGTATCCAGCATATTGCCTGGCTCATAATAGATGCTTGTGAAAACACAGCCATGATAACTACTTTTAACTAAAAACCTGTATCTGCTAATAGTTTTCTTCCGTTTAAGTAGAGAAAGAGAAACAAATACACATTACTTGCGGACAGTGGAGCAATGCTGCTGTGCTGTGATAAATCTGTAATGCTCACATGAGAGATGATTATGAAATATTGCCACCTGGTCAGTCAGGGCCCTGTTTGCACAGACTACTGAGTTGGGAGCATCACTGTCTAGGGACACATGAGCATGGGGAAGACACAGGATAAAGCTCTATTGTCTGCATCTGTGCCCATTAAACCAGTCAATGTCTCCAGAGAGACTTCTCTTTTTGAAAGCTGAGGTAACGTAGCAGATAACTAAATACCACACCGCACTTTGATACTCCTTTTTCAGTTTGTAAAGCACTATATATATATATATATATATATATATATATATATGATATGTGTATATATATATATATATATAGATATATCTATATATGTGTATATATATATGTATATATATCTATATATATCTATATCTATCTATCTATCTATATATATACTTTCTCACTCACACCGTATTTGGCATTTGATTCTCAGTAATTCTCTAACAATGATAATGGTGAACATAGTACTTGTAATCACCCTCACTTACAAGTTGAAATTAAATGAGTCGATTTTATCCTGAGAAAGAATCAAAACTATAAAAAATAAATACAAAATTTAAATAGGATTGTAAGTCAAGTTTAAGGGTTGGGATTTACAAACTTTATCATGATGGTGGGACTGTAGAGTTCTGATTTATAACAAATCATTTATATCTCAAGTGCAAAATAAGATTGGCAAAATCAAATCCCTTTATTTCAGATTTATTGGATGATTTGTAAACCGTCCCTCTGTTTATATACATATATATACATATATATGTATATATGTATATATATTTTTTCCCTATGCAATCCACATAAATTTGGATGTTTCAGGATTTTCATGTATGTTTCATAATCGATTGTGTACTTTCAAAAAGTGTGACTAACTCTGATCCCTAAAGAATACTTATAAATCCTAGTCTAGTTCTTTCATTTAACAGGAAAAGATTTATATGTGATAAGCGTATTCTCTCCTCTGGTCTGGTAGAAGTATGACTTTATAAATAAGAGCAGTAAGAACATTTCTTTAACCTCCTTCAGCTTATAGGTCTGAATGATGCCTGGGGGTATGACACCCTCGCCCAGAAGGAGATAGATATCTCCTTAGAAAACCCAACCTGCTGCCTTCCTTAGCTAATAATACTTTGTTTCTCCAGAAAACTTCAAGAGAAAAATAACTGTCCTACTGTTTACAATTACTTTATAGGATAATGCAAAAAACTACACTAGACAGTTGTTATGAAAACTAGATTCAAATTATAGTTGTCACATATTAGCTGAGTGGTTCTCCCCACACTGCTTGCTTGCTTTCTTTCTTTCTTTCTTTCTTTCTTTTTTCGCAGAAATGTTACTTCCAGGACATTGGAGGATAAGCCAGATTTAAGCGTTCTATTTATAAGAGAAAACAACAAAAGAAAAATATATCAATACACATTATCCAAGGGGTAGAAATTTCTAGAAAAAGCAAAATTTGCACTGCAGCAATTATGAATTTTAATGGTATTTTGTTACATTAGAAGATATATCCTGCCATACATCTTGCAAGGGAAACTTCCTTCAAAAGGGGCCATGCCTAATCTATGCCATATAGATAAGATATTAGGTCTATCCCTAATCTATCCCATATTAAAAATGGCAAAATCTGAAACTCACCAAGTCTTTTTGGAAATGAGGAAACAGGGCCACAAAAGTTGGATGACAGAATTCATGGCAATCTAGAGTCAGTCTTATCATTATCTAATCTCCAAGCTGAAATACTTTCCCCTATATCACTCTATCCTTTACTATCCTTTATTGTTAGGCTTCATCTTCCTTACTAAAAAACCCCATGCCATCAAATATTCCCATGCTTTACCCAAAAATTGTTCTTCATTATAAGGCACTTGCTATTTTGTTTTCTGTGAGGCTAGATTATAGTCAGCCAGATTTTAGTAAAAGGACCTTCCCCACTCTTGAAGTGGTGTATTAAGTCAACCATAGGCTAGGTTCTTTTTCATTTTCTCTGTTGCCCTTCAGACCTGGCTACTCTGTTCTGTACACACACCTGTTCTGCATGTCTCTCAGGCTCCTGAAGCCCAAATGTCGTAAGTATCCCAATAGAAGTGAGTTCACAGGCTGACCTGAGCGAGGGCTGGCTATGAACGTGCGTGACATGGTACTAAACAAGTCTAAAAAGCAACATGGGAATTTGCTCTCTTATCATCTTTATCTGCAAGCTGAGAGGATTGGACTTTTGCGTTTCTGAGGTCCTTTCCAGGATTAACTGTGTATGAATCAATGATTCTACTATCTGTACCAAATTCTCACAATGATTGGGTCTTTCTAGAGTTGCTCTGGTTTTCTGATTCTACTGATATTCCTCAATAACAAGAACCATGCATTTTACTTCCTTTGAAATATATTTTGTGCATAGCCATATATTCCACGTGAGGTAATCAACCATTTATTGCCATACATTCAGCCAGCCAGCCAGCCAGCCAGCCAGCTATTCATCCATTCTCCCATTCATCCAAGCCCTCATTCATCCTCATAGTCAGTCACTCATTCAACGAAGATCAGCTGAACCACCACCACGTACAAGAGTGTCAGTAAGGCTTTCTTGGAAGGTACAGACTTACACGTGATATAGTTCTTGTTTTTGGAGAACATGGGGAAGCTGTGTGGTTTCCTGGTAAAAGTTTTGGGTTTAAATAGAGCTAGATTCAAAATCCAAACTAGTCCCAGTCATGTCAAGGTAATATGGTACTAAGAATATCTGATATTATTTCCATTTACATCCTTCTCATAAAAGGGCTTACCTTTCCCTCCAGATTGCTACCTGTATGGCATAAGTCACCTGTTGCATTACTACCATAGTCTCCTGGCTGCTATGTGTAAAAATGGTCTGTTTTTGCTTTTCAGCACAAAGGAGACTTTATCTTGGATATTCTTCTATTAAGGCCTTGTATTTTGCCATATTATATCAATTTTGCATTTATCAGTGGATGGGCAGGAATAATATTGACAGAAAATTTTTTCATGTCAATAATTTTGCTGGGGACATTATGTTAATATCTCACTATATCCTCACAATAATCTTTCATAGGATATATTATTACCCCCATTTGATGGATGAGAAAAGTAAGATTCAGAAGGGTTAGGCAATTTTCCTGTGGATATATAGATACAGAGTCACTCATACATTCTGCTCCAAAGTCTAGGCCTCTTCTTCTTCTCCTCCTCTTCCTTCTCCTCCTCCTCCTCCTTCCTCTTTTTAAAATGTTTATTTATGTATTTTGAGAGAGAAAGAGAGAGTGCTTGAGCACAAGTGGGGGAGGGGCATAGAGAAAGGGAAAGTCCCAATCAGGATCCCAGCTGTCAGCACATGGGATGCTAAACTCAATACCATTACCCTGGGATCATGAACTGAGCCAAAATCAAGAGTCAGACACTTAACCCTTTGAGCCACCCAGGTGCCCCTAGGCTTGTGTTAAAATAAGTCATTTCCTAGACTTAACTGATAAAAAAATAGAAAGAACTGCTCCTATATTTCTGCTATAGATAAGAAGAACAATATATTCTAAAGTAAAACATTTCCAGATTTTTTTTTTAAATTTTAGAGTCATGCCTAATTTCTGCTAGACTTCAAAAAATAATGACGGTAGCTTGGAGGTCTCCAATTATCACTTTCTAACCATTGGTACCTCTGAATCTGAGAATGAACCATCCTATATGACTCACTTAGGATCATCTTTTGTCACAGCCTAAACGCATTTATAATTCAAAGGTTTTATCCCGCTAAAGTGAACTACCATCCACCATGCACATATATACTTTGTATATGCAATTAATTCATTAACTCTTCACAACTGCCCTATGTTGTCAATTCCAGTACCCTTACTCAGCAATGATAAAATTCAAATTCCAGAAGAGAAGTAAATTTTCCAGGTTACACTGGTAGTAAATTTCAGAGCTACTAAGGGAGAATAGTAGACGTCCTCCTACACCAAGTTCCAAGTCTGATTTTTAAGGCCCACTGCAATGGGAGATACCCCACCTTTCTATTCTCACTGATCCTCCACTTAAGCTGGCCTGCCTCCCGTAACAGGACACACCAAAACTCATACCCAACTCTTTCTGTGCTATTGTTCACTTATTTCTCCACCTAGAAGGTCACCCTGATACCAACAACAAATAAGCTATAATTTTTCAGGTTACTTACCACTTGGGCAACTTGTATGTATTCTCTTATCTAATGCTCACAATGGCCCCTTCTGTCAGGTATCATCATCCCTATTTGTCAAATGAGGAAACCCAACACATTGAGAGAGGTTGAATAATTTTCTCAAAGTAAAAGAGTTCAGCACCAAGGCTTGATTTCAATCCCTCTGAATCTACATGCCATTATCTTAAAAGCCATCCTCTTGTCTCACAAGGGAAAGCCCAACTCAGAGTAAAAAATGGGGTGCAATAAAAATAATGTGGTTTCTGGCATTAGCATACATTCTCAATGGAAGTGATATGGCCCCCAGAGAAACAAAACTTGGTTTTAGAGAGGTAAAAAAACTTACAAAATCAATGTTTTGTGGCCTTCCAACAGGCCCCAAGTACTGTGAACATTAACAGAGAACCTTCACTAAAATGGAGTCAGGAAGCAGAAGGGGAAGCACTCATGCCCCTTCATTCACAGTCAATTACAGACCCCAATGGGAAGAGAGTACCTTGCAAGTTCATACCACTTTAGCTACTACTTTATTACCCCAGCAGGAGGAAGAAAGGTTTTCTTCTTGCCCAGAAACAGTCCAGTCAATGAGAGACTGTCACAACTTAGCCAATGAAAAGCCACCTTTCTGCAAACTCCCAGTTTGCTCAAATGGGTTTTCTGTTTATAACAGCCCTCCCAACTTCCTCATTCCTCTAGAAGAGTATTCCTCCTTTTTCCCCTGTAGTTGTCTATGGTTTTGCTATAGATTGATTGTCCCAAATTACAATTCTCTGCTATTCCTGAAAAAATTAATTTTTGCTGGTAAAATAACTGACAATTTTATTTTTAAGGTAAACAGCACATAAATAGAAATACAGTAGCTCTGTGTCATTAAAATGTCGTGGTGGGGGTAAGAGTTATTTAAAAAATGCCTAAAAAGACTTCTGGGGGAAGAGTGATAATGGCAAGGAAAAAAGAAAGGTTGAGAAATACTATGTTAGGCCACTGTGAGTTCAGATTTTAGCTGCGAAATAATTTGTTCTAGGGCTTCTCATACAAAGAATGTTAAAGAGCAAAATGAGCCATGTGATCAGCATTCACTTCAAAAAAAGGTGCTTAAATTTTGTCATCAGGCTGATTATTATAATGACCTTTGATAAAAGCTAAAGGCATAACACAAAAATATTTCTCAGGAGAGAGGATTTTGTGAGTGATTATGGGAATATGCTTCAGGTAGGTTGTTTTCTGGTTAATAGGACTTAATTCAAACACAGAACAATAGATAGAAGAAGAGGTAAATTACACGTCCCTTGGCTACTATAATCATGTATTTGCTGTCTCGGTCAAGATTTTAGCAAGAACAGAATTCAAGGTAAGATATCTGGATACCTGTCTTCCAGTTTTGCATTTTAAGACAGGGAGGGTATTCTAGTATACATCTGAGACCACTGATACATTTAACAAATAGTTGTAAAACTTTTGCTATAGTGTGCAAACTCACCCTCATCCCACCCCCAACACACACACATGCATACACACTAAAAACACAAAAACAAAGAGGATACAGTTTCTGTTGTGGAGAAGCTCACAGTAATTCTGGAGCATTAGTGATGAAGCTTTATAACAGGACTCTCAAGCATACCATTCCATGTGCCCCAAAGTGATTCCCACACCTAACCTCTCCTCTGGTGAATTCCACTTCATCTTCAAGGACTCAATTTAAAACAACCTCCTACAAAAGCATTGCCTGGCTCCCTCCAAGCAAGTCTAAAGTAAATGTCCCTGTGATTCTATGGGTAACACACATTCTATTTGTATTTATTTGTTCAGTATCAATTTCCTTGACGGTGTATAGGCACGAGGATAGGGCCTATTCTTTCTCACCTTGGAATCAGCACAGCAACTTGTTGTTGTTTTTTTTAATGTTTTTAATGTTTATTTATTTTGGAGACAGAGAGAGCGTGAGCAGGGGAGGGGCAGAAAAAGGAGGAGACACAGAATCTGAAACGGGCTCCAGCCTGTCAGCTGTCAGACAGAACCCAATGTGGGGCTTGAACCCATGAACCGTGAGATCATGACCTGAGCCGAAGTCGGACGCTAAACCAACTGAGCCACCCAGGCGCTCCAACACAGTAAGTTGTTTACTATAGGAATTAAATAATCATTTGATGATTGCATCGTTGATTGGTTGACAACAAAGTAGAATCAATTCAATAAGCATTTTTTGAACACTATCCATGCATCAAACACTGTGTTAGGCACTCCAGAGACAAAAGAGAAGACTGATGTTTTGTTCCCAAGGACTTTGTGGATCAGTCAGAATTAGAATCAGATGTAAAGAAGAGAAAGACTCTCAGAAAGGGGACTATTTGTGTAATAATTCACAATTGAAAGAGTTATAATGGCTAGTGGCACATCTGGCTCAAATAAGCTGTTACATAATGTGATTAGTGACTTATTTACATTTTACAAATGAACAATCTGAGGTTGAGCAAGGATATGTGCCCTACTCATGATCACATGGGGCAGATGGCATCCAGGTTCTCATTGGAGGCATTCCAGCCCCATGATTCACCCAGGAAGCCCTAATTCAAAGCCAAGGAGTAGAGGCTGCTTTCAGGTCACTGTTTTTGAACCTGGAAAGAAAGTGTATCTATCACTGGATTTGTGGAGTTCTCCTTCATGAAAGACATCCATTTTATATGTGTCCTAGGGTGTCAACAGGTACCATATAATTGATCAAGTATTTGGGGAGTGAAGTGACTAAACATCATCCCAAAGTAAGGCTTAGCATCAGAGAATTATTGTTCTTTGGCTTTCTTTGACAAGGAGTATAAATCAGCAAGTGAATGTACCCGTCTTGCTTGGGGAAATTGCAGCTTTATAAATAAAAACACTAATCCCTGTTGCTGCTGACCAGCCTTTGCTGCTAGCTCACAATTTAAGTTCCTCACCCATCAGTTCCAGGGAACTTCCTATTGCCAGGCATTGAATAGCATTTTATTCTTTTGAATTAAATGTTAATATGTATTATAAAATAACAACAAAACTGACATGTATACACTCATTTAGAACATTTCAAAATATTAAAGAAATACAACGAAAAATTTAAAAATCTTTCATGATCTTGAGACCCATAGATAAGATTCATTCATGGTTTAGAATATTTCTTCCAATCTATTTCTTCTACATGTGATGTTTATAATTGATGTAATTGAATCCATAATTTTGTATTTTGTTTTCTAACTTAGTAATAGATAATATAATTTTTATTTGATATTATAAACTCTTTAATATAAAATTCACTGGCTTCATATCCCATAATGTGGGAAATTACTATTTCACTCATTTTCTATTTGGAAAATTTATTGGTATTTTCTTCTCCCCCTTTTTTTGTTTTTTTTTTTTTTTAACTCTTTCAATTAATACAGTGATCAGTGTTTCAGCGTCCAGAGCTCCTTTCCTTTTGTTCTGGATTTATTTCCTGCCTTCCTTCAATATACAAATATGGAACATTTATCATAAACATGAATATGCTAGGCATTGGTGATACAATGACAAGCAAAAATCCACATTCATAGTCATATAAAGCTTACATTCTATGGTAGCTATCAACCAGTGAATAGCCTCTAGCATAAAAGTATCAAAATAGAAACGAAGAGGTTTCTTCAGGAGTGCAAAGGGGAGCACCTAACTCAGAGGTGAATTTAACCATAAAACTTCTTGAAGTAAGTGGCACTGAAAGATTCAAAGAGCTTGGCAAAGAGGGGAAGGAAAGGCTAGTTTAGATAGCTAGAATGGTATGTGCATTGCTCCTCTGGGATCTGAAAGACATCTATTATGTATAGAACCTAGAATTTAAGTGTGAAACAAGAGCGATGAGGCTAAGGAATTAACACGTGCAGGATCATAAGGGTAAGTCACAGTGTTTTATTTTTGTGTTTTTGTTTATTGTTGTTTTGTTTGTTTTTGAGATATTGACTCTCATCCTGAGGGCAATGTGGAACTATTGAGGTATTTTAGACCATAAAGTGATACTGTGAGATTTCTGTAAGGTAAGATTCCAGAAATTGGATTACTGGGGCAAAGATAATACTTTTCATCATTTAAAGTACACTTTAAAAAAAAGTTTTCTAAAAAGGAAATATTTCCCTTCTATCAGCATTATATGAGAATGCCCATTTATAACAATATCTTCCACTTACTGGAAACCATTTATGTTCTAGGTATTGCACTGGGTAGTGCTTTACATGCATTTAATTAGGGAAGCAACTCTTTAGGATTGAGTATATTGCTCCCATTTAATGGAATTTCTTAAGGTTACAAAAAAAGGATGATTTTCTCACCAGTCATAGAAGAAATAAATGGCTACACTGAGATTCAAACCTAGGAAGTCTGGGTATTAGGGTCCCTCCACTCTCAATATGCTTCACAATATCCCAATTCATTTTATTTATTTATTTTTTTTTTAACGTTTATTTTTGAGACAGAGAGAGACAGAGTATGAACGGGGGAGGGGCAGAGAGAGAGGGAGACACAGAATCCGAAGCAGGCTCCAGGCTCTGAGCCATCGGCCCAGAGCCCGATGTGGGGCTTGAACTCACGGACCACGAGATCGGTACCTGAGCTGAAGTCGGACGCTTAACCGACTGAGCCACCCAGGCGCCCCCAATTCATTTTAGATACACAGGTTCCCCATGGAAGATGATGCCAATGCCCAGTATGTTGTCTAAATTTTATTTTTATAAAGTAAGTCCTGTATAGAATTTTCTTGTATTTAACTTCTCTTAAGGAAGCCATTTATCGGGAAAGAAGAATATCAAAGTCTAGATGATGGGAGACAGGCTTAGTTACAGGTAGGTGTAATTTATTTACACAATACCCTTTATCTCCCCTGTTATCACTACAGAACAACCCAACTCCCCCAGATTAATGTTAGCAATAGATCAGATGCTATGGTCCTGCAGAGCTCCTGACCTCAGGGCATAATAAAAGTAAATAACCTAAGCTTAGAAGGAGGCTTCCTTCTCAATGACATCAGGTTGGAATAAGAGAGAGCCCTTTGTATCTCTTGCTCTGGAGACTATATAGGTATGTGTGTGTGTGTGTGTGTGTGTGTGTGTGTGTGTGTGTGTGTGTGTATGTATATGTATACACACATATATATACATATATACATGGTATTTATATACTGTGTGAATTATCCCATGCTTCTTGCATTTGTAGGCTTCCTACAACACAATATGGTACTTCCTATCAATGCTAATCCTCAGTCAAGAGAGAGGCTGGGGCAATCTTAAAGAATGAAACTAGCTGTGGCTTCAATATTTGCAAATCATTATTTTCTTCCCAGTTTTACTGAATTATGTTTTATTGCAATTTATTGCAACCTACTGAGAATTCAGAAATAAATTTCAAATAGAAAATTGAAAGGTCTTGCAAAATGTATATAAATTTTTCCCAAGACAGAGACTGAAAAGGAACAATGCTATAGGTCCACTGAATGAGGTGAGAATGGTTCTCCCACCCAGCCTCTTCAAATGTCTATTTCTGTCTTTGTACAATGATGACAATAGTAATACCTACCATGATTGTGATGAATGTAAAAAAAAATGAAGTAATATAAAAAATTTAGAATTCTTGAAATATATTGTTATGTATCTTAGTTATTTATTAATTTACCAATTATTTATTGCTATTGAAAATATAACTTTTACCTTTTATTTCATGGAATTAGGAAAACCATACTTATGAAATAGTGTAAAAACAACAGAAAAAATAAAACAAAACAAACAAAAAAAACCCCAAAGAAACAAAGAAACAAAAAACCCCACTGTTTTATAGCATCTAAAGCTCTGAATTTTGGTCTAAGGTTCACCACTGCGGAACTTCATAAAAGTCATACATCCTCTTGAACTTCAATTCTCTCATCTTTAACTTGGGTATCTTGGGACCTTTCATCATTAACTAGCACTTTCCAGAAAGATTGTTTCCTAATCTTATACTCTTTCAGTTCTTTTCTGAATACATGGGATGCCCAATGTAGGAAGAAGGAAAGGATATAGTTATACTCTTAGTTCTAAGGAGAAAGAGGTAAGAAAAAAGGGTAACTTATCCTGGCCCAAAGGAAACAGGCAAGTCCTTTAGGCTGACAATTCACACTTAAGCCCAAGGGTTGATTTCTGTTTCCCTTAGAGTACAGGGACAATGACCACAGATGGGGTTCATGGACCAAAAGACAGCTCATGAAGGCATGTAGGTGACCGTGTTTACTCAACGCATGGCTGGCTATGAGGCATCAGGCTTCCTCCTGAGATGGTGACCCAGGATAGACACCACAGCTGCAGACTTCACAGAACGTTAGCTTTGGAAGTCACTTTTGAGGTCACATAACCCATCTCTCATTGCCACACTGCAAAGGCTGACTCCAGAACTCCCATCTTTAAGCTTAGAAAAAAGCCTGCTACCATCCCCTCTTTGGTAGTAGCTCTTTAGCCATGCAGGTGACACCTTCCAGGAAAGGTATATAAATATGAATGCATGAAACAACATCTTTCTTCTCATTCAAATTTTCACCCACAGGCCTGATGATTTCTGCTGTTTGAGCTCCTGACTATATCATTCTCCTGTCTTTGATCTGTACTGAGTTTCTACAGTTTTCAAAGCCACCAATTCCATATCAGTGCTAAAAACTAGAATATATCATCTCCATGTATTACACAAGTTACAATACACATGAGGGCCCCCAAATTAATGTTCTCCACATGAAACACACAGGCTATATTTTCCTATTCAAATAATTGCAGAGAATACTACTATGTATGTTTGAGCCCCTTTACAGGAAAATTTTCTTGGTCTATGCATCATTGTTAATAGTCTTCTCCTTAGAGACCTGAAAATGGAGAGGAAATTTAACTTAAAAAAATGGCAAAAGTTTTCAACTGGAAACGTTTTTCAACACTCACAGTTTTCAACCATGAATATGCTACTATAATTAATAACTGTATATACTATTACATAATGAAAAGAATGCCAAGATTTGGGGTACCATTATGGCAGAGGTCAGCAAACTATGGTCTGTGGGCCAAATTTCTCTTGTCACCTGCTTTTATAAATAAAGCTTTGTTGGAACCCAGCAATACCTATTTAGTATACATTGTCTATGTCATCTTGTGCACTACAATGGCAGAGTTGCGTAATTGCCACAGAGACCACATGGACTTAGAAAGCCAAGTTATTTGGACTTTTATAGACAAAGTTTGCCAAACCCTGAATTATGGTAAAGAGAATATATAGGATCCAAACTATGGCAGTTCATACAACTGTGACTTATTAATGTAACTGTTTCCTGTTAAGTTTCTGAGATATTAGAACCTTAATATGTTTATTTAAAACAATGTGAATTTTTTTTGGCTCTAGAATTCACTTACTATAACTTTTCTATTTAATTTACTATTTTCCACAGACATGGAACACAATTAAACAAAAACCCCAAAACCTCAACTCTGAACTGAATCCTTGATTATTCAGAGAACTTTCATGGTCATCAAATAAAGATAGATTTTCACTGCCCTGCTCACACACGGAAGAGTCTAGCACTATGATACAGATGGATACTGTGAAATAATCTTGGTTATACCAAAGTGACCTTTGAAAGAGGTGCATCTAGATTCTGGAAATGTGGCCTTTCAAATATTCATCTAAGTAGAGTTTAATTATTAAGTTATTTGTCTTTCTCATATGACTGAGTTCCTCAAGAAGAAAGACAGTATGTTGTCTTTTGTTTTGATTTTATTTTTAGCTGCCTCAACATCTAGCACAGTGCCTGACACTTAGTAGGTGCTCAGTCAATGTTTACTGAACAGACCTAAATAAGTAGTATCTACTGAATATAATTGAAACTGCTCATTGGCTAACCTCACAGCCCTAGAGAGTAAAAAAGCTTACTGATTATTTACCAGTATCTCCTGTAGCTGGGTGGTTCCTACAACACAATTCAGTGAATGACACATAAGTCATGTCAGTTGAGGAATTTCGGGGAATCTTCTGTTTATATGTTAACAGATATAGACATGGCTGGGAATGTCCTTTCTTGCCTTCGACAGAAAAATGATGCCAGCTGCTGCATAAGTTTGCTTGTGAAGATGAGACAGTTAGCTAATATGTTATAAACAGTGAAGTAGAAACAGAAAAAAAAAAAAATAGGCCTTTAATTAAGCCCCTGAACCAGCCCCAGACTCCCTATATCCAGATTTCTTGTTATATTAGAAAAGTAAATCCTTGTTTGTTTAAGCCTTTGTTAGTTTGAGTATCTGTCACTTTCGGCCAAAACCATGCTTAGTTATTTCATTAATCTTGGTGGCAAGATCATCACAGCCATGAAATCAACTCGATTTACAACTCTCAAGAGCAATTCTTATTAGAAATCTTGGCTGGCCAGTGATAATACTAGTTGTCATTATCTAGAAAAAGCCTTATTCTAGCAGGGTGTATTTTCCCTTTTGGTCATATTTTATTTTATTCTTTCCAACTTTATTAAGGAATAATTGGCAAATTCAGTTGTAGATATTTAAAGTGTACTCTATGATTTGATATATGTTGTGAAATGACTAACACAATGAAGTCACAATAAAGTTGATAAACACATCTATCACCTCATGTAATTAACTTCTTTTTTTCAGGTATAGAATATTGTATTATTAACTATAGTTGCCATGTTGTACATTAGATCCTTAGAATTTATTTATCTTATAACTGAAAATTTGTGCTCCTTGGCCAGTATCTTTTTTTGTTTAATTTTTTAAAAAATTATTTATTTATTTATTTTTAGAGAAATAAAGTGCAAGTGGAGAAGAGGGGCAGAGGAGGAGAGAGACAGAAAGAGAGACAGACAGAGAGAAACAGAGAGAGAGAGAGAGAGAGAGAGAGAGAGAGAGAGAATCTTAAGTAGGCTCCACGGCTCCATGCTCAATGTGGAGCCCAATGCAGGGCCCATCCCATAACCCTGAGATCATGACCTGAGCCAAAATGAGGAACTGGACATTTAAACGACAGCCACCCAGGTGCCCCCTTGGCCAACATCTTAAAGGCAGATCGTGAAGAAGAGAAATAAGATCTCTAATCATCTACTACATTCCAGAGACTCTATTTGGTCTTTTGTATTTGTATACTTATTAAATCTACACAATGACACTTTGAGGTGGTCTCGTTAGCTCATATTATAGATGAAGAACATGAGTTTAGAGGTGAAGAAACTTGTTGGAAGCCATACATTTAGAAAACAATGAAGGTGCAACTCAAAACAAATTCTGTAAAACTCTAAAATCCATATTGATTTCAAAATGTCATGCTGTTTTTTTGAAAAAAAAGGCCCATTTTTTTCCTGTTTCTAATTCACTATTTATAACATATTAGCTAACTGTCTCATCTTCACAAGCAAACTTCATTGTTCATTCCTAGATTATCCATAAACTACTAGACAGGCAAACCCAAATAAAATATTCTCTGGATAGAAAAATTAACACCTCCAGAAGTCAGATATTGGCTTCTTAATCCAGGTCACTCAAATTCCAACCACTGAATCTCCCAGATTTGACTGATACCATTAAATAAATGTTTTTGTTACTGTTGTTGTTTTCTAACAGGAATCTTCTAACATGGTGAGTCGTCAAGACAAACAAAATATCAAAAAAATGCTTGATGTAGAAAATAAAATATAGAAGACAGAAAGCCTTGTGTATCATGTCTCCTTATCGTATACACAAAGAGTGAAAAAAATTAGTTGTGCCAACTTTGAATTCAGCAATTATGCTCTATGGACTGAATTATGTCTCCCTCTAATTCATAGGTTGAAGCTCTAACTCTTGAAGTGATGGTAAGTGGACTCTGAGAGATAGTTTAGATGAAGTCATGAGGATGAGGTCCTCATGACGGGATTAGCAACCACAATGTGAGATCACAACAAGAAAGCAGCCATTTCCAAGTAAGGAAGACCCAACCATGAGTGCACCCTGGTTTGGGAAGACACCAGAAAGCAACATGTCTGTGCATCTTTTAAAAATTTTTTTAATGTTTATTTATTTTTGAGAGAGAGAGAGGGAGAGAACGTGAACGGGGAAGGAGCAGAGAGAGAGGGAGGCAGAGAATCTGAAGCAGGCTCCAGCCTCTGTGCTGTTAGCACGGAGCCCGACACAGGGCTCGAACTCACAAACCATGAGATCATGACCTGAGCCGAAGTCGGACACTCTACTGACTGAGCTACCCAGGCACCCCTCATGTCTGCATCTTGATCTTGGACTTCTAGCCTCCAGAAATGAGAGAAAACTAATTTCTGTTGTTTAATCCACCCAGTCTATGGTATTTTGTAATGGCAACCAGGACTGATTAAACAAATCTTCTATGGCATTGGCAGATATGTCTCTTCTACTTCCCTTTATAGCAAACAGAATAGAGGAAGAGGAAATAGAATCATAAGATGTGTCCTTAACCCTACTATACTCATTTTTTTGGAAGTCCTGTTTTGAACCTATGTTTCAAAGGGTGATTTTAAAAAAGAAAGCAAATCAAACAAAGCATTGTGGATATATTGAGTAGTTCAACCTTTCCCCAGAAGCAATATAAATTTTCTGATGTGTGTTTATTGTCACCTTTATCTCCTCACTTCAGCTTGTTAGCAAGTGGTGTACCAGGATTTATCTTGTTGGGGCTCAAAGCTTTCGTGGTGTTTTCATTCACCAGTGGCTCTGGGTTCCCCTTAGCAATATGGGAGGAAATCTCTTTCAATTGCAAAATATATCATATTTAACCTCCACTAAAAGAAAGATTGTTGAGGAAAAGAATAAAACGATAAGTCTTTTCCTCTTTAAGTCAAAATTCAGCATTTGGGTTGGAAGTCTGGTATAGTTATTTTTTAAGTTTCCAAAGAAACAAACAGACAAAAAGTGGTTGAACTATAATTAAAGGTGTTGAAACAACCTTAAGCCTCAAAAAAAAAAAAATGTTGGAATACTGACAGTTGCTTGTTATATTTGGTGTTAAGGTATAATAATTAAAGCTTAACTGAATTTTCTTTATAGGAGTAAAGATTTCTATGAATGAGAATCTCTAACCTAGAATCCAAACTTCAGTATGGTCAGGCAGATATCATTGTTACCCCCCGCCCCATTTTTACAATTAATTAAAATAAAGCCAATTAAGTTTTTGTTATTTGTCCATAGTCACACTCTTAGCACCTGATGTGTTCAGGCTACAACCAAGGACTTTGGGCTCCGATTCTAGTTCTCTTTCCACTTTACTACATTGTCTAGGAATGGTAGCTTTGCTAATTGACATAGTGGCAGCAAGATAATAATAAACAAACATATTTTAGCACCTATACTATGTAGAGGTTCTCTATTAGACCCAATGGGTATTTTTTAAAAAAGAAAGCAAACAGTTCTAAGATGAAAACAGTTCTAAGCATATCCAAATACATTATGTAGTAAACTTGAAAGAGCTTGACTCTGACTTAGTCCAGTATTATTTTTGAACACTTAATTTGGCAAACTTGGTTAGCTCCTAGAGCTCATATTGAACAGAGACATCTCAGGATCAGAAAGAATCCTAGAAGTGATCTTCCTTAAACATCCATTTAGTATCTGCATGCCCTTCATCAAGTATTCATTCCAGCCTCCACCTGAAAAGGTTTGGGGATCAAGCTCTCTCTGCCTATTTAGTCTTTGTTCAGCTCTCACTGAATAGCATGTGTTCTTGCAGTCAGATTGTCTGGAATCACATGCTGGCCCAATCAATTACTAACTGTGTTACTGAAACAAAATTACTTGAACTTCCTATGTTTCAGTTTCCTCATTGGTGAAATGGAAATAACAACAGTACTGAACTTACAGCATTGTTTTCTTGATTATATTATCAAATGTATAAATAGAGCTTAGAACACTGTGCTATATAATTGTTTGACAATGTTTAACACATATGTATGAACATATATCATCTTTATTCTAATAAAGTAATAAAGTCTGACAGTAGTAGTGACAGTGGTAGTAGTGTACTAATAATACGTGTAGTAGTGATCATAGATTTCTCTCACTACAGTTACAATCCTTATTGTTGTCAGCTCTACGTTACTGGCCTATACAGACCCAGTTCATTTGACAGTTTTTCCAAAATGTTATCCTAGAATATAGACTATGTCCTATTAGAAGCCAGTACCACCACTTCCAAATCACTCTCCTAAATCACAACCCGATTTGGTCTCAACACTGGAATGAGAACCAAACTTTGGCTCTAAACTCAGGATTCCTCCCTGCTCACCGGGTATCTTGAACTTTAGAAACTGTTCTTTGCTCAATTCTTTTCAGAGCATGAAATCAAATTTCTTCTCAGGTATTGTCTTTAATACTTCCCAAAACTTCAAATTAAAATTAACCTACTTTGTAGAACTGTAACCCAAATTTGGTACTTTCTTCGTATCATGACCTTTTCATTTAAATCTGCAAATACCAAATTCATAGTGGCCCAAGGAAGTAAAAGAAAAAATATGACTCTAATTAAACACTGTATGTTAGACTTTTCTATAATTTGGATGACTAGGTAAACTTACTAAATGTAATACTAATGCCATGTCAACATGAATATACACTGAAAAATTGTTTTGTTTTGTTTTCTGTGTGAACATGGCAAACTAATGACAATGCTGTCACACAACCTGAGTGCAACCAGGATATCTAATTATCTTCTACATAGCCATAAATAATCAGACCTGTTGGCACTGATTGAAAAATAAGGGATATTTCCATCTGACAGAGATGCCTTCCACTTTGCAGACATCAGCCCATCCTGAGGTATTTCCTTGCACTGAACTGCCTTCCACGAACAGCACATGAGACACTCCATGCACAAGATGCACAGCGCATGTCAATCTTCATGCAGACAGAGACATGGATGCCTTGTTCACTGCCATATTCCAAGGAGCTAGAGCAGTAGTCAGCACATGATAAGTAGATCAATGAGTGTATATTCAATGAATTAAGAAATGAATGTCAGTTCACAGATCTTTCCTCTCACAGATCTCTTTCTCTCTAGATGTTGTTTGTAAATTCCAACCTTTCCACTTAACCTCTCAAGTAATGCTTAGTATCTCCTATATTCCTTTATAAAAGCTTGGTCTCAGAATTTTCATTCACAATGAGATAGAAAGGGATGATAACAGTTTATCACATGTATCTGAGGATCTAATAATTATCTCCATTAAAACAAAATGAGGATGAATGAGAACATGTATCATGTGGTCATTCCTTATTCTCTACATATATGTCCTCTTTTCTTATTTGCACAATCTGTTCTAGTCAGACTAAAATTTTGTCAGCTTACAGAATTTTTATGATCTCTCTTATCTCCAGGTCTTTGGGTACCCTTAGATATCTCTTCTCCTCCTCTTGTGTCCTCTACCCTTAAAAGGAAGTCTTCCCTGATAGTCCTCAAACAACTTAGATGTTTCTCCCTGTACATTTAAGTACTTATTGCATTTTAAGTGCGTGGGTTTTTCTTTCTGTGTCTCCTCCTGCTCTCCTAACCCTAAGTTTCATGAAGAAATTGTTTCTGTTTGTTTCCAAGTTCCCAGAGTATATAAATAACAGCTATTTAGAGAATCTGAAAATCAATGTAAGTTGAAAATAGAGTATTGGAAAAAAATAAATTTAGTGTTCTAGTTTTACAGATGAGGAAACTGTAACTCACAGAGATATGGAAACCTACTCAAGGTCTCAAAGCCAGTTGGTAGCAGAACTAGAATATCACTCAGAGGCCATTATTGCCTGCCTAATGCTCTTCCTTTCATACCAAATCACTCCTTTCTCAACAGTTCTATTTTTGTAAGGACCAAGAACTTACATTAAAATGTTAAAGTTGTAATAGTGACAAAAGTGTAAGCACCAATCAAAAAGCAGAAGCCAAAGGAATTTCCCAGTGCTCTCCCCCTAAAGTTTACTATATAAGAAATGTGCCAGACATCCCTGTTTTTACATGTGATCTTGAATTTATTTCTATGTATATAGTTCAAAGAATCTTAAGAACCAGCTCATCAGAATTGTACTTGAGAACCTACTATGTGCCCTTCCCCCTTCTACAAATTTGGCATAAATACTTTAAGTGATTATGATACAACCCAGTAGAAACTATTTATTTTTTTCCATTTTACAGATTAGAAAACTGAAATTAAGCTGAGTAATTTATCCAAGTACACTCATCTAGTAAATGGAGGATGACAGTAAAAGTCCAGGTATGTCTTTAATGAAGTACATGCTTTCATGCATTTGTTTTTGTTTTTGTTTTTCATTTATGCCAACATAAAATAGTGCCCTTTGTTGTTCAGCTGTACAATTTCTCTCCAGGTAGGGGCTGAGTTTCATTTATGTCTTTGACGTTATAAGGGTTATGAGCAAAAAGGATACTAGGAAAACTCTTATTTTTTGTTATTCCTAAATATTAGTGGCTATGTGTATGTTTCCAGAGAAGGCAAGTTTCACATATCATATTTATATTTAAATTTTTGATTGGCATGGATTTGTGTAGGCATTTAAGTTTCAATACAGACTTCTGTGAGCAAGAATGTTGTCGATCCAACTTAGGCTTCAAAGGGCCCCACAATTTGGCTAAAAAATAGAATTCTTTATTCAATTTTTGTTTTATGGGCTATTATATGAAAGCAAAGTGACTCATACTTTGAAACCATCAACTTGGTCATTCTTTGACATGATTCCCCCTTCAATGCCTTGTGTATACAGGCAGGGAAGATGAAATGTCTTAATACAAAGTTAAACTTCCCTCAGCCTGGGTATCAGCAGAAGCCCTTTTGAAGAGCAAATCATTGCTCTCTAAGATCACAACTTTAGGGTACAGTAAATCCTCTATACAGTGATAATTAAGACTGCATCCATGTCTATGAACAGAAAATGTTGCCAATACACACAGCATATTTCTCTTGTTCTTAAAGAGGTAACAGTGTACTACCCCAACGGTTTAAAAAAATGCTATGCCTTCATGTAACTTCTTGGATGTTACCAATCTGCTTCTCAAGGATAGTGATCTGTCATTTAAGATGGTCAGATAACACAGTCTACCTGGCTTCACACCTTAAATGTTGCTCTTGCTTTTACTTTTATCTTTGCACCTATTCAGTGTCCAGAATCATTATATTCCCTGTGCCAAGCACTTGGCATGAGACCTAGTTTGACCTCCATGAGAAACAAACTCTGAGATGGGAATGTGTGTGCAGGGAGGGACTGGAGAGTGACCAATACTTGCAGGTGAGCAAAGAAAGTAGGATAGAGTTCAAAGAGCAGTTAATTGTTAATACAGTTGTACTGAAAGCCTCAACTCTCTCACAGGTAATGTTGGAATTAGAATAGTCTTTCAGAGTTGTTCCATCTTGAGGCAAATGGTTGAACTTTAACTGATTCATTGGCCAGTCATTAATGAAGGCTAACCCTGGGAATGGGGGTGATTTGAGCAAAGAATCTCTTTTTAGATGAAAGCAATTTCCAAAGGAATTCAATTGACAGCCATCAGCTGCCATCATTCCCAACCCCTAGCAAGGAAGAATGCCTCCATCAAGAAGGGAAGATTTGGGGGGCTTGGGTGGCTCGGTTGAGCATCTGACTCTTGACTTTAGCTCAGGTCATGATCTCATGGTTTGTGAGACTGAGCCCCATATCAGGCTCTGTGCTGACAGCATGGAGACTACTTGGGCTTCTCTCTCTCCCTCTCTCTCTGCCCCTCCTCTACTCTCTCACTTTCTCTCTCTCTCCCTTTCTCAAAATAAATAAATAAACATTAAAAAGAAGAAGAAGAAGAAGAAGAAGAAGAAGAAGAAGAAGAAGAAGGAGGAGGAGGAGGAGGAGGAGGAGGAGGAGGAGGGAGGATTTGGGCAGCTCACCACAGCAGCCACCAGAGAAAATATTGAATATTTATAGCACAAATGAACAAATGTGACGTGATATTGTGCCAGTTATAAAAGGCAAAAACAAGAAGACCAGTTCATGCCTTTAGAATCATTTTGGGGGATCACTGCATTATCCCATACACACACAAAAAAGTGCGGGGGGTGGTGCCGAATTTCACCAGCAAAACAAATATTTTAAGCCACTACTAGAAGATAATCTATGTTTTTACAAGTCCATCTAAAATACGTTGTCCAAAGAATAGTGTACATCCAACCAAAACTAAAATCCAAGAAGTTGAAGAAAGCACCATATACATAACCTTTGTTAAACACTGGGGTAAAAGATGTATCTCTTTAAGACCAAGAGAAATATGCTATAGATACTGGCAACTTTTTTCTAGACTCATGACAATGAAAATGTCTCCTTGTTAGGTTCCTCATTAACAATCTGAAAATTCCTTCCTGGCCATTTCCAAGGTTGTTACCCCAGCTGCACTTTACCACACCTGGCTGGGACCAGTTCAACACCTTCTAACTGGCTTTCTTATTTCTTATACTTACAGGGTCCCATCCCCAATTCCCACCTCCAAACCATCCTCTTCATGGTAGCCAGGGGGATCTATCACTCAAATCCAAATTTGTCTCTCTTATACTTAAAACAACATATGACTTCTTAAAATCCTTTGCATGGCAATTGAAACTTCTTAGGTAGACTTTTTCTGGTTGTTCAACCTTTTTTTCCTTTGATTTCCCCACATGTACACGTCTATGCATTGCATTCTATTAATACTGAATATGTTCACTTATGTGACAATTCTATATTGTTACATTATATTATATTATATTATATTATATTATATTATATTATATTATATATTGTGCTATTAGGGATATAGGGACTAGTAAGTATGGCACAGAAATAGACAAAAAAGCTTTCAGGGCTGGCATTCCTATTCTTCTACCTGGAATTCCCTCTCTGAATGAGATAAACATTTATACATTCCTTAGAAAACCAGCTAAGATATAACATCCTCTATGTCTTCCTTTTTACAATCTCATCTGCCAATCTCCCAGCTACAATAACTGATTTCTCTTTTTTTGGCCATTAAATTCCACATGTATATGTCCATCTAGTGTACCACATATTAAAATTGAAAATTTTTAAATGTGTGATTATGTGTTATATCACACATATAAATAATATGTGGGTATATATGGATATGTATGTGTATACACATGCTTATATGTGTATATGTGTGTGAGTCAAGCATTAAAATAAATAGCTAGGAACCTACAACCACACTTAAGAACTGGAACATTACGACTATTGCAATATCTATCTATGTGCTTCTTCCCTAGCCTATTTTTTTTTCATTTTATCTCAGAGATATCACTATCCTGGATTTGTGTTTACAAGCCTCTTTACTTTGTTTCTGTTGTGTGTGTGCTTTAACTATTGAGCAATATACCATGTATTTTGTATTAATTTTGAGATCTGAATTGTAATATAATCACATGATGTGTAATGATTTGGAACCAAAAATTAATAAACTTTAATTACATATAATACCATGGATGAATTTTAGCAACATAATATTGAATGAAAGAAAGAGCAAGCAGTAGCAGACTACATTTAGAAGGGTACCTTTATTATTGCAATCTATTTTTATTTTTTATATGTATATCTTCCCACTAGACTATTAGTTCATTGAGGATAAATTTATTATTCATCTTGGTAATATTCATATTTCCTCAACATTCAGCATGGTGTTCAACCCATCAGATGAAGTTGATACATATTTGTTAAATATGTTGGACTCATCAATCCATGACCATTCTAATTTCCAATTATCCCTTGGATTCTGAACTTTTGATTTGGCTCCTGATTTCAGTCTCCTTCCAAACCCAATACTGCTTTATGTAATGTACTTTGACATGCCACCGATATCCTTCTCTATGTGTGATCTCAAATTGTTCCCATTTATGGTTTGCCACTCCAGTAGTTGGACAGTAGATGGAGGAAATCCCTGACCAATCTTCCCTTTGAAATATAGAACTCTTCTCTGTCCCACTAATAATGTTGGGTGGGCAAAATTAGTCTCAATAATAATTACTATTCTGAATAATTACACTGACCAAACGCATTGACCAATGGATTGAAACTCTAGGCTCTCAATGCCTAGATCCTCTTAACAACAGGAATGGCAATGCAATTTTCTTTGAAAACTTCTTGGTATGTACCACCTTTCCAAATCATTCATAGGTTCCTAGAATAGTTCTATTACATTGGAAAGAAACATGAAACTAATTACCCCAACCACTCACCAAGGATAAGGATTGTTTCTACAGCAGCACCGTCATATATAGTCTCTCAGTTTCAACTTGAATGCTTCTAAGGACATAGAGTTCACCACGTCAGAGGTAGTCCTTCCATTATTGAATGGTTCCAATTGGCCATTTTTTTCCTTCTATTCAAGCAAACTATTACTACCCTGCATTTTCTACTCCTCCGTCTATTTTTTTTTTAATCTCAAAAAGGCAAAGCAGTATAAGGAAAACAATGAAGACTTGGAAGTTGGTGGGGTTTTTTGTTTGTTTGTTTTTTGGTTTGGCTTTTTGTTTCTTTGTTTTTTTGTTTTTGTTTTTGTTTTGAATCTCAGTTCCATCAGTGAACTTAGCCAACCCTCGTGAAATCCCACAGTCTCAGTTTCTTCCTCTATAAAAGAATATAAAACACCGACCCAACAATGTGCCTTAGAATACATTTGGTCTTCAATGAATGTAAATCCATTTTAAAACAAGTCACACAGGCCTTTCGGATACGACAATATTAAACCGTGGTTACTTCTGTAGTCACATATGCTGTGGCCACTTCTGCCCACTACTCTTGTCTCCTCACTCATTCTACCTAATGACTAACAGTAGGAAGTCACTACAGTCACAACACTTTTGCTCCTCAACTTGGGCCTCAAATCTCCTCTACTATAGGCACTTAGGAAAGGAAAGCAGGAGAAAACTGTCTAATGATGCATGAAGTGCACAGGACTGAAATTAGAGGACAGCTTTAAAGTCCAGAATGCGTCGTTTCCTGGCTGTGTGTCCTAAGGCAAGTCATTTTACCCCTCAACCTCTATTTCTTAATCTGTATAACAGAGATAACAATGCCTCCATTTTGTGTCTCTTCTGAGAGTTAAATGAAAAAGTCTATCAAAGAGTAAATCTCCTAGCTACCTAGTAGATGTTCAGGAAATGGTAGTTATTATTATTTGGTATGCTGGCACTGTGTTCTCATCTGTGTGTTGAGATAACATCACCAGCTTGAAATACAAATAAGTTAACATTTATTCTTATTATTCAAATTAATTTGTAAGTTCCTGTCTGCCTAGACCACTACTACCATCACGATAGTAACACCTTAAATTATAAAAGAAATTTTTACGAATTCCAGTAGGGCCATTCCTATTTCTAAACAAAATGTGGATGGATAACTGGATAACCAGAGCAGTTTGTGATGAGATACCATTTTTTGTTATGAGTGACTTTATTTCTGCCACTTTGTGATATAGACCTCACGAAGTGAAGTATGCCTTCGCTGTTTGACTAGGTCTCTTCCCACTACTGAGAAGATGTGGAGTAACCTCTCAGGATGTTGTCATGGACAAAAGGATGCCACTCCACTCAGAAATATACTCAACTGGACATGGACGTACATGGACACAAGATCATTTCCCACACATATTTTTGGACCTCTCTGAGACACAGTCTCCACAAAATGGAGACATTGAATTATGAAATCTTTTGGATCTTTTTTGTGTTTATCACTTGTTGCTTTTTCATACAAAACACTACAGAATATCTAAAGACATATACGAAAGACGTTACACACCTGACATACCAGCACTTCCAGAATTCAACTTATCCATGACTGTGACAGTATCAATAATGACTCACATTCATTGTGCCACATTTGAAGTCACTACCATTGTAAAGTTGTTCATAACACAGTGTTATTCCTTTTTTTTTTTTTTTAACTTTTGGGATTTCTGCCTCCTCTTAGATTAGAAATGGCCAGAAAGAACAACCTTGTATTATTCAATTTTGTTTACTTAGAGACTAGCATAATTCTAGGTCCCCATTTCTTCAACCATAAAATGGGGATAGGGGTAATAACAATAATAGTAATAACATAAGGTCTTCCTTACTGTATATTTGTAAAGAACAAGTGAGATAAAATATATAAAAGTATTATATAAATTAGATCTGCATAATTACTTACATACCATTTTGGCTAGTTATACATATGTTCAACTGATCTCCCCTTTAAAATTGAACATTATAAACGCCTGAAGGACAAGGATTAGATTTTTATCCTCTTAGCATCTGGTATCCAAATACTGTAGGCCTAATTCCTACTTAGGAAAATACATTAATTGATAATTGCTAAATATGGATATTCAAGTCATATTAACCCAGTTTCACTTGAATAACAAGAAATGTTGGGGTATCTGGGTGGTTCAGTTGGCGAAGCATCTGACTCCTGATCTCAGGTCATGATTTCATGATTTGTGAGATTGAACCCCATGTTAGGCTTGTGCTGACAGCACAGAGCCTGCTTGAAATTCTCTCTCTCCCTGTTTTGCCACCCACACCCCCCTCAAAATAAATAACTAAATAAAAAATGAAAAAAAAATTGAAGTTGAACTTCTGATATCAGCAAAAGGTAGTTGGAAAAATCACAATTTTATAAGTAGTCATGGCTTAGAAATACCTAAGTAATTAAAAAAAAAGATATTATTGAAATCTTTTATGAAAGTGGCCATCAGTCTAGAATATGAGCAATAATAATAATGCCTTGTGTGTATATGCATGTAGCTGTACTTACTGAGGCTGTTTAATTCTCACAGGAAGCACTGGTACCTATGTTTTATAAACAACCAAGTGAGAATCTGATTGGTTGAGGACCTTGCCCAGATTCACAAGATAAATTTGTGACTAGTTTTGATGTAGCAATCCAGCTCCTTGGACTTACCATAGGGAAATCATACTGAAGAAAAAGGAACATTATGAATTAAACCATAATTTTTTTCTAACATCAAAGATGGTTCTTTTCTCACCCCTAATCTCTAACATGCTTTTTTCCCCCAATATATACATTATATCATCAAATTTTACAAGTTTTCCTTTTAGGAATTTAGGAACTGTGCCTTATTTTTTTTATTTATATTGCTTGGTAAGTCCCTGCTATCCATGGGACAGTAAATCCTTTTGAATGAATGAAGGAAAGTAATGTGTGCTCTGTGCATGCTCCTCATCTTTTATCTCATACAACAGTCTTCATTTTGCATTCCTCTATACACCTTGTCTCCTATGCCCTTGTCCTTATTACACAGTCCCATTAGTGCTCTACTTATTCTTCTAGATTTCACTGTATGGTTGGAAAATCCTTTTCTTGACCCCCAAGACTCTTTTTCCCATTCATCAAGCTCCTCCTAAAACTCCATTGGCTTTTTCTCTCTTTACCTGGCTACATTCCAAAGCCCAGATAAAACCTGACTTTCCATAAATTCGCCTTGGATTCAGAGCCAAGGGTCATTCCTCTTCCACCTCTATATCTTCTTAAAACTAGACCTGAAACTTGTGACACTTAGCACTTTTTATATCTGCATCTCTATCTACATTTATATCCCACAGCATTTTGGTTAATTTTTGTGAATGGTGTGAGAAAGTGGTCTAGTTTCATTCTTCTGCATGTTGCTGTCCAGTTCTTCCAGCACCATTTGTTAAAGAGACTGTCTTTTTTCCATTGGATATTCCTTCCTGCTTTGTCAAAGCATTTGTCAAAGCGTATGTCAAAGGAAATTGGCCATACGTTTGTGGGTCTAGTTCTGGGGTTTCTATTCTACTCCATTGGTCTATGTGTCTGTTTTTATGCCAATACCATGCTGTCTTGATGATAACAGCTTTGTAGTAGAGGCTAAAGTCTGGGATTGTGATGCCTCCTGCTTTGGTCTTCTTCTTCAAAATTACTTTGGCTATTCGGGGCCTTTTGTGGTTCCATATGAATTTTAGGATTGCTTGTTCTAGTTTCGAGAAGAATGCTGGTGCAATTTTGATTGGGATTGCATTGAATGTGTAGATAGCTTTGGGTAGTATTGACATTTTGACAATATTTATTCTTCCAACCCATGAGCACAGAATGTTTTTCCATTTCTTTATATCTTCTTCAATTTCCTTCATAAACTTTCTATAGTTTTCAGCATACAGATCTTGTACATCTTTGGTTAGATTTATTCCTAGGTATTTTATGCTTCTTGGTGCAATTGTGCATGGGATCAGTTTCTTTATTTGTCTTTCTGTTGCTTCATTATTAGTGTATAAGAATGCAACTGATTTCTCCCACAGCATTTTGGACCAAATAATTCTTTAATTCTTTGTTGTGGGTGACCGACTGTACTGTGCATTGGCAGATGTTTAACAGTGTCTTTGGCTTCTATTCACTAGATGCCAGTAGCACACCCTGAGTTGTGACAACCAAAAACATCTCCAGAAATTGTCACATACCCCATGGGGAAATAAATATTCCTCTCCCCTACATTGAGAACCTTTGATTTAAGTCTATATCCACATCCATATTCATATTACATTTAAGCCAAAGAATAACATTGATTGACTGATGTTCATCTACGTTAGGCACTAGGCAAAATAGCATGTTACCTATTTTAATTTTTATGATTTTAAGTGATATTATTAGCACCAATTTAGACATGAGGGAATTATCGCTCAGAGCAATAAATAACTCACAACAAAGTGCACTGTAGCATGTGCACGTTTCTTTACACCATGTTACCTGACAACTTAGGAAGAGCAGGATTCCTGTCGCTTTCACCTTTCTACCTCCCACAGGACCTATTGTGCGATAGTTGTATAATAATAATCAATGAGTGAATCAAAAGGGACATTCTTAGACTTACCACATGAGCTATACACTCTCCCTGGGCTTCACATTTTCTGGGTTTGAATGATCTATGAATTACCTACCCATTCCTTAACCCTGCTATATTTATATTAAGCATGTAAATTGGATATAATTATATTACTTAAGTGTAGTATTTAATAAGATAATTGTGTTAATCTTTCTGTCTATCTTCAAGTTTTGGCACCCTAGTACAATGAAAAACACATGAGCTTTCAGAATCAAAATGTTAAATTTAAATTCTGACTTCATGCCTAACTGGCTATGTGGCATTTTCTTCAAAAACTAAACATTTCTTGGTCAGTGCAAAGAATATAGAAATGAAAACTGAATTCCTGATTATCTAGAGATTTGTACTGTAGTAAAGGGAAACAAAACTTGAAAAGAAATTAATTCAAATACAGAGCTATAATGTTAAAAGCATATACAAAGTATAGCGATAATACCAAGGAGGGAAAGGTTAACTCTGTCCAGTAAGGATAGAGGAACTCCCAGAAGAGTCAGCATTCATGGTGGGTAATAAGGGATAGACAAAGCCAACACACAAGGATTTTCACCTTCTAAGTCTCAATTTCACTATTTGTAAAATATGGATGATTATATCTGTTTCATAGGGTTGTTACAAGTCCTAAAAGTCATTGTGTTGGACAGGTGGTAGATACATAATAAACACCACTTCCTTTCTATTTCCTTTAAAGGGTAAGGGCTATGTAATTAATCATTTTTTATAGGTAATTCTATTATGTGGTCATAGGAGAATATGAGGCATTTTCATTGATCAACAAGTTCTACATCCTATTGCAAAATGTACAGATATTTTTATCAGGAAAAAAAAAAGGCATCTTTCTCACAAGGCTTCCCTGACCTTCTTCCTTTCCTCTTAAAAAAAAGAAAAAAGAAAATAAGAAAGAAAAAGAAAAACCTATACAACCTGAACATTCTACCACAGTTGCTTTCTGTTCTTCTCAGTAACAGCAAATACAAGAACAGAATAGAAAACCCAGAAAAGTAAAATCAAATCCCAAGTGCTTTACACATCTTTCTGAGCCTCTGTGGAGGATTCTAAAGATTGACTTTTCTGTTATTCAAACTGCTTCACCCACTGCCCTCTGAGAGCTCTAGACTCGGACTGTATTTGGCATCTTTATCCCCTAATGTCCCTTGTCATCAAGATAAGTTTTTATTTCTCTTTGTAAAGTGACAGCAGAGATCCAGGAAGATGAAGAATCTTTCCCCACTGAGCTTCAAATAACTCACTTCTAAAGCACTTCCATAATTCTCACTGTGGCCATGAGGTTGTGAAGTCTCATTATCTCCGACCTTGGTCCTTCTCAGCATCTATGACCCATGAGAAGAAAGGTCAGTTGCTGACATTCTTTCATGCAACCAACATTTACTGAACACTTGCTAGGTGCCAGGTATGGTGCTTGGGTTATAGGAACAGGTCAAAGATTTATTCACTCAGGAAATAACAAGGTAAAGATAATATGGTTCCATTCATTTCAATAGTGTTATTCTCTTTTTTTTGAAAACCCATGAATATATGAAAATATATTTAATAAACCTTATATTATGCATCTTTACCACCCCAAATCTTAATAAATCTCTCAATATCATAGTAGAATTCAGAGTAGCTTTATAATGTGGCTCTAGTACTGATATGTAGGAATATCTTGAGCTAAAAGTTCAGTATGGGATAATTTCCATCATTAGTGAATGATCTGTGTACAGTTTACTGTAGTCAGCTTATATTAAAAAATAAAAAAAAATACTCACCTGAGGTATGAAACGTACTTTATATTTCATGATTAGTAGAAACTGTTTGCAATTGGCCTTGCAAATTATATTCTTTGCATCTCAAGGTGAATTTATTCTGCAAGGGTATTCAATGACTCCTGTTAGATTTGATCTCAATACACACAAACACAAACAAGATGTTATACACTCTGGATCCATCTTTCTTCCTTTTACATAGCACTGAATCAGTAGTGAGTACAGTATGACACTGAGGAACATTCAGTGGACTAGTTGGCTAAAAAGATACCAGCTGTTCAATTTGGGAGATTCAGAAGAGGTGAGGGATAAACTTGAGCTTGGCCTATCAACCTCTGAGGTGCCAGATGTAAAATATCAGATGATGGCAACTGGGAACATATGAAATATGGCCAAGCTATAGAACCACAAGATCCTGAAGTAACATCTAGAAAGCTTAAAGCAGGAGCAGGGCCCAGCCTCCAAGGAAAGGGTTTGCAGGGCAAGATGAGGGTGCCAGGCCTGCAGCAGGCAAGGGTCACAGTATCAGGGTCCTTTGTCAGTGAGCACTGGAGGCAGAACCTGAGGCCCTAACAGCAGCCAGTCTGGAAGCACAATCACACCTTGTGATGGACCGATAACTGCTGTGTGCGAGGGCTCCTGAAATTGCCCAGCTTTGATCTTAAACTTGCACATGAGCATTGGTGTGCAATTCACAGACCACATCTAGATGGCATTTTTTAGCAGGAGAGAATCACCTATTCTTCTTCCAGGCCAGATTCTCAGAGGCTCAGGGATGAGTCGGGCAAAATATGTGTTGCTATGAGGTCCGAGTGGAGCTGGCATATCTTATCCATGTTTTACAGAGGAGGTAAAGGATGGTCAGAAAATCATGAAACTTTCTGAGTTCATGTAACAAGGGTCTAGACATAATTCAAGTTTATACACTTGCCTGTTATGCATCGTTGCCTCTCATTTGTGCATACATATGTGCGCGTCGTATGTAGGCAGAACTGCCCCAATGCACAATATATACTTCTTAAATGATGATATTGTGAGTAAATATAAGATAAAGTTTGAATTCAGCCTTTGTGGAAATAAATGTAGTCATTCAATCATTCATTTATCCAATAAACATTTATTGAGTTCCAACTATGTGATTCTTCCTTTTCGGAATAGAGCAGAAAACAGGGCGGAAAAGGTATTTCCTCTCAAGTAACTTAAATTTTGTGAGGGGAGGAAGCAATAATCAAGATTCAAATAGGATAATTTCAAAAAATATGCATGCCCTGAAGATAACAAAATATGGTTCTGTTATATTTGCTTCTATATCTACATAAAGACAATTATGACTAAATACAGATTCATAGGACACGAAGGGGACTAATTCTGCCTTCTAGTTATAATAGTGAGTCTACCATTTATTTTCCTTTCCCTAATCACATTTTCTATTTTGGCTGCTATATCACATTCTCCTTCCACAACCCTCTCCAAAAATTTAACGTCATTTGACTAAAACATATCAATAACATTTAATTTTCATCAGCAATATATTTGAGATTAACTGAAAGGGGCAAATAGGAGAAGGGAGAAGGGTGAGCTTTGGAGTCCAGGTAGAATTTTCCTCTTCAGAGCATTAGATTATCCCATGGCAGCATATGGCTTCTGCATAGTCAGTGCTCAATAAAAATCTCCTTTCCTTGTACCAAGAGAATTAGGAAAAATAGTATATTCTTCTCCTGAATGTACCCATGGCTTTTGACCTTGCATTAAGCACAAATTAGGTTCCAGAATATGTCAAAATGTTAAATCCACAATTTCTTTATCAATCCCTTTCATGCATCAGCTTGAGACCAATATGACCCAGGGGTCAGTAGAAGGTTCTTGTATAAAAAGGGAAGAGCCTTTTGAAAGCAGGAATCTGATTTATAGAAAAGGAAATCTTTTCCACAATAAACTAATTTTTCTTATTCTAATGAATGAAAGAAGAGACAAACTCAACCTTTAATTCTTGCTTTGGTGCCCACATTTATAAGTTATTAATCTCACTATGCCTCTTTTCTTGTTTGTAAATAAAGAGATGCCTAATTGTTTTGAGGTTCAAAAGCAATTACGTGTACACTCACATACATAAAATATGTAACACGATGCGTGGCACATAGTACACATTTAATAAACATTTTCTCCCTCTTTTATGAGCTCTGGCTTTAATTTCACACAAGTCACAAACTAAAACCATAAGGATGAAAATAAAGAATATAAAATTTGAAAATGTGTAATTTACTCAAAGCACAAGAACCATTAATTGTCAGTGATGGTTCTCATTAAACTAGCAGCATATGTTGCTATTATAAGGATGTTTGTCATGAGCTCCTGAGAGGTCTATTAACAATAAAATCCTATTATTCCAGATGTTTCACATCCATGTAATACACCCACAATAATTAATTTCACATGGGCTAAATTCATAAATCTAGAAAACTAGAAAGACACGTTATTCACCACAGAAGGCATCCTACATTCTATTTATAATCAGACTGAAATGCTAAAAAATGCCATTAATTACAGGGAAGCCCACTATCATTTTTCTTTATCTCTAGAATGGACTTTGAATTTTAAAATAATCTATTACCATTCTAAAAGAAGCATGTGAACAAAGAGAAGTTGCTACCACATCTGCTGCTGCAGCCACAGCCTCTCCTAGTACCACGTCTGTCACTGCCTTTCTATTGTGACCCCCAGCTGGCACGGGCTGAGCCCCAACTCTGTGCCAGGAACTCTATGGGGTGCTTTACACGTGTCATGGCTTATCTTCACAAAATCTCTGTTAGTCAGGTGACTTCCTCATTTTATGATGCCTTCCCTTTATAGAAGGTAAAGGCTCAAGGAAGTTAAACAACTGATCCAAGGTCACAGCTCCTCAGTAGTAGATCTAAGATTTGAACTCAGATCTCTTACACCAAAACCTGGTCCCTTTTCACATTACCAAGCTGCCTATCCACAACAACAATAAAAAACAAAAAACAAAAAACAAAAAAACCCCTTTCATTTATTATATGCCTGACTCAACATGTCAAATGGCCTGAAATGGGGAAAGATAGGAAGAGGGCTCTACAACAGAGAGTTTGAAGGTAAATTACTACAACTGCCACTCAATGCCACAATCCTCTCACAGAGGGCTTGATAAAGAACTAAATAGTAACCCAGCATTCATTAAACCCTATACCTCTTGAAAGCAGAGACCAATCTTTTCTTACATTCCTAGCACCTGCCATGCACTCTGGTACATAAAATCAATATTTATTGAATGACTATGTATCACATGGCTGGAGATCATGAAAATTTGGGCTACAGAAAGATAATAACTCAAGAGGTAAGATTTTAAGTTTATGGTATCAAGGATTAACCAGGGATCAAGATAATATCTGGAAGAAATCATTGAGACTAGAACTGCCAAAACAGAAATTGTATCACATAAAAAATAGCTATGTTAATAGTATTTATTGAGAACTAGCTATGTGTCAATAACTGTACTAAAAAATTTGAATTCTCATAACAACTCTATATGATAGATTCTCTTGTTGTTATCCCTGGGCACAGAATATTTAAATAAGAGAGATCACACACTAAGATACAGGGCCAGGATTTAACAACAGAAATCTGGCACAGAGGCTGCTCACCAACACTATACTACATGCCTCTTGTGAATTCAAGCTACACTAATGGGATACCATGGAAATAGGAATTCTCTTATGTATTTATAGCTTGCCTATTAGATATTCTTACATAAGAAATTCAGCTAGATAGGTACACTCTCTGTGTCTGACCGTAGGAGTCAGACAAAGTCAAGAGGAAAAAGATACCATCCAAGAAGCTGGAGAGGCTGGATACCCCACACACCACAGAGCTAGAACATTTGACTTAGTCTCTCACCTTTCATCTTCACTTGAACTATGGTTGATGGCAGTTTGATGTTCAGAACTTTGGTTTCCAAGTCAAAGAGAGCTGAGTTCAAGACCAGCTCTGACACCTATTAGTTGTGTGTAATCTGGGCTGGCTCATGACCTTCCAAACCCTCACATGTAAGAGGTATGCAATTATAATACCTACCTACATTAGAGGACACTGAAAAATTAAGCAAAATAATGCAAGTAAATTATTAGTACAATTCCTAGAATATACTTAAATGTGCATATAAATATTATCTATCATTATGAGTCCTTCTTTTACAGATGAGAAATCAGAGGGTTTGTGAGATACATGAATAAATGATTGGAGAGAAAGCCACAGGTGTTGATAAAGAAATACCTACAAGTGGTAGCAACAAAGAGGGAAATCATTTATTCAGTAGCTTCACAGAAATGGCCATTTTGACATGTTACAAAGTCCCCTGTGTCCTGTGTCCTGTGCTAGTTCCAATTCATGAATGTTCCAGGTGGGTTTGTCCTCTGCTCCATTTCATGGATAAGGAATTGCAAAGTGGCAGTAATCTATTGTTCCCAACTTTATGTGATATAAAAGAAAATGAAATGAACACAAATAATCAAGGGGTCCATTTTCTATCTCTGCTTTCAGGTTTATAACATTTTGCCAGGAGATGTCTTCTGGTGACTATCACCATTATGATGTTTGCTTGTATGACTTTACAAGTTGCAAAGGCTTCTCGTGTATATCGCCTGTTGTGGTTCTCACTATCCTGCTAAATTGCTGGGTGTCGGCATCTCTCTTTCATGATGTGGAAACTGAGGCTTGAAGCATTTGAATGCACTGACCCAAATCACATGAACCCAACGGGAAGAATAATGTCATCAAATCTCATCTCTTGCTTAAAACCTGTCATGGCTTCTTACTAGTCTCAAAATAACATCTGAGTTGTGTAACCATCTCAGGCTACTATTCCTCTTGCCCATCATGCTCCCACAACATGGGTTTTTCTTCAAAGGAAGGAAGGTTCTCAGCTCTTTCCTGCATCAGGCCCTACCTATGGTCTGAGGACAAAGAGGCAGCCAATTGGCAGAGTTCTGGGTAGAACACACCTGGGATATACAGGAATCAGTGGGGCGCAGACTTCATTTAGAAATACTAGGCAGTTTTGGGGCACCTGGGTGGCTCAGTCCGTTAAGCGCCCGACTTCGGCTCACAGCTTGTGAGTTCCAGCCCCGCGTTGGGCTCTGTGCTGACAGATCAGAGCCTGGATCCTGCTTCGGATTCTGTGTCTCCCTCTCTCTCTATCCCTCCTCAGCTCATGTTCTGTCTCAAAAATAAATAAAAATTCAAAAAAAATTCAAAAAATACTAGATAGTTCTGCTCTAGAATGCTACTGAGGCTCCTTTAGATCCCATACATGAGGTCACTAAATAGTACATTTGTCTGAAAACTGTGGTGCAAAGACCCAGAGAAGACAACCAACATTATTCAGTTCTTGATATGTGGTATCTTCTTAACTTTACCTATGAGTTACATTGGAGGAAAATAGAGTTGAGGAAACAAAAACATAACTTGTCCAAGAATGCAGTTTCTCAGTGGCAAGCTGTCGTTCAAACCCAAATTCATCGGTTTCTACTACAGAGAATGTTTCCCCTCTAAAGGGATGACTTGATGCTACGTCACCAGGATTATTCTCCTAGGGCTTGTCCCTAAGAACAAGATTGCTTCAAGACAGAGAAATGGTGCTAAACATGAAGGGGAGTTAGCTGGCCCACTGTCTGGGGAACCCAGCTGGGAGAATTGGGAGAGAGGGGAGCCTCAAAAGGAAAGGATTTTAGATGTGCATTATTTGTAAGGTAAATTATGGAAAAATAGTGGTTGAATCATGCTGTATATTTCTACTAGTTTTAGCTTATTATGTATTAACAAAAGACATTTAGTTTAATAAAAGCTTTACCCATCTTCAATTCTACTGTTTCAATTGTTGAAAACAAACAGTACATTTTAATTATATCTTAAAGACCTGTCATCCAACGATGAATTACAATGGATTTTCTAGGGTTTTATGCTAAGAAACTCTACTTACAGAGATATGTGTGTAGATAATACACTCTGAAAAAACCGTGTCTGGACTTCAGACATAAACAATGTCTGAACTTCAGAATCAAAAGGTTTGAGTCAAGGCTTACCCCCTGCATTTGATGAGTAATCAGAATATTTCAGAATCTCCTTATTATTCACCTTCAATAAGTGAAATCTTAGTATCTATTTGCAGGGCTACTGTTAAAAGAAAAACAACACACATCTAAATAATTTCTATCAAATGTTGATATCCAGCATGTCTATTCATAGCACAAAAGGAATAAATGAGTGGACAAGCCCATGAAAACTTTGACATCATTTTAAATAACCTTACAGAGGCATGCTTATTGGTGATGTTTTCATTTAGAAGTAATTAATTAACTACCTACATTAATTTAATTATGCTTCATATTGCTCTGCAAGAATAAAGGATCACTATTGTTCACTGATGATGGTCTTTATAAATTACTAGAAAACAACATAATGATTAAATAAAACTATGCTCACAAAAACTGTCACATGATTGCATCAAGATTCTATGCTCATTTAATCCCTTTTAGTAGAAAATGATACGGTTCAACTCACAAAACCTTCTATTTTATATTCTCTTTTGCCTCTTTCTTTTATTTTAGAACTACCCCAAGCTCCCATTATCTTCATAATGCATTTGGAAATGTGAAACCTTTCTTCACACGCTACCTGATTTTTAAGATTTTATAAAATTGCATTTTTCACTTATGCCCACATCAAATGTTTGATTGAATCAATGATTTCTTTCTTTCTTTCTTTTTGAGGGGGAGGAGTAACCTTTTGAATTCAATAGCAATTACTAAAAGGGTAAGTGTGATTTTCCCAATCTGTAATCTTGGTTTCAAAACTGAGTTTAGTTTAGTGATCTTTTGTAACAACGTGGGCTTAAGCTATAAGATACGTATATACACATAAAGTGTATGTTGTGGGTTTGCTTGTGTCAGGGAAGACAAGTCTCTAAAACACAAGCCACCATTCCCCACATCTTGCACCCAGAACAGACACTGCTGATCAACTGTGATTCCTCTCCTGATCCTACTTTTCAACTTTTCAATACAAATCATTGATCATAAACTGGTTGTAATTAGCTATGAAATGAAATATATCTACCCACATAGGCTTATGGCTATAATAATGAATACCCGATGGAAAGAGAACAAATGCTAAGCAGATAATGCACGTATTCTGGAACAGATAAATACCTAGAGTGGTGATAAGGGAAAGAAGAACCAAAGTTATCAAGAAAGAAGACGATCAACATTTAACCAGAGAGCTCAACTTTGCATAAGGACTTGGTAGTATCCTTAAAATGCATACCTAGACCCCCCGAGTCTTCCACAGTCCTCCTTTCCTTGGTATGTCCATTTGTTTGCACACATCTTGAGTGAGTATGCGATTTAAGTATACATCATTTTAAATATTGGTTCTGTTATTTTGGGATGGTTCTACTAAAGACTCGGCCTGTCACTTTAACCTTTATTGGCTCTGGGTATTAATCAGTCCATTTCATAACATAAATTTTCTCTTAATCTTATTGATATCTTCTCTTATCTTATTTATCTTAATCTTAAATATTCTCTTAATATTGCATGAAATATTGGGGAAAAATGACATAAACCCCATAAAGATATCTATTCTTTGTTGTATATTGTTCCAGAGACATGATGGAGTCCACAATTACTTGGACATAAGATTCTCAGATCAAAGATCTAGGACAAATTTTACATTTATCCAAGTGTTAGGAAATACTTTTTGGAGGGAATGATGCAACACAAATCTAGCTGAGAAAGGAGATGAAAAAAATATTCAGTAAGAACTTAGGAAAACTTACAAATATAAATGACACATTTTCCATTTAATACCATGAGTATTTCTGTGTCATCATTTAATGTTTATTTATTTTTGAGAGAGAGAGAGACAGTGCAAGTGGGGAAGGGGCAGACAGAGAGGGAGACACAGGATCTGAAGCAGGCTCCAGACTCTGAGCTGTCACCACAGAGTCCAATATAGGGAATGAACTCATGGACCACAAGATCATGACCCAAGCCAAAGTCTGATGCTTAACTGACTGAGTCACCCAGGAGTCCCCTCATTTTTTTAAAATTTCACTTTTGGGGCCATTTAACCTATGCATTAAGACTACCCCAAGATCTGGAACAATAATACACAGGTTATGTTTGCAGAGCATTAGTTGGGTTATCTCAATATTAGATCCAATTTTTTATTAAATCCTCTTTGATCCATATCTTACTAAAAGATTTATCCCGTCTAAAAAAACCATTCAACAGCTCAGTTTCCTCAAGATTGGTACTAAAGCAGTCCTATGCCCAAATTCCTACAGTGATGTTATACCCTAATTTTGGTAATGGCTCACCTACTACCATATTCTATTCATGGACTTAATAATCACTTATTGAATATCCACTATATTGCCAGAATAATTATTAGGCGTTTTGATATAGAGATAAATGAAAATATTCATGGTGCTTCTGATCTAGTTGGGAGAAATATGTTTGAAATCCAGATTTAAATAAAGTGTGCTTTCCAGAAGTATAGAGAAGAAGCAGTTAAAGATGGCCCAGGAAGTCAGAAATGACTTCTCAGACAAGAGAAATGTGAGTTAAGCCTGGAAAGGAGGAGCCATAGTTTGATGTGTCTCAAAGGAAGAAGAGAGTAAAGAACATGTCTGAAAGCAGTTAAAAGTAAAAGTAAGCCCGGAGTGCAGGTTGTTCATGAGTGCTGGAATGAAATGATGGCATGGCTATGACAAAAGATATCTAGGAAGGTAGGTTGAGGGCAGACTGTGAAGGACTTTTAATGTCAAGACAGAGTTGTGAGTTAAACCAGAGGTTGGTGATTCTAAGCAAGTGATAGATCAGAATTACCTGAGAAATGTATTAAATAAAGATTCCTGGTTTCACCACAGATACTGAACCAGTATTCCTGGAGTGCACTCAGCATCTATGTTTTTAAGGAGCTCTCTAATAATGCTGACCTACAGCTGGGTCTTGAACTCACTTTGGTAACTGATATTGTAACCATAACCTCATTCTGGTAAGGCAGCCATCTTGGCTTATTCTCATCAGTTCCCTCCAAGAAATGACATTCTGCCTCTGAACACTAGCCTCAAAGACATTGAAGGGCTCTCCATTGAACTTGCTCTCCAAAGCCACATAGATGTTTTGGGAACAAGTGTAGAGCATAACCAAGTACTCCTCAAATCCATTCCATATTTTTACCTTTTCTTTTTTCCTTTTGCTTTATGTAGATGGTATAAACAAAATATGGCTTGTCAATGAAGAGAGTCATCAAATCATTTCAAAGTATAAAAGGGTATTATTGGCATAGAGATAAGATGAATCAGCAATAGGTACTCTAGAATTCCTTACCTCAAAGTATATTTCTTTTTGTAACATCATTGTTCATTTTATTATTTATTTATTTATTTATTTTTTACTGAGGGTTGAAAATCCCTTGAGGGCACAAATATTTTATTGATAACTTGTATATACTACTATCCAACACAGAGTCCAACTCCTGTTAGATACTGTGGAAATGTTTTATTAATTAAATAAAGTAGTTCCAATAATTATAATAACATTATTATGGTGTTTAGTAGTTAGTTTTCCATCGTTCAACCAGACTGATGCTCAAGGGAAGGGGCTGTGTCTTGTGCTTGTCTGTAATCCTAGTGTCTGGCCCAGAGTCTGAGATAGAGAAGGCACTTAGTACATACACGTTGAATGAATTAATTAAACAATCTAAAGACTTTATTTGCATTCATGTTTAAATTCAAAGCCAAATCAAGTCACAGGTTCTTTCTTATTCATTTCTTCTCTCCTTAGCCTAGAAAGACTGTGCAACAAAAAAATATTTTAAACACTGACAGGTGTCTTTCTTTGTGACCTCTACTCAAACTGAGAACTTCAGGTTTTCATAAGCTAGGCCTATCCCATAAGATTCCTGAAAAGGTCTAGGTGGGGAAGCAAATGTACATGTGAGTGTCTTCACGGAGATATGTGGGGCAAGAAAAGGCAGTGAGTTATGCCTATGTCATTATGAACATAGAACTCCCTGGGGCTAAGGCAGGCAAACTCAACTCCAGTATCTTCAGGATGGATTATTTCAAACAGCGCTGACAGCCTCAGCCATCTGTGAACGATTTGGTGATGCCTAATTTCTCTGACCTTTTGTAAGTGCCAGGTACTCCTTTGACTGTATCTGTCAAACTTTGGCAGCATCTTGACTCAGGTTGAGCAAATGGCTCCTAAAAGAATCTAACCTCATTCAAGTAACAACAGCTTCATCTATTCAAACAGTATTCCAGCTTCAGAGGATTTTTTTCCCCATAATTGTACGGACAATAGAAGAATGGTATTAGGAGGGCATGGATAGAATTGTAAAGGAGAATCCAATAATACATAGCCAGGGATTCCTAATTAAAAGAACATAAGCATAAGGGGCATTTTTCTAACCAGAGTACTGAATTATACAGAATTAAGGTGTATGTCTAATTTTGTAAGTTTCTAACAGCAAACATTTTGTGCCTGAGAAATGTTACTTATCTATGCATTCATGTTTTCATTCATTCATGTATCCATGCAACATTTGTTGTCTTCTAATTACTACAATGAACAAGAGAGGGAGATACATCTCTAAAATTTAGATTATTACAGTATAATCCACAGGTAATTATGGCAAGAACTGATCACTGTAGTAATTAAGCTTGTATGGGATAGAAAAGGAGGACAATCAGGTAATGTGCCACAGTGTAGAGAAGCCAGGGTTAGTCAGTACACAGAGGGTGATGCAGGGGGAAATAATCTCTGCACTAAAACACAAAGAACAACTGGAAAATTGTATAGTTGTACAAATATTTCAGGCAAAAAAAATCAGTAGGTACGCTACTAAAGATCTGGGAACCCATAGTCTTCTTTGAACTGAAAATAGTTCAGTATGACTAGAACAACAAGGGATAGAGTGTATATGTGAAAGGGAGGAGAGGGAAGAGATAAGCAAAAGAGGAAGGAAAAGAGGGAGGTGGGTCCTGGGCCAGATCCTGAAGAGAACTGCACACCATGTTAAGGAATACGGACTTTATTTTGAAAGCACCTGGGAGCTATTAAAGGGTTTTAGCCAAGAAAGTGATGTGATCATATTTGAGCTTTAGAGAGACTATGCTCACAGCACTGTGGGGGGGGGGGGGGTGGGGGATGATAAATGGAGGGGTCTAGAGACAAGTTTCAATGGTTTAAGTGAGAGACAGTGCCTTGAATGAGTGTGGAGACAGAGGAGATGCACAAAACTAGTATATTTTACTTATATTCAGGCTGTAGAAAAGACAGAACTAAATGATTTGGTGTTAGAAGGCAAAGGAGAGAAAACTCGAATGTTCCTGGGATATTGGCATGATTTTCTTTTGCCCGGATGGAATTTTTTGGATCAGCACAAAAAGTATGCCACTCCTTCCTAGGTAAGGAATTCATGTTCTAGTGGATAGAAATCAGAAGTTAGTGTCCAAATCATATGTGAAGTATACCTACAAACTAATTTTAGGTATTTTTTTTATATGCCAAGGTGACGGAAGGGGGAAGGATGCTAATTTTACCACTTATTTTACTGGCTTTAAAAAGTCTTCAGAAAAAAAAAGTCTCAAGAAGAAAAGAGTTTTCAGGTATTCAGAAATTATTGATGTTGGTTAAGGAGAGTTATTTAATCTAGGTAAACAAACTTATTTTTGCAAACATCATTATCTGATGAACAGATGGGAAATACACATCTTTACAGAGATACATCTTAAGGTAAGTACCTATTTTTGGGATGTGTCTCCTTTCACAGGAGCTCTACATACTTAAGGCACCAAGGAAGGATAAGAAACACAGTATTCAGCCTTCATTATTTTATCAAGTTCTTGTTGTTATTGATGTTATTTTGTTTTGTTTGTTTCTTTGGCATAGCAACAGCCAATGCAAACATCAAACTTACCTTGGTTAAAATCGAGGGTTAATTTTTTTGAGGTATTGAAAAAACATTACAAATCTGTGAAGTCAACCCTGACCCCCCATCACCTGTGCTTTTGTGCAAAGTCACTTTCATTGTCGGATGCTCTTCAGTTTTTGAAATCTGAGTACTACCTGCAGTACTGTGCGTTGGATGAAACAAAGTACATGAGGATATTTTCAACTATAATCATAATTTATAGTATTCTTATTACCCATTGTGAAGAGAGGTCAGACTCAGTACTTTTGAAAGGCAAAGAGAATGAGGCAGAATTTAAATGTGAATACAGAGAAATTTAGGTAAGAAGCATAGTATTCTTTGCTCCTCCAGGTGAGGAAGCCTGCACAATGCCTACATGGTCCTGAGTACACCAAGCTCATCAGCTTGGGAAGAGCAGCAGTATGATATTTTAGGAAACATCTGTTTTTTGTGTAGAGCATTTCACTGTAAAAAAAAACAACAAAACAAACAAAAGACAAAAAACAAAAAAAGAAAAAAAAAAACCCAGTGCAAGATATCTTAAGAAAAGCTTTTTTGAATGTGTTTAAAGTCTCCTAAATTTCCTGCATATAAATGTTGAATACCTCCAAAATGTCAATCAATCTTGTTTTTCAGCTAACTCAGAATAAAATGATAATGAACTTGCATTTAGTCTGCGCCTTACACAGAGTGAGAGTAATTAGACTTGGAAAAGACCTATTAGAGTATCCAATTTTATCTCTCTGCCCAGAGAGGACTATTCCTCCTGAGAGTTGCCTGTTACTGTGGCCTGACTAGTTTTAGAAGTCTCAGAGGAAGAGGAATTTACTAAATTCTTGAAGAGCTATTTAATCACAGGCTTAAGAGGAGGGAATACCCGCCTAGGAATCAGAAGGAATGGGTTTGTTTTCTGATTTTGTCATTTGTTAGTTTGTGATTTTGAGCCAGACACCTAGACTAGCTACTTTATTTACAAATGGTATCAAACTCATCACAGAATTATGGTGAAGATCAAGAGAGAAAACACATGTAAACTGACAGATACAGAGCTTGGAATATCATAGTCACCTGATAAATAAAATGTCTCTCCTTGACAACCCTCTCTACCAGCCACTTCTTCACTTGCTCCTCCCTCCCCACCCTACTCCTCCCAGTGCTTTCCCTGAGGTATGTATACTTTTTTAATTTGGGGGGCAGGATATTGCCAGTTTTCTTTTTCCTAGGTGTCCATGAGTGTTAATTTCCTAGGGCTACCGTAACAAAATGCCACACAGTGGGTTGCATAAAACAGATTCCAGAGGACAGAAGTCTGAAATCAAGCAGGGCCATGGGGGACTCTAGGGAAGAGTCCTCCCTTGCCTCTTTTCAGTTTCTGGTGACTCCCCAGTAATCCTTTGTGTTCTCTGTCTTATAGCCAGTTCACTCCATTTCTGCCTATGACTTCACATGGCCATTAATCCTGTGTGTGTACTTCTGTATGTCTTTTCTTCTTATGAAGACAGCAGTCACTGGATTGAGGGGTCATCCCAATCCAAAATGACCTCATCTTTATGTAATTATATCAGCAAAGATCCTATCTCCAAATCATGCCCCATGATGTTCTCAGTGGACATGATTGTGGGGGTAATGCTTCAACCCACTATGTCACTTAACATCTGTATCCTTAGGCAACTTCCCAAAGAAGCAACTTCTTCCAATTTAAGCTTCACTGCAGACTCTAAGTCATAATCCTGATGATGCTGACTTGGCCAATAATCAAAGTTTCTTTTTTGACTCAGTTTTTAGTACTTTCCCAAACACTTTCTCATTGGTGTCATCAGACAAAAAAAATTATTACCACTCTGACCCAGTTGTACTTAGGTTTCGCTGAAGATCCTGAATGCTGGGTGAGAGAATAAAGGATGAGAGATTTCCATCAGAAGAGAGAAAAAAGGAACTAGGAACAGTCCAAAGGTGCTAACGTCCTCTGCACCATGCTTAACACTTTGCAATGGAAAGAGTTCCTGGAAATCCTTATTCCATGTTGAGGTACTGCTGAGTGACTTAAGCAAGTCATTTAATTTCTCTGACCATCATCACTCCTTTTTATACATGATCTGGGGGGAAAATAACAAGTTTCTTGACTATTTCTCAGGGCTGTTGAAAGGGCACTCTGACATGACAAATGAGAAAGTAATTTTGAACGGTTAAGTGATATATATGTTTGAATTATTTTGAAGAATATTATTGTTGCCCCACCAGATTGTAAATGCCTTGAGAATTAGTACCATGTTTTTCTCATGCTTCCTCCTTCTTTATCCCTTTCTACAGAGCACTCCACTAATGACTATAATAAAGTTTTACTGGGGAAGCTCAATTTATGTGAAATTGAATTGAATGACTACTTTTCTAAATTCTGTGCTTTAAATAACTCTGTTAACACATATGTGTAGGAATGGCTTTTCCACAAGTTTTAGAATTCTTTCCCAGTTATGAACTAATTTCCTTATTCTGTCTTTGAATTTCCTTTCATACATGCCAAATGTCCTTTTGCACTTTTCCAACATCAATAGTCAAAATCATTATTTATTTGTAATGAAAACTGCCCCAAATAAATTGCTTGCTGTTGAGTTTATATAAAACAAATATGAGAGATATTGTTTGTGTATAAGAAAAAGTGAGAAATAACTATTGTGTATAAAGCTCTTGATATATAATGACAGATACACATAAAATACCCCACTGGTCCAGTTCCTACCAATTCTCCCAATCTCAACTAAAAGCTACATTAGCATTTCAATTCATTCATTTGGTGGGATCCACAAGGTCATAAGGCAATACAAATAACGGGGAAAGGTAATGTAAAAACCAGAAAAAAGACAAACTTGCTGATTTCTACATTGTTTGTTAGCATTTCCCATTGTTTGGTAGGCTGAATACTTTGCAGCATTTAATTCATATGAATGAATATATTCATGAGCATGTGATTTTGTTATTCTCAAATGAGTCAGTCAAGGTGATATGGACATTTATTTTAGATAACATGAGGAATCAATTTTCTTTTGTTGTTATTATTTGATTTGACAACAGTTGGACCTTGCTGCGGACCTAACTCTTGTTTTTGTTTTTGTTTTTAAATATTTATTTTTGAGAGAGAGAGAGAGAGAGAGAGAGAGAGAGAGAGAGAGAGCCAGCGCGAGCGCACCTGCTATTGGGGGAGGGGAAGAGAGAGAGGGAGATGGAGGTTCGAAAGTGGGATTTGTGCTGACAGCACAGAGCCCCATGCAGGGCTAGAACTCACAAAGCCATCAGATCATGAGCTGAGCCCAAGTCAGATGCTTTACCTACAGAGCCACCCAGATGGCCCTGTTTTTGTTTTTGTTTTGTTTCCTTTAAACAAACTAAACAATTCATTTATTTGTAATAAATGCAAGTTCTCCTCACCCTCTCTGTTTTCTTTTAACCATTCATTAAATTAGACATGATTCGGAATCTGCACAGGACAGAGTTCTTTTTTCATATAGTTTGATTTTTTTTTAAAGTGAGAACTCACATGGGTATTTTTTTCCTCAGGTTTACTGTACTGAGGGTTACTATCATTTATTGGAAAAAGGAGCCCACACATAATGTTTCTGTTTTTCACTGACGTTTAATTTATTCTCTCTATATCTACTTTTCTAATTTGTAAATAGGGAGTAATACCAACTTTGTATGGATTTTAGGAGGATGAAAGGGAAGAACCGGATTATTACAGAGACAAAAGAATGTCAGCTGAAATGCTTCCACTTAATAGCTGCTTGGCTCCTGGGAAAGCCATTCACTTCCCTGAGCCTCAGTCTCTTCATATTTAAAGTAAAAATAACTGTATCCACATCATAGTTTGGAAGAATCATAGGATGACAAAGAAGGCACTTCAATGTTTTCTGAGAATATAAAATTATTTAAATGCTAGGTAATGGACAGCATTTAGAAAACATGAATTCAATTTCTTCAATAAGGGCTATTTCTTACCTTTAGAGGTGTGTGTTTTGGGGGAAGGATGCAATTATATTTCCTACCCAATATTATTTACTGCACTGAAAATTTTAAATGTCCAGATGCAACATCTTTCATGCTGTCTAAATAAAACTATCTTTTAAAAAGTAGTCCTTAAAAAAAAAGATGAATACAAAAGACAATAGAGAAACTCAGAGTTATAAATGTGATATAAAGTCATAAAATGAAAGGGATAGGTTGCTGGTAATATTAAGTCAGCTAATACATCCCAGGCTGACTTCTAAGGTGCATTGCCATTATGGTGTAACTGCAGATTATAAAACATTTTGCCCAAAACTCATTTCCTGCAGACTCCCTCAAAATATCTATGAAGATCCTATCTATTGACAGAAACTCTTTATATCACAGTTGTGAATATGTAGGCCCAGGAGCCTTATGTCCATGATGAACAGATTTGATGTGTTAAGTGATCCTAGGCCATTCAATTTGTGACCCACACAGAGGTTTGAAAAGTAACTGGGTACAAAATTGCTAAATACACTTCAATTTAAATTAACTAAGAGCTTGTAAAAAGAAAAATGGCTAAAAAAATTACATAATTAGTACAGCTCTCCTAAGGAGAGATATAATTATAGTAATCATAAATCATTTTTCTCTCATAACTGTAAATAGAGAATGAAGGGATGCTGACAGACCCTCTTCACCAGGTTGTTTCTGCTGAAAAAATACTTTGTGACATGGGTAACTGTCACACATGATTGCCAGCTGGGGGAAAAGAAGGGAAGAAAAACCATTTTGTTTTAATTTCTGGAAAAAAAAACATTTTTCAGTAATTGTCACGGATGTTCTTTGATAAGCATGAACTTTTCACACTTCTCATAGTTCCCAGGCTGCCTTGAGGACAGGGGAATGAACAAGAAGAAACAGCTTTGTGCTTTTCAGTGGCCTTTATTGTAAACCTAAACATGAGATGTGTTAGGGACAAACTTTGATAAAGTCAGATTTTCTTATTATTTTCTCCTCTACGGTGGGGATCTGGAAGGAGAAAAAAAAAAACAAAAACAAAAACAAAAACGTGATACAACTGGCTTTACTTCTTGCGGACCCACGTTTCAATTCCATTGTGAAAAAGAGACATTTTAGAAAATTTACTTGGTCTATAATATGTTTGTCTATAGGTGTAGTTACTTAAAAAAAAGTGCTTCATATTTGGGAAAATTGGGGGTTTTTAAAGACATATACAAAACTGTATTTTTTGACATTTTTTTTCCTCTAAAATACTATCAGGTTGCTTACACTGATAATATAATTTGGATAACTTCAGTGAGATCCAGGCCTTCTCTTTCACAGCCTTGACAACATAACTTAAAAAGTGGCAAAAAGGAATATAATTTGACACGGCAGATCTTTCTAAAACAGCAATATTTGAAGTATATTGTGCTAAAGTTGATGGGAAGATTCTTTTTATTTTAGTGTTTTGCTTTTGCTTGTGTTTTTGCTTTAACAACAATAAAATTGAAAGGGAAGAATGAGAAAGCATTCTTTGTCTGACATGCAAAATGGCTTTGACAATGAGGGCACCACCTTGAGTTTTTTTTTTTCTAAATTCCTTTAATACATCCGAAGCAAAACCATTAAGTTATTATGGAAACTCAGCCTCTAAATTATCATGGAAAATATGTCACTTTGGCTTGTGATAGCAAATCTGCACATATTGGTGCTTTAATGCTAGAAAGTGAATATGACACGGAGGAAGTAAAACGTAAGTCCACACCTTTTCCAGCTAGTGGGAAAGAGTCCAGGCTGGGTGTGGAAAACAAGACAGGCCTATGTATATGTTCTGAATTACCCCTCTTGGGGCTTTTACTCGGCCTAGATAGACCATCAAGGATAGACTCAGGCTCTACCCCCACTATCTATATAGAATCAGGACAGTCATGTCTTGACTCCCCCTGTCCACCAATCCAGGGTGCAATAATAGTAACTGGGCTGCACAAAGTGATTAGGGAAAATGAAGCCTTAATATTTACTTTCCCTGAGCCCCTTTCAGGACTCACGTGGTATGAGTGCAGCTGATATGAGGACTCGCAGACCCATCTTGAGGCGAATGTGGCACAGTCACATAAGTCTAGAGTGGAGGCAGGGAGAAGGCATAGGGTGACCCAAAGTCATGGTGACTCCTGAGGGGCCTGAAGCCCATGGAAGCTGGTGGGAGGAGGGTGGGCTAAAGGATGTGCCTTAAGGCAGGTTCCTCAAAGTAGATTCAAATACATGGATTCTTGGACTAATGATGTATTTAGGAAGTACTCCTAGGAGAAAGCAATAGGGGAATAGCAGAAGCACTACAAAGGAGGGAAAGAAGTCAAGCAAAGGTAGGATTTCAGGCAAACTTCTACAGAGGATGTAACTTGTAAGTTTTTAAAGCTTCACATTTTCCTGATGCCTCGACATTCCCAGCGACAAGCTGTTAGCACCCTTCTTGCCCTCCCCTGAGACACAGTGACATTCACAGGCACCAGCAGAATCCCTCCACACCTTCTGTTTGGTATTTCACCCTGACCCCCAGTGAAAGCACTGCCCACTGGTTCTCATTCTCCCTCAGCTCCCCATCTGCTTGGTCAAGCCAGCTCCTTTAGCTAACTAACAGCCCATGTACACTGCCCTATCTCCCTCTTCTGGGACTTCTGAGTATAATAATCACTTTCAATTCCATATACCTCCCGACGGTGTTATTCTGTGTCCACGTTTGACTGTCCACCAAAAAAGCTCCATTTTACATACCATAATCATTCCTCAGAACACAGAGTGTTTCAGCTGGATCCCACAGAGAAGTTCTAGACTATAAATTGCTCTGTCACTCAGCCTCAAAGTGAGTGATGGGTTTTTCTACTTCTGCAATTGCAGGCCACCCAGGCTACTTACTCTCAGGCACTTTCAGCTCTGTGCCTGGTGGCAAAGATTCTAGTACCCTAAGGGCAACTTTTAATAGAAGGGCTGCAGATGTGGGTCACAGTTTGGTCCACCAAAGAAGAGACCAAGCAATGAGGTGTACCTGCCCAGGTTTCAGTGGTAAAGGCCAGCCAGAAAAGGATGCGGCAAGTAGACCGTGGTGGCCACCTGGCCACAGATCAGCAGGCTCTGCACAGAGGCAGCCCTGAGGCCCCCTTCTGCCATGATTGAGCTCCCCATTTTGCCCTCAAGTTCTTTACGCCCTCCCCTGTTTTCCTTTATCCAGATAGAAATGGACACTGTTGTGATGACCAATGATGATGTTTTCTAGAAAAGCTGCTGCTTTTCCTGAAACAAGAGACAGACGATTATAACTATATCTCATCCCTATCCCCATTTGAGAGTCTGCCCAACCATTCTGTAAATGTGAGCCCAGAGCCATAAGAAATCCAGAAAGATATTTCTTGGGGACTTAACAAAAGCCAAAATTTGTCAAACTTATAACATTAATTTATTTATTTTTAATGTTTTATTTATTTTTGAGAGAGCATGCAAGTGAAGGGCAGAGAGAGAGAGGGGCAGAGGATCCAAAGCAGGATCTATGCTGACAAGCCGACAGTGAACCAGGAGATTATGACCTAAACTGAAGTTGGAAGCTCAACCGACTGAGCCACCCAGGTGCCCCCTAACATTTATTTTTAATTGAAGTATAATTGAAATACAATATTGTACTAGTTTCATGTTTATAACATAGTGATTCGACAGTTACATACAATATGAAATGCTCACCACTATACGTGTAGTTACCATCTGTCACCATACAAAGTTATTACAATATTGGCTACATTCTCTATGATGTACTTTTTGATTCCATGACTTATTCGCTTTATAATTGGAAATTTGTACCTCTTAATCCCCTTCACCTATTTCACCTTTCACCTAATTTCTTGTTTAATATTTAATTTTTTGATAACTGAACATTTGGATCTGAGGATTTCCTAAACAAAATCTATAAGACGTTGTCTTATGGAGAAGAAAGGGGAGAGGGGATAAATTTGAGAGATTCACCATTTTTTCCCTAGAATCCTTTAGAATTCCCCCAAAAAGCATTTGTTAATTTACCATATTAGGTGAATTTTATCAGGATTAAAATTTCTTAGTTTCTTGGGGCGCCTGGGTGGTTCAGTTGGTTAAGTGACTGACTTCACCTCAGGTCACAATCTTGCAGTTCATGAGTTTGAGCCCCACATCGGGCTCTGTGCTGACAGCTCAGAGCCTGGAGACTGCTTCAGATTCTGTGTTCCATCTCTCTCTGCCCCTCCCCTGCTCACACTCAGGCTCTCTCTCTCTCTCAAAAATAAATTTAAAAAAACATTTAAAAAATTTCTTAGTTTCTTTTTTTTGTTTTTGTTTGCTGGTTTTCCCTAACTAAATATTTGGTGGGAGAAAACCAGATCAGATGTCATATTAGTGTCCTATTGCTGTTGTAACAATTTGTCACAAAATTAGTGACTTAAAACACTACAAATTTATTATTTTACAAGTCTAGAGGCCAGAATCTGAAATGGGTGTCACAGGGCTAAAATTAAGCTATCAGAAATGCTGTGTTCCTTTGAGAGTCTCTAGAGAGAATCTGTTTCCTTGTTTTCCAGTTTCTGGAAGATATGTGCATTTCTTTTCTTACTTTTTATTTATTTTTTCCTTTTTTTATAGTTTCCATGGCATTATTTATTTTTTTAAGTGAAATATAGTTGATATCCAATGTTATATTAATTTCAGGTTTACAACATAGTGATTTGAAAAGTCTGTATACATTATGCTATGCTCACCAAGTATAGCTACCATCTGTCACCATACAATGCAATTATAATACCATTGACTATATTCTCTATGTACTTAGGGACTTCCATCCCTGTGACTTATTCATTCCATAACTGGAAGTCTGCACCTCCCAGTCCCTTTCACTTATCTTGCCCATCCCCCTGTCCCCGGCTTCCTTCCTCTCTGGTAACCATCAGTTTGTTCTCTGTAGTCATGGGTCTTTTTTCTGCTTTTTATTTGTTTTTTCAATTGGTTTTTAGATTTCACACTTAAGTGAAATCATATGGCGTTTGTTTTTCTCTGTCTGATTTATTTCACTTAGCATAATACCTTCTAGGTCCATACCTGTTGTTGCAAATGGCAAGATCTCATTTTTTATGGCTGAGTAATATTCCATTATACCCATGTACATACACACCACATTTTTTAATAATTTTTTTAACATTTATTCATTTTTGAGAGACAGAAGAGACAGAGCATGAATAGGGGAGGGGCAGAGAGGGAGAGAGACACAGAATCTGAAGTGGGATCCAGGCTCCAAGCTGTCAGCACAGAGCCTGACAGGGGCTCAAACTCACTGACTGCGAGATCATGACCTGAGCTAAAGTCGGATGCTTAACCAACTGAGCCACCTAGGCGCCCCACACCACCTCTTTTTTATTCAATTATCTACCAATGGACATCTGGGTTGCTTCCATACCTTGTCTTTGTAAATACTTCTGCAATAAAACTAGGAGTATATAATCTTTTTGAAATAGTGTTTTTGTTTTCTTAGGGTAAGTACTCAGTAGTGGAATTACTGGATCATACAATATTTCTATTTTAATTTTTTGAGGAACTTTCATACTGTTTTCCACAGTGGCTGCACAATAGTTTATTCCCACCAACAGAGCATGACGGTTCCCTTTTCTCCATATCCTTTTCAATACTTGTTATTTCCTGTGTTTTTGATTCTAGCCATTCTGACAAGTGTCAGGTGATACCTCATTGTGGTTTTGATTTGCATTTTCCTGGTGACTGATGATACTGAACATCTTTCCATATGTCCATATGTCATCTGCATGTCATTGGAAAAATATCTATTTAGGTTCTCTACCCATTTTTTAATCAGATTTTGTTGGTGGTGGTGAATTGTATTAAGTTCTTTATATACTTTGGATATTAACCCCTTACTGGATATATAATTTGCAAATATCTTTTCCCATTCTGCCAGTTTCCATTTGTTTTATTGATGGTTTCCTTTGTTGTGCAAAAGCTTTTTTATTTTGGTGTAGTTCCAAAAGTTTATTTTAACTTTAGTTTCCCTTGACTGGGGAGACTTATTTAGAAAAATGTTGCTAAGGATGATGTCAAAGAAATTATTGCCTATGTTTTCTTCCAGGTATTTTATGGTTTCAGGTGTCACATTTAGGTCTTTAAACCATCTTGAGTTTATTTTTGGTATGGTGTAAGGAAGTGGTTTATACAGCTGTTCAATTTTCCCAGCGCTGTTAGTTGAGTGAAAAGACTGTCTTTTCCCCATTGTAGATTCCTGCCTCCTTTGTTGAAGATTAATTGATCATATAAGTGTGGGTTTATTTCTGGGCTCTCTATCCTGTTCCACTGATCTATGTGTCTGTTTTTGGGCCAGTACCATACTGTTTTGATTACTACTGCTCTGTAATAAATCAATATTTCAAGCTATCTTGAAATCTGGGATTGTGATACCTCCAGTTTTATTCTTTCTCAAGACTGCTCTGGCTATTCTGGGTCTTTTGTGGTTCCATACAAATTTCAGGATTATTTGTCCTGGTTCTGTGAAAAATGCTGTTGGTATTCTGATAGTGATTGCATTCAATCTACAGATTACCTTGGACATTGTATGGGCATTCTAACAGTATTAATTTGTCCTATCCGAGAGCTTGGAATGTCTTTTAATTTCTTTGTGTCACCTTCTTTGTGACACCTTCTTTGTGTCAATTTCTTTCATCAATGTTTTATAGTTTTTGGAATACAAGTTTTTTGTTTTGTTTTGTTTTGTTTTTTATCTCCTTGGTTAAGTTTATGCCTAGGTATTTTTTTTTCAATTGTAAATGAACTGTTTTCTTAATTTATCTTTCTGCTATGTTATTAGCTATTAGTGTATAGAAACACCACCAATTCCTGTGTATTAGTTTTGCATCCTGCAGCTTTACTGAATTCATTTGTTCAGTTCTTGCATCCTTTGAATTTACTAACTCCCTGTCTTCCTTATATTACAGGAACAGTACTGAGACTTGTTTAATTGGGACCTTGAAAACTTTGATCTCATTTCAGTGACATGTCTAGTGACATTCTTAGTGACTAAAAAGTAGATGATCCAGAACCAGAGCACATGTACCTACCTGCATACCTAACTTCAATCACCCAGGGTGGCAAGACTATATCTGTTTTCAATCAGTAGGAAAAAGCTCTCCAACTTTTTTATACCTCCATGAATTGTGTTTGCATTATCTTCCTCTCTTTAGCCCCTGTGCTTTGGGCCACTATGTTGCTTTCACAGTATATGTTTTCTCCCCCATGATGGAAAGGCATGCTTTGCCAAGAGAACAGTAAGAAACAAAGTGTAGTGAGGGATCAATGGAAGAAGAAATTATATCCTGTTTTGGGGATGAGGCATAGCTTTACGGATTTAGCAGTTTGAAAAGGAGCCTGAAAACTAAATATTGTGCATTCCTACTGGGATCACTTGTTCATACTAACACATAAAGGACAGTAAAATGTAGTGGTCATGAGAGTGAACTCTGTACCTAGACCACCTAGGAACAAATGCTAGGTAAGTTATTTCATCTGTCAGTGCCTTAGTTTTTTCACTGATAAAATGGAGGTTGATAATAGCACCCATTTCAATAGTCTTATTTTGAGGAGTATGAATTAATACACACAAAGTATTAGAATAGTGTCCATAATTAGACTTGTGAAAATGTTAAGCCATTCTTCTTACAGATATTCAGACATAAGGCCTGGTACTATTTGCTGGAAATAAATTTTGCTTCCTTCTCTGTAGATGAGAATTTCCACCATTAACTGAACTTCCTCTGGCCATTCTGATTAGACAGCCTACCAAATATCACCTCTCTCTGAGATTATAGAGGGAAGTTGTTAACTGGAGAAGAGAGGTTTTGAAATCAACAGACTTAGCTCTATGCAAAATACTATTTTTTTAACCATGAATCACCTTGATTTAAGTTTATGGCTTAAAGGATATTTTGACTATGAAGAGACTATCTCATATAATGTGTGTGTGTATCTGTGTGTGTGTGTATGTGTGTATATATACACACAATATAAATGTATATTTATATATATAATACACACAGTATTTTACACAGTATACATAAACATATATATATATATATATATAATATTTTATATATATATAAAATACTGTGCTTACAATAAGCTATTACCATTATCACCCTAACCACCACTTTGATCTAACTACCAATATAAGTAGCAATCATAGATGGCACACTCTGATCCCATAGGACTCCAGATATATGGGACAACAACAAATATAAAAGTTCAGCATAAAGAATTAAGGAATTGAATTAAAAAAAATAAAACTGGTAAAAAGGCCAATGGCATTTATTGATCTAGTTTGATAAGTCTAATTTGGCTAGACATTTGACCACAGAAACATGTCAAATAAACACTAGTACTTCTTTAACTGTGAAGTAAAAGGGGAATTTATACTTTACAAAAATTAAACTTAGGAGTAAATCAAAAGATGGTATTTGGAGAGGAAACAAGGAAATCAGCTGTCACACCAGTTAGAAGCTATTAGAGGAGAGAGACAACACATAACTAGAGCCTTCACTGGGTGCATGGCTGTGAAGATGGGAAGCAGAAAGATATATATGTCCATATGCAAGAAATATTGCATATGTCCATATGCAAGAAACATGACTTGGGCTAGGAATAAATACTTGTGCCATAGACAAAGAAAAAGCAAACATGTTTTTGAGCAGCATAATTCACTGTTCTATTTTTCTGAATACTAGAAAAATACAAACAGGATAAATTGAGGAGTTATTTTGAATATATTGATTATAAATAAGGTTTCTAGGCATAAATTAAAGACAGAGACTTTGATTCTACCATTTGTAGGTTGGGTAATAAGTTGCTTACAATCTCTAGTCTTCAGATACCTTGGATGTCAACTGGGAACAATAACAACTGCCTTGCCAGGTAATTGTGGAAACTAAATTAAAGGGGGAAAAAACAGCATATTTAGGAATAGAACCTACTACAGAACTTGAAACAAAGTAGAAGCACAATAAATAGTAACTAATTTCATTACTGTCATGGTAATTATTGTACAATTTGAATTTAAGGAGTATCCAACTACAAATGTTAAGCATAGATAGTAGTAGCATGGGTTTTGGGAATCAGGAGACAAATATGGACTACAGCTGTAGATCTGCCATCAATGGTATAACAACTCAGTAGTTAATGAGCTCTTCTCCATTAATGCAGGAAGGAAGTATGCAACAGCAGTTTCAAACCCAGGTTCTGGAATCAGACTCCTGGGTTAAAATATGGTATTTCCATTTATTAACTCTTGACTTTGGGCAAGCTACACAACCTCTCTCCTTCAAAATTTTTTCGATGTTTTTATTTATTTTTCAGAGAGATAGCACGCGAGCATGGGTGGGGGAGGGGCAGAGAGAGGGAGACACAGAATCCAAAGTAGGCTCCAGGCTCTGAGCTGTCAGCACAGAGCCCAATGCGATGCAGGGCTCAAACCCACAAGCCGTGGGATAATGACCTGAGCTGAAGTCAGAACTTAACCGACTAGCCACCTAGGCGCTCCACAACCTCTCTACCTCTGTTTCTTCATCAGATAAATTTAATTAATGACAGAACCTTAACTCACAGGATCGCTGCATGAGTTAAGTGAAATTATATATTCAAAACACTTAGAATAGTGCCTGATCTTCAATAAATGAATAAGAGTTAGTTATTACCAGTACTTAATTACCAAATATTTATTGGAATTACCATTATATAAGTAGTTGATAGAGAAAATCTGATAAAAGATAACTTTTACCATGCAAAAAGGTAGAAAAGGAACTTAGAAACAGTGGGAAGAAACAGTCTACCAGGAAGATCTGGGCTCTGTCACAAAGGTCAGTGGAAGAGTGACTCTCACAAGTAGAAAATGATGTTTTCCCTTTTTATTTTTTTAATGTTTATTTTTGAGAGAGAGAAAGAAAGACAGAGACATAGCATGAGCAGGCGAAGGGCAGAGAGAGGAGGAGACACAGCGTCCGAAGCAGGCCCCAAGGCTCTGAGCTGTCAGCACAGAGCCTGATAAAGGGCTCCAACTCACAAACTGTGAGATCATGACCTGAGCTAAAGTTGGACGCTTAACCGACTGAGCCATTCAGGTACCCCTGAAAGCGATGTTTCCTGATTAAATATATCAATGGGAGCAAAGAGGGATGACATATCATAAGATATATGTTGTAGACTAAATAATGACCCTTCAAAGATGTGACATCCTAATCTCTAGAACTTGTAAATATATTATCTTACATGGTAAAAAGGACTTTGCAGATATGAATGAATTTAGTGCCTTGAGTTGGGGAGATTACCCTGGATTATCTGTGTGAGTCCAAAGCAATCATAGGGCCCTTTTAAGACAGAAGCAAAAGGGTCAAAATCAGAGAAGGTAATCTGATAAACAAGGAGAGGAGTGGAGATGATGCAATGTGGAACCAAGTCAAGGAATGAACGGAGCTTCCAAAAGCTGGAAAGGCAAGAAAACAGATTCTCCCCTACTGCCACTGGAAGAAACCCACTCTGCCAACATCTTGACTTTACTTCAGTGAGACTGGTTTGATTTAAGACCTCTAAAAGTGTAAGGTAATAGACCTATGTTGTTTTAAGTCATGAAATTTGTGGTAATTTGTTACAACATTCATAGAAAACTAAGCTTAACCGACAGAGCTACCCAGGTATCCTATGAGCACCTAGTTTAATTCAATGTACAATTCTTGTGTCCTACTATATGCAAAGTGATAGGCTGCAAAGATGTAGGAGATCATTTTTTCCCTCAAAAAGTTTCATTTAGCAAGTCAGGGATTAAAGTATAAGACCTAAGTAATGGAACTATTCCGATTGTCATACACAAAAACAAAGGAGAAAACAAAGTACCCTTTCTGGTTTAAAGAAAGAGAGGCTTGGAAAAGACTTCACCATAAAGACATCCTAAAATTTGTGACTTAACCTAGGAGTAAAAGTATCCCAGAGAAAGATCTGGAAACAGGGAATCACAGGCTTTAGAAATAAATGAGCTGTGAAAAACATAAGAACATTGTGGGGATCAGCAAGTTATTTGGCATATGTGGAGATTAGAATGAATAAAGGTAAATATGCTAAAATTAGGATAATATAATTTGAATTGAATTAAGAACCTCCCAAATTTATTTCTGGTATCTCTAATGTTCTCTCTGTCTCTACTGTTACCTATTTCAAGCATCATGGTCACTTAAAATAACTCTTCAGTAGTACCGATTCCTTATTAAACACCATCCATACTGGCCCTGTTCTTCCTTCTTCTTTTTCTTGAACAGTCCCAAATCTTCCATTTTTTATGGCTTTTATTCTTTCTATTCCTTCTACTCAGAACACCTACCCCTAGATACCCCTGATGTCCACATGGCTTGCCCTATGTATCAGTCATGTCTCATTTATTACAGTGTTCTTCCTTGGCTACCTTGGTTATGGTACTGAGACATTCCATATTCTACTAGTCTGTTTGATTTTAATCCTGGAACTCATCACTGTATGAAATTATTGTGTCCATTTATTTACTTGATTGATTGCCTATACTATCTCACTCCCAACCACTATAAAGGTCCAAGCTTCTTAAATGTGTGTACAATTAGTCTTATTTGTTCTTCTGATTCTAGTGCCTGAATAGCATCTGAGACATAATGGGCACTCAGGGTATATTTGCTGAATGAATTAAGAGGACCTCAAACATCTCAAACATTCAAATTTTATCTCAACCACTTATTATATGGGTGACCTTGGGAAAGTCACTTAATACATTTGAGTCTCATTTTCTTAACATGTATAATAGGCATTCTAATACCTTTTGTAGAGCCATTGTGAGGATCAGCAATTATGCAGGCAAAGTGTCTAACATAGTAATTGATTTATAGTAAGCTATTGATAATATATACCATTTTATTACTATTGTTATTATTATTTCCATTAGATATTGGAGTATATTCACACATAGTATATTAAATTTTCAAATATCAGTAAATGAGAGGATGAATTAAAGAGGGAGAGGTGTCACTCAGAAAGGACAATGATTCTACAGATACACTTTGACAAGGCACGTGTTATGGTCCTGGAAATAGTTTCGATCTATTGATTTCTTATAAAAACTTCAAGACTAAGAGCCCTGTTAACAAAAGAAAATGAAACAAAAACAAAACAAAACCAAAAAATATCAAGACTAAGAGACACATTCAGTTCAGATAGCTTGACAGTATCTGCAGATTGCTGATGGTCATTGTTATGGACAAGAAACAGAATTCATATCTCCCCCAAATCTTGATGTGGTATTTACCATAATACAGGATTTGCTGAAAGGACACATAGCAAAATAGACTGGGAAAAATAATAAATTAATCTACTCTAATAAATGGTTACTAAAGTTAATAATTGATGGTTTCTTAAAATTTTTAATTAAATGTAAAGTATGTAAATATCATTCCAAAGATAATTATGAAGAATCAATTTTTCTACTCACTACAGAAGCTGTAAGAATGTTAATAATATGTTGCTAAAATTTACTGAAATGAAAAGCTCTACAAAATTATAAAAAATATTAGTATGAACATGGCATATCAACAAAAGTTACTTTTTTCATATTAATTTGATTCTGTGCCTTAAATGATTTGAGAGTGCCTACCTTGGAGAAAGAGTAAATACACAAATTTCAGTCTTCAAAATAAAAACAAGACAAATTTTCCTCAATTTAAGTAAAACCAGTATGTGAAAAAAGGTTAATTCAACAGATTTGTATATTTGAGGGGCTTCTAAAGAAACCTGGCTTTACAAAATGACTCACCACGTTTTTGTTCATTAATAATTTGATTCTAAAACAGTGTTCAAATCAAGGTCGAGGTTACTTTTATTTTATTTGATATTGGTTGGACACCAATTTAATAATTATATTCAGTTTTAAGAGTCATATTTAAAGGTGGTTTGGGGCTCCTGGGTGGCTCAGTCTGTTCAGCGTCTGACTTTGGCTCACGTCATGATCTTGCAGTTTGCGAGTTCAAGCCCTGCATCTGCCTCTGTGCTGACAGCTCAGAGCCTGGAGTCGCCTTCAGATTCTGTGTCTCCCTGTCTCTGCCTCTCCCTCACTTGCACTCTGTCTCTCCCCCTCCTTCTCTCTAAAATAAATAAACATTAAAAATAATTATAAATAAATAAATAAATAAATAAATAAATAAAGGTGGTTCTGTGTTATTAAAGAGGGTCACTAATAATCTGGAAAGCATTCAGGGGAAGGCAGCGAGCATATAGTAATGGAAACCTTCAAAACATGTCATAAGAAGTAAATTAAGGAGCTATGCATATTTAACACAAATTTAAAGAAACACGCAGACGTAATGGAGGTTATTGGGGTTGAGGGTATGATATCTGAATGGGTGTCCTATAAAAGGAATTATGTGCAATGCATGCAGTTTTAGAGGACAAGTTTAGTATGGTGGGCAGAAGCTACTGAGCATATATGCCGGTCAACATCTGGATAGATAGTGAAAAAACTAGGCCCACATACATCTGAAGGGATGCTCGTGTGAGGTTTTGTACTAGAAACAAGTGGTCATCATGTCAAGTTTGTGATGAGCACCAAGGTTGCAAGAATGTGATAGAGTAGGTCATGTACCATGACTACTACAGTCCTTCCTAATATTAAATTAGTGATTAGTTCATGAAACAACACAGAGTATAACTCTACAGACAGAAAACTGCTTCTCTGGTTCTTGTTGTGGGTGGAGGCGAAGGAAGCATTAACGATAGTTTCTAGAGTGGAGTCCAAAATGTTCTGGAGGACTGGCAGCCTTCTTCAAGTGATCACAAAATCTCTGCAGTTGATATTTATGAAGGATGCATAGGATGTGACCTGTTTTTTTTGTTTGTTTGTTTGTTTTTGTTTTTTATTTTTAAATAAAATCAGCTTTACTTTCTAATTGTGTCTTATAAGATCTGAAAAGCAAAGTATCTAACATAAAGCAAGCCCCATCAAGCTTTCCTGGAATAAGAAAACACAGGCAGAAAAGTGAGTGGATCTTTAAATAGCTGGATGGTAGAAACAGAACAATCAACAAAGGAGGAAACAAACTAAGCTGGTCAGGGAAGCAGCTTAAGTGATGTTCAGGGAAAAAAGAAGGAAATACACTAGAAATCTAGTTTAGAAAACTGGTATTTTAGGCACTTCTGAAACAATGACCTCCATCTTAATTGGCACTTATGATGATAATAGAATTGCTTATATCTACAAGGAGATTTAAAAAAAAAATAGAAAAAGTAAAAATAAATAAATGCATAAGGTAACTCACATTTAGTGGATATGGGGAAAATAAATTTCATTGTCAACAGAATTAAAAAGATAAAAGTTTGAATTATAAAATTCCTTGTAAATTTCTCTCTTTTCCTGGTAAGTTCATATTTTTCATCTGTACTATTACCATAATCAGCAAATAATTTAGGTGGGTATCAATTTTGCTCTCATAGGACGATGTGTTTACCTGTGTCATACCATATTTCACACTAGAAAAATTAACTTCTTTCTTATCTCTCTTATTCACTAGACTGGAAAATCTTTTTGGATTAAGGGTGTTTTCTTGTCTCTGAATCTCTGATCCCAAGCATTGTTCCCGCAACATAGACAATATTAATAGATATGTGGTCAAATCTCCAAATTCTCCTTGTGTCATTATTCAGATGCTCAAAATTACATCTTAAAACAGTACAGTTCATATTTTAGTCTTGATCTGTTGATACTGTTATCTGGCGGGAAAAAAATGCAAATTCCTCTGGTAATATGCAAAAATTATTTTCCATTGTAGTAATAGCCATTGTTTACTGAATGTCTACTATGCACCAGGTAATCTCTCTCTATATATAACACTGAATTCTCACAAACAAGGATCAGAGTATGTGGTAATTGGCAGATAAGAAAAATGGAGATGCTGAGAAATTAAGTGACTTGTCTAAGGTTACCCATTTGTAAGTGGCAATTGACTTCAATTCTCTCTGATTCCAAAGATATGGGTGTTCAAATGAGCCCAAATATATATATACATACATATGTGTGTGTGTATATATATATATATATATATACACATATATATACATATACATATATACGTATATATATATATACATATATATACATATACATATATATGTATATATATATATATACACACACATATGTATATATATATATGTGTGTGTGTGTGTTTGTTTTAAAAAAATTCAAAAGTACAGAAAAGTTGTAAGTAGAGTACATAGAACCCCCATAACCTACCAGTTTCTTCAACTGTTAACATTTCATTGCATTTGTCTTTTCTCTTTCCTTCCCTTCTCTTTCTTTTTATTCTCTCTCCCTCTGTGTGTATGTGTGCATGTGTGTGCGTGTGTATGTATGTGTGCGTGTGTGTGTGTCTGTGTAATAGATCTATTATTAAAAGCCTTTTTCTGAACCATTAGAGAGTAAGCTACCAAAAACTTTCCAGTGGCTGCCAATTCCACCTAGAATAAAATCTAAGATCCTTACTATGGCTATAAGGTTCTATAAGAATTGGCCACAGACTTCTGCTCTAATCGCTCCTCCCTTGGTTAAATCCACTCAGCCACACTGGCATCCCTGCTGTTCCTCCCACGTCAGTATCATTGTACTTGCTGTTCTGCCTCCTGGGAATATTTCTCCCTTAAATCCTATGGGACTCACTCTTGCACTTCATTCTAGTTTCTTCCTTGACCACCTGTACTAGTCACAGAAACAAAACCAATCTCTCTGTCCCTGTCTGTCAATTTGTGTGTGTCTGTGTGTGTCTGTGTGTATGTATGATGGATATATACATATAACCATATATATGTGTGAGTGTGTGTGTGTATATATTTTGTATATGGAGATACATAATACATAATAGAGATTGGCTCATGAATTTGTGGAGCCTGAGAAGTTCCAAGGGCTGCAGTGAGAGAGCTGAAGACCCAGGAGAACCAAGTATAGTTTCAGTCTGAGTCTGAAGGCCTAAGAAGTGGTAGACCTGATGATATAAATTCCAGTTGAAGTCTGAGACTGAAGGAAGGAGAAGACTGATGTCTCAGCTTGAAGGCAGGCAGAGAGACTGAATCCTCCTTCACTCCATCATTTTTGTTCTATTGAAGCCTCCAATGGATGGGATGAGGCCCACCCACTTAGGGGAAGGCAATTTCCTTTACTCAGTTTATCAATTCAAATGCTAATTTCGTTCAAAAACACCCTGGTAGATACATCCAGAATTAAGTTTAACCAAGTAACTGGGGTCCCCATGGCCAACTCAATTTGGCACATAAAATTAACTGTCATACCACTTTATCTAAAATAGCTGCCCACTATTTTTCTTCATATAGTTTTGTTACTCTCTGGCCTTGGTTAAAATATTTTTATCTATATACCTTCACTATTTATAAGGCCCATTTGCAAAATTAATTTGCTACTGAAAATAATTGCTGGGTCTAACTTTTCTTTCCTGCAAGTCTACCAATTTCTTTCTATGTAGGTAAAACCTTTAGCTTGAGAACAGTTTGAAAAATAGCAATAATAGAATGAAACACTTAAGGATAGCTAAATAGTACTTTTATTTAAGTGCCCTTTATTTAAGTGCCTTTTAAATAAGCAATAAAAGGGGCCCCTGAGTGGCTGTCGGTTAAGCAACCGACTCTTGATTTTGTCTCAGGTCATGATCTCAGGGTTTGTGAGTTCGAGCCCCACATCAGGCTCTGTGCCGACAATGTGGAACCTGGTTGGGATTCTCTCTCCCTCTTTCTCTGCCCCTCCCACACTTGCTCTCTATCTCTCTCTCAAAATAAATAAAAGTAAACTTAAAAAAAAAACAATAAAAATAACCTTTGCAGTATTTGATTTTCAGTGATTATAATGAGGAATGAAAACCAAACACCTGTGACCTCAGGATGCCTAAATGTGTTCATTTTTGTTGTTGTTGTTTGCTTTGTTTTGTTTTTCCAGGGAGCATTGGAAATGTTATACAGGGGAGACAAAAGGAACATAGGGAACCTAGAAATCAGTTTTGTTTTCTTCATCTGATACTCTCTTCACTGTGGGTAAATGGCTTGATGTCTCTGTAGGTGGTGCTACAAATACCTGCATTCCTTCCTTCCACCTGACCTCTCTTCATATCTCAATTTTGTTTGTTTTTTTCCCTTTACTGTGGGATTTTTTTTTTTTTTTTACTGTGGCAAGGTTTTCTCTGGGCCTCAGTTTCCCCATTGCTAAAAAAATGACATATCACCAGCTTCACAAATTTATTATGAGGACAAAAATGAGAGATTTGTATGCAAAGTATACAAAGCATACTTTGTATGCTTTACATACTAAGTAAATACTGTACTATTACTTCTGCCCCATCTCTTTTTTCAGGACACAGCAGAATGGCAAAAGTACTGGAAGTTACTAGACAAAAAGCATAAATAAATATTGTGCATGGATTTTCAGCTGTAATGCTCTCAAGAATATTCAACCTTGGGGCGCCTGGGTGGCTCAGTCGGTTAAGCATCCGACTTCGGCTCAGGTCACGATCTCGCGGTCCGCGGGTTCGAGCCCCGCGTCGGGCTCTGGGCTGATGGCTCAGAGCCTGGAGCCTGCTTCCGATTCTGTGTTTCCCTCTCTTTCTGCCCCTCCCCTGTTCATGCTGTGTCTCTCTCTGTCTGAAAAATAAATAAACGTTAAAAAAAAAAATTTAAAAAAAAAAAAAAAAGAATATTCAACCTCAATGTAAAATAGATAAGTACATGATAAGAGTTAATGGTAAAGTCACATTTCCTCTACTGCACCCCCCCACCAGCTCCCCTCCAGCCCTGTGTATTGCTTCTGTAGTTAATAAAAGCAGTAGTCACTCAGACTAGAAATCTAAGAGGTGTTGATGTCTCATCTTCATCACTCAGATCATTGGTCAACAAGTCCTGCCGTTTTTTTCCCAGAAATGTCTCTGCAGTTCAGTCCCTCTTCCAAAACCCACACTGCTTCTCCCTCAGCTCAGCATTTCAGCACTTCTTATATACCAGCTTGGCCTTCCTCCTTCTAATCTTACCTCCTCCAGTCTGACTGCTTTAAAACTGTCAAGGCTGTTGAAAATCTGCTTGGGTTGCTCCTTAGAGCAATGGATTCTCATTGACTAGAGGAGAAATCAAAACAAAAACAAAATATTCACCTATCACGCAAGCTCCTTTAAGATCTGGCCCTAACCTGCCTAGGCAGCCACCTGTTCTCTCACCCTTCTCCAAGTCCCATACACTACACTCCTATCACAACTGACTGCTCTGAACCTGCTCTCACCTACTCTTCACCTCTAGTTTTGCATATGTTACTCCCCGACCACACAGTCTAAAGTAGACTTTCAGACATTCTATCACATCACTCTGTTTTATTTCCTTTACAACACATATCTCCAATGGATATTTTCTTGCTTATTTCTTTATGTAGTCTCCCATTCTGCTAAATGACCAATCCCATATGAACAGTGGTCCTGGGGTGCCTGAGTGGCTCAGTTGGTTAAGTGGCTGTGGGTTCACGCCCCGCGACAGGCTCTGGGCTGACAGCTCAGAGCCTGGAGCCTGCTTTGGATTCTGTGTCTCTCTCTCTGCCCCTCCCCAACTCATGCTCGCTCTCTCTCTCACTCTCTCTCTCAAAAAAAAAAAAACATTAAAAAAATAAAAAAAAAGAAGAAGAACAAAGAACAGTGGCCCTATCTTGTTCAGTCATGCAATCCTGGTATCTACAAAATTACCTGTTTGATAAATGAATGTATAAATGCTCCCTCCTACTGTTGGTCTCTCTTTACCCCTTCTACTGCTGGTCAACTGACATCCATTTTTAATTATTGTGGTAATAGACTAGAGAAGGATGTGATAGAGATTACTGGTGCTTACCCATGTTCATCTTCCTCTTCTTTCTGGTCACATAGCTAGACCATATTTCTCAGCCATGCTTGCAGTTAGAAATGGTAATGTGATACCATTTTGGCCAATGTAATATGAACAGAAGTGATACTGACCACATCTAGGCCTGTCTTAACCCATATAAAATCCCCATACAAAATCTTCGTTCTTATTCTTCATTCAGTGGGTGAATGGAGATGAGTCTAGGGATCTACATAAGAGTGAAGCCACAAGATGGAAGAAGGCTGGGTACCTGAAGGACTTAGTAGAGACTCTGACCCCATTCAGCACCTAAATTAGATTGTGATTTGACTCAGAAACTTGTATTTCATTAATTAATTGGGGTTTGAGGAGTAATTTGTAATAAAAGTTAGTCTATCCTGATTAACACAAAGAGTTTAGTAAGAGTATGTAATCCTGCCAGTCCCAACTAAATTATGAGCTTCTTAATGGCAAGGGTCATGACTGATTCAATTTTACATCCTCAGCTCCTAGGACAGTCACAAATGCATATGGTGTGCTGAGAAAGGATGGATAATTGCAATGGTATCTTCTTTCTAAATTCTCTCTAAAATAAGATTTATTCTCAAATGGCACCCAATGTCCCCTGTGTTATGCCAGTTCTTCCTTAACCAAAGTGAAACAAAAATGAGATTTCTAGTATCTGTGTCATATAATGAAGAAGAGACCAGAGACACCCACCTTCAAATACCAATTCTCCAACTTACTAACTTTGAGAACTTGGAAACGTTATTTTCCCTCTGTAAGTCTCAATTTCTTCATCTGTAGAGGGAGATAATAATTACTATGAAACTAAGGATAATGTGCATAAATCATAAAACCGTGCACAGCAACTATGGTAGTCACAAACAATGGTACCGATAACAATTATTTTCATAATTACAAGGCACAAATGGATACTTCCCCATGGAAACTGTGGAAGAAAGCAGGGCAGTCTTTAATGGACTGCTCGAAAAGATAGTACTCATAATATTTATTGCATGGAAGTGAAGTTGTACCATCTCTGCGAGATTTGGGTCATGGTCTAATGCTTGGGGGACTTAGGCAGCATTTACTTTTGAAGAATAAAGCTGATGGGAGCTCAAAAGCAGTGCAAGAACCCCAGGGCTTTACCAAGAGTGTATGCCATTTGTAAGCAGCAGTGACTGACCCAGCCACTGAGAATATGACAGACAGAAAACCAGAGATTTGAGGATTATAAGAACTGAGCAATAACAACAGGAATTCCCCAGTCATTCTTCAGAATTCTGTGGTGTTGCATCTATTATTTGTAAGTGGATATTTCTCAGAAAAATAACAGCAAATCCAGCCATTGGAGGTGAGATTTCAAACTGGAGTTTTCTCTAGAGAGATTTATTCAGAATAAGCCTTTGAATCATTTAAAAGCAAATCCTCATGCATTTTCCCCCAGGAAATCACCCCATTTCTAAGGGAAAGATTGGGTGATATACAATAGCCAATATTGACTTACTGAAGATGTTATCAAATCATCCGTCTTTTCTCATAATGTTATAAGAAGATAGAGACACATTATGCTACTGAGTTTTCAAAGGAGGCAGAAAAAAATATAATACACAATTTTAACCTGGGGTAGAAAATTTGAAGTTGACATGAAATTGCCTTACAGTGTACTATTTAGAATCCATGTTCTGGCCCACAGGAAAGTATTAGGAATGGTTCCTATGCTGGAGTGTGAGCTTCTAATTTTAAGACCTATACAGAGAAATCGAGGACAAAACAATAATAGCAACAACACAAATAGTTCCATCATTTCCTGCCTAAGGTAGAGAATTTCTCAGTTTATAAAGCACTTCGCACAAGAGGAACATTACAAAACATCATGAGAATTCCAAAGAATCAATGTCAAGAACTGAGGGTGAGGACCCCCAAAATTAAGAGAGCGACAGTCTCTCTGGTTTATTTTCTATATAGCAGGTGCCTTCCCCAGAGAGAGCAAGCACTGCAAGCCAGTAATCCAGAGAGAGTTAAGGAAGACAAATGTACTTTGAAAGCCCAGCCAATGCTTAGTCTTTTGTGGATTAAGATAGAAATGAGGAGTTCGATTCAGGAAGATTATACATGATTTGGCTTTTCATCAAGAACCTTTGGTTTCAGAGAATTAAAGTACTGGAAAATACAATTTAGTGTAGTGTCATCCTCATTTTATTGATAAGAAAAGTGAAGATCAGAGAAATGAATTACTTGGATTAATAATTCAAAAAGGGAGAGGCAGGCAAATGGGTGGCTTAGCAGGTTAAGCATCTGACTCTTGATTTCATCTCAGGCCATGATCTCATGGTCATGAGATCTAGTCCCTTATCGGGCTCCATGGTGGGCATGGAGCCTGCTCTCTTTCTGTCTCCCTTTGCCCCTCCCCACAACCCACTCTCTCACTCTCCCTCTCAAAAAAAAAAAAAAAAAAAAAAAAAGAATTCAAATAGGGAAAGTAGGGATAAAAGACCCAGTCAAAAGATTTGTGCCATCTTGTTCCACAAGGGAACTTCCTTAATTTGGGGAGGTTGGGCAAGTATAAGTGTAGTACGTCCTCATCCCTCACAGCACAGGACACTAAATAATGTCTAACATTTATAGCTCAAGACTTAGCAGTATAATGATTTCACTGGCTGATGTAGAATTAATAATAAGAAACGATAAGATAAACTAATGTAGCTAAAGTGATCTCTTCTGAACAGTAAGATCATGGGGAGATACTTTTTTTAGATTATTTAACTCTAAAACACAGGAATAAAAAAGTAAAACCTAAGTTACAATGCATTAGAACCCTGGGAATGGTGTCCTTTATTAGCTCCAACACTTACCAAGATGACTTTAGAAACATGACTTAAGCTTTCCAAAACTCTCTTAAAAACAAAAATCTGCATAACATATTGCATGTTATATTTATATTTCTCTGTCTCGATATACTTTTTTTTCCGATATACTTTTTACTCTCCCTATCAAATAGCTAGATCCTTACTGAAAAAAATTATACAGAGGATATAAACAATTTCTGTTGGCATTATAAAACACTTAAGATATAATCAAAGCTTGACTAACATAACTGCAGTTATTAGATTAGGTGGTGCAAAATGGAAGATGGTTAATAATCAAGAGGAAGACTCACATCTATTGTAAAAGGCAGAATCAAAAGGCATCTTGTCTACGGAATTCAAAAGGCACTGCTATGGAAGGATGATACATTGTTGTATCTCAGCTATTCACGGGGATTGTGACCTATAGTTCTAACTGCTCTGAAGAACAAAACAGACATGCATTTCATTGAATTTTTACCATAAGGACTTGTGATGAAGGCCATGCCCTAAGCATATGGGTTAATGTGGAGAAAACGGCATCAATATATAACTCTTTTGTATTCATAGCTTAAGATTAAAATATCGGTGGACTGACCCTGGAAAGAAAGCACGGGTGGGGAAAAGATACCGATTCCTGCCAGAATCTCTATGAGGCCTTAGGGAGTAATAGCTTGACCTTCAGTGACATGCAGAGATTTATATTCACTTCAGTTAAAAACGACACCTTGTACATTTACAAGTTAAAGACTTCATCATACTAATGGTCCTAAGAGAAGCCATAGAATTACTAAAACCTTTTTTTTTTTCAGAGTAATGGCTAAAAGAGATCCTTTATTAAGATATGCACCTGACATTTTTAAATGCCCAAAATTGTCTTTGGCATAAACTGGCATCCTCTATGTGATGAACTGAAGAATATGCAACCTGAACAAATGCACTAAATATACTGTTGGGCTCATGTTTCCCTCTCCATTTCTGCTTCTGGTTTGCACATTTGCAACCCATCTTCAACTAAGTGGAAGACGCATCCATTTTATTTTATTTTATTTATTCATTTTTTTAAATATATGAAATTTATTGTCAAATTAGTTTCCATACAACACCCAGTGCTCATCCCAACAGATGCCCTCCTCAATACCCATCACCCACACTCCCCTCCCTCCCACCCCCCATCAGCCCTCAGTTTGTTCTCAGTTTTTAAGAGTCTCTTATGCTTTGGCTCTCTCCCACTCTAACCTCTCTCTTTTATTTTTTTCCTTCCCCTCCCCCATGGGATCCTGTTAAGTTTCTCAGGATTCACATAAGAGTGAACACATATGGTCTCTGTCTTTCTCTGTATGGCTTATTTCACTTAGCATCACACTCTCCAGTTCCATCCACGTTGCTACAAAGGGCCATATTTCATTCTTTCTCATTGCCACGTAGTACTCCATTGTGTATATAAACCACAATTTCTTTATCCATTCATCAGTTGATGGACATTTAGGCTCTTTCCATCATTTGGCTATTGTTGAGAGTGCTGCTATAAACATTGGGGTACAAGTGCCCCTATGCATCAGTACTCCTGTATCCCTTGGGTAAATTCCTAGCAGTGCTATTTCTGGGTCATAGGGTAGGTCTATTTTGAATTTTCTGAGGAACCTCCACACTGTTTTCCAGAGCAGCTGCACCAATTTGCATTGCCACCAACAGTGCAAGAGGGTTCCTGTGTCTCCACATCCTCGCCAGCATCTATAGTCTCCTGATTTGTTCATTTTGGCCACTCTGACTGGCGTGAGGTGATATCTGAGTGTGGTTTTGATTTGTATTTCCCTGATGAGGAGTGACGTTGAGCATCTTTTCATGTGCCTGTTGGCCATCTGGATGTCTTCTTTAGAGAAGTGTCTATTCATGTTTTCTGCCCATTTCTTCACTGGATTATTTGTTTTTCGGGTGTGGAGTTTGGTGAGCTCTTTATAGATTTTGGATACTAGCCCTTTGTCCGATATGTCATTTGCAAATATCTTTTCCCATCCCGTTGGTTGCCTTTTAGTTTTGTTGGTTGTTTCCTTTGCTGTGCAGAAGCTTTTTATCTTCATGAGGTCCCAATAGTTCATTTTTGCTTTGAATTCCCTTGCCTTTGGGGATGTGTCAAGTAAGAAATTGCTACAGCTGAGGTCAGAGAGGTCTTTTCCTGTTTTCTCCTCTAGGGTTTTGATGGTTTCCTGTCTCACATTCAGGTCCTTTATCCATTTTGAGTTTATTTTTGTGAATGGTGTGAGAAAGTGGTCTAGTTTCAACCTTCTGCATGTTGCTGTCCAGTTCTCCCAGCACCATATGTTAAAGAGACTGTCTTTTTTCCATTGGATATTCCTTCCTGCTTTGTCAAAGATGAGTTGGCCATACGTTTGTGGGTCTAGTTCTGGGGTTTCTATTCTATTCCATTGGTCTATGTGTCTGTTTTTGTGCCAATACCATGCTGTCTTGATGATTACAGCTTTGTAGTAGAGGCTAAAGTCTGGGATTGTGATGCCTCCTGCTTTGTTTGGTCTTCTTCAAAATTACTTTGGCTATTCGGGGCCTTTTGTGTTTCCATATGAATTTTAGAATTGCTTGTTCTAGTTTCGAGAAGAATGGTGGTGCAATGTTGATTGGGATGGCATTGAATGTGTAGATAGCTTTGGGAAGTATTGACATTTTGACAATATTTATTCTTCCAATCCATGAGCACAAAATGTTTTTCCATTTCTTTATATCTTCTTCAATTTCCTTCATAAACTTTCTATAGTTTTCAGCATACAGATCTTGTACATCTTTGGTTAGATTTATTCCTAGGTATTTTATGCTTCTTGGTGCAAGTGTGAATGGGATCAGTTTCTTTACTTGTCTTTCTGTTGCTTCATTATTAGTGTATAAGAATGCAACTGATTTCTGTACATAGATTTTGTATCCTGCAACTTTGCTGAATCCATGTATCAGTTCTAGCAGACTTTTGGTGGAGTCTGTCGGATTTTCCATGTATAATATCATGTCATGTGCAAAAAGTGAAAGCTTAACTTCATCTTTGCCAATTTCGAAGATGCATCCATTTTAAATAAACACTGACTCTGTCTCTCAATTGCTCCAATCCTGGAGCTGGAGTCACGCAGCTCACAGTATAAATTTAACGTTCTTAGCAAGTCATGTAAGATCTGCCATGATCTGGCTCCTATCCAACTACCCAGACTAATATTTTGCAACCACTTTTAATTTGCCAGGCACTAGGTTAAGCCCTTTAGGTGACTTATAACTTTAAAACATAACACAATCTTGTGTGAGAGGTACTATTATTTTCTACATTTTACAGATGAGAACTGAGGTTCAGAGAGGATGATTTTACCAGAATTATGGCTGGTAAATAGTAAAGGAGGAGTTTAAGATCTATATCTTTTTCCTAGTCACTCCTACTTCACTACCATGGTTTTGCAACTCCAATCTGCAGTATTATTTTCTCTCCATTTAGTAGCTTCCTCATTTGTACTGGGAGCACAAATGCATTGTCTTCTAAATAGAGCTTTAGTAACTGAGTATTTTTATTCCAGGACAAAGCAACTACATCATTCCTATTTTTGTAGACAATTTTAAGAGAGAAAGAAAATAGAAAATTAGAAATAGGGATATGAGGCTAAATTAAGACAGAGCAGGAGTAGAGTTTTTCAAAGGAGTCTTAAGAAAGATAAAGAAAGCAGTGGAAAATTAAACCTGGAGTTTTGAACAACATTGCTGAATTTCCTAGGCTGGAGAGAACTGAGGTGGGAGAAAGAAAGGATCCTGATTTTTTTTTTTTTCTAGCAAGCGATGTCAGTGAGTGTCAATTTTCCATTTGTTATTATTACACAAAAACTTAAACATGTTATTGCTACAGTCTTCACTTGGTATGCTGTTGTCATTCATTTATTTCAACAAACACAGAACAATTATTCATAAGGACCTCTGTATATTCACATATGACAATGGTCTCCCTTCATTCTAATTTTGCCAAGCTGCAAATACTCAAACTGTGGAGGTTTTAAGGAACCCAACTTTTAGGATCTGAGTGGCTGAGTGTGCTATATTTGTTGCTTCCTAAAGATTTCTTTAATAGTACTTGCTATTTATCCTACTGCCTCACTTTGGGCATACACTTTTCTTTGTTCTTCTCTTCTTTAACTCATACTTATCCCTGCAGGCTAACTTAAGAGTGATGATCATACCTTCTCTCCTGTGACCCCACATATTCTGGATCAGGTTTTCCTTCTCTGAGCTCCTATGGCTCCTGTACTTATAGTGAAGATGCCATTTACACACTGGACAGAAACTGTCAGCATGGAAAAGGTGGCTCTTTTCAGTGACAGTCAGTGTGACATAATAAGTAAGAATGTTGGTTCTGGAACCAGTCCAGCTAAGTTCAAATCCTGGTGGTACCTTTTACTCTCTGGGAGACCTTGTACAAATTATCAACTTCCCTGTGCCTCAGTGTTCTGATCTATAAATGAGAATCATCAAAGTATCTAGTTCATAGATTGGTTGTGTCAACTTATGCAAAGTGATTTGAAAGATACCTGACACACAGAAACTTCTTGGTGTCAAATGGGTCAAACCAATTTGATGGCCTCTATGACAGGAGACTCTGATTAGCTAGCATGACTTCATTCCTTTAGATCTTATTTTCTCCAATGATAAAGTTGAGGGTCTGTCAATTTTCAAAGGGTGGAGAATACTTCTGTTCAAGCAATAAACAAACTGGACGGTATTTTATCTGGACCTCTTACAGCACATACCACCTTCCACCTGGTAAAACAGTTTTTTGCTATTCCTGTTTTGTATCTTTGTTGAGCAATGTGGGCCTATACTTTTCATTTGTATCTCACTTTTATTTGTGCCTAATGTGTTTCCTGATGCATAGTAGAATTTCAAGTTACTTGCTAGATGAAAATATATAAATAAATCTGTAAGGAATCAAAAAGAACCAGTAAGTCTGATACTATATAGGGTTAATTTGAATTGTTCTTTAAATTGGGTGCTTTGACCATGAACCACTGTTAATATCCTCGGAAGTAAGAAAACTTATAATTATAAAATATAACTTCATAAATTTCTATTACAATTTCAGACACTATAAAAATCAAAATATATTCCCACCCTCTAAAATCTTAATTTAACAGAACAGTTAAGCACTCAGTGAGTATTTATAGACTTCATTGCCTTATGGTAGAGATTTGGTGGTAAATATTCAGGATCAGACATTTGCTCTCAAGGAACTTACAAGTGTTTGATGTCATTCTTCTCTTTTAAGCACATTTTAAATATATTTTATGATCCATCAAATGAGCTTATTCTAATAGCAAATGATATATTCTGCTTGCCTATACACAACATATTTCATGAACTATATCCCACAGAAAAGAGCTTACTTTTTCTTTTTTTTTTCCCTTTTTTCTCTTTCTTTCCTTTTTTTTTTTTTCAGTGCACAAAATATCAGAAACTTGAAAAAAAATGTACAGACAGGCTTGGGCATAAAATTAAAAGACTTAAAATTAAGCCTACTAAAATTTCTAATTGGATCTAATATTTTTTTTACTCCATTTAGCAAATCAGAGAACTCATTGCTTGAAATAAAAGTTTATTCCCCTTTTAATAATAATGGCCATTTATTTATGTAAGTTAGCTCTTAAACCTGTGAAGCTCTTAAAGACCCCCTGGGCTCAGCCAGAGAACTCTAAGTACCTATTTCTAAGCTCCCTCTCTTCAAACTGTGCTTTCTTTTATTTTAGCCCCTTGCTTTCCTCACTTGCTGCTCCATAAATGGCTTTGAAAAATGAAGGGACAAAGTGGCAACAGAATTTCACAGCTAAGCCTCTAATCTCCACAATGCCTGTGCAAATGCTACTCTATCTGCCTGCAAACCATCTCCTCCTCCACCCTGGTTTGCTGCCTGGATAATCAGACTCCCTTCTAAGGCACTGTTCCATAGACCCATTCTGGAAAAATGTCTCTGACATTTCCACATCAAAATCAAGTTAGTTTCTCTATACCATCTAACATCATGATGATGTTGCACATATTGAATAATGCGTCTCATGTATTGTTTCATTTCGTCTGCACAGTAGTCCTATGAAATATGCACTATTACAGTCATGAATTGATGGCTACATAAATGGTGGCTAAGAAATGTTAGTTACTTGTTTAAGTTCTCTGTGTAGAGAAACTGAGATTCAGTTTAGGTCTTCATGACTAAGTCATGAAGTACCAACCTATATAAATTGTTACTAAAATAGGGCGCCTGGGTGGCTCAGTCGGTTGAGTGTCCCACTTTGGCTCAGGTCATGATCTCACAGCTTGTGAGTTTGAGCCCCGTGTCGGGCTCTGTGCTGAGAGCTCAGAGCCTGGAGCCTGCTTCGGATTCCGTGTCTCCCTCTCTCTCTGCCCCGAACCCACTCGCATTCTGTCTCTGTCTCTCTCAAAAATAAAAATAAACACTAAATAAATTAAAATAAAATAAAATAAATTGTTACTAAAATAAACTAACCCAAAGTTCTTTAATTATCTATATCATGCTCATTCTGCAAGCAGGTAATGAAGTCCTTGAGGAAATGGACCTATTATTATATTTGTAGTGCCTTGAACCTAATAGAGGTTTAATAAGTATTTGATGGATGAATCGATGACTTGGTGGATGGAGAGAAATAGATGAAAGTAAAACAGGCAGACTGGAGAATGGAAAATGACTAAATGACCAAAATAAATGGAAAGATGCATTCCTACAAATTGGTCTGTGGTCTGACATGGAGATAATATAGATTTCTTGGGTCTGCTTCCCCATTCTTTGACCTAGCTTGTTCTGCCTGTACAACCATGTATAAATGCTAATGTATCTTAATTGTTTTTCCTCTCATATTGTTAATATATACAAATTTTCACCTCTGGGAGTGCTTTTAGAGTATTGCTGACAAGGGCACCTGGGTGGCTCAGTGTCTAACTCTTGACTTCGGCTCAGATCGTGATCTCACAGTTCATGAGTTCAAGCCCCACTGTCAGCGCAGAGCCTGAGTAGGATTTCTCTGTCAAAAGAAAGAGAGAAAGAAGAAAGAAAGAAAGAAAGAAAGAAAGAAAGAAAGAAAGAAAGAAACTTAAAAAAAAAGTATTGCTGCCATTTGAGTAGTGATTTTATTTCTCATACCTTCCTCCAGATGATGTATATAGTATTTCATGAGAAATATTTCTCCAAAAAACTGGTTTGTTTCACTTATAGTAAGTAGGAGACCAGTAAATGGTTGTTACATGACTAAATGAATCAATAAAAAATGAACACATGAAAGAATAAGTCAATAATCAATTAATCACCTAACCAATGCTTGAGTGTAAAAACTACAGATTACTATACAAATTCATGTCTATTTCACACTGTAGCTAAGGGACCTAAGTAACATTTACTACCCAAGGACTCTGTGACACATTCTCAGTATACTCTTACGCACATTAAGTCATATAACCCTCATAATAGCCATGCAAGATCTGTGTTTTCATTCCCATCTCAGACATTTGTAAACAAAAGCTCAGAGAGGTTAAGTTTGATGAGGTAGAAAGCCAAGCAGAGCTCAGATTAAACCATGTCATTTTGAGTCTTCGTTGCATGTTCTTCTTTGTACATGGAGTGTAGAATGACTCTGAAAGTTATATAAATTTGGTTAACAATGTTTAAACCAATAATGCCCACTTTTTTAATGACACTGAATTTTACTGGTCAGATAAGTTACTGCAGTTATCAATCCTCATCCTGGAAAAAAATAATAATTATTAAAACTATGAGAAAAGCTGAATACTCAGTTACATAGAGGATGCCTCATCAAACTGGCCTCAGTTGCCTTCTGGAAAACTGTGGTGAAATAGACCCAAGGTCTTCCCCTAAATAACTCAGAACCATCCATCACCCACTCCTAGCCTCTTACCACCTTCTCCATACCTAGAAAGATAATCGCATATTTATGTATGGCCTTATGGAGATCAACATATTTTTTCAAAAGATGATTAATTCTGGAGAAGCTTTCTTGTGATTACTTACTTGGCATACTCTGCAAAAGTTAAACTGCATCTGGAGAATGTACATTTCCCCCAGGACAACTCTATATACCTGCTTTATCCTAAACTAAGAACTCACTGGTTTTATCTTTCTTTTTTCCTCTGATTACCTGATTTTTTCCAGCTTTATTGAAGAATAATTGACAAATAAAAGCTGTATATACTTAAGGTATACAACACGATGTTTTGATAATTGTATCCATCGTGAAATGAATACCACAATTAACCTAATTAATATATATCAGTTCAAATAGTTACCTTTTGGTGTGTAGTGAGAGGACACTTAAGATCTACCCTTTTATAAATTTCAAACATACAATATAGTATCATAACTGTAGTCATCATGTTGTAAACTAGACCTTCAGAACCTTATCATTCTGAATAACGGAAACATTTTACTCTTTGGCAAACATCTTCCCATTTCCCCCAACCCCCAATCTCTGACAACCACCATTCTATTCTCTGCTTTTACAGATTAGACTGTTTTAGGTTCTGTATGTAAGTGAGGTGATACAGTATTTGCCTGTCTGCTTCTGGCTCATTTCACTTAGCATAATGCCCTTTAGTTTTAGCCATACTGTTGTGAATGTCAAGATTTCCTTCTTTTTCAAGACTGAATAATATCCCATTGTACATACATACACTCCATATTTTCATCTGTTCATCTATCAACAGACACTTAAGTTGTTTCCATATCTTAGCTTCTATGAATAATGCTACAATGAACATGGGGGTGCAGATATCACTTTGAGATACTGATTTCATTTCCTTTAAATATTCACCTAGAAATGGGAGTTCTATTTGTAATAGTAGTTTTATTTTAGTATGTTCCATTTTTAATTTTTTGCTTTGCAAAAATGCTTTTGCTTTGCTTTGCATAATAGCTGCACCAATTTACATTCTCACCAACAGGGCACAAGTGTTCTCTTTTCTGTACATCTTCATCAATAACTTGTTATCTTTTATCTTTCTGATAATGGCCATTCTAACAGTTGTCAGATAATATCCCATTGTAATTTCAATTCAGGTTTTTCTGATGATTAGTGATGATGAGCACATTTCATGTACCTGTTGGTCATTTGTATATCTTCTTTGGAGAAATATCTGTTCAGGTCCTTTGCCCACTTTTTAATCAGTTGATATTGAGTTGTTTGATTTTCTTATATATTTTAGATATTGACCCCTTATGGTATGTACAGTTTGCAAATATTTTTTCTACTTGCATAGGTTAATTGTTTCCTCTCCTGTAAGAACTCATTAGTTTTAGAAATATGTTAAACTCAAAGGGTGAGGGGGATTGAGTGGGGGGAAAGAGAAAAACAATGGATTCAGACTTAAGGATAATAATTCACACTTTAAAGAGAAATGTAATAATAGTTTTAAGTTTATCTTCTTACAAACTACTTCTAATTCACTACTCATAAGAAAAAATTTTAATTATTTATAATATTAGATTACATATGAAATAGGATTGCTATAATAAGGCAACTGTAAAGGGAAGAAATCAGAAATCATTAGAAGAAGGAAAATGTATGGACTAAGGGTTAATGTTAAGTTGATTACTATAGTTGGACATCTACATTAGAATGAACTTTCTGGCAGCTAAGTTAACAAAGGAAGACCTGTTCATTCATAGCCTTTACTGGTAAAAGAAAATAAGAGATCATCACAAGAGGCAATTCCTTCCTGGGCCCTGCATTAGAAGGATTTCTCCCTTGAGCAAAACCAAAAATGAAATGGGGGAACATGGGCTCTGGATCACACAGTCATCAATGGGGTCTTTTCTATGTAAACTAGGAAAGTTTATTTAACACTTCTAAGATTTACTTCAGTAAAAGTAATTTGTGTTTAACAATTAATTTAGAAGAATATATGAAATAACTTTTGAAAATAAAGAGAATAATAACAGAATAATTCTATGTATACTCACATTTAGAAACAAAATGTCACAGTATCATTGGAGACCTCTGGACTTCTCTCTTAGGACCCATCCCTTCCTCCCCACTCACTCTCAGAAAAAATTAAACACTTAAACTTTTAGAGTAGCCATTCCTGTACAGTATTTTAGAGATTTCCTGTATATATGTATATTCCTAAATAAGATATTGCTTAATTATACATGTTTTTGAAATTCATATACATGTAATCATACTGAATGCATTTTTCTCCAAATTGCTTTTTTTCACCGAATTCTTTGTTTGATATTCATCCCTTTGAATACATTTAACTGTAGTTCAGTGATTGTTATTCCCGTGCAATGTTCTCTTATATAATTATGATAAGATAATCTATTTAACCATTTTATGGCAATAGCTATCTGGTCCCCCCCCCCCAATTTTGTTTTGCTTTGCTATTATAAACAATGCTTCTACGAACATTTTTTAATCTATGTCTGCTGGATGGATGAGAGTGTTGCCAGGATAAACTCTTAGAATTGCTATTGCTGGGTCAAAAGTATACACAGCCTATCACTCCCAGTGTAGCCAGATAGACATCAGGTGTTCATATTAAATTAATTATAATCCTTGAATAATGAAGCACTCATAAAAAAAGGTCCATGCTAGGGGAGCCTGGGTTGCTCAGTTAGTTAAACGTGTGACTTAGGCTCAGGTCACGATCCCTTGGCTTGTGAGTTTGAGCCTGGCAGCAGGCTCTGTGCTGGCAGGTCGGAGTCTGGAGCCTGCTTCAGATTCTGTGTCTCCCTCTCTCTCTGCCCCTCCCTGGTTTGCACTCTGTCTTTCTCAAAAATAAATAAACATTTTAAAAAATTTAAAAAAAAAAAGTCCATGCAAGCATCTACATTTTTTTTTTTTTACTTTACTGGTTAATGTCAAATTGTTTTCCAGAATGGTAACACTAATTTACATTTTGCCAAAAGATCCAATTACCCCACAGTCCAGCCAACAGTTGGATATTTCAATTTCTCCAAATCTGGTGGATGAGATATGTAATCTCATTGTCATGGTAATGATTCACCTTATTTCTAGTGAAGTTGAGCATAGTTTATTATGCTTACTGCCTAGTCAGATTTCTTACTTTTATCTTTAAAGCTCAATGAAATATTTCATACACATTTATTAAAATGATTAAAATAGATATATACCAAAATGCCCAGGAAAAGTCTTGGTACAGAGCTGGCATTTAATACATGTCAATAACCATCCTTATTGGTTCCTACCCTCTTCATAAATAAGAACTACTTTATAAAATGAGGAATAACATCTTCTGCTTTTTTTAAGATTTTATTTTATTTTATTTATTTTTAAATGTTTATTTTTGAGAGAGAGTGTGAGCTGGGGAGGGGCAAAGAGAGAGGGGGACATTGGAATCAAAGTGGGCTCCCTGCTGACAGCAGAGATAGCCATGCGGGCTCCACATCACAAACTGTGAGATCATGCCCTGAGCAAAAGTTGGACACTTAACCAACTGAGCCACCCAGGCACCCCCCATATTTTATTTTTAAGTAATGCCTATACCCACATGAGACTTGAACTCACAAGATCAAGAGTTGCATGCTCCACCAACTGAGCCAGCCAGGTGCCCCTTCCTCTAACTTTTTAAAAATATACCAATAAATTGTTCAAACTGCTTCTTGAGCACATGTGCATATGCACACATGCACACACAAACACACATTTACCCAATTCACCCAAGGCATTTCTGTAAGAAGCTGCAGTTAAATTGTCCTAGTATATTCATGTTTTTCTTTATAGTCTAACAAAGAGAAAGCACATTAAGATTAAATAAATAAAAACTTGGCCAATGAAGAAGGAATGCCAAAAAGAAGTGCCAGAAACTGTAGCAGCCTTCTTTGTCTTTGTGTTTCTTAGCAATGCTCATTTGGGCATGTTCTAATCCTAAATCACAATGGAGACATACTCTAAAGGAGAGTACATGTGGTCCAAGTCCAATTTGATGTAAATTTTAAAAGTCAGAAATAATTATATGATGGTAAACTCATAAGTTCTAGTAAAAAAAAATTACCAATGTTGTACAACTTTCTAGATTCTGTGGGTATAGCAACTTTTTTATTTATAATAGTTAATATGCACAGAATAAGCTTCCAGGAAATCAGCAGGGGCTTTTATCAGTTCCTAAAGTTTTGGAGGGATTCCAAGTGCAACTTAGCCATGTTTAGGGATATGGAGCTAAACTTACAAATTAGAGACGATAACATCTCCTTTAAAGGAATATTTCTAAGATGAGACAGTATGTCTACAAACTAGCTGAAGAGTAGTAGACACTCTGTAATAACTAGTAATTATTTATCCAACATTTTTTTTAATCCTACAAGTATTTACTGAAAACCTAATACGTGCTTGACACTGGAATATATGTATTTTAAGAGAAAAAAGTAAAACAAATTAATAGAACAAAACAGAAGCCATCTACACTATTGTAAACATCAACTTTCTCTTAATTTTTCCAACAAATATACTGATTTGAATATTGGTATAATGGTCTAGTTATCATAAAACATATATTAACAAAATAGAGCTTTCTTTATAATTTATTTTCATTAACTACTTTATAATTTATTTTCAAAACTTCATTAATTTTTAGGCTGGTGGTACATCTTTGTTGTGGGGTCTGTCTTTTGTTGTATGTTTAGCGGCATCCCCAGCTTCTGCCCACTATATATTACTGGTACCCTTCCTCACCACCCAGTGCTGTCAGAATCAAAAAATGTCACAGTGGCGCCTGGGTGGCTCAGCTGGCTAAATATCCAACTCTTGATTTCGGCTCAAGTCATGATCTCACAGTCCTAAGGTCTAGCCCTGCATTGGTCTCCACATTGGGCATGGACTGGCTTCAGGGTTTCTCTCTTCCTCTCTCTCTGCCCCTCCCCCCTCACTTGCATGTGTGCTCTCTCTCTTAAAAAAAAAATTGTCACCAGACAGGGCTAAAATTTCCTTTTGGGGCAAAATCACTCCCAGTTAAGAATCACTGTGTGAGAAAAAATATGTTACAAGAGCAGTGGACTGGGAGAAATAAGACCTAAAATTGAAATCCGGCTTTGCCAATGACTATTTCTGCATTCATTTAACTAGGGCAGAATTTAGAAAACAAAGCATATAGTAATAGGGCCATCCTAATGGGATTTCTCAGAAATTTTAGATATTATACTATGTTCATGAAGCAGGATTTGGGAGTTCAAGCACCAGTGTAAGGTAATGAGGAATGAGTAAAATTCCAAGTTCCCAGCTCTGACATCTGTATAGCTAATAGTCAAGTGATGTAAATATTAGACATCTTATGCTGCTGGCAAGCTCACTAACTCTCTGAATTCGTCTCTAAGATTCAGTTTCTTCATCTGTAAAAGGAAGGGTGATTCCTCACTTCTCAAGTTTTGGTAGAGTGTCCAGCTAAGGATTTCCACTAGTCCATGTATTTCCTTCTTTGCCATGCTTTAACATAAATTATGTTATAATTAATTGCTTATTATTATTATTGTGAATCTATATATTCAAAAATATTCAAATATGTTGGTTCATTTTTCTCTCTTCCTTTCTCTTTTGTGTTTTCTCCGTTTTTGTTTGTTTGTTTTTTAATTCTACTACCAGTAAACCAGAAGCCACAAAGACAGAGAGGTTATGTAAGCAGCCACAATTTCTTATCATTTTAAGGGTTTCCTCACTTAACAAAGTCCTTCCTACAGGTGCTCACTAATAAGTGGAATTCATATAATAGAACACAGAGATTTTTATCTGAATATTAAAAAAAATATATTTCAAGTGAAAACAACTCCAGGCAAGGAAGCAGTCATTTTGCTCTTTTGATCATTGTACCTAATTCTATCTACTTCACAGAATTGTTGTGCCAGTAAAAATAAGGTTTTTGTTTATTTTGTTTAAACCGAAATCTCTATAAAAATTCAAGGAATATGTTTTGCTTAAATTTTTAAGGAAGGAAGTACAAGTGACTGATACAAACCTCTCAATAACCTATTTGCCCAGGAAATCATGAATCTTCCTCTTGCCTCTCACTGAGAACATAATATTCCTTTTGAAATGTTCTTGGCAGGTGGTGATTTAATTACTGTTATCAACAATCCTTATGGAAGGTTGAGGAAAAGTCTAAAGTCCATGACTGGAGCAGAAACAACATCCCAAGACCAACTCTGATCTCCTTACTATTGTACTTAGCTTTGTATTACTATAAAAGTTTAAAAGGATGAAGGCTTCTTCTAAATGAAACCTCTACATGAGATGATCTCAACACAAACATATGGGATTAGGAGACAGCTTGGGACTGGGAATCAGAGAAATTTGCCAGAAACCCACCACTGCTACTTACTAGGTATGCAGTTGTGAACAAATGGCACAACTCTCTGAATCTCACTTTCCTCATCTGTAAAATGGGCATAATAATATGTTGTTGGCACAAGTGAACATTCCAAGTGATCCCAAAGTTGGGAGGAGAAATTCCATCAAAGGAAACAAATGTATTAAGAGCGAACATTTGAAAATATTCTGACATGAGGTTGCTTATTTGATCTGTTTGCTTGTTTTGTTTTTAGAAACATTTTTTTCTTCAGAAAAGAAAGAATGACTGCAAGATTGAATCAAATTCCTATACTTCTGTTTACAAGTGAGAAGAAGAGAACAGAGAAAAGGAGAAATTATAGGCTGATATGAAGTCTCATGGCTGAGTAAACAGTCTGGAAAAGGAAGAGCTTCTCTTTGCAGGAAAAAAAAAGGGATGTTTCCTAAAAATAATTTTACCTATCTTGAGATAATTACAACTCCAGAGAACTAGAAACATTAATAGGTACATATAGCCATACACAACCTCCAGAGTACCATTCATCTCTAGCTGGACCCACCTTTTTCCTAGTATGCCTGGTTAACTACAATTTTTTTTATCCACAGAAAACCACTAAGAACTGAACACAGGTAGAGGCATGGGAAATTAATTCCATTATTTTCTTTTATAAAGTAGACTATTTGTGGAAGAGGTTTTCTGTCTTTCATATCCCTAAAGCAAAGTGAACAGGTTGGTGGTTTTCAGTTATTAAGTCAAATTTATAAATTATTTAAGAGACAGTATGCTTTATGAAATTAGGGATTTTTAGTCTCAGCTCTTCTGTTAAAAATACAAAAACAAAAAACAAAACAAACAAAATACAAGTGACTATTGAAACCATTTAGCCCTCTGTATTGGGTTGAATAGCATTCCCTAAAATACATGTCTACCCAGAACACCAGAATTTGATCTTATTTGGAAATAGGGTCTTTGCTAATGTGATTAGCTAAAGATACTGAAATGAAGTCATCCTGGACTCAGGATGGGCCCCTAAATCCAATGACCAGTATCCACATAAGAAAAGGAAGGGACATAGAGACACACAGAGAGGAGAAGGCCATGTGAATACTGAGGCACAGATCGAAATGATGCACCTAGAAGTCAAAAACCACCAAAGATTGACAATCACCAGCAGTTAGGAGAGAAGCATAGGCAGTTTCTCTCTCAGAGCCTCCAGAAAGAATGAACCTTCTCAACAGCTCGACTTCAGGCTTCTGGCCTCCTGAACTGTGAAAGAATAAATCTTTGTTTGCCTCCAAGTTTTTGTCATTTTGTTAGGGAAGCCCTAGAAGAAACTGACACATCTCCCCATACTTGCATTGATTCATTCGTGATATGCTTGTATAGAGCTAGAAATTTATGTAACAATAATAAGTTAACTACACTCTACTTTGGCTAGGATAACAATGGTCAAAAAAAAAAAAAAAAAAGACATAGATACATGCAGGTCAGGAAGTGAGCCACACAATTAGAAACTAAAAAACAGTCCCAAAGGTATTATGGTGGTGGGCCACCATAATACATGTGGCAACAAAGGCAGGTGGGTGAGGTGGAGCCTGGGGCAGACAAGGAAAGCTTCCAAAGGGAGAGAACTGGTGAGTAAGGGCCATAGAGAACACTGGCTTCATGCAGTTTGATATTTCAGAAGAATTAAGTGGCAGGAATAAGAAAGTGAAGAGATGAGACTAGAAATGCAGGCAGGGTCAGACAGTGAGTCTAATTTTTTCCTGAACCAGTGTGCTTCAGTTTCCTCATCTGTCAACTGTGTAGATTGGACAAAGTCATAATTTTGCCTCCAGTTCTGGGTCTCTAAAAATCTAGGAATACTTAAATCCTTGAAAGCTATTGTAACTTTGGCTTTGACACCCAAGATAACTAAGCAACAGTTCTGTTTAGTCAATCAACAATAATCACTATGTAAATGAGTGATATTGACACGTATATGTAGTTAAGTGGTTGATCAACCAATTTTAAAATGCTATGAAGTTCTGTACCAAAAATATTGGTTTAAGGAAACCAAGACCTTCATTCTTTCCCTACACCTAAGTTTGTGTCTTTGTAAAAGACACACTAGACAATGGATCATCCAACTAAGAAGTAAGTCTTATTTCTGTTTATGGAGATATATCAGGCTTAAGGCACATTCTACAGGTCAGCGTGAGAGTACTGACCATGTGAGGTCAACCTGAAGTGAAGGATTTAAAAGACCATTAGGTATCTGAGGTGAAATATAACCTGCCCCCCCCCCCCCGCCCAACATACACACATTATGTGGGAGAAAAGTCTTCAATTGGTCATTTTGGACTATCTTTGTCAAGTTCAAATTTTGGTTTATAAAAGGAAGGTATTGCAACACTTGCTGTAGTTTTGTAAAAAGTACAACTGAAAAACCTAAGTTGGAATCCAGGCTCTGCCATTTATTAGTATGTTCCCTTGGAGAAAGTACTTAACTTCTCAACATCAGCTTCTCAGCTACAAACTGGGAATAATTATACATGACCTGGAACAATGAGCACAAGGACTCATAAAATTACATATCTCACCCATCCACTACATTAATATATAATATATTTAAAGTATAAATGGTACCTTTTAATTAGCCTCATCAATTAGGTCTAATGGGAGAATTATATATATATATATATATATATATATATATTTACATTTGTATTTATATTATATTTAATATGTACATATAGGTGTGTATATATATACACACTATATATATAAATATAGTGTACACACTATAAGTTGTATACCATATATATATATATGGTATATACCATATATATATGGGAGAGTTATATATATATATATTTACATTTGTTTTTATATTATATTTAATATGTACATATAGGTGTGTATATATATACACACTATATATATAAATATAGTGTACACACTATAAGTTGTATACCATATATATATATATATAAATCCCAGGATCGTGGATAACTTGTTTTAACACATATTAAGGAAAACTTTTGTTAAGGTGCTAAGTACGTTCTTGGATGACTCCATACGCTGAAATTATTTAATTTATGCTAGTTTCTATGTAGACTTGTACAAAATTACTTATAATTCATTTCTACACAGCAGCATATGAGGGTCATGTTGGAATTTTTCCAGTAATTTGAAGCTGTATACAACTTCAGACCTACTAATAAGGTAACCAATTGCAATAACAGTACACTTCTACCTAAAAAGGGCCAGTCCTCCATGATTTAGAATCATTCATGAAAATTTCACATCAATGGTCAGTTATGTCAATGAAGGTTTTTTTCAGTGGCAGCCTAATATGTACTGTAGAAGATTGGTCTTTGAATCAGAGAGAACTGACTTCCCATTCTAACTCCGCCACAATTGACTGGAAGAGTTAAGTTAATGCCTTGGTAATGTATGAGTGATAATGACCACTGTACTGCTCCACACAGTTAATATGATCATCAAATGAGATAATATCTGTGGTAACACAGAGTTAAATGTTTTAGATGTAAGAAGTAGCAGAATAATTTTCTTGGTCCTTCTTATATAATTATTTGGGTGCAAATATGTTGCAAAACTGGCTTTTCAGTCATTTTGTTAGCTAACTGGTTTAAGAATGCTTACCAAAAAATTGCTACAGCTTCTGACTGCCCTTCTCCCTGTGACACATCCAAACAACACACCAAACAACAAAAGACAGACAACAACAAAGTCTCATAACATCACTAAAGTCCCTCTGAGAGTTTGATGGCTATTGCTTTTTCTTTCCTCTAAGTTTATTTATTTTGAGAGAGACAGAGACAGGGTGAGCAGGGGAAGAGCAGAGAGAGAGGGAGACGGAGAATCCCAAACCAGCTCTATGCTACCAGCGAAGAGCCCCCATGCGGGCTTGAACTCAGGAAACCCTGAGATCGTGACCTCAGCCGAAACCAGGAGGCGAACACTTAACCAACTGAGCCACCCAGGCACCCAGCTATTGCTTTTTCTGAGAGAGACCTAGAGCTTCAGCTTCAAACGTCCTTGTTGATGGTATTCCTTTTATTATTCTTATTATTAATGAAGTATAAGTGACATACAATATCACATCAATTCCATGTGTAAAACATATTGATTCAACAATCGGATACGCTACTCAATGCTTATCACAATAGGTATAGTCACCATTTGTGACCATACAGTATTATTACAATATTATTAACCATATTCCCTATGTTGTACTTTTCGTCTGTGTGACTGATTTATTTTATTACTGGAAGTTCATACCTCTTAATGCTCTTTATCTATTCTGCCCATGCCCCCACCCACACCCCCTGAGCAACCACCAGTTTCTTCTCTGTTTTTAAGAGTGGTTTTTGTCTGTTCGTTCATTTTTGTTAGTTTGTTTTTTAGATACCAGATATAAATGAATTATAGAGTACTTGTTTTTCTCTGACTTATTTCACTTAGCATAATACCCTCCAACATGTCCATCCATGTTGTTGCAAATGGCAAGGCTTCATTCTTTAAAAGATAGTATATGCACATATACATGTTATTTTCAATATTTTTACGTACATAAGCTTGTGTATTTAAATGGATTTTAAAAAGCAGTAAGTTTGGACACCACATTGTTGACCTATTTATCTGGTTAAAATGTCTAATACAATTGCTTATTCTTGGCTTCACTTCTTATTGTATAGAACTGGACAGTTTGTTCTAATGTTATGTTCTTTGCAGAGTAGAGTACTCAGTTGACGGTAAATAATCAATACAATAGAGCACATATTATGCTCTCTATAGGTCTAAAAACATTTTGTGACTCCTCATATCAACTAGTCAAACAGAATGTACAATTTATAGTGACATATATTAAGTTACCATTTATATCTTAAAGCTCAGAAGATTTTTTTCTCTTGGCAAAGCAGCACTTTATTTATTTTTACCACCCATCCAGTATTTATCTGAGTTTTTATAAATCCCACACAAAACTAAACACCAAGAATGTCATGTACAGGAAGAATATTCATTAGTATTAAACACATGTATGCATACATACACATACGTATTAACATGTCCTTGAAAGGTGACATGGCCACATGGCTTATTTGGGAAAAACCAATAGCATTATTTATGAGTTATATGTGATGGATAGGATTATATAAAATACGTGTAGTTTTTTTTCATTATTCATATATTGTAAAGAAATGACATTATTGCAGTTGCCCAAGGATTCGCCTCAGTCCCACTTAGCCTTGCCCTTAAAAATCAGGAGACCAAAGATAACACGAAATCTGTTGAGATACGAGTCCTATTTCTAAACCCAAAATATTTACTTGTTAACTCAGCACAGGTACAAGGTGACTATGAATGGTACTTTGTCTCATTTCATTATTGCTTCTATGGCACCAAGTGCTAATCAGTCAGAGAAAATCTCCCTCGTTTTGTTGCATCTATGCCCCTGAGATCTCCATTTACTAGAATGAGACAAATATTGACCAATAAAAACACACACCTCAAAAGGTTATTTTTTTTAATGTTTATATTTGTTTTTAAGAGAGGGAGACAGAGCGTGAGCAGGGGAGGGGCAGAGAGAGAGAAGGAGACACAGAATCCGAGGCAGGCTCCAGTCTCTGAACTGTCAGCACAGAGCCTGACGTGGGGCTCGAACTCACAAACTGTGAGATCACGACCTGAGCTGAAGTTGGACGCTTAACCAACTGAGCCACCCAGGCACCCCGCAAAAGGTTATTTTTTAACATAATTTTATTTCTTTTTAAGTTTATGTATTTTGAGAGAGAGAGTGCATGCATGTGCATAAGTGGGGGAGGGGTAGAGAGAAAGGGAGAGAGAATCCCAAGCAGGCCCTGCACTAGTCAGCATAGACTCGGATGCTGGATGTGGGGCTTGAACCCATGAACTATGAGATCATGACCTGAGCCAAACCAAGAATCAGATGCTTAACCGACTGAGCCACCCAAGTACCCCTTAAAGTAACTTTAAAGAAAAGGATACATTATGTTTAGACACAAATTTCATGTATTATTATTTTTAAAAAAAGATTATAGGATTTGGCATTTGCCACACACTGGGCTTGGTTCTTGCTTCTATCAGAGTAGTTGGGCATACTCTCTAAACCCTGACTCAAATTCTTTTTTTTTTTTTTTTAATTTTTTTTTTTTTTATGTTTGTTTATTTTTGAGACAGAGAGAGACAGAGCATGAACGGGGGAGGGTCAGAGAGAGAGAGGAGGCACAGAATCTGAAACAGGCTCCAGGCCCTGAGCCGTCAGCACAAAGCCCGACGCGGGGCTCGAACCCACGGACCGTGAGATCATGACCTGAGCCGAAGTCGGACGCTTAACCGACTGAGCCACCCAGGCGCCCCTCAAATTCTTATTTGGGAAAAAGGATACAATAATACTTTAGAAGTAGATTATCGTGACAGTGACCTTGGATGGGTGAATTGTAAAGCTGCTGGTGCAGAGCCTTTCCCTCTTTTCTTTGAGTCTCCTTAGGACAATCCTAAACTTAACTCTGATAGTTATTAGTAGAGAAGGAGCATTGGGCCTGGGACAGGAAGATCCAGGTAAAAATAGTTTTTCCTTATCATTTAATGTATGTCTGACCTAAACAAATCACTTCATCTCTTTGAATTATATACATTATAAGAATGAAAAACATATCCGGTAATACTACCTCAGTGGCTTATTGAAGCTGAATTAGAAACCAGATGTCAGAGCACTTTGTAAACTATGGAGAATCATTTAAATAAAATAGTTCACGCAGTTTACGTGGAGGGATTTGCAGACTGTGAGAGGAAGGAAGGAAGGAAGGAAGGAAGGAAGGAAGGAAGGAAGGAAGGAAGAGAGAGAAGGAGGGAGGAAAGGAGGAAGGGAAGGAAGGAAATGAGGAAAAGAGCAAGATGTTCTGTGTCTGTGTGTATGTGATATACATTTGTGGGATTACATCAGCATGGGTAAATACCATCAACATCGCTTATGTGATACACTTAGTATTGGGGTAGTAGAGGAAGAAGAAAGGTTGGCAGTGGATCAGCAAATCAATAAACTTACACAAATATTTTAAGAAAACAAAGAGAAAAATAAAGATGCCTATATCCAAGATAAATATATGTATGTGATATAATCTACGTAAATTTACAGGGTATAAGTAATTGTGCACATGGTATAGACATACACTGAACTATATAAGGATGACACCAAAATATTAATACCAAGCATCCCAGAGTAAAGCATAGTGGAGAAAGATGCTTCTATTTTATTTCTAAACATGGCTTATATTGTTTTATTTTTATTCAATGAGCACAGATCATTTATAAAATCTGAACACACATATATTTATTTTCATCTTAAAAAATAAAACAAAAACACTAAACTAATCCAAAGAAACATTATACATTACACTGGACATTTTTAATCTACGTGCATCCACTTCCCCTTCTTTCCCCATTGCAGACATTACTAGTTGATCATGACATCCTTTTTATCAAGGCTAGACACATCCTCATAATTCTTCACACAATGCAACAGGAGCCGTTACTAAATGAGAGAGATGATTACACTAGATTATATTAACTTGCCATCAAGGAGTCAATTTACTTCCTTGAAGGTTAGCCATGGACTTTCATCTCTGCATATGCATTACATTAGCAAATTTTAGCCAAATATTTACAAAATAATGGATATTATCTTAAGACAATAGTTACAATTTGAACTTTTGTCCATGAGATTACAAAATAGTGGTATTAGGAAATGATTAAATAGCAATAATAATATTAATAATTGGCATATATGACAATGATTCTATCAGTGAAAATGGTGAGGGATGATAAAAGGATATTTTAAGCTTCCAAAGTAGAAAGAAAGATTGAACACATATCTCAAAATTGTGTGGCCATGTTCCTATCACTAGGGAAGAAACAACAGGACATTTACTTACTGGCAAAATGTATTATGGCCTCAGCAAGATAATTTGAAGAGAGATTTCCAGCCTGGCTTTGTCCTTTAAATTCATGGTGATTTTCTGGAAATAACTTTATGTCAGATTCCTATGCCTCATCTGTAAAATGGAACTAGAGCAATCCCTCATCTCACTCCAAAGATTAAACACTCATAAAAGCCCTCTGCTAATGTCTAAGGAGGATACAAAAGTGAGTAAGTGTGACATGAGAGAGGTATAGCCTATTATTTACATGAGAAAGATGACATGGTAGTTTAGAATAAAACTTAGTAAAGCAGTAGGTGATTTTCTGAAGAAAAACCTAGTTTCTGTATTGATGAATTATTTACTTTTGTTATTTTAGTTTCAGCATCCCTTAATTCTTTAAAATCATACTTGATTATGGATGATAGCAATTGCCTCTTAGAACTGCAATGAATGTTTGTTGTGTCAAATTATGTGTTGTGGGGCAAGACTAGAGATCTTTAAATCCTTGTTTTATCACATTCTTTTTAAGGAAAAAAATCAACATTATGGAGACTTCTACTATGATCTCTAAAGTGGAAAGAAAACATTAAAAGGCATGATATAAAATGATTAAGAATGTAACCCACTTGGTAGTTTAAAAAAATTGATTACTTTCATTATGTCTCCATAGATTCCTTTCCATCAGTAAGCACTGTCTGCTCAGGCACTGTATACCACATTTTGCTAAGTATTGCAGGGAACACTGTGGGAGGGACAAAATACGCAAAAAAGAGGTTGAATTTGAGACAGTCTGTAAATGTCTCCATAAAGATAAAATACATTCTGGGGCTCAGATTTTAGTTATGTCTAACATATATTCACTAGGCAGTTACCTTTCACTAAGAACTCTGCTAGACATTTAGGATACCTCCCTTCCTCACTAAGGAAGATACACGGATTTGGGGGGAAATATATGCTGTTAGGGCTGCACAAGATGCTATCATAGAAGGAATCATAGAATCTATGAAAATACAAAGAAGAACTCCCCTCCACCACCTCCCAAGACACACATCATCCTTATGTATCCAGATAAAAAAGACTTTTGGAAGGAAGTGATCCTTGAGCTGTGTCTTAAAGAAGGACAAGGCAGCTGAATCACAGGGAAATGGAGACAGAGAATGAAGAGGTAAATCAAAGGAAAGGCAAGAGGAAAGATAAACATTTTCTCAGCTCAAATTTTGAAGCCAGTTCTACCCTTTTAAAGATGATAATTTATGTAAATGTTAATCATTCCAGTGAGATATTTATTATTTTGTACTGCTATTACTGTTTTTCCCCCCTTTTTTAATGCATCATGCATGACTCTGTAAAGATTCAAAAGCTTTAAATGGAATGTCAGTATTGGAACTCAAATCCATTTTGATCTCTCTTTCTTCTATGTTTCCTAATATTAACATTTCCTCCTTTAACTCAGTTCTTTCTTTCTAGACATGGAATAAGAAATAAGTATCATCGAAATGTTAATTTTTTGTCCAGCATTAAGAATGGAATTACAATTTTCCAAACTTACTTACCTAGTTTTCTTTAAGAACCACAAAAAAAAAAAAAAAAAAAAAAAAAAAAAAAAAAAAAAAAAAAAAAAAAAACCAACCACAAAAAAACACACAGTTAAGAGTCCAACCCTTGAATTTGGCTCAGATCATGATCTCAGTCTGTGAGTTGCAGCTCCACATCGGGCTCTGAGCTGACAGCCTGAGCTGGCTTGGGATTCTCCCTCTATGCCGCTCTCTCTCTCTCTCTCAAAATAAATAAATAAAGTTTAAAAAAGTTAAGCATTTCCTCCCTGATGTTACAGGAGTTGATCAGAAGGAGAAGACTTCAAAGACTATGTAGAGATACGTAAAAAAGGTCTCATTTATTTTGAGCATAGTGGATCAGTATTAGTATCAGAATTAGGATTCACTGGGTGGCTGGCCCCAAGTGCAACAACAGCAAAAAATCACTCAAGGAACTCCACCAAATATAGTTCTATACCTCTCTCTGTCTGCCTCTCTCTAACCACACACATCTCTCTCTCTACACACACACACACACACCCCTCATACTTCTTCATAGATTTGTGTTCCAGCATAGCCTGAAAAGAACATGTGATTCACACCTTGATTCAGCCACTGATAAATTTAGGGACCAATGGCAAGGTAACCAAATTTCTGAGCCTTAATTTTTCCTCATTTGTAAAGCAGGGTGATACACCTCTCTGCCCAGATTGCTGTGAGGATTTAAATAAACACTTTATGTGATATCCCCTGGTACAATCTAATAGACAGTGGGTGCCTGATGTGTTTTGTTTTGGTTTGGTTTTTGTTTGTTTTCCTTCTTGGGGATCATCAACATAGCTTCTAGATTTTTGTCCCCAATACCAAGGAAAGAAATTTCTTCTACATATGACAAGAACTAATAGAACTACAGGTGCTATGTACAGTATCCTGACACTGCATACACAGCACAGGCACATACTGAGTCCCTCCCAGGTGCCAGGAGCTGTGGTTAATCTTGAAGACACAAACAGCTAAGAAAAGGCCCATTTCCTCCAACAACTTATAAGCAAGAGCAAATGAGTAATCACAGAGTATTAGGTATGAAAATAGAATAAAAATTCAGAATAAGAATTTCTTACAAAATCTCCACTGGGTATACAACATCCATTATGTCCAGAAAAACTGTTGCTAGAGGATACTTAAGTAGTGAATGAATTTAGACTAAATATTTGATGCAGTTCAGCACCACTGAGAAATTCCGCTTGTGTGGAAGAAGTATTTTCAGACCAGAGAGCATGAATAAATTCCATTAACCCCAAGTAAAAGCTGCATGTGGACAAGAAAGAAAAAAAAAAGTACTGTGATCTGAGAGAATGCTATTATTTTTCCAACTTAATTTTGTTTTTTTATTTTCCCTGTCCTTTCCCAGAATTAAGACTGACTTCTTCCCCCCACCACCCACTTAGCTTTGATGTATAAATGTAGAGGCTGCAGATTTCTATAAAAAATACTTTCAATAATATATGCTCTCTCAGATAGACAGAACTCTCTCAGTAAAATATATATGAGAACATTCCTTCCAGCCACCAGCTATGATTCATTTATTACCCAGTTGGCCAAGGTTCTTAGGGAAAGAGAATGGTCATTTCTCTCAACCTCCACAGCTACGGCTCTCCGACTTTTACCTGTTTTGCTAGTTATCATGCTAATCAGAATTTATAGGATATTTTCTCTTCCCTCTCCCTCTCCTCCCACCCCCCTCCCTCCATTGAGTTTCTTCTTACCCTATCAAATGTCTTGACTCAGAAGTTATTTTATGGTATTAAAAATGAAAAAAATTTTGCTTGGAAAATTTGAAGTAAAATCCTTATAAGGGGATTAAATGTTGGTATTTATTTATAGCTCCTATCAAGTATTCTCAAGTAATTGTCCTTTAATGAGACAGACATTAATTCCAAAGAATTTTAAGAACATTCGTATCTTCAACTGACCTTATACAGTGATACAGTACCATCAAGAATTTCACTGTGAGCCTTCCATTCCGCCATAAATAATAAGCATGCAGTTAACAGAGGGTAGAAAAGAAGAAAAGAAACCCTTGGAGGGGGTCTGTAGTACTTTCTAATGCCACAGTATGATTCCTGATGATATCAAAAGATAAACAAAGATATTTTAATAATTAGGGAGCCAGACAGTAAGAACTAGAATCAGACAAAATCTATAAGGAATTTACCAAACTCAACACCTGAAAAACAAATAATCCAGTGAAGAAATAGGCAGAAGACATCAACAGACACTTTTCCAAAGAAGACATCCAGATAGCCAACAGACACATGAAAAGATGTTCGACGTCACTCATCATCAGGGAAATATAAATCAAAGCCACACTGAGATACCGCCTCAACTGGTCAAGGTGGCTAAAATGAACCAATCAGGAAACTATAGATGCTGGCAAGGATGTGGAGAAATGGGAACCCTCTTGCAATATAGGTGGGAATGCAAACTGGTGCAGACTCTCTGGAAGACAGTGTGGAGGTTCCTCAAAAAATAAAAATAGAACTACCCTATGACCCAGCAATGAAACTGCTAGGAATTTACCCAAGGGATACAGGAGTGCTGATACATAGGGACACGTGTACCCCAATGTTTATAGCTGCGCTCTCAACAATAGCCAAATTATGGAAAGAGCTTAAATGTTCATCAGCTGATGAATGGATAAAGAAGATGTGGTTTATACATACAATGGAATACTACTTGGCAATGAGAAAGAATGAAATCCTGCCATTTGCACCAAACGTGGATGGAAATGGAAGGTATTATGCTGAGTGAAATAAGTCAGTCAGAGAAGGACAGGTATCATATGTTTTCACTCATATGTGGATCTTGAGAAACTTAACAGAAGACCTGGGGGAAGGGAAGGGAAAAAAATAGTTACAGAGAGGGAGGGAGGCAAACCATAAGAGACTCTTAGATACAAAGAACAAACTGAGGGTTGATGGAGGGTAGGGGAGAGAGGAAAATGGGTGATGGGCATTGAGGAGGGCACTTGTTGGAATGCGTACTGGGTGTCGTACGTAAGCCGATTTGACATTAAATTATATTTAAAAAAAAAAGAACTAGAATCAGAAAAAAAGTAAGTCTGTTTGTTTTAATTTAACTGGAAGTTTTTATTAACGACAGAGGTGGAAAAAACACAGGCAGGGACTTTGTAATAAAGATCTTTACACTCTGGCATTGGAGACACATCATTCAATAATTATAATAATCAGAAATATGCTAATTGAAGTTTAAGAATAAATTCAACAAGGATGGATATTTTGAGTCACCATCACTTTAGATTAAGAGTATTGCTATTATGAAAAAAAATGTAATCCATAGCTTCAAGTAGGGAAGAGCTCTGTGTTCTGACTGAAAAATGTTAGGAATTGGGAAGTTTTTCTTCTCCTTAATATTATATGTGTTCTTTTTTTTTTTCTTAGAAGATTCTTTTCTAAGCCATCTTTCTGGACTGTTTATACAAAGAAAAACATAATAGAAAGAAAATATGATAAATTGAAATTATACAGTATAAACCTGGAAGGAGACTTTTTAGTTTAATCCTTGATTTTAGAGATAAGGGAGTGAGATTTAGAAGAATGAGAAATGAAGTCACCTTACTAAGGTCAGGCAGCTAGTTGGTGGCAAAACCAGAATAGGAATAAAATTAACTCCACTACTGCAAAAAGATACTGATGGCCTAGAAGGCTGCTATGTCCAGGCATCTGGCCTGCTCCTGTGCCATGTACCACACCCCACCTCCTTTCTCTGCCACCACAATAAATTGCAGTCAGAGGCATTCACTGAAAGATAAAAGTAAGGAAGCTAAACTAAAAGTCAAATAGTCCTGTTACTTTTTGATGCCCAGTTTCACTTAATTCATTCCCCAGGTGAAAGATTAAGGAAATAAAATTTATCTTTGTTAACATAAAAGTTGTTTTAAATCTGAATTCATTGCAAAATATGATGTTTCCAAAACAGGTTTTACACGTCACTAAAAAAAAAAAAAACAAGCCTCGAAGGAGTCTTTGCCAATAAACATCTTTTTCTTATTTTTCTTTCTTCCCTAAACTTTATAGTTTGTATAAATTATTTCTAAATAAAACAGTAGAAAAAAAACAGTAGAATCTGAACCCATAGAGATGGAATGTTTTAAGCCTCATTAGAGGAATTTTCCACTGAACTAACTTTCTTTCTTCTTTCTTTCTTTCTTTCCTTTCTTTCTTTTCTTTTCTTTCTTTCTTTCTTCCTTTTTTTTTTTTTGAGTGAGTAGTTAAGTGATGTAGTAAAGCTCTTTTTCCTCTTGGGCATTTGGAAGGGGAGACAAGTGAGTTTGATAGAGTGCCTGTACCAAGGAACAGCTGGAGACACTATGTCATGGTTGCCCAACATGTAACAAGGTAGACTTCTTAATCAGAACCTGTGCTCTGCAAAATTATCCAGTAGCTTATGCTTTTGCCTTTATAACATTGAAAAATACCATCTACCATCATAGTTTTCACTTCTATCTACACATGAAAGACTCCACAAACACAATGATAGGATATCCTACTAGACATTCATACCCAAAGATCCTCAAATCCAATATGTCCAAATGCACACATTATATTTCCCCTTATTTTCCTTCTGGTCCTCCTACAGTTTGTATTTAGTCTGACCCTCCCAAAAGTTCTGGAAATCAATAAGCTATCTGTATTTTCCTTTCTTCCAAATACCACTACCTTAGTGCAAGACTTCCTTGTTCCTTATCTGGACTAATGTATAGATTCTTCAACTGTTCTCTTGCCTAGATGAAGAGTATTTTTCTACAAGTTAAATCTGTTCACAATCCACCACAGTTTGTAATCATCCAGTGGCCTCTCATCATTTGCAGTTTAATTTCCAAAGCATGTCCTATCAAATATTAGTCACTGCTCATTGATAACAAAAGAAAAATTCAAAACAGTTTCCCATTGTCCAATAAGTTTGGGGATGTTGTATAATGCCTGTCCAATAAGTTTGGGGATGTTGTATAATGTCTAGCATACAAGTGATTCTCAATGTGTGATAACAGAATAGGTGGATGGATGAATGGATGAACTGCCTGATAGACTGATATCTTGTTTTACGCTATATAATAAGGCAGGAAAGGTCTACAGACTAATAGAGCAGTCCACGTGGAGAGACAAAAACAAGTGTCTCTGGCTTCCTGTTCTGTTTTCTTTCCTTTTGGTTTGTTTTGTTTTGTTTCTTTGTTGCTGTTGTTCTGTTTTCATTCCTTGCCTAAGGCAATATTGACTCATCACACTTGAGGTTTCTAGTAATGAAGTTTTCATCTTCACTTTTCTCTCTGGAGACCCTGCCCCCTCTTCTTTCTCCTCTTCTTCCTCCTCTTCCCCACATTCTTCCTCCTACTTCTGAAGCAGAGAAGTAAATTCCTCATTTGAGAAGACTTCATATTTCAAAGTATCCTAGATAATTTCTTAATCTTGAGGAATTTCTTTCTTTTAATTTTTCACATAGCTGTTTGGGTCTCTTTAGGCTTATTTATCTATTCTGGGATAAAAATTCCGAAGATGACTATTGCTCAATGAGAATCTGCAGAACAATCCTTAATTGAATGAGGGCTCTGAAGTCCACACAAGGGTATTCAAAATTTCTATTTTTAACACTCACTTGTTTGTAAGTTGGTTTCTTATATTAATTTTCTTCTTATATTAGTTAATATAATAGGGCCCAGGTATTGAGACTGACTCTTGCATAAATAAGTTGCTTTTTCCTATTGTTCTCATTTAGTATAGTATTATAATATTCACTTTTTAAAGCTTTGGGAAATCAAACATATATTAAATGTCATAGGAAATAAAACTGTTTGACTACTAATGTATTCATGATAGCATCCACTAAGGCTTCAATGAGACCACACAGAGGATATTGAAATTGTCTTCAGATAAGAAAACAAGAATTGTAATGAGATAAAGCACTAGAAAACTGCCAACATGGATAAAAAACAAAAGTTAACTGAAATAAACAAACAAACTGCCAAAGTCTAGGACAGCAGAACAGCTATACTGGGTGGGGGTGGAGCCTGACTTAGCTAATATATAATATAATATATATATTCATTCATTATGTTATAAATATAATATAATATAATATAATATAATATAATATAATATAATATAATATATATATATATTCATTCTTTGCTAAGCACTGACAGTAGAAGCTTCCAGGAGAATTGTGATATGATTATTAAACAGAGACTTTTTCAGTAGATGATCAGTAGTGACCTAACATGCTCCTGATGATTACAATGTAAAAGAGTTCTTGAGGAGTGGAGTGACACCAGAGTGAGAGAGGTAAAGTTTTCCTCCCTACCCCTCCCAACCTCCCTCCTTCCTTCCTTTCTTCCCTCTTTCCTTCCTTCCTTCCTTCCTCCCATCCTTTCTTTCCTTTCTTTGTAAATAATTTAATATTTTGCCGAGTAAATTTTTATAAAAGAAGAGTAATCGGGAGGAAAAATAATTAATAATTTTCACTGAAGATGCAATGATTCTTTTGTTTCCCTTGTATTCAGAATTACAAATTTAGAATTGAAAGGGACAATAATAATAAAGTGATATTTATATTGCACAAATCATTTATGTTTGCAGAATATGTACAGCTTACAAAGCAATTTCATTGGTATTATCTCTTCAATGCACCCCAAAACACCACAGAGCAGGTGACACTGCCACTATTTCAGACAAAAGGATTCTAAAGGTAGTGATTTTCTGAGTGGCCCAATTCTGTGTAGGAGCTTCTTTTTAAATAACTACTGCCACCACATTTTTCTTTCCACTCTGTGTACCTTATAGATATTTCTATTTCTTGTAACTATCCTCTAAGGTAGGTATCATGAGTCTGCCTCATTTATACTAAACACCAAATTCCAAGTGACTAAGGGACTTTCACAAGGTCACATAATTACTACATTCCAGTTTTGCTAAAAATTGATATTATGCTTTCCAATTAAGATGTCTACATTTTTACACTGAGAGACTGTCAGCCAGCCTCTACTTATATACTTCTAAGATTAGGAAACTTTCTGTGTACTTAGTCTGATTTATTATCAGGTATTTTGATCAACAGTTTCTTTATTGCTAATTAAAATTTCAGCTCTTTGTTAGATTTGATGATAAGTTTCAAAGATTCTCTTTTATAAAGAGCCTTTAATTCTATAAGGAGAATTAAAGCATTACAATATTAAATACAGTAAATAAGAAAGTAATTATTTTTATTTGCATTGTGGACTTGAACCAGGTCTTAATTAATCTTGTCCCTCACCCATTGGCTTTTGAATCACAGATAAGTAAGCAATGTCATTCACAATCTGGAAACACTGGCAAGTTTATCACTATATGTTGCTTGCATACTTGGTACATTTGTATATGACTTATCAAATCCAACCAGGCCCTCAGGTTTGCAAGTGATTTCTTCAATAGGTCATTTCATCAGACACCCCACCTGATACTTGAGAACTCTCTAGAAATGCCTTACAAGTGAATGTAAGTATTTACACTGTAGAATGCAATATACCTACAGGGTTGAGAAACTCAATGTTGCCTGTCCTATGCTGGATTGAGAACAGAGGGAATTAGCACACTTAACACATAGACCAAACCATATTGTATTTATTTTCCTATTTTATAGGTGAGATGGTTGAACAAATTGATCCAAGTTGCACATCCCCAGTAGGTTTTATGCAAATATTTGAACAAATATTTGAACTGGCTCGTTTTTATACACATTATCTAACGAAACAAAACATAAGCAAATAATTTAGTTGATTACTTCTATAACACAAATCCTGAATGAGGAAAGGCTTTTGTTTTTAACTTGATTTTGTTTTTTATCTATATATTGCTGAGTTGGAATGAATCACTGGCTGAATAATGCCTGAGTATCTCCAGAGAACTCTCAATGTGTGACTGATAAAATCAACACACAACGGATGGGTTTAGAAATATGAATAGTCTTCTTAAGGAAAATGAATAGTTCCCAAGCCAGAACAAGACTTGACTCATTGTCATTAATTAAGCTAAAGAAGAAAAAAATACATGTCAAGAGAAAATAGGTTGTTAGCAATGGCAGCTCAGAAAAACTCAGAGAGAAGAAAACCAATGTTAGCAGTGCATGTCTGGACACTATCCAAGGAAAGAAAGATTGTATCTGGATGATATGACAATTGTCTCAGGGAAACTCTGGGCTCCTCTGCATCCACCCCCTTCATGCTATATGTGCCCTTTCCTAGGAAGAGAATTACTAATAGGAGTGGCCAAGTTTGAGGACATTGATTTGATCTGATTTTGTAGGAGATCGTGCTTGAGTTTAAGAATAAATCTTTATTAGGGTAGATGCCTCTTCTATACTTCCTTGAAACAGCTTTATTTCGCAAAGCTTAGCAAGACAATCCTGGGCCCAGGGTTACTTTTTTCTACCTGGATGGGCACCAAAGACCAGCTATCTCTAGGTTTTAAGACAAACTATCCCCTTTTCTATGGGCAGAATATCCAAAATTGAGTGTAATTTGAAATTGTAGTAAGATCTGGGATTTGGCATGGGCTTAATGAAAATAACAGAGCAGACTACTCAGCCTGCTATGATGCTAGGCTCTACATTGCCTCTAGCCTAATACATTAACTAGAGTAGACTAGATTATTGTCATAAATAGGCCTATAAGTGTTGTTATGTCAATGTAATAGAAGTTTGTTGCTCATATGAAAGACTGGTTCCAGTTTGGGAGGAAAAGGAAGTGGCAGTGTATGTGTGTGTTGAAGTGTATGTTGACGAAAGGGGCTCTTCTCTACACATTCATTCATGAACCAAGACTATGTTAGTTCTAACATCTTCAGTTCGTGATTCCCAAGGTTGCCCTCGGGACCACCTCCTTCTCCATGACGAAAGCAGCGAAAATCATAGAGAACCATGTGGAAAGATTTTTATGATCATGCCTATAAGTGGTACATATCACTTCCACTCATATTCTATTAGCTACAACTAGTCACAATTCCACTCAAAGTTCAAAGGACCCTAGGAAATATAGTCCAGCTCTGTTCCCAGGAAGAAGAGGAGAAAGGCTTTTGCCAACACCATTCACTGCAAAGAAGACAAAAGGCTTTCAACTTGTGGACCAGCTAAGATCACAGAAGGACTAACTATGGTGGAGTACACCATTTTCTGTTACCATTAAAGCATTTCTTGTGTGTTTGTGTGTTACTGTTGTTGTTGTTGTTGTTGTTATTCCAGCAATTTTCCTTTATTCTCTGTTTCTTTTTTCCCCCTCTCTGATTAAACTTATTGGAAGAGACCTAGGTTTTGGAGTGGAATCATCTGGGATTGAAGGCCAGCTCTTTGACTTCTCAGCTACACAACTTCATAAAGTTTTAGTTTCCTCATCAGTAAAATGGAAACAACAATATCTAGGCAGAGAGAAGAATACTCTGGGATAAGATCTGATGTTAGGGAGATTCTGTGTATTGGTCAGATTGACTCATGTAAGAACAATCAGGAATAGAAATAGAAAAATGGGGAATAATATATTTTGGGGTTTGATAAGAGGTACTTGAAATTTTCAACATCTTTTGCTTTTGTTTTTCTTCTGTCTTTTTCTTTCATCAGCTTTACTGAAATATAATACACATATAATATTCGCCAGTTATAAGTGTGCAACTTGATAAATTTTGACAAATTATATGGTACTTACTGTAATGGCAGTCATCATATAAAATATTTACATCTACTTCCATCTCACCAAACTTTCCCTTATGTCCTTTTGAGTCAACATCTTCCCCCTCCACCTTTAGTCTCTGACAACTATTGACCTGATTTCTATCACTATGGCTTTCCTCTTTCTAGAATTTCATTTAATGGAATCATAAAATTTGTTTTTATGTCTGGGACTCTTTCATTTAGCATGATGTATATTAATAGTTAATTCACTTTAATTGGTAAATAGTATTCTATTGTCTAGATATGCCAATTTTGTTTATAAATTCTACTCACAAGTTGATGAACATTTGTACTGTTTTTGGTTTGGGATAATATGAATACGTCTGCCATGAACACTTAAGTGTAAATCTTTTTATGGACATAAGTTTTCATTTCTCTAGACTGGGGACTCAGTGGTAGTCTTGCTTTGTTAGGATGCTCACTAATTTATGTGTGTTTGCTAATCTGGCTTCTGTCATCATTTTATACTGGGAAAGAACATGCTTTGCATAAAAGGAAATGAATTTTGATTACTTACATGATAAACTTCCATTTAATACTTTGGCTGCTTTTTATAGTAATCTCTCAAGCTTGGTCAATGTGAACTTGACACAGCAATAGCAGTGTAATAGCTATGCTCTTCTAGGTTTCTTCCATAAGCTGGTGTCATAGCAATATAGCATATCTTCTGCTATTGTTGTTAATGCAGAAACTAAGATGCAGAGATTTTGGATTTGCCTAAGGTTAGCAGTTAGGAAGAGGCATACAATGGAATTCAAATCCGAATCTGCCTGACTTCCCATATACTTCTCAACTCTCTTAGTACATTCAGACCGCTGTAAGAGAATACCATGGACTGAGTAGCATATCAACAACAGATATGTGTTTCTTACAGTTCTGTAGACTGGGAAGATCAAGATCAAGATTCATGTCTGGTAAGGGCCCATTTACTAGTTCATGGCCCTTTTTTTATTATGTCCTCACATGGAGAAGGGGGCAAGGGATCTCTCTGGGGCCTCTTTTATAAGGGCACTAATTCTATTTATGAGGACAGAGTTCCAAAATGTCCTACCTCCAAATACTCTCACATTGGAGATTAGTTTTAATATATGAATTTGGGGGAGACACATTAACTCTATAGCACCATTGATCTATGTTTTTTAGTCTGCAAAGCTAAGAAAAATTTTCTGGCAATGGATATCCATTATGACTCTGAGAAGAGCCATCTGGGTGTCTGGTAGTTCCTCTCTTCTTGACAGACCATCCTTCTACCTATGACAGATCATGCAGAGCAAGTATTGGCCAGAATTACTTTCTATATTACATAAAATCCATTTGGACCTTTGAGGGTTATTTCCATAAGACTTTCTCAATAAAAAAAAATTAAAAAATAGTTACTTGGTGTTCTACATAAATATTGTTACAGCAGTCCTAGACAACAGAAAAGTTTCCTAAAAATAAATCACCACTTCAACAGGTAAGAGACTCTCTTAACATAGAGAAACTCTTTCACAATAAAAATCAAGCCCTAGGGGCGCCTGGGTGGCTCAGTCGGTTAGGCGTCCGACTTCAGCTCAGGTCATGATCTCACAGTCTGTGGGTTCAAGCCCCGCATCGGGCTCTGTGCTGACAGCTCAGAGCCTGGAGCCTGCTTCCGATTCTGTGTCTCCCTCTCTCTCTGTCCCTCCCCTGCTCATGCTCTGTCTCTCTGTGTCGCAAAAATAAATAAAAACATTAAAAAAAAAATCAAGCCCTAAAAATAATCCTTCCCTGTAAGTGTACCATGTAAAGGTGACTCTAGGACATATAAGCTTAACAACACTAAGGATCGAGGCAATGACAAAAAAAAAGGGAGTGCTGTGTATTTTTTAAACTGCCTTATCTTTACAAACAACATTAGAACCCTGTAGCTCCTTTATCTATATCTTGCATATAAGCTCAGAATTGGTTTTCTCATGAAAATTTCTCAAATAAATACTTACTCTAGACTACAAGGTCAACTTGTCACTTCCTCTCCCATTAGTGTGGATGTCACCATACCAGAATTAGGCAATTATTTTCTACTATGACTTTGTTTCAACAATGGCTGAGGGAGAGATTACTCATAGATGTAATTTCAAGGAGTATCATCATGTAATTTTAAAATTAAATTAAATTAAAAAATAAAAATAAAATAATATAATAAGATAAATTCAGCTATTTAAAAAATCCATTAACTTATTCAATTTATACTTTATACCAAGCAGGGGTTGGTGGTCTAAGGAAGCAAGATTATATCCATCTGAGTGCTTCTTGAGACACTAGGTGGGGTATCTTACAATTGCCTCACTATGTAATGAATCAACATTTTCTCCTATTCCTCCCTGTTCTTTCCTTTGTGACAAAGCTTATCAGAAGAGACACAGTCTTTGGAGGAGAATGATCTTGAATTGCAGGTCAGCTCTATCACTTTCTAGCTACACGATTTCTTCAAGTTTTAGTTTCCTCATCAGTCAAATGACAGTAATAATATTTATTTACAAGGTGGTCATGAGGATAAAGAGACTGTTTATTCCATTCATTGAGGTAGTAAATATAAAAGGAGAACAAGTTTATGTGGGGGTTATAAATTCATTCCTCTGATGAGCTCAAGTGCTGTATGAAACAGCCCTAAAATATTTAAAAGATGGTAGATGTGTACAACAGAGCTGAAGGGTCAGATCAGAGGTATAGACACTTGAGAGCCATCAGGTGTGGATGTCTGTATGACGACTGAAGCATAGGGTTTGTCCAAGGAGAGGATGTAGAGTTATAGGAATCTGGGCAGAGAGGGCAGCGGCATTGAGAATATCAGTACCTCAGAAATGGGCAGCACTGTCTCAAAGACAATGTAGAAGAACTTCCAAAGAAGAAATGCATAACCATGATCTTCTGCATTTTTGTGAGCTGGAGTTGCTGTGCTGAGCTATTTTTATGACTTTCGTTCAGTTGATTAAAAAAAAATCCTTGAAAAGAGCATTGGGGAACACCATGGGAAACCCATAATTGCCTAAATATACAAGTTTTCTGAGAAGTTTGTGGCAGCTGGTTAAGCAGTCTTTTCTTCTACTCTCCAGTCTAGAGGGAAATGCTGCCAAAAATCTCTCCCTGGCAGAGAGACCAACCTGGATACTTTCCTTACAAGAGAGGCTGCATTGGGAGAAAAATTAAAAAGGGGCTAACAAGCTTGTCTGACAATAATGTTTGCATCCCTGGCTTGATCTAGTTTATCTCCTGACTCCATTCAACAAAAATCCTATTTATTGAGCACCTATTACATAAACCATTGGGCTGGGCTATGAGGACAAAAATATGAGAAACAATCTTTTACAGTCTGGCTCAAGATAGAGCCATGGCAACTCATGAAGACAAACACAAAAAGAATGCCAACAGCATACCTAAATTAAAATTTCTCTATATTTTCTTGAACTAAAGGGGAAATTTCATTTTGTACCTACTTTCTGTTTCAAGTAATATTTTTTTCTTCTATAACTTGAGAAAGGTATTATTCTCTCCATTTACAGCTGAGTAAATTAAGGAAAAGAGACTTTAATTTGCCCAGCATCACAAAGTCAACAGTGGGTGAAGGTAAAATATTACCTGGTTCTATTCAACAGCAAATCCAGTTCTTCATGATACATTGTGGTCACACCGCAATTATAAATGCAAAAAATCCATCACAAAATTTTAAGTAACAATACACTTTACCTCTTAAACACAGAAGAGACAGAGAGACGGTGGGAAGATAGAAGGGAAGAAGGCAAGGATGAAAGGAAAAAGGACAGAGTGAGAGCAAAAGTAAAAGGACAGAAAGTGAGAGTATGCAGGACTGAGAGAAGGAAGAAAAAGGAAATAAGTGATACAGACAATAATGCCTTTCTGAGCTAAAGACAAACATCTCTGTTTATTTATTTATATTGATGAGGGAGCAGCAGAAAGAGAGCGAAAGACACACACACACACACACACACACACACACACACACACACACAGATACAGAGAGAGAATCCCAAGCAGGCTCCATGCTGTCAGTGCAGAGCCCAACATGGGAGGAGATCATGACTTGAGCTAAAATCAAGAGTTGGATGCTTAATTGACTGGGCCACCCAGGCACACCCCAGCCAATAATTATTTTAAGAGTTTCTGGGTACTTGGGCGGCTCAGTTGGTTGAGCATCCAACTTCAACTCAGGTCATGATCTCCTGGTTCCTGAGCTGGAGCCCTGCATCAGGCTCGCTGCTGTCAGTGCAGTGCCCACTTAGGATCCTTTGTCCTATTCTCTCTCTGTCCCTCCCCTGCTCATGCTCTCTCTCAAAAACTAATAAACAGAGTTTCTTCCCCAAGTTTCTAGAAGGTGAAAGAAGATGATTACTCAGTAGGACTTCTTCAGAGGGTAACTAAAAGCTGAATAGCGAATAATGTTAAAATTGTTCCCAGAAATCAAGAAAAGCAAGATAAATAAAACTCAAATGGAAAACAGAACCAAAGATTGTGTTATTATTAACACCAGGGCTCTAAACCAAAAGAAGAATATTTATAGACCTGCAGGCTATGAAATGAAGGGAATTGTTTCTATGGCATGCAGATATATGATATGAATGCAGGTATATATGCACCTAATAATTTGCCTACTCTACTCTATCTCAGGATCTGCAAAGTGTGATAGAAAAATGTAGGACTCTAGTTAGAAACCTTCAGTTCAACCTGGCCCTCATCCTTTACCCACTTACTTGGAAAAATAATTTATTTTATATGGACATCAGGGTTCTCAGCCTTAAAACAGAAAGCATTATGCGTCATATGCATAGAGATTGTTGTGTTTATCTATCTTAAATAAAGTGAATTGAGGTTGTTATACCATGGTATTTAAGGACATGGGCTTTGGGGTAATTGTCCAGGTTTAAATTCAGGCCCTGCTTTTATTACTACACAAGTTATTTAACTTCTCTAAGCATAATTCCTTCATCTGTAAAGCGGGAACCCACCTCATGAGGAGGTTATGAGGGTTGTTTGAGATGATGCATATAATATGCCTTGTATACTACTCCTTATTTGTTAATCAGGTTCTTAACAAATGCTATTTGATGGTGGTAAAGATGATGACAATGACGAACAGAGACAATGGAAATGATGATGAAGATGCCTGGGATGAAGATGTAATTCCTTCTGGGAAACCTTCCCTGACCCTTTCCTCACTCCTGGATATAGGAAGTCCCTCCTCCATATCACTCTACGAATTTGCATACTTCCACTCTAAACCCATTGTTAACCTGATCCTGACTTTTCTGTCTTTCCTTTCTGCTAATCTATGAATGTCATGAAGTTCTACCTTAGTCTTTTTTAATTTCCTCATTGCCCTGGACAGAGACTCACAAAGAATACCTGTTCAACAGCTGAATCAACTGAGATAATATTTTAGATACCACACTGTCAACTCTAAAGCAATGTAGGAATGCTCACTAGTATTAGAGTGTTGCTTGTATAGGTTTTTGCTCCTGTTCAATTATTCTTCCAAATAATAACACTGTGTGTTGGGAAGGTATCCAATATCTCCACTACCCGTGACTGTGAAAGCAGCTGTTCTTTGTTTGGTATGAAAGCAAAGCAGGAAAAATTGACTTGAAGCTGGAAGTACTTAATACAACACAAAAGAAGAAAAATTCAAAGACTACAAATCTTGAGGATAAAAGTGTAATCAAAGAAGAACATCATTAGCATCTCCTGGAATTTTATTAGAAACTACCCCAGTCCTCCTGAATTAGAATTTGCATTTTAACAAAATGCTCAAGTGATTCCTGCTCATAATGAATTTGAGAAGTTCTGCTTGAAAACCCTGGGCACACTCAAGGAAGCAGCCAGTGAGTTCTCTTTTTCTGGATTCTCTTTAGGAAAAAGTAGGTGGTAGGAAAGGAAACAAATGCCAACAAGCCACCTACTACGTACCAAACTCAGAATAGGTGTTTTGCCATGTGTTTTATTTTAACCCTTCCAGTATTTATATACACTTTGTCTTATCATTTCTTTTACAGATGTTCAGAAAGGATAATGTATACCTTAGGGATACACAGTGAGCAATTGGCAAAGTTTGAATGTGACCTGATGATTCTATTTCCAAGCTTGTTTTCACAGGAAGTGTCCTCAAGCCCTAATTTAGTAACCTTGCTCTCAAGTCAGCAAGACTCCCTTCCAGCATCATCAGAGAGACAGCTTTACCTCTGACTGCCTGAAGTTCTGTAGGGGAACAGCATTTGTGTCATGTCCAGGCTGGACTCGGGCAGACATGGGTTCAATTTCCAGCTTCCCTTCTTAATTGCTATGCAACACTGAGCTGAATAGGAATTATGCCTACAGCTAAAGGGCTGCTACCACAACTTAATATCATGTGCATAAAGCACCTGGCACACTCCCTATGGTGTTGTTTTGGAGTGGTGGGAGTCCGGAGCTGATGGCCAAGAAACAATTCTTGAAGATGTCTTTGGTGAAAAAAAAAAAGTGATTTTATTAAAGCATGGGGACAGGACCCATGGACAGAAAGAGCTGCACTGGGGTTGTGAAGAATGACTGGTTATATACTACGGAGTTGGGGGAGGTAAAGGCAAAAGGGAGGATTCTAGAAGGACTTTGCTATGCTAAAGAGGACTCCTAAGATACCTGAGACCTTTTTATTGTCAAACTAAAGTTGTTCTCCCACCCCCTAGGAAGGCATTAACTTTAGGACAGCTGGGTTCCTGGAGAAATGTTATACTCCTTATTTGTCAATGTGCTGCAGGTTATAAAGAAATTCAATGCTACCTGCCATTTCCTCTTGCCTTTGTTTCCCTTTTCACTATGGAGGGGAGGATGATGTTGGGGCTCCAGGAAACTGAGTCTAGAGATTTCTGGAGATTAGGCTATTGATAAGATTGCCTTTTTCTTGTAATTTACTAAAATATTTGTAAACTAATGGAGACTCACACCCTCATGACTGCGATCTCTATCAGTTAACCATTTGTTTTCTGTCCCTCCCTTTGCTCTTGGGCAACCAGGAGTGCCTTAGGAATATCACACATATCCCACGTTGGTGGGGGGAGGGATATGCTAGTTTGTGTTTCACCCTCAGCTTGCCTTATGCTCCCTCATCACCAGATATATATTAATTGTTCAACAAATGCTAGCTGCTACTCCAATTAAATTATTAATTTCTCAACATATTACTTAATATAAATAACAACACCCCAAAACAGTCTTATCACTCCTATGCTCATATAGTCAACTGTTACTTGTTTACTGCATTTGGACATTTCAAAAGGGCCTCAAACCAACTATATCTAATTCCAAACTCATGATCAGGGAACCTCCTGCCCTCTTCCATGGCAGCCTGAACTATCTTTATCATACCAATGATTATACTGCCTTGTAATTAATTTTTACTCTCATTACACTATGACTTCTTTAATATCAAGGGCTGATAGCATCCGTCTCTTGAATCTCCAGTCCTGAGGATAGTACCTTGCTCATTGAAAATATTAGATGATTTTTTATGATATTTGTTTAGACATGCTTTGTACTCTGCTCAAACCTTAGTAAAATCAGAGAAACACCATTTTTAGTTGTCCCAGAGGGAAATGCCATGTTTACTACAGATTTTCAATTCAGTAACTTTACAAACTATCCTGTGTTTGAGAAAGTAGACTAGTCACCCCAGGGTCTGGATTTATTATTAAAATGATGCTATATTCATAAAATTTTTATTTTAAGACCTAGAAAGAAAATTCCCATGTGTGAAATATTACTAGTTTGCCAGGCCACAGATAAATAAAAAGACCCCACTGTAATTCTGGCTCTTTGGTATAAAGAGGAGTCAATATAAAGGCATGAAAGGAGTTGTCATTTTGAATGTTGAAATATTAACTCCTTTGCAACAAAGTCATATTCAAAGATCATTTGAGAAGGATTATATTCCTTCCCTCCATTGCCATTAGTTGGGCAATGATATAATGAAAAAATGTCTAGGGTATTAAGTTTGGCCGGTATCAGAGTAAAACTAAAGTTACAAACCTTATACAATCAGATCTTTGCTCTAAGTCCAAGATTTAGCCAGAGTCTCTGTTTCACACAGTGTTGAAAAGGTGTGAAGGTTCAACAAGTTTGATATCAAACAGAAATGAGGCCTCTTTGGACTACAGAGTTCAAAGTGAGAGCCTTTTATTAACTACCTATCCCAACATTTAGTGGTTTGTGTTTTCTGAGAGGTAGAGTATCACAAACATTCACAGGCATTATAGTTCAATTGTCCTAGGGTTTGAATTCCACATCAAGTACTCTTTAATTGTGTGAAGTTAAAAAAATTTAATTAACTTTGCCTAACCCTGTTTTTTTAATCCGTAGAACTGAAATCACAATCTAACTTTCAGGGCTTTTGTGAAGATAAAATGAGGTAGCAGGCATAGTAGGCAGAAGATGTTTGTAAATGGTAGCTACTCTATTATTTTTTCGTAAAGTGAATGTCTAGATTTTGGTCATATTAGATACACTATAAGAGAACATCAACAGCATAAGTTCACACTGTAGGGCTCTAGTTTTTCTCTTTATCTTTGGATATATATAATATATATTTATATACACTTCCCCATAACTAAGTGATAGATTTACCTCTGAGGGGTTTATAAAGCTCACACATAATGCTTTACATTAGCAGAAGTCGCCTAAAGAGGCAGAATTCTACCAAATTAAATCAGAATGGTAGAACTTGTAAATCTAATAAAGATATGTCTAAAATTAGAGCAAACCTTTTAAGATGATAATGATGATGATGGTGGTTATAACAGTGGTGGTGATAGCTATCATTTATTGAATGCCTAATATATGCTAAGCTTTGTAGCAGATGTTTTATACTGAAAGGTTTCAGAAGGAGCCCCTCTAAATATACCATATGACACATGGATTATTTTGAGCCAAAGATAATTAAGGCCCAAAAGTCTCAGGAAGAGCTTTTTATCTCCCTCTTAACTGTCTCTTAGAATTTAGATAGAGGCTCTGTTCCAGGAAGAGAGCTAATGTGGGAGATAACTATAAAGAGTATGAACTAGGTGTCATAAGGTGGGATACCTCCTCACAGCCTGTTTGTTCAAATTCCTCTCTGGGTCCCATTGTCTCTGTAAGGCATGACAAAGGTCTGTTTACAAAACATCTGTTCTTCCTATCTTCTGTGAATTATTTTCCTCACTCTGAAACCCCAGAGCCCTATTCCCTTCTAGCTAAGGATGGCATATGAGTCTCAATTGCCTGTCTTGGAGCCTCTCATGTCTTTGTGAGGTTCCCATACAAATGAAATTACATATATTTTTCTACTGTTAATCTGTTTCATGTCCCTTTAGTTAATAGACTAGCCAAAAGAATCAGGAAGAGTAAAAACATTTCCTTCTCTACAATACACTTTATCTCTAAGTTTTTGAAAATGTCTATAAAGGAGATAATATTACCATCCATGTTCTACAGAAACTGAAGTTCAGGTGGCTTAAGTGACTCGCTTAGAGTCAAACAACTAGCTGGCATAAGAGGAACTGGAATTCAGATATTCTCTGATTCTACAATCAGTACATGTAATAGACTACCATTCAACTCTTTTGGAAGAAATACAACAAAAATACTCTGTCAAGAATACCCTAAAAGGAAATTATTAATCCAAAGATTTTTTTTAAATTTTTTATTAAAAAAGGTTTTTAACGTTTATTATTATTTTTTTTTATAGAGACAGAGACACAGCATGAACAGAAGAGGGGCAGAGAGAGAGGGAGACACAGAATCCAAAGCAGGCTCCAGGCTCTGAGCTGTCAGCACAGAGCCCAACACGGGGCTAGAACCCATGAGCCATGAGATCATGACCTGAGCTGAAGGTGGATGCTCAACCGACTGAGCCACCTAGGCACCCCCAAAGATTTTTTTAAATGCCAGCACATATCTAGCATTATTCAGAGAAGATGTCAGTGCCCTGACTAGCTGGCATGAAAATTTTAGTCACTTTGCAAGCCTAGACCTATGTGGATCCAGGTATGGCTGGCTAACATGAATTTTTGAGATTATCAAAAATAAACTTGGTAACTGTGACTCAACTATCCAAGAATTTCGTCATCACTTGATATGATGAATAAGTTTCTGGATCCACAAAGTTGTGTTGCCCCCATCAATCTTGTACTATATTGAACTCATCTATCATTAAGTCCATGTTAGAACAGTTAGCCAATCTTCTGCTATGACATTACCATCTTTTAATGAAACAGCAACTTAAAACCAACTGACTTTTATCTTTTTATGTTTATTTATTTTGAGAGAGAGAGGGAGAGAGAGAATCATAAACAGGTCCCATGCCCAGTGCAGAACCCAACGTAGAGTTCAATCTCACTACCACTGTGGTGGAGTCCCTCCTTAAGGAATGTGGTGAAAACCTCAAAACAAGGGAAGACAACCTGGCTATGTGTGCATACATAACATTCCTCACAATGCTGTAACACAGAACGCCCAATCAGATCGTATGTCTGTATGTTACCATGTATGGGAGACAAAGAAGTAGAAATTGTATAAAAGGCTACACCCCGCTGCACTTGGGGCTCAGGTTTTTGGGTACGAACCCAATGAGCCCCTGCAGGCACAAATAAAATCGCTTCCTGGAAAGAAAAGCCTCGGTGTCATGACTGTCTGTGAACCTCGGTCCCATTACACCATGAGATCACGATCTGAGCCAACATTAAGAGTTGGATGCTTAACCAATTGAATTACCCAGGCGCGCCCCAAATGGCTTTTAAATGGGCATTTTAAAACAGATTTCATGACATTTGGTGTGTGGGTAAAGTGTCAAAATAAATCTCTAACCACAGAAAGTATTCATATTTCCTTTTAATTTCCTTCTTTTTTCTTTTTTTTTTCTATTTCAATGAAAACAAAAGAAATGTTTGCCAAATCACAAATATCATCTGCATAAAAGTAAGTAAGTGAATTCTTTAAACCATTCTTGTATGCCAGTATTTTATGGACACACTTGGAGAAAACACAGCACTTTACAGAAGGTGACTCAACTCCTAAATGCCAATGCCATCTACCTCCTGACAGATTCTACCAAGCAGCTGCTTCCAAAAGAGATCAGCCCTTGGATATCTAAACTGGTTGCCAGTCTATTTGTTCGTTGAGATAAAGTGCCACAGTGTTACGAGGATAGATCTGTCAAGACCCATATGTAGACACTGCCCCATTACCAAGTGGCAAGCTGCACCTGAATGATGACGGGGAGGAGTGACTCAACACATCACACACAGCACAACTTAATGACGGCTTTGAGAGAGCTCAAAAAGAAGTTCCAAAGCAACAGAACAAATTTCCCAGTCAGAGCTTTAGCCTGGTGGAGTTTGATGTTTTTCTTTTAGCTCTACTCCCATCCGTTACAATAATGAAAGCAAATTAGTTAATTATTTAATAAAAATATTTTCCTCTTAATGAAATTCATTGCTGATCAAATTAGATAATGGATGTGAAGGCAGTTTGAAAAGCATAATGCACAATACACACTGTCATTTTTAAATCTTGGAATAGGCATTTCTCCAGGATTGGACAGATGCCTCTTGACAACCTTCATCAGCATATAGGCTGTTTTCTGCAGATGGTCTTGGAGTCTTGACAAGACAGTTGCATAAGAGTTAATGGTTAGCTACCCTGGACTTATGCACGAGGCATCAGACACCTCTGCAGTGAAAAGAGCCTGAGATATGGCAAGAAGTGAGTCTGACCTCAACAAAGTCAATTACTACCTCTATAATCTTTGCCAAATCACTTCTTTCTCTGAACCTCAGACTCATCATCTATGTAATGGGTACAAATATCTATCTTACAATCTAGCTTACATGGTTATAAAATGAACCACAATTAAGCCTGTATTTAAGAATTGCTTACTATATGCTAGTTTCCTCCCCAATTCCCCAGATCCTACCCTATTCCACCAATGTTCTAAGCCATGAGATAATTTCAGGCAGGTGGGATGGGAAGAGTAATTAAGATCACAGCTGGAAGATCTCAGGGACCTCCAGTTTCACCTTTTCAGAAACAGTGCCCATAAAAATGTATGTGTCCAATTCCTACCTCATTTACACCTTTCATAAAAAAGAATTCCTAACATGCAAATTATCAAGATAAATACAAGTTTGCTGGTTTACAAGAATAAAAGCCTACTAAAGAACACCTGTTTACCATTCATGTATTTTATTCAAAATTTTTCTTCCTGAATGCATTTCAAGAGAGAGACAGAAAGACATTGTTTTCTCTTTAGCACCATGCTCATATTAGTCTTTTTAGGGAAGGATTAAAACAGAAAATATTGCACTTATAAATGGGGAGGCTTGTGCTTTATATTTACCCTATAGTTTTACTCTTAACCTTTTAGTATCAACCATAACTCATCTTCTTGGAAAAATGAGCTGAAGGACAGGTTTGACTACACTTTTGCTATTTATCGACTGAAATTATGGACGTGATCTTCAACCCACTTTGAATGATCAATATCATCATATTAAGTTACCCATAACAGTGTAAAGGTCATATATTTTCTTTTATTTTTTTAGTGAACATTTTTTTAATATGAAATTTATTGTCAAGTTGGTTTCCATACAACACCCAGTGCTCATCCCAAAAGGTGCCCTCCTCAATACCCCTCACCCACCCTCCCCTCTATTTTAATTGATTTTTAGTAAAAATACAGTATTACAGTAACTTCTTTTCTAGAATGCTTATATGTATGTTTCCCTAGAATGTGAGCTCCTTGAAAGTACAATCTCCAGCACAAAGTCACTTGCTGGCATGCACATATTACATATTAATTACCATAATAATGAGCTAATTACCAGGTAAATAAAAGAATCAGCTTATGAACTGACTAGTTCTTTCCTTTTTCAAAAGAAAGAAAAGAAAAGAAAAGAAACATCAGCAATTTTTCAATCCACTAGAGTTAACTAGCTAGCTAGGTGATAAGTGATAGTAGATAGGTGATAGATGATAGATAGATAGATAGATGCATAGATGATAGACAGATGATAGATAGATAGATAGATAGATAGACAGATGTAAAACCACCTAGGTCATACCAGCCAACCTAGTAGTCTTTAATCTTTAGCAAACACCCTTAGCCTGCATGATTGATTCAACTTTCTTTGTATATCTATAGATCATACATTCTTTCCTAGAAAGAACAAAGCACCTCTGCACAACCCCAGGTGCTAAGGAACCAGACCTCCTTGCACAACCTCTGAGCACTGAGGTAATATCTATAGCTAGTATCATCAAGTGTGCATGTAATCAAGAAATGTTACAGATCCCTCTGCTCCCCTTATTGATTAATTACCCTAAACTCCTTTAAAAAACCCTGGGCCAGGTGAAAACCTCAGGTTGGCTTTTGGACAAGACTCCACCTTCTCCCCGGGGGGGCTGGCCTCCTGCTTAAAACTCGTATCTCTTTCCAATCAAAGCTCCTCTCTTGAGTATTGGCCTTTCTAGTGACAGAAATCTGAAATGGGTTTCAATAACAGATAAAGAGAGAAGGAAATGTCTTTGTCCATAACAGAATGCTAGGTGCCCACTGGTAAAAGTAGGTGGAATGTCAGAGTTGGAAAATGAGCATTTTGCACTCATCATGGAGAAAAAAAAATAATATGCATCAGGCAAAAAGCATCAAAGGATGCTAAACCTAGGGGCAAATTCTGATGAGCAGCAGAGTATTTTCATGGTCTTAAGGAATCTCCGAATAGACTGTTTATTAGTTGCAAGAGAAGAAAATAGTAATTATACAGTGAGGAAAATCTGACAACACTCTAAGTGATCAAAATGAATATCACCATTGAGAACATCGCATGCCTCTCAATGTGACATTCAGAGAAGGACAAAACATCTTGCAAAATCTGAATCTAATTTTGAGGAAGCATCAGATAAACTATAAATGGGGGACATTCTATTTAAAAAGAGAGGTAGGACTGTATTCTTTTAAAATGTAAATTTTGGAAAAAAAATCCATGGAAAACAAAAGACAGTCGGGATATTCCAGATTAAAGGAAGTTAAAGAAACGTGATAGTTAAATATAATACCCAACTCAACTGAATATTGTATTGAGGGAAAAAAAAAAACACTATCAGGACATATTTGGGTCAATTGACAAAGCTGGAACACAGATAGTAGACTGAATAAAATACTTTATAAATATTAAATGTACTGAAATTGATAAATACAGAGTAGTTATCTAAGAGAAATTTCCAATTCTTAAGAAAATACATACAAATGTCATTAGGTTTAAAGGTCCCTAATTTGTTTAATGCTCCCTTAACTAATCCAGAAAGTGTACAGAAATTATAAAATCAAATATTAACAACAGGTAATCTTGGATAAAAAGCATCATTTTACTGGGGTGGCTGGGTGGCTCAATCAGTTAAGCATACAACTCTTGATTTCAGTTCAGGTCATGATCTCATGTTTCATGAGTTCAAACCCTGCATCAGGTTCTGCCCTGACAGTGCAGAGCCTGCTTGGGATTCTCTCTCTGTGTCCCTCCCCTGCTCATGCTCTCTCTCTCAAAATAAATAAATAAACATTAAAAAACAAAGAATATTGTTGAGGTGCCTGGGTGGCTCAGTCGGTTAGGCTAAACATCCAACTTTGGCTCAAGTCATGATCTCGCAGTTTGTGGGTTCAAGCCCTGTGTCAGGCTCTGCACTGACAGCTCAGAGCCTGGAGCCTGCTTCAGATTCTGTGTTCCCCTCTCTCTGCCTCTTCCCTGCTCACTCTCTCTTTCTCTCTCTCTCTCTCTCTCTCTCTCAAAAATAAACATTAAAAAAATAAAATCTTTAAAAAAAGAGTATTGTTGTACTATTTTTTCTTGCAACTTTTCTATAACAGGTTTGAAGTTATTTTCAAATAAAATGGCAAGGTTTTTTTTTTTTTTTTTTTAATCCAGTTGACTGTATACCACTGACAAGTAACTTATAACATGGACTCTTCTGAATCAACTTGCTACATGGAGAAGAAGGTGGGGGCAGGACGGGAATGTCAGCGGTCTATCTGTAAAACTCCACAGTGGTAATATTTTAGTCTACCGAAAATCTTGCATTCCACTCTGGGAACATGATGACTTTTAGTCCTCTCTCTTCTCTAAGTTGGAAACATGTCTCTCCATCCTCAGAACGCATGTTTTTTCCTTGATACCAAATAGCTTGTCTCCCCTCAGACCCTCTTTTGAGATCAGGTTGCTCCATGGTAGGTGTTCTGCCAGTTCAGTGTCAGGCCTCCAGACCACCTGGGCCCTTGTGATCTGAAGGAAGGAACCCCAGTCAAGCTCAGAGCTGATGGAGGAAATCCTGGAATCTGGGTCGTACTGCTCCATCTTAAAAATTATAGGCATTTTATACAAACTCGCAAGGTGAAAGTTGTGGCTGCAACTTGAAAAATAACATAGTCTTTGATTCTTTCTGGTAGATAATAAGAGCGGATTGTTCAATAGGATAAGCAGAGGAGGATTTTTTGTTTGTTTCTCTTTCTTTGCTCCTATTTTGAGAATAGCAAATAAAGTTATTATAAGTCACTCAGGCATGAAACAAATGACTGAACTAAAATTGTGAAATGACTTAAATTAAGAGAATAACAAAACCTGTGTACTCCTGCTGGGTACCAGTATATTGTAAGAATCACTCTGCATTTCAGTGTTTAGCATTCAGACCCCCAGTCAGGTGACATAGATGAAATTGCTCAAGTACCTGATCTCGTAATAAGGTGCACCTTTTCTGTATAATACAGAATGTCTAAGGTGGAAACCACCAAAAATGCAGCCAGTTCTTTAGTTTACAGAGAAAGAGACTAAAATAAATGAAAAAAAAAAAGAAAGGAGACGTTCTGAGCTGAACTGTGTACCCCATGAAATTCATATGCTAAAGCCCTAATCCCTAGTACCTCGGAATATGACTGTATTTGGAGATAGGACGTTTAAAGAGGTAAGTAAAGTTAAATGAGGTCATTAGAGTGGGCCTTGATACATTATGACTGGTATCTTTATAAGAAGAGGAAAAAAGAACACAGACTGAGGGATGGCCATATGAGAACACAGAAAGAAGGTGGCCATCTAGAACTGAAGGAGAGAACTTCAGAAGAAGCCAAACCTTCCAATACCTGGATCTTGGGACTTCTAGGCTCAAGAACTGTGAGAAAATGAGTTTCTGTTGCTTACGCCACCCAGTTTGTGGTATTTTATTATGACAGCCCTAAAAGACCTTACAATGAAGAAAAATCAACTTCTCCTTTGGTACCCAGAGTTAGTTTGACCTATACCCTGAAGTATTGAAATGTCTAGGAATCTTGTATAAGAAAGTAGTAAGGTAGGCCCAGACCTTAAAGGTAGGTCAGAAGTGAGGCAGAAAATTACTATTTTTTTAAAATATATGTCAATTTTAGTTCAATAAACCTGGAGAAAAAAGAAATGAGGGACAAATCTAGGTGGAAGAGGGACCCCAACAAATGTCCCGTTTTGGGCTAAGGTTGTAATGTATTCTCTACATTGTACTTCTTTTCTGTTATGGTCAATCTTCAGTAAAATATTGTTAAAAGTATAGCCTGACCTTTGTCTTTTGGGGATGCTCTGCATTCTTTAATTGGAGCAAGTAAGGAAGAAAAAAATGAATCAGTGGCAATCCATAGTGAGAAAGCCCTCGGTCCACTGAGGTTGCAATCTCGAAGAGGACGGGCATCAGAGGGCACAGTCAGAGCAGCAAACCTGAGTGATCCACTTTAAGCACACGTGAGGCCCAGCGTAGCTCCCAGTAACCGGGGAATATGTTGGAGAGGGAAAGGACTAATTCCTAGTAGGCTGTATGGTCTTCTTAAATTTAAGTTAACACTGGATTCCTCTCTATCCCAGTTTAACAAATTCTGAAGTGTAAAACTGACATGAGGAAAATGAGAGACACAAGACAGTTTAAGAGTCCAAAAAGGATTACATCTGGAAGAACAATGATAGGTTGGCAATTCACAACACTTCAGTAAGATGTCTATGAAATGTGTAGATGGTGAAGTCCAGATTTCCTTTTACCTCTCCAAAGCATTGTACAGTTGTAAATTCTATACGTATGTTTTCAAACGACTTATCTCAAATTCTCTTTGAGATTAGGCATGGTGTTCCTCAGGTCCACTCTTTGACGTAATATCACTTAACAAATGGACAGAGACTTCCACCTCGAGTTTACAGATAAACTGCAAACTAAATTTACTTAAAGTCATACACTGAAGAGAAGGGACTCTCGGTCTAGTGCTCATTTCACAAAGTCAAAGTATCCCTTGAACAAAAGGCCCCAGCATCAAGAAAACTGAAGTTCCTGTCAGGAAATAAGATATATCTCAATAAAATATTCTACAACTTCAAAAAGCTAATTTTGTTTTTCTTAGTAGTAATTTCCATCTCCTCATCCATTAATGGGTCACTACATAGCATTTAGTAAAGTTTCAGTGTAGCAGTCCTTAGTGTAATTACTTTTTAAAATAGACTTTTAGTTTTAGAGTAGTTTTAGATTTACAGGAGAGTTGCAAAGATAGTACAGAGTGTTCAGCCTCAGTTTTTCCCATTACTGAAATCTTATTTTATTAGCATGGTACATTTCTTACAACTAATGAACCAATATTTACATATTAATACTAAGTAAAATATATCTTTTATTCAGCATTTCTCAGTTTTTAACCTAATGTCCTTTTCCTGTTCCAAGATCTCATCTAGGACACCACATTAAATTTACTTGTCATATCTCCCGAGGTTTCTCTTGGCTGTGCCAATTGCTTAGGCCTTCCTTATTCAGGATGACCTCAGCGATTTTCAGGAGTACTGTCAGGTACTTTATAGAATGTCCTTTGATTTGGTTTGTCTATTCTTCATAGTTAGAAATGGGTTACAGGTTTTGGGGAGCAAGACCACAGAAGTAAAGTGCCATTCTACTCACAGCATTCCAAAGGTACATGCTTAGCAACATGACTTATCACTGTTGATGCTGACCTTGATCACCTGGTTGAAGTGGTGTTTACCAGGTTTTCCAGTGTAACATGATCCTCCCCTCCAAGCCCCTTCTCATACCATCGTCAGAAGGAAGTCACTATGGGCAGGCTATACTTCAGGGACGGAGAGTTGCGTATTATTTCCTTGAGCACAGAGCATCTAAATTAAATTAATTGGAATTATTCTGTGTGGGAGATTTGTGTAACTCTCTTTTTATTCTTCAATGTTAATAAAATGAATTTTTTCACATATACTTGGAAAATATACAAAACTATTAATCAGCATATAGGAATACAAAATATTCCTTTATACCTTGTAATGGAGAAAAAAAAAAAAAAGACCTTTCAGGAATAGACACACCAGTTTCTTCTTTTGTAGTTTTTGTGTTGAAATATCAGATCATGTTGCTTTCTACTTAAAATCCTTGAATATCTTCTCATTATCATCAGGATAGAGCCTGACAACTTTGCTCACATAAAGGGCTTGAAATTTCCTTTGCAATCTAACTTCACCTTCTATCTAACTTCCATGCCATTCCATATTTCCTATGTCTTGCAGTGTTGTTGTGAAAATTAAAAATAATTTATACGAAATGCTCATCATATAGTAGATAATAAGAGAGAATAATTATTTTTTAGTTTTTTTTAAAGTTTATTCATTTATTTTTGAGAGAGAGAGAGAGCATGCAAACAAGGGAGGGGCAGAGAAAAAGGGAGAGAGAGAGAATTCCAAGCAGGCTCTGCACTGTCAGTGAAGAGACCAATGGCGGTCTCTATCTCACCAACTGAGAGATCATGACCGAGCTGAGATCAAGAGTCGGATGTTTAACAGACTGAGCCACCCAGTGCCCCAAGAGAATAATTCTTAAATACTAAAAAAGAAAATTCTATCTTTTCTGATATTTATTGAGAACAAAATTCACTTACCAACTAAAATAGCAACACAGGAGGTTCAAAAAATGAGGAAAAAAAGTTATTTTTATAGATTGCTAATATTTTAGTTTTTATAGTTGTATATAGTACAGGGAGCATCATTTTTTTTCTTATAAAAGTAGCAACAGCTGTATAATACTAAATATAGCGTAGTCCAATTACCAAGCAATTTAAAATATAATATGTCTTGTTTTCTTATAAATAATCAAATACATAATATAGTATAATATCAGAAAACTTATGACTGTTGAGTTACTTCCAATCATTAGAGTTGAGGTCGGGATATGTCACTTTAATATTTCTTGAGTACTTTCTATGGAGCAAACAACTTACCAGGCACTAGGGAATACAAGGGTGGATAAGACAATGTTCCTGACTTGAAATGGTTTATCAGTTAATATAAATTATAGACCTATAGGAAATTATGATAACATAAATGGATATAAAAATAACAAGTACTGGCTGAGAGAAAATGAGGGAAGCTTCATCGATTAGGGAACCCTAAGGAATAGGTGAGATGGAAATTGGTGAAGTTTTTGGAGCAAAAGAAGAAATTCTAAAAATGCTGAACTGCTTGTGTGTGCAGATGTGTGCAAGAAGGAAATCACAGCACATTCAGTCCTTGTCCCCAGTGCCATTATTCTTCTCTTTGTGTAGTTTCAGCTCCAGAGCTGGGATAATTTTTTGGCATTTGACTAGCTCTCCTACTTTTTAAGCCCACCTCAGGATATATTCATGCTCTTGTTAAATAAAATATAGCTTAGTGGAATAGGAAAATATTTTCTGTAAAATATCATTCCACCAAGAAAGCATACTTAATAATGGACTAAGCATTTCAAGCCTTTCAGATGAATTTTTCTGTTCAGATTTCATAACATACAGGTGACTATTAAAGTAACAACAATTATGGTCATTTAATAGCATTCCCTCCCCCTATTTCCTAGGCAAGGCAATTTATTTTCAAATGCATAAGCTGCAAATAGAGAGTCATTATTATGGTAATAGACTAAACTGCAAAACAAATGTGGTCATGACACTTGGAGAAACATTCCCTCAATGCCACCAGGCAAAGATTTGCACCTCTATGGATATTAAAAAGATAGGTCCCTTTATCAACATGCCCAGCCATTTCTCCCACATATATTTCCCAGTGCTTCCCATATACTAGGCATTGTGAAACCAGGGTAGAAATCTGTGGTTCCTGAATTCAAGACTCTGGTTGGAAGAAGAAATGTAAACACTCTCCCATGGGGCCAACATTTAACCAAGTTCTGCATAGAGGGTGAGTGATGCTTAGAGAGCCATCTATACCTGCCTGGTGATATCAAGGAAGGTTCCAAAAGCAGGGAAAGCTGAGGCTGAAGGTAGGACTAGGAGTTTACCAGAATACCAAGTGGGGACAGGAGATCCCAGGAAAAAGGAACAGCGTCTGCAAAGGCATAGAGCACAGAGGTATTCAGATGTAGGGGCTGGTGAGGAGAGAGGTGGAGAAGAAAAAGAGTCAATGAAATAAAACCAAACATGAAGGTTGAGCACAGAAGGGCGGGGAGCAGTGTTTCAAGTTCTGAGGCTGCAAAGTCACAGTTGCAAACAATATTTCTTTTAGAAAGGGGATTCTTTCAAAACATAGTCTTCCACTGCCATATCTGTATCATGTACCTTAACTGTCAACCTCACGTCAGCATAATCAAGAGGCAGCTTTTCCCCTCCAGATTTCCCTCCAAGAGTGTTAAGTATGGTGAGGGCAAAGACGGTTTCTTCTGCAGGGCCCTGTGCACCACCTGGTTCATAATCTGAACTCACTGACATTTGTGGGTTGAATAAATACAAGGAAAAATTGACTACTGACCTAATATCATTATAGCTCTGGCAAATATTAGCAGTATAACCTCAGGAAAGCGACTTAACATTTCTGAGCACCATTTTCATCTGTAAAATGTGCTAACCCGCTGTCAATCCTGTCAAGATTAAAGAGGATGGTCTGTATGGCAGTCTTCATACAAATGCCCAGCCTATAAAGCAAGCTTAATATTTTGTACATGTTAGTTTGCATCCTTGTTTTCCTTTCATTCTTCTACTGTCATTCACAAATCCCAAATACGCTGTTAAACAATAGAACTCAGGAAGCAATCAAAACAGCAATCAAGTCCACTGTGCAACCCTGCTTCTCCCTCATGCTTTAGCCACATTGGTTTATTACTCTCCAAGATTTCACTGTTGAACAGCTGGTAAAAATTATTTAAATTCACAATGAACTTCTTAAACAGCACACTTCAAATCTTAACATCTAGGGCTTTACTTTCAAAATTCCCAGAATTCTTTTTTTTTTAATTATGATTGGTCTCCTACTTTCCTAATCCTTTCAACCTCTTCTTTTATCAGAACTCATAGCAAAAAGTTTCTTCCTCTTTCTAGCTCTTGAGAAACTGGAAGCTTAGAGTCCCTCCTCTTCTATCTGCCCCTTTAATTCAGACATTTCTTAATGTAATACCTTTCTTTCTCCCTTCTCATTGCCATATTCTGCATAGCCTTCATTTCACCGCTTTGTTCTAGTCTCTTAATAGGCGGTGACAACTATGCCTGGCCTTTTGTGATGACCAGCCCCGCCTAGCAGCTGCTGGCACAACATCTCTGCACAGGAGCCAAACATTGTCCTGAATCACTGGTGAGCACAGGTCCTCTCGGTGCCCTCCTTTTTCAGCTTGGTCTTTCTCCTCCATTATCTTTCTCTTTAAAATTTTAATCATTCTCTAGTTTCATTTTTTTTTCAATTTCCATAAACTGTAGCTCTACAATTTGAACTTCACACTACGAGAGAAAGCCTTCCACATCCTTACTTCAAAACTTCTAAGCTCCAGACTCACCACCTCTCCCTTAGATAATGGCAACAAGTTTCCTCAACACCTCCAATTTTTATCTTCTCCAGCTCATGTTATATTCTATAGCCACAGTGGCTCTGTATAAAGTACAGATCTATTCATGGCATTCCCTAGTGGGGCCACTTGTAATAATTCTGTTATTAAAGACAAACAAAACAAAACAAAACAACAACAACAAAAAACACCCAAGGCATTTCAGCCCTGCAGCCAAACCCATGACACACCTCAGGCAACCTTCTAAAAGTACAGAGTGAGAAGGCTTGCCTTCTCCTCCATCCATCTTCCCTTCAAATATTTGAGTCATATAAATCCCATTACTATTCCCATGCGGTCTCCCACCTTGCTGAATTGGCTTCTGCTGTCTTTTCTACCTGCAATGCCATCAGTCTCAGCCTACTAAAGTTCTATCATTCTACTTCTTCAAGATTGGCCTGGTACCTTGAGTAATACTTGTGACATCCAAAACAAAACAAATTCTCTTTTCCCAACTCTGAAAATACGATCTCCCTCATAGTGTGTGTTATGCTCACGCACAGAAATAATTTAGCATGATGGTTATCTTTCATTCAGTCTGTTATTTTAGGCTTCCACATTATCATCAACATTAGAGCGGGACCGTTGACTTTAGGTATAAGATTAGCTAGAAGGTTTATTACTCCAAATTAGACCTTCTGATGAGATTCTAAATTCTCCCATATAATTATTGCCAGCAAGAAATGATCCTGCACCATACATTTAATTGCAGGGTTTTATTTTATTTTATTTTCCATAGGGAGTAGAGTTGGATTGAGAAGTTGATTCATTGAAGTGAATCAGGTAAACAGCATCTAGTACCAGGGGATTCATCCGTTTCTATTTATTCCTATAACTTAAAGAGCCCAATTAAATATAATGGGTTAAAGTATTAAAAATCTGTTTGATTATCACTACTTACTCAGTGAGACACTGATTAAAGCTTAGGGAAGAGACAATTCTATTCATAGAGCTGAGACAGAGAGAAAGATCAGAAATGGCTTGTAGGTACTTTTCACCTTATATTCTTCAAGGCCTTTAATGAGAGAAAAATATGGAAAAACTGAAAATCTGTTCTTCGAAGTCTGATTTAATAAGCAGAGGATGCGGCAACAATGCCTACAATGTTACTTTTGAGGGTGTGACAGCATATACTTTCTAAGTTGCCAGAAATATGCCCCATCCAGCTTGCCCTACCTATGCTCCCTGAGACACATTATCTCCTACAAAAATTAAAATAACAAAAAAACACTATATTTTCTTGTCCTTGCCCTCCCACCACCACTGACTTGACTTGTGCTATTATAAATCATTTTAAACACTGCAAATATTCTTTTTGAATATAGTTTAACCAATGTCAGTAGAGTGACAAAACAGTATATTGGAAGGAACACTGAACATGTAGTTAGATTTGTTCTCAAGTCTTTACTGTACCTCATTCTTCCATACTTCCTTCATTCAAGAAATGTTTTACAAGGTAGCTGTGGGAACTTGGCCAAGTTAATTAACCATGCTAAGATTCAGTTTCCTCCCTGTGTAATATAGATATCATCATTATGGCTTGCCTCACAGGGTTGTCGTGAGGATCGAATAAAATTTTTAAAGTGAAATCACTTTGAAACACTATGGAAATCCACACATTTTGCTGCTGAGAGAATAGTAAGGTGAAAAAGCCACAAATGTCTTCAAATACTCTGTGAGCTGTGTACTGCTTCACACATTTCCACCCAGTGAACATTTACTATGTGGGGTAAGCATACTGGAAGCTGCAGGAAATACACCAAATTATGAGGTCATGGTTCTTCTTCCAAAGGAAAGAGGAAGGGAGAGGGAGAATAGCTTTCCTAGGGGAATAGCAATACAAGACAGCATAAGCCAGGGGGCAAATAATCCTTGCAGACAGTAACATACGAGCTCAAAGGGCAGATAATGTGGGCAAAGCTGCAATATTACTGCCCTCTGAGGCTCATGTTACTGAAGGGGACACTATCTGTAGGACAGTCATGGGTAGGGTATGACATGGCCATTGATTGACTTGATCTGACAGCTCTGAGAAGTACCTCCAAGGTAAGACACAGGAAATAATCACAGAAGAGAAGGCTCTGGACTGATGAGGTGGTGGAAAACACTGTCCCGTTATAGGGGAGAATCAGAAAAAGACTGTTTCCCCTTCATACACAACACTCATTTCTCCTCTCTACTCTAAGTCACTGTCTGTCACATGCATCCTGTGTTCTCCTTCCTGCATTCGCATTTCTCTGCTCTCACTTACTCCCTGCCCTGTGGGAGAAGAGCAGTGTTTTGTAAAGTCAAAACAAAAGTACTTGTGGGTTCTAGATTAAGACCTAGCTTACTTTACAGCCTATCTTTCTAAACTTGCAGCGTGCTGAATAGCCCCCTTAAGCCCCCTGAACCTCTCTTTTCTCTGCATAAGAGGAATAATATCTACCTGGCTAGAAGGCAGGCAATGTTTCTAGAAGAGGTGCTTAATAAATTGACATACTTCTTCAGCTTATAATAGGCACTCAATAAATACTTGAATAAATATTACTAATTATTGTTGACTCTATCACCCAGACCCCACCCAGTCTCCTAAGGAGACTACTCCAAAGGACTTTATACTAACATTCTGTCTAATATAAAACTGCAGTGAGGGGCACCTCACTCAGTTAAGTGTCTGATGATTTCAGCTCAGGTCATGATCTCATGGTCCGTGGGTTCGAGCCATGCATCAGGCTCTGTGCTGACACTGTGAACCCTGCTTGAGATTCTCTCGCTCTTTCTCTCTCTTGGTCCCTCCACCCTGTCAAAATAAATAAACAAAAAAACCTACAGTGAAACTTCCTTCACCTCACTTCAAAGTCTGTACTTCCTGTAAGAGATCCAGAGCTGCGGAAGATTTCAAAATTTTTAAACAAAATCAATAGTAATTCTATTTATTAAATTTCATAATTGGATCATTTCGAGATCACTACAGTTTTATTATTATTTTAATGCACAAGGAAAGGACAAACAGTTTGATGTGATGGACGCAGAATAGTGACCCATGTTTTAAAATATTTTTGTTTTTAACAAAAGCTTTCTCCCTGAGCTACTAGGAAGCTCAGAGTCAAAATGAATTCTCAAACCCACCAATTTTATTAACTCTGACCAAATTCTCAACTTATTTTTCCTTATACAGTTTTTTAGACGTTATATAAAATTACACTTTGTGCAATCTGTCTCACACAGAAGCCTAATATCCTTAAGAGGATCCCCTATAGATATCTGGTCATTACTCTCCATCCACATACGACCTCATCCACTGTAGCAGTATGCTGAAACTGTAGAATAGTACAAGCAGCTAATCAGTCTAAATCCAAACAACATGTATGTATGCAAAAGAGGCATTGTTTGCTTAGAAACAGATGGTTCAGAAAGGATTTAACTTGAATATCATTTAGCCACGAAGATTATAATTTTTACTGTTTTACCAACCTCACTGTGTGCCTTTCTAGCTCATAATAGCAGTCCACAGTGTTAAAACTAAGGTTCTACATCACAATTTATTTGTATTTGCACCCAGTTCATTGATAGCATCAAATTTATTTTAATAAATTTTTAATGTTTATTTATTTTTGAGAGACAGAGGGTGGGTAGGGGAGGGGCAGAGAGAGAGGAGGAGACACAGAATCTGAAGCAGACTCCAGGCTCTGAGCTGTGGGCACAGAGCCTGAGGTGGGGCTGGAACTCACAAACCATGAGATCATGACCTGCGCCAAAGTCAGATGCTTAACTGACTGAGCCACCCAGGTACCCGGAAAGCACCAAAATTTAAATGTACACTGCCATTCACTGGTCCATCTAATCGTGTAATCATATTATGATAGCTAATTTAAAGACTGAATTCACTTACCATTTTTCCCTGGGCAAATTACCTAAACGTTTCGTATTTCTCTTTAAATCAGTTTTAGTATTTGTGAAATGGACTTCAGCATCAGATTAGCCTGCAGTCACATCCTGACTCCACCACTGAATGCTGGGAGGTTTGAGAGATGTACTTTAAAACATGTCTTCCAAGTTCTTTGACACGGTTTCTATCAAATGGTGGGGGTCATGGCTCTTTTCTTGAATCTGGGCTATGACTTCTTGACAAATTAGAATACAGTGAAAGCGATGTTGTGCCAATTTCTGGCTCAGACTTTATCAAACTGGCAGTCTCCATTTTCCCATCTTTCAGGATGATCGCTCATAGAACCTGGAAGTCATGCACTGAAGAAGCCCAAGCCGCATTCAGAGAGGTCCAGGTGGAAAGAAACAAGCCCATATCCCTGGCCATGTAAGCATGCCATTTTGAAAGCAGATCCTCCAAGCTCCAGCTGAAATGCCTCCCTCTGAAGTCTGGTGGATCAGAAACAAGCTGTCCCAATCAAGTCCTACTCTATTTGTGAGCAAATAAGTGATTCGCATTGTCCTAAGCCACAAAGTTTTGGGGTACTTAGCTACACAGCGATATATAACTAGAACAGGATAACAAGGTCTTGTTTTTGCATAGAAAAGGCTGCCACAAGATTTTTGGCTAACATCAGAAAAGTGTCTGTGTCTTATAAGAATGTTATAAAACGATTATTTTTAAAATCTAGTCAATTCAAAAGTCTGTGAATTCTAAACAGCTTTCCTATCAGTCTTCATTAATAATATAAATTATAATAAAAGCCTATCTCATTTGTGCTTTGCAGGAACTATGGGTTTTACAAGTTGAAGGTTTGTGGCAACCCCACTTTGAGCAAGTGTGCTGGTACCATTTTTCCAACAGCATTTGGTCACTTTACATTTTTCTGTTGCATTTTGGTAATTCTTGCACTATTTCAAACTTTTCCATTATGATTATATTTGAATTGCTACAATCTCATGACAAAATGTTAACGGATGAGGAGTTGCTTCTCATGGATGAGCAAAGAAAGTAGTTTCTTGAAGTGAAGATGCTGTGAAAATTGTTGAAATGACACAAAGGATTTAGAATATTGCACAAGCTTAGTTGATAAAGCAGTCGCAGGGTTTGAAAAGATTGACTCCAATTGTGAAAGAAGTTCTACTATGGATAAATTGCTATCAAATGCCATCACATGCAACAGAGAAATTGTTCATGAAAGGAAGAGTCAATTGATGTGACAAACTCCATGGTTGTCCTATTGTGAGAAATTGCCACAGCTACACCAACCTTCAGTGACCACCTGATCAGTCAGCAGCCAGTGACACTGAAGCAAGAACCTCCACCAGCAAAAAAAAGATATAATTCAATGAAAGCTCGGATGACAGTTGGCATTTTTCAGCAATAAAGTATTTTTTAATTGAGGTATGTACATTGTTTTTTGGACATAATTCTATTATTGCACACTTAATGGACTACAGTATAATGTAAACATAACTTTTATATGCACTGGGAAACCAAAAAAGGAAAAAAAAAATCATTTGATTCACTTTATTGTGACATTCACTTGATTGTGGTGGTCTGGAACCAAACCCACAATATGCTGGAGGTGTGCCTGTAATTATTGTTTACTGAATAGCTCTATATATGGAATGGACATGTTATAAGTTTTTTCATTTGATTTCATAATAATTCTACTAACATATTACTATTATACCCTTTTCACTAATGAGAAAACGTACATCTAGGGAAACTATATGGTAATAAGTAGCATGATTTGGATATGAACACTGATAGTGCTAAAGCCAGTATCTTCCTGTTTCATGATAACTTTCATGTGTATAATACAATAAAAAGTACATTTTAAAATCAATATGAGAGAAAATACTGAATGGGTTTAGGAAAAAAAGGCTTTAATAAGACTTTATTGATAAAGTTAGCTAAGCATTGGAGTAGGCAGTGCCTTCTAGACAGAGGACACAGCATAAGCAAAGGCTCTGAGGCACAATATTTCTTTCATGATGTTTCTGTATTACTGACTTTTGAATTTGGGCCAGGGAATGGTTGAAAAGTAAGGTAGGGAGGGCTTAGAGAATGTGTGTGCCTTTCAGAGGAGACTGATCTCATCCTTGATTGTTGGAGGACTACTGAGAGCCTCTTGTAAGCAGGTAAGTGATATGGTAAAAACCTCATAGCCAACCCCATGGGAATCCCCATCATATGTCTAGTAGGGTAACTCCAAGTCCTTTGTGAGACTTGATCTTCTGGATTCTGAATATTGGTACTTCTACTACTGGGGTTTTCACCTAAGGGGCCTTCAGCTCTTTGGGGATCATGAAGTTATTTACAAGAGATTCAAGAATTCTTGTGCCGTAAACTGTTTGTCAGCAGAATTATACGTAACACTTTCCATGCTGAAATCTTTTTGCTTTAGTGAAAGTTGTTGACTTGATAGTCTTGTGTCATCTGTGCTTTGGCGAATCAGGACATAATCTAGATCCATGCCTTGGGGTGAAATGAGCCCACATTGGGCTCTGTGCTGACAGCTTGGAGCCTGGAGCCTGGTGTGGATTCTGTGTCTCCCTCTCTTCTGCCCCTCCCCCCACTCATGCTCTGTCTCTCAAAAATGAAGAGGCATTAAAAAGAGGTTAGAGTGGGAGAGAGCCAAAGCATAAGAGACTGTTAAAAACTGAGAACAAACTGAGGGTTGATGGGGGGTGGGAGGGAGGGTAGGGTGGGTGATGGGTATTGAGGAGGGCACCTTTTGGGATGAGCACTGGGTGTTGTATGGAAACCAATTTGACAGTAAATTTCATATATTAAAAAATAAATAAATAAATAAATAAATAAATAAATAAATAATTAAAAAAAAAGTTACCATTATTTTTATGTTTTTCTCTAACATGGGACAACTCACACCAAATTGTATTGTTTACTTACCTTTCTTTCTCACAGACTGCGATATCTGAGGACAGAGTAGGTAGGGATTTTTGTTTGCTTGTTTGGGGTTTTTTAGTATGTTATTTTTAACACTGTATCTAAATTTACATCATTATTCTTAACACATGGTATATATTCAATAAATATTTGTTGAAGAAATTAATCTTTAGATTTCTAAGTCACCTCTGAAATCTGATTTACATTTACTCTGTTCCACAGAATATACTTCATTAAAAAAATGAAAAGTAAAATTATTAGAAATCATATTATAAAATTTTTATCTGCAGAGAGATTGGATAAATTTACCATCCTACTGTCTTTCTGGGGCTCCATTTTCTTGTTTGTGCAATTGGGAAGACAGAGGACAGAAATACCTGCTTCATAGATTAGAACAAAGTCAGTCAGTATGAAGAGAAGATTGACGGTAGATGGCTTTTCCATAAATCGCCTACTATGATTATTGTCTTCTGTTCTAGTTGCCGATTTGTTTTTCATGGTGACAGTCTCTCTGGTTTTCCCTTTATAAGGTGGCTCATGCATTAGTCAATGCACATGGACTCCACTCTTACATTCTGTTCCAGGACAAACTAATTTGATTTTATTTTTCCAACCATTCTCTATCAAGTACTTAATGCCTAACTGTAATGGAACCAAAGTGAGGATTATTAGCCTTGGTTCTAATGACTAGCTCACTCTCCTTCTAATATGCCTGGAGCACTTTCTAAGGTTGTTCATGACTCAGAGAACACTTGACAGTTATTCTAGTTAGAAACAATTGCATTTATTCTCTCAGACTTTCTCACTTTCATATTGATTCCTACAAAGAAAGAAAGAAAGAAAGAAAGAAAGAAAGAAAGAAAGAAAGAGGGAGGAAGGGAGGGAGGGAGGAAGGAGGGAAGGAGATTTAAAAAAATCACTGGAAGCAAGCTTGTGGTTCCTACTTCTTATATTGTTATATAATAGGAAGGACCATGCTGAATACAACCACCACTTATTACTAGCATGTAAGGGACCAAGAATGTGTTCAATGTTTTACATATGCTCTCTATTTTAATTCTTACAATACACATCTGTAATACAGATTTTTTTCCCACTTTATGTATAGGAAAAAGTGAGATAGGTAAAGCAACCTACCCAAAACCACAGTCCTGCTAAGTGTGACAAATAGAATCAAAATCCACACCTGTTTTCCTAGAGTCTATTTTCTTTGACAGTATGAGGTTTTAAAGAGCAGACGGTTTAAGGAGAAACCTGGTTCAACTCCAGCCTCTGCTGCTGAATACCTGTGGGCACTGGGTCAATGCAATCAATTTAATTCATTTTAGTTCAGTTCTACATTTACTAAGTATCTGCTTCATATAAGAATCTGTTCAGGGCACCACTGGAAATAAAACTTGAAAAGGAAATGGTGTAAGTTCTTACTGAATTGAGAACACAGTACAGGAGATTAGATATACACTTCACCACAAAGACCTTCACTACAAAAATATACTATGACAGGTCTTATAAAAAAAGGCACAGACAACTGATAACAGAAATAGAAGAGAAAGACAAATTTTGACAGGGACAATCAGGAAGAAAGAGAATTTGGACATGGCACCCAAGAAAAGGCAGTGTATCTAATTAAAGAGGTAGTGCCATCAAATTAAAGAGTGTTGGATTCAAATCCTAGCTCCACCAGCAAACAGAAAGCTATGATGACCATTACCAAAGCGCTTGATCTCCGGCAATCTTGGTTTGTCTCTAAAAAGGGTATAAAAACATTTACACCTAATAGGTGGAGGGTTCTGTGACTGTGAGAAGCAAACACACTGATAGCGTGTATCAAAGTACCTAGCATACCTCCTGACATGAAATAAACACTTGATAAACACCCAAATTTAAAACAAGAGATCTAGTACTTTTGATAAGCAGCAGTAGGATGAAAGGACAGGATTTAGGTCACCAGGACCAAGAGGAGTAAACAGGGTGAGAAAACATGAAAGGAATATGTTTATGGAATAGACTGTAACTGAAAACAGATTCAAAGGGGGGGATCATAAGCCTGAATGTCAGATTCATGGTCTGACAATAATCCAAGTGAGGAGTAATGAGGCAGGCCTGATGTGGGACAGCACACATAGGCTGGAAGTGAGCCTAACTAAGACAGGCTGGCAGATCTTGACAACTACGGTCTGGAAAGTGATGGGTTAAATATAGTCTTACTTATGCTCTTCCCACCTGTGTAAGAGAAAGCATGATGATGCCCTTCACGGAAAAAGAGAAAACAAATAAACAAAAAAGGGAAGGTTTTTAAAAAGAAAATCTTCAGTTTGGGGTGAGGTAAACTTCAGTTGATGAATATGGAATTTGAGAAGGAAGTTAATCACATCAACAACAACTAGAGCAACTCTAACAGCAGATTTATCGTTCACACTGGTCTAAATCCTATACTTACATTTTCTGATACCATTGTTACAACGTGATCTGAGTTGGAAGTTATTATTTTATAAATGAGAAAATTGAGGGTTCAGAGGTTTTAATAACCTGTCCAAAGCTATGAACCTACCATGTGGATAAACAAAAATTCGAACCTGGGCCTAATTTCAACACCCATTTTATCTACTATACAACACGGTCTCCAAAACAATCAACCTGAATAAATTACATGTGTTGTACTGATCTTAGTGTATCATCATAAATAATGAAAGGTGGTGATACTCTCAAGTATATTGTAAATTGCTGTAAAAAATGTGAGTTACTATTTTACTGGTGGTAGTTTTGTTAATAATAGGGATTAGTCTCTAGTGAACAGCTCTAATTTTCCCAACTAGTCCTTTGATGGTTAGTTAATTTTTCAACAATTGAGCCCTAAAATAGTCATCACTTGGCTTTGTGAACATCTTTACTAGGAAAGAAGTATTTATAAAGCTATGTATGGATCATAAAAAAAGAGATGGTAGAAAATGTTTGACCTCCCCACAGAAGGATGGAAACCATGGCATCATTCTGGTTTGACCTGTCTTCTAATGAACTAGGTAGATCAGGTTTACACATGAGATAGATTAACAAAGACCATGGTCAATCTCCTTAACCTGAGAGAACTTGACATTTTACTTTCTACTGGGTACTTTGACAACTCTTGTAACCATCCAGAACTACTTCTTTTTAGGTAGACGTTGGCACAAAAAGCCATCCGTGCACAAATGGACCAAACCAAATACAGATAAATGTTCAATGTGGATCTCAAATGTAAAAAAAAAATGCCTTTGAGAAAACAATAAACAAATAAAATACTGCCAGTAAGTCAAAATGAATATGCATTTCACTTACCCACAACTACTTAGCAAGAGTTAACTGAATATTTGCTGTTTCAGACATTGCCCTGATTTTTTTTTAAATAAAATCATGAATTCTATCAAAGCCTAGGCAAGTAGCATATTATATCAGTTTTACAAGTGAAGAGACAGGTTCTGTGGATTTTTTTCAAAATCATGTAGAGTAAGTATTGGAATGGGATTTAAATCTGGGACTATTTGATTTCCACTCTAGACCTAGATATTGACAATGAAAAATAAACAAGACCTTGTCTTTACGTTTAAATAAAGCACAGTCTAGCTGAAGAGTCATATTTGTAACTAATATATTATAATGAGATGAAATTGAATAAATGATGGAACAAATGAGCTCACTTGAGTTTGGCCTGGAGAAGACTGCACAAAAGCTCAACTGTGAAGATTTAGTCAAAATTTTGTCAGACAAACAAAGCAAGTAGAAGGCATTTCAGGCAAAAATAACAGAGATTCCAAGGCATGGGGTCACTACATGGTGTGCATTACAATACCGAGAATTCCCTTTTGTCTCTACTTTGGGATCTGTGATCTGTGGAGATTGAGAGCAGGAGAAGGGCTACTCAATGAATAAGCTGAAAAAGCCAAACTGAAGGTTTTAAATTTTGTCTTGCCGATAAATAGGGGAAAATAAGGAGGTTGAAGTATATGAATTCTAAAATTATTAAATTCTATGGCTATAAAAGGAAGCAGAGCTTAAAAGTTGACAGGCTTACTTATAGAAATACAGAAATGTGCTGATTCTCCTTTTTTGTTTCCAAGACTGACACAGGTAAAAGTAAAGCCATCATGCAAAAATGCCTTAGTAAAAAAGTTACTGCCTATATGAATAATTACGCCAAGGCAAGTTAAGTTACTTTAAATTTCTGATTGTGCTAGAATAGCTATGAAATAATTTGGGATTTTAGTCTTACAACTGTATAAAGTCACAGCAATCATCACTTTTACTTACCCCCATCACATATGATACACTATCAATGCTCAAACAATGGACAAGAACTTGGTCTCTTTCCAAATTAACAAATAGAACTAATGGGTTTGAGAGCACATCATACTTCTGTCTTAGGAAAGCTTCCAAGGTGAAGTGATTTTCGTTAAAAAGGAAACTATGGTAACGAAACATAGAAAAATTAAAATAGGTAAGCAGTAATCTAAAAAGTACTTCAGTGACTTTCAGCTGAAAGCAGGAAGGTGGACAAAAGAAAAAACAAAAAATCAAAAATCAAATCTGAGAAGTTAGAAAAAACTAGAAAACAAACAAATAGTAATTTTAAACAGACAGTAGTTCTCTTTGATCAAATACTATGTAGACTAGGACACTTTAATTTTCAAGTTAGTAACCAAAACACAGCAAAGAGAAAATACTGGTTTTGGTGTTTAGTAATGTAAAAGCAATGGATCAAGAATCCATAGAAAAAAATTTATCTATATATAGACATCATTATTTCTCTTTGCTATATCAAATTCCCTTATCCCTTTTTAAAATGTTTGTTTGTTTAGAACAAGAGTGAGCACTTGAGCAAGAGAGGAGCAGAGAGAGAGGAAAAAAGAGAGAATCCTAGGCAGGCTCTGCTCTGTCAGCACAAAGCCCAAAGTGGGGCTTGACCTCACAAATCATGAGATAATGACCTGAGCGGAAATCAAAAGCCAGATGCTTACCCAACCGGACTGAGCCACCCAGGCACCCCATCCTTTTTTTTTTTTTTTACAAAACATAGAGCATAAATTATTAATAACTTCAAAAGTCATCTTCCTGGCATAAAATCCTACCTTTAATTCCATCCAATTTAAGTGGAGAAAAAAAAAAAAAAAAAGAATGTGGCAAGGACAGAAGAGTGTTGGTGAGGAATGGACCAGTAAGTCCTGTTACCCTTTCTATAAGCTGATACTGCTCAACCTTTGGAAATGACATCTTAAAGTGATGGTTTATGGCACTCCTTCTACTCTTAAAAACACATCTTTATTATCCAAATGTCTTTTAACCAACTACACCAAGTTTTGCAATAACAGGGTCACTGGTTAAGCACGTAAGCACCTGTGGTATAAAGCTGCTCCAGCCTGTCTCATATTGGGGAACCTCAGTTTTCCTTCCCTGTGAATCTCCTTTCTCAAATACACCATCATTCACATTTCTTCCTTAATTACTATTCACTTAAAGTTAAAAGAAGGTATAGCACCTCTGAAAAGTGGACATTTATAAGACAGGATTGCTATTCCCCTTTTCAGTGCTGCTTTGCTGGATATAACACTGGGTTTTGGTTCCTTTCCTTTTGGTATGTTAACATTAAAAATAACAGCAACCATGTATTAAGTGCTTACAGTAAGTCAGACACTAGGTTAAGAATTTTTGTGTATCCATTTAATGCTCACAGCAGGTCTCTGGGGTACTATGATCATTATTATATAGCATTTGTGGAAGCAGATACAGAGCAAGTAACTGTCCCATGATTCCACAATTATTCCTGTTAAGTTGGTATTAAACTCAGGATCATCATATATCGAAGATCGTTCTCTTAACCAGTGATTGCTAAATTTCTTTCCTATTGAACATTGATTCCTCCTCAGACTATTCCACAAAAAATAAAAATAAAAATGATCAGTGATCAGAGACCAAACAAGTTTTAAAAACACTGCATAATATATTTTTCTCTTGGAGATTCAAAATACGTATTAGGACATCCAAATTCTAAAAGTCATGCAGTCAAAGGGTAAGTTTAATTTTGATGGCTATAAGTTTGTTTCATCATGAAAACTTTTTCTGTTCCCTGTATAACATCTAATAAATCACCCACTTTGAAAAATATGTGCCATGCTTTCTTCTCTTGAGTCAATAATTATGAGTCTCATTGGGTTCCTATCTTCTTCTGCTTTCATAGTATATGTGTGACTTACTCATCCCACCTACCTTCTGAAGCCCATTTTAATGAAAATAGTGCCATTATCTCCTCACTAGAAAGCTTCTCTTCATTGTATATATGAATTAAGTTTTAACTAAAGAAAACTTTTCTCTTCCTGGAATCCTACTTTCCTTTGATCACCTTTCCTCTATCCTCTATCTTGGACCTGACTATATCTGATGGAGAGTTTGAGGATGTAGCCAGGTGTGGTCTGCACCAAGGAGCCTTCCAGAAACATACTGCTCTTCAGACAAGGTGAGAATCTTACCTCTTATCCCCATGGTACCATAGTATATAGTTCAAAATGTTGCATAGCTCTGAATGTTATATTCAGCTCTCAATTACTCTAGTATCTGCTACAAAGAAATCTATGCAATGATAAGAAAAGGACAGTATCACACACACAAAAAAAAATCTGCAGACTTCCTGGATGCAATGAGCACAAGGTAAGTTCTATATTCACAAACAAATTCACTATCTGGAGGATTAAACCCCTCTGTTTCTGGAAAAGGATATATACAAATTTGAATTCAAATTGTTAACATTGGTCTTAAAATTCTTGGAAATATGCACTTATTAATTTTTGTGGCCTTACTTAGATCTGTTAATTCCTTCTTTTCCAGTTCAAGAGTCTTTTTTTTTTACTTTCCTTTTCTACATACACTATAAGGACATTGGGAAGAACACAGACTCCAGGGCCAGACAAAATACCACCTTGAAGTAAATACTACCAAGTTAGTTTGCTATCTTGTGCCTCATTTTCCCCACCTGTAGCCTAAACAAATGAATGATGTCCACATATGTTGATACATATGTGACGTCACCTGGTATCTAATCAGTGCTTGATCAATGTTAGTTTTCCTTTCAGCGCTAAAATTTTCCTTCATGCCTTTCCTACTAACTGAACCACACTTTGCTAATATTTCTTACAGAAATTCAAGGATATGAGCTTGTCCATAAAGCTTGCCAGTAAAGCCAATCAACATGAAATGGGGGGGGGGGGGGGCGGGGGGAAATGCTTCCAATTAGATAAACTTAGGCCTGAACTCTGCCCCCTCTCTGTTTCTTAATTATCTGACCATTAGCAAGTTATTTAACCTCTCTAAAGTTTAGCTTCTTTGGGGAGCCTGGGTGGCTCAGTCAGTTAAGTATCTGGCTCTTGGTTTCAGCTCAGGTCATGATCTCACAGTTTGTGAGTTCCAGTCCTAAGCTAGGCTCCATGTTGACAGTTCGGAGCCTGTTCAGAATTCTCTCCTCCTCTCTCTCTGCCCCTCCCCAACTTGCATGCTCTCTCTCTCTCTCAAAAAAAAAAAAAAAAATCAGCTTTCTTTTTTCTGAAGTGGGGGATATAACATCTACCACCTAAGGCTACTTTAAGCATTCAACCAAAAAGCAAATGTCTAGTATTGTGCTAATGTTAATCTCTATCTTTTTTTAATTTTTTTTAATGTTTATTTTTATTTTTGACAGAGACAGAGCGTGAGCGGGGGAGGGTCAGAGAGAGAGGGAGACACAGAATTGGAAGCAGGCTCCAGGCTCTGAGCTGTCAGCACAGAGCCCGACACAGGGCTCGAACTCACAGACTGCGAGATCATGACCTGAGCCGAAGTCGGACGCTCAACCGACTGAGCCACCCAGGCGCCCCAATCTCTATCTTTCTTACAGCATTCAACAATAGCACCATTTCTTAACAAGAGTAGAGGCTGAATAAAAAAAATGTTTCTTCAGGTTAATGCTAGATATCACTAGAGACTACACTGAAAAAATATGCAGGGGTGTCCCAGAAGTTGATAAGACATACCAGATGTGATCTGAGCTCTGCCATGTGGGTTTGGGCAGTGTGAAGAGTCAGAAGGCATTAAAGAGTTTACAAGCAGAATCAGACAAAACATTCCAGACTTCCAAGGTTCATACAACCCAACTATCGAACTCATATTTCCAGAGCAAGGCCCGTTCATCCCCATTGAGCTCGGCAGAGAAATTAGTTGTGTGATACCCATGTCATAGAATTAGGGTCTGAATCCTGGAATCAAATAAAAAATGATATTTGGTCCTTCCCCTTTGTACTGAAACTGTGTACTTGTACTGCAGATGAGATTATCATGATACCTAGCTTGTTCCAAATCGCAAAATGGATTTCTGGGAGAAAATGGACTTTAGGGACATAAACAGAACCTTCGTATTCAATGACTGGGTTACTGAAAATGATGGGTAAGCTTTTCTTCTTGCTGCTAAGGCCTCACTTCTTCACTCCACCCAGCATGTACCATGCCAGATTTACCTTCTCCATTTTCCTTTATTACAGCATTCAAAAACTGATTTACATCAGAGCAGTACTGGGGATCTAGATTAGAAAACCCTGTATAATAGTTCCAATATTTTTATTAGCATATCTCCTAATCCACAAACTTCCTCAGTTTCCTCAGCATTCAGAAGTACTGAAAATTGCTCCATTTCAAATTCCCATTCTAAAAATAATAAAAGAGCTTATTGATGTTGTGTACAACCGCTTTGAGTAAACACACTTAGGCACAATCTCTAATTTATGATTTTCTAATACCTCATTTTTCAGTAGGCTCATGGATGTAAAGTTAACATGTTATGTAATTCACCCTTTTAAAATGTGTAGTTAAATAGTTTTTAGTATAATCTTAGTCGTGCAGTCATTAGCATCATCAATTTTAGAACATTCACATCACCCTCACCCCTACCCCCCCCAAAAAAACCCATGCCCATTAACAGTCATTCTCCACCCCCCATATCCCCAACCAGGCAACCATTAATCTACTTTCTGTCTCTATGGATTTGCCTATCCTGAACATTTCATATAAGTGGAATCACACAGTATGGCTTTTTGTAATTGGCTTCTTTCACTCAGCATGATGTTTTCGAGGCTTATCCAGGTTTTATCAGGGATCTGTACTACATTCTTCTTTTATTGCCAAATAATATTTCATTGTATGGATATACCACCTCGTATTTATCCATTTATCAGTTGACAGACATTTGGGTTGTTTCCACTTTATGGATATAATGAATAATGTGTACAAGTTTTTGAGTAGACATATATGTTTTTATTTTTCTTGGGTAGATATCTTGGAGTTTAATTGCCTGGTAACTCTATGTTTAGCATTTTGAGAAACTGCAAAACTATTTTTGAATTGACTTTCACAAGGCAATACCTCATCTTAAGTAGGAAAAGAAGTTGGTTTTGTGATTTCATATTAATCACATTTCCTATTATTATTAGATAAAAAATACTTAGAGGGTCAAATAATAACAAAGTCATGGAGTTAATTAGTGAGAAAATAAAATTGCGATGTCAGAATCCATTCTTTGACCTCTAGTCCTAGCTTCTCCCATCTGTGCCTTTCTGAACAAGGCACAAGGCACACTGCACCATATGGTATTGTGGCTTATGTCAGTTCACCCTATCCTTCTTCTGAACCACCTAAACTATTTGAGAAAAAGGAATCAGTCTTACATAAAAAGTGACTTGTAGGAGAGAGGACAGTAATAAATCAATAAAATGAAAAGATATTTCTCCAATTTCTAAGGAAAAGATGAAACAAAACCTATGAGGTATAGTAAATAAGAAACAAAAATCTGTGTGTCTTTATGATGAATTGAAATACCTGTGGTGGTATAAAATTTCAAGAGAAAGCAGGAATAGTCAAGGTGAGGTACAACTGCTATCAAGCTTCAATGTGCATGAATATAGTCTGGAATTGCTTGTTAGACTTGTACATCCCTGGGACCTATCTCACACACACCCAGAGATTCTGTAGGGGTGTGCCAAGATGAGACTTGAACATAGAGCAGGGGATAAAGCAGCAGGTCTGTAGATAATATTTCAGTAACATCGATGAGTGGACTGACCCTTGAAAGCAATATGGCAAAATTTGAACCCTCCATCATCCATTGTCTGTGCAATGCTGAGCATTTCCTCAGGTTAATGTGTTCATATATTTTATGGGGTTCAAAACAGCCCCTTCATAGTGCATTCATGGAATTTAAAGATAAAATATACATAGAAAAGGACCTGGCTCCAGCTAATATTTGCTTCCTCCCTGCTCCCCTAAACCAAAGTCAAAAAGGACTGGAAAACATAGGGGCTTATACAACTGATGCAAAATGAGTGTTGCTTTGTTTCACCCTCTCTCCTTGAAACCAACACATCCCTCCTCCAATAATGTGCCCATTGTGAGCATCCTGCCTCAATCCATGAGAAATTCGAAAACACTCTCATTTGGGTGAACTAGTTGCAGCTGCTAACACAACGGCAGAAACAAGGTGCTATATATGCCCAAAGTTGATTAGCATCACCGCAACTCATTATTCTGATCAGCTAGAAGCAATTTACAATCATCTTTAAGCAAGTGCACATCATTTCCATAATTGACTTGCAGGAGCTTTGACACAACAACTTGTTGTAGCTGCCAATCACTGTCAAAGGACAGAGGAGGAAGAAGCCCTTCTGGAGAGAAAAGTGACAGTACAGTGCCTGGCCAAAGTGGGCAGTGAACAGGGTGGCTAAGAATCCTTTCCCATGTTGCTGTTTTCGAGGCCTTAGGACAGAATCTTTTCTAGAGGGAGAAAAGGACCACAGAGAAGGTGGACTCTACTGCCTTGTTTAAAGAAAGCTGGAGTGAGACTGGCAGGTTTCAGCCATACCTATGCCCTCTCTTAGCTTTAATTTTTTTGCTAACTTCCACCCCCACCTCCCCTGACTTATGTAACTGCTCTGAGCATTGCTAGCTATAGTGAAAACATTGGCTTGTAAATCCATCTTTTCTCTCAAAGAATTATACATTTTGGGGGCTCTTAAAAGTCTGACTCCGGCTCAGGTCATGATCTCACGATTTGTGGCTTCGAGTCCCGTGTCAGGCTCTGTGTTGACAGCTCAGAGCCTGGAGCCTGCTTCTAATTCTGTGTCTCCCTCTCTCTGCCCCTATCCTGCTCATGCTCTGTCTCTGTCTCTGTCTCTGTCTCTCTCCCTCTCTCTCTCAAAAATGAAAAAATGTTAAAAAATTTTAAAAGAAAGAACTATGCATTTTTGGGTGACCCCAAATACATTGTGCAGCATCTAGATAGATTGATCGGTCATTTCCATCTTTTCTGAAACAAATAGGACTTTAAAATTTGATTGCTCTGGGCGCCTGGGTGGCTCAGTCAGTTAAGCATCCAACTTCGGCTCAGGTCATGATCTCATGGTTCATGAGTTCAAGCCCTGCCTAGGGCTCTGTGCTGACATCTCAGAGCCTGTTGCCTGTTTTGGATTCTGTCTCCTTCTCTCTCTGTCCCCCCTGTCTCCTTTTCTCTCAAAAATAAACATTAAAAATATTTTTTAAAAATTCATACTCAAACCAATATTTATTTAAATACTTATGAATAAGGCCAGTTTCAAATCCTTGGAATTTCTCTCTATAAAATGGCCCAAGTAATAAGCCAAGCCTTTGACAAAAATTATCTATGCACAGTCTTGGTATAAGTGCTGCCTCCTTAGCCTAGCTATTTTAAAAGGCAAACATTTTTCTCTAATAAATAAACACTATTTTTTCTCTGTTAAAAAAATACTTATGAATGAGAACATTATCGAATTTTTATGTTCACACTACCTAAGAAAGTGAGGAGTCCAAGAACTAAAATAAATGGCCTTGAAAAATATCAAACAACAAGAAAGAAAATCAAAACACCAAATAATTGGTATTAAATGTTTGTTAATAAAACCAAAGTTATTATTAGTTTGTTTCTTGGTAAAATAAGATGGAGAATATTTTCATGCATATTATAAGAAACAATACAAAAGCACTTGGAAAAGTGCAAAGTTGGGAATGCAGCACAATGTATAAAAAAGCAGGAGTCTTAATGACCAAGTTGGGTTGGATTCTAATTCTGCCCAAAGTGAGCAGTGATGATTACATACATATTATTGTATATGATGTGCAATATGATGAATAACACCAACGGCACATGTTGTGCAGATAGGATTCTTTGGGCAAACAGGATTCTTTGTATGCTCAATAAATAGGATTTGATTTGTTTATTGAAGATCGATGTAAATATAAGGGGATAGCTATTTTTTATGGTTTACAAGGCAAGTTCTATAATGTCAGAATTATTTGAAAGAACAACCTGAATGAACTATACAACCTATCTGTGTTCAGTCAGGTAATTTGAGTTGAAAAATATTTACTGAATAATTTTTTTTACACAAGCCCAGGTAGCCCTATGTAAATAATGCCCAGCACTGGGACTACCACTGAGAATGCCGCAGCACATCTAAGAGGGTGTATTTTACCTGGCAAGTTAATCAAAGATGTCTAGAATGTGTTGGGCTGCATTACTGAGCCTCCATGTATGAGTTTTTAAAGATCGCAGTGATTTAATCTGAGCCATATCCCATGTTCCTCTACCTGGATAAACAACATTGAAAGGCTTAATTCTCTATACAGCCAAATCATTAACCATGTTTTTATAGAGATCTTACAGTTGGTCAGGTACTACAAAATGAAAATATGCCAGATTGCAGTTCCATGAGGGCAGAAAACATCATTCTTCTTTCTTGTCATTTACCCTGAGGGTCACATGCAGAGCTTTACACATGAGAAGTCCTCAGTAACTATTTGTGAATGCATGAAAAAAAAATCAACTTCCTAAAATTTAGAGCACTGTATAAATTGTACTTTCATATCCTTGGCTTGCATCTTTTGGCCATCATCTATCACAGATTAATGGATTTTTTTTTTTAATGAAACTGTCAGTATCTCTTAGTATCTGGCAAAGGCCAAGAGAATAGAAGCTTTATTTACATCCCTCTCTTCCTCAGAATCCAGCTCAATGATAGATGACTACAATTGGTACTCTTTTGTTGATGATCTGTCATTTCCTCCTAGTACATTTTTAGAGTTTCCTAAATGCCCTTAATATTTTGAATTTTCACTGTGAAGTGTATATGTGTTTGTTTAATACTATTTAAAATACTGTAGATCTGTAGACAATCTCTAGACTCATGTCTCTCATAACTTCTAGATAATTCTCAGCCATTATTTCTTCATATATTGATTCTCTTCCATTTTTTCTATCCTTCTTTTTGGAACTCCTAATAGGTAGGTGAAAAAAATTCTGTATCTATCATCCACAGCTCTTAACTTTTCTTCCATACTTTCCACTTTGGTTTTTTGTTTGTTTGTTTTTTCGTACTGTTATCTGGAAGAATCCTTCTCAATCGCTCAGACTATTAATTTACTAGTAGCTGGATCAAGTCCACTTCTGAGTCATCTATTATTTTACAGCTGTGATATTTTTCATTTCTAAGATCCCTAATTGTTTTTATTCTGCAAATACCTGTTATTTTATGTCCAACTATTCTTACATTATAGGGGTTAGTTCTTCATTATGTATCTGGTGATATTAAATATAGCTATTCCTTCCATTTACATTTTGGATCTTGTCACATTTTCCCTCTATTTTATCAACTTTTTGGTATATTCAACCTTTTCCTCTAACCCTTTATTCTTCTCTGTTGACATTTAAAGACACTCAAGTTTTTCCCCCTTGAAAAAATAAATCTCCCTCAGCCACACTCTTCATCCAATCCTGAACTCTCCCTTTTACACCAAAGCCATTGAACAAATTTCCTTTATTTATACTTTATGCTTCCTCACTCTTTATTCATTTCAATCTGGCTTCCATTCCATCAGCAATTATCTAATAACAGAAAAGAGAATTAATTTGGTTGTTGTTCTCATTTTACCTGGCTTCCATGCACACTAGTCACTGCTGTCAACTCTCTTTTCTTAGCTTCTGATGTTACTGCTGTTTTTACTGCCATCCTCTGGAGTCCCCTTTTCAGTCTTATCTGCATGCTCCTGTTCATTTACTCAGCTATCATATGCTGGGACTTCTCAAGGTTCTGTCTTCTTCTCTTTCTCTGATTTTGTCCTATAGCATCTAAATTATGCATCTGGATTGAAGGACTTCCCATACAGAGATGAATTCTGAGTTTCTTCTGCAGCCCAGAATCTCCTCTGAGCTCTAGGCTTCTATCTAGAACTACCTCACCATAGCACTTTAATATTCCGACAACACTTCAAACTCAACAATATCGAAAACTCAACATCTGATCTCTCTGAAATCTGGATTAAATGGTAAGTCTGATAGGCATCATCTTTTCTTCTCTTTTTCATCTTTTATCTCTTTTAAGCTGTCATTATTTCTTACCTGGGCAGTTGCCATAGGTTTCTAATTAATTCCCCTTCCACCTTGCCCTTTTCCAGTCTATTCTCCACATTTTAGACAGATCTTTTCAATATACAAATCATATCATTCCTTCATTTAAACAAAAGGCTTCCCATTGTTCTTTGTATATAAACCAAAAATCTTCAGTATGACTCACAAGGTCCTTGATAGTTTGGCCATATTTACTCTATTAGCCTCATCCAACACTGTGATCTCACGTACCTTCTGAACTGTGGCCACACCAGCTGTCTTCTCGTCCTTGCAATGTATTGTGTTTATCTCTACTGTAAGACTTTGGCATATCTCTGCCTGAAATTTTCTCCCCAGTCCTCCACATTTAATTAATACCTACAATCCATCGTATCTCTGCTTAAATATGATTTCTGTAGCTCAACTTCCCTCATCCCTAGCCCACTAGAAGCCCCTCTTACACACTTGCTACAACATGCCTTCTTACATGGTATTCACCACAGTTTAAATTGTATATTTGTTTTGTGTGATTGACTAATGGCTACCTACACATCTAGACTATAAGCTGCTTGCCCAGACTATATTTTGGTCCAGTTTTTGAGCAGTGAGGAGGCACTCAAAAATAGTTTTTAATAAATGAGGGAAAATACCTGAATGAAGTGTTTGATGCATTCAATGTTAGCTGTAGTAATTGATTACCTTATAGTTTCTGTCTGTTGTCACAAATTATTTTTAGTTTTGGATAGACTAGAAGATATTTTAAGATCTCTCTGCATATCAGCAGAAAAGAGATGACACAATAAAATTAAATAATTTGAAGAATGTTTAATAAACTATTTACCAAGGTGTGAGATGGGTACAGGAAAATCACAAGAGACACTGTAGTGCTTCTCAGCTATTGACAGTAATCAGAGTGACGGTGGAGGGGGAATCCCTTTCCTCCCTCCCTTCAGTTTCCTGCCTATATTTCTCTTTGGCTATAAACATCCAGAAGCCAGAAGAAAAGAGAATCTGTTGTTATAGTTTGTACAGATCAGCTTTGCCAGACAAAAAGAAGGTAGAGAATGGATTTAAATGAACAAACAAAAATATCCAGCATATCATGCAAAGTTTATTACACCTAAAAGAACAAAGTCACTTAATTATTTACTGGTTCATTCATTTTTACTTATTTCTTTAGTAAAAGGATGAAACTGCCTTCTGTCAATACTTTAATAGGTAATGTTTTCTTTCGTGGACTCAGGCCTCCAAAAGCATATGTGAAAATGTTTAAAAAAATGTTTAAGGAATTGGGGCACCTGGGAGGCTCAGTTGGTTAAGTGTCCGACTTTGACTCAGGTCATGATCTTGGGGTTTGTGACTTAGAGCTCTGCACCGGGGGTTCACTGCTATCAGTGCAGAGCCTGCTTTGGATTCTCTGTCTCTCTCTCTCTGCCCCTCCCTAACTTGTGGGCTCTCTCTTTCTCTCTCTCTCAAAAATAAATACACATTTAAAAAAAATGTTAAGGAATCTACCCACCTAAACCTTTCAGAGTAGGTTGAGTCAAACTCAATAAGACATCTCTCTGACATTGTTTTCTACAACCTTCCACATTCATTATGGGATTGGATGACTCAGATGTTTCTTTGTCATTGTGTTGCTTGTCAGAGAACTCTTCCTCTCCTCATCTCAGTAGTGAGGAGACATGGACAAAGAAGAGGAGAAAGGTTTGTTTTTTCTCTTTCCTCTCTATTTTCGTATTTTAGATACAATTGGTTTTCTCTCAAGTACCAGATGTTTTCCAAAATATCTCTAATGTTGGTCTTTTAATCCAAATGATGTTGGAAAAAAAAACTTTATAGATAACATCCTCTCATATTCTTTCTGGAAATTTATAAAGGAAAAGAGGTAATACAAACCAAAATAACTGGACACAGCATTTCATTTTTTAAAAAAGTCAAATATATCACAATCACCTTCAGATTAAGTTCATAACTGTTCCCCATGATTTGAAATTACAAACTTAATTTCAAAAAGCTGGCAATAAAATTAAGTATACACTTCCTCATACCTGTCATGATTTTTGGCTTATATTGTGCCCATTGATATCTGATATCCATACAATGAATGGAAAAAAATCCAATTAAGAAATTTGAAGAGTGAATGAATTTTAGATTCCTCTTACCCAGTGTTAATGTCTCTTGTTTAATCCATCCAATCTTGATACTTGTCATGATGACAGTATACTCAGAAAGAGCTCATTCCAACCTGGAACATCTCCCATTCTGTGTTCTTCCTTCCCTTTTTATTCTATCAGACCCAGAATGATATAGTCATTATTTATTAAGCAATTACTGTGGGTTGAACACTATGATAAGTGTTTTGCAAATGTTACCTTGTTTAACCCTCACAATACCCCATTAAGTAGGTGTGGTAGATTAATGACCATATTTAATGACAAATCCCTAAGACCACACCCTTTGCAATTTAACTGTTCTGCCCCTATCATCCAGAGGTGAAGACTCTTTCCCCACCTTCTTAAATCTGGACTAAACTTGTATCTTTCTTTGAGAAATATAATGTGGTGGAAGTGACATGGTGTGTGTTTTGTATCCTAGGTCTCAAAAGTCCCTGGAGTATCTTCCTTTGCTTTCTTAGAATCTTGCCCTCAAGCCATCAAATAAAGAAGCAGTCTAGACTACTGGAGAATAAGACGCCATGTGGAGAAGATCCCAGGAACCTCACCCAAGAGCCAGTACCATGATTATCAGACATAAGTGAGTCCATTTTCGATATTTCAGCCCAGCTGATGCTCTGGCTAAATGTTAGTCATGTTAAGGAATCCAGGCAAAACCAGTAGAGGGATTACCCAGTTTACCCGCAGAATGAGAGAAATAATATATGATTGTTTAAAGCCACCAAGTTTGGAAGTAGTTTTTTGTTTGTTTGTTTGTTTGTTTGTTTGTTTTATTTGTTTATTTTATATAACAAAGGTTAATTTAATTTTTTTCAAAATATAAATGAGGAGAGTGGGCAAGGAAATATTTAGTATATTGTCCTAAACAGCATACACATTCCATGATGAATCCAAGCCTTTCTGAATCTAAATTCTATACCTGAAGATACAATGGTATTTTTCTTAAATTTACTTTCAGTTATTTGAAGGTGCCAACCAGGTACTATAAAGTCCTTTCTTTTCCAAACTAGGTACCCCATTTTCTTTTTATTTTCCTCATTTTCAGTCTTATCCGTATGATATCCATTCCCATTTGAAGCCCTAACAGTTTATTCATTTCTGTCCAAATGGGAGGTGCCCAATAACTAAATTCTAAGTGGACGCAGACTACAACAGAATAAAGCAGTGTTTGCCAAATTTTGGCCTGTAGACCAAGTTTAGCCCACCACCTGTTTTTGTATGGCTCATGAGCTAAGAATGATTTTTACATTTTGTATATATGAAAATTTTTAAGAAGAATGTTTCAGATAATTATATGAAATTAAAACTTCAGTGTATATAAAAACAGTTTATTACAACACAATCATTCATTTGTTTACCTATTACCTATCTATAGCAGCTTTCCCATGACAACAGAGGAATTGAGTAGTTGTGATAAAGAAGAACTTCTGGCCCACAAATATGTGAATTTGACTATTTAGCTCTTTTGAGAAAAGTTTATTGAGCCTTGAAATAGGCAACTGCAATCTTCTTCACTCTGGATACTCCACTTCTCTTATTTCATCCTTAACTTACATAATTTTTAAGGGTAGTAATATCACTCTTTTGAATGATACTGTACCAAGTAAAACTATGTTTTCACTCATTTTCCTAAAGCCACAACTCCTCCACTTTCTTCATTGATCTTTTGAACCAACATGCATGTTATTACATTTAGTTCCATTGAATTTCATTTTATAAGAATCATACCATCACTTCCATCTTTAAATATCTTTTTTGACATTAATTCTGTCCTCCAACACATTCAACCTTTCCCCAGGGTGATCATATCTACAAACTAAGGAAACATAATTGGAATGTCTTAGATGAAGTAATGGAATAAATGTAGAACAAAAGACAGCCATGTAACACGACACTAGAAATTTCCCTCAAGCTTGAATGCCCATCCCTTAGCTAAAATATTCTTATCAGTAAACCCACATATTTTGACCAAATTTTGTCCCCAAGGTCATTATTCAGTACCGTATTCGTTTATTCAGCACATGTATATTGAATCCTTACCATGTCCTGTGCTTGGTGCGGGGGAAACAATGAGGCAGAGAACAGAGACATTGCATCTTAGAACTCTTAGCCTCATCAGTTTCATAAGCAAGGAGTCTTCTCAAAATATGTGACTACAAACTGTAATGGTTGTTACGAATAAAGATGCCTTGAATTATTACAGTGTTACTATATATGTATACAAGGCATTGCTAAAATCACCCTTATCTCCTTAAGCAATGTCTTTGATAACCTATGAAAGGAGCTGAGGTTATGCTCATATGACTAGTTCTCCTTGATAAATCAATGTTGGTGCCTAGTGATCAGGGTGTCCCTGAAATATGAGTCTGAACCTTCCACGTGTTTACAAATCACTTGAGGGATCTTGTTAAAATGTAAATTCTGGTTCAGTAGGTCTGGACTGGAGCCCGAGATTCAGCATCACTAACGAGCTCTGAGGAACAGCATGCCACTGCTCTACCCACCTCAGTCCAAATAATAAGGCCTCAGTAGACATTCACAACCTAGATCTTTAATGATCTGTTCCTGTCCTAAAAGGGCAAGTCGTTTTAGAGAGGCATTACAGAAGTTTTTGAGCAGAGTAAAGCAAATAGCCTAGTGGAAGCCACAGTCTCTGGAGTCACACAGATGTGAGTTTATATACAGACCTGCACCTTGATAGTCTTGTGAGCTCAACCTATGTCCTCACCTCACTGTACCTCAATTTCCTCATCAGTGAACACGGAAATGATAGCTTGCTGGAGTGTTAGTGAGAAGAATAACCCTGAAACACAGTAGATTTTAAACAAATGGTACTTTTCATTGTGTTTATTAAAAGAATGATATGAACAGAACTGTCCTTTGAGAAAATTAATCACACATTTAAGAGGTCCTTTGACTTTGAATGGGGAGAGACAGGGGGATTTGGAGAAATCAAATGTTGCTCCAACTACTATTTAATGAGCATATACTATATGTTAGAAACTGTGCTAAATGGTAAGAATATAAAGATGAATCAGGCAGAGTTTTCAGAGTTTATTCAGGAAGACCTATCAGCAAACAGCCATTAGATTCAGGCATTTAATGAACCTGGATCCACTGATTCATTTGACAAATGCCAAGGGAGTAGCAATTGTGATGATGAGATGGAAATGGGTTTGATACACACACACACACACACACACACACACACACACACACACAGTGGTTAAGGTAATAGGACAGGATATTATTGTAAGAAAAAGAAAGGTGCTAATGATAATTCTGAGACCTTAAGACTTGAGAGGATGGAGGTCTCATTAACAGAAATAAGCAACGTGAAAGAAAAATCAGGTAAGAGAGACAAAATTGAGTTTCCTTTTGCACATATTGAGTTGAAGAGATGCCAGGTCATCTCACTGCAGATGAATTCAAAGACATTTTGAAATAGAATCACCATGGGTAGTAATATGTGTAATTGAAGCTCATTTACAGAATTCAGGGAAAACTAACATGCACTTTCTGGTTATTTCTGTAACAAAATGATTTTGATCACATGTTTGTGCATCTACTATGTTTACAGTTATAGAGAAAGGAGTATATGTTTATGTTTGGTGTTTACCCTACATCAGCAGTTCAAAAAAATTACTACACTGTTTCTACTCTATTAATGACAGTCTGAATTTGGAAGACTTGATAAGTTGTTTACAAGGAAGTTCAGAGGGAGAAATCAGTGCATGTTTGCAGAATATTGTGAAAACATTTTTCTCAGGATGTGTCGCTGGAAATGGCAATTAGTCAATGTAGGGAAACTGATGTATCTTTACACATTAAGTCACACTAAAGCAAACATCCAGACCAATGCAGTTCAGCTTCTGATAGAATAAATGAAATGATGTTGATATATAAAAAGTTTCACACAATTTACATTTCTGACCCATGAATTCTCATTAGAGTTCTCCGACGAAGCCAAAAGGGAAGCTCTCATGTTTATATTTTATGGACAAATAGAGTGAGGAATGGGGAAATGAGGGGCTTAGAGACTCATAGACAAAGAGAATGAATGAGTGCCTGAAAGTTTTATGTAAATGCCTGTTGAAAGCTAGGCTCTGTGCTCTCTGCCAATGTAAAGACATTGGCTCTTTTGTTTATCCCTCATAATAATCTTGTGCATTGAGTATGACAGTATTCTCATCATGTTGTAGATGACATAATGTAGTAGCACAGAGTTAACATAATTTCATCAACATCATACAGGCACCCTGTGGAGCATTTGTGGGTTGCTTCCCTTCTCCTTTCCCCTTTCACAATGGCTGCAATTTCTGTTTAGGGGTCGATGTGGTTTCAGAGAAAATGAATTCATTCCTGGCTCCATAGGTGACACATGTGAACTAAACTAAACCCATCAGGGTGCCGTTTACCTGCAGAGCTAGATTTAAGGATGGGCATGACATCTGAGCTCCTTCAACCAGAGAATCTAAGAACTGGCACTAAGAATGATGAGGCAGATGCCACTCTCTTCTGCTGGTTGTGTGAAGAAGATGGGGCTAGCAGCCATTTTAGAACCATTGAGCCCCAAAATGAAGCAAGCAGACAGAGAGATGGAGGGAAGTTTGGTCCCTGATTAAGCTGCTGGACCAAACCTTGCAGATTTTTGTGGAGATTGGAGGGATTTGGGACTTTTTAGCTCCTTGGGCCCAGAATTAACCTCCAGGATTTAAACAACTTTTAGGCTTCCACTTATGGCAACTAATTGGTATACAAATCACCTAGATCAACACCTTTTCACCAGAAAGAGGTTATGAAGCTGAAAGAAAGGAAACACTTTTCCAAGATGGCATGGCTAACTCAAGACAAAGACAAGTCTAGCATTCAGGATTCTGCATGCCCAGTCTAGCGACCTTTCCCATGCCAACAAGTTGAGTTACGAAGGCACACAGTAAGGGAAAGGTCTAAGATTTCTATAATACTTAGAATTTATCATTTCGAAGAGAACTGTGGTTAAATAAAAACTGTTTTAAATATTCAAGGAGAAAAATATCAAAAGAGAAAAAAATACACTGTGGAATAAGTGTTTTCATTTTTTACTAGGAAATGTATTTGACTATTTTGAAAATTCATTCAAGCTGGTTACTTTGATTTATGTACTTCTTCATATCTCTTACTGTGCCAAGTACCATATTGGTCAAATTAGGTATTCAAATAATTATTTGTTTAATATCTGTCTTTCTCACTGTTATATATTGTGACAGCAGGGATCGTGACTGCCTATTCCAAACCTGCATTTTCAGGGCTCATCACAGGGTAGATTCTAAATAAACTTGTATTAATGATATTAAATGTCACCACCCTCTGTGCTTGTACCCAATATTCAAGGGCAACACACAAAGTAGCCATATAACATGAAATAGTCTAGTCTAGAATAGTCTCATTTACATAGTCTATCTAGAACAGCCCTGTCCAAAAGAAATACAACATAAGTCACAAATGTGAGGCATGTATGTAATTTTAAATATTCTAGTAGCCATGTTTTTTTTTTTTAATGTTTATTTATTTTGAGAGAAAGAGAGAGAGAGATAGCGAAAGGGAGAGGGGCAGAGAGGCAGAGAATCCCAAGCAGGCTCCACGTGGTCAGTGCAGAGCCCAATGTGGGGCTTGAACCCACAAACCATGAGATCATGACCCGAGCTGAAATCAAGAGTTTGACACTTAACCAACTGAGCCACCCACACACCCTAGTAGCCATATTAAAGAAATAAATAAAAATAGGGACGCCTGGGTGGTTCAGTCGGTTAAGCATCTGACTTCAACTCAGGTCATGATCTCGCAGTTTGCGTGTTCGAGCCCCACGTCGGGCTCTGTGCTGACAGCTCAGAGCCTGGAGCCTGCTTCAGATTCTGTGTCTCCCCCTCTCTCTGCCCCTCCCCTGCTCACACTCTGTGTCTCTCTGTCTCTCAATAAAAAAAAAAAAAAGTTAAAAAATAAATAAATAAAAATAAACCACTGAAGTTGATTTTTATTTAACCCAATATACTCTAAATATGATTATTTAATATATAATCAATACACATATTAATGAGATTTTTTACATAAAATTTTCAAAATTTGGTATATATATCATCCTTACATCTTAATTCAGACAAGCCACATTTCTGGTGATTAGTAGCCACACATTGATAAATATGGACATATATTAGGTCAGATATACACATAATCTACGCCTATGACATTGTATAAAAATAATGCTCCAAGAGCTAAATTGTGGTAAGATTTGACATAAAAAAAAGAGTCAGGAATTTATATTAAAAATGCACAATACCATTGCTATATAAACTTGCTAGTGTTACTTTAAAGTCTCTCAAAGTAGTTTTTGTCAAACGAAAGCTGTTCTCTCACAATGCCCAAATATTAAGATGTTAGCATCATTATGGAACAAGCATCTAGTTAGCACTAGTTATTATTTTTTTAATGTTTATTTTTGAGAGAGCGAGAGAGAGAGCAAACAGGGAAGGGGGAGGCCAAGGGAGGCAGAATCCCAGGCTGACAGTGCAGAGCTAGACATGGGGCTTGAACCCACGAACCACAAGATCGTGACCTGAGCCGAATCACGAGTCAGATGCTTAACCGAGTGAGCCACTCAGGCATACCTAGCACTTCTTATTAGTGTCTTTCCAGGTTATGTTTTTAAATCATGTAAGTATAATCCAAAATACTATGTCATTGCATAAACAAGTCTAGTTAGGAATGTTTAAAACAAGGCACTAGGCCAAATAGGCTCAGTGGAGTCATGTATGCTAAGCTAACCAGAGTCACCAAACTGAGACTTACTACCTAACTTACTTACAGTTTTAGCCTCTCTTAGGAATGGAGTCTCAAACAAGTTGATTAAAATGATCTGGTCAATACATATAGAACCCTGCTGTCCCCTAAAGAAAGGTAACTTTGCCCAGCTCTTCACTAGTATGTCTTCCTAACCCCACCCCCTTCTGCATATAAAAATGCTTCATTTTGTACAACTGTTGGGTGTTCCTTCCTATATACTAGATGGGATGCTGTCTGATTCATGAGCCATTGAATAAAGCTTATAAGATCTTTAAAATTTACTAAGTTGAATTTTGGTTTTTGACAGGAATAGTCTTAATACCTTACATAAATTTTGACTTATTGTTTGTTAATTTATTTAAGAGAGAGAGTGCACACCGGGAAAAGAGGCAGAGTGGGGAGAGGCAACCCATGCTAAGCACAGATCCCATTGCAGGACTTGATCTCACAAGCCTGGGATCATGAAGTGAGCCAAAATTAGGAGTTGGGTACTTAACTGACTCAGTCACCCAGGCACCCAAATACCTTACATAAATTTAAATGGCCTGTAAGAGATCTTCTATATGTGATTTCTAAGATTTCTAATAGTGGGCTTGAGGATTCATAACAAATTCTATTAATCTATTTTAGATAGGAATTTTATTATTAATTATATGTATATTATGTAATATATGCTATATATAATTATTACATAGTTTAAATTAAATTTATGTTAGCTTCTCTTCATGCAATGACCATGTACATCAGGTATGTCAGGTAACATGTAGGTGCTAGGGATGTAGAGATGAGTAATTTTTTTTAATATTTATTCTTGAGAAAGAGAGAGAAAGAGAGACAGAGTGCAAGTGGAGGAGGGGCAGAGAGAGAGAGGGATACAGAAAATCTGAAACAGGCTCCAGACTCTAAGCTGTCAGTACAGAGCCCAAAGTGGGGCTTGAACCCATGAACCATGAGATCATGACCTGAGCCAAAGTCAGATGCCATACCGACTGAGCCACCCAGGCACCCTGAGATGAGTAATTATTCCTTGCCTACAAGTAGGTCACAATCTACTAGAGCCAACAGCCAGATGGATTTGTGAGAAAGCCTTTTTTTTGTTTGTTTTTTTTGAACGAGGTTCGCACAGGACACATTAGAGACACATAGGAGTCACTGGTCGTTTTACCTGGTGGTAAGCCAAGAAGGTAGGAACAACGTCTCATGGAGGAGAAGAGCTTCAAATGGTTCTGAGAAGTGGAGAGCCACTAGTACCTAGAGAACTAAGTTCACTCTACTCTGCTGTTCAGAGCTGTAGCACAGGATTGCAAGTAGACAAGGGGGTGGCCTATGTCCTGGTGGGGGCAGCAGCATGGGAACCCATGCTGCAAAAGGCACAGAGGGAAGTTCTGGGCTTGGGGGAGACTCCGCCAAATGCAAAAGGCCAAAATTGCTGCGATTTACATATTTCCATTTTGAGACTCCCCCCAACCCTTTTAACCCATATGGTTTTGATAATTATTTTTAAACGGAAATTCAGATAGCAGCAGGCAGTAAGTATTTGAAATAGGACTTCATATTGGGAGACTCTGTGGGGCACTTGGCGAGTTTGATTTCCTCCTCCCAATAAACCAGAGGGGAAAGCTGGCATTTCTAATTCGAATCACGGGAGCTCTACTCTCTCTCACTCTGACCATCATTCTTAAAGGGGAAAAGGGGAGGGGGCTGCTCACTCCCTCCTCCATGATTCCCCCAACCCCCATGAAAAATAAGCACCTGTGAGAGACAGAGTTGGCCTACATGGAAACAAATACAGAGTATCACAATACAGGGTCCCGGGGAGTCAGCCATTTGGACTGGCCTATTGGCACCCTCTGAGTCTGGGCTCTCCCAAAAGAAAGGGTGACTATTAAATAGCACATTGTTTGGCTAATTGTCCCAAGTCAATTACTAGCTTACTGTAGTGGTTTCCAAATACTGATCCACAAGAAAGTTTTCACAAATATGAAGACAATAAATTTTAGAATAATGGAGTATGTGTGTGTGTTTGTATATGTGAGAGAGGTAGAGGTTGCCAAGTATACTTTCTTGGAAATGACTGCTTTTGTTCTATATGTCTGTCTGTTAATCTTTTTACTAAAATTCCTTCTTTTTATTAAATGGGATTTCTAATAGATAATAGATATTTTTAAAAATATTACTTTTTAAAAATGCAATGTTGGAAACCTTATGATAAATTTCCATTAAAAATTTTTACTCATCTGTGAAATCTAAAAAATGAGCACCGGTACAGCAAAGAAATTGGGGTGGAGAATCAAATCTGTTAAAAAGCAAAATCAAGGGGTGCCTGGGTGGCTCAGTCGGTTAAGTGTCTGATCTCACAGTTCGTGAGTTCGAGCCCCATGTCAGGCTCTTTGCTGAGGACTCAGAGCCTGGAGCCTGCTTCGGATTCTCTGTCTCTCTCAGTCCCTCCCCCACTGGTGCTCTATCTCTCTCTCTCAAAAACAAACATTAACAATTTTTTTAATAAAAAGCAAAATTAAAAAAAAAAACAAATTCAATGAGTAAATTTTGAAGATCTTATTGGCTTCTTTCAATGATTAATGAAGCAGGTGGCATCCACCTATCAGAAAGGGGCTCTGAGGAGCTGTACAAAATAAAAGACTTTTCTAGGGAGAAGGAACAGGTATAAGAAAGTTACAGTAGGCAAAAAGCCAGCTGGTTATTGCAAGGTTACTTTCCTTTAGGGAACTTCGGAGGTTGTCAGGCAGATTAGCTAACTAATGCTGATCAGGGGATTCCCGACTGACTGGTTTAAAGTACCATTTCTGGGAGAGTTGAAACAGTAATTAAGTCTCAGTTTAGAAACATGGGGCTTATCATGACCAACTCCATTTTAGGCCTGTTGTCTTGCTTTTAACAAACCACTACAGCATTAAACTATTGCTTAAAAATTACTAAGTGACGATTTTGAACAAATTACTTGGCTTCTCTCAGCTTTGGCTAATTGTGTAGAGTTGTATGTAACAACGGATGTTTATTTAATAGGGGCAATGTGAAAACTAAATACTATTATGTACATAAAATGTTTCAGAATTAATTTTCTTTACTTTCTCACCATTTTCTACCTGGTTAATAACGACTGTATCCTTTAAGGATCAAAAAGGATCTGAAAATTAGGCTTAATAGACTCATATATCCTCCCATATACACCACTCACTCTCTCCATAAACAAAATAAGTTAGACCCCACTTGACCTCTGTATTTATGGAACAACAATTTTAGTGGTTTTAGTGCTGCTTAAACTCTAATGAATTACTGTTCATGCATCATCCATATTGTCTGTGCTAAAATTCTCTGTATTTTCAGCACAGAGGACAACGCCTGTGTCAGCGCATCTGGCATCTAAGTAACTGTAAGTGGTATGGGAAGAAGGAACATAAGAATCTATACCAGTTCTGTTGCCATTTCTTTCTCTCATACAGAGAAGGCTCAAGACTGAACAGACAGCTTGGTCAAGCTCTCATTCTGAGTCCAAACACATGTAAGAACCACTCTATTACTTATTAGACTTTACCTGAAGAAAAGTAAGAGTCTCTCAAAGTCAGTGGCAGTGAATGTAGAGTAAAAGGAACAAACTGAAGAAATACTGAGGAAATAGAACAAAGAGGATTCTTGCTAAAACATCATCTTGTATGCATACTGTATGCAGCTGGGAATTCCTTAGTCTAAGATTAAATTGTTTCTACTGCCTCTCACCATATGATTACTCTCAGTTTATTTCTGCTACTGGCATTATGTGAAAGGTGACAGCTGATTAAAGGGAAGATGAGTCGCTCAAAAATATCTTGCTTTAGGTAGATAAAGTCAAGATAAATGTTCATACATGCATTTACCAAGATATTAGATAATAATCACATAAGGAACAGTAATTAGAATCAATATAGGGTTTTAGAAAAGGGTCAGAAAGACTTAAATAATTAGGACAATTCATAACATCGCCTAAGAAGAAACTCAAAAAGTCAACTAATTTATTTATCTTAACATGGACAATAATAAAGTTCTAGATTCCAAATATACTGGATTAAATGAAGGCACTGTACAAAGAGTGTGTTATTCAGCGATCAACCTGAAAGCCACCCATACAACAAACACTGACATTAGTTCAATCACTTGATAAAATAAATGCAAAGAAACAACAACAATAAACTCAAAATCAAACAAAACAAACTGGCTATGGTATGAAAATAAAACTTTAGGTGGCTACTGTGCAAAGAATATTTTAAATCATGTTATAAAACAGTCTGATCCAATTCCCACTAAATGTGTATATACTAACATTTCCAAAGTTTGGGTAGGGGAAGAGGAGGAGAAAGTAACGTTTAGAATATTGTACTATGCATCTGAATCCTAGCTCTGGCTCTTATCAGCTGATTTGCTTTGAACAAGTAACTTGATTTCTTTAAATATCCATTTTCTGGGGGTGTCTGGGTGGCTTAGTCGGTTGGGCATCTGACTTCGGCTCAGGTCATGATCTCAGGGCTCGTGAATTCACGCCCCTCATAGGGCTCTGTGCTGACAGCTCAGAGCCTGGAGCCTGCTTTGGATTCTGTGTCTCCTTCTCTCTCTGCTCCTCCCCTGCTCATGTTCTGTCTCTCTCTCTCTCTCTCTCTCTCAAAAATAAACATTAAAAAAATTAAATATCCATTTTCTGAATTGTAAAATAGGGATATTAATGCCTATTTTATAAATTTATTTTGATAATATAAAGAGATACACATGAAAAGATCTAACTTTGGTTTTGTACTTTTTAAGTCTGTATGTCAAATGGCCTCTTTCCCCCTGTCTATGAGGAAATGAGATGCAGTAGGAAAGTATGGACTTTGAAAGCAGAGAACTCCACCCTGCAATGATTGAACTCTACTTCTCTTAGCTTCAGTCCACTTATTAGTGAAATGGAAATAATATCAATCACACGGTGTTGTTATAAAGGACAGAGTTCATAAGTATTCGGCAAATATTATCATATATATATCCTGGTTTGCTTTCTATTTCTTTTTCTCTCTGAAGAAAGACTGTTCCATTTGCAGTGTCCTAAGCCACAATCAACTCACTTTTTAGCCCCATGCAATGCTATAATAAAAGAGGAGCTTCCTTACTCACAGCCTCCAGCCTCCCCAGGTATGTAGACATGTCAGCTTTACCACCACTCTCTCCTATTCCCAGAGATGAATGTATTTCAAGCAACTAACGGATGTGACACTAATGGGAGTGCCAGCAGGATTGTTTTAACGGATTTGGTGTGGATAGACTTTGCCTGTCCAATAAATCTAGCAAAACCTCACAGCATGTTTTATAGCCAAGAAGGATGCTGAGCTTGGTAGATGCCCATCGTCCCAGTCCCGCCTTAGTTCCTTTATGCTCTCACACAGTAGGCTCACGTACTGAGGCCAAAATTTACATTATTTTCTAATGTATAACCACCTAAATTATCACCACAATGGCATGTTGATTCAGTCGAGAAAAAAAATATGTTTTTTTTAAAAAATACCATCTTTGGATGGTAATAATTACAATGGGTTGATAATGCTGAGAATGATGGGATGGCAGTGGTTGTGGAAGTGACGGAGGAGGTAATGGTATGGTAGCTTGGTGGTTGTGGGGATTCCTGGTGTGCTAGAAGATAAACGTCACTGGTTTGTAGTATTTCCTCATTTTCATAGGATACGTGGCCCCACCGTGGTCTGTTTTGAGTTACCAGTGTGAGGTCAGGGAAGGTAGAGTTGAGGAGAGCTTTTAACAGCCGTATCTCAAGAGCTGGTACGAGCCGGTGACAATTACCTCTAGCGCCCCACTGGAGGTAATGCAGTAGTGGCACCAGTGGTCCTCACAGGCCTGTTGCTAGCAGTGGTGCTGGTAGCGGTCATGACAGTCATCGCAGTGGTGATACTGATGACAGTTCTGATGTTGACCGAGGCATGGTGGTGACGGTGGTAGCTGTGTTCAGGATGGCAAAGCTGGAGGTAACCGTGGTGACAGCAGTAGTGGAGACGATGGCGATGGTAGTGACGATGGTCATGTTAGAAGTGATGTGATCGTGGCGGTACCGAGGGTGGTGACAAGTAGCCATGGTGGACTTGGTGGTGATTATGGAGACGACAGTGGTCACTTTGGCATGAAGTTTTATCATTTATGTAGTGCTTCTGCCTGAACCACTTTATTTAACACTGCAGATAACACCTGGTTAAAAACACTATTATCTCTTCCTAGAGACTAGCCAACTGAACCTCAAGGGGCAGGAAAGCTTAGTGATTACAAACAAGGCCCTGGAGGGGCACCTGGGTGGGTGAACTCACCGTTCATGGGTTTCAGTCCCGTGGAGGGCTCTGCACTGACAGTGCAGAGCCTGCTTGGGATTCTTTTTCTCCCTCACTCTCTGCCCCTTCGCCACTCATGTGTGCACAGACACCCTCTCTAGCTCTTTCAAAATAAATAAATAAACTTAAAAAAAAAAAAAGAAGGAGAAGAACAGGGCTTTGGAGTCAGAGAGTACTGCTTTAGACTTCTAGCTTTTCCCCTTCCTACCTATATAAACTTACACAGTCACCGTATCTTTTGAGGCCAGTTACCTCATGTTTATTTCTTTTTTTTTTTTAATTTTTTTTAACGTTTATTTATTTTTGAGACAGAGTGAGACAGAGCATGAAAGGGGGGAGGGTCAGAGAGAGGGAGACACAGAATCTGAAACAGGCTCCAGGCTCTGAGCCATCAGCACAGAGCCCGACGCGGGGCTCAAACCCACAGACAGTGAGATCGTGACCTGAGCCGAAGTCGGACGCTTAGCCGACTGAGCCACCCAGGCGCCCCACCTCATGTTTAAAATAGGGTAATTAACCTTATTCCATTGAGAATTATCATAATAATATTAAAATATTGCAGTTATTTTTAAATCATCATGAGATTTTGAGAGATAATCTAACTAAAATGAAACAACTCCCTTTGCCATAACAGGAAAATAAATTCACACTTTGTAGCAATCCTGGTTTCTGTAAAATAAGTTTTTGTTTATTCATTATTCCTGTATTTTCTGTTTGTTTTTGTCTGGAATGCCTTCATAAATCTGCAACAAATGAGTATTGATTCTTAGGACTGGGAAGAGTAAACGTGTTTCATGTAATACAAAGAGAAGAGTTTAGCTGTCCTTGGGAGAAAGAGGTTGCTAAGGCAGAAGAGGGAGAAGAGGAACTAACAAAATGGAGATAGGCTGGAATTAGGTGAGAACACTGTACGATAAATAATAGCCACTCAAAGATATCCAGTTCAAATCCATGGAATCTATAAATGCTACCTTATAAGGGCAAAAAAAAAAAAAAAAAAAAGTCTTTGCAAATGTGATTAAGTTAAGGATTTTGGCAGGGGGAGATTATCCTGGATTATCTGCTTGGGCCTGAATGTCATCCTTGAAGAAAGAGACAGAGGGAAATTAGACACATATAGATGAAGAAGTTAAAAAAAAAAAAAAGAAGCAGAGTTGTAATGATACAGCCATAAGCAAAGGAATGTCAGCAGCCACCAGAAGCAGAGAGAGGCAAGGAATGAATTTGCCTTGAGAATTTACTATGGGAATGTCATGCTACTACCTTGATTTTGGCTCAGTGATAATAATTTAGGCTTTCTAGCTTCTAAAACCTTGAGATAATAAATACCCATTGCTTTAAGCCACTAAGTTTCTGGTATTTCATTATAACAGGCATAGGAAACTAATATAAACAGTAAAACTTTTTGGTGTTTCACACACAAAAATATTTAGAAATACTCTGTTTAATATGGAGCTTAATATTGTTTGCATTGCTTCACCATTATTCCTATTTAAGCATTCCCCTCCCTCAAGAAAACAAAAGAAATAAACAAAACAGCAATGAAAAACTTCAGCAATGTCAGTTGTTCCCACAAATGTTTTACTCAAGTGGATTTGTGTTTTGGTTTTATACTCCAAGGAATGCTAAGTTGCATGTCAAGGTCAAGGAATAGAGTCACAGAGACTGTGGGTGGAAATAGGAGCCCAGGAAGAATATAGAGGCCATGAGGATAAAAGAACAGAGAGGTAAGCAAACTTGAGGAGAGAGTACTTGGTTTTCCATGTACTTAGATGGCAAGGGCAAGAGAGAAAGAGTTCTCCTAAATGGTGTATGAGATATGTTATAATTACTACTATTGTGTTGTTGTCATTATTATTGCTGTTTGTCATAGTCCTGGCTGCTATAACATACTCCCATAGACTACGTGGCTTAAACAACAGACATTTGTTTCTTACTATGCTAAGAGGCTAAGAAGCTCAAGATCAAAGTGCCAGCAGAATTGGTTGTTGGTGAGGAATAGCTTCCTGGCTTTCAGATGGCCACTTTCTTGCCATGTCCACATAAGGCAGAAGCAGCTCTGGTGTCTCTTCCTTTTTTTTTTTTTTTTTTTTTTTTTTAAATAAGGAAACTATCTCATCATAGGGGTTCTAACCCCTTAACCTCCTCTAAACCTAATTACCTCTCAAAGACCCCACTTCCTAGCATCATCATAAGGAGATGGTTTCATTCTTCTTAAATACTCAGAATATTCTAGAAACAAGTATTTCTCCACCATAAATAACCTGGGCAATTCACTATCTATCTATTGGGAGTATACGGAAGATGAAGAATATAAGCACAGGAATCCTCTTGACTGAGTGAAAGCCAAGGAGCACTCACAGGTCTTCAGGAGAGTATGGGCCTCAGACATCAGTAATTATGGATTCTAGTCATTTATCAAAATTTGAGTGAGCTGACTTCTTGATGACTCTCACAGAAGGCAGCCATCACATTAAGAGGAAACTTGAACTGCAATCCCTCATTTTCTTTTCATTTTCATGGAAAAAAAAGTTAGCATAATGGGAACTGATAAGAGAGCCAAATCATTGAAATATGAAAATCACAGAATTAGCATTTATCCAAATTCCTCAGCTGAGCCTATCATGGAAAAAGCTTGTTTTAATCAAGTCAAGTCATTGCTTCATGATTGTGGAGTTTCTTATGAGCTAAAACATCCCTTATTCTTATAGGTAAAATTAATGGCTTGACCAAAGAATTAGATTAGTGAAGCAAAGAGCCTTTGTAAAGCTCCAGGAAAGACATCTTCAACATTTTCAAGTTGTCACCTCCATGAAACAAAAACTTCAGGGCTAAATCCTTTGGAATTAATCAATCTAATGGTCACCTCCTTCATATTTCCAGTTCTCAGACTCAAAATTTTGCTCTGCTAAATGTTAGTTTTGTTTAAGATCTAGGGAAATTCACATGACCACTGTTTTTTCTCCCAGATAACATGATGAAAGATAAAGAAAGCCCATGAATTGTATCCACAGACCTCATGTCCAAAGGACACTGTCCCTTTGGGTTTGGCTTTGCCAACGAGGGGTCCAGAAGTTATCTGTCAGAAGTTACTCTGTCCTATTTAAGGGTTATTTCATTTTAATCCTCGATTGTATTTGTGAGGATATAGTATTTTCATGGAAAAAAAATATTTATTGCCTTGACTGTCTTTCTCCCCTACTGTTTGTCGACTGCTAAGCAGTTCTTGAATCATCATGTAAGTTTTCTTAGTCTCATTGAAAATTACATGTTCACTCTGATCTGAAAAATACAAAACTTGGATAGTCAAGATGGTGAATTCTTACTAGCCATGAAATATTAGTTTGTCAGAAGTGAAGGGGCAATTTCCTGTAAGCCACAGGGTTATATAGTAATATCTCTTCAGTAATTAATATATGCCAGGGTAGGATAGAACATAGCAACATAGCAGAGTTCTGGCACCTCTTTCCATCACACCATGCAGACACCCCCGCTGCTTCCTCATCAACAGACTCAGGAATACCACTCGAAAGTTCTGGATGTGCTTTATTTTAATTTACTGTATTTCATCAAATGCTATATTGAAAACTTACGTGCTGTTACTCCGCCATATACTTTGCCCCCTAAACTTCCATAACCTAATATTCTTCCTTTTTAAAAAAAAATTAACATTTATTTATTTTTGAGAGACAGAGAGAGAGCATGAGTGGGGGAGGGGCAGAGAGTAAGAGACAGACAGACAGACAGACAGACAGAATTTGAAGCAGGTTCTAGGCTCTGAGCTGTCAGGACAGGGCCCCAAGTGGGGCTTGAACTCACAAACCGTGAGATCATGACCTTAGCCAAAATTGGAAACCTAACCAACTGAGCCACCTAGGCATCCCTTTTACAATTTTTTTTAACATCATAATCTAATATTCTTTATAATTATTCTCTAAGGTTAAATTTCAAGTTCCAAATGTATACATTTATATAAATGCAAGTACAATCAATTGTCATTATTCATGGATTCCATATTTGCAAATTTGCCTACTTATTAACATTTGTTGGTAACCCCCAAATCAGCACTTGTTGCTTTCATGATCTTTCTCAAACATGTGCAAAATGATGAAAAATTTGAGTTGTATGGCATGCAAGTTCCCAATTAAGGTCAAACAAAGTAATGCTCTGCTTTCTTTTTCAGTGCTTACCCTGTAAATATCTTCCCCCACTCTGGTATATTTACTGCTCCTTTTTTTTTTTTTTTTTTTTTTTTTTTACTTCAGTGCTTTTTGATGATAATTTCACTATCTAAAACAGCCCAGGGGTAGTGCTTAAGTGCTGTCTAGTGTTCTTAAGTGCAAGATAGCTGTGATTTGCTTTGTGAACAAAATGCATGTATCCAAGAAACTTTGTTCAGTATCAGTCATAGTTCTGTTGGCCATGAGGTCAATGTTAATGAATCAGCAATGGATGTTAAATGCAATGTCTTTAAGCAGAAACACATATAAAACAAGGTTATGTATTAATCAGTTGACAAAAATGTCAACAGAGGTTTACAGGCACCTAACCCTGTATTTCCTCTAGGAACAATGGTTCAGAATTCACCAATTCAGTGTTCATGGCTATTTTACAGAATGTAACTACCACAAATAATGGAATCAACTCTATTTATTTACAGTGGGAAATTTATCACTTCTTAAAATATACACATTAGTATGGAATCAGGAGGAGACTGACCTAAGTCAGGAAGTGAGTGTTTTAGCTCCAGGCTCATTATTGACCTGTGCTCTGAGATTCAGGCACAACATACCATTCAAAAACATAACAAAACAGAAAGAAAAAAAAAAATATATATATATATACACATATATACTGTATTACTTTGAAGCAAGTAGCAAACATCACAATTTATCTGTAAGCATTTATGTATGTTTATCTAAATAATAAGTCTTTTCATATAAAACAACTCAAATAGTATTATCACATCCAATTACCCAATCAATTATTGCTAATAATACACACTGGGTGGGGACAAAACAACTTGATTCTTGTTGAAGCTGAATGATGGACACATGGGGTCACTATTTTCCTAGGTCTATTTTGTATACTTTTCTGATTTTCTATAATAAGCTGTTGCAGAAATGAGTAATAAAGTAAGAAGCACCATTCTTCTATGCCAAAATCCATGCTTGGAACTTTATGTATGCTGTTTTAATGCAACCCCTATAATAATTTTGTGTAGGAGTTATTGTCTTTCTTAATGCAGAGCAGACATTCGTGTGTGTATACACACTGTATATATACATATATGTATATAGACATATATGCATGTCTATATACATATATGTGTATTAACATATACATTAACATATATGTATATATACATATACATAGTATGTGTGTGTATACACTGTTTAATCACTGATAGCAACTATATTTTAAACATTTAATTTTCATTGTTTATTTTTTTCTTATAATGTATTACATATATAGTTTGTAACAATGATAATGGGTGATAAATGAATATATTTTTCACTTCCAATTTATACAATTTTCTGGAATAGTGTGGTACACATACATTTTGAATATTTATGTATGTACATATATATTCAGGATCACTAATATTTCATGTCTACTTATCAAAAGTTCAAACTCACATTTCTAGACTTAATATCTGAAAAGGCAAATAACCAAGATAAAGTTTGTTCAAGAGCTCTAGAACCCAGTTCTAGATATGGAAGACATACTCAGTCAAGAATGTAACAACAATTTTCTTTCTGAAATAAATTTCACGATTATTAAATTTAGAATCACTGTATGTTAGAGTTTGAAGTGGTCCTAGATATCCAATCTTCTTACATTTCAAGAAAATAAATCCCAGAGAAAGAGAGTGGCTGAAAGTGGAGACCAAGTCTCTTAAGTTTCAGGCACAATGCCTTTATATTACCTTGCATAGATTAATTTACACCATACTGAAAATGTATCAAGAGTTCTAGGCAAACGTGGAAGAAAGAATAAATAAATGTGCATAAACATGCACATGAACACAGATGCACTAAATGCACAAATGCAGATTAATATAAGACATTTAAATTAACTAAGATATTTAAATTAACTGAAATGTTCCCAACTCTAAACCCAGAATAGACATAGGTCAGGTAGAGACAATTTTATCTAAAGCTGTTTGCAAACCCATAATTAAATCCATGCACACTAGCAGTTACACAAAATATCACCCTGTGGTGTTATACTTGGTTGAGGATTAATTAGATTAAAAGCCTCTAAGACTAATTCATTGAGATAAGAAATGATAATTTGGGAGTCTATAAAACAGAATTATTCTTACCATATTGCTTTTCTAAAGAAAGTTTTAATTATCTCTCTTTAGCCAAATGTAAAAGTATCTTTTCAGCTTAAAATATCTACTGAGGGAAGAAAAAAAAAACAACTCTATTGAGATGAAATATCTACTTAACATAGAAAAATATTCTACCATGCAATTAAAACATTAAATATGAATAACGTAAGTGAGAGTTATACCATAACAGATGCTATGAGTCAATGTAATGCTCCTGTCTATTTTACCAAAACCTCTATCATCATTTGCTAACTTAGATGAGTATTTCTTTTCAGGGAATAAAAATAAAACCAAGACCAAAGCAATGCCAAAAACATAAAAATGCTTCAAAAAACATGTCCCCTTGCAATAAAGTGAACCACTTTTAAAATTATAGTGAGACAGTGTTAACCTACCATAAACACTGTTGCACTTCAGCCTTTAGAGTTGTAGATTCTGATCTGTACTTAAGTTATAGGAGCTTCAAATATGGGGCACAGATAAGGAGGACTAGTATAGAACTGGCGTAGTAATATAACTCAATGGAAAATTAAGAAGAAAGAATATTTGGAGGTCTAATATGTGATAAAGGCAAGACTTTAAGTCAATCAGGACAGAATAGAATTGTAAATACATGGATTCATGCAAATTGAAAAAAAATGGGTTGAATTCATGCCATAAATTGTAATACATTTTGAATAAAAATACGCATGTGAAAAAATTAAGCCCCAGATACTTTAAAATATACAGAAATTGTATTTCTATAATATTGGGCATGGGGAGGTCAGTTATAAAGATCATGCCAAAGGAAAAAGAAAACAAGGAAAAATACTAATTGACCTATTTAATAAGGGCACTTCTTTCACAAAGGTTTTGTAAATAAAACTGAAACTCAAATAATGAAAAAAATTTCATTACACATAATAATCAAATTTTTATGTGAATAACAGATGAAAATTCCTAAATATCATAGAAAATCTTTGTATTCCCATAGAAATACAGGCAAAGATGTGAAAGAGCAACTTATAAATGAAAAATTACTAGTGGCCAATAAATGTTACACATTGTATCAACTTTATAAATAATTTCAAAATACAGATTAAAACAATTAAGTATTATTTTCACCTATAAAATTGAGAAGATAAAAAGAAAATACAGAATATTAAGGAGTGTCACCTATTAAACATTCTCATACACAGCTAATCCAAGTTCAAATTGATCGAATATTTCTGGAGAAAATGTCATCAAAATATATGAAAAATAAAATGTATAGCAAGTTCAGTCTAGAATTTTTTCAAAAAATAATCAAAATTATAACAGTCAGAACAAACTCTAACTCCTGGTCTGCTCTCCTTTCCCTTTATTTCATTCTATTTCTAGCCCCAAACTCCCTATTTTTCTTATTATCCATGATGGATGATATTCAGCTATTTTCATAAACAGCTTAATACAATTTAGAAAAAATATAGATGCACATGTATATTCATAAATGTCTATCTGTGCATATATATTATATTTACACACACATTATATATGTATGCATGTATATGTCTGTGTTTGGATTTTATATAAGGAGAGATCATCATAAGATTAATTAATGTATGTAGGATAACTTCTACCATATGTATACATACCGACTGTTTGAATATTTTTGGTTTTCATGACATTCTAATGTGCAGGCTAGCAGTAAAATTTGCCCAAGTTCTGCTTTCTACACCTATATTTGTTTGTGTTTTCTCCTATATAGTGGTATGCTGAAGTCAAATTAACACCAACTTTTGAGAGTCAGTTATTTTTTTCTACGGTTTGCAAGCAATTATTTCACATTGTTATAGGAGTATAAATTTAGATATGGGGATAAATAATCAAAACTCCATTTCATAATAATTTTACTATAATTTACTATTACCTCTGCTCTGGAAGTTATTTACATCTTTTGTTTCTGTGTAATGGAAAAAGGATAAAATAGAAGGTCTTCATTGTTTCATTTTTTCATTATTTATTAATATAAACAAAATGTCAACTAACAATTCTGTCAGAACTATACTCATTTGTTACCTGACACTATGAGCTGTCTATAGATACGAGTTTGGCAAATATCAAAGAAAGTGTTCTACAAAATCAATGGCTGTGGAAGTTAAAATAAAGAATATAGTATATGAAACTATTTTTTGTAAATTGTGTGTTGCATATAACAGTAAAATTAATAATAAACATCTATACTTTTCTCTAGTAAACTGGTTTATTAAATATTTATAAGCACAGCACTGCCTAGATCTCACAGAAAATTGTATCTTAAATTTCCTTTTTTTTCATTTTTAATGTATTTTCAAGTGTTTAAATTTATTTAAGCACAAGTTAGTCTTTCCATGAATTTGAAAAATATGGAACAACACAAGTAAAATATATATAATATTTTGTCTTTTGGGGTGTTTCCTTTCACGTACACATTACTTCAAAATTTCAGATACACTGTGAACAGTGTTTTAATTTCAACAATACCTCATGAACAGTTCCCTATGCTATTAAACATTCCTTTAAAACATTCTTTAATAAAGGAATACTCTTTCATAATATAGATTTATTCATAATTTATTTGACGAATTCCAAATTTATACTGTTGAACAAACTATATATTCTAGAGGTACAATTTATGGTAATGTTTATAACCTCTCATTAACCAAAGACATGAGAATTCAGGTCAAAGATGTTTCAAATCCATACATGAAGGCTGATAGTTACTCAAAATTATAATAATTATAACCCATATTAGGAGATTAATTGCTTTGATATCATTGTAGTATTCTATACTTTATCTTGTATAGTTTGTACTTGTGATTCATTTTTAGTGTTTTCTCACTTTAAACAACCAAGACAATTTGTTTTAGTTTGGCACGATTACTAATAAATAACAATGAAGAAGAAAGTAGGTTAATTCTTTCAACACAAAAGTTTCTTCATTATTAGCATGGTGCAGACATTGTCATTTCTGATTCTCAGAATTTGAGACAGAGTACTAAGGGCTTCTTGTTGGAATATGAGGTTCATAAAAGTTCATGCCAAAGAATCACCATAAACCTCACATACAGATTGCTAGATGTGAGAAAATATATACATAATCAGGTATAAGAGGATTGGTTGAAACAATAAAGAACACCAACAGAATGTGAGTTAGTTCTTTTCACACACTAGTGATTTCTTGGGCTGAGGCTCAGGATTCACAGTGACATTATTCAATACAGCTTCTCAGATGCTTCCCTCTACCAGCAATGCCAGCCTCACCCCATATTTCCTAGGATAACCTTACATATTTTTAAATGTCAACTGCATCTTCTCTAGGAAGTCATCCTCTGCCTTCCCATATACCTAAACACACACACATGCACACACACACACACGCACACACACACACGTGGGGGTGGGAGGCTCTTATACTCCATAAAACTTTTCTAAAGCCCCTCATTACGGATTGAGTCAAGTCCCCCCAAAAGATATGTTCATGTTCTAATGCCTGTTAGCTGTGAAAGGGACCTCATTAGAAAATAGTCTTTGCAGGGGCGCCTGGGTGGCTCAGCTGGTTAAGCGTCCGACTTCGGCTCAGGTCATGATCTCACGGTTCATGAGTTCAAGCCCCGCATCGGGCTCTGTGCTGATGGCTCAGAGCCTGGAGCTTGTTTCGGAATCTGTGTCTCCCTCTCTCTCTGACCCTCCCCTGTTCATGCTCTGTCTCTCTCTGTCTCAAAAATAAATAAACATTAAAAAAAAAAAAAAATAAAATAGTCTTTGCAGATGTAATCAAATTAAGATGAAGTCATGCCTATTAAAAATGGGCCTTAATCCAATGACTACTATCCATATAAAGAGAAAGAAATTTAGACACAGATATACAGGGAGATCACTACATGATGACAAAGAGACTGGAGTGATATATCTATAAGTCAATGAACACCAAGGACTGTCAGCAACTACCAGAAGCTAGAAAGAGTCAAAGACCATCCTCCTCTAGAGCCTTCAGAAGGAGGATGGCCTTGTCTTCACCTTGATTTCAAGATTTTAGCCTCTGAGACTGTGAGACAATAAATTTCTGTTGTTTGGAGTCATCCTGTTTGTGCCTGTTTGATAAGGCACCCCTGAAACTGAACACATCCCTAACACTTTCTTCCTCATTCATTCATTCAACTAATTTTACTAAAGGCTGACTCCATGCCAGATCATGTACTTGCTTGCTTTCCTCCTACTCCTCTGCCAATCAGTACAGTCCCTCAGGAGAGGAACTTTATCATCATATTCTCCAGAGCCTACACAATTACACACACAGAAGAGGTTGCTAATAAATACTTGTTGATTAAATGCCACTCTTGATCTTTCATAGTGAGCTTTTTTTTAACATTGCTTTTATCTCCCAGTAAAGAGTGGTGTTCAAAGAGAATTGAATGTTGAGAGAATAAGGAGCTGTCTTTTAATGACAATCACAAATCTATCCAAAGTAAACAACAGAATATATGCATTTTAAACAAACATCTTAGATTTTTGTTGCTGGTGGTGCTGTTCTCATCAACTATGCAAATAAAATCCCATTTCTCTTTGATTGTCTGAATGTTCTTTACTTCATCAACATAAAAACAGCCAAATGGACTTTCACTGAACTTGAAGGGTTTGGGAAGGCCTGAGAAACAGTAAGTATAATGGATCAACTCTGAAGTCAAAACCCCTGAGCCTGAATTCCTACTTAGCCACTCCTTAGGTGTAACCTTAAGGAAGCATTAGGTCTCTCAAGTCTGTAGTTTCTCAGCTATAAAATGTGATTACTAAGTACACACCAGATATCTTACATATGTGAGGATTCAAATACATACTAGATGTTTAATACAGTGTCTTAGATAGAGTGAATGCTCAATAAAGTAATTTGCTTTAGTCCTACTGTATTATTCTCATTATTAATACCACGTCTATATTTATGGTTACAAAATCTTGGTGCAAGTCCTTTAGAAACTCTTACTACTTCAGTAGGATAAAATATGTAAGATCTTAGAGAAAATAAGAGATCATTTACTTATATATACTCAACATGTGATCATTTCAAAAAATGAGGACCAAAAGAAAGATTGCTTTTTCCTTCAAAAAGAAGTCAGTCTAGCTAAGTATCTTGGTCATCATTCAAAGAACTTTAAAAATTTTAAGTCTCTAATAGCACTGAGGGGAGTGGTTGTCCATGTGAATACACAGCTGAATCAGAAAGAATTGCCTACCAAACACTCATGGTTACATAGGAAGATAGAGATACAATTGCAGGATTCATTGACTCCCTATTTCCCATGGAAAACTGTTACAACTCCTCTGCTAAGTACACAAGACACGTTATGTTCTCATTTCCTGCTTACTGGTATATATGGAGTTACAGTTCCCACATTACATTTCATTTTTTACTGGTTCTGCTTTCCCTATGTGTTTTTTTTTCTCATTTCCTGCCTTCTTTAGATGGATTCTATTTATAAAATTTCATTTTTTCTCTGTCTTGGTTGGAAAAATATAAATTTTATTTCTGTTCTTTTTGAGGTTAACTTTTATATTCTAACATGAACATTTAAAGTTTAAAATTGATAGCCACAGCATCCTCTGGAAAAATTGAAGGGTATGATAGTATTTCAGTCTAATTATTACCACCTCCTCCATTTTAGATATCTTTTCCTTTATGTTGGTTCTAAATTTTGTCCCCATCCAATGAAATATTTTTTAATTATTTTATACAATCAGTTTCAGTTAAGTCACTGAGTTTCTTTGCTCACAATTTCTCTTTGTGTCTCATATATTTTCCTGGAATTATTCATCCAGAATGCATTCATTAAATTGAATTTAAAAATATAGCCTTTAGAATTGATTTATTGTAAGTGTTGTGGGTGGGAAATGCTATTTTTGTTTGCCCAAAATTATTTTGATTTTATTCTTATTCTTGAATAATACTTTAGCCTGCGAACATTTTTACCTCTTGGAACACTCTGTGGATCCCATTTTCCTCTTCTCACTTCCACTATTGTTAACGGGAAGTCAAATTTAAGACTATCATTTTATCTTAAGTGATCTTACTCTTCTGTTGATTAATTTTAAGATATTTTATTCATGTCTGGTGTATTGCAGTTTCCTTACCATATATCCTGTTATGCATTTATTGTTATTCTGCTTATGATTTATTGGGTCTTCCTAGAAGTCAAAATTCATGTCTTTAATCAGTTTTGAAAACTATCCACCATTATCACTTTAGCTATTACCTCTTCCCACTCTATTTCCCACTTCTGGAACTCCAACAAAACATATGTGAGACCATTTCCTTCTGTCTTGCATGTCTCTTAACTATTCTTTCTTAGTCTCTGTACCTTTGATCTTTGTGCTACATTCTGTGTGATTCTCTTCAATCTCTTCTCTGTATTTCGTAACTCTCACTTTAGTTGTTGTTGTTGTTATTGTTGTTTTCTATCCTGTTGATTTACTAATCCATCCAACTTGATAATCTCTTCTGTTTATGCTGACTCTTACTCTTTTTATTTTCTTCTGTTTTGCAATTTCTATTGTGAGTTTATATTCACATTGTGTTCCATTTGTAAGAAATAAAAAAAATAAGATCTGTAGAAATAAAAAGATAAAGTTATGTCCCTCTAGATAAATTTTACTTTTGATTTGTTAGTTTCCATCCTGTTTCCAATCTGGCAACTCTTATTGGACTCATCAGCTTATAATCTGGAGGTCTCAGAAGAGCTATAAATTTCAACCCTACATATGAATCAGGTCACAATTTCTCATGGGAATAAAAAAATTCCAAAGCCTAGGCTAAGACATAAATAAAATGTTTATTTTATTTCCTTTTGCTGATTTAATAGGTATTTAGCCATTGAACCAATATATAGGGGTGTCTTAAAGATTAAATGCTATAATGATAAAAAAAATATTGGTATACTAATAGTAGTTATAGTAACAGCAGCAATAATAGTTATGAGCCTTGCCATTTATGATTAAATCAGAATAATAGGTAATTTTTAGTCTTTGTATAGTTAAGTACAAGTTCTTGCATATATTAGAAACTTAGCATGTTTTTTTGTCAAAACAATAAGAAAATAAATGTATAAATTAAAATTTTCTACATGTCTTAATGTAGTGGTTTTTAAAATATTGTTGGCTACTAAGTGTTTTTTTCCTGTGTGTGTGTGTGTATGTGTGTGTGTGTGTATGTGTTTCAAACAAAACAAAACAAAACAAAACAACTGCTCATTGGATAATCCCACTCTCTCCATACTCCTCAAGGTGGAAAAGTAAAGTCTGTTTTTGTGTTCCTAGAGGAGGTCAATATATTAGTGCTTACCACATACATTACTTTCATGCACCAGGAGACAGAAGGTAGATAATTACATCAGTGTAGACAGGTCTCTGAATTGAGAAGACCAATCCTAAAGTGGTGGGTGGGATGCCAGATACTTACATTTCAACATGGAGGGACTTATATGAATCAGAACCTTCTTTTAACTTAACTACTGAAGACTTTTTAGGAGACGTGCATGAAGTTTCCACAGTGTTAAACATTTGCCATAACTGCTTTCCTATCAGTCACCAACTTGCCTCTAAAAAAGACACACTAGCTTGATGCTTATTAAACTCTTAGGTTGTATTGGTGAATATTTCACAATTTTCAATTGTGAATAGTAATTCTAAAACCATATGTTCACATCTGTTTGGAGTGTATTTGTTTTTGTAGTGTAGGTGCCATTTTTATAACTGTTTTTTCTTTTGTTCACTGAAATCAGTTAATTGTTATATTAAAGCCATTATCACCACCATTTTTGTAATACCAATTTGATGCCCACAAGGTAACCTTCTTGCTAACCTCTTGGTTACCTACTAAGTAAGTAATCAGGTGTTCTGTTATTTTATCCTCACAAAACTCAAAGTAGGCATTGCTACTAATTTTCTTCTTTTTCCTTTTTGCTTTGTTTTGTTTTAATAAGAGCTTTGGAGTCCAAAGAATATAGGTTAGTAGCCCAAAGACTCAACAACTCCTAGTTCACCCTGTGACCTCCAGGTACCTTTCATTTCAAAATCTTTCAATTTCTGACAACAAATTTTCCAAATGAAATCCTATGAAACTTACATGTAGCAAACAATCTGGTCTGAAAGGAATTGGCATTAAAATTGATGCAATATTTCTATTATAAATCAATTTCCTTGGACTGGATAGTACAATTGTGTAACTGACAGAGAACATAAGATCCTAGAATGCATGGTGATGTTTTACAGAAACTATTAACAACGAGCCTCCCCAAAGTTTTCCTTATCTTTCTTGAAAGATTTTAAACTTTCCTACTGCAATATTTTTCATAAGTTAGATAAGTATCTTTTAACTCCACTATGTTTAAATGCATATCAATGAACTGAATGAGTGTAGTTGTAATTGTCATAATAGGTTTTCCTCATTTGCTTTCACTTGTTTATCACTCCAGAGAAGGAAATGTCATTAACCCACGCTATGTTTAACAGACAGGTTCAAATATCTGTTTCTGTATCTCTTTGTTGACATCCTTCCCTTATTTTCACTGTAGCCTATCCTTCATCATGAGTTTTAAAATTAACTCACACTCTTCTTGCATCAACCCTGTACAAATTTGCAGAAGGCAGTCCATGCCACATCAGCAGTCCTTGACTTTCAGGGGATGGGGACTAGATACCTGTTGAATGGAAGGAAAGTCCCCTGCAGAGTGAGACTTGGGGCTTCCTATTTTTAGGCTAGTGATTCTTTAAATATGTCATGACTCAATAAGTAATTAGTTAGCACAAACTTGGATTTTACCTCACATTAAATATTTATAGGTTTCCATTAACCTGGTCTAAATTGATAGAGCCAGACTTGATGAGACTCCCACCCCTCAACTAATTTCAGTGCTTTATTAATTATATTTTGAAAATTCAGTTCTGATCCTCATACTTACCTGCTCTTAAACTTCTCATGGTTCCCCGTTACTGAGAGAACCAGATGCTGAAAACACATTCTATCATCCCCAAACATCCCCTGCAAGTAGAAGTCACTAAAATTCTACATGGGAAAATAAAGGGTGTGAAAAATTTTAACAAGTTATCAAGATATGGGCTTATGCACTTTCCCCCCTCACATCTATATATATAACCTACAAAATAATTCTAGAAACTCAGAAATTGTGTTGAATCTAAATGTCTCATTTCTCTCCCCTGTCTCTGTTGCTACTACCACTGTTTTAATTCAGGGCCTCATTAGATCTCATTTGGGCTACTTCAAGACCAACCCCACTCACTTTCCTGAATCTTGCTGCTTTAGCTCCAGTCTATCTCTTACTCTCTAGCCAATCGGATCTTTGTAGCAGAAATATGGATCGTGTCCTCTGCCTCCTTATCCTGTCTGTTAGTCTGTCTATGACCTGAAGCTGTACCTTTGTCTCCAGAACCTAGCATGCTCCTTCTCTACTCTCAAGATCGTGCTGTACCAAATCTCTTTGGGCAACCTGTTAACTGACCTCATTGCTTTCTCATATGTGTAGAATGATCCCCTCTGCTTATTTATCAGGAAAACTCCTATTTATTGTTGAAAGTCCTGCTCTGATCATTATCTCATCTTTGAAGTTTTCATTATTGCCTTCTGTCAAAACTGAATTAGTCACTCCTTCCTCTGAACAATTTCTATATTTCAAATGTAATTTTCCCTATGCTCATATCTCATAGTAACTCATGGCATTAGGATTATTACCAATTATTAGTCTAATTTTTCCATCTTATAAGTCTTCAAGCCAAGAAAAATCAAAAGATTTTTCTGAGTTCTGCTATATATCAGAACTTGTAATGGGGAAATAGCGTAACTAGACAGAAAAAACCCCTGCCCTTCCTGACATGATAGACTAGTGACTGGATCACTCTTCTTTGTTACTGTGAGACAGAGAAAGCACAAAGATATATCTGTTAAGTAAACAAATAGAGAAACTGTTTTGTTAAATAAATGGATATGGTATCAACCATGAAGAGAATTCAATCTCATTTTTTGAAACCAATTTAATTATTTTTTATTGGATTTGGCCAGCATTTTCAGAAGCTGAATAGCAAAGGATGGCAATGCCATCTTTAAGCCAAAGTACTAAAGGAGAGATAATCACCCATCTGAAGACTGTAATGTGTTCTTCGATATAAAAGGCAGACAGGAAGACATGCCTCCGGGTATCTTACCCATCCTGCATGGAGCTCTCCAGAGGTGAGTTCACATAATTCTACAGACTCTATTATAGCCATGTCTAGACTTGCCTTGAATAGCTCCAATAATAGCAAATCCCTCACCTCCCATCACAAGTTGTTCCATTAACAATTGTAAATTTTTTAGCAACTGAGAAAAAAAAATATTGTGTGTGTACATATAGAATTTCTACAACAACTTGATGTTTCAGTTTTCTTGGTAAGACTATTCTTTTTTTTTTTTTAAGTGGATTTCCAGTATTTTAAATGACAAGGAAAGAAGGTATTTCTTCTGTTTTTGACAAAATAACAACACTATGGAGGAACTAGAGTTCACCTAGTCCGACATCACTGTTTCCATATGGGGTACTGGAGTCCAGGGACAAACACAAGCTAGCCAAGGTGAGTTGGGTATTTCATGGACAAGCCAGAACTAAAACCTAGATCTCCTATCTCCCACATACCCATTCCACTGTACCATCTCATCTAAGAGCTCAATCTGACCAAGATTTCATCTAGTTTTTTGTCTCTGTTACATTTTATCAATTCCATATAAATATAAAAATTATTTTATAATTGTTTTTTGACAAACTAAAATTCAATAGTGTTAATGTAATCATTCATTTCCTTATCCCCTGCCCCATTCCCCCTGCAGCCTGAACCAGGCACACTGTGATCACCAATATAGCCCTTCCCATTACCCTATGCTGAGAAGAAATTTTCTGTCTCTGCCTGGTTCCTGGAGAATTTGTGATGTGGACTGCCAAAATGGGTTTGAAAGGACAGACTCTGAGAATCAGAGGGGAAAGGAAATATTAAGGGAATACTATTACACTAATGGATAGAAACCTAGAAAGAAGGGAGGGGCAGAGGCTAGGACATACCTTTTGACTCAGAGAAGAAGGACTTTGGGTTCCAGATAGTGGGGATGGAGACAGGTCAAGTGATGCTCCAGATGGTGCTGAACGTCTAAGAGTTTTAAAAAGAAAGAAACATCTGGGATTATGGCTGAAACCCCCTTTATCAACTAATGAAGAGTGATATTTTGTTACTGTTATCACTAGAACTGTTAGAGCTGTTTCAATAAATGTGGCCTGGCAATAAAACTTGTGGCTTTATTAGGTCTAAAATAAATAAACAATGTAAGAATTTCTAAACAAGTAGGTTTAAATGCATTTAAGAATATTAGGTTCTAGACCAGATTTTGTCAAACTGTGGCTCAGTTTGAATAACCTGTGAACTAAGAATGGATTTGTACGTGTTGATAAGGGTTGCAACAACAACAAAAACAAGAAAATAACAACCGTCAGGCTCTGGCCCTTCATAGAAAATGGTTGCTGACTCTTGCTCTAGACAAAGGGCAAAGTAGGCCCTTTCAAATTCTGCTAAAAATTTGGATTTGAAGCTATCCCTTGAAAAAGAGACAGAACTGTTGTCAGATGCAGAAGTTGGGACTCCTGTCAATCTATCCCGTGTGAGACAATCAGGAGTGGTTAGAGATGAAAATCCAGGCCCTATCCTTGCTCCGTGAAGAGAGGGAATGCAGAGACCATGAGGACCTTGCAACTACCCTGCAGAGGCTGACAGGCTGAGGAGAGAAGATTCAACATGAAATGTCTCATTAAGTTTAAGAGCCATTTATTGAATAAGAGTCATGGTAAGATTCTCTTATCAGTAGTAGCAGTATAAGGACTACCAAAGCTTGGGGTTTAAGTTAATATCTTTTAATAAATTACATGTCTTCAACAGACATCAGTGTCTTCATTCATAAAATGGAAATAAAATTGATAGCTCTTTTATAATATCAAGATAAACATTAAATTAGGTAACATATTAACTATCAACCTTTCATATGACCTAGCCCAGATGAAGTGATAAATAGAAATAATTAAATTATAGATATTTCATTTTTTCATGTGACTTTAAAAACAAAATTCCAGCTCTTACAGCCAGGTTGCTGACAATTGACATCTTTCAGAGAGCTTGGTGAGATAGCTGAAAAGCAAATGCTAAGATATTTTAATGCACAGGAGACATGGGACATTTAGTTTCCTCCCAAAGTAGGTTCAGGTGCCCAGGTGGAAAAGAAAGGCAATTACTATCCACTTATTCCTTTTCTATGGAAAAAATAAAAGTCCCTCATCCCTTGCCTGACAGCTCAGCTCCTTCCCAATATGTCACCTTCAAATTATACAAGTGACACACTTGGTTCTGTCACCAAGCCACAAAATTGCCCACCCAGACATGAACCCCAATGGTATATTCTTAAGCTCAATTTATGGCCAGTTACTATGCTACTCATATATGGCTTATTATGCCTAGAGAGTAGATGTTATGGTTATCCTGACATTTAACTAGGAGGGAAGAGTACAATTCCTAACAGGAATCAGGGACAATATTAATTATAATAAGTAACTATTACTTCCATTATCATCAGTGTAAGTAGTGAATGGATACGTATATAATGCTTTTAAACACCTTGCTCTTTGGGTCTTCCTCACAGCTCCATTCCTAGTTAATCAGCACCTAATGTGCAGGGAGTCCCCAAAGGACAAGGGGTCGTTATGGGGTTAATATGTCTGTGGTGTTTAATACTTGGTAAATAGACAAACAAAACACAGAGAACACAATAAACACGAAGCTGGAAGATTAATAGTTTGCATTAAAAGCTTTATCAAAACCCCCTCTGCCCTTCAAAATATCTAGATACCATATGCAGGGATCATTTAGTAATTTTTTTTTAATAAATGACTAAAAGAGTCGTATACCAGCTATGAGGAAAAGATGATCTGGATATCTTAGCATAATTCTATTTTATTAATACCTATATTTGAGGAAAAGCTGAAATAGGATTTGTTACACCAAACTCCCTGACAGCATAACGTTATTTATACGGGTAGGTATGGGTAAGTGAGTTAATGTTGCAGTATTTTTAAAAGCCAGCTGTTCCCCAAGCAAGAAAATAACTGGCTGTTGTAAATGATCAATTGTGTAAAAAGGTCCAAGCTTTGCAAATTTCCACACAAGATATTCAGAGAAATTCTCCACCTACCTAAATAAGCTCATTCCAGCAACCAAATTGTGGGACTGAGAGCTTTGGTTTCACGCTCAGAGATATGTTTTCGTTACCCCAGAGTGTCACTAAATTGGAAATGTCACAACCCTTGGGGGCACATGAAAAATGCATATTATTTCACATCTGTTTTTCACTTGATCCCAATGGACCTGATATTTCTCCAAATTGCTATGTGGAAAAACCAATTTAATTTGATTGAGGAATGAACAGAAACTTACAAGTAAAGTGGAATACTTGCTTTAAGGTTAAAGTGGAAAACTTTGCTTTGTATTGTTATTGCTGAGAAATGCTTCTAGGAGTATTGTTTTTGTTTTAAAAACCTTCTTTACTTGTACTGATGCAACTCTAACTCAGCTCTTTAAGATCTAGGTCAAGAACCATTCCAAGATGGCACCCCAAAATATGTATTTTTTTTTTCTTTTCTGAAAATATCGTGCAGGTATAATCTGCAAAGGTTGATGATACACTGATTTGAAGGCACAACTCTGTTCTTTGATAGTTGTGTGACCCTGACTAAATTAGTTAATTATTTTGATCCTCAATTTCCTTATATGCAAAATGAGAATAATGAGTGGTCATGAAGATTAAATAAAATAAGGGATATTAACACCTTAGTAAATAGAAATGCCTAAATAGACCCTAAGAAATGCTAATTCTATTCATTTTAAAATACAAATTAAAATTTTAATCCATTGAATTAAGCCTTAGATGATAGAAGATAATGGCTCTTGGTCCTTTCCTGTTTGACAATTATGTGACTCCCATTTATAAACATTTCTCATATATCCATACTCTTTATGAATCCTAAAGTTTAAAGAATCTGAAAACCATGGTTTTGACTACCAGAACATCAAAAATCACTCCAAATGCAAGGAACATAAAGCATACCAAGACTCTGTTGAAGGGAAACACTGGCGTTCTAAAGGAAGATGGAATATGTCCCAATCCATCAACCCTCTGATCATCCCTACATTCTCCCCACATCTCTCCAGGGGAAGGCGTCAGATTAGATTTAGCACAATTCATTCTGGAGAAACGCTGTGTGTGAGCTGATAAGCACACTGAGCGGCAAGAGAGCGTTGTCTGTGGCTTTCCCCTAGAGCACTGGCTATTTATTTCACTTCTACCCCAATCCAGCAAAGACATTTACTAAATTTCGCTTGATGCTGTCATAGGATCCCTTTGAAAAGCACCATTTGCAGCAAACTGAAAAGGTTGGCAGAGGAGGAGCCTTGTGACTAGCTCACAGGGCTGTGTTGGCATGTGTAGGATTTCTTGGGGAGAATTATCCCTTCACCGGGCAATTAAAATCCATCTGGATATTCTGCCAGCTGAAGAATTCACTGAATTCAGTGCCAACTACTATCAGGTATGGATGTCTCAAATTTCCTTTGAATGAGATGGGAATATTCATCCTACAATGATATGTTCCTTTTGAAATGTAGTTAAAAATACAGACTAGGACAAAAGGGTCAGTCAATCACAGCATAGTTTACCAGGGGCTCTTCATTGTGTTTGCACATTAACCTCTTTGATTCTGTGGTCAAACTATGGACTCCTTTCTCATAATAATACTTTAAGTGCATAAGATAAGTACATAGCATCTCAAGAAACTAATTAGATTGACATACAATTACAAATATTTATTCAAGCAGCAGGTATGATAGCTAGTGCAATTTCAAAATAGTGGTAAGCATAAATGATATCTCAGCATATATACAATAACTTTAATGTGGCATAAAAGTATTTTTATTTTTATTAGTGATAAAGTCAGAAGAATAGCTTACACTAATGGATTTACTGCACACATCCATAAACCAAGGAGACGCTTAAAAATTTTCAGTTAGAGATTAGGAAACTAGTGAATTTCTCCATTCATGTACATAAACCCTCAACTTATAAATATCTACTAGTGAGAAAAACTTTGGTCTTAGAGTGAAAACAACTTAATTAGCAATCTAGTATTGCCGCATTATAAATGTGTGACCCAAGCAAGTCCTTTTAATAACTGTGAGTTATAATTTTCTCAACTCTACTTACAAGAATTTAGTGATAACTGAATGACATCATAATGCCGCCAATAATAATGTGGTCTAATATTTACTGGGCACTTACCATGTATAAGTCATGGTGCTAGTTGCTTTATAGACATTAATTCAAGCAATACAGGGGAGAATTCTTGCATAATTCAAAATTATATCCAAATATATACAAAGGGCTCCTGACTGGGAACCATAGGATATCCATTTTAGCCTAGACTTTGCACAGGAAAAACCTTTAAACCTGCAGAAATTCTTCCCAGTCACCATTGGATATTATACTGACTGTAATATTGGTATTATCTCTGCAGGGGAAAGGAACTGCAAGAAATCTACTCAAAACTCCTCATTTTGCTGGATATCACTCTGAGGAATGAAGGAATTTCCCACTGAAATGTGTGAAGTGTCCCACTGTAATCCTCAGGCTCTTGCCTATACTCCTTCCCAAAGTTCTCTCTCAATATAGTTTTACAATGATGGCAGTTGGGATAATCATCAAATTCCTAACCACATAAGCACACTAGTCAGGAAGGACTCCTGACCAGAAAGGATGCCAGTAATAAGCAAAGGACTGTTACAGTTACACTGTTATATATAGTTCTACTGTTATAGTATAATAGTGTTAAGAAATAATTTCAGGAGCACCTAGATGGTTCAGTAAGTTAAGGGTCTAACTCTTGATTTTGGCTCAGGTCATGATCCCAGGGTCCTGGGATTGAGCCCAAAGATTCTCTCTCACTCTGCCTCTCTCCCTGCATTATGCTGTCTCTCTCTCTCTCTCTCTCTCTCTCTCTCTCTCTCTCTCTCAAATAAATAAGTAAATAAATAAATAGAAAGAAAGAAAGAAAGAAAGAAAGAAAGAAAGAAAGAAAGAAAGAAAAAGAATTTCAGTATCATTTCCAAAGTTTTAAAGCATGGAAATAGAAGGAAATGCCTCAAATTATTTTAATGAAGCAGGCATAACTTGATAACAAACCTAACAATTGTTGGCTTAGGATATTATTCCATAAATATAGGTATATGTCATAATTTATAATATTAATAAATAAGAACAAATATATGGACATTTCTCTCAATGCTAAAAAGTCCTTTGAAAACATATTTATTAAAAAAGAATAGGACATATAAATATTTCACTGACATGATAAAGCATATCTATCTCAAATTCAAAGATCATATTTAAAAGAGAAAGAGATGAAGAATCCTAAGAACCAAACAATGATATCTATAGTCACAGTTACTACTTAGTATTTTTGAAAATATCAATTAACAAATTACATACTGGAAAAGAGCTACAGTATAAACTTGGAAGAAGATAATATATGATTGTTTACTTGGAAACTCAGAATGCCCTGGAAAAACTCCTACCGATAAAAAAATAACTTTTGTAAAGTTCTAGGTGCAAAATTTTTATACATAAAATAATAGCCTTCATATATGCAAACAACATCCAGTTAAAGGACACAGTAAAATAAAATTAAATTAAAAAAAACATTCAGAACACCAATAAAACAGATAAAACGCTTAGAAATAAATCCAACAAGAAGTGTCAAGATCTATACAAAGATAAATATTAAATGCTCCTGAGGAACCCAAAGATGATTAGAACAGATGAAAAGGCATACAGAGAGTCTGACTAGGAAGATTCAATAAATAGTGATGCTTGGTCTCCCTAAGTTATTCCACCAATTCATCATGATACAAATACCACTCAAATTCAACTTTTTCTCTGGTGGGAAGTAAACAAGCTAATTATTATATAAATTTTATATGAAAAAACAATCAAGAATCACTTGGAAAACTGAAAAAAAAATAGACTGGTGTTTAAGGTGTGTAATGCCACCAAATACTGAAACACATTCTATAGCTTCCATGAACAAAGCAATGTGATGCCAGCAAATAATTAAAAACTCAGTGACTCAGATTAGAAAGTCTAGAAATATATTCAAATATGTATTGGAGTCTGGTGTATGATAAAGTTAATAATTACAAATAAGTAAAGAAAACATGAAGTATTTAGTGAAAGGTTCTACAACAACTTGATAGACAATTGGGTAATTATTAGATCTATGCCTCACTCATAATACCAGATCAAAAGCATCAAACATTTAAAAATATTTTTTTGAGAATGAAACTATAAAGGAATTGATAGAAAACCTAGGATGTTTAAAAATATCAGGTTGAAAAAGGCATTTATGAGAAAATGCAAGACTCAGAAGCCATTAAAACATTGTTCAACTGCATAACCGCATGGCAAAACTTACTACACAAAATAAATAGATGAACAGGAACATATTTTCAATCCATCACAGAAAGGAAAAAAAAAAAACATAGACTGTTGGCTTCAACAAGGCTTCAATATATATTCAATAAAGAAAAAAGAAAAAAAAAGCCAGTAGAATGGGAAAAGGATTATAAGCAGAGAGTTCACACAAAAGAAAATGCAAATGATTTTGAAACACATGGAAAAAGTTCACTTCCAGAAACATTAAAAAAAATCAAATTAAATTACAATGACTTACTTTTAATCTATTGAATTGCCAAAAATAGATAATTTTGATAATTTATATCATTGAGCATATAGGGAAGCAGGCATTCATATTCTTGGTGAGGATGAAATTCATACAACTTCTATAGAGGACAATTTGGGAATATTTACCAAAAAAGAGAAAAATACACATTACTTATATGTAAATTAAATGATATATAGTCATTCAGTGCAGTAAGATTCACAATATAAAATGAGATTAGAAAAAGCCTAAATGCTCATCAATAAAAAGCTAGTTAAATAAATTATGGCACTTTAATATCATTGTCTCTTTTAATGTCTAAAGTTCTTACGCACAGTTCAACTATGTTCACTTTTAAATATCTTCAAATTTTTGCATGTTTGCTTAGGAAATAAATCCCACCCCTGGGGTGCCTGGGTGGCTCAGTCAGTTAAGTGTCAGACTTCCACTTAGGTCATTTTTTTGCGGTTTGTGAGTTCGAGCCCTGCATCAGGCTCTGTGCTGACAACTTAAAGCCTGGAGCCTGCTTTGTATTCTGTGTCTCCCTCTCTCTCTGCCCCTCCCCTGTTCGTTCTCTCTCTCTCTCTCTCTCTCTCTCTCTCTCTCTCCCTCCCTCCCTCCCTCTCTCTCTCTCTCTCTCCCTCCCTCTCTCTCTCCCTCTAAAAAATAAACATTAAAAATTAAGAAATAAATCCCCCCAATACTTTTAAAGTTATTTAAGTTAAATGACCAGTAACATATAAAATTCTTAAATATATAATGTATTCCATTCAGTTTAAAGTAGGTGGCACAAAAAAATTCAGAAAATAGGTGGCACATATTTAGTGTAACAGATTATAGAAAATTCTAAACTCAAGCTGTAAAAAATACAAACTTATGAGGTAGCTGGGTGGCTCAGTCAGTTCAGCCTCAGACTCTTGATTTCGGCTCAGGTCATGATCTCAGGGTCCTGAGTTCAAGCCCCTTTGTTGGCTCTGCAATCCTGCTCTGTGGATCTTGCTTAAGATTCCTCTCTCTCCCTCTGCTTCTCCTCCACTAACTCTCTTGTGCATGTGCATGTGCTTTGTCTCTCTCTCTCAAAAAAAAAAATCTTATGGATTGTCATTATTTACTTATTATCTGTTCCTGTCAACATTTACATGTTAGCAGATATGCTTTTCATCTCCTCAGAAGTCTGTATGGGCACTGACTGTAGGAAACTCATGGGAATGCTTCTAAGGTAGATCCTAAAGAAACACATGAGCATTATACTCATTTATTTATAGACCCAGTTATAGAGTAAGCAGTAGTTAGGTAGGTGGATAGATTTAGACAAATGAAAGAAGACACATTGAAGGATAGATGGAAAGATGGACAGAGTTATGGACTAAATATGTATATTCTTCCCAAATTCATAAGTTGAGATCATAACCCACAATGTCATGGTATTAGGAAGTGGGGCCTTTAGGAGATGATAAGGACATAAGGGTGGAACCCTCATGAATGAGATAGTATTTTTGTAAAGGGGACCCTCAAGAGTTCTCTCATCCCTTCCATTATGTGAAGATACAGCAAGGAGATGGACTGTGAACCAGGAAGTGGACACTTTCCAGACACCAAATCTGCTGGTGCCATGATCTTGGACTACCCATCCTCCAGAACTGTGAGAAGTAAATGTTTGCTTTTAAAAGACCCAGTCTATATTATCTTGTTATAGCAGTCTGAACATACTAAGATAGATGATAGAGATAGAGACAGACATAGAGAAGAGACAGAGATAGAGAGTCCATCTCTAATTAGCTCTGCTTCTACATCATTGTCACCCCCAAACACAAGCACACAAGCACATTTGTGCACACACACACACACACACACACATACACTCCTGCCTTCCCTTCAAAAATGACACCATCTGTTGAGTCAGAGTCTTACTATAAAAAACAAAAAGTCTTACAGCATGAGTTTAAAATCAGAGTGGAACTTTCCCCTAAGACAGTATTTTTCAAAAAGCAGGTTTCAAATAAGTGGATCCTAAAATCAATTTAGTGGGTTATAGACAATATTTTATTTGAATAAAATAAAGCAGAAGAGAACACAGAACACTGGCATGCATAAAATGGATTTAAATATTGTTTCATGGCAATTTTGTTTTAATTTTAATTGTAATTTCATATATACATACATATACAAATATATATGTATTTACAGATATATATATATATATATATATATATATGAGCTGGTTTTGACATAAAATATATTACTTAAAGTGGAACAAGATAAAAAAGTCAAAAATATGTGAAAATTATTGCCAGAACTTAGGCACCAAAAAGCAGATGGAAGGATTTAATCTTCAATCTAGATAAGAAATCAATTTCCAGGGCTTTGCAAATTACATCGCAGCTATAGCAATTAATATTTACACTATATTTACTAAATGTTTTTACATTCATCTTTCAATTGATCTTCTAAACCATTCCTTTTAATGTAGATGAAACAACGGAGACTTAGTAGAATTGAGTGTCTTTTCCAAGTTTATTCAGTTAAGAATCTACGAAGTAGAATTGGGAATCCAGCCCAGGCTGAATCCGACACCTTCTTGATCAACAGATATGGAAGCCAATTTATTCCTTTATTTTTTCACTCATTCAAAAAAAAAAAAAAAAAAAAAAAGGTTTACTGCACAGTCTTGGGCTCCAGGCATAGTGCTGTATACAGGGAATGTACTGAAGGGCAAAACAGACATGGCTCCATTAAAGTGGAACCATGTGAGTGTTAGCTTCACAGTCTCACGTCCATAGGCTTGGCAAGTGACAAAATGTGACTGGGCCTCAATGAAGTTTAACTTCTCCCTGAATAATGATCTCACTGATGCTTGAGAAAATTAAGATGCCGATACAGAAGTAGGGATTTGTCACTACACAGACGCAGGTTTGAATCCTCACTTCTTTTTCCACCTGGCGTGTCTTTGACATAGGCCAAGGTAATTCTCAAATTCAGCTTCCTCATCTGATAATGGAGATTATAACATCTGAATTCCAGGATTGTTAGAAGGATTAGAAATAATACATAAAAAAGGCCTGGCACCTCACTGCCATTATTATTAGCTATTACTGTCAGTGCATCCAAACAAATTTGAAGAATACTTGCTTAAAACATAGAGACTTGGAGAACCATACATAAATGTTAACAGTGATAGATATGAAGACTCCCTAATAAGTGCCTGTCAAGTCTCTTGCGTGTGTAAATGCCAATTTGTAGTCCTTGGCAAATATAAATATAAAAGCTGTCTACTAATAATGTGTTTAATGAGGACAATAAAAGCAACACAGCACAGAGAAAATTGAAAGCTCAACATTCTCATCAGAGCCAAAGCATTTCATCTGTTCCATCTACCAGTGTCTGTAAAGCCAAGCTAGCCTACTTTTGAAAATTCTCCTGATTTGATGCTAACTAGTCCTACTTAAGACTTAAGACAGCCATGCTTAAAATGTTCTCCCCAAGAAAATGATGAATCACAACTGCCAAAGCTTAACGCTATTTGGCAATAGTCTTTTTGAAGTTTCCTATAAACATTTACCCTGACCCTTGATACCCTTCCATTCTTTAGAATTCGGCATCCCCAGGGTAAAGATGGCAGATTATGAGGAATTAGGTAGTAGTTATAGGATGTAGCTTCACTGAAAAGAAAGAGTGTCATTTTTCAGTAATAAAAATTCTATGAATGTGTCTAGGGCAAAAACCTACAGTTACTTTGGGAAAGGTTTATGTAAGATCTGACATTTCAAAATGAGGCATCAAATATTCTTGGCTGCTTAATTTTTGCAAGCTGGGACTCTTGTGCTTTTGAAAGGGGGAAAAAAAAGGACGAACATTTAGACTCTCTTCTCTTCTTTTCTGCCAACCCAATCCAGACTGAATGGGTTCCCTGAGCAAAGGCTTTTCATGACATTAAAGTGAAGGACTTAAGAAAGCAAAGAGATAAGGTTATTTTATCCATGTTAACCATACCAAGCCTTGGGAGAAAAGCAAATGGCTCACACTGGGGAAAGATCTGGATTCTTCCATTCTACATCACTGGAAGGGTTAATTTACTAGATGCTATAAAATGGCCCAAAATTACATTCAGGCATATTCATTTATTCTTCTGTGCTCTCCCCACCTTCTCCCACCCCCTCATCCCCCATCCCAGCCCAAGCCATTAACTTCATTCCAAGACTGAACTAGGGAATGCTCAGAATTCAGCCTTTAGACTTACTGATGGTTAAAGGGTGACTCCACATTAAAAGCGTCACATTTCCAGAGCCAGAACCATTTCTAAGCTAGTGCCTCTCTTCTCTCCTTTCCCACAGAAACTGACTTCTCTTCCTAGAGAAGGCTTCCCCCAGACTCTAACCCTATGTGATCCAAAGACCTTCCAGTGCATTTAAAGGAAAAAGATAACAATTTAGACTTTAGACAAGGGCAAACTGGCAGACAAAACGTCACAAATATGGTGGTAAAATAGATTATTTTAAAGAGAAATACATTCTCTAGTAAAATAATCTCTAATGCTTTTGTTTACAAGGGGAATAGAAATAATTACACTTAATTTGTAGCTGGTTGATGTTTGTACTATTATCTGGGGAAGAATACAGCGTTCAGAAAGAAGACCAAGTGAGTTGCCCTCAGGGCCTCCCTGACCTAAAGGTGCCTTTTCACTAAGAAAAACCCTCCCCTATCTTGTCAACCCAAGATATTTCTTTACAGAGAAAGGAATTCCTCACACACACCCTGTATCCTGCCAGCCCAGTTGTACCCCTCCCACCTTTTATAGCCTTTGGTTCTCAGAGCTAGAGTGGATTTCAGTTCTCACCTGATCTAGCTCACCTGTTCAATCCTACCTGACTCTGATCCAGAGTCAAGGCCACGATGCGGTCCTCCCCACATCTTCCAACTTTACAGTCAAAGTTTCTCCCCTTCCTTTCCAAGCAGATAAAATACAGAATCAAGAAAATAATTGAGTCCCGTGCCCATGGTCTATGCTGGAGACCCGAGGATTTCCAAGATACAAATGAAAGAGGAAGTCAGAGGGGAGTCAAAAATGTGGAGAGGGCAGGAGAATAAGGGAAAAGAGGAGTTAAAGTAATTCAGCCCTTCATATAGGAAAGGAGTAGTGTGGGGGCCATATGGCACAGTCTTTGAAGAGCTGAGAAGGTCAGTCCCACATTGGTAGATGCTATATAGATTTGAGTTGGCTAGACTGGTCTTTGCATGGCATTTTCCATAACTCCTTCCCCCCACAACTCCACTCATCCCTCCACCAACTAAGTAATTTAGATCCTATTTCTATAAACCTAAGATAGATAGATAGATAGATAGATAGATAGATAGATAGATATACTTATTGATTACTTTATTTGAGGGTTTCCATAGTTGTACATGCTGGTGTACTATTCTATACTCACCAGCAGGCATCCAGCATCCATTCAGCATAAGTGACAGTTAAGATAAACCAATCAATTGATCAATTGATCTAAAATCCCTAACCCATTTCTATACCTCCGAACCTCACCTCCCAAGAAGCCTCATGCCTGGCTTCACAGGTAGTAATCACAGAAACTATGTGAAAACTATTAACTTTCATAAGCCAGAGCTTTTCAACCTTAGCTATTCATTAGTGAACCTGGAGAGCTTATTTAACAAAACGATCCTGCAGCCTCACAATAAGAACGAAATTTCTAGTTAGGACCCATGAATCAATACTTACTGATATTCTGCAAGCTGATTCTAACATGTAGTCAGGACTGAGAACTACTGCTTCAAATCAGTTGTCCTCAAATTTAAGTGCTGCATGAGAATTACCTGGAAGGCTTCCTAAACAGGATGACTGGACCCGCCCACCCCAAAGTTCCTTATTTAGTAGGTTTGGGGTGGAGCATGGTGTTCGCATTTCTCAGGAATATACAGCTGTTAATACTGCTGGTCTGGTATCATACGATTGTGTTAGAGAAATAACTTGGCAGTTGTGGTTAGTGGATGCGGGAGAGGGATGTAAGCCAGTCATACTAATATATGACCCATTAATTGATAACACAACTCATTCAACATAATGAATAAGAGATATATCCCAAAGGTAAAGAGTGATGGTTTTGGTTTCAGACACAGGGAAGATGAAATGACTCCAGAACATAATTTATAGAATGTCAGTAAAAGATTTCCTTACAGAGAAAGTTATATAGGAATGAGGGAAGTCTGTGCTACAGCATATTGATCCTTTAGTATATGAAGGTGACCACAGTGGCATCCACTCCACTGTAACATGAAATAAATTAATTTGGAGATTTCAAGTGAGTCTGGAAGGGATAATAAAGGTGAAAGTTTTTTTTTTGTTTTTGTTTTTTTTTTTTTTTTTTGAGAGGGAGAACAGGGGAGGGAGACAAAGGGAGAGAGAGAGAATTCCAAGCAGGCTCCATGTTCAGCACCAGCAGGGAGCCCAAAACAGGACTCAATCTCATGACCCAGGGATTATGACCTGAGCCGAAATCAAGAGTCAGATGCTCAACTGACTGAGCCATCCAAACACCCCAAGAGATTTCATTTATTAAACCAAAGAAGAAAATGCTGATTAGGAGGGAAAAAAATATTTTTAAGGCAAAGAACATTTACTTAAAAGGCTTCCACCATTCAAACAAAGGTTAAAAGATAATATTAGGCTGAACCTTTAAACTTGCCAATACTAAATGTTTTTGACCTACAGAAATGACAGTTTATTATGGTTCAACCTACACTAATAATTTCAGAAACAAACTATGGTGTGTTTCCTTGGAATCAGGTGAAAGTTATTAGTCTGAAGCTGCATGAGCAAAAACATCTCATCCAGTTTTGTCCCTGCTGACCCTGGCAAGTTCCTACGCCTGGGATAGGGTAAGTAGTGTACTTAATAAATGTTGGTTGCATCAGTAAATGGTCTTAAAATAAAGTGTTTTCAGAGCATTTGAAAACCCTAAATATAGACATCTGGAGCCTGAATTTGCTTTGATCTTTCATTTTCTGTGCCAGGTTGTTAATGTTTGAAACTTATTTTTTCTATTTTAATCAATTCCCCTGCGAAGTCACCTGTTGGACCATGGCCTGTACATAACTATTGTCTAGACATGAACCAGGATGTACTTTGCCCTTTCAACCCCTTCCATCCTTCAGAACTGAATCATTATTTCACTGTTACACTCGCAATCGCTGTTCAATAAAGCTTCCAGTGGACCCCCTTTCACCTTTGCCAGATTTCTAGTTTCTTGCTTGAATGTCCTTCATCTTTTCAAATTGTCCTTTGGCTGTATTCAATACTTAAGTGACTATTACTTCACAATGCACGCGCCGTAACCCCAATTTTCCATTCGTTGGAGTTTATTTTCTGAGGAAAATTGCACTTCATTACAGATCTATTCATCTGTGAGTTGGGGGGAATATAGTATTATTCCAGTCTGAAATGGGTCACTTTTTTTTTTTTTTTTCTCCTTTTGCTTGAGTAGGGAATGGGAAAATAAGTTTGGGCTCTTTTGTAGTTGATTTGGCAAGGATACTTAATCAAAACTATTAGGGTCATGGCAATTCCTCAATGCCAAGACAGAATATATATTACTTATGAAACATAAACAAAAGGGCCATACTGAAAATGCTAGTGCACTATAACTCACAGCAGGTAAAAAAAACCAAAAAACAAAAACATATGTTATTCAAAGAACTCATAGTTGTGCATAACAACACTATCTAGCTCAATACGCTAGTCCCTCACTGCCCACAACAAAGGTGATATAAAAAAAGAGCTTGTATATTAAATTTTTATGTACCAAATCATATTTTGTTATACAAAACAAATAGTCAAAAATTAAAGAATGCATTTAAACAGCATTGTACAGTTTATAAGGGGCTTTAATATAAGTCATCGGACTCTCTTTAAAAAAATAAATAAAACCTGTGAAGGAGAAAAGCCAAATGGCAACATGTCCACATATTATGACAAGGGTAGGATACAGAATGTGCCTAGTTTCACACAATAAATATTGTTGCAGAAATTAGTTATTCACCTAAGATTCTGTTCTAAAATTCAATGTTGTTTTCTCCATTTCAGGCTGTCAACATCCATAGTTTAACCTTTGATTTTATTTATTAGGCTGGTTTTGAGTTATCTTTCTTTTAGTTGGGTATCTTTCCTATTGATTTGGTTATATTTCCTACAAATTATCCTTATATGATCTGTATCAAGATATGAATCAGTGAGTGGCATGATTTTGTCTCTTTTGACATTTTAGTTTTACAGAAAGGGGATCCCACAGAGTTCTGGTCAAAGACAAATATGTTGCCTTTATATTCTGGATGTGTAACTCTCAAGAGACAGAATGGAGACAAGGCCCTTTAGGGCCCTGAGCTATGGCCCAGTTTCCCTGACACTGTAATGAAGATTGTCTACTCTAGAGGCCATGGGTTTATAATGGGGGATCTCGTACTCAATTATTTGCTTTTTAAACTGTGTATCTTTAGCTGGGGGGTGAGCATGGCCTGAGTGCTGCACCACAAATTCAAACGTAGGCTGGGGATTAACAGAAAAAGCAACAGGCTAGATTTAGAGTAAATTTATCATTTTGCAATGTTTCACTTGGCATGCAAAGTTCTCTGCAATGAGGACTTTGCCTCTACTTCCAAATTGGTTATGTTATCATTGTCCCTGCTGTCTTTAGGTCTCCTTGAAAGCAAAAGAGGAAGAATGAGGTTAGAGCCACAGTGGCCTTAACCAGGTCTCCAGAGAATTATTCAAGTAGTATAAACAGCACAAACATCAACACAGCTAAACTTCTCAAACTGTTTTTCCAAAGTCCATCTCAAATTTCACCTCTTTTAGGTAGTAACCCTACCCTTTCCTGGGGAAAATGACTTAATGTGTTTCTCAGGATTTAAGTTTGGCTTGTCATACTTATTATAAGCAACTGCTATGCTCTGGACCCTGTACTTGGTACTAGCACTTTGCTCCTACGTTTGGTATAGTATTTATTTTTCAAACATCTTAATGTATTTGTTTTCCTGCCTGTCTCCATAGCTAAACTGTGAACTGGTTGAAGCAGACCCCATGTCTTACTTGCCTGTATATTTCACCACAAGGGCCTTCCAGAGTTCCCAGGACCAAGCAACCCCTGTGGCAACCACAGTAGAAATAAGACACTGGGTCTTAGTGTATGTCATCCAAGCACTCATGATCTAGTTATGGGAGTGGATAAGAAAATTTTCAGGCATCACCCAGCAGAGAAGTCTGTGATATAGGTAAACACGACTGTAAGAAATTTCCACCCCAGTTAGGAAGCAGGGTGTCTTGCTTGGTAGAATCAAATTAGCATCATGCTTTCTAGCTTGGGAGTATTTTACAGAGACTACCTATGCAACCCACTAATATCATGTCAGATAGGGTTAAACATCTAGATCCACTGTGGAAGAAATGGTACCTGATCCAATTGGGGAACATGGTATAAGAAAACATGTGGCCAAGAAAGAGCTGTACAAGTCAAACTGGAAATCTGCTTCTTTTCCCAGTGCCAAGGTCCCGGTATTGAACAAGGAGCTTAAAACAAGACAACACAGGCAAATATGCAAGTAATTTACCACCACCATAATACCAACATATAGGAATAACTGGGGAAAAGCAAAAAGTCCAGGATTTTACTGTAAAAAAACAAAACAAAACAAAAAACAAACTGGTATGTCCTGAATTCTTCATTCTTAGTATTAGACTCAGTCTCCTGAAGTAGGGAGTGGCTTGGGTTACAGACATAAATACAATACATATAATAGATATGGCAAATTAGGTAAGGTTAAAAGCTACTTCTTGCTGCCTACTGACCCTAGGATCTCTTTCTGTTCATTGGTAGAATACCTGAAATTTCCCAAATTCCAGGTTTTTTGTTTTTTGTTTTTTTTTTTTTAGGAATATTGATAGTTTTCTTAGCATGTAAATATGTGTAGGGAACAGAGCCATAGAAAGACATAAAGAGTAGAATGCTAGAGCTGTAATAAATTTAATAAATAATCTCACTCCAAAACTCATTTTAGGCATAGAAAAACTGAGGACCAAATAGTAAAATGGGATTGTCCAACGTGTAAAGGTTCTGACATTAGGGCAATTGAAATTGATTTATTACCAACTAAATAACAGGTACTGTGTTAGGCAAGGTCATTGCTGTTATCTCACTTAATCCTTAGCATGACTCTGCAATTAGGGTTTTGTATCTTCATTTTACAAATGAGAAAGATGAAGTTTGGGAGTTTCAACCAGTTTTCTTCAGATTGTACAGTTACTGAGTAACGGGAGATCCAGCAGTCATATTCAAGCTTAGGTTTAAAGCAAAGCCAATAGTATAGATCTAATTTATCAAGGTTTTGCAGAGCTGTCAATAAGCACAGTTTAGGTCATATCCTTTCCAAAATTCTTAAATAACAGTCTACTTTAGTTAAATATAAGCAAAATTTTATCATCCAATTTTGAATTGTATTGTTTCTATTCTCAAAGTGATTTTTTTTTTTTCTCTTCCAAGAGGGCTTCTTTCTTCCTTTGGGCTGAGGTTTCATCTGTGTCTAGGAAGGGTTCTGGCCATTATAATAAAAATCTACTTTTGCACTGGCTCAATTTGCTATGCATTGAGTGGTAAAATGGTAAAAGTAGCACCTCCACCTCTGGTATCTTAATATCCATCATTCTGCCCTCCTCACTCATGAACCAGAGAGAAGTCTGTCAAAAATACTGAGGCTGTCATGTATCGTTTTCTATTTCTCTCTTCTTTTATGGAGCTTTTTATTTTCCACCCTCACTGCCCTGATGCTTAACATAATCTCCAATCTTCAGAATGAGTCATCTGCCCATTACTGAAGCTCAGCCACTTGTACTGTAAAACGGATCAGGTGCTACAGGAAAGCACCCAAAAAGCACAGATGAATAGCAACATAGATAGCTACAGGTTGACAAGGGCCCTATAAGGTGAGTCAGAAACTACCATTTTTGAGGACATGCTGTGTTGTATACTTTACATACTAGTACTACTAAATTTACTAAATTTATGTGTACTTTACATAATACATACTACTAAATTTAGCTTATTAGTTTCTCATAAGCAACACTATCAGGAAGATCATTTCTACTGGGCTCTTACTATGTACCACACACTATTACAAATGCCGAACAGGAACGTACTTGTTCAGTTTTATTTTATTTTATTTTTTTTTATTTTTATTTTTTTAATTTTTTTTTTTTTCCAACATTTTTTATTTATTTTTTTTGGGACAGAGAGAGACAGAGCATGAACGGGGGAGGGGCAGAGAGAGAGGGAGACACAGAATCGGAAGCAGGCTCCAGGCTCTGAGCCATCAACCCAGAGCCCGACGCGGGGCTCGAACTCACGGACCGCGAGATCGTGACCTGGCTGAAGTCGGACGCTTAACCGACTGCGCCACCCAGGCGCCCCCAGTTTTAAATAGTACTAACAGCTTTAACAACAACAACAATAGGGCAGCAATCTTCAAAACTGCCCAAATTCCAAATTCAATTAGTTTGTAGTGGCAGCATATAACATTTTTCCTTCTTGAACTTTGTTTCCAAGTGAGAGCAAACTTCAAAATCCTATTTAACTTTAGGTTGGGTTTTATATTACCTGGAATGAGTGTTAATCTGGATTATCGTCTAAAAGACAAAAGGCAAGAGTTGTTAGTGGCAGTCACAAGAGATCAAAGAAAGTGAACAATCCAAGGAGGTTTAATGTTATTTATTCCAACAACACTTTCCTTCCTAATTTGCAGACAGTGACACCGAAGAGAAAAGTGCCGGGGTTCAGACTACATCGCTGGTTAACAGCAAAATCAGTGTTCAAAGTCAGTCGTCTTGTTTCCCATACCCGCAGCCCTTCCACAATAATGCAAGTTACAGTCTCCAGGAATGTGGAAACACTGCCTCTGTCAATTACAGAAAACTATCAAAGGAAACCGAAACCCAAACATGCAAAATCTATTTAGTTTAAAGAGACCTTACTTAACTATACTAAGGGCTACTTCATTTTGGGTAACTATTCAATGACAGCATCCTGAATGACAGGATGCCTCCCTACTGTCTATAGCCAAATGTCAAAATTCTGTATTTTAGAAGCCCCTTAACTATCTGATCTTTGCTTACCTCCTAGTCTCACACTACTATGGCTTTTCACCTCAAAATAAATATGCTGGTCTCGAAATCATGCAACCCAACCTCCAGCTGGTCTTCTCCTTACATATTCCTCTCCTGCTCCATGCACACACACTGACTGAATCCAGAAATTGCACTTTTACATGCAAATGATTTGTGTTGTCTTAAATATTTATGTCTATTTATAATTTATATACCTTTAAATAAATATATATAATTAATGTGTATAAATATATATTTACATTCTTTAAAAAAATTTTAAATGCTTATTTTTGAGAGAGAGAGAGAGAGAGTGTGTGTGTGTGTGTGAATGGGGGAGGGACAGAGAGAGAGACACACAGAATCTGAAGCAGGTTCCGGGCTCTGAGCTGTCAGCCCAGAGCCGAACACAGGGCTTGAACCCACAAACCACAAGATCATGACCTGAGCCAAAGTCAGACGCTTACCCAACTGAGCCACCCAGGCACCTCTATTTACATTCCTATAAAGATATACATACATATGTATAAATATTCCAGGTATCCGGTGTATCCTCCCTATGACCTGTGTTAGAGCTGTGCTCATCAATGTTCATTTAGTGAACAGATGAATTTGGCATTAGGACACACAATATAAAAAATTCAATGAGATAATTTCATCCAACTATAATTCCCTATCCTATCATGTAGCATCTTGTCCTCCATAGAAATTCCTTCTCCCTAATGGATATGGGAAAGAATCCCCAAAGTTAGAGATATACACATAATGCAAAAGAATCTCTATATTCTTTTTATTTCTTGCTATCCTAAGTGATGCTAAATGTCAGAAAATATATGCAGCAGTCTCCCAAAGTAAATGCAGGTTTCTGAGAAAGCTCTATTTTCTTGGGAGTACTTAAAATCAATTTTTTTATATAAGCAAAGGAAGACTGCAGCTCTTGCCACTAAAATTCAAAGTGCTATACACATTGTAGAGTGAAACCCAGGAAGATTCAGAGAGAATCTAATCTAGCACAGTGCAAGCGATAGACAATGTTATTTCCAACAAATTAATTTAATTGGTTCTACAATAGCAAGAGGAAGTAGCTTTGTGCATTTAGGTGTTCCCTTGGGTGCAGAGCTGAAAGTGGCTCAGAGAATACACAGGAAATCTACTGTAAATCAAATGTTCTTACGGAACTCCGTCCTTACCATGTTACCTAATTGCAATACAATTTTACATCCACATGACTAGTGCTGTTTCATTACTTCTTTAAAAGAATACTTGCAAAATGCACTTGATTAAACACGCCCTCCTATAATATGTTAGGAGAATTTACGTTAATAGGGCAAAATATCAACTAACTAATATGATTAAAAAATCTTATGTACATAATTTGGAAATGCCAAATAAATTTACCTAAACTACAGCAATTTTTTTTGCAATTTAAAGAATATGGAATGGGATGCCTGGGTGGTTCAAATGGTTAAGTGTCCAACTTCGGCTCAGGTCGTCATCTCACGGTTCATGAGTTCGAGCCCTGCATCGGGCTCTGACAGCTCAGAGCCTGAAGCCTGCTTTAGATTCTGTGTCTCCTTCTTTCTCTGTTCCTCCCCCACTTGCTGTCTCTCTCTCTCAAAAAATAAATAAACATCAAAAAAAATTAAAGAATATGGAAGAGCTTAAGAAGTTATGTTATCATGAAAGCTCTTGATTACAGTAGGAACTAAGGTTTTCTTTTTACTTATCAGCATTTTAAAAATATTTTCTATAACAAATTTATGCTACTTCTGAAATTAAAAAAACACTTATTATTTTTAAATGTTTTAAGTGCTTTGAAAGAGGAAAGTTTAAGGTACACCGAAACTAGAAGGAGACAACTGTCAGATGCATTGAGTAAAGGCTTTAAGAAATGTCACCAGCTAGAACTCCAGATAGAGGGAATACTATCCCATGTAGAAGCAACAGTGTTAGCAAACATCCAATGTTATATATGTGAGTGAGTAACTTAATGAACAAAGCTGCGTAAAGTAACTGTTTTTGTAAAAGCAAAAAATGTAGGTATACTTGAGAAAATGACGTAAAAGTGCTTTATAAAACTAATATCTTTAAAAAAACCCTATTTGAATATCTTTAAAGTAGGCGTTCTGCTTTCTACGTTCATATATGCTAATGAATCTGAAGTAACCTGTGAGGGAAGCAATATTTTATCTATTTTACAGATAAAGAAATAATACAGAGGTTATAAGGATTTATTCTCTCATTCATTCAAAACTTTTTATTGGAAACCTACACTGTGCCAGGCAGTGTTTTGAGTGCTGGAGAATCAGAAAGAAAGAAAACCCAATAGGCACTGCCTTTATGGGAGAGGCCCTGTCCAGTGGGAGAAAGTTTCAAGGGTAGGATCTGGAATTGGCATCTCTAACCAGTTTCCAGGTTATATGTTTCTGCTTACCTGGGGATCACACCTAGGCAACAAAGGAAAAGCCCATTTGGTGAAACCTAACCAACAGTGAGAACAGAGAGCGAGATAAGATGAAAGAGGCAGACTGGGACTTAATGGATTATGGTAACAATTTGGAATTTTATCTTTGAGGAAAGTCATTAAAAGCTGGTAAGGGAGGGTTAGGCAGTTGGCCATAGGATAAGATTAGTATTTTTAAGAACTGTTACTTGAGCTGTGGTCTGGAGAGTGGACTGGAGAGGGGCAAGGTCAGATGCTGAGAAAACAATGAAGAGGCTATGCCAGAGCTGAGAAATGTTGGTGGCTTAGACTAAATAAAGTAAGAACAACAGAGATGGAAAAAGTGAGCAGGTGTGACTTAACCTAATTTCTATAGCTAGTAAATGGTAGATGTAATGTTCGAAGTAAAATTTTCTGACTGCATATTTGGTGCTCTACCCAATTGCTATTAAATATGTCCAGACTGGAAGCAGCAGCAGCAGCAGCAGCAGCAGCAGCAGCCGAGAACTTGTTGGAAATGCAGAATCTCAGGCTTCACCTGAGACCTGCTAAAGCAGAATCTGCACTCTAAGAAGATTGCCAGGTGTTTCACATTAACATTAAAATACTCTATCATAAAACAGCCACTTTACATCTTACAAATTTAGAAAATGTATGATTTTGAGTAGCAGAATTTGTGAAAGAAATTCAACTTCTCTTCCAAAGACGGTCTAGAATTTTTTTATTAGGACACACATACTAATAAAAAAAAAAACCATGTTGCAGATATACATAGATAATGAATTCATTGATAATCGTATAACTTAAAATTCAAAACAAGATTTCAGTTAATGACTATAATCTCTATCAAAATTAAAAGTTTCTGGGTTTGATTTATTTTTCTATTCATACCTGAGATATCCTTACAAGAAAGGGAAATGATTTATTGAACAATTTCGCTAAATCTAAAAATTTCTTTATGAAATTAGCATAGCTGACAGTGTCAGAAAAATAATGTCAGGGGTAAGTAAAATTTGGGGATGAAAGATTTATTTATTCCTTTAAATATTGGCAACTTAAAGTTTACAACTATTCAATTTTTTTATATATATAAAGGAATAAAACAGTAGACAATCTCCAACTTTCGTATCATGGTAAATGTTCACAAGCTGAACAAAATATTCACAGATTCTAATAGGTGTTCCATTCCCAATATGTTAAAACCAATTACAGAATCTCTAATGGCAGCTCATCTTTTAGGTTCGTTGTTTAATGCATATTTCTAGCACTGTGCACTTTAGTTTTATCCTTTTCCTTTATAATGGAACACACAGTTGATTGGGCTTAAGGCCAGTGAATGCCTGATAGAGGCTAAAGTTGAGGCAAGCCTAATGATCTCCATCTTGCCTTAATTATATTGAGTTTATGAAACCTATGCTTCTCCTCACCACTCTCAGCAATTTCATTTTTATCTGTTTCATCCATTTGTATAAAGTAATAAAGGCAAAGTGAATAAAATATTAAAATATTTCCACAAATGGATATTACTTTACAAGCAAAGGTGGTGATGCATATGAACTGAACTTCTGGCTTATAGGTGGAGCCATTGTCAGATGGATTGAAGTGCCCTTCCTAAACTGATAAAGTTTGAAGTTGATAAAGAAAAATGATTTAGGGGGTCTCAATGTGCAATGCATGAAAATGCAGGATGTACAACATTTGATTGAATAAAACCCAGTAACTATTAACTACCTGTCTATAGCTTAATTTATTTCAACAAATTAGTATTGAGGGTCCGTTTTGTAGCTAATTGGTATTGAGACACTATGTTGGTAATATGATATACCTTGGCCTCGAATAGATACGGTTATGAGGAGGAAAAAATGGAACATGTTCACAAGTGATTGTATTATATTCACACATTTGAAAGAAATCTGAAAAGGCACTGAAGAGAAAGTAACATTTTAAGACCTTGGATTTCAATAGGTAGAAATACAGAAGTACATGCATTTCAAATAAGCAAACTCTAATGAACAATAATTTTAAGGTAGAAAAACAGTGGATTCGTGATAAAATAGAAAGTAGAAAAACTGTGGACTATAAGATAATTATAGCTAACATTTATTAAATATTTTGCCATTCCCTCTTCTATAAATCACTGTATTTAATCTTCACAACAACCCTAAAGGGTATTTTACCTTTTCCATTTTACAGATAAAGAAGTTATAGCTAAGCAAAATACAGTAACTTGCCCAAGGTCATATAGCTAGTATACGGGGCAGGAGGAACTGGATCATTGTCTATAAAACTGGAAAGTCTACATTATCCCATGTCCTTACTAAACAACACTCATGGCATGCATAGCGGGAAGTAGTACGAAATAGGGCTAGAATGATTAATTTCTAGCTTTGAAATTCCCTGATTATTCTGAGTTATTTATATAAGTGATATTGTAAGACTTATGGTAAGGCATCATCATCTCTATCCTTCTTGACTCATCCTGTACCCCCAACTGTTTCCTTTACTGCATTTTTCACAGTGTAGTACATTTATCAAATACATGATTCTTCTAAACTAGTCTATGGGTATAAACAGTTACATTTATGTTCATATCTTCAACATGGCTAGGTCAGGCATCATGTAGCATAGATTAGGTAGTCACTCAATAAACAAATAAGTGGAATCTAAAGAGGAATGAAATTATCCTTTTGAAATATTGAAATACTGCGTCATTACTTTCAGAAAGATTATTCCCGAGTGGAAAAATGCTGATATTATGATAAAGGATCTCCCTGCATTTAGGATGTCATATCTCTATCTGTTAATAATTATAGGTTCTGAGAAGCAAGATAATATGGTGATCATCAACAACATATTTATGAGTAGGGGTTGCGGATTCTGTATGAAATCACCACATAGCAGCCTACACTCTAATTTGAAAAGTCAATTCCCAGTTGTCTTTTAAAATTCATATAGGAACATAAAGTGTGAAAATTAAATAGAAAATCAAAACAAAACAAAACAACCTTTTATAATCAGGAGGCAAAGTTAGCAAATAACTACTATTTATCAAAGTGATTTACGTATTTTATTAATCCCAAAGTGTCTAACATTACAAACATTCTGACAATTTATTTTCCATTAGGATGAAAACATACGTATTCATGGATGTGCTGAAGCTGAACTATTAACAGCTTCATTCTTTTCCCTTTAGGATTTCACACAAACTCTCTCCTGTAGCCTTCATATTGTACCACATCCAAGAGAAGATCCTGTTATAATCATGGCTGTTTGGTATTCTGAGAACTAATTACCTTGGCTAAAATCTAGAATACATCTTAAATACTAAACTGTCTTGAAAGTGAAGACTGTCTGAGCCAGATCTAATTACCTGAGAAAACAACAGTACCTTAAGTTGAGCCACCCTGACATACCTCTGTAAGACAGTGACTAGTTACTGTGGAGCCAGCAGCACAAAAGCAATTGAACCTAACGTGGCTTAAGATTTTGAAAGCAGAAAGTCATATGATCCAATCCCCTCCTATCTCCACTGAATTCACAGGCATCTCTAAACCTGATTCACTTTGTAGTATTTATACTTATTTATTTTTTACAAGAAACTATTATAGTTTGCACTATTTTTGTCTTCATTTTACATATGAAGCATAGACTGTACAGGGAATTGGCCTAAATAACACAGCGGCATGGAAATTCCAATTCAGGCAGTAAGGTACTATATACATCTGAAACACCTTACCTACTGATGCTCCTATGTGTACCACAAGCATCACCAGTGCCATTTTTCCCATGACAACTACAATAATCACTATTGACTGTGATAGCTACTTTTTTTCTCTGAGCCTATATGAATTTTTATTAAAACACATTTGTCAAATTAGCTACTCTTCAAATAAGCATTTCTTATATGCCAAGCATCATGTTTTGTTTGGCCTTTATTTACTTTGAGAGAGAGAGAGAATGCAAATGAGCAGGGGGGGTGGCAGAGAGAGAGAAGGAGAGAGAGAGGATCCCAAGGAGGTTCCACACTGTCAGTGTGGAGCTTGACACAGGGCTCAGACTTGCGAACCCTGAGATCATGACCTGAGCAGTAACCAAGAGCCACCTAGGTGCCCCTCCAGGCATCATGTTAATGACTTTACCAGCATTAAATTATTGATCCCTTAAGAAGGCATTATTATCCTCAAGTGACAGATAAAACTGAGACTCAGGGAACTTCAGTAACCAAGATTATGGAGCTAGTAAGTTCATGGCCAAGAGTCAAATAAAGATCCTTCTGATTCCAAAGATGGGCTCTTAGTGTCCAGATGAGCCTTACCTTGATTTACCTCAGTAGTTCTCAAAGACAGACTATAATACTCCCTAGATAGCATTTAGAAACGTGGGGGTATTTTTGGTTGTCCCAAAGTACTTAAGACAGGGATGTTAAACATCTTTCAATGTGCTAGAATGTCCTTCAAAATGAATAACTGTCCCATTACCAAAATATCAACAGTGCCCTCTTTGAGAAGGACTAAATGATCACTTCTTTTCCCATGACAGAGATGCTTCTCATGTTCGACATTAGCTAATGTATTGTCAAACAACTGTTGCCATCTTTGTATCTAGAAGGGCTCAATGAAATGGTAAAGGTTCTCTGAGGCGGAGTTACACCTGCACATGGTGGTGACTTTTTTCAGGTCATAAAGCAGTTCTCATTTATGTCCCTCTAAGAATAGGATCCTTTATAATTTTAAATAGTAAATGAGGACAGCTGACATGTAAATAATGCAACTCAGCCCTTTGATCCCCTTTGAGTAATGCAAATTAATTCTGATAACTGTCTAAATCAAATACTCAGTGAGAGAGATATGACACTGTTCTGGCAGATGATGCAGAAATTATTTGCTGTTGTTGGTGATGGTGTGGTGACGGTGGTTTGTTTTGTCACTTACAGATATTCTGATAGGCAATCTATTTTTCCATCTGCACCTGTTGCAGCCAACAAAGGTGTTGATACAAAACAACAGTTTGAATATCTGACTATATCCCTTTTAACTCTCTCTATATATTTTTTTTTCTTTTTTTTTCTTGTCCTACAAGGATTAGTGGTTTAATGATTCTCTCAAATGTTATTAAATGTAAACAAAAAATGGTTTGGGAAGAGGAATAATATCATGGTGACAACTAAGAGGCCACAGATTAGCAGTGGATTGGTCTTTCTTTTCAAAGGATACTTTAGCTACCTCATAAAGTGAGAAATATGCTTAGATCTCTTGAGGTTGGTTTCTTTTGTAAGTTAAAGGCTGGATATGCTTTGCTTTTGCTGGAAAATAACAGAATGAAAGATAAAGAAGTGATAGCAGTTTGCCATAAGATAACTTACAGAGTGGGTTTCTTTCAGTTACCATGTTAATCAACCTCAGGGGATTGAGGTGCATTTCTCAGCAGCCATCATATTCAGAAGAACACTGAGAGGTCAAAGTAGCCATTTCACAGAAGAAGAAAATGAGGTTCAGAAAGTTAAATGCCACCACCGCCCCCCCCCCCCCCCCCCCCCCCGCCCCGCAAGGTTTCAGATCTAGTGAAGGTCAAAGTAATGATTCTAACCCAGGACAATCTATTCCCAAGGCTTGTGTCTACATCACAGGGCCGCACTGAGTTACCAAGCTCAGGGAGCAAAGGAGTGGTAAGAATGCCCTATGGCTTGTATATGGTCTCAATATTGTCAGCAAACATTCAAATACCATATTTATTTGTGCTTTATAATACTGTCAGGAAGAGGTCAGGGAATAAATAATTACTTTTCTGGCAGACAGTGAAGATAAGAGATATGAAGGGAGTGTTCCAATGTCATACAGCCAAAAAGTGGTAGAGCCCTGATTAGAGAGTAAGAAGCTGACATTAAATGATGCTCTCCAGTACAACAAATATCACCTCTCCAAGAGATGAAGCCGATGTGTAGAGCCTCAAAAATGCATTTACATTTACAAATAAGACTATCGCTCTAAGGAAAAGGTTTTATTTAGCAAAGCAAGTCTTGTGAATATCTATACAATGGTGTTTAGCCATGTTAATTGTTAATTAATTCATCATAAATTTTCAACAGATGTGGTAGTATGGGTGAAGTGACATCCTTTTCTTGGCCAAAATTTATCCTTAAGAAAACAACATAAATGCTCAAGACCTTAGCTTCCTCATATATAAAAGACAAGATTATGGCAAAGCAATTTTGTTCACAACCTAAGAGTAAGAATTAAAAAGAATTATAAAATATTTGATGAATTTTGGATGGTCATATTTATATGACTTATTTACACTCCTATTTCTCTCATTTTCTGCCAAACCTTTTAATACTAGACTAGCACATAAATTACATACATACATATACGTGCATTCACGCACATGTGCCTGCGTGCACACGCACACACACACACACACACACACACACACTTTAGTGATCCTGTTTATAAAATATGTAAATACCATGTTTTACTAATTTGATATTAAAATACACACTTCAAGCAATAGTAACATTTTAATGAATATTTCTTAAATTTTATTTGTTATTAACAAACTATTGAGAGGATAAGATAATCTTACCCTAAATGTGGGTTTTTCTTTGGGAAATGAAGGCTAGAATGCGAATATTGCTATATTTTGAGTTAAAAGCTACAATTAATAGAATGGCAATTTTGCATTAGTCAAAACTACACATTGAGAATAACTGTATGATTTCTTTAGCATGTCTTTTTCAGAAAGGAAAATTATTGAGATAGTTCTTCTTGGAATTCTCCACCCCATCTCTCACTGGTTGTTTTTAATTTTTATTTTTTTAAAAGAGAGAGAGGGAGTGTGAGCAGGGGAGGGACAGAAGGAGAGGGAGAGAGAATCTTAAACAGGCTTCACGCCTTGCACGGAGCCCAAATGCAGGCTTGCATCTCAGGACCACGACTTCACGACCTGAGCCAAAATCAAAAGTCAGATGCTCAGTTGGTTTACTGAGCCACCAAGGTGCCCCAGACTGGGTTTTAAGAAGGGGATAATAAGTTCTTTGAGGATAAACACCTGATTCTGATTTAACAGCTTTGGGAGAGAGTAGTAAGAAGCTGGTCCTTCTCAGATAGGTTGAAATGGAAGAAACACTATAAATAGCATGCTGAGTTTTGAACACAGAGCTCCCGCTTCTTCAGTAGGAATTTTATACATATTGTTGGGAAGAAATCTTGAGACTCATACACTGGCCTTCAGCACTTTCTAGCATTTGAGCAAGGTGACCTATGCAATTAGCTTAGGACCAGGAGAAACCAAGAGAAAGTATGTGGGGACTTGTAATAACTTGTTTCACCTGGGAAGAAGGAACAGCATGGGTAGAAGGACGATAGTTTCCTTTTGTTCTAGTTGATAGTAGATGGGCCTTAAAGAATTTAAATACTTAAAGAGCTCAGTACTACAGAATATTCATCTGTAAGCGAGTTAATGGGATTTCTAAAAGGTTATAAATTATCCCAACTAGCCCACATGGGTCATTCTGCAGGAAACTCCAATACATCAGGAAACAAATTCAACAACATGTATGAAACCCATACCGATTTTTACCTACTCACAGAGGGTGAGTGATTGACTAACCCATATTCACGATTATGGGTGCAGCAATGAGGTGGAGCCAGGGTGGAGGGAGGAGTGTCATATGTAGAACAGTAAATGATATAGAATATCTGTGTCAAGAATAGTGCATTCGGGGTGCCTGGGTGGTTCAGTCAGTGAAGCATCCAAATGTTGATCTCAGCTCAGGTCATGATCTCACAGTTCATGAGTTTGAGCTTCACCTAGGGCTCTGTGCTGAAAATGTGGGGCCTGTTTAGGATTCTGTCTCTCCCTCTCTCTGCCCCTCCCCTGCTCGTGTGCTCTCTTTCTCCCTCTGTCTCTCAAAATAAATAAACCTAAAAAAAAAAAGAGTACAATTAAAAAAAATGAATAGTGCACTCAATCTCTGTTCAAGTTCACACAGAAGAAAATGAGATTAAATTTTAACATTCAGAGCATCTACTTATGGAGCAAGTATCATGTGCCAGGAGACATATCTAACTTATATCTAACTTGAGTGCTAGGGATCATTCTCCCCATTTTTGTAAATGAGAAAACTGAGGCTAAGACATGTTAAATAACTTGTTCAAGGACTCATACCTAGTAAGGGGTAGAGCAGAGTTTTACGGAAACCTGACTCTAAAACCTAGGTTATTGATCCTCATGTAGCACTGAGTCGAAAAGAAGGTCAGCAATATAGAAGAAATGACGGTAGACATGTTGATATTTTAATGAATAAGGCCTAAAATTTCCCTGCTTGAGATAGTTTATCACTAGTCCTAACTAGAACTATACAATCTGTGCTGCACAGTAAGGCAGGTCCCAGTGCCCCTATGGCTACTGAGGACCTGAAATGTGGCTAATCAGATATGCTGCAAGTATAAAATGCACATCAGATTCTGAAAATATACTATGAAAAGAATTTGCAGTAATAATTTTATATTTATGTTGAAGTAATAATATTGTGTATATATTTATTGAGTTGAATTTTATTATAGTGAATTTTACCTATTTAACTTTTTAAAAATGCACCTACTAGAAAATGTAATTTTACATATGTGGGTCACCTTATTGGGTAGAACTGGTGCAGATCCTGAAAGAACAGAGATAAGATACTTTTGGCCTTTGAGGATATTGTCTTTTTTTTTTTTTTTTCCAAAGAGGAAAATGACTTGAGGATGTGGCTGTTGCTGAGCTTCTGTTTTAAAAACAAGAGCTTTCTTTGTTGCTGTGCCATGGTGAGACCATCAGCCTGAGAGCTGAGCCCTAGAAAAAACAAGTTCACTCCCCCTCCTCTTAAATAAGAATCCTTTTTAAAAAGTTAGTTTCCAAATCTGCCTAAGTATTTCATTTCAAAAGTGAAAATAATAATATCAACCCCAAGTTACTGTTATGGAAATTAAACAAGATAATCCATGCCAAGTGCCCAGTTTGGACACTCCTGAAAAAGAATGAAGCCTTGCCATGTGTAAAACATGGATAATAATAGAGGGCATTATGCTAAGGGCAGCAAGTCAGAGAAAGACAAATACCACATGCTTTCACTTATATGTGTAATCTATAAAGAACAAAGCAAACAAAACAGAAGAAGATTTCTAGGTACAGAGAACTATCTGGTGGTTGCCAGAAGAGAGGGGTTGGGTGCTGGGTGAAATATGTGATGGGTATTAAAAGGTACAGACTTCCAGTTACAAAATAAGTAAGTCACAGGGATATAAAGTACAACATAGGGAATACAGTCAGTGTGTTTGGTGACAGATGGCGGCTAGATTTATTACGGTGATCACTTCATAATATATATAAATTTTGAATCACTATGTTATATACCTGAATATAATATAATATTATATGTTAACTACAGTTCAGTTAAAAAAAGAAAAGTTCTATCATTTTATAATGAGATACTGTCAATAGCTCCTCTCTTATATTCTTGATGAGGTACTTTTTTTCTTTTTTTTTTTCCCCCTACATGTATAATGTCTCTTTGAATTAATTCACTTAATAAAAAATTGAATAACGCTCAGAAGTCCACTAAAAGAGTAACTTTAACAGGTCACTGAAAGCTTATTTTATATCCCTCTGAGAATACCCTAATATTTACTTAATATTCAAAGATGATACACCTCTTTCTAAAACGATAGAGACCATACTTTGTACAAGATGATGGTACCATTATCTTGGATTCATTTGAGAAACTGAGTTCATATGAATGTTCCATATCACTGTGGTCTTCATATTCATCTGTCACTGTCAATAGTGATTTCTCTGACTTGCTGCACTTAGCATAATGCCCTCTATTATTATCCATGTTTTACAAATGGCAAGATTTCATTCTTTTCTTGGCTAAGGAATATTCCGTTGCAATATTTCATTGTGTATATGTGTATTATATATGTGTGCGTGTGTATATGTATCTTTATCCATTTCCTATCAATGGGACATTTAGGTTGCTTTCATATGTTGGCTGTTGTAAATAATGCTTCAGTGAACACAGGGGTGCACCTATCTTTTCTAATTAGTATTTTCATTTTCTTCAGATAAATATCCAGAAATAAAATTGCTGGATCATATAGTAGTTACACTTTTAATTGAGGAACTTCCATATTGTTTTCTATAATCGCTGTACCAATTTACATTCTCACCAACAGTGCAGGAGGGTTCCCTTTTGTCCGCATCCTTGCCAGCACTAATTTCTTGTATTTTTATAATACCCATTCTTACAGGTGTGAAGTGATATTTCATTTTTGATTTGCTTTTCCTTGATGATGAGTGACACTGAGCATCTCTTCATGTTTCTGTTCGCCTTCTTTATGTCTTTGGAGAAATGTCTATTAAGGTTCTCTGCCCATTTTTTTTAATAATTTTTTTAATGTTTATTTTTGAGAGAGAGAGAGAGAGAGAGAGCGAGCATGAGCAGGGGAGGGGCAGACAGAGAGGGAGACACAGAATCCAAAGTAGGCTCCAGGCTCTGAGCTGTCAGCACAGAGCCCAATATGGGGCTTGAATCCATGAACAGTGAGATCATGATCTGAGCCAAAATCTGTCGCTCAACCGACTGAACCACACAGGCGCCCCACCTCTGCCCATCTTTAATTGGACTGTTTGTTTGTTTGTTTGTTTAGATATATCTCTATCTCTAACTATCTATCATTACTTACCTACCTACCTACCTACATACCTACCTACCTACCTATTTTGAGTTGTGCAAGTTCTTTATACATTTTGGAAACTAACCCCTTATCATACATATCATTTACATACATATCTTCTCCCATTCAGGAGACTGCCTTTCTGTTTTGTGGATGATTTCCTTTGCTGTCCAAAAGATTTTAGTTTGAAGCAGTCCCTTTGGTTTATTTTTGCTTTTGTTGTTCTTGCCTCAGGAACAGATCCAAAAAACTATAGCAAAGACCTATCTCAAAGAGCTTACTGTCTTTGTTTTCTTCCAGGAGTTTTATGATTTCCAATCTTACAATTAAATTTTTAATCCTAAAATGGTAGAACTTTTAAAGTGCATATTCGTTTGAAACTTACTTAACATTTATTTTATGCTAGGCACTTCTCTCCTGGATTATCTTATTAGGTCCTCTTGTTCTCAAACCAACCTATAAGGTAGGGATTTTTACCCCTATTGTGAACATAAGGAAACTGAAGTTTAGAGGACAGAAATAATTTGTCAAGTTGGCAAAGCAAATTAAATAGTAGAAAATGGACACATCAGCCCATTATTTCTGATCCTCTCCCTATAACAAACATCGATTAAGTGGGTGGGGCCTACATTGTATTAGTGTTTAAAATGGAATCCCAGATACCATTCACTACTTTAAGGACCCTTCCTTCACTAAATGCCACTGTGTTTGAAAACTGCTCCTTGACAACTGCCTCTAGAGAATTAAGAACATCTGCCTTAGAGGACAGAAATACAGTTTTGGAAGACACATAATCAAATATGGTCTCTCTGCCTAAAGTCTTGGCATTTCTTCACTCATGTGCCTCAGGATTAACTATAAAATGTATGTACCCACTGTATATAAAATATATGTTTAAAAATCTGTAAAATTTGATCTTATGTCACCCACCCACATATTTTTTTTTTAATTTTTTTTTTAACGTTTATTTATTTTTGAGACAGAGAGAGACAGAGAACGGGGGAGGGGCAGAGAGAGAGGGAGACACAGAATCAGAAGCAGGCTCCAGGCTCTGAGCCATCAGCCCAGAGCCCGACGCGGGGCTCGAACTCACGGACCACGAGATCGTGACCTGAGCTGAAGTCGGAGGCTCAACCGACTGAGCCACCCAGGTGCCCCTCCCACCCACATATTTTAAAACTGTGTATGTCTAAGGGGAAAGTAAAACATCTATCAACACCCTCCTATCTTTCTCTCCTACCCCACACACAGGTACAGGGACACATAGGATATATATATCTTTGGTCAACTTACACTACATCTCAGCTTTAACACCACTTTCTCCAAGAATTCAAGTAAGAATTTATTCCTGTCCTGTACGCTCCTTGAAGTTCTTTTATCTAACCTTTATAACCTTGTATTTTAAATGTATGCTTATTGGCCTGTCTTCCTGATGAACTGTAACATATAAACAGCAATGGATTCTACTTTTGTGTTGCCTCAAGTATTTATAAGTTGGGGGAGGACTCAAATAAATATAATCCAAAATAAGAAATAGAAAATCAAAGTCACATGTTAATATTTATTTAAAATGAGAAAATAGGGGTGCCTCAATGGCTCAGTTGTTTAAGCATCCAACTCTTGATTTCTGCTCAGGTCATGATCTCACAATTAGTGAGTTTAAGCCACCGTGTTGGGCTCTGCCCTGATAGTGTGGAATCAGCTTGAGATTCTCTCTCTCCCTCTTTCTCTGCCTCTCTCTCTGCCCCTGCCCCACTCACATATGCGCGCTCTCTCTCTCTCTCTCTCTCTCTCTCTCAAAATGAACTTTAAAAAAATAAAATGAGAAAATAAATCACATCAAAATAAAATATTGAAAGTTGAAAATAGTACAAATATCCTATACACAGAGAAATAACATTATAGTTTTACCAATCAATCAGCCTAACATCTTTCTCCCTTTCTTCTCCCCCCAACCTCACTTGTCTCTCTCTCTCTCTCTCTCACACACACACACACACACACACACACACACACACACACACACACACACAACTTCTGGGTCTAACCATTTCAATTCTAATTGCTCTTCCACCATCCACATCATTCCAGCGTGTAGCACCACTAGACAACTGTATACTGTGTAACAGTTTATAGATAGGCACCTTTTGATCATGGAACCCAGTGAGGTGGCAGAGTGGGCAGTAGGATTTCTACATACCATTTCTCACCTGGGGTGACTAGTCCTAAATTAATATACACAGAACTAACTGTGAACCACATGTATCTGTGCTACTACATGCTAACCATATGCTAACTATACATATGCAGTACGTATGTTTGTAAGTATGTGTATATGTATGTTTCTATCTATCTACTTCTCAACACCAACTACCCTTTGCTGGATCTCCAAAATGTCCTGACAATTCCAATGCTACTCTTCTTGGGAAAAAGTGTGTAGCAGGAAAGCTGGGGTATAAAGAGATAGAGGTTCTTATCAGTGCATTAAAATAAAACAGATGGATTTTGCAACCTCTCTAAAATACGTGACCATGTGAACATACTGCCAAAGCCAGGGCTTTGGAAGGGCCTGTATATATGCTTCAACTTATTATGCACACAATAAATCCACTTTGGAATATGAAAGAAGAAGCATGTGTCTTTTGTTACTTTTGAATCCCTTTTTCCTAGTCCTGTGCCTGAAATATAATAGGCCCTCAAAATATATTAAATGAATGATTAAATTTAATCATAATAGTTTTAGTCACATCTTCATAACCCATGGGTCGCTTTGTAAAAGAATTTAAAATAAAACAGGGAGTTGTTAGTCCAGCTTAAGATGCTCCCATAATAGGACTCCCATAACAGGGAGATGTTATGCCCAGCTTAGGAAACAGCAACAAGCTTCATCTGGTGCTATGCATATTAAAAGCACATTATTATTATTATTATTATTATTATTATCATCATCATAAATACTGTAATATTATACCCCTGTGTATCCTTAAGGTACTTCTTTCCTCTCTATGATTAAGAGACAGTGGAGAACCTAGCTTTTGAAATGCTTTTTCACAAAGAATTTATAATAGCAGAGACATGAAAGAAAAGATCACAAAGGGTACATTAAGTTCAAGGGAGTTATACCTGCCAAAGGAGAATGGATGAACAAACTCTGATATACTCACACAATAACTACTCCAGAAACAAAAAGGAATAAACTACCCATGTATGCTATAATATAGATAAATCTTCAAATAATTATGCTGAGGTGAAATAAGTTAGACAACATGCTGTATGATTCCATTTATATAAAATTATAGAAAATTATAGAATCTATAGAATTATAGAAAATGGAAACGAATTATGATAGAAAGCAGATCAGGTGTTGTAAGGATGGGACACCAAGGGTTGGGAAGAAATAATAGGCAAGAGGAAACTTTTGGGGGTGATGGATGTGCTCATTATCTTGATTGTAGTGATGGTGTCATGGATATATACATACATCAAAACTATGAAATCATATGCTTTAAATATGTACAGTTCATTACGTATCAATTAGACATCAACAAAGATGTTAAAAAGTTAAACGAGTACATATGTATTGTTGCCTTTCCAAAATAAAAAAAAAAGGAATCAGCATTATATAGCACAGGCCCTTGAGAGGGTAGACCCAGATACATCCCAGATGTGTCCTCATTTGGCTAGATTTGTACGTCTCCTTATATAAATCTTTAGATTGCTTCACCAATTCCTGAGCCTCCTCAAAGATTTATAAAGGGTAATATTTAGTAGAACATCCTTATCAGCAATTCTAAAGAATCCCTATTTCTAGAGTGTGCTCAAGGCCAAGAGGGATTTGACAAAGCAAATAATAGCCTATGTAATGAAAGAGAAATTCTTCTTCTAAAACAAACGCACGGCTTTCTAAGACAAATGGATTAGTCCCATTGTATTAGAGCAAACTTTTTACACATATGACACAAGGTCATTTTAAGTGAAGGAATACTTGTTTGTAGCAGAAGACCAAACTTAATATTGGATTCATCTTAAAGGACATTCCATCTATTTATTAAATACCATGATGTTTGCACTGGACATTTCTGCAAAATTGACTTTACTAGTTAAGGAGAGGCTTTTATATAAATAGTCTGTGCCAGATACTGGGGTCTCCTCTGCCTCATTTTTACTCCATGTGGAATGTTTCTTGAATGAGTATACAAAGAAATATTAGTAAATATGAAACAACATTAAAATGAATACAGCTTGGTTTATTCATTTTATCTAATTTCCTTTTGGAAAAAAATGAAAAAAAAAATTTCAAGATGACAGGAGACAGTCATGGCCAAGACAGGCAAGCTGCATATCCTAAAACATCTGCTTTTATCTATATAATAATTGTTTAAATGTTATAATAATCCCACATCATAGGTAAGACAGGTATCAATCTTTGCATTTTATTTTAAAAATAAAGGTCTCTCTGGGGCACCTGGGTGGCTCAGTTGGTTAAGGGTCCGACTTCAGCTCAGGTCATGATCTCTTGGTCTGTGAATTCAAGCCCCACGTCAGGCTCTGTGCTGACAGCTCAGAGTCTGGAGCCTCCTTCCGATCCTGTGTCTCCCTCTGCCTCCCTCTCTCTGTGCCCCTCCCCTGCTCATGCTGTCTCTCTTCATCTTTCAAAATTGAATAAATGTTAAAAAAATTTTTAAAAAGGTCTCCCATAAATTTATATTTTCATTGACTTCACTTAAAAAAAAAATAGAGAAAGTCTTCCTTCAGTCTCTCCTGTTCTCTCTCATCTTAAGTCTGATCTTCTGCACCTTTAGTTTTCCTATGCTTATATAGACAGGTGTAGACATTTGAGTGTTTCAATTCCTATGCCACCCGTGACCTTTTTACTGCTCCCCCAACACATTGTAATTTCAGGGCTTATTCTGGGCCTTTGCTTAAACATTGACTGGTTCCAGTTCTTATGGTACTGTGTTTCCAATGCTAAATTACTCTTTTCTATGGATTTTCTGATCCCTTCCTTAGATTTAATTACTTCCCCTAAAGATACGTATAAACAGCTCTTAATACATATTGTTTCCCTTGCCCTTTAAACACACATGCTTTTTAAATGAAATTATTGTATAATAGGTATCATTTACATATATTTTTCTCTTTAACTAGACTGTGAGCTTCTTCATGCTGAACTAAATATGATCTGCAGTTGTTAAGAATTTTCTAGAGTCAGGGAGACCTGTGGTTTGAATGCTATCTCTAATGCATCTAGGACAAGTTTTAGACAAGTTACTTTCTTAATGTCATCTTATTTTTTTATATGTGAAATATAAATCATGACACCTGGTTTAACAGGATATGTTAAAGAACATATAATGAAGTACTGTATGTAAGGCATGCCTGGTACATAATGTATGTTCAACAAACGATAACTAATGTCATTGATGTTTTATTGCTATTATTGCTTTTACAGTGACAGATGACACTCAGGAAATCAAGATGTGTTTTTGAAGAGCTTTCAGTTATTCTCCAGGCGGTAACTCCTTGCAGATTTTCAGGGAGAAGAATATTACAGAGATCACGGGACAATATTCCTCAAAGCAAACTGACCCTCACAAACATATTGGTGTGATGCGACAGAGGTTGCTATAGTGCAAATGAAGAGAACCGCAGCCACAATAAGCCATCTGGGGTCTTCTGAGACATCCAGCTCATAGGAGATAATGAAAACATACATCACCCGTAACCTTTTAGGCCAACTGGGCTATTGAACATAACAGGACATAATGGCTTTCCTGATGTGTCAGAAATTCTCCACTCCTGCCTACAGGTAGTTCATCAAATTGTTCTATGCTTATTGCTTCAATCTGCATTTAGCTTTAATATGCCCTATATGCCTGAATCTTTTCTCCCAAAACCTTCAAGGCCCCAGGAAATTATTGCTCCCGAATGCCATACTCACTAAGTGACAAAGACCCTGAAAGTTGAAAATCAAGCCTGCTACACTATAGAAATAAAAAAGGAGAGAAGTCATGTTAAAAATAAACAGTTTCAAAGATTTCATGAAAAAAAGTCAATGCAATTTGCAACTTCATTTGTTCTAGTGACAAGCTGATAAAATGTTGGTGGTACAAATGCATCAGAAAATTTGACACAAATTGAAAGTGACTACACATTCCATTATCCCAAACTCCCTTGGTAATGGAAAATGATTTTTAAAGACAGTTTCTAATATGTCATAGATGTACGAGGCTGCCTATGGGAAATAATACCCTTGATTATCAGGAAAGATAAGCATTCAAAAGAAGGCAAGGGCTGCAGTGATTCTGTGATTTAAGCTTTACTACCCCGATTATTGGCTATGCAAAGAACTTCACTAAGAATACTAAAACATACAAAGAAAATTGTTATCAATGAAATATACTTAAAAATTGGGGTATGGAAATAACTCATGAGTCATTACCAGAAAAGTCAGTGTAGTTATCAATAATTAAAGCTTGCCATGTTCAGTTGGTTCAGTGCCCAACTCTTGATTTCGGCTCAGGTCACAGTCTCACGATCATGACATGGAGACCCAGATCAGGCTCCATGCTTAGCATGGAAGTTTCTGTCTCTCTCCCTCTGCTCCTCTCCCCCGCTCATGTGCACTCTCTCTCTAAAATAAAACAAACAAAACAAAGCTTGCCAAGATATGTATTACAATTTTCCTAAAAGAGTGTTAACATGTATTTAAAATGGCATTCTATTCATTGAAAACAGTTACTTAAAAATACTAAAAATAATGCACACCAAATTAAATTTTCTCTAGAAACTTTTGAAATAAAAGTATAGTTGGAATTTACTATATGGTCTTTTGAATTTATTTCATTTTTTTATAATATGGCTTTGTAACATTAGTATGTTGTATCTTATGCAAAAAATGATTATACAATCAAAGAACCTAGATTCATGATAGTTGGAGAAGGTATAGGATACTAAATATTTATGCTAATACAATAACATTATATCAAAGTACTGATTTTCTTTTTTTACAGGGAGAATTGATCTCAGAAATTAAGGGCTCTTCCCAAGGCCACACAACTAATAAGTGATAAAAGGGGGTTTGAATTTAAGTCCATTTCACCTGAAAGACTCGACTATTTCTCCTATGCTATTTTTTTCCAATACATTCTGATCCTGAATTTTAATTAATTCTGAATATACTTTGTTTCATCCTTGATAATCATATATTAATGCAGAAAACAGCTTCCAACTCATCAATATGAAAAAAATCACTCAATTCATTTCAAAATATTTACTGAAAAGTTATTTGTTCCTAAGTATCATGCTCAGTAGCCATTCACCAATAGCCATTATATGACAACAGTAGTAGTTTGAACAATTTCAGTTTCAAGTAAAAGAAACCCAGTCCAAACTGACTTAAGCAGCACATAGAAATTTATCGCCAGGACACTGGTGATTTTCCCATAAATGAAGGAAAAACTGCAAGGGCCAGAGAAGCTTTGGGTCTCTAAGAGATTGGGCTTGAACTGTTTCTCATCATGACTCTCCCCATCTCTCACTTTTACTTCTGTTAGGGTGTTGGCTTCATTTACTCAGGTGTTGGGGTTAAGTTGAGAAGAGAGAGGCCCACACTTCCTTGCACCTGCTGTATGCAGGGCTCCATATGTGCCCGGTGGCCATTTTTGTTGTTGTTGTTGTTGTTCTGAATCAAATTTAATTTCTTTTATTATCAAAAGTTAAGAGACATTTTCTTCAGTCTTAGAAATTTTTACTCTTAGAATAAAATAAATTATCCCACGTCTTACACGTTTTAGATATATATATATATATATATATATATATATATATATATATATATATATATATCTGAAAGTTTCTTCCATCATCACTGTCACTTCCTGATTCATTCAGCTGCAAATCATTTCTTAAAGTACTCATCAGAAGGCCACTGTTCTCATGAGATCTATTCAGGCCAGCATCCATATCAGGAATCCTGCACTGTGGCATGGCAGACATGACAGGATGTCCTGAGATACAAGTTCCTGGCTCAGAAGGAGAGGATCTGTACTCTTCATTGTCTGAGTCACTGGAACTATCCTCACTACCTGAAGATGATGAACTTTTAGAATCAGATGAACTATCACGACTACTTATGTAGTCCATTAGACTAGCTTCTGCCTTCAGTTCTCTCTCAAAATCTTCCATTGGAGATGCTAGGACATTCCATCTTCAGAAGGGGAATGTTTTATAAGATTGGGAGTCCTAGCTAAATTCCGCATTTGTTGCTTCTGTTGCCCTATATGATACATATGCAATATGATATATGTGATAACAGACATGGCCTCTCTAGCTCTGAAGCACACCGTGACAGTCTGAAACGTGAGAAAGTTTCCTGCAGCTTAGCACATAAAAACAACAGGGAAGGATTCTAACTGGCCAGCTACATTCACATAATGATCCATTACCAATCTTTGGCCAAGGTGATGCAGCATTATGGTTCTTTAGGCTTGGGGTGCAAGGCCACCTCCATCATCTGGAAGATGGGTGCTTTGGTTGGGAGCTCCACAAGAATTATAGGATTGCAGTGGAAGAAAAGCAGTTTCCTAAAGAACGAGGCCAGGCAAGTGCAACAAGTTGAAGATTAGGAAAGCATAGTAGGTTATCAGAATTAGCAGACATCAAATATATACTGGCTAACATTTGTCGAACATGTACTACATGACAGGTATTATTCCGAACATATTACACGTATTATATTATTTAATCTTCACAATAACATAAGAAATAGGTGTTTTATATATACACACACACACACACACACACACACACACACACACACATATACATACACACACACACACACACACACACACATTGTTTTAAAAGTTTGTTGATTTTCAGAGAGAGCAAGCAAGCAGGAGGCAGGGCAGAGAGAGAGAGGGAGAGAGAGAGAGACAGGGATCCACATTGTCAGTGTGGAGCCATACTCAGGGCTCAAGAACCTTGAGATACTGAGCCAAAATCAAGAGTTGGATGCCTAACCGACTAAGTTATCCAGGTGCCCCAGAAATAGGTTATATTTTTCTCTCCAATAAAGATTACCAAATTAAGGCTTAGAGAAATTAAATCAATTGCTCCAAAAGGTATGGCAGTACTTGAAAGGGCTGGACTGAAAATAATGTCTGATGTAGCTCTTATAACCATTCCATTCCACTTCCAGGTGTGGAGCATTTTTTTTTTTTCTTTTGTTACCCATTACTACATACAGCATGATTTGCAGGTCTTGGGCATCCATCTTTGTGAATATTTTAGTTTATTAATATCTTTAAAATATATTTAGAAGCAAACTGCATGTATCAGATAAATCTATAAAACAAAATGAGGAGGAATATCACACTCATAATTTGGATCTTTGTTATTTTAGGGAACTCACTGAACTAATTTAAAACGAATAGTAACATCAACACGGGTAATCCTATTTATACTTTGAGCCAAATATAATGTTTCAAACCCTTTTCAATAGCCTCTTGCCAAAGCAGATGTTTGTCTCTTTTTTAAATTAAACACTTGACAGTTTCTACTTTTATCCCCTCTGCTTATTTTGTATGTATTCATTCCTGGGTTGAATTTTTCTCTTGACCTTGTTCACCAATCCCAGCAAATGTTATGCTGAAACATCTCTTTCATTCACTGCATAATTCATTCACTGCATAATTAAACTACTTACCACATTAGAAACTATACATTATCTATCTGATGTTATTCAATGTCTGTTTCTCCACTAGATGATAAACTGTCTGTGTCAGGGATTGTGTCTACTTTATTCATCATCGCATGCTCAATGGCTGGTCAAGCATTTGGTAGAACAGGTAATCTTGAATAAAGTGGATTAATCCACTGATATTTTAATATATACAGAACATACTTTGTCTAATCCAAAATCAAATTTTATTATTATTGGGGTGCCTGGGTGGCTCTTGGTTAAGCGTCCAACTCTTGATTTCAGCTCAGGTCATGATCTCATTGTTTGTGGGTTTGAGCCCTAGGAGGGCTCTGCACTGACAGTGTGGGGTCTGCTTGGGATTCTTCCCTTCCCTCTCTTTCTGCCCCCCCCCCCACCGACTAGAATTCTCTTTCTCTCAAAAATAAATAAAAACATTAAAAAGTAAAAATAAATTTAAAAAGTTTGTTATTGTTGTTTTGTTTGGTATTTAAGGTTAAGATAAAATCTCATAGCAGGACTAATTTGATGTTTTCACACTTTTAGCTTCTTTTTCAGATGGAAACATTGACATTTGTTCATACCACCCTGTCTTTGCTCACAGTGCTTCCTTGGTTTACACTGCCCAAGTTCTGCTTTTCTAGGGGGTAAACTTCTCCCCATTCTAGAATTTTTCTATTGCCACATCATCTATAAATCTTGTTTGACCTCCTTATGGTAGTTTTTTCTCCACTCATGTTTCTATGGTGCAATTCTATTATTACCCTTATCATCAGTCACTGTTACTATATGTTTAAATGTTTGTATCTTGGAGAATGGAATCTGTCTCTAAACCTGACTTCATATTCTTGGAAACTAATAGAGTACTTGGAACATAGTGCTATTTTCATGTTCATCATTTTTTTTTTTTTGATCAATAGAACCTCATTTCTTGTGGGATTCATCTAAAAACTCTTTACCAGTGGTTCTACCAGAGAACCACATTCTGAGGATAGAAATGACTGATGTTGATGAAGTTTAGCTGGTCGGGAGCTGAAAATACACAACTTTGGGAAAAAGTCAGTTTGCTGAAGCTAAGGCAAAACTGTACAAGAATGAAAGGATTTGGGTAAGAGGGGACGGAATTATTAAAGGTATGATAAAGGAAGTGAAAATTCAAGAAAGGAGTATTTTTCAGTATTGTGCAAATGTTCCCAATCAAAACTTATATTCTAGGTGTGAATTTCCCTGGCTGATAAACTGATCATCTTATATTTTAGTTCTATCTTTTTCATTTTCTCTCCCAGATCTTCAGTACCATCTATCCTTTTCTCTGCCAGTGCAGGTTCTTATCTGACATTCAATGAATGATATTAGTTCCATGGCAAATTGACTTTGTAAAATAGGAGATATATAAGAGGAGAAGTATTTTACTAAAGAAAGACCGCAATGAAATGAATAATAAACTATAAAATCAATGACTCATGCTTAGGGAGGTGGCCGGGGCTCTGGAATCACCCTGACTGAGGTTCAAATTCTTATTGTCACTCACTGGTTGTGAAAATTGTTTATTAACTCTCTGAGCTCCAGTTTCCTCCTCTGTATGACTGGATAATAGCTACTTCATATGATGATTGAGAAAAAGAAAATAAGTTATACAGAGTGGTGAATGTATGCTCAGTGTGTACTGAACTCAGTTGAGTTAAAAGAAATTTGTATGGGCTTACAGATTTATCTCATTCCATTCAAGCAATAATCCATTTAAAAATTTTAGGGTACTTAAATTTAAATAAGTGAATTAACCCGTCCAAAGTTTCCAAGTTAACAACTGGTACAATCAGAATTAGAGCACTGGAAGAACAAAGAAAAGTTATTTAAAAGGACATATTTTAACAATTACCATCTCAGAAGGATTCTTGAGCATATAGACAATATTATAATATGACATATGAGAAAAAATAATTTTATTCTCTGTAAATAGCAATTAATAACAAATTAATAAACATTTGCCAAATAATGAATCATACTTGATTTCCATCAGGGAATGACTAATTCTTATCTGTTTCATCACTTAGATTAAAACAAATGCATGGTTATGTTCAAGTGATATCATCTCTGATATAAAAGTCTGAAGATCTAAGAGTTATTACTTATTGTGTGGAAGGTGTTAATACATCTCTTTGGAACCTCAGTGCATTTTTTGGAGAAGAAACCTAATGGAGCTTTGTGAGTCATTTTAGAATTAGAATTAAAAAAAAAGATGACTTCAGATTAATGAGGCAGTGGCTTCAGGATTCCATTCCACTCAACAGCAGGCTTTCCTTACCACTCATTACCAATCTAAAGTTTTCCAGGCAGTTTAAACTTGATTCCGGAAATGTAAGCCCATCTGCGGCAGATATTTATTGGAGAAGAATTAACAAAGGCCTGGGTATTTCTGGAGCTGTGCTCCTGGAGGCATGTGCAGGTGCGAGCACTTTCCCCCACCTTCCACTTGCAGTAGGGGAGGCTGGAGGCATTTTTCAATGAGGTTGCTCTGGGCAAACCCTAAGGGCCTGTCTTCCTGCTGTGGGTACCCAGTCCAGGGAGTTGAGTAGGAGGCAGTGAAACTGGAGAAGATGAAAAGTGGCATCGCTGAAGCCTCCCTCTAACTCTCCTTCAGGTATGCAGCATCCGGTAAACAACAATTAGAACATACACCCATGCCCTCTTGTCAGCGCCTATGATCAGCTGCTCAAGCATTGGTGACTCCTGACTGTACTCAGCAGCCCAGAAAATCACACCCGAAGGCAGAGTCAGCTCACCTTTGTCAGAGTAGGAAAGGCTTTTCCTGTTCTGGGGCCTATGGGCTTATCTAAGAAACCTGGTACGGACATCTCAGGATGGAGTGATAATCATTTCACGGATTTACAGATTTGATCTGGGAAGTTCTGGGCGATTACCTGCTTACTCTGCTCCCTGCCCTCATGGAGGTGACCTTTGTGAGTGTCCATGTCAGAGTTTTCCAGTTTCAAGGCTTCAAGCACATCTCCCAGTTATTGATATCACTGTCTTTCCAAACAAAATAAATTAAATTTGAGACAAGTTGTTCATTCCCAATCACCTACACTTTTCAGTACATCTTACAGATAAAGGCAGACTCCAGTTTTCATAAAAAGCCAGCTCAGTACTTGTCTGGACAAGTGGGATACCCAGGAAAAATGAAAGATCTCCAGACTGTGCTTCTAAAAGCTATGTTAATCCTGAGACGATAGCACGTTATTAAGGAGTGAAAATAGCACACGAAAAGTAGCTAGCTAGCACGGCAATGTCTGATGCACCACTAGCATTTAATAATAACAGAAGGTGCAAGGCATTCCTTCTGCATGGTATTAGTTCTTTTGCTCATGTCTGCGCCTTGCCCTTTCATTGTCCAGATGGAGAGGACTCTGTTACTTCTTTCAAGTGTAATTACTGTAAATTGCTCTTGGCTCAGTCCCTTCCCAGATACTGGGTTGTCAAGAAACCCCACTTCAGGGCTGTCTCATGCATCTGTATGAGTGTACATCTCTCCCCTTCCCCAGCTCTCTCTCTCTTTGTGGATGCATAAACATATCTCTCTGTATCTCACTTTCAAACCTGTGGCCTTTTAGTTTTAGGAACCTGAAGATGCTCAAACAGAAATCATTACCATTAATATATGATGAGAGGATGCCTGTTTGACCATCAAATAAGCACATTTTTAATTCAAGTCTAAAACTGACAAACTAAAACTATGTACTAAAAGACAAGAAAAAATACATTATCAAGATTAGCAAATTAAAAAAAAATAACAAAACAAAGCCTCTGCAACTGAAAAAAATAAGTTATCAAAATTTACTTCAGAAGAAAGAGTGTTTTTTACTGAAAGCCTGAATTAGAGTCCTGGCTCTTCCATTTTCTAGTTAAGAGATGGAGTGGGGGGGACTCAGTTCATTTCTCCTGCCCATGTTCCCTCCACCTGTGAAGTGAGATTAATAAATGTTTCCTTTCCAGGCCTGAGGTGAAGAGTTACTTATAAAGACACACCAACGACAAACATTTACATTCACGAAGCCTTAGTATGTACCAGCACCTTAAGCACTTTGCATGATACATGATACTCCATATGAGAAGTATTTATATTCCCATTTAATATAGGAGAATCTGAGTCTGTATTATATAATTATAGTACAAATTACTTTTTTGCCAAAGCATGCCCTGTAATGGCATTTGTTAGTTGTTATTATTTTCCCTTCAAAAAGTAAGTGAACACAAGATTTTTGCAAAGAACCGTGTTTGGTTTCTCTCAAGGAAATGAAGCTGTCCTGTGCCCACCATTTTCCCTCCACTGCCAGAATTCGGAGATGTACCATCTACACTTGCAGACTCCAATTACGTGTGACTCTTCCCTTCTCATGCTCCTGCAATCTTCATCTCATTCCCACACCTCCTGATTCAGAATGAAAACGGAAATAATGTTTCTATTAAAATAAAGGGACCAGAATTGCATCATTTCTTAATTAATTAGAAGATGCCTGTCTCTCTCCTCTCGTAATTACATGCTTCTCTTTTCATTTCTTTCTTGTGATGAGAATCTACACTCTTAAATGAAATCAATATAAGATTTGAGTTGAATGGGTATCAACTTTACTCTGGGGAAAAATGACATTTGTTCACTACACCAGCTCAAAAAAGAACTTGAGGGTTGTGAGGATTAAGTTAGCTTATTCTTGATTTACTCCACACATCTTTATTGAGCAATGCTAAGTACTGGACACAAATCAGTCAATAAGAGAGATGTGCTTTCTGTTCTTGTGGGGTCACGTTAGCAGGGGGAGACAGACCTTGTCTGTGCCATTTATGAGTGGGGATGGGAAGTGTGCATCTGTGTCTTATTTCACTTGATAGTAGGGCATAGCAGTAGTTATGGGTGTTACAGTAAGGTCTCACAGGGCACTAAAACATCACTTGAAATAAAACTTGATGGGGAAAATCGTATTTACCAGAACTCTTTTTAAGAAGAAAAAAGTGGTTGGCGAAAGTAGTTTATATGGTTACTGGGCATGGAGGATGAAAATCTTCAGCAGGGATGAGTTACTCTAAAGCACCTTCAAAAGAAGTTGGGTCCTGTTAACTTTCACCTTTGTGTGTCTTTGTCAAAAGGCAGTGTGCATGATGGAAACAAAACTGGGTTACTCTCTGTAACTGATGAGACACTGAGCATTGACAATGTTCCCTGCCAGTCCCTCATGCAAACCCCAGAGTTTCCTCCAAGCATATGTTAGAACTCAAAAACTATGATTCAAACAAACACAGGTCATAGTCCCCCAAATCATTTTCATTCTTTAGACAGGTCCTGAACTTTACAATTATGTCAAATAATTTCCTGCTATACAAATCCTCCCTTTTCTGGTATCTATCTTTCTTTCCTTAACTGCTATCATCCTGCTGCTATATCTGTATGTATACTACTATGTATATACGTATGTATGTACTACTATTACCTTCCCAATTTCTTTTCTAATCATTTTTTATCTGACTTCACTATCAAGTGTGAGTTCCATAAATATAGTGATTTGTCTTATTCATCTTGGTACTCCATTGCTAATACCCTGAATCCATATAGGTGTAATGAATATTTACGTTATGTTATTATTTAAATAATAATTTTCTACTGAAGGAAAAATTCCAGTAACTTGTTTACTAAGTCACACCTACTATACCCAAGAAAACTGTATTCACAGATCAGACATCCAATAAATATTTGTTGAATGTCTATATGATTGTCTGATCCCTTGTTCCTCTAAATAATGTTAATTTCCTCTAATAAGAGCAAATAATTTTCTTTTACTTTCTTTGGATAGTCTTTTTGCTATTCTTATATTTCAGAACATTCAGAAGCGGTTTAGTTTCAAAACTGTGAAGTGTGTTAAAAATGTGTTATTTATAGACTAATTGGCAAAGCCATATAAACGTAATGATGGCAGCTCAATTTCTGGGTACAGTCTTGTTTGGTTCATCATAATTTGACAAGTTGGCATGCATGAGGTTAATGAGAAAATTCATTTTATCTGACATACTAGGCATTTAGGAGAGCAACAGTCACACTAATAAGGAATTACATGTTATACATATTGCATAGTCTTTGCAATTTTTCTTAAAAATATATAATGAATGGTTTGCTTTGCTGAACTCTAGATAAGCAAAGAAAGAAAGGGCAACACCAAGGACTTCAGAAGAGAAACAGAATGTCTTAATAGCTTCATGTTCAAGGCAGAAGTTCAAGGTGATAGCCCAGAAGGGCAAACATAGACCTTACCCCTGCCTGGTGTGGAAGTACACAACAGAATTGAATTATTTGTCCACATTACTCTGAAAATGTGTTATCATACCAGTAATCATACCAGGAACATGCCACTAGCTCTCATAAACATCCTTTTAAAATAAGCTAACAACTAAGAATATAGGGAAACAACCCTTTTCCCAAAGGCAGTGAACAGAGATCCAAATAGCATTGACATTACGCCCACTGGAAGGAAAAATTCAACTATCCTTTCTAGATAAATCTTTATTGGTGCCTACTATATGACAAGCACCATGCAAGGTGCTAGAGAAACAGTGGATGGCAGACATATTGTCACTGCCCTCAAGGAGCACACAATCTAGTAAGAAAAGCTTACAGTTATGGTAGGTTCAAGGTTAATGTGTCCTGGGTGAGAACCTTTGCAGGTGAGATTCAGCAAGTGAATGATGTCAAGGAGAGACAAATCTGGTTCTTTCTGAGTGCACTGGACACCTGGTTAGTTCTATGAGGATCCCTGTCCTAACATGGGTTATTCCATAAGAAACAGAAGAGCAGAGACAATCTCTATTTTAAGCACCACATCTAATCATTTCCCAACTTGGAAAAAGTTTCATTATGAGTCCAATTTCTTGTGCTTGTCATTCACGGTCTTGCTTGCCACTTCTGGCCCCAGTGTGTGAACATACTTAGCAAAAACATAAATAAAAATAAAAATAAAACGAAACAAAAAACCTCATACCAAAAACAAACCAAAACAAACAAAATAGCAAAAACAACAACAAAACACTATACGTGTAAAGGGCTTGAGATCATTGTATTTACCTATTTAGATACTAAGCAGTAGTAGGTCCAAAAAAGATCATGGGAGGAAGGCTCTTTCCTTTCCATGTGGTGGCAGCCATCTGCTCAAAGGTAAGCAGGACAGGCACTTACGCGTACCCCCAGGAGCTAAGGAGGAAGAAACAGTCCAGTGTAATGCGCTTTCTTCTCAGTTTGTGCTGCTGCCAGTACCTCCAGCTCTCTACACTCCACAGGAACCCCTGCCCAACCTGGCCTGATAAAGCACACAGACTGGGATACAAGGCCAAGGAAGGTTATGCCACATTTTAGATTCGTGAGCGACGAGGTGGCCCAGTTCCTAAGGGTGCTACCGTTGGCAAGCCTGTTCATCATGGTGTTAATCAGCTAGTTTGCCCGAAGCCTTCAGTCTGTTGCAGAGGAGTGAGCTGGATGCTGCTGTGGGGCTCTGAGAGTCTTGAATTCTTACTCAGTTGCAAAGATTCCACGCACAAACCCTTTGAGGTTATCCTCATTGATCCATTCCATAAAGCTCTCAGAAGAACTCCTGACACCCAGTGGATCACCAAACCAGTCCACAAGCACAGGGAGCTGTGAGGCCTGACATCCTCAGCCTCCTGCATGGCCTTGGAAAGGGTCATAAGTTCTACCACACTATTGGTGGTTCTCACTGCACAGCATGGAGAAGATGTAATAGTCTCCAGCTCCACTGTTACCGTCAATATAAGTAAAGTTTGTAAAAATCTTACCTGGTAAACAATTTAGGACAGTCAAAAATAAATAGATAATACACAATCATCACAATATCTAGCATCTGTATTGAGATTCACTGTTTACAATATGCTTCCAAAGCACATTTCTTAGTGGTTCTCAACCCTGGCTGTGCCGCAGAATTACTTATATGTGTTGTTAACATCACCAATACCTAGACTGCAGGCCAGCAGATTCTGATTCAGTAGATCAAAAATGGTATTTTTAAGCAGCTTCATGGATGATCTTAAATTGCAGTCAGGATGGAGAAGCATGGCTTCATGTCATTTGTTTCTTCCACAGTGTTCCTGGGAAATAGGTTTTATTTATACTCCATGAACTTTCACTCCCTTATGCCTAGAATGATTTTCCTGAGGCACCTCCTTGGGGAACCCTCCCCTAACCACATCCTCTTCTCACCCAGTCTACCACACAGGCAGATCCAAATCACAGATGAGGATACTGAGCATACCACTGATTTGTCATTCTAATGTGCTGGGTTTTTTGTTTGTTTGTTTGTTTGTTTTGCTTTAAATTAATCACAGTACCTTATTCAGTTAGTCTCCTACTTACTTGTGAGCTCCTTAAGAGCATGGACTTCCTGGGACACCTGGGTGGCTCAGACAGTTAAGCAGCTGACTCTTGATTTCAGCTCAGGTCACGACCTCATGGTTCATGAGATCAAGTCCCATGTCGGGCTCTGTGCTGACATCAAAGAACCTGCTTGGGATTCCCTCTCTCTCTACCTCTTTCTCTCCCCCCCCCCTGCTGTGCTCTCTCTCTAAAAATAAATAAATAAACATTAAAAAAATAAGCATGGACTTATTATGTATTTGCTCTTTTCTCCTAAGAATGCGTTATATTACTTGGACATGGTAGGATTAAAATTAATAATAACAATAATAATACATTATGCTTACTATGTGCCAGTTACCATCCCCTGCATTGTATAGATATGAATTGATTTAATCTTCATGCCAACTATATGACATAGATGAGGTAAGTATTGTTCTTATCCTCATTTTGCAGATAAGGAAACTGGAACACAAAGAAAGTTAGAAGCCTGAGGTCACATTGTCTGATCAATGGAGAAGCATTAATATCACGTCCATATCACAGGATGAAGAAAATTCTTTTCACTTCACAGATGAGAAAATGGAAACTTTTCCTATCATACCAGCATGGACCATTTATACTGTGGTTTGGATACTTGTTCTTTATTACAATATCTGGAGTTTGGGGGATTCTTTCAGTTCAGTGTATCCTGTGTGTAATACTTCTACATTGTTCTATTATCTTTTAAATGGGGGAGAGAGAAGATACCAGCAGAACCACTGCAGTGCATGTACCTCCAGTTGAAGACAGACGATGTTAAGGAGCACTGCCAGCCATCTGTTGACATACTGATTTGCCACAGAAAAAAATGGGAGTGCATTTGTTCACACTTCCAGATTATTTAAAAATAAGGAGCAATGGGAGTTATTAAGTTGGGCAATCTGAGTTCTAAGTAGCATTTATACACTTTTTTTTCCTGGATGCCTTCCTTAAAATTAAATTTTTAATAACCTTTAAGCCTTGCAGCCTTGAGGGAATAATTTCTTTCACAGTAGTTCAAAGGTTTAATTTCACAGTAAAGCTTTTGAAATATGGTATTATCCCTTTTGTTCTAGAAAATTACTGTTTAAAAAAATCATATTTCAAAGTAATGATTATAATGAGAAAAAGATATGAGGCCCAACTTCAAAAGGAAAAAATGATAACCTCGCCTGTGATGTCCTCTAGTGAGCCTTTCCCTCGTGGATTCTAATTTGTAACAGTTCGAAAAATCTCTGGAATTGTGCAGTCTCTGCCTGGTAATACAGCCCAGGCTGTGGTCTCACAGTGAGGAGGGGTTGATATAGACATAACGGAAGCCATTAACTTTCTTATGTAAGTAAAATGCGGTATGTCTTCAGTCCTGCTGCTTGTGTGTTTTCTGTAATGCTATTTCCAAACAATGTTATCTTTGGAGTTCTAAAGC